>NC_084688.1:5000-2405000 GCF_028389875.1 Rhea pennata
ACTACAGAGCAAAGAACAGAGATTACAGAGCAAAGCATACAACCCAGCCAGCAGAATACTGAATAAAGCAAAAAAATAAAAAAAGAGCAAAGAGGTAAACAAAAGTACAGACAGATTTAAAAGTGCACAGAGTAGAGAAAGAGAGAAACAAAGCAAAGATGAAAGAATAAATGGAGCAAAAGAACATCAGAGTTATAGCCTGGCAAGCAGCAATCTATGACTTCCTTCTAAAAAAGGACAATTTCAGCCAGACTGAAAGCCAAGGGGATGAATGTAATTTAATTAAGAGGACACAAACAAACAAAACTGTCTTTATTTCAAATAAAGAGACACACACAACCACCTTTGTCTTTATTGCTCAAAACCAGTCAACAATCTCTTTATCACAACAAGATATCTTGGCCTTCAATCATCACAATAGAAAAACCTCAACAAGCAACTCCACATGCTAGAGCGGCTCCACATACTCCTTGCCATCCATCTCTATAATCTCGCAGCTTCTACTCACATCACCCAGCACATACACTACCTTCCTGCAGTAATAGGCAATCACCTCCTATTTAGGTAGCTCTCAGTAACAGGGTTACCAAGAAGAAAAAAGAAAAAAAAAATCCTAGAAAACTGCAGTCCCAAGGCAAAGCTCCGCATCAACACAGGCAACAATAGCTGCCTCGCAGAGTGGCCAGGACCAGGGAAAAAAAACCCAGCTGGGAAAAAAAAAAAAATAGAAAACCCCACTCCCAAGGCAAAGCTCCACATCAACACAGGCAACAATAGTTGCCTCACAGAGTGGCCGGGACTGGGGAAAAAAAAACCCAGCTGGGGGAAAAAAAAAAAAATCCCCCAGCTGGGGTTTTTTTTTAAAAAAAAAAAAAAAAAATCAAAATGCTAACTACAACCTAGAGGCAAAAAGAAAAGCATACAACATTAGACCCATCCAACTACCAAACAACTGCCCATTCACACTCACTATAGCCATCCATCCCCTTAGCTAACATAACTATCTGCTACCATTCTTCTTAAAGGTAACACTGCATTAGAATGACCACAAAGCCCCCCAGACTGGAAATTCTAACTAATAATAAGTAAATAAATAAATACCTCTACCTCTTATTAACCCCCCCCCAATAACTAGGATAGCTACATTACTATATTCTACCCACTACCATAACTACATCCACAGGCAAGGCAGCTCCAAACAAAGACACAGACATACATACAGACACAAACACACACCTTAGCACAGAAAAAGGAACAGCAAAGACAATGTTGCCAGCCAGTAAGACCTATAACACTACAGTTGTGCAGCTCAGATGCTCTGGACAAGTCCAGAAAAGAGGGGGAAAGGCCACCGCTCACGATGGAAAGGAGCCGGCAAAGCCGGGAACGCCGAGGAAGAAGAGGCTCGCAAGAAAGACCGAGCCCGGGACAATGCAGGGAAGAGAACCCTGAAAGGGCACCGCAAAGATGCGGAACAAGAGCGGGCCTCGGAAGAGGAGCGGCCGTGGCCTGATCGGCCGTGACGCGAAGCCGGAGCGACAGACCGCCCCTTTTAGTAGGCCGCACGGAATGAGATGAGATTCCCTTGGCACAATGCCAATGACTCGTGCCAGGCAAAGGACAACAGATGCCTGCCACACTACTCCTACACAGTGTGGGCTGTGCTCCCTGAGCACAAAGAACAAGAGCAACATCAAGACCTCAGCAAAAGAGAACACAGCCACAACACACAGACGACACCAGAACACAGACGACACCCTGGAGCTGCCCTGCCTAGCACACCCTCACTTTCTGCCACACACACCCCACCATCTCTTCCTCACACACAGCACTCATCCTGAGGAGCCCTCCACACTACAATGATGTCAGCACACATGCACACGCACACACACACACACACTGAGCCAACACACCCCAACACCCTTTGCCCTTCAGCTTAGCTTTTAGAGTGCAGAGCCTGCGGGTCACCATTTGTCCTCAGGAGGCACCCGCGACGGCGGCCGCATCCTCTCCGGTCTTCCTTCGATCGCCGAGTTTGCCTCCGGCACCTGCCAAACCACAGCACAAGCGGTCACCTCCGTGCCAGTCAGCTCCTACCTCATCCCCAACAACACCCTCCCCCAAAGCACCACAGATGCTCTGCTCACCTTCACTACAACACTTCCAAACCCCAACACTGCGGCTGGATGGGCCACCCGCAGCATCTGGAAGAAACAAAAAAACAAAATTGCTCTTCACCCAGACGGCGCTCGCCGACCACACAATGCCAGACGCTGAGCCGCTCCCCTGCGACCCCAGGCGTGCCACGGAAAGGCCTGCACGGTACCTGCAAAAAAGCAGAGCAAGAGACATCATCGAGGGGCAGCCCAACACCACCCACCACACAATAACATTCTGACACAAACAAGATATGCTCTCACCTGCTCAGGCTCTTGCCAGCACTCAACTTCTCTCCACAGCTTTCTGCAAAACCTGCAAGCACAGAGCAATCATGCACTGAGGTGATGTGTCCAAGACCACAGCCCACCTGCATCAAGCATTTGTGCCCACCCTTTTACCCGCTCCTATAACCCCTGCTGACCACCAGGCTACAGCCACCGTGCCGAGCTCTGCCGCAGCCCTGTAAAACCAGAACAGCAGTGCACAACAGAAACAGCACCAATTACACAACAGCCCTACATAGGCTCCGCTTCATCTCCTGCACTGACGCTCATTTTGCTGTGCTCTGCCTGGGCGTAAGTAATCTGCTCTCTGCATTGCTCCTCATCTACAAGCACAAAGCAGGAATTGATCCAGGAACCACAACACCACCCCATTTCCAACAACAAACCCCTAGATCACCGTCTAAGACTATGCCCCTTTCTTCCTCCATCTCCCTTCAGCCCACTGGGAATGCTGCTCTGCATCTGACAAGAAATAAACCACAGCAGGCAAAGGCTGAATGATCACCACCCCAGTCCATCACTGCAACACTCTCCATCCTACCATTGCTACATCCACAGGCAAGGAAGCTCCAACCCCAGATGGACAGACACAAAACAGAATCCTACACAAAAAGAATCACACACACACGCAAGACTGTCAGCCAGAAAGCCATGCAATGGCACAGTTGTGCAGCTCAGATGCTCTGGACAAGTCCAGAAAAGAGGGGGAAAGGCCACCGCTCACGATGGAAAGGAGCCGGCAAAGCCGGGAACGCCGAGGAAGAAGAGGCTCGCAAGAAAGACCCGAGCCCGGGACAATGCAGGGAAGAGAACCCTGAAAGGGCGCCGCAAAGATGCGGAACAAGAGCGGCCTCGGAAGAGGAGCGGCCGGCGAGGCCGTGACCGTGGCCTCCGAGACGATCGGCCGTGACGCGAAGCCGGAGCGACGGACCGCCCCTTTTAGTAGGCCGCACGGAATGAGACGAGATTCCCTTGGCACAATGCCGATGACTCGTGCCAGGCAAAGGACAACAGATGCCTGCCACACTACTCCTACACAGTGTGGGCCGTGCTCCCTGAGCACAAAGAACAAGAGCAACATCAAGACCTCAGCAAAAGAGAACACAGCCACAACACACAGACGACACCAGAACACAGACGACACCAGAACACAGACGACACCGTGGAGCTGCCCTGCCTAGCACACCCTCACTTTCTGCCACACACACCCCACCATCTCTTCCTCACACACAGCACTCATCCTGAGGAGCCCTCCACACTACAATGAATGTCAGCACACGCACGCACACACACACACACACACTGAGCCAACACACCCCAACACCCTTTGCCCTTCAGCTTAGCTTTTAGAGTGCAGAGCCTGCAGGTCACCATTTGTCCTCAGGAGGCACCCGCGACAGCAACCACATCCTCTCCGGTCTTCCTTCGATCGCCGAGTTTGCCTCCGGCACCTGCCAAACCACAGCACAAGCGGTCACCTCCGTGCCAGTCAGCTCCTACCTCATCCCCAACAACACCCTCCCCCAAAGCACCACAGATGCTCTGCTCACCTTCACTACAACACTTCCAAACCCCAACACTGCGGCTGGATGGGCCACCCGCAGCATCTGGAAGAAACAAAAAAACAAAATTGCTCTTCACCCAGATGGAGCTCGCCAGCCCCGTGATGCCAGGCACCGAGCTGCTTCCCTGCGATCCGCAGGCACGCCTTGGAAAGGCCTGCACGGTACCTGCAAAAAAGCAGAGCAAGAGACATCATCGAGGGGCAGCCCAACACCGCCCACCACACAATAACATTCTGACACAAACAAGATATGCTCTCACCTGCTCAGGCTCTTGCCAGCACTCAACTTCTCTCCACAGCTTTCTGCAAAACCTGCAAGCACAGAGCAATCATGCACTGAGGTGATGTGTCCAAGACCACAGCCCACCTGCATCAAGCATTTGCTCCCACACCTTTACCTGCTCCTATAACCCCTGCTGACTGCCATGCTACGGTCACAGTGTCGAGGCCTGTCTGTAAAACGAGAACGGCGGTGTGCAACACGGATGGCGCCAACAGGACAACAGCCCTATATAGCCTCTGCTTCATCTCTTGGCCCGACACTCACCTTGCTGTATTCTGCCTGGGTGCAAGGAATCTGGCCTCCGCATCGCTCCTCATCTACAAGTACAAAGCAAGAATTGATCCAGAAACCATAGCACAACACCACCCCATTTCCAACAACAAACCCCTAGATCACCTTCTAAGACCATGCCCCTTTCTTCCTCCATCTCCCTTCAGCCCACTGGGAATGCTGCTCTGCACCTGAATCTAAGAGTGGATATGCCTCTCACTTCCTTCATCTCCCTTGGGCACATGGGCCGCTGCAGCATATCTGCAAAACAGCATAAAGGGGAGCGCACGGGCTGGCAGATCAATGTTCTGAGCCATCCCTGCCACACTCTACATCCTACCATTCCTAACACCCACAGGCAAGGCAGCTCCAGCCCCAAACAGACAGACACAAACACAAAGCAGAGTCCTACACAAAAAGAAACACACACACACACACAACTTTGCTAGCCAGAAAGTCCTACAATGCCACAGCTGTGCAGCTCTGATGCTCTGGACAAGTCCACAAAAGAGTCAAATACCAGCGTCCATGATGCAAAGGTGCCAACAAAGGCAGGAGAGTTGATGCCAAAGCAGCCAGCCACGGAAGACCCCAAGCTGTGGCTGTACAGGGAAGAGAACCCTGAAAGGGTGCCAGTAAGATGCAAAACAAGAGCGGTCCCAGAAGATGAGAGCTGACAAGGCCTCGATGACGACCGCAGAAATGATTGGCCGCAAATGACCGGGATGCAAAGCTGGAGTGACTGACCGCCCCTTTTAGTTGGCCGCACAGAATGAGACAGGATCCCTTGGCAGGATGTTGATGAGTCGCGCCAGGCAAAAGACAATGGATGCCTATCACTCTACTGCTGCACAGTGTGGGCCGTGCTCCTTGAGCACAAAGAACAAGAGTGACATCAAGACCTGAGAAAAAAGGTATCACAGCTACACACAACACAGACACAAGCTGCAGCTGCCCTGCCTAGTGCACCCTCGCTTTCTCCCGTACACCCTCTGCTGCACTTGCCTCACACAGGAATCACCAGAAGAACCCTCCACACTACACTGAATGTCAGTGTGCACATATACACCCCCCACACACTCTTTGCCCCTCAATTTCGTTTTTGGAGTACTGTGAGTCACCGTCTGTCCTCACGAGTCATCCTCGATAATGGCCGCGTCCTCTCCAATCTTCCTTCAGTCGCCACGTTCGCCTTCGTCTCTTGCCAAACTGGAGCACGAGCGGTCACCCCTGTGCCGGTCGGCTCCGGCCTCTTCTGCGATGGCACCCTCCCCGCAATAGTTAAAATTGCTCTGTTCACCTGCACCGCACCAATTCTACGCTCCATCGTGGCTGTGAGAACACCCATGGCACCTGGAAAAACCGAGACAACAAAAGTACTCTTCTGCTAGGCGGCATCGACTTAGCTCTAGAACTGTCACACCATTATACTCACCCATTCTACCTAATCTCAAACACTCAAACATTCCTGGGAAAAGCCCACACAGTACCTCGAAAAGAAAAAAATAAATTACTGACCAGCAGCCTGGCATTACCCGACCGGACAGGGGAACTCCAGCCTGACAAGTTCCCCCTCTCACCTGCTCAGCCTTCTTGTTGCCGCTCACGTTCTCCTCTCCACAACTTCCTGCAAAACCTGCAAAACCAGAGAAAAGACTAGACCTGGAGGTGATGCCAAAA
Organism: Rhea pennata; assembly: GCF_028389875.1. Taxonomy (NCBI): domain Eukaryota; kingdom Metazoa; phylum Chordata; class Aves; order Rheiformes; family Rheidae; genus Rhea; species Rhea pennata. Next base: position 11,242 of record NC_084688.1, read on the forward strand.
ACCACACCCCATCTGCAACCATACCTCACTATAACACTTACCTGCTCCGCTTGCCCATCCTGACCGCCAGGCTATGGGTTGCCATGCCAAGGCATGCCACACACCTGTAAAATCAGAACAGCGGTGGGCAACGGGGACGGCGCCAACAAGACGACGGCTCTATACTAGGTTCCGCATCCTCTCTCGGACTGACGCTCACCTCGCCACGCTCCTCCCAGGAGAGAGGGACCCTCACTGCACATTGTTCCGCACCTACAAGCACAAAGCAAAAATTAACAAGGGAACCGTTGACCACACCGCTCTCCTTCCAAAAACAACTCTAGCTCATCTTCTTATAGCACAACCCTTTCTTCCTCCATCTCTCTTCAGCCCGCTGGGAAAGCTGCCGCATATCTGCAAAAAATCAAAGCAGAGCGCAAGGAGGCCGATCGATTGCCGCTCCGGTCCATCACTGACACGCTCTACACACTACCGTTGCTAACACCCACACGCAAGGCAGCTCCAGCACTAAACAGACAGATAAGAAACATTAGACACAAACATGCAGGAAAGCCCTACACAAAAAGAACTACTCCCACACGTAAGATGCTGTGGGTTAGAAAGCTCTACAACATCACAATTGCACAGCTCTGATGCTCTGCACAAGACCAGAAAGGAACCAAGTGCCACCACTTCTGGTGGCGAGAGCTCTGGCAAAGCCAGAAAGATCGACGCGAGAAAGGTCAGCGAGAAAGATCCGATGCGGCGTTGACGCAGGGAAGAAAACCCTGAAAGGACGCCACAAAGACGCAAAAAAAGAGCGGCCGATGATGCCTCGACGATGGCAAAGATGATTGGCTGCAAACGGCTACGACGCAAAGCTGGAGTGACGGACGGCCCCTTTTAGCTGGCCACACGGAATGAGAGGCGATCTGTCGCCGAGACGCCGATGAGTCACACCAGGCAAAAGATGACGGATGCCTACCGCGCTACTGCTGCGCAGTGTGGATCATGCTCCTTGAGCGCAAAGGACAAAAGCAACATCAAGACCTGAACAAAAGGTAGCAGAGCTAAAACACACAACACAAACTACACACGAACATAGACATAGGCTGGAGCTGCCCTGACTAGCTCACTCTCGCTTCCTCCCATCCACCCTCCGCCGCACCTGCCTCACACACAGCGCGCACCAGAAGAGCCCTCCACACTGCATTGAATGTCAGCAGGCACACACAGGCAGCCAAGACACCCCAACGCTCTTTGCCCCTCAACTTAGCTTTTGGAGTTCTCGGGGTCACTATCTGTACTGAAGAAACATCCGCAATGGCAGCCGCACGCTCTCCGATCTTCCTTCGGTCGCCACATTCACCTTCATCGCCTGCCAAATCGGAACACGAGCGGTCGCCCCCGTGCCGGTCGGCTCCAGCCTCGTCCGCGAGAGCTTCCTCCGCCCAAGCGCCGTGCGTGCGCCGCTCGCCCGTGCCACGCCGATTCCGAGCTCCTGCAACTTCTCTGCGGTGATATCCACGGTACCTGGAAAACCAACGCGACAAACTTACTGTGCTGCCAGGCAGCCCCGGAACAACTGAAACACCGGTACAATCACCTGTTCTGCCTCACCGGAAATGCTCAGCCATTTCTTGGAAGGGCCGCACAGTACCTGAAAAAACAGAGCGGGCGGCCCCTAAAGCCAGAGTAAGGGTCAGAAGCAGAGCCGCGAAACTGTACGCGGCAGTGCGTTCGGGGGCACAAATGTAAGAAAGCCGCTGGAAGGCAACGCTGCAAATCGCTTGCTGCTCGCCCAGGGAAGTCCAGCAGTTTCTTCCTGCTCAGCCCTAATGCTTCGGTAGGAAAAGAGGGGAGTTGATTAGCTATATGTAGGTTGATTTTTGAGCTCTTGAAGCACATATGCTTACATATGTGGGGGTTGTGTTTCCAATGAGATGACTACATCTCTCATTGTACTACGGTGGTAGGGAGGAAGGGTGCTTCCTTCTCTCTTCATATAAAGTCTACACTCTTCTACAAGTCTACATACTACAAAAATCTCAAACAGTATCTCCCTGACAGGGCTGACAATATTTCTGAGGAGCAGCAAAACATCCAGCAAGTAAGCTGTCAGACTAGCTGATGAGAGCAACAGCTCACACAGATCTGAATTACTGGAGATGCTACACAACACACCGCCACCTAGGCTGTCAAAGAAGGAGAAAATGCTTTTTGAGAACCTCTGCTGTCTCCTTTTGTCCGCAGTCCAAGAGAAGAGCAAATAATTTCTCAGGTCTCATCATCTGGGAAGAACCCAGTGATGAAGTTGGGACCCTTCCACAATAAACACAGAAACACCAGAACCCAATAATGACACTTAACAGAAGATATACCTGGAGACCTGGAAGTCCTTTTCCACCGCTGAACGCCCCATACCGAAACACTGACTGGAGAGAAAAAATGCGGGGTACGAGGGGTTTTCTGTCGTACTTGCGTCTCTGCATTCGGCCGTCCCGTTGCTCTTATGTTAAGGCGTGACCCTTGCTATACTAAATGCAGCAATAAATTTTGCAGGCGGTTTTATTTCCTCAAATGCTGTTATTTACAGCATTTGTTATTTTAAGGCAATTCCAGAGCATCACTCCCATGAGAGAGCAAAGCCAGAATGATCTCCCTGGGCTGAGAGCCTGCCTTTATGTAACGCTAGGCCTGCCCACTGCCCTACCCACAAGCCCTTGGAAGGGGTGGAGCAAAGCAGTGGAAGCCATAAATACATAGGGCTGGGCAGAAGCAGGTCTTTCTCTTCTGCTCAGACTGCAAACTATGGAAAGGATCAGCAGACCATTTTGACAGAAAGAGTTATCTACTCTGCTACTGAGACTTCATCTACTATTTCTATAATACCAGGAGGTATGTTGTTAAACTTCTTTTTACTCTAACTAGCACAAGTCTTTGCATTCAAAACTAGAAACCGGTTCTGCTTATGCTTTGGAAGAAAATGACAACATTCCACGTAACCTTTAAAGGGAATATCATACCACAATCAATTGGTTCAGACCTGCATACAATTCAGCTGTTCGGGCAGGACACCATTTCCTATAGGGCAAACCGAGATACCGCAATAAACTCTTGGAATAAGTCTGCTTCTATAAGGTGACTGCTTCCCAAGAGGGGTGTTTCCTGTGTAGTACCTAGAGTAATTAAGAAAATGCAGTTGCTAGGTGGGATAGGTAGGTCCCCAGGGGAATACTAGCTCTGTATCTCAAAGTGGAGGACTCGCAGAAAACAAGAAAGGTACTAACAGGGCTGCAGAACCAACACAGCGCTTTAGGGCGCAACAAAGGCTTCAGAATGAGGTCCTGAAGGGACTATAGGAGTCCTACAAGGGTGAAAAGGCCAAAACATAACTTGGGCACAAAAAGAAGGCTGAAATAATAGTCCAGACTAAAATAAAGGGATTCCTAAGGGCTCTGCAGGGCCAACAGAGGTGCACGTGGCACAGTAAAGCTCTGAAGAAGAATCCAGAGCACATTAAACATCTCTTATAGATACTAGAGAACAACTAAAAAAAACCCCAAAAAGTCCAACCAAGGCCACCCAAAGGGTTCAGAGGAGAAAAGGGGGCTCAGGCAGCTGAATGAAAAAAAAGAAAAAAGGGATTAGGGCATAAGAAAAAGCTCAGGAACAGTTTTGAGAACACTGCAGAAATCCTAAAGAAGCTAGAGTGCCAAAAGACAGCTCTAGGGAGGATGGAAGGCCAAAAGACTCCACAGTGCACTAGAGAGCTCCTAACAGACCTGCATGGCTAAAAATGACTCTGGGGCACAAGGAAGATAGCTGGAGGGCTACTGAGGAGACTAGACAATTCCTAAGGTGGCTAGAGAGTCAGAGAGAATCTCTGGAGCACAGTAAGCATCCCAGGAAGCGTCCAGAGCAGACCAGAGCTCGTAAGGGGACTAGATGGCCAAAAATTAAGAACTTGCTAACAAGAGAGACTTCTAGAGGTATTCTAAGGGCACAGAAGAGGTTTTATGAGATATATAGGGCCAAAGGCCTCAGGAGCCCATTTGAACAACTGGAGGGGTTTTAAGCAACTTTGAGGGCCAGAAGACAGCTCTGGGGCACGAAAAGGGCCTTTAAAGGGAAGAGTTTTTGAAGGGTTTCCAGGGGAGTAGCATGGTGCTAAGGGGGAGCCTACGCAGTCAACGCAGGTCTGCGGGCAGGAAACAAAAGGCCGAAAGAGGAGGCCAAAGCAGAGCGGTAGGCTGCTAAAAGAGCTGGAGCGCTAAGAGGGCTCTAGGGCGGCAGGAGCGCTCGAGAGGGATTCTGAGGGGACTGCGGGATCCGGGGAGGGGGAGGGCCAGACAACAGCTCTGGCAAACAATGAAGGAAAGCAACTAGTCTAAAGGGTACGACGACGGTTCAAAAGGGGCCTACATAGCCAAACAAATGACTCTAGGGAATAAAGAAGAAACCTGGATGGGCTATCAGAAAATTACATGCTTTCTAATGGGATTCCAGAGGGCCAGAAGACACATCAAGACCACAAGGAAGGCTGAGACATCCAGAGGAAACTAGGAGTGCTAAGCAATCTACATGGCAAAAAGAATTACTCTAGGGAACAAGGAAGATAGCTGGAGGAGTTCTGAGGAGACTAGAGGGTTCCAAAGTGTTGGGGTGGGGCGGGGGAGAACTCTGGGGCACACAGCTGAAAGGGTAATCCAGGGTACACTAGAAGGATGCTAAGGGGTCTAGAGGGCCAACAGAGGTCTGCAGGTGTAAAATAAAAGGCCAAAAGAGGTCGCTAAACCGGAGGAGAGTGCTACTAAAGGGGCTGCGCTGGCAACCAGAGGGCTCCAAGGGGATTCTGAGGGGACTGCAAGGTGCTAATGGGTGTAAAGGACCAGAAGAGAGCTCTAGGGCAGAAGAAAGGTTGAAAGAATAGTCCAGAGTGCACTATAGAGATCCTAAGCCATCCAGAGGGCCAAAACAGAGACTTTCAGGAACAAGGAGGGAATCTGAAGGGGTTTTGAGAAGACTAGGTGGTCCTGAAAGGGTCCAGAAAGGCAGAAGACTGCTCTTGAGCCCCATTCTGTCCAAAAGAGGTGTCCAGAGAGCACGAGAGGGGTCCTTGGGGCTCTAGAGGGCCAAGAGAAGACTCTGGGGCACCACAGAGGCCAAAAGAGTGGTCCGGAGCAGAGCAGCGTCACACAGGGTTGTGGAGGACCAAAGAAGTGCTCTGGGTTGGAATAAAGGCCTTCAGAGAGGCTCTGAGGGGACTCAAGGTGTGCTAGAGAGGCTGGAGGAGGAAAAGACAGCTGTGGGGTACAAGGAAGGCTGCAAGAATAGTCCGGAGAGCACGAGAGGGATGCTAAGGGGTCTAGAAGGCCACAGAGGTCAGCAGATGGAAAGTAGAAGGCTTAACCGGGGCAGTAGGCTGCTAAAGGCTGCTGGAGCACCAACTGAGGGCTGCAGGGCAAGGAGGAGGGCACCTGGGGGATCCTAAAGGGACAAGAGGGAGGCTAATGGGTCTACAGGGTGCCAAGACAAACCTCTGGGGCAGAAGAAAAGCTAAAAGAGTATTCTGGAGTGTGCTACAGGATGCAAAGATGACTCTGGAGAAGAAGGAGGCTTTCTGAGACTAGAGAGTTCCTAAACTGCCTGGGCGGGGAGGCCAGAAGACAGCTCTGGGGCATGCCAAAGGCTGAAAGGATAGTCCAGGTGGACGAGAGCGGAGCTAAGGGGTCTAGAGGGCCAGCAGAGCTCAGGAGATGGAAAATAAAAGGCCGAAGGAGCAGGCCAAAGCAGAGCGGCGGGCCGCTAAAGGGACTGGACTGGCAACCAGAAAGCTCTAGGGCAGGAAGAAGATCTCTTGGGGGATTCTGAAGCGACTGCAGGGGTGCTAATGGGTGTAGGGGGCCAGAAGAGAGGTCAGCGCCGGAAGAAAGGAGTGTCACACAGAGGTCTAGAGGATCAAAGGAGTGCTCTGGGGCAGAATAAAGGCCTGCAGAGGGACTCTGAAGGGAGTAGAGGGGTGCTAAAGCTGCTGGAGGGACAAAAGATAGCTGTGAGGCACAAGGAGGGCTGTGAGAGTAATGCAAAGTGCGCGAGAGGGGTGCTAAGGGGTCTGGAAGGCCAGCAGAGCTCAGCAGATGGAAAATAAAAGGCCAAAGGAGCAGGGCAAAGCAGAGAAGTGGGCTGCTAAAGCGGGCTGGAGCCCTTAATCATGTTATCTGGTATGCAAGGAACCGATAGACACACAGGATTGAAATATTTGTTTATTATATTTCTGTGCAGAGATAGGTGCTAAGTGGTAGATCCACAAAGCTAGCGCACCTTCTCCTTTCCTCATTCTTTATTTATATATACACTTTTCAGGGAGTACTTTACACATGTTTTTCTATTAGTTACAGTTTTATCATATCATGTGTTAACTCCTTGCTTGCACTTTAACATTCCTATTAATTAGCACAAAAAGCTCAGAAGGTGGTAACATGATTACTATATCATTATCATGTCATTCTGATCTCATTGATTTAGGGGAGTAATTTAATATGTTAATAAGTATTAATGAACTTATAGATTACTGGGTTATTCTACTGTCTTTGTTTTGCCAACTCTTCACATTGTTCAAAGTGTTGTTTCCTTGATGTTATTCAGCTGGAACTGTTCGTCCTTCACATTACTGTGGTACAATAGCCTCTCTCCCTTGTCCTTCAGTCTTGCAGGGTTTCCACAGCAGCGTTCCAGGAACAAGACTACAACTTCGAGCATGCGCTGCAGACAAAAATGGCCTCCCAAAAGCCCGGTACCGAAAGACCGAAAGACCGGAAGACTACTGCTCCCGGCATGCCGCGCAAAACAACATGTCCGCCCGGAAGCCCGGTGCCGGAAGACTACTGCTCCCGGCATGCCGCGCAAAACAACATGTCCGCCCGGAAGCCCGGTGCCGGAAGACTACTGCTCCCGGCATGCCGCGCAAAACAACATGTCCGCCCGGAAGCCCGGTGCCGGAAGACTACTGCTCCCGGCATGCCGCGCAAAACAACATGTCCGCCCGGAAGCCCGGTGCCGGAAGACTACTGCTCCCGGCATGCCGCGCAAAACAACATGTCCGCCCGGAAGCCCGGTGCCGGAAGACTACTGCTCCCGGCATGCCGCGCAAAACAACATGTCCGCCCGGAAGCCCGGTGCCGGAAGACTACTGCTCCCGGCATGCCGCGCAAAACAACATGTCCGCCCGGAAGCCCGGTGCCGGAAGACTACTGCTCCCGGCATGCCGCGCAAAACAACATGTCCGCCCGGAAGCCCGGTGCCGGAAGACTACTGCTCCCGGCATGCCGCGCAAAACAACATGTCCGCCCGGAAGCCCAGTGCCGGAAGACTACTGCTCCCGGCATGCCGCGCAAAACAACATGTCCGCCCGGAAGCCCAGTGCCGGAAGACTACGGCTCCTATTTCCGGTATGCTGGGGGGGGGTGGGGCGGGGGGCTGCAGCGCTCGGTGGTGTCTGCACCTACGGCACTTCTGTTCTGGCCTGCCCCCTCTCTGCTCCCCCCTCGCTCCCGAGGGCCGGAAACCACCACACAGCCCAGACTGCAGCCTTGCAATCTCCAGCACGGGCCCGGGGCTCCCCAACACCCTCTCGAGTAGCCCCGAGTCAGCTCCCACACTGCCCAGGCCCATGTGATCCTCCCCAGTGCTTCCCCTGGGACCCCTTCTACCCCTCCAGGACACAGTCCCAATCTGACCCTGGACCCCCCCTCACTAATCTGATGTGCACTAAACCCCACCACAGCCCTGATGCAATATATTAATCTTTCCACCTCCAGCCCCAGCGCACCGCCTTCCTCCCCACCCTCTATGACCCTGATGCACTGCTCTTCCCCACCCTGTCCTTGCCTCCCACTGTCCCAATACATGGGCCCCCCCACCCCCAGTACACTTTGCCCCAGCACGGTCCACCTCAGTTCTGCTCCATCCGCTAAGACCGGCAGCACGTGCATGACCCGTCGGCCAGCCCCCCGTCAGCCCTGCTCACCTCCTCTGCAGTGCAGCCAACATTCTAGTCCCAACAGGCAGTGTGTGGCAGCAGCTTCATTGTCCTGGACCAACACTGACGTGAACTTCCAAATGCAGACCCAGCTCGCAGCATGTACCCACTTCCTAGCCTTGCAATCAGCCAAACAGGCCCCACCTGGGACTTGTCCCACCCACAGTGCCCAGAGCTGCAGGCCATCAGGGACAGCTGGGACTGCCAGGGCAGCAGAGGCCCCCCTGGCTTCTGAGAGCAGCTTCCTGAAAGCTCAACAGGGAGCCCTGGAGTGCACAGGGAGCAAAAGGGGACATTCAGGGCACAAGGAAACAAACGGGGTGTGTGTGTGTGTACACACACATATTTTATGTATATGTTTATGTATATTACAATGCAAAGACAGAGCAAACAGGGTGATTCTGGGAGCACCAAAAGGTAAAAGGAGGGCCCTGGGGCACACCCAGAAAGCTCTGCGACAAAACAGAGAACTTTGTCGCACGCTGCAGAGCGAGCGCGGGGCTCCGAGGCGCACGGCGGCCGTGGGGGCGAGCCAAAATGTGAACTGAAGGCTCCTGAGGGCATCAGAGGGCAAACGCAGGGCTCCGGGGCAAACCAAAACACAGACAAAGGGCCTCGGGGCACACCAAAGGGGCCGTAAGGCACGTCGCAGGGCTCAGCGCGGCTGACTTAGCCTCGACAAGAGGCTCTTAGCCTGGGGAAGACTGAGGGGGGATCTTATCAAAATCTATCAGTATCTGAAGGCAGGGTGGCAAGGGGATGGGGCTAAACTCTTTCCAGTTGTCCCACGCGAAAGGACTAGAGGCAACGGGCACAAGCCGAACCACAGGAAGTTGCGCCTGAATACGAGGAAGGATTTCTTTCCCGTGAGAGTGACTGAGCACTGGAACGGGTTGCCCAGAGAGGTGATGGAGTCTCCTTCTCCGGAGATATTCAAAACCCGCCTGGGTGCGATCCTGTCTAACGTGCTCTAGGTGACCCTGCTTGAGCAGGGAGGTTGGACTAGGCGATCCCCAGAGGTCCCTTCCAACCTTACCGTTCTGTGACTCTGTGACGGCACCGGCGCCTGCAGGCTCTCCGCGGCCCCCCGCAGCTCTCCCAGCTCCAGGCACACGGGCCCTGGCCCCAGACAGGCCAGGGAGCAGGCCGGTGCCCTCACACGGCCCTGGAGGGGGGGCCCCACCTGCCCTCACGACGATGGGAACCACCCCCAAGAGCCCCGAGGGTCCAGGCCACGCAAGGGCAACTCCCCACAGCCCCGGGAACAGCACCGAGTCCCCTGGGAACCGCAGGCACTCCAAAGCGCAAGGGGCTTGGGCACCGGCTCCCGGCCCCAGGCGCGCAACGTGAAACCTTCTCCCCTGGGCGTCATCTTCAGGCAGGGGTGCATCCGGAACCACAGACACGACCGCAAAGAATAAAGCGGCTGTTTATTGTTTTACTGCACAGAAACACCACCTGGGAGCGAGCCTGCCACGGAGCTCGGTGCCGGCACGCTTCCCCTTACCCCGTGACACCTGAAGAGTCATCGCCACGCCAGCGTTCGTCTGTCCGACCGTCCGTCCGTCCATCCGTCCGTCGGGGAAGGGTCAGCTCCCGCCGCAGCCCCCGAGGCGGCAGGTGTCTGCGTAGCCGACAGCCTGCCCCTTCTGCTTTTTCCTTCGGGGATAGGATTCAGCTCTGAGAATTGGAGAGGACAACGCCTGAGCTCGCCTGCCTGCGCTTCCGCTCTACCCCAGACCAGAGCCCCGCAGAACGCTCGCATGGCTCTCGGCTCGCCCGCCGCACGTCGCCAGTGTCTGCGTGGTGGGCCTGCACCGTATCAAGCCCAGGCCTCAGCTCGGCGCACAGAGCGGAGCGCTAGCACAGGGGAAGATGGCAAACAGCGAAGGAGGGCTTGCAGCCCGCTGCTCGGGCTTCAGGGCTTACAGTTTATTATTTACGGATTTTTCCCTCATCAGGAAGCCCTAAGCCCTGAACCTGAAGTGACGAACTGCACATCTTGGCACCCAAATGGTTTCTGAGGCTGTAAAGTCTCGGGATGAGGTTGCATTTTCAATCCTGCACCCTGATCGCTAAATGAGGGACCTGTGAACTGTGCCTGATAAAGACTGAGCCCCACAAAATAAAGTGAGAAACCACAACTGCGGCATGAGAGACCCTCAGCAACAAACTACATAAACCTCAAGTGAAAAAGTCCAAACCCTTAGCTTTAAGCAAGGAACGCCACAGCACCCACGAGCATGAGAACAGTAAGAAGCGGCCAAAGAGTTTTGCCCACAGCTTAGGAACTTTCCCCTTAGAAAGGGGGGGAAGGGCACTTTCTAAGGGGAACTTTCCCCTTAGAAGGGCAGCAGAACAGGAAGGCGTGCACCACAATCCTGTTACAGTTGCTGTTTAAAGGCTTGGGCTTAGCCGCCACTAAAGCATAAGCACATGCACAAATCGTGCCGCTGGATCGCGCCAGGCTGCGCGACCACTGAACGCACCTGAAACGCCGCAAATGCTAATGCGTCTCCCCCACAGACCGTTGATAGTTTTGCTCCTCTCGGCTCCGCAGGCAACCATCCACGGCCAGTGACGCCCGTAACCGCCAAGGGCAAAACCACTGCCACGTCCCAGCCCTGCTCACACGCAACGCAGCCCCAGGACTTAGCTGCGTCCACGTCGCAAGCCTGGGCTCGCCTTCCGCTCGTCTTCGGCGGCCAGATGCAGATCTCTGCGGAGAGCTCCCAGCGACGGCAACGCTCTTTCGACGGCCAGACTACGCTTAGCACCTGCAAAGAGGCCGGAACAGCTACCGAGAGGCCAGGGAACCGCATGGCCCTCCTAGAGCTACTCCCTAGTCCACAATTACGACTGACTGTAAGCGACCAATAACCCCTGTAAGGAAAGAAAGCTCAGAGGAGATGGACGCAGGCAAGATGCCCCTGAAGCTCAGGAATGGTGTAAGCGCATATGTGGCTCAGCCCAACACAGAGTATAAAGCCTGAACAACCAACAAAGGAATTTTTGGAGAGAGCGACGGGCTGGAGCTGGCTTCAACCCACGTATTCCCAGCGAGTGCGGACGTCATGAGGGTGAATGTATTATAGAGACCAGTAAGAACAATTACACTTGTACTGTGATTTCAGTTTATTACTGTATCACTCCTCTAAATCAAAAATCTCATGTAACATCACATACCTTTAAATTAAACCACTGTATTAAACATTATGCTCTCCGTATGTGTGGAATATCTAGAAGAACCCTGTCAAGAGAGTACTAGGCTCTGACACTGACCCTCAACGTGAATCAAACCACCCGGGAGATTCTCGTTTTAGAGCTTTTTCTCTCCCAAAGCTTTAACGATGGTTCCCTAACCTGGGCAGATGCAGTGCTCCCCCCGCCCCAGCACTGTAACAGTTTTCATCCTGGGATCCCAAGTTGCTGTTATGACATGAAGCAGCAAAGGAAGGCAAAATGCAGGTGGGGTTCCGGCTTACTCGTCTCGCCACAAAAATTCTTATTTTAAGGTCTCGCCGCTTCTTCCAGGTAAACAGAGCAAAATACAGCTCCAAGCAGGCAGCTGAGGCTTCACGCAGACCTGCTGGCCCTGCCAGCAACAGCAGGGCCACACTGATTGGGCCACCCATCGCTGTTCCCTGCTTCCTTTGCCCGTCAGTGAATTGTGGCTTATTACTCACAAGTAAGGACACAGCCGACCTTCCTATGACTGAAGGCTTCTTGTCGGGACTGGTAGGCAAACCTTTCCGCTGGCATTTGGATCCTCCTGGCTGCTCCTGAAATGTGATAACTTGCAGAGGTCTGAGGGTGGGACCTGTAATTCTTCATGGCAGTGTGCAGTTGTTCCCCAACGTTATGAACACCTAGGATTAACGCAGTTTATAAATACCACCACTATAAGGTGTAAAGACAAGCTGAAATGTCTGCAACCAAAGAAAACGTCTTTGTGTCCGACAGGACAATCCAGATGCATCAGCAGCTAGAGCTCAAGAGGGAGCTGGCAACCCCTCTTGGGGGATGTTTTTCTAGCAGGCTGTCTATCTGAACTCCTCTGTCATGCCTAAGAGTCTCCCTTGGGACATTATAACTTTGTCAGCCAGCACATGTTGATGGAGGCATAGTAAAATCCATCACCTTACAAAAGTACAGAGCAAAGCAAAACAAACCCCCCCCCAAACAAAACACCAAGCATAAACCACCCCCCCACAAACCGCAAAAAAAAAAAAAAAAAAAGAAAGAAAAAGAAAAATCAAAAAACAAAGCTCTGCAGAAAATCGTGAGAATGCAAAGCTGTTTACGAGCACAAAAACAGCTCTAACACACACACACACACACAAAGCAAGGTAAACGGGGAATACGCAGGCTACAAATACCACTTCCTCCACTCCTGTTTTGGAAGGAGTGAGGACGCTCGGGTTTGCCGTGAAAGGGAAGTTAGACTAAGTAGCCGCTAGAGATTAATCTGTCAGAAACCTTCTGCATCCTGGTTTTGGCACAACCGTGCTCTGCCCCTCAGTCAATTCAGACACAAGCAGGAAGACTCACTGCTTGCAACACTTGCACAGTAAGCCCCCCTCCCCCTCCCCGGCTGGGTAAGATGAGCGCCCGCTGAGCCACTTGGAGAGATGATCCCCTGCTGTCTAGTCGTATGCCAGGCGTTACTTCTACAGAGGAACCTGAGCGTGTTGGATTGCCTCTGTCCTATCAAAGTTAGAAGTCTCAAAGACCGTTACAGCCCAGATTGCTGCTAAGTGGCCTTTCTCACACCCAGAGAGTTTGTGTTCCGGCCTCAAAGGGGATGCGAGGATCTTGCTGCTGGCGCCTGCTTTCGCTTACCGCTGTTTTCTAACGGTGCTGCTCCCACAGAGTCAGCAAATGTGGAAAGCATTGCTGAGAAAGGCTTGCCTTGTCGTGGGAATTTGAGGGCAGGAGATGTTACTCAATTCCACGAGGCTTTAACGTTTCCTCTATCCACTGCCTTCCTCTTTCCCCAAATACCACCGGGGGGTTGCACTAATTGATCCCTCTGAAAACCATCTCTTAATTTTACAGTTCGTGCACTTTCTCCCTCTCTCTCTTTCTCCCTCTCCTTCTTCAGAAACTTTGGCCACTTCAGTATCATTCCCCTAAGATAATAATTTGCAGTCTCATAGCTTTTAAACTAGGATCTTTCACAAACATGTGAAGTCACACGCACAGAAACACACGTACGTAGCGTACTTGCTGTAAGGCGGACAGACCTTCGTTATACATCTGTGATCTATTATTTCGATCGCTACTAACAGTGAGCCTTCCTAGTCAGGAAGGACGGGCTTTTGTTTGCGGGAGACGGAGACGGCTCTTGGCTGGTTCCACGTGGTTTTCGCACCTCAGCTTGCTTATGGTTTTTCTGATCTCTTCAACTTCGGCCGTGGCAATTCGTCTGAAAGTGTAAGTGTTGTATCCTTCCCTTTCTATCTGCACACGTAGGATAACAAGACAAAACACAAACAGCCAAAGCAAAACTAAGGTGGATGCAGTTAACGGTATCCACAGGGCAGGAAAGGGTTGCTTAGCCTTCAGTACTGCCTCTGGGAGGCCGAAATAACAAACAGTCGTTACCAGCAGTCGCCTTACTTGCCGGTGGCAGAACACCTCCTTCTGCAGCAGTTGCTGGGGGTATCAGGGGTCTACTGCATTTTTGCTTCCTCGTTTCATTCACTTCGTTCCTTAGGTATTAATCACAAAAAGACCGCCTGTCCGGCTTTCCTCTCCGTCAGCATTTACTATCGTTGGTTCTAGCTCTGTAACAAAGAGAGAAGCTGGCATTTTACTCTCAATGAAAGGCACCGAAAGCATTTACGCATGTTCTTTTTTTCTCTTTCCCGTGTTCTTCCCCCTTTTTATACTTTTTTTTTCTTCTCCTCTCCCCTCCTTTCTTAAAGGAAAGGTCTCAATACAGCACTTTACATCATACGTTACAGGCTAAACTGTTTGGAAACATTCCGTACAGCAATTAGGGCTAGGTTATTAGACAGGCAGGCGCATCACCTAATGCTTACCTACGCCATCTTCCATGAAGCCTTGTTTTTATCCTGCTTCAGTACTATCGTTACTGTCCCGTACCCTTTCTCAAACCTTCGCACGCACCCGCTTAACCAACAATTCCCTCGGTCTTTAACTACACGGAAGAAGGACAGCACTTGATGTGCGTGTCTCTGTTTCTGACCGATCACCTTTTCGATTCAGCTCCCAGATTCCTCTTACGCTCAGATGCTTGCCTCATGGGTGATCACAAAATAGCTAGTTCGATACCTGTAGCCACTTCTCTTCAAGATGTCCCCTTTTAGAGCTCAGCTCTCTTGGCTGCCAACACCTTCTTTGGGCACCCTCTATCCACATTCATAACAATGGCGCGCGCTGCCTTTCTTGTTCTCTCAATCCTAACCCTAACCCTAACCCTAACCCCCTAACCCTAACCCTGACCCCTAACCCTAACCCTGACCCTAACCCTAAACCCTAACCCTAAACCCTAACCCTAACCCTTAACCCTAACCTAACCTCTAACCCTAACCCCTAACCCTAAACCCTAACCCAATCCTAACCCTAACCCTAAATGGCTCTAATCCTAGCTCCTTGGTGCATCCCTGGGGCCACGCAGCTCTCCTCTCTGAGCTTCCTCCCAGCCAGCCTGGATCTCCAGGCTCCCCGTGGTCTTGCTTTACTTTACGAGTTGATTTTCTGTTGCGTCCATCCCATTTTCCAGAGCAAATGCGCTCCTTGTAATAGCCTATGAGACATACACTAGAACCGTTAGTCCTGGCACCACACATGCAAGACACCTTACACTTTACACAGCAGGCACAGACTGGCTTAAAGAGTTTCTAGAAGTATTTGGGCAATTATTTTTTGTCACAAAAGGGAGCACAGAAAACTACAACACAGCTTGCAAACTCTCCTGTATTATCTCTGGAGAGTGGATCCTCTGCAACACTGAGACTGGTCTACAGGAAAGTCCTGGGAGGCTTTTTCTAAATCTACCCCGATGCTGTGTGAGCACCTAAGAACTTGGAAAAATACAAATAGCTTAGGACCACCCTCCAGAAGACACTATGTAGAATAATGCCTTACATGCCTGACAGCTGCATAATATTTACAGAACAACCTTTCGCATAGCTATGCGAAAAAGTGTAAAGACACAGTGCATTTACTCAGTGCTTTTGTGTTTATTTGAAATGCGCTATGAGTTTACTGACTTACAGGAATGCTTGAGACCCACGGTGTATGTAATTTTATTTTATATTAATGACTTCTGAAGAATGGGAAGAGTCATCAAGTCATCAAGAGTTATCAAGACTTCATAGTCATCCAAATATCCCACACTAGTACATTTTGTGTATGAAAACACAGGCTTAAATGTATATATGATGTTGAGGTTTATATTCAGGAAAAGAAACAAACCAACCTGTGCAAAATACCAGTTTCATGCTCTAGGTAAGAGATCAAAAGCAAGAACACATGTTCTATGCTTGGCTTGGATAAATCACTTTACCTCTGTTTTAGTTACGAAGGCATGCATTGCTGATTGATATGCCCACAGCAACCCCTTTTAATTTGACTGAATTCTAGCATGTAACAAGAGCAGAATTTGACTCTTCTACTGTGTAATGCTCTGCTAATGATAAGCTCCCAATATTCTGAGCTACTGAACATCATATTTTACAAAATAGTGAGTTCTGACTATCCTTGCTCACTACTGCCCTCTCCCCCCAAAAAGCTTTTGCAGACTAATATGGACAGCAGAATATTAACACAGAAATGTGATTACTATGAAGTATGGCACCACAGGAAATCTAAGAAAGCTCAAATTTAATTCTCATCAGTTCCTGATGCTCAGTATGACAAAACATCGTTTCAGGCAAGATTAAAAAAGAAAACTGAAAAGAACATTTGCCCTCTTGTTCAGGCCAGTCACATAGAGAAATCTGTAAGAGACCTTATAGATACTATGCTGTCCTTTCTTTCAGTATCTGAAAATACTGATGTTTATGTAGAGTTCTAACTTGAAACGAACTGCATACTATTACAAATTTCAAATCTAAAAAAAAAAAAAAAAAAAAAAGACTGAAAATCATAGGTAAGCAGGGTAGGCAAATGTAACAAAAACAAATGCACAACATTGAAGACCCTTAGTATCCATTAGTAAAACTCCTGAGGTGTGTATATATATATATATATATATATATATATAATTGTTCATTCATGTAATGACGGAAAATTCTCTAGAGCTTTGTTTTTATTTACTTACCAGGAGTCTCCAAACTAGTATTTTATGAAGCTGAGGTATGAAATATACCACTGATTTGAGATGTCTACATCTGAGCTACTCACTTCATGTTCCCGTCAAACTGAGCAGTGATACAGTTAAAATTCAACCGCATTTAGGGCATGAGCCCTATCTCATCCAATGCTGGGGTCTAATTTTGACCAGGATAGATGCGCCTCATCTATCCTATCTCTATTATGAGAGCTTATATGAGTCAAACCACACAGATTGCTATTGCAAGCCTCTCCCTTAATCAGAATGACAATGAACAAGACTCTGGGAGGGTGGAGCTGGCATGCCACAACAGTTGCTGAGAAAGAGGATGTGTACCATTAGGCTATGTAAAGTGGCTGCCTTCCAGTAGCGTCATAAAGGAAAAAAAATGGAGTACAACAGTGCAGCATTGCAGATTCTTTTTGTGTTCTTGTGTTCTGTGCATTACACATAGCCCAAGATCTAAGCAGCACAAATTTGTGTTTTAGCTAGTTTTACACATTCTTTTTCGCCTAATCTCCAAACATTTCACTCTGCAAGCAAGGATCTGGTCCTTGCTTCACTAGAAAGTATCTACATATACGGAAGACAATGTTGATTTGTCATGAGCGTGCCAATAAACATCATTAGGCCAGCAACATCTTTAGCACAACAGCCTAAACTTATTGTCCCTCAAGCTCCTAATACACTACTTAGATTGCACCTGTATGGAACAATGATACAAAAACTAATTCTTGAAAAGTAGCAAAACCAAATTATTACATTAGTATAAGACAACTCTTTAGGTCAGCAATCTTGAATGTAATTTATCAGTATCAACTCCTGTTGCTTCTGCTCTTAAGAAAGGTGATCAGACTTCATTTTTTGAAGTTTGGCAGGCAAATTATCTTCCAATTTCATCTCTAGAGTGCACACGTTTGGAGACTTCTTTTGGAATTCAAGATGTGCAGTAGACAGAGTCAAAGACTCTGCTTTGATTTTTAAGGCTTTCAGTTGTATCTCTTCATCACAATCTTTGCTGTTGGAGATGGGATTTATCTGTTGAATTTTCAAGAGATCTCCGGTACTGCAAGTCTTCTCTACATTGCTGGAACTCATTCTCAAGGCCTTTCTTGGAAGGTCTTCCTTTCTTGAGCTAATCTTCTGAAATTTACTAGGAAGCTTGTTTTTCTCTCCTGCAACATCAGTGCAGTCAAGTGAAAAAAACTGTTCTCTTCTGCTTTTGTTGTTGCTAATAGGACTGTTCATAAGAGATGATGACAGACACAGGTTTTCTTCTTGTTCTTTAACGCTGTAAGGAGGAGTGGCGACTTCAAACGTAGCATGAAACTGAGAGTAATCAACGTGGAAAAAGCCATCTTCCAAGGACATTACTGGGACAAATCTGTGACCCCAAAGAACTTCATCTTCTGTATACGACGTCCTAGCTTGACATGTCATTCCTACAAAAAGCCAGAGATAGGAACACTGACATTGTAACATGAGCAACTAGACCAGCATACATAACAAAAAAATATAATGTAGGATCAATCTATTCTGCAAGCTAACCAACTTATGGGTTATAGAATGGAGCTATGCTCCTAGACAATCTTCCAACAGTCAACAGAGTACCTCTGGTGACTAGTTTTTTTTACACAAACATTGGAATAAATATTGCAGGTTCACACCAAGCAATGCTTTTTGAACAAAGCAAAACCTAAAATGAAGACAATAATCTCTCACAAGCAACAACAATCGTATTCTTCAGGGGCAGAGTTACCAGTCAGTAATCCAAAACTCTGATTTATATCCAATTAGCCAATTACTCTTAAATCCTTTCTCAGACAGTACATGAGATATGCTTCCCACAGATACCCAGTTAGGAAATTACATTACGTGTGGTTATCAAGTTTATTTTTTAAGATGCACTGTTCAGTGGTGGGATGAGAAGAGGCTTCAGAGGGGATCTGAAGACTGCCCTACCTGATGTGAAAGAGTGCTCTGCCCCAGTGGACTGTTTGTTTAGGGCTCAGTCCATCACCTAGATAGTAATCAGTCAGGTCTGTGCCCTTTCTAACATGAGAGAATTGCACTTGGCTGCGCCCAAAGGACATTACTATTTCTAAGGCAGGAGTCAGTCAATTGATAATCTTGTTGAACAAAGGATGAAAATGCCCCTTGATGAATCAAAGTTTAACAAATATCCCTAGAAGAGGGAGAGGAAGATCTGTATGTAAATGAACCCACTAGAATCATTTAGTCTCTAACAGTACTCATGAATTCTCAATGAAGAGCTTCTTATGTGACCATAGCATTCAGTCACTGGATTTGTAGAACAATTAAGTCCTCAAAATGCAAAGTGACGAAGTAAGCTGACACCTGGACAATGCAATGTCAGAAATTCTTCTCAAATAAACCAAAGTTAAAGAAGAAAAAAAAATGCCCTAGCATTACTCGCCTGCTCATTTTGCTTGTTCCTACAGTCTTTGCAACTGTGGTCTGTATTTAATTATATAACTGTATTTGTTATTTTGTGTTAATTTTAATGCAAACTAGGTTCATGGTGATCTTGCAACATTGGAAAATATTAAAGCTTTACATTCTTTTGTAGTGGTTGTCCTTAAAACAGAGGAAGTGTGCTGCACTGCTCTACACGCCATACTCAAAGACTGACAAGGTGCATCTCGTTTTGGATGTATTGGCCATTTTGGGTGTCAGTAATGCTGAGCCCTCCAAGAAAGGGAGGTCTTCTATTGGCTGGTAGAGGCCATTGAGGCTCTGTAGCATATGGAAGGATATCCTGGAGCATTCAGGAACCTGCAGGGAGTAACAACTGCCTTGCTATGAGCATCAGGATTTAAGATAAAGAGTCAAAATTAGAGCATGCGTATTATTCTAACTGTTACCTGTAGTCTCAACGATTCCTTCAAGGATAACAACTATTTCAAACTGCTCACTTCTTAATGATCTTTGTGAGAGACAAAAAAAGGGGCTCTTGGAGTTAATTTCATGACAGATAGTTAATGGGGAAACTAAAAACAGCTGGTCAGCTCCAGTTCCAAATCCGACATCCAGTTCACACTGGTCTAGTGGCAGAAATTCTCCCTCTGGTGTCTGTCGGGACTAAAGATAAAAAGATAGTTTAGTGATCCCCACAGGAAGCAAAACACAAGAAGTAATACAATCAGATCTGAACATGCCTATTTCATGACATTGTTCTATTTCATGACATTGTTATCTACGTATTAGTTCTGGGATCATCATATGGAGATATAAGTAATGCTGGATATTACAAAGCTACTACATATAACCAATTTTGACATTTCTTACCATGCCACTAGACCTCATCATAACCTACAAACTTTATTATGATATATACCTATTTTACAAATCACTGACAAAAATATCAGGTACCGTATGCCTTATAATAGGTACTCACTATGAACATCGTGCTACAAAAGTTCCCATTCATGACTACATCTCAAAATCTACAAAGCAGGCACCACTGTCTGAATTCATGTTATACTACTTTCATACATTACTACTTTTTATTTGTCATACACTGTCCTGTATTAAATCAAAGGCCTTAAAGATAAGCATCACAGTAATTGTAAAGTATGTCTGGTAAGTCTTATTTCCACAAAACCACCTGAATTTATATCAAATATACTATCACCCCTTGCCAGTTAGCATGCACCACCTATTTTATGATATTCCTCATGATCGTTATTAGGCTAGGTGCCCCATTTTTATTCAGGTCATTTTACTGATCAATTAAAAATACTGATATGTTAGCTTTTTTTTTTCCTGGTCCTCCAAAGTTAGCCTAGTAGTCAAAGTATAACTGAAAATGCACGTCAGCTGGCCAGATAGCTCCTCAGCTAATTGCTTTAACGGTATCTGCTGGAAATAACCTGTTAAAATGAAAGATTTGCAAAGCATATTTAAAATCTTTTCTGCTTATTGCTTGATTAGAAAGCACATAGCTCTTTGCAGAGAAGCTGGTTTACTGATTATAAATAGTAAGTTATTACACAGTTACTAAACAGCTCTGTGTGCTTTAGTATTGACAAATGTATTGGCTTCTTTGCTTGGAAACTCCATTCGTTAACCTTACGAAACAATCTGAGCTTGTTCTCTGTATAAGATCCTAGCCCAGTAAAGGTAGCAGCTTTGCTGTTGACTTAGACCAGACTGGTATTCTACCTTTTAAAAATATCCTTTAGCAACTAATGTACTTTCAAATTGTCTCTCCACTTGTATCTTAAAAATTCTGGAATATCCAACTGCCTGGTATCTACTGGTGGTCACATAACTAGTTTCGTAGCTGGTAGGGCACTGCCGTTTATAAAATAAAATGCACTGTTTTAATTAAGTGCTATATATCTGTTTTTCTGCCGAGAAAAATGTTTTTTTCCCATCTGAACTACCAAGTTTCCCCTTAGACAAGATTCAGTTTCCCCACTACCAATGAGGCCAGCTGATTGCTTGTTCTGTTCTCACAGAACCTTTGTGCTTTGAAAGATTTACAGCACTGGAAAATAAAAGCGATCAAAACCACTATTACATAGCAATCATTACAGTGTCTGTTACATGCAAAGGCTCAAACTACTGCAGAACATCCCTTCTCTTTTGCTGAGGGAACCTGTCAAACTAGCTGCAGACTATGTCACTGCTTTTGTTACCTGGCTACTGTTCTTCCAGTGGGTGCATAGATTGGCTGACAATGTATGATCTTTGATCCAAGGTAACAATACTCAGTGTGAGCAGTATGAACCCACATTCCAACCTCAAATTTTCCTTAATCCTAACTTTCAACAAAAACAATTACACAGCCAAAGATATGCATGTTTGCACAAATCACTGCCTGAAACTTCAGAACTCTTTGTCTACAAGCCACTTTTCTCTTTGCAGGGATTTAGCACTGGAACAGGTTGCCCAGAGAGGTTGTGGAATCTCTTTCTCTGGAGATATTCAAAACTCGCCTGGATGCAACCCTGTCTAACATGCTGTAGGTGACCCTGCTTAAGCAGGGAGGTTGGATTAGACGATCTCCAGAAGTCCCTTCCAACCTTATCCATTCTATGATTCTATTAAATGCATTCAATAGTAAACAAATCCAATGAGGTTGATCAGATATAACAGGTGATCTGGGAGAAAGCAAAAAATTGTATGAGGTATTCAGCAGCATCTACATACAGGGCTGATTTACACGGGGCACAGAGAATTTTAAAAAGAAATATATTTCTTAAGTAAAAAGTAATCATTGCATGCAACTGAAGGCAATCCATAGCCATAGGCTGTTAAGACTCCTAGCTAGAGAGCTTTGTTGCATATAATTTTACTTCAAGGAGCACAGAAATACAGTGGAAGGCACAGGACTATAAAATGTCAGCAGTTTGTTTGGAAGATCACTAATGATTCTGTATTTTGACATCCCACATAGCACAAACTAATAACTTTCACAGATTAATATGTGCTTGAACAAAGGCACAATTATTTAGAAATGCTCCAGCTTTCATTTTTTAATGTGGCCAGGCATGGAAAATTCAAAGGTGTGGAAAAGTTGCTCCAAAGGTTAGTTGCCTTGCAGATAAGAAAGAAAAAAAAAATCCTTAGGTGTCTGGATTTTTCTATCTTCAGCTTCTTGCCCCTTCATCTTTGTTTTATCTCTTATTACTCGATTGAAGAGCTAAAGCAATTACTACAAAGCAGTTACTACATTTCCTAGTACATATAAATAGAATGTAATCGCATCATGTCTTAGCTTGTTTTTGTGTCTGGCCAAACATTTTATGCCCTTTGAACCTTCACTCCTACCCTTTATTCATTCTTGGATCTCTTTTCTAAATTCTGTTGTTCACATATATCTTTTTTTTTTAACTGAACACACTGTTGTAGCTATAACTGCACTGGGACCTGGAACTGCACATTTCTAGCAGTGAATTCCAACTAGCTTCTTTCTGTTCTTTGCTCCAACGGTTTGCTTTTTCCTGCTTCTAGAGTGCTCAATGTAAATTAGAATGACTCAGGTTTCTGAAGAAGTTTCAGCTGAAACAAACACGCTTGGCCTTGTAATGCCATTCTCTAAACTTTCCACTATTCACTTCAAAGAGAACCCCAGACTTCTCTCTGGCATCACTACACCATGTTGGTAGTCAGCCTGCAGACCAAAAAAGAGCCAGTACTCTATGATGGCACCAATTTAATCTACCAAGTATCCTGGGGCATACATCACACTTCCAGAAAATGCCTTTCAGACAGACTTAGATTAGTGTACTTTCTTTACAAAGGTAAATCCTCTGGGCTCCACTGGTCCCGCTGAAACACTGTGTTCACTGCTAAATATGGCTCCAATCTGAAGTATAAAAATGTGATAAGACACATTTCTTCACATTGCTTCACTGTGGCAGAAGTAAAAAAATCTTTCTAATCAGGTACAGAGGAAGTGTAGCAAGATCAGCTGTCAGCAGCACTGGACAAAGCACAACTCAGAGTACAAACAACAAAATGGCAGATCTCACTAAAGGTATATTGTGAGTTACCTCACTTTTACCATAGGATTAAAGGATAGTCAAGCAGATCTGTCAATTGGCCTCATGTTTTCTGTGCCAGTCATCTTCATACCAGTATTGTGTAGCAACAGGATTATTAGGAAACAGCACATGAGGTTGTGCATTCATTGTCTTATTTCAAAAACAATTTACAGTAGCATCGTAAAATCACAACTGTTACACTGCTCCTATTCCACTTTGACTTGCATTCCATCTTGGAGGATGGCCAGAATTAAATACTTCAGAAAAGGCTTTCTGCTATTTTTCAATAGTTAAGAGATCAATGCAAATCATGGAACATTTGGCTTTCAGAATCTTACAAGAATTGCTCCATTATAGTTCATGACAGTTTGTCTCAATACACATATCCAACCTCTTTTTGAATAGTAGTATATCCTTTTTAACTATTGTCAAAGAATATCATTTAAGTTGAGCCTTCTGCATAACAAATAAAACCCAGCCTTTTGTATTTACTGTTGTCCAGTCACCTATCACGTCAGGCTTGTTTCTGCAGATTATTAAAACTGCCCATTGCTCCAAAAAGAGAATTCACATCCTCTTTTGGAGAACCGAGAATATAGAACAGTTATGACACTCATGTATGATATTGCGAAATCAAAATCATTGCTGGCATTCAGCTTCTGATGCTCCCAATCAAGCACACTGCAGCGACATGACACAGCTGCCTTCCTCTCCACAAGCCGCACACAGTATCTGCCTTCCATTCTATTCTCGCCCAGCGTATCTGTGCCTGCCAAACTACACTGTCTCCTGAAGGTTTCTTTATTCGTTGGTTACGATTTCCTTTGATCTCTTTGCGTCATTCTTCCTTGTATTCTGAATTCTGCTGAACATTGCCAGTGCTTAATAAATGGATACTGGTGACAATTAAATGATTTTTCCACAAAAGCTTTCAGAGGGTCCCGCTGAAATGCTGAAAACCCCTTGGCAGGAACCATGGGGGAAGGAACCTGAAGGTAAAACTCCCCGCAGACCTACACTCAAGGGAAAGAAGGGGTCACAGCTGGCCTTTGTCCTTGGTGAGCACTAGGACCGACTCCAGCTCACCACAAAACTGGTATAATCAATTTCTTATTCCCAACTACCACCTGCTAAGGGGCATGCAACAGTACCTCTCCCTATGGCAATCCTGCATCTCAGGCCTCACCTTGATCAGCTTGCAGCGGATCTGGGCAGACACCATGTGGCTGTTGCGGAGGTTGCCCACACGGAACATGAGGCACAGTTTACTGTCCCGCTGCGAGACCACTGCAGCGTGGCTGAACACAAGGGTCTCGGCTCGCTTCTTGGGCTGCGACATCTTGATAAACATGCAGCCGATGAGGAACGCGTCAACAATGGAGCCAAGCAGCGACTGGAAGAGGAAGAGCACGATGCCCTCAGGGCAGCGCTCAGTTATGTAGCGGTGCCCATAGCCAATGGTGGCCTCGGTCTCGATGAAGAAGAGGAAGGCGGAGGGAAAGTTGTACACGTTAGCCACGCACGGGCTGTAGGTCTCATCATGTGCCTGGTGCAGGTCACCTCGCAGGTAGGCGATGCCCCACCACATGGAGGCCATGACCAGCCAGGCCACCGTGTAGGTCAGCAGGAAGATGAGCAGGTTCCAGCGCCACTTGAGGTCCACCAGTGTAGTGAAGAGGTCAGAGAGATAGCGGCTGCTCTCACCACCCAGGTTTCCGTGCTGCACGTTGCAGCGCCCGTTCTTGTCCACAAAGCGCTGCCGCTGCCTGCGGGTACTGCAGTGGGCCAGGTCCACTGCCTGGTACACATCCCCAAACTTCCTGCGCACTGCTGACATGCTGCTAGGTGCACAGCCTCTCTGTGTGCACCGCGGGGCCCCACTGCCTGTGCGCAGTCTCACTGTAACACCCCGCTAGCGATGTTCTGGCTGACAGAGATTAGAATAATAATGTGAGCAGCACTGAGTCATCCGCTGGGAGCTGGTGTTGCCAGCAGCATCAAGGATTTTAAAAGTAACTCGTGAGATAGCTCAGGTCTTAAACAAAGAGATGTGAGCATGTGAATCCTCAGCCTGCATTTAAAATGAAATAAGTATTCCAAGTGAACAAGGTCCAGTCCATCAGAATTAAATCATAATCACTTCAACAACTCGTGCGTTCCTTTTTAAGGCGGAACTAGCAGAAAGGCTGTTTGAAATGCAGTCGTCTAGAACCTGAAGTGATTTCATTGCAGCTCTCCTGTTTTTGATGGACAGAAAGATCTGAGATCAGAAACAACAATTTCTAAATGCACTTGTAGCTTTAAGTAAGGCTCAGGTAGTGACTTTTTTGGCCACATTGTTACTTTTAATGTTACTTCTCAAAAATCAGTGGTATTTGAAATTAATTCACAGGTACATAGAAACGTTATTTCTATTCAGATGAGTCATTTCAAAAACTAATTGTCAGCAAATCATTACAGAATTATAGCCTGCATTCATTCAGTTCCTGACATTTTTAAAACTAGTTTGTAGCAGCTGGTGACTGTTTTGCTTTAGCTCTAGAGTGGGAATTAAAGGAACTATTAGTCTGAAGTTTAATTTCAATATTGTTACCATATACTAAAGCATAACCAAATATTTTTAAGATGTTCACACTGTCAGTCTTGACATCACTTCGTTAATACTTTCCAAGAAGGCTTATGCTTAGCTTCTAGTAGGTGCTTTGTGGTATATCTGGGGCCTATTTTCTAGACGTTGGTGGATCATAGCTTTCTTCCTTTTAACTTCCTCCCAAATCATGCACTTCATTTTCATGGTAAATACAGAAAAGTAAGGATCAGATGAACTAATCAACTTGAGATTAATTACACTCTTCAGCTAGAGCAATTTCATCAAAATATTTCCTTCTCCCCAAGTACCATTAAAAAAATATTATTTTTTGGCATTTTTTGCAAAAGACAGACTACAGTAGTGCAGTTACTAAGAAGACATCATCCCAGATGTTGAGAAAGCTCTCCTTCTTTTTCTTTTTTTTTTTAACAGTCTAATGGAAAACATTTTTATCTCTCTTCAGGCATGTGCCACCTAGTTGAGCAGTTTCTTAATACTCAGAAGGGGGAGACAATAGCAGAAGAAAGAGTTTATCTTCTGATTCTACATTAATTTTTAAAAGCATATATTGTGTTTTTTGGAGGGAGGTTTACTATCTAACACTCAGTGAAAAGAAATTAGATTAGCTAGCTGTTCAGGACAAAAAAAATCCACATTTGGTAATTCCACACTCCGTCATTTTTCTAGGTCAAGTGGATGATGCCAAGACTTACCACGAATTGATAGCTTTTCTCATGTGATGTCATGCATATCCATATTGTGTAAAGCAGCAAGATGGAAAAAACACAGAGTTTACATGAGGTTTTCATCCTGGCAAGTCCAGTACCACACAGATTTGCAGCTTGCTGGCTCTCAGTGGGGTTTATTAGTCTGTGTAGTACCACATTAATGTATTTACAGTGTTTTCTACTCTGGACTCAATTTAGACTTTGCTAGTTTCAGTTCATGCAGTGCAATCCATTGTACAGTATATGCTTGATTTTCAAGTCATTGTATCCTGGGGATAAAAGAAACAACAATACATTTGATTCTCTTTTCTTGGAACTGTAGCAGACTGGTAATATTATTCATGTAATGATTAACCTAAAGTTGAACCAACTGTTCCCATATGCATTTAGTAACTCTGCTGCGATCATAACATTTATAAAACCACATTGAGTAAATCCTTAAGCCAAATGCAGTCAAGAACAGGTATTAGTAAAGAGGTATAACAGATCTGACAACTTCTTGTCAAACAACTACCTGTCCAAAGATACTATTCCTTTATGCATTTTTACAAATTAAATGGAAATTCATATAACAATGACCAAAGCAGTATGCTGGCAAGGTATCCTGTACCTTTTTCTCTGTATTTTGATAAATTTTAAAAGTTTTCCTATCTTTCACAGTAACAGCAGTGAACTTATTTCCCAAGACAAGGCAGATGGAAGCACTGATGTTTGCAACCTACCTTGAAAGATTTATTTTCTTTGGCATTATTCTTTGTTCAGGTAAGCCTTAGCATAGGATCCTAGGAAGATACTAGGAAACATTTCTATTTTGTCTTTAATTAATGCCATTTATCACAGTAGTAACATACAATTAATAAACAACTTTGAAGAAATTAGCATTTAATTATATATTAAATTTTATAAAGCATAAAATTATCATTCATGCTTAGCAACTAACTTACTACTTCTTTCCAGAATAACACTGTGTGCTGCAGACTGGCCTTCCCGTCCTTCAGATATATGCATAAAAATATATTTAAGCAGGATGTTCTTGATTCTAGAAGTCTGACTAACCAAAGCACCTGTACTCCTGAAGTGTTACTTCTGCAGCTGATAAGTGACTGATATATTACCCTATCTCTACTCTCGAGGTCTGTAAGCAATCTCAAACTACTGTTTGAGATTTGTGCCAGGTCTTGCAGGCAAGTGTGGTATTTTATAGAGATTATAAAGCCAATGGGCCTCTTGACTCTGACTAATCATCTCTGGGCATGAGGCACGTCAGAGTGCCAGCAGACGGTGACCCTACACCCTCCTTATGGGATTCATATCATGGGACTTCTCAGCCTATGTACCAACTGTGCAAGGTACATGCATGCACAAGCTTGTGTACAAGCCTCTCCTCACTTCATGCTAAACTGGATTCTCCAACACAAAAAAGTACTCAGGCTCTCGCATTTGACTTGCTCCCTCACTTCTTAACTGCGGCAATTTTCTGAATGTAACCGAACTTTTTCCTCTGCTTTAGCCATCCTGCTCATCCCTGCAAAGTCACAGTAAGAGTGGCAGGGTAGTCATCAGGCTGGGGACACAACCTGGGAGAGCAGACATCTATCTTTCGCTTTAACCAACTGTCCATGTCACGGAAAACCATCTGAAGACCTAGCGAGAAGACTCTGCAAACAAACTCGTCTATACCTGGCCTCTGCATCACCCATAAACACCAGCTGTTCTGGTAACAAGTGCTGCCTCTACAGAGCATCATCCTAGCAGATCCATCCTCTGCCACTGTCAGTGACCTTCCCTGTGTGTCTCTCCAGTGCCTGCATGCTTACCACATCAAGCACAGCTCTTTGCTTTTACCTTTGTATCCACCAGCATGAATCATCCTGAAGTATTTTTGTGTCCACGTCCCCTCCTCCTGTGATGAACTGCCTGCAAAAAATGCCCTAGAGCTGCTGCAGTGTCCTGCTTCACACCCCTATATGAAACAATGCCCCGCCTGGCAGCAGCTGCCCGGCGGGTCACCACCCCCGGCTCATCCCGAATGACTGCGGCACAGGGGCTCCAGAGCCCGGGCGGCGTGGAGTGAGGCGGCCCGGGAGGCCGCCCCTGAGGCCTCGCGAGCTGCCCGGGCCCCTCGCGCCGCCGCGGCGGCCCCGCGCCGCCGCCGCCGGGGTGACGCCTCTCGCCGGGGCCCGCAGCCGCCAGGCTCGGCAGGGCGCTGCCGCCGCGGCTCCTGGCCCGCGTTTCGCGGCACATCCCCAGCTGGGCCCAGCAAGTCGGGTGCTCCGCAGCCACGCTCCGCGACGCCTGTCCGCCCCCAGCAGCTTGGGGCGGGGGCGGGGGGAGGGGGGGAGGGGGCGGTGCGTAGAGCGGCTCTAAGGGCGCATGAGCGCGGCGCGGAGCCGGCTACTGGGCGGCGCGGAGCTGCTGGGTGGCCCGCGGGGGAAGTGTGCCGCATCTCGGGGGCCCAGCCCACGGCCACAGGTAGGGCTTTGCCCGCGGCAGCTCTGTGCCTCGGCTCCCCGCGCGGGCGGGGCGACGCCATTTCGCGGCCAGGCGGAGCCGGCTCGGGCTGTAGCGCCGCCCGCGAGGCGCGAGCCTGGCGAGGCGGGGGCCTGTGGGGCCGCTGGGGGTGCGCGGCAGTCTGGGCCGAAGCCAGGCGGTCGGGGAGGGGTTGTCGCCGTAAGGGGTCTCCTCATGGCGACGCAGCTGGTGCGGGGCGCGGCCGTGCTGCTGCTCGCTGCGCCGTGAGAAGGCCGCGCCAGGCTGGGCTCGCCTCGCCCCGCGGTGCCTGGGCCGGCTGCGGTGCAGCTGGTACCGGCGGAGCCGGCCTGCCTTGGCCGCAGCTGACGCCGCGCCATTTCCTCGCTGCTTCCCTAGCCATCAGAGCAACGACCATTTTTAGTGCTAGAGCCAGTACAATGTAGTGACAGATTAGCTCTGCTGTGCTGTGACACTGCTTGTAGACAGAAAGAAGGTGAGAAGAAATCCTGTGTCAGAGCTGCTTACTTTGACTCTTGGGGTGCATATGCCTTTTCTGAACTGACCACTAGATGATCTTCTCCTGAAAAGATGCTAAAACACAAACTACTTTTACCCACTTTGGAAAATACATCTGAGTTAATGACGCTTCATGCTATTTGTAGACTGTGAAGCACATTAGGTTTATTTTCAAAGGCAGTGAGGAAACACCAAAGCATATTTCATTTCTATTTAATCTCTTTGACCTAACGTACAATATGAATTCTGTTTGTTTGGCCCTTTTCCACTATCAACGGTCTTCCAAGGCAATGATGGTGGTTCAAATACTCTGTCTTGGGAATAGCTGAGCAAAGATATGCTTGAAAAGTAAATTATGGCTTAGAGTGGATAGCTGGAAAGGAAAGGAGTGGTGAGTAGATCTGCACTACTGCACTGAAAGGACATAATCATATTGCTGAGTGCTCCTTCAAAGTTTCACATGTCTGGGACTGAATTTAGTGCCTTGAAGGCAGCCCTGAATATTGACATGGAGAGTGCTCACCAGCAGAGCTTCCACTCATCGGTTCTTGGGCATGAAACACTTTTCTTTCTTCTGAAACATCATTGGAAATGCTTCTGAGGGAAACTTCCATTTTGGTTGCTGTTTCAAACTTCTCTAAACTCTAGTGCCCCTTCCTGTGTTTGCTGTCAGGTTTCTGAGATGCTAATGCATGCAAGCTGTGGATTCCCGTACAGGATGCTTCTTCTGTAAATGCCTGGAAGAGAACTCAATTTTCTTGTTGTTTTCTAATGCTAAATAGGTTCAATCGGAGGAAGCATGCATTCTCACAAAAACAGAACGCACAGTTTAAGTTCCCTTTCCTGCTAATTGGACAACATTTTAAATACAATGGAGGTTGACTAAATTGTTTATACGTTTCTTCTTATATGCAGAATTGGGGGGAAAAGGTAAAATATGTTATTTTAAGTGATGTGTAGTGGAATCACTTCTGAAATTAGCATTCTGAAATTTAGCAAAGAGTGAAGGATCACAAATTCCTTTCTAATACTTTTTGTGTGATATTATAGCTGTTTTTCTTCCTGCAAGTGTTAGTTTGATGAATTTTACAAGCATGAGCAAGATTTTAATGCTCTGGAACACAGTGTTTCATCTTGGACCAGTGATTTTTAAATGCAGATTCAGGTTTGCTCTTTGAAATTACTCCAAAGTTATTTGCAATAAGTAGCAAGGAAAATACAGCAATAAAAGCATCCAACGGGATTTTTAGAGTGATGGAGGCAGCCTTATTTTTTGTAGCATCTTCATACCCATGACCAAGGTCAATGGAGTGATATTCCCGCTTTAATGAGTTGCATCTACTTGTGTTAGGGTTTGCATCAGAATGCCAAACATGCAAATTGCTTTGAGATGTATTTCTAGGAAGCCCCAGAACATCTGGTCATGGTGGCATCTTCCTGCTTGCTCTCTCAATTCCTGTGTGTATGGTTGTAACACTGCTTTTGGACAGCTATGCTGCTGCATGCTTTTTCATTTCTATCTTCTCAGCCAGTTATTTAGGTCTCCAAAAACTGTGGCTAACTTCTGTTTTCTTTAGCATCAGCTTTGTCAGAGATGTTATATACTTGACATGTTACATGTTACTGTTTGCATAGCAGAATAACTATAGGAGTCTGCCTAATTCAGGTTAAACTGAAGACTTCAAAGAAAGACATACTAAGAATTTACTATTTTTACGTAATTTGTCTCAACTGCTTCAGCAAAAGTATCTTTCATCATTTCAGGACTGCCTCTGAATCGCAGTCCAGAAAGAAGAAATGATCATTTTGATTTAAGTTGAACATTTGTCTCTAAGATTAAGAAAACACCATGCCCGTGCTTTCAGAAGACTCAGGTAACTTACCTGCATGCTTTAAACATGTGACTGGAAACTTACTACATGTTTTTCACACAGGAAATGAATTCAACTTGTAATTAAATAAAATAGAATGAAGATTGCTCAACTAAATTTCTTAGCAGTTACTTAAAAGAATAAAAGGAAGGTGGCTTATAAAAGATGGAACTGAATAAAGTTAGATTTCAGGGAACCCCTAGTTTCATAAGAACCTTAGAGCCCGTGAATGTAAGCTGGTAGCCAGGCTCTTGTGGACGATCTCAGGCCTCTCAGTGTAATACTGGCTTTCGTGCATGCTTATTAAACGTCACTATTTGCATCTCTGGTGCGTGCTGTGTCACTTGTTAATATTTTCTGTATAAGTGTTGGATGGTACCTGATGTTACAGCAGGAGAAGCAAGTTTGAATCTTCCGGCTTCAAATGCATTCTGAAGGTCACAGATAGAATAGGCAGTGGAACAGAAGGTTTATTTAATCTGTGTCTGACCTTTTCTTTCCTTTTTTTTTTAATTTTTATTTATTTATTTTTTTAATCAGCCATGGTCTACCAGGGAAAAACCTCATAACTGTCTGTTTGACCCTGCTTTTTGGAAAAATAGGATGCTAACGGATGAAGTACTTTTTAGAAAACTAGTCACAATCTTTGCTTCCAGTGCAGTGTTCTGAACAAGTGTATTTGAGTTCCTGCATTCTCTTACCCTTCTCTGATCAAACTTACTTCTTAACAGGTGCTTCAGAGGTAGAGGGATGGGATAACACAGGTAAGCAAAGTTGCTTGGGAAGTAGAGCTAGTAACTGCGCAGCAAAGGAAATAGTTCAGCTACCTTGCAAGTCTCCTGTGGCGCTCTCATAAGGCAAGGTGTGTTAGAGGGCCAGCTGTTAGAGGAACAAAGGAGAATTGTCACAAAGAGGAAAATTTTAAAAGTAATGGCTTTGAAAAACATAGTATTTTGGTAGCCTTTGCCTTACCATGGCCTATATTGTATCTCAAGCTGTATTGGCTGCTGAGGAAGGGAGCCATTAAAAAAATGAGTGGAAGATAACCACAGATCTCTGTGTAAACTTAATAATCACCGAGATGGTACCTGAGTAAGTGTAGCTGACTTAAGTCTATGATAGAAGTCATGTAAAACACGTTATCTACGAAGCTTTTGTTCTGTTTTGCCTTTAAATATAGGATTACATGAAACTTTGGCTCTGTTGACCTCTCAGCTAAGACCTGACTCAAATCATAAAGAGGAAATGGGATTCCTTAGGGATGTCTTCAGTGAAAAGAGTCTCAGTTACCTAATGAAGGTAAAAGTTCCTTTTATGAGTCTGTTTTTTCTTCACAGGTTATTCTCTGTGCCATTGATCATTTAGTTTGCCAAAGCTAATTTGATTTTGTGTACAGTTCTATACTGACAAAAGTATGTATTTATTTAAGCACAGACATTAAGAACATTCCATGAAAAATAAGATATTTTGTTCAAAAAATACATTTCTGCTTTTTGCTGAGTGAAGCTCATACTGAACTGTAAAATAGCAGTCAGCGTGGAAGGCCCCTTCTTGGGGTTTGTTTAATGCTTTGTGATACTGAGAACATTTTAGACTTACAGTTTACTGTGAATCGTAAAAATGCACATTCAGTACCCAGTAATTGAAAAACAGTGTGAAATAGCTTTATTTTTGCCTTATATTGCTGAAGTCTTACTGTGTATTTCTGGCTGTCTGTGGAACTAGCAGCAGCAAAAGGAAAAATAAAAACTCTTAAACAGAACTAAAATAACCCCAAAAGAAATTGTGTTTCTGAGAGTTATATCTCAGGAAAGCTATACTCCTTAAATAAGAATATTCCAGTGTGGATATATTTAGGAAGTTTTGCATCTCTGTAGTAATATACCTGAATAATCTTTTTCAGATTCATGAAAAACTCCGTCATTTTGAAAGACAGAGTCCAACTCCTGTTTTACATAGTGCAGCAGGATTAGTCGAAGATGTGAGTAAGAATTCTGTCTCCTTTTCCTCATCTTTAAGTGCACTCCTAACAAATCAAAGCTTTACGATTGTGCTGTATGTGTGATTTTCTCACGCACCCCCTAATTGTCTTTGAAATCCATTGGCAAGCTTCTCTCATAAGTGATGGAGGAAATAAGACCACAGAAATAGCATGTAATTATATCTCCAATGAAGACAGACAAAGACGGAGAGAGCAGAGAGATATTATTAATGGCCTTCCTAAGAGGGAAGCTGCAAGAAGCATTCAATCCTTTCTGGACATCAGAGAAGCTACATAAGAGCTCAGTGTTAAGGACATAAATCCTTTACAACCCAGGCTTCACTGCTATTCACAGAACAATAATTTGTTTGTAACATGCCACATATGTGAAAAGTGAAATTTGTACTGCCTTAGACAGCTGTTCACAAGTGGCTTGTGCCTGTTTCCTTCAAAAGTGTAACAAAGGGCAGTTAGAAAGTTTGGAAGGTAGAATTTCTCCCCTTGCAAAGCCGAGAGACCCCGCTGCCCCATCTTACCCTGCGGCATGCTACCACCCCTCTTTCCCACAGATAGTCTACTGCCTCTGTAATCAAATCTATACAAAATCATCAACTCCTAAATAGCAAAGGAAAAATTTTATGTAGGATTATGGAACTTCTGTATCCAGAATCCTTTACAGGGAAAGGAATTCTCTCTCTTCCTTCCTCTTCTCTTTCTTTGTTCTCTTCCTCCCCTCCTTTACCTCCTTCTCCTCCTTCCCTCCTCTTCTCTCTCTTTTCTTCCACTATCTCAGAAAGTCTGAGAATTTGGCTACATGAAGGATTCTCTCCCTTGCTTCTGATTCTCTACAAGCTTCTCAAAGCAGCCTAGTGCAAAAATGCGTTTCTGGTGTTAGTTATTTTCGTGTTGTAGTAGCTATATTGGAAATAGTCACAGGTAAAGGATTGGATTGGTTATGTTACTTTCTGATCTGATCTGGGAAGCTAATGGTCTCTTTTCCTGGTTCAGTCATCAGTTGTTGCCATTGAAAGACTGGAATTAATTTTTGAATCTTCAGTTATAAAAATTGAAAACTTTACCTTTGGCAGGTTATGGGAGTTTTATGTCTATTCAGTGTGTAAAATTTGAGATTTAAAATAGATTTTCAAAGTATTTCATACCAAATTCTCTCCAACTTGCGCAGGCTGGAGTTAAATACTTTTTGCAAATCTAGTTAATTTCTTTTCATCAGCCATAGAAAATGCAGGCAAAGTTGTACTTAGTGCATGTTTCCTGAAAAGGCTTTGCAAAAAGGAGAACTTAGGCCCTGATTCAGGTGTGAGAGGTCTGAGGTGAGGTGTCTGGGACTCCGGGAACGATAGTGGTATCCAGGCTTTGCAGAGGAACAAGGGAACTTCGATTGCATGATCCACACAGATAATAGAAAGAGGATTAAACTGTGTTACCACAATTTAAACATAAGAGTGCTGTTTAAAATACAAATTAAAAAATTCAGGACTCATTCCTGAAATTATGTTGCCTGGAACACTCTTAAAAAGGTATGTTTAGGGGCTAAGGTCCTGATTTCTGATTATATCTTCCTGCACTATCTAATAAAAATCTAAATAAAGCAGATCACTCCTGCTTTCATTTCTTTCAGGATTCATGCACAGTTTATTGCAGTTGTATTTGATCTATACATGCTTCTTCAAAGTGTGATAGAAATTAGCAAACGCTCATCAGAAAATATACTTGCAAGTATATGGCCTTGTTCAGTGGACCCCTTTTATTTTATGAAAAATAAAAATAATTAAAATTATAAAAATTATTGAAAAGATGCTGTTTTTTATTTTCAAGGTAATAGAAGAATTGCAGACAGCATCAGTGAGTAATGAAGAAAAAGAGCTACTTCAGCTGTTGTCAATGCCACATCTCAGGGTAAAAAAACCGTCAGAGACCTCAATGAAATTCTTTTGCATAACTCCAGCAGAACATTCTGTTAAGGAAAAGTTACAATGAGGAGTCTGTAACAAAAAGTAAAAGCCTCCGACAGACTGTAGTTCTATTTCATTTCCTGCCACAGGCTTTAGAATGTGAAGGGGAGTGAGAAGACACAGTGTAGACTTTTCATAAATAAGGGGCCATATTTGTTCCCTCTTCTCCCTCGTGGAGCAGAAAAGTACTCCATTTCTTAGCTCTTCGCTTTCCACAGTCCACCTCCATTCTGTACATGTATTTGGGTTGGGCTTTGTTAATTCCTGTGCTTACTTTATATATCAACACATGCCAATATATAGTTTACATGATGGATGAGATAATAATATGTAATAGAATCTCTGTCTTATCTTTTTTCTTCTTCTTCTAATAAGATGCACAAATGTGTAGACTGTATGGAAAGAATAAATGACTGATATGAATGAAAAGGACAGGTCAGTGTGTGAGCCAGTTCCTGATGATGTCAGTGATAAGAATATTGGTCTCTGCAAAAGTGCAGGAGAAGGAAATGGGAAAAGGAAACAATCCATGTTCTTTCACTTTGTCTCTTGGTGCCCTTTGAAAGTAAAGTAGGCTATTATCTTTTTTTCCATTAATGAAAGCAGAGTAGAGTATAAAATTAGATGTGAACCTTTTCGGTATTGTAGCCAGAAGATCAATAAGAAATCATTTATTCATTTATTATTACAGAACTTCTATATGGATTTTCACAAAATCAGTTTAGAAAAAAAAAAAAAAAAAAGATTTGCTGTCCTGTCTGAAACATGACATTTGGAAATGACAGTATTGCTCCGTTATGTTACTGTTTCATATTTCCTTTATGCAGGCAATGCTTGTTGTACACGACACTGTAGCACAGAAGAACTTTGATCCAGTCCTTCCACCTCTGCCTGATAACTTTGATGATTTTGATGAAGAATCAGTGAAAATTGTTCGGCTAGTGAAAAATAAAGAACCTTTGGTACATATTAGATAGTCCATATCTCTAGTCATAAAATTTTCAGGTACAAAAACTTTGTTGTAAGTATGGGGGAGGTAATTGAAGATGTCATCAAATAGTCTGCGAAAAGTAAGAGTGTTAGGAAGCTAGTTAAATACCATAAAAAAAGATGACTTTGGTAAATACACGTTCACATTTTGCATGAGGCAGTTGATAAATGTGAGTTGCAGAATGCTACTTTGAGGGGAACACTGAGATGCTATGTATATTAAATTAATTATACTTACTATGCACATTA
Organism: Rhea pennata; assembly: GCF_028389875.1. Lineage (NCBI taxonomy): Eukaryota > Metazoa > Chordata > Aves > Rheiformes > Rheidae > Rhea > Rhea pennata. The sequence goes on from NC_084688.1 coordinate 47,452, forward strand.
ATTGTCTGTGTATAATAATGAATGCATGCATACCTTCTCTTATGTGAATGTCAGTGGTATATGGTAAGAGTATGTTTGATAGCATGGTGCTGCTGATGCGAAGGTCGTGGGTTCAGCCCGCGTACGGGGCTATGCTGAGGCTTGGACTAGATGATCTCCAGAGGTCCTTTCCAACCTTACCATTCTATGATCTATATGTGAACAATATATTGACGTCGTACTATTTTTATACAAATGGAAAGGGAAGAATTGATTTCCTAGGAAAAAACAATTGCTTTGGGGAAGAGGTGTATTAAAAGGTGTTTTGGAACTGTACAATACAGTAGCTAGTGAAAGAGAATAGTGACTTAATTCCTGCTTAAAGTATTATATTGCTGGCAGATCTATGAGGAAAAAAAATACCGAATTCTTTGGTTTTCTTTTCTTTTATACATAAAAGAGCTGGCTTTATTGTATGAGGTTTCAGAAGACACATAGAGAAGGCTTGTTACAAGAAATTCTGGTTTCCACACTTGAGTGACTTTGATTACCAGCATAGTGCAGGTAGTGTAAGCATTCAGCATAGCTTATTGGCATTATGTAGGTAGTCTAAACACTGAGGATGTGCAGACCTTCCCACAATCACATGATACGCACGGGCAAAAGTTGAGTAATGGTGAAAATAGTCAAGCAGGGAGACAAAAGTTACAGAAAAAATGAATTACAGTTTAGAGGACATACTAGCTTACATGTTATTTCACTGCTAAGTGAGTGTGTTCTAAGCAACTTTCTTAAGATGACATCTTTGCGGGGGGGGGGGTATGTTTTATTTCAGGGAGCTACCATCAGAAGAGATGAGCATACAGGGGCTGTGATTGTAGCAAGAATCATGAGAGGTGGTGCAGCTGATCGCAGTGGTAAATTCCTGAAGAAAAGGAGATTTAAAATAGCATTTATAAACTGTCATAAATTTCCAAAATTATGCACACACATATGCATCATATACACATACCTGGAGCAATAAATCGTAACTAAATCTAATGATGATTCATCAACAAAACCAGCCCTTTGGACACTGGTGTTTGATACATATGCAGACTATTTTCTACTAAACAAGCAGCTCATCTGACTCTCGATAGCCAACTATTAAATACCAAGTCTGAGGTAGTATGCGATGTAGGCTCCCTCTATAGTCAGTGGAGGGAGATAGGCATCTCTGGAGGATGAATAATCCCAACTAGTTTTAGCATGGGACAGGTCACTTGCTGGAACTGCCTTTTTTTTTCTCCTCATTGCCTATAAGAGGAACCTACCTGATAAGCTCACTTGACAGCTGAATTTCAGTTGTCTTGTGACAGGAAAGACTTCTGTGCATATGCTGTCATTCTACATGCTTTCAGATTCTAGAGGGTTAGTTCACATGGTATTTGACCTTGCATTTTCTAGAAGCTACTCATACAGATTGTATTAAATAAACTTATCTGATCTTAAATATGATTTATAGAATCCAAGCCTTAGGCACTTTTTTAGTATATTAGTAATACAGTCACAAAACTAATTAACTTCTGTGATGAAAAAATATTAGCTAATTACAGCTTTCTTTCTGACCGTTGCTAGCATTTTTTCATGCTAGCATGATCTGATAAATATAATGCAAAGTATCTAAATAGTGTGCTTAGCCTTTCTTTATTTCATTGGTAATCTATTATTTTGATTAGCTACTTTGCTCTAACATAGCTACTAGGAAAATGCCAACTGGGTAGGTAAAAACAGTCCTAAACTTTAGAAGAAAGAGAAGAGCAAAGCAAAGTAGGATTTTACCTTTAATCTAGTATCTTGTATACTTAGTATATTCACTATATCATGAGTTGTTTCCTGTTTGCTTTACTGACAAATTCTTTTAGGCCAATAAACAACAGTTATAACACAAGTGCAACTTTTTTTTTTTTTTAAAAAAAATTGAACTGGGTAAACAAACCTAAAACTTACAAAGGCTTCTGCATGATTTGTTTTAAAAAAATGAGTCCAGCAGTCTGTCCGGGCCTGTATGGTATTGATCTGTCTTTTGACAGCAGTGTCATTCCTACATTGATAGTCAGCAGCATACCTCCTCACTCTACGAGGTTTGATTATCCTTATGAAACTATTATAGTATTGCATTCTTAGTGTGATCCAAATATAGAGGCAGTGATTTTCCAAAATGTCTTGCCGCATGTTCTCTGTCTCCACACTGTTCACTTATGTGACTGTGGTGCGCTGAAAAACATGCCATATAGAAGAAGGGCAGGAGACTTCAGAGCACACTGCTGACAGAAGCACTTGGCTCTACTACAGAATCCATTATGTTGGGGGTATACTATTAATATATGTTGGACATCATAGGAATGGCACTTTCCAGCCTGTGGACTTACTTTAATTATCGTCTTTCTAGGTCTTGTCCATGTTGGAGATGAATTAAGAGAAGTCAATGGTATTGCTGTGCTTCACAAACGACCCGAGGAAATTAGTCAGATTTTGGTCTGCACCTGTTTTTATTTTAAGAACTTTTTTGTCAGATGATCTATTAATTACAGCCGATGATGAAATTTGACCATGAGTTTAAAATATGTATGATATTAAAGGATGGAATGCATGCATTAAGAGCTTTTCACTCCCCCAGTTGATTATTTAGTTTCTTCCATTTGATTTTAGAAAGTTCTGTGAAACTGAATCATTTCTAAGGTAGGTGTGTATGAAAAAGTTACATGTAGCTCCATCAAAAACTTTACTTTCATGATTTGTTTATGGCAAGTAAATTGTAAATTAAAAGTGTATTCCTAAAAGAGAAATAGTTTATTCATATAAGATGGTATGTTAAGACGATTGTCTCCGACTCCTCTGCTGTCCTTGGCCCCCTCTTGTCTTGGTGTGATGATGATGAGTTAGTAACACGGTAAGAAAAAGGGCAACACTAGGAGACTGAAGTATCTGGCATCGACTCCATCATGCAATTTAAATTTAGATCAAGATTATTCTGAATACATATACTGAATAGATACTGAGAATAACTGCTTTTAATTTAAGGGAAAAAGTCAAAAGCATCTTCTGAGATAATTGTATAAAGTTTGTTATTTGTGGGGACTTTGGGATGTTACTAATTTTGTCCAGTTTTAAATGTCTACAATATAATAGTTTCCCTTTCATAGTTTATTTATGAGAGAGAATTACAAATGTTCAAGTCTAAGGTGATTGTCTGGATTTCCCTTCTAATCTGTGGGGAGTAACAGTCTTCTTTGTACTACTTTCAAAGTAAGAAACATTTCTCTTTTTTTCCCAGGCTCAGTCTCAGGGATCAATAATATTAAAAATAATTCCAGCTATCAAAGAAGAAGATCGTCTAAAGGACAGCAAGGTATGCAACTTGATGAAATACTGAAACGCACTTCGTACGCTTAAACAGTTCTGCCACCTCTGTAAGTGCAAGATCCTTGTCAATTCTGTGAGGATTTTCACAGAATTAGACCCGTAATTGAATTCAAGAGATAGTAGAGCAATTTCTTGACATAGAAAAGTTGTGTTACTTTATTCAGTATAATGACTTAGATATATTCTGTCTTCTACTAAATGGTGGCACATGTTCTTTCATAGTATTTCTAGCCTTTTGTTTTAGCATATGTAATTAAAACTCTTGTTCCTGCCTGTTTCCTCCTACCATGACAGCTGCATCAGTCTGTTATCTCGGGGCATTTTGCCACTTCTGTTAAAACACACCCACTCTCAAACAGACCTACATTCATCATAAGACTGCAGTAGCCCACACAAATATCAGTGCACCTCTCTGAGTGCTTGAATTGTCCTCTCAGATCAGCAATGACTTGGTGTCCTGTTAGTCCCTTAAAGGATTCTTCTGTCACTCTCGATTCCTGCTTGCTCTCTGTCAGTTCACAAATTCTTCTTTGACGTCCATCAAATTACTTCTAAAAGTGGTTCTACTGTGGTGTGTTAAGTGGTGGCAAGTTGCTTGCTATAAATCCAAACGTGAAAAATAGATGCGTTAAAGGAACATTCTAAAAGACACTGTTTAATCAGTCAACTTTGCCATACATCCCTTTTTAATGTTACCTTGTTCCTGTCAGTATTTTCCTCTATTTGTTGCATTTTGTACTTATATAGCACGTGAACTGTATTTACTTGGGAATTTGGTCTTTGAGCTTCATGTTCTACAATACCAATGCATCATGACTGAGTAGGTGTTTAAAAGTTGGTTTATTTTTCTTTACAAGTGGTTAAGTCAAAATATAGAATGGGTTTGCAAGATTTCAGTATTTTTTTGTGTAACAGAGCACAGAGGAGAGACAAAAAAGGTATGATTTTTATAGATAGAGATGTAAGAATTAGGGAAGTGCCTTTTAAAGATAGTTTGAAATTCCAAATAGGACAAGAAGAAAGCATGTGTTTCTTTTGAAGGTTTTTATGAGGGCGCTTTTCTGCTATAATCCCAAAGAAGACAGAGCCATTCCCTGCCAAGAGGCTGGACTGCCATTTATGAAACGACAAATCCTGGAAGTTGTAAGCCAAGATGATCCCACGTGGTGGCAAGCAAAGCGTGTTGGAGATACCAACCTCAGGGCAGGCTTGATCCCCTCAAAGCAATTCCAAGAAAGGTTTGTCTGTGAAACTTACAGGATGTTTTTACTAGATAGTGTTACACTTATTTTATGCTGCTTTTTTTTGTCTCTGTTGTTTATCTATGATCTTATCCATGATATGACAACTTCAGAAAAATGTTTTTTTAATTTTATGACAGTAACATAGGAAATGACAGGCAGGATCATATTAGGGTGAATACCAGATGCTTACAGGAAAGTGCTTAAAAAGTTCCATCTTCTCCAATTATATAATAAACTTCCTTGCTTTCCTCAAATAGTTTGTCACTGGTTTATGCTTTGTAGCATAAGGGCTGAAGCACTTGGTAAATAAGCATGTATCAAATTAAATGCTGAACATCAGTCTCTCAGATCTCCTGGTTTGTAGAGACAGTGTATTTCACAGACTTGTCATACTTCCGTAGTGTAAGATGAAATACTAATTTAGTCTAACGATTTTAAATTTATGCATGGAATAGCAGTAAAAAAAATCTTATCTGGTATTTCTTCTTGCTCCTAAGAGACTATTTGGCTTGGGCATCTTTTGGATATCTTTTAGAGTTAGAAGTTTTATCTGTTTTCCCAGCAAAATATGCATATATTCTAAAGCAAAATTTTCCCTAAGTGTTGTATTTATAGGTTAGAAGTCTTTAAATTTAAGAAGGAATTTGATTTTGACCGATTGATTCATTGTATGCTTCTTAGTCCAAATTGCTGGGTATATCTTCTCTGGATCGTAGACATTCCAGAGATAGTCTCTCAGAATTATGCAGCTCTGGTCCTGTTGATGGCCTCCAAGAGTTGCATGTCTCTGATAGAGGTAGATCTTTTACTGCTTACTGTTCTTGGTTATTTCCAAACTGAGCCTTGAGGTAAAACTTGGCAAAGTTAGTAATTGCTAGCACAGCTCATAACTTAAGTATAGAAGAACAGAGTTACGTAGTTTGTCTGTCAGTCTGCTTTTCATAATACAAATTTCCAATATATAATAAGGATGTGGAAATAGTACTTTCAGCCCACAGAGAAGTGTGAGCAAATGAAAAACAAAACGAGGCAAATCCATTTTTTGTATGGTAGCAAATTGTTAAATGGGCAAGTAATCAGCTGAAGGGGAAAATGTTACCTGGAATTGTCACAGAACCGTAGAATCATAGAACCAGTAAGGTTGGAAGGGACCTCTGGAAATCGTCTAGTCCAACCTCCCTGCTCAAGCAGGGTCACCTAGAGCATGTTAGACAGGGTTGCATCCAGGCAGGCCTTGAATATCTCCAGAGAAGGAGACTCCACAACCTCTCTGGGTAGCCTGTTCCAGTGCTCCGTCATTCTCACTATGAGGAAATTCCTTCTCACATTCAGGTGGAACTTCCTGTGATTCAATTTCTGCCCATTGTCTGTTGTCCTTTCACATGGGACAACTGAAAAGAGTTTAGTCCCCATCGCCATCGCCTTGACACTCTCAGGTACTTATTGATAAGATCCCCCCTCAGTCTTCTCTTCCCCAGGCTAAAGAGGCCCAGCCCTCACAGCCATTCCTCATAGGGCAGGTGCTGCAGCCCTCTGATCATCTTCGTAGCCCTACGCTGGACTCTCTCCAGTAGCTCCAATGACACAGTAGCTCAAGGACACAAAGAGAATATCTGAGCAGTTGTTTTTATGAGATTAATGACTATATGTTAAAAAGAATAGCGTGGAACTTGTTAGTTTAGGGACAGCATAAATACTGAATAAAAAATACTAGTTTCCTGTCCAAACTTAATCATTTTCTTTTTTACAGGAAATGTCTCAGTTAAGGCATTGATTCTGCTTAATGCTTGGTAAGAAGTGCTAGAGCAAGCATCCACTATGGTATGCTCAGATTTTAAGAGATGCTCTTTGAATTTCTAATGCTTATCTGCAATAAGCAGAGCAATGATTTTTCCAGGCCACATTCAATTAGAATTGAAATGAGCAAGACTGACTTTGAAAGTGACTCAAATTGCGGGACACAAAATCTTAATTTTCATGCTTTCCCAGAGCTGGGGCTGAGTTTAATTTGACTACTACTGATATATTTCTGTTCACTCACTCCTGAGTTGTGTGATGCACAACCTGTTACTGTACTAGTTCCATCAGAGATTTATTGTACTTTTTCAAGGAGAAGCACTGTTTCTTCATTTTCAATGCTATATATATAAATGCTTTGTAATTTTGAGCTTACGTTGCTCAAATGTAATTATTTTCTATTTAGACGATTGAGTTACAGAAGAACTGTAGGCACCCTGCAGAATCCCAACACTGTGAAGAAGCCGCTCTGTAAGTCTGCTGTGTTCCTTCAATGATGCCTTAGGTGATAACAGCTTCTCAGTAATTTTATGTGATTTTCAGTAATGATGTGTTTAAATATATTTTGTTGTGGATTATTTTGCTTGGATACAAGCTTTCGCACAGGAGGAGTTGGTTTTGAGTTCTATCCAGTGTTGCCAGTGCCCAGTAGTTTAAAAACATGACTGTCCTTCTCCTCTTGCTCAAGACCATGAGGTCTTACACATTTTTTAGTGGCTTTAAATTGTTAGTTGTGTTCAGTGTATTATAATTTATACCTTTCACCAGTTTGAAACTTTATAGCTGAAAAAGAAACCCAGTGCACGCATCTTGGAACTCTTACGTAAGTGCATGATAATGGTTTTAAAGCTATATGAAAATAAGCGGGAGCTTTAAGGAAGATAAAAATCACATGAGCTGGCAATATCATCTGCATTTCATGCTACAGAAAGAATTCAGCTTTACTGTCCCATTTCTTAGTGTCACAGAGCTGCACTTAGGCAGACTTTAAAGCAATTCCTGTTTACAGCTCCCAAGCCTCTGTCAATGAATGATTCACAAAAAAATTACTACTTAGGATGTAATTGTTAGTGATGAAAGGCAGAAGACAGATTCTGTATTGACCTGGAGTGTAATGTTACTGTTGCTATTGGGTACTTGAGCACAGTTTTATTGCTGTGTGTGAGGGTCATATGACTATGTGAAGCCACACTTTGTGCCAGCAGTGTCACCTTCAAGTTGAATATAGATACTGCCTGTAGATTAGGAAGCTAGAATTGTTTCAACTTTAGTGGGGTATGTGAACTTTTGTGAATTTCTGGATCCCAATGTGCTTTGTATATCTCACAAGATGATACGGGTATTCTTTGCTGCAAAGCGGAACAATGATGTTCAACCTAATTGTAAAATAGCATTACTGATTTATATGAAGCATTTCCAAATTAGTTTCCATTACCCTTGGTGATGGGAGGCATATAATGAGGATTCTACTTAGACTTTTAGTCAGACATTCTCAGAGAAGACAATTAATTAGATAACTGGTTTTAATACTAAATTTTTAAGAAAAGGGCATCGATCAGTTGGTCATGGCTTTTTTTTTTTAAGATCTAAAAGCCTGATAAATAAATCAGACCAGAAGAACCTTCCATTCTGTTCACTCTAACTTTACTCATTCATTTACTGGTCTTTTAATCATATCAACTCTATCTTTTATGCTAACTGCAGATGATCAGTCTTCTGATAAAGGTAGGTAGTTTCCTTATCTGTATGTAAACAAGCAATGCATTTTCATAAATGTTTGGTAAGCCCCCAAGAAAAAGTCATGGTAAATATAGCTTGCTCCTACCAGTTTCTTCCTTAGTTATTATTTAAACAAATGTAATTTGGACTGATGACCTATGCAATAGTTACTTCCCACCTTACTCCATATTTAAGATGCACGGTTTGCGTCTTCTGATATGCAGTTCCTGTATGCATTTACATTTTCTGTAAGTTCCTGAGTGAGATTTATAGAGTTGCAAGTTAAATGCAGTAGTTGTAAAAGAAATGCTGGCTTTTTGCCTTTGGAGTAACTGTATCAATTTTAACTGATTTTTCTTCACTGTTAATTTGGGCTGTTTGCTGCATTATTTTCATTTTGACTGACTTTATTAAGCTCGTGCAGTTTATATGTCATGATACCACACATCTTTCCAAATACCAAGCATGTAGTAATGAATCTACATGTTGTTTATTTTTTTCGCATTACACATATACTTTTAGAAAATAATATTCCAAGTATTGGTATTGCATCAACTTGGGTGAAAGCACAAATTGTATTCTATAATTAGCTGTCTGTGACTGGTATACCCTGAGGAAGCAGGAATATGAGCCTGTCTTCAACAAGAGAAATAGCTCTGATCGTAGCTCTGATTAGGAGGAGTTATTACTACTGTTATCTTCTGTTACTGTAAGCATGATGTTTTAATATTATACATTAGCATAGATGGAAGAGAAGACCAAATATGTATTAGTTACCTGCATGCAATAAGACTCTCTTTCTGGATTGGTACATTTTGTTATTTAAAGGGTTAGGCTGCATATATTTTTGCCTTGTCTAGCCTTGTCCCAGGACCATACACCTCCCTTTTAAAATGAGTAGAGTTCTGTGGATATTGCAGGGCACAGGTGCCTAAATTGCAACAAGGCAAGTAATGCTCTTTCAGGAAGCATGAGAACTCAATATTTACTGCAGGATTTCAGTACTGTTTTGCATACTTCTAGGAACTTTGGGGAAGTTGGTACGTCTTTGTTTAGTAATTTATGACATAGCCGTGAATATGATAAAGATTTGATGCTTTTTCACTTACATTTTTAATAAAGAATGTTAGAAAATATAAATTAGTCAAAATGAAGACATTTACAGCTTGTATTTCAGTCATCTTTGATTTCCTTTTTCAAGCCCAGGTGACATTGGAATGTCAGAACAGGCAATATCCTTACATAATACTATCTACTTGTAAAGTCATACATTAAAAACAGAGCCCTGTGATCGAGGAGTCTTTTTTTTAGTCTGAAAATTATGCTTTTTAACAGCAAGCAATGGATGCTAAAGAGCATGAATTCTGGAAACTATAAATACTGAGACATAAAATTGTACTATGCAATATTGATTTTTTTAAAAAGTATATAAACCGCTAGCCAAGCAAATAATTTTTTTGTGTCAATATTTGTAGCAGGCACTATGTAAAATACCCATCTCTTTCTCTTCCTGTCTCCCTCTCTCTTTCTCATGTTCTTTATTTACAGAGGACTGTGACTGTGAAGGATATTTGAATGGACAGTATATAGGTGAGAAACCAAAATCACTTCCTTTTCCCTGTTAAAAAAAAAAAAAAAAAAGAAAAAGAAAAAAAAAATTGCCATAAAAAATTTTAGTTTCTTTTTATTAGAGTTAATTTCACATAAATTCATAAACTGGATTATCTCTGTGCAAGGGCATAGTGGACATAGCCAATGCTTGGCAATTCAAGATGACTTTAGCTTTTTTTTATAGATTGGGTACTTCGTTTTCTGCCTGATATGCAAATGAAAATAATGTCCACAACATTTTTTTTTGTAGATTAGATTAGCATATGTTCACTGATTTGATTAAAAGAAAGAAAAAAAAAAAGAACTCTGAGAGTAACTCATAATGAAAGATAGAGTCCATTCTAGCTGACCGAGCTTAAAAGTGTAGGTAAATGGAGACAGTGTAATATATCTTATGTTTTCCTCTACAGCTGGTTTACGCAGGAGCTTTAGATTAAGTCGTAAAGAGAAGGAGAACAATCAGAATGAGGCAAAGCAAGCAGAGCAGGCAGACGCAGCAGAGTTTTTAACATACGAAGAAGTTACTAAGTATCAACAGCAGCGTGGTGAACAGCAGAGACTGGTTGTTTTGATCGGTAAGATACAGAATTTTTTTGAAATTTGTAACACATCTCCCTGTTCCCTTTCTTACCCACACCCAACAAGGCTTACTTTGACTGGTTTTTAAAAAAGATGTTTCTTTTTTTGCTCAGCATTTGTTCTTTTCTTTTAATTGATAAACTTAAAAAAAAAAAAAAAAAAAAAAAAAAAAAAAACTTTCCAAAGATTATGATGCAGGACCATTTGTAACTTCTCGGAATTATTTTCTACTGATGTTCAGTTCTCACTTAATGATGAGCATACTTATGCTGTAAGAACAGCAGATGAAAAAGTAGATATAAGATAGAATTACTCTCTGCAGTTTTAGTTCTGTGAGCTTAGCAACTTTGTGTTTAGCCCATTTCCCAAGATGCCTCAGAAATTAAGGGTGTCCCAGAAAATTAACTGCTAAGATTACAGATTTTCTGACATCGTGCCTGATACATGTTTGTCCAACAACTAGATTCAGTTTCCTCCTAATGATGTTTTTCAAATTGGAATGAGGCAGGCCATGAGGTCTCTCTGTATAGGTTTCTACAAGCTTACTCCCATATCATAAATTGTTTATGTGAAGTTTAATTTATTCATTCTGTTTACAGTATTTCTGTCCCCACAGAAACCTGTCAGTCAATTCTGTTTTATTAGGTTGTTTGGGGGCCAAATTAAATGAGCTCAAGCAGAAGGTTGTCTCAGAGAATCCACAGGAGTATGGCGTTGCAGTTCCACGTAAGTAAAATTTATTGACATTTGTGTATCACCATTTTATTCCACAAAATCTGTTTCGTAGTATAGTCCTCGCTACATCGGTGAACAGTTATTTGTTTGGGTTTCCACTGTTGATTATATGCATATTTCACAAGTAGTTCAAATTATTTTCTTATTGTCACATACTGTGCTTGCCTCTTTAAAAAGTTGAGTAGATTAAGTAACTTGACACACATGCATCTAGTGTTTTATTAATGTAATTGATTTTTTTGCATTACATTTCCCAAAATGAACAGGTTGCATTTTGTCAGTATCCATAAAAAATGAGAAACTGAATATAGAAAAAAAATTTGACTGTAAGTTTCGGAGTAACCCGGTGTGAAAAAGAAGTATCATAGGATTTAGACAAAATAATGCAGTTTTCATTATATTTATTTTGAAAGGGATTATTTGTCTTCAGAATATCACATTGGTTAAAGTAAAAAAAAAAAAAAAAAAAAAAAAAAAAAAAAAAAAAAAAACCCAGGCAGCAATAAATCAAAACAAAATTTCTACAAGATTCTGAATTGTTTATTAGCATAGGTGTTATCTTCTTACCTGCCAGTCACGGTGATGCAGAAATTAATGGTTCTGTTGTGTGGATTTGTAGCTAGTGTCATAATTATTGAATGTTTTGCTGGGTTATTTTCTAAAAATATGATTAAAGTCATAAAAATCCATTGATATTTGTATCCTCCAACAAGCCACTTTTGCAATCCAAAAAATAACACCAGGGCATTGTTGATATGTTATTTAAGACTTTTGACAAAAGGCTGTTAGGTAGAAGATCAGTCTATTGGCAGTAGAACTTGTATGGATAATTTCCAGTTGGATTTAAACAGGCACACAAAAGAGCAGACATTTTTATGGGCAAGGATAGATTTGTATAACAATCACCAAAGCCTCAGGTACAGTGATAACAAATACTAAAAGAAATGACAACATCAAAGGTAAATGTGCTATAATTAGGTAAGTTTCTCAGGAATGTGGGAATACTTTTGAGGTTTCATTTATATTTTATGCTGGTTTGAATTTACTTCTGTGATTACTTTGTTTGGGGACAAATGTGACTGGATTTAAACAGGGAAAATATAGCTGTTTTCAAAGGCTGATTTTCTCCCATGTGTTGCTTCTAATCTCTTCTATCTCTTCTAGATACAACCAGGTCAAAGAAAAGTCATGAGAAAGAAGGAGTAGAATACAATTTTGTGTCTAAGCAATCATTTGAGACAGATGTGCAACAAAACAAGTGAGTTAATTCTAAAATACTCCATAATTGACTGCATTTCAAAAATATTGCTTGTTAAATTTTACATCATATGGATACCAAAATCAAACATAAAGTTGGACAAGTTATATGAGAAGGATTCAATTTTCCTAATTAAACCTCTTTACTCAGCCAGGACTGTTAGTGCAAACTGAGAAATTTAGTAAGCAATTTAGAAACCACATAGGACTGATAGGAGGAGGAAAAGTTAGAATTCAACCCTGCATATCGTAACTAGTATGACTTGTCAGAATTGAATCTAGCAAAAATAAGAGAGATTTATTTGGGCCAGCTTATTCTCAGTCTAATATTATGGGAAACATTAAAAAGTTTAATTCATAAGTCCAACTTAAGGTGCCTTGTGGACTGAATCCAGGGATATAAAGGACTTTCTGTAAAATATAATGTGTTTTCTAAAAGTATGGATTTTTTCAGTTGAATCTAGTCTTCCACAATCTAGAAGAATCAAACTCTGTTTCCTTGCTAACTTTGTTCTACTCTCTGTGAAAAACATTCTCTTTCTTCTATTAGGTTTGGACATCAGTCAACTTAATTAATGCAGCTTCTTCCCCTATTTGTCAATAGTATTGATTACTTATTAGTGATAATATGAAGAAGACTGTTGTTACTAAGGAAGCAGAAAGAAAAAATTAATAATCAGAAAAAGAAACAGTTTCTTTCCTTACTTTCCCCCTCCCCTCCTTCCTGTCCCCTGTGTTTGACTAGTGTGGCTTGGGGAAGTGTTGCAAGTTCAATTTTCTTTGTAGACTGTATTTAAGAATGTATTAACATTTTAGATTTGTGGAACATGGAGAATACAAAGAAAACCTGTATGGCACAAGTCTTGAGGCAATCCGGTCCGTGATAGCCAAAAAGAAGGTTTGTTTGGTGGATGTGGTACCTGAAGTAAGTTCTAATGTTTTGTAGCTTATTTTAAGGCAAGCAAATATTGCTTATGGGGCTCTCAGCCTAGATAACTAATATTGTTCACCATTTGTGGGTACTTACTCTGCCAAGAGCAATGATGCTGTCAGAACATGTCTTCCTAATAGGTGGCCTCACTGCTGACTAAGCAGAATAGGACTCCCCAAAAAGCAATGCAGTGTACACAATTCCTAGATGCCTGAGAAGACACGTTGTCACTGAGGGGGTTATACATTGCTGTAGGAGAAATGTGCATAACCATCCTGGCCTGCTGAAGGCACAGAGGGAATGTTTACAATGTGGATGGGATTTCCATTCCTTTTTCTTCTTGGCACTTCAAAACTGTTTAATATTAGAGTTGTACCTAGTGCCAGTATGCTTGCTCTCACCTCCTCCATACTATAAATTTATCTTGAAATCTTTACTTGGATATGGTGAATGGGATACATAAAGACTTTTAATACTACCTAAAATGCATTACAGGTTTGCATTTTTGTGTGTTTGCCCTCTTATGAGGAGCAAACAGTAACTTGCCTAGCAAGGCACATCTTTATCCTTTTATCAGGCTCTTTGCCATGTCTCTGATCCTAGGATTGCAATGCAAAGCAAGATGTGTTGCAGTTAGACCGTGGTCCAGGAAGCTCATTTTACTCTTGTAAAATAGTCAGGAAACTGATACTAATCTTTCTTTTGAAGAGCAAAAGGTTACTGTGCTCAGATGTATTATATGGTACACAGGACTTCATGCTGGAGCATTCACAAGTGAAACTGTTGAACCCAGCTTGTACACATCATGGCACATTCCATGCAGTGATTTACAAAGCAAGGCATGACAAAAAAAACCCATCTGTTCACAGGCAATGAAGCACCTGAGGACTCCTGAGTTTAAGCCTTATGTTATATTTGTGAAGCCTCTCATTCCAGAGAAGAAAAAGCATCCTCTAAAATCTCCTGTGTCAGAAGAACTCTCAACCCCCCTTGTAAGTATCATAACCTTAATCTCTATTCTTCAGATGTGAAAGAAGTACTTGGGATATTATTGCTATCATATGGAAGAGCTAATCTTACATGACAGTGAGGTAGTAAGGGTGGACCTCCAGCTTTTCAGTTGGAACTTCAGAATGAGATTATTGACTCCCCTTAAACTTAGCTGCATAAGTAACATGAGCTAGGCTGCACATCTTCCCTGTAGAGCTGTATGCATCACTCAAGGGCACAGCAGAGGAAGCTGCTAATGAACTCAGATAAAGTAATAATCATTTTATTTTGTTGATAAGCAAAAAGCAGCTCCATCAAACAGCCAAGGCAGCCACCTGTTCCTGATGCCTGCATAGTGATACTCCTCCAGGTTTTTAAGCTGTGATGCAATAGATAATACAAAACTAGCATGTGCACATCCTCCAAGGACCAAAACTAAGCCAGATGGAATTTGGTAATGTGTAAATGTAAACTGAAATACTGAGAGTGCATAATGTCCTTATTTTGGGTAACTTAAACTTTGAATTTATACGTACAAAACTTTGTTCTCCTATTAAGTTTTCACTTGAGTCCTTAAACGTTACTGAACTTGGGGACACTAGGTCCAACATTACTTTTCTACTTTTGAAGAGTATGATTTCCAGATGTTATGTTAGGTGACATCTGACTTCATAAAATGTGGTGTCATGATCATATTTCCCTTTTGGAATATTTTTCTGCCTCCTAACTGCTTTTCTATTCTTCAAACAACCCACCAATTTCCCTCTGTAGCATACAGCTCATTAATCTTAATGGTAAGATCTTAACTACCCTTTCCCAGTGGTAGCAGCTTTTGTTTCATTTCTTTTCAAAGTAGTGATTTAGGGTGCTAGGATAATACTCAAAAATGCTAGTTAGTAATTAAAAAGATGTACTGCAAATTTAGTATTGTCTTCTCATGTGTCTTCATCCTGTCTTCAGCAGGATGAAGAACAGCAGGAAATTATTAATTCAGCAGCATTCATTGAAGAGCAGTATGGCCATTTAATTGACACTATACTGGTAAAAGAAGATCTCCAAAGTGCTTGCAATCAGCTGAAAACTGTGCTAGAGAAACTAAACAAGGATTCATTTTGGGTGCCAGTCAACTGGGTTAGGTCATAGACAGTTATTCATAGACAGTTATCGTCTGATTAAAGGAAGGACTGTATAACAATGTCTTGTAAATATGTGAATTATAAAAGGGAAACATGTCAAATTCACTTCAAAGCTGCCATTCTAACTAGAAAATAGCATACAAAAACTGCATCAGAAGAACTAAAAAAAGCAAATCAGAAGCAGGCACTGCCTTCCTGAATCAGAATTTTTAGTGATAGCTGTCATTCAAAGCTGAACACTCAGTCTAAAGAGATCAGTAGAAGATTGGAGCAATTTTTAGACTGTAAATGCTGCATTTTGCAAGGTAAAATTTCATAGGTCCCACACTTTCAAAGCATTTAAGCAGTGCCTGAACATTAACAGGCTGGAATTCTCAGCCTTTGGCCAAATATTGTGTGGCTGGAGTTAAGGCTTCCCAAACTGGATACTTTTCAGGGACCAATCTGCCTACAAAACAAGCTACTTAAACTAGGTAGGAGGTATATCCTTTGGAGAGTGCTTACACCGTCTCAACTGTTTAGAAATTCAGCTGGCTGACAGGTCAGCAAGACATGTTTCCCTTCACTCAGAATGATTAGTTGCAAATACTTTCCAATTAGGAACCAAACTAGGTCAGCTATGCGAGTTGTATATATTTTAGCAGCTTAGAGAGGGTTGTTTTTTTTTTTTTTTGTTTTGTTTTGTTTTGTTTTGTTTCGTTTGTTTGCTTGTTTTTCAGTTTTTTCATTCCACATGTCCCAGCGCTTCTGGCTGTCTTGCACAAGTAGTCTGCTCATCCATAGCTTATAGCCACTTTCCCCGGTCTTTTTCTGCTGACACTGGCCAAACATTAAGCAACATGTGAACACACCTGTGTGACTATCAATCTCATAATAAACTGGAGACATTCTTTTGTCTACATGAAAATTACTCTATATGATTAGAGATAGGCCTTCAAGAAGCTTCTTATCCACAAGGCACCTTTGGAAATGCCAGCTGATAGGATGCTACATGGACATCAACAAAGCAGCTCTAAAGAGGGCACTAAAATGAGGAGGCTGACATACTATGTATCTGATCTACAGCACCAAATCTTCATCCTTCCAGCGGTTATGGATGCCTTTCTTTCAACTCTGGTGAAGGGTTCCAGAGTGTGTGGTACATCAAGTCCTGAAGCCACATCAATTTCTGAAGCAGAAATCTTAACAGTTACAGGATTTTGCTGATATTTCAGGAGACCTGAATATACAGGATTTTTTAGGTAGGTATAAATAAGAAAATGCAGAGATACAGTTCTAAAAGTACCTATGCTTTTAAATTCATTATCTGATAGATTTATGAGTATTGTACGGGTATATGTTAGATAAAACTAGTTGCTGTTTTCCTTTGCCTATGGGGTTGCAATCTTTCACACGTACTATGCCCTTCAACATCTTCTAATGCACCAATACCATTCTTTGCATCTTAACAATACAGCGTAATTTCTGTTCTAGCACATTCAGCAAAACTAACAACACTATGTATTTAAAAAAGCGTATTTGTTATATGCCAGTGTCATTAACTCTACACTAAGTCTTATCAGCCCCAAAAGTTGTGTAGGACAGTCACACATATCTGTCTTCACCAAACAGCTCTACCCTGGCAACTTTCATATGTCTTCCTGACTATTGGTGTTGAGGTGCCCATAGCACCTTTCACAAGCAGACAGATCTGCTCTGGCTTTTCAGAGCAGATGCACTGCAAGACCAGTGGCCTCTCAGCAAGCGTACAAGGATTCCTTCAAATGCTGGTTGCCTATCTGCTCTGCTTTCACATCTCTCCTATCTTGGCCCAGCATAGCCATCAAAGGTAACGTGGCTTATAAAAGAGACTCACTGGCCAAATGAATTTTGTGACAGATGTTCATAGGATAAAGGTACAATTGGGAATAATACTTTAAAAACTGCTTCAAGTTAAGGCTACTTATTTGAAATGTTCTTATGAAAATATCCAATAGACAGAGATGCCTTTGTATAAGTTGATTGATATTGTCATAGATATCTATTACAGATTACAAACAGCTTTTTACAGTCTGCAAGACACAAGCATTTGTAGGAGATATAGATAAAATACTATCTAAGGGTCAGAATTCACTCAAAGCAAGCTTACTATCCAATCAGTTAAAAAAAATTCCAAAGGATTAGCAATAAATAAATAGTTTGTGTGTTTTATGATCTGATGTAGTCTAATAAGGGAACCATTGAGCAATGCAAATGAAGTATACAGGTATAACTGAAGTTACAGTAACTGAAAACTTAAGATGTTAACATGTAATATTGCTGTTAAAACTGAACTGGAATAGTACAGGTTAAATAATATTCTAAATTGTGTGCAGGCAGCAAATTGTGTATGGATGTACATTCACCTTGGTATTAAGTTGTGGCACTGTCAGAAATGTTTGTCTTGTTTCTAGATGCAGCATTTTTCCTAAGTTCAAAGAAAAGAATGGTGAGAGGATAGGTAGGTAAATGCTAAAGTTTATGATGAGCTAAGATGAGCATTACTTGTAGGGAAGAAAAAAAAACACACATTCAATGCTCCTATTTATTCTAAAATCCTAGCAAAAGACTATGCAGCAGATAGCTAACATTACCGGAACAAGACTCTGATTTTGACAAGATTTTGAGTCCCTGCTGTGTTAGCCATGGTTGGTGTATTCTCCTGCAATTAGAGGGAGAAAAAAAAGTGAGAAGAGAAAGGAAAACAGAATGCAAATGTTCTCCTAATTCAAAGCCCTGCTTTGTGAGCAGTCTCAAGAGCGCTACGTCATAGTACTTAAGCAAACTGAACCTCTTCTCCCTTACCCCTTTCCCTCCCTTGCTCACACTTACAGATTAATGTAGTTTTCCCTATTTCTATCTGTGACTGGTAGTGTCTAAGGATGAATCTTAGTTACACTGTCTGAAATTTTTCACGCAGTCTTCTGTCTATATACTGACCATATCTGAAATTGTTTCCTTTTGAAATGTAAGGTGTGTACAGTACAGCCAAGGAGCATTTCAGTCAGTGAGACCAAACATACATTCAGATGATCTTGAAAAATGATTTTTTCCAGCCAAAGTTGCAATAGAATTAAGATGATAACCTTGCATATGTCTGATATGTACAAATTAGATCCCTGATATCTCAAACAGCTTATATGACCTGTGCATTGCTTTATAAAATTAAACTTTCTGAGGTAAAACAGCATACTTAATTCTCTTGTGAGGCAATGAGGTATCGTGTCGTATTCCGTATGAAGTGCCTGGTGTTCTGCCATAAAAAAAGAAAAAATTGCCATGGATTTTGTCTTTAATGGTAATTAGGCATTACCAGAAAACTATTATGACTCTAATTAATAGAAGTACATTGTCTAATTTTCATCCTTTTTTTTGCCTTCTCTTGCGTATCCTCTTCTTTTTGTATGCCGATGATTGATTAGCGTTCTTAGTCAAATTTCCAGTAGATTACTTACTCAATTCAGCAGTCAGTCATTATGCAGTGCCAAGTTGGCCATAGGCTTTAGGAATTTCAGTTTCTGTGACTGTGAGCTACAGTGTCTTCATCCTAATTGTCAGAGATTCCAAG
Source organism: Rhea pennata (assembly GCF_028389875.1). Classification (NCBI taxonomy): domain Eukaryota; kingdom Metazoa; phylum Chordata; class Aves; order Rheiformes; family Rheidae; genus Rhea; species Rhea pennata. The sequence continues at coordinate 66,421 of NC_084688.1, forward strand.
TCCCAATATACTAGCAGAATGAGTTAGTAGTATAGTGCTATCTTTACCCTTTAAATAAGATTGTGCCTGCCTAAAACTTGTCACCAAGCTAATGTGATTAGTCTATGGCCATCAACTGTGATCAGAGTTAACTAATTTTTTTTTTCCTAAGCTTACTTGGAGCATGATATAGCTTACAGAACAAGCATGGCCATGGTCACTGCCACAGAGCAACCAGAGGAAGTAATGTTTAAAAAGTATCCCAACCTACTGCACAGGTTCATGGCATTCTGAAATGCTGTTATGGTAGTTAGGGGAAATGAACAAATCCTGGACTCCAGTGGAATCATTTAAACTTCACAGGACAGAAGTGTGAGGCACTGAAGGCATTTGATCATCAGGGTTCACATCAGCTTCTTCAGCTAAGGTCAAATAAAGCCACTGACAGTCCAAAAAAAAAAAAAAAAAAAAAATCCAGTAATTGAATCATCCAAAATAGGCTCAGAAATTAAGTTTAAAATAAAAAAAACCTAAGTTATAGTTACTGTGTAAAAATCAGTAGCATGTCTTCAGCATTTTTGCTTCTGAGATGCTGTGCTTGTTCTTGCAAGAGTAAAGCTGTAACTTAAAACTGAAGAGTGAGTGAGAGGAGTTTAGTTCTATTTACAGGAAAGTTATCTTTTCAGAATAGAAAACTAGCATACACTTTCAGAGAAGCATGAATGAGAAATACAAGGCTATTCATTAACATGAACTGTATGCTGTTCTTCTGCCTGCTGCCTGAAAATGTGCCCTGGATTATCATATTGATACAGATTATTGATACATAATATTTTAGTTCTTAGGTATCATGACTTTTTATAACAATTAAAGATTAACTGTGTGAGTTTTCTTCCACTGAAACCAGGTTAGTTTTCATCTAGAATGGGACATGAAATATTTAAGTTAAAATAATGCCCATCTTCAGCTGCTTTTTAAAACAAGTTATCCAAGACACATCACATTTTAGGTATTAAAAATGCAGTAAAATAGTAATTATTTGTTTAACTTCTTCAGATAAGATAGAAAAACTCATTGCAGAGAACCTGAGGAAGAATGTGGGAAATATGGTACGTAGCTCTAAAGATGCTTTGCCTTAAAGTTGTCATTGCTAATTGAGCAGAACCCAGTGTAAATTGTCTCACAGGAAAAAAGATTACAAATACTAAAATCTGTGAGCTGCTCATATGCTTAATTAGCAAGCTGAAGAAGCATAATAAGAAACCTGCCTAGATTTCAGTGGCTTCACAAACTTTCAGTAATATTTGAATAAAGTTATTATAGAAATTAGGTTCTATTTCTGTAAAGTGAAAGCAAGTCTCTCCTTTTGATGATCTTTTTATGAACAGACAAAACCTTGCATTTATTATCTGCTGTAACTGAAATTAATATTTTTGCTTATGCATCTGAGTAGGCAACATGAAAATTAAGGTTTGAATGTAATAGACGAGCACATTTTTCTTTCTATTAAAATATTGGCAATATTTATTGAGAATATCAGAATAAAATTCAGCTTCAGCAAGGCAACCATTATCACTAAGATGACCTATACTTTTTATAAATAGGCAGCCCTTCAACCCAGACTGCTAACATAATTTTGTTCTAGAGAATGCTCCCTTTTCTAATTACCTAAATTTTCTGATTATTTTCTGATTTATTAAGGTGCAATTTCTTTCTAGTTCAGTAATAGAGATAGCTAAGTAGCTGCTGTTTTCAGAACATCTCCATAGTATTAAACTCTTCCCATACATTTTGCTTGGTTTGAAGAGAAAAAGGAATAATATACTAAACAAAAATTAATGTACATGCCTGCCAACCAGTCTTGGACTTCTTATGATTGTAAGTTGGCTTACGGTCAACAAGCCTCTTCAGAATACCTTGGTTTTCCACTGTGATTTTCACTATTTCCCTGTTCTGCTTGTCTCTATTTGAGCTAAAAACAAAAAGAATGAAAATAATTTTTCTTCAGGAGAAAAATCAATTTTCAGTACTTTCTTGTTAATGCAATGACATTTGTAAGGCATATACACAAGTGCAACAAACTTACTCCTCCCCTCCTAGCAACACCCCCCATACCCAAAACAGTGCTTTTCAGTGAATCTTGCAGAGGTTGGCTTTGGTCAACATTTCTGTAAGAATAGGATAACGACTGAATTTTTATTGGGGCTCATTGTCATACCCTGTCCCTGCACAGTTCTCTCTTAATCCAGACTTAAATCTGCATAATTTCAGTTACTGTATTACAGCATTCAAAACTGCAGGCATCTCCGAATAGGTAAAGTAATCTCACAAAGATCTAAAAGAATAGCTCTATGTGGCAAGAAAGCAGCAACAGAACAGTTGCTAGGAACAGGCAAATGAAGACAACGATAATACTTTACTATTTAGAATATGTACCATATGTGCAGATTCCTTCAGTGCAAGTATATGTCCATGTACACAGATAGAAAGCAGAAACAGCCTCACTGATTTGCCCTAGATGGCTGTTGTAGAAATGTATTGAGTGTGCACATGGGAAGGAACTGCAATGATGACGTTTGGCTGCAATCCATGCATTCAGTTTGGAAAAGCTAGGAAAAGTGAGGCTGGCAGAAAAAGAGAAGGAAAGCTAGTGAAATCCCTACCAAGGAATGGTACTGTGTCTGGATAGTACAGGAATATGGGAAACATGAATTTGTGAAAAATGACAGTGGCAGGAGGAAGCTTGTGAAGAAGAGTGCAACACAAAAGCATCTTAGCAGAGGCATTTTGTGGTTCACTGAGTGTGCGTTGCATGGAGGTATGTGTGTGTGAGATGGACAGACAGACCAAACGGTCACCTTTGTACAAAAGAACAGACTAAGGGCAGAACTCTGTAGGATCCTGTGGCGCACAGGGCTACAGAGAGCTTGAGGATGAAAATGCAATTGGATTTCAAAGTAACAGCAGAGAGTAGACACACTCACTTAAAAGGGATTTAACTCTTGAGCAGATGGAGTAGGAAGGTACTACCAACTGATAAGTGGTAATTTAGCTTCCCTGTTATAAATAACTCAATTTCAAGCAAAAATATTTCACCTTCTCCAGGGGCTCTTCTGGGAGTATAATTTTTGGGGCAGTGCAGCCTTGAAGAACAATTAAGAGGGGAAATTAAAGGCTGGCAGCTGTAGTTCTGCTTTTTGTAAGCTGTGAGTCCCTCCTCTAAAATTGCACAGTACCCTTCCTACGTAGATGCACACACGCACAAGTACTGCAGCACTGCATGTTCCTGGAACAAATGGTAGCACCAGCTACCTCTTCCGAAAGTGCTCATTCCAGCAGTCCACTTTCCCTGTCCCTCGGTGTATCTCAGCTAGCCTCTCCAAGAGCTTCTTATTATCTCTTTCAATTTGGCCAATTCGCTTTTGATGCTCCTGTGCCAGAGAGAACAATTTTGTAATGATGTGCTTTGTATTTTTCCTCATGAAAATCTGTACAGGGCTGGCCCTCACAGCTGCATTGCTGCCCATATTCACTGCCTATGTATATTTATATAAAAATTTTTAAAATCCCATTACTTCCACTCTCAACCGTATCCAAAATCATTCTGTTCTTGTTTTATCACTGTTTTGTTTTTCTTCTCCCACTGCTCTCCATTTATCTAGGTACATAAACAAACTAAAGATATGACAGCAGGATTGCATTCAAAAAAAAAAAAAAAAAAAAAACTTTCTGTCCTTAGCCTTTCTTGTTCATTTTCTGATTCTCAAAGGTTCAAGAAAGCTCCCCACACACACGCACACTACATTTACTTGAAAACACTCCTGCTACTTGAGGCATATTATTAGGGGCAAGGGTGGGAGAATACCGCACAGTTAAAAGTTATCGAATACCTGAATCTTGCTCAAGTTAAAATGTTGGTGCATCTGTGCATGCAGAGGCTTAGTATCCACACGAGATCTTGCTTAAAGAAAAAAAAAGGGGGGGGGGGCCTTATGTGGAAAAGGTTGTATGAAGTTATTGAGCCCCACATCCCACATCCCTTCACCCAGCTTTTCCTTTGTCAGCATCCCCCACATACCATGAAACAGCTTTTGCTGAGGAAAAGCACTACAGGTCTGCATTGCTTCCTGGATGCAGTGGAAACAGAAACAATGTTTCAGGCATGCAGTGACAGTAAGGTGAGTACTTATTTCAACACTACAGAAGAGGATCCTACTTTTCAGTAACATTTTCTTATTTACATGCCAACCAAGTCATACTATGCCTAAACTGACCATAAGTGAACTGCAGTGTGGTTTAAGGGTTTTCTGTCCACAAAAGCACAGACCTGAACCAAAATCTTCCCTTCACCTCCTGTATCAGTTTTGGCTCATACTTCATCAAGAAGTCAAATTCATTTGAAAATGTACAGCATTCCACAAGTCTGCTTACTGACATTAATTAGCATATGGTCTTCATCTAATTGTGAGGAGGATTTGTATTTCCCAGCAGGATGTCTACAAATGTTTCATTATGATTTCAGCTCCTCTTTTTCTACTTTTGTTTAATTTACAAATATGCTCATCTAGTAGTTTTTCAGTAAAAAAATGTGAGCTTGATGTTTAAAAAACCTCTGTTAACTGAAATGTAGGAGTGATATAATTAAAAAAACATAAATTCAAACTTGTGAGGTAAATAGCAGCACACAGCTCGCAACTGGCAACTATGATAGGATAGAATATCTATTGCACACAGCCCATCTTTGCCTTTCTAACCTCCACTGTTAAGGAAGATGAGCCCTATTATAAATCTGACTGCCAAGATCACTGAAAGTTACCACAGATACCACTGCTATGACATCAGAAGGCCACAGAGAAAGTCCTGTGAGCACGAACAGACTGCTCTGGCAAAATTAGACCATCAGAAGGTACCTTTTCCATTGCATAAAAGTATCCTTCAACAGGAATAGAAATGCTCAGTTTCACATTCTATTTTGTAAATCTGGAACTCTAAAAGTGTTTCTTGTAGTTACTAACAGGAATGATTGTGAATGTATTACTTTACTACTTTCAGACCTGGCCGTGTTCAGAACTGAATGAAAGACCCATTGACTTAGCTTGTTTCCCCTCAGAAATCATTATGTTCATCACTAGAAACAAAACAAATCCATAAACTAATTTTTGTGGTTTTTTTTCCACAAATACAATCAGAGGGAGCATCCATTTAGTAGAGGTGCATTCACAGCAAACTGAAGCACAATATGAAGGAAAATGATGTTCCTTTTAAAGGGGCAGCCAACTGTTCAATATTCAAAAAAAAAGCCACTCTTAAAAATGAGGCCATACTGCCCTCCTAAGGCAGGGAACTACCTGCTGCAGTAAAGACCAGTTTTGCCCACATTAAACAGACAACAGAACACGCAGTCGTCTTTTCAGTCTCCTCCTTATCTGCAGCAGACGCACAGAGAGATCACTGCCTTAGTGACAATATCGGTGCAGAAGTCACATATGTCATGAGAACAAAGTACAAGCAAAGAGCAGAGAATGCACCAAGACCATGGTCCAAATTACCAGCTTACCAGCTTCCAAATTTGACTTCCTAGTTTTATTTACCCGGAATCCAGCCTCCAGCCTGGAGACCAGGCTCTCTATTTTTCACATTTATACCTGGAGACTCCAGACAATCTTGTATTATGACATGCTTACATTTTGCATATGAATGCTCAGTAGCTTAAAACTCCATACCCTCTGTGAGCTGTATGCAGTGTGCCTATCCAGCTGTTGCAGGTCATACCAGCAGAAACTACTTTCTTGTTTATTCTCTGATAAGCTATATGAGTTAATATTACTCCAAAGGGACACTTTATATACTGAATCCAAGATGGAGTGTAAGGAGAGTCTTTCTGTAGACTGTAGGTAGGTAAGTTTCCATGGCAGCTGCTAAAGAACACACTTCACTGATGAAAGCAGATCCAAAAAGAACACATTTATGGAAAACAAGCCAGAATACCTCCAAAATGAGGTAAGAGTTTATACTCTTGTTTTAGACTTTCTGTTTTGTGGCAGCATTCACGACAAGTCACTGGTGTTATTCAGAAAAGCACTCTTAATACTAGTTTAAATTATTTTAATAGCTATGAATCATCAGCAAGTCATAACAAAGAAATTAGTCTATGCCCTGTAATGACAGAGTGTCTTTGCATCTGTTCCTTGTTTATAAGCACTTGAGTTTGTTTTTAAACATTGTTCCCAAAATTCAGATATTTTTATAGTATTACAAGCAGCCAATCAGAAGTCTTCTAGAAGCATTATTGCCTAGATCTCACTCTAGGATAGCATTTTCCATGACTCAAAGTCTATTTTCAAGAAAAGGCAGAGTTTAGTGGGAAAAAAAGGAAAGAGAGACAGCTAGTTATCAAAACTTCATAATCAAATAGGCAATTAAGAATCTCTTGTGGAAAAATCTTCCATCACCAGTTTGCTTTATTTAACCCTGGTTTTAGTCTTGCAATTGCTGAATGAGGGCAGGAACATGAGTTTGGAGAGCTCTGTTAATGGCAGCAAGGACCCACACTGTAAACTGTCCTAAAGTGATTACTCCAAATCATCAACAATCCTCAGTAGAGTTATTTAAGAGGAGCAAGGGATAAATCTACATCCTTCACTGGCAAGTCTGTTTTTTCCCCTGCAGAATGTAAGAATAATAGGTATATTCACTAGAACTCTGAAATTATGTAGTAACTCTCTCTGTCTCTGGGGACAAATAGCAATTTTCACTGCTTAAAAGCATCTGAAATGGGGAAAGAGCATCATTGCTCACAATTCCTGACAATTATATTCACAAAAACTTGGCTGCCTAGGAGCCTCCCATGCCATTCTGGGAAAGAGAAACTTTTCAATAAAGTTCCAGAGTGGAACATGGCCTTATTCTGTGCTAAGGTGGGAATTTCAGAACAAGCGTATGTTAAACGTCAAACAGCAAAAGCATTAACTCTCACTCTAAATCATAGTGCTTTCTTGGAAAAAATTTGATAGTTACCAGAAAATCATTATACTGATATCTGAAGATACCAGTTTTGCACAAGGGAAGGATAAACTGCATTTTGTTAATGAATGAAAAATGTATTGTTGATGAATGTTTTTGACAAATTGTGTAGATCCAAAACCAAAACTGTGTTTCAGCCTTGAATCTGTTGGTATGTTTTTAGAAGTCCATGCCATTCAGACAGAACAGGCAACTGTAGGTTTAAGCAAGTGGACAGTATGCACCACATAACTTTTTCTCCTGTTGTGTTGAAGACTCCATCAGCTGTACTCGCTTCTCTGCGCTTTTATCCCAAAGACCAGGTGTCTGCAGAATCTTTATGACAAGCTCCTCAAAGGCATGTTGGACTCCATCCTGTGTCTTGGCACTAGTTTCTACAGAGAGGAGAGGAACGAAAAGTCTATGTTTTGTTTTACTTGCAGAGAGTATTCCTCTTCGTAACAAGCCATTTTGGGAAACAGATGGAAGATACTGTAACATATAAACAATTATACCTCATTTCCTTTCTCCCTTAGAGGCCCGTCTAAGTTAATTGCAATAACTAACAAACACTTCCCATCAGTCTGAAGTATCTCCTTTTTCCATCTAGAAAAATTCTACTGTCCCCTTTTCTCTCTAGAGTAGTAAATAAATTTTTCTCAGGTTGTGATAACAAATTTACAAGATAATTACTCCACAAATAAGTCAGAAAACAAAGAATGTAGAATATATGTGTTCATTCCAGTTCCTTCTCCAAATCTCATCAAGAGGCTTCACTTAGAGGTACTCTTATTTTTAACACGTTTTTTTCCATCTTTGTTGGCTTTGTCTTCACATTGTACATTTTATCATTGTACGTATCATTATGTATACATAATTTTTTTTTTAAATGTAGCTGCAACAGAAACCCAGGAGGGAAAAAGATTACCCAAAGTCCTCACTGATATCAATCAGGAGGAAGATTCTACTCCTCAGTGCTCTGAATTAAAAAAGCCCTAGCAAGACTCATAATGTCAAAAAAAAAATCCATGCCTATACAGTACATGCAATAAATCTCACTTTCAGAAAAAAAGTATTCCCAATTGCAGTCAGTGCACAGTATATTTGAAAAAAAATTAAGATCTGTGTCCATGCATATGGAACTGATGTAGCAACAGGAATCCATGTTCAAAAGAAAAAAAAAGGAGGGGGGGGAAAAGAAAAAAAGGAGGGGGGGGAAAAGAAAAAAAGGAGGGGGGGGAAAAGAAAAAAAGGAGGGGGGGGAAAAGAAAAAAAGGAGGGGGGGGAAAAGAAAAAAAGGAGGGGGGGGAAAAGAAAAAAAGGAGGGGGGGGAAAAGAAAAAAAGGAGGGGGGGGAAAAGAAAAAAAGGAGGGGGGGGAAAAGAAAAAAAGGAGGGGGGGGAAAAGAAAAAAAGGAGGGGGGGGAAAAGAAAAAAAGGAGGGGGGGGAAAAGAAAAAAAGGAGGGGGGGGAAAAGAAAAAAAGGAGGGGGGGGAAAAGAAAAAAAGGAGGGGGGGGAAAAGAAAAAAAGGAGGGGGGGGAAAAGAAAAAAAGGAGGGGGGGGAAAAGAAAAAAAGGAGGGGGGGGAAAAGAAAAAAAGGAGGGGGGGGAAAAGAAAAAAAGGAGGGGGGGGAAAAGAAAAAAAGGAGGGGGGGGAAAAGAAAAAAAGGAGGGGGGGGAAAAGAAAAAAAGGAGGGGGGGGAAAAGAAAAAAAGGAGGGGGGGGAAAAGAAAAAAAGGAGGGGGGGGAAAAGAAAAAAAGGAGGGGGGGGAAAAGAAAAAAAGGAGGGGGGGGAAAAGAAAAAAAGGAGGGGGGGGAAAAGAAAAAAAGGAGGGGGGGGAAAAGAAAAAAAGGAGGGGGGGGAAAAGAAAAAAAGGAGGGGGGGGAAAAGAAAAAAAGGAGGGGGGGGAAAAGAAAAAAAGGAGGGGGGGGAAAAGAAAAAAAGGAGGGGGGGGAAAAGAAAAAAAGGAGGGGGGGGAAAAGAAAAAAAGGAGGGGGGGGAAAAGAAAAAAAGGAGGGGGGGGAAAAGAAAAAAAGGAGGGGGGGGAAAAGAAAAAAAGGAGGGGGGGGAAAAGAAAAAAAGGAGGGGGGGGAAAAGAAAAAAAGGAGGGGGGGGAAAAGAAAAAAAGGAGGGGGGGGAAAAGAAAAAAAGGAGGGGGGGGAAAAGAAAAAAAGGAGGGGGGGGAAAAGAAAAAAAGGGGGGGGGGGAAAAGAAAAAAAGGGGGGGGGGGAAAAGAAAAAAAGGGGGGGGGGGAAAAGAAAAAAAGGGGGGGGGGGAAAAGAAAAAAAGGGGGGGGGGGAAAAGAAAAAAAGGGGGGGGGGGGAAAGAAAAAAAGGGGGGGGGGGAAAGAAAAAAAGGGGGGGGGGGGAAAGAAAAAAAGGGGGGGGGGGGAAAGAAAAAAAGGGGGGGGGGGAAAGAAAAAAAGGGGGGGGGGGAAAGAAAAAAAGGGGGGGGGGGAAAGAAAAAAAGGGGGGGGGGAAAGAAAAAAAGGGGGGGGGGGAAAGAAAAAAAGGGGGGGGGGGGAAAGAAAAAAAGGGGGGGGGAAAAGAAAAAAAGGGGGGGGGGAAAAGAAAAAAAGGGGGGGGGGGGAAAGAAAAAAAGGGGGGGGGGAAAGAAAAAAAGGGGGGGGGGGAAAAGAAAAAAAGGGGGGGGGAAAAGAAAAAAAGGGGGGGGGGGAAAAGAAAAAAAGGGGGGGGGGGAAAAGAAAAAAAGGGGGGGGGGGAAAAGAAAAAAAGGGGGGGGGGAAAAGAAAAAAAGGGGGGGGGGAAAAGAAAAAAAGGGGGGGGGGAAAAGAAAAAAAGGGGGGGGGGAAAAGAAAAAAAGGGGGGGGGGAAAAGAAAAAAAGGGGGGGGGAAAAGAAAAAAAGGGGGGGGGAAAAGAAAAAAAGGGGGGGGGGAAAAGAAAAAAGGGGGGGGGGAAAAGAAAAAAAGGGGGGGGGGAAAAGAAAAAAAGGGGGGGGGGGAAAGAAAAAAAGGGGGGGGGGGAAAGAAAAAAAGGGGGGGGGGGAAAGAAAAAAAGGGGGGGGGGGAAAGAAAAAAAGGGGGGGGGGGAAAAGAAAAAAAGGGGGGGGGGAAAAGAAAAAAAGGGGGGGGGGAAAAGAAAAAAAGGGGGGGGGGGAAAAGAAAAAAAGGGGGGGGGGAAAAGAAAAAAAGGGGGGGGGGAAAAGAAAAAAGGGGGGGGGGAAAGAAAAAAAGGGGGGGGGGGAAAGAAAAAAAGGGGGGGGGGAAAGAAAAAAAGGGGGGGGGGAAAGAAAAAAAGGGGGGGGGGAAAAGAAAAAAGGGGGGGGGGAAAAGAAAAAAGGGGGGGGGGAAAAGAAAAAAAGGGGGGGGGGAAAAGAAAAAAAGGGGGGGGGGAAAAGAAAAAAGGGGGGGGGGGAAAAGAAAAAAAGGGGGGGGGGGGAAAAGAAAAAAGGGGGGGGGGAAAAGAAAAAAGGGGGGGGGGAAAAGAAAAAAGGGGGGGGGAAAAGAAAAAAAGGGGGGGGGAAAAGAAAAAAAGGGGGGGGGAAAAGAAAAAAAGGGGGGGGGAAAAGAAAAAAAGGGGGGGGGAAAGAAAAAAAGGGGGGGGGAAAGAAAAAAAGGGGGGGGGGAAAGAAAAAAGGGGGGGGGGAAAGAAAAAAAGGGGGGGGGAAAGAAAAAAAGGGGGGGGGAAAGAAAAAAGGGGGGGGGGAAAGAAAAAAGGGGGGGGGAAAAGAAAAAAGGGGGGGGGGAAAGAAAAAAGGAGGGGGGGGAAAGAAAAAAAGGAGGGGGGGAAAAGAAAAAAAGGAGGGGGGGAAAAGAAAAAAAGGAGGGGGGGAAAAGAAAAAAAGGAGGGGGGGAAAAGAAAAAAAGGAGGGGGGGAAAAGAAAAAAAGGAGGGGGGGAAAAGAAAAAAAGGAGGGGGGGAAAAGAAAAAAAGGAGGGGGGGAAAAGAAAAAAAGGAGGGGGGGAAAAGAAAAAAAGGAGGGGGGGAAAAGAAAAAAAGGAGGGGGGGAAAAGAAAAAAAGGAGGGGGGGAAAAGAAAGAAATGCAATTACTTCATGCTCAGAAATACCAAAATAAATATATAAATATACACATTTTTGGCAAACAGTAACATACCTATGAAAAGCAGTGAGCGTTTCCTAGCAAACTGAAGTCCTTCTCTTCTGTCTACTTCACGATCAGGCTGCAAGGATGAATGAAGAACATCACTAAAATAAGCTATACTTGCCAGTTGGAAACTCCCTGGAAAAGCAGCACTGCAAACCTGAAGTTTTGCAGGGGGAAGTGGGGGAGGGAGGAGAGGGTGGGGAAAACAAGGAAAAAAAATAAATAAAAAGAAAAATCTATCAAACCATGTGGTAGTCAGTCACTGACAGGATTTTTGCTTTGTGCACTATAGTCAGTTGTTGGTGTTGGAACCAGTGGAGAGAATCAAAGTGAACAGTAGCAACACTGAAGCACCAGGAATGCACTGCTGCCTTCTAAACCAACTGGAGGGGAGCAAGGTGCATGCCAAGAAGGAGGCTGCCATAGTCAGATGGCTCAAGATGTACATTAAAGATGTCTGAGAAGTGACATATTTGAAAAAGGACAGAAAAGGAAAATACTACCAAAATCTCAAGACAAAAGTAGTACCAATTACTTGATATGTATGTGCTGCAGGTAAACACCAATTCAGCTGGTTTGGGACAGCCATGCTGGAAGCCTCTTGTAGTCAACCAAGAATGAAATACATCTCACCATAAACAGGCATATCGAATGCTTCAAGCCATCCCAGAAACACTCAGAGAACAATGTATTTAGCATCCATACAGACACACACTAATAGCCATCTTAAGGCAAGAGCAGAAATCTTCTCCCCCTTCCCCTGTCTGTTGAAAAAGATAGAAGTTATGCTGTTGCACTGCAGTTAACTTCACTGGCATTTCTCATCAGCAGCTTAGACAGAACATTTTGCTATCTTATTTTAAGACAATTTCTTTCTCATTAATTGCATCTTTCTAGGATAGTTTTTATGAAATTCTTAACAAGATCTGCTTCTAAAGTGAGGTAGTAAATGAAAAAGATGAAACTGCTCCACCTGGCTTCCTCAGTTACAGAACATATCATCTCCCTATATAACAGATGTGTAACTTCCAGAGCTTATCTCACGTTTATACTCTGTCATCACTGAGTATTCAGTGGAAGCATGTAAGATAATGCATTTCCAAACTGACCTTATCAGTCTTATTGCCAACTAACATCTTCACAATGTTGCTTCTGGTGGTGTACATTTCCAGCTCATTCAGCCAGCTCTCTAGTCCTGTGAAAGTGTCTTTTCTTGTAACATCATACACTGGTGACAAAAGAAAAGCAGCTTAACAGCTGTGAAGTCTTGATCAACATTTACTTCATTATGGCAGAACTTAGTTCCTACTACTTTAAGTATTGCCTCAAATGAAAAGCAGTATTAGGGAACAATAGATAGTTGCATCAACTATATGGTCTTTCCAGAGTTGGAACACATCAGCTGCACTCACATGAAGTCATTAGGGATTACAGAACATGAGCACCTGTGATGGGAAAACCAACTTAACAGCTGAGATCTTATCTGTACCACTAGATATGGATAGGGCCACAAAGTGTTTTGAAACTACTCATTTAATCAATCTCATTTAAAGCATAAATACATGTATGCACTACTGTTAAAAAACAGGGATTCCTAATATCAGTAAAAAGTGACTTTTTGTCACTAGTAACTTCATAACTGCATTCACATAATCACTAAGGTTAAATAAAGCTACCGGCTGCATCATGGTCAGAAAGAATACTTTGTCTAGCAGATTATTTGGCCTTTACCATGCCCTGAGAATAAGAATCCCTTTTTTTTTTTGACTGATTGATGCTATTGCACAGAATGGGACTAGCCATCCATTATTTGTGCTACAAACCTGATGTTTCATAGGAACTGCATCAATATTGTTTCTGAAAAGTAAAAATGGGGCGGCGGGGGAAACAAATCTGAAGATCAGTTTGGCTTACTACCAGAATCTTGCCAAAGTAATTAGAATAAAGCCAATAATTCTTCTATTCAATGGTTTGCAGTGTGACATCCACATATTTTTAAATTTAAAATATTTTGAAGACACACTATGTCCTGCCAATAAATTCTGTACAATTAATGCTTGAGCTAATGATGAAGAAGCGTTGTAAAAAACATAGTAATTGTTCCTCTGATTTTCTCAATCTCTTTTGAGAGGAGATTTATATTTACTTAGTAATAAAGACTTCACGGTTTTTGTAACCATGTTTCTCTTCTATATACCTCCTACCTAAAACAACCCCTTGAGCTCCTCGGTAATAACTGGGAGTCAGTGTTCTAAAGCGCTCTTGTCCTGCTGTGTCCTACAGAGAAAAAACCAAAGACACTTAGAACAAAAAAGGTATTTTAAATTACATGACATAAGCTAAAAAACCAACATTTTTCTCATTAGTAAGGACTTGTAAAAGCATAAGACAGAGTGAGGGAAGCAGCCACAAAACATTAGCAGCAGCACAACAGAAAATGGATAAAAGGGGCAGAAAAGCATGTAGAGAACTTCATTAGAAGATAAAGCAATAAAGCAATAGGCACAGACTTCTGTACCAGGAGTAAGAAACCTAAGTCAAAAGGACTCAGGGAAAAAAAAAAAAAAAAAAAAAAAAAAAAAAAAAAAAAAAAAACGCTTGCTGAAAGCCAAGCAACTGCATTTAGTGAGTTAGCAGTCAGACGAACCGAAAAAGGTGAGGAACCAGGGTTTTCCCAATGACAGACACTGCAAGAAAGGAGAGAGACAGTGGTTCTAAAATCTACCATTACTCATCCACAGCAGGAAAAGAGACTCTAGTTAGTAAGAAGTATTTCAAGGCTGCTGAGATGCCAAGAAGATGAGAAATTTAAAATCAGTAATTTTGTTCAATTATTACTGCAATGTCATATTCACTCTCATGAAGCTTCCAAATAGCTCCTAGAGTACAATGTGAAATTCAAAATCCCCCAGATTGAACAAGAAAGAGACAAAGGAATTACGCAAAGATCATTGTTACAAAAAAACCTCTCTTTATTTAAATACAGGCACAGATTACAATAGAGAGACTAACAGCTATGTTATCATTTATTCCCTCTATCTTTGTTTAAAAAAAATAGAATTAGAAATACACATATTTAATTCATGTAATTCTTACTAAACAGACTGTACTCTTAGGTACACACAGACACACTAGAATAATAAGTAGAAGCCTCTCTTTCACCTTGACACTCTGTATATGCATTTAAGTTTTTATTTCACATAGTGCAATTATATTAGTTTTTTAAATCCTAATTAGCACTATCTCCTGAAGCTGTTAGAGACAACAGCAGAAGTGCCTTTTCCAGCTATTCAACTTGTGCAGGTTCTGGTCTTGCTTTTGATTTCATAGCAAGGAGACACACCCTGTATGATTATTAGACCAAAAATTTGTTCATTACTCTTTGCAGAGCTTCTGCTTTGCATGCAGTTTGTTCAGAATACAAGCAATATGTATGTTAACTACAGCAACTGTGACTTTATCATCCTTGCTCTGCATTCTGTACATGTCAGATGAGAAACAAGAAAATAATACAAGTTTTGGCATTTATGTTGCTTGCATTAATATCAGCCTAAGACACATTTGTGCATTCTTTCTAATAATCTAATTACTGACTTCAGAATACTGTGTTCTTTCTCAGATACCGAGGGCCACATGCATAAAAACTCTTCCTTCTGAGGTTCAGTCTCTTTCCTTTCATTTGGGAGAATTAAAGGAATTTTCCTAGTCCCAGTCCTCCCCCAAACTCTCTCTACAGAACTAAACCTACCCATATTGCAAGCTGTACTGTGTGGCCATCTACCACCATTTTCTTCACTTTAAAATCAACACCTATGACACGAGAAGAAGGGAAGAAGTATCACAACGAGCACGCCAAGGGATTGCCTTGACATCCGCCGATCCCCTCACTGCTCGCCTGCCCGCCGCTCCCCTCACGGCCTGCTCTTGCCAAGCACTGGACCGACCCCGGCTCCCCGCTCCGCTGCTCTCTCGCCTACGGGACCCAAGCAAGAGCAAGCCGAAGCCCCCAGTTCGGGACCGCGCGGCTGCACTTACCGATAGTGGGCTTCTGGCACGGCTCAAAGGCGCCCTCGGTGAACCTCAGTAGGAGGCTGTGGGAGAAGATAGCAGCCCTCAGCCTGGTGCGCAGCGCGCCCCGCCCGCGCCGCCCGCGCTGCCGCACCTGGACTTCCCCACAGCGCTGTCCCCGATCAGGAGCAGTTTCAGGGTGAGGGTCGCTGCGTCCATGCCCCGCCGGGCCCGGGGCCGAGTCTGCCCAGCCCGCAGCCGAAGGACACCACGTAGCCCCCAGCACCGCGAGGAAACTGTCGCAGCCAGTCGGCCGCTGCCGCCGGAACCAGCTGAGGCGACTCCGCCTCCTGGGAGGTGCCCAGTGCCCGGTGGGGCGGGACGGGAGCGGGCCTGGCCCCAGCCCCGGCGCCAGCCCCAGTTGCGGAGCCGTGGGGTGCTGTGCCTGGCCGGCAGGGAGCGGGCCTGGCCATGTCCGACTACCGCATCTCCGTGGAGGAGCTGAACGACCTGCTGGCTAACGGCAGTGGTTGCTACAGCCTGCCGAGCGCGCACAGCAACGAGGTGGTGCCGCGCATCCACGTGGGGAACGCGTGAGTGCCCGCGGCGGCGGGCTGGGCCGGGCGGCGGGGGCGCATCTCCAGCCCCGTGCCCGGCTGCTCGGAGCAGGTGGAGTGCGGGGCCGCCTGGGACTCAGGACCCGGGAGGCTGACTGAGCAGCTTCCTGCAAGGGCGTTGAGCCGGGAGGCGCGGCGGCGGGGCGGGAGGCCAGGCCTGCCAGACCCGTGCGGCCCTGGGCGGCCGAGCTGCGTGGCCGGGCCGCCAGGGCACGGGGCTGTCTGCCTGGGAAGAGGCGCTGGAGGCTCCTCCTGGCGGCCGGCGTCTCACCGAACCGAGCGCAGCTCATCAACAACACCTGCAAAAAGTTTGCCAGCCT
The DNA here is from genome assembly GCF_028389875.1 of Rhea pennata. Lineage (NCBI taxonomy): Eukaryota > Metazoa > Chordata > Aves > Rheiformes > Rheidae > Rhea > Rhea pennata. The sequence goes on from NC_084688.1 coordinate 82,412, forward strand.
CCTGAAGTCTCAAATCTAACTGAAAACAGGACTGAAATAAGATAAAAACAAGCTAACCCGCTCCCAAAACTCAGCATGAAATAGATCTGTATTGTGTTAGCACTAGGCTTTTCTTTTTCCCTCCATAGTATTTTGTAGTCTTGCTAATTAGCAGTGGTCATCAGCATTGGTTGTCTGTACAGAAGGGAAGTAAAGACAAGATACCGTGAGGTATATGTACAGGATCGTCTGCTGAAGTCACATTGCACCACTTGTGCAATAAGCACATGTCAGAAGAGTTGGAGACGAGCAAGAAGGGTATAGTAGCAACAGGGATATTAGACCATGGGCAAAAGTACTTACAGGAAGCAAGACTTTAATAGGAATCATTTCCCTCTCTCTGTGATTGTCAAATGAATCTTTGTGCATTCTGTGCTCTGCAAAACTTCATCCTAATAGTCATGCACATGATGGGAGCCAGAGGGATACAAATATGGCTGTGATAAAAGCCTTTAGAAGTAGGAAAGAAAGTTAAGATTCAGCAGTATCTCTTTTTTTCTTCCTCAGGTATGTTTTGTTTGGACGTAAGAAAACACTTTTTTCACTGTGAGGATGGTTGAACTCTGGAACAGGCTGCTCAGAGAGGTTGTGGAGTCTCCATTTTTTGAGATTTTCAAAACCCAACTGAACACCATCCTGGGCAACCCCCTCTAGCTGACCCTACTTGAGCAGCAGGGTTGGACCAGATGATCTCCAGAGGTCCCTCCCAAACTCAACTATTTTGTTTATTTGTTGCACGAAGATTATGATTTCAGTTATGCATTCAATTCCTGTTATCTCTTATTAATTCAGTTTCCCCTTCTGTATCTCTTGCATCAGTTCTCTTGTGTACTCTCTTTTTTTTCCTCCTTTTTGTACTCTGCTCACATTAAGTTAAGGCTTAAGAGAGAAGATCTTGATCTCCCGCTTGACTCCTTCCACTATGAACTCCTGGAGGAGTGAAACTTTTTCACGCACAGCCTCCAGGCCTTTGTGCAGATATAGGTCCAACAGTGTACAATACATTTTACTACTGTGTGCAAGAATAAACATAGGCTTGTTTGGGCCCTGTATTTGCAGTTCATTAGCCTGTCTTGTTCTGCTCAAGCATTCACATAGAACCTGGAGTATATTTGAAGCTGTCTTGGTACAGTATGTGTCTGACTAGCATTCACCTCCCCAAGTGACTGTGAAGAGAGAACAGCTGCATGGATATTAAATGAACAGACCCACTCCAGCAGATGATACTCCACCTGGTACATCTGTCATTTGTTAAAAATCACTTTCATTTTTTAATATATTTAATTATTCTTTAGGTTATATTGTAAAGCGTGTTGCTCTTCCTAGTAGGAATGTGCTTTGAGTAGAAATACACAGTTTGAACTCTGGACAGCATAGCTTGTCATAAGAAAGGTTAAGATCTGAAACTATTCCCCATCTAAACAGGGCTTTTTGTTTAAAAACCTGCAGTACTGTGTATGAGGTTCAGTGATACCTTCCAGCGATCTGTAGTGATGTCACAACTTTAGCATAGTGACACCCTCTTCCCTGTCCACTCACAAAGTGGATATTGTTCTTCATCCACAGACGCTTTGCAAGCAAAACATTCTTTTGCAGTTAAGAATCTCCAGACATCTCTTCTGTCCCTGTTGGACTTTGACTACAGAGGATAATGCTGTTATAATTGTATGCATGTTTTTTTTTGCAGAAACACATACAGCATGATTTTTATATTACCATTTTGTGTTGGTATGGAATGTCAGATGTGTTTGAATGCCACAAATTCTAAGCAGTTACTTATTCTGATTGTGAAAATGAAAGGTCAAGTATCCAATTAATATGATAAAATCTTGCTACAAAGTAAATTCAAGAGACATTAGACTAGAAAGTTAATCACAGTAGTTCTCACAAAATATCTCCTGTAAAATGTTCTATTACCCAGCTATTGTTCTAAGAATGCATACTGAAGTGAGATTCCTAACTCGTAACACAGCAGAAAAACTTGAATCTTCATTTGTGCTGAATTACAAAGAAATCTAGCTAAAATTGTGATTCACAGATAGACTATATGAACAGGTGGCTTGAGACATGCATATTTTGGCTTTGCCCTTTGTTGCACAGATCTCTCTGAATCTCTGAGGACTTATCAGAAGCACTTTGCACTGAGCTACAAGGAAGTCTTGGAGAGCAGTATAGCAGGAAAACAAAGTGATCTGATATTTGCTCTGGCATTCAGATCGCTGCTATGTCTTGGATACGTCAAACCTTTCCTGCAATGTAGAGCTATATTTACTAATATGAAGACTACAAGTGGCAGTAATTTTAAAACAGTAAGACTTCATAGAGTAGTCTTCTGTATAGAGTATTACAGAGTAATATAGAGTATTATCTGTATAGAGTTTTAACATGGAGAGCTTGGAATCCCAATACCTGACATAAGAGTAGTGGGATTTGAACAGGCTAGTGCAGAAAGAAATGAAAACATCTGAGTACAATTCAGGAACTTCTGTTTGAAATCCTTTGAGTATTTTGCATAAGGTTGCTTCTCCCTTATGAATGATTCATCTTTAGGTAAAAATAAGCATGCTGAGGCATACAGGTGGATGAGATTAAATTGTGACATAGCGTAGGATAACAATTAATCTGTTGGATAACTTCAAGTAATAGACAGAGCCAAAGTAGATCTTCCATGCAATACATGAAGAGAATAACTAATGAAAACACAAAGGTATAAAGATAAAACAAAATATTTTGAAATGAATGTTTTTGTGTGCTACAGTAGAGAATTATAACCTCTCAAAGAGTACCATGTTCCTGAAGACAAGAGTCAAAACAGGAATTATTATATACATGACAGCTTAGCATGATTATGTATTTTTCAGGCAATAACACATTAAAGCAATTCAGAATACACGAAGTACAATTCAATGTATTCAATGTACAATTGAATAGGTGCTTGAATAAAACATCTTAATGACCAGGACAGTGGAACAGAATGCATCTTCATAAAGGTTGCAGATAAAACAAAAATTGGGAAAGCAGTCAACGTACTGGAGGGTAGGGTTGTTATTCAGAGGGACCATGTACTGTCAAAATCAGTGTTTTGCCAGGAAGCAAGCATATCTTCATTTATGAACATCTTAGCTTTGTGAACTGCTTGATAAGGAATTATGTTGTTTTTTCACAGACTATTGGATGCCTGTAACAATTCAAGCCACATGTCCAGGACTGTATTTACTAAAAGGGTTCTAGTTATGAATGCCCAGTCTGAATTTTGTGGCTGCTTGAATATGTGTATGTAACCTATGAAGCAATTCTTTGTTCTTAACGTGCTAGAAGTTCATATGATAAATATGAAAGGTGTTCTTCTGAAATTAACATTAAATTCAAGATCTATAAAGGAAGAAGTGATGAGGAAACAGTTTGGCATGAACATAACTATAGACATAACAATTATAACAATTAAATGTGTTACAAGACTGAGACAGAGTTACCTAGTCATTGACATTTTCTTGCTCCACATTAAGGCCTCGGTTTATTTGCTGAGGCGGCCAGGTGCATGAATAATGCCATATGGCAATCCTGTGTAGCCTCATGTACCTTTAATTACCTGATACATGGATCTCTAAGACATGAGTATTTTGTGGCTAGTAAGTCCATGCTGAAAAGATAAACTTCTTACTGCTATACTCAGATTACAGGACCAGGGCCAGGAAATCTCCATATTCAGAACTGACAAGATCCCATGAATTTTCTTAGGGAAATAGAAGCTGATGGTAGCTTCTCTTCACTATTCAGAGGAGCTAGCATTTGAACATGATGCAGTTGGACTGAAATGTCAAGGACAGGAGGGATCCTAGGACTGTTTGGAATGGGAGAAAATGGTATATAGATTTTTCAGCTGTAGCTGAGTGGAGAAAATTAGCTATAAATCTGTGGAAATCTTTTACTGAGAGGGAGTTTGCCTCCAGCTGAGCTAGTTTGTGTTGTCAGATGCAGCCGTGATTCCAGCACAGAAGTTCCTATCGATTCCAACCAATATCAGCTGTGTGTTCTGTTACTTATACCATATACTCACCACACTAAGCATGGAAACTTGCTGCTGAATTAATACTTTTTGTTTTGCCCTCATTCTGCAGGATTTACTTTTTTATTGCAAGCAGAATTCCCCTGGCACTGGTGCTTGTCCGCTGGCACAGATGATGTCCTGCCAGATGGAAAATGTGTCAACATTTGTTTGGCTAATGAAATCTTTACAAATATTTGTCTCAGTGCCGTAGTTGCTGGGCACAAGCAGCAGAAAATGCAGAAGCTTCACTCCTACATAAGAATTCATCTGCTTACAGTACAATTTAGAGTGAACTGTCATTAGGAGAAAATGAATGCTGTAGATGTTCATATAACCTTGAATTACATGAAAATGGTGAGTCAATGAACAGGACTCAGAGATGCGTGTAGATATAACCTAACTAATTCAGATATTTATTTTATTTTTTCTTTAGAGTAGCTAAGTGTACAGCCAAAACTCTTAGGTAGCTTGCAATCTCTTATAAACTTATCTAAAAGGATACTACACAGATGCTCGTCTGGAGCTCTGCTTAATGTTAAGACTCCTTGTATTTGCAATTTAGGGCTGGAGCCTTAAGGAGATTTTCTAAAAGATTTCTGTTTCCACATTCAGTTAGACACATAGTGAAAGCTGCCTTTAAAAACAAAACAAAAAATGTTTTTTAGGCTGCCTCTTTTCACAAAATGTGCAGGAACTGAATTATCTTTCAGACTAATGTCTTCCATCGCACACTACTAATGTTGATTCGTGATCTTAGATTCTGGGGGGGAGACACAAGGCATAATTAAATATATATATATATATATATATATATATATATTTTCTCTCTCTCTCTAAGAAAGTGAGGCTAATGTTGGGACTGACATAAAAGGGAGTATTCAAACTCAGGATGAAAAGTAGTGGTTTACCACAATGAGTTAATGGTCCTTGCAGATTGTGTTCCAGTGCAGAAGTAGAGATTTATTCATAGTCAGTTGTGTTACTAAGTAGATTAATTGTTTGCCATTGTACCTACTGGAGCTCTTATCAGCTCTTATCAGGCGTTATTTCTGGATCTAATTGTTATCATCTAGCCTGAAAGCCGTCATTGTTATATGTCATCCTGCCAAATTCTTTACTGACAGGATAGGGCACTGTCTTAGCCTCTTAAAGATGGAAGCAGAGGGTTTTTTTGCTACAATTATTTAGGTATTTGATAGAACTAAGGAGTTGCAAAGGATTTAGCTACTTAAAAGTATGCAGTTCTTTCATGCTAAACATCACTCAACTGGATTCTTCTCCATTCAGAGATTGATTTCAACTGGAACACTAAACATTGAAGGAACACTTTTAATGAGAACACTGAATGGCAAAGACTGAGTTATATCTCTATACTCCTGGCCTTTGGATAGTCTTGCCAGATCTGTCCATGGCTTCAAGGATGCTGAATACCATAGGGACAGAGGACTAAACCTCGCAGGAGTCCTCAGATGAGACCTTTGAAGATACAGGAACAGTTACTTTTGATTACATTCTATGTTTCTGTGAGAAGGAACCCCTATTGTTTCACCTTGTTTTCAGTTTCCCTCCATATGCAGTTTTTTGGAGGAGGGACAGGGCTATCCAACTGTCAGTCTTGGATGCTGTGAGGAAAGCCTAAGTTCAGATAAAAGTCTTTCTGTTTGGACTTTTTACTAGAGTAGCAAGTACTGCTTTCCTAGCCATGAAGTTTCAAGTGTTCTCTGCTCAGTTGTCACCTAAGAAAGTGGCATTTTCATACACCATCATGGCTCTAAATATTTCTGAGAGTATGTAATATGTAGTTAATTTAGTTCTGAGCAAAATATATTTGGCATCTGTTTACAGGAAAATCAAAGGTTTTAGTTATCAATAGCTTCTGGGGACTTCATAAATACCGACAGAATTCACTGAGTCCTAATTGTTTTCTTGACACTTTTTATCATGCAGGTTCATAGCCAAGAACATTACAAGGCTGCAGCGTCTGGGAATAACCCATGTTCTGAATGCAGCAGAGGGGAAGTCATTCATGCATGTGAACACTAATGCAGAGTTCTATGAAGGCACAGGCATCAGATACCATGGCATTAAAGCTAACGATACGCAAGAATTTAACCTCAGTCGCTATTTTGAGGAGGCAGCTGATTTTATTGAGAAAGCACTTTCCCAGAAGGATGGTAAGGCAAACTGAAATAACTTTCTGACTTTTTTCAGTGCATTGTATACATTTCGTGGTCATTTATTTCACTGTTTAAAATGGTTCTTTGTTCAGATTTTTGGCTGAACAACCAAGTCAGGAATTCAGATCAAGACTCAGGATCAAAGGTGCCTGAATACACAATAAAGTGTCTTAATCTGCTGTCTATAAATGTGAGTCTCCAGTATATGACAAATGGAAGTCTATCATTGCAAGAATTACTTTGGAAAGTGAAACAGCTATTATATCCTTTCTAGGCGGATGTGTTCTTACTTTTCTTTAGAGATGTAGCGAATCATATGAAAAATCAAAAAAATAAATGTAGGGTCTAAAAGTTGTTTTGGGACGCTAGAAAGTATAAATTAGAGGAAGGATTGATATAGGTACTGCATAGCTGAAGAATACTCATACAACCTGCTATGTTTTTTTTCTAAGTGTCTCCAAGTGTACAAAAAGTTTAGAGACTGTGGCCCTGTAATTCTTATTGCATTAAGTTGTTAAGGTTTTTTATGACAATTACTTCACTATTCCTTAGGATTACAGGAAGGCAGGAGATCATATTTGCAGTGTTGCTGATTGCCACATTTCTCTACAATATATTTCCTCAGAGCAGAAATCCTAGGGCATAGTGCAGTGGGCCAGACAGTGCTTCTTGTTGTTTGACAGACAGTATGCCATTTGTTTCTGCTTATGTTTAATTTCTTTCTCACTTCATGATGGAACATCAAAGAGGAGGAACTCCCATAATTTTAGAAGTTCTTTCTCTGAAATGGGCAAAAAGATGGACTAAAGCTGTAGTTTGCTTTTCATAATGGAAAGAAATTACAGCTTAAATTTGGTACAGTGTGAAAAAGTCTAAAAATTAAAATGCAGCTCTTCCAGTTAGCTTTGTGGCCCACTAAAACAGGTTATGGTAGGAGGAAGAGTTTAACAGTGCTAGCTGTGCTGTGACTCTCCCAACTGAGTGTGACTAATAATACCTCATAGTAATCCGAGCAGTCACAGAATTACTCTGAATTTGCAGTAACAATTCTGTTTGGTAGGATTCTTTCAGTCTTAGTAGCTGTCCACCAGGCCTGCCATTGTTCTCTTACCATGGCAGACAAAGAGCTTGTCAGGTTGGAGCCAGTTCTCAGATTAGTGCACTACTGAAATTTTACAGTCTTTGTTAACTACTGAAGGCTGAGTAAGGACAATTAAGAGGAGTGCAGCAGTATCTTCTTCTGCAGTTTCATTTTATCATTGTAATTGCATGAAGTTCTGGAAGGCAGGTAAATGAAGGCAGATTTGGTTTACTAAAGGCAGCTATAAAGCTCACTGCTTCTCATGGAGGAAGGCTAGAAACCCTTTTGTTTTAGAACATTTGCAGAGGGGAAGTGAATTCTCTTCCACATATCTACTTATGAATATTTAGATTTTGTAAAGTTATGGCTATGGGGTCTCAGGAAATGTTAAGAATGAATTGGTTTTTGTTTTGTTGTTTAACTTGCAACTAAGTCATTAAGACTTAATGAAGTCTTAGTCAAGACTTCATTTTAAGGCAAATGCGGTACTGGGCTTTCTGTTGGTGTAGTTCAGAGCAATCTGGAGATCATGAAAATATATGCATATGGTTCATTTGTTCTCTTGTCTCAGAAAAAAAATTTACTCTGGAGACTAGTCTGGGGCCACATCTCTCCCTGCCTTTGAGGAGAGGAACATTTTTATGTTTGGAAAAGCAGGTCAAAGAGGAAGCAGCTGAGAAGGAATCAAATTAAGTCAGATTTCTCACAGGGATAAGTGGCCTGTTTTATTATTGTTGAATGCCCCAACAAATATGTGGAATGATTTCCCCAGTCAGTTAGCTGGAAGCATGTTGTTGGTGCTGGCATGAGTGTGATTAGATGCTTCCTGTTCTTGTTGCTGAATAGTCAGAAAATTTCATTTACTTAAGTGTTTATGTGACTTCATAAATGGCCAGGGAAGTAGCCAGGTGTCATCCGGCATAGGGTTAGCATACAGCAATGCAGTAAAGGCTAAGTATCTTTTAAGAGGTGTAGTACATTACAGATAGCACATTTCTCTGTACCCTCTGTCTATAGTTTAGTGTATTTTAAACTGTGCGCCATTTATTTTTGATTGCCAGTACTGGACATCCTGAGAGGCAAGGCTTATTCCAAAACACAGAGAGTGGAGAAGTGTAGTAAATTAGGCACAGCTTGAATTTTTGCAATGTAGCAGCAAATACATCGCAGTGTGATTGTCTGTGATATACAACCACTTTTTTCTGCATTTTTCTTGGTGACAGATTGTGTTGCTACTAAGAGAGCAGTAGCATCTATCTTCCAGGTTCTCTAAGTCTTCTGTAGCATTCAGAATTTAGAGTTCCAAGTTGCTAGAGGACTAATACTATCTTTTAGATCCTAGCTAATTCACGCTTATCTTCTGTCCTAGATAAGCTCATAACCCAAGTTATGACCTGTCTTCCCTGCAGGCCAAGTGTTTGTGCATTGCCGCGAGGGCTACAGCCGTTCTCCTACATTGGTCATCGCCTACCTCATGCTTCGCCAGAACATGGATGTCAAATCTGCATTGAGTACTGTCCGTCAGAAGCGAGAGATTGGCCCCAATGATGGCTTTCTAAGGCAGCTTTGCCAGCTCAATGAGCAGTTAGTGAGGGAGGGGAAACTGAAGCCCTAAAACAGAGCACTGTAGTATTTTGGGAAGTTTCTCAAACTGTCAAAGAATATGTGTTAGGTGGTTTAGATACCCAAACTCCAACTACTAAGCTAGATCATGTAATATGAGGGAGACAGAATTCCTGCTCTTGTCTAGTAAAAGTATCTTTTGCAAATTCTGGTCTTTTAAAATGGCGCAAAATTCTGTCACTTCTCAGAGCTGTTGCAATGAGGAAGTGTCTTTAGAGGGTTAACTCTGATGATAACAGCTGTTTTCACATGTATGTGCTTTGCATTGACCTCGAGGGTGATTTATTTAAGCTTTGTCTTGTATCCCACCAGAACACCATTTTCTGAGAGCCCCAACACATCTCTCTCCACTCACTCTTAATTGAAGTACTGTATCTTCTAAAGTTTCTCTTCCACACACACACAGGTGCCTAAAATCTGAGTGCAGGAGCTTCTTGGAATGTAGAAGTATATATGCAAATGCACAGATGCACTCTCATGTAAAGTGAAGTGTATACAACTTTGTATTTAGTGTGGGTATGTGCAATACACACAGAGGATTCAAGAGTGGTAATAAAGACATTCAGAGCCTTGTCTTAATATACACTGTATTTCCAGGAATATTTGTATCTTTTGCTGTTGTGGTTGAAATAATCTGATATTAATTGTTTTATTTTTATTTTAAAATCATACTAGAAAAAATTGTGAAGAGCAAATGTTGAAGAAAAAACTTTAGCAGGGAAGAAAGAATATCTGTATGGAGTAATGCTTGTATCAGGTGTAGGATAAAGTCCTAAATAGCAGAAGAGAATGGCTCCTGAGGTTTGTATTGAATTATAGTGCTTCCCTTCACTGTTTTTTAAACTTGAAAGCTTGATCTGAACCAGTACATATATAGATTGCTTCCAGTAGGGCAGCACACAGGTGCTTGAAAAGCAGTTTGTAGAAGTACACTCTGACTTGTTGAATTGCTTGCATGGTTCCATTAAATAGAAGTGAGAACTGTTAAGTATCACATGGACTATCAAACATTTCCTTTCTAATAAAATAAATTAAGTTGTGGTTCTGTCTGACCTGCAGATGAAATGAGTCATTGCATTGTTGGGAGAGGAGGCTTTGTTTATGGTATGCCTGACTTAGTGTGGAAATGTGTGACTGAGTTAGGATAGTGCTGTACTAATACAAAGGGTCTCCCACAGAAAACTCAGAGCTGTTGGTTAAACTAATAGAACTCTGAGATGTTTATGCTCAGTTTTTATGTGTGTTTTAATGTAGATACAGATTTAAAATCTAACACTATTTAACAAGGAGCACTTTTGTATTAGTAATGCATATAACCCCAGTTCCACAAATCACAGAGGACATAGGTTATTTTACTTCCACTTGTTTTTTTTCAGTTTAATCAGATAACTTTCTTGAAATTAAACTCCAGACGTATTCTGGTTGAATCACAGAATCACAGAATCACCGAATCAGTAAGGTTGGAAGGGACCTCTGGAGATTATCTAGTCCAACCCTCCCCTGCTCAGCAGGGTCACCTAGAGCATGTTAGACAGGGTTGCATCCAGGCAGGCTTGGAATATCTCCAGAGAAGGAGACTCCACAACCTCTCTGGGCAACCTGTTCCAGTGCTCTGCCACTCTCACAGCAAAGAAATTCCTCCTCACATACAGGCGGAACTTCCTGTGGTTCAGTTTGTGCCCATTGCCTCTTGTCCTTTCACACAGGACAACTGAAAAGAGTTCAACCCCCCCTGTCCCTTTGACACTCTCCTTTCAGGTACTTATTGATAAGATCCCCCCTCAGTCCTCTCTTCTCCAGGCTAAAAGACCCAGCTCTCACAGCCATTCCTCATAGGGCAGATGCTCCAGCCCTCTGATAATCTTCATAGCCCTACGCTGGACTCTCTCCAGCGGCTCCATGTCTCTCTTGTACTGCGGAGCCCAGAACTGGACACAGGACTCGAGATGAGGCCTCCCCAGGGCTTAGTAGAGGGGCAGGATCACCTCCCTCAACCTGCTGGCAACACTCTTCCTAATGCACCCAAGGATACCATTGGCCTTCCACAAGGTCACATTTCTTGCTCATGGTCAATTTGTCATCCACCAGCACTCCCAGGTCCTTCCCTGCAGAGCTGCTCTCCAGCAGGTCAGCCCCCAGCTTGTACTGGTGCCTAGGGTTATTTTTCCCTAGGTGCAGGACTGTACACTTGCCCTTGTTGAACCTCATGAGTTCCTCTGTGCCCAGCTCTCCAGCCTGTTCAGGTCTCTCCGAATGGCAGCACAGCCCTCAGGTGTATCAGCCGCTCCTCCCAGCTTGGTATCATCAGTAAACTTGCTGAGGAGACACTCTGTCCCTTCAAGAAGGTCGTTGATGAATAGGTTGAATAGGATGGGACCCAATACCAAGCCCTGGAGAACTCCACTAGCCACAGGCCTCCAACTGGAATCCATGCCACTGATGACGATCCTCTGAGCTCTGCCTTTCAGCCAGTTCTCAATCCACCTCACTGTCCACTCGTCTAACCCACACTTCCTGAGCTTATCTAGGAGGATGTCAAGGGAGACAGTGTCGAAAGCCTTGCTGAAGTCAAGGTACGCAATGTCCACTGCTCTCCCCTCATCTACCCAGCCAGTCATTCCATCGTAGGAAGCTACGAGATTGGTTAAGTATGATTTCTCCTTGGTGAATCCATGCTAGCTACTCCTGATCACCTTCTTTTCCTCCATATGTCTGGAGATGACATCCAGAATGAGCTGTTCCATCACTTTTCCAGGAGTGGAGGTGAGGCTGAGTTGCCTGGGTCCTCTTTCCTGCCCTTTTTGAAGACTGGAGTGACATTGGCTTTCTTCCAGTCCTAAGGCACCTCTCCAGTTCTCCCCCTGAAGACAAGGTTTATTTCAGTTTCCTTGCATAGGATGGGAATTGCTAACATATAGTGCATTGTCTTTTGTGGCCTCTAAAGGGACAGTTGGGGAACATTGTGTAGCAGGTGTTTCCCTTCACCTCCCTAGAGTCAGTCAATATTTAGTGCTTGCTCTAAAGTAGAATTCAGTAGCACCTGGCAGTAGAGAGTGTCTTAGGATGATTGCACACCTGTTCAGTGTCTCCCATTTTATCAGATCTAAATGAATGGCTTTTTTCAAAATTCCAGGTTACTTCTTTCGTATTATGCCATCTAGGGAATAGGAATACTGGCCTTCTCTTTTCTACAATACTGCCTTTTTCATATGGCAATCCTAATTACAAATCACACTTAAAATTTTTAATATGGGCATAGATTTTTTTTTGTCTCTACCCACACTATGTATTCATAAGACTTATCCACAGTACATGAAAAAACAAACAAATAAAAAGGTCAAGCAGAGATGCACATGCATGCACTTAGCTTTGATTTATGATTTGTCACTTAGAACTCAAAAATTCCAGTCCAATAAATGACTAAACAAACTATTTGGTATTAGATTTTTGTTACTGTCTCAAAGAGTATAAAAATGCTAGTAGTTGTCAGATTAAAAAATAAATGGTTTGTTAGAATGTGATAAAATATTTTTAAATGGTGAAGCTTTTGTATAGTTCTAGTGATCCACAATGAACTGTCTAAAAATACAGACAAATCAAGAAACATAAGTATATGTTCATGTGTTCAAGGTGTTCTTTTAATTCATAGGACACTGCTCCACTCTAGTGGTAACTTCAGTGATGCTGTGGCCAATTTGTCTCAAAACAACAAAATTTAATTAACAAATGTGTTTTAATGTGAGGGGCAGAGGAATAAGTAAGACACTCATAAATTAATTAAACCGAGCTCTGAGATAGCATATCCTAATTGGAGTTACTGATAGGTGACTTTAATTAAGCCATTTCTAGCTTTGCCTTTAGAACAGGCTAAAAATAGTTAGGATGTCACACCACTGCTCCATTAATGGATTGTACACAGCCTCTTTTTCTATTTAAGTACTAGAATGTTGCTAATTATTCTGCCTATTTTAGTGAACCAAGAAGAGCTTATATTCTTCTAATCTATAATTATATGCTAGTGTCTCTTTCTGACTGTGGAAGGCAAGATTGTATAAAAAGAGCAGTGAGACCTTTTAGCATTAAAATATGACATTGGCAGAATATCAGAAGTAGTATGCCTTTTTGTTCTGAAATTACCATGTAGCTGCTGTTGCGATGAGGTGTTCCTTACAAGCATGCTAGTTAGGTAAGATATTTTTAAAAATAAATGGGCAAGTAGAAACATTACATTTGGTGTTTAAACCTTTGTATTATAGCTAAAATGGTGTAGTCTGGACTTATATTAATAGGTTTATCATGAACAGCAGCATGATACATTTTGTGTAGATAGAGCTTTGGAGAAGGGATGAGGTCTCTGTAGAAAATGCACCTGTCACAGAACAAGGATATCCAGCCTGTCAAATCCACGGAGGAAGAGGAAAGATGTGGGGGAGGAGCTATTAGCATTTTATAACCAGGAACAAAGAAGAAAGTCTGGTTAGATAATAATCCTTCTAAAATGATTATATTTATAAAAATAAATTGACCTTGTACCTCACGCTGAACCAAATTTCACCCATTATATGATAACAGGGGAAGAGTTTCTATCTTAAGACTTAAAGCAAAAATAACATTTTCTGAGTGCTTTCTGTCCTCATCCTTTCACCATGCAGCTAAGACTATACTGTTGACAACAAGTGTTACATCTAGCATGCTACTCGGAACCAAAGGTACTGCCAGATAATACTTCACAGAAGGATGTTGCAATAGGTCACTGCTGACAAGTGAGCATTTTGCAAAGCTATTTCAAAATTAGACTTACAGCATATGAATGTGAAACTAGCAGCCAGTATATATGGTATTGCAATTCCATTTTTGGATGTTGAGCTTCTGTCAATATTGGACACATTTTTCTCCGACAACATCAGTATACATGTCTTATCTCTCTTGGTATTGTGAGAATTAATCAAACTTCATAAAAGGCCTTGGAAATGAAAAGCATAGTGTATAATAACAAATGAAAAGCATGGTGTATAATAACACTGCATGTTCTTTAACTTAAAAGACAAGCTTGTGTCACATATATGTTCCTCATGCTGAAAAAAAGAACCGTAGCAGTAGATTTGATATTTGCAATATTTATTTTCATAATTTAAATATTTTCATTTAGATGTCTTTTCTTGACCAGAAATATTTAAATCTCTGATACTGGAATTGGAAGCAGGATATTTTTCCCCTTCTTTTTAAACCATTTTGCTGGTTTATTAGAATAGTCTTAGCATAGACGGAATATCTAGTGGACTCCCTCTTTGCATAGCATAGCGTTTTCTTCTAGAATTACTTTCTGGACTCTGCCAATGAGTAAACTGAATATAGGACAGGCCTCAGAGGTAGCTTCCAAAGCTGAGACTTTGTATCCTTATTCTGTGTTAGATAACTCATGCTGTGTATGGCATTGCAGCTCTGAATTCAGATGAGCAATTGTGAACCAGACTTTTGATTTTGTTTGGGGTAATTTTTTAGGAAAAATCGGAGTTGGAAGTCTGTAATACCCTACTGAAAATATTATTAAAATCCTTGAGTTATGTAATGATCAAATTATTTGGCCTTAGAGATAAAACCAGTCTGTACTAACTCTACAGAAATTTTAATTTTTCTTATCATTCACAGTTACTGATAGTTCCACAGGCCTTTCACAACCCCTCTTCTTTTTCTGATGTATACTTCTGGTATACCTGGAGCTGAACGTCTGCTTTTGATTGCAAAGTACTCCTCCTGGTAGATACGAAATCAGAAAAAAATATATGCAGCAACAAAGAAAAAAAAATCTTAGTAGGAATGTTAGCATGGTGTTAAATAGCTAATTTTCTCATTTTTTCTCCTGGTACTGCTTTATTTAAAAAATTCAGATGTACCAATTCAGTGCCGCTCAAATGTTCTTGGTACATAAAGTACAAATAACCTGACTATGCATATGGAAAATTTATTCTATGTTGATAGTGAAACCAGTGACTGAAGTTACTGTGTATTGGGCTTTAACTGTTACACTGAAGAATTAACACTTGCTTTTGTTAACCAGTTTACAAACATTTAAATGTTATTATATGTTAATCATAGTATATGTTACTGTAATTTCTTCACAGTAAAATTATGTATTTTTTTGTGGAAATAAGAGCTGTTGTTGCTGACTCATGTTGTTTGTGGCATCTAATAACTTCAGACCTTCCTTATATTTTGCCAGCTTCTCAAATCATTTTTCCAGTAATTAGTGGATTTGACTAGATGTGCATAGTACCATATTTTGGGTTATATCTGCAGATAGATTCATGAACCAAGTTGATCATGGAGTTAATAATTTCATCCACTATTTTAGAACTAATTTCTTTAACATAAATATTAGCTAAATAAAAATCTCACCATTATTAATCCTTCATCAGCTTAGATATCTGATACACAGCAGTAACACAATACGGGATGTATATGCTAAAATCTTCTGCAATTGCACCGAAAGTTAAGCTAATGTCCGAGCAGCCCCCTTTTGGAGATAGTATATTTTGCTGTAAGAATCACAATAGAAAAATGATAGAGTCTTTGTCAAATACAGCAAGTAATGTGATTTGGCTATCTTGAGTTTAAATACAACTCTATCTGTGACTAAATCAAGAATTTCTGCTTATAATTTTTGATTGGACAATGACTGACTCCAGTTCTTACCCTTTGGACAACCTGTTCCTTTGTTCTGTTTTGGAAATAAACCCTACAAACTCAGATTGCATAAGTAGTTGAATTACGGCTTTGTATTTTAACTCTGATATCTTAAGGGAGCCAGCTAGCTGACTCCCACCAGATGGAGCTGTATGCTTATTATTCTTCACTAGATAGTAATAATTTAATCTCTGAATGATGCTGTTGTATGATTCTAATGTATTTTCTTGTTATCATCACAAAAGGTAAGTCACCAGAAAGTGTTATCAGTGCATTTGCTCATCTCTGGTGGAAGAAAACTGAGCTTCCATTTCTTTTTGGCTTCTTAGAGGAGTTCACAACACAGCATTCAGCCTGATACATTCAGAAGGCAGTACGTGGCTCAGCAGAATTCTTGTGAGACAGATAAAAGTCACTTGGGCAAGGCTGGCTTAGCAGTATCTCAGGAAAAGATTTGAGAAGCAGGGAAGCTCTTCCTGATCTTTGTCAAAAACTGAATTCCCAGGCAGTGTATAAATTATGATTCATAAATCCCTCCAAAATCATAAAAATTCCTCAAAAATTTTAAACTGTGTACATGTATCTTAGTGCCCGGATATCTAACAGAACAACCCTTGCCCCAGGTATTGTGGGGGTACATTTAGCACTAGCAGTTACATATGACAGAACTGATTTTAGAAACCATTTTACATGTGTGTGCCTTCATAGTACAGTGTTACAGTTTAAGCTCAGTAGGACACATGTTTGAGTCCAGACAGCAACAGCAGGGGATTCCAGATAAGTATATGATGCCAGTTTACTACTTGTACCCACTCCCACCAGTATATCTGATGTTTTCTTAGCTGGACTAATGGGGTTCTTTCAGCTCAGAAAATAGCATCCCAGTTCTGAGGATAGTGGGTTCAAACTCAGTTCCAACTTCCTGGGCAAGGGGAAGAAGGGGAGTAATTACAAAAGTATCCTTGATGTTATAAATCACAAATGGGGTTTTGTTTTTTTCCTGTGCTTCATTAACAGTGTAGAATGAATTGTTCATGGGGGCTGCAGCCCAGAGTACTACTTTGCTTGTTGCAGAAGTAGAGTGACTATGCAGCCAACTACAGCAAGTGAAGGAGTGTTTTTGTAGTTAAGGAAACTGAGTGTCTAATGGTAGTTGGCTTTTCTTCTGGCCTCTACTAAGGCTGCTCTCCTAGACTGTGGTCAAGAGGTTTTACACCAGGGGCTAAATATAGCTTCCAATTTTGGATTGCCTAGATTTTTGCATGATTTCACCCAGTTGTTGATACAGATAAGTGTTAGTACAGATAAAAGTGGGGATTGTTTAAAAACTTACGGTGAAACTGCATGGAAGAAAAATTTAAGCTTCATCTAAAAATAGTAGCTGTAAGTGTGATTCTTTGTAGTACGCCTAACATTGACAATGATATCATGAACCTAGATATAATCTCTCTGCAGACAAGATGTGAAAAGAAATGAACAGAAACTGAGCTTTGTTAAGTAGAGATACACAATTCTGAAGACATTTAAATATGGGAATGAATAAGTGGCAATCCCTCAGAGATTACCAGTACTCAACATTATTCTACTCTCCTGTTCTGCTTTTCATCTGCACTCCATTCTGCCATGAAATTTGATCTATCAGCTCTTCAAGACGAGGTTGCTTTGGAAAAGGTCACTGTAATACTGGTATTCTTGCCCTGACATAAAGAAAATACTGCGTTAAGATCCTTGCTTAGTGCATGGCCATCCTTCCCCACTTTTTCAGATAAAATTGAAGAAAAAAAATGCACTACTTCTCCTTGTGGGTCATTAGAACTTCACATTGCACTGTTTCTGAAGAAAAGAATAATAGCTATATTTTAAGGGCTGAAAGCAAAGTTTAAGAGATCATCATATACAATTGAAAATATAACCTGATCATGATAATCTAACTTGTTCTTACAAAAAGATTCCTCCAAGGAAGATGAATCCTCAGTTTTTGAAGCTGATATCTCTCTTATTTTTATTTAGTGGGCTATATCTTGAATGGAAAATAGATTTATTCATAAGTGAGAAAAATTGTGCTTGGAGAAACCTTTGCAAGGGTTGAGTATTGGGCTTGCTGTATTTGTCAGACCAGCATTAATTGCTTTTGCTTTTAAGGGGAAGTTACTATTGAAAGATAATCAGTGCTACTGTTTATAAGGAGAAAGGAAAAAAACACCCCTCAGGTAAATTATGTGGCAGCATTCTTTATTAAAGAATGATCTCCTGACAGATTCTGCACAAAAAAGTGTCATGTATAAAGAAAATAGTGTGCTATATTCTTCCATTGAAACAGAGTTAACTCCTGTGATGGTAGGATGAGGAAGATGTGGGCTGGGGGGAAGCAGGAAGAGGGAGAGAGACATGCAAACAGTTGTATGCAACATAATACACACTTGCTCTTAGAGCTTCTTTGGACTATTTGGAAAGAAAGGCCCCTCTGAAACGTGCTAATTTCTGTAATTTTGAGAAGAAAGAAAGGGTAGGAGAGAAAGCATGTCACAATATATTTCACATGCTATTATTTTAGGAATGCACCATTGTGCAGAACAGGTAGGCTAACGCTCATCTAATTCTTTGTCACTGCTGCATCTGCTATGTGTATCTCTGTGCATGGAAGGCAGAAGAGGTGGAATATCCTCAAATCATCATTGCCATTGTTTGAATATATTATTTTTCATCTGTGTCATACATACCAAGGGTGAATGTGCCCCTCACTTTAAATTTGGTGACACCTGTTTTCCATGCCAGGTCAGGGCAATTGTTAGAATGGAATGCAAGCCTTAGGTGATGAGTCCTGCAGCGGTATTCACTTGCAGTATTCATACAGGTAGACCAGAAGGCAGAGCACAGAGGCTGTTATTGACATTCCAGCTAATTGTTAAAAAATGCTGCAGCTCAGTGATTCACTTAGCATCTACTGTTCTACACAAAATATTTTCACATTCAGGGATGAACTGTATGTGACAAACATTGCAGCCACACACACAGCTTTCGCTTTACTCCTTTAAGCAAATATTTTGCTTTCAGTAGCTATCATGTGCTCATTGTAGTTTCTAATCTTTTACTAATGTAGTTTCTAAATAAAAGGTGACATGCTTTCTGATTAGTGTGTTTAACCTGACATTATTTGCCAATAGTGTGGAAATGTCTATGGTCTTGAGGTACAGAACTTATGCAACTGTCCCCACTATTATCTTACTTCTCCAAGGTGGGAAGGGTGGAAGTGCACATCAGAAAGCATGATGTGCAACATTCTGGCTAATCTTTACTAATATGCTCCGAATCTTTACTAATATGCTTCCTATTATTTTTAAGGGAAACCAAGTAAAGTATGTTCTCATTTTGAAAAGAAGCTGTTTCCTGTTTCTTCTAGTCCATTTATGAAACAAAATGCAGAGATCCTTGTTTGGTAAAGAAAAGGAAAGAATAATATGAAATTACAATAATTTATCTGCAGAAACTGAAATGGATAACTGCTGAGCAACAGTTTCTAACATTGTACTTATACTTGGAAAAAAAAAGCAGTAAAAATAGGAAAAATAGTATCCATAGATGAGTCTGAAAGCCCTTGAAAAGGACAATAATCAAAGTTTCAAATATGGAGGTAGAAGCAGATTTTAATTATAACATTGTTACAAAAATTTACAGAAAGACTTGTCAGGCTGCTGCTGATGCTAGTCTTGTCAATCACTACTGTTGCCAGACAGAAAAATGAAGCATATGAGAAATTTTTAAGCGCATAGAATATTTTTTTTTTGCTAAACCACCCCCACATATTCATTTAATTTCTGACCCATACTGACAAAAGCTTAGATGAATGAGTTGTTGTCTGGCCCTTCCCACTTTGTATAGTCATTGGCTGGCTTGGTTCTAAAAAGGATTTTAAAAAGGACAATAATTTGCCTTTGCCTGGGATCCGAGCCTGTGAGGGTGCTGAAAAGCTAATCTGCGGGCTGCCACCATGCAGATCTCTTGGGCTGTGTGCTCTGTCTGTGTCTTCATTCAAATTGCATTTCAATCAGTGGAAGGGTGGCAAATGTTTAAAAATGATGCTACAGAAATCATTCCTGAGATCACTGAAAATACTGAAGCACCGATGGAACAGACTTACAGCGACAACAACAATACAATGAACCAGGCAAAGCATGGGGGAAGACACATACAACACTCTCCAGACCCTAATGGTAAGAAAAATTATATTATATTCCTGTTTTAAATGCAAATAGGTAGTTTATGAGAGGATACTTATTATCATCTACGGATATTTATTAAAACCTTTTGATGTGGAACTAATGCTGTAAGTGATAGGGAATTACATCTACTATTGAAGAATTATCCATGTAAACATCAGAAGGGATATGCCAGAGCTGATTGATTGATAAAAGATGTGATTTAGATATTGAACAATCCTTATGTGCTACAATATGCATTCCTGTCTTGCCCAGGTGCTATCTGCAGACACAGCTCCAGGACATAAAACCTGTGGAAAAACCTGGCTTTGAAGCATACAATACAAGCAGCAGTAATCCGTGATTTAAATTTCCCTGTGTAATGTGCTTGCGAGCATTGTACTGGATATCATAGGTCCTCTTTCCCTCTTTGAGATTAGAATGGGGCGAAGACTTGAGAGTAGAGCTAATAAGAATTCTTAAATATTTAGAAAGAGTTGTACTAGTGGTGTCTTTAAGATCACACAACGGAAAAGTCACGTGGAGGTTACACTGAGCTAGACCAGAGCAGTGTGCTGGTCACTGTCTTTTGCCAACAGTAACCTACTCTTCAGCCACATTTGAGTAGCCAGAAAAAGCTGTTATGAACATTTAAAGCACTTCTGAGGTGAATGAGTTGGAATTGGGAATCTCACAGTTCTGCAGAGATCATGGGAACAGTTTGACTACTTTGACACTACTGACATACTTCCTGGTATGATATCACTGTATTTAGCCAAATGTCTGACATCAGCTACAATGCAGAAGAACTTGTGAGGAGAGCTGGGAGCTGGGGGGTTAGCACCAAGAAAGGAGGAGTTCTGCTGGCAAATAGGCCAAACTCAGTGTTTCAGACTGATGTGTTTGCCTGCCAAATGCACAAAGCAACAAGTCAAACAGTTTCCACTACTATGCATTGCAGATCTGAGCTAGACTTCCTTTCCTGTGGACCAATGGAAGGGAATAGTGTCCTTCTGCCACAGCTGTCAGTTAGGGGTTTAAAAAGCCATAGCATTAACAGTATTTTAAAATAAATTAAAAAATGAAGCCATATTTTTGTGTGCCGTATCATGAGGTTCTTAAATATGTAAAAGCGTGATCTCTCTTCTTCTCACAGGCATCTCCATCAATCACCAGATCAAAGCAGGCTGATTTTGTAACTACATCCGAATACCTTGATTTTCTAGCCTCTAACTACTCTGGCATCATTTGGGGTGGGGTAATGGGGGTGAATCTGTCCCATTGAAATGTGCATATTTTTGGAGATGGAAAGGATTTATTTATTTAAGAAAGTGAGCAAGAAAAAAGGGGATTAGACAGTTATTCAAGATACACAATGGTCTCACATACTTGTTTTCACATCTTTAACACAAAGAATCAAAACTACAGTGCAAAAGCTGCCAGATGTTCCTGGCATGCATGAGGTTGCCCAAGACCATGAATAATTTTGCAGTATGTGGAACCTACACACATACAGGACAGGACATGTGTGTGCAGAAAAGAAATCTACGTGGCTGAGGTCCATATATCCACCCATATCTGCTTAAGTACTGTGATGGTATAATACACTGATTTAGACTTTTATTTTTCAACCCAGAAAGAAGTAATTTTCCTAATGCTTAGGTAGTTTGGGAGGATCAGACTAAGCCTACACAGGGTTCACTTGCCAGGATTTTCATCACAACACTGTGACAAAGCTCAGCTGATTTGGTTAATGCAGTCCATAAAACTTAAAACATGATGTCCTGAAAGCTGTACTTAGATATTTATAAATTCAACTACTAAAAATCATGATTCCACACTTCACAGAAAAAAAAATAAAAAATGAAAAAGCATGTATGAATATAGTTCTATTGATAACGACTCAGGGTCAGAATTTAGGGTTTAGCCTATTGCTATCTGTTAAGAAAAAGAGGGAGGAAAATACAATAAGGTTTCTAATCAGGCAAAAGATGCCTCTAGTTGTCTAAAAAGTAGACGTGGAACTTGTGGGACTATCTCAGAGAGCAGAAAGCTTGGAAAACCTAATGCCCGAAGAATGGGAATTCCTTAGCACTCTTGTAGTCTACTAATATCCCTAACCTGGAACACAGTTTATGCTAGATATAAATCACTTAAGGGACACTTTCCTTGTTGCTAAAGGATGTAAATCTGGAGTCAATCTCTGAAAGTGATAAAATTCAAACAGAGCAAATGGAAAAACCCTTTGCTCATAGGTAGATGAAGCCAGCAGAACCACATCTGAATTCCCTCAAAGCACCTGCCAGTGCTGGGGCTATTATTCAGAAGCTCCACTGCCCACTGACATAAGCCATTCAGAAACAGGGTTTACCTAGTGGCAAGAGACAGATTTCATTCACCGTTCTCTACATGGCAATTCAAGGCATAACTAGAATGGCCAGAAGCTCAGAGGCTACAAAAATGGGTCTTTGCAGATACTCCTTCCAAAATATGTAATTCAAGCTCAGAGCTAGATATCTGCAACAGAAATAAAAATTGCTTTTGCAAGGATGGTAAAGAAAGTAGTAATTAATTTGTTTCTCATTTGCAGATGCTTCTGACTTTAGCTGCAGAGAAATGCGAACCACCCGCTATGTCACTGAGGGGCCTTGCCGCAGTGTCAAGCCTGTCAAGGAACTGGTCTGCTCTGGCCAGTGTGTCCCCTCACATCTCCTCCCCAACTCTATTGGAAGAGGGAAATGGTGGCGTCAGAATGCCCTGGATTACCGCTGCATTCCTGCTCACACTCGCATGCAGCGCATCCAGATGACATGTCCTGAGCAAGACACTCGGACTTACAAATTCCGAGCTGTCACCGCCTGCAAATGCAAGCGCTACACTCGCTACCACAACCAGTCTGAGCTCAAGGACTTTGGCAAGGAAACTGTCAGGCCTCAGAAGAACAAGAAGCCCCGCCTCTCCAGAACTAGGAGCAGCAAATCCAACCAGCCTGAGCTAGAAAATGCTTATTAGACAGTTGCTCTGAGTGATACAGCCCAGCAGCTCTGGATATTTTACAAGATATCAAATGGCACTCACAGGCCGCAGAATGGGTTTCTGGCTGCAGGAAGTTCCAATTCCTTCTGCTAAGATGGGTCAAAGGCTCACATAGTCCAAAATGTATCAGATTATAACCATTGTGGTCTGATACGAGAATGAGATAAACTGAGCTGGTGGTAGCAACACCTAAATTCAGTCTGAGAGGAGAGGTACACCTTGGAGATCTGCATGAGGTCATGTGGCTTGTACTTTGAGGAAGGCAGAGGAAAGAGGAAGTGTTATGGTAATTATTATAACGCTTTGTTAGAAGTAATTTTACTTACTTCACATGACAGGAACACCAATGTCCCTTTCCAACTTTTCTAGGCACCACAATGCAGGACAAGCATGAGATTAGGGAACCATCAGGAGAGTTACTACTCTGAATGAGTTGAATAAAGTTAGTGATAGCAGGGATTTGAAGAGTAATGGTGAATAAAGTCAAATTGTTGGGAAATTAGCATCCTATCAGATGTCCTCACGCTCCAATTGATTCCTCTAATGAGGAAAAACACACAAAAAAATATGACTCTTGAGTTTTCAAAGCAGAAGTGTGATAAATCTATTTCATATCTTCAGTTAGAATACTGCAGGATCAGCAGATTCAGGGCTGACATTTGACATCTAAAACAACAGATTTATTTTAGGGACAATTCTACTCAGTGGAGCAGATTTATGAAGTGGATGCTCCTCTTAAACCAGATAGCCATATTGATGTGATCTGTAAACAGCTAATAATGTACATAATTAATTTTTACATAAAAGATACCAATTGAACTTTATTCCCTCAAACAAGTTTGACTTTAGCATCAACTTAGACATCTCAATTTACATTTTCCATACTGTAGAGTTTGGATCATCTGGCCATACACTTTTTAGTGCCAAGACAGAGCAAGCCAAGTTCTGGGAGTAAAGTGCTGGTTCTGCATTAAAGTGAGCCTCTGCAAATTTGAAAGCCATGAATTCCTCTTGAAAAGTCTTTGGTATGCACCATTTAGTTTGACAGTAACTTTCTTTTACTTAGCTTCTCAACATTCAGACTAGTGTTCATGTTTTTACATAAAAGAATATTATTGGAAAGCAAATATTCACATGCTGTATGTATCCTATAGAAATGCTAAGCCTAGTACCAGATAAATACAATTTGGGATGAAGATGGTTCCTCACTCTTCTTATTTTCTATGTAGAATTTATGTTAAAATCATGTAAACTGTGGAAATTTCCATTGTTGATAGATTTTGCAATTATTTTATGTGGGACCAGAGTCTAGAGAAAGAAGCTATTGTTTTAAAGAATTAATTATGTATTTATTTTTTTCTCAGAAATTATTTATGCAATATTTTTCCTTGTAGAGGATGAGAATTAGCACTGCTTTAAAAATATTAGTCTGTTGCTTTGAATGTTAACTATATTGTTAATAAAGTAGCAACATTGATTAATTGTAGGAAGACTCGCTAATTTTCAGCTAAAGTATAAAGCTGGTTTGCTGAAAAGCCTGTGAATCACAAAACAGTCTGGGGCTTGACTCTGGCCAGGAAACTACATTTCTGTGCTAGAGAATATCACGGTCCTTAAACCTTAATCAATAACCTACACATCTCTAAAGAAACTCTGTCCTCGGACTGCTCATTCCAGTGCATGAGATTTCTCACAATAAGTCATCCTTGGCAGCTGCAGAACTCAGAGCTATTTCAATATTCTCATTTCTCCTTCCCCTGGGAAAGAAAAACTCAGCAGATTTTAGTTCCCTCCTCCTCCCAGTGACACTTCCTGATTAAGATGTTCACAGCCTGATAACACCATCAAAGTACCCATAAGCTTTCAGTCAAATTGCTTCAGATCTTCTCTCACTGAAAAAAAAAACAAAACAAAAAAACAAAACAGACCAAAAAAAAAAGAACCTCCTTTGCAGGAACTACTAAGACTTCTTTTCTTTAAGAAACATAGACATTCTCCCATTAGGTCAGGGAAAACTGAGACTAGAATGCATGTCATGTGCAGGTCTGTAAATAATGCTGTAAAGATGAACAGCTTTTCTAAGGCAGTCAGCAGATAAGGGTCCTTTCACTACTGTTCTTTGAAGCCTCATAGACAAACCTAATACAAGCTTTTGTCAGCTACCTGGGACAGCGTTTTTCCAGACTTATCTTTGATTTTATGTAGTTGGCATTTGGGACTTAATTTTCAGAGGTCAAGATGAGCACCTGCAGGGGCTTCTTAAGTCAGTAAGAAAAGCAGAGGTTCAATTCCTCTGAAAAGCTGGTCCACAATCTCACTGGCACCTGAAGTTACTAGATTTTTTTTTTTTTTTTTTTTTTTTTAATGTTGACTGTGATAAGCCAGTAGAAAGAGACTTACTCCACTTTGTCTGGTTAAGATGGATCCCAGGCAGTTTAAAAGCATAGGGTTTACTGCAGGTGAGCCATTAATTTCTCCCAATTTTTTCACCTTAAAGATCTGCTCTTTCAAAAAAAAAAAAAAAAAAAAAAAAAAAAAAAAAACTCCCACACAAATCTCTCACTAAAAGTGCACAAGTTTTCTGTTATCCAGCAACTTGCAGTTGACTGACTTACAGTTTAATGATTGGTTCTTTGCATGTATAAAAGCTTTAACAAGAAAGTCAATGGACAAGGTGTCCTCAGGCACTTAGACTATATTTCTCTCAATTCCCATCCTGTTCACAGCTGCTTCTCACTGCTTTCTTACCACAGGGTAAAAGCGGTAGAGGTAAGCAGTTTGCAGGTAGCTTTGGCTTCAGTCATGTACTTGACACAGCCCTCTCCAACCGCATCTTTTGCAATTTATATTATCAAGGAAATAGAACTTTTCTGCAAGCAGCTGGAAAAATCTAAATGTGAGGAGTTTTACAGTGATGGACTGATACACCTTCCAATGACCCCCAGTCCCAGACGAAGACCCCTCCCCCCCCCAGATGGGGTCTGTTCATACAGACCATCTGGGATTTTATTTTTATTTTTTTACTCTTTAATAACAAGGTGTGTATGATTTTAGCCTCAGATTAGTATATATTACTTATAGCTGTCAGTAGGGCTCCAGAACAAGGCAGAAATTTAGGGAGCCTTATTAAGCCAATAAACTGTGTCAGTGTTTGATGAAAGTACTGTTTTATGGGTTAAGGAATGTGGTGTGCAGAAGAGACATCATCTCTGACTGTGGCTTTGCTCCTGGCAAAGTCTACAGAATGTTTCTGTTTGTCTTTCACACCAAATCTATACATTTCCAGTTATTTCCAAAGGAAAAAGGTTGATAATGTCCACAGGAAAAAATAACTAGAAATAGAGCACCTTTCTAGTTTGTCCTTACAGCAAGTGAAATATTACTGGAAACATAACCGACTCATGGGACAGGTTCTTCCAAGTAGCATGTGCTCCAGAGGGGCTGTGTAAGGAGTACAGACTTCTTGCACTCTCCTTTTATGTGAGCATCAAATAATCTTTCTTCAGAACTATGGACTCCTCAGAAAAGAGTAAATTTCTCTATCAGCATTTTTGCAATAAAATAGCACAATGGTACGTTAGGTGCTACTGAACTATAAACAGTAACATATCACAAATCTACCATTATTTGGCTGGAGGGGACAGTTGCCATAATCATCAGTACAGAAGAAAAAAGAAAAAAAAATGAGTTGCATTTGCAAACAGCGTTCAGTGTATTTCTGCAAGAGCTTTGAACTGTTATTTGTCATTCCCCCACACACCCTTTTTTCCAGCTCATGTAAACAATGAACCATGATGCTTTTTCAATCACATACTGACTTACAGTAAACTGTCACTGTGCCTACTTTATTTCTTTATCTTGTAAAAATACAACTCTGCTGATGACTATATTGTTCAGTGAAAGATAAACTTATAGGCAGCACAAATATCCTGCTGATATCCTCAAAATCCCAAACGTCTTGCATGAGATCCAGCTTTTTAATTACAAATTGCACAATTAAGAACATAACTTTTATCCAGTCAGGCTCTAGTCCTGCAAATACATTGTGTGTGAGTGCTGTAAATGTGGCCGAAAAAGTCAAAATATAGAAAGGAATAAACATGTATTTTTTTTAGCCATATGACATCAACTTATAATTAGCTTGCTGCACTGAAATTAGTGCAGTATATGGGTGCCCAGAACATTTTTTCTATAGTAAACAGACTGAAAAGTCTTAAATTAACATACAAAATATTTATATGTAGCTTGAGTTTGGATTGAACATACCGTGCAACTGCAACCTGAAATTTGAATAAACCGAAACTCACGTTAATAAGCAAGTAATGGAGCCCACAGTTTAAAATAAGGCTTGTGCAAGTTGCTGAACTTGCAACAAATGCATCCGTTATTACCCAGGTGCACAAAATAGGACAACTGCCCTGTACAGGGTATACTTTCCAGTTACACACAAAATGATGGGCAATCCTGTCTTGTTCACGGACCCATAGGAATGGTTTATAGGTTGAATGCTGGAGAGATGTAAGAGCCACAGTATCACACAGACACAGCTCATGGCACTCTTCTGTCTTTTCACTGAACAGGAAATCTGCTGCTCTTCTGCATTTTTTGATGCCAAATTGAATTTTAGTCTCACTAGAACATAGTAAGCATGCTGTATCTGAAGCCCAACAGCACAAACCCTGCTAATTCTGAAATAAAAATTTAAGTATAAAGACAATCCCCAAAATGTTATTTTGCCTCTGCCACATCACCATATTTGTCTAGAATGCACTCTAATACCCTTAGGAAAGGGCATAGCTGTTTTTAATTTGTTCATAAAGTTCATTCTTATGGTGCTGCAGTGATTTGAGAGGACAATAAGAAGCTGAAGGATAAAAAGGCTTAATTTGGAAGAACAATACTATGCAGCATGTTTGCAGCATTTCTCACAACAAAAGCACATTACAAGTAATTATTCTCTACTGTCTCTCCAGGAATTAGGTTACAATTAGTATTTGGGGTTTACAGACAGGAAAAATTGTAATAGTTAAACGAGCTGCTTAAGGTCACAAATGGTCTTGCTGCCAGAGATGGCTTATGAGATTACTTCTGCTCCACTGTACCATACTCAGATTACCAGACCACACTCCCACTTAGGGAAACACTGCAGAGGATGATAGGCTACAGTGCTGCCTTTTCCTGACAATCACATCAGGGCTTTGCAAGTCCTTACTATTCCAGCTGTGACTCTAACCGTTCTTCCCCTGATTTATCAACGACTGGGTCAAACTGGGATGAGTTATGAGTTTCCATCAACTTGGGTGCACAGAGTGCATGAAACTTGTTGGTATCCTGATACAAGTGTCCTTGAATGGAAGGATCTAAACGCTCCAGTGACTTTTGACAGTTTTGATCATTTTAAGAGAAAATGTCCTTTATTTGCTCCTGATAGGTGGGATGAGGTAATCTGTCTAGGGAACTGCAGATGAAGTAGAGAAATCTACAGCTCTGGAATGAGAAAAGCATCTTACATTACCTTTATTTAAATTTACTGCATTTTGGACACTTTAATGTCTAGGTCTGCAGTCCATCCCAGCCCTGCTGTTAATGGGGGCTGCATGGTTCACCCTGGCGCCAAGGCCGTGGCTTTAGCCACCCCAGGTGAGGCTGTCTGTGATGTGAAAGACTTTTTATTGGTTCCTGGGATTTTAACTGGTCTAGCTGGGGCTGTCATGACACAGACTCTGAGCACTCTAGATTGAAAGTATCCCTTTCTTATGAATTTATGCAGCATCTGGGTGATGGGAACGTTAGTCTGTGTTTGGTGCCCATAGGTGTAACATAATCATCTTCATCTCAAAGCAAAGCAGCCCCAGCTTCTTGACTCAGTTTCAAATCCCAAGGTGTGTATGCCTCCATTGAAGACTCCCACATCACACTGGGTTTGTAGGATTAACTTTCATATTCAAGCTTATTCATGCTCTTCCATGCAATTTAAGATGTACGCTCAAACCAAGGAATAAAAGCGTATGCACTTAGTGGTTATCAAGCCCCTAAATTAAATAGACATCTTTATCACTTTGCCAACAATTTAATGCTTGTGGCATGAGGTTATTTCTATGTCTTAAGAAAACAGCTCAGCTCAGGCTAAATAAATAAGTGATGTCATTCTTCATTCAGGCTACCAGATTCTTTGGTGTTAAAAACTTCCCTTAGGAGCAGCCTTGGGACAGAGTGGCTCCTCTGAGACTATTTACATCTGTCAGATTCTCTAATCTCTTCTTCCTTCCTTCCTCCTGTCTATTTCCTTCCCTTTCACTATAAAATGGCCAGTATTTAACTCTAATGCTTCCAGTCTGCACAACACGCTTTTAGAATTGGGTGGGTATTTTTTTTAACCAGAAATAAAGCTTAATTTAAGGTAATTACTCTCCCATTTGGAGGGGTTTGCTATTTGCAGAGCCTTTTTTTTCCCCTTGTCAAATTAGCAGCAGAAGTTATTTCTAAAAGTGTCAGTTTAAATCTAAAATTGTTCTTCAGAGGGAGCGTGGTGCTCAGAACCAGAAGCTTTTCACTCATGAATTTCTGGGTGCTAGAAAGAAAAGCAAAATTATTTTTAGGGGGGAAAGTTATCACACAGAGACTTCCAGTGAATTGAGGAAATGCATGTACAATTTCAGTCTACTCATCAGTTAATATGGTCGTTTGAATAAATTCATCCTTAAATCATAGCTATTGGAGATCCTCCTAGAGTTAGTGAACAGGGCAAGAACAATCCTTACTGCAAAGTCTGTTGTAATTTCAACACTTGAGATGAATTTCCTTATTTCCCCAAACATGCCCCTTTCTTCTAGCTGGAAAGTTGTATATATAGAATTTCAGGATTTTAGTTAGTTTTCTGGGATTTTGGGATGCTTAGGACCTCAGCGTGGCCATTGACTGTGTTGGCAACTGACTTGTAGCATGTTCTGAGTTGATGGTCTATGTATGAGTAATAAACTCAGTCCATGTCTAGCCAGTTTGGCTTACTTTTAAGTGATGCATCTCTTAAACATGCAATTCTGTCTTGATTAGCAATATGGTCACCCTGTATTTACTGGAATACACCATTATCATTTTTAAGTATATGTTACAAACAGCTGTTATACCCAGTGATGTTGAATTTGCTTGTTTATCTCTGCAAACAGTAATGAAAATAAAGCACTGACTGTATATAGACTGCTGTGCACAGAGATGTCCTGAGAGTGGTGGGAATGATGTATGCCTAAGCCTGTGCATTATAAACCTCCAACCTAGGGCTGAAAGAAAATAGTGTCCAAGAGAAAACTGCCACCAACATAGGCTTCGGTGCAGCTGTACTGATTTTTGGCACCTGGATCCTAAGACTGTACTAAGTGACCATTGCCCAGACTACATTTATGCAGTTAAAAAAAAAATCTTTCTGTATATGAAAGACCAAAAAAGCCATACTAATAAGCAAAGAGAAACACATCTACCAGAGGAATAATGGAGTGATTCTGCAGCACCTCACAATTCACACAGAATCACAGAATAGCTGAGGTTAGACCTCTGGGGATCATCTAGTCCAGCTTTCCTGCTCAAGCAGGGTCACCTAGAGCATGTTGCACAGGATTGCATCCAGGTGGGTTTTGAGTATCTCCAGAGAAGGAGACTGCACAACCTCTCTGGGCAACCTGTTCCAGTGTTCTGTCACTCTCACAGGAAAAAAGTTTTTCCTTTTATTCAGATATGTTTCAGTTCAGAAGTTCAGAAACTTGCTGTGTTTCAGTTTGTGCCTGCTGCCTCTTGTCCTGTCACTTGGCACAACTGAAAGGAGTCCGGCCCCCATTCTCTCAACATCCTCCCTTAAGGTATTTGTAGACCGTGATAAGATCCCCTCTCAGTCTTCTCTTCTCCAGGCTAAAGAGTCCCAGTTCTCTCAGCCTTTTCTCATTAGAGAGGTGTTCCAGTCCCCTAATCGTCTTTGTAGCCCTACACTGGACTCTCTCCAGTAGCTCCTCATCTCTCTTGTATTGGAGAGCCCAGAACTGGACACGGTACTCCAAATGTGGCCTCACCAGGGCTGAGTCGAGGGACAGGATCATCTCTCTAGACCCGCTGGCAACACTCTTCCTAATGCACCCCAGGATACCATTGGCCTTCTTGGCCACAAGGGCACATTGCTGGCACATGCTTAAGTTGTTGTCCAACAGGACTCCCAGGTCCTTCTCCACAGAGCTGCTTTCCAGTAGACCAGCCCCCTCCCCCCCAGCTTGTACTGGTACATTGAGTTATTTCTTTCTAGGCGCAGGGAGGGTTGTTGAACTTCATGAGGGTCCTCTCCACCCAATTCTCCAGTCTGTCCAGATCTCTCTGAATGGCAACACAGTCCTCTGATATATCAGCCACTCAGTTTGGTACTGTCAGCAAACTTGCTGAGGAAGCACTCTGTCCCTTCATCTAGGTCACTGATAAATAAGTTAAACAGGACTGGACCCACTACTGACCCCTAGGGGGACACCACTAACTGCAGGCGTCAAAATGATCCAACATTCCAGAAATCCACCTGGCAGGAGAAAGTTGTAAAGCATTTCCTGAGCACTTGTGCTACCAGATCTGGGACTCCAGGGGCTCTGCTAGGGCTCCGCAAATGCTACTGGAAGAAAACAAGCTCATGCTAACCACCTTCACGACCCAGGAGTGTGCACCTCCACTGGAGACTTCTAGGTGTCTGCAAATTGAAAAGGTT
Source organism: Rhea pennata (assembly GCF_028389875.1). Taxonomy (NCBI): domain Eukaryota; kingdom Metazoa; phylum Chordata; class Aves; order Rheiformes; family Rheidae; genus Rhea; species Rhea pennata. Next base: position 114,024 of record NC_084688.1, read on the forward strand.
TGGAAAAAACATCTTCTGAGTCCCTTCAGCATCAAAATCCCTTCAATATCACTTTGATGAGCTCAAAGCAAAAATTAAAAAATTCTTGCAAAGTGTTCCAGCAGTGGGGAACTCGCTAGGCAGTTACTGCACTGTGATCAAAGCGAGGACTCTCTCTGTGTCCCCAGCGCCACACTGGGGCTCCCTTCCACACAGAATTGGAGTAGGGAATCACATTTTCAGTTCTGTGTCCTTAAATCCTGACCATCTTTTCTGGACACTTTCCATGTAAGGCCTCCTTCCCCCAGGGCTGTGAAAGGGGACTGGAATGGGCCACTAGACTAGGAGGTCAGACCCCAGGCACAATTTTGGGAAGAGAAGAGGTGGCTGCTTGGCCCCTCTGCACCTCCTGCTCTGCTGCACAGGCATCTCATGCTGCAGCAGGGGGCCCATACCCTGCTCGCGTCACATGGAGACCTCCTCTGGGTTCATTTCCAGTGTGGTTTTGGGATGTGGTTGAAGGTAAGGCCAACTGCACCTGAAAAGCGTATCCCTTGGGCTACACTTGTAGAGGTGTCAGAAAGCAGCAATATGGTCCAGAAATACATTTACTCTGATATTGCTACACAGGTAGCAGGCAAGATTTGTTTGTTCAGTCTTATCAATTAATAAATATAGCTCTCTCCCATCACACATGCAGTGTTTTGTGTCTTGTTTGGTGGAAAAAAAAGTGCAGCCAATGTCAGATACATTTTTCTGATTGGGAAGGCAGGAACAAACTGATAGCACGTTCTTGGGCCTGTTACTAAGAATCACAGAATGTGGGGATGTCAAAATGTTCAGGAACAACCACAAAACAGAGCTGAGTTTTCTAACTGCAAAAAAGTAAAATAATTATTTTTAAAAAATTCAACCTTTCTGGCCTGGCTTACTTGACTGTTTCTAAAGCAGAGTTTTCTGGTCATGCCTTGACTCAAAAGCTGCACAATCTGTTATTGTCCTATGGGAGTGTGTGGGAATAAATGTGTTCTAATAACTGAATAAGACAGCAGTAAGGTTTACCTGTATATTAAAAAAGCATTCATTTCTCATTCTGCCACAGACATCAAGATGTTGCCACCATTAAAAGTTCATTTTAAATCTGGGCAGATAGACAAATATGAAAGATCTAAAGCTAGTTGGGACATTTTAAGGATTATTAATCATGGAGGTCAGAGCACTCATCTGCGAAAAATAACAGCTATGTAAGTCAGTCACTTCTGTGTAGTTATCCTGCATGCGGAAGTTATACGATACACAAAACACGGTCAGTACAGTCTGCAGGCACATTTTAAAACTTTCAGGCTGCAAGTTCTTCTTGTATAGGGCTAAGAACTTCACTCAGCTCAGTGAAGGCAGCTAGAGTTGTGCAGTATAAAAATAAAATAACAACTGAATAAAATAACAAAAGAAAAGCAGGTCAAACATTCTGGCATTTCCAAGAAAACCAGAGCCTCAGGCTGTGAAAGGCACATAGTGCCCTTATCGAGGACATTTCATGCCACCAGCAGCTGGAGGGCTTTACAGGATTTAATTGCAGAGTGAGTTATGAGTCAGAAAACTATCACTGGAAGGAGAGAAAACACAGTGAGCAGCTACTTTTTTTTCTCCCCTCCAAGAACATCAATTTTTTTGCTTGCTATTCTATTAAGTGAGAGGGGGTTTGCTTTTTTTTCTATTACATTTTTGTTTTCTATTTTTTTTGCCTTTAAAAATATTGGAAAATGTTTTCAGAAACAATGAAAATTATGTAAAGCCGTATGTGTATTTCTAAAGAGCCAATAGTACTTCTGTGTCCCTCTTCCCTTGGGAAAGTGCCCTGGCAAGTTAGGAAAGGCTGCTGTTGGGAAAATAATTATTTAGATGCTACTTTCTTCTCATTCTTGTCTCTGCACCACCACACATTTTTGTGCATTATCTGCCATAGATGTCATTTTATTTTTTCATGTAGTGACTGATCCCAGGCTTTCCTATTCAGACATTGTGCTTTTCTTATTAAAAATGCATATTTTGAGGTGTGAACTCACTGCTACTCTTTGAAAGTGCTCAGTCACAAACCTCTTGGCAGCTGCCATGGCTTTGCCGCAAACAGCTCCTCCTGTGTTTCCTGGCAGCTGACTCGGACTGCATGGATGCATGTGGTTTATCTCATATGTGCTATATGTTTGTGGAAAAAAAAAGTTTACACATCTACTAAAGTTAATTTGGAAAAACAGTGCCTGATTGCAAAAAAGCATGATCTGCATAACCAGGGAAAGCAAGAATGGGCCAAGTACCAAGCTGCAGTGCTGCAGCGGGCGCTATCCTGGCTGCTGCCACCTGCTCTGCTGGCATGCACCTGCTGCAGCTACATCATTGCTTAAAGTTTTCTGTTAGGCATCCTGGACCAGATTCCCTTCTTTATTTCACCAAGGAAAAGCTAGAGTACTTTCATCAGTATATCTGTAAAATGACATCAAAATAAGTCTATCGGCTTTAAAGGTTAAAAAATTGACATCACAGTTGGGTTCCTCTTCATTCATATGCACAAATATCCTCAAAGGTGTGCTGACATGAACTTTTTACAATATTAGCAAATGCTAGAAATAGGTCTCTGTAGTAAATACTGCCCTGTACCCTAATTACATTATATGGAAATACACAGGAAGAGCGGAAAGGAAGCCATAAGTATTTGGAAATCCCGGTCCACTGTTGAAAGTGTGCCTAAGAGCAACATGCCACCCAGGACCAGTGTGCGGTGGCTGCGCATGCAGGCCAGAAACTGCAGCCACACCATAGAGAGGAGGTTTTCGGTCTGTGCTACTGTCAGAGCATTTGAAAGAGGTGTTCTAGCTAAATGCAAACAAAAAAAGCTCCTTTACTGAACCTTCAGAACAGACCTCTCCATTCTTTCTTTCTTTTATTTCTATCAAATTTTTTACTTCCCCAAGGCTCACATAATGAAAACTGCTAATCACAACATTTTGCAGTGAGCCCTCCTCACATAGGTTGCTATTCGTGGTAGCAAGGTCAGGCCTTATAAACAAGTAAACGGTTGACAACATACTTTCAAACATAAAAATAAGTTTAAGTAATACCCCAAGAAGCTTTAGATTTTATGCTCTGTAAAACTAATGAATTAGGGAAAGGACTTCAGCTACTAATTCTTTGATTCTGTGATTCTATATATAGGTTCTTCAAAATAAGAGAAAAGGGCATATATGTGTTAGTTTTGAGTTCAATGCATAGTTCTCTGAAAACCTAAAGTGAATTATGTAATAATTCTAAGTGTATAAACTTCCATTTTAGAATGTTTCAAGCATCAAAATTGGCTAAGGGATTTATTTATGTGAATTATGTAATAATTCTAAGTGTATAAACTTCCATTTTAGAATGTTTCAAGCATCAAAATTGGCTAAGGGACAACCTTTCCCAGGGACTGTGCAAAGCTGGCGCTGCCTGCGGCCATGCAGGATCAAAGCTGGTGGCTGCACTGGTGGCACTGGCCCCCAAGCTTCCATGAGCACCAGGCTGAAAGTCAGCTGCTAGCTGGCACCTGTGCACCGCAAATGCAAGCTTGGGTAATGCAAAGTGCTTCCTTCAGCTCCCATGGCTAAAATCAATGGTGTTGTTGCAAGACGAGCCCAGGTCCCTGCCTTGCTTTCTCTGATGCTCCAAAATCAATAACATATAAAGCTCAGAGGGATGTTCCTGGTCCATCCATTTTAATAGTAATAATGGCTAACCAGCACTTAGAGCTCTGATCATGTGCTCGCTACTCATGTGCAGGGAATGCAGGCAAAAATCAGCACAATCTGTAGCAGCCAACTGAGGCAGCTCAGCAGACCATTCCCATACAGCATAAAGGCTAATATGCACCCAATTAGCCAACATCTGACTTGCCTAATGAAGCCTTAAAATTCAAAATGCATTCTAAAAAGAAAGCTGAGTAATCAAGCAGTATATGCAAAATGCTCCAAGTAGCACATATATAACAAACATAGCTATGAAACAAAGAAAATAAAGTAAGACAGGATAAACACATGGCAAATGTGGGGTAATTATCTTTTCTTTTTATGAGAAAAGTAGCTGGGATACAGGCAAATCAGATGAGAGATGCCAAACTGGGGTGCAAGTGCACTGCCCAGGTCTGTTTTGGCAGGGTGACCAAAGCTGTGCATCCTGGGTGCGCTTGGTGTCTTGTCCCTTAAATTCTAATAGCTCACAGGGAAAAGGCACCTTCGTCTTTGATCTGCAGTTGAAGCAGGTTGAGAAAATCCTTTTATAATCAGTTAATAGTTCTCAGGGCTGCAACTGCTGCTGTGGTGCCACTGGTGGGAACAGCACGGGAGCAGCCTTTCCCTCGGAGGAATGCTGCAGCTTAATTACAGCTGCTCATGCCAGCGAGGGCTGCAGTGCATGGGGCTGGCGGTCAGCCGGTTCCTAGGGAGCTGGTCGGCACAGGACAGTGGATGCTTTGGTCTGGCCTCTGGAGTGCCAGAGAATGGCACAGGGGCCTCATTCTCATGATAGGGCAGAGGGCACGCCGGGCACCCCTCCGCGGCGCCTGCACTGCCATGCCTGGTCAGCTAATTAATAACTGTCCACAGCTTGCCATTTATCATCCCCCAGACAGGAGGTGGGGACCCTTCCAAGTGGACGCTATATGGGTAAATTAAAGTGGCCTCAATCAGTCTCAGGGGCTTGCTGCTGTCAGTCACCTGTGTTGCCCTTCCTACAGTTCACAGCCTCAGATCTTATCTTGCTTTCCAGGCTGGTCAGCTATTTTGGTAATGTAAAATGAAAACACACTCACACAAGCCTAGGGTACAATCATCCTTAGTTAATTTTGGTTGTAGAGAGTTTCATTATTGATTTCATGATAAGACCATTTACCATTAGATTTTAAATGCATATCAAGGAGGAATGTTTCAGGAACAGAGAAATGCGCAGAAACAAGCCCTTGTGATAGTGGGAGAATACTGCTGTCAGATAGTGAAGCCAATACAAGCTTTGTCACTGACTCAAATGTCATTACAGCAATATCTCATATTCACAGCACATAGCCAGATGCTAAGTAGCTCACTGCATATAAGCTGTTCAGCTTACTTTGCAATTAGATATTGCCATTTTGCACCTGCCTTAAGAGCAACTGGAAGGACTGTAGATACCAGACAAGATTTCATTTCCAACAGTCAAGCAGGGAAACTTCCAAACTGTGCATGCTTTGATTCTTTGGTGGCATTTTATAGACAATACCTGTTAAAACCACTGGCATGGTCCAGCTCACACATCATCAAGAAAATAATTGAGCAAATTGTGGGATGTGGCCATTGTGCCATGCTGAGCATCCTAGCTCTGGTCTTTGTTGCGCTGCTTTTCTGTAGGGGAGACCCTATGTGGAGGAGACTATGTAGTGCTGGATAATAGCTATTTCTCACAGGCAAACTGTGCATTGCACTAAGATCTCATGAAGAGCATAATATGGTCAAGCAGATCCCAGCACACAGATAAGTGCAAACAAGATAATCTTGCACCAGGACTTGAGAATTTCTCATATTAAATGTGTCAAAGGGACCAAAGAGATAGGCATAAGATAGACCAAAGAAAAAGAGACCTTCACATGCAGAAGTCCATGCTAGAGCTAATGCTTGGGGGTCAAATGGCTTAACAAACTATAAGAGTATTTTAATAACGTGATAGAGTTGTAATTCTGGCCCCTTCTGGCCACAGTAAATTGTCATGTTTGGCTGGAGCCAGGCTGAAATAGCACGTTGTGCATGCATCAGGAAATGAGCTCATAACGTACGCAGCCTCAGCCTGCAGGTGATAAGTAGGGAGCCAACAAATTAATCTCATCAACTGCACTCATCCTTGGATGCTACTCTGTGCCAGGCCACAATATGTGGGCTAGAGGCTATTTTTTCATTTGTCTGACTTAAATAGGTAGTTTGAATTATTATGATACAAATGTTCTATTCTGTGCTGTCTGTGTCCTAGATTTTTCTTGCTGAAAAGGGAAGAAGTATCATGTTGTATTTTATAGAAAGGGAGACAAATTATACTGACAGTTTGCTTTTTTTCAATATATCTTGAATTAAGTATTCTGAAATTCTAACGGAGTTAATTTACTATTTTCCTTAATTTCTTCCTATTTAAGGGTAAGCATCTTTGTTAATTATTGTAATTTAATTATCTATACTGCCATTCAGAATGCTTTACATTCTGCAGTCTATCTTTTAAGTGCATTCATCATCACCTCTTTGCAGGACCAGCAATGATATCTACGCGAACTGGAAAGGAAGAGCTGCCTTAATTGCCCCAATATTGGGATTTAGGAGATTCTATGCATTAAAAAAGAGAAATTGATCTATAGAACCCTCTGCTCCTTTCTAAAGATGAACTCTTTTTTTCCCAAAATATGTGTCTAAACTGTCAGTGAATCTGGCTGTCACATGACTGTTTTGGCAGTAGGAAGACCAAAATGTCCCTTTGCAATGTGTTCCCCTTGCTTCTGACAGCTGCAGGGTCTCTGTTGCAGACATGAAGATGTAGGCTTAGCTTTTGGCCCATTGTGTTCTGCCCTGCTCATGAAAAACCCCGTTCTGCATCAAATAACTTGGAAAACTAGGACACTGGAAAACATACTATTATCTGTCACGCTTACTGAAACCCTCCAGCCTCCAGGTACATGAGAGCATAGGCCTGCTTCTTTTCGGGAGAACATGGTCTTTAGGGAGAGGTACTTGTAGTGGTACAAAAAATGAGCTAAAGATGATCAAGATGTGGGAATTTATAAACCAGACAGTGTTTGCTTAAAAGTAATTTAACACTTTGACTCTGAGCTAGGAACAACTTCCAGCATTCTAAAAGAAATTCAATGTGTTTATGCCTATTTGGATGACTAAACTAGCTGATAAATAAAATGTTTAGCATTTCCGCACATCAGGTGAGGTGAACCTACTTCATCAAAAAATGCAAATGTCCATTTGCAATACAGATGCAGCAATATTTAATCCATGATCCCTTACTTACTGATCATATACAAACCCAGCTGTACCAGCCAGCCTCCAAAACACTGAATGGGAAAGTGATAGCCATGCTGGCTAGTTACTCCATCAGCACTACTTGAATAGAGCCTGGCCTCCGTTCTGGCTGCACACCACCCACCCACTGCAGGGAGACAAAGGCTCTGTGTGCCAAACTCCTCACTCCGAAGCAATTGTGTTTATGCAGCTCCAGGTGGAAAGGCGGCAACACTGCATCTGCTGTCAGCTGGTCCAGGGCATGCAGTGAGCTGCCAGTGGCAGCACCAGGTCCTCTTGTGGCACCTGACTGCAGTGCTGGCAGCACACTCACATGGTTTCCTGGCTGTTTCTGTTTATTTGCAAAGACTCTGCTGCACAGGGTCTGGTGATAAATATAATTCCGGTCGTGACTAATTTGATGTTTCGGGGAGGGGAGGGCGAAGCCGGGGGTAATTTCATGGTAAATCACAATTACAAGTACAACTAGTACCCTGACAATCCAGTCAGAAGTGGTAACTGGGGCTCAGATCAGCCTAGCTAGAATTTTGCTTGTTCACAATAAATAAGTGGCAATTGCTAATTCGATCTAGCCCATATTAAAATAGATTCTACTTTAAAATAAAGCGCAAAAGTTTATGAGTTGAAGTTTTAGTGACTTCCTAATTGTGTTCTGCTGACAGCCTAGCCCTGAGCTGATGGGTACTAGCTGCCCCATCTTGCAGGTCTCCCTGTGCCATGGATCCCAGGAAAGGCAGAGCATCTCCCCTGAGGTTGGCTCTCCAGCTATGCACCAAGCTGAAGAGCTTTACATGGCATGTGGAATGCTTCTATAACCTGCTTCCAACTGTGGATGCAGCTGGTAGAAAACTTGGCCCTAAACGAGTAGCGTACAGCCACACAGTATCACAGTGGCCATGCAGCAATAGGCTTTTGGCTTGTAGCTCCCTGTTCCTCACCATTTCTAACCAAATCACTCTCCTGCTCAGGCACAAAAATGGTACCTTTCATTATTTGTGCCAATTATGGCTATAAACTCTGATTTATGCTTGACATGAAGTAAAAGGAGGAACTATTGATCCTGATATAGTGATAACTTGACTCCAGTTGTATATCCAGTATGTATTTAATCACAGGCATAATACATATTTTCCATATTTGTTCCCCGCAGTTTCCTAACCTGAATTCCTGGCATGTTTTTGCAGGGCTGAAACCATATGAGCAAGAATGAAGAAAGCATTATGAAAGTGTTTCTTTGGATACTCTCTCCTTCTTCTTTCTAGGAACTGCAATAATTTGTAACAGGAATAGTATGTTAGACCTATAAACCACATTCTGACTTTTGAACGATACATGTTCGTGAGAATGAATCCACGAAAAATCTAGTTAAAATTCTTTCATTTCCAGTGAGCCTTACTATTCTGTCATTGCCTGTTGGCTTCCACCAGGGAACAACAGATTTGCTAATAACAGCAAGTAATTACGCAGGTAATTACAGGAGCAGCATTATAGTTTATCAGAAAAATGGTATAGGTTGGAAGCAATGTGGGAAGCAGATCAAACATAGCATTTTGTGGGGTTTTGTCGACCTTTTTTAATTAATAAGAATAATGCTATTTGTAAAATTTCCTATCAGAAAGACAGACATCCTCTCCAAATCCTGTCAGTAACTTTGTCCTTAATACAGTCTAGAAACTCTAACTTATTAACATATTAGTCCCTACAAAAGTAAGAGATGCCTCCAGCTTCCAAGCATATTCAAACATATGGTAGATACAGGAAAACAGTGTCAGTGTATAATAGTGTGTAATATAATAATTGCTTGCCAGTAGCAATATATACTTATAGCTGCAAATATTTTTGGTGTAATATATACTTTGGAGCAGATAGATCAGTAGCTCCTCTTCCCCTCAATCCCCAATTTAGAACCTTTCAGAGAGAAATAGAAGAATTCCTTGGGTTTTTTTTAGATAAGCTTCTGTTCCCATAGCTTCTGCGCAAATACCTCCTCACTTGCAAGAGGGCTAGGGGCCCTGGGAACCCAGCAAGGGGCAAGCAGAGGAGCTGCTCACACTCTTTCTTACCAAGCTAAAAATCACTTTTTCTATCAATCAAGCCCCACATGAGACCTCCTTCAACCTGCAGGCTCCTCACCTTTGCATTTTTTGCTCCGCTAGCAACTGTCATGGCAACCTCAGTGCCACTGCAGCAGGGACACAGAGGTGCAGATTAGGAGGGAGCCTGCTGGAGAGAATCCTGCTTCCACTTCCATGGAGCTGGCAGAGGAAGGAGTCCCTGGGGAGTGATGGCAGGGCACATTGGGGGCGCAGGTAGCATTGGGGGCTTTGCACAATAAGCTGCTTTACGTTTTCTGTAAAGAAGAGGAAAAGTCCACAAAGGATAGTAGTTTCCTCAAAGAAGGACTGGGCGAGCGCCCCTGCCAGGCAGTACATGCTACTGAGCAATTTTGGGGCAGGTCATCTTGCAGACCTTCCCGAGCATCCTTTGAGGAGTCCTCCAGGAACTGTGCACCTGCACCACAAGCCTCCACCTGCTCTGATGGCACCTAAGCACAGGTGAGTTGGGAAAGCCAATGTTAGCACCCAGGGAAACTTGCATGCCTTACGTAGACTTTGGCAAAGCACTGATTTACATTAGGCCTTTACCAAATAGCTTCCAATAGACAGTTCAGTTAGCAGGGTGATGGATTTCCTGCATCTTCTCTGAGCAAACGTTCCAGATAGCGCCTCTTTTCTGTGCTGCTACCGAAATTTGTACTGGCTTGCCCTCTTTCATAAGGCTCCTCAGAATCTATTATGGTTCTTTGCTCTCAAGCATCTTCAGAAAAAGAGGAATTCCTGAACGAATAAACTCTTCACAGTACTGGACAGAAGTTACCTAATTTGTCTTTATTTTTATGAACAGACTTGAATGTTTCTGTCCTTTTGACCAAAGAGGATCAATAGGAACAATTGTAAAGCAACTGGTTAGGCAGTCCAGTCCCCTATGGCAAAAGTTTGTCTCATCTTTTGGGATAGTAACTGTATTTTCTTGTTCTTTGTTTATAGAAATCACTGCCAACAGCTGCACAGCGTCCATAATGTCCCATTTTGGGGTTTTGCAGCATTAAAGCTAACCAAAGCTTCCCAAGAGCTTTATAGCTCCCGATATAGATACTTCTATTAGAAGGTCCTTTATACACGTTATTAAACTTGGAGTATTCTGGCAACATCTGATGCAATTTATCTGTGGCAAATCCTGAAGGGATAAAAATCAACCTAATTCCACCCTAGGCTTTTCAAAGTGTTTGCTTTTCTTACTTCTTTGTGCACTCTTATTCCCATCAGCACAGGCTGTTCCTGCCTCCGTCACATTCTTTGACTCTAGAAAATAAGAACTCTACTAGAATCATTTCACAAGTTTTTCCTAAGTGGAACTAAAAAGAATTAGACCTATAGTATGCAAGGAAATGTGAAAATACATTCTTTCGCCTTAAACCAAAACTGTTGCATCCTGAGTCACAGCAGGAACTGTAGAGCCTTGCTGTTCTCGAGCAATGAACCGCAGGAGTGACTGTCGCGGTCACCTTCTAGCAACGATTCTGCTCTTCAGACACATCACTGCCATGGTGGCAGAGGTCCAATGGCAAGAAAAAAATAGCTTCTTCCCTTGGTCCCAAACCAGGACCTGGCAAACACACTTGTAATTTGCAGAAGGGGGTTAGAGTACATAAGCTATAAACATAAAACAAAAACAAGCAACGTTACAGGCATGAGGAAGCTGTTGGTGCTGGGGGAGAGAAGCGGAGACAAGAGTGCTGCGGATCAGTGAAGACCTTTCTCCTGGCGCCTCTGGTCACAGGAGCACAGGAACTCCATGCCAGCTGCAGCTACGCTGGGCCTGACACCCATCTGTGAGCCCATGGAGGGGCCTGGCAGTTTCCCAGAGAAATGTGACTGCATACAAGAGCATGCCCTGAAAAACATTACATGCTTCATCCTCTGGCTGTGCCTTGTGGATGGCCATTCCACTCTGTCACAGGGCTTGCCAGGGTCCACCTTCCCATGCTGTTGGAGGAGCAGTGCCACCTGGTTCTCTGTGCTTTCCCACAGCAAAGCAGGCCTGGACACCTCCCTTTCGAGTAACCTAGATCAAGTGTCCTGTCCAAAGCCCGGTTCCCCACTCTTTGGGCAGCATGGGGGATCTGAGCTTGCATTGGCAAACCACACAGCAAGGTGTTTGCCTTTCTGAATGAAATCTGTATGACTGAGAATTTAGTAATGGTTCCATATGCTCTGTGTGAACTTAGTACATACAAATTTTCCTCATCCCTCAGCCAGGCAGAGAAATCTGGCCAGAGGGGCCCTGGCGCCGGGCCAGCGGGCCAACATGGAAATACTTCCATCCCACTGGGAGATGCCACAGTTCAGAGATACTGTGACACACACTGCCCCCGCTAGTGCAAAACCCAGGAGTAATAAAGCTTCTAGACAAAGGCTTTGCAGACTGGTAGGGTGGTGGGTCTGCCTTTTATTTCAACTTGTGCTACCCCGTTAAAGTTGAAGGTTAGGGTCATTTTGCCAAGAATTGTTGGTAAAAGTCTCCACCTGGTGGTGTAAAATTGAAGTGTCTTTACAAAATTCTGAAATGCTTATTGATCCAAAGGTCTAAGAACATGTTTAATTCACCTGCTTTAAAGATTTTTTTCCCCAAGCACTCATTAGCAAAGTTCTTACATAGAAAGACAAGAAGGAAAAAAAATCTTAAGGAAAAAGTGCATCATATAACAGTAGCCTGCTGCCCATAGGTATCCATCCTCTCTATATACATGAATCCATGCCCTGCACAGTGTGAAGAACTTTCTGATGTTGGATTTAAAGCACAAAACCTCTTACTTTATTCCTGATGGTCTTGCCTTTATGTACATCAGGATTACTTTTTCCAATCCATTCCATTCCAATCCTAAGATCCATTTCATACGCCTCATATTAACATCTTAATTTTCCTTTTGTTTTTAATCCATTTTTCTCAGGCTTTATCACTTTAAAAGCATAATTTCTCCATGTAAGAAGACAGTCTAATAGATAGGAAAAACAAAACAGTCATTTCATGATATATATATATATATATATATATATATATATATATATGGAAAACTTCCTCTGAATTTCCTTTAAAAAATACACATTTGGAAAGAGCGTCTTGGAGAATAGATTTGCATGGAATCCAGTATGGAAAGCACAGTTCAAAGCCTTGACAACAAAGGAAGTCCAAGCAGGTGGCTGGCACACAGCCTTTGCTGCCACGCAGGCAGTGTCTCTGTTCCTCTTAGTGCACAAGCTGATGGGTCGGTTGGATAAGTTTGCTCTTCAAGGGCTTAAATCATCATGTTTCTAAAACCCAGTGCACTGGGTGCACAACTCAAGGGAAAGCAGTTATAGCGCATTTACAAACTGCCCCAGGAGAGGGAAGTGCTCCACCATGGACAGACAAGTGATTCCTAAAGAGCAGAGGGTCAGCACGGCTGACAGAACAGCACAGGGTTGCAACAGCACACCTTGAACACTGGGATTTACGCTGATCCCTTCAAAACTATAAAAATGCCGTGGCTATATTCTAAATAATAATATTATGACTTCTTTTCAAGACTCTTCACAATGAGCGTGTTATCATACCTACTTTGATTTGTTGCAAAAAAAAAAAAAACAGATTGAGAAACAAGAGAATGTACAAAAGACTTTGAAAAAAATGAAAGGGTAAATCAATCAGAAAATCACTTCAATCTATTTGAAAACTATAACACAAGTGCATTAGGAGAATGTTAGATTCAGTTTGCAAGTGACTCATTACGACAAGGAGTAAATAAGATACTATTCTTCAGTGTCCATACTATGTTTGTGACGGATATAAACAAAGTAGGAAAGTATCAATTTATGTTCAGCTAATTTTCTTGAGACTTTGCCAATCCCACAGTCAAACCAGCTAGCCTATATGGCAACAACCCTAACCACAGGCACAACATCTAGGTTGGAATTAAATGTCATGTCATGGACTTAGACACCTGATCAGGCAAAAGATACTTCAATGTTGTGCCTCAGGTGCTTACCATGTTAAAAACCTCAGTTTTGAGTAAAGTCACGGGAAGGGGGACAAGCTGGAAAAATACTGCAGACAAACACAGCTGATGCTGTAACATTACTGAATCATTTTTTTCCTTGAATAAACTGTTCAGAATAGAACAGGTAAAATAAGATGTGGAGAAGGAAAACTCGTCATTAAAGCAGTACAAATTAATAATAAATAATAAAACTACTCTTGAAATACAGCTTCTCAGAGTACAATATTCACATAGCAGAAAGACCATCTAGAGGGGAATGAAATGTATTTGCTGAATGAAGCTGTATGTGATTCTGCAGTAATACTCCACAGTAGTATAAAGTTTAATGTATCAGAAGCACAAGATCACCTTGACTGAGTATTCCTGCTCATTAGGTTGCCTGCATTTCTCAGAGATGCAACAATAATATTAAATGATGAGATTAATAGGTTTATAAATTATAGGTTCACAATTTGCTTACAGAAATATTTCTTTTGCATGACATAATAGTTTTAGCCTATTATTCATCTTGAGTGGCTTGTTCTCAGATCATATGCTGGGCTAAAAAAACTATTAATTCTATAGACATTCCCTTTAACTCACCTTTGCATGCATAAGAAATCCATCATGTTGCAGAATGTGACACGTGCATTGCCTCAAAATCTATGACATGCAACAGGAGCCTGGTTTAATCTACTTATGAATTTTGCAGTGGAGTATAAACATGATTTCAAATTGAATAACTAGACTGAGGGTTAGTTAACATCCACACTTTAACAAATAGTTACTTGAGAGTGAGAAAAAGGAGCAAACAATAATTCTGAACACAACTCCTATTAGGTTTTATAGTGAAAACATGGCTAACCCCAGATAACAAAACCATTTTTGTGAGTTATGCTATGCTTTGGGGAAGTTCTTCAACTAAAGCATTAATTAGCCACATAAGCTAGGATATTCATTATACCACTTCAGACTGAGAAGGTGGGTGTTCAGGGATCTTCTCTCTGACCTGATTTTTTCACATTACACGCAATTGTTGTTTGAAATTTCCCTACAAACCAACTAAAATCCTGTTCCTCAAAGTTTAAGGGGAAAAGATATAAATACATCATATAACTATGATACCATCATTAGAAGAACAGCTGCTTTTGTTTGAGAAGTAATGCAGACTTTCTCATTCTCTCCATCTCCTTCTCAAAATCCTCAAAAACCTAATACTGATTTGCTGCTAATATAAGCCTTTTAAACTGGACTAATTTGACATATGGGATTACAGCAAAACATAAGTTAATGTTTCCTGACATCGTGCCCAATATCTAATGTCCTTTAATACAGCTCTTTAACCACATAGCTATTTAACTTTCATTGATAAGAGATCGTTTTTCCCTTCTAGGTACATTGCATCTATTAGCCTCAGCTTTACACTTTTTCTGGCCTTTTATTCCTTCAGGATGCTGAGGAAGCTATTAAAGTGACTGATAGCCCCCCAAGTGCCCATCTTTAGGCTTGGCATTTCCTTTCTAATACTTCTCAAGGCCTGTGCCCATCCTGTCCCAGACCAAAGTGCCTGCTGTCCCTCATCCCTGACCTTGCCGCTGCCCTCGGCCTCTGCTCCCAGACAGCGCCAAGACCTCCAGTGCCCAGGTCTCCTGCTCACTCCACCATAATGTCTTACTCTCCTTTCATGTTTATTGCCTTAACTACCACATGCTTTTCGTGTCCATTTGGATTGCCATTTCTGCAACTCTTTGTGAAACATGCCTGCAAAATGTCTCTAAAAGGCTCTTTGGAGGTGCTGGTTGTTGTGATCCATTCTGGCAAGACTTTGACATGCCAGAAATGCTCAGAGGATGAAGCAAACACTGGGCTGATTCCAGCCTTTCACTCAGACTCCTCACCCACCACCTTCCCCTTCATATGTCAAAGCCAGCACATCAATTCAGGGTCACAGTCTCATGAGAGCAGAACAAATCTGAGATCGCCAAATGAGCAATCTAGACATGAGAATAGTCAGTGAATAATCAATGTCAATTTTTGTTGACATTACAATGCCTTTGGGTGGCAGAAGACGCTTCCTGATGGCACACTGAATGCTCTCCAGGAGCATCTGCCATGCTGACAGGTGTAACTTTGCACCTGTCCGTGCATTTGCAGCTGGTGCTTTGCTAGCACAGTAACTTCAGCTGTCAGTACAAATTTTTTCATCTCTATTTCTGAACTTCTTATCAGAATGGCTTTTAGCCTACCATTGCATTCACTCTTCAGGGAAGTGCTGCTAATCAGCAGAAATGTGACATTTGGGAGCATTTGCAAGGGAGTTTCTAGGCACGAGAAAACACAGCGTCTCCCAGATAATCCTTTGGAAACTAAGCTACATGATACTGCTGTGCTGCAGTTTCCTTTGCAGAATATTCTCCCTTCTCCACTGTGGGAACGTGCACTAATCCCTGCTCCGTGCCACTAGATCTTCCCAGCAGTGCCATGCAGAGAGGTCAGAGTATAACAGTCATGATGAAGAGGCTACAGTGATTGACTCTGAAGAAAGAGTAGAAGTCTAAAATACGTCTGGCTTGTGTTTAAGATGACTTATCACAAGTAGTACAAAATTTTAAAACTTGCTTGAATAATTGCTCTCCACCTGTGTAGTGCCCGTGGGCTGTGACTCAGAGCAACAAAATGGAGGCAATGAAAGTGAGAACTGAGTCTAGACACTAGGAAAGAGTTTCGCCAAAGGGAAACTGGATAACTGAAACTGGGACACTTATTTGGGTCTGGGAAATATACTAGAAAATATGTAGGAGAGAGCAATCAAAGAATTACCTGAGGGGAGACCGGGTTACCAAATAAACTTTTTCCATCTTTAATTTCTGCAATTTAAGCAGCAGCTTCCTGAAGTTAGCAAGAAACCAACTGAATGTTTATTTTTTTCTCTGTGGCTTTCTTCCACGAGTGCTCAAATGAGCAACAGCATTAACAACAAGAACTCCTCCCCGTAGGTGGAACTCCCCAGTCTCAGTCAGCACCCACATGGAGGAAAACTTTCCTATTTCCTTCAACTGTAGACATGGCAGGAGAGTTGTTTAGGATTGTTCTTTTTTATGTTTGGACAGTGTTTTTTTTTCAGTGAAGGGAGATATTAACTTGCAAATTAGTTACTAGAATTTCAGAATAACCTTCCCTTTCTAGTTTTCTCTATGCCAAGCTTGTAAATTTTTCTTCGATTTCTGTTGAGATAAACTCCTAGTCTGCCTCTCTCTGTTGCTAAGCTAAAACTTTATTTGTCTTTCAATCAAAAAAAAAAAGTCTTTAATCTAAGAAATCACTTTGAATGCCAGATGCAAAAGCTCCAAATCCCATTGCACTGGGTCAGAAGCTGCAAAAACATTGCAGGACCAAGGTTATTGTCCCAAAGAGCTCCTGTAGGATGCAATACAACACAAGCATGAAGGTTATTTGGAAGAGGGCTACATTTGTGTGGCATGAGATGGTCCAGGTCTTTATTAAGAAACAAAAAATTGCCTCAACGGGAAAAGGAGATGAAGACCTGGCACAACTTCCTTCTCATTTCACTTTCATGAAGCTGTGTGTGAGGGTACACCAGAGCTGAGAGGCTTCTCGGCTTGCAGGATGGCAGAGGAATGCTCTCTTGGGCATGGCACAGACCAAACCCATAGAAAGCTTGGAGACAAATCCCTGCCTTCCAACTTCCAAAATCAGTGTTCATTGAAAAAAGCTGTTTCCATGCACTGCATCCTTTCTGCCCAAGCACAATGCTTGACTGAAGAGATGTTGACTTTAGGAAGGTTAAAGGTGACTGCCTCATCTAACAAATGGGTTTTAGCAAGAGGAGAGGGTTGTTGTTTTTTTCTAGTTTCAGGAATGAAGTGTCAGGAAGATGTAGAGAGCAAACAGGCCCCTGCTGAGCAGCTGAATGATGGCCCCAGCTGCAGAGGGTGCTGAAGTAATGTGGGACCCATGGTTCTCACATTTGGGAAGTGCACACCAGCTCCCTTTCCCACGTCTGAAGTTCGCAGAACAACAGTGACAGCTCCAAAGAGAAAATGCGGCCCGAGAAGTTTAACTTAAGGCGCCAAGTGAAGTGCAGGAGTTGAGATGTGCCCAGTGCCAAGACCCCCTGCTCAGGCCTGGTGCAGCTTCCTGAATGTGAACCTAGACCTGCTCCTGGCTGAACTGAGCCCTAGATCAACAGGCAATCTTCCACACCCATCTGCTCCCCCAAATATTCATGCATGTAGATAGCTGGATTAATGGTAGCATAATTAGCTAGATCCTTGTATAGGCTGAAAGACACATGCAGAGAAGGAAGGTGAGAGACACTTTTTACCTGAAAAAAAGCTTCTGAGGCTCTGGCTCGCTTCTGCTCAGAACAGTTACAGCTTTCACAAATTCATCATAACTTGGCCTTTTGGACAAAGAACAATCATCTGGGGTGTTTCCCACTGTCAGTGAGTTGGAAACACCTTGTAATTTTTATTTTCCACTACAACACAGGAGTAGCTTCCACCAGTATGGAAAACTCTTCCTAGAGAATGCATGAGGATGTATTTTGCAAGACAGCCAGGAATCACATGAAAATAGAACAGAAATTGATGTTCCTGTTCAGAAAGATCAGCACTAAATCCATTTGATTTCCAGGAGAAGGCCAAGCTCTAAGACTCAACAGATACCAGGATGAGCACACTTTCTCCCCACTACCCTGTGATTCCTTGAGATAGTATAATTCAGAGGTATAAAGAAGCAAGGAAAAGCCCTAAATTACCACGTAAGCCCCTGGAAGAACTGAGGCTCCAGTTCAGTCTAGGACTGACTCTCTTTGCATTTATGAGGGAACACAAAACCCTGCACAAGCAGCAGAAAAAGACAGAAAGAAGGCTCCCTCCAGTCTGCTCTCCAGCTTGGTTCATTCTGAGTCTACACCAACATGCTCCAAGACACAGCCTTGCTTTTTCCCTAGAAACTCTAAATATATGTCACCAACTCCTTATTTTGCTTTTTTAAACTAAAGTAAAGGATGATGGAATTCCCATAAAAATACAAGAGAGAATCATTTCACCAAGATTTCAATGCTTATTAGCATGGAGAACAGAGGAAGCAGTTTTGTTTCCTTATACCATGGACATTTTCTGAATCAAGATGATATCATTCTGTTTCGTGCAAATATTTCTGGGGTACAACTTCCAGACCTGCACATCCTGGGGGGAATCTGCCTTCCATGCACTCAAAGCACCCTCAGGTAAGAAACTTTAGTGTCTGTTCAAAAGGAAAAAGCAGCTTTATAGTGCTAGAGTTGGTGATCAGCCCTGCTGCTCATTCACTAACTGCAACCACAGCTCGAAAGCTGATCTTCAAAACTGGACTTTCCCTTGCTGTACTCTCTCCACAACAAATACAGTGTGGGCTCCCTGGACAGATGGAAATAAATGTTATCTATCAGAAAATTATGCTTCCATGGAAAGACAAAAGTAAGTCACAGACAGGACATGGCATTTGCCTGGTTGTCTGGTTCATATTGCACTGAAGGCATCAGAAACAGCTGCCAGCTGTTTCTCAAGCCTCTCAAGTCAAATAAGAATAACAGAGTTCTGTTCATTTTCTCATGTGTTACATAAAAAGCATCCTTCTTTTGGGGCTTACAGTTAGTGACTTTGCACAATATATAGCAAGAGGTAGAGGAATAAGAGCTGGAAAGAGCAAGGAGACTACAGAAACAGGGAACATGCATGCAAGTTGTGGACGAAAGCATGGACGACAACCTCAGGAGCAACTGCAGTCTTGTCAGCAGGGCTCTTGCGTGGGGTGCTGGGGCATCCCCAGTTGCCATCCCTGCGGCAACAGGAGCCAGAGCAAATTCCCTAGCTCCAAGGTCTAAGAATATGTTTTCTGTGCAGAAAAAAACTATAAAACATTCAGCAAAAGATGAACACCGTGAATCCTATTGGCATGAAAGCAGAAGATTTCTTTACAGTCAGAGCTGGCATTTTGGAAATTCCCTGGAAAGTAGCATACAGAAAGGAGAGGTGCCACTAGCAGCGAGCTCCAGCTATCAGCAAATTCAGCTGTGTTTCAAAGCTAACAAAAACTGTCACCCAAAACCTTGTGCATGTGCACGAACCAGCTCTCATACTTTTTAAAGGCTTACAATTGGGCCTTAAATTAAATATAATCTGTGAAGTCCTCTCTTGCTTTTATTTCCCACTTTAGTCCTTAGAACTCATTATCTGCTGAACTCTACATCAGGTTTAGGGCTTTTTCCAAATCTGAAACTTGGGAAATTTTGTTAACAGTGCAATAAAAATAACTTCACAGTGTTACAGGGAAACAAAAAGCCTTGTGTGTGTGTGTGTGTGTGTGTGTGCGTGCGCGTGCTGCTCCTTCCCTTCTCAAAAAAATACAGACAATGTTTCTTTAAAAGTCTCCATCTGCAAATCCCATTAGATGTGCATATAAAGTTTCGGGTGATTAATAGGTGCCTGCTTCCCTTTGGTTGGAGGGACCCGGTGCATGCAGGTTAACCCCTCCCTCCCCTTGCTCACATTTCACTGCCCAAACTTGTCATTCTCCCCTCAGTACATCATTTAAAAAGTTTTACCCACGTACAGCACCTCACTAGGAAGAAAGCTTCAGGCCTTGGGAAATGCTCCAGGGCAAGCACAACACGGATCTGCTTATGGTTTTCCAGCTGGGACAACGAAGATGTTTAGCAGAGCTCCTGAAGTAGCATATTTGCAGCAGCCTAAAGCTGTTGCAACAGCCTAAAGCTCACAAAGCAACTGCTTTTTAGGGAGGAATTGGCTTGCTAGTTCCAGTGAAAGCTGGGAATTCTCCTGACAGCTGCCACTGAGGTTTCGAAGCCCGAGCAGCCAGGCAGGCGCAGGGCCAGCGGTGGGGCGAGCTGATGGAGCCCACTGCCTGTGACTGCATGCGATGCCCTCCAGATCCCTCCCCGCGCTGGGGCTGCCGAGCGGACGCAGCCCCAGCTGCGGGGCTCAGTGCCCCGGCACCCTGCTCCTTCCGCTCAAAAGCAGACTTTGCTCCGTACTGCGATTTCGCTGCCTCCTGCCTGGCGGCAGCTCCCCACAGCTGCCCGCGGGAGCAGCAGCACCGCTGCCAGCGGCGCGCCGGCTGGCCCCCGGCCGCCCCCGAGGCCAGGCACTGCCTTGGGCCGGCGCTGCTGGCGGAGCCCCAGGGTGACAGCCGCAACCTGCTGGGTGCCGCCACTGCCGCTCGTGGCGGCTGTGAGCTGCTGGGAAACACTGCAAACAGCACTGAGAAAAAGGCATCCAGAGGGAAAAAGGAAAACTCAGGTAGGTCACAAAAACTCGGGTGTGGACTAGTGCAGGCTATGGCACGGCAGCACCTGGGACATAAGGAGTTAAGAAATAAAGCCTATGAAGAAAACTTTTTATAACTCTTGACTAGGGAAACTGCTACACCACCAAAACTGATTTTTCTTTTTCTCCTTTGATGGCTTCCCAGTTTTGTGCTTGGCTTCTGCAAATCTTGCTAGCTGAGCCAGGCACTTCCCTTGCCAACATCATGCAGACTTGCTGTCACCATGATTGCGGGCACGTGCTTATGGCACTTGGCGTGCACAGAGGTGCCACAAGCGCGGCTCACCCACCATCTTTGAGGCAATGGGCATGAGGAAGGAGCCCTCGCCTTGAGCTGCCAGTGCTGCTTGGGAATAGGACAGTGGGATTTACAGTCAGAAGTAGCAGATGCATCAAGGTCTCCCTTTTAAGATAAATTCTGCTCCACCTCACTAAGTATTAAATGCTTTCACTTCAAAACAGGAGACACTGCAAGCTTGCCCATAAGCACAGGAAACCAATGTAATTTTTCATTGTGTGATTATAACTAGCAAAACATGCTCTTTCTACAGTGTAACATTCAATAATTTCGCAGATATTGAATAGATATAGATAACCTCTTATCTAGCTATGTGAAATATGTATTCAATATGTATTTATCGGTATTTGTATTTATCTGAAGGAAGGTATTGAAAGTAAGCTGTTCATATGTGTTCATTTGCTATTGTGCTAATTTACAAGCTGCAGCATGCTTTTCCCCACAGCACTGTTATGAGCCTGGGACAATTTTCCAGTATTCCTCTTTTACAAGTAGAATACTGAGACATAGAGATAAAATGATTTTCTGAAGTTTTGCAGGTCGGCTATGGAAAAGCCACTAACGTAAATCTCATTTCTCCATCCTGCAGTTTAAACAAGGCACGCGAATCCAAGCTCTCTCTCTCCATCGTGCTTTCCATTCTCATCTCTGCTCTCCTTCAGTGCTAGACAGGCTGCTTGGGGCACCAGGGAAATAGCTAATATTATGGGGCTCTTTGCAAATGTAAAGACATTTTTCTTTTTTTTTTTTCTTTTTTTTTAAGGGAACAATGCTTCTATTAAAATATTTAGCAGTCACAGGGTAAATAGCAGATCTCCATGCACTCAGACCATGGAGATATTCTTAAAGAGACAGGGGTGATTTCAAAGCACATCTTACGGAGAAGACAAATGCTCCTTCTGCTCTTTATTGCCAGCAGCCTTGACATTTTCTTTTCCCATGTGCTCTGCCCATATTCTTACCTTTTCGGGGAGCCATAAGCAAAGACATCACTGCCATGCAAAGGGCTTCCCACCCACCAGTAGCAGCTACTGGCCATGCAAGCTGCTCCTCGAGGGAAGGTAAAATAACAGAAACACCCCAAAGGTGATGCTGCTGCTTCTCACTTCACCTCCTACTTGGTGCATCACGCAGCTGGCAGAATTATTTTCTATCTTGTCTGCAGCCTTTTCCTGCTCTTTCCCGACAAAATAAAGTGAAGAGAGGAATGCCAATCAATGGCTTTATTGCTGCTTCCTGCAGTTTCACCACAGCTTTGATGATGCATCTGGACATGCACCAATTGCATGTCAGAAGGGGACATGTCTGCAGAGTTTTCCCTTGCTGGGCACCCAGAGCCCTCTCTTCAGAAATTAGTAGGCTACTAAAAAAAATCTGAAATCACCTGAAGACAAACACTATAAAATAAAATCATTTTTCTTGGTTAGCGCATTACCAGCTAGCATCTTACTGAGCTGCAGTATAGCTATAGTATGACAGTGATTGTTTTTTTAGTGTGAAAATTCACAGTTCTCACCAAGACCTGATTATTACAAAATAGGCAGTGAAGATCTTAGATTATGCCTTTTGCAGAGTATTCTGAGAAAAGTCCAAAATAAGCATATTTCTCAGATAAATAAGCAGAATGATGTAAAAATAGAAAACCCCTTTCCAATCTTAACATTTTTTGATATATTCAAAACATTTATAAAACTTCTTTGCTATGGTGGTAACATCTCCTATCAGCAGCCGTGTACAGCCATGCGGGCACCCTTCCCCTCCTCTATAGGCTTCAGTCCTTTAGGAGCTGAATTCAGTCCCGGCTTCACAGGCTCATGATGACTTGAATTGAGAAGGGAGCTGAGTGTTGGATTTCACAGCAGCTTCTGCAGCCTTTCCACAAATCACAGACATTAACATTTTCAAAGTGTTTTCTTATTCAGGGCTACAGGGATGCAATTCTGTACAACTTAGCAAATCAGTTAAAGCAATACCTCTGTAATTATAGTATAGAGGCTAATGGACTTTAAAATGACTTAAGAGTTTAATACTTTAACATATGATAAAGTAAAAAGTTAGGAACACACAGCAACCTGTAAGGAAACTCCAAAGCACTAAATTAATCTCTAAAGTCAAACAACAAATGATAAAAACTTCGGGGAGATTGATGGGAGCCCTGTAGATTGTGTGAATGCTGGAGCTTTCTCACCACATAATGAGCTGACGAATAAGGTAGAAGGAAATAGGTTGCATTAAAGTACAGAGCATATTGGGACAAATGTGATTATTGGATTTATTTATGGAAAAGCTACAAAACATTTATTAATCAGAAATCACAGTAGATGCTACTGCAGTCAGTGAATCTGAAGGGATAAAATAGTGATTCAACCTGCTTTATTTCTCTAGGAATGAAACAATACAGAATTTAAGGAGTTTGTAGTAAAAATGAGAATGTGGTAATAGGGTGTAATGATTCCCTTAACAAGAGCTTATAGTCAAATAATGCCCTTGACTGAAGAATTCTGCAATAATTTATGAGAAAATTGACGGAGATAAGCTGAATTCTTGCCTGCCATTCTCCTTCAGCCATGCCACTAACTGCAAAGAGCACTTTTTAGGCTTGCGATCCCCCTTTGCAGTCATAGTGAAGAAACAGGCAAGAGTAGAGAGCAGCAGGCCTCAGTAGATAATCTGTGAAGAACCAAAAAACTGATTGCAGACTGAGCCATGTCCATTTTGAGTGGTCTGAATGCGTTGAATGTGTGTTGAATGACACAGCCCTCTGCATGCAGCGCCTGTTGTGCTTGTCCCATGAGCTGCATGTTAAATTGACCTCTGGGGACTTCATCACCAGCTGCCAAATGAAACAGCTACTTAAGAAATCACTTTACTTCGTCACCACTCCTGCTAGCTTAGCGTTCAGAGTCTTATGTTCCACAACAGCAAATTCTATCAGTGTCTTGCTACAAGCTGCAAGCAGCAAGGACGATCTGTTGCCTTGAGATGGATGGCCATGCAGTTGCAGCATGCAGTCCTCTGCTCCCTGCACTCATTAGCCCTGATGGCACCTGTGTGCTGTTCCACTGCTGCTTATGGAGGGAAAGAGCAGGCCCATTATGAAGCCCATATTCCCACCTGACTGAGCTTTTATACCTTTCCTACTTTGGCAACCAACGGGACATCTAGAAGGTGCTGCTGCATTTTTTTTGCTCATTGCTGCTTCTTCGTATATTATTTCTATGTAGAAATGTTATGTTAGGACACAGGAAATTTCACTGCATGGTGATTATATATGAGAATTAAATAATTAATATCCAACATAACAAAAATCCTACCAGATCCTTCAGTTCAGTGAACCTAGTCAACCACAGGAGTGAAAGAAGAAACAGAAAGAGTCAAGGAGCTTCTAAACTGCTTCACTGAAAGACTGGCACAGTTTTGGCTTCCCCTGCTGAAGCAAGGGAAAGTTCCTGTGTGTTTCTTGAAGAGTCTTCACAAGCAGCAGGAGAAAGGGAAGGGAAGGGAAGGGAAGGGAAGGGAAGGGAAGGGAAGGGAAGGGAAGGGAAGGGAAGGGAAGGGAAGGGGAAGGGGAAGGGGAAGGGGAGGAAAGGGAGAGGGAGAGGGAGAGGGAAGGGGATAGGGAAGGGGAAGGGGAAAGGGAAGGGGAAAGGGAAAGGGGAAGGGAAAGGGGAAGAGAAGGGGAGGAGAAGGGGAAAGGGAAGAGGAAAGGGAAGGGGAAGGGAAAGGGAAAGGGGAAGAGGAGAGGGAAGGTGAAAGGGAAGGGGAGAGGAAAGGTGAAAGGGAAGGGGAAGGGAAGAGGGAAGGGAAAAAGATTGCCACAGTCTCAGGAAAGAGAGTTTCTTGGCGTAGTTGATATAGCATCCCTCCAACTATGGCTTGAAATTTGGCTCAAGAAATGTACCTTTCTCAGCTACATTGCAGCTAAGTGCACAGATAGCAAAAAAGTGTTTCAAGGCAGCATAGTGACCAGGATTGTACTGAGCCAGTCGCACACATGGCTCCCTGGCCCTCTTACAGGTTTCCTTCAGTGAGAATACAAAGAAGCTGAAATTCGAGAGGACGCAGGGCTGAGGCAGGGACACTGGTTCTCTGCTGCTGGTCATTTCTCCATGTTCTGACCTCACTATATTCCCCTAACATACACCAGCCCATGGTGCTTCCTCAGCAACTTTGCCCCCCCCCCCCCTGCACTGGATAAAGTCACCATACACTCATCACACATCATGCACAAACTTAAGTGCTTGCTTTGCTTTGCTGCCAGTTGCTGGGTAGTGACTGTGATGTAGCAGCCAGCATCAGGGAGAGCAATAATACATATATATGAAGTGAAAGTAGAGATTAGGGGGGGGGGGGAGATTACTACTGAAAATACCATTTGGATGCAATGATCGCAAGGGATGTGGAAGCTTCCTTCCCAAAGCTGCTCGGTCCTGGCCTTGCAGACCTAGATCTGTGCTTCTGCAGTTTTGGCAATGCGCACTTTCCTTTCCTTTAGCTGTCCTAGCTACCTCTACAACGTGTGTATCCCCCTAGATCAGTGTAACTGCAAATTATACAACGTGTGCTTGCCTCTTAGAAAATCAGAACTTGAGCAACAAGGCAGAACCAAGCAGCAAATCACGGAAGGAAAGGACAGCTTTCACCAAGGAGCAGCTACAGGAGCTGGAAGCTGAATTTGCCCACCATAATTACTTGACAAGGCTCAGGAGATACGAGATAGCTGTGAACCTGGATCTCACAGAGAGACAAGTAATTTCTGCACCCCTACCTCCTCAGCTTCTCTTCCCTTTCCCACAATTTCTTCCTAATGAAGCAGACATGTTACTCAAGGGTGGACTTTTGTAATGGCACAAAGGTATTTTAATACAAAACCTCCAAATTCTTTTAAAGCATATTCATTGAAATTAGTTAATAAATGTAATTCTGTTAATCTAAACTACAGAAGACACATTTAGAAATGACTGATATCTACTGAGCTGTTGTTTGTCACCGCTCTTTGGTGCATCCTGATGTGCCATGACTTGCAGGTGGAATATGGATATTGTGTTACCAAGATGTTGTTTGAATATTATATGATTAATAACTTGCATCTTTCCTGGGTCATGTAATATTTTGACAGGATAAGGAAAGACAAAAATATAGAGTTTTATGGAGACAGATATTTCTGTTCTCCCATTGTGATAGATAGGGTTTCCTTATCAAAACTTAACGAACAGCAGAGGAACTGCTCAATTAAATGAAGCCAGTTACAACTCCTGAAACGTTAGATTGATCATCCTGGCTGTTAAAAGGCGTTTAGGGGCACTGTGCCCATTAAATGGACATGAGGAGCTGACACAGAGATGGACCCTGAGCAAAGCACTTGTACTGCCTTTGCTGGTTTCTAGGAGAAACATCTGTCTACAACAGATTACAGAGAATGGTTCCTGCTCTTTTTAGCGAGATGGCTCAGTTAACCTTCTGAGGCCTCTTCCACCTTTTTCTTCTAGAATTCCACAAGATATCCTTTTATCAATATGCACATAGATATATGAGGTACAGTTCAAACTGTAAATAACAGTTTGTAAATAAGGCTGTAAATAAGGCTGTAAATAACATTTCCTTTCTATCACCCAGGTCAAAGTATGGTTTCAAAACAGAAGAATGAAGTGGAAGCGGGTTAAAGGCGGGCAGCCAGTGTCCCCCCAGGACCATGACACAGAAGATGTGGACTTTGCTGCCTCACCTAGCTCTGAATAGACCTTGTGGCAGTGAGGAAGGGTATGGAGAAGGACTGCTCACGGAGCAGATGTGCGCGGCTCCGGATCAGTGCCGTCACCGCGAGATGAGCTGCCTGTGAAACCTGTAGCCCTGAGCCTTTGAAAGGGGGACAATGCTTTAAGTGCCTCTGCACTTAAAGAACACAGGAAAAAAAAGCCAAGGAAGGACATGACTTTGATTTTTGTCTGAATGAATTTAACTTTCTGGAATTGTCTTACTACCACAGGTGTGACTTCAGAATATTAACTAAAAACACTGAATACAAAGCAATAATAATGTTGTCTAGGCTCTCAAAAGCTCAGAAAATACAGGTCATCAGGCAGAAGGAAAAGGTTCAATGAGTGATAATACAATGCCGTATTCACATCCAATCCTTCCCTGGTCACTTCTATTTGCTCTGCATTTGGAGCTGGCAAGGCATATTTTCCTTGTGCCTTCCTCCAAGACAGCAATAAATGCTTTGATAGTCACTGATTTTTCATGCAATATGTATGGAAAACATACATGGCTAGGCAATAAGATAAAAAACAAAAATTTAAGGGCAAAATTATAGGCGCAGAATGCTGCTTGCCCACTGGAGAAGAGGTGGCTTTCCCCTTAGGAATACAGAGGGCAGGTGCCCTGCTGATAGCAACAATTTGCAGCAGGAGATTTCTTCCATGCTTACAGCAAATCCTGAAATCACATTGCTAAATCTCAAATTCAGATATTTTTTCAAAACAATCATTACCAAATATCACATCAGATACAACAAATATTAAGCCTTCTGAACACAGTAGCTGTCACTGTTTTATTTTAGACATTTTTGTTCATTTAACTTAAAGAAAACTTCTCTTTCATGCCTTTCTTTTGTATTTCTGGAAATTCTCTGAACAACCAGTATTTTCTTTGTGAGTTTAGGATTGTTAGGAGAAGCAGAAAATGATATGAGGAGTGACTTAGCTGAGTTCACATGCCCTCAAATTCTTGGGATTTTTTTCTGTGTCTTGGAGATAAGATTTTCTACATAACAAGCATGCACATGTGTTTATTTTAATTATGCACAAATACATCTGTCAGTCAAGATATTGTCTAAATTTACACTTATTACTCATAGACCTCAAAATCAATATCTGAATTTATCAAATTTATGGTTATGTGACAAACTTAGCCTTTTTTGCCTGTTTGCAAAAGTTTCATTGTTATATTATTTTTTGTGATTTTTTTTTAGTGTTTGCAACTGTTCAGCTAGTTCATACAAATGCAAAGTATCTTTTCTCTTCAAAACATGTAGCCATATTGTGGCTTTTTTGTTGTTCCATTTTGATTTTTATTGGTGCTTGATCACCTCTGCCTTTGAGAGCCTTTGAGGACATCAGAAAGCTTTACCAGCAATCTTTAAAGCCACTAAAGCTGAGATAGCCAACTGCCCCTATTTCAAGTGTAAATAATATGTAAAAAAAAGCTTTCCAATACAAGATCATAAATTGTCCTGGCACCACCAAATATCTTAACTTCCACTTGAAAATGGTCCCCTTTCAATCCAAACTTGTACTATATCAAGTTTTTTACACAGTTTTTACAAAGTTTTAGGAAAGCATAGTGTCTATTCCTATTTCTTCTGTCCTTTTGTTTAATGTATTATAATATAATTTTGCCCTTTTAAAACAGAATGTCACACTAACATATTACATAATGAGTTTTGAGAATACTGAAACTCATGTTTAAATACTTGAAAGGTAAGCAGTACGTGCAACTGTGGCATGCTGTCGTACTATCTTCATTTCGTCTTACTGTGATGCATTGTTATTTGGCATTAACTTGGAGAAACCCAAAGTACTCTCCAGATATGGCGGATATAAAGTTACATATCTGGATGATATGTTCATAAAGTTATCTGTGGTCATACTATTACGATGACTATTATCATGACTATTATGATGGTCATACCATCAGAATAGCTAATATGAACATTTGCTTTAACAGAGGTGCTGGATTCTTTTCAAAGAGCTAAGAATTACTGCGTCTACTATGAAAAATTGTCCATTCCACTTCACCTTTTAAAATTTCCAAACTATTTGTCAGATGAAAATTGAACATTTTAGAGTATACATTAATGCAAAAATGATTTTAAAATAAAGAAACTTGAGAAGTGAAAAGTTATACAATGTATTTTCTGTGCTGTGACCACAGCAGGGATTCAAAGAGCAGTAAATCCTGTGAGTTTCAGAGGTGGCATCAGCCCGCCACCTCCTCCACGCTGTGCTTAGGCAGTGTGCAAGCTGCAGAGTCTATTTTGTGATGAGATCTGTTGGGCTCTTGGCTACCATAATAACCAAAATGAATCTAGATCAACTCCTCACCCAGACAGAAGCTTAATAAGTATTCCCTTTAGGAGGCTGATTGGATCCTAGTTCACTTAAAAGTGAGTCAAAGGGATCTTAGTTCGCATCTATAATTACAGCTCCTAAACTGTTCCTGCTGTGACTCTTGGCAAATAGGGTACAAGTCCTGCATGAGATCATTTCACACTGGAGTTTCCATGTGAAACTGTCAGCTTATTCTGAGATTTTAGTGTTTCATAATGGAACATTTTATCATCGAAGCATTTGACCCCCTGAACCTTTGTTGACAAGACTCTTTCAGGCAAAGTTGTTCGTCCGGGAGCAAAATCTCAGACTTGTAATGTTAATGTAAAGGGGAAACACTCCACGTTTGCAAATTCTGTTACTGGCACTACATTGCAAGGGCAATGCTTAAAGTCAGTCAATTTTTGCCCAGATTGCACCCGGGAGAAAGCCTCTAGCTATTGCTGGAGGTTTAGATAGTACTTATTCAGAAAAAATGTCCCTGGGAATTTGACTCCCTGAATGAATTTCAAAACTTTCCAAAGAAACAACAAAATATAAAAGCTGTTGATGCCAAATCTCCTGAATATGTTTCTTCTTATTTTGACAATTTTTTTATTTCAAGATGTTTTCAGCCATATTACAGTTACCTCATGGAGATAGTTGTCTCATGGATGCGATATAACATCCAGTCATGTGCTTTAAAGAAAATTTACAGCAATAATCACTAGCATTAATAAAATAGATTAAAAAAACAGTCATAATTAACTGTCAGCATAGCTGAACTTCTCTATGCACAGCTATGAGATTGACATATTATTAAATTACAGTTGCTTTGTAGACATTGTTCAGGCTGGCCTCATCTGTTAACTGCAATTTTTTTCAGCATCTGAACAATAAAGGTTATCTTCAGGCATCTGTGGCAAACATATTCAGAATATCTACTTCAAAAGAAAAGATTATAAATCAGTTTCTTAGAAACACAGGTATACCGAAGATTGTGGATAAACAGCTCAGAAAAAAAAATAATTCCTCAGGGTGTAGTAACATTCTGCTCTGTTCCTTCTGCATGTAGTTCTTCCCAGGTTGTTACTCTTAATTATCAAATAATATGCAGGAAAAGGATTTGTAGAGAGAGAATCCTACTGCATCCTCGATCCAGAAACAGAAAGCTGGACTGCTGTGCAGGGAAACACATATGCCGAAGCACTGCTGTGCCTGGCCACAGAGCATTCATCTCACGCAGGACCAGGCAGCTGCAAGGCACAGCAGGAACCGTAACTGGGGACGAAACACTTTGCCCCGCTCTAGCTCTCCTGGGCAGGGACTCTAAAGAGAAACCTGCCTATCTTGCAGGGTAAACCAACCTGCATTATTTACAGTCTTAGTACTAGATAAAGCAGAAATTCAGCAACAATGAAAGATAGATATTTTTCAGAATAGGAGACAGGCTAGATGACCTTTGGGAATATATTTTTCTGGTTTGATAGTAGCAAATGAACAGTAATAAAATGTTTTGCCTAAGGGCTTACCATTAGGAAATCTCTTCCCATCCCAGAGAGCAATCTGGCTCCCATGTAGACATTGTCAGCAGCCATCACCAATAAGGGCTTGTAGAAGTACGAATGGTGTCACCAGAGCTGCGAGGAAGTGTTAAGATTCCTATTTTGGAAATGTATTTTTATTCCTTTCTGAAGGAAAGAGTGCTCTGCAGAAGATGTGATGCCATTTCATGTCAGTTGGCCCTTGCCTAGCCTTGCTCGTGCTCAGAAGAGTGTCACCTCATGGTGAGAGCTTTGGTGTTTACTGTAGACAGCAAAAATCTCTCTCTACCCAAGAGAAACCATTTTATGCCATTGCAGGGTTTGAGCACAGTGCATCTTACACTAGCAGGAGCAAAGTATCAACCCAGGGCTGTCACAGAAATGCTTCCTCCCTTCTTTGCTTAGCAGAAGTGCTGTGTTAGGTTATTTTCATTCACTCTTGTTTGTTTTTCTAAATGTTGCTAGTTGTGGCCAGGAAATCACAAACATCTCATGCCTTTCTGAAGGAGACTCCAGCAGCCTCACCGTGGCTCACTGGGTCCACAAGTCCCCAGTGGAGGCCTGACAGGAACCCCCATGCCTTGGGCAGGCTGCACCGCACCTCCCTGCTGCCTCCAGATCAGGCTTCTCCAGAGACACCCAAAACTGCTGCACGACCTGTGTGAGTGCCATGAGTCCTGCTGGGGAGCTCCCTACACTTCATCATGGCCATGTTAAGCCTGCAAGGAGAGGGGGAACACTGCAGCCAGATGTAAACTTGAATGCACTAAATGAGCAACTTGTTCTAAATCACAAGCCATGGGTAGTGAAAGGCCCTAACAGAGCAAACAGTGGCATCAGCCTTCATAAATTATTCTTATGCCTAGAGAAGCTGCTTGCAGCCCCAAGAATTTCAGATTTATTTTCCACATGCCACAGTCCCTGCTGCTGCAAACCTTAGTCTCCCCAAGAAGCAGCCATTCTCTGTCAGCATTATAATCTGGTGAAAAGGCTAAGGAATGGTATATTTGCTCACAACTGCACTTTTCACTGCGGCTGGTAATAAAAAGTGTCCAATAAAAACATGACACTTCCTTTTCCATAAGGTATTATTTAAGTGGATATGACTGTATTTCATCAGGGAGACAGCAGAGTGAAAAATTGGAAGCAACAGCTCTGCTCTCCTTTAAACACTTTTTAAAGCTATGACATACCTCTATTAATGTTTTCTTAAACCACCTGCTCATACTTTTCCCTGACAATGTAAGGGCAAAGCTTGTGGAGAGCATACTTGTGCATCACAGTGGTGAAACTATTTGAGTCAGTTGGCTGTGGCTGAGGCAAAAGCTGT
Organism: Rhea pennata; assembly: GCF_028389875.1. Classification (NCBI taxonomy): domain Eukaryota; kingdom Metazoa; phylum Chordata; class Aves; order Rheiformes; family Rheidae; genus Rhea; species Rhea pennata. The sequence continues at coordinate 145,754 of NC_084688.1, forward strand.
GATGTATTCTGTATATCCTCCGAGACACTTATTGAAAGGGCTGGGAAAGCAAGGTGCTAAGAGAGCACAAGCTAGACAAAATATCCAGAGGCTGCCTGCCCATAGGATTCACTCCAACAGAACGACTGCTCTTTGTCCAAGTAAACTTGTGACCCTTCAGGGGCAGGTAACTTCGCTTTCCCCTGTGTGCCATAGGTCTGGCTGAGTTACAGCCACATGATGTGACATTCATTACCTGCCTTTCCTGAGCATCCTTTCCTGTGGCAGTTTTTTCCTGTGTAACAGATGCCAAAATTGCAGGTGGTGGATAATGTCTCTCTTTATCAGGCTATCTGGTCCTGGCATTCATGAGTGTTCAAAAAAAAGCCCTCCAAAACCAAAAGCCTCTGGAAACTGAACAACATTTTTGCAGTGCAACCTCAAAGCTGCACAACTTGGCGGGGGGGGGGGGGATTGCTGTAAGCTATGAACTGGTGACGGCAACACTTCTGGCAGCACTTTTGAGAAGATATCCCTTGTCTGAAGTAATCATGATTTAAGTTTTGCTTCCTTCCCCACACAGAAGACTTTGATTTGCTCTATGCTATCCACAGGTTTCCATTAGCCAGGGTAGTTCAGGGATGCTGATGAGCTGCACAGTGTAATTTTTCAATGAAACAGTAAGCCTCAACAGTCTGAGATTAAACACTAGTTGCTGTTTGTGTTTTTCAGTGCTTCTATTGTGCCGTTCAGTAGGTCAGAGATGATCTGGAGTCATGTTGTACTGGTATTTGTAGTGCACCTACAAATCTCCTGGGGCCACATTTTGGCATTAGAGCCTCCAAGTATCTCCTGCTCTAATGCCATTATCAATAACAAAGTCCCAGACAGTTTGGTGCCTGCATTCTGGGTCTTGTTTAAGGATTCAAAAACAGAGACTATTTTGCTTGAAAATTATACAAACAGAGCAGAGCTACGTGGGGTGGGAGTTTAATTTTCAGATGTGATGTGTCAGCTCCAGCTGTGAGACTTATCATGTTAATTAATTGCAACTTGGAGATAAATATGTTTTAGTCTGTATGAAGCTATGAGTAGGAGGTGAAAGGATATAAATTCACATGCAAATTTAGTTTGTACAAAACTAAATGGTGAAGAGAGGACACTGCATTCAGATCAACTTAACGTAGGAGACACCAGCCTTTTCAAAGATGAATGGATGAATGCGGCATTATTTGTTTGGGATTAATCAGTGGAAGGGCAAATAAGGCTACCATAGTTCTACTATTAAGGTAGTGAGTGCATCTACTAGGCCTCTACCCCAGTATATCTCCATAACAGCAGTGACTCTTGTTGAAAAGCTTAACTGTTTTCAGAGTTAACCAGTGATATCAAACAATGCATGTGCAACCATCATTTCTGCAGATTGATAGGAAAATATATGTTGATGTAGCTCCTTATAGCAGACAAATCTAAAGAAGGTGATAGAACTATTATGGATGGACAGAAGAGAATAAGCATTTCCTTTCTGAAGCTTTTATATTACACTGTGGTCATAAAAAACACCTCTCATCAGGATGAAGACAGCAGGACAGCACAGACCTCAGCTAGCAAATCTCAGAGATTTCTGAGCTGCTCCCAGGAATTTATAATGACGCTCATTCACCAGAAGCAGGTCTTGAACAAGAAGCTAAGAGAAGATTTGCCAAGGGAGATCAAAAAACAAAAACAAAAACAAGAACAAAAACTAAAAGAGTATCCAGAAAAGGCTCAAGATTAGTCTTTTGGGTACATCTCTCAAATTTCTTCTAAGGTTTCACTTGATGGCTTGCTCTCTAGTTTGACCTGTTAAGGGTCTAACAAATCCTGAAGCGATTTATCTTGCAGAGGAAATGAGAGAAATAATACTGTCTGCTCTGAGCCAGCTGTCCACATTTGGGCAACAGACGTGAAATTTAGAAGGGTCACTCTCTTTTGACATTATAAACAAAGATAAGCAGTCTGGGTAAGCATTGCTGGGTACACAACCTGTATAATCAACCTAAATGATTCCCCGAAATATGGGTACTGAAAATGGGCAAACGGAGCTCACATCTGCCTCTTCCGATGCAATACTTCAACATATTCCACAAAGCAGAGACAATGAAGGCAAAGCTATGATAGAAACCTGGGAAGAAAACTGCATGCTTCTCTTCCTATAGTTAATAATCTGGAGAAGTGACTAGGCAATAAAATTAAAATGCAAAGTAAAAAAAAAAAAAAAAAAAAAAAAAGTAAAAAGCAAAAACAAGGTTTTCTATACTTAGGTACACACATCTAGAGAGAGAGCACAAAGGAGACATTTGGTAAGGGATGACTCCTGGAGTTAAGGTGAAATCATTGTCACAGAAAATCAAAATCCAATTCCACATTTCATAAAGAAGAAAAACTCCCATTAAAATCACTTTTAATTCTTTTGATAAAAACAAGTAAGTTGACATTTCAGCTTTTTTTCTGCCCTTTTGTTCTCCTCATCACTGTGCTGAGGTGGGATCATCTAGAGATGCACTAGCGCAATGTTCACTTAGTTCTTGCAGCATGAAGTGCTCCAGATCAAGTCTGGCAAGGAAATCTTATTTTACTGAGTAATGGGGCAGAGAGGAGTCCACCCAAGATATGGCTGTCATCTGTCAAACTTTATTTCAGTGTACATCTCAGCCAAGATATAGTCTAATTCTTTAACTGTTGATAGTTACCGCTTCCACTGTTGCATATCTGGCCTCAGCATATCCTTTCTCATCTGACCAGGTGGTGTGGTGACTGAGTCTCCTTTCTAGACACCTGGCAACCCAGCTTAGAGGAACAGGTGTCTTACACTACTAAACCAGTGATGCAAATGCAGCAATGCTCTCACTCTGCTGAGAACTGTCTGTGCAGCCAACCTGTGCAAGTGTGGACAGAGAGGGAGAGGCTTTGGTGTGTGGAATGACTGAGTACAGACACGTGTATCACTGGTGGAGGCACATAGGAGAGTTCGCTTGCAATTTGCTGGCTGGTGTTTCCTTCTCACAAGTCATGAGAGCAATCCTGCTGTTCCATGCTGAACTGTTTCATCCTGCCTCCCAAGGCCAAGAGTGGTCAGATCTTGAACTCAGTTTCTCCTGTGGATTTTATATTTGTGGCTTTGATCATGAATATTTAAGTCCAGGGAAGTCACATCAAAACATTAATCCATGATGAGACACTGCTCTGCTGTAGAAACAATAGTTTCTCCTGGTGTAATTAAAAACAAAAAAAAGTGCCTGCCATTATTCCAATCTTTTCACTGGATATCCCTTATCACATGACTAGCAAAGCCTAATGTTTGGTTAAGGAGTGCAAAGGTTAACACACACCAGATGGCAGAGAACCATATTTTTGCAGGGACTGAAGAACCGTTTGGCCGAAAATACCTCAGACTGGAAATCTAGGCAGAAGCAGCAGGGGTTTCTCGGCATTCTACATGGAAAAGCAAAAGATTTGTATACAACCTATGTCTTGCTGCCTCCTCAAGGCTGCAAGAGCTCCTGTGTCTCACGCAGCATCACTACATTTTACATCACACATTGTCTGTGGGCGACTTCGGTATTTGCACTTAGGGGACGCACACTACAGAGAACAGTGGCAGCAAAGCCCCTCAGCTGGACCCTGGCAGTGCACTAGCTGCTGAACTCATGTGCAGTCATTGCAGCATCACCAAAAGAGCAGTGGCAATGACGTGTTCACGTCCAGCAGTGACAGGATTTTTATGGCAAGAGCTGCTGTTGCATGAAGGTAGTGGTCCTTGCCAAGCTCCCTGACAGTCTTCCGCCCTGCTGTGAGCTTGCCAGCTCCCTCTAGGTCCCCCCTCCATGTCCCTACATGGGCAAACACAGTGCCATGAATGTTCCCCCTGATCTGTCAGCTCGTGGTCTGGAAAGCAGGACCATTTTAGGAACCACTTTCTAGCCAGATGTTTGACTAGGACATATTCTGCATGAGGAGAGATTACAGATCCCGGTGTTTCCCACACAGAGCCAGGTGCACACAGCACATCCAGCAGACAGAGCCCAGCTTCTCCAGTGCATGGAGTGCCCACAGGGCTCATTGGCTGCCCCACCCTCTCCCCGCCCTGGCAGCAGTCCTATTAGGTTTCATCAGCCACTATCTCATATTTGGGGAAATGCTCCTCCCCTAGGGAAATTGTGTGGCCCCTCCAAGAAATATTATATGTCTTGTTAGTGACGGTGCTCTGAGTCCTGGATCCCTGCAGCATGGCTAAGCCCGCAGACAGGAAACTCACCTCCTTGCAGTGACTGGAGCAAAGGGCTCCTGTCCAACTGCCGCTCATCTGGTGCTGGCTGTAAAATGATCACATCAGGCTATCACCTTTCACACTGCATTTGTGAGTTATGATGGAGCAGCATCCATCGCTGTCCCGGGGATGGGCAGGTGCTGCAGAGCCCCACAGCCTCCTTTCTCCACCCTCCCCTTGCACAGGGCCACCTTGTTTTAATTTGCACATGGAGGAAGAGCTTGCAACCGGGACCAGGATTTTCAAGCACCATTTCCTCCCTCTGCACTTCAAAAAAGTGTTTTTTTTTTTTTTCCCCCACTTTTATGCAGCGGTAAGCAGTTAGTTGTCTGGAAGGTCCTTGGGGATGGAATTGCAAAGAGATAATGGAAGTGAGTAATGGAGAGGATGGTGACTTCATGCCATGAAGATCTGAATCATTTTTCTCTTTCTTTCCTTTTTAAAGGGGAAAACATTTTTCAAGCCTCCCTCGATCCTACTGTGAGTTCCTAGCTGTGAAGCGAGAAACAGATGACATCTACACTGACACGCAGGATTTTGCACTGCTTTTACTTTTTAATTTAGTGAGCGACTCTGACGCCCCACACCAACACCCTCTGCTCACCTGTTGCTCTCAATCCTCACGTAAAGAACTTCCTACACTTGGGCCTGTGGAGTGCTGGCCCAGCAATGCTATAGCAGAGCTGGTTGATAGGAGAAAAAGACTGAGAGAAAAAGCATTGTTTCCTGCTTTCAATTCTCGCTGCACAAACATTCCTGCAGATTTCTGCTTTGGTTTAGTTTCCTTTCATTCGATATTTCTCTCTTCAGAGATGATCCAAGGAGAGATGTAAATGAGGAGAATCTGCACACAGATCCTAGATCAGCAGAAGAAAATCCATCAGATCTTCTTTGTTTCCTCCACTTCCTTAGCTGCAGGGAGGAGCAGAACGGGTCTCTGGTCTGAATGTTAGGCTCCAGGGAGGGCAGGAGGTTCTGGGAGCAGCCAAATATGATGGAACCCCGTAAGTCCCTCACAAAACTGTCTAGGAATCTTTCTTCCAGGGAAAAGCAACATCTCTGTATGATAATTAGTAACAACTGTTTACGTTTGAAGCTAATTGAAGCTAGTCTCAGAATTACATGCCTTGCTTAGGCTATTTAAATGTCCTCATGGTTTCTGCCCTCGTTCATGAGAGGGGGAGTGCAGAAATGAACCCAAATGCAAGTATCAGAGGAATCCACTGCTACTCTTGCTCTCAGGTGGGAAGGCTTCTACACCACCCTCTGCAAGATGGTGCTGAGGCTAGCAGGTCTCACAGCTCCTCTGACCATAGCAAGCGGCAGCTGCAGGTGGCACCTCAAGCCCTCAGAGCCCCACACAGTGTCCTGGCTCCTTGCTGGACCTGCTCAGCTGTGCGGGTCCCCAGCACACAGGTGGGCAGCTGATGGACGGCTACAGCTTTGCTCTGAACAACAGGATGATGCCCAGCACAGACTAGTCACCCCTGAGAAAGGAGGATCAGTTTAGAAGGATCCCTTCGCTCAGAGTAGTAAGGAGAAAGAGGGAATATTTAACTAAATTCTGGCACTATCTGGAAATAAGAAAAGCTTTCAAAATCTACCTGAACACTTACAGAATATACAGGCAGGTACAAGCGTAGCTCCATCCCTATCCTTTTGCAATAGCACTAGTTCAGCTCTTCCTTTCTGTTTTTTTTTTTCTGATTTTCTTTTTTGTTTTGTTCTTATTTACATTGCACATCAGATTTTAAATGTGGTGTGATGCAAGCAGCGGAGGAGGATGCTGGCTCTTTCTCTCATGTGGTGTGTACTTGGCTGCTCTTGGAAACAGGCTGGGAATGTAGAAGGGAACAAAGTGATGTCAGACACCATAGGAGAGCGGGGGGGGGGGGGGGAAGAATCTGTGTGAAGGATTTTGCAAATAGAGGAAGTAAGAGAAAAATAATCCTGAGTTAAAATGTACTCTCAGTCATTGGCCTGTTTTAGTCTACGCATATGCTGACATGTATGTATATAAATCCAGTGCTCTTTTCTGTCAAGAAAATAATACAGCTTAAAACATGAAAATTGTTTGTTTTAAAGGCCCAGAAGCATATACTTGTATCTAGGTGACTCCCTGCCTGCAAGTAGCCTTACTTGCCTGCACTGAGTTATAACAAAATGTTCTTGAAAGTATCATCTTTAAAAAACAACAACAACAACAACAGCAACAACAACTCTATAAAAGGGGGAATGAAAGAATGAGATGAGAAATTTCTGTCTCACAGGGAAACATCTCTCCCCTGTTTATTTGCAGAAGAGAACACAGACACAACTAGGATATGTTTTACATTATGTGAAATAAGGGTTTGTGGCATTCCTGTCTGCACTGAAGACATGTTTATATTGTTGGGTTCCGTTACAAATCTGTTTAATATCCTGTGAATGATCTGAGTCCTTTGCACACTCCAGGCAGGAAGTCTTTAATGCACACGCTGAGAAGACATTTCCAACCATTCAAACATTAGATAAGCATGAAAACAGTCATTCTACTGCAAGAATTAAATTCTTCCTCCTCTTGTGTTTTTGCAAGATTTCTTAGAGGAAAAAGATTCCCAATTCTATAGTAGAGCTCTTTGTAGCATCAGGAAAAGCCTTAATGGAAACAAACTCAGTGGAAAATATTTCCAGGCATTTACCCTTTGTATTATATAGCACCATGAAATCTTAGTGAGGATCAGAGCAGTCCTTGTATCAAAGACATTTTGCTGTTTAAAATAGTTACGTACCAAGAAGAAAGCAAAAGTGATCTGCATGTGCCCTACTTCTCTAACTGTGAAGTGGGTTCAACAAACTTGTCCAGTGCTAGAAGAGCAGGAATGAGAGAAACCAGACATCTCTGTATCTGCTGCCTGGCAGCTGAGTGGCCAAACTGTTCTTGCCCTGACGTTACTTTAAGGAGTAAGGAACAATTTCATTCATTGCTCATCACTCAGAGCCTGATCCACAGCATCCCACCACTGCTTACACATAACCATTGCTTCCACATTTTGAGAAGTTCTCAGCCAGCAGCAAGTTGAGAGAACAGTTGGAGAGGAGATTGTGCCTGAAACTTTCTAGAGCAGAGAATGAAACCACAGTTTTGAGTCAAATATTCTGTAGCCAATCGAAACTTTGCCTTTTGGAGACCAGCAGCTGGGTGTTGAGAAGAAGCTGCAGCTGCTTCACCATCCTTTACACATTAAGAATATAACTCACCACTTGGAAAAAAATGTAAGGGTGATAATGTTGGTTTTGGAATGTGCATGTAAGTTCAAATATGAAACTTGGATTGAATTTTCACTTTCCTTTGCAATTTTTGGGGCCAACTTGAGAAGCATTATTTTTAAGAGAAAAACGAGCTTTCTTTTATTACCATCTTCTCTCTGCTGAAATTTCACTGTATTTCTGCCAGAATCAAGATGAGATAGTGCCAAGGATGAGCTCATTGGATTTAAGGGTATGAAGTTTCACAAATAAAAACTACATTACCCTCTTCAGAAGTAGGCAATGATATACAATAGGCTTAAATGACCAGTAATTTTTGGCTACTAAATACTAAGCAGCCTACTCCACTACTTGCCAGATCGGCATAGCACTCACTATTTATCCTTCCTATGGCTGTTTGTTGGAGAATGATGTTCAAACGTGCTGAATATTGGCAGCTCTGCCTTGCTTTCATGACTTTTGTTCATATTTGCACATTTTTAAATCAGACCCTCATAGTAACAGTGAAGACAGCATTATAAGGGCATGCAGGAAGACAATGCATACATTCAAAATGCACCTTCATACAAAGATTAAGCCTTGGAACTTAAAGCCCAGTTACTGCCACAGAGGCAGCCTGGGTGCCTGTCCTGAGCATGCACCAGGTACTTGGGTCAATGTGGGCAGGTGCATCCTGCTGCACTGCTCAGTACCATCTCTGAAAATATCCCAGCTGTTGTCACTTCTGTCTTGTGTTAAACGTAAAACACGCCCTTTAGTTTTCTTTTATGTGGGAATGAAAGCAAATGCAAATGAGTTTGCAGTTAGAGTAAGTTGTTCATTCAGACTGCTGACTTTCCACTCCCTGTGCAGTAGGGGAGGATATCCTTACATACAGCACCCCTGCTGTCTGCCAGGAATTATATCAGAAAATACAGTTACCTATTCACATCCAGCCTACAATTTTTCCACCCTTAGGACCTACAATCTAAATATAAAAAAGGTATTAATTCAGAATACAGACTCTGCATTTTTGCCCTGGTTATAGTTTGTAAAAGAATCATTCTGCAGTAGCTTCTTTTTTGCCATGTTTTGTAACAGCTAGGCCATAACCAAGGTCAAACAGTATCTTAATAAATTCCTTAATAAAGGAATTCAGTGGTCTGTTCCAGGCTAGCACATAAGCTGCCTGTGAGCTAGGGACATAAGCAATGTTGAACCCCAGAGAGTCCAGGCTGTACTGAGTGACATTTCCTTAGCTAGATCTTTTCTATAAAAGGGCTTATGGCCCCTTACGGCTGTGGTTTGATTTTGCATCTCTTTTCGTCTTATCATACAGGCTTTTCAAAGGAGAAGGCTCAAGGGCATCTATGAAATTCCTCCTGCCAGCAGTGCTTAGAGAATGAGTCTGATTCCCCTTCCACAAGGATGAAATTTTGAATCATTCACCAGTATTGCATTATTGCACTTTTATAACTTAATATTTAATCAACAAGATAAAAGTTATTGATAAAACCACACAGTGAAAACAACAGATTACGAGAAAGAGTCATCTGGATTTTCCTCTTCAAACCCAAGATATAAACCTCAACCTCTGGAGTGAGGAATTCAACACTCCTTTCCATGGTTTGTTGTTTTCTAGCTCATAACAATCTTACCGAATTCTATTATTCCACAGAACCACGTATCTTTCTCACTGGTGCTGTACTAGTTAGAAGGACTGTCTAGAGCCTATGAGATCTACCAACCATAATCTATCCAGCAGTGCATCTTCACACTTGGAGGTACAATCTTTTACACAGAATCACAGAATGGTTGAGGTTGGAAGGGACCTCTGGAGGTCATCTAGTCCAACTCCCCTGCTCAAGCAGGGTCGCCTAGAGCACATTGCACAGGATCAAGTCCAGGTGGGTTTTGAGTATCTCTAGAGAAGGAGACTCCACAACCTCTTTGGGCAACCTGTTCCAGTGCTCTGTCACTCTCACAGTAAAGAAGTTTTTCCTTATATTCTGGTGGAACTTCCTGTGGTTCAGTTTGTGCCCATTGCCTCTCGTCCACACCAATGTTGTGCAATCCTTGCAGCATGTTGCATAAAAATGAAGGCGTCTTCAATACAGCAAAAGTCTAGACGTCTCCAGTATGCATCTGAGCTCAGGATTTGGTTGACTGCCTGGCTAGAGTTTTGCACAAGGGCTTCAACAGGTACAGCCAAGTCATTTCATGCAAACCAGGTAGCCTTAGCTGTCAAACATTGCCACATTCTCCATGTGACCAAAATATAAATAAAACCTAATGAAGTATAGTTTTCTTGTATCCTTTGATAAAACCTTTAAATATGCTGCTGTGCATCCCATGGCTCCTGTATATGGAGCAATAGGAGGATATGACCTGTTCCATCTCCTCTGCCTTTTCTATAACATAACTGGATCACTGAGGGCCCCCCGCTCCCGCCATGCCTGTCCCAGTGGTGTCTACTCCAATGTCTCATTGACACAGAATGACCTAATTTGTTATGACTGCTAAGAAATGAGCGAAATGAAATCCAGGGTCTGCAGTTAATTGGGGTCAGGTTGAGATGATTTATGATCTGAGGAATGTATTCATACTTGACACTATCATATGAACAACAGTATCATTTGGGCTGAGTCGCTTTTGGAATCAAATTACTATCTAGATTTTCAGAAAATGAGAAATAGTGCAGGCTGAGGGAGAAAGCAGAAAAGCCGCAGATGGGGCTGTATTTGATCTACAGAGCTGGGCACCTTGTTTTCCCAGCTAAACATCAAGTCATGATTTATCATGATTCAGGAGAGAGAGATGTTGCCAGGAATGGGCCTATGCCAGGAAAGTTTCATCTGTCTGGAATCTGACAGGAAAAAAGAGGTTTGGAAACTTCAGAGGAAGCCGGGATTTGTGCTAGTTATGGTGCCTCTGTTTGTGTTCACTCGGATGGCTCATGTTAGCAAGCTAGACTCACTGAGAAAAAGTGTCACAGGTTTTTTCCATCACTCAAGACCCTTGAACTTGATCCCAAGGCAGCAGGCTGTGCAATGTGAGCCATGACCCCAAACAGAGGGAGCCTTCAGCAGGTTTCCCCAGGCCTTTTACTGTATATCTTAAATCAACATCTTTGTTTTCTCTATGGGCTTAAAAAAAAATTGCTCTATTTTCTAATCCAAGGCACTTTAACACACTTAAGAAGTTAAGTACAACGTGAAAATAAATTAATTCAATTTCATTCTAATTTGCTTTTAAAATATTTTTCACTGATGTTTACCCTTCTAGTTATGCTTCTCCTTCTCCATTCCTGCTAACTTTGTGTCTTGTGCTTAGCTACACAAAATGCAGCTATCTGCAAGCCAGGCACAACCAGAGGCTGAATGTGGACCCTGGAGGCTGGCATGCTCTGCTGTCCTCCACGCCAAGAGGCTGGGCCCAGCAGTGGCAGTTACAGGAACTCTCCATGGGATCCTGTGCTTCTGATTACATTTCATCTTGACTGCGTGTACCTTCACCCTTTTGCTGAGTGGTAAGTGCATGAACTCTTTATCTGCCTTTGCCACAGTATAGTCTTTGCACACTATTCCACAAGGATATGAACCCAAAATATAAAAAGTTTTGGGGGAGAATGAATTATTTCTATGGAGTGCTGCAAAATGCTGTATAAGGGCAGAATTTACTTATTGTTTCATTCAGCCTGCACTGAATGATCTGCAATATATATCATAGACTCCATCTAAAGGCACATGCTGAAGAAGCAGAAGAGCTCAAGGCTGTGGGTCATCCCCTATTCCCCAAAGGGAGCCCCAGGCAATTCCAATTCCAGCATGAGGAAAGCTGGGAACATATCTTGTCCTTATAAATCTTCCTGCCTTGTTCTCATCTGCAAAATTGTTAGTGGATGCAGAGTGTGGCAGTAAATACATTTGGCAGTGCTCTTTGCTACCTGTAGTTTAACTCCCAGCCAGGCAGACCAAAATAATGTGGAGTATTTATTCAGCTGTGCCTCTTTCTGTATCCTGGGGAAAAAAGATATGTTCCAGCCTCATTTATCACTTCATTCTTCACTGGAGTAAACAGCAGGAGCCCCAGGGGGTTGTCTCTGCTCAGGAGGTTCTGCAACGCATGGGATTTGCTGAAAGGGACACCCCCAATAAAAAAAGCATGAAGATCTTCACTGGCAGGAGGGAAAGATGAGCTGGAGTGACCAGTGTCTACACAGGTGGTCAAGGAAATACAAAATAGTATTAAGCAAAGGTCCAAACAACGCCTTTCTGTCCCTCCCAAAATACCATGTAGCATCCTGACTGCTATACCATGTGCTGCACCTAAGATGTGGGCTGTGAAGTGTTTTCTACCACACAGACATTGGAAAGGCTGTGGCTTGGCTCTCTCCTGCTCCTGGGCTGAAGTATCTTCTTGGTGCAGAGATTCAGGTATGGAGTTTTGGATTCTCTGCTCCAAAATTTATACATTCCCCTGCAGGGTACAAAGCATTGTCCCTTTTCACAAAGGTCTCTGACAGTCTGAGACCAGTACAGTGTGAAGCCTTCTTTTTTCAGGGCCTAGGTATGCAGCACATTCATGTTTCAGACCATCTCAGATGCTGCTAGGTGGGAAAGCAGCATGCCTTCATCCCTCAGCTGCTGTGTTGAATGGCCAGGATGTGGCAGTGCTGCCAAGCCTGGGTTCGCTGCAGCCCGGAGAGAGGCATATGGGGCAGGCTGCCTCCCTGTCTCATCAGGATCATCACCCTATTCCATTCTAGTAGGAGCCTCTTAAAGCCAAACAAGTATTTTGACTTCATCCAAGTCTGCAAGAGGATTAAACACCAAGAGTGAACCAAAGCTTTGAGTCATGAAGAAAGGTATATGGAGTGGAAGTACAGGTCACTCCAGTGCAGGTACCTTCTACCGCATGCTACCCAGCAGAGTTGTCCGCTTCCCCAGGTGCAGTAAGACCACAGCTCTAGCCTAGCAGTAGCTCCTAGTTTCTTTTACATTACATATAGTGGGGTTAGGAGGGGGATTTTCCTGGCTTCCCTGTACATCTGCAGCCAGAAAATTAGGACACTATCTCCTGCCACTGACATCCCTTCTAGATCAAAACCAGGCTGTTCTATTAGGCAGATTTAGGCTGACTTAAAACTGCTTTGAGTAATCAATTCAAAATGTATTCCCTGTGGAATATATACATTATATTTACGTATATTTAGATTTTCAGTATGCTGGATAGCAATTTGCTTGGAAAAGAGCATGAACTCCACCCCATCCGGGGCTTCATTCAAGTAACATGTAGTGCTGTAAATGCAGGACTCACCTCTTCCTTTCCCCAAGCACTAAGTTCTTGCTCCATATACAGGGTCCTACTCTGGCAAGTAAACACCAGAACTAAAGAGTTTATAAAGAAAACAAGGTAAAAATCTGTTCAAGTAGGATCCTCCTTTCAAACTTTCAGAATCAGGCATTTTAATGCAACTATTACTGCATGCAGAAAAATCTTGTCTCCTTCTGTAGCTCTGTGACCTCTCAGGCCCAAGGTAGTTTCTTTAGAAAACATTTTCTCATATTTTAATTCTATGGATTTTTGTTAAGGCTTTTAAAAGGAATGTGTAGAGATTGCATGCATTTTTCACCCAATGTCTTGATGCTTACAAGTTCTATCATTTATATGTATTTGTAATAAAAAAGTGAAAGGCAGCAAGCAAAGAGGAGAGAAGTGTCCAGCACAGAGGGAGAGCAGAATTGCTTCATCACTTCCAAAATTAATTTTAGCTGAAAGTTTGGGAACAGGTTTGACAGCTACTTCTGCTTCCGGGTGGATGTACTAGCTTCTTTAGTGCCATTCATGTGCAAAAATACACTCTATAATAACTGATTAGGATCTAGATAACTAATTTTCCTAGACATTGGTTTATTGGCCAATTTCTTTCCATTTGTTTTTATGTAGGGAATTTGGGGTGGGGGAGATGATATAGCACTTTCTCAAAATATTTACAAGTTAATTCAGCCAAAGAAGAATGTCATTTTTTCCTATATGTCCTCAGCCCTTGATGAGGGCTGAGGACATATACTCACCTTAGCTGGAGTGGAATGTAGAGCATCAGCCGAACGATTAGATTTTTTAGGAGGTCTTTGTTAATAATATCCTTCAAGGTTTTTTTTTTTTTTTTTTGCTTGATCTCATTATGTTCCCATGTCTGCTGGATTCCTATTTAGTTTCTATTTTCCAGTCTTCTAATTTCCTGAGACGAAGCAGTAGCAAGGCAGAGACTCTGCTTTTTGTCTTCTCCTAGTCTTAACAATCAATCAGTGCTGTCTAGAGCTGGCCAACAGAGCTGCTTTGGGACTCGAGGATGACTCTTGTGAGAAGTGAAAGAACTTGCAGGGGTTATTTACTTCATTCACTGGATAAGGTTTTGTTTGTTTGGGGGGGGGGGGAGGTTCAGGTTATGTGCCAGAAAACCCTTTGCTTCATAATCCTTCTTGTGGGTTCACCAAACTTGTCAGCCTTTACGCTCCCAAGCTCCAGATACCATGATGATCACTTCTGCCTTCTGGCTGACTTCTCTGGCCAAAGAGCCTAGGTACACTATGGACTGACTGACTGGTAGTGGGAGAAGTGAGTTCGGACAGCAGTAAACTGAGCCCAGCACTGCACCAGTGATCACCCTTATTACCACTCATAGGTCATACACCCTGCAGTTCTCTGCTGTAGCTTTCTCAGCTGAGCCTGAAAAGATGAGCCTCAGAGATTTTCCCAATATCTCTGTGCATCCTCTCCATCAGATAGCATCTCCCTGCGAAGGAGCAAACTAGCCAGGCTGGAGCCAGACTGTCTGTATTGCCCTCTGCTGGGCTGAGCAGGGCAGATGGCTTCTCAAGGCAGGATGGGGAGGGTTAAAAGTCTGTTGCAAGTTTTGTGGCTTCTTTCCAAAAGGTTTCAGTTAACACCAAAGGTCTCCTGATGGCTCACTTACTTTAATAGATTTTTCCCATTGACTTCTCACTTTATAGACCATCATTTCCTTTTCTGCAGGGGAGCTATTTTCTGGGTCACTGATCCAACCAACTTAAAAGGGATTTCATTGATTACATTTTATTGGTGGTTACTTCAGCCATAATGGGGATAAGTTGCTAATACCAGCTAACAGCTATGCTTCATGCTTTAGTACCCTTGCCTGCTCTGCACACCCACAAGTGAAGTCTGGGCTCCTATCTCCTGCCTTGGTTGGGTGCTTCATAGCTACTAGCACCTTCTTACCTCCTTATGAGGTCAGTTGTTTTATCCTTTCTTCTCCTTCAATACAGCAAGTCAGCTGCATGACGGAGTGCTGCTGGCAAACACTCCTGATCATCCCACATGGCACTTTATTGCAGCAGTGTCACCATGCTTAGGGCTGGTCACCCTTGCAGTTTACTCAAATGTCCCTTAACTGAAGTCGCTGCAGCTCCACCAGTGTCCTCACAACAGATGAAGCCAGGAGATCACCACTTCTAAGACAGAACTGAGCCTGTCTACCCTAGAAACTGTCTGCCCTGGGGGGAGGGGGGAAAGAGTGAAAAATGAGAAATAGAGCACAGAAAGCACAAGAAAGAAGAATTTGCAGTCATGGCTCCCCTTATACTCCTATCTTTTAATCCTTCATTCTACTGTATTCTTTTAACCCAAATGATGTAAAGCTTGGGATCTTAATATCATGTCTGTTAGAAGTACAAACTGATAATGAAGGCAGGCACTTCTTCGAACACCTTGCAGAAGAGCCGTAACTCCCCATTTGACTCCTGGCCAACACAGGCTCCACGCACAAGTCTTTCAGTGCAACATATGGGGAGAGGCTGCTATGATTTTTACAATTAAGGCACGGAAGGTGCTAAACTGTATTACAAAGAAAAAGGATTATGCTTGTAACCTTCATTACAACAGCATTTAATTCAATCACTTCCCTCCTCTGGGAACATTCAATACTTTCCAAACATGAATTCATGGTGCATCCCCAACCTCCAAAAAGTGTAGAGTTACCCATATTCCACAGATGGAAATCTGAGGAACAGAAGGGGAGAGAGCTCTTCCAGAGCCAAACAGTGGTAGCTGCAAGCAGGACTCCTCCCTGCAGACCCTACCGCAGCTCCTCACAGCTCTGGGGAGGGATTGGCCAGGAGCTCGCAAGCTGCTCCTTCTTGCATACACTCCTGATCTGCCCTAGTGGATGCCATCTGTGACCAGATCCTCACTGAGGGTTTTTGGTTTCATTTCTGAGATTCAGAAAGGTGCAACAAGGGACCTGGGTGGTGATAGCCCAGGTAAATAGGAAGCAGAAGAGCTGGTACTGTCCAAGCACAGGGTCAACACTGAGACTGCCAGCTATCACAGAGCTATCTTTAAAGATTTAAGAAAGTAGCTTCTTCTGAGCAACAATACAGGTGATTCCAAATTGCTAGCTCTACATTAACTTTCATACCTCTAATGTGGCTGCTTTCCTGGGCAGAAACTACATTTTTCTCTTTGTGCTGAGCAAAGCACTACAGGCATGTGTAAGAGGACACAGAAGCTGAGGAGAAAGACAGCAAAGTCCTCTGGACTTCTTCTCTCCCCACAGGCTGCAAGGAAGAATCACTGAGGGTAGCAGACTCCTGCACACTCCCATTTCTCCAGAAGATATTACCCTTTCTCCAAACTTAATCTCCAGCCATCCTAAGCATCCTCTCTAGCTGCTGCCACAACTACCCCAGTACATTATAACAAGATGACAATCAATTAACTGCTCACTCTATTGCAATAAAGAAGCTACCCAACCTTATATAACTCTTTTTAATTGTTTTCTTATATTATAACATTTTGTTAAATGTATTCTGCCATAAGTTATATTATTTAATTTCTCAAAGTGCTAATAATTTAATTGCTTCCTTCCTGCAGACAAAGTGCCTGGACTGCCTTCTCTCATTCAGAACATTATAAGAAGTAGCTGGCATGAATACCTAAAAGGGACATTTTGCTCACAAGATCTTAAAGAAAACTGTATGCTTTCAGAATCACTATGTTGAGTCTAAGACAGTCGCAATGGTGCAAAAGCCTGTCCAGAAGCATCCTTGTGAAGTGGGACTACATTTGCTCTAGAAAATCACCTCAGTATGAAAGGTGCAGTATGTCTTATAAGCAAAGCTCCATGTCTCAGTTGAAGTTTCCTGTCACACTACTCCTATACAACAACATCTGGAAATTAGGTGAAATTCAAGTGATAAATAATCATGCTACCACAAAGCTTCTTGTAGACTGCAGAGAAACCTCAGACTGAACAAACTGAAAAATAAAATCAAATTTGCAGTTTACATATTCATATCTGGAGAAAAAAAAAAGAATTTACTAGCAATAAAATACATTATGCATTTCAGACTTTGATCAATAACCTGTGTCTGCACTATAGACTTTCCAAGTCTCCTGCCAGTTATATCCACTCTGTTTCTAGAAACACAGACTGCTTATGCCAGATGTGCTCTTGGGCTTCCCTGGGCACAGCCTTGCTTCATTTCACTTTTTGTCTCAGTGTGAGTTATGCTGGGGACACTGCCAAGCATCCTTCCAGGAAATTGGATGAGATGTTTTTCTTACTAGTTGTAACTAATCTTAATGATGCAGTTCACAAAATAAAAGGACCAAGAATAATGTGTGATTTAGCCACCTGACAAAGCTTCTCATCTCTGGAGATAGTCACATACAGAGTTATCTGACTGTTGCTAAAATGAAATTATGTTGATGGAAGAAAACTGCAACTTCAACAGTCATAGAGCCTTACCACTTTGTTATCGTAATCTGACAAAAACAGCAGTTCGAGGATATAAACAGCCATTTATATCACTGAAAGCAATCATCAAGAGCAGCTGAAAATGCTAAGCGCTGTATGCATTAGGACTGGAGGGGACTGCAGAGATTGCACCATCCCACAGCAGCCAAAGTTAGCTGTTAAGCCCCACAGGCTTTTGCCAATCCCTTCCCAAAACTGTTGCTTAGGAAAATCCTCACTGTGATTCTTGCCCAAGTCTGTTGACTAGCCCAAGTGGATAGTCCCATGCACTCCAGAGCAACTGTCTCTGCCCAAGACCCCAGGAGTGCTGCAGCCCCAGCACAGCACTGCAGAGTGGGAGCTGTGGTGATGGGCAAAGGCAACGGAGCCATGATGGGCTGCGATCTCTTTTTCTGCAGATTTTTCCTGGCAAAGCACAAACCACTACTGCCTGTGCTACAAGAAAGATGTAAGCTAGCCAGAGACACAGCCAAGGCATTTTCTGCTAGTGGAACAACCAACAGGAGAGCATGCACACGTAACGCCTGCAGTGGCTGGACTGATCATTACACTGAAGCAATGGCTACAAGTTATTCCCTCTAGGAACTTGCTTTAAGCGATGCTTACTCCAGGAAATTAGCTATCCCGTACACTTTGCTTCTCCACAGCAGGAGAAGCCATCCTGACAACTCCTGCCACATGCCAGAGAGCAAGCAACAAGGCAGCAGCAGCTGGCAGAAGAGGATTAGCACAGCAGAGGGAGCATGCTACATTTCCCAGCCTCACTCTTGAGAGCTATTACTTTTGTGGTTGAGCTGGAGCAGCACAAAGCTATTTCCAGTGCGAGAATTTCTGTGCTGTCTCAGGTATCATTACATCACCTTGCTAGACAAAGACAGCTAGTATCAATAAGCAATGAGTAGACTTAACACCTTATTCAGGATATTCCTATCCAGGGAAAAAACAGGGTATTGAAGAGCATCTGGATCATAGAATCACAGAATTGGTAAGGTTGGAAGGGACCTCTGGAGATCATCTAGTCCAATCCTCCCCTGCTCAGCAGGGTCACCTAGAGCATGTTAGACAAGGTTGCATTCAGACAGGCCTTGAATATCTCCAGAGAAGGAGACTCCACAGCCTCTCTGGGCAACCTGTTCCAGTGCTCTGCCACTCTCACAGCAAAGAAATTCCTCCTCACATTCAGGCAGAACTTCCTGTGGTTCTGTTTGTGCCCATTGCCTCTTGTCCTTTCACATGGGACAACTGAAAAGAATTTAGTCCCCCCGTCCCCTTGACACCCTCCTTTCAGGTACTTATACACATTGATAAGATCCCCCTTCAGTCTTCTCTTCCCCAGGCTGAAGAGGCCCAGCTCTCACAGCTGTTCCTCATAGTGCAGGTGCTCCAGCCCTCTGATCATCTTTGTAGCCCTACACTGGACTCTCCGGCAGCTCCGTGTCTCTTGAGAGAGGCCTCCCCAGGGTTGAGGAGAGGGGCAGGATCACCTCCCTCGACCTGCTGGCAACACTCTTCCTAATGCACCCAAGGATACCATTGGCCTTCTTGGC
The DNA here is from genome assembly GCF_028389875.1 of Rhea pennata. NCBI lineage: Eukaryota > Metazoa > Chordata > Aves > Rheiformes > Rheidae > Rhea > Rhea pennata. The sequence goes on from NC_084688.1 coordinate 164,619, forward strand.
TACAAGGGCACATTTCTGGCTCATGGTCAATTTGTCATCCACCAGCACTCCCAGGTCCTTCCCTGCAGAGCTGCTCTCCAGCAGGTCAGCCCCCAGCTTGTACTGGTGCCTAGGGTTATTTTTCCCTAGGTGCAGGACCCTGCACTTGCCCTTGTTGAACCTCGTGAGGTTCCTCTCTGCCCAGCTCCCCAGCCTGTCCAGGTCTCTCTGAATGGCAGCACAGCCCTCAGGTGTATCAGCCGCTCCTCCCAGCTTGGTATCATCGACAAACTTGCTGAGAAGGCACTCTGTCCCCTCATCCAGGTCATTGATGAATAAGTTGAACAGGATGGGACCCAATACTGAGCCCTGGGGAACTCCAACTAGACTCCATGCCACTGATGATGACCCTCTGAGCTCTGCCTTTCAGCCAGTTCTCAATCCACCTCGCAGTGCACTCATCTAACTCACACTTCCTGAGCTTATCTAGGAGGATGTTATGGAAGACAGTGTCAAAAGCCTTGCTGAAGTCAAGGTACATAACGTCCACTGCTCTCCCCTCATCTACCCAGCCAGTCATTCCATCATAGAAGGCTATCAGATTGGTTAAGCAGGATTTCCCTTTGGTGAATCCATGCTAGCTACTCCTGATCACCTTCTTTTCCTCCGTATGTCTGGAGATGACATCCAGAATGAGCTGTTCCATCACCTTTCCAAGGATGGAGGTGAGGCTGACCAGCCTATAGTTACCTGGGTCCTCCTTCTTGCCCTTCTTGAAGACTGGAGTGACATTGGCTTTCTTCCAGTCCTCAGGCACCTCTCCAGCTCTCCATGACCTTTCAAAGATGATGGAGAGTGGCCTGGCAAATTTGAACAGATTTTGCTCCAGATGTTAAAAAACACAAGCTCTTCACCCAAATATTACATATATATACAAATATATATATATATATTTATAACTGCAATTCTATTCTTGCTCCGTCCTATAATACAGACAGTTTTTCAGCTTCCAGTTTACTCCACCCAGAGACATTTGCCGTCTGTTCCCATCTGGGTCAGGGCCACAAGCGGGAGCATGACATTGCACCCGCGGTAGCTGGTTCAGACTACAGGGGCCACACCTGCACCCCAGGGCTGGGTTTCCTCAAACCAGAGTGATAGAGGAAAATAGTTACGTCACAGAGGTGGACACAGGAGGAGGTGAGGGATCAGACACAGCACTTTATTTCTATCTAAGGAAAGGTGTGTGTTCTGGGGGAATGCTATGACTTCAGCAAAGTGTCTCAGGCAGTCTAGGTTGGACTGCTGGAATAAACCTATAGCTAATCCCTTGGGAATACCTCTAGTTCATATATCACTTCAGAACCATTCACACTCTATCACTCTAATGAACAGTAAAAGAAAGTAACTATACACTGTAAATTTTATTTTCTAGGCCTGTAAATAGGGATTCTAGATCATAGTCCCACATTTGATTATTTAGTCCTTAAAAAAATTAAAAAAAAATAAGTGACTTATCTCTAAAACAAGTGCAAGAGGAGTGGAGACAGCACTGTCAAGCAAGCAAGCTACATAACTCAGTACCTGTAACTTCTACTAACCTTTTGCAGATCCTGAATATTTCTTAATATGAAGTCAACAGCTTTCCTAGGAACTTCACTGTTCTCTTTTGCCCTATTTAATGCAGAGCACATATAGCTTATATTAACCAACAGCTGCTTTTAATATTTTGATTTTATGAAAACTAAAGAAAGGATACATATAGCTCACCAGGGAGGATATAGGGCAGAAAGATAGGTAAGTGGACAGGTGAGCTCATTTAAAGCATGATTCATCTCCAAAGGCATGCTTTTCTGTCACTGCATCTTTTGTATTGTGACTTAACAAGTTCTTTGCTCTTAAAGTGATACACTATTTTCTTGTTTCCGGCCTAGGAACTCATAATATAAGTGAAATCTCTCTCAAAAAAAATAGCCTAAACTGGCTAGAGGAGTGGAGGAAAAATAACTTTTTAATTTTTGTAATCTTTATGCTTTTCTCTGTCTCACTGATTACTACCTGGATTGCATGCTGCAGCCCAGAAGTAGCCTACTGAAATCTGGCCAGTGGAGCCGGAATGTTGCCCAAAGAAAAGGGATCACAGGAATCCTGTTCATACTACTGTCAGACTCAGCTGCTCAAAAGTGAAGAAAAGTCCCCAAATTTTGAAATTAATTCAAAATAATGAGGAGGTTTTTTTAAGGTTATATGTAGCAATTTAGTTCCACATGTCTATATTCTTTCTAACCTTCTTAGTAGTGGGATTCAAGCTTTCCAGGGTTTTATTGCTAGAAAATTACTTCAACAAACAAAAATGATGAAACCTGAAACTGCTCTAGCAGTAGATTTTAGTGGGAGAAGCTACAACAACATCTAGCCTTAATTAATATCATCTTTCTAATTAGACTGCATGGCATTTTGCATAGTTTCAATATACGATAAAAACCTGCAAACTTTGGCTGAGATCCTACAGCAGTGTAGCCCTTAAAAAACTTTCATATAGTTCTTTTTCTGTAGAGTACTTTTATGGGCCTAAGGAAAACTTCATGTATTTTACCTAGATCTGTACAGTCTCAAATAAAAATGCCTATGTGAACATGTATACACTGTCACATTACAGAGGGGCTTCAGTACAAATGGAAGTGTATGGATCCTAATTCAACTCAAATAAATAGTAAAAGTCAATGGTAGTATTAGCAACACATCTCAGTCACAGCAGAATACAGCATTGCTGTTGGTTAGCACAACTAGTGGCTTTATTATTGTGAAAGCATGCAGTCAGTCACTGCAGCTCATGCCATGTTCTGTGCCCTTCTGCTCCTTCTTTTTCGCACACATGCACTAATGGCCACACCTGGATTCATTCATGCTGTTATATGCATTCATTCACCACAACAGCCACTCTGACTAGCAAGAAGATCTGTGTAAATTATATCTACGCAATGCAAAATTCGTCTTGAAGCTGACATGCCTAGAACTATCCTCAGCTGATGCCACCATCCTGAGTAAGGCGTTGGGAAAAGAAGTGACCAGCTCTGAGCTGTGGACAGACTCACCCCAAAGCAGAGCAGGGCAGCAACTGGCAGCAGGAACACTCAGTGCTGCATGGAGGCTCCTCATAACCCAACAGGTTTCACAGACTGCTGTGTACAACAGCACTGAGTATGTGCTTCCATGCAGAGATGTGCAGGAGGGCAGATGAAAGTGAACCTGTGTGAAAAGCTCCTGCCTCGGTCTCTCTGTGTGCAGTCTGGATTCAAAGCCAGGAGGCACACTCAGCTCCAGCGATCCCTCTTTGTCACACTTCTTGAAACAGGAAAGATAGGCCCTCTAGAGCCAACAGCCCCAACCTGACAGTCCCTAGGGCTTACTTAAACCTACAGGATAGCCCAAGCAAAGGGCTGAACCACTCTTACGCTCCAGGCCCTGGAAGAGTTCTGCACCCACCTTGCTCCATGGTGGTACCTGGGCACCCGGAAGCTGAGTCTTCCTGGTGCCTCTGGCTGGTGTGTCTCCAAGTCAATATCAGCAAAGAGGGAATAGATTATAATTGTAACATGTGGCAAATTATAGTTGGGGAAAAGTTCTATAAAGTGCTAAGCCAGATCATGAGCTGCCTATCCATAAAACACTTTCTGTCTTGTTGCAGCTGATGATATACTCTCTGTAAGGGAAGAGGGAAAGCAAGGGCTGAGAAGGCAGTTCTGGATTTAGTCCACCTCCCATTTCATCATCCATTTGTCTTTCCACTCTTTGTGGCAGAATTCTTTTCCACAGTTCTTTGAAAATGTTTGTTGTTCTCTGGAGCTAGATGTGATGTTAACGAAATTTGTCATAAAATGAGCTAAATTTTGACTTGGTCTTCATAGACATGCAGTGTTCTAGATTTCATGGTGTTATGTGTCTCTAGCCAGCTTGGGTTGGGGGTACAGGACTTTACAGCACATAAAGTTGCAGTTTTCTACCCTTCTCTAGTGTGGAAAGTACAAATTGCCAACATCTACTTGCTAATACACATGGAGTTGCACTAAAGAAACTGCCTGTCTCCACTCAGCAGACAGGAAAAAAAAGCTGTAAACCCTTTTTCACTGTTGCCTGGTGACTATGAAAAGCATTCACATGTGGAGAAATGAGCTGCTTAATGCTTAGGTCTTAGGTATGCTCTAACTTGTACTGTTGCAAAATCATAAACAATCCACAAATCCAGTAAATTTATGTGTAGGTAAGAATTGCATAAGGACAGAAGATTCTTCTCATGCCTGAGCTGTGAGGAGTCAGCCTTTCCTGTAATAGCTTTTGTGTTTGGAGCTGCAATGGGTTCTCTCTAACCAGGATTTCTCTAATGAAAAGAGTATGGCCACCAGCTGTGGTTTACCCCAGCCTTAGCCCTGGCCACACACTGTCACGGTAGTAACAGACTTGGCCCCAATCCTGTTTTGTAACTTAAGTGTTTGACCCAGGCTATATTACGCATTTAAATATGACTGTAAAGAAATAATTTTCATGCCTAAATGCTCTTCTTGAAACCACAGCCTGCTCCATGCAGGTTCTTCCCAGGACCTGCTGCAAACCTGGAGGCCCACTACAGGGGCTACATAGGCACAGCCAGCAAGACTGGCCCATTTACCCTCATTCTTACTTGAGATGGGCTCCTAAGCTGCTGGAAACAAACATGCTCCAATAACGTACGACTGTTTTAAACTTAAGCTCTTGCAAGCACATGTATAAATATATATATATATATATATATATAATCACTTTCATATCTGATATGTCATACAGATACTTAAGATTTTACCTTCTCTAAATCCCCAGCAGGTACAAAATACCATAATATTTACATTTAAAACATATAGCGATTAAATGAATTACCCAAGGCCCCCTCCCAGAAAAAGGCTGTGACATCAGCAGTTCTGGTGCTGCCAGCTCAATAAGAAATTAGAATGCTGTAAAGTAAACAAATATTACAGTAGAAATTTCCATCCTGTTTAGAGTTCAAAGCACATCCATGTGTTGAAATCAGATCTGAAATAACAAAGGTTCCATTCTCTCTCACCCAGGAAAGCTGATATGTTGCTATGATATGTATAGCAAAAAGTGCAAAACATAGTTCTCTGTTGACTCTTAAACTTTGTAAGGCATTTAAGGTATAAACTGCACAATAACAACCTAAGTAGGAGAAGAACTATCCTCTAGCTCTGCTATAAAATTAGATGAAACAGACCGTCTGAAGTGGTCATTACAAAATTTACAGAACAGACACAAATTTGCTAAAACTGCAAAAATCCAGAACATTTACTCACATACCTCAGAGATTTTAATGTCAGGAGCATGTTAATATTCCAGCCCTGCACTAAACCATCTATTTGCAATGTCTAGGAAGGTGGGAGTAGTAGCTGCTTGTAAATTGCCTGAGAGTTAGCATCTTGTTCATTCTGCTGCCACAGACAGGGCAGAACTGTATTTCTGTAAGGTTTCCCAGCAGGAAGAGGTCCTGATAACACTGGAGCCACAGCATGCTTTAGCAGAAGGATTACAATATATAATGAACTGGATTCTTAAAGATATTATTCTGCATAACCAATACCTCTCTTTCAGTAAGCATACTAGTGTGTCACACTTATGGTGTTAGTTACAGAGAAAACCTGTCAAAATGTATACTTCACGTTTAGCATTAAGGGTCACTTTCCCTTTTCTTTCTTTTTTCTTGAGTATCTTTTTCTCTTCTGAGAGATCAAATTCCATTAATGATTATCTTATTATAAACGGGTCCCCACAGTTACTGATATTTCTGTAGGAAAAATAGGACCAGCAAACATTAAACATGATCAGGAAAGAAGAAAGAAAAAAAAGAGCTGACAGGACACCGTACATGTACATGGCATAGGAGACAGCACCTAGTTTGCGCACAAACATACAGAAGCACAGTGTGCAAATTCAGAGACTAGGTGTTTGTTTCTTGTGCCCTAATATTTACAATAGTAAAAGTGGTTTTATAACACTAAAACTGGTTTTGGTAGCCAGGGCTAGTTTTCATTATTTTATCTCCAGATGCATAAATGAGATTTTTTCAAACTCTTGTTGAAACTTGAAAAACTTCCTCAGAATACGACTGAGGATACTTTAAAAGCTGTTTTAAAATGACTCCAGTGTGTGCGAGAGCTGGCAGACCTGGTCGTGTGTCACTCTGTGTGTGAGTATGAGAGAGTGAGCGATGCTTGATTGTGCCACACGCGCTCGGTGTGGTTCGAGCTCCGTCTCAGGCTTCATGAATGAACTTCAGGAGTTTTTTTATGAATGGGAACTCCGTTCTTGAATGAATCCCAGAGTGCTGCGATCTGATTGGCCCTGGAGGCTAAAGCGACGCCCACTTTTCGCTGTATGAGGGCCAAGAAGAGCCGGGATTGGTGGGCGTGTCCCAGCCCAGGGCTTCATTCGCGAAGTCAATGAAACAAAGGAGTGAGAGATCCGAGCCGTGAGCGAGGCGATGCGCCAATGGGAGGCCGCCTTCGGGCGCGCGACGGCCTGAGCCGCAGGGGCGCGGGGTGGGGCGGGGCGCGTAGGGGCTCCGCATGGGCCGCGGGCCGCCGCTGGTGAGCGCGGGGGCTCCGTGGGGCTGGAGGCTCCACAGAGCCGGGGTCGCGGGGAACTCTGCCGGGCCAGGGGCTCCGCCGAGGCTTCGGGCGCGAGGGGCGCCCTCCACGCGGCAGGGGGCTCGGTCCCCACGGAGATCGCCGTGGCGGCCTGGAGCGGTGGGACGCTGTCCTGCCTCGTCGCCCAAGTTTCGGGAGCTACGGCGCGATTGACGCTTCCCCAGGCGCGGCGCGGGCCGGCGCGGCGGCCAGGGCGCCTTGTCCCACCGCGGCCGTTGGCTCCGCAGGTGGGGGCCGCTCCGCGAGCCGCCCTGCCGGACGCTACCTCCGCAGCCGCTCCCGCCGCCGCCCGTGCCTTCCGCAGGTGACGGCGAGAGCCGGCAGCTCCGCGCCGCGAGGTAACACACGGCTGGGAGCATGAAGGGCTACCTGGACCAGCAGGTGCCATTCACTTTCTCGCAGGTGAGTGGCAGCCCCCCGGCCTGGGCCAGGCCCGCTCCGGGCAGGACTTCTCGGGCTGATCTTTCTTTCCACAGCAGCCGCCGGACCACGCCGCTCCCGGTTGTCGAGCTCAAACGGGCGCTCGGAGGACACCCGCGGCCCCGGGCCCGCCGCCAGCTCAGGAGTCGGAAGGTGAGTTTAGGGGGAGGAGAGAATAGAGAAGGCTCTGGGCTGCGACCAGGCCCCCCCGACGCTGTCCCGCCCGGCGCGGCGAGCACCAGAGCATCCTGCTGCCCACCCCCAGCACTGCACTGAGCAAACCTCTCATTTCTCCTGCAGACCTCTTCCAGGATCTAAACCAGTTCCAGGAGACTTGGCTGACAGAAGGTAGGCTCATTCCCCTTGCTCTGCTGAGTTTCTTTTTCTTTCTATCTTTCAGTAGTTTGTCTTTTGATATTTGTTCTATTCTTCCTTTGCTTTGTTTGCCTGGCTCCAAACAGTATTTTTTTTTTATCCTTGCCAACCTCTGGCTTGTGTAAATGAAGGATCATGAATCACACTATTGTGCTGGATATTTGCTTAGAAATGGAACTTGGCTGTTAGCCCATTTTCCTAGTTAAGATTTTTGTTTCAACCTCTACTTGCAACTGCTGGGATTTTGTGCTAATTTGTCACTTATTTTTGCTAGTTGACAAAACATGGATGATTTCTTAAATCATAATCCATTCTTTTAATCTGAGGAATAAAATGATGGTTTTAACAATTTTTCTTAAAAATAATTCTCTGATGGGACCTTTCTGGATTTTATGTGTCTTTCAACACATCATTCAGTACTGATGTTTAAATTATTTTGCCTTTTGGCTTCAAGGAAGAGAATTTCAAATCCTGAGCAATCCTATTAATTCGAAGTGAAAATAATTTTAAGCAATCTGATCAATTTGCTTTAGCTCCAGCACTACAAACAGCCCATCTTCGGAAAGATTCAATATATATCGTCAAGGATGGAATCTTGCTAAATATAAAATTACTGTGATAGTGTTACATAACAAATGTTTAACAACAATAATAATATGCATATAAGAATATACATGCTATTTTGAGCAAAGTTATTTCCTCTAATTTTACCACTAGTGAAAGACAATCTGTCAAATAATTCTTCAGAAAACAAAGCCTCCAAAAAGGTATTTTCCAACTGAATAAGAATATTTTTAAAAAATCAAATGTTTTACATTCATTTCAAGTTGAAATTAAATGCTTTTGATCAAGCAGTATTCAGGAGTGTGAGGATTGTAAGGATGCAAAAGCAATATCTGGAGGCTGTTCCAGGATTAAAATAATCATCTAGCTTCCATCACAGAACAAAAACATGTTAACTGCTGCTCATCTAATAGAAGTGCTGTGTGTGCAGACTTTCTTTAGACTAGTTTATCTTAAATCTTCAAAACACTTGGGCTGCCAATAAGATAAAGTTGCCTCAGAACTGGTTTCTGGTAGATTCTGAGTTTTAGACTTTCTAATGTTAGCTTAATATTTTTAATTTTCTCACTCATCCAAAGACTTTGCATGGAATTGCTTGCCACATGTTTGTCAGTAGCAGTTTGTAGTATTAATTCATAAATATCATGAGGTGAAAGAAAGGCCACATCACGGCCTCACAACACTGAATGGAAAAAGGTAACCCACTCTTCCATGATTAGTAAATGATAATGCAAACTCCAGAAAAAATGTAGGAACAAAAAACTTTATTTCCTATTTAATACCTTCCAATTCCAGAAAGAATTGTCTTGTGACTACAGTGTTGGATAGAAACAGATTTGGGTTCTCTTAGTAGCTCTGTCATCTGCATCCTGTGGAACAGGACAAACTTCTCATCCCTCAAAGTTCCAACTTCTTCATTTGCTATTTATAAGTATTAATACTTTGTATTTCCATGGTACCCTTCATTCAAATAATTTTAGGAACTGTGCCATTTTCTATGAATTTATCCTTGCAATGTAGCTAGCAAGCGTGCATTGCAGTCTTCATTTTCTGTATGGGGCAGCTGAGTCCCAGCACATCCTTATGACTTGCTCAGAATTGCACAGCTGAGAAGAGATTCCAGGTGTCCTGGTACCTGGTTTTGCACTATAACCACAAAAAGCGTGAGACCCTTCCCATGGCAGTCAGTGCTTCATAAAATTCAAAGAAAAATCTCTGAATTTTCATCCAAAGTTTTCTTTGAATTACTATTGATTATTTGGAGTTAAGAAGGTAAGATTTTTGTGAGAACAAGATTAAATGAGAGGGTATGCCATACCCCAGGAGTAGCAATCATTATGTACAGTAGATATAAAAGATCTAAGAAACGGCTCTGTAACAAGCCTTGTCTTTGCAAGGTCGCAGTAGGATCCAGGGAATAAAACCCTGCAGAAGGCTGGTTTTGTTCCATTTGTCTCACTTTACTGAATAGATTTCCATTATCTTCTTGTCTTTATCAGATTTTGCTCCACACCAAATAAATGCAAGAGCAACACTGGGCTTGCCAGCCGCTGCCTGGCCAGCTGCAATGCAAGAAATGCCCCCAAATAACTACTCTATGTTTTTCTAGCATAGAAAGGTTCTTCTTATATAGCCTATAGCACCTAGTCAAAGTGAAATCTCTGGTAAATGCAATGTGCTTTAATAAACTTACAATTTTGGACTGCATATATGTGAAAATATTTTCTCAGATCTTTCTGAAGATACTGTTTTGAGTATGGTGACCCCCCATTTCCAGACTTTTAACAAGAAAAGTTGCCCTCTGAAGCAGACTATTATTTTTCCTGTATTCACCAATATTACAAATTATTTTCCTGGATGGTGAGAATAACTTTTTTTGGATGGTCCCATATATGAGTCTCTCTGCTAGCATTTGGTCATGAGAAGAAAACTGAAAAGTTCCTTTCTAAACAATGCAGAAGATGACTCACTGAAATAGAAATAAAATGAAAAAAATGAAAATATGAAATATTTTATGTAATCTCTCCTATACCACATCATTTAGAAATTTAGCTATTTTATTTTATTCCATCTTACAGATATTTATGTTAGTTTTAAAAGGGAAGACAAATTCATGAAGGAAGCAAATTGTAAATATAAGTACATACCATACATTCAGCCATATATGTGATCTTAAAAAGTTAAGTACCCATAGATACATATTTCTTAAGATAGGTGGTTTCATTCATAGGGCTATCTTTTTGTTTACTTGTGAGTAGTGACGACTAATTTTTTTCATAGTCTGTATCCATAACAAAAATACCCAGGACTTGATGAGGCTGCGGGAAGGACCCCACCGGAGCCAGGCTTGGAGCTCTGTTAAGCCTCCGTGCTTTCCACTGACTGCCTCTCCCAGCAGAACAAGCCCGAGATGCACTTCTTGCAGCTCTACCAGAAGTGCGCCATCTGTATTTTGTTGGGGGGGGGGGAAGGGGAAGGTTTCAAGTGGGAAAAGGAGCAAAAGCTTTTAGACCTCTCTTTCCTGTATGTAAAAAGCCCAGTTTGAAATTCTCATTCTTTACAAGTATCTTAGCAAAGAAAGGCAGAGCTGTCTTCCAACAAAGGTCTATCCTTGGAGATGATCATACTTGGTTTCTACTGCCTAAATTCATTTTTTCAGATGCATGAAGCTAAACAATATAAATATTGAGATTTTTCCTTTCCTTTCTCCCCATATTTATTCAGAAAATGTTTAGTTTGCCCTCAGGCAGAGGCCCTAGGTCCATGTTCTGCCTGTGCACTTGATGTATACTGCTCCTTGCTGTGATGAGCTGTCAGTATGCTTCATACCAAAACCAGCTCTTGCACAACATGCCAAGATGCATCTCGGATGCTAGTAGAGCACAAGCAGATTGCCAGGACCTGCTAGGCAAAGCCAGCTCAAAGCAGCATATCTCAGTGCTCTTGTCCTGGTTAAATTTTGTGAAGTCTTGCAACAATGTTTGCAGAGTATGGTGTGTCTGACTGCTGGGGAGGGGGTTGGAGCTTGGGCTGAGGCTTGAGCTCAGGGGTCCGACAGCAGCCGAAACATGGGAAGCTGAAAGGGCTGGTGGAGAGGAGGTGCCAGTATATCTGGATGTGTTTGTCTTTGGTGGGAGAAGCAACAAGACTGAAACTTCTAGCAGGCTTTTCATTTGGGAATGGAAGGGCATGTTCATCTGGGTGAGGTACGGTGGTGGGGAACATGGCCAGTGCTGCTCAGCTCTTTTCAGGAGGCTGGAGGGGGCAGTGCAGCAATGCCAGGTGGATTGCCTTGAGCTGTCACCACAATGTAAAGTGGGCTCAGTATCAAAATGCAGGCTGAATTCTGGTCGTAATGTGGTTCTGATTTTAGGGTAGTGTGCCTTTATCTTCCTTAACTCCTTTTCTTTTTGTGATGGGTCAGAATTTAAGGTACTTGTAGATAAATGCAGAGGTCGCTGCTGCCAAGGCAAAAGCTGGATTGGATGCCCACTTTCTGTCTTCTGCTGTCTAAGGACAGACTTATAAGAGATCTGCTTTAACAAAATCCTATGTCCTGGGCTGTGGCGGGATGTCCAAGGGCACCATTTTGACTGGCTCATGTAGGTTTCACAAAGAGAAGACAGGGGCAAACCGTCTTGTGGAGTGGGGTAACCTGGCACAGTTAAATTATGGTTGGGACATCCGGATGAGTTGTCCCCTCTGTGAACATCTGAGGGTGGAAGCTTCCCTTGGTTAATAAGGAAAGCAGGACTGGCAAAGAATGTGTGTAGCTGCCTCCTCCATGAAACAAAGGTGGCTAGGAACCCAGCCCTGCACGTCCAAGATATAAACAGAAGAGGACTTGTTGTATAAACTGAAATTCCCATGTCCGAACTGTTTAGTTGCACTATTGGCCACGTTATCTGAGCTTGCATGTTGGAGTAATCTCTGTGGGACACATCAGGATTAATAAATATGACTCCCTGGTTTGTGAAGAGGTATCAATGTCTAAAGCCTCTCCAGTTTGTCTAAAGGAGGCAGCAAGCCTGAAGCTTTTTAATGATGTTGAGATGCCAATGTTGCTAACTCTTTTACTGCTTATCACATCCAGCAACAACTTGTGCAGTGAGACAGGCTGTTCAAGGAATGAAGGCAAGACCTCCATTGCTTCAGACGGCTTTATTAGAGAGTTGTTGAGGCATTCAAATGGCTCAGGCCTCACTGCTATTTTCGGAGTGGTGCTGGCCACAGGCAGGTCCTCTAGCCACGGGTTTCCCTGCACCACGGTGCAGGGGAAAAGCAGCTGATTGCCATTAGGTACCTATGAGTGCTTCCACTTATATTTCCTGTTTGCAAAACAATGCACATGTACAAGGCACTATTAACCATCCTTTTCCTCCCCTTCTACCAGGTTATACCATTTTTTTCCTTCTCTGAAATGTTTTCTTTTTGCTGATTTACAAGTTGTAGCCTGTTCCACAAGTTCTAAGCTATCCACTAATTCTGGAGCTACTGCAAGGATAGTTTCTATATGAAGGCACAGATACTTCCCATTCCTCTCATCACCTTGATATATAGCCTTGCCGATTTTACCAGCTGGTAGCTGTTCTTGTTATGCTAAATGCTTAGAGAATCCTGCATGTTATATTTCTAAGGAAAAATGTGACCCTTGAGCAAATAGACTTGCTGTTGTTCTTTTTTTATTTCAAAGGCAAGAGAGAAAGAAACTGACAGGCTGATAAGGGGTAGATCTGCAAGCAGAGGAACTGTATTTGTTACTCCCAAGAGGAAACTAGCCCTAGTCACTAAAGTGCATTCCAGCAGAAAGCTTGTATTTTCCCTGCATAGTCTGATTTCTGCCTTACTGTTAATTATGCCACACAAAGCGCCCACACCAGTCTAATTCTTCTCTTCTCTCCGCTCCCTCGGCAGCTCAGGTTCCAGACAGTGATGAGCAATTTGTGCCTGACTTTCATTCAGAAAACTGTAAGTAGCACGGGGTCTAGGGCACCTCTCACGGGAGGTGGGCAGGATATACTTAAACTAAACAGATATGTGAGTAAGATGCACAGAGTGAGGCCCAGGTACTCATTCCATTCCTACATTGTTGTGACAGTGACCAAAAAAAACAGATTAACTGTCCACATCCAGACAGTGCAAATGCATCTGCTGAGGGGTTTCAAAGAATATATATCATAGCTGCTGTATGTGTGAATAATCAGGCCTCCCTGAACATCCCTGAGAAAAAGTGTTACTATGACAGTCAAAGGTAAAATATATGGCATTATCTCCATCAGAGAAAAAGTCCATTGGATGGTAGGTGGGATGAAGGATGCTGTGACTCCCACGGGCTCTGCTCACCTGCCCCTGGGTGATCATGCCTTGCCAGGGCAGTCTCTCAAGGCTGTGACCCTGTCTGCTACAAAGCACAGTGTGAGGGCATAGTACCCCAAAGAGCTTTGCTGTCCAGCCTGACTTTTCTGTTCTTGGCAGAATGATTGCAAGAGTCTACACAAAAGTGTACAAATTATAGCACAAACATTTGGTCTGAGTGCTGGCCAAAGCATTTCCTCGTTGCAGAGGATCCCACCATTGCACAGTCTGCAGGAGCTGTCTACACCACTGCTATGCAATCCTGTCTACCCTCGCCATGCTGGGCCTGTCCTCTCCTCTTGCCATCATGTCACGCAGGAGCTGGTGTGGGGCTGACTCCAACTGCTTTCCGTGAAATTTGTACAGATGTTGTGGGCTAGTTGTGCATTGCAAGCAGCTGCAGGAACCCAGAGCCTGGACCATGACAGGCATGCCAAGGCTGCAGGAAGATGTCACACCATTCCCTGGGCATGTACACATCTGGCAGCTCACTGAGAGCAGAGATGTGTGTTTAAAGCTGTTGCAGTCACCTTTGGTGCTCTTTCTGCAATGATGCCCCTCTCTGCCTGGGGGGAGCAGAATTCTTCCTCCTTTTTTTGTTTTTCTTCATGAAAACTAAAATGAAATGCTTTTCCTGATTGTTCTGGTGTTCCTCCCTCGCCTGGACTTGGCTCCGCAGCACAGCTGGGCTTGCTCTGAGTCATACGACTTGTTTCTTCCTCTCTTTGACCTGGAGCTGAGGAGAGGGCTGGTCCCATGTTTCACTCTGAATGAATGAGCTGGTTGTAATGCGATAGCCTGTTCCAGCTATTGGGGCCGGAAAGAGTTGGCCGCTCCTAGCACATTTAGCTTCTTGAGGCTTGAATGGAGCTCAGTGTACTAGACCGAGCACTTTTTTTTTTTTTCCCTAGGCTCAGTTGACACATCAGCAGTTTTAGTGTGGTTCTATATATCTGTTTACTCTGCGCATTGAAAAGAGCTGCTGCAGACAGAACGGGAATGGGTGCTGCAGGCATAGAAAGATGCTTTTCTCCTGCTCTTCCCTGGGCCAGGACTGTTTGCACAGATGCAGAACTGCCAGGTTTTGGATACCAGGTGCATCCCTCGTGTGGGCCAGGCCCTCCAAAAGGGTGGATTCACACCCATCTTCTGTCTGGATAGTGCCAAGAGCTGCTTGTGAACAGGCCACTCTGCTCAGGCCTGGCTGTAGGACACCCCATTGTCCTGAGCAGGAGCCAGAAACAACACAAGGCTCAGGACTCTTAAGGATATATTTGTTTATATTAATTTCTGTCAGACTGTTTGGATCCCTTTGGATTCTTGAGTGATGTAGGGATTAAAGATGGGCTTGAAATCCAGGGCAGGCAAAAGGAGTGAGGTTTCCCCCCCTTATATTGAGGAAGTTAATTTGAGAGAGGGGCTGGCAATAGAAAGCAGCTATACCATCCTGAGCTCAGAGAGGCACCTGCAGCCCTTCTTCCAGCCGTGTGGATAGCTGCTTGCTGCAGCACTTCTGAGAGACAGCTAGTCCTGCATGTGCAGAGAGATGTAGCTTGGGGGTGGCAGGTGCATATAAGGTTCAGGTTGTTCCTGCAGTAAACTCAGAAAAAGTCTGACTTATTCACAGGTCAGGATGTAACTTCTCTCCCATAAAGCTGATAAAGCTGTAGCCATAGCTCTGAACATCCCACTCTTTCCAAGCAGCATGGTGTCAGCTGGAAGAGGTGGGAGTGAACCAGTAAGCGAGGACCAGAGCTGGCCTTATTCAGCGCTCACAGTTTTGATGTGGAGGGCAGGTGTCTCACTTGTTTGGAAAAAAAAGCCCAGAACTTATGAACCCCTCTCAGGTTACTTTCCTTCCTAAGTCCAGTGACATCCTGACAGCAGTAGCAGAGCTCAGAGGCAAAGGCATAAGATCCTTAATGTGTCCTTCAGCCAGCATAAGCTTTTCTGAGGAACTAGTGAAGGAAGTTTTGCTCCTTGCTGGATTTAATTAAGCATAAGAAGCAATAATATCCACATCCTACTTCATAGAATCAGTAAGGTTGGAAGGGACCTCTGGAGATCATCTAGTCCATCCTCCCCGCTCAGCAGGGTCACCTAGAGCATGTTAGACAAGGTTGCGTCCGGGCAGGCTTGGAATATCTCCAGAGAAGGAGACTCCACAACCTCTCTGGGCAACCTGTTCCAGTGCTCTGCCACTCTCACAGCAAAGAAATTCCTCCTCACATTCAGGCAGAACTTCCTGTGGTTCTGTTTGTGCCCATTGCCTCTCATCCTGTCACATGGGACAACTGAAAAGAGTTTAGTCCCCCCGTCCCCTTGACACCCTCCTTTCAGGTACTTATACACATTGATAAGATCCCCCTTCAGTCTTCTCTTCCCCAGGCTGAAGAGGCCCAGCTCTCACAGCCGTTCTTCATAGTGCAGGTGCTCCAGCCCTCTGATCATCTTTGTAGCCCTACGCTGGACTCTCCGGCAGCTCCGTGTCTCTCTTGTACTGCGGAGCCCAGAACTGGACACAGGACTCAAGATGAGGCCTCCCCAGGGCTGAGGAGAGGGGCAGGATCACCTCCCTCGACCTGCTGGCAACACTCTTCCTAATGCACCCAAGGATACCATTGGCCTTCTTGGCTACAAGGGCACATTTCTGGCTCATGGTCAATTTGTCATCCACCAGCACTCCCAGGTCCTTCCCTGCAGAGCTGCTCTCCAGCAGGTCAGCCCCCAGCTCGTACTGGTGCCTAGGGTTATTTTTCCCTAGGTGCAGGACCCTGCACTTGCCCTTGTTGAACCTCGTGAGGTTCCTCTCTGCCCAACTCTCCAGACTGTCCAGGTCTCTCTGAATGGCAGCACAGCCCTCAGGTGTATCAGCCGCTCCTCCCAGCTTGGTATCATCGACAAACTTGCTGAGAAGGCACTCTGTCCCCTCATCCAGGTCATTGATGAATAAGTTGAACAGGATGGGACCCAATACTGAGCCCTGGGGAACTCCAACTAGACTCCATGCCACTGATGACGACCCTCTGAGCTCTGCCTTTCAGCCAGTTCTCAATCCACCTCGCAGTGCACTCATCTAACTCACACTTCCTGAGCTTATCTAGGAGGATGTTATGGAAGACAGTGTCAAAAGCCTTGCTGAAGTCAAGGTACATAACGTCCACTGCTCTCCCCTCATCTACCCAGCCAGTCATTCCATCATAGAAGGCTATCAGATTGGTTAAGCAGGATTTCCCTTTGGTGAATCCATGCTAGCTACTCCTGATCACCTTCTTTTCCTCCGTATGTCTGGAGATGACATCCAGAATGAGCTGTTCCATCACCTTTCCAAGGATGGAGGTGAGGCTGACCAGCCTATAGTTACCTGGGTCCTCCTTCTTGCCCTTCTTGAAGACTGGAGTGACATTGGCTTTCTTCCAGTCCTCAGGCACCTCTCCAGCTCTCCATGACCTTTCAAAGATGATGGAGAGTGGCCTGGCAACAATGTCTGCCAGCTCCCTCAGTATCCATGGATGCACCCCATCTGGGCCCATGGATTTGTGGATGTCTAGCCTGCCCAGAAGGTCTCTAATTCTATCCTCCTCAACCAAAGGAAAGTCTTCCCTTCTCCAGACTTTCTCCCTCACATCCAGGCTGCCCTGGGTAGGTAGGTAGGGCTGCCCTTAGCAGTGAAGACTGAAGCAAGGAAGGCAGTCAGTAATTCTGCCTTCTCTGTATCTCTTGTCACCAGGACCCCGCGCCATTCAGTATACGGCCCACGTTTTCCCTAGTCCTCCTCTTGCTGCTGATGTATTTGAAGAAGCCCTTCCTGTTGTCCTTAACATCCCTTTCAAGACTCAATTCCAACTGGGTGTTAGCCTGCCTCGCTGCCTCTCTACATACTCTGACTGCATTCCTATAATTCTCCCAAGTAGCCTGTCCCCTCTTCCACATTCTGTGTATTTTCTTCTTCTGTCTGAATTTTGCGAAGAGCTCCTTGCTCACCTGTGCAGGTCTCCTGCCCCTTTTGCTGTACTTCTTACCCATAGGGATGCTTCCCAATGCTGTAAACTGCAACCCATATTTGCTATTCATGAAATCCTAATCAGCTCAGAGATATTCCTCCTCATCTGCATCTGGCCATGACCAGTGACTAGTGCACTGAAAACAGGGCAGAACTTTTTGTCTTTTTCCTATTCCATCACTTGAGTTTTGGATGAGCAGAGGGGTTAAGAGGTTCCCCCCATCCCATCTCTAGGGATGCTGGACTGTTAGCGTGGAAGAGATTCAACGGTGGGAAACCTGCATTTGGAAATGATACAGACAGCTGTTGAGAGCCAGCTTGGCAACCTCCAGTCCAGGAATTGCAGACTCCTGTAGAAGGGCCTGGTCTTTTTCCTGAGTACTGAAGTGTAAACCTGATACAAGTCGTGAAATCAGATCCTTCAGGAGGAGACTGCTGAGAAGACCTGACAGCTCCTCTTCCAACTTCGAGGTGAATTACAGTGAAAGCAACAGCTTGGAAGTCACATTTCTGCTCCATACTCAGCTTTAATGCTGACTTGGTTCCTTTGAAAAAGGATTTTAGCTATCTGAAGCTTCTTGCCCAGAAGCTTCTGAAAACAGTGCTTGTGTAAGGTGTCTGAGTACAAGTTAGCCTGGTGAAAGTCTGTATGCAATATATATAATAGTATTTTCCCACAGACAACTTTTAGCGGTTTGTCTAGGAACAAGCTAGCTGTGTCTAGGAAAACCTTAAATTCACAGTCCTATAGGACAAACTATATCATCATGTCACTATAGTGTGACATTGTATTAGTGCATTATAATTTAATGCAGTGCTACTCACAAGATATGATTATCAGGTATGTCAATGAGAGCATTTTACATGATACAAATCAGAGCTTTGCTTTTGTGAGCGGAAAACTATAATATGCACATGATACCCTTTGGGACACAACAGAAGATGTTTGTCCCAGCCTTGAACAGCTTAAGAAATTGCCCACTCTAAATCCCTCTCAAGAGTGCTAATATACTTTGTGATGATCTATGGTATTCTAAATCTGCTCCTTTAAGGCAGATGTGCCATATAAACCTCATTAAATCAAGGGCAGAGCTTAGGAAACTCCGGTGAATGCCTTTTGGCATTGTTTTTTCTCTCAGAGCCAGCTGAACAAGGAGCAAGGTGGTGGCATCTGAACTGATTTGTTTTTGGCTAACATAAACATCTCTCCAAAGATGTGAAAGGTTTTAACTTGATCTTTCATTTCTCTCTTACAGTAGCTTTTCATAGTCCTCCTGCTAAGGTTAAGAGGGAGCCCCAGAGTCCCTCCTCGGACCCCACACTGTCCTGCAGCCATAAGCAGCCTTTCCAGTACCACAATGGCAAGCAGTGCCTTTACATCAGGTAATACAGCTGGCTCAGGGGAGGGACAGGAGCTGCTATGAAATGAATAATACTGCATTATATAATGATGAGGTGTTATCACCACAGCCTGGATATGTTACCATACAAATTGACCAGTGGATCAGCTAGTGGCATCCTGCTCAGGCTGCCATCTGTTGGAGGAGATATCTCAGAACTGCACAGGGTAGATCTGGGTCTGCCTTTTGGTTCTTCCCTAGAGCTGCCTCTCAACTGCCCTGATGTACTCTCTCTCTCCATTTCTCCTTTCCCAAATCTGTCCCATAAGGGACTCCCTGACACTACCACCCACAGTTCTAGCCCTTTGCCAGAGCTGTTGCATGACCTCTTCAGAACAGACACCTTCTCCAGTTTGCTGCTTGAGGGGATATTGCTGTCACGCACAGGCACAACCAATGATCAGAAAGGAAGGAGCTTCTGCTTTGCTTCTGGCCTAAGTGGTTGGATGGGGAGACAACATATCCACCTGTGACATGTTTTCCCTGGGTGCTGCTACAAGTCCTTCTTGGAGAGTTGTAATGCCCCAATATCTGTTTGACTATCCCAGTGCCTATGATCAGACCAGACAAGTTGGAATCAAGTCCCCCAACCCAGGACATCCACTACAGTCACCACTCCAGCATTTCCCTAGGCAAGACAGGAGCTTCCTGAGCCCTGCGGGTCCTCCCCACTCCACCTCCAGCTGTGGATACCTCATGGAAAACAGGTGAGTGACTGCCAAGAGGAGGCACCACTGCCCTCCTCAGTGGTCTGGGGAGAAAGGGCTGCAGCGAGTGAATTAAAGCTCTCATCTTCCAGCAGTCACAGGATCCCCCTATCCAAAGTACCTGGGACCCACAGCTGCTGCCCTGGTTTTCAGAGGACATCTGTAGCCTTAAGCCCATCAGATATTGTGAACGATGGGCTGGGTGGCAGCCATTATGAACATCTTTTGTTGGGGTGCCTTCCCTGCCCACCTGTGCTTGTAGCCCCCACGTCCTTAGTCAGAGCCTCCCCCCACCAGCCTGAGGTTGCCCCAGCCGCCCTGCAACAGGGGCCAGATCAGATGGCCAAGAAACAACCATGCCATGGCCTCTCCCTTCTTCTAGCTCTGTCTACCAGCCAGCTGTAGAGATGTGCCGCTCCTTCCCCTCCTCGCAGGGCATGGCCCGAGAAGCCCCTGTCGCCTACCAGCGCCAAGTGCCTGAGCCCTGCCTCCAGTACCCCCAGCAGGGCTTCAAGCAGGAGTACCAGGACCCACGGTATGAGCAGGCGAGCCAGGGGGGCAGCAGCTGTCAGTACCCGGTGGCTGTGGTGGTCAAGCAGGAGCAGGCCGACTATGCGTATGACGCAGGTAGGCAGAAGGAGCTCGCTCAAACTGTGCGAGCCGGGCGTCAGTGGGGGTGAGTGAGCTGCTGGCCAAACAGCCATTGGTGGTGGTGTTTGGGCTTTGAAATGGTACTGCTTTGTCTTCAGGAGTGTTATTACTATTCACTTTACATGGAAGGCAGTCAGACCATAGCAGCAACTATGTGAAAATCCCTAAACTAGACAGATTAATGTGCTGGACAGCTTTGTTTAGTGAGCTCCGGTACCAGGAGTTTCCCACTGATGCCATCAGAACAGAGGAGAGGGTGTTCCCAATTTTGTGTGGAGTTTAGTCTTCGGGGGATGTGTGGACTGGTGGGTGGTGGAGAGAGAGCAAAGTGAGGTCAGTGTTTAAGAAATCACGCTGAAAACCTTCTGTAAACAACAGCAGAAAGGAGACAAACGAATGTCTTGGAGCCTGTACAGAAAAGCCTCTCTTCAGCCCCTGGAGCAAGAGGTTGGTGACATGGTGACCTCCGTGTGTTGGCAACTGGGCAGAGTGGCACTGGGCACAGGGATTGCACTGTGGAGCCTCCAGCCCCCATCCCCGCACCATCTGTGCCTGCACGCCTCTGCTCTGAATGGAGGCAGAGGAATTTCATTCATGAAATGGAGGCATCAGAAGCCGCTGCTCTCCCAGATGGGCTGGCGGGTGTCAACTTTCACCGCTGCTGCTGCTGCCGCCTCACTGTAGATGACGTCGGCCACACTGGAGATGCCAGGCAGCGCACTGCTGCCTGCAGCAGGTCATGGGCACAGAGAGCCTCTGCCCAAGTTGGGGGTTACACTGCAAGAGAAACCAGCCCTGTTCTGGCAAACAGATCATTGCTCTGGACTTGGGGAGTTAGCAATGAACTGGCCACTTCCAGCGACAGGCCCAATCTCAGAGCTGGATCTGTTGGCTGGGCTAAGTGCAACTCAGCTGGTCTGTAGTGTCAACCTCCTCCTGCTCCTTCCCCAAGAAACATGGCACACAGAACAGGTATTGCAGGTTTCAGGGGATCATGATGGGGAAAAAAAGTTTATCTATAAATTCCAAAGATAGCTCTCTAGACACCAGACAGATGAAGTAATTCTCTTATTTTCCACAAGGGTTAAATGTTATTTTTCAGCAGACCTGCCTAGACTCTTGCTACTCCGCTACTGCTTGTGCAATACCCTGGTCTAGCAGGCAAGTTGCTTCTGCTTTCCTGTTTTAATGGTCATTTTGAATTTGCTTCTTTCAGAAAAAATAAATACACAAATAAAAAGCTCCCATGAGAGTACGGATTGTGTTTCTGTGGCCATGCTGATTCCATACTTTCACTAGGTCCTTCTATCTGGACAGGGGAAGAAAATGTACAACCCATGGAAGAACACTTTTGTTAGCATAGTTTACGATCGTAATAATGCTCAGTACCCTTATGCCCTTAGCAGCAAAATGTCTGCCTAAGGCAAACACAGCACACAAGGAAAACCATAAGGTAATCTTTCCAAAGCTCCCAATTACAGCTTCCATTTCAGCAAAAGGTGGAAAATAGGTTTGATTTAGAAAACAGGATACAGAGGCTATAAATTGCAGTGCCCAGCAATAGCATATACTGTACAGAGAGTTTGAAGAGCTTCTGCTTGTTTTCAAACTGAGATTGTTTTAACTTTTATGCTTTCTCCATTGTTTATGCAAATTACCTATTTTGATGTGAAAAAGTCGGTAAAACTTAAAATACCTGAAATGAGGTTTCTGAGATGCACTGTTCAGTGTCACTGCAGAGTGTTTCAGAACTATTCAGCTGTTGCTGCTGTCCTTTAATGTCAGCATAGTGCCCCCAGAGAAATGCAATGCCTTCTTTACCTGCGACAGCTGTAGCAGAGTTCAGTTATCTTAAACTAAGCTTTAGAGAAAGGAGAGGTCTCATACAAGTTTACCTTTTTGTCTGCGATTTTGCCTTGAGAGTGGAGTGCAGGTGTGGACAGAAAATCTCTGCTACTCTGAGGGATGGCATGTGATAGTATCACAGGGATACAGTACTCTGATTGTGATAGGAAGTGTAAGGCAGGTGAAGTTGTGGTGGGCTGGCCGAGAGCTAGGAAGTTACCTGGTGTGGTAGGAGCCCTTTAGGAGTGCCTTAAGTTGGATATTAGTCTAGCAGCTGCACGAGAGCACATCTGGAGAGCAAGATGTTTCTGCCTTTGGGTGTGCTTTGCAGGAAAATCAGCTTGTTAATTGTTCTGCAGATGTTCCTGGCTGTCCTTCCATGTACATGAATGTTGAGGGTTATCCAAGCCAGTCAAATACAGAAGGCTCATTAGGTGAGAAACTCAGTAGCTGCCTTCCTTTCCCCTGCACCTGCATTGTGTTGCCCTCTAGCATCAACCTTTCTGCATCTCTAACTGCACGTGCTGCTTTCTCTTCTAGGCTACAGCTATGACAAGCAGATGTGGTCCTCTGCTGATGATGTCTGTGTTGTTCCAGAAAAATTTGAAGGTCAGAGAAAGAATGGCTTCCAGTTTGGGTGGTGGGTTTGCAGCCAGAGTCTCAGACCTGGATAAATGTGACCTGAGATGGGAGAAACTCTGAGACACCCTGCAGCTTCTTCAGGGGCAGCTCACAGCCATCCTCACCTTTGTAGCTCTCTTTAACAAGGCAGAAACTCTGCAAAGCTGCATGGCTGTTATCATTAGAACACCTTGTTTGTTCTCACTAGGAGACATCAAGCAGGAAGCTGGAGGGTTCCGGGAAGGACCACCATACCAGCGACGAGGATCGCTCCAGCTCTGGCAATTCCTTGTGGCTCTACTGGATGATCCAACCAATTCCCACTTCATTGCCTGGACTGGCAGAGGGATGGAGTTCAAGCTCATTGAGCCAGAAGAGGTGACACCATTTCACTTCTCTCCATGCTCTGAGGGAGCAGCCACCATTTCCAAGGCTGCAAACACACCTGTGGTTTTTCCTCTGGCCTGCCAGTGAGCCCTTCAGCAAGTCAGTTTTCAGAGGAGGCCAAAACACTTGGATGACGCAAATAGCAGGTTTAACAAAGGCTGGTTTTAAGTTTAGGCTCTCTGCAGTGCAGCGAGTCACATTTCTCTCAGCCTCCACTCCTCAGGCTGCATTGCTCCCCACCTTGCAGCACTCTCTGCTGTCCATGCACCCCCTGCTCAGGGCCAATGGGGCATCTAGCCCTGTGGATCACAGGAGCTTTCATAAAAATCTGGAGGAAACCATGTCCTAGTCTCAAGATATCTTGATATCAACATGTGTATTAATTAAGGTGTCATTTCTAATGCTATCATGACCCAAAAAGCCCACTAATATCTGACAATATCTGTGAGATATGCCTGGAATATCTGTTCGTGTCTTGCCCCTGTTAGAGTTGCATTTAGCACTGTTGTTACGTATCAGCCATGTGGGCACCCTCAGTGTAGATGAGTTATTCTGAGTGAACATATGTTTATAGCAGATTTTTCAGTATTACAGATGAAGCTGAAAACCATGTAGTGGGAAGAAGAGGCATACAGGTCTTCTAGTGGAGCTGTGCTGTCATTCACAGGCTGCTGTTAAACTTGCCTGATCCTTTCAGATAAAGGACAGCACAGGATCAAGCAGTCCTTTAGCATTCTGAAGCTTTCAAAGCCCTGGAGAGCAAGGAGAAGTGGTGACTGCAAATGAGCTCTGCAGTGGCAAGGAAAAGGCCTATCTATGATACAAGATATTTCAGTTTATTAATTCTACTCTTCTGCTTTAAAAGCAGCTAAATTTTTGTTTGATTTTATTATAAAGCCATTTTAAATGTCTGTATGTGCTTTGGTGCAGTGTTGTTCCCTCAAAAGAGAATCAGCCAAATCTGGTTCTTCTACTTCTGGGTGAGTTCAAACACTCACACACTCTGGCACTTTATTCTGCAGGTAGCCAGGCTGTGGGGCATCCAAAAGAACCGTCCAGCCATGAACTATGACAAGCTAAGCCGGTCCCTTCGCTACTATTATGAGAAGGGCATCATGCAGAAGGTTAGTTTGCAAAGCAGCTAGAGTTCGACGTCTTTTCATGATGCTTCCCTGGTTTGTGACAGGAAATCACAGGACATACTGGAGTTGGACAGACTTCCAGAGCTTTCCTTCCCCTAGGCTTCTCTTTGCAACAGGCAAAGAAAAAATTCCTATGAGGAAGGGGTAAAGGTACTGAATCCAGGGAGAAAGTGGGACTTCATTCAGTTGCAAGGACATATAAGCCGACTAGATTTACTGTGGGTGATGAAAGAGACCCTGCCTGGAGGCTGATCCCAAGTGCCAGGCATGCTCTCCAGACTCAGGGCATGGGAGGGGGGCAACAATGAGTATAGCTATGTGATGGCACAAGCTGCTCAGGGACTGTTGGTGCTGTTGCCATCCAGACAAGGAGTCAGCTGGCAGCATCCCTTTTCCCAGGTGCTCTTCCCAGGGAGAGTAGAGCAGCAGGAGGACAGCATTAGAAGTATGCAATCCTGACATGTCTCGGTGGGGGAAGGGCTAGAGCAGCCAGATGTTTCTGCAAACCTTCTCTGGGCTGAGGAGCATTGTGCTGACACTGCCAGTGTGCCTACAAATTCAGCTCATCTCTCCCTGCAGGTGGCTGGAGAGCGTTACGTGTACAAGTTTGTGTGTGAGCCCGAAGCTCTCTTCTGTCTGGCCTTTCCTGACAATCAGCGACCAACCCTGAAGGCAGAGTTTGACCGGCAGATCAGCGAGGAGGACACAGTGCCTCTTTCTCACTTGGATGAGAACACACCTTACCTGCCACACCTTGGGCGACTACCCCCACAGTTTTACGGCAAAGGCTACATGTATTAGCATTGCTGGGAGCCTGCAGGGACAGCCCCCCCCCCCCCCCCCCCCCCGCATGTGTATATAAGGAGACTTTGGTTAGTACTTGGTCAGTATAGGCATGTCCCCAGGCCAGCATGGGGCAATGCTAGGCTCTGGATACCTGCCTCAGTCAGGGAAAGGGTTCGACTCCACTGGTGGATAAGCAGACAGCCATTGTTAGAACTCCTTCATGCATGTGATGAGTCATCCTAGTTGGCAGGGTGGGACTAGCTTTTGGTGATGCAGACTACCTCCGAGCAAGGGAGCCCAGCTGCAGCATCAGTTCAGGTAGCTGCCACCTCTGGCTAGAGCAGATGAGCCTGTCACAGTCCTTCTTTTCAGCCAGGAAGGAGATGGGGTCCTACCAGATTTTGTCTCGATTTGAGAATGCTACAATACTGCTGCTGACCTTGTTCCTCCAGGGCCCATCCAGAAGCCCTGTACAAACTGCCCTCAGCAAGGGACAGCGCTGACCCACACAGACGAATCTTCGCTAGGGCAGACGTGCCTCCTTCCCAGGAGGGCTGCAACACAGCAGTCACAGACCACTCATAGCTGCTTTGTGGGAATGGGGAATACGTGTAGTCGTGTGTGTGCTTGTTCCTGCCTTACTTGCTTCATGCCAGGGCTGGTATTCAGGGCTCCATCTGAGCAGGATAGTGGGAGGGACTGTTCAGGGTTAGAGGAGTCCTGGAGCTCATGGCACCACATGCAGTGTAGAACAGCAGAGCTGTCAGGCTGCATGGTCTGGCACACAGCTCCTAGCCAGCCTCACCTTCAGGAAGGGGGAGCATGGGAAGCAGGAAGACTGGAGCCAGGTTTTCCTAACAACTACTTTAACTGGCTCACAGAGGTCTGGCTCTGGCCATAGGCTATGCTAAACTCAGTAACTTCAACAGACATCCTCAGGCTCTGAGTGCGCGCACCCTGGACCTGGCAAGAAAATCATCTGAGGCAAGAAAAGAACATGGTGAAGGTGTGTCAAGTAAATACTTTACAAAATAACCTAAAGCATACAAAGGTGTTAATGTCTTAATTTAGACTTAACCTCTGCAGCTATTTGCATGTTTGAAGGGAGTCTTCGAGTGGCAGTAGGGTGGGCATCTCTGCAGCCTGGTGTAGCACATGTAGCTTAACTAGACTGTGTCTGATTTTCCACAATGGGGGAAAAAAAATCTGTAACAGGTACCCCATCCCCATTGACGGGTGCTTCACTTTTAATTAGCAACTCCAGCCACATGACCAGTTAGAGAAGGGGCAGTATGGAGTGCCCATACAGCAGAAACCTGCTTTCTGCTCCTTCAGTGTGACACACTGGCCACCAAGTCGCCGGGGCCGCTGGTGTGGTCAGCCAGAGAGGGAATTCTGTACATTCATTGTAAACTGGGTTTTCCCCAGTATGGCTTCTGCCAGCCTTGTTCTCAGGCATGAGGGCCAGGAAAAGCAGCTCTGCCAGCCTGAGGACAGGTTAGAGTCTCAGGGCAGTCTGCTCTGCTGGTGCCTTGGTGTGCCCAGTGCAGCCCAGAGGCTCCATGTCCCAGCACCTCCTGGTGCTTCCGCCTTGCCTTGCTCTCACCGGGTAAGCATGCTTGCCCTGGGGTCCCAGGAATGAAGGTGAAGGGAACATTGGCATAATCTGTCTTTATTATTTATGAGTGTAAAAATACTATAATTAATAAATTAGTCTATATCTTTGGCCTGTGCCCCAGGGTAGTCTGTTCTTCCCTTCTGAGATAACTCTGCCCATCTCCTTGGCACCAGCTTGCAGCTTTGTGTAGCTTGATCCATGGAGTCCAGGGATGTGCATCTACTACTGGATCTTGGAGAGTTCAAAAAACAAACATTATGCTTGCTTGACCTACTCACAGCCAGCTACATGCAAAGCAATCAACCACCCTGTGATCATGGTCTCTTAAGTCAGGAGAAGGGTGGACCCACCTGCAGCCCGCCGCAGGCAGGGGATGAGGGGACAGGAGCCCAGCTGGGTCCTGCTCTCACTCCATAAGTTGGATCCATGCAGGTGTCACACAAAAAGCATGCAATGTTTTATTTTCACTGTTACTATGTTTTGTACCAAGCTAACAGGCTCCTGGCCTTTGGTATTGGTTTTTCATGACTCACTGCTGAATCTTACTGAGGAGCAATACCTGTTATGAGCTTCTCCAAGCATCTGCTGCAAAGTGTAGTAATTCTCCAGGGCACTGACAACCATTTGGGTCTGAGAATTTTATCACAAAAGCCCTCACAAATGACAATAGAGGACCAACAACAGCCTTTCTCTCTATTCTCCCTCTGCACAATTTGCCCACAGGCCACTGCAGCAGGAGTGGCTGCAGCACGCTGTCAGCGGTTCTGTTCTTTCTGGACAAGGGCAAGTGATGGTTTCTTTACAGTCTTACTGAGAATGCAGTTATCCTTGCTTTAGAAAAGCAAGAGGTAGACCAGCTGAAGGAGAAAAACTTCAGTCTGAGGCTGGCTGCTGCTAGCCTTAACAGGGAAGAAATACGGGATTTGGAAATGCAAAATTAGATTGTAAGGATGATGCTGTATTTTGCTACTTTCCAGGCTGCACAGGCAAGTAAACCCGTTGAGAATGTAGCATTCTTCCTGGCATTATTGTAAGCTTCCTGCACATGTTAGACTGCTCCTGGCAAGCCACCTGGCCCAGCAAAGGCCCCTCACTATGAGCAGTGTCAGTGAAGGGCACAGGAAGGGCCAGCAGCACATGTAGCAGGAGAGGTCCCGCTGTCTGTATTCAGGAGGCCCCTGACCAGCACTGGTGGCACACACACACACATGCAAGCACAACCTTCCCTGAGACATAGTGATGCCAGGGCAGGCACAGCCATAGCTGACATCCAGCAGCAAGGTGTCAGAGCTAAACACCATGAAGAGGCTGGGGAAAGCAACAGGAAAGTTTATTGTCTGAAGTGGCTGGCCATGTAGGTTTCATGTGCATCTCCACGGCAAGCATGAGGAGGGAGGAAGGCATTGCTGGGTCCCTGGGAGCTCTGCTGAGCCTGAGCCTCACTGCAGCTGCAGGCATCCTGCTGAAGTGCTGGAGCCTTTGGCGTGGCACCTGCCTCCTCCAGAGATTCCGGCTCTTCCAAAGAGATATACTTCTGCTTTCTGGAGGTGAAACATAGGGTTGTACCCTGCTGCAAGACCGGCAGCTTGCTTTTATTTGCTATTCATGTTTGCAGGATTCAAAAAGCATTTTACATGTGCTGGGCAGCACTCTTTGGGCACCCTCTGTGCAGCTGGTCCCTCTTCCAGAAAGGGGCTTTGGGGATTAATTCATGATGAGGTGGCACTTTAGCCCCAGGTTTCACTCAGGGTGGCCAGGTCGGTGCAGCAGATGGATTGCTGCACAGGGCAGCTCTGAGATCTCCCAGTCGAGAGTAGCTCTTCCTAAGTGGCCGATCTGAGCTGGGAGACAATAAATCCATGCTGTGTTTCCAGCACCACAAGGGTAGAACAGGCAGTGGATCAGGCAAGCGCTACCCATCTCTCATACTTCTCTGAAAGGTGCCAGACCACTTGGGCACCTGTGGGACCTCTCAGCATTGCTATGTCGGGAACCACGCTTTGCTGTGAACAGCAGCACCGTCCTTTGACACATTCAGTGCTTTGGCACTTCAGCAGGGAGGAGCATGCTGCTCACGTGGCACCAGTGAAACCACCTGGCCAGCAAGACCTGTTCACAGTGAAAACTCACTGCAGAGCTTTGCTCTGCTTCAGGTGGGTAAGAAAGCCAGTCTCATCCTTATGGAAAATCCTGTAATAATGGAGCTCTGCTCAGGACATTCAGTGACAGCTGGATGCAAACATACCTAATATTCTCACCTGTTCTTACCGTTGTTACTGATTACCCAGTTTTATACTGCTGTCTTGTGATGCTGCCTTGGGGCCAACTGGAAATAAATACTCCACAATTGTTTCTTTCCAAAACCATTTTTCCTAGCATTGTTCCCCCCCCCCCTTTTTTTTCCCCTAGAGCAGCTGCTGTTGTTGCCATGGCCTTGTCTTCACTCCTGCTGCAGCAGGAAGCACCAAAAATCTATTACCCAGACCATGATGCAAAGTTCCTTTCTGGTCATACTAAATAATTAACGTAAAACATTACAGCAGGTCCCAGACGTGCTCTTAGAGCATGCTGTCTAGGATGAAGAGATTAACCTCAGCATTAATGGGTTGCCATGTAGAGCCAAAGGACCTCAAGAGCATGGCTACAGGACTTTCTGATGCATTTTGCTGAGGATAAACAAGAAAATATTTGGCTCTACAGATTACATACCCTGAAATAACTATCAATGGAGTAATGAAGAACAAGGGCAGCACCTTCATGCCCACACACGCCGGGGGCTCAATTGGAGTGCAGCAAGCATGTTCCAGCCCTGTACTTGGCACTCGGGGACCAAGGCTGCCCCAGCCAGGGCCAGCCACATCACCAAGGCACAGGGGAGCATAGGGGCTCCAGGGATGGTAATGCTGCACTGTCTGAGTCCCTGTAGTGTTTTATGG
This sequence comes from Rhea pennata, assembly GCF_028389875.1. NCBI lineage: Eukaryota > Metazoa > Chordata > Aves > Rheiformes > Rheidae > Rhea > Rhea pennata. The sequence continues at coordinate 194,100 of NC_084688.1, forward strand.
AGACATCGTGCTCCTGGGAAAGATGCTGGCATTAGCTCTGCTGACATTCTCAAGAGATTCATTCTCATAAATGGATCAGCCCTGACAACACCCACGCACATCTCCCCTCCTCTGCATTTCAGTCGCAGTAACACTGTAATCTGCCACAATGCTGGAGACCTTTCTGTCCCATTAATATTGATCCTTCCAAGCCTGCACGCCAGAGTGAGGTCCAGATGTTCACTGCTGTAGAAAAGGGCTTGAACGCAAGTGCAGGTGTTGGAGAGAAATCCCACGTTCAAGTTATTTAACATAAAAGCCAAAGCCACTTCATGCCTGTGAGTCCACCTCCACTTGCAGTCACCCCAGCTTATGTGTAGGGCACAGAGCAGAGGAATAGAGCAGAGGAGAAAGCTTCTCCCACATGCATGTTTAAGTCTTAAATGCCTCTTTAGGCACTTACGGTATTGGTTAGTTCTTCAATTAACCAACAGAAGAAGGAAGAGGCAGAAAACTTTTTTCAAGCTTCTCACCCTGCTTCTGATGCAATTTTGTTTCCTAGGGTTGAAGAAAATCTAACACTAGATATCTGTCAACAGTCTTCTCAAACACTGTCACTTGGCTGACCTAAATGGGTCAAATCAAGCATCCACATTCTGAAATAACAGCAATATTTTTTGACCACTTTCCCGCTCTTGCAGTAGCCAAGCCATGGCATGAAGCCAGGTACTGTAGGACCTGTCACTGATATCCAAAGCAATTCACGGCCACCTCCTTGCCTAGGTCTTCTAGCAAAGGGGAACTAATAGTGAGCACAGACAGACAGGAGACAAGGAAGCCCTGTTTTCAGCATGTCTTGTAGAACAGAGCTGGGCTGGGACAGACTTGCCAGCTGACTAGCTTTGAGACCATTTTGAACTGGAATAAACCAGCCCAGCACAGCACAGCGTCTCCACCACTGATACAGGGACAGGGCAGCCAGAAGATTTATGGAGGTTACAGAACATACACATATAAAACATATTTGCTAGAATTAGGCCAGCTAGGAATACAGGGAGTGAGAATCTAAAGGACCATTGCATTCATAAATGAGAAATTCCATGAAGCTGCTAATAGGTCAGTATCACAGCCTTCTGCAATTGTCACAGAAATCTCATGCAAGCTGAGTTACTAAAAAAACAAAACCTTCTTTGTGTAAGAAGCACACTGCTGTCACACTGACTTGGGTAACAAGCCCATTAAAGAGGTTAAGGTAGTTACTCTAACAAATGGAACATGTGTGGCATTGGCTGTAAAAATCGTATTTCTCTTTCTTGAATTAAGGGCAAAAGGTTGATTCTGGATGCGTGTGAGTGAATGTGAGCATGTACATATAAGCAAGGAATTCTTTGCTCCAAATCCTTTATTTGTGACAATGAGCTAACACATGAAAATTAGCCCATAGCACATGCTGCTGGAGACCAAGTGGTGTTGGCTCTGTCTGTTCAGACAGATTCATAGCCTTGCAGCAGCCTCCAGGCCCAGCTGGGCAAGCACACCCCAGCACACTCGGAGGAAGCAGCTGGGGCAGAAACTGCAACTCTTACTTTGTGCTGCTTGCATTAGGTGCTCCACAAGCCACAGCATCATTCAGGAGCAGAGAGGTTCACAGCTAGCTTAGAAGTCCTCAGAAGAACTGTTCGGTATTTCAGATTGCTCCCTCATCTTCCAGGAGGGAAAAGGAAAAAAAAAAAATATATATATATATATATATATATATATATATATATATATATATATATATATATATATATATTTATATATAAAAGTACCAATAGCTTGGGGCACCTCAGTCTTCATCTACCCCCCCCCATGAAGGCCGATTGATCAGTCTGCCTGCCTCTCCTGGGAGTGGCACAAGCATTTTCCTTCAATTTATTCTTGTTTAGCTATTCTCACCCTGTCTGCATCCCTCTGTTTTTCCCTCTGTTTACCTATAGCTTGTTCTCTGCCAGCAGGGATAAGGTTAACCCCAGTGCTTTGGCAGTCAGTGCCTTCCTCTCCCCTTACTCATAGCCCAAGTGTTTCAACACTGCAGCCGCTGTTGAAGCTGCAGGAAGCAGAAAGCCACCCAAGCACTCGAGTCCAGCGGCTACACTTGCTACTGGAGCCAGCCCCTTGCAGCATGCTCACAGACACCTTGACCCCGGAACAGCAGGATTAGCAGCACAATACCAGCTGCAAATGGCAAGGAGGTTTTTTTGACTGCTGACCCAGACACATGCAGGAACTGTGCACACAAACGTACTTACATTATTCAGGAAATTTTTAGCAGTTATGCTGATACAACACCTCCAAAAACATTCCAGACTAGACACTTGACCTCAGCTTGCCAAACATCCACCTTTAAATAAGAGATTTATTTCATCAGTCCTACAGTTTCTTACTCAAAATGAACCAAAAGATCTGCTCCTTAACCATTTAAGACAATCCAGTTAGTTAAGGCAGGCAGACACATGCGGTCACACAAGCATCTTCCCCAACAAAGTTCAAGGAGCATTTTCCTCCAACAAAGAGCCAAAATACCGATTCAGTTGACATAAGCATTGCCAGAACAAAGTGAATCAGGCAGCTTATTTTCTCATTTTGGCATGACACAAGATAAACAAACAAATCAAAAATAAAATTGCAGAAACAGAAGACATTGGAACGCTACTCCCCTGAGGCTTTTGAGCATCAAGATAAAACATGCTTAAAATAATGTGCAAGTGCTGCAAGTCTCAAGCCAGCATTCTTGTTTCTCAGGCTTGTTTTGGATGTTGGGTGCTCCCAAACAATAGTTGAGATTTAATGGAAAGGTTTCTGTAAATGTATTAAAAATATTATTGACAAATTACACAAGAAAAGAAATAATTCACATAGAAAACAACTGTTGGCTTAAAAAAAAAAAATCCTACCTCTTGATGCATTTTCCCCACGAAAAGTAAGAAAGAAGCGATGCTACGGAAGCAAATACAAAACAAATTTGGACAGATGTTATCCAGTTGGAACTTCCAGTATGTACATCTTTGTACATCCATATGCCATCCTCCATTTGCCTTTTGAAAGTCAAGTGCAAATTTTCATGGAAAACAGTAACAAGTGCAGTTGCAGAGTTTTTGGAAAAAAAAATACCTTGAAGAGTAGTCAATAGGACAACCTTCTTTGCACAGTGTCATAATGAAAAAGTCTCTGAACTTAAAAAAAAAAAAAAAAAAAAAAAAAAAAAAAATCTAGTTTTATTTAACTTTATAAAGAGCCTCAGGTATTTATACAACATAAGAAAACAATATACACAACCGTATACTGTGCCCACCTGTGTACATAGATACAGAGTTCAAATGTATCCACTTTTCAGTGTGAAACATTCTTCCAGTCAGTCAACTGCAAAACCAAACCAGCCAACTTCATTCTACTCTTTCCAGCAATAACTAGCAAATATCCCAGCTTTGGGGGAAAAAAAATATATATATGTATATATATACATATATATATATGAATCTCCAGCTGTGGAGTCAAATAAGTTTCAGTTCTATTTATATTAAAAAAAAAAAAAAAAAGAAAAGAAAAAGAAAAAAAAGAAAGAAAAAAGAAAAAAAAAGTAGGGGAGGAAAGACATTTACAGATAGCTTCAACATGACATAGCACACACTGGGGAGTCAATCTGTTTTTAATATGGAACTGTTCTACCATGTTTTACTGAAGTTTCAGTCCTAACAGAATATTTTCTATAACAGAAAGAAACAAACAAAAAGCCCTCAATAATTGTGATGTCACCAAACATTGCAAGTGGAAAGAAAACATGACACATTGGATAGAAAGTCTAAACATCTGTAACCACTTAGGTTCATAGACAGAGCGGTGCTACACAGTAGATGTGGTTAATTATCATTTGATACACTAGCCTTCAGCACACACCAGACAGTGATGAAGGATAAGACTTGCAGTCTGACCTGCACCACTGCCCAAGCATAACAGATGCTCCAGTCGGGTTTCAGGGGATCTTTTTTACCTTATCCCATAGCCACAGATGCTAAATATCTCCCGACAGATGGCTTGCATAAAAAACAAATAGTTACAATGGATAAAAAAAAAAATGCCTAAGATAGTAAAAGCAATCACTGTCCAACAGCACAAGCTGAAATAAATCCCTTTTAGCAGGGCAAAACCCAAATATATTCCAGCCTCTATTTTTCTGGTCATTCAGAACATGTTTAGGTTGGTGAACAAATCTTTTAATCATTGTCTTTTTGTTTCTGTTGTGCTCAGTGTGTAAGGTTTTCTCTTAAAAGAGGAATGACTAAGAAAAGTGTTTTGAGAATTATTTCTGAAACGATACAACACGCTGAGGAGACCCGGGACATTTGTCTTGCAACTGCAGATTCTGAGGGGCAGTTGACATGAGCAAGCAACGCCCCCTTGTGCTTTTGCTCTGAAAACACTGATTTTCTATTCATTTTGCAAGTAACCACTCAACTGCAAGCATCCTAAAAGAATAGACATTTAACAATGCAAAAACTGCAGTCCCACCAATATACAACCAACAACAGCCCACGCTGGAACTAGGCTCATCGGCGTCTGAATGCACGTGAGATCCTCCAAGCATTGGGCTCCTCATAGCGATTGTACAGGGGTTCCAGCCGCTGCTGCTTCTTTTGTTTGCTCAGCTTGGTTGGGTCAGAAACCTTGAAGAAAGCTGGTGCAAACTCCACCAGCCAGCGGGGATCAATAGTGGTCACTTCACGCATATATTCCTTGGTGGTCAGCACCAGTTCATGATACACTACCCTATGAAGAAAGAGAGAACAACTTTGGAAATTACTACTTCCAAACAGACAGAGGCAGAGCAAGGGCTGGAATATCTAAGCTTGCCCCTTCATTCCCTTCTCTTCCCTTCTATAGGATCAGGCTCCTTACAAGCCCCAATGTGTGCTCCAAAAGAATCATCCAGAAGAGCTATCTTCTTTTCCCTCTCCTATTTCACATCTACCCTTGAGCACAGAACTGCTTCATGTCATGTAAAACAATTCCCGTTCTCTCAACACTCAGTGTTTTGAATTCACTTTCACAAGACAGGCCCACAGAACCACAGGCTGTAGTTCTGGTCTCAATTCTAAAAGTATCTGAACTGAAATGGAAAATTAAGTGACATCTCCTTCCTTACCATTCTGGCTGCCTGTTGAAAAGAGCACTGGATGGGTGGATATAGACTACTTGTTGATCAATGAGTGTCCGATAACCCTCTTGGGGATCCTTCTTTGCTGCATTTCGGAAGAAGCCACTACAGATGGCCTTCTGGACTCGCACTGTTGCCTTCCCACAGGACACCACATCCAGCTTGTGTCTGCCAGACAAGGAGAAAAAATTTACAGAGATCCTTACATGTGGGTGGAGCTGCTAACATCAAATCTGCAGGGCTTTTTTTTAGTTACTACAACGTAATAACACTAAGAAAAGTCAGTACTTGTCCTTCTAGATGTGCTCACCTGTCCATAATGCCCAACATTTGCTTGCGGATGTCCTGTGCCCTACGTAAGGACCGAGCCTGGATAAAATTTTCATAGCACCAGGGATTTGAAAACTTATTATTCTTCCAGGAATTGTACACAGCCAGCAGAGTGAGGTGGTCACCTTCTGTCTGATGGAACTTGGCTTTCTTTTGATCAGCAAGTGCTTGTTTATCCTAATATATAAAATACGTATCCATCAGATATCTATGCTTTAGAGATCATCCTTGTGTAACAGGAAAAAGGACACCGTTTCCTTGTCACTCATACCTTGCCTTTTTAAGTCTATCAAGAAACAGATGATATAAAACCGGAAACACAGCACAAAATTCTGAGTGGTATATATCTCCGATCACTCAGACCAATCACTAAGAATCTGAAGGTCTAGGACTGCTCTCATGAAGACAAACCCATGGCTACGTGATCTGGAAAGCCCAGAACTGTTCCTGCTCAAGATGGACCTCCTGTAGGCTCTCTGAAAGACTGTCTCCCACAGAAGGCAATGGCTTGATCAGAAAAGATGATGTACTTTGTTTTTACTGACACATTTTGTTCAAGTTCAGACCCTTTTTTTGAAAGGATACTTCAGAGCACACAGCTCCCTTATATTGTAGGCAGCACATGCATATGCAGAACTAGCTAGGCTTTTTATTGCTCTGGAAGCAACTTCAATGACTAATCAACATAGCGGCTGAAGCAGTAGCTTTTACTCTGCTAATCTACCTACCTCTACCTACTTCTCCAATCTACAAATAAAACATGAATCAAACACTGTGATTACACAAATCAAAACTGAAGTTAATAGAATGAACTGCAGCAGAGTATCATAATGAAGAAATAATGGATTCTAGGGGACTCTGCTGTGAAGGAATCCTGTTACACCACAGTCTGCTGCTTGCTGACATGAGAAAAATCAGCATAGGATAGGACTGTGATGAAGTAGTACATTCTGTTTATCTGGAGATTGAGAGGTTTTGCTCTAGCAAAGCCATTCTGAACTCAAAAGCAGGGATGGACTGGATTTAGGATTGTATGTGTCCCATGCACAGAGACAAACAATATCCACAGCTATAGGATGTTTAACCAAAAGGTACGTCAGATATGCAATGTATGAACCAACAGTTCAACCAAGCTACAGGTTTGTTTTGGCAAATACGCCTTCTCTAACACCCAGGCAGTCAACACAAAAAACACCCAAACCTTAACACTGCTGCCTCTTCCCTGTATTCCTTACCTTTGGCCTGTAGAACACATTCTGTACAGACAGCATAGAGACTATTGTCAACATTTCTTCACTGCATCCCAGATGTACAGACATGATCAACATCTTACACAACATGGGCTCCAAGGGGAATTCTGCCATCTGCAAGACATTCGTTTCAGGATTCCATGCAAAATCTTGGAAAAAATCTTGAAATCTCTCAATGCAAAAGATACCAATGACATTTCTTCAGTGTTTCCCAATCAGAGCAATGTGCTTTACCCAAAATACCTTTACTGAACATGAAACAAATTACCTTGACTATATACACAATCACAAAAAATATTCCAATATTTACAAGAGATTTTTAGACATTTATAAAAGTAATCTTATTTATAAGAAGAAAAATTATCTGCTCCTTAAAAAAAGCAGAAGATATTTAACTATGGTAGGGGCAGAACTACTAGCAAAGCATAGGAGAACAATGGAAGAAGGAGAAAGAATAAAGAGAAAACATAGTGCCAGGCCAAGTCCCTAACAGTTACTCCCATGTCATCCTCTAAACATATGCAAACCAACCAGTGCTAAGAAATATCCTACGCAACCTACCCTGCGCCCAAGTCGAGTGAGCAGTCCTTCATCATCCAGAGCTCCCAAGGTATAGAGCTGCTCCATGGCAGTTATGAGAGTTTCCATTGGGGGAGCATCCATAAAGTCAAAGGAAAGCAAATCATTGATCCCCATAGCCTGAACAGTGGAAGTGGAGAAAAGTCAAGTTAAATACTAGAAAGAAGAAGGAAACAAATATCCAGCCAGAGATATATAAGCATCAAACAAAGCAGCACTAAAGAGCTTTAAACCGATCCCCACCCCCATGCCTTTATCTCAACTGCAACCACCATCACAAATACATGGCTACAGTCTAACACTTGTGATAATCCTACACTAGCCCATGGTTTTCATTCAATTCTCTCAGTATGTTTCTTTGGTATTGTTTCATCCTCTTTCAAAGAAGATGATCCATTCTAGGAGACACACAGTCTAAATGCTGGGTTTGACTTCTTGTTTTTTAAGCCATTGCAACATAGCAGCTACAACGGATATCAAATAAGTCTCCAGCCTTCCCCCTTCTCCCAGAAAGGGGGAAAAAGAGCAATAACTTCCCTGGCAGCTATGTACTGCATTAGATTCAATTTGTGGACTCCCAGAGTCAACACCTACACACACTTACACATATACACACTTAGAGGATGCATATATCTGGGGATCAAAACCAACTCTAGAATATGCATCTTACACTCTGTTAAGAACATAACTGAATGTGCAACGGCTATAAGATTCCTATTTCTCAAACTGCTTGCAATTAACTGTTGTGTGCAGCCAAGACTTGCAATTTAGGTTGATACTGAATGTTATAACTCTCTAGATGAAAAACGCATGAACAAGCCTTAGTACCCGAGAATTGCATGCGATGCAATACCCCTTCCAAGATACACGTGTTTTTTAGAAGAGTCTGGAACTACTAAAGTATTTAAAGAGACTCATAAAGGCTGAGATTAATTTACAGAAAGACTTACGATCAGGTTGGCTTGCTGAAAGCCAGTGAAATACCTACCTTCAGGGAGAGCACTGTACTGGCCAAATTTGTTCTCTGGATCTCAGGCACATTGGTAGTTAGCATTTCATCTCGATAAGCACGCTCTGTATATAGCCTGTAGCATTTTCCTGGTCCTGTTCTCCCAGCTCTTCCTGCTCGCTGCTTTGCTTGGGCCTAGAGGTAACAAGGCATCTCAGTGGTGCAAACAAGCATAGGTGAAAACAAACCAAAGAGAAAATGATTAGTTGTTTGCAATTTTCTTTGTATTATTCCATTTTTCCAATGCAACTGAGGGAAGTACGTATTCCCTAGCCACAGTCTCAAGTGCAATTCAGGGAGATAGCAAAAGCTTGGTTTTATCATCGCCTTACTTTGCTTCCACATGCTTGGACCCCACATCATCAAGTTACACAATAGCAGCAGGAAAGAAATGTCAAACACAAAATGCCTACCTGTGAAATTGGTGTAACAACCAGCTGGTCAATTCCAGTCTTGGAGTTATAAACTTTCTGTTTCACAAAGCCAGGATCAACTACATAGTATATTCCATCAATAGTCAGAGAGGTCTCAGCAATATTAGTGGCAATAACAACCTGCAAAAAATTGTTTAATTCAGTAATCAGTTCTGTTTCTGAGTGGCAAACCAACCACACTGCTCAACTTAAACAATTCATTCTCCATGGTACGATCAGGTTGTTACAGATGCAACTGCTATTAATTTTACACTGAAAGGAGAAACAAAGGGACAGAAAATAATACTAACTATATCCAAAAACTGGCAGATTTTAAACATTCAGACTCTGATTTATGCTTGCGCAATACGGAAAGAAAGCATAATAAAATTCATAATTAAGAACATGGTCAATATTTCATAATTAGATTGCAATGATTCCAGGGAGAATTTCTGCCTATCATTAAAATACAGTCCACTCTTAGAAAAGAAACTTCCATAGACTAAATTTCTAGGTATTTACTAGCTAGTTGGTAGGAAATTTACATCCAATCAAATGAAATTTTATTTACAGTTCACTGATGTTAATATTCTTCAAAGGCAGCACTAAAAGAAGCAGCAAGAATACCCCACAGAGATTTTTGCTACACCAAATGTTTTTATATAGGTTTTTAAAGGTTTAGAATACATATAGATATATTTTATACACACACACACGTGTGTGTGTATGCATACACTCACACTTCAGTGAGTGATTTTACTGGAAGTTCCGGGGAAAAAAAAGGATAAAAAAAGAGAAAAATACGTTTTACTTTACATAATCAGAAACACTAAAAGAAGTTTGATTAGCATTGTAATACACCCCACTATTAAAAAAGTATCAGTAGAAGATAAAGCCACACTTTCCCGAAACTACCTTTCTGCTTCCTGGTGGGGCTGGGTCAAAGATTCTGGTTTGCATTTCACTTGGTAAAGCCGAATATACTGGCAGGATAATTAGCTCTGGAACATCAGGTCCCAGAGATTTCATCCTCTCGTAGAGGATCTCACAGGCAGTGTCAATCTCTTCCTGACCAGTTAGAAACACCAAAATGTCACCTACACAGGGAGTAACACATCCACAAAATCAGTTCTACTCAGTACAACTCCTGCATTTCCATAACTCACTTCTTCCATTTAAAGTGGAGATCCTCAACCTTTGGTAGCCCCGGGCAACAACCCTTAGCCAAAACCAACATACTTTACTCTTCACTCAACCTCAGTTTTGAGCATTTTATTTACTATGGTTGCAAACAACAGAAGGCTGAGAACAGTATCTCACTCATATTACTGATGCTTGATCTGTGACTCATAGAAAGACCTTGCTCATAGGTATTAAGAGTCCCTGAATCACCAATTCCCCTGCAGTATTCTCCACTCACCTGGTGGTTCTGTTAAGTGGATCTGCATTACTGTAATCAGACTGGCATCCAAATAATCTGTCTCTGGCTCTTTTGTGTACAGAATTTCTACTGGGTATGTTCTGCCAGGAATTGTGAAGATTGGAGCTTCATAGAAATACTGAGAGAATTTTACAGCATCCAGTGTTGCTGATGTCACTATCAACTTCATATCCTGCCGTTTCTGCACTGTCTACAGGAAAGAAAGCTCTCAGGTCATTTATTGCCTTCAGCCCTTTTAACATATAGGATTTGACATAAGTCAAAGTAGTATTTTATACTGCAGAAAGAAAAACAACTAGTCGCATAAGGAGTTTCAACAGATTCTAGAACTGCTATGAGCTGAGCAGCAGCTCATTCTGGAATCCAGAATTTCAATTATGCAAACTACTAAGGTCACATTTCAAACCTTTCTTAGTAATACCTATCACAGAATACCTTTGCAAGAGCAAGAGCAAAGCAAGAACACTTCACTGTTCGTCAATCATTAGGAGCATCCTACAGTACCAAGGCTCATTGTTTCTTTTGAATTTTGTTTGCTTTGTCTTCACGGAGTCTTATGTTACGAGCATTCAGACTACAAGCCCTTAGGAACATCAGTTTTGCTTCAGAAAAGACTCTTAAGGTACATGAATGAACCTGGTTTTCCCCTCTGGGTCCCTACCCATACATAACATACAAAGAAACCTAAGGCAATAAGAATTAAAGGCTATACTACCTTCTTTAAGAGTCCAAAGAGAACATCTGTATGAATGGTCCTCTCATGGGCTTCATCCAGCATGATAATGGCATACTGGGTCAGATCAGGATCTATCAGGCACTCCCTCAGTAACATACCATCTGTCATGTATTTGATAACAGTTTCAGGGCTAGTACAGTCTTCAAAACGAATGGTGTAGCCAACCTAGAAAGAAGAGTTGAATACAAAACAACGTTCTACCCCTTTTACATTAAAACAGAAGCTGCAGACCATTAATTCCTGGTTTGATTACTCTGACAGTTCATCTCCAGCCCACCAGGGAACAGACACATGGACACACAAACTAACTCTATTACTGATTTTTCCTGCTTTTCGTTGTGTTTATTCCAGTAAATCCTTCAACATGGAAATTCACCTCTTGTCCCAAACAGCAGCCAAATTCCTCTGACACTCGTTTCGCAACAGACATTGCAGCCACTCTGCGAGGCTGAGTGCATCCAATCTTTCCTCTCGAAGTATACCCCGCCTCAGCCAAGTATTGGGTAATCTGTGTTGTTTTTCCAGATCCCGTCTCTCCAATAACAATCAGAATCTGGTTATCATGCACAGCCTAAAAAAGGTCATATAAGATAAAATTTGTTTAAAAACAAACAGATAAAAATCTCTACATAGTGTATCTAGGACTACACTGAGTACCTACTTCTCTTGTTTTAGATGACCCAGACCAAAAATGATATAACTGCTGTTCTTACTGTCAAGTCAGCAAACTGCTTAAGCACTCAGCTGACTCATTCCTTGCCCTGTGATAGTCTTTTCAATTTTGACTTATATCAGTGAATATCTAGAACATTATTTATATATATATAAACTTTCTAGCAATTGTTGTCACCTGTCAAGAGGCTAAAACAAAAACTTTTATATTAAATTCGTGCTTAAAAAACAATGTAATTTCAGGGGTCTTACTTGTATCAATTGCTCCTTCAGTCTGAAGATTGGGAGGCTCTCCCTCTGCTCAATGATGGAAAGTTGGGTCTTTTTACCATAAGAAGCTTTGTTGCCACCAAACGCATGTTTCTTCCACTCTGGGATATCATTGGGCATCATCCCAATACCTCGCATGTTTGCAGCTATTTGTCTTCCATCCACTAGTAAAGAAAAAAAATCACCATCACATTTAGGTTCACACAGCACAGGTCCTATGATCTTACTCCTACCACTCCATCCTCCATACTTTTCAGCACTTCCGTACTTTGTGAATTTAAATTTCTGTATTTTGTAAATTCCTGTGTGCATCTCCCCTCTATTAAAACAATTTCTGTGTGAAAAATTGCTTCACTATCCAACACACTTTTCAGTAGTCCATCCCTGACGGATAGTGGGATACATCTGTGCTTTCCATTGATGTTCCCACTCCACTTAAAAATGAGGCCGAGAAGAAATCCTTTTATATTTAAGGTGACGTGAACAATTACAATGGTATCGTTAGCTAGACATCAAGACACTTCTCCTGCGTTGTTCAACTATCAGGAAAAAGGCACAGTTCACACCTAGATTTGTTCAGACATACCATCAGGGAGAGGATCCACCCAGTGTGTGTTGAGTCCCATAGGGATAGAATCCATCTCTGCTTCTCTTTGGGCTTGTTTAAGTTCTCGCCTTTCTTTAGCTAACGCACTCTGCATCATTGCAGCCTGAGACAATGAACCATCTGGATTCTGAAGAGCAAGAAAAAGAATTAGGATTTCTGGTACTGCCCAGTCTTTTAATTATCTGTCAGCATTGTCCTTCTGAAGTGTCTTCTGAATCCAATTTGTTAACTTCTTATATATTTGAGTTCCAGAGTACTTCCACCGGCCCAACCTCAAGAACTTTCATGGCCCTGACTCATACAGAACATCCGATCACTGTCCCATCAGCAGGATTATAGGCATTACCAATAAAAAACTTACTTCTCCACCACCTCCTACCTTCAAAAGGTAAGCAGCAGAACAGAAATATACCAACTAGTTCTGACACACATACGTGAAACAATTGCTGCAGGCTAAATGTGCATTTTTGTTCTACTATTCTACTTCACTGTTACCAGTTAAATAAGAACACAGCTTTATAAGTAAATAAAACATCATCAATTTAGTGGTAATGTTTTTCAGGGCTCTAAGAAATGTTTAGGAAGAACCTTGGCTGTTGAATTCCCAAATATTTGTTTAATTAAATCAAATACACTGTTTTCAAATCTTGAAATCTCTTACCTTTACTATTTTGATCGGACTCATATCCATGCTTTGTTTAGTATGACCTCGAAGGAATGGTGGCTCTTCTTCAACCAACTCAATCTCAAGGTCCTCATCTAAAACCCACAAATTAGAGTTTTAATGGAAAGTTAAATATCTTTCAGCTACATGACAATAAGAGTACCTCTTAAAATGGCACCTCCTGTGCATTCTTGATTATGATATAATTAGACAATTTTCAAAAGTGAAAACACCACAAATAAAAAGTATGCACAGACAGTCAAGTGCATATCCAAGTGTCACTAATAATAAGGCTGGAGCAACCCTTGTTCCAGCTGTTTAAGGTGACACCAAATGGTGACATGCCTCACATTCACTTACATCATCATCTGTTTCTGAATCAAAACACACCCAGAAACAGAAGAAATTTACCACAACAGCAAGACTACTTGGAAATACTACCTTCTTCATCATCAACTTTAGGAAGAATCCCAGTCTCCTCATCAAAGTCAGGAAACTCTTCTTTGGAAAGCACATTAGCTGCAATCATCTGAGGAAGGAATGAAAGAACAGGAATTTGTCTCCATATATGGACACCACTCACGTCAACAAGGCTTTTGTTCTAACGATATCATCCAGAGTTATAAACCAGAATCAAAGGAATGAATAGTTCTACATTCTGGCACAAATCTCCCTGAGTTATTCAGTCTCTGAGCAAATAACCTTTTTGTTATTCTAAATATCAAAGTGTGGGACAGGTGACTTAGGCATAGCAGGACTGCACTGATAATAAAAGACCATCTTAAGCATCACAGGATAAAGACCAGAATCCCACCAAATCATAGACAATTTAAGCTGAAAGGGACCAGAGGTTGCTTAGTCCAACCTCCTCCTCAAAGGAGTGCTAACATCAAAGTTAAAGTACAACCAGAAGCCACAGATAGCAAGAAAGTAGCGATTCAGAGATAAGGAATAAGTTAAAAAAAATAAACAAAGCTTTTGAAGTTTATGAAAACTCCTAGCAATCATACTGACTGGCACCCCATTTCACTCAATACAAAACATACCTGTTTTATTTCCCATTTCTCTGGGTCTGAAATTCGGGTGAGGCGTTTCCTTTCAAGGGTATCATCCTCCACCTCTGGAGCATTTACCAAGGAAAGGTGACTGGGTCTGTCTGGGTTTCTCATAGAGGTTTCTTCATTGGTTTCTCCAACCAGGTTTCTCCTCCGGTTTGGGTTCAAGTCTTCCCCAGTGTCTTGATCAACATCCTATATTAGACTGATTAATCAACTCTACCTATATTGCACTTCTCCTTATCTATTAACCTGGCCTGGTACTCCCTCTAACACAGAAGTCCACTTTTCCAAGAAACTACTGCCAAACACAGCCCATATGCAGAAAATGCTAGTTTGTATGTATATTTATACATTTTTCTCCCCCCAGCTAATATCCATAAATGAGTACATCCCAAGGTCTGGAATGTATTCTGCCCTGGCAATGACAGTGTATTTCATTTAAAATTAAATGCTTCTCTAGTTCAGAAAAAGAAAGATAAGCATAAAAACAGCATAAGGTCTCACTTGTCATCTAGCTAGCATGTCAAATCAAACACTTCATTTGGTTCAACCAATTTTTAGGACCATTATATCAAAAAGGCACAGAAAAAATGAACCTAAGGAAAACGAGTGAAAAAGCAATGAGCCACTTAAATACAGAACTGTAATTCAAATGTTTTAACTCTCACTTGAAGAGTTACATACTACTTTTCAGTAATACATAAGGTAACAAAAATAGATGTAATCTTATAAAAGGTTTGCCATCACCTGAACTCATATTCAAAGGATTACTCGATATCTTTCATACCTTCATGCTCAGGCTGGTTTTGGATCCAGTAAAAGATAACACTTTGACTTTTACTCTTTGTCCTTTGCTCACAACATCAGCAACATTTGCAACCCGTCCTTCTCTTCGAAGCTCAGAGATGTGGACCAATCCCTCCCAGCGCTTCCTACAGGTGAAACACAAGGGGCATGAGATGTGAGATGTTGTACATTAATACTTCAAACAGTCCTTAACATCATTCAGAGGCTGGTTTAAAATACTTTGCAACTAATTTTTATGTATGTTCATACAGTGCTTTTTTGTGAGGAAAGCATTCTCCACTGTCAAAATTATTTTTGTGAAACAGAAATTCCTTTTGGCACCAAAACTCAGCTTACGTTACTGTAGCACCCTGCATTCTTTAAGACATGATCAGAGAGCAGAACACAGATAGATTAGCATCAGATTTATTGTGAAGATCAGAGGGTACCTTAGTCCTTCCAGCTGCACAAAACATCCAAATTGCATTATACTTGTCACTTTGCCATTGTAAATGTCACCAATGGAAGGCTCTTCAGGTGGCGGACGGTCTACATGCTTGTCTCTCCATCTATCATTGGTCTTCTCGACACATTTCTCTCGATCCTTACGGTCCCTGCTGGGACTCTGACTCCTGCTCCTTGAGCGGTATCTGGATTTCCCCCTGTTCTTGTCCCAAGTCCTAGAACGAGACCTAGAACGAGACCTGTGCCTTCGCTTTCTGTCCCTGCTGCGGCTTCGGCTCTTCCTCTTTTTCTTTGCCCTATCAAACAAACATTAAAAGTCTACACCGAAATTCTACATAAGAACACAATGGGTAGACTATTAACTACCAGTACCCATCACTCAAAGACATCCGAGAAACCTACCGGTGGTCACTGTTCCTTTGCTTGCCTTGCCTGTCAGCACTAGGCATTAGTGCTTCAAGCTCTTTAAGTGCATCAGCTGCCACTTTCACATCATCTTCATCCAGCATATTCTGCAAGGATAAAGAATCATTCTATAGGAAGGCTGATAAAAGTCTGTCACAAAGAATTAATAAGGAATAATCAAGTGCATTTCTGTTCAGAATGAATATGGGATAAAGAAAGATCAGACAGAATACATGGTATAGACGGAAAAAATATATATATAGTAAAACAAACACACACACACACACGTGCACACAAAAGATCTCTCCCCCTTCTGCCACAATATTGTGCCAATTCTGCTTTTACACAAAGAAGAGTTTTTTCTCAGCATCTAAATTATTATGGAAATACAAAATACAAGTGGCCAGTAACATTTCAGTGTCCAAGATTTTCATCTAATTCATGATTAGTTGCTTTGAACGTTATGTCAAAAAGGTCAAGCTGTAAATTTCATGTCACAAGGGCCTCTTTTTTCGAATATCATGCAAAACAGTATCAACACTGCAACTCCTTTAACAGCAGTTCCTCATAATGACGGTCAATAATATCAGCCTTCTGCCTCTACTTCTCATAGTCCATTTTTATCCATGCAGGAGACACAAACGCTAACATAAACACAACTTGAAACTATAAGAAAAATGCAGAAAATAAGTGTTATGTTTCCACATACATGACAGACATCTGAAATTATGACCTTACCCTGACATTGGGATTGTCTGGTCTGCAAAGAGCTGGAAACAATTCCTTCAACTTTTCTTTCTCTGATTTGGGTTTGACAACTGCCTCTGATTTTGAGATTAAAAAACAAGCAAGCAAAAAATCCTTTAGAAGTGCTATAATGATTTGCCCTTGACGTTTCTGAAATTGACTATAAAATTTAATTTTAATCTGAATGCAAAGGTTAACATAGATGTCACAGAGATTAAATCCAAACATTATCTTCCTACAAATAAAATCATGATTAGCAGTGAATTTGTGGAAATCACAAATGCTCTAAATACTGTACTCATCAAGCTTTTAATGCCTCAACAGCTTCGCAAAGCTACCACTACTAATAGCAAGAAATTCATTACAACAATAAGATATGCATTGTCTTACAGGACTAGAACAATAACTACTTTGATCTGACCAAATATAAAGAAAAAACAAAGTTTTTTTTTGCTGCTGAACTGATGAGAGAGAGAAGATTATACATACCTTTGCTCGTAGATGGTTTTGATGGAGGCCGCATCGTCTGTATGAGACGTAGCAAATTACTAACAAGGGAATCCTGAAAAATTCAGTAAAATATTTTATTCTGGGATAGGACTTCAATACTTTTGTTCATTAATACAAGGCTCAAGAGAGAATTTCTTAGAAAGGCAAAAAAAGCTCAATTCTGAAGATGTAGGCTTTGTTTTTAAAAAAGCTTCATGTACAGCCTAAAACAAACACAATAAGTTGAATCTGAAAGTGATTATCATATTTCCATTCAACTGATTTTTCCACCCATCACTTTTTTGATCATCTACTTAATCCAACCACAGCAATTGCTGAGGAACTCATGTACCTGGGATCTAAATATCACAGAAAGACTTATGTCAATATTTGCCTTCATGGCAAGACATTTCTTCTATATTTCACATGCTCAGCAATGGGACAATAAATATTTTAAGTAAGTCCTTAGAAGGATGTTTCACAAAGATTATGAGGTTAAGAAAGGGGAGGAGGAGAGGAAAGGGAAGACTGATCAAATAGGTATACTCAAAAGCTATATATTTGCATAGTTTTCCATTTAAAAAAAAAATCTATAATGAAGTCTCATACCACTCTTTTAAAACAAAAAAGGCTCTATAAAATATGCCAGGACAAAAATGTACAAATAATGTCAAGATCTCACTTACAGTGAACTCAGCACCATTCTTTAGAAGAACAGCTTTAAATGTGTCAAATGTAGCATTTTTCTCAGCAAGATTTATCACAAACTCAGCTGTGAAGAAAGTATAAAGGAAATCAGAGTAAATAATTAAGAAGCAAAGTAAGTGTATGTTCGAGTAAGAGCTGTTCTGGTGGCAGCCCTAGGCTCTGCTAGATTCACCCACAGAAAAGCTGTGGTGCTGTTTATGACAGCAGTTTTTCCTTCCGAGTCCTTTCCGGGGCCTAGAGCAAAGCATTTTCTCATGCTCACAAGCTTTTTGTAGAAAGACCAGTGTTTCCTAACTTCGAAAAGACGCTGGCAGAACACGTCCTGGCCGACGGAGGCGACTGCAGCAGCCCCGCTGCAGCTGCTATCACAGCCGCGCCGGCACAGACCCTGCTGTCGCGCCCATCCCCACTGGTCGCGCATGGGGGGCAACCGTCCCGCCCCCGGCTGCGACCTGCCCGCTCACCTAGGTCTTTGTCGTTGATGCCGAGGTGGTTATCCAGCTCAGTGCACACCTTGGAGACTAGCGACAAGTACTCGAGCTTGGCGAGCTCCTCCAAAGCCACTGGATCCGCCATGTCTCCCCCTTCTCTTACGGTACTTCCGCATCCGGGACAGTGTTCACGCTCAGGTTTCGCCGGGGCTGACCATAGAGAGGCACATCGGTGCTAGAGCGGCTCATCATGGGGAGAGTCGGTAATGCTGTCTTTGTGATTGTGGCGGGCGAGGGAGCCAATGGGGGCGAAGGCGGGAAAAGGCGCCCGCGCGGTACCTCAGCGGTGCCGTAGGGCGCGTGCCATGTGAGGCGACTGGCGGGAAGGGATGACAAGGATGGGGGATGGCGAGAGGGGCGACAGAGCTTCTACCCGGTCGACTCCCTTTGTGGGGAGTCACACGAGGGCTGTCTTGAGCAGAGAGCGCACCCCAAAAAGGTGACAGGGCAGCCTCTTCTGCCAGCACTGCCCACATTTGAGGTTGCACAGATACTTTGTGGTCCAGGGATGACCTGACAGATATTTTTTACTCTCTCTCCAGCTCCTGAACTGGCAGCAGTACCAGAGCCCTCTACATGTTTCTTACTTTCCTCTGGCTCCTGGGCTGGTGGCTGTAGCAGAGCCCTCTTCATATTTCTTTCTCTCTTCTCTGATCCCTGAAGTTGGTGGCAGTAGCAGAGCCCTATCTGCCAAGGGTACCTTATGAAAATCTAAAACCTCAATAGCATATTTTCTCCTTGGGTCAGAGAGTCAGCTTCAGTGAAACATATGAAGAATCGAAGCTGCTCAGATTAAGATATATACAGATTCTATAGGAACATACTCCGCTTTTACCACATCTGGCCATGTAACAAATTGCTTATCAGCCAGGTTAATCTCAGCTCCTTTGTAATTATTAAGTCATCTAGTCTTCATTTTGCCTCTGTATGTGTGGTCTGTGTTTTCGACACAAGCGATTCTGCTGCCTGTTCAGTCTAAATCTTAAATATCAGAATTTGTATTATTTTCTTCTGAAGATTGAGAAGATATATTTGATGTTAATATAATCCTCTATCTGTACTGTATTCCTGACTTTTATTGACTTTCTATAGATAGTGTTTATGTGATTTCCGTTGTTTGTTGCACTTAAATAAACTAAGAGCGCTTACATGATCTACTGACATGGGTCAGTTGAAAAACCATAATGAACATCTTGGAATTGGAATATCTGTTTCCAAACTGAATATATGTCTCCCTATGTTTTCCTATAGGAAAAAAATTATCTCTATTCTAAAGAGTGTGCAGTTTAAGGGGAGAGAAAGGATAGAAGTAGTCTTAGAGAAAGAATTGATTTGCTTAGTGTCACACAACAGGTCATTCACAAAGCTAAGCAGAATTCAGGAAACCTGTGGTCTGCTGCAGTATGTAATTTGCTAACCTGTACTGCTCCTATCTACACAACATCCTTAAGGCAACAGCTGGACTTTGGTATTTGAATTAGGATTGGTGTGTTACTATTATATTGAAACACCTCCTGATGGTAGATGCTGGCTGTGCAACATTTGCAAATACCATCGAGTGTTTCTTGCTGGCTTCTGAGCTGAACAACCCCCTTTAATGCTGTCAGTTTTCTCCAACTATGAGGTAAACTTACTGCCTTGCAAATGACTGATAATCTAAAAGAATGTTGTAGCCACTGCATTGTTAGTAACAAGACAGTCCTCATCAACTTGTGGAGGGAGGGAGGGAGAGAGGGAGGAAGAAAGACAGGCAAGCAGCCTCGCTGAGATACCTGCCCATAAAACAGATAGAACTGTATCTTTGGGAGGACTCTGCTAGGCACACCTCAATGTATTAAACATAAAATGCTGGGTGCAATCCAGGTTATCTCGGGTGTGCAATGCTGTGCCATTTCTGGCATGCAGACGCAGGGGCAAGTTACTCTTAATTATGCCCTGAGAACTAGAACTCCATTTACAGTTATTGTTGGGAAATGTTACAGTTGTCCTTTAGAAATAACTAACTGTGTGGCAGTAGGCAGCCAAGAGCTGTGTAGCATCAAACCCATCATTGTGATGAGTGGTTTCAGTACTTGGGTCAATAATTAGTTCAGATTCCAATTCTGCCCCCAAAACCAGTTTGGCCTGAAGCATATTATATGTCTATATCCTTTTCCATCTTGCTTAATATCAAATATGCCCTTTCTTTAATTTATGATTAATTTAAAAGTGCCTAGAGTAAAAAAAAAAAGAATATAGAATCAATTTAAAGAAATATTGCCAATGCCTCTTCACCAGTTCCACATGAGGTACCGTCCTGTCTCTGGCAAGTGCTTTAGAGGAAGCAACACACTGGCTGATCACAGTAGAATATCCTATCTATAAGTTTCTTTCTGATTCCACAGTCAGGGTTTAGTTTATCTTTTGAGAGGGAACCACTCCAAACTAGGAAAATTTATTAGTCCACAGCCTTCATATTCAGACTGGAAACTGTGTTATTCATGTAAATGAGAAGCTGTATGTACTAAGCTCTTATCTCTTAAGAAATGTTATAGCTGGGGCTCTGCTGTTACAAGAACCCGTCTAAATGGTTCTTATGTTCCAGTCATTACAGCCAGTAAGCTCATGGAATTTGCCACACCAGATGACATATCCTGCTTCTATACTCTTAAGCTTCATGTTGAGGAAAAATAAGCTTTTCAGTTACCGTATTCCTGGGTCAGAGCACAGAACATTTTGCTGAGCAGAGTTAAGTACAGGGCAAGAAACTGATGAAGAATGATAAAAGTTTAGGTATATTACAGAACAGGGTGAATTATACAATTAAAGAAAAGTGGAAGGACAGGGTGTGCCTCTGAAAATGTTCTGCCAGCCTCAATTAAGAGGTGTGATGGCTATAGGAAATGATATGCCTCTGTAATCCAGAGATTATCACATACCTGCCAAATGACAGGGCTTCTCTATGATCCTGCCAGGGGTTTCATACCTGAGCAGGCTAGAAATTACATACCTAGAGCCTTTCTAGATAAAGCCAGTATCATTAATAGAAGGGTCATATCACGATCATGCTGGGCAAGCCCTTTAAAACCATTTATGGACCAGAGGAATAATATTTCAATGCTAGAAATCTGGAGCAGAGGACAACACGTATTTCCTGAGCAGCTGGAATGAGTCCAGCTTGCTCAGGAAATGCTAAACTATCACTCAGGACTGTTATATGGAGTATTCAGAGTGCATGCAATCCAAAAAGCAGTTACAGCGTAGAACACAGTAGCCTTGTCCCTATAAAGTTTTAATTGGAGTTACAGATACACTTTTCCCAAGCTGGCTTATTGACTCAGTTAAAATCTTCCTGTCTGAGGTTCAAGATAAAAGTTGCTATTTGTTCTGTGATAGTTCCAGAACCAGTTGTGTTGGATCCTGCTATGATATAAACAAGAGACAGTTTGGAACTGAAAATACACAGGTAACTCCTAGTGGAAAGAGGAGGCCTTAGAAAGACATAGGATTTTAAGATTTGAGAGTGGCCAGATGGCACAGAGCTGCATTGAAGCAGGCAAAATTTAGATTAGTCTGGTAGTCTGCTGGATATTAACCATGAAATAATGAATGCCTTATGATTTAACAAGGTGGAGAAAGATGGATGTGAGAGTGGAGCAGCAGAGAGAAGGAATAAGCCCTTCTTCTCCACATCCACCCTGAAACATGGCAGCAGAACCAACTCTGTTGTCACTCTGTTGTGACAGCTTCATTACAATGATTAATCCAGTGACAGACCGGAGAACGTGGCAGGCAGAGTTAGGAACAAAAATGAGGCAGCTCATATAATCAGCATCTTACTAAACAAAGAAGGTAATCCATCCATCACTCCCCAGGGGTGTATCACAGCCCACAAGGTGGGCTTTCTTGATAAGACAAAGACAGATTCTTCTTGGATGAGATCATCCTTAGCCAGCTGTTAACTGCCCTCGTTTGCATATCTATTTCTTAAATTATTAACATAAATTGAATGAGGCAAAATGTTCTGATGCCAGCAATAATGTCTTTTAAGCACTGTTAGAGTGATGTCTCAGTACTGGGTTAGTCTGAATTATTGGATATTGCAATAGTTTTTTGACTTATGTACTTAGATTCATTGTATATTTCACCAAATTTTAAACTTTCTGTTCTACTGGGCTACTGCAGATGTAATCAGTGCCCTGCCTGTGCTCAGTCCTTCTGGCCTGGTTGACATGCCAGACACTTCTGACATGGATTTCTAGAAGAGTAGCCATCTCCCCAGTATGCACTGTCTAAATAACCCCAAAACAAGAGGGTTGTAACATACCAACATGTCATCAAATATTCTCTATTCAAAATGGTAATTGTAATCCAGCAGAAAAATATAATTTATACAGTGAAACTTTGAAATCCTGCCAACTAATGGTATCAGCCTCCTAAATCTTATTCCCAGACTCTCAATCCTTTGTCAGAATGGAAATCTGTGCCTTGCCTCTGGTTCTGCAGAGCAACACACAGCCTGCAAAGGAAAAATGTTGTGTGCACAAACATGGAGAAATCTGGCCAAATTGTATGTACATGTTAGCAACGAAGGCTCATAAACAGTGGCAGATATGTCTAGCTTCTAGAACTGTTAGTGAAACAATAGAATGTTATTCTTGCTAAGGTCAGAATTAGAATAGAATTTATGTGAGCTGAGCACTATCACCTTAATGAATCTAGCAGTTTATTGAAAATAGATCATGTGCTGAGATTTAAATTACTGTGCTAGACACATTTTACCTCAAGTATTTACTTAGCGTACCTCCTGACCACTTGCTGAGGATTATCAGGAAAATCTAGATAGAGAGTGAATTTCCATACTATGGGAAATGTTCTACATGAGGCAATAATACTCAGCTCAGCTGAAGCCCTACTGCAAACTGCTTTCATCACCAAATTACAGCAATTAAAGTAAGGGACTCCAGATGAATGTGGGTGGCAAGCCCAACACATGGCAGGCATTCATTAGTAATTAAACTTTGGCAAGCAGAGAAGAATCAAAGACCTCATGCTGCCAGCCTATGTGACAAGCTAAAAAAGAAGAACCTGCTGTTGACTGAGCACAGAGACAATGGGGGCCCAGGAGAGACTGCTAGACAGCAATGGACGTGGAGCACTGTGGAGCAGCCAGGCTGACATCTATCAATGCTTTCAAAAGCCTGTCACTTGGGATAGAAGAGGTTCAGGTGCACTGCAGAAGTGACAGTCCTGGGGCTGAAAGAGCATCCATCTCTATAGCTGCCTATTCAGCCATATTCAGCACTATAGTGCAATTCAGCACTACAGTGCTAGCCTTGTGGTCAAGGAGGAGAGAAAGTACTTGAAAGCTCTAAACCCTGGCTTAGTTACTTCCATAATGCTGTATATCTCATAGCTCAGCAGCACTCCATAAGCCACATGAGTGGACAGCTGATCTAGAGTTCCTGCTCTAGTAGAAATAACTCTTCATCCTCATGCATTCCCTATCATATATAGAATTTTCCATGGTCTAGACTTTGCAGCAATTACTCCAGAGCAGCCTGATAATTATTCCATTCCTGAGTACAGCTAAAAGTAGTGATGGCTTATGTGGAATGATGAGGACTGATCACTGTGAACCTCCCCCACAAGCCAAGACCAACTGGTGCTTTTATTAGAGGTGAAAAGGGAATTAGAAGGATGATGTTAAAGAGAAGCAAACAAGATGAACTGGTTTGTTCTGTCTGCAGCAATGCCAAGCAGAGCTTTTGACTCCTGGGAGCTTGTTGCCTGACATAGAATCCTGTCAGGGGTCAATAAGAAGCCCTAAAGCCATACTCCCTAAGAGGAGTCCAGGTACATGACCCTGATTCACTAACAGTGACTTTTTTGTTTTCCTGGGGGTTTCTGCAGCAGCTATCACAGTAAAGACCAGAGAAGGTTAGAGTTCATTAACTTATGGCATGGGCTGTGTTCTAAGTAGGGTCTTCCAGGAAAGAGCTTAATACCTGTGCCCTTACTCATACACAGCCTGAGTGTGGTCATGCCAGAGCCTGTGAAGTGCAGGTTTCAGGCTACAGCAAAAGTGTGAAAATACATGTAGATACTTAGGTGGCAGCCAGCAGTGAAGTGTGTGTCAGAACCCATTAGAGGCATTGTTTAATTCACTGGGAGTAATCTCTGATACCTTATGGATGCTCCATTAACCACAATTTCAAAGACACAAAGTGACTGACCAGAACATATGACACAGTAGGAGCTGTATTAGACATCCCTTTTCTGGCCAGTGTCTTAATCACAAATCCAGACTTTCTCCTTCTGCCCAGTCCAGATATTCTCTGCACACTGAACACTGGGCTCCTTTGAAGATGGGTGAGCCTAGCCCAAGCTTGATGCTTCTGGGCTATGCTCCTGTCCCAGCAAGAACATTCCCAGGCTCTCGAAGCATATCAAGAGTTTCTTGTATTTCACTGGTGAGGAAGACAAAGAAGGGCCAACTGATTCTTCCCAAGCAAGGATTAGAGGAGGGAGGAAGAGTCCTTATGTACCAACCCAGAACTGCTTTGTGAGATGGCACAGTCACACACTGTCACCTATAAATAGCAGAACAGGCACACTGCATGAACACCCTTGTTCTGAACCACTTACCTGTTAAATGCAGGTATTAGAAGGCAAAAAAAAGTTCTGTTTCAGATGTGGTAGCTAATACGGTGCCCCTAAAAATTTTCCCATAGGATTTCTGTGAGGATGAGGGAACAGTCTTGTTCAGAAAGTAAGCATAACAAAATATATTTGTGAGATAGAAAATCAGAAGTTTGAATTCAGGAGAGCATAGGGCACCATCATGGAACATTAGGACTCTCTCCAAAGAGATCTGTGTGTGAAGAGAACTGTTTAGCACATGCGACAAAGTTCAGTTATGCAAGTTATAACGTATGATTAATCGTGCATTGTAGAATAAGTTACATGTTTGTTCAGCCTTCTGTATGTATGATCTTGGTTCATTTTTCCATTAATTAAATAGCTATTAATGCCACATTTAAAAATCTCACATTAGAATGAAGCAACAATAACAAACAACAGTCCTGTTTGTGAAAACACAACAGAGGAGTATGAAGCAAGGGGGTCCTAAGCAGAATTTTGAGAGGCTGACAAGAAAGATTTTAGCCAAGACATACAAGAACAATGCATGCTGAAAACAAGCAGGGGCTGGAGTTACTATCCCAGTGTTCAAAAATATCCAGTAATCCAGTTTACTGTAGTGGCTACCTCTCCAGCCAAAGTGAGGGACTTTAATAACAGAGCTGACCTGAGAATCTATAGACAGTGAAGACCTCAGTACTTTGAGAAATTCAGCCTGACAGGGCAGCAAGCAGAAGCTCTGGCAGCCTGACTGACAGAGGAGTCTACAAGCACTATATAAACTTACTGGATGCATGAATGAAACAAGACACAGGGCAAATGGATCTAAAGCCCAGGTCACTCAGGGCTGGTAAGCTCTGTTCCAACCAGCAGAAGCTGTTTTATTCTACATAGAGGTGGAAAAGCAGCAAGTCCCTTGGACTTTATGCCTCTATTAGGGTAATAACTTTGTGGAGCTGAGCTTCTAGACACATCTACAGATTGTACAAGGGTTTAGAAACATCACCCTTGCAATCAGAATCCAGCACTAACCCCTGACATCTGCTGGTCAGCTGCTAGCAAACTGCTTATACCTGTCATGCTGTGAGCCCATTTCTGTCTGATAAAGAGGGTGCAATTTATTTACTAACAAGGAAATTGAGGAATTTTGCCTTGAAAGAATTACATGGCCTGGGGACAGCCTGCATCTGACAGATAATGGAGAGAACTTTCCTGCAAGCCCAAGCTAGGACTGGTCCACAGGAAGGAAAGCATAGCTGAGTGACAGACACAGAGCTCTGTGCAGCCACCAGGAGAGCTACAGCCCTAGCTGCTCTTGTGTATGTCTAGACTGTTGGAATTGAACAAATGCAGAGGGAAGAAAAGACTCAGGTGACTTTTGTGCCCGCTCATCCAAAACCTTTTATGATCTTTATGCACATATCAAGCTGCTAGTGCCTACTCCAGCATTTTCAGTTAGCTCAAAAGCTGCAGATATGGGAGACCTAGGGAAAGTGACAGACACAAAGCTGAACAGGCTAGAAACTGTGAAGCTCACGCTGGCTTGCATCTCTCCTGTCTGTACCTGGTGTTCTTCCAGAGAGGCTGACCTCCTAACAGCACCAATTTTTATCTCCTGTCACTGTCAGTCTTACTCCTGATCCATCGTAACATGCTTGTCTATCATAACATAGCCAACTGAACCATCCCCATCACAATCCAAAGCCATCTTCCCCATCTGACTTGCTGAATATTTTCAGATCTTCATGCCCACCATCCCTGCCTCAGCTTTATTCCAGCGCTTGTCCACCTGCAGACTGAGTGCTCCCCCTCAAAACACACACACTTGCCAGCTTGTATCTCAGCCTACTTAATGATATGAGAGGAATAAAATCAGCATTGTTAATGTCAGAGCATTTAGATCACCTGCACTAGCAGCAAGGAGGGCCGCTTCTCCAGTATTTGAAGCATGTAGGAAGTTTTTAGCCTTGTAAAAGACACTGAGAATAGGATGGAGCTCAGCTGTAGCCCGTTGAACAAGACAGTGCCTAGGGAACACCTAGATATCGCAATAAACACGTGAATAGCAAGGTCACAAGAGTCTTGTTTAGATAATAAGGGTATAAAACAGTGTGCTTTAATACAAAAACTCTCTCTTATGCATAGAAATAGGAGGAGAAATAATAAAATGCTGATTGTTTGCATTGATTTTGAATCTAAACAGCAAAAACATTTATCTCAGTTTATAGCTATTTGTCATCAATTAAAAGTAGATGACAGGCAAAAAGGCAATGCTATCAGCTAGTCACCAAACCCCTACCTCAGATCTCAGTTCCAAAGACAGACCTTTGCAGTAGCTCAACAAAGCTCAGCTTCGCACAGGCAGCTGTGAGAAGCCAGGCTGTGATTCAACTGAGACAGTGAACTACATGCAAATATCAGGCTTCTAAGAAGAAGGTAAAGGAAGTGCTTGGTTTTGAGCAGCATGTGTCAGGAGTGGGACAGAAAAAAATGAGTCAGGTATTTCTTGTATTTTTTTTCTAATGATAGTAACTTAACACATGTTTCCTATTAAGCAGTATTAATCTCAAACATTAATAATACCTAGCAGAACTCTTCTACAATGCTTCAAATGGTACATATTGAGCAAGCACCAGTCTGAGATTTTTCTGTTCACTACCACTGGTTTAGCCGGGTGCTAAACCACCAGATGCAAAGCAGAACTTGCTAATCTAGGGGAAGGGATAGAGGGAGTTTCACACACTTCAAGAATTAAAGCATTAAAGGCCTAGTAAAATCTTGTTTTGGAAAGCAGGAAAAAGTCATCTGTTTCCCAGTTAAAAACTTCTCCAATAATCCCCATTTCCTCATGCAGACCAGGGGCTTGCACCACTCTGGGGCCAATGAGTAGATTATCAAGTATAATAAGAACAGAAGGAAGATGTGATTCTGGGTGGTTCCCGTAATCAGACAAATTGGGGCTGTTCCAAACACAAGCGTCTCATTGCAATGCATATCACAAGAGATTAGCTGCAAGCAGCTGCTACTGCCAAGCTTCTTTACAATCAGCCACGCAGGTCCCAATTTATACAGTGCACAGATGGAGCCCAGGCCCCCTTTCCTCTGTTCTGATTAGCTATCATATTAGGAATTTCTGGACTGCAGACAGACAAGCAAACAGTTGGAGATGGATGGGAGAGGGGATGTGATAGCACTTTTCTCAAACCTGGGTGATTTGAAATGGTTTCATATCATGACTGAACTGACAAATGTGAGGCTCTCCAGCACACACTCGTAGATCAATATTGTTTCTGTCATTCTGGATTAATGTGGAAGTTAACAAGCAACAAAAGACAGGCATGGACAGGAATTCCGCACACTTCGCATTTTAGTTGTGCAAGGGTAATTTCCCAAAACCTCACAGCAATTAGAGAATCAGCATGCAGAGTAAAATGAGAGGTTATTTCCCAAGTAATGTAGGAAAACAAAAAGGAAGAGGAGGAGGGAAGAAAGGCAGAGTAAAGTGAGAGGATGGTAGTAGGATATTTATAGAACAACTCAACTGCTACCACATACTAGATTTCATTTTTTTCATGTTTCCTGAGCCTCAGGTACCGGCACCTCTCCAGGTTACACATTTCTGCAAGGCACATGATGGAAGTTGCCCTGTCTGGATTCCAAATTATATTTGGAGGTGCCTGAATGGCATTTCTACTCCTGGAATACAAGCCCTGTACAATACAGCCACAGGCTGTATTGGGACTCACCTCTGTGCAGAAACAGAGCTGCACTCTCAGGCCTGTGCAGGTGTGGCAGAGAACCCAGCAGAGTCTCCTCAACACCTCTCCCGGATCTGCAGCATAACGAAACAGGCATAGCTTTTCCAGGCTCTGCTGAGTATCTGTGGGATGTTAGGAAAATCACACAGCCCAAGTGGAATGGCTACAGCACTTCTCATCGCTAAAAGCTTTTATTTTGCGTAAGAAAGCAAATGCCTACAGATGCCCACAAAATTAAACTGCTTTCTAAGCATCTACCATTATAAACACTCATGCTGCTTGCTCTGAACAAAAAGGTACAGAACTGTTTACTTCCTGCAGGTAGAAGCTTGAGGGATACATGACTACAGACTGCAGAGAGAAGGCTAGAAGATTCATTTTTAAGTGCAACACAGGTGGAGATGATAAAACAGAACACTCTCTAAGAGTCTGCAGACTCTAGAGGGAGATGACTGGTGATGACCTGCACCAACACCTTCTTCCGACTTCAGCAAGGCTTTTGACACTGTCTTCTATAACATCCTCCTAGATAAGCTCAGGAAGTGTGAGTTAGATGAGTGCACTGCGAGGTGGATTGAGAACTGGCTGAAAGGCAGAGCTCAGAGGGTCGTCATCAGTGGCATGGAGTCTAGTTGGAGCTCTGTGGCTAGTGGCATCCCCCAGGGCTCAGTACTGGGTCCCATCCTGTTCAACTTATTCATCAATGACCTGGATGAGGGGACAGAGTGCCTCCTCAGCAAATTTGCCGATGATACCAAGCTGGGAGGAGTGGCTGATACACCTGAGGGCTGTGCTGCAATTCAGAGAGACCTGGACAGTCTGGAGAGTTGGGCAGAGAGGAACCTCACAAGGTTCAACAAGGGCAAGTGCAGGGTCCTGCATCTAGAGAAAAATAACCCTAGGCACCAGTACAAGCTGGGGGCTGACCTGCTGGAGAGCAGCTCTGCAGGGAAGGACCTGGGAGTGCTGGTGGATGACAAATTGACCATGAGCCAGAAATGTGCCCTTGTAGCCAAGAAGGCCAATGGTATCCTGGGGTGCATTAGAAAGACTGTTGCCAGCAGGTCGAGGGAGGTGATCCTGCCCCTCTCCTCAGCCCTGGGGAGGCCTCATCTTGAGTCCTGTGTCCAGTTCTGGGCTCCGCAGTACAAGAGAGACATGGAGCTGCCGGAGAGAGTCCAGCGTAGGGCTATGAAGATTATCAGAGGGCTGGAGCACCTGCCCTATGAGGAACAGCTGTGAGAGCTGGGCCTCTTCAGCCTGGGGAAGAGAAGACTGAAGGGGGATCTTATCAATGTGTATAAGTACCTGAAGGGAGGGTGTCAAGGGGATGGGGACAAACTCTTTTCAGTTGTCCCATGTGACAGGATGAGAGGCAATGGGCACAAACAGAACCACAGGAAGTTCCACCTGAACGTGAGGGGGAATTTCTTCGCTGTTAGAGTGACAGAGCACTGGAACAGGTTGCCCAGAGGGGTTGTGGAGTCTCCTTCTCTGGAGATATTCCAAGCCTGCCTGGACGCAACCCTGTCTAACATGCTCTAGGTGACCCTGCTGAGCGGGGAGGTTGGATTAGATGATCTCCAGAGGTCCCTTCCAACCTTACTGATTCTATGATTCCCATATCACTTCAAGGCCATTTTCACTGAAACACATTCTAGGATTTACATAGAACAAAATTAAGACAGAGTAACTCACACATAGATTTGTCTTCCTTTGTATGGATTAGCAGCCCAGGTAAAGCTGTCTCCTCCTCCCTGGATATCAAGAGATTTGCTAATACTGCTCTGGGGAAACCACTCTCTCTTGTAAACTCACTTACTATCCCCCCTTACAGGGGCTCACAAACAGCTGAGCTGTCAAACACCTACAGGTTTTATCTGGAGCATTGGCTATGCCTTTTAATCACCAAAAGCAGTTGTTGAAGTTAATCACAAAACTACAAAGCAGTAACAAAGCCTGAATTAACCTCATTAAGATTTTGTAAACTCTGCTCCTCCTCTTCTCCCCCTCCTCCCCCCCCCACTTGCTTCCCCCAGCTGGAAGGCTTTAGATCTGGCTGAAGCTTCGCAGGTACCTGCCCCTACCATGTAGCCTTTCCTGGGATTTACATGGTGGTGACTCATCATCACCAGGTTCCTGACCTCACAGGCAATGCCATGGGAAACTCTTTGTGGAAACATATGGCCTCCTGGTCCTGCAATTAATCAAAATTTTGCACCCCTCCCCCCCCCCCGCTGAAACTAGCAACAAATTGAAGGACCTGCTGATTTCAGGGAGATAAAGCAAGTCAGCAAAACAGCTAAGGGTGAGGTGCTGGTGCAGAGTGAGGATGCCAAGTATGCAGAGCAATGGCTATATAACATCCCTGAGGCCATTTAAACTGTTCACTGCAAGTTCTCTTACATAAAAGAGTGATTAGGTGCTGAGACACATCCCAGTGGAACACTCAGCTATGCACTTCATGATCACTGGGTTTCATTAACCACCAAAGCATCTCATCTCACTTGAAGTGCTCCAAGGACTTTTCCCTCCATGCCAGCAGGGCCAGGAGCTGAGCAGGGACACAAAGGCCAAGCAGCTCCAATAGGCTATTTTTATCCTAGATCACTGCATCAGCACTGAGCTACTGAACAGCCCTGTAATCACAGAAGACATTTACACCAGGGCACCCCCATCCAGGTCAGCCAATACTGCAGACCACGGCACAGCAGCTGTGGTGCAGACTGAAACAGTCTCTGCCAAGATACCCATTTGTGCTCATCTCTAACCATTGGGCTTGACACTACACCTACATTAGGCCAGAAAGATGGACCATGTTCCTGTTATATATATGCTTATGCCAGGGAACAACATCAGCGTTCTCTCCCCCAGATACCTAATCCCAACCACAAAACTAATTCCCAGCACTAAGCAATATGTTCAGACTGTATGTAGTAACTGTGACCTGCTATTGCTAAGCTCGAAGATTCTCTTTGCCCCAATGGCTACCCTTCCCAGGGAAATAGCCAGCCGGGAAAAGCTGGCTGTTTAGTGGCGCTCCTCTGCAATTAAAGGATCACAGGAACTTGAGTGGGTCGGGAATGAGAGCAGTCCTCATGCAGCTCACCTGCAACCTGTAGAGATGCTGCCTAACATCTGTTTTCACAAAACACCTATCTAGAATATAGAAAGAAGACAAGCCTCCCCCGCCCCATGTCTCCCAAAAGCTAAAACACTTTGGTGCATCATCATTATTTATTGCTGAATACTCTCAGACTAAAGTTAGCGCGCCACATACCAGTATTACACACTCCTTCCTAGGGAGCAGGGAACGACTCTGTGTTCTGCTACAAATCAGTAGTTCATACATTCAGCACAGCCAGGATAATTTGTGCTTCACATAGCACTTCACCTCAGCAGAAAGCACATGAAGCACAGAGCCTAAGATCAAAGTCAGTGGAGGAGAAAACCCAAGTGCTGAGGTGCAGAAGGCTCTGCATAGAGCTATTGAAGCTGGTCTCCCGCTCCTGAAACCAGCGGGATCGGCCACTACAGACTGAGGCAGGACAGCATATATAACAATTACAGATCAGTGCTGTCCCTGAAATTTGGGGTTCTTTTTGAAAACCTTTTAGCATCAATCTGTTCTTCAAGTCTCACTAATTCTTGGAGTCACTGGCATCCTGTGGCAGCAAAAATTTCATGCAAAATCTTTTGATAGGACCCCCTCCAGATCTGGAGGGGAGGTGCTTCTGATCTACTTTATGCAGCTCTCAGTTGGCTTTATATACTTCCATTAAGCCTGCTTTACTTGTGGAAGGGAAGTCATTCCCACATGGCCTCTACAAAGACAGGTAGTATGAAAGACTCTTCCTTGGTATTGTGAAGGCACCGCATGCAGAACTGAAGTCATCCTCATTAAGGAATATTTGAGGGCATCTTTTCTACTAAAAGTCTCTGCCGACACGATTGAGGGATTGCTCTGCCAGGAACCTATATGGAAAGAGAGGAGCCCCCAGTCTGTTGCCTCTCTCCTACCAACACCACTTTATTCCTGCCACAATCCTTTCCATAAAGCAGACAGAGAAGGCGAGGTGGGCTGCAATAACAAATCCAGGTGGGGACGAGCATCATGCTTGCAACCTCCGTAAGGGGTGCGAGAGGGAAACGGGGTCACAGCACCCACCTCCCTGTGCCAGCCCCACACACCCGGGCGGCCGCGGCTCTTCTCTCCCTCAGCGCCGGCTGCGCCCGAGCCGCTGCAGCCTTCTGCGCTTGAGGATCATGTCGTAGAGGCTGCGCAGCCCCTGCTGCAGCCCCAGCCCGTCGCGGGCGCTGCAGCCCTGCACGCAGCGCGGCGTGCCGGCGCCCAGCTCCTGCAGCCCGAGCCGCCGTTCCACCTCGGGAACGGCCAGCGCTGCCGGCACGTCCTGCTTGTTAGCCAGCACGAGCAGCGGGACGCCCTGCGCCTCGGCGGCGTGGGCGATGCGGTGCAGCTCCAGGCGCGCCTCCTCCAGCCGCTCGCCCTCCGCCGAGTCCACCACGAAGACGAGCCCGTCGGTGCGCCGCGCGTAAGAGCGCCACAGCGGGCGCAGCTTCTCCCGCCCGCCCACGTCCCACACCTGGAAGGTGGCGGCGCGGGCGTGGCCCAGCGGAACCCGCACCCGCTCCGTGTTGAAGCCCTTGGTGGGCGCGCTCTGCACGAACTCCTGCAGCTTCAGCCTGTACAGCAGCGATGTCTTGCCGGCCGCGTCCAGCCCTAGCACCACCACATGCAGCGCCTGGAAGGGCGGCAGGAACGGCGGGGCCGGCGCCATGTCCACCAGCCGGTTCCCCATGGCCGCGGCGCCCCGAGCGCGGCCGCGCCAGCAGCCCCGCGGCCGCAGCCCCGCTCCCGCCCGCGGAGACCGCCCCGCCCGCGCTCCACGCGCCCCTAAAGCCCCGCCCGCCCCGCGGCCGGAACCAATCCGCACGCGGCCGGGGGGCCGCTGGTGACCCGGAGGCGGGGTCGCGCGCCTGTTGCCAGGTGCCCGCCGCTGCCGCCCGGGAGCCGCCATGTCGGCTCAGCACTGGGAGGCGCGGCGTAGGCAGGCGGCGCTGGAGCGGCGCCACCGGGCCCTGCTCCCGCGGGTGCGTGCGGGGCCGGGCGGGCCGGGCCCGTGGGGCCGGGCGGCCGCTCACCACCTTCTCTGTGCCTCGTAGGTGGAAGAGGTCCCCGAGAGGCGCTGCGAGCACAGGACCAACGCCAGCGCCCAGGCCCCGCCGCCCAGTGAGTGGAGCGCGGGCCTCGGGGCCGGCCTGAGCCGCCCCGGCCGCTCTCGCACCACCCGCCCGTTCCGGGCGCGGGGCTACTGCCCCGCCAGCGTACTGCCGGCAGGGTGGGGAGCAGCCAGGCCCTGCGTAGGTCGCGGGTGCCTGCCCCGCGGCCGCTGCCGTCCACGCAGGCATGGCTAACGCAGTGCTTGTTGCAGAGCCTCGGCTGTGCTGCTGCCACTGCCCTTTGACAGCCAGTACGAAGTTGCCCCATCGGTTCTCTGTAAGTCCGCAGCGGAGGACGCCCAGCAGCAGCGCCCTCTACCGCGCCCACCAGGGCAGCACTGCTCACCAGCACAAGGCAGATCTAGCCCAAAGTGTCCTGTAGCTTACTTTGTGGAGGAGGCACTGTGTACAGTCACAGAGTGATGCTGTAGTGTTCCAGTTACCAGCTAGTTAACTTCCAGTCACAGACACGAACCAGAGCTTTTTTGCTTCTGTAAGATGCCTTTACACTGTGAGGCACATCAGCCTCACTGCTGCTCATATGTTGGTCTCTTCAGTGTCACAACCCGAATATGTGAGAGGTCAGCTGAGTGGGTTTTAGATATAAGCATATGCTTATAATTAAACCAACCTTGCTTTTATTCTGCAGTTGGTAACATCTACTATGGCTATGGTAGATATCTGGTTAGCTCTATAGGGATGTGGTTGGTTATTTTATTCTTCTAAGTGGCATATTTATATCACTCCCAGTTGAAGCTTAGCTTGAATAATGAGAAAATAGTTCACATTAAGATCTTTCAGGTGTTCTGAGTAACAGAAGAGATTTTCATACATTGACGTTATACAGCAGAAACAAGAAAGTAACCTCTCTTTGCCCTTTCAGGCTGTACAATACATGCAGCAGTGGTAAGGGCTGACTAGCCAATGGGACAGGAACAGCTCCCAGGAACTCCACTATGAACACTACACAAACCCAGTGAATCCAACAGTACAGAATCTAACAGAATCAGTAGATGATTTCAACAATTTAGGCAGTAACAGCTAACTCAAAATAAACATCACAGTGTCCCAGAGGAAGTCTCTCAAGCAGCTAGTACTTTCCTCTTACGTTGTTGCTCTAGTTCTGTTATGTCCTGTTCCTCACTCCCTCATCAACTCTGTCCCAAGAAATGGCTGTCCCACTGGTCTCAGCTCAGCACCATTCTCAAAGCCTTCATCCCAAAGCCTTCCATCTCATGCCCATGTAAAGTGGCTGATACCCCAGAAGGCTGTGCTGCAATTCAGAAAGACCTGGACAGACTGGAGAGGGGCAGAGAGAAACCTCGTGAAGTTCAAGAAGGGCAAGTGCAGGGTCCTGCAGCTAGGGAGGAATAACTCCATGAACCAGTACAGGCTGGGGGCTGACCTGCTGGAAAGCAGCTCTGCAGAGAAGGACCTGGGAGTCCCAGTGGACAAGCTGACCGTAAGCCAGAAACGTGCTCTTGTGGCCAAGAAGGCCAATGGTATCCTGGGGTACATTAGGAAGAGTGGTGCCAGCAGGTCAAGGGAGGTGACCTTGCCCCTCTCCTCAGCCCTGGGGAGGCCTCATCTCGAGTACTGTGTCCAGTTCTGGGCTCCCTGGTACAAGAGAGACATGGAGCTACCGGAGAGAGTCCAGCGTAGGGCTACCAAGATGATCAGAAGACTGGAGCATCTCTCTATGAGGAAACGCTGCAAGAGCTGGGCCTGTTTAGCCTGGGGAAGAAAAGACTGAGAGGGGATCTTGTCAATGGGGATATGTATCCACATAGTGTGTCAAGGGGATGTGGCTAAACTCTTCTCAGTTGTCCCATGCAAAAGGACTAGAGGCAACAGGCACAAACTGAACCACAGTAAGTTCTGCCTGAAGAGGAGTAGGAATTTCTTGACTGTTAGAGAGAGGTTGTGGAGTCTCCTTCTCTGAAAATATTCAAAACCCACCCGGACACGATCCCGTCTAACATGCTCTAGCTGACCCTGCTTAAGCAGGAGGGTTGGACTAGACAATCTCCAGAGCTCCCTTCCACCCTCAACCATTCTGTGATTGTGTAAAGCAACTTGTTTGTCAGTTGGTATCACTGAAGCTGTGCAGCAGCTATAGCAAGGGTGAGGATCTGCTATGCAAAGACAAATCATCTCTTTCTGGTTGTACAATGTCTTTTGTTTGTGTTCAGAAGGAGATGGTGCAAGTGCATAACAGCAGGGCTGCAGAAGCACATCTGGAAACTCAACAGCAGAGATAGGGAGCATGTGGCAGAACCAACAATATGGCAAATACAAAACCTACTGCAGAGATGTGACAAGAGCAGGGAGTATTCCAGAATGGCACATGGAGCTTCCACATCCCTGCTAGAGGGAGTTGACTGATTAGTTACCATTTCAGTGTGATCTCAACAGATGATACAGCAAAGAAAAACACCCTGCTACAGCTCTGAAAGAAGTGCTGGGTTGGGAAGCACATTTGAAGTGAGGGGCAGACGTTTCCTTCCAACTGTTGTAAAATACTGATTCTCTCCTTCAGTGGGAACAGTACAGGAAAATGCTGAACTGCTTTTGTGTAAGAATTTTTGATCCAGTAACTCCCAGGCTCCTACTTCACCACCTAGAATGCATTAGGCACTAGCTAAACTGCAATGCCACGTGTGGGTTAACACCCATCCATCATGTGAGGGATACAACTGCCACTGCCACATGCCCAGCACTAGGAGGAGAGAAGGCTGTCAGGGCTATTCTTCCCGTAAAGTTCATTGGGTATTTTACAGCTTTCAATTAAAATAAATAAATAAATAAATAAATAAAACACACAGTTGTTTTCTGACACTTGTGCAGACTGAGCTTTTATTGACAGAGATCAACTCTCTCATGCTTGTTCAAGTTGAAAGCATTAAATGCCAGAGCATGCAAGGAAGTAGCACAGCAAACAGCATGTGGTGGCCAACACCAACAGCCTTCCTCTCATGACCAGCTGGAAAGCAGCAATCTTTCTGTGCCATGCTACAAAATGCATTTTCTCCTGGCTGAAAGGGATCCTGTTAAAGAACACCCAGTAGATGAGCTGCTTTTAAAAATATATATTAAAAAAATTCAAGACAGTGCATTCTTGTTTCCTGCACTGAACAGCTCAACACAATAGTCACCTAAAAGTCATGCTCACAGGTCTTTCAGCATGACATGCAGTTGAATATTTAACAGCTAGAGATGCAGAGAAATCAGTCCTGTTTCATGTTCTCTCAGAGAAGGCTGTGCAAATAGCATTGGACAGTGGTGATGGAGATCTAGCCAAAAGGTCTCATCACAGTCCTTTTGAGAGTTATGAGACACTTAAATTCAGAATAGAAGTACAAAATTATGCAAGGAGGAAACAATTAGAATTAGTTTGACTAATAAGGCACTGGCTACAATGTAGCAGTAAAATACTGCAGAGAGCCTGAGCATGAGCATGGCCCACTCTGATGAGCCAGCACACCCCCCCACCATGCACTAGTCACTCTGCTGAAGTGTCAGTCATGATAAGGCATCCAATTTGGAAAGGAAGGAAATCTGATGGCAGTATACTCCACGCTCATAAGGCCAAGCATGTTACTATCTGCACAGGAGATAAAGTCTCACTCCGGGAAAGCACAAAGTCACCTGTTTAAGTCATAAATTGAAAAGAAGCCCCAGAATTTTGTCTCTTTATGACTTGCCTTTGTGATGGAGCATGCAGCATCCAAAAGCTCTGGCAGCCTGGCCCTCTCACGGTAGAGTGTGGTGCAATGGCTGAGGTAGCGAGGCATTCCCACGGCAGTCCACGTACTGGTAGTTCTCAAAAGCCAGCTGCTCCAAGTGGCACAAGTACATGCAGGTCAGGGTGCCCCTGCACAGCAAAAGCAGACCAGAGCTGCACTTGACTGTTTCAGACAAAAATTCCCATAATATAAGGGTTGCACAGTGTGCTTCTGCTGCCATCCTGTTTTTTTCCCCTGTTATACAGCCCAGAACACTATAATATATTATAACATATCCTCAGTAAATTTCATGTCAGAGAGGGAGTTTAACTTAAGGAAGTCTTTGCAAGCTCCCTACCACCACAAAGGTTGCTTTGGCCATTCAAGAAGCCCCATACTAGAAAGACTCACTGCTCTAGGATAACACTCCTGTGCCATTTCACCATTTACCTGGTCAAGGTGCTAATGTAAGACATACCAGGTGATTGTTTATGGATAACTAGACAAAAGCATGTCATTCAGTTACTGTCTTTCTGTGCCACCTCAAGAGCTTTTGCATTTAGTTTCTCCCAGTCTATCCATGGGCAACAACAGTGGAACAAGACATAGTACAGAAAATAGTGAAGATCACCAAAATATTCTTCAACCTCTGGCTAATAGAGAGCTTGCTGGTGGAAAGAGCAAGGGCTTTATCAGCTGAGAGGGGACACAGTCAACACAGATGGGCAGGGAGGTCCCTCTAGTGGACACAGGCTACACCAAGAGACACTTTCTGCCCACGGCTTTCCAAAGCAGCTTGAACTCAGCTAACAAAGACCATACTTCTTTTAGTGGCTGCATAGGGGCATACTACCAATGCTACACCCAGCAAGGGCTTCCCTGGCTCCTATATCAATTTAGCTGTAACACAGGCCAGAACAGTAGCAGCAGGTCCCAGAAGGAGCTGTGTTATAAAAACACAGTTGTAATCTTCCCCCTCACAAGTAGGAACAGATAACCATTCCCTGAACAGGAGTTGCTTTGGGCAAGAGGTTCCACAGAAACACCTGCTTTATTCTGTCCTGCTCTCTGCAGTTGCTGCCAGCCCCTCCAACAGAGACCAGGCTGACTGAGTCTGCCTCTCACACCATGAGGCTGGCAGGATAGAACCAGTCACAGCTTTCCATCTCTGGGCCAAATAACTACTTCTCAACAGCTACAATCAGTGTTACAGAAGGAAGTTTGTCAGGCCAATGTACCATGTAATACAGGCAACAGCAACAGCTTGCGCTGTAAGCAAGCCTAAATTCTAGGGGAGCTCTCACAACACCAATGGCTTTGGAGAATTATCTCCCTCTGGGTAACACAACATTCACACTACAGCCAGTTCCAGTCTCCAAGACCAGTGACTAGCTGGCCTTGAAGGGAGTTCAGAAAGAATGCAGGTCACGTGGATATTAGTTTTAGTGCTGAACCAGGCATCACTTACTGTATATGCAGCAGAACATTGTGGACTTTGATTTTTGTCCAGGTGCAGATCTTACTATGAGAGAAAAGAGAATTCATTTCACAGGAGCAGCCTGCACCATGTCTCCTGGTCCTCAATTATTTTGTTGTCTTTCTGCTTCTCTGAAAAGGTCCATCCTTAGAAGATTTTGACAACAGCTATACAGGCAAAATTTTTGAAGCACAGCTCTATCCACCACAGTAAAACACATTTTTTGCTGGTATAACTCAGTCACTTTGGATCCAGTAATCATGGGACTCCCAAACATGCACACAACTTAAATGCACTGAAGCCGCAATTGCTATGACCTTTGCATAGCTTGCTGGTTATCTGCAGAGAAGCATGGGTAGCGCAAGACGCATTTAGTTGCTCACAAATGGAGCATCAAAAGTTTGCAACCTAGACAAACTGTACTATCGCTTACTTGTTAGAACTTAGGAAAATGGCACTTTAGGAAAAATGAGCATTAGGAAAATGAGCCAACAGCAGCCAGTAAACACCAGCAGATAAGAAAGGAAATTAGTTTAAAATGGATGCACCAAATTTGCGTCCGAGTCAGCTGCACACATTAAACCCAAAAAGACACACTCCATTTCACTGACAGCACAACAAGTCTAATTGTAGAAAGCCTTTAAGCATTAATATCACTTACTAACCAGGAAAAGAAATCTTCAGTAATTACTCACTAGGTATTGTTGTCCAATATCCTATTGGCCACCATATAATAGATCTGCAAATGTGAACAGAAAAAAAAGCAGAAAACATACAAGAATTGTAAGTATGTTGGGATACAACCCAGAGAGCTGAAGTAGGGGGAGTTGGACTCTCATTGGCTGCCCGCAATTCAGAACCCTGAATTTCAAGTTTTAGGCTAGCAATTGTTCTTAACAGTGGGTAACAAATAGATTCAGAAATCAGGTCTGATAAGGCCTTGAAAAGGCCATCTAGGCCACATGCCTGCCCTTTACAGCAAGGAAGGATCAGCTGTGCTCAAACTGTTCCCACTAGAGTTTTATTTAACTTGTTCTTACACTTTTCATTATTTTAAGGCCAACACACAATTCTGCCCACTAGCTGGGCAGCTGGAAGCTGTTCCTTGCCCAGAAACATACTAGCTGCATACTGAGCAACATGTAAATTCCTACAAATCCCCTTCTATAGGGGGAACAGGTAAGTAGAAATAGAAGCTGCATGTGGAGGCACTGAGCATTTAGTTGGCAGATGATGGAGGAGTGGGTTAAGCATAGAAGCAGCACACCTCCCCCACCTCCCCACCCCCATTCCAGGATATCCAAACTAGTTTAGGAGAACTGGAAGAGCGCAAAGCTCACCTGGCCACTCTGTAAAGGGCTGATATTCAGAAAGGTTTTCATGGTGGTCTTCCCTATTACCAGGGACTGGTGTAAGACTTCTATGTCCAGCTGCACAACAGTGACTGGGTAGAAGTTGTTATTAGTTATGTTCAGGATATTCTAGTGAGAGAAACAAGAAAACAAACCACCTTGCAACAGAGCTGTATGTTACTGTAGCAAAACTACTTTAAATATATCCCTGCTATATCCTTACAGCAGCACTGGACCACATGTCCCCTCCTAGTCCTGAGAAATGTACCCAGCTTGGTTCCCAGAATTAATCACCATACTGTTCATGCACAGCCCTTTAACCACTCTGCATGACACACTTGTTCACAGCCAGGCAATCCACGCCTCTGACACTGTAACACAGTCCTGACATTGCTCCTTAAGCAGCCCTAAAGTAGACTGATTTGGTGGGGATGACCAGATTTTAACTAGAGACAGCAATCAGTTATTCCGCACAGAGCAGTATAGAAGAGAATAAGGAGAGGCCCGGCCCTTTCTGCCCACCATTTGACACTGAAAACTCACTGTCATGTTGAGGTATATACTGGTGGTGGTGGCATTAAAGCCAATGGAGGAGGCATTCAGCCCTGCAGGCCGCACAGTAATGGAGCGAGGAAACAGGAAGAAGATAGTGAGAGACGTCGTCAGCAGGCAGATCGTCACAGCAAGACATACATATAGTTTCCTGCAAAACAGCACCACAGCCACATCGTTCTCTTGGCTCATCAACTACAAGCACCTGCAGCCCAGCTCCAACTCATAGGCTGGGAGACAACAGGAGCTTGAGTGCCAGAAAGCTGGGGTGGGTTTGTGAAGAACTCCCAAATGACAGGGGAAGCAGGAGGGTGCTCCCACACAGTGACGCACTGCCTGGTTCTGTGGAAGCAAAGAGGATTGCTGGAGATCTCCCACAACTCCACATTTCCTCCCACACAGAGGACTATCCAGGTATCTGCTGTTGTGGAACAGATGCTGTAAACAGCAAACTTGCTGCAAGTCATAGCACAAAGAGAAAACATCCTCCAGCAAACAGCTGCAGATTGCTTCCCAAAGTACCGAGGCCTCCCTTTACACACAGAAAAAATATTCAAAGGATGAGAAATGGGCAGAATTTAACAAGACTTACGTTCGTCTAGGCTTTAGCCTCTGGTCACCATATGGAATCAGAGCCACCAGCTGCTTTTCTTGCTCTGAAAGAGGTAGCAGCAGATCAGAGACTGCACTGAGCACTCAAGCAAATAAAGCATATTGCATTGCAGGGCTTTGCACAGCAGCTTAGTGTCAGTCTGCAGTCACCTTACTAGTGAGTGTCCAACTTAGAAAGTGAGTGTAACACAACTGAGAGTTCAGTTTGAAC
The DNA here is from genome assembly GCF_028389875.1 of Rhea pennata. NCBI lineage: Eukaryota > Metazoa > Chordata > Aves > Rheiformes > Rheidae > Rhea > Rhea pennata. Next base: position 235,942 of record NC_084688.1, read on the forward strand.
ATTCCCAGCTCCAGGCAGGAGCAACAATCCCCCAGATGCCCCAGGGCAGGCTTTGAGTAATTCTCTCAGTATCTGCCTGCCCACCCCATTTTCTCCCAAGAGGGGCTGCCCACAGACCTCACTGGAGAGCCTGAGGTGCTATAACAGGCAGGACAGCCATTGCGGACTGGGTGCAGCAAAGACCAGCTGATTCATTCAAAGTCTTTAGGAAAGAGACACACACTAACCTCAAGATGCTCAAAAAGCACAGACATGTCACACAGAAGAATCACCTACCCCTGGGGATCCTTCCTGTTCCCTGACATGTTGGGCAGCTGACACAGCTTCGACTTGCAATGCCCACACAGGGCACATAGGACATAGCGGGGTCTCCTCCATTGATACTAGCATAACTGGCGATTTCATCTTCTGCATCCTTCTGCCTGGGTAAGATCACTTTGCCCTCACTCTCCTTTTGGTCAGGTGCTTTCCAGAACTGTGAAAGTTTTTCACCCATGGTTGAAGGAAGAATTCTCACTAAGTGTCCAACATAAAAATGCTTTAGAAAATTTGTCTTTATTAACCAACCTCTCAGAGCAGCACTATTAGAACGTACAATAGATCACAAGTATATAAGCTGGCAAATTTCTTAAAGCACAGCTCTGAAGTTGCTTTAAAAATTACTCCACATAACTCATGCTTTTAAATATGGACGTTTCTAGCCACTCTGGTTGCGGGAAAAAGTCCAAGAACACCACCATAAAACATGCCAAGTGCTTTATCTCATGGTGTTTTGTAAGAGAGGAGGAATGCTGACTCAAAGCACTTGAATATTTTGAGATAACAACAGAGCCCAGAAGCAGAACTCCAAAGTTCTCATACAATCATTACTGATCTACGTCCAACAGGGAACTCACCTGAATACCAAGGCCTCGGCATTTCCTATCAAACAGTGTTACTAACTGTAGCTTGATTAAAATAAATAAATAAATTAATTAAATTAAAAAAAATCCATTTGACTATTTTAAAACACCAGAATGACAGCTGAACTAATTTTCCCAGGCTCCTGGCAACCAAACTTCTACATCAGCTCCTAGCAATCCTCCTAAAAGCATCAGCAACACCAAGCAGAGAAAAAAAAAAGCTATGTTGTCATTACAAAGACAGCTCAACACTATTTCTTATCTGTGCCACCCCTTCCTCCAGCCAGTCATTTTAATTATCCAGAAGTAGCATATTTAGCCTAGATAAACAGCAGTTGCATGTTCACCCAGATGACCCAGAGGCTGAAATTAAAGAACTCTGCAGGGCTCTTTTTTTGTACAACATACTGGGGGGAAGAAAGCACCATCTGGCAGTGTAGAACATCTACCACAGTCTTGCAGAGCCAAGTGTTCACCTGCAGCCCACAAACCTGGGTGTATCTGGGAACACAAGAGCAGGAGATGAACTGATTCCAGAGGCAGCTGCTGACAAATAACCAGGAAGGAAATAGCTGCAGCACAGCCTATTTATTCATTATGGGTCACAGAGGAACCTCTCAGCAGCCTTGATTTGATTAGATTCTGCAAGACACTGCTGTTTGGAGGCTTGAGGCAGTTCAAAGTGTTTCCTACGCTCTTGCAGCATAAAAAGGGGAGCAGCCTCCGAGCTCCCTAAGTATTGAAGCTACACCTTTTCCCATACTCTCAGTTAATCTTTACTAGTTTTTCAAAAACAAGCAGGCAGCACTGGTCTGTTCACATTATTGAGACAAATGACCATGAAAGCTAGAAAACTCATTGGTGGATAGCAGAGAGGCCAAGCGCAAGGTGCTGCATATGGAGAAATTAACCCTTTTGCTTACTGCTCTCAGGCAGTCTTCTGGGTTCCCATAACCTGGACTGGTGTCCTTGGGCAGGGGGCCCCTAGCGTCTTTAAGGGACAGTAGCTTATGAAAGTGATGGAGCCTGGCCATTTTACAGGGACTGGCCCTTCCTGCTCCCCCAGGCACCACCCACAGAGAGCCAACTGAGGGGCCGTGAGCTCCTCACTCAGGGGAGTTGCAGCTCCTGTGAGAGCAGCTCCCTGCAGAGGCAAGGCCCACCTCCACACCAGCGCTAACAGAGCTTCCGCAGGCCCTGCCCCTCCTACCCACCAGCAAGAGGACAGGGCCGCCAGCCCACCCACCCTGGCAGCCACCCCACAGCCCCCTCCGGCCGCCCCTGCTCACCGGCCTGCGCCGCAAGCTGCGGCCCCGCCCAGCGACAAAGCGGAACCGAAAGCACTGCAGGGCAGGACAAGCCCGGCCCCCCAAGCAGCCCCCGCAGGGCGGGCCTGGGCAGGCAGCTTTCCCCGCTTCCCCCAGCCCCTCCACTGCCCCTGGGCCACAAGCTACCATGGCCCACTGGGCTCCCACCCAACCACCTCCTTGCTTGTAAAGAGCCCACGAGACACTCAGCCAGGTAGAAGTTTTATTGTAAGGACAGAGGCAAAGTTTGTCTTCCCCACTCTGCCTCCTCCTCTCCCATCACAGCTGACTTTAAAGTGCTCATCCTAAATAAGATACAGAGGTCAAATCTGCACTCTAGAATATATTATAAATTATACCATGCATCCATTAACAAAATATACAAAGCCAACAAATGTACCCTAAGCCTGAGCATACATCATCTAAAACGAATAAACTAAGCATTAAAGTGTAGGGAATTAAAGAAAAGAGCATGTCACACCACACATTTCAAACTGCAATGAAGTGTTTTTCTTCAAACCATTTTAGTGTTTTGTTAATTTACAGAAAACATTAACATTCCTCAAATATGAAGATACACTTAGAAAGAACATGTGTCCTGCTGTGAAATCCTGATTAAAAGCAGACAAGCCCATTAGGCTTAGAAACATTGCCAGCCACTGTATTTCATCCCTGCCCTTTCCTCCTCCTGGAGGAAGCATGAGCCAAAAGGTACTCAGAACAGAATGCAAAAGTTATGGCAGAAAAACAGTAAGTTCAAGTTACAGAAAGATCTTTGTGGTCCACAGCAGGTTAGAGCTATACTGGGGTAAAGACAGATGGGAAACACTGCAAAATAGCCCACTATATTTCAAAATAAACATTTAAGAGTATTTTATCTTCCATCATCTATAAAAATAGGTTTAAAACAAAAATGCTATGATACACATTTTTCTTCACTCACTTTTATGGTATCTTATATAAGGGTATTAGGTATTTAAGAAAGACTAATGATTACTGGGTCAGTCACAATAATATTACTAATACTGCTTCAACTACATCCTGTCAAAACAGAAAAAAAAATTGAAGCTGCAGTAATATAAAATTTCAGAACAATGGTCTCTTATTGCAGCAAGGAAAAAAAAATCTGCTTGAAAGTAAGAATGTAGCCAACACTGCTGTTGCTTTCAGAGGACTGGCTTCTAAACACTTATCAATTGATACTCCACTGCACAGCAGTGGATGTTGCTGGTTTCTTGAGATTCTTCAGAATCAAATCTCTTGGTATGTTTAAAAAGGGAATTCTCAGACTTCCAAATTAAGTATGGGCATCTAAAGCAAAATCTTGCAAGAAACTGAATCCTACAGATGTGTCAATGAAATGTGGCCAGCTAGAACCATCAAGGGTGACTGTACACTTAATACTCTCAAATTTATTCTCAAAATAAACCAGAAGTCACCCCTCTCTACCTCAGGCACTCTTTACATTCCCAAACATTACTAGAATTTGCACTCCAGTTCAGGTCTGGCTTTCTACACATTCTTCAATTCTTCCACGTAGTATCAGCAGAATAAAAGGCTTGCACTACACTGAGTTAGAAAAAAAAATAAAAATAAAGTGGTCAAATCTTTAACCTCTTTACAAATCGTCTCCAAAAGGCTCTTAGAAAGGCCTTTCCTACAATTAGACTTTAACAAAGTATTTTATGTATGCTATATATTCTGTTAGAGATATACTACTATCATTATTAGAGATAGTTTAATAGCTGCTGGTAAATTTATTCTCATGTTTCATTCTACTACATGAAACAATGACACTCTTGATACTTATCAGATTAAATCAAAAGCAGTTACACTTGACTTTAGAAGTTGTTTCATTGTTTAATATGACTATTTTATGAGCAACCTTTTTCTTCTAAAAGGATTTGTATAGTTTAAAGGTTATATTGCTATCATATGTTAGACAAAAGTCAGCTACTAAATTATATCAGAAGCAAATTGCTAGCTGTGGGCATCTCTTGTAGTCTTGTCTAATATATATTTTACAGCAGCATTTAGCATTGGTTCCTCTTCCAAAGCTTGTTACAGTCAACAGGAGTTTCCATCTGCCTTAAAAATTTCTTCACACTCAATAAAAGGGGAAGTTTTCACTTGACTAGAAGTCATTCTACAGGATTCCCAGATAAAAGGAATTCAGTATCAGATTAGAGACTTAAAGGCTACTCATTTATGAGGTCCAAAGTAAAGTTGACAATCTGGTCTCCAATTGATATAATGCTGTGACATTTCCATTAAAAAAAAAAAAAAAAGAAGAAGAAAAAAAAAGAAGAGACAGAAGAAAAATCCACCTCAAAAGTTCACTAAGGAACACAAACTTTTTAGCCGCACCCCAGAACAGAAAAAGCTGAGGAGCAGCCTGCTACTGTTGCAGTGTTTAATGAGTCTGCTCAATGAAGACTGTTCCTCCCTTCACCAGAAAAGTTCAGCATCTAATACCATACCAGTCACTGTTATTGATCTGAAGTAATTCGGTTACCACTTGAACCATATTGTTGTTGTGTTTCTTCAGCAGTTGCAGGTTTAACTGCCTGTCACAGAATCCCATCTCACATAGACTGGATAGAAGAGTGGCAGTATGCTCTTCTGTAGCTGTAGGCTGCTTAAAACAAGAGGAAATACAGAATTGTTTGCAAGTGTCTCCCCTGAATGCATACTGTGGGTCAGACTACACTACAAAGAGCTTAAGGAGTAATAGGATAATCCCTGGGAACAGGAATTTTTCATTTGTGACTCGTTTATTCTTCTGGGGCAGACTGAATCAGCCTTGTCAGTTAAGTGGGAGAAGGGAATGTGATGCTATCAAATACTGTTATAGTATCTAAGCCTTGCAAACTGGCTTTGGTCTACTAACAAGTCTTTTAAAGATGAATATTTATTTGGTTTTGGCTGTAGTGGTCCTTCGTCAGTCTGACAATAAAACAATAACAGTACCACCACACTCAATTTTGTTTTCACAAATAGTCATAGAGAATTCAGTGGAGTGCAACGGCCAGCAAATACAATCAATGTATTATCATTCTTGGAGACAGATTAAAAATAGTGTTTCAAGTTAAGTTTACTAGATCTATTCCTACTCAAGACTAGAAGTAGCTCAGTCATTGAACATTCTAATGCATGCACTATGTCAAGTAGTAGTACTACACACAATGTTAAAACATTTATAAAATATACACCTGTAATTTTAAGATAACATTTATAAATCTCTCATAGTATACAGGAAAAAAAAAATATTTTACCTGTTCTATAGTGGGCGACCCAGCAAACAGTGCTTTGTAGGCAGAGGCAGCAACTGACAAAGCTCCTTTAACTAGTCCTCCTGCAATGCTGCTTCCTTGGGGGTATCTGCAGAGAAGTTAGATATACAATTGACTTTACTGACTGTAAATTGATATTTCAGTTACAAGAATGTCTCCCCCTGTTAAAGGGCCAATTGAGATTTAGTTCTTGGAGAAAACCTATTATCCAGAGGAATCTGTTCAGACTATCTGGGAAACTCATTCTTTTTTTCTTGATACTTGCATTAAGCTCTTCTAATGCTGAAGTACATTAATTTTCTTTCCATACCATGACTACCAGTTGTAAAGAATTAAGTATTCTCACTCAAAAAGAGTTCCTCTATACATGGAAGGTGTGCACTGCGACATCCATTCCAGGCCAGAATGACTTCTGTCTGGATTCTTAGCCACTTAAGTATTCTGCTCAATGTTTTACTCCTCCAGTCTCAGTATTTCATGTTTAATTTTGTATCATAACTTACTACACCCATATTTTAGGGATCCTGAGATTCGGGGGTGTGGGGGGAAGAAAAGGAAGACACTGCAGAATTTTAGGATTCAACTTTTCACTTTGAGCTCATCATACATGCCTCTGCTCACCAGTTCTGGATACTTCCTATTTGTGTCCAAATACAAAATGAGATCTTACAAAAATAATCTTATACAGTTATCTATTACCTTTAAATAATAAAAAAAAAATGGGGAGTAAGGGCAGAGGGGGAGTTTTCTCCAAAAATACTGGCTACGTGAGATCTCTAAACCAGTGTTTTCCACTAAGTGCTCATGTTAATTTAGCAGTTCTTGTTTTGAAAGAGGAGCTACAGAATAAACACTATTTGTGAAAACAGCTAGTTTCGTTACCTTGAGTATTCTGAGCACTTTGATTTACTAGTCATAAATCCAGAAGATTCTGGTCCACGACTGTCTTCACCTCTGGGTTCTAGAAGGAGGAAAAAAAAATATATCACAAAAAACTCAAATCACATTAACAGGTCCAGTCAATGAGCTGAGAAGAGGCAATTTATATACACAAACGGAAAGGAGTATGATTCAGTCTAGAATTAATACTTTCAAATTTAGTTATTTAGATGCAAACTAGACATCCAAGATTCTCACTACAGTTAACAGTCAGAAAAATCCCAGAAGTAATTTGGCTGATTAGTCATAGGCACCGACTTTAACATGAGATGAACTGCTGTCGGAGCTCCCAATGACTGTAATAGCAGTTTAAACACAGCTCATAAGATGCCTTTCCTTACCTTCCTCTGGAACTCAATTTCCCAAACATCTACAGAGGTCTCTGGATAGTCTCCTACCATTTCTAATGAACACATCACCTTCTCAAAGCTGATCCACAAAGCCAATTATTTCTTTATTCAAGTCTTCTGTATAGTAAAATTTCAATGCCCAGAGAAAACCAAACTGTTGTTACTTGGTAGATTTCTGCTTTCCTTAAGAACAACAGGATACCAAATCCAATGCTAGATACAAGGAGCAGGAGAAAAGGGTACAGACAGAGCTGTTAAGCACTATCAATACCTTCTCTTATTTGATCAAGAGAGGTGGAAGAGACATCCTCTGAAGCTGGTAAGTTTGGTTCTTCGAAGACATGATTCTGAAGAGAAGCAAGATTCCTGAGAAAATAAAGCAAAACAATTACGTATGCTTAGAACAGAAGTACTTAGGTAAGTCAAGATCTGCAGGAAACATATTCACAAACTCCCTTCCCTCTCTTCAGTTCAGCAAGTACAAGCTTGTAAGAAGTTCCAGGATTTAGCACATTCACTCTAATATACGTGACACAGAAATTGTTGCAACAATTTCTATCTGGACACTGAGCTTACACACAGTCCTGCAGAGCCTGCAGCAATTCTAACATAACCATTTTATTCTGGTCAAAGAATAAAATGCATACATGTGTTTCTGTGGTACGGTGTCCATGATCTCTGAGGTCAAAGGTACTACAGCTGTCAAAACATCATTGATGCTGTGGATCTGCAGCTGGCTTCCACCTTCTGGATTCCCTGCTTGTGTTTCAGGTTCTCCTGTTTTGTCCAAACTGGGCTGAGAAAGAGCAGAACTATACATGGACTCTCCTAAAGGACGGCTGGTATCAAAACACTCAGGAAGAATAATGATATAATCCTCTGATGAAGCAGAAGAGCCTTGACTTTGAACATCATCTGTAGCATCATCATCATCATAATTGCCAGTCTCACTACAGGTGTTTGCTTGCCCATCAGACAATGGGAGTTCCTCTTAAAAATAAAAGAAAAAAGTATTTTAAAAAGTCCATTTTGTTCGTATAACAGCAAAGACTGTACTCTCCTGGGTAAAAAAGACAAGTACTCAGGAACAACTGTAAATCCTTGTAGCTGATGTTAACGGTATAATTTCTGAGGAGCAGATCAGGGGTGGGGAGTGTGAAAAAGGAATAGATCTTCCTCTTTAATTTATGCAGCATTCACCAGGAATAACACCTACACTGAGAAGTTGAGAGAGCAGTTTTCAGCTCTTGAATACCATGCATCAACAACAGTTCACAGCAAGAAGTACTCTGCAGCTATGTGCACAAAATATGGAGACAACAGTCAGGCTGAAGTGTATAAGCACCTGTCACTGAACACATACCACATCACAGAATGGTTGAGGTTGGAAGGGACCTCTGGAAATCATCTAGTCCAACCCCACCTGCTCAAGCAACGTCACCTAGAGCATCTTGCACAAGATCATCTCCAAGCAGGTTTTGAATATCTCCAGAAGAGGAGATTCCACAACCTCTCTGGACAACCTGGCTCCAGTGCTTTGTTACCCTCACAGTAAAGAGCCTTGCTGGAACCCTTATGTTTCAACTTCACTATGTAACAGAAAGCTGCTAAAACTGCTGTATATTCAGAGTACTGACACTCATTTTATGATGCAGTAACGAGGATCAATTTTCTAGAACACTGTCAGATATCCTTTTACATCTGAATTTACTGTAGTCCCTGTTAAAGCTTTATCTTATATTCAAAAACTACATCTTTACCTAATTTACTTACCATATTCATTTTCTCTCATTGCCTCCAAGTGGTGAATCTTTGCTTCTCTTTTGGAAGTATAATTAGTTTTTATCCTAGGAGATCCTTCACTTTTCAGATTACAGCTGAAGGTATTTTCTAGTGTTTGCAAAGAGTCTTAAAATAAAAATAAAAAAAAGAAGGAAAAAAAAAAACCTCACCAACTGCAGAACAAGGCAATTTGCTGTAAATGTTTGGCTGCAAAAACATGAAGCCACAGAAGCTAGCTAATAGTACCCACTCTGCACAGTTTTCCTTTGTGGGGGCTTATGGTCAGGTGCAGCATCCAGGGTAAGAGAACGAATGACAGTTTCACAGACAAATTGAGTCCCACTCATATCTTCTTCCCCTTCCTCCTGGTTCAATGGATGCTCAGCTCTCATTTTCACCATGCAAGTATCAGCAGTCAAACAGGCTTCAGCCACTCCTTTGATAGAGGAAATGTGACAGATTAGTGTCACTAAAAGGCAATGTAAATACAAGAACAACTTTTTTCCACCTGCCCTTCCTGTAAAAAAAGCTAACCCCAATTCTCAGTGTTACTTCCTTCTCAGAATTGAAACATTTTGGAGTTCATGTTAAATGTGTTCCAAGTTAAACATGAAAAGAATTTTAAGTAGGGAAGCCAGAGTGTTTGAGTATAACCCAGTGTACAAAGTAAAGAGCAAGTTTTCAATCAATCATCTCATTTGGATTTGTCTATTTGCTAGAATTGATAATTTTATTTCTGAATTTTAGTTATATTAGATTCCAACCTCTATAGTCGAAGAGTCATTAGGGGCTGCAGAATGAGCCAAACATCTGTTTGTTTTTCCACCTTCTGTGGAAAAACAAAGAAACAAGACATCCACATACATAAAGAATTCTAATTCCTGTGTGTGATGTGCAACTAAAACTTATCAAGCCTAGTGATCGCACAAAAGTTAGGACATCCTCCTCCCCCACCCCCGATCGATTGCTGCTTACCAGGCAGTGGTTTAAATCCACTTCCCTCCTTCTCCTCCTCTATCTGACCTAAGCCAGGTTTCTCCAGCAAGGGGTTATCATATGGCAAAGGTGACATGCATGGAGTCATGTCTGAAAAACAAAGGCAGTAAAGATAATTGATATTGAAGGAGTAGGAGTCCTCCTTTCTTCTTCTATGAGGCAATCTTTTAAGTTATCCTTTTTAAGGAATATTTGTTCCAAGACTGAAGAAATTCAGTTACTTTATAAGATACTTTTAAAGAAACGGACTGCTTGCCTTACATTACATTGGCTGAGCAAAGAAAACACTTACCTTAACATCTGGGATCTTACAATCTTGTGGATGTGAAGGTGGAAAGAAGTCTAGACTGAAAATATGAAAACCCACCAAATATCTCTTTGAAGGCTGCAGCAAGATTTAAAATGGAGAGGTGACTGTGGAAGTGGAAGACACTCTAGCCCGAGCCACAAATAAGCCTTCTGCACAAGTTTATCTTTTCATAGAACTAGTAACACGTAACAGTAAAGACGCACCCCAAAATATCAGAAGGTCCTTACCAACTGGAGTATTGTGTGGCACTCGCTCCAATTCCTGTACAATATTAATATCCAGTAGCTCAAAGGACAGTAAATCCTATAGAAAGAAATCCCACACAGTTTTTAATTAGTAGATCTTAAACCAGAATCCCATCTGGTACTTCCCGGCATCAGATCCCATTATCTTAGAAGTCTACTCTAATTTGTCAGGTACTTGGCATGATCTCAGACAGAGGGCAGTCTTGCCACAGGTCCATCTGCATCATAGATGACAGGATACAAACTGAGCCAGGAAGAGTAAAAACTAGAGCATTCCCTTGTTAAGGGTTACAGAAAGACATAATCCAGCAATTCATCATGGAAGATATGTGCAGGACAGAAGATTTCCAGTACAGTACCAGTCAGTTGCCACTACTGATTCATAGAAATAGTTCTATGTAAAATGCAATATACTATCCTGAAAACAAAGAGTGGCAATTCTAAAGCTCAAGCTATCTATTCTTATGAATGGCTATGACTTAGATATCAAAACTAAGATGCAACTAGCATTTCTTTCACCTCTACCTGAATTCTAGTACTTTACCTGTGCAGTGAGGAGATCAACTGATGGGATATAAAATTGTCTCTCACTCGGCAGATTTCTGATCTTTAAAGGAGTATTTGACAGAGGTAATTCAGCCTGCTCCATGACTTTGCCCATCATTTGAGCATCTGCTTCTGTCCTCAGGGAAGCATCCTGGAAAAGCAAATAGCATCCCAGAGCACCTTAGTCAGTATCCCAGAGCACCTTAGTTAGATAGCAAATAGTTTCATAAAATGTGAAGTTGAGCATTGTATATAACAATAAAAGTAACTTGAAAAAAAAAAAGATTTAATTCAACTCATTTTAGGGTCATAAGGACAATATTCAACATACTGAAGAGGAACCCTGCAATGTTGCAGTTTGATCAAAGAACTAGATACATTGCTGCAATAGACTTTGATAACCAATCTTGTGCCTATCAAAGAAAGAACTACTACTTCAGAACTTACTACTGCAGTAAAGGCAGCGTTTCTCTTCTCTACAGAAAACAAAAAATAGAAACAAACAACTAAATTAATCCTAGAAGATTAATACAGTTAGGGACAACCACTGCACTGAACAATATAAACTGCTCCTTCTACTAGGCAATTCACAGTTGCCTGAAGAATAAGTTGAGATACTTGCCTGTTTGTTACCAGAAGCTTTATCCTTTTGATGGGAGTCAGAATCCTTCCAATTGCTCTTTAGACAGTCAGTAGGTGGGGAGGGATCCACAACAATACTGCACCAAATCCTGGGCCCAAACTGTTCCCCTCTGTGTGACAGCCTCCAGTGAGATGTGTAGGTTCCTTCTATATTAGGAGCCACAAACTCAACTGAAACAGTTCCTACTTGCCCTGATGGAAGGGATGGTACTAACACATCTTTTTCAGAAGATGCCAACGTCAAATTTCCCCACATAAGTTTCAGCTGAAATAAGCAGAAAAAGCAAAAACGAAGTTTACCAGCAGCCTCTCTTCTCCATGCTCAGTATCTATATGAAAAGCCCAAAACGCTCCTTAATCCCCACAGCTGGTGGAGAAGTTTGTGCTCCCACACTAGTCACAGACACTGCAGAAGTGAGGTATCATCCCTCGTTCAATATGAACTAGATATTTACTCAAAGAAAGGCTTTTTAAAAGTCAGGAATGCAAGCTACCTATTATTACAAGGTTAAACTGTAACAGAATAGCACAAGACCTTTTCAGCTATGTTGATCGACTGCTTCCCTCCTCACGCTGTAGCTGTAAGCAGTACCTAAGACAACACATTACCCTAGAATTAACAGGCCAACCAAAATCATGAACTAAAATTCTCAAAACATACAAATATTATCTTCCAGAATTATTTAATGTGTAAAAGCAATGGCAAAGGAAAAATACCTTTGTATCCGAGCTCCATTCCACATTGCCAGTGTTTTTCATTTGCCAATGTTTAATAAACTTTGTTCCTGGCTTCAAGTGAGTCCCATCTGGCAAATTCTCATCCACAAATACTGCACTCAATGTTGGGACAATTGCTTGGAAGGGTTGGCTGGAATTCCTGCGATAGGAGGAAGGGGCGGGAAGAGGAGGGAAAAGAGGAAGGGGCGGGAAGAGGAGGGAAAAAACAAACAAACAAACAAACACACAGCTTAGTGGCTTCTGCAGGTATTTCACTGACTAAAAAAGATAGAGGAAATTTAGTTTATCTTCCAACAGTGGTGCAGCTTCAAAATGCTAATATTTTTGCTACTCCTTCCATCACAACTCTAAACATCATAGTACTGTGTCTTCCTTAGCTTGAACATATCAAAACAAGATTTGTTCATTTGGAAGAATATGTATCATAATTACAGCACTCAAGTGCAACAGAGGAGTTCACTCTTCAGCTGATTCGCTTTAGTCTTACAGTACTTTGGCCTATACTCAGCAGCGCACCTGAAGAAATTTTTTTTCAACCTGAACTTTAGTGTTTGTCTTCACAGAGAAACTAATAAGATTGACTAACCTGTACAGGGGAAGAAATTTCATTTAAACTAGGCACCTGTCAGTTTTTGTGAAGAACCACAATCAAAACTAGATGTTAAATTGTCATTCCCTACTATGTATTTCCCTATTTTTGATAGGCTCAGAACTCAATGCAGCTCAGGAAATACATGAACAAATTTAGCAGCCTTCACTTCATGCTGTTTTAACAGCTGAAATTCCAAAGGTTATTTTGTTAGAGAATGAAGTTACTTTATCTTTCTGATGTTGAATCAAAGACTGTGATACAGTTTAGCACTGGTGACATTGTTCTTTAGTTGGATGTTACAGTAAAAACAGGTGTAATAGAAAGCTTCACTGTCAGTTTGGGTGCTGTGAAGAAAGATAATGAAGTCGCTGGTATTAATGCAGCCTTTCAAATATCTAAAAGAAAATTCAAGTGAACAATGATTTTGTTCCTGTAGCTGTAGTTTGTTCAGTTGACTGGAAGCAAAAATGGCTATTTTTAGTTCTCGACAGGTATAAGTAATGCTACTTTGATTCTCAGAAATGCCCTAATTAGAAGGGATGAATTAAAGAAACTGTGCAAGTTTTATACCTGTACATTCATAAAACAAAAACAGATAGGAAAATGTAAAGTAGTCTGTCTTGCACAAAAGGCTGTTGTCTAATAAGCCACAGCTTAAGTTCATATTAAAAAAAAAAAAAAAAGACACAATGAACACGAGCACACAGAATATACTTGATTTCAAGAGAAGAAAATTAGGAAGATGCTCTTTAAAGTCAGCAACAGTCTTGACTTACACTGTGTGTGTGAGCATATGCGTACATATAAGCCTGAGCATACCCCTTCCTCCTACATTTGCATAAATCTGTTTAAGTTTCCAGTAATAAACATCAGTTGCTTTCTGTATGTCCCACACTCCTCCAAGGAGGAACCCTCCACTCCGCAAACTTCACTTAAGACAAAATTCTCATGGATTCCAATTGCAAATAATGCTTTAAAATGAATGACAGATTTCATAATCTTCCCTGTATTACTTTAACTCAGTCCCATCATTTCTCAGTGTAATTAAAAAACGCTCAGATAACATCATCCCTTACATGAAGGGTTGGAGACTCTCAGACTTCAGAGTTGGTGAACCACTAGTTTCCAAGACATGGACAGAGTTCCACAGGTGAATCTTCCTGTGCAATTTGAGCTGCTTTTTGAGCTCTCGGACCTCCGCCTTTCGTTGTTTCTTCTCTGCTCGTAATCTTTGCTTTTCTGCCTTCAGAAATCTTTTGTCCATCTGTTTCTGGAGCCTGCACAGAAAGTAAGCCACCTGATTACAATATACTAAGTGGATTATGATTCAACTTCAGTCAACAGTCTTAGTCTCAAAGAGAACATTTCAGGGAACATGTCATGCTTCTAGACTGGATATTCCTGATTTTTAAAAGTGTCTACATAGCGGCTGATGTAGATAGCCTCAGTGAAAGAGCAAACTTAAAGACAGATTAGTATACACTCCTCAAAGAAACAGCAAGGTCTCAAAGTTTGCAACCCCTCCTATTACACAAAAACCTCTATCATACAGGATAACTACCTTTTCTATTTTCTTTTTTTTAAGAAAAAAAGGTTCTGTAAGAGTGTTGAACTCCAACTATTTATAAAGTACGTCACTATTTTCAGAGCATCCTTTCCATTTCTTATGGTTCTCTAGATTCATAAAACAAGTACAGCACCCCAAATCCAGGTGTTTTCACTCTGCTATCAGGACAATCTTGTCAAGGACTGACATATGCCACCATTTACCTAACTTGCTCCAGGGAAGCAGGGAGGCGAGGTGAAAACTGTGCAAGACCATAATTCTCAGCAACACACAGTATAGGTCTTCGCAGCTTTAACAAAACATGATTGGGATCATGCACATATGTTCCTGCTTCACATTGTTCACAGATACTATAAGCTGGACAAAGGCTGCAAAGCAGAGAAGGCAGAATATTAGAGATGGACAAGGAATTAGTGCACTAGAAAGAGATATGGAAGGATAATTAACCCAAGAAACAAATTCAGTACCAAAATACCACTGTAAGCAGTGACTGAGTGAAACAGAAGCTGCCTCTCCCAGATGGACACTTTCCTTAGCACGAGTGATGGACAATAGATTGTTGCTATAAAGGATATAAAATATTATACTGAAATACAGTGTCAGCATTAGCATTATATGGGAAGTCAACTGAAGCTTTCATCTGTCTTTCAGGGATGTAAAGCAGGCAGCACTGCAGAAACAAGACTGGTAAGAACAGATTGTCTCCTGATGCTGCTAATAAAAACATCCAAAGGAAAACCCCTACTGGCATCCCAGTCACTGTTGTTGCCTAGTCTTGAAATAGTTATCTTCACAGCAACTGCCTCATTCAAGCAAAACCTCACTTCAGATGCCTCACTTATAGGAATTACGTTTTGATAAGTAATTAACAACTAATTGACAACAGAGACTTTTCTGAAGAACACATGACCTCTCTTAATCTTACTGATTATCAGAGTTAAATTAAATAATGTATTTTTAAAAACTGGTTGTTATAAGAAGTTATCCCTCTACCCACTTCTCCCCCCCAACTTGAAGTTAACTGAACTGGCTGAAACACTTCCTTTGCAATGACAGCATTAGATTAAATGCAAAAGAATGTTTTTTGAAGCTATAACAAAAATATTAAAGTTCTTCTACATTATTTTAATTTTCATATTTTATCAAAGCAGTATCAATCTTGCTCTTACATAGATGAAGACTGGTCACAACAGCTGAGAACATAAGCTGTTTATCAGACACATACCAGGAGTTCTGAAATGTATATAATGCTACACAGATTAGCCACATGGAAATCTGACAACAACAGAGTTTCTCAGATTCTCATTCATATGACTTAACTGTTAGATTTTTCATATATCCATCTCTTATCAGATTTTACCTGCACTGATAGCGGACTCCAACGATTCGGGTCTGACAGTTGCAGCAGGAGATCAGCCAGTCACACTGGCTGCCATTCACTGACTTGGTCTCCAAAGTTGGAGGTGCTGCTGTAATGGAGCTCTCAGAAAAATCTGGAGGCTGATTGTGATGAACAAGCTTCTCATATAGCTTCTGCTCAAGTTTCTCAACAGTTTCCTTAACTACCTGTTCCCTGAACTGAAAAAATGAGGTAGTCATGAATGGGATTTACACCTATACAGCTTCAGAAATTGGACTGCATTGCTCCAAACCTCCTACCTCGTAACTCATAAAGCAGTTCAGAATCTACCCCCCTACACGGCACATTCCAGATCAAATTGAACAAATATCCCGTTCCTCAATGGGGATTTTAGAGAATACTAGCCCTCAGGTTTTATCAAGCCAAATTTGAAGTTCATACACTCATGCTTACAGTATAAATATTACAATAATTCCATAGCCTTGCACAAAAAAGCAGCACATGAATCTCCTAGATAACTAACAGATCTCCAACACTTCTTTCTAGAGTTTCTGTTCATCTCTAAGTCCTGACTTTAACCACTAAGAATATTTCAAATACAATTATTTACTTCCCTAATGCATGGAAGCTCTTTAGCTTGTACACAGAGCTTGCAAAGGATGGGAAAAAAACCTTAAAGATAAATGCATATGCTATTGCATCATCACACCTTTTAAATCTCAAGAAGTCACTAGCTGATTAATTCTTACAGTTCTTAGCTAGCTGCTTCTCAGTCTGATACTTATTAGCTGCTCAAAACAAATGAACAGCTAACACTCATATTTTATCAATCTATAGGTCATATTCATTGGCCTCTTGAAAAATATTTTCTTTAAGTGAAAAAAAAAAAATCAATAAAAGCAAGGTCATTAAATACTGTGCTTCAAATCTCAGGAAATCCTAAGCATTAGTATTACCCCACTGAAACTGGTCAAACAAGATTCTCCAAAAGCAACACCTTATTTCATGCTCTGTCTCATGATGACTACCCATAAAGTTCCTATGGATGTCTGGAATACAACATAGATTCTAGCACAAGAATTTCAAAACACCAAATGGAAGAACATCTAAACAACTACTCCAGCCTTAATCAAAAATACTACTACTGAAAACTATATTCAAACCTATCAAATGTATAAGCCAAACATAACCCAGATGTGACAAGTAACATCATGTATCAGTTTTTATTTTTAAGATAGCATCTATATTTTAGAAGTGTAATGGCATCTCGATAGTCCATGTCCGAGTTCCACTTATCTCCATAAAAGCCATGGGATTAGATGCACTTGCTCCCAAGTATTGAAAGCAAATGTTAAGCATCACAAATATCTTTTCCACCTATTGTCTCTCATGTAATCCTTTAAGAACACTAAAATACAGAAGAAAACACACTTACTGTTTCCAAGTAGCTAGTAAACCATTTTGGAGGATTTTCATTTTTTCTTCCTTTTCTATTAAGATTCAACTTTTGCTGGGAGGGAGGGGAAAAGAGCCAAAAATAGTAAGCATGCAAAGCTGCAAACAAATGAATACAGCAAGTAACTACTTTCAAACAGCTCTCCTTTCAAGTAGCTTTCCCCAAACACCATTTCAAGGTTTCAGAAGAACAGTAGAAAAGCCTCACAATCAAGCCACTAGGATTGTCCTGAAAGATTTCTGCCTTCTTAGCATTTGAGTGGAATTACATATCAAAGCAAAAGAAATAAAGTCAGCTAGAAGTTATTAGCTGGTAATCACCGCTTAAGGAGTCAGATTATTGCTTTTCAAAATATTGAAGATTAGCCAGCATTAAAGAATCTGTATTTCTAAATGCTGCACCAAATCATCCTCTTGAAGACATTCAATTTTGCTACCTTCAATCAGTACAGATAGCTGCAAATCATGACCAAGTTCTAACAAAGTTTTAACATATGGGTAAAGATGATAACCAGTCTGTGAAGCAAGTTACACTTTATTATTATTTTTAATGAATACATAATCCAGCTCTGCATCCTACCTGATTTGTCACCTCCTTTTCATTTTTTTTGTCTTCCTCTAACCCTGGAGTTATCATGGAATAGTGTGAGAGAGGTTTCCTCCTGTCTTTAATGACAGCCAACTCTTCTGACATAGTGTTTTCACACAGTTGCAAAGGACAAGAATATGAAATTCCTTCTGGAGAACTGTTTCCTTCGTACACATTCATCTGGAGTTGATTTCCTTGTTTAACTGCAATCTAAATGAACAGGGCATGATAGTCACTATTTTCTTCAATTGCAAGTAACATAAAATTCTATTATAATGCAACACTATACTGCACTGAAGAAACTGGGGGGAGGGAACAAGAAAACTGAGTAACATGTCAAATTACAGTCAGACGATATTTTATTCTACCTTTTTTAACTATACATTTTTTGCTTACTAGAAAGTTTATGACAAGTGATAAGTTAACTAGGCAGATATTCTGCAGGACTTGAGTCTATAATTAAGCTATTTATGTAAGCCAGTAAACAGAACTTTTGTCCAGGAACTTACAGTAAATATTTAAGAACATTTTCAGGTGACTTTCTGATGAGAAATTTAGAACATGAACAAAAGTTCTGAAAACATCAGTACTGTACTAATTAATGTTATAAGAGAAATACATTTCTTATTTGGCCTAAAAATTAACTACTTAAGTAACTAAGCATTCTACCAATGACATTTTTATTGCCTGAAAGTACAACACTGGAGTGTTTGTATAGCAGAATTTTTTAAAGGGATCCTGTTACAGCATCTTCAAACAGAGGTTTAGTGTTTAAGCATTTGAGAAAGTCAGTCATTTGGCCAATGAATTCTGTGTTCACGGCCCTGAATCACAACTACCTATTGAACTGATTCATACAAATCAAAATTAGTCTGGATGTAAAAGTGAAACATTCAGGTTAATGTCCAAACCTAGAAGACAGAGCAGTTTGTTTACTACAGGTAATGCTGGATTTTCTCAACTACATCAATTTTCATAGGAGAAAGTTTAATATATTTAAAAGGTCAAAGAGGCCAATTACCTTCAAAGCTTCTTCATATTCCTCTAAAGAAAAACAAAGAAAAAACATGAAATTTTCCCTCTCAAATAATACATTTAATTTTAGTATACAATATCTGGGAACTCTTATATTGAGGAATGTCTTTCATACCTTCTTTCATTACTAGCTTTATTTTTAAACAACTTACAGAGGTTATATATATGGCAATAAACAAACATCCACTTACAGCCTACAGATTTAACATTCCATTCAGCTAGCTACACCTCATTTTCAAAAACTCACTTCCTATGGATCAAAAATTCTTTCCTTTGGGAAGGATTTGACCTCCCAGTCATACACAAAACCCACAATCAACCAACAAGTTTTCTTATTTGTTTTTTCAAAGACCTAAACCCTAAACAGTTAGGGTCTGATTCACTTTACGGAAGAGAGCTCACCTTTGCTATTCACAGAGACCTGCAAAGAGAAAAAAACAGTAAGATCCACAATACAACTTCTGCTATTCCTTTTGACATTTAATGTGCTTTCAAAATAAACCTACTTTTATTCAGAGTTTCTAAAATGCTACTTCTATCTTTCTTCATGTATTTGTTATTTAATACTTCCATGTTTAACTATTAACCTATATTGTGACATTTCAGACCAGAACATGCTTGTTATTAGATCTGCACAACGAGTGAGGTCCCTGACACTACTGCAATCCAGAACAAGCATGCTTTCATCTACTATACATAAAGTGGAGAAGATTTGGCAAATATCACTGGGTATACACACAAATACTAGTTGGACCCAGATGTTACTAATGCCCAGCATTCAACACTTGTTGTTTTGTTGATTTAGATATAAGCCAACTCGACCATCTACTAGTGCACACATGTACAGTGACATTTAGCAGTCATGCACACAGAAATTACTAGTACAAGAACCTAGCTAATTGCTAGTGTTCCATAATTCTGAACAATGTTTATTCTATTAATATTTAAGAAAAACCTTTAACAGATGCAAATATATATTTATATAGATACAGATTAGAAAATAAGGAGAGAATCTTTCTCTAAAATGTTTCTGGAAACATCCTGCCATTTCCTCTTAGAGGGAAAAAAGCTGCCATCTCCACAGCTGAGAGTTATGAATCAAACAACAGAACATAGATTTTGCAGATATAACGTTCAGTTTTAGAGCTACATTCTAATCTAAATCTCCAAACAGAAAGACTATCAGCTGGCAAGGTTATGCCAAGCAGGAAGTTACTCAATGAGGACAACTAAAAGTAACCAATTTCCTTTCTGAGTCAGTAATCTGCTTGGAGATTACAGCATTGGAATAAAACAAGCAGAGGATTTCAGCACACCAGATCACTGAAGTAAGCATATGCAAGTGACAGGGAATCTGTATTTTTCAGGGGAAGGAATACAGATTGAACAGATAGGGCTTTGCCATGGTTGTGAAGACAAGCAGTTACAGCCACCTGATTCTGACCAAAACAAACAAGCCAACCCCACAACTCCAGGAGCATTCCTTCCACAGAGGGTACTGAACCACTGACTGTTTCTACTGGGCTGTAGTGGTAGGCAAAAAAAGAAAGGCAGCAACTTCTAAAGAATGTTTTAAAATAAGAATGCTATTCTAAGAGTGAAAACAGAGGACAAGTAGCTATTCTCTTCTCAAAGGGACAAAACAAACAAACAGTCACCTCTGATCTGCAAAACCTAAGCTCCTAAAAGACCCAGGTCAAAATATCAAGCAGCAGAAAGGTTCACACCACCAGCCGTATTTTTATATGTCCAGGAAAACAATACATGTATACACATACCTCATCATTATCCTCATCAACATATTTGATCTGAATGTTGTTTAAGTCAAATGAAACTTTCACCTGCAAGTAAACAGAATACATAGCAAGACAGGACTATGGTAGTTCTCAATGAATCATGATTAATAGGGAAAACGATTCAACTCTCCCACCACTTCATGTTCAGTTGAAATAAATGATGTTTTACTAGATGCATTCTTCTAAAGTCCAACAACTTTGTCCCCTATAGCCTGCCTCTAATCTTCATTTTCTATAATGAATTTCTATAAGAAATAAGTTTCTTCCCTGTTTTTTTCCTTCTCTAGTTAATGTTTACCCCCAAAATCAAGAACAATTAATAACTTTTCTATTTTAAGAGGACTTGCTCAGAGTTACTGAACGCAATCAGGATAAACAATCCAATACACAGAGTCTACAGCCAATAATCCTTGAACACTAACTTTTACATAAAAGACCACCTGGAAAACAGCATACACACATGAGCGGCCTTATTTCAAACCTATTTGTGTTTTGATAAACTAGAATTAATTCAAGTACCAAAAAGAGTAAAGTAACTTATTCTATTACTAGCTGGCTGATGCACCATACATATAATGCATTACACATTTCAGAATGAGGAAAACAGGCTATTTCTCTATTTTGCATTAATAGGCAGGCTCAAAAACATCAAATGAACCATAAACAAAGTTTGCCTTTGTTGTTTCCCTGTACTGAATAACAGTTCTTGAAGCTCATATGTGCTTTCATATCTCTCACCTATACAAACCATGTTTTTCCTCAAAAGAAAACTCTTTCAGAAAAAGATTTCTATATACGAGATACATTCTGCTAGCCTAGATCTAACAGAAGGACACTAGCAGCCTTAGAAAATTACCAGATGGTTGGGACTTACACAGCAGCACATGAGCACAATGGAATAGCTACGATCGTTATAGAATGTATGTGCTACAGGCAGACTCTTCCAAAATTACATATCCCAAATTAGTATAGGTGAGAGTGCACTAAGAGACTCGAGAAGAAACTGCAATTTCAAACATTTCTCTACATTGAGCTCTTTTGAGAACAGTTTGTGGTAACAGACAATCTAGAACCAGGCACCTGGTAATCCCATATACACTTAACAATACAGACAGTAGACACGTTTAATACAGTAAGAAATAAGAAAGACAGTTTATCTCATACTACCTTGAAACAATACATTCACACAACAATGCAGAGAGATGCAATGGTACTTCCTTGGGTGGAGAAGTGACATTATTGTAATGAAACACCACACTTTGAACAGACAGACTCTGACTCTCATACTACATAACCTTAAGGGCAACATGTTTTCAGCTTTAACGCAACTAGGATTCCAACTAGTTCAGACATTCCTGCAGTGCCTACTGCCCCCAAGTATTTTAAATCAGACCTAGATCCTCTTCTAGAGGACTGAAATATAGCAAAGAGCAAACAGATAGAGTTTAGACCCTGAAAGTGAATAATACACAATGCAAGAATCTGATGACATACACTGAATACATTAGCTATACAAAAAAAAAGACAGAAAATAGAACATAAATAAAATTTCTTAAGATGCAACTTTGAGAATAAACTAGGTAAAAAACAGTACAGTTTCTACAGAACTGGGGGGGGGGGGGGAATTCACTGCAACTTCATCATAACCAAGAGAATCCCGACTGCACAATATCATCTTACTCCCAGGAGACATTTTCATTAAACAGCACTGGTAAACATCAAAACAGAAACTCTTTAGAAAGGTTATCTAGTATGTAATATGCAGAGCTTCATAAGGAACTAAGTGTGCATATCCTACTAACAAAATAAACAATTACATCTAAACTACTACATATGACGCATCAGGAAGCAAGGGGAAAAAAGTATACTAGCAACTCAGTGCCCCAGATAGCAAAGGCAGGTCTTTATGAAAGTGCTCTATAAGAAATAGAAAAAAGTTATTCCACCAGGTCTACTTGAACAGAAATAAGAAGTGGAGAACTGGAACAGTCAAGTACTTTACAGTGAAACAGTGCCAAAACCAACTATCTGTGGGGGTGGAAAAGAGCAAAGCACACAGCTAGCACAACCTGTTCACAGAAAAGACAAACGACTCATAAAGAGTTCTATCCAAAAGAGGCTTTTCGCTCCATATCGAGTATAAAACAATGAGTAAAAGTTTCTGTCAACATGAAAGAGAAAACACCGACAGCAGCAGAGTGAAAGGACTCTGCAAAGGGGGGGAGGGTGGGAGGGCGGGGAAGCGGGAGGGCAGCGCCGGACTCCGGCCTCCCCGGCGGGGGCAGCCCTCACCATCGCCTCCACGTCCGCCCACGTCGTGTGCGCCGAGCTCGACACCAGGAAGCTCTGGGTCTCGCCGCGGCAGCTCACGCGGAGGTTCACCTGCGGCTCCATGCCGCGCTCCTGTAGAGACAAGGGAGCCGCGTCAGGCCGCCCGGGCCACGGCGCACCTCGCTCCCCGCCCGTCACCGCGCAGCCCGGCCGCCGCCGCCGCCCGCTCCCCGCCAGGGTGACGGCCCGAACATGGCGGACCGACCCCGCCAGCCCCGCGCCCTCGGCGCGCCGCTACTGGCCGCCACACCTGCCACTCACCTGCCGCACAGCTCTGATTGGGCAGAAGGGCGGGACAGGCGATCTGGAACCAAAACAATAAACAGAGCCGGCAGGCCGGAGCCGGGTGGCCGCGGCGTGAGCGGACACTCACTTCCGAGGCTGCGCGACAGCTTCCGCCGCCGCCGCCCACGACTTCCGCGCCTCGCCCAGCCTGCCCGCTCCCCCTCCGCACGGTTGCCAGCGCCCCTACGCGCTCCCCAGCCGCACCGGCCCTAGCGGCCGCCTCCACGCGGTGAGGTCAGGACGCGTAGAGATCACATGGGGGCGACAGAGCCAATCAGTCATCCCCTTCTCTACACTGGCCCACCACGGCCGAGGCGGAAGCGTCACGCGACGTGAAGGAGCAAATAAGAGAGCGCGCTCCAGCCATGCGCCGCAATCGCGGTGTAGCATTGGCTGCCTCCGTGCGCTGGTTTCCTAGGTGATGGAAAGGGCGCGAAGCGCAGAGCGGCGGGGCGGGCTGCGTGGCGGGTGACCAGTTCCAGGCAGCGGTGCTGTGTCCCGGCCCCGGCCCGCTGACGGGAGGCCTCTTGGCCCTGAAGGAGCTGCCGCCTGCGAGGGTCGGACGGTTTCCCTCCGCTCTCGGGAGCGGCGACGCTGCCGCGGGGGTTCCCCTGCTGTGGCTGCTGTGCGACACTTTCTTACTGTGGTTTTGCAGTGTTTTTGGAAGCGAAGGATGGACGTGCCTGTGATTGCCGTTAGAGATGTCCAAAATGTCCTTTCAGCTATGCAGAAGAACCTGGAGTGCCCGATATGGTATGGCAGGGGAATGATATGAACTTCGCTGTAGTATAGTCAACAAGTCTTTTGTGTTTTTTTTCCTTTTATCTCTAGTTGTTTTATTCTTTTCTGTTCAAATGCATTGTCAGTTTTGTGTGTCATCAGAAAGTAAGAAATATTTTAGATAATTTTTAGAGTAAGCGTTGAGCCGATGTTAAGATAAGTCGATACTTTGTAAGGCTCAAGTGAGAAAGCACAGATACCCTTCAAATTGTTCAGAACCTGTGTTTTGTTCGTATGTTGTTTGTTTGTAAATACTGTTTTATTATCATAACCCAAAGTGTCTGCCCTCAATCCAGTTGGGGGAAAAAATGTAGCTGATTGGATCAGAATACTGTTTGTAAAGCAGCTGACAACAGAAGTGAGGTCCTTAGTTCTTTACTATAGAATGCTAAAATAGCATAGGTTCTAATTAAAAGCCTCGACATCCGGAATAAGCTTTAAAAAGCCTCTTCCTTCCCTTGGACCAAACTACTGACATTTGTTTTGTCTATGGTGGCAAATGCTGTTAAATACTTTCATTTACATCTATTTAGAAATACTTTATCTTACTGTCTTTGTAAAACCAAAATAATTTCTATGTTGGTGATAACATCTATCACAACCATATGGAATAGAGAATGTACAATGTTTATAGATCTACACGCAAAAAATATTTCCAAATTATATCCTTACTCAGAGAGCCATCACAGTGTTTTTGCTGAAGGGTTGCCATTGGATTGTTGGCGTGGTTACTCACTGACTTTACGAACAATGTTACAGGAGCAAGAATTGAAAATATTTCTTGCATCTGCTGTTCTTCATTGCATGTGAAAGTTGCTAATGTCTTGAAAAGTGATCTTATGCAGTCTCGTACTGCTGACTGATGGGATGAAGCTGAATTCAATACAGAATGGGGATTTTCAAAGTCTGTTTTTATTGTTTTAAATAAAAAATAGTGTACTCTACCTTAAACAGCAATACAGATGTTGTGAATGGCACTTCAAAATAGGATTTTAAAGCACTTACCCGTGATGTTCTAACTATAAACTAGACAAAAGGCTGTGAATATTGTGAGGGTTGGGCCTGTCTTGCTTTATTTTCATGTGATATTAAGGCATACAGGTATAATCTTCCTTTTCTGTTATAGGAAATTTAAGTATGAAAACATCCAAAAAATGCATGAAGGAGATTGGGGAATGAATAATGCTGGGGCTGCTTTTTGCTCTTGTTGCTGTATATTTTTCTATAAGCATTCATTAGTTAGACTGTTCAGCAATAACGGCATTATTTCTTTTGGCCAGGGTTCCCCCTCCCCCCCCCCCCCCAAAACATACTGCTCAGTGCTAGCCTTCCTGTGATTGTGAATTTTACCTTTTTTTGTGTACATACAGAGTCTATGAAACTCATGAACTCTCTTGTGCAGCCAGGGCTTGTAGCAGAGTGCTACATAGAGCAGTATTTTTGAAAAAGATTTTTTTTTTTTTTTTTTTTTTTTTTTTTTTTTTTAGTATGCGTTCAAGGTAAGGTATACTTTAAGATGAGTTGAGCAAGTGAGTTCAGAGCTTTTCACAGAGACTTCATGTCAAGTTAAATGTTGATTTTCACCCTGTACTAGACAGGAATGGCTTTAGAATATAAAAACAGAAAAAGAAAGAATAACCTAAATACGCACTATGTGTCAACATATCTACACACATGGTTTATAGATGTATAGCAAAAAGGCTAGTGGGATCCTGAACCTCCCACCCTGGACTATGCTGCCTTTTGCTGTTGCCAGGAGAGGTATTCAAAAGGAAGCCTAGCATGTAAGGGCTTCCAACAGCCAGCCCCCTCTCTTGCTGAACTGGCACCTCCAGAAAACACAGTTTTGTTTGTTTTTGGGGAGGGTGGGTTTTTTTGTTGTTGTTTTTTTTTGGGGGGGGGGTGGGAGGGTGTTTCAGGGTTTGGGAGTTTTTTTTTGTTTGTTTATTTTTTTTGGGGGGGGGTGCCAGAGGAAGAAAAGGCTGAAGAGAACTATTGGTTGCGAATATATCCTATAATGACAATATCTGTTACTATGCCTGGTTCTCAAGCCAAAATTGTCAGACATGTTCTGTTTTCTACCTTGCTTTTTCTCCCCACACTCAACAAAGTGACTCTATTTCTGAATATTATTTTGTTGCTGTTGCTTTTAAACATAACTTCCGTTTTCTTGTTTTCCTTTTCTCTCTCTCTTTTTTTTTTTTTTTTTTTTTTTTTTTTTTTTTTTTTTTTTTTTTTTGTAGCTTGGATGTGATAAAAGAGCCAGTTTCCACAAAATGTGATCACACGTTCTGCAGGTAGGTTTGCAAACTTAAAACTGCAATTCTTAATTTGTTTTATTCTTTATGTATGCTTTGCTTTTTGTTTTATTCTCTACGTATGCTTTGCTTTTTGTTTATCAAAACACAGTATACTTCATTAGCAGTAAAAAAATAAAAAATATAATAAATTAATGTCTAGCCCTTTGAAGGGGGAAAATCCATTCTGAATAAAAATTGCTGTAGGATCACAGATGTGTTAGAAGGGAATTGATAAATTCATCCCAACTCCAAAACAAGAATACAAGCATTCAATTTGATGATGATAATTTATACTAAGTGGTGCACAGACATGCACAGCTTTTAGTAACTTATATGGAAGGATTTTATTTTCTTATGATAATTCTTTCTTCCTAGGTTCTGTATGTTTAAACTCCTCAGCAAAAAGAAAAAAGATGCGATACAGTGTCCTCTGTGCAAGACTGAAGTTACTAAAAGGTAATGTATCTTTGGAAGTGGACTTTGGGATGAGAATCTGTGTGATGTCTAAGGAAAAGATGATTTATTGTCTTGAAACTGTCTTAACTGGAAACTAAAACAAGGGTGATTATCAAACAAAATGTTTACATGTTTAAATGTTTAAAACCCTTTAGTGTCTTACCTAATTATTAAAATCTTTTCAAGAATCACAGACAGATGTTTGTGCTGTCAAGTATAGACTGTATTGTTGTTGTTCAATCACTACAATGAGTTAATCTGTGCTAAAGCTACATGAGGGAAAAAAATGAAAATTTCATTTTGTGCTGATAATGTTTTAATTCTAGTAGTAATGGCTTTTGGGAGGGAGTTGTATTGATATTCCTTGGCAACAATTTGGTATCGTCTCATCTACTCCTTTGCAGTTATATTAATTTTTTTTCTGGTTTAGTCTAAATTCTAGGAGAACTATTAGTAGCTTAACCATAGATCTGTCTTAGAAACTTCTTATATGGTGATTTTTTTATTTCAGAAGTCTTCAGGAAAATTCCAGATTTAAGCAACTAATTGAAGGATTGTTGGAAACTATCCATGCTTTTGAGCTTGACACAGGAGTCAAGTGTGAGTATTATTTGAATGTTGGCTCCTTTTTGAAATAAGATTTTGGCATTTGTTAATTTGGCATAATTATTTGCCTGGTGTGTTACTTGTTATGCAGAACACCATATGAGAGAAAATAGCTGAAGTATTTTCTTGGATTTAGAAGCTTAAGTTCCCTAAGTTTTCCTACAAATAGTATCTTGAGCTTTCTTAAGTGTTTTTTCTGTGCATTTGATGACTGCAGCCTCTGATCTTACTTTCAATGTCTGAAATATGCCTGAATGTGTAGCAGATAATCCATAATTGTGTGGCAAAGATCTGCTCTTGATTTGTAACTACACCCAGTCTTGCAGCTTTAATTTCTAAAGAGTCTAGAAAGTCTGAATTAGAAAGTATTGTAATAGAATGTGTTAATTTGTGTCATTCAAGTATATTCTTTTAGAATGCATATCATTTGTAGTATTCAGTGCTTTGTATAAAGTATTGGAACATCGGAGACATACTTTTTTTATATTTTGGGGAAAAAGCTTGTTTTTCATAACAAGGAGGATATTGCCTTGTAAGAACTAGACTTTCTTTAATTTTTTGAAGGTTTTTGGAAAAACATTTGAAAACATTTGAAAAGAGTTTCCAAACTTGTTCAGTCATTCTAAAACCGTTAGTGTTAGATCCTATTCCTGCCAAATTATCTATATAACCAAAATTAATTGAGAAAGTCAGTTAGCAAGATCAGGCTTTTACTTAATACTTCAAGGCAACTTGTAAATAATTTCTGAAAAAAAAATGAGTCTTTACTATTTCATTAGTGTAATAATAATAATCTTGGCAGTATAAGCAATATTTATGATTTTATACATTATGTGTGTGTATATATATATATATATATATATATACACATATATATAAAACTTACCTAAGTGTTTTTCAGGATTTCTATGATGCTATTTTAGCTGTATGTGCACTAGTTAAATAAGTTTTATTCATAAAATACCTTTTATATGTAATACTTGTTGTCATGCTCAGTGAAAGAAAATACTTCTGTGGTTTCTTTTTTTTCTATTACCATTTTTCAGTTCTAAACAGTCATCACTTTTCTAACACATCCATAGAAGCCAATGCTGCTGAAGCCCTGTGTAAAGAAAGTTCTATCATCCAAAGTAGGGGTTTCAGAAACAGGAAAAAAAGAGCTAAAGAAAATGGACAAGAAAACTGTACCTTGGTAATTTTTCTTTTACCCAATTTGTTTTTGTGTATTATTTAGTGATTTATTTGAAATGTGTATAAATAGATATAAGTAAATTAATGAAATAGACTCTTCTGGCTTCTTTTCAGATCCCTATTTGACTTGAGTATTATTCCTAGACAGGGACATCTGAATATCTTGTCCTCCTTTTGGAAACCTATTTTAAACTTGTTCACGTGAAATGACTTTTCTCTCTTTTTTTCTTTTTAAATTCAAGAGAGAGAGAAGATGATATCTTTTTACTGAAATGAGGGTTGAAAGCTTTTTCTTTACTATTTGTTTAATGAGGTAGTCAAATAACTAATAACAAGGGAACATGTATGTATGTATTTTCTGTTTTTTAAAAAAGAAACTATTAAAAATGAAGTTCTCAGAAATTATAACATCCTTTCAAAAGCTTGAAAATAAAATGCAGAAATAAGAAACTGTTTTTTTTATCTGTGATTTGCTCTTCCAATGAAATTGTTTTTTCTACTTGATTACCGTTGTTGAGTCTGTGCAGTTTAAGAACTATTCTTTTTTTTTTTTTAATTAGCAAAATTAACAGCTTTCTAGCTAAGTAGTGGTAGGGGTTTTGTGCCCATTGCCTCTTATCCTGCCACTGGGAACCACCAAGAAAGTCCTGACCCTTTTTGCACGTGCGCTCTTGCACATCCTCTCATATATACAACATACTATAATTACTATAATATATGTATATATATATATGTTAGTTATGTATTAGTTATATATGGTGGATATAAATAACTATTTCTCTATGTTCTTCTGTCAGCAGGAAGCTAATGTGGATCCACAATTTACGGATACCAAGGTCAAAAGACATCCCTTGAGAAATAGAAACCAGAAATGTAACTCTGATACAGGGATATATATAGAGTTTGGTAAGAGCTTCTATGTTTACACACTAGCTGAGCTTTTTTATAATACTTGCAAAGTAATGAAAGGTGATGAAGTTCAGAGTTTATAAACACTGATTTTTCTTAACTCCCAAAATGAGGAACAAAGACAAATACATGGACAATTCAAAGCCTGTAAACTGAAGGTTTTACAGAGTTTAGTATACTATGTAACACCCTGCAATAGGAAACATTTAAGCATCAATGTACAAGACACAAAAAAAAAAAAAGATGCTTATACATAAGCAAATAGTTATAGCTGTTACAACTAATGACAACCAGCATTTTCTAAAGAATACTAAGCTTTGTTCTCCAGGGCTTGAGACTCTTTAATAACCAGAGATAATAAAGTGATCTAATGGAGAATGAGAAAAGAATATTTAATCTCTATCTAACTTGTCTTTTCTGCATTTGGTGTGGTCTGTATCTTGTGTGGACTCCAGCTTGAAACAGGATAGGTGCTATGTGTAGCTTGATCTCCCTGTTCCTTCAAGAAAGGTATTGCTCCTTTTTACAGATAGTATTAATCTTTTCCTTCATGCTTCTGCAATGATCAATCAAAGGATCTGAAACAGAGCTTCCAATCTATCACTCTCTGACTGCTAGTTCTAAATTCTAAATACTAACCACAGTTTTCTGTATAAATTAGGAAACTGTAGGTTAATTAGTTTTCTGTGTTACCAGTCACTGTATTAAAAATGTCTCTGTCTGGAAAACAAAACATTTTATGCTGGCCACATGATGCTTATACATAGAATTATCTTAAAATACCATACTGGTATTTTGCCTAATCAGAAGTACAGAACTGGATTTCACATGATGAAAGTTTAAAAAGCCTCTACACCTGTAAAGAATTGAGCATACGTGCTTCTGTGATAATAAACATTGAATCTGACAAGTCATTTGTCTCAAATCTTTCCAACCAGAGTAATAGCTGATTTGTTTTTAGGTTCTGATTCATCTGAAGAGCTTTTCAAACAGGCCAGCCATACTGGGTAAGTAAGGGTGATTAAGCAATTCATATTTTCTAAAGACAGCACTTCAGGATTCTGGTTCCTATGCTTTAGTTTCTTAGCATAGGACTAATAGAATTCTCCAAGCTCTCAAATGGCTTTTAACTTTGAGTACTTTAGGGTAGAATGGGCAGCTGGCTCCCTTCAGTTTGTCACATGATATGCTTTAAAGCTATTTTCTAAATGTTTTGTCATTTGCATAGATGTTAGAGCTTCTACAGGAAAAAAATTGCTGTAGAAAATAAAAACTAAATTCAGGAAGGGGGTGGGGATTGTTTAAAGAAATGATCTGAAATTCTGAGGGAGGCTGGTGTGGCAAGTGTCAGTTTTGCATGATTGTCTTTACTCAGCAATCTTTTTTTTCTGAAACCTATTTCCAAGAGCAAAGAGGGAAAATTGAGTATTATCTCCTATTATGTCAAATTGTGGTTGGCCTTGTAATGCAGTTAGATCTTTCTTCACAATCCTTCCCAGCAGGTTAGGAGACAAAGAAGTCCTTCAACTTTCATCTCAAGAAAAGCTAGAAGAACTTAAGAGTTCTGAGAAGGGGAATGAATATTCTTGCAAAATAAAGCCCGTCAAGCTGCATGCCAAAGAAGTAGTTCTACCAAATGTCATAGGTGTGTCCATTATTCCCAAACAAAATGATCAAGAGGAAACCTTGAAGGAAAAATCTTTAGCTAGTATCTTGATTTCACATTATTTTGCAGTCCCGTATCTGGTAGCTTTATTGATGCCTACAGCTCGTGATACTGTAATACAAGACTACGCCTGTACATACATAGGCCTATACATTTAAATGTGGGCATTTTGTGCACAGAAGCTGAGTGGAAAAAGTTAACTTGATTAAGTCCAAAACTAATTCTATCCTACTTACTTGGATGAACACTTGCCATATGTAATTTGGTCTTTCTTTCTTTCTCTAGAAGGAGAATTGCGTTCATTGTAATATTCTTTGCTTTGGGGCTGGGG
The DNA here is from genome assembly GCF_028389875.1 of Rhea pennata. Lineage (NCBI taxonomy): Eukaryota > Metazoa > Chordata > Aves > Rheiformes > Rheidae > Rhea > Rhea pennata. The sequence goes on from NC_084688.1 coordinate 267,241, forward strand.
GAACAATAACAAGAACAGATCTTTAAAACAAAACAGAAGCTGTTAAGCTTGTCATTATTCTTATGTATATTAAAGTAGGGCTTAATAATTTATGATACTTTTGCATCTTTAGGTGAAAGTGTTTCCATAAAGGAAGGTTTTAGCAAGAAAAGCACTCGGAACATCACTGAACATGCCAAACCTGGCCAAGTGAATCTGACTGAATGCCAGAGTTCTCCTTTAAATGTTCTTGCTGCAGATTTACTTGCAGAGCAGTGTGACAGAGTGGGTAATGCCAGCCCCTTGGGGAAAGGGGACATATCTATCTTTAAAAGCACAGAAATGGATGCAAAACAAACTCAGTACAACAGTAAAAGCAAAGAGTCTGACTTGGAAGATAGCTCAAAGAGCAAGTTGGATAAAAGCAAGGAAATGGATATTGTGCAATATGTGGAGGATGTGGAAATGTGTGAACCTGAAAATGATTCTCTTCCTGAAGAACCACCTCCTCTAGAGAAGCCAGAGACACTTCACAGTGATACCCTGAATCAGGTTTCTAGGAAGAGACTGAAGCGAAGCATTCAGAAAGTCAATGAATGGTTCTCAAAAAGCAATGAGATTCTCTCTTCCAATTCTTCTCAGGATGATCCTGCTGAAGCAACTGATACTTCAGCTGAAGGAGATGCACGTTTATCTGATAAAAATTCCTGTGTTTCAGAGAAGACTAACCTTATGGTAAATTGCATGGAAATTACGGTCATTGAGAAAAAGAAGACATTATCAAAAACAACAGCAGATAGCATCAAAGACAAGATATTTGGAAAAACATACAAGAGAGAGAGGAAGTCAACCCACCCTGTTATCTTGAGAGAGACTTTACCTACTGCAAAAAATGAAGCTGTGGCTGCTGATGAAAAACGCTTGAATAATTCTAGAATAGACAAACTAAAACGAAAAAGGAAGACTGCCTGTGTTCAGCAACCTGAGGACTTCATCAAGAAAGATATGGAGGAGGCAGATGAGTGCCCTCAAAGTGTTAACTGGTGCCTTGGAGAGGCTGAAAAGGAAGAACACGATGAATTTTCTGCTGTTAATGAGACTTCTGTGACTGAGAAAAAGGATAATACGCTAGCAGAAGTTGGAAAGGGAGAATCCATATGGAAAAACGCTACTGAAGAAGTGACTGGTGAATCCAATGGAGTGCTAGAACCAAATAACTGTGATCAAGAGAGTAATAATAAACCAAGTTGTTTAGCAAAAAAATGCAAACATTCAAGTAGAACTATGCATGCTCTAAAGTTAGTTGTTGGTAGAAATTCAGGCTCCCCTGATCCAGCTGAGCTGATTGATAGCTATCCAAGCAGTAAAGAGCCAAGAAAAGTTGATTCTGAGCACGGACAAATCAGGCGCAGCAGGAGGTTTCAGTTACTTGCTGAAGAAATGACAAAAGAAACAGGAAAAAGGATACTAACTGAGGAAGCAGGAAAGTGTGATGGTAGAAGTGGAGGACCTTTCTCTGGTGTGCAAAGGAATGTGTTGGTTCATTCTTCTGACTGCAAAGACATGAGTGAGCAGCAGGATATACTGAGTTACAGCCCAGCCACTAATCTGAAGAGTGCTGAACTGGATGCTGATGAAATACAGATTAGCTTAAAGAATTCATCTGATACGACAGACACTGGAAAAAGTCTCTTCAATCCTACATGTTCAAGTCAGCATTCAAATTTTGGTTCTGTTGTACCTGATACAGACTCTCAAGAAGGTGAAATGCTAGGTAACCCTTTCCTTCTTCAGCCTCCTTCAGTGAATGTTGAGCAAACTGCTTCCCAGGTGACCAAAGAGAAGACAACTGCAGCATATACTGCTTTTCCCCAGGACAACAGACAGTATACCGATAATGTTCCAGAGGACTTTAGAAATGAAAAATCACCAATGGCTAAAAATCTTTTGGAACTGACCAAGGAAGCTGAAGATAGTGAATTAGACACACAGTATCTGCGAAATATATTTAAGCATTCAAAACGACTGTCATTTACCCTTTACCCAAGTCCCATGAAGGCATGTGTAGGAGATGCTGCTTCTGAAACTTTAAAGATATCATGTGCTGATCAGGTAGAAAATAAGTATAGCAAATATTTAAAAGCTGAAAACTTGCAAGTAGAGAAAACAACTTCTCAAAACTTGAATAGGATTTGTGAGAAAGAAAAACTTAAGCCCTATAAATCTGTTTGTGTTAGTCCTGTGTCTTCCTTTTTCAGTAACACTGAACATATGTACACTGGGGAACATCGAGAAAACACTTCACAGGTTGCAGATCAAGAGAATCTAATGTCACCAATAAGAATAGGTGCTACTAGAGTTGAGAATAAAAAAAAACAGCAAAAAAGAGAGCAGGCAAATAATAAGACATTGTCAGCTGACACAGTGATAGAAAGTGAGCCAAGTCAGAATCCATTTGAAAGTAGTAGGACCCAAAGTGATCAGAGTAATATAGAAGAGCATATTTTCCAAAGAATAAACACAGTTAATGAAATAGGCATCAGTTTAGAAAGTAATCAAGCAGAAAAGGCTGAAGTTGATGAAGGCAAAGGAGAAATACTGCATTTTCAGCCCCCATCAATAGTTTGTCTTACAGTTTGTCAACAAAGTCCTGCTGGATTTGACTGCAAAGGCAGAGAAAAGAAAGATAGCAAGAGAGAAGGAAAACAAGCAAAGAGTAATGAAGAACAAGCAACCCAAACTGCCAACACGGGGATGCCCAAGTGTTTAATTTCAGAGGTTCTAGAACAGCCTCTTAAAGGTAGTTCTCCTTCTTCAGGCCTGTCTGAAACCCCCAGTGGCTTACTACGCTCTGATGATGATATTGAAGAGAACACCAGCTTTTGTGAAACTGATGGGAAAGACAGATCTGCTGTGTTCATTAAAAGAAGTGGCAGTGCCCTGGTAAAAGAACTGGGTGGTAGAAGTGTTAATTCTACACCTATATCTCAAGGTGTTCAGAGATCTCGAAGAAGAGTGCGGAAGCTGCAATCTTCAGAGGAAGAATCTAGTGAGGATGAAAATTTACCATGTTTTCAGACATTAATATTTGGCAAATCAGCAAGCACGCCTTTGCAATTCAATAAACAGGTGACATCGTTGGTAGGGTCTTCAATAAATCCCAGCACATTGCCTCGCAGTGGAAGTCGTAATGACTGTAGTATGCAAAAAACACCTGAAAATACCCTAAGTACTGGGTGTGTTTCTCCAAGCCAGGAGTCAGAATGTTCTGTTAACTTATTTTCTTCACAGTCCAATATGTCAGAAGAGTCAGCTGATGGAGCACAAGAATTGAAAAAACCTTTAACACTAGTTCTTGCATCCAAACAAAAGAGCAATCAAAATGACAGTAAAGAAGCTTTTCAAAGTTGTAATGGAGGGCTGAAGAAAAGAAAAACTATCTTGAAAGATGAATACCAAGAAGACCCAAACATGGGAGCAAACCTAGGTACAAAACAAGTTTTTTTTTTCATCTCTGCTGCTATGTATGTATTGTCATTGCACGTAAACTTTTGGTACTTACATGGGAACTTTGTTCTGCTTTTAAATGGTACTTGCTATAGTATTAGTTTCTAAACAAAACCTCTCAGTGGTTTATTTCCTACAAGTTAAGTTTCCCTAGTTTTCTTTGTTGGGACCAAAAATGAATAAATGGGGTACCAGAGGTCAGGTTGAGTCTATCTGATGGAAGTTAATTTTTGAGAGAAAGGCTGGCTTTGTTATTGCAATGTCATATTTGGGTCTATCAGCAAAGCTCCATAGAGCCCACTTAAGCTGTTTTCTCAGATTATATGTTTTTGAGGTATCTTTGGTTGTAGAATTCTGTAGTACTTATTTCAAACTTATGACTCTGAAATTCTTCAGACTCTCATTTCATCACTTTTGAAACACTTGAGTTCCATTTATTTCGCTGTATGTGATATGGTATTCTTTAAAATGCTCACTTGAAGTAGATATGTGCTTCTAACTTAAGTGTTATTGAAACTTCTGAAAATTTATTTTTATAGCTAACAGTTGGCTAAATGAGCTGTGTGGTAAGAGAAATTGTTGGTATTGTTTTCTTTCTTTAACTTTCAGATTTTCTTATGTTTATTTCAAGGTGAAGCACCTGGCTATGACAGTGAAACAAGTCATGCAGAGGATTCATCTGGACCATTCTCTCAGGCTGAAATCCTTTCTACACAAGTAAGTAAGTTCATGCACTAAATTCTAAAAGTACTTAATGTACTTTTTCGGTATGATTTGCCAGTTTGGATTCTAGGATATAGGCAAGTACACAAAAGCTGTGAAGTCAACATAGTGGGAAACTGCTTTCAGCGTCATTCCTTCTGTAGCTAGGTATTAGGGTATCAAGAACTGTAAACGTGCTTCTGTGTTATTTGTCCAACTTTGTCTTCTATGCTAGCATCATATTCTGATGGCCATAACTTGTTCTATGGTTTTGATTATGATGTTTAATTGTGGGGCTTGTTTATTAATAAATAATCACCACACTTCACTGATGCTGGAAACCTATGCTTCTTATATTTATAGGCTTAATTGATGAGAATTTATAACTATTTGTGATAAGGACTGGATTTCCAACCTTATTATGTTTAGAAGCAAGAAGTCTTGTCTTCTAAGTGACTAAATCAAACTATTCTGTATTAGAATATTATAGATATAAGACCCAGCAAGCGATGTCCGTTGGAAGGTCTGTCTAGCACAGTATCTCATCTACAGTACTAATTTTCTGATGGCTGTTCAGTGGCCCGACTTTAATGTATTAGCTGATTGATTTTTAGTCTTCTGGAATGTACAGGTAGGTCTTATCCTAAATCTCTAGCTTCATAGTTTATATTCTGATCAGGTTTTATGCATTTCAGAGAAGACTGAACTACATCTTCCTCCTTTCTGGTGATTGTTCTGTACTGCATTAGTGCAGAATGTGGTCAACTCACAGAGCATTGCTTCCTAAAGTAGCTTCTTTGATAATTCTAGGATTTGTCTGGGCTGAATGGAATAATGTCAGTATGGATTTTTTTTCTGTTTGGTGGGTTGTTTTGTTTTTTGCATTGATTCAGTGACAAGAAAGTTCCACATGGTGTCAGTGCTGGAGCTAGAAATGTAGTTTTCAGTGCTGTAGAAACCACTTTATTCAGTATAGTGAACATCTTAGGTTTTTAAAAGGATGCTTTGAAATCCCAAGCTTTTATGAGGAGGTATAGGGCATGTTTTTTAGTAGAGTACTGTAGTTCTCAGAGATCAAAGAGGAAGTTAAGGAGAGTAGGATGAAATACTTTATTCTATTTAAATGGTCTTCAGGACTTTCAGTAATCATGGAAAGTGCAGGAGCATAATATTTGATCATTCTTCATTTTTTTTGTTAACTGGATAATGCAATTGGAGCAAAGTGATTTTGAAAGAAATTTTTGACAAAGTTCGTTCCCTCCTGCCTCCTTCCTTTCCCTTGACAGTAATCGATTAACTATGGTAAACCTTCTATACTGAAATAACTTGAACAGCAAAACAACTGTGCATTTCTTTTTGATATATCATGTCTTCATTACAGTAAAAATGACCTCTTAAACGCTTGTTAAAGAATTAATTCAAAATTAGTTTGCTGTATGTAATTTTCAGTTATTTGTTACAGAAAATAATTCTAAAGCTCAAAAATGAGTTAGCTAATGTTGACATTTTTGTATCTTTTGCAGCAGAAGAATGCTATGCACAACAACCTAAAAAAACTTCAGCAAGAAATGGCTGTACTTGAAGCAGTGCTAAAGCAGCATGAAAGTCAAGACTCTGAATTTTTATCCATATGTAAGGAACTGCCACATTCTAGTAGTGAAGGAGTACTCAGAATAGAACAGTTGAAACAACTAAGAGGTAAATAGCAATGAAAACCTTTTCTAACTTTATAACTTAAAAACTGTGTGACTATTCCTAGTCCCACTTTTCTTTTACCACAAATTACAGTGTTGTTTTAAAGTAATATATTAGTAGAATTTTACCTACGTTCAGCCATTCAGTGAGGCAAACTTCTTAATTCTGACTACAGACTACGTGGCCTAAACTTCCCTGTTCCAGAATTGTTGAAGATTACGTAGTTTAAGTGGTTTGTGTGGGCCTTGTGGTTTAGCAGTACTAATCCATATTGCTATTCTGTCAAGTCCAGTTCGACTTTGTTTTCTTTCACTGGAATGGGTAAGGGGCTGGGAGAGTGGCTGAACTCCTAAAAGGACATGACCTCCTATTGCTGTAGTAGAAACTGTCCTTTAGTGTATCAAAGAACAGACAGAAATGAGTTCAGGTATGTGTTGGTTGTCAAAAGTAATAAATACAGGTCAGGTTGCTGACAGGTGGAGAAGAGAAAATTTTTCTGGGGCATAAATCCACTGAATGGGACATGAGCACAAAGTTGCTGACTGGAAAGTGCGTAAGGCAGTATACAAAAGCCGAAGAACACTTCAGTAATCACCAAAGGCTAATTGCATACTGAGGATAGGATGAGTTGCTGCCTGCTGTGTAAGCAGTGGTAAGAGGGCTTTATTTAAGGTTTTTGTTTGATAAGATGAGAAAGAAATACTGAGATTACTAGTTTGTCAATGTGTACATGACGAAGCATAGAGTGTTCTTTGAACAAAGCTGGCACTAAGTCTAGAAGTTCACTGCTGTATTAGGATCAGTGTTCTAGAAAGTCAGCTGGTACTGATGTAAAGATGTCTAAAGATGTTACGCTTATTGAACTTTTTGATTGCACCAGTGCTTTACTATCTGCCTTTCTGTTAAAAAATATATTTCTATTTTTAGGATCTTGTTTCAGTCTGTTATCTTGTTTGTTGAAGGCAACTAGAATAACTGAACATCCTGGAATTCAAACCATTTTGTGTCTTATCATGCCTTTACAGTGTATGGTTTTAACTGTGAAGTCCTTTCTATCTGAATTAAGAGTTTGCATCACTGCAGTGTGGGTTAGTCAAATATCTCAAAACAACTTGTATTTTTCTGTTGGTCTCCTGGTAGATGGTGGTGTACAGTGTGATATATGAGACCTTCAGACTTAACCCCAGCCTTAAAAAATAAAAAAAATAAAAATAAAAAATGAAATTGTTTGTTAGCTGATATGGTGCAGCTATACAAATGGCTCTGCTGTTTGTATGTTAATAAGTTAGTTTTTGTTGTCACTGAGAAGCTTGTGCATGAAAAACAGTAGGCTCTGTTGCCATGGTAGTGGTTTAAAACATGCTTCCATCAGTGTGTTTTTTCTATATATCAGATTAGATCATTTCCTAGACAGTGAAGACTCAAGTCCTTTTGCAGAATGCAGCAGTATGCCATTCCTGTTCAGTACAAAGATTTTTATTTAAAATTCCAGCTAATTGTTACTTTGTTACCATGTAGTTCCTTATACACTGAGGCTTAAAGCTTCATTTTAGAATTTGTGTGGCTTGATTCTTAATGGTTTTTTGTCACTGGATAAGGTCGACCTCATCTGTAGACTTTTTTTTAATAAGGATTCTGTTTGTGTAGTTAAAAGGGGCTCCTGCTAACTAATAGCATTTCTCTTGTGTTTTTTTTTTCTTACAGCTATAACCAACTCCTCCTTAGCTACTAAACTAAAAAAAAAAAAAAAAAGAAATCAGCTTATTTTGCGCATTCAGATTTACTAATTGTGTTAGTAAGCATCTACACTCTTACAGTGACTTAAGTCTTGCGTGATGTTCTGAAAGCTTCCATATATGTTCTTTTACATTTATTTTTATGAACTTGTGACTTCATTGCCACAATGCTAGAGAAAGGTTGGATGAGCTTACAAGACAGGAGAGATGACAGAGTAAGGATAGAGGCCTAGCGCTAACCACATCTTAGAAAGCACTGGTTTGCTGCTGTATATAGTAAGGTGTTAACTGCCTGTCTGGGGAACAGTGAAATCTGCATAAAGAAACTTGTTTTTGGAGAAGGTGGAGCCAAAAAAAAGCTGAAGCAGCTGAGCCCTTCAAAGTTGCATAATAGTTTCTTCAGTTATTTCAGAAACCTAAAGTAAAGGCATCCTTCCTACCCTGGCTGCTGCTTTTATGTTTGGGCTCCTAATAGGAAGTAAGGTCATTTACTGTGCAAGAAATTCTGTGTGATCATCTTCTGATTTTGCATTACTGACTTAACAGTTGCAGTGTGTTTTCATCCTTCTATCTTCAGAAGTTAAGATATCCAAAAGAGAACTTCAATAGTATATTTAATACCAAGAAACTGGTTATAATCTGGGTTTAGTTAATTAGGGTTGTTGAATTGCGTGCCATTGAACCTTACTGCAGTTTGGGAACATCCGGTTAGTTCACAGAGCAAATTGAAATATCTGTGTCATTTCTAAATACCAAAAACCAAATTCATAACAATTTCCTACTATAAATAGAATTTTTGAGGATTAAGACAGCAAATCAATGCTTAGTTTCTTTCAGAGCAGTGCTTGTTAAGTAATTTTCAGCCTAATTTAATTGTTTTAATATTGTTATGCTAGAATATGTATATCAGACTTGTAAAAGCTTAAGGGATTACAATTACTGATTTGTTTAAAAACTACAAGCATCTTCCACCTTTCTGTTCAAAAGCAGTAGAAAGGCAAATATTTAATAGATGGCAGTGTGTTGGGTAGATTCATAAACTGCACTAAATAGTATAATTTTGCCTTCAGCCTATTTGATACCCTACTCTTTTCCAACTAGTATCACCTGACATCTTGGTTTTGTAATGATTTAATAGGTGAAATAAAATGTAGTTCTCAGCCATGTTTCAAATACCATAGTATTTTGCTTAGATTTTGATTAGAGGACATTTGATTTTTATAGTTTTGAAGACATTTCTGACTACTGTAAAAGTCATTAATATAATTTTAATAATAGGGACTATAATCCTTGAATCTTGAATTCCCATCTGAAAAAACAGTTGAAAACAATTGTCTTTATTTTGTTTGCTCTTCTTTGTTAAAGGGATAGAGTCAACCTCAGAAGTAAATTTTGCAGATCACAAATGCAGCAGTTCAAAGGGATTTTTACCTGATGATTTTCATCTTAAGACAAGTGATTCTTCCAAGAGTGAAATCAAAGAGCTAGAAGAAGGGTAAATGCTTTTTTTTTTTTTTTTTTTTTTTTTTTATGGACTTGTATTAGAAAAAAAATTTTGAAACAAATTTCAGGTTTTTAGAAGTTGCATTAATTTAGCTGTTACTGTGTAAACATACAAGAGTACATAGTTAAAAAAAAAAAAATATTCTAACTTCTCTCTCTCAAGGTCTCCAGAACTATTGCTTCCCTCTCCTAAATCATGTTTGTTAAAGAGACCAGATCTCGAGAAAAGCCTTCAGTGTGACAGTGTTTTGAAGAACAAAGCTACTTCTAAAGAGGAAAAAACCCTGCCAGAAGCAGTGAAAGAGTATAGTCAGTGTCAGCTTGAACTAGGTAACATTTAAGAGGGATTTTATACAAATTTTGTTTTTTTCCTTTTTCCCAGTGTTGTTGATATGTTTTACATACGAGCAAAATAAAACTTTTTTTTTGTAAATTTATATATTCATCATCAATTTAAAAAGATACTACTTTTAGTTTGTTCTTGTTTGATCACCTAGCTGTTTAAATGTGTGGCTGCCAACAGGATGAGGTTAGACAGTATTTTCAGCATTCTAGTATCTCAGCTATAGATCAGGAAAAAATAATGATAGAGGCAAAAGTGAAGCTGTAAGCAAATAAGCAGAAGAAATAACTGCAACATATTTTGGAACAGCCTTCCAAAATGACTACAAGTAGCATGAAACTGTTTCAAGGAATGATTTCTCTCTTCCTTCAGAAAATGCAGCTGATGGGAAATCTGGGACCAAGCGAAACAGTGCATCTGTCTTATCAAATCTCTGCGGAAATATGAGCAGGAGTCCAGACAGCTCTTCCTCCTCTATAAAGCTTTTCCACCCTCAAACTGCAGAAACAAAAAATAGTTCTGCTGTAGCTCAAAATGCTAATAGAAGCTGTAATCAAAGATGTAAATGGGAGAGAAGTGTGTGTTTTCCTACATCTGTTCTGCACGATACATCTGTGAAAGAAAGTGCTACTAGTCCCGCTGTGACTAACAGGAGAGAAATGTCAATTGTGGCATCAGGTCTGAATCAAAGTGAACATGTAAGTATATTTTAGAATTTTTAGAAATCCCATGTTAGTCATGCCTGATGACTACCTTAGTCCTGAAGAAATATTTAGTCTCAGCATAGGGAGATCTAAGTAGAAGTTAATGTTACAGGAATTATAGATCAGTAATACAGCAACTCAAGTTAGACATTTTTCATTCCTGAAATATGAACAAAACTGTCTATAAATGGTACTATTAAGCTTAATAAAGTTTGAATTTTTAAATGGCTGCGTAGTGATTAGGGGAAAAATCACGTTCTAGAAAGAAGGTCCCCGTGCTTAGGAATAAAACTTTGTTTTTTCTAATTTTTGAATAGATTTATTATTTCTGAATTGTTGAAAGTAACAGACATCCATACAATGCAAATATACCAGAAAGGTACGGAAGAGTGAATAATTCTACTTTGACTTCGCCACATCCTTTTTCCAGTCCAGGTCCTCTCCATTCAGAACACTCCAAACACCTGCAAATATTTGTGTTAATAACTTAAATGTTTTCCTGAACAAGAACATGCATAAGGAGGTCTTGTTGACTGTGGGCTTCAGCATCTGATGACCTTTAAGTGTGCATTCACATGTCATCCTGAATAAAGATGCATGTTTTCTCACAGAGTCTGCTGAAGTATGATGATTTTATGTTATGACAGCTTCCTAGTAGAAATCAGCTATGGGTAATTAAATGGATTTGTTATTCTCACCAGGCAGCCAGTTAAGCCGTTCTGTTACCTATCTAGCTTTGGATAGTGCTGACTGAAATGACTTGGTAAATGCAATTTGAGAAACAAACTGCAGTCTAACAGTTAGTTGCTTTTGGTGATGTATTTTCTGTCATGGTGAATGAATACTGTAAGGCCTGCACTTCTCAGTCTAAAGTGAGATGCATATGCAGGTCAAAAGAACTTTAGATATCACCTTCATAATATCATGCTCTTTTAATTACTTCATATTTGGTACTCTATTCAGAACAAATGGTGTAAAACGGTGCTGCTTAAATTTGTAGTAGATCATCCAGCTGACTTTTGGAATGAACTCTCTCTTGGGTAAAATCACACATTACAGCTGTTTACGCCATAGCTGCAAAAAGCCAGTGATACTATTACTTGGAATGCTAGGCATTACAGTCTTTTTCTCTGGAGTTTACTTGCCTTAAGAATGTAATCAACAAGGGATTGATTGTTCGGCACTCTCCTCAGTTGCTTGCATACAATATTCAGTGATTTGCGGTCTGATGGCCATTATTGTGCATCAGAATGTGGAAATATGCCTTCCTGCAGCTTTCATTTTTGTCACCCATCTTCTATCAAGGAATAACATCATTACTAATGACTACTAAAAATTCAGCTCTATAGAAACTTTTTTATTCAGTGTTTCATTGCTTGGCTGTTCGGAAACATTCTTATCAAAAATAAATATTTAGCTGTGTGTGCTAGCTTTAAGCTGTACTAATGGCATGCAGGAAATAACTTTGAAAACCTTTTTGTGTATTAAAATGTGTTAAAACAAATTATTACGAAAGCTGCTGAGAAATATATTGTATGTAATTAACTCTGAAACTTGTATTAGGCTGATCTCAGTTGTTGCTGCTTTACTCAAATGCTGCAGCACAGTGAGGATTTCAGTAATTCTGAATTTCTAACAATGCTAGTAGGGGTAGTGTATTAGTCATTATAGCTTAGTCTTTCTTGAATCACGTGGCCTTGTGCATAAAGCAACATGAGAATAAAACAGTTTGTTTATAGTATGTTCTGTATTGTAGAAACTTTTTAGTACAAGTTTTATTTGTTGGCCCCACATGGCTTCCACTAAGGAAGTTGTAATCACTTGATATTGTTTGGTAAATGGTGCTGGACCAATCAGGTGCATGGTTAATGCCTTCTGTATTATGCAAATGCTGTCTGACTGTTAATTTTATTTGTTGCTGAGAAAAGACCATTCAGTTATCAGTTACAAGTGTGTTAGCTTCATGTAGACAGTTGTACTACTGATCTTTCATGTTTTCCTGTTCTGTGACCATCAGTAGCTTGAACCTGTTTCTAAGACACATTTCCAGGAGGCTATGACTACTTTGGTTCCTAAACTATTGGCTAATGAGAGCTCTTCTTTACATTATCCTGTTGAAGGCTGTCAAAATTAGTGATTTTACTGTATCTGTAAAAGAAATGTGGGCTCTGTGTGCCAGCCACAAATAAGACCATTATTTTAACATAACTGCCTTATGTTTTACTATCATAAACTGAACGTTTTTTCAAATCTGTTTTACTAGTTATTAATTTTTTTTAACTATTTTTCAGTTGGTGGTCCAGAAGTTTGCCAGAAAAACTCAGAGCACTTTATCTAATCAAGTTACCGAAGGAACAACCCATATCATAATGAAAACAGGTTTGTTGGAAAATATGTGAACAAACCCCATATTTATAGATGATATAAAATATTAACTCTGGGCTAACCAACAAGTAGACAATTCAGCAAGCTAGTTTAAACAGTTTGATTACAAGAAGACATTCATTGTTTTTCTTTTTATCAGGATTTTTTTGTTTAAACTTGGGAACATAAATCTCTCATTCTGTTTCATAGAATCAGGGTGAGTGTGTTTTGCTTCCTTGTGTGGTTTGAAGTTAACATTAAGTAATGGTTATTTCTCCAGCTGTTTGATCACAGTTTTCAGGTGCTAAAAGCAAGTTAACATCAAATCGTTCAGAAAGAACCAGAAGGAAAGCAAGACAGTTCCTGAAGAAATAGGATACAGACATTCTGAAAATAAAATGCTGCCTTAGTTCCTAACCCGTTGCAGGAATTGTAAATGCCATTTTAATCTAAATTTTGAGAAGAAACAATAGTTTGTAATAGAAGAGAAAAATGAGGCCTAATTGTATGCATACTTCTGATAGTTACTGATAGGGAAGGCATGCTTCCGTAGAAACAAAGCAGCACTACAATTTCACTGAAACAATTATTTGCATATTTAAAATACTTAAATTGTTTTGTGTTCTTTTTAGGGCTCATAAATCCTACTATTAAAAGTCTGAAGAAACTTTATCAAAACTGAAGTATGATAGCACTGTTTTGAATTTGACAAACATAGCATATTCCTAAATGAATAACGTTATACTGACTAGGCTTCAAAAAAGCCTAACGTTTCTCAGTAACATTACGTTACTGAGCTGATATGCCTAAGCACAGGTTATGTTTAAACTCATTATTGAATGTATCATTAACTTTTGAACAAAAGCTTTTGTTTTGTTTTTTTTTAATATTTTGAGCCAAGTCTGACAGTGGATGTGCTATATACTCTGCTTGCACCTTGCTTATAGAAGCACTTGTCGATGGTGCGTGTTTGGATATGATCTATCACGTGAGCCTCTCTTGCTTTTGAAAACCAAAGTAGAAAGGGAGCCAGAAAATCTTCTCATTCCAAATCAATGGACTCAATTTTTGTCTTCAAGAAGCCTATCATAAACACCATGTCCGTATGTTTTGGAGAGATATCCATACAAATGGCATTTAGCAGACTCAGGTGGGAAATGTTAGGGCACTAGAATTTCTCAGCCTTTCCATAGATGGCTCAAGTATTTGTCTGTTGCACTTAACAAAAAGACTTTCGCGTTTAGGTGAGAATCATCCGAGCAGTTTGTCATTAATCGCAAAACTGAAAGAGTTACATATACTTTTTTCCTCTGCAGATACGGAGCTGGTGTGTGAACGAACATTGAAGTATTTTCTGGGTATTGCAGGAAGAAAATGGGTAGTTAGTTATCAGTGTAAGTATAACTTTTCTTGGAGGAAACTAATTTAGGCCCTTCTACCATAAATATACTCTTCACTCGTTCCAGAAAAAAGCACCACTATCTTTTCATATCTTGAATATGCTGACATCTGATGTTTTGCAGTTTCATCGAAATACTTAAATTTTTTAACAGCAACATCAAGCTTATTTCTCCTCTGAATACTCTTTCTGCTTTCAAATAACTATATTTAGTTTTTCTCCCCCTCCTAATCTAAACGTTTGAGCTGCATGGCATTGGTTAATGCAAAATTAGTATTATTTATGGAAGTTTGTTTTTTTTTTTAAGGTAATTTTAGGCATCATATTCAGTTAAATAAATTGTTCCTCTTAATACTAAATACCTTGCATTTAATATGGCAGTGAAGCTAGTCTGTTGGCAGTGGAGGAACAATTTTGCTGGATAAAATGACTTTTCCTGTTCTCATCTTTTTGTTTAGGGGTAATTCAGTCTTTTAAAGAAGGAAGGATACTTGATGAGGTAGGTCTTTTATCTTAAGAGTGAAATGTCAGATGTGTAAACGGTGTTGTTACAGTGATGGACCTATTAGTAGTCTCAAACATTGTCTAAGCATTTAATACATGGCAGCTGGGAGGTGTTTGTGCTGGTTAGAAATTCATCTGTGAAAACAGAGATCCTAGTTTTACCAAAAGCCACAGTTCTGTGGGCTATAGGTATTCAGTGTTACTGAAGATGTTTCCCTTTAATTTTGGAACAGCTTATAGACATATTTTTCAAAAACTGTTCCTACCAATGTTGACAGATCACAACATAAAGGAAAATGTGTATTGTCTGCCTAAAGGAATTAGGTTGGAACAAAACTGTATTAAATATCAAAGGTCCACTTATGCTTGGGTAGTTGTGACAGAACTGACTAGAAATACTAGAATATGGGATAGCTGCTAGCGTTGTCTTGCAAAGCAGTCCCATAATTGCTTTTAAGCACTGAGGAGAGGATCCTATTATAATGAAAACCAAAACTTTTTTTTTTCCTTCAAGCTAAACTGAAAATATGCTGCTGCTTTTTATATTCTTATAGATTAGCCTGCATGAAAGTTTCAGGGAGCTTTCAAGAAAGTAGTGGAAAATAAGGAGTTGACTGAGACAGATATCAAATGCAACAATGTATTTGTTAATTTTATAATCTATATGCTAAGTGAATGCTGTGAAAGAAAGTAGATGTTGAAAATTAAAGTTTCATTTGATAAAAATTAAGTATCAGTATATAACCTCTAGAACTTATTTACTCTATAAATGAATTTTAATTTTGGAGTGTGGCACTTATTTTAGACAGTCTGCTGCATTGACTATAACTTATTTCTTCAAAAAATTGACCAGTGCTGCAGGAGTCTGGTTACTGCACTCCATTATTTTTCTTGAAAAGCCTTTTGATTGTTTTTCCATGCACGTTTAACTGTAACACTTCCGATTCTGAAATCTGACATTTTATGTTCTTATCCAGGACTCTAATCAGGACAGTCTTGTCGATCTCTAACTTCTAATTGCTTGTTTCTATTATGTTGCAGGATAACTTTGAAGTTAGAGGAGATGTGATCAATGGGAGAAACCACCAAGGTCCAAAGAGGGCTAGACAATCTCTGACAGAAAAGGTATGAGTGTATCAGGGAGGAAAATTCTGCCCTGCCTTAACTATTTCAGATTTGCTAGAGGTAATGCTAGCTGAATTGCTGGAATTTCTTCCAGTTCCTCTGCTGCACCATATATACAGAGCTGACAGAGCTCGTCTTTCATGGATAAAAATCCTTAACTGAGTCTCTATGCTTAGAGTGAATGATCTCTTTTTATAACATTAGTATAGAACACCATGGGGCAGGGCTGGGAGGTGGCAAGATTCTTTTGTTTTGTAGGTTACAAAAAGCTTCAGATATGCTTTGTGAGTCAACAATGATAGCTTGATAAACAGTCCTAGAGGTGCCATGAGCCAGCATGTTAAACGTTGTCCTGAAAAAATACCATATGTACTCTGTTAAAATATTCTTTGTATTTTAGATCTTTAAAGACTTTGAGATCTGCTGCTATGGGCCTTTCACTGATATGACTACAGGTGTGTCATTTTGCTGGAACTGAATGAACTCTCAGCATGACAAGTATTCAGAGGGGAATTGTGTGCATTCTCCAGAGTTTTGCATTTGCCCTTTTCTTAGATACTCATGTACATCTTTTACACCTAAACTTTCAAAATACCTCCATGAGGTACAGCTTTATCCAGTTCTATCTCCCTTGAATAGCAATGGTATTCTCTCATATTTGGATGTCCTCAGCAGGTGCACCTGTTCTTTTCTTTCTAAAGACAACTGATGCTTTTATTAAAATTTTGTGGGAAATTCTGCCAGTTCTGATAATAAATCAGGGACCCAAATAAATCAGAGAATTGCTCTCCCAGTTTTCTTGTTTTTTAAGCTCTGATTCTCTAGAAACTAAGAAAAATACATTAGTACCATCATGTCTGATAATTGTTTTAGATACTATTGAACACTAGTGTTTGGAAGGTTTTTTCTGTCTTAGTAACCGGTTCCTAAGTATTGTCCTTCTAGCAATTGACACATCCTCTGAGTAATACTCTTTCTCTAGCAGCAGATATATAAAAGCAAAATATACAAGAAAACCAGCAGTTTGTATAAAAGAGAAAAGCTGAGCAGAATAGCTTTTTTTTGGGGGTGGGGGGGGGAGTAAACTGAATAAAAGGTAGATGTTTTGAAAACTTAAACTAGAATTTAATTTAATTTAAACAGATTTGTACCTCTCTTCCCTTTTTTTGCTTTATTCTTTTTTTGTACAACATAGTGTCTGATTTGTCCAATATAATTTCATTTTTGGCTGGGTGAATTATCCCACATCTCTTGACATTTACAGTAATTACTACAGAGGATGCAGTGCTTTCACCTGCTGCAGTGATGATCAATTATGACTCTTCTACTTAAGAGACTTATTTACTTTCTTCACTATCAATTCAACAAATTGATGGAAATTAAATACTTTGCCTATTTTTGTTAATGAGAGAGAATCGTATTTCTAACCTGTGATTCCAATTTTAATTTCATGCCTTACATCCTTAAGAAGAAATAAATTGTTAGTGGCTTGTCTCTTAGTTTTGGGTTTAGGTAGGTTTTTGTGCTCTGGTTAAAGGGTGAGGGAAGTACTTCACAAAAGTATCTGGGACTTGAAACTTGATCTTGTCATGATATTGTTACCCTTGCTGAAGAAGTTCAACATAATTGATGCCTTCAGCAGGCTAGAAAGTTAAATGACTTATTCTCTACTAAGGCTTACATTTATTTTAGATGATACAGTTTATATCTTGGAACAAAGGCATGGATGACCAGGGCTTAGGGAACAGTATCAGCTTGAAAGTAATATAAAGCACTGTAGTAACAGGCTCTTTATCTGATTTATCTAGAACATCTGGAATGGATGGTGGAGCTTTGTGGTGCCTCTGTAGTGAAGCAACTTCATCTGTTCACACACAAAACAGTAAGTGTTAATGAATGTTACACTTTACTATAGACCATTCACTATTCGTAATACCCAATATACTGAAAGATTATGTGGCCTTCATGGGCTAACCAAAGACTGGTGCATACAGGTACGTTAAGTGAGAGCTGTTTGCACAGCAGTGATGTCAAATTGCCTGACAACAATTCTTCTGTTCTAGTCCCTGGCTACTCTATATTAAGAGATAGGCTAGCTTTTAGTGGAGAACTGATCGGAGTACTCTGTAGAATTCACATAACCGACTTCCTTGAAATCAGCACTGAGCTCCACTTCCCAGGGCAAAACAGCCTTTTGTGCCTTAACGCAGCATTCTTGGACAGACTTCATAGAAAAATCTTAAGCTGATGTCTTTCTCCCCCTACAACTACTTAACATCCTCTTTGAAGTGATGTACTGAAGCAAAGAGTCAGCCCAGTTACCACTCTACAGATAGGTGGGAGAGTGATTTAATGTGAAACGGGTAACAGTAGCATTTTTATTTTCTTGAAATCCTAGAATTCTACTGCTGTCGTGGTTGTGCAGCCAGATGCTTGGATGGAAAACACAGACTACAGAGGTAAAACTACATACAGTCATGTACTGTTTTATGGTACACATTGAATGGTTTATTGCTTCTGTGTTTTTAGTACTTAAATATCAGAGAGATTCTGTAGTGGAATCAGAATAAAATCCCACCCTCTCTGAGGGTGGAGGAATGTCTTGAAAGAGAAGTCTGAAAGGACAAACTATTATGTCTCAGGAATCAATGATGGAGTTGCAACTTGTTATGATGAGATGTAAATGTGATCCTATTGTCCATATGCTGTTGGCTCAGGTGTCCTGCATATGCTCAGTCAGCTTAATGGAAAGTTTTCTGATTGCAGCTAGTTTTTTAAAAGGTGGAAAGGCATGCTTGTGGAGGATTAGTAAGATGTACCATAGAGGTTGTGGAGTCTCCTTCTCTGGAGATATTCCAAATCTGCCTGGATGCAACCCTGTCTAATGTGCTCTAGGTGACCCTGCTGAGCAGGGGGGTTGGGCTAGATGATCTCCAAAGGTCCCTTCCAATCTTACCGAGTCTATGATTCTATGTAGCGCAAAGCCTCGGATGATGCTATGGGGACAGTATTCTCCTGGTCAGGAAAGAACATCCAACTACATTAATTGATTACCCACCTCCCCCCATGGAATCAAAATGATCTAGAGAGATGATGAGACTGAAAGTTCAAGTTTTCTGCACTAACTTTTCCTTGAGATAGAGGGAATTGAGTCATTAGGCTACAGTGGAGTCCAACAGAAAAATAGGACAGGAAGATAATGCTGTAAACAAAAAGCTGTTTCCAGGCACTGGGAGAAAGAAAAAGGCCTGAATTTTCAAATGATTTTAACTATTAGGCATTAATTTGGCAGAATGGTGGGCAAAAGGGCATTTTTCAGTTTCCGTTTTGTGGTGGTGGTGGTGTTTTTCCTGATCCTCTTCTCCCTTTCTCAAAACTGACAAATGTAGAGTCTGGGATCAGTTCAGTAATATTCTGTTGCTTCTCTCTGCGACACTCATTACTTGTCACATACTCAGTATGGCTGAGCAGACAAACTGAGCCTCTGTCACGAAGATCCTAAATTAAAAGATATCAAAGCCTGCACTCTTAGCTGTTAGTGCTTATTCTATGGCATTCAAAACTTCCTGCCTGACTTCTTGTCAAACAGCCATTCTCTATAGAACAGTTATATTACCTGCATTGTTAAGATGTATATATATACATTATTTTTTTTTTAGAATCTTGCTTTTTATCAAGGTTTTGAAAATGTGAAACATAAACTAAATAGCTTAATCTGGAAGACATGGGTATGCTCACCTTAAATTTGCTTTGACTCACTGATACTGTTTTACCATCTATGTCTTTGTCTTGCAGCAATCCAGCAAAAGAACAATGTTGCTGTGGTGTCTCGAGAGTGGGTATTAGACAGTGTTGCTTGCTATGAGTGCCAGGATTTTGATGCTTACCTTGTGTCCTAAGGGTGATCTGCAGTTATTTTGCCATTGTGCTGAAATTCTCATCAGTGCTGTTACTTTGGTACTGGTTTAAGGATAAGTAATTTATGCAGAGAGCACCTTTGACTCATGTTCTTATTTTGGAGTAAAACAACTACACTTTTACTAGCAATAAAATTACTTAAGTAGCATTACTATGCACAGATGGAATTATCTACTACTTAAAAGAATAACATTTCTAATTTCAAAGTAGTCCATAGACCCATGTGATACAAATCAAAAAAAAATCAGAATCTAACAAGAAAATTTAGAACAAGGCCTCCTCAAAGAAATGGTAATGCATTATTTACCATCCCAGCTAGCTACTTGAGGACATTTTGGAGACAGTCACTTACATGAGTTATATGGGGCTCAGGACTTGAATCAAAATGTAACTTGCACGACTCAGTAACATCCGTATTTTTGCTTGCATAAATACATACCCTGAATTAGGATGAGCATATACCAACACAATGAAATATAATTTTGTGATCACTAATGAATCAGCCTGGTTTTAGGCCAGGGATTACAGTTGTTTTGGAAGCTATACAAAGAGCTCTCCTGTTGAAACTGTTGTATACAAAAATGCGTACATGTTCAAATGAGAAAAATCATCTACAAGTTCCCTAAAAAGCCAACACTTGATTCTCAGCATAAACTAATCCTCAAAACCACAGGTGTAAACCAATACTGTCAGTCTTAATTCTGAAAAGTGTATGTAGAACCTATGAAAAAGGAATACTAAACAGATGCAATTTAGTATCTCAGTGACATATAATAAGCCCTGCCTACAAAATGAGACCACAAAGAAAATATATTACTTTTTAATGAATAAAATGTATTGCTTCTTTCTGTTGCCAAGCAATTCGGCTTCATAAATAATTTTGTACTTTCAGAACAGAAAAAGAAACTATTTTCATAAAGTTGCTTTAAAAATTTTTTTAGCCAAATTCAGAGAATTGTTTGGGAGTCTAATGATGCTAGGTTGTCTTAGAAAGTTATATAAAGTATGTTTGTAAATACTGCAACACTCAAAGTAAATAAAATGAGATTGGCAAGTACTTTAATTGTCCAGCTCTTGTGTGAATCAGTTATTCAATCTCTACATTGAGAGATACATGACAATATTTCTGGAGTCTAACCTCCTGCAATGGTGGGGAAGGAGACTTGCTGGAGGAGATTTCATAAATGTAAATTAGGGCACAACTGTAATTTCTATCAGCATGAGAAGCAGATGTTATCAAGTGTCTTGCAGTTTCCAGATTGAGGCAAATGTAGTCCAACTAGAGCTTGCTATTGGTAGCATGAGTGTGGAAGCATTTGCTCAGTTCAAGGTACATCACTGTTTTCTTCTATGTGCAACAGTGTTTCATAACTGTCAAGGCTGCTCAATGCAGCCTCACCTTCAGACTGACATTCCTCTTATCTCTGAAGCTTTTTTTAATCTACCTTTCAGAAGATTAAAGCTATGAAGGCTAAATGCTGCCACTTAGTTGAGAGGCAAAGGCCAAACAAGACTGTCTTGCAGCTGCTATTGTGAAATTGTTCCTCTGATCTGGACACAAGCATTGTCCTTTCTAGCAAGTACTAGCTCCTGCTAGATAATTGTCAGCAGATGTAAGACACCTGGGATGCTGCTGTTCTCCTTGGGGATGGTTATGTCTCTGGCAACTTTTTAATGAAGTGCCACGTGTGAAATTTTGTAGTAACCTACATCTGATTTTAAGCTTTGAAAGAAAAGCTCAATTATTTTGAGAGTCTAGTTGAGGATTACTTAATTAAATCCTGGAAGCTGAAATCTAAATGTGATGTTGCTTTGCTGTTTGGCATGTTTTATCTCATTTTGGATGTCCTAAAGCTTGGAATTCACTACATGGCTTGTTCTGACTTCCCTTTAAAAATGAAACAAGAAAAGTGAGGCTTGTGAACACAAAAGAGAATTCACAGAATAAGAGTTGAACTTAGGGACTGGGAAATGGTAGAGAGAACAAGAATAATTTTAACTGAACCTCTAAACCATATGAACGAAACAATTTTAATAAATTACTGTTGGCATTCTGCTGCTCCTTCTGAAGAATTTTTTTTTTTTTTTTTTTTTTTTACACATGGCAACACTACAGGAAACACATCCAGGTTTCTTTAGTTCTTTAGGAAGCTTAGCCTCAAACATTTTTTCTATCAGTTAGAAAGCTTCACTCTCACACAACTGTAGATACACTATATGTGAAACAAAGTTCCTTATCAATAAAACTTCTTGATCCAGTTCCTCACTCAGAGTCCTTTAATGTGCAGGAATCTGAAGCCACTGCAGCTGCTGTGGCTGGAAACACCTGTGTAGTATGTACACTGCAGGCTCAGTGCTGGGAGGATCTATATAGTAGAAATTCCAGCTGGGTTTGTTTAACCTGGAAAAGGGTGGGTGGTGGGGGAGGTAATTGTGAATCCTCATTAAAAGAGCTCCCAGTCTTCACTACAGCCTGAATGTGCAAGGTAGTGGCAGAGTGCTGCTGTTCCCACTCAGGACTGTGCAGCATGATGTACAGATTTGTCACTGCACAGGCAGGGTGATTGGTGACAGTGGCTGCTTGCAGGGGACCCTTCCTAACCCTTTCTTATGTTCCTGCCAGGTTACGGATGGCACCTTATTGCTTCAGCTCCAAAGGGATGTGGAGGAGGGGCTTGCTCTCACTCTTATAATACAGAAACTTTAAATGCATCTCCTAGCAGATGTAGTCATTATGCATTGTAAATGAGCTTGGGGCTTGCTCTAAACAAATATTTGAGTGGCAAATCTACTTACCATATGTAGGAGGCAAAGGTGAGAGGAAACCAGCAGCTGGGATTTCCTGCAGCAGTTGGGGCCCTGACTGGCTCTGCAGGGATTGCTGTCTTTTTTGCTTGGCACTTTGAAGAAGGGGGCTGTCTAGCTTGCACTGCCTGCCTTGCAGCTTCACCTAATCATTCTTGTTTGGGAAAAGGTTTTGTTGCTGAGGTGCATTGTTAATGCAGTAGCTTCCTGCTTACGGGCTCAATGGCAGAATTTGGAGAATATCGGCATGGCAGGCAGGAGTGGGCAGGTTCCAGAAGGGCTGCAGCACTCTCTACCCAGAGTCTTTCCCTGCATTGCCCCGCAGAGCAGCAGAGATCCATCAGCCCTCGCTGATTCACAGAGGGTGCTTGAGCCTTTTCTGCACTGGGACTTGTGCAAGCTAACAGAAGCAATACAGTTCAATCAGCTTCTGTTAACCACTAGACCTCATTTTCCAGAGTGGGAAATGTTTTGCAGCTCTCAGGACTGTGGGCCCCAGCAAGCATGATGTGATGGCGCTGTCCAGGTTACAAGGCTGAGTCGTGTAGCAGTCATACGAAATGGCAGATCACAAAACTCTACAGACATTTGTAATCCTTTCCTGTTCCCACCTCCCTGACAATAGATATTACTGACCCTGCTTTGCAACTTGTTTCTGCTAGCAGCTAGACCAGGAACACTGTAGTGTGTAGACAATGTCTGCCAGATGCTGCTCCTTCCCTGGGAGAAGAGACCAGCAAGGGCTTGATCACGGCTCGGGATGGCAGGAGTTTGTTCAACAACATTATGTTCCACAACAGCTTTATTCTGCTGTTAGACTGGTGTTTCCATGGGTGCCTCATATTTGCAACTGTTCTTTCTACGCTTTGAACAGTCGCACCCATGCCAGTACCTGACCTGCTGAAAGTGCTGAGGAGCAGCAATGGCTATGTGTACAGCTTGTTGGACTGGTTTACTCCGAAAACAATCTTTCCTCTGCTTTAGGATCCATACACAAAGGGTTATTTCCCTGCAGATCTGAAGCCATTCATAACATAGTAGCTTATTCATGAATGCAATTAGAACACTTGTCTAACTCATTACTAGAGTTAATGATAAATCGAAGAAATATTCAGTGTGTTCCTGTAATTATTCTTGGTGATTTGTGGATTGTTTTCATCTTTGGTCTGCTGTCGGCTTTATTTTGCTAATATTATGAATAAAAGCTTTTTGCATAATCAATGATTTAGAGGATATCTGTGGATTCACCCTGCTCATAGGACAGGCAATGTGAGCTGAGGCAAAGCAGTGAAAGAACAGGCTGTGTCTCTCTCTCCTGGTGTTGTTCTGGGTCTTCGCTGGCTTTCACTGGGCACCGGACTGCTCCAGCGGCTGAGAGAGCTGTGTTCAGACTCTGTTTTGTGCAGGGACTCTTTAGCACAAGTTGCACTACAAGCCTGTCTTTGCTTAAGATGTATGTTAAGTGCCCCTAAGCATTTGACTTGGAACAAAGTGGAATCTGCTGAAGAAGGTGAATTTTGATTTACTGGGATTTGGTATTTGTGTTGGGGGTTTTTTTGTTTGTTTGTTTGTTTTTAACAGGCAATAAGGGTAGACGCCTTCCAAGGAAAGAGATGAGAAGAGCTTTCCTGAGGGTACTTCAAGTCTAGTGCTTGTGAAATGATTAAAGATAGCAGCAGTCTCAGTCCAAGCAGGGATGGTATGCAGGGTAAGGCCAGCGAACATGGGGAGGCCAAGTGCCCATGCTCTGTTCGACCGAGGCAGCCAGTCTGCTGGTCTGCAGGGCTGAGCTGGGTTCATAAGATGCCATATGAGACTTGTGCAAAGACACCTACCTGCATGTTTGTCTTTGCTTTAACAAGTCATTTGCCCATGAAGCACCACAGTGAGTTTCTGAAAGGTCAAGAAATCTGATTTCCCTGGTGGCAGTCAGACTGTATCTGGTAAGAGCTGCTGGAGCAAAGGGAAGCTGTCGGTGTGGACTGGGGCTTGCTCCACCTATCTGATGCTAGGGCAGCTGTGATAGGCAGAACAGCTAAGACTCAACGAAGTAAAATTGCTAATAGATACTCCACCAGCACTCCCAGCAGCAATGGCCTGAATTGAGGGGTCACTTGAGGAAAGCAGAGAAGTGTTTGTTGGTGTCTGTCCTTTGTGATCTAGCCTCTTCATCCTGTGCTGGGTAGGAGCAAGAGTGTGTCTCTTGCTTCACCCATTGTATGCATGCAGTCCATTTTTAACCCCAGATAATGGCCAGAGAGCAGCAAGATTAGAACTGAAGATAAGGATTTATTCCTTGCAATCTGTGAAAGGGCCAGGATCCGAACCAGGTAGTTTTGTTGTGGACCAGAGTGTTAACTGGACCTCCCAGAATAGATTAAAGTTGTACAGTTGCTTTTGAGTCATACACACACTTTAGACCCTGAATTCAATCTTATCTATTACAGGTTCATCTCTGTTTAAAAAGATGTGCTATTCATTATGTTCATAGTAGCAGTTTGTAAGCTTTAACTTACACTTAAAAAGCATCAGTTCTTATTTGTTTGCTTCTTTGATGTAAAGCACGCTTTGGCAGAGCATTTCTCGCTCTGCTTGGAGCTCACTGGCCTGGGAGCTTTACATGTTGAGAATGTCAGGAGGATAATATTTGGGAGGCAACATGTACTTATCTTCACAGGGACATGAGGAGGACAGATTCTGCAAGCTGTGACTAACAAGTTAAGTGCTATAGCTGCAATGTCTAATTACAGAAGAGCTTTCAGGAGATTGTAAAGTTGAGATTTCTAGCGGAACACAAGGTCTCCTTCCCTAAGGCAGTTTGCAAAGTAGTCTTACCCTTACATTCCTGGTCAAATCAGTAGCAGGTCCCCCTTCTACCTTGTTTGTTGCCATGCTGGTTCAGTAACTATAGCACTTAGCTCTTAGAGAGATAGGAGAGCTGGATGCAACTCAAAATGGGCATCTGGTCTAGCATGAACATTTGATGTTATGGCGACGCGCAAGTTGCAAGAAAAAACCTTCCCTCCTTCCTCCATTCCTTTTTTAGCCTGTGCCTAGTGCCTGGATGAAAAGTACAGGGGAAAGGCCATGCTCAGCTGGACCAAGCTGTACGGGAAAACTAATCTTCCTTTTAGTTCCCTGTATGGATGGTACCCTGCAACAGGAGAGCTGCCTTCCCTATATCTGCTGGCCAGTTTATCCATAAATTGTTGATATGCACAACTAATTCTTCTGACTGTCTGGAATATTAGATGTCCTGGCCAATTGTGCCTGCCATGCAGGAATGCAAGTCCTGATCGGACAGGAGGAGCACGCAGCCAATCCACTCGTGCTTGTTATAGTCCTTTCTGTTTCTGTCCAGTCACAATCCATGTACCAGACAGATTGCTGAATGTTACAACTTTGTCAGCTAACATGATCTGAAAGTTTGTCTGGGCAGCTCCCAAGCAACCTCTGTATTCTCTTCCCTGTGATCCAAAATGCCCAGAAGTGCTAATGCTGCTGCAAGCAGTTAATAAAGAGTTTCCACGCATGCATTACAGATGCTCATATGTATGTGCCACTGGCTCAGTAGCTGATGAGGACACATCTGCAAACAGAGGCTCAAACACCAGTGCCAAGCCCTGAAGATGGGGAGAACTGCTAGCTGGATTTGGGCAAAGGCTGTGGCTGGTTTACCTGCTGAGCTCTGTTTTAGCAGCCTGTTGAAGATTTGAAGGGGTGGTACTAAACTTAAGTGGATGAAGTATTTGGGTCAGGGCCAACCTGCAGGGGGGCTGTATTAGGCTGGAAGGGTGGACATGTCATGCTGCACAGGGTTTTTACTGAGCAGAAAACCCTCAAGGAACTGGATGGTGGACCCAAGGCAGATGAGCTATCAGCATGTGACTGTGTCCTGCTAATGAATCCTGCTGAAATGCAGTTTGTAAGCCTGACAAAAGCGCCATTGCAACCCGAGTTGTTGCTAGTGCACAACACAGTACTGTGCCTGCTTGCTGCTACCTAGAGCCAGCTTCTCTGCACAGTACAGAACTGCTCACAACATTAGCTGTATTAGAGTCTGGGTGAGCTCTCCCAGCCAAGTCAGGCTCTGGGTGAGAGCCCATTGGGTGGAGAGGTCCAGAACAGTAAGAAACTCTGCAGGAAGATCAATCACTGTGAAGCTGGCAAAGCTGCTGCTGAGATGCTTTTTAGGTGTTTGTCAGGCAGGATTAGACAAAGGGCAGACTGATCCAATGTGAATGCAGTGAATCAGGGCAGCTCTTTATACGTCTCCTGCAGGGATGCTGGGTCAACCATTTCCCACGAGTTCTTAATTCCTTTGTTTATTTTTTCCTATTCATGAGAACCTCTTCAGAAACTTTCTTTGCAAGAGGGTAGCAGTTTCCCGCTCTGCTTGCGCTCTTGCACATTTCTCGTTCCTGGTCTAGAGGGCTTTCTGATGGAGTGAGGCTCTTGCTCCTTAGCAATCTCTTGGGGGGAAACTCATCAATGTTAGTGAGAGAAAAGCTTCAAACCTGCTCAGGCTTAAATGCAATTAGACATGACTTCAGGGATGAAGGAAATAGTGCCCAAAGCCTTAGAGCATATCCGGGCTGTTGCTGAGGCTAGACCTGAGTGTATGTGGGAGGGAGGAGGCGCCTTCTCAGAGCTGTCTGTTTACTCCTTTCCTGGTGGCTGTGATTCTCTGCCATGGCAGGGAACTGGGGCCTTTGCACAGCAGCTTGGGCATACAGGGAGCACCAGGGCTGATGCTGCCCATTTTCCCCTATCCCAGGAAGAAACCTCAGAGCTGAGTCCCTACAAAGAATACAGATGTCAGGCTACTGTGTGTCATGCGGCCTTCTGCACTGGTTCTCAAGGCCTGTTGAACTTAGACATATGAAGTGCTCTCTTTCACACGTGTGCCTGTGTGCATGTGTGTGGCCGATGAATTGTCCTGAGGTTTGTGTGATGTGTCCTGCAGTTGATACCCACTTTGAGACATGAAGGGGAGGAGGAAGAAGGGCTAGCTTGTCTCTGCCCTTAGCCAGTCAGCTGGCCATGCACCTGTGCAGGTGCATACTGGCAATGCTAGTAAAGAACATCTGGTAGAGACCTGCCTGCTAAACCTCCTGTTCTACTGTAGCAGCCCTTTATTTTGCTGATCATGATGCAGTTTCCTAAAAGCCACTGACCCATTTGTAATATTAATTTTACTCTGACAACCAGAATATAGAGGCTGTGTTTCCTCTATTGGTCCCAGAGCAAGTACAAGGCTTTCTGCTATGGTAAATGAAAACCAAGCAGCTGAGAATCTGGCCAGCTATGGGGAAAGCAAGCACGGGTTAATCAAATCTCATCCGTATCATGTTAACCTCTGTGCCCCCTCTGCCATAAGCGATGCAGTTATACCTGATATGTAGATCATTTTATATCTCTACAATTTTGGAGGATTATAAGAGTCAGCCATAAAAACCTATGGCCAAGCCTCTGTGCTGGGAGTTACCATACAAAAGGATACGATGTAATTTTCCTTACGCCTGTATCAGATGAAATCCATGGCAACCAGCATCTTTGCATGAGCTGCCTCTGATTCCCAGTTGGCTCTTGCCAGCCACACAGGCGGGCACCACAGGAGGGCTGGCAGCGACTTCGCTGTGCAGCATTGCTGAAACCTCCCCTGCTGTCTGCTGCAGTGCCTCCTCTTTCATGCACCTTTGCTGCCCATCTAATGTGCTAGACTCTTCTTATTAATGCCACTATGCTCTTATCTCATGCCTGTGTCCTACAGCCAATAGCATGATTCCTTGCGGGTTAGGGACCATGGTCACCTGCACGGGCATATCCAAATGGGTGTCTGTTCAAGGGCTTGTAAGGGAGGAGAGAGATAAATTGCATATGTAATAGGCTTATTTAGCATGAAAATGCTACTCAAATACTAATCAAAGGGTCAGATGTAGTTTTCAGGTATACTACTGGACTGTGTTTCGGCTACTGTAGGTGATGAGTGTGTGATCAAGCTCTGGCTGGTGCTTCCTCAGTGATGTTACCAGCAAGGCTTTGAGGGCTCCTCCATATGTCCTTCCCCCAAGAACCTCACACCTTTCCCAAGGCCTCTGGTACCATCTCATGCTAGACACTGGCTCCAGAGCTTCCCAGAGCCATCCCACAGGTCCCAGGTGTGACCTGCACTGCTCAGCACTGGGAGCCACTCTGCAGTCTCTGATGAAACTGCAGAGCCGCGTACCAGCCAAACCAGGCTCTCTGGTCTCTTGTCCCACCACTCACATATTAACTTACTACTTGTCTCTGACAGAAGGAAAAGGAATCTCCTCTGTGTCTTGCCCCTTGTTATCTCACCTGCCTAGCCCCCCTTCCATGTCTCTCCTCCCCACCTTTCTGTACAGATGAATCAAGCACCAAGAATACATGCACACAGCACAGGCAATAGCTGGAGGCAGAGGGGAGACTCTGTGAAGCCTCCCCAGGCTAGGGCTCGGTATGCTGCCACCTGCAAGAATAAGCATGTTTAATTACCTGCATTAACATGCAGACCATGAAGTCATTAGCATTGGTATTCATTCGCTGGTGTTAGTGGAACGAGCTTTCCAGAGCATTGCTGCTCGTGGGACATTCCATCACAGCCCTTCCTGAGAGAACTATTTGCATCCTGCATACATACGTTTTTATTAATTGCAACAGGCTGACTGATGAAATGAAATAAAGTGATTAATTAGGTGACAGTTGTAGGAATCAGTTAGGGTCAGAGTAAACATTTGCATAGAAAAGACAAGTGATTCACTTGCAATTTGTGTCTCACCTTAGAACAATGGCTGTCTGTCACTTGGGGGATACAGGGGTTTTGAGCACTTTATTGTAACAGTGCATTGATAAAACAGAAGCAGGAACTTTATAAATAGGAGAGAGACAGAAACTGTTCATTGAAAAACAAAGCAGTGATATTGTCAGGCGCTCCAGTAGCTTTTCTGTGCACTCCTGGGCTGATGCATGCACTCAGCTAGGTATACCTTCCTCAAATTATCTATTTGCCGTAACTCTGAAAGCTTAAGGGTATTGCCTAGAGCTGAGCACAACAATGAGGTTCTTGCCTTTATCCCTTCCTACACGTGCATGCACCAATTGCAGCCCCACCCTGCAATACCAGGCTACTCTAGTCTTGCCGGTAGGTTCATCTTGTAGATACTTACTTCCCATTTTTCAACAGTGTTACATTAGCCAGCCTTTGTGTATCTCTGTTGACAAGCTGCCTTTTTTCCCATTACACCTCTTGTTGAGCTAATTCTGGTCTTCCTGTGAGCTAATTCTGGTCTTCCTGTGAGCACAAAGGAAGTGAAACCAGTCCTGTGCTTACTATCTGATTCAGTAACAGGTGGAAAAAAAGTTGCTGTAGTAAAGATGGGACCACCTAAAGGGTATGTGCAGCCTAGTAGAGTTGTTTGAGGACCCAGCCTTCCTGCACATGCTCTGCGTAATTACAGATCCAATCTGGACTTGCTTCAAATTCCCCTGGGAAATTAGTCGTTTGTCCAACATGCCAAACTGTTTTTGCTTCAGGTTGCTTTACTGCCTTTGGCCTTTTGGCCAGGATGCTAGCACTGTTGTAAAGCCCTAGCAAATGCCAAATGATCCCTGGGCCATGTGATACATGAATGAAGCAGATAAAACACACCCAGGGAGTGCACAAAACCTCACAGAAGTCAAGAGTTCAGTTAGTGCTCCAAGTATTGCTAGGATTCAAGAAGCACAGAGGAGGCTGCTGTGTTTCTTCCCCTTATCTCCTGCCAAATCTATGGAGCTGTAGCACTAAAAAGTGATTACTACTACAGGGTGTTTGTTGTGAGGGGACCAGGGATGTGTGCTGAAACTCCAAGGCAGGATTTAGTTACCCAGGATCAGATGGCATCTCACAGGCATGTTGCAATGGCATGTACCAATAGTATTCAATTATGCTTGCTGCCAGGAGTGTGCTGGAGTAGGGCAAGAACATTGCGTTTGCACAGCCCAGGCCAGAATGAATGAAAACAGTCACTCAAAAACCTACTCCAAAGTAGCTAGGTTCTGGCGTATGAATTGGAGCTGCTGTTGGAGTGATGGTAGGATGTGAGTGTGCGTGATGCCGAAGCCATGGAGAAGGCAAATTATTCTGCAGTGTTTGTGCCACCCAGTAAGGAAACATATGTGGTTTCCATAAGTTAATGGAATTGCTTTAATGGCCCTCCATATGTCATTGCCAACAACAGCAATTGGATGCCTTGGAAAATCTCTTCCTAGTTATGTTCATTTACTCCCCATGTCCAATTTCAGAAAAGCTGCCTACGGATCAATGAGCAGCTGGCTGGTTTCATTATATTTCTATATTTTTTAGGAAATTTGTTGTTTTCTAGAGCTCATCTTATACCCACAGAGAATGAATAGTTTGTGACAGTGAGTAGGAGAAGAGGAGAGGAATGGGATGCCTTCTGTTCGGCTTGTCGTGGGGATGAAAGGCATAAGGCAGTTCCTGCAAACATCTTAGCTTTGCTCTCTAGAACCATTGTACTTCTCTGCCAGTGGCTGGGGTGTTTCCTGTGTGAACTGGCCAGCACCGATGCAGTGCCACGGGAGAGACCTGCATGTGGAGTTCCCACCTGCACAGAGAGCAAAGGCCCTGGCAGCTAAGAAGGAAAGACTCACAGGGGTATATCCTCATGCCTAGGGTTGCTAGGAATGGGAGCAACCTTGTGTCATGGCTATTCTGCCCATAAGCTGCCACTAGTGCTAAGGCTTCAATTATGCTCTCAGCCTGAGCCTAGCAGCTGCTTTCTGTAACCATAGCAGACTAGAATCTGCTTGGCTCTTTTGAGAAAGTGGAGTGTACATAGAATGCAAAAGGAAAAATGGTTTCCAAGAAGTGTTTCTAGGAGCATTTACCAAACTATTGATAAAGACTCCTTTGCATTTCCTAAGAACATAGGCTAGGAAGAGACCTTGCAGGTCAGCAAGGGTAGCCAGCCTCCTTGGCCTGTAGGCACTTTGGGAAGCAGGGGCTAGCAGATGCCATCAGCAGTTTGCAGATCTGTCAGCAAGTAGCACCCGGTAAAGGGATCCTAAAGCGGGAAAGAAGTAGCACCCCTTAATGCGAATGCTTGATGCAAGAGGAGTGTGAGCTGCAGAGAGAAGAGCGAGTCCTCTGCTCAGGCTTTTGCTCCAGCTCAGGGTTTGCACTCCAACAGAATGCAGATCAGAAGAGGCCACACGTGAATGGAAAGCATGCATGGAATCAGCAGATTTGATGGGTTTTTTTTTTTTCCAACTCCTAGAGGAACTGAGCCTTTTTAGATAAGAAGAAGAAAACCCACCATTCAGAAACCTGCATGTATAGGAAAGCTTGTTCCTTCATATTTCATTGGTATTTGTCAGAGAAGTCAGTACTGAATGTTACAAAACTAAATACGAAACTGCTCTTCAGTCCATGCACACACACAGCCAGGATGGCATCTACATTTCCACAAATTGGTTTGACCTATTTACTAACTAAATTCGTGTCTCCAGCTTCCTCCATTGCTCAGGGATAATAAGCTGTTCTGCAGTCCTAGCTCCAAAGTGAAAATATCACTCTAGTGTAGGAAAAACAAACAAACAGAACAATAAAACCTTAGCAGGGCCTTCCCTGCTAAGCCCAATTCAAGCCCAATTAACACAATATACCTTTCCCATCATAACAGGAGGCTGATGGATCATTGTCTGGAAAATTATGGAAAAGCAATCACTAGAAAGTTTATCACTGATGAGATTTTGCTTATTTATTACTAAAGTAGTAGGGGTTTTGAAGGGAAGTAGTATCATTCTGACAACACCCACAGGAAAGACAAGTAACTGAGGGGTTAAAAGCGAATACAACAGAGGGAACAAAAACACAACAGCTGCTGGAAACCATGACTTGCAGCAAAGTTTGCAGAATTGCCTTACTGCAGCAGATCTAATGCAGCACCCCAAGTATTGCTGTGGATGGCAGCTGGGTTTGTATCTCTATGCTTGTTATGTGTCATTTTCTGCAAGTAAAAAACACTGGCTGTCAGAAATAAAGGCAGTGAAAACTGCCTTAGCACCCAAAGGCCATCTAAAATGAATTCTAAGAAATGGAGAACTCCAGCAATGCCCATCTTTTTCTGTGTAGCTTTCCTAACACTACAACGGACTAGAAACATTTTCCTTCTGAAAGAGAATTTGGCATTTTTAATTAAGATGACAAATTACTGCTGGCTAATTAGAGGTCTTAACTCCAGAATTACGTCCTAGGGTAGGCTGGAGTGTAAAGTTAAGAGCCCAGCTTTAGAAGCTGTGTAATGAGCATAAAGAAATAATCAGGTATAACAAGAGGAAGCAAAAGGCGGTATGAGAGTGTCTGATAATATCACAAAATATATGGGTAGACACATTAATGTATAGGTAAACACTACTGTGTTCAGTATACTCTGTAATTATCTCAGGGATCTCCCCATCTATGTTAGAATATACTTTGATTTAGCTCAGTTCCAAGCTGTTGTATAAAATCAATCAGCATTTTCTTCCTAATGGTCAGGTCCTCCTGACCAATGCTGGACCTCTGGGGTTACCAACTGACAGGAAGCCTTGAGGATGCTCTCTGCACTCACTGAGCATGCTGGGGTGCTTACAAATCTACATTAACGGCAAACATACTCAACAAGAA
Source organism: Rhea pennata (assembly GCF_028389875.1). Lineage (NCBI taxonomy): Eukaryota > Metazoa > Chordata > Aves > Rheiformes > Rheidae > Rhea > Rhea pennata. The sequence continues at coordinate 300,218 of NC_084688.1, forward strand.
AAGACATCTGCTTATTGCTATGGATTTCAAATAGGCTGCTGCACGCGGACCAAATGCTTGTATGGTACTTTTGCATGTCCCAGGTGTACCCACGTAGATCAAATCTCCTACAGGAAGAATGAGATTAGCCTTCTGAATAGGAAAATTCCCATTTCAGCAATTCTATTCAGGTTGTTATACCACTCTTCACTGTTATCTCTGGATACACTCCAGAAGTCTCAGGCAATCTCCTAAGAATTTACTGTCTCACTGAAACCAGTTTTATTCTTGCAGGGTGGACACTTTTCTTCAATTTTCTAAAATATAAATAAATTTAAAAAATAAATAAAAATCAGAGTTTTGTTTCTAATTCTTACTCCAAATCTTCTTTTAACCTTGATGAATCCCTCTTTGTATCCACTCCCACTTGTAAGGCATGGAAAACAGCATTTCCTGATCTTCAGGTGGTTTGTTATGATAAATTCATGGCTTTTGTGATGGGCAAGGCCACCAGACACCTGTGAATAAATTCAGTGACTTGGATGCATTCAGGAGGAAGCTGCCTGTTTGTCTGCAGAAGGTGCTAGATGCATTTCACTCAGCTGATTTCTTTAGCTCTCTGCTCTCTCCTTATTCCAGCACCTCCTCCCTCAAATGCTCCAGTGCTATTCTTTGACACCTGTATAGTTAATCCTGACCAGTGATGCAGAGTATGTACTAGCTTAATGTTGTCACATACATCCATTAATTATCCCTTGATTGTCATTAAGGCTGATTACAAAGACCTACATTTTTAATTTCCTTAAATCCCACTTGGCAACAGTGGGAACTTAAAAAAAGGTTCCTCATGTAGACATTTAATGAGTTAAACCACTTCTGACAGCAATCACACAGCATCTCATACTTATATTCTTTCTTCAGACAAAGACCAAGGTCAAGTCAGTAATTAAAACTTATCAGGGAGCCCCTACGATTGGGATTCAGAGGGAGGCCTGCTCTCATTTATACCTTCTTGCATTTCTACTTGGAAATTGCTAAGAAGTCCATTTTGTTATGAACTAAAAAGATAATGTAAACAAATCACAGGATAATAATTGGGAATTCTCCATCTGTGATTTCTGCCGTTTGACTGCTGCTGCACATACTTCACTGTGCTAATGAACTGTAATAAATACTCACCCACTGAACTGATAACATGTTTTCAGAAGCATGCTGTGCAATGCAGAACAGGTACTTTGTTCTTTGCTGATTAGATTGCACTTGTTCCACATTGCATCATCAGGTTGCAGCAGGTAACTTCTGTGTAGTTACCTCCTAACTGTAATTGCCTGCCCTTTAGTGAAAAAAAACAAAATAAAAGCTCAAGTATTTTGAGGTTTGTTAAGAATTTCTATTATACTTGACGTGTTTTTTTATGAGACTATTTTATTGTTCTGTGAACAATACTTAATCTGTTAATTTCTGGACTTTGTGGACTGTGTCTGAGACATGGTAGCATTCCAAAAACCCAAATCTAAGCTGAATTTTTTTTATTAAGAAGTCTGGCATAGACCTCTCTCTAAGAAGGCTTAACCTCTAGCATCCTGGTAATGGACTTCCAGGCTGCTAAAAGTCTTATAATCACTAATAACTCAAAACAGCACCTGCAGGAAAAGATAAACTAGGACCATGTTGTTTCCCAATATTTGTAGGCTCACTGACTCCCAACTGCTTCATTCTGTGTTGAGACCCTTCCCTAGATCTCAAAAGGATTTTACCCATCTCTGGTCTGCCTAAAATTGCTGCTGATACTTTTAACTGTTCCTGAATTTGTAATAATGGAATTTATCAAGAGGAGATGGTGAGTATGGGCAGGAAGGGGCTCCTTACAGTGCTGAATTAAAGCTGTGTCATGGTCGGGCTGACAGGCGACTCACTCCCTGTAATCCTGTAAAGAATGTATTTAGCTCAGTGAGCTACTTATTAAAGAACAAACTATGGATAAAGAAGGCATAGATTTAATGTAATAGCCGCTCCTGAAGTTAGCAGACTCCATGTTGTCCCACAATACATGTGTTTCTTTGTACCCCTGTGCCACGAGTAAGCTGAACTAGGAGACAGCCACTCAGCAATCCTCTATGTCACACACTTCTTGAGGAAAGCCATTTCAGTATCCTTGCTATTCTTCCATCCTCATCTCAGGCTGACTGACACTACTGGAAAATATCCATTGATCCAGGCAGGAGGTTATTGATGGCCCAACAGCTAGAAAGGTGTTGCTATGCCCTCTCTCCAGAGGTATCTGGCTTGATGAATAATTTGCTTGGAAAATATGGAAAAATATCAATGAAATATAAACTGGAAGATGGATGGGGGGAACATCATGCTTCAGCTTTCTTCTATTTTCAGGCACAGCGAGCATGCACAAGGAGTACAAAAACATTTGCACTGTGTTTTCGGATGGAGGTAGAAACTGTGCCAAGGAGGTGATGGTTATTTGCGCCCTGGGGGCACACACGCTGTTTGTTTCATCTGGATCTGATCCAAAAAGTCTGGCCAAGAGTGCCAGGTATTTCCAATCTGGGAATGAAGTTTCATCCTTGCCTGTGAATCTGGGACAACGGAGACACATACTCTGAGAGGGAAAAAAAAAAAAAAAAAAAAAAAAAAAAGAGGATGTTTGACCAACATGTTAGTGGCTTGTTTGAATAAGGCTAGAAGACGATCGGGATGTAAGAGAGAGCTGAATCTTCGCAGAAGCTCCCGTGGCTCCCGCTGCCAGCCCAGGGCACAGCTCCCGGCCTGCCGGCTCCGGCCGCGCCGCCGCCGCACACTGGGGCGCGGGCGGCCGCGGCGGCTGCAGCGGGGCTTCTCCCGCCGCTCGCCGGCAGCCACTTCCTGCCCCGCGAGCATCCATTGCGCCTGCGCTTGCGCCGCCACCCCGCGCACGCGCGCCCCCCGGCGGCCGCCGCCCGTTCCTGCAGCCCGGATGGGAGGGGGCGGGGCCCGCGTGCTGGGGGGGGGGGGGGGGGTTGGGGGAAGGGGGCCAACCGTCTTCCCGCCTTTGCCGCCCCTCCGCCCGCCCGCCCTCCCACCCGGGCGGTGCCGCGCCTGCGCTGTGGTGTCTCACACGGAGCGCGGCCGGGGGGGGATGGTGGTGCCTGTAGTGTGAGGGAGCCGCGGTGCCCCACAGCGGCGCGGGGCCGTGGTGGTGCCTGTAGTGTGAGGGAGCCGCGGTGCCCCACAGCGGCGCGGGGCCGTGGTGGTGCCTGTGGTGTGAGGGAGCCGCGGTGCCCCACAGCGGCGCGGGGCCGTGGTGGTGCCTGTAGTGTGAGGGAGCCGCGGTGCCCCACAGCTGCGCGGGGCCGTGGTGGTGCCTGTGGTGTGAGGGAGCCGCGGTGCCCCACAGCTGCGCGGGGCCGTGGTGGTGCCTGTGGTGTGAGGGAGCCGCGGTGCCCCACAGCGGCGCGGGGCCGTGGTGGTGCCTGTGGTGTGAGGGAGCCGCGGTGCCCCACAGCGGCGCGGGGCCGTGGTGGTGCCTGTGGTGTGAGGGAGCCGCGGTGCCCCACAGCTGCGCGGGGCCGTGGTGGTGCCTGTAGTGTGAGGGAGCCGCGGTGCCCCACAGCTGCGCGGGGCCGTGGTGGTGCCTGTGGTGTGAGGGAGCCGCGGTGCCCCACAGCTGCGCGGGGCCGTGGTGGTGCCTGTGGTGTGAGGGAGCCGCGGTGCCCCACAGCGGCGCGGGGCCGTGGTGGTGCCTGTGGTGTGAGGGAGCCGCGGTGCCCCACAGCTGCGCGGGGCCGTGGTGGTGCCTGTGGTGTGAGGGAGCCGCGGTGCCCCACAGCGGCGCGGGGCCGTGGTGGTGCCTGTGGTGTGAGGGAGCCGCGGTGCCCCACAGCGGCGCGGGGCCGTGGTGGTGCCTGTGGTGTGAGGGAGCCGCGGTGCCCCACAGCTGCGCGGGGCCGTGGTGGTGCCTGTGGTGTGAGGGAGCCGCCGTGCCCCACAGCATCTTTTATCTGCTGTAGAGTGGGATGCCTTCCCTGCCCAGATTGGCAAGCTGGTGTGGGGGCTCCTGTGTTCTTGGATCTCTTCATCTGGGGTCTCTGGGGTTTCTCTTCGGCTTGCGGAGAGTGCTGGCATTGCTTTCAATTCTCTTCCACCAGCAAGTCTAAACACAGATTGATCATCTTGGAAAGGACTCTTGTTAAGCACTTATTTAAGGCAAATATTTATTAAATAGAATAAATCTTACAGAGCAACACCAAAATACATGATAACTTTTTTTCTGACATTTTAGAATACATATTGTTAGTAACCATCAAATCTAAGAATTAATGGAAACTCCTTAATATTAATTGCTTGGTTTACTTCCAAAGGCAGCTTGTAAAAACATAAGAGATGTTTTCTCACATGTATATCATATCTATTAGTTATTTTTTTCCTTTTGAAATGCTACAGATTGCATGTTTATGTGCTAATTTCTAGTGCAGTCACAGCACCAAACATCAGATTGATGGTGAATCCAAGTGCTTCCAAAAACTACAACAAGAAATCAGTATTCTGATTTCTTCATGTGACACTTAACGACAATAAAAGCATGGAAGGAAAGTAAAAATATCTAAAAGAATAAATAAAAACACCTGTAGTTGCAAACTATAGTCCATACTTTTAAGCATATTAGCATTTTTGGTCAATTTGGTATGTCATAAAATGTAAGAGAAAAAAATGACTTAGCATATTTACAGTTTGATCCTCAAAATTAATTTTATATTGGAAGGCATATCAATCCTTGCAATTGTAGAGAGCAGAAATACATTTTTCAAAGTATATTTGAACGTGTGGAGATGTGGTTTTGATCCTTTTTTGCTGCATTATTTTCCCAATAAGCCAACTCCAGGTGCAGGTCTCAGCTGCTGATGACTGTTGTGTATTCCCTTCCACACCAGGGCTCCCATCTGTGGAGTTTTCTCTTTGTCCTTTTGTTTCTGTGGCTGGAGTGGTGCTTTTTTTAGTTTTTGGGGGGCTTCTCAGATCTCAGATAAGTCAACTATCATTTCCCCCACATTCTCAGCACCTAATAAATGTGGACACTTACGGAAAATCTTGGGGGGTGGGGTTCTGAGCACTGCTACTTAAACAGATTTCTTTTTTTCCCCAGGGAAAACAGGCCAGTCTTTCACAGAGTGGCCAATTTAAGCCTAGAAGCAGCCAAGTCTATGGAAGAATTCACCCCGTTCCAGCTGATTAGAGAAATGTTTAGAAAAAAGGGACAGCAAAGTGAAAAGAGAGGAAAGCCTGAGAATATGGAAACCATGAAAATGGAAATTTAGAGGGGCTCACAGAAAAAAAGGAGGAGAGGAAGTGAAATAGCATTGACCTTTTTAGCTTTATTGTTTGTATCTGGGTAGCACCTGGGCCCTTCTGCCCAGAACTCCACTGTGTGAATGTGGTATCAACTCAGTTAAAACAATTTGCTTGTTCTAGAGCTCACAGTCTGCACAAAGGAGGAAGGAGAGGAAGCAAGTGTGTTGGTTAGGATGTCAGAGCTGGCTAAATTCACAGCCTGTAGGAACCTAGCTCTTCTTGACTCAATATTGAATCCTACCTTCTGCACTTCCTATCAGTTAGGGACTTCTAACTATCCTTATGTCACACCTGGCTATTATTTTAATACATCTAAGCTGGACTCTTTCCAATGGTGACAGAGTTGAAAGATTGGAGTTGGGACAGCATGAATTAACCTGTATTCACAGGGAAAAGGGTAGTGAAACAGGTTTTGGAATGGCTCTGGCAATAAACAACTTGCCTAGGGACAGTGTAGAAGTAGAAATTTTGTCTTACCGGGAACCATCCCTAAGACAAAGAAGCAAGGCAATATTCTGTCTCTCTGCTTGGTACCAAGGTGTGTCTCTGTGAAAAGAACATTTATCAAGTTTGAATTATGCTAACCCTTGTCCTGGGCCACTTGCTTGCTGCATGGCTCTGTCACGGGAGAAATACTCTTACAAAGATGCATCATTGAGAAAGATTGGCTACTGGACTGATGAGTTAGTGCAATCCATCATTCTAGTGACACATATATATCTCCCAAGCAGAGACTTTCCTCAGGTTAGAAAAGGTCCATAAACAAAATCCTTTTAATCATGGAGTCAAACTCAGGACCCCACTTCAAGCTGGATCTGCGTTGCTAACGCCAGCTCAGAATCTCGTCATTAAACTGATTTTTTTCCTCAGCACCAGGCTGAGTATCATGTCTGCAGCCTTTCTGCTAGCCTCGTGTTTCCTTATAGATTTCTTTTTTTCTCATTGTCTGAAGTTTTCAACAGATGTAGTGCAGTGGCCACTGTTATTAAAGACAAGGAGTCTGTGAATCGTAATAGTATTAATAAATGACAGTTTGTTGAAAGGAAGGGATGTTTTTTCAGATGTCTTGGCAAACGAGGACCTAGAGACTTGCAGGTTTAAAATTTGAAAATGTTTAATTCAAAAGTGCACTGCTGTTCCAAAGAAGGTGGGATGCCTAACAGAAGTACAGAAACAATAATAAATGTTTAGCACACCAAATGGAAAGGATGAGGGTGCTGTTATTTTTGTCTAGAGACCACACAGTACTACAGCAGTAACGATTATGTCCTTTTTAAAGATATATGTGGGAATAGATGCAAATTCTACTTTTGCCTGGGCTTAACAGCCCTTTGCCATGCAAAAATTGACAAATTGGCACCACATGTAACAAGACTAATTTGTCTAGGTGCTGTGATAATCAAACTAATAAAAGCAAACTTACAGTAATACATGCACCTGTAAATGTATGGGCATTTGCTCATACTGCCATTAATAGAAAATGCATTGTTAAATAACAGAAAGTGGAAATTGCAAGGTCAAATCAGAGGCAAAGATATGAGACTAACAATTTTGAAGCAAATGATCTCATTTCGTTCCTGGAAGGATGGAGGCCTGAACATTCAGAACTGGATATAAACAATATGTATTGAAAGCAAATGCATTTTTGTACTAAAAGAAGAGCATGCCTAAATATAGAAAGTCTGCAGGAAAGAGCTATATAACCTTTCAAAGCTTTCAAACCTCTCCCTTTCAAATAATGGCCTCCCTTTAGCTAGTTCACCTTAGAAGTATGGCTAATAATCTGGCATGGGTAGTTGCACTGGCCCCCTCATGGTTCAAAATCTCTTGTGACTAGTTAGAATCTTTGTTTTACCCAATCCATTTTATATCTTAAGTGCAGTGAGCCGCCATCACATTTCTATTTTAGATTGTCCATTTGAGGAGTCTTTGCTGCAAGTTTCACTTCAGTGTCCAAAAGTGAAAAGACATTTTATATTCAAATAGAAGTTAGGTGCGCTGAGCCTCGGCAGTCCTACAGTAGCCCTTCCTTTTAGTGCAATAGGACTTTGACTTTGTGGTTAAACCTGGAAAGACTTTATGTCCATACTGCAGTTCATGGACTTGAAAGTTAATTCAAACAAAGAATAAATTCCTCCAATGCTTTTCATTTATTTCTATTTGATCCTCCATTCTATTTCCTTTTCCCTTGGCTCCTCTGATTGTTAATTTTACAGGTTATGGAGCTTTATTAGGGTACTACAGCAGGAAGATGCTATTAATGATGAATAAAGGCTTTATATATTTCTTTTTTAGTAATTTAGGTTCATTATGGTCAATGCTATTACACTAAATACCAGATGAATTCATAAAGATGGGATTGGACTGACAGGAAATTGTTGCTGTAACATGTTATCCTGCCTCAGAAGGTGCCCATTATTTAACAATTAAAACCCAATTTGGAATTGTAATAGAGTTTTTATTAAAGTTCTTGTCGTTCTCACATATACTGCTGAATTACCTCTCGTCAGCAAAGATACTGGAAGGACTGTTGCAGAGCAGAGATGACCCAGTACTGCCTCATGGAAAAGCACTTACTTGTACATGCATTTAATCAGCTCTAACAGGAGAAGTCAGAACCTGTTCTGAACTTGTAGCTCTGTTAAAAAGAAAGAGGGGATTAGAACTGACAACCTGGCTGTTACATTGCTTGCTATTAACAGTCTTAGCAGTCACTGGATTTGTATGGACTGTTTAAACTAGCTTGCTCAGGATTATCAACCCTCAGTATTCAAACAACATGCTTTAGGCTTCAAAATTATAAGATTTTATATATATATACATATATATATATACATATATATATATATATATAGTGGTTGTTTTTTATAGGCTTTCTTGTATTTGTGCTTTGGGCCCACAACTAGATCCTGATGTTTGGGGGATTTTTGTAAGAAAGAGTGAGACACTGGTTTTCCCACTTGGGAGCAGCCATCCACAGCATGGCAGGAGTTCTTTCACCATGTTCATGTGCAGCTGTCACTGTGATGCAGACAATGAGAACAGGGACAATGCAGCCTCGGGGCGGGGGGGGGGGGATGGGACAGAACTGCTATTCTTACTGCCTGTGGAGCCTCTGACCAAGTTGAGAGTTAGCTTTGGAGTTAGCACAAACCACGCCCCTTACATCTGAGCCCCCCACCCTTACCGCAGGGCCTCACAAGGCAGGACAAGAGATGGATGGATTATCTGGGATATTATTCTCTTAGTCTTTTGTTCTGAACACTGCTGCTTGAGCCCAGAATGTGTTCAACAAAACAGTACTTCCAGACTGGAAGGGTGTCATGATCAGCACAGCTTCTTTCTTGTAGTTCTACCTCTACATATATTTTGCAGCATCTCGTAATTCCCTAAATGCATGGACTCCCTATAATATGTCCTCTTTTGCTTCCCTAGAATAGTCTCTAGAAATCAGCATCAAGCTTAACTGTTTATTCAGCTCCCCAAATCACTTCACTGGGGGAAGAGGAAAGATTGCTAGCATTTAGTGTATATGTGACAGCATGCAGTTACCAGTAACTCCCTATATGGCACCAAGAATCATCATGCTCTAACTCAAACATCTCAGCTTATCATGGAGATGAAGAACAGGAACTGCAGACTGAATAGACAGTGATATGTATATATCAATATAAGCACATATATGTATATGCATATCTGTGGAGAAAAGTTTAAAAGGGAAATTTTCTCTTAATTCTGTTTTATCTCATCATCAAATCTTACAAGAAAATTCATGTATGATTAAGTCAACAAAATCCTTATACTAGAGAAATCGGAACAAGAGATTGGGCTGTATGCCACATCATTCATTTTGATCGCGCGTAGCACTTTATTGACTTCCAGCAGAATTCAAGGTATTATCAACTGACCATGGCAATATTTAAATAATAGAGAGGGAGTGTTAACGGTCAGACTGTGTTAAGAGAGGAGATTTTGCTTTTCTGTTAGAAATTAAACATAAGTGTTCAGTGGGTGGGCTGTTCAAATATGGATGTTAGGTAAACTTTTAACATAAAACTGTCATTTTAGCAATCCCAACATCAAAATCTCTTTTCAGTGCATGTAGTAGGAATAGGATGGAAAGAAATACCTAAACAGCATTTACTTATTCATACACAAAATGTGAGGAACCATGTTCTTTCTGGTTGATTCTGGTTTGAGGAAGCTTCTTAGGGTAAGAACGCCATTCAGGGTCTGTCCTCACTGTGCCTGAACCCTCTTCACAGACCACCAGGATAGCCTGCTGGTTGCTCTGGCAACCCTTGGCATATGGACACATCTCTCTGATCTCAGACATATAAAAAAGAAAAAAAACCCACAAAAGCAGGTGGTGGGACAATTAGCAGCTTGTTCCTTCTGAGCATCTCTGCCAGCTGAGCATATTTCTGGAGGCTCTGTTTCTGTAATCAGAATTTGCAATTCCATTACTGCAAACTTGAGGAAAATTGACAGGTAGGATGTGACTGGTGACAGCAACAGCTCCATTTCAAGTCTCTGGAAAACCTAGAATAAGCAGCATTTCTAAAAACTAAAACCTAATCATCTCTCCAGATCCTCATGGATGAGAAATGTGGAAGTAGCAAGCAGCTGATGATAACCACCAAACTAATAAAATGTTTACCATGATTATGACTAAGTAATGATCTTACATTGATTTGGTGTCATCACTTCAAGTTGTCCAGCAAAGACAAGTGGACTGACAAGAGAAAATAAGGGGCTAGAGGCTCACCTTTAGCACTGCTGGCTGCAGCCTGTGCTTGAGTCAAGTGCTGGGGAGCAGCTGAGTTGCTTTGTGGCCTCCTGTCACTGATGCCTCAACAGCTTGTCCTAACCAACCTGCCTCCAAAGAGCATAAGGAGCTTCTGTGTTGAGTCAGGAATGCAAACCCAAGAATTTCTGCATGAATGCAGAGAGGAAAGTCCTTGTTTCCAGCTGGGGGCAGGTATAGCACTGGGAAGCTGCTTGGCAGCATGTCCCTCTTCCCTGGGTGACATTGGAGTGCTGCAGGAACACGGTTTCTGCACACTAATTCACTGCAGTAGCCGGGGCTTACTGGCTGTAGACAACAGTGCTGTTGTGAATGAATCCAGTATACCCACAAGTGTGCTTTTCTCAGCATGTGAAATAACTTAGCAGCCTTTGCTGATCAACAACCAAATACCCTTCTCAGCCTAGAAAGCTGTACTATCAGCATTAAAGGGGAGATGAGCACTCCTCTTGTGAAGGAGTGACCGCTTCACATCATTGTTTCAAAGCATTAACCATTGACATACTTGCTAGTCTTACACCATGAGGCAAGAGAAGCAACTGCCTCTGCCTCTCATAAAAGTGCTGCAGGGATAACACCCTGGGATCTTGTGGGTGCGCTGGCCAAGCACTTGGTCTCTCCCGGGAGTGAGCCTCAGCCTCGGGCCTTTCACCTCTGCAGAAGTGCCAGGCAGGAGGAACAATGCCGCCCCAGCACCTGCTCTGCACAGCCGAGCAGCACTGTAGATACCCGAGTGAAGCTCAGATATCCTAGATGAGCCCCATCACATCCTTACAGAATCTCAGTGGTCAGGCTTGGATATGCCCATCTCCGGATCAACGAGAGCAGTCAGGGCCCTCAGCCACGCGCAGAAGTAAGGAACCCCCAAGCATTGTGCTGGGCTGGAGTCCCCACTGCCTCTGGGGCAGAGCTGCTGCCTCTCCTGGCTCTGCCATACCCAAGCCTGTGACCTGAAGTGATTTTTTTTTTCTGTGTGCAACTATTTCCCCATTTGTCAGCACGTGTTGAAACTCCCCTCCTTTACCTAGCAGCATTAAGCAGCCTTGGCCTACCTGTGTTCAAACAGCTCTAGAAGCAAGTTGAAGGAGCTATCTCTGTGCTGACATGGAGAGGCATTGCCACCAGCAACCTTCACGCCAAAAGCCATGCAACAGCTGACCTGGGCACATATTGTTCCTTTTCCAGTTCTGGTACGGACAGCCAGCAGTACTAATCCCTTCTGTCCAGTTTAGCATATTCAGGCATTTGCCCATATCGCCTTTGATGTGTTCTAAAAACAAGGTGTCTACAGACAACAGCAGCATTGAAGGAGTTAAATGGCTTTGGCTCCCAGGTGCCATATTACTGCTTTTTCTGCTTGACTGCCTTCTCTGTACTGCTAAACATTTCTCCTCACCACTTGCTCCCTCTCCGGGCAGATGAGCCCTGGATACACTGCAAAGGTAGCGGCAGAGGACTGACTGCTTGCCCCTGGTCCGCAGGCCCTCCAGCCTCCCTTCTGCCTGGTGCTGGCAGGTTGCTGTGCAAAGGCCATGATGATTGCTGGCTCCTGCTGCCCACCTAGCCCCTCGCTGACTCACATAGGCCCTCTCTTGCCTTATTCTTCTGCTCTATACAGCTTTGTTTGTCAGCAGTGACCCAAGCACATCTCCGTGCATTTTCAATACTCTGGGGGAGCCTTTAATGAAGCTTAATTCGCTTTTGGTTCGGTGCCCGTTAACCTTGACCCCAGACCCCAAAATATGGAGCATGGCCATTAACTCTGACTGCTAGGGCTTTGGGCACCACATGACTGCTTTCTGCAGAGCTCCCAGGCATCCATGGCTTCCTCAAGGAGGGGATGGCTGGGCAAGCTGGGCTGTGGGGCTGCTTGGAGCCTTGGTGTGCCAGGCAGCTGCACTGGCTCCACCAACCAGCCCTGATGCCTCTCGCATCGGGTGCACTACCAGGCAGTGCGTGAGTTCCAGGTGCAGCTTTCTCCTTTCAGCCTGTGCAGCTGCATGGCTTTTCCAGAGGGAAGAGCTGGGTCAGGAACTTCTGTTGTGCTTTGGGGCAGCTCTTGGCCCCAGCAGAGTGCACCTCACTCTTTACCTTGGCTGCCAGGGAGCGTGTCATGGGCAACCTTTAAGCTGCATGAACCTTGCTTAGGTCTGCCAGCCTGGCCTCCTGCCCTCAGCATCTCTGAGCAGGGAGCAAGTTGGCTGTCCCTCTTAGGGCAGGCATCATGTAAGCCCTTTTCCCACATTAAGATGCTCCATATGATGCACTGCAAAAGCTACAAGTGTTTCAAGCTAGCCTGTGTATTAGGCAGAGGCAGCTGAATGCAGCAGTGCACTAACACAGCACAACTGCTGTGCTCCGTCCTGCAAACCACTTGCTTAGAAGGAAGGAAAAAAATCCCTAAAATCCCTTTGTCCTGTTGTCCAGGGCTCTGCACCTGGGTCACCTGCAGCTGCAGAAATGCTCATATGTCTGTGGAAAGGAGTCTGCTGGTGGAAACTGAGGATGTAATGGCTTACCCCAATGGGCTTTAACATCTCTACTTGCCCCTAGCCAGGGATCCAGCTCAGCTGCTTTATGATAAATGGTCTTGGAGATGGTTTTGCTTGTCTTAGTCTCCTGAGAGAGTCTGCTTGGCATTAATTCTGACTGGCAGAACTGTCTCTGGGATGTGTCTCAACATTGCCACAATCCATCCCTGAGGGCCATTTAAGCTGCAAGGGCCTGAAAAGTTCAGTTTACAAAAAAAGAAAGAAGAGCTCCCCAGCAGCAGCAGGTGGAGCACAGTGACAGTTGCAGCAGAGCTGACAGCCAGGGCCATGGGAGGCCAAGCTACCTCTGCACACCAGTGAGCCTGGGAAAGCATCAGCAGTTGCTGCAGAGCTGCCAGGCAGCATGGTGACTGGCAGCTGGCAGAGGAGAGTCCTGCTGCTCAGCAGTTCCTTGTGCGGGCAAAAGGGGTGTTTGCTGTGGCCTGCCAAATTCATTCATCTGCTTGGTAGGGCACCACAGCCACCCTGCTCCGCAGCCCAGCGCCTGCAGTACCTCCTCCAGCATCACCAGTTTTCCTGCTGGTCTCCAGCCCCTCCAGCTCTCCTTTGGCTGGAGCTGGAGGGGAGCAGACATCCAGCTGACATACCAGGGAGGCCTACAGCCACTTTTAACAGCAACGGCCCGCTCCGTCATTTGCTGAGACACTCAGCATAGCTCAGGTTCGATGATCACTACCTAGTGGTGAGGATTTGGTTCCAGGTTGAGCTAACAATATAGAGCCACTGGGAGTTTGAAACAATCAAAATGGACCTGAAATGCATTTGTAGAGAATACTAGACTAAGTTCAAAAGCAGTTGTAGCCTAAAAGATACTAGATGATGCAAGAAGGCTGACATGCTTGCCAAATACTCTGAGCTTACATGGAGAGAAGGAAGACAAAGCAATTTCAAATGCACACACAGTCAAGATGATTTGGTGACGCTTGTGAGCCATTGCTTGGCACTGATCAAGCTGAAACTGGCTTTGTTCCTTGCTGTTTGTGAGGGCTCTGGGGACCCTGCTGAGAAAGAGAAAAGCTTGGTGGGGCTGGAGACTGGTCTTGGCGTAGTGCTTCCTCACTCAGTTCCCTTCCTCTCAGACTGCAGATGGGCACCTCCATCCTCTGGCAGCCTGCACCAGCACAACTCCAGCCAGCCGTTCTTGCGCTTTTCTTGTGCTAGTAACTCAGCTGCTCCAGCTGCCTAAGTAGCCTTCATGAGCCCTGAGGGGAGAGCAGATACAAAATATTAACTCAAAAGCTATCTTCACTTGCAGCTAGTGACCCAGTGAAGATAGGAGCACCTCATGCCAACTCAAACTGGTGGCTCAGGCATAGGCGAGGTGGTTTGGCTATTAAAAACAGTCAAGCACTTTGCATTTTGCAGTGATGTTTATTTATTTCTTGTAGCCCACTGACACAGCTGAATCTGGCAATGGAGCAGATTTTTTTTTCTTCTTTTCTTAAAGTGTCTATGTGACATCAAGTCAAGGCTAACACTGTAGTCAAAGGCATTAGAGAGGGCAGCAGCAGAAGCAATGAGAGGTGTTGGCAGCATGGCAAGAAGAGCAGGAAGCACCATCCCTCCCACTGCCATAGTGGAGACAAGGTGCAGATGCACATACAATCTTTTTGGTTATCTGAACCAGACAAACACAGCACCATGCAACACAATCTGCAGCTGGAAATGGGTGGAGAACAGGATATGGATAGTTATTGCAGTCTGCTTTTTCGGAAGCAATGTGCCTCGGAAGTGCAGCTGCCTATGGCAGGAGCAGTTCGGTGACTAACCAGGCTGTCAGCAGCTGGGACACAAGCTCCCAAGGAACATTTGCTTGCTGAAGGGAACCACAATTCTCAGGATGCCTCTGCTGGGATAGACCTCTCCCCTGGAGCCAGATCCACCCCACTACATTTCACCAATGTTCAAGTATCTAAAATAACTCAAAAAGAACACTATACTGATTTCCTTTGTAGGGGGCAGACTACCATGGTATTTCATCAGGTTAAGATTCCTTCCAAGGGTGCCTTCTCTTCCAGCTCCGGCCCAGACCTGCACCTTCCCCGGTGACCCACCATCCAGCCTAGCTGAAGGCAGCACTGACACAAACATTACCTCTCCTCTAAAGAATGATTGCAATAGCACCTTCCCCTGAACACACTCTGCTGTTAACAGTTCCTCCCACTCCCCACCCTCCACTCCAGATCCCACACAGCCCACTGCCCCATGCTGTGCACGTAGGCATGGAGCCTGGGCCACATGTGCAGGTGAGTGACACACACCCAAGATCACTCTGTTTTGCTTTGTTCATCGAATCACAGACTTTCCAGCACCTGAATACTCCTCTGCCAAGTGGTTCCTTTACCCCAAGCAATCAGCACAGCAACAGCCAATCCAGAGGTCTCCATGGTAAGGGGGTGGCTCATGCACCCTGGTTTGCAGCTAGGACCTTTGCTCAGCCCAAAAGACTGAGAAAGGCTTTGGAAAGGCAGGCTGGCCCTGTAGCCAGCACCATGCCCTTGTCTGGGCCAGTTACTGTACAAAATGGACAATACACACACATTATTTACAGTCTGTTTTTCACATGATGGAGCAGCTCTTGGCTCGGTCTTTCCTGATCTCCGTGTCATTCATTAAGTCCGTTCTGCCAGGCATCTGTGATGCCCGCTTCAGTCCCCGTTTAGAGTTGCTGCGCTTCAAGTTCTTGTGTACCCTGTTCACCGAGGCAAGTGTAGTTACATGAAAAACATCACGCACGCTGTTTTCTGAGACCTTGGAGGAGCATTCTGCATAGGCCACTGCCCCAATCTGCCGCGCCAATGCGCTGCCCTGTGAACAGAGAGGGTGGGGAGAGCAGGAAAGAAAGTTAGGACATCAGCACCCTGCAGAGAGCATCTTTTTACATCACATTCAGCTCAGCCTGTGTGGGCAGCCTAATCAAAGCATGGGCACAGCAGGGAGCTGCTCTCATAACCTTTATTCATCACCTCCATAAATAAATTACAAGCATGTGCGAGAGCACTAGGTGTGAGCGTGGCCTCCTGAGAAGACAGCAATCCAGGTGACACGTGCCTGCGTGCTGGTGTTCCAGCAGCAGCTGAGCTTTGGCTTTGAAGGAGAGGTTGCCCACTTCCGCACGGCTCCCTGCACAGAGCCTTTCCAGGGCTAGGAAGCCTGGAAGACCTGTCCATGCCCAAGTCAGGATGCGACTGCAAATCATTACAGCTCCTCAGCAACAAGCTGTTACAACTAGCAGACCTGACAGCAGGAGGCTTCAGCCCTCCCCTATGAGAGAAGGAACCCAAGTCCAGCTCTCCACCAGAAATCTGGCTGTCAGCCAGCCAGGCACCCACTCCTTGAACTAGTGAGGCCCAAGCACAAAGTAGGCTTCTGAGGGTGCTGGCCCCTGAGGTGTTTACCCTTTGTCACTAACACTGTGCTACCCCCTCAGCTGAGGGCCTGCACAACCCCTCTCACCAGGGCCACCATCTGGTCCCCAGAAGTGGTTGTGGGTCTTCACAATAAGGAGCTAGTAACAGAGCAGTCCAGCAGCAGACCTCCAGCCATGACTTGCCCCTTTGCCAGAAGTGGTTGCCCATAACACAGAACCTAAGCAGAAGAGTCACTTGCAGAAAGAGCTAAGCTAAGCTAAGAAACACAGAAACATCTCCTGCACCCGCCCCTTTAAATGGTTCAGCTTGTCAAATTAGGCATCTCCACCAACTTTGAGGAAAGACATTTCAGCTACTAACCAGAAGGTTGTTTGGCACAGCATCAGGAATAAGCCAAGACCTCCCTGAGGGTAAGGAGGAGTGCTGTGAGATGAGCAGCTCATAGTCTACTTTGTTAGCCAAGATCAAAACAGTTTCAGACCAAGACCTGGCACAGAGGGTCACTTGCTGCTGAGCCTCCTTGTACTAGTATGGCTTGAAAAAAAGCCTCTGCCTCGGTCCCCGGGAACCCTATGGGGCTGGCTGCCAAAACACACCTGCTCATGCGTAACAGGGATGAGGCGCTGCTTGGAAAGCTCCCGGAGCGTGTTGAGGTCTGTCCGCATGTCCAGCTTGCAGCCAACCAGCACAATCTTCGCATTGGGGCAGAATTCCTGAGTTTCCCCTTGCCACTGCAGAGGGCACAAGAGAGAGAAAATGTTCAGAGGCAGCTTCTGTAATGGTCACTGCAGGAGACCAACTGGTCCCTCCACATCAAGATAATTCTAGCAACAGGCAGCCTGCAAGAGCAAAGGCAATCACAGGGTTTCAGCCCTTTATGCCTAGCCTCTTTCAGACCAGGCCAAAAGCCTCATCTAAGCCCCCCTCAGGGGGGAAAGGGCAGGCCAGGAGAATCATGACATCAGTTCATATCAGACAGTATCTTCCAGCCACAGTTTCTCTGGGCCTCCCAGCCAAGGACAGGACCTCAAAGACCTGATTCACAGCTTCAGCCATGCACAGCCGTGAGCTGCACTCCTTTCTCTCAGCAGAGCAACAATGTGCAGGAGCCCTGGCCCCAAGCACCTTCTAACTGTCAGCCAAGCCAGCCTGACCTGGCACATCTCTGCACAGGACATGGAATGGAATTAGCCAGAGCCCCAGGACTGCTGCTTGTAGCCACTGAATGCCTGTTTCATGCCCGTGTACCTCAAGTCTGTAGCACCTGATCTCAGTCCTGCAGCAGTTTTTTGTCCATGCTGAAGCCTGTACACCCAGATCTCAGGAAGCGGGAATGGGCTATAGGTCAAGGGCACAGGCGATGGTGGCCACCAAGGCTAGCAGGGCTCTCTGTGCCCTAATCCTCCGTGAGTGTGCTGGCTGGGAACAGCTCTGGACACTGTGCTGAAGACAGGAAACATAGGGACAGGCAGCTTTCAGTGTTTTGAATATAACATGAGGCTCTAATGGAATAGGCCTGGAGAGCAGGCTTCAGGGGCCAAGCTAGAGCATTGCAGTGTGTATGGTTTATCCAAACAGAGGTTACAGCTGTTAAGATGGTGATCAGCTCATCAGGGCATTTTAATGACTGTCACAGACAGGGATGGGAGTAATCAGAGTGCCTCTCAGAAAACTTTCTGTGCACTTGTAGCAATATGCCCTGTAAGCAGGCTCAACCTAAGCTGCCATCTCCTGCCCTAGGCCTCTGGAGAACTCTCCTGGGTATGACTATGGAAAAATAATGACCACACAGTCTGGTGCACAGATCTGGGACTCCAAAGGTCACCCTTTTCGAGCCTTTTGGAGCACAGTCAGCAGGGAGCTATTTGCACAGCACATTCATTATTTGTTTATCATTGGGAGCCACATTTTTAAGATATTAAGACATTCAGAGCATAGTTACAGCTAGAGAAATAAAGAGCTGAAGCAATGGAAGGTCAGGGCAAACATCCACTTCCTTGGCACTAATGGACTTTTTAGAGCTCCAAAAATGAATGCTCAATATGCAGCTAAGTGTCTGCAGCAGTAAATAAAACCATCACCTGTGACCTCTGCCAGAGGAGATCTGTACAATCGCCATCAGTGTGCCAACATCCGCTTATGTGTCTAGCACTTTTGAAGTAGCAGGCAGATGATAAACAGAGATATCACTAGCTAAAGGTGTCACTTGGAATTAGCAATTTCCTGCTGCAGTAGCTGACAGTAAAGCATATATATACCTCAGGCAATTAGAAGAAAAAAAGCCCACCATCTGGTGTCCGTAACCTGGTGGAGAAAGGAAGTGCTAAGGATAACACAAGTTATATTTGGTCAAATATCTGAACAAAGTAATCACAAAATAAGGAAAATACTTATTTTCCACCAGGAAGTTGGCTTATATTGCTTTCCCATGAACTGCCCTCCCCTGCTGCCAGGGACACTCATCTAGTGGGACTCACGTACATAACTCCACCAGCAGCACACCAGGCTGCCCAGGTTGTGGAGGTCTCTGGTATCACAGCCATACACTGTCAAGGGCTAAAGCATCAGTACGAGGAGGATGCTATAACACTTTCAGAGCTGAAATGCAAACATCCTAATTTATCTGAAGATCCCCAAAGAGATGGAGCTATAGGGTCACTTTAACCAGGCAGGAGTTCACAGGTGTCCATAATGACATAGGATTCCCTGGTCCATAGAGTGGTGTGATCCTCTTCTCACACAATCAACACTCTGGTGGGGAGCTAAGATCTGCTGCACTATCAAGACCTGTCTAATAGTCATGAAGACACCACTCCGTGAAAACCAACTATGTACAAAATGAAAAGCTGTTTATTTGCCTTCTCTCAGGTGGCTCCTTCCCCTTCACTTGTATATGCTGTTTATATAAACTAGGGTCCTACAAATCAAAAGCTAGTTCTGATTTTGCATCCCAGACAGGCAGCAATAATAAAGATTTCCTCTGCTGAATTCGCATCTTTGCCCACGGCTGGAAGAGGCAATGTTATTCTCCTTAATCACCTGATATCAAAAGCTAAACCCCATTTCAACTTCATGGTGTCTTAGGAATTCTCCTCACCTCTGTAGGCTGTAAGCCTGCACCAAAGGAAAACAGGCATCTACTCAGAGGCACTTAAGAAATCCCTTGTGATTTAGTTTATTTTAAGCCACTATATCAAAAAGACATTGCCTAACAGTATTCAAAGCCTCTGTGATGCTGCACAGGGAAGACCTTGCACTAAGCAGTGCAGGGTCTCATATAAAGAGTGTCTGCAGAAAGACACAAATAAATCCCAGCTCCAGGTAATTATTAGTGGGTTTGCAGCTCATTAAGGTGTAAGCAATTCGTTTGCATTATTATTGCTGACTCCCAAGCTGAGGAGTGAATTCTTAGTCCACATGAAGCATGCCTACCTCTACCCAGCAAGCTCTGTACTGGGAACTTTTTGGAGCTGAACACCAAGCCATTGACCATGTTGTCTGAGGGATCTTTGTCCACTCACCAGGACATTGGAGCCCCACCTCTGCTTCTCAACCCTTCCAGCCGCTGTATAAGAGGCATTTGCTTCAGCACAACGTTTGGCAAAATGCAGAGAGGTCCGAAGGGCAGTCACCACAATATGACTTTCTCAGACAATGGCCAGTCCCGGCCCAGGAGCTTGAGGCTCATTGAGGAAAACAATAGGAATCACAATTCTGCAGTGCCTGTCAATCCTCAGTATCTCAGGGAGCTTCATGAGGTAGATGCCAGCCATGACTCACCTCTAGGACAGGATGCAGCAGCAATCTCTGGCACAGCAGGGAGAGCACACTGAAACCACAGCTCCCTGAATGTCCTGAAATGAAGCACAGAGCAGCCAGGACCAGGGGCGCTCTGGGATGCGAAGGGTCAGGAGGATATTTAGCAGCTCCACTGGACAGCATCCAGTGCTGCTGGTTTCCATGCTGTCGCACAGATGTTACCTCTCCCACTGGGCTGAGCATGCACAGGCTTGCTGGAGCAAGCCAGGCTGCTGCATGGTGGGCCACATCCCTGCAGGGCTGCCAGGGGCTGGCAGACTGGCTGCCAGGAAGAGTGGCTCTCCTGCAAGGTGCTAACCAGCAGGTAGAAACTCTCAGCTGCAAACGCTGCCCTTGGCCAGTCAGCTCTGTCAGGGCTGACAGCATTCAAGGCCCTGCATGCTCTCCAGTCCAGAGATATTGTGCCATTTTATTTTATTCATGTGTGTATATATATATATGTGTGTGTGTGTGTGTGTGTGTGTGTATATATATTTTATACATTCATGTATATATATTTATTCAGGCTTGAAATTCAGTGTCCACAGCTCATTATTCTTGTTGTTAAACTGCAGGGAACTGATTACTGTCCTTTCTACTGTGCAGATGATGAACTGAGGGGACAGTGAACAAACTGAGCACTCTGCTTGCATGGAAATAGGCACCAGGGGCCACTTCTCAACTGCTGCAAGCAATTCATAACACTCTGACTGGTGGTTATGCTAACAAGGAATGAACAACACTTTCCAAGATCTTCATTAAAAACAGAACGAATGTCCTGCATTTCCCTCTGTCCCCACATTTGCACACATGCATATACATAGATACCTTCTCTACCACAAGCTACATTATTCACAGGGTTCCTTTCAAATGGAAATATCTTGCTTGCTGCTTCAAGTGATACGGGGATTGGCAGCAGCAGACCATCCTCATCTGAGTATGCCACCTTCAGCTAAGGTCTGGCCACATGGGCCAGAGCTTCTAGCCCTGATCACAGCACCTGAGAGCTGGACCCCAAGCTAGTCCCACATGCTGCTGCGTAACACACTGTCTCACAAGTGAGGACACATGCCAGGCACTGACCTTCTTAAGCACACTGTCGAGGGTCTCTGGGCGGCTGATGTCAAAGCAAATGAGCACTGCATCTGAGTCCGGGTAGGCCAAGGGACGGACATTATCATAATACGCTGAGCCTGCAGAGAGGAGAGGAAGGAGAGTTGTGAGCAGAAAATCTCATCCCACCGACTGCCCACAGGGGCAGACTAGAAGCCCAGCCTTGTCTGTCAAGCAAGAGATGTTTAATTCCAGTAAGAACTAGGGACATCATGGTTAACAAGCTGGTCTCTTGAGAAATACAAGACAAAAACTGCACATCAGCACCCAGCCAACAACCCAAGTATTTCCTTTTGAGGGTCAAGGTCCTTCTGATGAAACTAGAGCTCATCTCTTCTCTCATTCAGAATAGCATAATCTAGGGTAAATGCCATACAAAGGTGCCCAGAGAAAACCATGCTCTCCATGCAGCCCTGCTTTCCTGGAGCTCTGCTGGCTCCTGGATCTTCCCTGCAAACACCAATAACCATTGGCACTAGAGAGCCTGCTGCAATTACACCAAGTACAAGCAAGACAGTTGTCCTGAGATATCCCAAGGTATTGTCTTTGTGTTCTTAGAGTTATCCCTTTGGACGTTAGAAATAAATGCAACTTTTACATACTCTCCCTTCCAAGGAAGCATCTGGTGACAGTGGAACTGTGCTGCCAGGGCATGCTGTCTCTCTGCAGAGAAGAGAGCTTAGAAGGGCTGTGATATCAGAGCAACAGATGCCTCTCTACCCTTGCATATTTGTTTCTGTTACTTGTCATGCAGTTGCTGTAGCACTAATGGCAGCAAGGTGTAGCTGAGAGAAGGTTGCAGACAAAAAATGCTGCTGCTGTAGTAGCTGGCTCATCTGTGTGTGTTTCAAATGCAGACATGGATTGCATTAATTTTTATGGAGCAAAATCAGCTCCACTAGAGCAAAATAGCAGTAACACATTTGCGCTCCTACTCCTTTCTGACTGTGTATCTTTATTATGGGGACTTCACTCCCAGAGATTGTGAGAATTTAAGACAGGTGAAAAAAGAGATGCCTTCTGCACTGGATTTAGACTGGAAAAAAGTCAGACAGATTCTTTTCTGTACATAGAAGATGTGCCAGAGTTTGGAGAACAAGCTATAAATGAGAGAGGATGATTCTGTATTCTGTAGGATTTCTCAGTTAGCAGGCAGAATGCCCAGTCTGAATCCAGCACAGCTATACACACACACACACACCTCCCTTCATGTAAATCTCAGCCATTAAAGTCATTGTCCCATAATGTTTTTATCTGAAGTGCATTCTGTGTATGATTGTATATGCCTCAGTAAACAGTAACAGAGCAATCAGCTCATCGCTACTTAAAAACACTGTTTCAATTTTGTATTTGGCTTTACCATGGCTGAAACTTCCTGGAGGGATGAGATGCAGAAATTTTTTTAAATCAAAAGGGGAAGCAGAAACACCAGAGTCCTTGTTGACTTCGCCTCCTCCAAAAAAAGACTCACCCACCCTGAGGCAGAGGAAACAGGATGTGCTTCCTGTGCTACCCCTTGGGAATACTTGGAGCCAGCACTTTCCCACCCTGTGAGGAGGCTGGAGCACTCAGCCCTGGTGTCAAACGGCTCCTTGATGAAGTTCAGCATCTGATGAATTATGGATGATGGTGGCTTATGTTTCCAGGAGGCTGAGGATATGCCTTGGCTAAGCATGCAAGAGAAAGGGCTGATTTTCCACAGGGGCCTCGGATTTTTGGGCTGTGCTTGGGCTCACAGCTGGTCCACAGCCTGGATGAGGGCCTGGTTGCTCCAGCAGAGGAGCCGCGGTTGGGGCTCTCCTGCTGCATACCAGGCACTTCACACACATCCCCATACAGGACAAAGCCAGGAGAGCAGGCCCTGCTGTGGCCACCTCTTTGTGTGCCCAAAGCCCACAAGAGGCTGGTTGAGCACTGAGATGTGTTGCTTCCTCAAATCCGACCCAGCTCCAAGGAGACTGACCACCTCATTCCCTCCTTGATGCCAGCTTGCTGCAGGATATCCCAGGCAATCCATAGAGGGCCCTGGGCAGCCTGCAGCATTCAAGGTATGCTCCAGCCAGCACTTTGCCAGCCATGCTCATGCAGCCCCACCATCCCTACCACAGACTGGGGCAAGCACCTTGCGATTTGACGCGCATTTGGATTCAACACAACATCTGCAGCAGGTATGTCCAGCTCCTCCTAAGGACTGCCGGGTTGCTGCCAGCCTGCAGAGGAAAAAGACATCCACACCCCCATGCTCCTGCCAGTTAGAAAAGCCACACCAAGATCTTTTTTCATACAAAGTCACTGCAAAGAGAAGCAGCTGGCATCCAGCACAGGAGAAGCACTCTGATCCTCTGCAGAAAACCCAGCCTTCTTCCTAGAGCAAAAGTCATGCTCTCTCCATGGAAACAAGCCCATCCCTGCTGTGCCCTCACCAGTTTTCGGGACAGAGGATCCAGGCTGATGCAGGAGAAGGCAAGGTGTGCCAGGGAACCCTGGGTCCCAGGCTTGGAGATTGTTGATGCTTCAGGATCAGGCTGGCATAAGGGAACTGCTCCCTCCCACATTCCTGCAGCACATTCCACATTCCTGTTCCACTGAAGCAGAGGCAGCACCAAGGTCCTCTTCAGACAGATCATTTTCAGCCTCTTGCCTGCTGCAGGTTAGCAGACAGGATGTGCATCCAGCACCGATTCTGCATGCTCAGGCTCCTTTGTTGGGGCTGTACCCTTGCCCCATGCACAGAGGGGAACCTGCCTCCAGGCAGAGACCCCTGCCTCTCCTGGCAAGCATGTGTTTCCACACACATACTCTCCCTATAGGTCCTGTTTTGCATAAACACGGCAGATAAATTTGCCCCCCTCACAGCCCAGAAACACTCCCCGTTGCAGGTAGGTGTGGCTCCTTTCAACACAGGCAGTGCTACTGCCAACTGTATCAGAGCAATCTGCTGCTTCCCTTAGCACCAAGAGCCTGCACACCGTGAGCAGCTGAGCATGGCTCCAGCTTTGTCTGGGCATTCACAGGGCTGCTGCTATCTCATTCCAGTGCCAGGAGGTATGTTCTCCCCATCTGTGAACTGCAGGAGCAGAGATCCCTGCACTGAAGGAGAGAAGGTGAGAGAAGGGTTGCTCTAAGTCAAGAGCCTCATTTTCTTAATGAGATCAGAATTGCCTTCATATTCATTAACTTTGTGCTCCCAACTCCGAAGAGCAGGAGCAGCCCATGGCACGTTCACAGACAGCTCAATTCACAGCTCCTCCTGGAAGCTAGCAAGAGCCAATGCTTACAGCCTCTGCTGCAGAACAGCTCTGCCCCATCCTGGGGACAGGGGGATGCGGGTGGTCAGCAATGTCCAACAGAGCAGGAAAGGTGCTGTGCTTCAGACTTGGATAATTCCCAGCTTTTTTAATTGGTGTCTCTATTGAACAGGGAATTCTCATTGGGGGATTATTACTTTAGCTTTTGCATCTCAGCTCCTTCAGCTCCAGGTCTCCAGTTTTATTGGTTCTGAGTACTCAGTACCTCTCAGATATTCCAGCAAGACACCCCAGAGATCTACTGTCTGGCACTTCCAAGCACACATGCACCCAAGCTTATGTCTGCATATCCAGCCTTCCTTTACAGCATGAGTCATTCTCCCAGTTGGCACCCAGGTTTGCATGAAACAGGACCTATGTGCATCTGGTCGTGATTAAAGAAAAAAAAATGGAGAAAGTTGGCTGCCAAAACCAGCTTAAAAATAAAATCCATGCTGTTGCTGTCTGAACTTCAGAGGCAGATCCAGTCATGAATAGCTCTTCTTCCTTATCAGCTGGCAGCCCCTCAAAATGCCTGGCACCGTGACTCAGCCAGCAAGCCTGCTCTTGGGCAGGGGACAGAAACGTGCTGTTTCACCTATACCAACACAGTGTTAATCTTCATTTGTTCCTTATTAGCTGTTCTGAGAGATAACGAGCCTCCTCACATGGGCACCCTCCATTCAACTGCAGCACTTTGCAAACCAGGAAAGCAAATATGTATGCAGAGCCATGAGCTGCTCCACAAGAGACTTGCACCACCCCCAGCCAGCTCTGGCTTGAAGCAGAGAAAGGTACTGCCAAGGCCTACATTTTTCAGCATTGCACTTGATTCAGAGGTTTCACTGTAAGCTCTCCCCATACAGCCAGAACTGCTGCAGCTCAGGCTGCTTTCTGTAGGGACAGCCAAGAGCATCCTCACAGAGCAAAGCAGAAATTCATCCCAACTTTCTGAAGTGCTGCATCAACACACTTGGAAAGCATCCATCGCATTACCTCCCAGTGGACTTTAAAGAGACTCTACAGGATATTCTCTTTGCTAGAGAAAACCCACTGCCAGTGCAGCCAACCCTTTGTCCAGAGGACTAACCTGCTGCAGTAACCTGCTGGGATCCTGACTCCCAGCCATGGCAAGAGAGATGACCCCTTTCACTGGCATGGATCGAAGCCATTCCTCACAGAGCTTCACCAGCCCCTTGGCGCTCTTGCGCTTCCCAAGACCAGGGCTCAAACCCTTCCAAGTTGCTATGTATCATTATTATGTGCTCAGTGCTTCCTGGAGCTAAGCAGGGCTTTCTAGATGGGAATCCACAATTCCAACAGGCAAAGAAATTTATCCAGGCAACAGCATGCTAGAGGCAAAAGCTATGCATAGAGGAGCACAACTCTGTGCCCTCTCCTCAGCCTCGCAGGCTGGACAGGGAGCACTCCAGGTCCAGAGAGGAGCAGTGCAGCTGCAGTAGCTGTCTGCTCAGCGGCTGGGGACACACAGGATCAATCACCACTTCCCTTCCCCACATTCGTGTTCCAGACACTGCCGCCCTGCTTAATATTACATGAAGTGCCAGTGAATGTAATGGCTGTCATAAGTTGCTTCTCTGGCAGGGCAGATGAAGGTGTTAATAATAACACGATATTTTATTTATATCACACTTTTAAAACTGAAAAAAAAATCCCTGTGCAATTCAGAGACATGCTGGGCATGGAACCACCCACCCAGCTGCTTCCAACACTGACTGCAGGAGTGCACAACAGCCTGTGGAGAAAGCTGCTGCTGCAGACTGAGAGGGCAATAGCTGGGCAGCCTGGGAGCAGTGCCAGCTGGGTGCTCCCCTCCTTGCACCCAGCACTTGCCTCTCTGGGTAGGGTTTTGAATACAGTCACCCAATGCATGCAGCTCATTTGCATGAGAAAGGCACATATCCTGGTATAACAGCCCAGCTATTGTCTCCTCCCAGGGCCTGCCAAGGGAGAAGCATAAAAATGCTGGATTGAAAACCTGACAGTGAATGAAAGGGGCAGAAGTGGCAGCTGTCCCAGGCGCCCTGTAAGAAAGGCCAGGCAGTCCTCGTGGTGAGCCTGCAAAAACCTCAGCTGTTTTTCTGAGAAATCCAGGATACTCCAGAGCTGCCATTTCCTCTGCAAATGCACCAAAAGGACACAGTCACACTAAAATACTTCCCCATTGCTATAAAGGGGGAAATAAGCCCAGAGAGTCAAAGTTTACAGTGGAGGCAGGAAGAAAGGAATTCAGCTTCAGGAAGCACTTGAAAGCAGCATCAGTTCTATGGCCCCAGAGGTCATGGGTAGTCCATTTATCCTCCTGGGTACAGACTGGGAAAGAAATTTTTCTTCCATGTTCTTTTTGCTGAACTAAACTGGACCATGCAAAGGCCCAAACAGCATTTACATGAACTAGGCAGGTCAGGGACCTCCCCAATGAAAGGTGGGCTTGGATACAAGGAGGCAGCTTCACACACACACACACACACCCCTACTAACAGCAGCCTTGCCCATGGTCTCCTCTGCCTCAGAGGTTTCCTGCACACACCTCTGGCCACCAGTCCCTCTGGAAATATTGCTGGCACATCCCATCTTGCAAGAACCCCCAAGACATCTCTTCCTTCACCATGCAGCAGTCTGCAATGTCACCCACATAGATCCAGGGTGCTCTGCCTCCAGCATCCAAGGAGGAGTCTCCCAGAGCCAATCTGTTGCTCATATGGAGCCAGGAGCATGGCAAGCTCTGCAGACCCATTTCCCTGCCTTGAAGATGTGAGCTGCCTTTAGAAAGTAAGATAACATGCGAAGAGAAA
Organism: Rhea pennata; assembly: GCF_028389875.1. NCBI lineage: Eukaryota > Metazoa > Chordata > Aves > Rheiformes > Rheidae > Rhea > Rhea pennata. The sequence goes on from NC_084688.1 coordinate 327,281, forward strand.
TGGCTGTGTGTCCCTGGCACATGACAGATCAGAACACATAAATGCCCCTCACGCTGCCAGTACCATTAGTGCCAGGGAACTTTATAAGCAGGGGCCAGGAAATTGGCTACTACAGCTCCTGACCCTGCAATACCTGCACATCAAGGAGATGATGTGCAGGAGTTCAGAGACCAACTACATACTCTGTGTGAAACCAGACCCTCTCTCCCGAAAAGAGATCAGAAATTTCTTGCTGGAAGATCAATGAGCAGCAGTATATTCCAGAGCACCCTGCAGGTCTCAGCTCAGCCAGGGCTTAGAGGCACGCTAAGGATCCCAGACCCTCATCTGGCTGGTTATTGTCTGAAAGTTGTCTGAAAGAAGAAAATGCAGATCATGTTGATTCAAGGAACATTTCTGACACTAATATAGTGCTCATTACAGTCCAGCCCAGAATGGTGACAAGTGACAGAGAGACATTAAAGAACTGGTGACAGAAACATGGACACACAAGCAACCAGGGACTCTGACGAAAGCAAGCAGCACACTCTGAAGTCAGGATCTGAGGAACTCAGGGGGTCACAATTCAGAAACAAGAAGTGATTAATGACATTAGAGATTAAAGAGAGTTGAATTGAGAGCAGAGTAGACCTAGTCAAAGAGTGAAACCACGGTTGTGCCTGGTTCCACCTTGCAGCAAAGACACAACTGTCTGCATGGGAACCACCAGGCAGAAACAACATACCACCAACCTGCAAGCCACAAGGTGCCCATCTGCTGCCCTGGGTTCCTTGGCATTGTTCACAGCAACATTGCAGCAAGACACAGCCAGCTGCAGTCACCATCCAAGAGGCCATTTCCATTCCATCCAAGCAGGCAGAGCTTTTGACAGTGCTGCAAAGAGAGCTTCTGCCATTCCTGTAGGCAAGAACTTCAGAAAGGTTTTACCCAAGTGAAGACCACAATTTGTTCTTCAGAAGTTCAGGCATGACAGAACCTCCTGATGGAAGGGTCTGTTTCTTCCAGGCAGCTCAGCTAGGGCCAGCCAGTTGCCTTGAAGTGCCAAGGACTCTGCCTGCCCGCCAGAGTAGTGCGCAGAACACTACATCTCTCCTGCAGAGATGGGGCATCCTATTTGCAACAAAGGGAGACAGAAACAGCAGAGAGAACTGCCAGCCATTGCTGCAAGCACATGTAGTCCTATCCTCTGAAGGACACAAAAGAGGTAGCTTGGCCACCATCACAAAGTCTTTTAGATAAGCTTTTCTTCTGGCTTGGCTGCACTATTTTTCTTGCTTGTGCAACTTTACCTTAAGCCCCTGAAGTCCAGAGAAAGAGAAAACTGTTCCGTGACAACGAACAAGCAATCATCTGGAAAGTGCATGACAAACAACAGCTAATCAGTTTCGACAATTAACCTCTGCTCCTAATTCTTGTGATGCACTTCAAGTCAATGAGTAAATTACAAAACAGCCCAGCTGGCATGTCTTCAGGATAGACATGATCAGGATGAAGGGAATGGTATTTGCACAGGCCAAAGTGGCATTTCTGGGCCCCTCTCCAGATGTCATTACTGGTTCTGCTGGATTTATTGGCAGAGGACTCCCTGGCCATAGCAAGCACAGGGCACTGCTGCCTCACCCTGCCCCATACCCACTCTCACACCAATGCACAGCATGCAGAGCTTGCTTGGACGCATGTGCAAACTCTGCAGCTCAGAGGCAGCTCCGGAGGCTCCTCATGGAAGTACCGGCAGCACGTTCAGGGGAGCATCCCTGCATGTCTGAAACTGTGCAGGGCTGCAGAGGCCGCCTGCATAGCTGGTCGAGGCTCCGCAGAAGGGTGCTGGAGATCCCACCTGCAAATGGCTGACAAGGGGGACAAACAGGCAAGTGCCATGTCCCTTTCTGGTGCTGCTGCTGTGTCACAAGGGCAGCTGGCACCACCACAACTTGCCTGACACCTCCTCAACGGGCCGCAGCAAGGAATGGAGTGGCAAGATTCCCACAACACATCTGCCACATGCTCTGGGCTTTAGGGACCTCATCTGAGGGCTGAGCAAACGCAATTTTCTTTATACAATGCTTCACATTTCAAGCTTGCTGTGCATGAGCAGCAGATCCCTCCTGGCTGCTTGGCTACCAGATACAGTTTCTCCCCACAGGAAAGGCTGGGCCTGTAAACTTGTGTGGTTTAATTAAGTGGAGATCTTATCTCCAAGACCTGGCACTGAGGGAAAGCCACATCCTCAGGATTACTGAGCACAGTAGAGCCACAGTGCTTCCCCGCCGCACTGAGGAGCCTTGCGCGCAGCCTGCTCCTATCCCCCTGGCCCTAGGTCCCCTGCCTAGGCACACAAGCCTGGCACAGTGCTCCTGGCGCTCGGGAGAGCTGCCACTCCTGCACTACAGGAAAGGGCCTGGGTGGCCATGCATGGCCCCACAGGGCAATGCCCCCCAGCTGTGCTATACCTGCCAAGTGCAGCTAGGCTCCCACCCATCGCAGGTTTGCCTTCCATCCGCTAAATCAAAGGCCTTTCTGCAGCTTTCAGCTGCAAGTCTTCAAAATTCTATCCTGCTGGTTACTGACCTGCTTGAGCATATGACCAAACTGCACAAATTTTTAGGCTTAACTATGTATTTATGAGGAGATGGGGCACAAGCAGGTTGCTTGCCAACTCCTAGCAGCAAAAGGGAGCCTGGGAGGAGTTATTTTTGTATGCAAGGACAGCTTTGCATTTTTTTCTCCACTTCAGAGAGCAAGTAGCAGCAAACCCTTCCAAGACAGAGCTTCCCCCTGCACAAGGCAGAGGCGGCTGCAACATCGGAGCCAGGCACTGGGAACCAAGGCACAGTCAGCCCTGGTGTCCACTGCTCAACTTGGCCTGTTTGGCATTCTCTGCTGCCCAGGCACCAAAGCCAGCTGTGCCACGGGTCACTCCCAGCAGCAGCGGCTCCTGCCATTCCTTAAAGAGCAGAAGAGCCCCTGCCAGCAGCACCAGAAGAGGGCAGTGAACATTCGCCCCTGCACAGGCAGCCCCCCCAGGGCGGGAGGTTCTGCTCAGCACTGTGAGCCACATCAGCCAAGACAATGGTACCAAAAAACAAACAGCCCTGGGTCCTGTCCCAGCTCTGCTGGCTCGTGCTGGAGGCCACCAAGCCAGGAGGAGCCTCCGGCATGAAGGAGTTGATCCAAAAGCCCCTGCAAAGGCCTGCGCCCAGGCTGCCACACACCAAGTGGCTCCTCTTGAAAAATAAAGCCTGGACACTGGCTAAGACTCAAGCCTAGGCAGCTCCGTGCTCTAGTACCCTAGGTAGGCACCCGGATCTTACAGAGAACACAGCTACCACATCACCCTAAAAAGCCCAACTTCCCGCGGCATCTCGTAGTCATTGCACTCCCTTTCATGCCACCGAAGCACAGAGATGCAGAAGCACAGAGATGCAATGCATCCAGTCTTTACAAAATGTTATTAGCAGTCAGAAAAGCCACCCACCCTCCCAGGACTTGGCTGCAGAAGCAAGGAAGAAATCCTTCCTGCCAAGTTTTGGCACTATATGTCTAGGAGGCACCCAGCCCTTTTGGGAACAGCATTCCTGAGCCAATAGGCATCCCGTCAAACAGGAGTTTCCCCATGCCACCAAGATATCTGGGCAGTGCAAAAAAGTCATTTCTGTGCCAAGGACACTCAGCCAACAGACAGCAAAGAGAAGAATTTGCCAGAATGGGAGTCTGAATGAGCAAAGACGCGCATCTCCTCGAGGCTCAGGAGGTGCTAAAGCGCTGCAGTCTGAGCCCTGGATGACAGGCAGCTCCTCACCTGCCCCTCTTCCCTCCTGTGCTAAGTGGCCAAATTGCCTTTCAGTGGAGGCTTGGAAAAAGGGCACACAGCAAAGGCTTTTGGGAGGAATGAGATATCCCCGCTGTGCAGTAAGACAGCACCTGAATCTGTTTCACTCTCATGCTGCCCGGATGTGGCACTGACTCAGAAACAAAAGTGAACTGTAACACCAGACATCTGCAGGCAATGGGAGCAGAGACAAGTCAGTCCTGCACTCACTTCTCCCAGGCAGGGACAGAGGCGTGAGGCACTGCAGTGGCACAGAGCCTTTACCCTCCTTCAGCCACAGAGGTTTCACTCTTGCAAAGGAGGCTCGGCACTGCAAATTCCCCAGAGTCACCTCCAGCCTCAGAAAAATCTCAATGGGCAAAGGGCTAAAAAGCCATTTAAAGGAAACTAGAGGCCCTACTACAATTTCAGAGCCATTCAATTCCCCTTTGCTTCTGTTCACCCCGCAGTAAATTCCCCAACTAGATTTACTGGCTGCTAAACGTGGCACAGTCAGCATTTGCCACTTTGCAGGAGGGACAACTGCAGCCCGCAAGGCTGTGCTAGCCAGCTCTGCATGCCCCAGGTCCTTAAACACCGTCACAGCCAGCTACGAGAGAAGAAAACAAAATAAAACAAAAGAAATCAGGTGTCCGCTCACCTGCCCAGGTGTCTGTCCAGGTCTCCAGAGGGCGGAGAGACGAAAGCTTCGGTTCCAGGTCCTTATTGAAGGGATGGCAAGCACTGGCAGCACATGAGGTCCTGCAGCACCCGCTGCCCTGCCTAGCAGGGAAGGGATTCATCACCACTGTCAAGACCCTGCCTGCAAAGCCACTCCAGCATGGCAGCAAGGGGAGGGCAGCCAGGCACCCGCTGTGCTGCACAAGGCGGGCAGCAAGCCCCCTTCGAGCCCAGCAGCCTAGCTGCTTCCTTTCACTCTCTGTGAAACCTCTCCCACCAAAGCATCACCAAAGGGCAGTCCACAGCCAAAAGTACAGTTTGATTTCTAAGGAAAATGATTGTATATATCTTCACAGGACTGTTAAGCAAAGAGCTAGCTCCTGCGAGTTTCAAATTCCAACTGCAACAAAAGGGAATTTATCTGGAAAACTGTCCAGTGACCTCTATCTGCAGTCAAGCTGTTAAAAAGGGCTTATGTTTTTCATAAGAAAAAGAGAGAAAGACTCAAAGTCCCTTTCTCCCTGGCTATAGAGAAAGGAACAAGACAAACACAGAGCTTTTGTTTAAAAAGGTAAAAATGAAAGCATAACAGCATCAGGTGCTGGTGTCAGATACACACACACAGCTTTAAAGCCCCTTTCCCACATCCTTTTCTTCCAATATGTGTAAGGTCAAAGGCAAACATTATGGAGAATTCCTAAAAGCAATGGGGCACCAGCAACACAGCAGCTGCCGCGTCAGAGCCACTCGTGTGCCCAGCTTGGCTCCTAGTGGAGCAGAGCTGTGGCCCTGCCGAGCCCACCATCTTGGCATCTCAGTGCTTCTCCCACTGCCGCAGCACCAGAGCTGCCCTAGCCGAGAGCCTCTGCCAAGCACAGCACAGAGGAAAGACCCTTTTTCAACCCAAGACAAACAAAGCAGCACAAGCAATGTCTCCCCTGCCAGGAAGCCCCCAGTACAAGCTCAAGAAACATGTTTTACACATTTGAACTAGTTCAAGACTCAGTAAAGCCACTGCTCTAGATAAAGCCAGGCCAATTCAGCAGCTCTGAAGGATACAAAATTATAGCAAGGAATTTGAATGTACAAGAACAAAGAAATTCTCAGGTCACGTGTAAATTCACCATTGCTCTTGAACACGCAGAGGGCTTAATTTCTCATTAGAACTCCAGAAGCAAAGGGGAAAGAACCAGCAAGTCTGATGCACATGCACTGACCGAGCCCAGAGCTGGCTGCACCACTTGCACGCAGTGGCCAGGAGATAAACTGCTGGCATAAGCTTTGCTAGGTGCCAATACTTCAATCAGCTCTGTATCAGACAGTTCACTTGCAACTGACATCCTGAACAACATGGGGTACCAAGCTTGGGATGGCTGCAACAGCCATGCCTTCGGCCTCCCGCAGAACTGCCAGGGACACAAAGAGGCAGAAATGAAATAAGAAAAGCACCATAGCACTGGTGCACGGCAAGCGACTAAGGGGAGCACACTCCTGCGGCACACTCCTCGCCAAGGTGAGGTCTCCCATTGCAGGGCGCTGCTGGCTCTTCCCCACTCTTGCCCCACCACATCTCACACACCCCAGAGCCGCTTTCGTTGCTGGCCTGGGTGGCCAAGGATGGACAGCAGCAACCGCGCGGAGCCCTGAAAGGCAGCGGCAGCGAGCCCGAGAGCCCAAAGCGAAGGTGCTAGGAAAGCCCCGAGGGGGCACCGCAACCGCCCGGCGCCGCGAGGCGGCCCGCGGCCACCAGGCAGCCCCGGGGGAGCGTCTGGGTGCCGGGGAGGTGCCCCGAGCCGCCGCTGGGGGAGCGCCGGGCCGCCCCGAGGGGAGCCCCGGGGGAGCATCCGGGCGCCGGGGGGGCGCCCCGAGCGGCGCCGCGCCCCGCGCCACCCCGGCCCACCTGATGTGTCCCACATGTTGAGCTCGGTGCGCTGCTTGTCGATCTCGAAGCTGGCCGTGTAGTTCTCGAAGACGGTAGGCACGTAGCTCTGGGGGGAGACGAGCAGAGGGGAGCGGAGGTGAGCGGAGCGCAGGGGAGGGCAGGGGAGAGGATGGGAGCGGCGCGGCGCGGCCCCCCCGCCCGCCGCACCTCGGGGTAGCAGTCCTTGGCGAAGACGTGCAGCAGCGCCGTCTTGCCGCACTGCGTGTCGCCCACCACCACGATCTTGCAGCGCGCCAGGTGCCCCTCCATGGTGCAGGGCCGCGCCGCCCGCGCCGCCGCTTTACCGGCGCCGGGCCGCCCCGGGGCCGCCCCCGCCCCGCCCCGCCCCGCCCCGCCCCGCCGCCGCCGCCGCCAGCCGGGCGCCGCCTCCGCCGGCCCGGCCGCCGGCGAGCGAGCAGCGGCGCCGGGCGCGGCGGAGCCTCCTTCCCCCTCGCCGGGAGCAGCCGCCTGGCGCAAAAGGCAGTGCGGGCCGAGACGGGGGAGAGCGAGGCGGCGGGAGCCAAAGCGTTTCGGCAGCGGAGCCGGGCGGGGGCGGGCGGCTCTCCGCACCGCGCTCGCTTTTCCCGCGTGAACGGTGGTGCTGGAGGCGAGGGCGGATGTGCAAAGAGCGGGACAGGGTGCCACAGGGAGGCCTGCTCCCCCAGTACCCGAGGCTCCCAAGCGCCCGCCGCCGAGCTGCCAGCCTGCACCCGTTGCACCACCAGCGGCTGCAGCTCTCCTGGGCGCTGGGACATGCTATGGGGCCAGCGTGCTGCAAAGCCAAGGCAAGTCTACAGCGTGGTCAGCCAGTCAAAATAAATAGGCTTTCTAGTCTGTTCCTCTCTCTGCTGCTTTGCAACGGGCACGTTGCTGCAGCACCTCTGCACCTCCTTGTCTTGCCTTGAGCAACACCATAAAGATCTGTCACACACACAGTTCTTTGTCCCCTCCCCAAGGAAATCACGCAACACTGTGAAAGCTTTACATCCTGCTTCTCAGGAGGAATCAATTTTTGCTTCTAGGCAGCAGACTATCACAACCCTGCTTCAGAGGAGAAAACTTTCTTCGTCCTGAATGCTCGAGGCCATTGCAAAGCCCCTCCAGCGCCATGTGATGTCCCCTGGGCAGAGAGAGCAGCTGCCAGCAGAGTTTGCTCAGCCACTTGGGGCACTGCCGCTGCTGAACCTCAGGTCCTGTTTGGTGCAATGTACCTTCTGGCAGGTAGCACTTGCGAAATATCTGCTGCTCAGCCTACAGTCATGATGCAAACTGTCGGAGGAGACACAGAGTGGGGCATGCTGTGACCGTCACCATGTCTGTCGAGGCCACAGACAGCTCCTGTGTATTTGCTCCTGGTGCTGCTTCTCCAGTGGCTGGATGCTCCCTCAGAGCCATGCTCCTGGGGGTTTGCCTTGCTCACGCAGGTTAACTTGCCTGTGTGATTTTCCTGTTATTTTCTGTACTGCCACACAGAGCAACTGGAGGCCCTTGTACAGAGCTGTGCTAGGGAAAGTTCTGAGAGGGAGCCAGCCTTCCCCAAAGTCCCCACAGCCACGACCCAGTGCCCACAGCGAGCCCTGCAGCCCGCTGCCCTACAGCCAGTCATGGGCTCCAGACCAGGCTTTGGGCGTGATGAAGTACGTTAGCACTTACTGAGCATCTTACCCTCTGTGCTGGGCCTGCTGCCCTGCAGGACGCAGGCACACACCTTTGAGAGGCCCAGCGTGGCCCCGAAGGCCCTGGCAGTGCTCATGAAGCCCCATCCATGCCTTCCAGGTGGGCACATTGCTGCCTCATGCATCTCCGTCATGCGCTTCTGCTTGCGATGCTCGATTCCCGTGCCGGGATTTCTGCCTGGGGCAGAGATGAAGGAGATGCTTGCGCGATCATTTCTCATCTGTCTCTTCCTAAGTATTTCCTGGAAGTTGTCAAACACACAAAAGAGCTAGAAACGTGCCAGACAGAAGCACAGAGTGCTGCTAGTGGTCAGCGTCCAGCTGTGGACCAGCTGCGCTGTGGAAGGCGGCTAGCTGGTGCAGCAGCGGAGCTTGAACACACCCAGCAAAGACACAAATCGCTTTTAAGACTTGAATTGCCAGTAAATCACTGGCAGAAGGCTGAGGCTGATGAGCAGGAGCCCCTTGGCGGCGCTGCTCCCGGGGTGCACGAGCAAGCGCTGAGGTGCCCGCCTCCCCAGGAGGTGCTAGAAGGGGCCCGGTGTGCAGCGATGGCTGCTCGCCCAAGCGCTTTGCTGTCTAGTGCGGCATGGGGGAGAGCCGCAGCTCCGCGTGGGAGCCATGTCCCACACGGGGAGGTTTTCTCAGTCCCTCGCCCCTGCAGAGAACAAAGTCACAATTCCCGGGCTCCCGTGAGTGCTTGCCAGGGGCTCCTGGCCTCGCGATGGGAGCAGCTTACGGCAGACGAGGCTGGGAGCCGAACCAGCAGAACGGGCCTCAGCCGGGCTGCTCCAGCGGTGCCCAGCTGGGCACGGCCTCTGCCAGTGCCCCTGCACCGGGACGGGCACCGGGGCCGCCCGCCGCCGCCCCCCGGGCCGCCCGCCGCGGCTCCACGCTCCGAGTTTTCCCCACTCCGCTCCCCTCCCGCGGCCGCGCCCCGCTCCGGGTTTTCCCCGCCCCCGCCCGCCCTGCTCCCCTCCCGCGGCCGCGCCCCGCTCCGGGTTTTCCCCGCCCCCGGCCGCCGCCCCGCTCCCCTCCCGCGGCCGCGCCCCGCTCCGGGCTGTCGCCGTCCGCCGCCGCCGCCGCTCCCGCTCCGCGCCGCCATGTCCGCCCCGCCGCCCCCCACCGAGCCGGCCTCGGCCCCCGCCGCCGCCGCCCCCGCCGAGCCGGCCACGGCCCCCGCCACGGCCCCCGGCCCTGAGCCGCCGGCGGGCGGCGGGGACGCGGCGGCGGCCGAGCACCGCGCCCTGGTGCTGACGGGCTTCGGCGGCTACGAGAAGGTGAAGGTGCAGGCGCGGCGCGGCGGCGGCCCGCGGCCCGGCGAGCTCTCGGTGCGCGTCCGCGCCTGCGGCCTCAACTTCGCCGACCTGCTGGCGCGGCAGGGGCTGTACGAGCGGCAGCCGCCGCCGCCCTCCTGCCCCGGGATGGAGTGCGCCGGCACCGTGTGCGCCCTGGGCGACGGCGTCCGCGGCCGGCAGGTGAGGGGGAGCCGCGGGGGGCCCGGTGGGGCGAAGGGGGTCCGCTGGCCCGGGGGGTCGTGCCAGGGTGTTAGGACGCGCTTTGGGGTGCAGCTGCCAGACGGAGTCTCCCCAACCCCTTTCGTCAAAGGCAGGACGGTGCCGGTGCCCCCCCCGGGGAAAACACCTGGGCCCGTCGGAGGTCCGAGGGCAGCCATGAGCCCCGCCGGGTCCCCTCCCACCGCGCAGCCTGCCGACGTCCCTTGGCTGGCGCCTGAGAGTGGATTTCAGGGATGCTTCGGCCTTCACGTTTGCAGCTTAGATCATGGAGCTTTGCCTGGAGTTGGGCCTGCTTTTTCCAGGACGGATTCTGTTGATTTAAGTACTGCCCCAAGGCTCTTGCCTGCTGGCAGACTGCTCTTTGCAGGGCAGCAGAAATGCTTTAAGTCGTTTGGACTCGTGCTGCCAGCTTAGGCTGGGGCTGGGCACAGCGCTGTGCCTCTGCCTTGCTGGGACCCTGCCTGGGGACAGGGCAGCTGGGCAGTGCGTCGGCTGCAAGCCTGAGCCGCAGGAGCCTGCAGTCCCTCCGGAGCATCTGGCACGTGACCAGGTCCGTAGCGAAGTGCCATGCCGCAATTCGTCTGACGAGCGGCGTGCAGGCTGTGGGCACCCGTCCAGACCCCGGAGCGGCACAGGTGCTGGGAGCTGCCCGCAGGGTACACTGCCTCTGTGCCTGCTTCTGGCATACAGAGGGCAAGGGTGCAATGACTCTTCTGCAAGCCTGAAGCTCCTTTCAGACCAACCTGTGGCTTCTTTGGTTTTAGGTCGGTGATAGGGTGATGGTACTGGCTAGGTCAGGGCTCTGGCAAGAAGTCGTGAATGTGCCAGCTAATCAGACCTGGTTGATGCCCGAGGGAATGAGCTTCGAGGAAGGAGCTGCTTTTCCTGTCAACTACATTACTGCCTACATGATCCTCTTTGACTTTGGAAACCTGAGACCCAACCAGAGTGTCCTCATCCACATGGCTGCAGGTAAATAGTTGTCAGCCCATGCTGCAACTCTTGGCCTCAATACACAGCTTCTTAATGGAGGGGGGGGGGGGCATAAGGCCATGAAGCAATTGCAATAGTGCTGGACTGACAAAATATCATCTGCCAGAGACGTAGATGTCACTTTGACACAGACACTGGCAAGTCCCCTGGAAACTACTACGCAGTTGAACTGGTCTTATTGCCTCCGAAGCCCTGGCAGAGGTGTAAGGGACTAACTCCATTTTACAGAAGCCTGAATTGGTCTTCCCTGGCATGATTTGCAAGTTTTAGTCTGCCTAAGACAAAGCCTTTATTCCATGCCCTACTGGAATTGCAAGATTGGTACAAGCAGGGATAACTTATGTGTCCAGAGGCTTTCCAGCTGCTCTTAATTCCGTCTTTGTTTCTAAAACTTTCTCTCGGCTTATTTTCAGGTGGTGTAGGAACTGCTGCTATTCAGCTGTGCAAGACAATAGAAAATGTCACCATTTTTGGCACAGCATCTGCCTCCAAGCATGATGCACTCAGGGAGAGTGGCGTTGCTCACCCCATTGACTACAGAACGATGGATTATGTAGAAGAGGTCCGGAAAATCTCTCCCAAAGGTACTGTATGTGGAGGATTTCTACAAGTGTCTTGCATTTCCTTAAAATACAAAGAAATGTTTAGTTATTTTCAATTCTCTCTAGGTGTTGACATTGTCATGGACCCTCTGGGAGGATCTGATACATCCAAAGCTTTTCACCTCTTGAAGCCAATGGGCAAACTCATAACTTACGGTGAGTGTGAGAGCTGTCTGCTCAGCAGTGTGTCCAAAGCCTGAGCTCCTGTTTATGAGGGACCATGTGATAGCAGAGTGGGTGTGATCTGCATGGGAATGCTCTGTATTGCTCCGAGCTTGGTCACAAGGCTATGAGGGAGTGTCACAGTTGCTTGATGCTCTCTTAGAGTTCAGTTATTTCATCAAGGTTTTTAAGATGTTCCACCTGGGTGGGGCTCTGAGAGGAGTGAGATTTGTGCCTTATCCTGAGAGCTCTGGTCATAGACTGCAGTGCTCTGCCCACACATGAGTAGATTGCTTGTCGAGTGTGGATAAGTGCCTGCAGGGGAAGCTGGAATGTCCTTCTGGAGGAACACTGGCACAGCTGCTTTGTCTCGGCTGGCTTAATGTAGAGCACTAATAGAAACTGGCTTTTTTTATTAAGGGGTGTGTGGGTGATGATGTTTGAAGCTACTGAATACTTATCTCTCCATTGCCTAGCCCTGAAACACTGTGATTTTTGTCCCTGTAGACAAAGCAGTCATACAGCCCCCAGTGGGATTCCAGACACTTGCATCAGAGTGTCGCCTCTGTTGTTCCAGCAGTTAACCGTTGCAGCATGCAGCTTCTCTTGGGAAGCTTGGCTGCGGCAGAGGGGAGTTCTGTCCTGCCAGTGTGGCTAATTGTGACATGTGACCCTCTCTTGCCTCTGCCAGTGCATCAGTCTAGCTGTTCTGCTACTGCTCTCCTGGGGAGGGGGGAGTTCTTTATTTTTTCAGTACTTGGGTGCTGATACTCCACAGTCTGCACACCTTGTGGCCAGAGCAGGTCCATGCTTTCACTGAGGATTGATTGGGCAGATCCTGATATGGTCCAGTTCTCACAGCTGCTCTACTGTTTGAGCAGCTGTTACGCTGGGTATTGTCTGACCCATTACATGAGATGCTTGCTGCCTTTTGTGTTGTTCTGACTCCAACTTATTTGTGGCTTGTTTTCTTTTTAGGAGTGTCAAACCTGGTTACTGGGCAGAAGAAGAACCTCATGGCTATGGCTAAAACCTGGTGGAACCAGTTCAGCATCAATGCCTTGCAGCTCCTACACCATAATAAGGCTGTGTGTGGCTATGACCTTGGAAACTTGGATCAAGAGAATGAGCTTCTTGGAGGTGTTATAGCCAAGCTGATTAACCTGTACAACCAAGGCAAGATCAAGCCCAAGATAGACTCTGTATGGCCCTTTGAACAGGTGAGTCTGAGCTAATGTACAGGCTGCCAGCGACCAGAAAGTAGTTTTCTCTGCACAGTAAATTCTGGCTCAAGATGAGCACCTCATTCATGGGGGCTGAAATGTTGCAAGCTGCTAACAAGCAGCTGTTCTCGGCTATTCAGCACCCTCCTCCTTTTAAGGTTTAAGGGGAAGGAAAGTGGCCAGGGTCTTCTGCTCCAATGCACAGAGCTGGACAGTGCCAGACAGCGTCCCTGTGGAATAGAGCAGGTGCTTGGCTGTGTTTTATGGGCAGCAGCAGCCCGTGAAGCGATAGGGCTATACATCAGGCTGGAGACTGCCCTGAGTCTGTATGCTGTACTTACGCAGACACCTGGGAACGTTGCTGCTGCCCTTTCATAGACAGAAGAGAGCCCAGACAGTGAAGCAGAATGAGGGTGTTGAAAGGGAAGCTGCAGCTTTTTTAGCAGATCTGATGTAGCTTGATGCTACTGCATCACTGTGTCCAAGTCAGTTGCTTCCCTTGAAATCTTTTTCTGGGTTATGGGCTATTGCAGGGGAGCGAAGGACTCGGTAATGATCCATTGTTATTACTGACTTGCAACCTAATCTGAGGCAAATGTTTAAGGAAAACTGTGTTGATCCCAAGCCTGGCCCAGGTGCTGTTTTGCTTAAAAACCTGTAAATGTTTTGTTCTAGGATTGTGTAGGTGGTAGGAGTGTTCTCCTTCTGGCTGTTGGCTGTGTCTCTGCAGTGTTTCCCTCTGTGTGTCACTAGAGCTTCTTTTCCACACCTCTGCTGTCTTGTTCAGTGTGTACAGTAGAGCATCCTTTCTGTGGTATACGTGAATTCTTGAGGAGTTTTCTGTCAGCAGTCTCGGGTAGCTGACCAGCTTTGTCCAAAATGCATCTGTGTGGATGTGCTCAGATGTCTGGCACTTACTTGGACTGCTGGGAAAGTCACCTCGTGGATCCTTTCAGACTAATGTGGGTGGACCAAAGGAGCCCAGGAAGGGTGTGACTGCACTGCATGGTGGATGTGGTTGTCATGGGATTCCTGTTTTTTCTAGGTGGTAGATGCCATGAGGCAGATGCAAGAGAAGAAGAATGTTGGGAAGGTCATCCTAGTTCCTGAAGTACCAAAGGAAGAATCCAAGAAAGAAGAGAACTAATAAGGAGAGAGATCTGTGCAGATTGTGAATTCATGGTTTAATTCCCTGATCTCTTTGGGACCTGGAAATGGACAGATCAATAGCTTTCACCTTCATCAATACAGGAGCATCGTGGTTAAAGTTCAGATGAGGTTTGCATGCTCTTGTCATGACTGGCCCTTTGCCAGATATGCCTCTTGCCCTAGCTTTATGTTTTGGAGCCTGTTTATTTCACATACTTTTCTAATCACTTGTTTCTCTACTGAAATTCCAAGCTAATCTTATTTTCCTCTGGCAGTGCAACTGAAGCTTCCAGACAGCTAGTAATTAGCAACTGCCTAGACTATAGCTGTAAAATGGAAGTGTAAAATATTACAGCAGCTGCCGAGTATCTCCACAGAAACTGAGCCCCTGTAGTAGCACTTGCCCTGTCAACTTTGAGAAGCATGTTCAGCAAAGAATGGGCCAAACTGTGTAAGCTTCTTAAGTAGCCAGAGAAAATGTGTCTGGCCTAGTCTTATTCTAGCACTGGCTACTCTGCAATTTACAGTTATTGCTCTTTCCCTTCTACTTTCACAGGCCTCTAATACCAGTGTGATAGTAACAGGTCATCTTGTCCTTGCCTTGTAAATAATCAGCTTGGCATTTTGGAGTCTGTAGCGTATTGCACTCTTAATTTGCAGTCACTTCCCTTTGCAATCAGCAAATGACTTGAGAGGCTGGTCTGCTTTGTGTCTAAATACTGAATAATTATTTCAGTTAGCTACTGTGATCTTGTCCGTTTTCTGATCCCAAATTATAAAGTGAGGCCAAACTGTCTGATTTTAGAGACCATAAGGACTCAACTGTGTCTCAGAAATGACTCGAACAATTGGTGTTGGCTCTGTGCTTTATTAATGTTGGGCTTCACGTTGATATTGTTAAGGCTAAACTTCACCCTCATGTTTGTATTTCCAAGGGCTGCAGTGTGGAATCAGATGACAGCAAGACAGGGATGAGCAGCTGTAAAGGCTTGCTTTGTGCCATGCCCTGGGCACTGGGGAGAGAGAAGATGATGTGGTTTGGGAAGCAACTGGCAAGAACCAATTCTGCAAACCTGCTTTGCAGAAAATTCAGGGCTAGCTTAGGATTCCATGACAGTCATTCAGTGAAGCTATCATTGAGTTGCAAATACAGATGGCAAACTGTCTAGTTCTATGTCAAGCCTCTTGGCCTGGGCATCTTGAGAAGTTTCAATCGTGCTTTCCATTTTCTTCTAACTTTCTCTTTAGAAAATCTTCAGACCATCTCATGTGTTGTGGTTTGGTGCTGCAGTAGGATTTTCCTCTTCTTGCCCTTAAAATTGCCAATTTTGGCACTCTTAGGCTCTCTTACAGCACCAAGGCCTTAGAAACCACCTGGGGTGTTCCTCCCAGACTAGAACTTCATTTCTCCTCCTCTTCTTTTTTCCATGCACTTGGAAATGTCATTGTGCAGGGGGCTAAACCTAAATCTGTAAGCACTTAAGGTCATGGGTGGTGCCCCTCCTTCCTGTTGTACTCTTTTTTTTTGCCTTTTTTTTTTTTCAACCCTGGGTGACTGCATTGCAGTATGCGCTTGCTTTAGCAGTTTGAGACTTTGTCATGGATTGTAGGTGCTGCAGGGTTTTAGGCTTCATTTTGGATTTGAAAAGGTAAATGTGAGGGCACCGAGGAGAGCTGCCCATTGTGGAAGAGCTTGGACTCCAGGAGCAATGCTTGCTGCTAGGAGTGCTGCTCAACCAAACTCTAGGACGGAAAGGGTGTGCTTGGCTAGGGCCCTGCATGTGAAGCCTTGCACTGCTCAAGAACAGTAAAACACTGCCATGAGGGTTTTTCTCTGCAAGTAGCAAGAGAATACGGCTTCTTCCTCTGTCAGCTATATCCTCTACAGGAGAAATAAATGGTGCTCCTCCCATCTATCAGTGCAGCTTGTATTTCAGGTGCTAGCAGTCCCTAGTTTTGCTACCTATTAAAGATACATAGACATGGACTTCTGTGCACTTGCTCTGATTAACTTTTAAATATTAAAACAGCCCCATAATCTAGGACCTTGGAAAAGGGCTGGTGCGCAGTCACAGATCCGTATCTTTCCATTTCTTGTACTTGTTATGTGAACTTCATAAACATGTGAAATTCATATCACAACTCAACCTTTTCTGAATCTAAAATCTTGCTGCTTCTGCTCTCAACCTTCCTCTATCCTGCTAATTTAGATGAAATGAAACAGTGTCTAATGCTGCTTTACCATGTCTAACAACAGAACGACTGTCTAAATTGATGAGATGGAAAGTCTGGACCTGTTCCTCTGTGAAACCTGACTTCACCTTGATGAAAGCGCAGCATGCTCAAATGGCACACAGCACTGCAAATCTTCAGATTCTGCAAATGTGTAAAGGGGGAACTATCCAATTGTGTTTTACAGTAACATCTTTTTCTGCTTTACTCTCAACCAAGTGCATGCCTAGTGCCTTACTTGGATGGCCTTAGATTAGGCAGCACAGCAAGGCTTAAGGCTTAAGATGGACATGCTAGTCCATCTTAATATAGAGTGAAGGAAGAAAGTGGGAATCTTGAAACTGCTTGTAGGACACCTGACATATGCTGCCTTATGATACACCACAGAAAACAGTATCTCAGTGCCTTCTCTGCATGCTTGTAATGACTGGGAAGTCACCAGAGCCTTTCCCGTTCAGGCCTTTCAAATTACTGCCAAAAACCTTTTGTGATTCTTGCTAGCTCTGTTTTGTGAACACTGGTGATGTAATTTGACTTTCCTTGAATGCGACACCCCTCTTTACGTGTACTGCAGACTTTCCAGGGCTGTCTTGGATGTTCTGTGCTCCTGAATCCAGAAGAGTTGTATTGTAAAGCAACTGTCTCCCCCATAATGACTGTTTGGCTCAGAATCCCTCTTCAAGTGAGGCATTACCTGCTGCCTGTGCCTTGGCTCTCTAGAAACAGTCAGGGCTCCCAGCTCTCCTAGAGTAGCTGCTAGTATATTTTCTATCTACAAATTTCTGAAACCCTTTCCAGCCTATGAGTTCTGAGCAATTACTATAGTCTTCAGTTACTGAATTTGACTATTTGTTTGGTCCCTCAGTAGCAACAATGCTTTCTACAGAAAGGCTAGGATTAATTAGTGAGGCAGTGAAGAACAAGGTTTTAGTGCTCTCTGTTTTCTTCTTATAATAGTCTTTTTTATGGACAAACATTTTTATGGGCCAATAAGTATGAAACCTATGTCAAACAACTTAGTGTCTTAACTCATTAAAGTTAACCAGCAGGTTGTGTATCAAGGACCAAAGCAAAAAAATAGTATTAAAAAAAAAATCATTCCATTCCAGATGTTGCTTAACTGTTTAGGGCAAACTCATACTATCAGGAAAACAGGAGATTCCTGTGCTTAAGCTGTGCATGCTGTTCCAGATATCAGAAGTGCAGTTTAATGTTTATTCTACTGATTGTCTGAACCACAGGCTGTGCCATGAGTAGAAGAGGCCAGGTGAAAAGCATGAGTAATGAGTTCCTGAGCTGAGAAACAAAGGCTTCCTTCACCCTGCCCCTCTGCCACTTGCTCTGCTGTGTAGGCACTGCATTGGGTGTATGTGCTTATGTTACTAAAGACAGGGGTAACTGTTCAAATGCCACTCCACTGTCATTACTGTAGTTGCCTTTTTGGACTGATAGTTTTGGCAGTTCTGGTCTTAGACAAAATGCAACTCTTTTGCTATCACCAGGCAGCTTTAGTCAAGTTTTTGATTCTGATTTCTCTCAAGCTCATTTGTGTTGCATGCTAACTGTAGAAGAGAAAGGGAAGCAGCCTCTGCTTGCAGAGAGGAGCACAACCACTACTAAAATCTGTACCATTAACAAAGATTGAAGATACTTGGGGGGGGGGGGCAAGAGTTTAGCTGTATATTTCATTTCAGAATACCTGTGTTATATGAGAATTGTGTGACCACTGACAAGTAAGAAGTGTTGTGGGAATCAGGCTTTAATCAGTGCAGGATCCTGGCCCGCTAACAGCTGCTACTATAGGTGTAAAACCACTGTTGTTGCCAAATGAAGTCTCTGCTGTTCTAAGCCCTGGTGATGGCAAAGTGTGACTGGCAAGTAGTATGCAAGTGTGATGTAAAATGCATTAGACTCTGAGCCTCTTACAACATATGGTCTGGTCTGTACAGTCTGAGTCATGCTGATTTGCAGATCTGTGTTACGAGTGACACATCCTTACAGACACTTGGAAAAATCTTTGTTTAAAAAATATTATTCCGCTTTGCGCGTGTAACCAAGTTGGACAGAAAGCAAGTGTGCCAATGCTGTTTACATGACTATAATGTGTAATGCTCCTCTGTCTAATGTTACCATATGCCTTATGTGTTTCAAATGTTAATTAAAAGCATAACAAAATACTCAGTGGCATGCTGCTCAATCTCCTGCCAGAGCAGAACCCTCTGCCCCCAGCTCAGCCTCTAGAGCACTTCTGTTGCTTCTGCAGGCAGGCAGGGAGTGGACACATTCAGTTTATCAATGTTAATAGCTCTTCCAGGGTGAGAAGATGCCTCTGCTCTCAAGGACAAATGTTAATTGTTGCCTCAAGTGTTGCATCCATCTTGTAACACTCTGTTCTGCAGGACAGCTATAGCCATTTTTTGTTTGCAAAGCCTGTTGCTGGCCTCTGCACTTTAATCTGTATCTAGATGTCTCTATAGCTAGGCTAGGTTGAAATAGGTGCCTGGAGTGACCATAAGACAAAGGATGAGCAACCACTGTTAGAAATGGGGGAATAAAGCTTGTTTATTTGCATTTCTTCATGTTGAGACAGTCCATGTCTGCATATCCTCATGGGAGGCAGCTGTCTAAGGAGCTGAAACCTGTTAATGTTCCCTCCACGAGAACGTAAGGCTTCCTGCTGTCCCCAGCACAGGTGCTGGGGAGGAGCTGTAGCTCAGGGCTGTCTACTTGAGGAATGAAATGTCTAAGTTAACAGCTGAAACTAATGACAGCTCTGCTTTGACACAGGCTCTAGAGGTGGCTGGTGCCTGTATTAGCCAGAGGGGGAGCAGAATTGCAGAAGGTGGGGCTAGGCCACAAGCAGGCTCCTGCCTAGATTTGAGTTATTGGCTCCCTGTTGAAAGCCACATGAGGCTCAACCTGGAGCCAGTGTTGAAACCAGCTCCTGCTTAACCAGCTAGTGAAGACATGCTTTCAGTAGGAGCAGGAGTGAAGCTCAGATTCAAGCTGGGAGTTGGGGGGGGAGGGCTGGAGGAGCTGCTATCACTAATGTACAGATTTCTGGCTACTGTGGAGGATGCAAAGAACTCTGGAGAAAACACGGCTTTTCCCTGAGCTGTCAGCTTTGAGCTGCAGGTAATGCAGCTGGGAAGGAAGGGGAAGCGAGGGAATGGGATGTGGCTGCTCAGACAGGGGGGTCTTATGCGATGCCCAGTTTCTTCAGGACTGTGCAAACCTCATGGAGATACTGGGAATCTGGATAGCCATTCCTGTGGGGACAGAGAGGGAAGCAGTGTGAATGCTGGTGAAGGTACCAAAATCATTGGGGCAGAGGGGACAGTTTACTTTAGCCCTATCCTTGTAATGGGTGAGAATGGAAGTCCTATTCCCTGGAGCTACAAGCAGCAGCTAAACGTAGCTGTTTGCACTGCCACAGCTGGCACCTGGAGCTGGCTGCAGGGAGCTGTCACAATAGAAGCTAGGAAAAAGAGCTGCAAGTGAACAGGGCCCACAATTCTTGCGGGGGCAGGGGGTTAGAAACATGGGACAGCTAAGGGCTTTAGCTGGAGCGTGCCGGTGCTGATCTGCCACACTGCAGCTGCCCTATGAGATGGAGCAAAGGAAGGCACCAACTCTGCCATGTGGGAGTCTGGAAAAGCCCCAGATCCTAGGGATGTCTGTTTTTGCTCCTGTCATTCCTAAGAAATACCTGAAGGCTTTGATTTAGTTGACCCATACCTGGCCTTGCCTCCATGCAAAGAGGTTTTGTGTGGGATATGGCCCCATGTCACTTTTTCCTCTCCACTGAAGGACTTGATCTGGAATGTCAGTCCTTGCTCAAATGCTTTCTTCAGCAGCACTGCTGTCTTCTGCCCTTCCCTGTTGTCAGGCAGGTAGGCATGGAAAATTCCCCCTTTGTAAGGGCTTCCTGGGCAGGGGTCACCAACCTTGTAATGAGAAGAAAACATTTTAAACAACCTGAGTGTGGACCCTCAAATCCAGCTTCTGAGATTCTGTGGCTGGGTACCTACCCCTTGCACACCATCAGGGATGTTGTAGACAATCTGAAGTGTTAGGTCTCGATAGTAACCAGGCAGGCTTTGCGCCAGGGAGGAGAGTCTGAACGTCCCTGAGAGCTTGTGGCCTGGGGTAAGAGAGGTGGAGCAGCAGCAAGCTGGCTGGGTACTGTCTGCAGCAAAACATGTCCTGCACAAGGCATGGCCACAGGGTGCCTGACATGTCACACACAAGTCCTGGCAGGCATCACACTGATTCAGAGGGGTAGTGCAGGTTTCCTGTCCAAGGCTGGGACCTCTGGTCTGCAGAGATGAGAGGTCAAGCTCCTCTTCCACATTGGTCCTGCCAGTTGGGAGTAGGGCCCTTTCCTGGGCCCTTTCCTGGCCCCTTGGCTCTGCTGCAGGTGACTGCTCTGCTGAAGTCTGGTGCAGCTCAGGGGTGGTAGTCCTATAGAGCCAGGTGGGCAAGGAGTGAGGAGCACTGTCTGCTGCAGGAACCGGTGACCACATATGTCCCATCTCCTCCTTGTGGCCTCTTCTGCTCTTGTGTCTTGCAAACTGGAATCTGTCTGGCAAAACCTGCTTTAGCCGTGCAATGTCAGGCTCCTCCATAGACGGCTTTGTCTTTGGCTGTTCTTGGGGCTCCCTCAGGCCAGCAGAACTTTGGTTATCCACTCCAGTAGGACTGAGAAGGCTGCTTCCTCCCAGCATAGGGCTGGGAGCTCTCATTTCCTCAGCCCCTTGCAGCTGGAAACCCTTGAGCTCAACTGAGTGGGTTGCTTTATCATTAATGTCCAGTTGCTGCAGGCCCATCTGTAGGAACTCCAGGCTTTCAGGAAGGTCTGCACCCATCATGGCATCCTGGCTTCTGCTTGGTTGGATGGCACTTGGTGGCTCTGCACGCACAGCTCTTGCTGGTCCTGGTGACACGGAGGAACCCTTCAGGGCATGCAGTCTCCTGGAAGAAAACATCTGGAAAGCCTCAGTCACTCCTGACAGCATCTCCTTGGGGCAGGCAAGATATAGCTTGTACTTGTCTTTGCTTAGTCCAACCTTGATGGAACTTCCTTGCAAGAGGCTGCACAGTTCACTCAGGGCATTGTCATCTGGCCCATCTACAGCAAGCTCTGAGTAACTCATACTCTGACACACAAGGTCAGGACACTTTCGCACAAGAGCTTCCACCTTCCATTTAGCCTTGCAAAGCTTGTTCCTGTCCTCTGCCTGCAACGTCAGCACAGTGCTGTCTCCAGCATGATGCTCTGAGATCTGCACACCTCCATCCCTGCACAGTTCATCAATAGCAGAGCAGCAAACACCTTTCAGGTAAGACCACTGCAGAGAGTCCAGGTTCATTTCTTCACTCACCCTACTGCCGCCACTGATGGTCCTGACAGTGTCTCGAGGCTTCTTGCTTTCCTTTGACTTTGGCACAGAGAAGCTATTGGAGCGTCGCAGTGAGGCCTTAGATTCAGAGGATTTAGAGTCCAACGTGGAAGAGGTCCTTGTTGTGTCAAAGAGATTCAGCGACTGAAAGGTATCAGACATGCTACTGAGGGGTTGGTGCTTGATGGGACTTAAGCCTTTAGAGTCTCCAGAATGCTGCAAAATGCTGTTTTCTTTGCCTGTAGAGGGAGATCGGCTCTTGGATCTCATAAGCACAGCACTGCCTTTGACATGGTCCCATTCTTTGGAGTCCTTCTGCTGAGCCCCTGCTGCTGAGCTCAAAACCACATCTGTTGCAGTGACATGAGGCTGCTCTTGCGGGCTCAGTGCTGTTGGGTCACTTGGACTGATGACATCTGTCTCTGATAAGTGCTTTCCAGAAAGCTGTGCTTGGCCCACCAGTGGAGAGTCCTGGTTCAGCAAAAGCCATGGGCTGGCCTGAGATCTGTTAGCTTTTGGAGTGCTGAAGTTGGCAGCTAGCTTGGGCTCGCCTTTCAGCTCCAACCTTCCTGGGCTCAGCCCAGAGGGTGAGATGTCCATTGGACTTTTGGGCTTGTGCAGAGCAGCCTCTGTGGTGTGGGAGGTCGCCGGCTGTGACGGCCGGGAGCTGCCTAGCTTGCTGACTGTGTGCGCTGTCCTTCTTCTGGTTCTGAGATCTCGAAGATACTGCTTGGCCTGGGAAACATCAACCAGATTTCCAATAAGATAAAGCTGCCTCTCATCCTCATGGCAGAGCAGCTGGGGATACAGTTTCTGCAGCTCACATGACAAAACCCTCTGTGTCTGGTTGTTCTCATCCAGTCCTCTCTTGTCAATCTTCTCCTTGCGCAGGCTCACTTCTAACTGCTGGTAGAGCTGCTGCAGGGCCAGGCGGGCATGTCCCAAGGTATCCATGTTCCCAGATGCACCTGCAGATGGTTGGAGGTACAGTATGACGATGCCATCGCTGCTAATGTCCACCGCATCCACATGATGCTGGCGTAGCACACGATGATACTCGGGCGCACAGAACCTCTGCATGTACAAGTAAATATCTGAGTCCATCACTAGGGAAAAGTCTTCCAGCTGCTCCATGGCTTCTACATCCACTGGACCCTGATATGATGGGACTTCAGCTGCCTTTTCACACACCTGGTCCCTGTTTGGCAGTTTCACTGTCTTTGGTGCTGATTCAACAGAGATAGGCACTTGCTGGTGGTCATGGATCCTGGTGCCTTGGGCGGCATGGCTGGATCCCGGCAGGAGAAGCTCTCCGACTGGTTGGCTCTTGATGTTCAGGCTGCACAGCAGATCTCTGCTGAAGGCCTGCAGCTCAGTGAATGGCCCCTTGACTATGCAGTGTGTGTGCTTGGAGTCAAAGTTGATCTGCACATTGCTGTAGCTTTTATGCAAGTTCCTCAGGAAGGTTTTGCCAGCAGGAAGCTTCCCATAGTCAACTATCATGTAAACATGTATGAAGATCTACAGAAATAGGACAAAGGGGTGAGAAAGCAAGGACCAACAACTGGCCCCCAAGGCACAGAGGTTGTAAGTGCACCTGACACAGTTCCTGCATTATTTTGCCAGAAGAGATGACATGACCTGCCACCTCCATCTCCCAGCAATCAGCTTTTCAGATTAGGTGGGAGCATAACGTAGGCAGTACAGAAAGCGCCAGTCAGCTTTTGGACCTTCTACCCAAAATGCACAGAGATGCAGCCCCACTTGCACATGCTGCAAGCAGTGCAAACAGCCCCAAACCAAGAAATCCACTATTCTGGCTCCAATACAATCCCTTCAGCATCTGATATGCAGTTGCCTTCTCACTCTCCCCATCCTCCAGCTGTAGTCCTTCAAGCAATCTGGTACCACAGGCCTGGGGAAAGGTCCTCAGTGCCAGGTTGGCTAACTGCCCCACCTGTGCTTTCAGCACACAGACCTGAAGACATGAGACATGGCTCCTGCCTACACTCCTGAAATCAGAGGGAGACACAAGAACTCTTCAGTGCCTCTTGGGCACTAGCATGTCTCCTAACTTCTCCTGCAAGGGAGAGAGCGCGCAAAAATACACGCTTTGCCTGTTGGCTAATAGCACAGCAGAGGTGTTAACAGAATTCCCCCATGGGCGACCAGATGGATGGGGGGAAGTGCTTCCCACTGGTCTTATTATTGCCCCTTGCTTTGGCAGGCACAAATACCAGACAGCCGCGTGCAAACCTGCTGGGCTGTCCCTCTGTTACTAGCACAGTAAAATAAATTAATTCCTCATTTGAATAACAATGAATTCGCTTCAGATCTCATTAGGCCGGGAGGCAGGCGCGCGGCGTCCCGTCCCGCGGCGCAGGCTCCCGGCTACCTCGTCAGGGCTCAGCTCCGGGGCGTGCGCGGTGACTTCCAGCAGGTAGCTCTTCCCTGCGACAGACAGGACGTGCTCCCGGGCCTCCAGCACCCGCCGGGCCACTGCGCGGGGGGAAAGCGGGGCGGTCAGCGCGCGGCGCCGAGGGGCCGCCGCGGGGCCGCCGCGCCCAGCCGCCCGCGCCCGGCCGCCCGCGCCTCACCTGCCGCCTCCTCGAAGGTGACGAGGGCGCGGGCCGGGGCGCCGGGCAGCACCCGCACCTCGGCGATCTCCCCGCCGCCGTGGCGGGCGCGCAGGAAGTGGATCGTGAGCTTGTCGGCCACGCGGTCGGGCGGCAGGTCGGCGGGGAGGCCGCCCACGCGCACCGTGCGGCCCGGCATGCCGCCGGGGCCGCGCGGGGGGGCGAGCCGGGCCGGGCCGGGCCGGGCCGGGCCGGGCCGGGCCCGAGGAGGCCGCCGGGCGCTCCCGCCGCGGCGCGGCAGCCCCCGGGGCCCCGGCGCCCCTCCCCGGGGCCGGGCCCGCCCCCGCCGTCTGCCCCGCGGCCCTGCTCGGCCCCGGCCCCGCCGCCGCCGCCGCCCCGCTCCGCTCCGGCCCCGCCGCGGAAACGAAAGCGAAACCGGTGCCGCCCTCGCGGCCCCGCGCCGGCTCGGCTCGGCTCGGCTCGGCTCACATATCGTGACGGCTCGGTCTGGCACGGCTCGGCTCGGCTCGGCTCAGCGGCCCGGCAGAGGCCCCGCTGGCGTAGCCGAGCAAGGCCCGGGCGCGGTGGGGCCCGGGCGCGGTGGGGCCCGGGCGGTGCCCACGGCCCCCGCAGCCCCTCGCCCGCGCGGGGCCGGCTCCGCCCACGCTCGCACGGTCCCGGTCCCGGTCCCCGGCCCCGCTCGCGGGGAGTCCCGGCCCCGCGCAGCACCCCGGTCCCTGCCCGCCCCGTGCAGCAGTGACGCCAAGCTGCCCTGCGAGAGCTTTATTCCTCCCTGGCCCAGGGGCCAGCAAGCGCAGCCGGTGGCAGCCCAGGCGGCGGTGGCGAGGGCTAGCCCCTGTCTTCCTCGAACACGGCCATGGCCTGTCGCCCCTCCGGGACATAGCTGAGGACATCCACCTCTCCCCCGCCGCGGCTGCCCTTCTGGAAGTGGATCTCCAGAGCATCCTTCATGAGCTCTTCATCCAGCACATCCGGGATCCCCGAGAGAAGAACGGTCCTGGCGCAGCGGGACGGCCGGAGCTGGCAGGGGCAGAGGAGGGGAGCTGCACGAGGCCTTGCACCATGCGCACAAAGCATACTCAGAAGTTCCCTCTCTGAGGGCATTTTCAGGACAGGGTTTGGCAGCTACTCCGCTGTCAGGAAGCGCAGGGCTGAGGCCACCAGTAGCCTCCAGCTTGCTGCTGATGGGCCAGAAAGACCTTCGGGAGCCCCCAGCTCTTGCTGGGCACACTCTGAGCTGGCAGGGTGCTGTTTTGCTCCAGGGCTTTTGTCCTTACCTGCAGGCCAGTGATGTCTCCACGCATGTAGGGCGATATTTTGATTTCATATTTTGCTTTCTTGAGAGGGAACTGGATGCGTCCTCTAGCTATTAGCTGCTCCGCCACTGCAGGAGGATAGGAAAGCCCTGAACAGCCCCAGCTACTGCTGAGCACCAGCACAGGTTAAGTTCCTGGCACAAACCCTGACACCGGCCCCAGCTTGCTCTCCTGTGCCTGTCCCCATCCCCCAAAATGTGCAGCCCCCAGAGCTGGCTGGGTCCCCCCAGCTAGTGGTCCAGTGCGCCCCACGCACCTCCATGCTGCACGAAGCTCATCACCACCTGGCTGGCATTTTCCAGGAAGTCCAGGCTCTCCACCTCACCGCCCCCATTCTTCGACTTGCTGAAGAAGAGCTCCAGCTTGTCCAGCAGCATTTCCTCGGGGATGCCCAGGCTGGGCAGGCCGGACACCAGAATCTGCCGGGAGCTCTGGCTCAGACTGATCTGCAAGGCAGGCACGGGCCAGTCAGCATGCTGGCTGGGGGTGCATGCCAGCTGGGGCGGTGTGGGGCCATACCTCCAGGGAGGAGGGCAGCAGTAGCTCCACCGGCTCTGCCTGCACTCGCATTCGGCACCTGTCTGGCTCCTCCCCATGGCTCAGCTCCACAACATGTTCCTTCAGCTCCATGATCCTCTGGGCCACTGCAACCCAGGGAAGCCCCACAGTGCCCAGATCAGTGAACAGCAGGACAGGACATGGGGCAGATAAAGCATTGGAGAGAGACATAGCGATGTGATGGGCCTTGGTGCTCCCCTGGGGCCAGGTGAGCAGCGAGGCCAGCCCAGGAGGGGCACAGGGCAGGCCCCACAGACCTAGACACCTGCCACTGGCAGTGCCGCTCTCCGGCTCTTACCCTCTGGCTTCTCAAAGGTGATGAGGGCTGAGCCACCCGGCAGTGGGTAGCAGATCTTTGGCACGAGTGTCAGCGTGCTCACGTCCTCCTTGTCCATCACCTGGCCCTTGAAGACCATTTTCCTCTCAGGCAGGGAAGGCAGCAGCTAGGGCAGAATACACAGTGCTTGGAGGTGACCTGACCCTGCACAGGGCCTGTCCTTACCAAGGCATGGTTGAAACAAGCTCATAGCTCAAAAGCAGCAGTTGGAGACCCTTAGCAGAGGCTCTCCTAGGATCTGGCAGTGCCCATGGCAAAGCCAACTGGCACTTTGATCACAAAGCCAACTGGCACTTTGATCCCACCTGCTTGTAGAAGCTGGGCCTGTCATCCCCATGCCCAGCTGCGGTCAGCTATGGCCCTGCTAGCCACCATGCTCAGCCAAGCTGCCTCCCCCTTGAGAGCAACCACAAGTGGCCATGTGTGAGGAGTCAGGTGCCCCCCCACCCCAAAATTACTGTTGCTAGATCCTCTGCAAGGCCCCTCCTCTTCACTTCTTCTAGTCTCTTTTCCAGCATCTGCTTCTCCTGCCTCAGTCTGCTGTTCTCCTCCTTTGCTGAACAGATGCTCTCCTAGAAGGAAAGACATGATGAGCACTAAAGGAACCATCAGGAGGGAAGCAAGGGGGTTTGGCATTACTCCTGATTGAAGCAGACCACTGCTCTTTGACATGTCCCCCCCAACCTGTACATCCCTTACTGTTGCTCTGGACTGCTGCAGCCCTGCCACTGCTCCTTGGTCCTGACCACGGCCATTCCTCCTACCCACCACACTGTGGTCCCATTGCTCAGCACAAGCTTGTTGTGATGGTCTGTGAGACCTCCACATGGTCCAGAACAGTTATCTCAGAGCAGTAGAGTGACTGATGCAGCCAGGCCATCCCCTATCACTTTCGCAAGCCCCAGACAACTCCTCTGACCACTGACCTGGCGGGATGCCAAGTGGACCCCGCTCAGAGATATTTGTTGCTCAAGATATTTATGAAGGCATTCTCCCTCCTTCCACAGCTCTCGTGTCCTCTGGTCTACAGTTTCCTTGGCTATTTGCAGCTCCACACAGTCTTGCTCCAGCACACTGCAAAGCTCCTGAGAAGTAACATCAGACACTGCATGATCCTCCCCAGCTCCAACCCCAGCCCACACTGCTCGGTTGGGAAGAAGGCAGGCTGCTCCCCCTGTGGCATCCCAGGCTCCAGGACAGGTAACCATGGACATACACCCCATCACCACCTCTAGCTCATACAGAAGCAGAGCAGATAGCTCATAGTCCAAGGGAAAACAAAAACCCCAGAAACTGTCAGAGTCCAGATGCAGAGGCTTTGCAAGGAGGTAGGATAACATGTGAAAAGCCACCACCAAGAAGATGAGAATACTCTGCTTGCCACATTCACTGGGTCAGGACAGCTACCTCTACTATAGGAGGAGATGAGAGGGAGGTTTCAGAGCTGATGCTGAGGATAGCAAAGTGTTGGAAGAGGCTCAAGTGGCGTGGCAGCTCCGATCTTGGAAAGGGGAGGGCACAAAGGCTTTGCACCTAGGCCTGGGCTTACCTTGCAACGCTGAATCTCCTGCTGGATTTGCTCAGGGGTCATCTCCAGGAGGCTGTTCTCCTCTTCTACAGGTGTGGACAGCTGGACGAAGGAGTCCTGAGGGCCGAGAGGGGTTAGTGGCCCTGTCCTAACACCCGTTGCTCCCCAGGACGGTATGTCTGTGCGGTGCTGCAGCCTTCCCACTCACGGCCTCCAGGGGCTTGCCCTACCTCAAGGGCATCCTCATCCTGCCCCACCGCCCCCAGCGGCTCGCAGGCTGCGCAGCGAGCTTCAGCTACCTCCTCCGGGTCCATTTCTGCAGCGCCTGGACCCGAGGAAGGAAAACGCTGGCGTCAGCCCGCGGCACCACTGGCACCCACAACCCCGGGGCGCGCCCGGCCGCCCCCGTGCTGCTCCCCACGCCTTCCCGACCCACCCGCCGGCCTGGGACACGCCACTGCCCCCCGCACACTCACCCCCCCGGCGCGGCCGCCTCGCGGCTGTTTCGCTTTCGCTTCCGCCACGGCTCCACCCCCGGCCCCACCGCCCTGGTGCCGCCCGCCGCTGCCGGGACCCGCGAGCACCGCCCGGGCCAGGCGCGGTGCCGCTGCCGCTCCCCGCACTCCACATCCTGCAGCGCAGCGCAGCTTTGGCCAAACCACCCCCTCGGGTCCGTCACGTCCCTTCCCTGCTGCCCCGAGCACACAGGCCTGGCCCCTGCTCCCACAAGGAGCAGCAGCAGCAGCCGCCCAGCTGGGTACTTGGACCTGGCACAGCTGCCGCTTAGCGGACACAGAGCGTTCACAGAGGTAACAACAAGTTAACAGCCCCCACGCACTGCCCCCCTCTTTCCCAGAGAGACAGAAGCAGCAGGAATTAACATCTCCAACCAACTATTCAACTTCAATCTCACACCTCCCTTCTCCCCCCAGGCTTAACCAAGGAGAGATTTTTTTAAAATAGTTACAGGAGTAAAAATAGCAGTAAGAGTAAAATCACCATACTTCAGCCCCAGAAAGGGCACACAATTGTCTCTTACTCCTCTGCAAAGCAGTGAAAACCTTAGGACAGGCCCATGGAGACATGTTCACTCCTTTCAGGTCATATAATGTTCCATGAAATTCTTTTAAACCTGCCTGAATAACAATTGCTTTGCAGCTACTTGAAGGAAACAAAGTCTTTATCACCAGGAAAAATGTCTAGTGATGTTTTTTTATACAAGCAATAAAATGGTTTTTAGTATTTATTAATGCAGCCTTGATACAAGTTTAGAATCGTAGCTTCTGGAAGAACCACTTATTCTTGCCGGTCTTGTATCTGAAAAAGAGGAGTATGAGCATTAGAGGACTCTGTACCAACAGGCAAAAAGGAACAGCACAGAACACTAACTGATCTGTCCCTATCCTCCCAACATAGGCATAACTCAGTGATCCGATTACCTAGAAATAATTCACTTTGTCTCTTTATCCCATTTGCCAGTTAAACTACTGGTGAAAGGCCCAGTGGCAGGTAACAGCAGCTTCCAGATTTTCTCACTAAGCCTTCACATGAAGGACACTCGAACTACAGGAGTTGCCACACCAAGAAATAAGACAAACATAGTACAGTTTCATACGCATTTTATTAGGAGCACACTCATCAGAAGCTGTATTAAAAGCAGCCTATGTTTACAGGCAGAGATGCCCAGCGCATATGCATTTTAAAACATGCAGCTCCCTGCACAGAGCACTCCTGGGCTGGCAGCAGCAGAGCCCTGCTCTTTGCTGGGCTTGCTCATCTCCTTCCACTGAAGGAGTTTTGATACCGACTACCGAAAAGCAAAGATGCTACCCAAAAACACTTCTGAGCAAAGCGTCAGAGCTGTCTCATCACACTAAATCAAGTGACAGACACCCAATGAATTCAAGGCAGTAACACGCGAAGAGATCACCTAGCACCTGAACAGTAGTCTCATGAGACTGCCACACAGGCATAGACACCTACACAAGTGCACTGCTCTTACAGAGCATCCCAATCTCAGTGAAACGCACAGTCTTTCAGCCCACAGAATTTAGCTTCTTGAGCTGTCAGTTGTGTAAACAAGCACAGCACACAAAGAAGTCAGACACCCAACCAAAAACATACTCAGGGAAGCTGGGGCAGAAATGTCCACCTGGGACTCAACCAGAATCATGAGTCCTAAAGGAAAGGATGAGCATTGCTGGCATTGAAAAGACAAGCTGACAACTCACCTCTCCTCAAATTTCACTTTAGCTTCACGCCTTGCTTTGCGCTTTAGTGCAGGGTCCCTGAACACGTCCTTGTTAACAACTGTTTTGTCCAGAGGAATATCAACAGAATACCTGGAAAAGAGAAAGCAAGTTGCAAATAGTTGAGGCATCTGATGTAGGAACAAGAACACAATGAACATACTAAGCCTGTCACATGCATGTCCTAATACCAGATCAAGAAACTATAGCATTTCAAAATTTCTCATGTCAGGAAAGCACCAGACCACTAAAACATCCAGAAATATTTAGTTTGGTATAAAAAAAGGAAACAGCTGCATTCTTGACAATACAAGTAAGAGCCTTGTATTTTGTACTTAGAAGCCCATAACAGCAAAAACTGCAAAGGGAAAGAAAAAAGCAAGCTTACTGGCTCATGACAGCTGTGTTACAACTGTCAAGTTCTCACAACTGTTTCAACAGCTCATCCTCAAGGTTCCATGATCAAGTTAACAGAAAGTACGCGTGCCCGCAGTTAAAGCTGGAAGTATTAACCACTTGAGAAGTTCATGAATGCTTCACTCCGGTTTTGCACTCTCTCAAGTCTACCACCAGTGAACAAGACCATGCTTTGCAGAATGTGTGCCCCACATTCACTTATTAGATACTGGCACCAGCAGCTCAGGTGCTGGCCCTGCTGGCAGCTCTTCCAGGAGGGCCCTCACCTGGTGGGCATCAGGTGGTTATAGTTGTACACTTTCACGAACGACTTGATCTTGGACCTCTTGGCGATCTTCTTCTTGCCCATGGCAGCAGTCACCTTGCGCGGGTAGCGGTCGATGCCGGCCACCAGCGCGTGGCTGTAGGGCCGGTCCGAGGTGCCGTCGTCGATGTTCTACAACATAGCGCAATGGTCACAGGCCAACGCTGAGCCAGGGGCCGCCCCGGGCCGCCCAGTCCGCACTCACCTTCACGATGACGGCCTTGCGCCCCGAGTAGCGCCCGGCCAGCACCAGCACCACCTTCCCCGGCTTCATGAACTTCCCCATCTCTGCGGAGACAGCACGCCACAGTCAGGGCCCGGCCCGGCCCACCGCGCGCCCCTCGACCGCCCCCGGTCCGCCGCTCCCCCCGATGGCGGCGGATGCGCCGCCGCCGCCGCCACTCACCGCAGCTCCGCCGCCGATGGCGCCCAGGCAGGAAAAGGAAGCACCTTCCGCTTCGGCGACCTTTCACCTCGCTCCTGACGTCACTTCCGCTTCCGTGACGGAGCGACAGCGCGGTGCCGCGCGCGTCCCCGCCGCCCGCGCCCCGCCGCCCCCATCGCCGGGACCGGGGCCGGGACCGGGACCGAGCGGCGCAGCAGAACCCGGGTTTGGGACAACAGCCCTGCCCCGCAGCCCGGCTGCCGAGGCGCGTGGCGCACTCCACGCGGCAAGCGAGCAGCTTTCTCCATTTCATTCCGATTTCGCGGCAGCCATACAGTTCGCCCCGGCAGAAGGCGCTGCGGGTACGCGGCAGCACAAAGTCTGTCAGTACCACCAGGAATTGCACGTAAATTAAAATCCTGAAACCGATTATCAATATTACAAAGCCAAGTGAGCTAGCACACTTGCAGCACCAAAGGCTAACACAAATTAAAACATAGTAACTGAGAAGGATTTGTCCCACACATACATTGGCTAAAGCAACTAATACACCTGCTGTAAAACACCAGGCTACTGGTACCGTAATGTTCACACAAAAAATTCAGAAAGGAGCTCTGGGATTCTTGCACAAAGCAACCTGAACGTCAGTCCCATCGCCTGGCAGCCTGAAGAACATCACTATTTCTGCGGACTTCTGGAGCCACTAGTTTAGGAGGTGCACATTCACAGGCACTTGTGGCTCAGCAGAGTTTGCCCCCAGTTTTCTTGTACATTTATGTTGGGAAAAGCAAGTCACTTACCCCCAGGCAAACCATCAAGCCTAAGCAGCCAGCACGCTGTTGCCAGGCATCCATCCATCAGGTTGCCTTACTCTCCCTGTGAGAGGTGTCTCACAGTAGCATCACAATATTTAAGAAATGATCATGCAAATACAGCACAGGAGCTAGCTGCAGTGTATTCTGAGGGACCTTCTCCCTTGGACAAGCTTCTGGTACATTCCAGGCAGCCAGCCTAATACGTTAAACGTTTAGTGGCATCTGCTCATCAGTGAAGCAATTTTGCTATTCAGAGCTGCAGAAACAGGACAAGGTGAGGTGCTGTGCAGTCCCCAACCTCCAGCATTTTTGCATTAGCAGCCTTGTAAAACACAGATTTCCAGCATCAAGACACTGTAAGATTACCCAAAAAGCAAATATCAATTTCAAAGAGCCAAATCTTTAAAAAAAACAAACAAACAAACAAACAAACAAACAAAGACAGGCTTCTTGAGCTCAGCAGCTGTCTACTTAAGGAAAGTGGATGATCTACAATAATTAAAAAAAAAAAAAATCAAAAAGCATCTTTGATGTTTTTCAGCTGCCGGACAGCCAGGTCAACCGGGAGGCTGAACTTAAAGTTGCTTAGGCGACTGAGGATGTTGAGTGCACTCTCAAAGCCCGTGTTTGCCATGTAGCTCCATGGCTGATAGTGAGATTGTACCAGAGCTCCAGATTTGCAGATCAAATTTATCCAGGAGACCAACCGCTGCTCATTTAACGCCATGCACACTAGGGCCTTCAGTTCAGAATCTGCACTGCGCTTGAAGGGATCGTGCTCACTGAGGACCGTGTGAATGGCTGTCAGCAGGCTCTGTTTGGGGGTAACAGCAACTCCTCCCATCACAGGCAAGGCAAAGGACTGGGAGAGCTTACGAGCTGGGGATTCCACAAAGGCCTGTCCGTTCTTAGCATTGTAATACTTCACAAAGAGTTCCCAGGGGTGCATGGTCTGTGGTGATGATGTGAATGCAGGAATTAAGCATGCAATGGGTGCCAACACTAGGCTCATTCCTTGAGAGGAGGCATAGAGCCCGTGAGCCATCAGGTCTCGTAAAGCAATGGTCAGCTCTTTCCGCACAGCTAGAGTCAGCTCATCTCTCCCTCCTAAGGGAATATCCTGTATATTGGAATAACTAATAACATGATCTTCCCGCCGGTGTTTCATTGCTAGCTGCCTCACTCGGTCTACAGACAACTCCAGTTTCTTAATTAAGGGAGAATAGTCCTTGTTGGCTTGGTCCTTCTGCCAGAGAGTTTGAGGAATCTGACCAGTAGCACAACCGAACTGACTAACAGCAAATATCTGTAGCACAGCAAGCATACGACGCATGAGGTGCAGGCCCGTTTCTCGCATCTTTCTGGCATCTTCTGGATTCACTGATTAAGTTAGAAAAGAGGAAAAGAAAGCATTCATTAGGGAGTCAGCTTATCTCTGCTCTCTCATTCACACAAAAGGAGTATAAGCGTCTGTTCCTCCTCTACCAGAGATTCTGCTTCTCCGTAGGAGTTTCTGGAAGTAGAACTAATGCTGCCTTTTCCAGAAAGGCCAACCAGAAAACAAAGTACAAAACACAACCCATTCTCAACAATCAGGTCTGTCTTAAATCCTACAACAGGATTTCCAGTGAGCACATAAAATCAAATCAAAGCTTTTGCTGAAGGAGACCACTGGCTACTTTCAAGAAGCTCCTTGTCTCAGCAGGCTAATATCCTCTTTTTACCCCCGAGACCATTACTAAATTAAGAACGGCCATATGGGGGTAAGACCTGAAGTCCATTTAGCCCAGCATTCCATCTCTGACTAGAGACAGAGGCCTAACACTATAAAAGGTAAAGTTATAGTAGCATTTCGTCTAGTACATTCTGCTAGCTCAATTTCATATGATAGGTAGACAAGTCTCAAATATAGAGAACACCGGATCTATCTAGCTCATGATGTCTACTCCCACAGCCAAGAGGAGCATTACAATTTAGGCCAAAAGTGTGTGCAAGACAAGGCTGCTCCACCTGTCTGCATTTTGTGCTAATTATTGGATGTCCCTTCTACTCCAGATCTCAGCTGAGGACCAATCCTACCCGTGTGCCACACATATTCAGGTTCAGTGAGAACTCTAATGACCCCATGTAACAAGGGGAAAGGACGCGGACACAGACCTTCTGTCAGGGAGATTAGGAAAAAGCAGAAGCTGACAGCCAGGAGAAAAGCAAAGCAATCTAAAGTGACTAGGTGCCAGTTCATGCTAGCTGAACAGCAAATGAATGGCAGGAGGAACAGCACCAAGAGTTAAGAGCCAAGCAGGGCCCACCTCTATTTCCAGAAGATCTTGTATTTGATTTGTAGGAGCCACTGCCATCTTTTCTGCCTGAACATTCACAGTGTCCATCTTCCACCTTACCAGAGCTCCCAACTTCATCTAGAAGAAGAAGTCCACACTATTATTTCATACTGCTGTGAATTTAGGCTGCATATCCCAAGTATTAAGGTCAATATTCCCTTAAACCTCTCCACGTGTTGTTGGTCAGTCTGAAGTTCTCTCACTATCATTTTAGAGATCTGTACTTCCCCATGACCCAGAAAAACCTTCCTACATCCTGACATCTGTGACCTCCCACCTCATAACTATGTTGGGGAATTACAAAACAATCTCATCTGCTTGTTTAATATAACTCAGCACTGACCCTGAATGAAGTTGATGAACATTTCAAGATCCCTTATTTGTGTCTTGAGTTGTTCCACCAGCTGCTCCTTCACCCTGGCTGGATTAACAATTTGTGCTATGGCAGCATCCACACGCTGTCGCAGCTCCTCTGGAGAGAGTGTTGCAATATCTTCATTCAAGTCCATGTCCAGCTTCTTTATTAATTCATCTATAATCATCTGCAAAACACTACAGTAAGCAGCACAATCTCATCGTGTGGTCCATGAGCTCCAAAATGCTCCTTTATCCATTCATATTTTGGAAACAAGCCAACTTTTGTTGCACATAGAAATTTGTGACAGATGATGTGGGTCAGGTTTATGCATGCAGACTAACTATTGATACTGTATTACAGCTGTCAGTGACAAATAAAGACTAAACCCTACAGTCTATAAAAGGCTCATGAATGCTAAGAAAGGACTCCAGCAGAAGGACATAGGAGGCCTTACCCGCTGTCTTTCCATAACCACAGACTGTGGCAGAGAATCATAGCTGCCCTCTTGGTAAGCAAATGTTTCCAGGTCATCCAGCTGTGTCTTTAGCTGCAGGATCAGCTCTCTCTGCTTTTCCTTCTGGACCTCAATTCGCTCCTGCTTCTCTCGCTCACTCTAAAACAAAGTTTTTGGCAAATAAGAGTGAACATTTACCATCATAGCCAAGCCTTGAGAACAGAATCATAGTATAAGGACTGTTTGCTTCAGCTCATGCACTTGACTAGCAAACACTATTTGTTAATCCTGACAAAAAGATCAGCATATACATCAAGGCTCTAGAGGTACTAGTCACATCACGTCATCTTACAAGGCAAGAGTGTCTTTAGACCTCCTGCACCCTATGTCCATCCCACAAGGCTGAAATCCAGAAAGCACTGGCCTAAGTATCAAAACGATGGTCATGTTTCAAGGAGTTCCTGAGATACTATCTCTCAGAGTGAAGCTGTAACGCAGAGAGGTTTAAACACATGCCCCCAACAGTTGGCCCAAGCAGTCAGAGACCTGTACACGTATACAGTAGGACATCACACAGACCTGCCTCCAAGCCCTGCTCCGGGAGCACGCTGCCTGCCCTACCGCCCAGCGACTTCAGCACCGCCGTGGGGAGAAGCAACTGCAGTGAATTCTCTGTGCTTCAGCTGCCAGCCTGCCCCACCACACAGCACAGCCACGAACAGTATCACCACTACAGCAACGGGAACGTCAAGCAGGTCGAAAGCACTTACCAACCCCTGGCGGCGGAAAGCATGGGAGGGAAAGGTACCAAATTACGCTGCTGAAAACGCAACCGCGCTTTCTTTCACTTAAGTGAGCGCCACCGCTCTGCAGGTACCCCAGAGAGGCCGTGAGGGGCACGGCGCCCTCAGGCCTGGCAGCCCGCGGGCCGGAGGCGCCGGTGGCTGCCGCACTCACCGGGGCGTCGCCGAGGCCGTGCGCCAGCGGCGCGGGGCAGCCGCGGAAAGCAAAGTCCTCGAGGTCGCGGAGCAGGCGCTGCTGCTCGGCGGGCCCGGCCCGCACCACCTGCCGCAGCCGGAACTGCACCTGGGCGAAGTGCGAGGCCAGCGCCAGCAGCGCCCCGTGCAGCCGCCGCCGCTCCGCCCGCAGCCGCGGCAGCGACCGCGGCGACCCGCCCGCCGCCGCCTCCTCCGCTTCCTCCTCCTCCGCCTCCTCCTCCTCTGCCGCCGCCGACGCGGCGCCCACCGGCGCCCAGCGCTCCCCCGGGCCCAGAGGGCCGCCGTCCGCCTCCATGGCCGCCACTACTGCCGCCCCCGCACTGCCGCCATCTTGCCGCCGCGGCGCGGGGCGGGGCGCGGGGCGGGGCCACAGCACCGCTCACCGCGGCGGCACCGCGGCGCCTCCCCGCGGCGCGGCGGGGAGCAGCACCCGGGGGCACCGCGGCACCGCGGCGCCTCCCCGCGGCGCGGCGGGGAGCAGCACCCGGGGGCACCGCGTCGTGGCGGGGAGCAGCACCGGGGGCACCGCGGCGCGGCGGGGAGCAGCACCCGGGGGCACCGCGGCACCACGGCGCCTCCCCGCGGCGCGGCGGGGAGCAGCACCGGGGGCACCGCGGCGCGGCGGGGAGAAGCACCCGGGGGCACCGCGGCACCACGGCGCCTCCCCGCGGCGCGGCGGGGAGCAGCACCCGGGGGACATCGGGGCGCACCGCTCCCTCAGAGAGCCGCCGGGGCCCCGCGGCGGCGGCGCCGGGACGGCGACAGGGCCTCAGCCGGCGTCCTGGCTCGGCGGCGCCGATCCCGGCGGGAGGCCGGGGCGGCGCTGCGGCCGAGGGCCGGGCCGCGCCCCCAGCCCGAAATAGCGCGGGGCGGAGCGGAGCAGGGCGAGCAGCGACATGGCGAGGTGAGTGCGGCGGGACGGGGACGGGCCCCGGGCAGCCCCTCCGGGACCCCCGAACCGCCTGGAGCGGCGCCGGCGAGGGAGGCCCCGCAGCGGCGCCCCGACCCCGGGGCGGGGAGGCAGGAGTCCTGCGTCCCCCACCGGTTATCTGTGCCCCGCGGAGCCCCGGGCTCTATGACACCCCCAGTGCCGGGCACCGTCCACCGTGGGCACGGCGCCGGCTCCCCGGGGTGTCGGCGGCCCCGGCGGGGCAGCTGCCTGGCTGTGGGCCCTGCTGTGGCCAAGGAGGTGCAAGCAGGAACCGAGGGCCCATGGGGACACACCGGTGCCAGTGAGAGCAAGAGCGAGCTGGCCTGCTGCACTGTGCTCGCCTGCTGCTGCGGCACACATGCTGTTAGGAAGCACAGGGCAGCACGCAGCAGCTCTGCGGCACAGACCTTCCCTCTCCCTCTCCCTACTCACAGTCACCAGGCCAAGCATTTGGCCCGTACAGGATACTGAAGCCACCCGAGCTACCCAAAAACTGGGTACCCTGTGCCTCCTGTGCAGTGCCTGTGGCATGCCAGTAGAGCGAAGGCACAGAAACACCTGCTGATCTCATGTTTTCCAAGGCAACCCGCAAAGACGCTTTGGTATGACCGTCCCCGGTACGTCTTCCTTGAGTTCTGTGTAGAGGACAGCCAGGATGTTAAAGTTGTCATTGAGGACCAGCGGCTGGTGTTCAGGTGAGCTGCCACTGCCCCGCAGAGCCCAGGGCACGGCACTGAGCTCTGAGCAGTATGCAGGGCAGGGAGGACCCTGCCAGAGCAGCTCATCAGTGGCTGCAGCCCTGTCCTAAGGCAGGTTGTGTTACTGTATTTTGACAGCTGTAAAAATGCAGATGGAGTGGAATTCTACAACGAGATCAACCTGTATGCCAGGGTGAACTCCAAGGTGAGGCCCATCCCTCAGCAAACCAATCCCTGACAACTCGCATCAAGCTAAAAAATTAACACAACCTGTGCAGTCTCAAACAACACTGGTCAGAGCTGAACTGTCCCATGGGAGGTAGGGTGCTGCTCATGCTGCAGAGGTTTCCATTGCTGGTAAACCCCGACAAGCAAAGCTGCCTGTTCCCTCAGGGGCAGCATAGGTGGCTGAGTGGGGTAAGCACAAGCTGGAAAGCCCAGACCCTGGGTCTGTCACTCACTCCCAGTACAGCCTTAGGCCAGAAACATTCCTTCTCCATGGCCTTCTGTGTCCCAGAGCTTGAATATGGCTGAACTTTAAACCTGTGCGTGTTGATTAGAGTGGAGCTGAGCAGATGTTCAGATGATATGTCCCTGATCTCTTGCAGGACTCGCAGGAGAAACGCTCTGACCGCTCCATCACATGCTTCGTAAGGAAGTGGAAGGAGAAAGAGGCCTGGCCACGCATCACCAAGGAGAACATCAAGGTGCGTGGCCAGCAGCCAAGGACCCCCACCTTGGGGCCTCAGCACACGTGCTGCACCCGCACAGCACTTCCTGGCTCCTGAGGGACCATACCTGACCCTGGTCTGGTATCGTGGTCCCCACACTGGCAACCCAGAGCTCTCAAGGAGCAGGGCCTTTCCCTCACTGTGCCCGCACCCGGTAGCTGAAGGGACACATATACCCATTCCTGGCCAGTTCCCATGCCGTGGGGCCGGAACAGCCTGTACTTGCCCCACGGAGCGGTTCCCTCCAGCTGCAAGGATTGGCCTTGCAGGTCCTGCTCAGTGCTGTCTGCTCCCTGAGGGGATTCTCTCTCTGCCTACAGCCAGCCTGGCTCTCGGTGGACTTTGAGAACTGGCGAGACTGGGAGGGAGATGAAGAGTTGGAGAGGGCCATGGTGGAACAGTACGCAGAGGTAAGCTCGCTGGCAAGGCCTGGGAGTGCTGTGGCCTCCAGGTCCCTAGGCACCGCGTGGGGTGGGCATTGGGAGAAACCAGGCACTCAGCATTCCCATGGCCATTTGTTTCCCACCCAGCTCCTGCAGAAGGTCACGGACAAAGCCCCCCCCCCTGCAATGGACGATCTTGATGTGAGTAGAGCTAATGGGCCACTTCCCCCCAAGAAAAAAAGCCATAGCAGCTCCTGCCTCTGGCCCTCACTTGCCCAGTGCCAGCCTGCAGCAGCTCCAACTGCTTTCTTGGGGCAGCTGAGTCCCAGGGTGAGAACAGGGACAGGCGCCCCCCACGCCTCCTGGCCCCCCTACCCCCAGCTGGCTCCTCTCTCCCTCCAGGACGACCTCTGAGGCCCAGCTCCTGGGACGGTGCAGCCAGCAGGATGGTCTCCCCGGTGCACCGACAGGCCCGGGCTGCAAATGGGCTCGCCGATGGTGCCGAGCCTGGCCCAGCGGAGCCCACAGCACGCTGGGCAGCTGTCCGCTCTGCTCGCGCCGGTTATGCCAGGGGACAGTCAATAAACGTGAGCTGCTACTGTCTGCTGTCTGCTGGGGCCGCCGCCGCGCCCGTCGCCCGGGAGAGCCACCCCCTCGGCCCCGCCGCACCGGGACCGCCACCGCGCCGACAGGGAGTGTGCTGGCTGCCCCGCCTGCCGCCGCCGAGCGGACGGAGCCCGCGGCCGCGCCGGGCCGGGCCGGGCCGGGCCGGGCCGTACCGTGCACCCTGCGCCCCGCCGCGGCCGCCGGGCGCGCGCGCGCGCGCGCTCCCGGGGGCGACCCGCGGGCGGTGGCATGCAGCGCACGTCACCTCGCAGGCCCCGCCCACCGGCGACCGGGCGCCCGCGAACGCCAGGCGCGTGTCCCGCCTCGCTCGCCGTCGCCGTCCCGGCCGCCAGCCCCGTGTCCCCTGTGGCTCGCCGTCGCGGCGCGTGTCCCGGTCCCCTTGAGGCTCGCCGTCGCGGTGCCGCCGCCGCCGCCATGGTGTTCCAGTGCCAGCGGGACAGCTGGGCCCGGCAGGTAGCGGCGGCCCTCGCGGCGGGCGCGGCGGCCCTCGCGGCGGGCGCGGCCCTCATGTCTCGCCGTCTCTCTGTTGCAGTTCGCCACCAGGGTGGTGTCGTGCAGCGCGGCGGAGCTGCGGCCCGAGGGCGGCGGGGAGCCGGTGCGCGGCTTCCAGGTGGTGCTGGAGGACACGATCCTCTTCCCCGAGGGCGGCGGGCAGGTAGAGCCGGGCCGCGGGGCGGGCCGGGCCGGGCCGGGCCGCGGGGGCGGTTCTGACTCCTCCCTGCCCGCAGCCCGACGACCGCGGCCTCATCGGGGACGTGCCGGTGCTGCGCGTGAGCCGCCGCGGCGCCGAGGCCGTGCACTTCGTGCGCACGCCGCTGGAGCCGGGCGCCCAGGTGCTGCTCTCGCTGGACTGGGAGCGGCGTTTCGACCACATGCAGCAGCACTCAGGTACCGGGCCCCAGCCCCACCGGGAGACCACCGTGAGCACCCCGCCGCGGAGCAGCGGCACTGCAGAGCCCGGGCCCGGGGCAGCCTGGCCATGCCTGTGCTGGGCGCTGGGCCCTGGGGGGGGTCCAGTCGGTGCCCTTCTTGTTCCCTGCCCAGGGCTGGGGAAGGGCAGTCCAACAGCTCTCAGCACAGCCTGGCCTTGGGACCACTCGTGAAGGCAGGCACCTCTCTTGTGTCCTTGGTTTGTAAACAGATTGACTTTGAGAAGACTTGGAAGGAAGTGCGCAGCCTGCTTTGAAAGCTTCACAGTGCACCATAGTATTCTCGGGTGCCCAAGGCCCATGAGGCATTTGCTGGCTTTTCTATCTGTTTCTAAGGAAGTAGCATAAGTCCCATGGCTCTGAGCACAGGCATGGGCTTGTTTGTGAATGCCTAGGAGAGTGTCAGCAATAAAAATGTGCTTTGAAAATCTCTTTCATTGCGTCCAGCAGAACTCAAGGCTTTTGCTTGCACTTATCTTCCAGGGCAGCATCTCATTACTGCCATTGCAGATCAGATGTTTGGATTCAAGACAACTTCATGGTGAGCAGGGAAAGGTTCCTTTTAACCCCAATCTTAGCTTGTTTGGCATGTGCCATTGTGCTCTGCCATGAGCAGATGAACACCAGTAAATCCATAGAACAGTTTACATTCCGCTTGACCACAGAGGGCCTGAGAGAGGTGGCTGAACTGGAGAGAAGCTGAGCAAAGTACTTTCTCGGTCTTTTCCCTCTCTAAATGTTTAGTATGTATCTGGCGTTATGTAAACAAAAGGGAGAGCAGGGAAGTATGTTTTGTTTCAGTCATCACATTCCCAGCAGTTCTGCTTGCATGGCACTTGATGCAGAACAGAGGGATTTGCAGCTGCTCTTAGCAACAGTGGCAGATGTTCTTTGTCTGTGCAGGGAGCTGGGTCGTCAGCGAAGTGTCATTGAGCTGGACACCCCTGTAACGACAGCAGAGCAAATAGAGGCCCTGGAGAGGAGTGTGAATGAGAAAATCCGGGAGAGGGTACCTGTGACAGTGAGGGAGCTGGCTGCAGATGACCCTGAAATTGAAACAGTGAGTAATGGGGAAGGGAACTGATGTGGGAACAAAACAACTGCAGCATGGTTGTCAGCTTGTTTACCATGCTTCTTGTTTTGCTAGGTGAGAAGCCGAGGTTTGCCGGATGACCATGCAGGGCCAGTGCGAGTTGTAAGCATCGAAGGCATAGACTCTAACATGTGCTGTGGGACTCATGTCTCTAACCTGAGTGACTTGCAGGTACGGGGCTGCAGCTGAGTTATGTTCTGGAACTTTACTCCACATGTTCAGATCTAGCACAGCAAAAATCCCTGAGATCTAGCATCTGATGGAAATTGTCATTGGTGATAAAGTGGTGGAGAGAAAGCCCTGTGCTGAGTGAGGCTCAGCAGGGCCATACACAGGTCTGCAGTCTCTCTCCAGTCAGTCCTGGAAACATGCTCCCTTGGTTCTTTGTAACAGAACTCAGCTCTTGCCTGTAGCAATGATATTTTCTGAACTGTTGATATTTTCAAAACTGTTGATGTTTTTATGGAAGGTGGGAGGTACAGTGCTAGTATGATGGTGTGTTGCCACGTTACAAGCCATTTGTTCTTTCACTTAAAGCTCTTGACATTTTATGAGGGTTTGTTGTGATTGAGAAATCCTCTGTGCAGGGGGGCAGAGATAAAGTTCTAGAGCTGCCTTTAAGTGCTTCTGTCTTTTTAGTCATCTGGGGAAACAATGTGGTGGGTCAGATGGGTCTTCCTTTCAGGTCCCATACCTGGATGCATGAGGAATCAGAGACTATATCCCAGCAGAGACAATTTGTCCTACATCCAGCAAGTTAAATTAGTTCCACCTTATCACTGTCTTTTTTTGCGTACATCTTACAAGAGATTTTAATGAGTTTAGTTTCATTGGCAGAGTCTTTTCACAGCAAGACATAGTCTAGTAGGAACTGTTCACCTCTCTGAGTATAAGCAAAATACTGTTCTCCCTTTCTGACCAAGGCATTTTTCTTTTTAAGGTTATTAAACTCCTTGGCACAGAAAAAGGGAAAAAGAACAAAACGAACTTGGTTTTCCTGGCAGGAAATAGAGTGCTGAAGTCAATCGAACAAAGTCACAGCACTGAGAAGGCTCTGACCTCATTGCTCAAGTAATATCCTTTCACTTTTCTTTCATCTTTGTTGTTTCTTCTGACAAATACCAGAGACTAAGGCTACATCTACCCAGTGTTTCTCATGATACATTATCTGCTCTTGCTCCTTTAATAGATCCTTTCTTTGTCCTTCAGAGAGCAATCCAAATTCTCCCTTTTGTTTTAGGAACGGACCAGATGAGCATGTAGAGGCTGTGAAGAGGTTGCAGAGTTCTGTGAAACTGCTTCAGAAGGTATGAGGATTGTTGAGAAACAGATTATGGCTGCATCTTGTCAGCCTGAGCATTAGTCATGACAGCTGAGAATAGAATTCTAGGCATCAGTTTTTTGAGTACTATGAAAACTGCTCCCATCTCTAGGAACACAGCTCAGTCTTCACATTGACTTCATCTGTAATACAGTTTATTTGCTTTTCTTCCAGAATAACTTGAACCTACTTAGAGATATTGCTGTTTTGATAGCCCGGGACTTCAAAAGCAAACCTGTTCAAAGTCAGCTGTTTGTGTTACACAGGTATGGGGGAGTTCAGAGTAAAGAGTAAGAGGCCGTGGTATCTTACATGTTTTATGGCAGTTGCATCTCTCTGACACCTGT
Source organism: Rhea pennata (assembly GCF_028389875.1). Lineage (NCBI taxonomy): Eukaryota > Metazoa > Chordata > Aves > Rheiformes > Rheidae > Rhea > Rhea pennata. The sequence continues at coordinate 370,362 of NC_084688.1, forward strand.
TCAAGCTTGTTTATGACAATTATTGCTTAAAAGCCAACTATTTATTGGGGAAGAATATAAACAAGGTAAATAGAATATTAAGCCACCTGTGGTGTAACAAGGCTGTATAATTAAAGAAATATGTTAGTAATTCAGTCACTAAATTCTTTTGGTTTTATAGCTAAGAAAAAATTGTTTCTATCTGATTTCTCTGGCCTTGATATTTTCCAATAAAAATTAAGAGCTCCATTTGTTAAAAATAAACACTTAAATAATTTCAAAATATGCCATAGGAATGTGCAAGAAGGATTTAGATGCATAGAAAAAAACCTAATCTCCCTCCTAACAACAAGAGGCCAAATCCCCAGGCAAGAGCATAGACTGCTCACACAGATTTTAACTTTCAGCTTCTCTGATGACAGAAGCTGGTGGGAAATTTTAATCTTAAGAAAAACAAACAAAATAGAAAACTGACAAAAAACAAGCTTGGGTAGTCACTGTCTTTGGTTTGTGATTGATATTCAAGGCTCTAGATGGGATTTTTGCCTCTCTCTGAAGTGACTTTTTATCTATACAGGAAAGAGGGTGACTCTGAATTTATGAACATCATCGCTAATGAGATTGGCACAGAGGTGAGTTAGTGATAAAGACTAACCTGACACAATGAGCTTCTTCATCCATATTGTAGCACAAGTAGGGGCTGGCCAGGTTTCTATTTGTACAACAGCCATGAGCTGTTTCCTTCCAAAAGTTACACAGGTTTATCACTGCAAGGAGCCTCAGTAGGCAGAAAATTTTCAATGGTCAACAAACACAATGGTGAAAATTCAGAACACTGTAGAAAAGCCTGTCCCATCAGCTGTTTTAATTTAGGATACACCAGTCCCTGTTCTGTCTCCTATAACATATGATTCAGTATAACAGGTTCAAAAGCCCCCAGCCCTACTCCTTTTTAGTTTCTGCAAACTGAGCCTTGGTCTCAGTAGTGAGCACTGGCCTGTAAATTGTTTGCATGTCTGAATGGGACTTGTCAGGGTCTCTGTCCTCTTTCCGGACAAGGAAGATACTGGCTGGTCTGGAGCAAGGCCCGTATCTGTGTCCACAGGAAACCCTGCTGTTCCTAACTGTGGGAGATGAAAAAGAAGCAGGACTCTTTCTTCTGGCTGGGCCTGTTGAAGCAGTTGAGAATTTAGGTCCCAGGTAAGAAGTTCTGGGACTTCTTTAAAATTGGTAAGAATTCTAATGTAACAAACAAGTAGCTGAATAGTATAATTAGGGCATGGATTGTTGTTTGCTCTCTGGAGTAGCTTAGGGAAGGCCACCCTCTTTTCTGCAAGTGAGGGCATCAAGCATATGCTGTTGTTACTGCAGGGTGGCAGAGCTGCTGGGAGGCAAAGGTGCTGGGAAGCGAGGCCGCTTTCAGGGCAAAGCAACCAGGATGAGTCGGCGAGGAGAAGTGCATGCTCTGCTCCAGGAATTCATCAGCCATCAAAGCCCTGAAGCGTAAGAAAATTCTCAAAGTAGGACTTGTCTTCCCTGCTCTGCAAAATCTCCACCAACTTTCCTCACAGAGAGTAAAGACATAAAAATAACAGCTGTTGTACCTGCACTCTGTGTGAGCAGATTTGATGGTCATGGGAAGCTGGGGAAGGGGGGATCTGCCATCCACTATTTTCTCTGGCCCATGGTGTTGCAAGGTTTCTTTCATTTCCCCAGATAAGAAGTAATATTCTTAAGTGATTAAAAGTAGTCACAATTTAATCATTTTGTGGGCTTCCTGCAGACCAGGAGAGCTTGCAGTGCACTGTGGCTTTTACTTTATACCACCTGCTGGGGAATAACTGTTTTATAAGCATATTTATTCACAATAAGCTGGATGTGTTTATAAAACCAGAATAGTGGGAAGAAGCAGGGGATTGAATATGATAGTCACTAACGGCTGCAGGAAAAAAAAAAAAAAACAAATTCAGCTTTTGCTGCTGAAATTTTGTAGGGAGAAGAAGAAATGAATGGCAGGAATTAGAGGCTGCTGGAATCTGGATATCCCTTTTAAAAGACCAGTGTAAGCTGCTCACTGGTTATGGCTGCCTATTGTCACTTCCTCAGGCATGAAACTGGGAGGCAAGATGACAAGATGCTGCAGTTAAACCTGTCAGCAAGGAAGGGAAGTAGCACCAGTGCTGCACATAACAAGTCACAGTAGTTTTTTGAACAGACCCATTTTTTTCCCCTGTTTACTTAGAAATCTCTGCAGCTGCTGGAGGACTGAACATGTTTGTCCTAATGTTTTTGCTAGCACCCCTCATTGCTGGTTAATATGCAGCCTGCTGCCCTCTGGACTCCACAGTTCCCTCGGGCAGCCACCTATTGACCGAGCTGTGAGGCTGATGCAAGCAGTTGTCAGATAACACTAACTTCATGCTTACATCTGAAAGCACTGCTGCAGTACATTATTGCAAATGTCATTCATTTGTAGGTGGCCCTGGCAGAACTACATTAACACATTATGTGCTAACTCTGATCATAACAAATGCAGATTCAAGCAGTTTCCCAGCACTTTGTTTTGCATGCAGCTGTATATGGGGCATTTCTGGTAGCTGTGTTAAACATTTCCTTCACTTCTGTTGCTATGAGCTTGAGCTTTCTGTACCATTTGTTAATCCCAAGCAATGGCTGTGCCCCCCTCACCTCTGCAATAGTTACTCTTACTCTTCTACACAGTAAGAAATGTTTATGGAAAATAAGCCCTTGGGATTAATAAAAAGCTACGACAGTGTTTCTTCAGTTTGCCCTTTTTGCTATGATGGGTCCTGGAGGCTGTTACAATCTTGGCTGCAGAAACAAAAGGGATGGTATGGAGGCACAGTGTGAAAAAGCATGTGGCAGGTAGTCTGGAAATTGGTTTTTCCCTCTCCCCCTGTTTCTTGCTAGAGCTGGCATGACAGGTTTAGTCCAAGTGTCGGTAATAAACAGAAATTAAAGGAAAAGGAAACCTCTATCATAAACCTACAGGATAGAAACAATACTGCACATACAGTTTCCTCCCATGGCTACCTGCAGCTGTCATTCAGCAAAGAGCAAAACAGCTCCTCTGCCAGTTATTGAGCTGTTTGTGAACAGCAGGATTAGGCTAAGGGTCAAGGCTGTGCAGGCCAGCAGCTCCTGTTGTGGGCAGGCAGGCCGAGGCCAAGACTCAGCTCTGTGGTGCTGCAGCTCAGCCTGGCCCCACAGGAGCTGGCCTGTCCCAAAGTCATGCTTGCTGCCCTGACAGCACGAGGACACGTGCACGTCCTCCATTCGCACTTGGCGCAACTGGAAGCCTAGGAAAACTGGCACTAGAGCAGCTTCACTCCCTGCCCTGTGTAGTGTGGCCAGCCTTGGGCCAGGAGAGCTCCGTGTGCTTCCACAGAGGCTCTGGGGTTTTCCATTTCTCTGTGCTGCGTTTTCTAGGCTGCAGCAACACAGGGACCAGCCTGGAGCCTGCAAGCCTGGGGGACATTTGATGTGCTCTGTCAGCCAGAGGGCACAGGGGCTCCCAGCAGCTAACGAGCATTAACATCCACTGGGCAAAGCCCTTCACCTGCCAGGGCCATGGGGCAAGCGGGGAAATGCTCGGCGAGCAAACATAGACATGCCATGGGCACCTCAGTGTGTCCCCTCCAGCAGCACCCAAGGGAGGAGCCAGGGAGCTCAGCACGCCAGGACAAGCAGCCCCCAGCAGACACATCCTCCTCCCTCCGACATCCTGTTGTGGCTCTTGCGGGGCACATGCTGGCTTGACAGCCATTGGGACACTCCAACTCACAGACTAAATACACCATTGGTTTTAATAAAATAGCCGTTAGTACAGGTACACCCATATGTATATGTGTATATATCTATACACACACACACACACACACACACACTTTTTTTTGCACATATAGACATATATATATATATGCATATATATATACACACACACACACATATTTTTATATATATATATATATATATATATACACACACACACACATATATATGTGTATGTGTATACATACATACATACATATACATACATATACATACATATATATATATATATATATATATATAAAGTATGCATGTGCATGCCCTGAGCTACCATGGCGCGGCAGCACACGGGGCAGGCGGAGGATCATGGGGGCACTAGGGCCTCGGGACTCCATATCCAAATGCTGCTCCTTCCCAGCCGGCCGGCGCCTGCCCTTCCACTGGGGAGCTGCCTTGTCCCTGATGGCGGGAGCGTCTGTGGGTTCCGTCCACGCGGCTTTTGGGGCAGAGAGTGGCAGCTGGGCCAGGCAGCAGCTGTGTCCTGGCTGCCTGACGCCCTTGCCCGGCACGGTGGTGTTGCCTGTGGGGCTGCTCGCCCTAGACATCCTTCTTGCCACCAGGGACTAGGAGCCATGAGAGGCAGTAGGGGATGAGGCTGACGGTGGCCAGGGGCACGGCTGCACTCTTGCAGAAGGAGAGGAGGTAAAAGAGCAGCAGTGCATGGTCTGGCGGCTTGAAGGTGTCGAAGAGGTGCAGGAGAAGAAGGGAGGCGGCGGCGCAGGCTAGGCGGAAGGGCAGCGGCGGGCGGCCGCAGGTGGGTGCACAGGTGTGCAGGGCCAGCCCCAGCCCGCAGAGTGCCCCCAGGTTCCTGAGCAGGCTGGCGAAAGGGGTGGTGTCCAGGTGGACCCACTCTGGGTGGGCACACCACCGCTGCGCCTTGGCCAGCGTCCACAGCAGGTCCACCCCCAGCGCCAGCAGCAGCACATACAGCCCCAGGGCGAAGCCCAGCAGGAAGGCGGTGATGGCCAGGTACCAGCGCAGGCTGGCGCTGTAGATGGATCGGATGTGCTGGAAGGTCTTGGCCACGGCCATTCCTGGTGGCAAAGGGGATACAGCCATCAGTGCCCGCTTGGCCACAGCGGGAGCCAGCAGCATGGCATGGTGCCACAGCATGGCATGGCACGGCACAGCATGGCACAGTGGTACGGCACAGCACGGTACAGCACAGTGTGGTACAGCGCAGCACAGCGTAGCGCAGCATAATGGCACAACTCAGCTGAGGACACGCTCACCTGAGATGACCCCCGCAATGACCTGGTGCGGGAAGTGGGCAGCGATGAAGACGCGGGACAGGCAGACGCAGACCTGCACAGCCCAAAAGCTGGTCCAAAGCACTGTCCACAAAATCCTGCAAAACCCAATGGCTGTGTCAGTGCTGCAGCCAGCTGCCCGGGCCTGCAGCAGCAGCGGGGCTGACCGAGCCAGGGGTTTCCCTGGCCGGTACCCACAATAACAGGTGGGCTCTGTGCCCCGCTGTGCGCCCCAGTTGTCTGAGCATCCACTGCCCCACATGGTTGATTTCAGCACATGGCTTACCAGTACTTGAGTGTCTTCACCTGCTGCTCCCCCGCGGCGATGGAGAGCAGAGCGGTCACCATGACGTAGTACACACCAGCAGCGCCCATGGCATGGCCCGAAGGGCTCCCTGCATGAGAGCAGAGCTCCAGGTGAGGCCACCCCTTTGGAGCAGAAGCCATGAGCTGCCCTGTGCTGGGGACACCCAGGACCCAGGGGTCTCTGTCAACAGTGTTGCAGCACAGCATAGTGCAGCATGGGATGGCACAGCACGGCACAGCACAGAGTAGTGCAGCACAGCATGGTGCAGTATGACATGGTGCACCATGGCATGGCACAGCACAGTATAGCATAGAATGGTGCAGCATTGCACGGTGCAGCACGGCACGGTGCAGCACAGCACAGCACGGTGCAGCATGGTGTGGTACAGCACGGCATGGTGCAGCAGGGCACAGTGCAGTGTGGCACAGGGCAGTGGGGCACACAGGGCTTCAGGAGTGACTGTTGGCTCCCAGCTGGTCCAAGATGCAGAGGACAGGGCTGCCTTCGCTGGCGTGTCAAGCACGCAGGGTGCACGAGCACAGCCTGCGTCATCCCCCCCCCCCCCGCAAGATGCCCCGAGTGCCGCGGCCAAAGTGCAGCCAGGGCAGCCGGGAGGAGGCCGGGGGCTGTGCGGCAGGCACTGGTGCCATGCCGTGGATCAAGGTCCCCGCGTGCCACTGTCCGACCCAGCCAGGGCTCGGGGTTTCTTACCAGGACCAGTCTCGCAGGTGAGCGGGAACTGCTGGATCTGCGGGGCTGAGGTGTTGCCATAATAGTCGGTCTCGTGCACCCACCAGTACGGCCTCTCCCCGAAGAGCAGCCTGGAAGGAAGGCGGGCAGCAGCGGGGCTGCCGGAGTGGGCACGGCCACAGCGCAGCGCCCGCCCCGGCCGGCCGCCAGCAGCAGCACGGGCCGACGTCGAGCAGGCACCAGCGCCCCGGCCCCACAACGGCACCACTCACCACTTGAAGACGAGGTTGAGCCAGTCGCCAATGACGGCCACCCAGAGCAGCCGGATGCCCACGGGCCGACAGAAGTGGAACCAGAGCGGGAAGAGGACGAAGAAGGTGTTGCGGAGGTCAGCCGCGAAGGAGACGAAGAGGAACCAGTGCTGGGCGCCCTTGAAGTGCACCTGCAGCTGGTGCGTGGCCCGCACGCCCGCGTCGTGCAGCAGGTTCATGCCCGCCTCCATCCTCAGCTGCCCACAGTCCCCTCCGGCTGTCCCCACACCGCCACCGCTGCCGCTGCGGTTTTATACCCAGCGGCTCATTTGCCGCCACAGGTCGCTCGTCCCTGCGCTGATCTTTGGACCCAGAACCACTTTTGCCAAAGGTGCATCACCGGGGGCGGGGGGTTACAGCCGCCTCGGGAACAACTTACGTAAAAGGGGAAACCAGCGTGGGTGGCCGGTGCAGTGCTGGGCCCCGCAGCCCCCTTAACCCTTCGGTGCCCTGGCGGGACCACGCACCCCTGTGCTGGCAATGCAGCTCGCTGCTCCCAGCTGCCCCGGTGGGGAGGCTGAAGCCACGGGAGCCGCAGCCTGGGAGCATGCAGTGGCAGCTGTCCCGGACCCTGCTGCAAGGGCAGGGCGCAAAGCTTGTGCAGAAAGGGGACTCCAGCGCCCCGGTTGCTCTGCTCGGGGGGGGCCTCACCTGCGACTGGCTTTGCCTGGCACTGAGGAATTCAACAAACTTGGCTCCAGCATCAAGAATAGTTTCTGAGACAGCAATAAATTCTCCCTGAAAGATTGCACTGCAGGAGCTGCCGGGGGCCCATGGGCGCCAGCCCTGCTTGGGGGGGGAGGGGGGCACGGCGCAAAACCAGGGCTGCAGCCAGAGGCAGGAGAGGGGAAAGGGCACCGGCTGCCTCCTGCATCCTGGCAGGGCTGGACCGAGAGCCATGGGCTGCTGGTAGCCCTTCCTCTCCTGCCGCAGAGGGCGAGGAGGGACGTCGGAGGTCCCAGGGCTGGCAGCCAGTAGCCCTGGGGCTGTGCTGCGCTCGTGGCTGCCCTGGGCTGGGCGACAGAGGTGCCGCCTGCTGCTGTGCTTCCCCACGTTCCTGCCTGGACGGGGCTGCCGGGACCCGTCCCTGCCCCCGTGCACCAGTCCCTGCCAAGCCGGGAAGGAGCTGGCCACCAGGGAACACCGCGTTCCCGCAGCAGCAGGACCCGGGCACGCGCCGCAGCGCCCGACTCTCTCTCCCACGCCGGCACTTTGTCGTTCGCCTGTGCGGGCAGAGTCCACCGGGAAGCCGTGAGGCACCCGGGCAGGCCTGACACGGCGGGGATGGGTGCCAGAAGGCTGCAGGCTCCCACTGCCCCGGGGCTGCACGTGCAGCTGGCGGTGCCTGGGCACGGTTCCACGAGCCGCAGGCTGAGCACACTGGGCTGCAGCCAAGGCCGGCAGCAGAAGAGCCTGCCGGGTACAGCTGTTAACATGCAACCGGCTCAGTTGTCCCCTCTTTTCTTGCTGGAGCCTCCTGGAGCACTGGGGGTGACGCAGCAGCAGCACGGACAAGCCAGGCGAGAGTGCGGTGGGGAAAGGCACCCGGGTGCCTGTTTATTGCAAGTGGTGGGAGGCAGCGCTGCAGGGCCCCACGCCGCCAGCTGCCACCGGGCCCTGCCGGCTCCTGGTGCGCTGTCCTGTGCCCGTACCCGGCCGAGGGAGGCGGTGACATGGGGGCAGGCGCCCTGCACGGCCCCGGCCCCTGGGGGCAGCAAGGACACCTCACTTGGGGGCTGCACCCGGGAGCTGCTGACACCACAGCTCCAGGCATCCAGCCCAGCTGCCTGCTTCCAGCACCTGGGACAAAGTCTCAAGAGGGCTGCAAGGGCAGCTGGAGGCTTTGCACAGGTGGAGGCCTGCAGGCAGCAGCCCGGAGCCAGGGCCAGGCTGCACCCAGGGCACTGGGCTGCAACACAGCACCGGGCGGTATCGGTGGGCCGGGCTGCGGCCATGGCGCTGGGCTGCAACAGGACATCCGCGTCCCCAGGCTGCATCGCTGCACCAAGCTGCACCCGCGGCCCCTGCAGAGCCAGCCCTAGCGCATGCGATGAAGCGGGGGACAGGGGTGGCCACGGGCACCGGGGGGCCGGGCTCAGGGCCGCGGTGGCAGGCTGAGGGTGAGGTTGAGGAAGCCGCTGTAGCTGAAGGGGGGCAGGTGGGGGGCACAGGCGGCTGCCGCGGGCCGGCAGCCCAGGGGGTGGCTGCTGCAGCCCCCCGCCTCCCGCTCGGCCCCGAGGTAGATGCTGTCGGGGGAGTCGGCCGAGGGGTCCTCGTCGAAGTAGTTGTAGGGTCGCAGGATGAAGCCGACGTTGTTGCCCGCCGTCACCGTGTTGGGTACGTCCTCGGCGTGGGGGACGTGCAGGAAGCCCACGGAAATCCAGGCCACCAGGTCCTGGGCAGGAGAGGGGCCGTCACCAGGGTCCTGCCCCCGCGGCAGCTGCCAGCCCCACCACCCTGCTCACCTCGCCAGCGATGGTCTCGTTGTTGATGAAGTCTGCAAAGGCGACGGTGGGCGTCCAGGGGTCGTTCTGGTTGTAGATGCTGGAGCTGGCCGGCTCCTCTTCCTTGTGCCGGGTGACGGCCAGCTGGTACCTGCGGGCCGGGGCGGCGCCGTGGGCCGGGTCCCGCGCTGCGGCTCGCGGCCAGCGGAGCCCCCGGCCCCCAGGCGCCGGCCCCGGGGCCGAAGCGTTTCCCCAGAGGCGAAGCCCCAGCCCGGCGGAGCCCCGGCCCGGCGGAGCCGCCCCGGCCCCAGGGGCGCTGCCCGCGGGCCGCCGAGCTGCGCCACAGGGGTGTCGAAGCCCATCCCGCCCCATCCCGGCCCCCCGCCGCCGCCCCGGCCCCCTGCGCACCTGCCCCAGCTGAGGGCCCGCTCCATGGGGCTGTCGGCGGGCAGGTGCTCCCCGGGGTGGCTGCGGAGCTGCAGGCGGTAGCTGCGCGGGTGCCCCCACCGGTTGGGGCGGGCGCTGGCGAAGGCCACGTAGCGGGGCAGGCGCCCGCCGAGGGGGAAGGCCGCCTCCTCCTCCCGCCGCAGGCGCGCCTTGCGGAGCACGGGCTGCTCGATCGTGTGCTCCCCGCTCCAGGGGTCGCGCAGCCGCTCGTACGCCATGTCCTGCGTCTCCAGCCAGTTCAGCCGCCCTGCGGAGCCCGGGGAGGGAGCGCTCGCGCCGCCGGCCCCAGGCAGGGCCGCGAGGCGCCCGGGCCGCCGCCGCCCCCCGGCACCTACCGCCGACGTCCAGGTCCGCCTTGTAGTGGATGTGGTGGAGGTGCATGGTGCCCAGCGTGTGCGGCCCCACCCTGTTGCCGTAGTTGGTGCCGTGGCCGTGGAAGAAGGAGGAGCTGATGTAGCCGGTGGCGTGGACCTGCACCTCCAGGGCCCCGCTGGCGTAGAACAAGAAGTCCCAGACATAGTCGTAGTTGACGAGGGTGGAGACGGCGCGCAGGACCAGGGCGGTGCGCCGCAGCCCCCCGTAGTAGGCGGAGTGGGCGTCGGAGAAGTGGCGCCGCAGGGGGAGCGCCGTGTCGTGCTCGAAGACGCACAGCGAGGCGCGGCTGGCCTGGGGGGCGTCCGCCTCGGCCAGGTAGTGCCGGTCCACGTAGGTGGCCAGGTAGGGGCAGTCGACGCCCCGCACCAGCTCGTAGGCGAAGCGGCCGATGCCGAAGCTGCCGTCGAGGTAGCGGGTCGACATGCCGCCGGGGCAGTTGGAGCCGTAGAGGGCCAAGGCCTCCTGCAGGCTCAGCTCGTAGAGGAGCCGCTCGCCGCGGTAGCGCACGTCGAAGAGCCGGGGGCCGGAGCTGGGGTTCATGCCGAAGGCGAAGCTCCAGCCCTGGAAGGCGACGCGGTTGTGGTGGACATGGTAGCGGGGACCCTGGGGCTCGTAGGGCAGCGGCGCCGGGGGGCCGGGCGGGTGCCGGGGATGCATCGAGCCGTACATCGCCGCTGCCGCCAACGGCTTCTCGATCCGGACCAGGGGCAGCGAGCCGGCCGCAAACTCAGCCTCCAGGGCCCCAGTGCTGGCAAAGTACCGACCGTTGTAGAAGACCTTGCGCAGGCGCCAGCGAGACACGTCGAGGTCTTTGTGGTCCACCAGCAGCTCCAGCCCCACTGGTGAGAGGAAGAAGCCGGTGCCGGGCACGGCGTGGAAGAAGACGAACCAGGTGCTGCGGTCGCCCGACTGGAAGCCCCGGGGGGCGGTGGTGAGCGCCGCCAGGTCGCTGCCGTCCGTCTCGCAGCACGCAGCCAGGAAGCGCGGTGCCTGGCGCAGCTCCCGCTGCATGAGCGTGTTGATATCCGTGTACTCCTTGCCTGTAACGGGGCGGCGGTGGTACGGCACCTTCCCCCCATACTTCTGCACCGTGACGTCCCGGTGGTACGTCGGCATCGGCAGTGGACCCACCACATACTCCGTGATGTTGGGCTCCAGCTGGTTACCAAAGTACAGGACAGCCAGCGCCTCCCGTGCAGGGCGAGGCCCCCCATCATCCAGGAACCGCAGCACCTCCACCTTGGCAGGGATCTGCACGTCGACCAAGTAGATGCAGTTGTCAGAGGGCAAAGCACGCGAGGCGTCCACCAGCTTCACCCCGAGTTTTTCCTGCAGGTACCGGACCACCTGGACCATTTCTTCTGGGGTCAGATCAGCAAAAACCAGGCTGCGGCCATCGTCAGTGTCCTCCTGCTTCAGGTGCTGGTGCTGACAGACACTGGGTGCCCTTCCTCTGGTCAGCAGCACGCAGACCAAGGCAAATATTGTGGCCAAAGCCAGAATGAGGAGAATGAGCACGGTCTTCACGTTCATGTCTGCCGCAGGGCTGAATGCGCCTGTGGGCTCCGAGCTGCAAAACCCTCGGAGTGACCTGCCAGCGGAAGGGGCTGGTTTTGTTTTTTTCCCGTTTTTTGGACAGGGAACAGCCCAGATGAGTTTGCAGGGAGGGTGCAGGGCCAGAGGGGGATGTCCTCAGACATGCCTAGAATTTGCTGGAAACCATAAAAGGCAACTTTGCTCCACTCCCCCAAACAAGTCACATTTTAAAGTGAACTTAATGCTGCTGCATCTATCCCTCCCGTTTTCCCTCATGCAGCGCTGCAGACTCAGAGCAGACAAATACACTCGCTTGGGGGTATTCTCCCCCTTATTCCTTCTCCCCTTAACCCAGCAGATGGCCAAACGAGTGGAAGAGCTGGCAAGGCCGATGCCTGCCCACATGGCACGCTGTTGAGTGCAGCGCTGCAGCCCCGTCCTGCCCACTAACGGCAGGTCAATGCTGCTGCCTGCGTGTGGGCGTGGGTTGCTGCTGGTGCTGAGCCCACGTATGGGAAGCCACCGCTGGCTCCCTGCTCCAGCAGCACCTCCTGAGTGCTGGCCACGGCCTGGCACAGATGAGGCTGCCAAGAGGAGGATGAAGGCTGCTGAGCCCAGTAAGCATCCTCAGCACCGGGAGCTGCCTTGGCTCTGTCCCTGGCATCACCTCTGGGACCCTGACGCCAGTCCGAGGGCCAGCGGCGCAGCCAGCACCCGCCTCTGCCTTCCACAGAATCTGCCACCATTGCTCACCCCAACCACCCCCCTCCTGCCATCCCGCACCTGGGGGCCACCCCAAGCCTTGGTTTGTGAACACAGAAAACACAGCAACGAGCCAGCACACCCCACCCAGCAGTCACCGCTGCGTCGTAAGAACGAGACACTTGAGATCGCACCAGACTGGAATCAGACTTCATTTCTTTAAACACAAGACAGGCACTACACAAAATTTGCTGCTGTAGCAAAGGGATGACATTTTCCCCCCACTTTCCTCCTGCAACAGATTCAAATTTGGCAACTAGAGAGGGCAATGCATACTCCTATCTGGCAGTATGCCAACAAGGTTATGCCTCCCTTCTACAGAGCACTACTTAAAAGCAATGATAACAAGCAGAGTTATTGTACAACTGGAAATTAAGACAACTTCATTGCAAAAAATGAAAATAAGAGACAGAACAGTCAGCCTAGTGCCTTTGACTGTCTCCTAACACTAAAACCTGTAACATTAAAGCCTGCTCATATTTTTGAAGCCATCATAGGTGAACAGGGGGAAGTTTGGCAAACAGGAGGCCCTTTTGGGCAGGCACGCAACAGAGTTGATTTCACAGGCAGTAAAGTCCTGCTCACTGGTGAAAAACACACCATCATGTGAGTATATGGAAGGATCTAGGTTGTAGTAGTTGTAAGGTCTCAGGAGAAAGCCAACAGAGTTTCCCACAGTCACTGTGTTGGGAATATCCTCAGAGTGTGGGATGTGAAGGAAACCAGTGGTTATCCAGGCAACCAGGTCCTAGACAGGGAAGAGAGTTACATAGCTATTTCCAGAATCTACAGCTGGAGCTACTGAAATCTGCACATAAGCCATGGAAAGTTATAGAAAGCTCAGGAAGGAACCTTCTGACCCTCTGAAACATCCAGTCCAACCCACATTCTCCACACTCAGAGCTCCTCCTTTCCGGGAAAGATTTCCCTCCTTTCCCCAAAGACCAGCCTGCAGCCAGGGCTGAAGACATCCATCAGGCAGAGAGACCTTTGCTCCGATTCCCCCAGCCAATCCCTATTCTTGTGGAGATTTTCCTCACATTTTGCTGGTATTTCTCCATGAGTAGAAATGGACCCACACTCTGGATCTGTGCACTCTGATCAAAGTGATGAACAGATACACAGAAAAGGGGATGCTCAAATCCACTTTCCTCATTCCCTGAGACTCTGCTGCTTTCCCAGCTAAGCCCACTGTCCTGCAAGCAATACCTAGGATTGCTCAGCTGGTCTTTTGGGGGCAGCTCCAATGCTCTCGCTTAGCCTGTGGTCAGGTATTACAAGCTTCAGCACTACACACCACAGCTCACCTCATTAGTGATGGTTTCGTTGTTGATGAAGTTAGCAAAAGCAACAGTGGGCGTCCATGGGTCATTCTGGTTGTAGATACTGGTGCTGGTGGGCTCCTCTTCCTTTCGCCTGGTGACAGCCAACTTGTACCTGAGGACCAGAAAAGAGGTAGGAACCTCTCGCAGCAGCTGCAGGCGAGGGCAGGGAGATGCCATTCTAGGACCTGCAAGGCTTCTTACAAGCATTTACTGGCCATGGAGGGTAAGAGCTCCAACACAAGGTGGGGATGCAACCTGGGGAGTCTAAAGGTGACCAAAGCGACCGTTGATGATGAGAAAAGGGACAAGGGGTTTGTCTTGGAGGCCAAGGGCCAGAGCATGCTATGGGCACCCATCACAGGTAAAGCAGAAACCCATTTTAAGGAAGGGATGGTAAAAGCATTGCCAGGGTGCCAAAAGCTCAGGGAGTGCACAGGTAACAGCCTCCTTGGGCAGGGCATAGCTAAATGTTACTCCCTGGAGAATCTGCAAATCTCAAGACTGATCCTACAGAGTAACCCCCACCCAAGGGATCGTCTGTCAGGTCCATGAAATCTGGAGAACCTGATGCCACTGTTAGGAGAGCAGCCTGACCTTGCCCAGCTGATGGCCCTCTCCATCGAGCTGGTTTCGGGCACGTGATCCCCTGCAAAATTGATGATCTGGATCCTGTAACCACGCTGATGACCCCACTTGTTTTTGCTGTTGGCTGCAAAGTAGATGTATCTGGGCATCTTTGACTGGTGCCGGAACGCAGCCTGGTCCTCTACATCCAGGACTTTCTTTGTGAGTCGTGGCTGCTCTATCTGCTGCTCTGGGCTCCAGGGGGCCCGTGCCATCTCAAACACCATGTCATGGGCCACCAGGGAGTTTCTCACCCCTACAAGACAAAAGCAAAGCCACTGAGGAGCTTCCCTGCAGTCGCCTGCTCCCCACAGACACAACTGCAGTTACGGCTTGTTTTCCCCATCCTCCCTCCCACACCCTAGGTTCTGAGTGCTGTTTTCTGTATGTGAGAACAGTTGCTTCTCTGCAGCTCCACAGCAGCATGGCTGTGCACTTACCTAACCCAGACAACAACACTCCAGGGCACACACTACTGCCCACGCAGACTCTTGCCCTTTGTGAGGAATCAGAAGATGGAAGTCCTGTCCCAGTGCAGAAAAACAAGTTTGCTTACCAGTGCGAGCCCAGCCTAATTAACCCAAGCACCTGATGGCCCAGCCATTGCTGTTCTGCTCATTAGAATCATAGAATCAGTAAGGTTGGAAGGGACATCTAGAGATCATCTAGTCCAACCCCCCACACACACTCAGCAGGGTCACCTAGAGCATGTTAGACAGGGTTTCATCCAGGCAGCCCTTGAATATCTCCAGAGAAGGAGACTCCACAACCTCTCTGGGCAACCTGAATTCCAGTGCTCTGCCACTCTCAGAGTGAAGAAATTCCCCCTCACGTTCGTTCAGGCGGAACTTCCTGTGGTTCAATTTGTGCCCATTGCCTCTTTTCCTGTCATATGGGACAGCTGAAAAGAGTTTGTCCCCATCCCCTTGACACCCTCCCTTCAGGTACTTATACACATTGATAAGATCCCCCCTCAGTCTTCTCTTCCCCAGGCTAAACAGGCCCAGCTCTCGCAGCCGTTCCTCATAGTGCAGGTGCTCCAGCCCCCTGATCATCTTTGTAGCCCTACGCTGGACTCTCTCCGGCAGCTCCATGTCTCTCTTGTACTGCAGAGCCCAGAACTGGACACAGGACTCGAGATGAGGCCTCCCCAGGGCTGAGGAGAGGGGCAGGATCACCTCCCTCGACCTGCTGGCAACACTCTTCCTAATGCACCCAAGGATACCATTGGCCTTCCTGGCCACAAGGGCACATTGCTGGCTCATGGTCAACTTCTCATCCACCAGCACTCCCAAGTCTTTCTCTGCAGAGCTGCTCTCCAGCAGGTCAGCCCCCAGCTCGTACTGGTGCCTAGGGTTATTTTTCCCCAGGTGCAGGACTCTGCACTTGCCCTTGTTGAACCTCGTGAGGTTCCTCTCTGCCCAACTCTCCAGCCTGTCCAGGTCTCTCTGAATAGCAGCACAGCCCTCAGGTGTATCAGCCACTCCTCCCAGCTTAATATCATCAACAGGATTAGTAAGCATCCTGCAGGCAGGGGAACAATGCAAAGAATACAGGCTCCAAGCACATTTGCACATCACAGAACTTGAGTAGTTCTGTGCAGTTCAGGTCTTTCCACAAACAACATTTGTCAGCCAGAGGCTCAGACCACCAGGAGAGGCACAAGAGCAAATAAGTCTGGGGATAAATTGGGCAGGAGCTGGCTGAGAGCACTCTAATGCCAGCATCAGCATGGCAGTGTCCAGGGGGAACTGACGGGGCGGGGGGGGGGGAGGCTGTGGTTAGCCCCCCAACTGCCAGGTCAGGCAGGCCAGCTGTAAACTGTTGCCAAGCTCCTCAGTCTGGGCAGGTGGCACAACTCCCTCACATGCCCTACTCGCCTCTGTGCCATGTAGAGTTTCCTAGTTTGTGTAGAAGTCATTCCATACAGGAATTTCTGGCCATCCTGGACTTGACCAGAC
Source organism: Rhea pennata (assembly GCF_028389875.1). NCBI lineage: Eukaryota > Metazoa > Chordata > Aves > Rheiformes > Rheidae > Rhea > Rhea pennata. The sequence continues at coordinate 386,225 of NC_084688.1, forward strand.
CCTTGGGTCTTGCTTATGCTACAGAGATAGCAAGATTGTAGTCCTGAGCCAGGACTCACCTGAACATGCTGCAGTGGAGGTCAGTGCCAGAAGCCAGAGACCTAGGGAAAAATATCCACATCCAGCAACTACCATGGTTCTTGCTTGCTTCCATTCTATGAAGTGAGCAAAACTTCTAATCCCACACCTTCCTTTTCAGTGATAGTCTGATATTCTGCCTGCCTTTTCCATATTTTTCCATTTTGCAATCCTCTGCCCTGGTCCAAGTACTCAAACTCATCCTAAAACCACATAGAACGGTCTTTAATTTTGTGTTTCCCAATTATAAGAGAAATGGAAAATTTTTTAATATATAACAAGGGCATGAGGCAGATGCTATTTCAGCAGGAGGGCGAGGACAGAACACATTTGTGACAGAGGTGCAGTACATAAACGGTAGTGGAAAAGCTAATAAACTGCAGCCTGTACTCCAGACTAGGAGGCCAATTCTCGACCACAGTTCTGTGGCTTATCAATGTAAAGACACGCATTAAGGAAGACAAGACCCAGACCTACCTCCCACATCCAAGTCCACTTTATAGTTGATGGAATGGGTATGTATCGTGCCCAGCGTGTGCTCCCAAACCCTATTGCCGTATCTCAGACCATCCCCATGGAGGAAGGATGAGCTCATGTACCCCGTGGCCTGGACTTTGACTTCAATGGCCCCATTCTGGTAGAAGATGAAGTCCCACACATAGTCGTAGTTGCCCAAAGTTGCAATGGAACGAACAATCACAGCAGAGTTGACTAGTCCCCCATAGTAAAAGGACTGCAAGTTGGAGTAGTGGCGCCTCAGAGGAGAGCCCAGGTTCTGCTCAAAAATGCAGATGGCATTTTTAGCAATTCTGGAGACTTGAGACTGAGCAAGGTAGTGCACGTCCACGTAAGTTGCTGAATATGGGCAGTCGACACCTCGCACTAAGGGAGAGCTGAAGCGCCCAATGCCAAAGCTCCCATCCATGTACCTCGTTGACATCCCTCCAGGACAGTTGGAGCCATACACTGACAAGGCCTCTTGAACACTGATCTCATAGGCAATCCTCTCTCCCTGATACCTGATGTCAAACAGGCGCATGCCTGTGTTCACGCTCATCCCAAAGGCAAAGCTCCAGGCCTGGAAGATGATGTGGTTGTTCTTGATGCTGTAGCGGGGACCCTGGGGCTCATACTGCACAGGAAACATTGCTGCAGGAGGTGCTCGCGGCTTCATGGATGAGAAGTCCCCATCCCATGGGGCTTTCTTCACTTTCTCCACGTTAATGCGGCCCTGCACATAGGCACTCTCCAGCTGCACCATGTCCCTGTAGTACTGCCCATTATAGAAGACACCGCTCACCGCCCACTGGGAGATGTCCAGGTTGCTGTGGTCTACCAGCACCTCCAGCCCCACAGGGTGCAGGAAGAACCCACTCACATTCTGAAACAAAACGAACCAGGTGGTCCGATCTCCAGACTGGAAACCACGTGGGGGGCTGTGATTTGAAATATCATGTTGGTGCCATTGTACTTAAACACTTCTTTTAATAGGTTGGGGCTGCAGCAAATGCCACTACCTTTAAGAACATTCCCACTTGCTCATAGTCCCTGCCTAGCACCAGTCTGTAGTGGTACGGCACCTTCCCCCCATACTTCTGCACCGTGACATCCCGGTGGTACGTCGGCATCGGCAGTGGACCCACCACATACTCCGTGACGTTGGGCTCCGGCTGGTTACCAAAGTACAGGACAGCCAGCGCCTCCCGTGCAGGGCGAGGCCCCCCATCATCCAGGAACCGCAGCACCTCCACCTTGGCAGGAACCTGCACATCAATGTAGGAGATGCAGTTGTCAGAGGGCAAAGCACGCGAGGCATCCACCAGCTTCACCCCGAGTTTTTCCTGCAGGTACCGGACCACCTGGACCATTTCTTCTGGGGTCAGATTAGCAAAAACCAGGCTCTGGCTCCTGGACCCAGTCTTCTCCATATTGCGAGACTGGTACTCACAGCTTGCTGATCGCCTCCCTCTGCTCAGCAAGATGCAGGAGAGAATGAAAGTTATCACTGCAGCCCCAACCAGGAGAACATAGGGCAGTCTTGGCTTCATCTCTCCAAATACAGAGACAGCTTGTAGTGTTCAGCCGCAGTATCTAGAACACAGCTCTCACAGGCAGACCAGACTCTAATCCTGCTCCTGACTGTGGGTTTAAAGGTGTCACTTATGAAGTGGGGAAGGTCTGGAGCTCACACGTGACTCAGTTTGCAGATCACAGGTCCCAGCCAGTGCAGCCTGTTTCTTCCCCACTGCAGACACGCCAAGGAAGCAAGCTGCAGAGCTGGTGCTTGACTTGCTCCCCAAGTTACTGATTACTTTCTCCATCACACAAAAAATACCAGGAAGAGCCTGGGCCTTGGTCTGCCTACGCCACCTTTGCTTCTCCCAGCAACACAGCCCATCTTGCCCTATGCAAGCATGAACTCACCAGCCCTTACCTTTAGCACCATCAGCACACCTGCATTCAAGGTACAACGGCCAGTCCAAAACACAAACTCACAAGCTCACAAGAGGTGTGTGAGCAACCCACCACCCGCCCTTCATTGTCTCTACTCCCACTGTCCGCAGTGCACTGGCTGGTGCTGCACCAAAATTGTGCTCGCACACTCTGAGAAGTGGTGTCAAGGCACAGACTCCAACACCACGTCTGGAGCCAGGTGCAGGACACAGGCTGACACAAGTGCAGTGCCACTGCCAGGGAGGCTCAGCAGGTCTGACCCTTTCCGTACATGGGGTCCTTAGGATCAGTCTCTCTCCCAAACTGCCTGCCAAGGCTGGCACTTTGGATGCCTCTGCACGGCCTGTTCTTGCTGTTGCCCATTCTCTGCTGTCTCCAGGTCTTCCCTACCCCCTAAGTGAAGAGGTCTGGCTGCTCCAGTTCTGGCTCTGACTACAGGCAGACTGGCAGGAGCTGAGGACGACTGCCCAAAACAGGAAAAACCTTCCTGGTGAGGACAGGCAACCTCCAGTGAACCCCAGGCAGCAAGCAACTGTAAGCCACAGTCTGCATCTGTGAGGGCTGCAGGAAGAAGAACAGCAGCCACATAGGCAATACCAGGTGAGACCAATCCCCATCTAGCCCTTCTCTCTCCACCCCAATACCACTGCAGCTGACATGATCCTTAGACAGGAGCCAAGATGGACAAAAATGGTGACCTGCAGGAAACAATTCAGCATTCCCACCCACGCAGCTCAAAAAAAAATCCTTCTCTGCACAGAACTGTCTCAGTGACCAGGATAGCACCAAGCAGCCCTTTCAAGACACAGTGCAAGGACATGGGGGCTGGAGCCTGCCTCCCTATGTCTGTGTGCCCCAGGTCTGCCCCTGTGCTGGCCCACTAGCTTTTGCAAGGTTGACCCTACATGGTCCCAAATTAGGCCCAAGCTCTGCTTAAGGCAGCAGCCTGTGTTACGCTACAAGTATTTGTGGATGGCATTCTAGCCAAAGATCATGGTCCATGCACTTTGCACTCTGATGAGGTCAGAAGTTAGAAGCATAGGAGGAGGGGCTGGACTGGGGCTGAAGTCACCACTGCCCTGGCTACCACTGCTGTCAAGATCATGTTATTTTAACAATTTATGTTTTCATTCACAGTTCCATCCAGGAAATAGTGGCCTGTTTTCCCTGCAGGTCCCATACCAGCCTAGTCTCAGGACATACAAAACCTATAAGGTAGAACAATATATTTTTGTTGTGCTGCAGTTTTGTCTTTCCTGCCTTGCTGAACTTAGGTGTTCTCTAGGGCTATTCAAGCACACCATATTGCCACTAGTCTCAGTGCTCCGGATGAGCATTATCATTCCCTTGATAAATGGCACATGTCCAGGATTTTACACGTTACCCCAACAGTACTTCACTGTAACCAAGGCTCAGGATCTGTAAACAAAACAAGGGGCAAGCAGTCACAGAAGAGGGCCTTGCCACTAGGCAGGAACCATGTTTAGCACGTTTTCAAGCCTTGCTTACAAGAGGGGAACGAGTATCAGCTCCGCTTTTAACCATAATGAAAACGGCAGCATCTTGGTACAAACACCACTTCACGCAAAAAACATGTGCCTAGATCAAATGCTTGTACTGGAATTAACTGCAGCTTAACATATATAGGTTTCTGATTGCTCTGCACAAATCCAGCAGACTGTGCATTACTAGACTGGCATTTCTTCTTGTGCTGAAGTTCACTATCTACCAGTGATCTTTTTGGTCTTGTGCAGATATAAAACATTTTTCTACCTTTTACATAAGCAGGTTTCAATAATAGACATCTAACACTGTCAGTCTATGCTCTCAACATCACTGCCCTAGCAGTTTGCTGAAATGCAGTTACCAGAGTAGCCTTCAAACAGGAAGCAAAACCAGATCTTTCACCCCAGAATCCTTGAGCCTTCCCAGGGGCAGTCAACATCAGCATTTAATTGTTTAGTCCACCAGATGGTGCAGCAGAGAGCTAGTCTGCAGACTGAAATAGCTCTTCTGCAGGGATCCACTGCCAGGAAACATGACTGTGTGCAGCAGCAGGGGAAATTCACTGGCTTGCTGCAGTGGCTTTGCAGTCCAAGTCTCAAGATCCAAGTTACAAGTGTTTCCACAAAAGAGAAGCAGAAATAGAGCGGCACAAGTTCAGCCCTGGAGCACACCACTTCAGCAGCCCTGCGTTACACTGGGCAGTTGAGACTTAAGAAGGGATTTTCCCAAGTTACAAGGAGAGTGTGCCAGGACCAGCACTAGACCTAGCAAGAACAGGCTCACTCATCCAGTCCTGCAGACAGGGCTCTCTGCCCTGTCTGCCTGGCTATGCTTCTGGCAACACACAGAGTGCCAGCTGTGAGGCCTCAAGGAGACAGATGTTTTTAAGCAGCTACCTTTTATACTTTCCCTGGGCTGAGCAAAGACCTCCCAGACAATTCCCACTGCATTCAACTAGGTGCCTTTGACAAATTATCTTATGTGTAAAAGAGTAATTTTGCACCGAAGGACATTAGGAGAGGGAAAAAGCAGGATTCTGATGACAATTATGAGGAGCTCTACAGACTAGGAGGCCAATTCTCGACCACAGTTCTGTGGCTTATCAATGTAAAGACACGCATTAAGGAAGACAAGACCCAGACCTACCTCCCACATCCAAGTCCACTTTATAGTTGATGGAATGGGTATGTATCGTGCCCAGCGTGTGCTCCCAAACCCTATTGCCGTATCTCAGACCATCCCCATGGAGGAAGGATGAGCTCATGTACCCCGTGGCCTGGACTTTGACTTCAATGGCCCCATTCTGGTAGAAGATGAAGTCCCACACATAGTCGTAGTTGCCCAAAGTTGCAATGGAACGAACAATCACAGCAGAGTTGACTAGTCCCCCATAGTAAAAGGACTGCAAGTTGGAGTAGTGGCGCCTCAGAGGAGAGCCCAGGTTCTGCTCAAAAATGCAGATGGCATTTTTAGCAATTCTGGAGACTTGAGACTGAGCAAGGTAGTGCACGTCCACGTAAGTTGCTGAATATGGGCAGTCGACACCTCGCACTAAGGGAGAGCTGAAGCGCCCAATGCCAAAGCTCCCATCCATGTACCTCGTTGACATCCCTCCAGGACAGTTGGAGCCATACACTGACAAGGCCTCTTGAACACTGATCTCATAGGCAATCCTCTCTCCCTGATACCTGATGTCAAACAGGCGCATGCCTGTGTTCACGCTCATCCCAAAGGCAAAGCTCCAGGCCTGGAAGATGATGTGGTTGTTCTTGATGCTGTAGCGGGGACCCTGGGGCTCATACTGCACAGGAAACATTGCTGCAGGAGGTGCTCGCGGCTTCATGGATGAGAAGTCCCCATCCCATGGGGCTTTCTTCACTTTCTCCACGTTAATGCGGCCCTGCACATAGGCACTCTCCAGCTGCACCATGTCCCTGTAGTACTGCCCATTATAGAAGACACCGCTCACCGCCCACTGGGAGATGTCCAGGTTGCTGTGGTCTACCAGCACCTCCAGCCCCACAGGGTGCAGGAAGAACCCACTCACATTCTGAAACAAAACGAACCAGGTGGTCCGATCTCCAGACTGGAAACCACGTGGAGCTGTTGTCATGGCTGCTAAACTGGTTTCATTATATTCAATTACTTGATGCATGAAAGATGGAGCTGTGGGGAACACTTCACTCTTTAAAAACTCTGCAATCTGTTTGTATTCAACAGCCAATGTTGGTCTGCGGTGGTACGGCACCTTCCCCCCATACTTCTGCACCGTGACATCCCGGTGGTACGTCGGCATCGGCAGTGGACCCACCACATACTCCGTGACGTTGGGCTCCGGCTGGTTACCAAAGTACAGGACAGCCAGCGCCTCCCGTGCAGGGCGAGGCCCCCCATCATCCAGGAACCGCAGCACCTCCACCTTGGCAGGGATCTGCACGTCGACCAAGTAGATGCAGTTGTCAGAGGGCAACGCATGCGAGGCATCCACCAGCTTCACCCCGAGTTTTTCCTGCAGGTACCGGACCACCTGGACCATTTCTTCTGGGGTCAGATCAGCAAAAACCAGGCTGTGGCCATCATCGGTGTCCTCCTGCTCTGGTCGCTGGCAGACACTGGGTGCCCTTCCCCTGGTCAGCAGCACACAGATCAGGGCAAATATCGTGGCCAAAGCCAGAATGAGGAGGATGAGCACTGTTTTCATGTTCATCTCCACTGCAGATTTTGAGGCTTTTAATAGAGCTTCCAGAGCAGGTTTTCCAGCTGCTGCCTCTGTCAGTTTATGGTGTACTGGATAGATTAGCACAGAAAGTACAAAAGACTGGGAGAGGCTAGGGGAGGAGATCTGAAATTCGTGGTGACCAGAAAGGGCAGTTCTCCACTCTCAGCTTCAGTGTGCTCTGTCTTCCTCCAAGAAGAGTTCTCTGAAAGAACTAGTAGAGATGCAGGATCAGTGACTCAGACAAATTTCACATCATTCTGTTACTTTTTCAGTCCAACCAACTTCCTGAGGCTGCCTGTAAAAACGAAGATCATTTAGTCAGCCTGAGGTGGCTGGGACCATTGTGAAGCTCTTATAAGCTGAGAACTGCTGTCACACTGTAGAATTTCACCTCTCTGCAACTCACCGAGTCTCCTTGTTTATCAGGCTGTTTCCTTGTAAACACACTCCGTGGCATCATGATTTCAAGCTAGTTAAGAGTTCCTTTTTTTTTTTTTCCCCTCTTTTTAATCTTCCACATGGTAGCCTTTGCTGAAAACACATCCATCTGTGTAGCAGTAGAAAAACTTTGGCAGGCGTGGAGAAATGTAGTTTGGGACGAGATTCAGGCCCCACTGCACAGTGAACAATTAGCTCTTAGTTTGCACCTTTGAATAGTAATTAACCAATTATTCCCCCCAGCACTCCACTGAGACAAGATCAAGCAGCTTTTGTTTCTACCTCAGATTCAAAGATAAACTGAGGTGCAGCTTCTGAGAAATTCCCTCAAGGACCAGGACAAACACCCCAATCTCTGCTCTGCCTTTGGCATCCAAGCAGGGAGGTGATGGCAGTGCCAGATATCACCATGCTGCCAGTCTCTCCTGCTCCCCAGGCTGAGCTGCCACCTCCAGAATTCCTACCAGTAAAAGGCTGTGAAAACTGCTTTCAGACAGTGTCATAGGTGAAGTCTCCTTACTGGTTCACAGCACTCTTGAAAAGGCTGAGCAGAAGGTAAGAGCCAGGCAACAGGACTCAGTACTCTGTTCCGCCACAGTGTAGGTGCTTGAGGTGGACAAGACGCACAGCTTTAGGTACAATCCCTGCCTGTTCTTGAGCAGTGCTAAGAAGCATAAGGAATGCAAGAGAACCAAGGCTGTAGATTCAACACGACATTTCCACTCCTGCTGCCAGCCTCACCTCACCTCACCCTGGCCTTCCCTTCCTCCTCCCATCAGAGTTTCCTGGTGGGAGACAGGCCCTCCTCCCTTGGTACTGCCTCGAGTTCTTCCTCTGCAGCAGATCTTGCCCTGGTCTCAGTTTCTCCTCACTGTCCTCCTGCAGCACTTACCAGATACCACACTGGTAGGCAGAAGGCCATGTTGCTATAGGACACAGTCCATTATCCTCACCACCGCTGGCAGCCCTCAGACTTCTTTAGCCGAGGCTGCAGCTGTGAAGACAAGAGAAATGCACGCATGTTCACTTCATTGCCAGCAAGCACCATTCCTGTCTCACTGGCAATCACACCAGTGAGGCCCATGTGAACCACAAAAGTCAAGTTACATGGCCCCTCTGACATGAAAACAAGCAATGGGGAGAGACAGGCCATTAGAAAAGAGCCTTGGCTACAAGGGATGTAACAGCTACAGGTTTCAGAGGTATGCCCTTCTCATCAACTTCTAACTAGCCTCTAATAGCAGAGTAAGATGTCTCTGAGTAGCTCCAAATTAAGCACAGAAGTTTTGACTTTCAAGTCAATCTCTCAGTCTGTGAGGTCAACAAGGCTTCCAGGATCATTTAGGGTTAGGCTAGAGAGCAAAATTCCCTTTTAGTGCAAGTCTGGTACATAATATCCCATCTTAAAAATAGTGCAGAGAGAAGAAAGGGAGTACTATCATCCCATTTGAGCAGGTTTGCAGCAGTCAGGGCATGCCTCCTGCCTCCTAGAAATTTAACAAGTGTTCTGCTGCAACAAACACCTGCACAGCTGAGCTGAGACTGCTACATGAACCTCTGAGACTGCATGTACAATGTCCACATTCACATTTCCTTAAAGAAGTGCAAAAGACCAGATCATTTAGTTTTGACTCTTCCTCCAAACTTTGTCTTTTATGTCACAAGTCCCTAACAGTCAAGGCATAGGCTGCAATTAGAGAAGATCTTTTTCTGAGCAGTATGACAGTGGTTTAAGAGACCTGGATAAACTTCATAGGCCTTACTGCCACACAAATCGTGACTCAGTCCTATAACTTGCCTGTGAGATGTCTGGAAACAAACGAACTATGGGAACACTTATTTCTGTGTATGTCTGGTGTTTGAAACAGAAGGAAAAACATAAACCCTAATCTGTAATGACATCCCTATGACAAACAAACCCACAGCACACACCCCTGATCTTCAGGATATATCTGGCACAAATGAAGCTCTTTCTGTGCTGTCTCTGCCCCATTACAGAATATGCACCACAGATGTCATGATTAATATCACATATTTAATACCATCTACTTTTGTTGTATTTTTAAAAATGAAGACCTTTAAACATGTTACAAGCAACACAAGAATCAACCTCTGTTCTTTGGGAGCTCTGTTTCACAATAAACAGAACAACCTTAAATACATCTCCATTTTGCAGTAGAAACTTCAGGAAGCACAGTAATTATCTGAGCTTGCTGAGTCAAGAAACCTGTGTCAACACCTAGCAATGAAGAGTGATCAGGGATCTTTAAGGGCCACACATATGACTGAACTGCTTGTGTACGTTCTCTGAAAGATGGTGCCTGAAGCAGCTCAAAGCTAACCTAGAATTTTTAAAATGATATGTCTCACAAACAGTAGCATAACTTGTTTATGATGTGTTTGGCACACATTCGTCCCACACCTCATCAGTCTGACTAACCCATGACTCTCCTACACCTAACACGGAGGGTTCACATCCTGATATTTATTTTGGCCATATGGTTACTTTTAGGTACTGCCCATTCATACTACTTGCCACATTCCCCAAGCAGAACAGGGAAGGCAGGATTTTGCTCTACTTTGCTCACATAGAAAGGTAGGGGTGGCAAAAATAGTCTCTGAAATTTACAGTAAACAAAACTAAAGACAGACATGTTGCAGCTGAGGGGAAACTCAGAATCAGTGACTGCCAAGCAGGTGAGTAAAGAGTACAGTACAAAGTACTGCTCACCAGCAGTCTGGGCATTGACACGCCTTAAGCAAGCCCCAAGCCAGATCTCAGACTTTGGAAAACTCCCACTCCCATTATCACATCTCATATGGTCAGCTTGTGTAAAACAGAAGAGTGGAAATGGTTTGAACCATTGAACCATTCCATTCTGGCAATGTTTGTGTCTGCACACAACTGCTGTGCCTTTATTCTCCTTTCAAAAGCTTTAACAGTAACTGCACTTAAGCTGGGATGCTTCAAGAATCTGAATTCAAGCTCTGATGGCATGTTGCCACTTCTGGAGAGCAAAGCAGAAAAACACTGCAGTGAAACTGAGGGGTGAAGATCACAGACAACAAACCCTTTCCTGCTCCTGTGGATGAGCCCATGCTCCCTATCAACACCTGTCAATACAAACTGTCTTGGATGCTCCTTCTTTCTACAGAACTGCTGGCACAGGATACCTGAATATTTTATTTCTTCTGGTTGTGGTGAGGTGGTAACCCTCATGCTGTACCACGTTGGGCCCTGTCAAAAGCAATCCTCCTGAGCTCTAGCTCCAGCTGATTTAGCCCCAATGGATTTGTTTTCAGCTCTATTCCTGCCTTCCTAGGAGCAGCTCTCGTACAACAGCAGGACTTTCCCATACCACCGGAAGCACCACGCAGCAGTCTGCCCTGCAGGACATGTCTGTCCACAAGATGCTGCTCCTGTTTCTCAGAGGCTGAAGATTTTAGGGCTGGATGCACCCAGGAGCCCAGGGCTCAGCCCAGGCCAAGCAACACTGCTCAGGCTGGATCAAGGGCCCCACCTAGTGGCACCCAGGTCAGAAGGGGAGACGAAACTCCTTTCACCCAGGTGCACAGTTCTGTGTTTCCCAAGGAGCATGCTCACAGAATGGGCCTGGAAACCACCACCTGGTGGACACACTGTTTAGCGAACAAGAGTGCTAAGCACTAAAGAGCAGGTTTCTGCAACCCAGGTTGTGGTATAACAGGCACAGACAAAGTGGAATGAAAACAAGGACATTCCTCCAGGTAGAGGTGAAGACAGCTTTGACCCAGGGGGATAAAGGGCAGGTTTATATTTCCTTAGGCATCACACGCACAGAGGAACCAAGAGAATGGACTATGCACTGAATATATGTACCAGGTGTGATATTCAACATGCCTGCCCCAAGACAATACTGCAGACACCTACTCAGCAGAGATGCAGCAGTAGCCATGGAGCAGGTTCCAGACTCTTACAGAAGCATCAGGCAAATTGCATCTGTTTTAACTGAGATGACCTTAGTCCAACACACTGGGTTAGAGTGGGACAGATCACATCAAACCCAAGACGTTGGGCCTACTGTAAGACGTGCTAAAGTAAGAGAAACAACCTACAAAGCAGCACACAGTGATGCACAACACAGTCAATAAGAGGAACAAGGGCAATGCAGGGAAGGAACTGGATATGAAGCAGGACCAGAACAGACATTAACACTGCACAGCCTGTCCAAGAGCTCAGTATCACACACAAGGGTCTAGCTTAAAAGAATTCAAAGTACCTTATTTTAATTTCTTGACATGGTAAAAGTTTACACACTTTCATCTGGCAAAGAGAGCTGAACAAATTAAAAGGAATCAATACAAAGAAACACAAGGGGAATTGCTGCTCCCAGACAGCAGCTAGAACGCAGTTGGTTTGTTACTGAATATTTATTAGCGGGAAGACTAAGAGTTGACTTACTACAAACAACAACAAAAGAGTCTATAGAAAGGGCCAGGGGCCCTCCATACTCTGGGCAAATCCCTGGGAAACCAGCAAGAGACAACATGGCTCTTAGATGTGGAAGCAGAAGAAACAAAGTTTAAAAGAAAAAAAAAAAAAGGAGAAAGTTCATTCCATTTGTCACTGTATGTTACAATGAAGTTAACAGAACTATTAAGGCTACTGCACAATAAGAATATACGGGTGTAACAGTGAGACCCGGGAAACAGCAAGGTTCCAGAAAAAAAAAAAAGATTTAACATTCCCTGAATAAGGGACTTAGTAGAAATACTATAAATAAGAAAATTTTGGAGCCTGCAGCGTTATGGGCCCATTTCCCACACATAAAAACTGACACAACACAGTCATTTCCAAAGGGGTTTGTAATGGACCATGAAACGTTCCAGAGGCTTAGAGGAGTCACCAGGCACACAAGTGTACCCTTTTGCAGGAGAAAGACTACAAGGTTTGCAATACCATGTGGTTATGGCCATCCTCATCTCCAAGGACCAGCTGTTGCAGCTGGCCTGCTCTGCCCAGACAGCAGGAAGCACTGCCAGGAGACAGCAGGTCACAGTCTAACTGTGTGTGGAGACTATTAGGGCTTTAGTATCAGACCTCCAGCCCTTCCTCTCTCTCAACCTGGGCAAAAACATCTCACGCTAAAGGGGCACTAGGACACATGTGAAGTAACATTGGTTTTACCCAAGGAAGTGGCTCTAGTCAAGTAGCAAACAGGAGCAGAGGCCACCTGAGGTCATGACCAGCCAGTACAGCAGCCAGCCCTAGCTAAAAGCACCACCTTGCAACTCTGCACTGATTTAGCTATAATTCACAAGGTGGAGACAGATGGGGCAGGCTCTACTGAGTAAGAGAAGAGCCAGGAAGAGTGAAGACCTCTCAATGGCACTGCAGCACGGCTGCTGCCACCAGCCTAGAAGGGACAGATTCCCTCTTCATTACAATTGGTCAGTGCAGAGCATGGGCAGAGGAATCAGCTAGAGACAGTCCTGAAAAGCGCTGGCATATCAACCACTGCATCACCACTTGGGCTTGGTCTCACACTGCAGACTGTCTGCCCCATTCCCAGAGACACCCATGGAGCCTCCAGCCAAGAGACAGGACAGGACAAGGGCTTGGTCTCTAGCATAGTTCCTACTCAGGTAGGAAGAAAGGCATGAAGGAATGTCCCTCCCCAGCTGATGCTCTCAACTCCACAGTAGCCTCCAGGGCATCCCAAAGCAGTGAGACCTTCTCATTACCAGTTACTAGAGGGAGGGAGAGCTCCTGAGACTGAACAAAACCAATCACAGAACTAGGTGAGAATTTCTTTAGAGTTTAACTAAGAGTGCGATACTATTTCCAGCCAGTTTCCCATCTCGATAGTCACGTAACAAACCAAGGCAATGACGGTCTTTAGTTGACTGAACAGTTCTCAAGTTCAAACGTTGACACTTAATAGAGGGTCTCAGCATTGCTGCTCCGAGGCCTCTTGATCTTCTCAATGTTTTTAAGGATCATGTCATGCAAAGTGACCTGCAAAAAGGGAGAACACAACTCAGACAAGAAGGGTGAAGTTATTCAGTGTTTGGCTTTCACAATAAGCAAAACAGCAATACAGCTCACCTTCACACTACACTCAGCCTCTACCTGCAATCACATATCTAGTTTGAAAAAAAATGGCTTCTTTCAACAAGAAGCCACTACATGCAACATTAAAGAGAGAAAACTTCTTCATACAGCCTGGGAATGACTTAGTACCACCTGAGCAGTTTAGGATCAAAGGTTCCCACAAAAGTGCAATGAATACTCTACAGTGGACTCCTGTCAACACTCAGCTGGGAACACCGGTCTCTGGAGAATGGTGGAGAGGCAATACACCATTAGGTCTTCTTAACACAGCCAAAGCAGACCAGGGGAGTAGACAGGCTTCTTGCCAAGAAAAGGTATAATCACACAGAAAGGGGAAAGCAGCAGAAAGATCAAGGCTGCTTTCTCCACTGCTGTGTGGGTAGCCAGTGGGAGCTCCATTTCTCACTTACATATTGATTCCTCAGCTCTGAAATGATCAGACGCAGACTAATGTACTCCTTCTCATCGATCTCTGTCACTGTGCGGCGGTAGTCCTCCTACAGAGAGATGTACAGGTGAGTGGCCTGAGCCCAGCTGTGTCTCCCATGCGTAAGAGAAGTTGGTACAGCTTTTACAAAAGAATCTCCCCTTCAGCTTGCTCTCTTCTAACACAGATGCCCTGCATCCCTGCATGATTCCCCCCTTTTCCCATAGGGCCCCCAAAGCTGAGAAAGGACAGCGATGAAGCAGCCCAAAGAGTCCCCCAAAGCAGCAGCACATGACATATAAAGCTCTATTTCCCTGTTTACTTACCACATGAGGGTACTTAGCTATTTTGGAAACCAACTTTGCTCTTGTGATATAGTATCTGGTAGGGAAAAAAAAAAAAGAGAGAGAGAGAGAGAGACTAAAAGTCAGATAAATAGCAGCAAGATTTCTAGGCCCACCCTGCCTTAGAAAAAGCTAGGGAACCTTCTCCAAGCAGGTTACTTTTCCCAAGAGGGCCCCACAAAGGGCTCTGCTCTTTCACACCTACCTAGAAATCTGGTCCAGGTAGGACGCAGCCTCACTCTCCACAGTTCGAAGCTCAGCCACTGTTTCCTCCTGCAAGGAAGCCAAGAACGCCATTAGCTTCACAAGACTGCTGCTGGCCTTCAGGGCTCTAAGAGTGACAGCTCTTAGCAGTACCATTTCAAGCTCAGATTTGATTTTAGAAACCTAAACCAGCCCTATGCCTGCAGCCCTGGATATGGTCAAGTGAAAGAATCAGAGGAACCTGGGAGATCCGCATTTCTGGAATATAGTCCTCTGCCATAGCATGGAGCCTTACCTGAATAGAAACACCAAAGTTGTTTCCATCCTCTATTCTGGGGATGAGAAGTTGCACCCACATTTTGACCTGCAGTAGGGAAGAGGGAGGAGAGGAAAGAAAGCCACAACACTGAGCAATGCTAAGATGTTTAGAGGAAGATGTCTTAAAAGCATTATGAAAAGCCCCCTAAAATCCTGTCTTTGCCATATAGCTCATGATAAACTCCTACAAGTCCTTCTCACTCGTGCAATGCTTCTGAGTAGATTTCATCTCCCACGTGGCTAGGAAGCCACAGCAAAAGCACAGCCTCCCATGGGAAGCTCTCTTGAGCACACCAAAGAAATACTCAGGAGGTACCTGTGATTCTGTGCAAAATGAGAGTGATGAAAAGCCTCAAGGAAGGTGCCTGCATAACAGACATCTTCCTCCTTCATGAGCTGAACTAAAGCCCCCTGAAGGCTCAGAAAAACATCATTTCCTTATCTCTATCTCCCAGCCACATTTAGAAACTGCAATACAAATCCTGCATTTCCTCATTTAAGAGAACATGGAGGTACCTGTTCCTTCTACGCAGAAAAGCTTTGCCCCTCTGGGAGCAAAAGCATTCTACTGCCTCCACTTGCCCAGTGCTGAGGACTGCAGCTCACACTCACCGTATTACACTTCTCAATAAGCAGCCTGATCTCTGGCTTCACTTTCTCAATGATGTCCACCAGCTGCTGGTTGCTCTTCAGCATCCCATTGGGCATCACAAACACTTTGGTACCTAGCAGCAGAAGAGACAAATGGCTTGCATCAGCACCACAGAGGAACAGCTACACTGTAGATCAGACCAAAGGTCCACCTGAGCATCTTATCTCCCACAAAGGCTAGAGGCAGACACTGAGCCAGACTGCAGCTAACATGTAGGGAAGGGGAAATTTAAAATGGGATCATTGTCACTACCACAAAGGAAGGAAAAAGAAAAGACAAAACTGAGACAAGAACTAAAGATCTCTAGGCAGCTAAGGCTTAGCACAAAGGATTTCCCTGATGCAGGAGAAAAGTGGCAGAAGTGTTTGTCTCAGCTTAGTCCAAAGCCTGTTACCTTCCTTTGGGCAAGGAAGGCTTTCAATACCGATCCACAAAGAGACCAGCAGCCTCTGTCAGCATGCCAAGCTCAAGCAATTACAACTTATGTTTATCAGAGACATCCAGAATTTGCTATTAAAAGCTGGAACCTTACTCCTTTGCAGCAGAATGCCCATAGATCAAGTTCTGAGCGGTTCCATGGGTAGGGCTGCATGGGCAGCAGCTGCTGTCAGGATAGGGTGAGTGAGGCTCACGTGATTTCATACCCCTAACACATGGCATGTTGGCTCAGTGGGCAGGCAGCAGCACAGAGACTTGGGGACTCTTACCCTGAAAGGTCTCTTCACGGTCTTCCAGCTTCCTCTTTTTCATATTTGGCTAAAATATACAAAATGTTTTACTCACAAACTAGTCGTAACCTAGAACAGCATTGCAAAGGAAACAAGGCAAACTTTAAGAGTCTCTGCTATGCTCCTGGTTTCTAAGTATCCTTCATTAAAAAGGAAGGAGGACTGCAAAATACAGTGTTACCTCCGGCAGACTTCCCAGGCTCTAGAGACCAATTCCTAAAAGCCTTTGGGAGAGCCATAGCCTGTTGTTAAATAAGAACATCCTAATCAAACACACACCAAATCATGCAGTTTTAATTAACAGAAGTAGGGATCATAGCCAAGACAGTAACCTTACCCCATCCAGTCCATCATGGCTGTTTGTGAGAAGAATTGGGTCAGGCACTGGGAGGTTCATGTCCGAATGGATCTGAGTGAGATCATGAATATTCAGGATAGGCTCCTGGAAAATAATGCAGATTTGTTATTTAATTATGAGCTAACAACTCCCATCACACTGAACACAATTAAAAAACAAAAGATTCAGATCTCCCTCTTACCCATCCACAAAAGAAGGAAGAATAAAAACACCCCACAACTAACAGCAGGACTGGTGAGTCCCCCATCCACCAAGGACAGAATGCTAACTCTAGATTATGATCAAAGCTATCATCTCTCTCCAGCACTGGAGATGATGAAACCCCTGTGATGTCACCGCATCAAGGACAGTCTAAAGCTGTTGAATATGTAAGAATAGATGTGTTGACCCTACAGAGAAAACTGAAAAGTAACCATCCTTCTACATCTAACAGCACTCAACTGTGCTCAAGTAACTCTGAGACTCAGCTTAACTCTTTTGTAATAAGGTAAAACACACAAAGGAGGTAAAAATAAGTTTCCTTATCGCCTACCATGTCATTTTATAATACGTAGTTTGAAAAAGAAAGAAGATACAGTTGACGATACATATCTCACCTTAAGGAACCCATCAAGTTCCAACAGCTTCTTTGGGAAAAAATTTGCCACCAAATCTTCAGCCTGAGAGAGAAAGAACAGACTATGATTTGAAACAGTGCCTCAGGTCTCCTAGTATATGTGAGCATCAGGGACATTGACTTTCCAAAGCCAGGAAGCAGCAGAGAACACAGATTTCTCTCGCTAGCAACCTTCAAGCAAAGCCACAGTGAACAGATGCCAAGAGACGTTTATGAGACTACATGACTTCGTTTCAGTCAGTGACTGAAGCTCTAAGCACAGATAAGTTTACAGAACAGGTTCATATCACAGCAGAGCCTGCCAGAAAGATATGACCAAATAGCCTCACCTCTGACCCACTATGCTGTGGAACAACAGCAGAAGGATACTCACCTCACTTGTGATCCGCTCTCTAAAGGAGTCAACCTGCAGACAGAAAAAAAGCAGCAGTTAAGTCTCTCTCATACAGCAGCACTCAGTGCAAGGCAGGTGCTGCACCCTACAGCAAGAGATTGACCCAGAGACAGAATCGAGGTCCTGAATCCGTGATCGCTCCACGTGTGCTCCCGTGCCGTAAGAAAAGCCGGGGAGCCGGGACGCCCTGCGCACAGGGAGCAGCGGAGGGAAGGGACGGCCAGAAGGCGCGCAGGGCAGGCCCGGAGGCCTGCGGCGGGCGCCCCAGGAGCGGCGAGAGAGGGCGCCGAACAATGGAGGCGACGCGAGAGCAAACGGCTGCACCGCGCCACCGGCGGGGCGGGAAATCCCGCGCGCCCGCCGCCGCCGCGCGGCTCCCGGGGCGGCCGCCGAGGGGCTCCCGCGCCTAGGAGCGCGGCGGGCCCGCGGCGCGGCCCAGGCGCGCGCCGGCGGCCCGCGGCGCCGCCCGCGGCAGGCCCAGGCCCAGGGCGCAGCGGGTGGGCTCACCTTGAGCTTCACCTCCGGGTCCACCTTCAGCAGCGAGGCCATGGCGGCGGCGGCGGCGGGCGGGCGCTCGGGTTCGCTCTCGCGCGGGGCCGCACTGCCGCCTGCCCCACCGCCGGCTTCGCCGCCACCGGAACTGACCTCACAGACGCCCCCCACCAATGCGCGCGCGCGACCGCCGCCCACGTGACTGCCGGCGCCGCCGCGCAGGCGCCCTGCGCGGGCCCGGGTCCTCGCCGCTCACGCCACCCGGCTGAGGGCAGCAGGGGAAGATGGCCGCCGCTACGCCCCTGCAAGGACCCCGCTTCCGCGCCCGCCCCGGGGGGGGGGGCTGGGGAGCGCTGCGGGCCGGCTGCGTCACATCCGGCGCGCGCCCGGAAGCGGCGCGGGCCGGGTGGCGGGGCGGCGCGGGCGCGCAGGCATGGAGGGGGGCCGCCCGCCCGCCAGCACGGCGCAGGTCAGCTTCGTGTGCCAGCGCTGCAGCCAGCCGCTCAAGCTCGACACCTCCTTCAAGATCCTCGACCGCGTCACCATCCAGGAGCTCACGGGTAACGCGGCGGGGCGGCGGCGCGGCGCGGCGGGGGCCGGGCCGCCCCGCGCCGCCGTAACGCTCGTGTTCCCGCAGCCCCGCTGCTGACCGCGGCTCCTGCCAGGCCTGGGGAGGCGCACGAAGAGGAGAGCGGCCTGACGGAGGTACCGCGGGGGGCGGCCCGGCGGGAAGGCCGCCGCGGGGGGCGGGCGGCGCGCCGCTCACGGGGCTGTGTTCCCTACCTGGCAGGAGGCCTTCACCGAGCACCGGCAGGATGGCGTGTCCAGGCGGTTCATCCCTCCCGCCAGGTACGTACGGTTCTAGGCCTCTCCGCCATCCCCGGGCGTTTGCACGCTGCTTAAAAACTGATGCAGCTCCCTCCTGCTGGTAGAGTCTTGATGGAGCAAACTACCCACTGGCTTCTTTGAGACGCTTCCTGAGCTTGTTCTGCTGGGACAGCCATGCTTTGGTGTACTGTGTTTCAGGAACTGCCAAAAAGATCTTCCCATAAAGGTTGTACCTTGCAGAAAAATGGCACTGATGGCTATTGCATTTGACATGTCTGCTTTATGTGGGCCTTGTTGGAACTTTTAAGGCATCCCTGTTTTTTTTTTCAGAACGTACCATAGAGCAGGGAAGTGTTTGAATGCATATAAAGCCACAGTATTTAGGACACTGTTCATTAGCTCTTTTTTCATATGTCGTATGTCTTGTAATTCGTATGTCAAGAGCTTGTCATAGCTCTTTTTTGAAATGCGGTCTACCCTTGACCTTTCTGCAAGTACCTTTGGTGCAGTCTCCTTTTCTGGTTCTTGAATTAGTCTCACGTTTAAGTCTAGTAGTACAGCTGGCTCTTTTAAACTCTCAGCACTCAATTGTTCTCAATATCCTTTTGAAGAATGATGTCAACAGAAAGCGCCAACAGTTTTACTCTGATTGGAGAGGCATCTGATGGAGGCACAATGGAAAACCTCAGCAGGAGACTGAAGGCAAGTTTTATGTGAGCTGGTAAATAAAGATGTATCTTACTACAGCATCAGTTTTCCTGTGTGCTCTGCAAGATGAAGCTGCAAAAAGCTTCTCATACTATTAGCCTTCAAACATTTGTGTTTAGTTCAAATTCAAATATTTGTTAATAGTTAAGTAAGCATAAGCTAGCTTATTTTAATCATGCTTTGGCCTACAAACAGTACTTTGTCAATTGAAGAGGTACAAGCCCATCTGTTTAAAAAACCCACAGCTGCCTCTAGATTCACTTGAGCTAACAGTGAACTCTTTCTCTAGGTTACCGGGGACCTCTTTGACATTATGTCTGGGCAGACAGATGTGGATCACCCTCTGTGTGAGGAATGCACAGATACTCTTCTAGACCAATTAGACACACAGCTTAATATCACAGAAAATGAATGCCAAAACTACAAGTGAGTGATGTAGAATTGATCTGAGACTGAGTTGCTTTGGTTTGAAAGCTAGGGAAAGAACACCGATTTGATGATGGATTTTATCATTAATAACTTTAGCACTTGATTTTATTTTTGTCTGAATGAGATGGAAAACTTATATTTGGAGTATCCCATGATAAAAACCTTCTTGGACTGAAGTCTGTGACCCTGTCAGAGTGGTTGATGCCACTGGCCCAAGGTGCCTGGGTGGCAGCACTTACTGTGTGATTTAACTGCTTCACAGACAAGTTATTCACAGGCATTAACGGATCCTGAATCACCACCTTGCTCCACTGTTCTCCCATGTCTGCATTCCTGACGCAGGATGCAAGATTACAGTAGAGAGCTTGGGATTAATAAGAGGTACACCTTAGGTACACATAAGCTCAGATTTCTTGTTTATGGTTCTTGTGTGCACAGCCTGTCACAGAACTGGGCACTGTTGACAGACGGGGTTTTCCAGGACTCCTGTTTTGATAATCATGTAACTGTCTCCTTTAGGAAATGTCTAGAGATACTGGAACAAATGAATGAGGATGATAAGGAGAAACTGCAAACAGAACTGAAGGAACTTGCATTGGAGGAAGAACAACTGATTCAGGAGCTAGAGGATATAGAAAAGAACCGCAAGATAGTGGCTGAAGACTTTGAGAGAGTGAGGGCAGAGGCAGAGAGACTGGAGCAAGAAGAAGCTCAGTAAGTCTGAACTAAAAGTGCAGTTTATGGCAGTGATTATAGATAACATACAGATGAATGAGATTATAATGTGGAAAAACCTGTAAAATGTCTTTTTCTTTGCAAAATTGAAGTTGGCCAGACCAGAAAACCTAATATACTGTATGAGCAATCACTCTTCTTCCTAAGAAAAGAACCTTCATCGAGCACTTCTTGTCTTGTTCTTTGAAGGTATCAGAAAGAATACTGTGAATTCAAGAGGCAACAACTGGAGCTAGATGATGAACTGAAAAGCGTAGACAACCAAATGCGCTATGCCCAGATGCAACTGGACAAACTAAAGAAAACCAATGTGTTCAATGCAACCTTCCACATCTGGTAATATAGACACTGTCATATTATTTTGCCTTGCTAAGAATCTGCAGTAGAGGACTGCTTAAATAATAGTGTGTTTGACAGGAAAGGTGCTAATCAAGTGTTAGCCCACAACAAAGCACTGATAACATCTCCCTGTGGCTCCAGCTGAGACAGGTTTTCTGCACTGCGCACTGCACTGCATTTGAAGAACAGCAGATATGCCCAAGCAGCCTGTTAAATGGCTCTTGCACTAACCAAGATTAACTAAGATCTAGTGTGCTAGCCAACTAACATCAAGCTTTTTGGAGCGTGACAGCTCAGCTGTTGTTTTTTGAACTCCTGCACAAAAAACAGAACAATTGGTTTGTAGTTATCTACACTTTTAAACCAGGAGCCCTAAATCCTTATTTGTTTGGTTATGAAACACACACTAGCAACTGTTAGTATGTGGCCCCAGTTTGGTTAGCATGCTAAAAACTGTTCCTGCTCCAGTGAGCTTATTTATAATTCCTCTTATCACAGGCACAGTGGTCAGTTTGGCACAATAAATAACTTTAGACTTGGCCGGCTCCCCAGTGTTCCTGTAGAATGGAATGAGATCAATGCAGCCTGGGGGCAGACAGTGCTGCTACTACATGCCCTTGCTAATAAAATGGACCTGAAGTTTCAAAGGTATATGCAATACAATATACATTTCACTTATGAGCTAGCTAAAAACTATTTAGACTCATTTGCCTCTGAATCATGTCTCCTTTCAGGTATCGTCTTGTACCCTATGGTAACCATTCATATTTAGAGTCCCTCACAGACAAGTCAAAGGTAAGAAATCCTGCAGTTCAAAAGCCAAAGGAAACTACCTTGAATGCCAGATCCCTGGTCATGCTAAATGAGGCAGAAAACCAGAACTCTGCTCCTGAGAGTACATCTTTATGAATCTATGGCAGGGAAAAACTACCTGCCTTGATTTCTCTAATATTGATTGCATCTTATTCTACCTTCTTCTGGTATGCAGTTCAGAAGTCTTGGTCTTTTTAATACTACTGGTTGGCAGAATGAATAGCCTTGTGGGATGTAATGTGATTTAGTAAGATTCTCCTAATTAGAAACTGAGCAATCAAGGCCCTTACCACAGAAGAAACTACACTTGCTATAAGCCACAAACCATTTCTAAGCGTTCAAAAAGAATGAAGATCTGCAATGATAATATCTAAAATGGGGTGCTTTGAGTATTTGAAACAAATCTCTTTTTCCAGGAGCTCCCCTTGTACTGTTCTGGAGGCTTAAGGTTTTTCTGGGACAACAAATTTGATCATGCAATGGTGGCTTTTCTGGACTGTGTGCAGCAGTTTAAAGAGGAAGTAGAAAAAGGTGAAACACGATTTTGTTTGCCTTACAGGTGAGTGTTGTTATATAATACGTCAAATGCCATCTCATGCAATGCTGCTAGCTGATCTCTGGACTAATCTACAGCATTGCTTGCTGTTTCAGTCCTGATATTATGATGCACAGGATGACGTTAAAACTATTAAATTCTGATCAAATGTAAAACTAGTTAGAATGAAAGTCTGAGTCTTGTTAATCTTACTACTGAGTCTATTGTTACAGAGTATTCTTATGCAGGATAGTATGCGTGTCAGATTTAAAGGTATAATACATAACACCATTTTATGATGACTGCTTGCAATAGTAATGTGCTAATGAACTTTGTGTGTGATACAGGATGGACGTGGAAAAAGGAAAAATTGAAGATACAGGTGGCAGTGGTGGCTCTTACTCTATTAAAACACAATTTAACTCCGAGGAGCAATGGACAAAAGCACTAAAATTCATGTTAACTAACCTGAAGTGGGGTCTTGCCTGGGTCTCATCACAATTCTATAACAAGTAACCATGTAAAGAAGTTGTCTAGATGGCTGTAGAGTATCTGCATTTTGTTGGAGAAAGTCAAATTAAGTTGTCTCTTAATATTAACCAGTACAATATGTTTACAATACCAAAAATCCACATGACACTTTATTTAAAATACCATTATTACAAGTAGTATATAGAAAAGCAATATGTAAAGTTATATCATTGAGCTGAACAGAATAGTAATTTCAGCTACTAAATAGATTAAACTGGTATTTTGGGAGTTTATATGCATATATGTATATATATATAGCATTTGTATATAGATTACTGTCATACTCTTAAAACATCAGTGAGTTTGATATTAGTGTGTTACAACTTAGCAGAACATGCAAGTTAGAGAAGTGAAATGCTACCAACATGGGGCATAATATGGAAAAATTCATGGAGGCTCTGCTTAGTCACTAAAGGCTAACTACAACTCAAAAAATATATTTTCTAAAGTCTTATCTGAGTACTTAACATTGTGCCACTGAAATTTATCGAGGTTTGATACTGTACACTATTAACTATGATGATATTAACTATTTGTAATACTTTCTGCAGTCTGTTCTTGCAAGGAGGTGCACTGAGTAACACCATAATAAAACACTATTCTTCACAAAGGGTGCTTTCGTCTAGCATATGCGAGTCACAGCATAAACATCCTTTGGAACATCAGTGGACATACTGAATAGGCACCTGCTGCCATGACAATTAGACCAGACTTTTCAACATAAGTGGAAGTCTGTTCTTTACATAACACTGGTCAACTAGCTGGCTTTCTTAGGGTAAGAACAAACAAGCTTTTGAGCACTGGGGAAGAGGGAGCACAGTAACAAGTAACCTGTCTGCAGCAAGCTGCCTGAGGCAATAACTGGTTTTTAAAACAGCACTGAATACAGAAAGAAAGCATGGCCTTGTTTGTAATGACTGGGCTTGCAAGTTTCTTCTAGCAATACTTATTACCAAGCAAATTACCATTCACATCAATGCCTTTTCAAAACAAGACTCTTCTTACAGCTTTCTTTTTCTTCAAAGGAAACATATTCATAACTCAGAAGATGTAGCTCTTACAATAAAGCTTCTGATGCTGAAAAAGGTATTTCTAAGTACTACTTTGTTCCCGTGTCCCTCCCTTCAAATCATTAGTGCATAGCCTGCAAGGATGAACTTTTCTAATTAAACTACAGCATTTGCAATGTTACAAAACACCTACTATTCAAAAACAAGTAAGAACAAATTTATTTGGGTTTCATGTGCAGCATCACGAAAGATGGACTATTACCAGTAATACAGAAGTCTCTTACTGATATGCTAGGGTACAGCTACAAAGATGTAATTCTACTTAAGAAGTATAATTTTGTTCTCTGAAGCTCTTGTTCCACTGTTCCTATAGTGCTGCTTTGGAGTGGTACTGCCAATGATATGTTTCAATATTGCATAAGAAAATTCTAAGATACTTTGTGAAGTAATGCCAGTGATACAGTTTAAATGCTCCACAACCTTTAAAAAAATGAAGATACTTATTTGCAATGCCTACCTGACATTAATTTTCAGAATTATTTCTTATTCCCCCAAAATCTAACTGTAATAATAGTGCTCCAAGGGCATATACTAGTGGATCTTCACTAAAAGTTAAAAGCTCTCTGTATGTTGCAGGAAGAACAGTAATAGTGGTTTGAGGTTTTTTAAACATTAAAAGTACTAAAGAAGTAAAGTGAAAAAGCTACTGTAATAGCTGCTTATCATAGTACTCAGTAGCAGTTTGGGCAGAAAGGTGTGATTACTTCTCCAATTGTCAGTGAAGCTATCTGCGTGAGTTTGTTCTAGCTGTAAAGGAGCTAGGACTGTGAGCATAATCTGACACTGTAGTGCAAGCATGTGCCTTTCTGCTGAATTGCCGGTATGCCCTAATAACCCCCTTACAAAAGTACACACACTTCTTACTAACAAACTGAAAGATGTCACCTCCTTCATGTTACTTCTAGTATAGTCTCCTTGCTGTGCTTAAACAATAAAATATAAACAATCTTCACATTTTTTCCATGTAGAGCTAATTTGTTTAGAAGTGACTGTACCTGATTCCAGTGCTTGGGGTTTAATATGAAAGCACTTGTGCTGATGATTCCAACTGCCAAAAGCATGAAATCTTCCTTGACTGTCAAAAACTTTGCTCTGTATGTATAAAAGTTTTCTGGTGTAAAAATGACGCTACAGTTCAAAAAGCACTACTTCTGCAATCTTTATACAGCCTATATTTTTTAAATGAAGTTAGAAAACTTCTCTAGCTTGCCTCGAAAGCAAATGAGGTGAAGTGCTTTAATTTGAACTGGTAAAAGCAATAAATAATGCTGAAATCTTCAAAAATTGGGAAAAAAAGAAAAAACCATAAATGGCATGAGAATTATGCTATTTCTTAACTTTTTTATGGTTTTAATTTCAAATACTTGCTTTAATTGGTAGTCACGTAAGCTACTTACATCTGCAGTTTGCTTGGTGTTGAATTTTCAATAGCAGTCTTCAACAAAGTATCATAGATGGCATCTCTTGTAAGATAGGAGAAGTCTAATAGATGCATACACATCTCATGCAGTGGTTTTGCAGGAAGTAAGCAGCCATTATATCCTAGTGTAAAGATCATATATAGCCAGCCATATATTTGGAGTCATAAAACTGAATTAGAAAGAAGCATTAGTCATTGTAAGAAAGGCATGAAGACCTTTGGTGACCATTGTGCCTTGTTTCTGAATATCACAGGCCTTCTAAATTTTAGTTTAATTTCACTAGGTTGCTCTGAAATTCAGGTTGTCAGAATTGGGCAAGAAAACTCTAAAGTTAATTTGGAAAAAAAATGTACCTTTATATTAGGTTTTGGAGTTTTTAAACTCTAACATTCACTGAATTGGTCAAAACTAGCTGCCCAACAATATCCTGCAGATTCTAATTGCTGAATTCTGTGATTATGTTAAGTTTTCCCCACTTGACCATCAGTGGCATTAGGCTTAAGGACGAAGTTTTCATCTGAAAAATAAATACTCAGAAATAAAGTCCTAATTATGAAGACTATAATGAAGCCCTGGACTATCTGAGTTCTACTGTGCCTTCACAGTGTGCAAAGCCATGTAATGTAAGGCATTTGTTTTTGATTAATAATAGCTCTATTGCTTTTTTAAAAAACTTCCTCTATAATTCTCTATTAATACTCTTACCTAAAACCTCTAGAAGCAATTCAACATAAGCCAAAGGAGTTGACACGTTGATCTGGAAGCACAGCGCTTTTAAAATGGCAAGTTCTGACTCAAGCAGTTCCTGCTTAGTGTATGAGTATTTTAAGGACTGCAGAAATTTTAAAGCTGTGTCACTGTTAACTATCTGGAAATGAAAAAGTCAAGTTGGTTTCTATATCAAGGATATATAGCAAGTCAATTGTTAAGAACAAAACACTTCTTTATCTTGTTCATGCTAAATGAAAGCAGAACCATTGCAATGATAATACTTCCTAACAGCTGATTAACTCAGCTGAGTAACTTGTCTTTTAAGCTGCCATGAGAAGTCCAGCCTGGAAATCCATTCCTGTATATGTTTCCTATATTCCATAAACTTCCTCCCAGATAGGTCTAAACCCTTTGTAGCTATACTGTTCTCCACAACCATCAAGGGAGATTTTTATGTGCCTGAATTGCCCCCTTCCTATGTCAAATGAGTGGGAATATTTTCTGACAAATAGTTACTCCATGAGTGACAGTGAATCTGCACTAAATGGAAGAGATTTAGGTTCCCATTCCAATATCCTTTGAATTTCAATACTACTACTGTCTTTCAGAGAGGAGATCTATAGAGGGATCATAAAAGCCATACATGAATAACATATATCCTGCTAAAATAATTCCTATACTTAAATGCTTAGCTGACTTACATTATAATGTAAGGAAAGTTTGCTTGCAAGTTGAACGCATGACACAAGTCGCAGAACAAATGTATCATATATCTCAGCTTTCAGAGAGCTCCAGCCTTTCCATTGTCCTCCTTGTTCACTACTTTTTCTGCCCTCGCTGGAGGGCTTACAAATTTGTTCTACTTGTTTAATCATAAACCTGCAAAGTACACAGTCACTTAGAAAACAGCTGTTCCTCTAAGAAATGTCAATTCTACATATACCCAGGATATACATACATCAATTAAATGAGAAAAAGACAGATCTTCAGATAGGAAAAAAAAAGTCTATTAAGTAAGTGTTACAGAGCAAGCACAGTGTAAGCATACTAGGGAGATGAGAAGCATGCTTCATCTTCAGGACGTTACCTTTCAAGTATTTCTACTGCTTGATACCTTGCTGGTTGGTCCAAGTGCCATTTTTCAGACAAAAGAAATATAAATTCTGCAAAAAGTGCAAGGAACAGTTATAACCGAAGCTAATCAATACAGCAGCGCTGATCACCTCAAGAGTCACTGAGGAAGTGTCTCACCCACTATGCGCGCCGCCTTGAAGCAGCCTGCCTGACCCGAGAGCTCGCTCAGGTACTGCTCGTTCTCCGTAGCTAAACGGATCAACGTCTCCTCGATGACCTCAGGGGCCACCTCGCCAAAAGCGGGCTCCGAGGAGCGGAACCTGGACGCTGCCGGCGCCGCCATCCGCGCCCCTCACGCGCCGCGGCCCGCCCAGGGAGGCGCGAGGCGGCCTGCCCCGCCTCAGCGCCCACCGGGTCACGGGGTCTCCGCCCGCCAATCGGAGCGCGCCTCTCCCCGCGGCCGGCACGCGCTCGCCTTCGCCGGCCGCGCGGCGCGCTCCACGTCACAGGCGCCTTCCGGATTGGCCAGCCGCGCCCCTCCCTCTCCGGCCCGGCGGCGCCGGTGTGACGTCATCCGCCCTGCGGAAGTGGCCGTGGGGTAAGATGGCGGAACCGCGCGAGGAGGCGGCGGTGGCGCGGCGCATTGACCCGGCGCGGGAGCCGGGGCTCAGCCCTGAGCAGCGCCGCCTCATGGCGGAGGTGGAGCGCGTCCAGCGCCAGCGCGCCCTGCAGCGGCGGCTCCGCGGCCGCAACGCGCTCCTGGGCATCGGCATCGGCGCCGTGGTCGTGGGCATCTGTATCCTCGCGGGGCCGGGGCGGCCGGGGTCTGGGCCGAGGAGGGGTCCCAGGACTCCGGGCCGGGGAGCGGCCCCGGGCCGGGGGGAGCGGCCCCGGGCTGAGGAGGGACCCCAAGCCAGGGGGGCAGCGGACCCAGGCCGAGGAGGGGTCCCGGGCTGCGGGGGGAGCGGACTCAGGCCGGGGTGGGGAGTGGGCCTGGGCCGAGGAGGGGCCCTGGGCCGAGGGAGGAGCGGACCCAGGCCAGGGTGGGGAGTGGTCCTGGGCCGAGGGAGGAGCGGACCCAGGCCAGGGTGGGGAGTGGTCCTGGGCTGAGGAGGGGCCCTGGGCCGCGGGAGGAGCAGCGGCTGGCCGGGGTGGGGAGTGGTCCTGGGCCGAGGGAGGAGCGGACCCAGGCCAGGGTGGGGAGTGGGCCTGGGCCGAGGAGGGGCCCTGGGCCGAGGGAGGAGCGGACCCAGGCCAGGGTGGGGAGTGGTCCTGGGCCGAGGAGGGGCCCTGGGCCGAGGGAGGAGCGGACCCAGGCCAGGGTGGGGAGTGGTCCTGGGCCGAGGAGGGGCCCTGGGCCGCGGGAGGAGCAGCGGCTGGCCGGGGTGGGGAGTGGTCCTGGGCCGAGGAGGGGCCTCGGGCCGGTGGGGGAGCAGCCCCAGGCTGAGGAGGCGGCAGGCCGGTTGTCCCTGCTGTTTTCCTCAGCGCCTGCAGACGGCTACACTTTCTACTCAGTGTCGCAGGAGCGTTTCCTGGATGACCTGGAGCAGGAGGCAGAGACGGCACGGGCCTGGGCGCGGGACAAGAGCCCGGCGAGCTGAGCAGAGCAGGCCTGGTCCAGCCCCTGGGCCCTGGCAAACAACCTGAGCAGCCTCTGGGCCTCAAGCACGGGTGGCTGCACAGGGGGAACCGCCTGGCCCTGAGCACAAGTCCAGCCCCCTCAGGGGCTCCCCGAGGCAGGGTCCCTGCACCACATGCATCCAAGGCCAGTGAACCTCCATGGTGGGGGTGCCCCTGCAGGCAGGGTTTCTTCCCCTGCTGGTAGCCACCTTTTCTCCTGAAGGGTGTGCAGGCTCTTGGCTTAGCTTGCCAAGGACATGCTTCAGGGAAGGGCAGGGGTGCCTCAGGTGCCTGTCGCTTTCCACAATAAATAACTTGTTTGGAGGCTGTTTCTGCATGTGTGATTAAAACAGCAGTGGCAGGAGTCCAGCTCAGGATGGGTAGAGATGGTGCCATACCACTCCCTCTGATGGCTGCTGAGATTAGGGGAATTTTCCATTTTGTGCTTTATTTTATCCTCAGCCCGTACTCTCATCAGGGGCCTGTGGCAGAGACTGCATCCATGATTCCCACTGCACAGAACACACACAGCCCCCCCCTTTGTTTTCAATTTGTCTTTATGAAAACATTTTCCAGACATCAGTTCATAACAAAATGCACCAGCTACTGCTCCTGGTACACTGGGCTCTAACATGTTACATGGATGAGGGAAGCATCTTCCCACTTTCCAGCCAGCTTCATTCGCAGCTACTCAAAGCATCTGAAAAGGCGGGGGCACAGCCAGGACGGTATCAGCCTGGGAGGCGGCAGCACAGAGGGCAGCAGGGTGAGCTATGCCTGGCGCAGGACAGGCACGCATCAGGGTGAGCTATGCCTGGCGCAGGACAGGCACGCATCAGGGTGAGCTATGCCTGGCGCAGGACAGGCACGCATCGTCTAACGCAGTGTGGGGCCGGAGCAGTGCTGAGGGCAGAGCGGGGCAGGCGGCTGGGACTCGATGCGACGGGGGCACGGGGGGGGGTGGTTCTGCCCCCAAGGGATGGCAGTGGCCGGGCGGGTGGGCTGCACACCACTGGCTCCACTCAGGAAAAGCGAGAAGCGAGCGAGGCCATAAGGGCCAGAGGCAACCTGCGCCCTTCCTGCAGCCAGGGTTGGGTACGCCTGACGGAGCCTGGGCTGAGCAGGAGGAAGTAGCGAGGCAATGGGACATCATCGGCGGCAGGATGCGGTGGGATGCGCTTGTTGTGGGGCCAGGACTCCACAGCAGGTCCTGCGGGGCAAAGGCAGCCAGAACGGCAGGGAAGAAGGGGCAGCCCGGGACGTGGCCCTGACCTCCCCACCAGCCTGGTGGGGGGCAGCTGGGCTCCTCTGCGGAGTGTGAGCACACCCAGCCCCACGTGAGGGAGGCAGCTTCTCCCCAGGCCCGGCACGTTCGTCCCAGGAGACGCTGAGGGCTCTTGCCTGCCCTCCAGGGCAGCAGGCACTTGGTTGAGGTAGATGCAAAATCACTCCTGGCCGGCCAGCTACTGCAGAGAGACAAGGATGAGCCAGGGCTGCCGGGAGTGCTGCTGGGGAGCAGGGGCTAACGCTGGCCCTTACCATCCGACCAAAGTCTTCAGCAAAGGTCACCCCCTTGCTGAGTCGCTGCTCCTGGGAGCCAGTGCTGCTGCCGCTCAGCGAGTTTCGACGCATGATTCCTGCAGGGGCAGATGGCGCTGAGCGGGGCGACGCAGGGGTGAGGGCACCGAGCTGCGCCCGGCACAGGCCCCGCGATACCTGCGGGCTGCGCCAGCTCCAGGCGCTGCAGGCTGTTGCGGCGCGATGGGTTGAAGCTGCCCTTGGAGAGGCGGCGCTGGCGGCTGGAGAGCATGGCTGCGGGGGAGACGATGCCCAGTGGCGGCTGCTTCCCCATGCGCAGGTACAGCTCCTCGATCTCCTTCTTCTGGGCGCTCTGCAGCAGCTGCACTTCGGCGAGGTGCCTGGGGGTGAGATCGGGCTGGGAGCAGAGCCACCCTCCGCTCCAGGGCTCCAGCTAGCCCTCCCCTCTGGGAGAGGAGCGCCCGCGGTGCGGGTGGGGAGACGCCCCCGCTCCTACAGCCCTGTGGGTCAGCAGCCCCCCCAAGCCTCTGCAGCGTGGCGTGCACCTGCCAGCTCCCTCCCCGCCAGCCCCAGCGACGCCGGGGAGGAGCCGCGGCCGCCCCGGGCTCACCACAAGGCCACTCACTTCTGCCGCAGTTTCTGCAGCTCCTCCCAGATCTCCTCATCCTCGCTCTCAGTGTCATCGCTGCTCAGGTAGGACATGCTGCGGGAGCAGCTCAGCCACACCTGGCTCAGCACCGCCTGGGACGTGCTCTCTGCGCCCTCCTCCCCAGGGCCCTCCCGGTCGCTCTCCGGCGGCGCCACCGGTGTGCCCTCCTCCGCCAGCACATCCTCAGCCTCGGGTTCCTGCACCACCGTCTCCAGCACGGAGTCCGAGTCGCTGCTCGTGCTGCCCTCAGCAGCGGGGGCCGCGGGCAGCGGGGAGCCGCTGGCCGTTGGCTCCCAGGGCTCCCGGCCAGCTGGCTCGCTGCCATCGTGGCCCGGCGGCGGGGAGCTCTCGGCCGGGTCCCGGGATGGCATCACCTGGAACCGGCCCAGGATCTGGGGCCTGGCTTCTGGCGGGGAGGGGAGGGAATTAGTGGGCACTGCAGCGCAGGACATGTGGCGCGCGTTGGCCCTCCGCTGCCTCACCTTCGTTGATGGGCGAGAGCTGGGGCTTGGGCGCCCCGGCGGCCGGCGACTCTGAAACGATGAGCTGGTGGCCGGGCTTGGGGGAGCCGAGCGGCACCTGGCAGGCAGCCCGCGGCCATCAGCCGGAGCAGCCCGCCCCACCCCGCAGCCAGGGCTCCCGGGACCCGGACCCTCCCCGCATCCCGGGGGGCTCAGACCATCCCTGCATCCCTAAGGGCCCCTGCATCCCAGGAGGCTCCCAGGACTGGGACTCTCCCCACATCCCTGGGCGCTCCCAGGTTCCCTCATGGCCCCAGGGGCTCCTGTGTCCCAGGGGCTCCCCACATCTGAGGGCTCCAGGGTCCTGGACCCTCCCCATGTTCCTGGGGGCTCTGAGGGCCTGATCCGGGGATCGTCCCCACATGCCTGAAGGCTCCTGTGTCCCAGGAGGCTCCCAGGACCCAGACCCTCCCCACGTTCCTGGGTGCTGCCACCACCCCAGGACACGCTCTGCGTCCCAGGGTCTCCCAGGTCCCTCCCGTCCCCAGAGCCTCCCTGCCCCCCGGGGCTACTGGATCCTGGACCCTCCCCGTGTTCCTGAGGCTCCCAGCATCCATGGGGCTCCAAGCCACCGATCCCGCAGGGCGACGGTGCCCCATTTCAGGGCAGGACCGGCCGCAATGCCCCCAATGTGGGGCTGCCCTGGGGCCCCACACTCACCACACTGCCTTGCACCCTGCCCGGCACCGAGGGGCTCAGTGGCGGCGGCAGGGGACTTGCTGGGGCCTCAGTGCCCAGAGGGGCCGGTGCCGGCACGGGGCCCTCACCAGCAGGACCACCGGTCCCCGCCGGCACCGGGGCAGCAGCGGGGTAGGTGAAGTGCGGTGATGCAAGAGCCAAACTCTGGGGCCGAGGCAGCAGCGGCGGGTAGAGGCGGGCGCCCGAGCCGGCGACAGAGGAGACGGCGGGCAGCAGCGTGTGGGCCACGCTCATCACTGCCAGCGAGAAGACGTTGGCCAGGGAGAGTAGTGGGGCGCTGGGGGCCCAGGGTGGAGCTGGGGGGCTGCCGGGCGCCCCCGGCACTGGCGGCAGGGACGGGAGGGCCAGCGGTGGGGCCGGCGCGGCCGGCCCCCCTGGGCTGTCAGGGGCGGGCGGTGGGGACACTGGAGCTGCCGCCGGCCACGCCGGAGCCGGGGCCCAGGTCCGTGCCACCACACCGGGGGCGTCTGCAGGAGAGAGGGGCGTCAGCCCAGGATGGACAGATGGACGGGTGGAGGGAGGGCGGGCGGGCGGCCGGCGCTGCCGGGCCATTACCTGCTGCCAGCGGCTCGGTGGGGCTGGCGAGGTCGCTCTCCGATGGGGAGCTGCTCGGCGAGGGCAGCGGCGGCGAGGGCAGCGAGAGGCTGGGGCTGATGCAGCCCAGGTCTGCGGGGAGGGCGGTGAGCGCCGGCGCTGGCGGGCCCGAGCGCGCCGGGGCACCGTGGTACGTACCGCTGAGCGAGGACGAGGAGACGGAGCGCGAGAGCTCCTGCAGCTGCAGGTCTGCCTGCCGGGGAGGGAGCGGGCGAGGGTGAGCCGGCCGGCCCGCCGCGTCCCCGCGGCTGCGCTGGGGCCGGCAGCACTCACGGGGACGGGGCTGGCGGCGGCGGGGCCGGCGGGCAGCGCGGCGGCGTGCCCCTCCTTGCGCAGCAGGGTCTCCACGCGGTGGATGATGTCCCGCAGGCGGCGGATGAACCCGTCCTGCTCCGACTCCAGGATGAACTCGCTGCGGACCTGCGCGGGGCGAGGGGGGACACGAGGGGCCGCTCAGTGCCCGGCGCGGCCGCGGGCGCCCCGCGCCGCCCGCCCCGCGCTCACCATGACGGCCGCGATCTCCTCGGGGCTGTCCCCGTCCAGGTCGAACTTGAAGGTCACCATCTTGTTGTTGTAGGTCTGCAGCTGGCACTCCACCACGCGGTCGCTCTGGTCGGAGACCTGGGGGCGGCGGCGGTGAGGCCGGCGGCGGCGGCGGGTCCCGGCCCCCCGCCCGCCCGCCCCGCGGCACTCACGTTGGTGATGCGCAGCCTGGAGCGGGCGCGTCGCCGCAGCAGCTTCCCCGCCGGCCGCCGGCCCGGCGCCCGCGCGCCCCGCTCGCCGGCCGAGAGCCCCTCGCAGCCGTCGCTGGGGCCGGAGGCCACGTCCGAGGCGTAGCTGTGGGGAGCGTCAGCGCGGGCCGGCCACCGCCGCCGCCGCCCCGGCCCCGGCCCCGGCCCGGCCCCGGCCCCGGCCCGGCCCCGCCGCAGGCCTCACCTGTCCACGGGCGAGGAGACGTCGCCGGCGGAGGCGGGCAGCCGCGCGGCCACGCTCTGCGGGAGAGGCGGCGGTGAGCGGCGCCCCGGCGGCCCCCGGCCCCCGGCCCGGCCCCCCGGGCCCCACTCACCGTGGGGAAGGGGTGCGCGGGGCGGGCGGCCGGCGGCCCGGCCGTGTCCCCCCACGGCGGCGGCGGCGGCGGCGAGTCCAGGAAGCCCGAGGAGCTCAGGTAGCCGTCGGTCTCGCCGTCGGCTGCGGAGGAGGCGGCCGTGAGCGCGGCCCCGGCACGCTCCCGCCCCAGCCGCCCGGCGTTCGCGAGGGGAAAAGGCGCCGCGGCGACCGCGACGCGCCGGAGGGCGAAGGGGCCGCGTCCCGCCGCCCAGCGCCCACGTACAGGTGGCCGAGGAGTAGCTGGCGTGGCGGTAGGCAAAGTGCTGGTGCTGGTCGGCCTCCGGCTCCTCGGGCTCCGGGGGGAAGGCGCTGCCGAAGACGGAGTCAGCGGAGCCGGGGGTGGCCGGGGAGGCGGCGGGGCTGCGCGGCGTCCCCGGGGACTTCAGCTCCTCCAGCAGCTGCAGCACGCCCGGCACGGGCTCCGGCTCCGGCTGCGGCTCGGCACGCAGCGCTGCCTCCCGCGCCCGCTTCAGCTTCTCCCGCTTGCGCTTGATGGCCACCACGCGGTCCCGCACCGCCTTGGCCACCAGCTTGTAGTCGGCCTCGCAGATGAAGCCCAGGATCACCTGCGCCATGGCAAAGTCAGGCCGGGAGCCCGGCCCGGGCCCAGCGAGCCCCCGGCGTCCCACCTCAGCCCCCGCGGCACCCACCATCTCCTGAGCCACCTCCTCAGCCACGTCCTTGTAGAGCTCGAAGAGGAACTCAATGGCGTTGTTGTCCTTGTACTTGCCGTGCAGCTTCTTCGTGTCATCCATGCGCAGCCAGAGCTTGAGCCCCGACTTGACACCGTCGTCCTCCTCGGCCAGTTCCACGTGCACCCCGGTGTCCTCCTGGAAGAAGGAGTGCTCCAGCAGGTCCTGGATGGTGTACCTGCAGGAGGAGCGGCACTCAGCGCGGGGCACGCTGCCGGGGCGCGCGGCCTCCCGCGCAGCGCTGGCCTCACTGGGCAGCCAGGTCCACCTACGCGGACGCCAGATGCTGGGAGAGGGCAGGCACATGGCCTGCCTCGTCCGGCCCCCTCGTCCCACCTCTCGTCCTTGTCCATGCGGATGCAGCCCTCGATGATCTCCTTCAGCTCTGGCACCTTCACTTTGTAGAAGCTGCTGGGCTTCAGCCCCTGTGGAGGAGGACACAGCCATCCAGCCTACTCGGCGCTGGCTCTGCGGCCGCTCTGGCACCCAGGGCTTCGGGCCCCTGGGGCCATCACCAGCCTTGCCCATGCCCAGCACCCCCAGGATGCTGCAACTCGCTGCTCGGCTGCAAACCAGCTCCACCAAGTGCGTTGTCCCCTGCCCAGCTGTGGGTCCCCAGGACCTGCTACAGCGTGGTGATGCCCCCTCCTCTGCGGCCGGCAGGGCTGGTGCTGCCCGGGGCTCTGCACTTCCACCCTGGCAGCCTGGAGCCGGCCAGGCTGGGGTGCAGCGGTGCCGAGCACGCGGCGGCTGTGCCAGCCCGTTAACAGCGTGCCACCCCGGGAGCCGGGGGGACACCCCCGTGCCCTCCCCGAGCCTGTCCTTGCTGCGCATCCGCTCTCCTCTGCTCAGCTCCTTGCAAAACCTGCAATGTGACGCGTTCGGGGAAGCAGCGAGCCCGGCAGCTCCTGTGTCCCCAGGCAGGCTCTCCATGGCAGGAAGCCCCACACACGCGCCCCGGGTGCCCCCACGGTGTGCCTGGCTCACCGAGGTGACCTTGCGGTAGATCTGGGCGGCGTTCTGGCACTCTGAGTAGGGGTACTCCGAGGTGGCCATCTCCAGCATGCACATGCCGAAGGCGTACACGTCCACCGCCTCGTCGTACTTCTCCTCGTACATCTCCGGCGCCATGAACTCGGGGGTGCCTGGGGGCGCGGGGGGCTCAGCACACCAGGGCTGCCATGGTGCCCCACGCCCGCCAGCCCCTGCTGCCCCACCTATGACGCTCTTGGCGAAGGAGGCGCACTTGAGCGTGGCCAGGCCCAAGTCGCCAATCTTGACGGAGCCGGTGGGGCCAGTGATGAAGATGTTGTCGCACTTGAGGTCGCGGTGGATGATGGGGGGCGAGCGGGTGTGCAGGAAGTGCAGCCCCTTGAGGATCTGCCGGCTCCAGCGCTGCAGCACCTTCAGCTTCATCTCCTTGAACCGCCTCAGATAGCTGCAGGGGCACGGGGGTGGCGCCGGAGCCGCTGGGGCCTGCGGCGGCACGCACCTGGCCCAGACCCCACCACCACCCAGTGTATTTGCGTCAGGGCTTTTCCAGCTTTCCCCTCTGCGCTGGGCTCATGCAGCAGCAGCGCAGGTGTCGCAGCCCGGGTCCAAGCTCCCTGCGCTCCAGAAGGGGCAGAACGGGATGGTCTCAGCGCCCAGCAGCCGCCCCGCACGCGCTCCCGGCTCCCAGCCCTGCCCTGGGTCCCCTGGGTCCTGCGGCGGCGGGTGGCTCAGCACGGCCCCTCGCCCGCCCCGAGCGCCGCGTCCCGGCCGGCCGCCCCGCTCACGTTTTCAGGGTGCCGGAGGTCATGAGCTCAGTGACCAGCACGATGCAGATCTGCCCCTTGATGGATGACTTCCAGGAGTCGTAGAAGCGAACAATGTTGGGGTGCTGCAGCCCCTTCAGCATCTCCACCTCCTCGCTGAAGCGCTGCCGCTCCGTCTTGGACAGCTTCCGCGTCTGCGGGGGCGGCGGGGAGGTGAGGGGCAAGGATGGACAGACAGGCGGGCAGAGGCCCCCACCGCGGACGCAGAGGCGCTGTGCGACCCCGCTGGCCCTGCCCTCGGCCCCGGCGGAGCCCGGGCGGGCGGCCGCACGCCGCACCGCGCCGGCACAGCCGCCTCTCCCGCCGCGGGCGGCCGGGCACGAGCGTGGCGGCAGGCTGCCGCCGGCCTCAATGGCGCCTTTGTCGGGGTCGGTGGCCGCAGGAGGCTCCTGCCCCCTTTTTGCTGCCGTCCTCCTGCTCGAGTTAATTACAGCCACAGAAGGAGCTGAGCCCCGGCATGAGCACGGCGGGGAAGCGGTGGCCGCGGCGCCCAGGGCCGAGCCTGAGCCGGGGGAGCAGCGCTGCGCCCCGCAGGACCGCTGCTCCCGGCACACTCCTTGGCACGCAGCAGCCATCCAGGAGCCCAGGGAGCTCTGCAACACTGCCGTTGCATTGCGCTTGGCCCCGCGGCCAGGCCGGAGCTGCTCCTCCATAAGCCCCTTCTCTTTTTAACACGCCTCCGGGGACGCGGCTCAGCCCGGAGGAGAACCTGAGCCCTGCTGCCGCGGGATGAATGGGGCCTTTCATACCCTGGCGGAAAAGCAGCAGCAAAGCTGCGGAGCTGCCCCGGGCATGCGGCACGGCCCCAGTGGTGCTGCGGGGCCCACGGCGATGCCGGGAGTGGCATCCGGCATGGATATTGGGGATATGGGGCCAGCAGGGCAGGAGGCAGTGTGCCGAGCCCTGGGCTCGCTCCCAGGCACCAGTGCTCCCACACCGGCAAAGCAGCAGCCAACGTGCAGCCGGGCGTCCCGACACCTCTCCCTCCAGCCAGTAGTGCAGCCCAGCCCTGGTCGACCCAGGAAGGGCACGGAGGTGCCGGTAGGGCAGGGCACATGGCCAGGATGGGCAGTAGCCCAGCGCGGTGCACGGGGACGCGGCCTCCTTTCTGATCAGCTGCCTGCTGCCGCGGCAAGGGAGGGCAGCCAGGAGCCCGGGTGGCACACAGGGGGGAGCGCTCCAGCACCGGCCCCATGGCAGGCGCCGGGAGAGCCCGGCAGGGCCAAGCCTGGGAGCGCCGGCCAGGCGCTGCGGGGTGGGAGGGGAGGCGGCGAGCAAGCACTCGGTGCATGGCCCGCGTCCCGGCCCCGGGGGGCGGCGGAGCGCTCCGCGAGGCGGGAGCCGTTCCGGGCAGCTGCGGACGCCCCACCGGCGGGGGCACCGTGAAAGCCCCTTTGTGCCTGGCGGAGGCGTTGCACACGCACAGGGACATTTATAGCGATGCCTCAGCCAGCACGGGAGCTGGCGCCAGGGGCCACCCAGCGCCCTCCCCACCGGATGCAGCCCCAAAATAGAAGCAGCCCCGACACCTCCGGCTGCAGCACGGGACCTGTTGACCCGCAGGAGGGCAAACCCGGGAGCCCACAACAGCGTGGAGCACAGCCACGGCCATGGTTGCCGCTCTCCTCCCCGCACAGACTGCCGCCGGCCGTTTGGGCAGCAGCGGCTTTGTGCACTCGCCGGGGCACGAGCACGCGCCCGCTCCCAAGCCCACGGGAGCTGCTCTGAGCAAATCTCACCTGGCTCCTCCATTTGCTTCCCCGGCAGGCAGGGGGCCGCGCCGCCTGCACACGGAGCACGGTCCGGCTGCGGGGCTCCCCCAGGGCATCGGGAGCAGTGAGCCACGTGGAGCCCGGCGGTGGAACGGCCCATGCTGCGGCGGGCACCAGGGAGCTGCCCTGGGGCACCGCGCACCAAGGCAGAGGAGCTCTTGCCCTGGCTCCACTGCCAGGCCGGAGGGGTGCCGAGGGGTCCCCACCGGAAAGCCACTCGCAGCCAGCGCGTTTGCAGCTTGACCCCACTCTGGGCCTCCAGCTTCCTCCCTGCTTCCCACCCCCCCTCGCACCTAT
Source organism: Rhea pennata (assembly GCF_028389875.1). Taxonomy (NCBI): domain Eukaryota; kingdom Metazoa; phylum Chordata; class Aves; order Rheiformes; family Rheidae; genus Rhea; species Rhea pennata. Next base: position 424,548 of record NC_084688.1, read on the forward strand.
GGACCGAAATAGCCACGGGTCTAAAGCTGTAAAGCGTAAACAGGTGGCGGCAGGTCTGCGGGGAGGGGGCCCCGCCGCTGCGGCTGGGCTGCAGGAGCTGTCCCGTGGGAGCAGGCGCAGCCCGGCTGCCGGACACCAGGCAGGGCAGGAGAGCGGAAACAGCTGTGATTTGGGATGGAGGGATGTCGCAACGGCTGGATGAGGAGCTCAGGACCGGAACCGCAGGTCAGGGCTGAGGTTAGGTACCCAGTAATATTTTAAGGGGAGTAAAAGGAGAACTGTGAACGACACAGGACAAAGCTATTTTTAAAAGGGCAGAACCACAGCCATTTTTATTTGCAGTTACAAATCCCATATTTGTGTCACAATGTCTGATTCTTTGCACGATCACTGCAGGAAAACAGACTTTTAAGAGTCTGCCTGGAGGCTTTCAGGCCCTAACGAATGTGGGTTCTGGGAGAGGAGACGCCGGACAGCGAGCAGCCGGCAGGAGGGGCTGCAGGAGGGGAGCAGGGAGCGCCACAGGCCGGGCAGGGCCGTGGGGCAGGCAGCCGCCACTGCGGCCAAGGCCCCTCGCTTCAGCGGCCGGGCTGGGCACTCCGGGCAGCAACTGGCCTGGCAGCCGCCCCGGCCAGACTCCCCGCCCCGGCTGGGGGACGCAGCCCCCTCCGCAGGGCACCACACACGGCGCGTAGTGGCAGGCACACCGCGCCAGCACCGGCTGCCGGGCTGCATCCAGCGCGTTGCCAAAGGGCACTCCTGCTGCAAGAGGCAGTGATTGCCCTCAGCAGCGGCAGGACGCATGCTGGGGCTGGCCGAGAGCCCCGCGGCGGGTCAGGAGCTTGCGATCTGTGAGGCAACGCAGCCCAACAGTGGGGCCAAGCAGGAGCACAGGGACGGAGCAGCGCAGTCGCAGGTCTGCTGCACAGGCTAGCCCAGGAGAGCCGGAACATGCTTGTGCAAAGATGGGCACAGACGCACGAGGAGGGACATGAAACTGCCCAGGCAGGAAGAGCTGGGCACGGCTGACTTGCCTAGAGAAAGTCACTGGGTTTACCAAGAAACGTCCTTCCTTGCTAGTGCCAGACTATTTCTTTCACCACTGTGTGAAGGGATACGAGACACAAATGGGAGCGCTGGGACGGGACGAGGGGCTGGGACTGCAGAGCCTGCACTCAGTAGGCAGCTGAAGCCCTTGTGCAATCCCACAAAGCCGGGCTAAGGCCCAGGGCCTCACCTTCTCCCTGACTGAACAGTGAGCCCTTCCCCAAGTCACTCACCATTACCTAAGGATCTCTTCTTCCATTGCCAGGCTGCAGCCGCCCCAGGGATGCAGCCCATGCAGCAGTGTGCAGCTGTGCTGAGGTTTTAGGAACAACAAACTTGCAAGACACGTTTTTCTGTGCAAACAAGGACTTGGACCTTCCAGCTATGACAGCCACCATGGTCAGGGAGCCCGCCTGAGACTTTGCACTTAGCAGAAGCCCCTCCCCAGGGGCCCTGCGGGGCACCAAAGAGAGCCCCACAGTGAAACCATCCACGCACAGCCTCGCCTCCATGGCCAGATCACACCTGCCAGGAGCCCAAGGGGGGAACGCATCAGTGAGCAACCCCTTGGCTGCTCCCCTCAGTGCCCTGGCATCGGCATCCCATCATCGAGCTGTGGGACGGCGAAAGGTGCGGCGGGATGCAGGGGAGTGCGGGGGGAGACAAGACAGGGAAGCTGCTTCCAGACCTGGAAGACTGCAGGTCTGGTCACCATTTGCAGGGTGACGGAAGCCACGGGCAGCCACAGGTGCTGCTGGACACTGCTGCAGTCAAGGACGCGCAGCCGGCGCGCACCAAGGACGTGCTGTACCCTGGAAGCAGGCTTACCACCCAGCGTCAAGCACGCTGCAGACACATGCCCACAAGCATGCCCAGGGCTATCAGAGCAGCCCTCCAGCCCTGGCACAGGACCACGTGCCAAGGAGAGGGCATTGCTGTCCCACACTGCCCTTCACAGGGGCGAGCGCAGGGCTCAGCCCACCAGCCCAGCCCTGAATCCACCTGTGCACTCCCTGGAGCAGGACCGACATGGGGAGCGTGGGTGCACCAGAAGTGCTGCCATCGCACAGGCAGCAACACGGCAAACGGAAAACAGCACGTGATGGACGGGAGGGCTGGGAAGCACCGTGTTAAGCACGGAGCCTGGGCCCAGGCCAGCAGCCCCCGCGTGGCTCCAAGGCGCCGGCCAGCATGCAGGCACCTAGGGAGAGCGAGGGGAACCTGAGCCCAGCTGCAAGGACTGTGTCTGGCTCTGCTGCCACAGCTCCACCACAGAACCAGTACTGATGCGATTAACAACAAACTGGGGTGATTCAACAACCTGTGTGCTGCTTTTGGCACGTGCTGCAGCCCAAGCAGAAGTACCTTGCCTTTCCCCAGTGCAGCACACCAGCCCCGGGAGACGCCAGCAGACAGGGAGCGGGACTCAAGGCTGGAGAGGGGCGGCGAACACCAAGGGGGCTGGAGGAAGAACTGCCAGCTGCCCCTGCCAAAGCCCCTCCTGCGCTGGGCAGGCAGCCTGCGGGAAACGGCAGGGAGCGGGGAGCGCAGGAGGCCGGCTGCGGCCCTCCAACCTACAGCGCCAGCCGCCAAGTGCTCGAGCGTGGACAGGGCTCCTGCCCAGGGTCGCGGTGCTGCCGCGGAGCCCCAGCACGCCCGGTGCACCGGGGGACGGCAGCCCCGCAGCCCGCCGCGGCGGCCCTCACCTGCAGCTCGCACCAGGCCACCTCCACGGTGGTCTCCGTGTCCAGCCCCTTGTACACGGTCTTGAAGGAGCCGCGGCCGATCTCGATGTCGAACTTGAGGAAGCGGCCGTCGGGGGAGGTGGCCACGGCGCGCGTCTCCACCTCCTCGCTCTCCGTCTCCTCGGGCTCCCGGCGGCGGGTGGCGGGCGGCGGCGACCCGGACCCCGCGCGGCCCGGACCCGCCGCCGCCGCGTAGCCCAGCAGCTCCAGCTCTGCCGAGCTGCGGCGGCTGAAGCGGGCCGAGAGCCGCCGGCCGCGGCTGCGCTGCGGCGCCCGCCCGGGGGGCTCGGGCTCGGGCTCCGGCTCGGGCTCCGGCTCGGGCTCCGGCTCGGGCTCCGCCGCGCCGCCCGCCCGCTCCGCCTCGGGCTGGGACATGGCCCCGCCGGCAGCGGCCGGCTCCGCCGCCAGCATCAGCCCGCGACGGCAGCGGCTCGCGCAGTCTCGCACCTGGCGCCGCCGCCGCCGTCCGCCCGGCCGCGGCCCCGGCCCCGGCCCCGGCCCCGGCCCCGCCGGCGGCGCCTCCCCCGGCCCCGCCCCGCCCCCCGCGGCCACCGCCCCCCGCCTGCGCCGCGGGAGCGGCCCCCGCACCGGCACCGCGTTCAACGCACCGGGCAGCACGGGCAGCGCGTGCCGCGCACGGCACCGGCGCAGGCAGCGTGCACGGTCGCAGGCACCAGCACAAGAACACACGGGGCACAGGGCACTGGCACCGCTCGCCGAGCACCGCGACCGGGCAGCGCACACCGGGCACGGGCACTGCACGCTGGGCACAGGCTGCACGCACTGAGCACCGGTGCTGAGTGCTGCGCCGCGGACACAGCGTACAGGAGCTCCACGCAGCATCCCCGGCACCGGGCACTGCTCTCTGCACAGCACGCAGGCCCAGGAACCCTGGCGCCCGGCTCCGCGCGCAGGCACCGGGCTCGGCCCGCAGGCCGTGCACAGGCACGAGGCTCTGCGGAGGGCTGCGCGGCCTGAGGTAGGGTGGCTGCCGCAGCGCTATCCCTTCCCCTGCTGCACGGCTAGGTCTGAGCCCGGCTGCTGTGAAATGGGCCACGCAGGGAACGCCAGCCACACATTTCCAAGTGGCTAAATCAGGGTGTCCTCAGCCCTCCCCTCCTTGCAGAGCCAGAGGTGGCTCCGCCAGCCCCTTTCCACCCCAGGCTCGAGCCAGTGCTCTGCTCTCCAGCAGCATTGGAAAGGATCCTGGCAAGGGGACTAGTGTAATTGAAGCATCAGACAGGGTGACGCAAGCTAAACTGAGCTGTAGGGGAGTGCTTGTTTTAGACATTTACTTAGAGCTTTTAACTTGAGATTTCAGAGCAGCATGTTTACAAGAAACAGCAGCTGTCCCTCTCTCCCAGGTTGTGGGGAGCAGCTCCTGCTACTCGCTGTTTTGACAAGCTATCAGGTCCTGTGCCTGTCTGCTCAGCCTGAGACAACCTATCCTCTCAGTTTGCTTCTGGGTGAAATCCTAAAATTAGGGTCATGCAAATATTAAGATATGAATGCCTGTTTCAGCCATGCAGTAACCCAAAGCACAGACAAGAGCTTGTTGTCTCTACAGTTTAAACTAAGAAGTTGCTCAGTGGAACTGTTTACACAAAATACAAAGCAATTGAAGCCGACATTAATTTATTTTCCCTAAGGTCAGATTGTTTCTAATCAATGATAAGAGAAACATTAAAGGGAGGACTGAAATGGTAGCCCAGCAATATCCTCCACACAGATTTCAAATGCTAACTCTGCATATGCAGGATGACACCGAATGATCCCTGGGCTGCAGCCTATGTCTAGCACAGCTGCAACCCCACAAATCCCCCCGGCTGGACAGGAGGAGGGAGATGCATTTAATGAAATGTTGTTTCCGCAGAAGCCCTGCATAGGCTGCCTGTCAACCTGCTAATCTCCTGAGCACAGGCAGACTTGTGCTACCTCCACATGACCCCATTCATTCATCCTCACTTGCCCAGCTTGCAGAACAAAGGAACCAGGTGAAACTGCCCCAAAAAGAGAATTTGATAGAGTGTCTTTTTTGCTCGAAAATAGCTAATGTGCAGCCTGGGCTGGTGAGCCGAGAGTGACCACATCCTGACCTACACACCATGCTCCCAGGAGCAAGCTTAGTGTGTGTGTTAGCAGGAGAACTGCCACTGAAGGCTGGAACAGGTACGGATGTTTAACATTGCCCCTCCGCAGCACTCTGCTTGGTGCCTCCTGGGAGAGACGGCCCTTTGTCCCAAAGCCCAGAGACTGATTATTGCCAAAGACAAAAGGCCAGGATAGATGGGCGGATAGGTGCGGCACTCGCAATGTTCCTGGTGTGTAAGACTGTTGTGTTGTAAAACACGACACAGTTGGACTCCACTCTGCCAAATGAGGTGTTTTATTCAGATGCACCCTTCTGCCAGGGCAAAAATATCCTCCCTTTTCACCAGATCCACATCCAAAAAGGAGGGTGTATCCCTGCTCCCCATGCAAACACCTCCCATGTGGCATCTCCTAGGCTTTCCCATTCCTGCTGAACTCTCTCCTCAAGCATCTTGCAGACTGCACAAAGTTAGGAGCCTGGGCACAAACCAGGTGACCATCTGCCAAAGCCCCTGGGGGAGGCAGGAGGGGGAGGCAGGAGGAGAAGGCATGTGAACAACCATCCCTCATGCCTCCTCTTTTGACTTTTACCTCTCCTCCAGAGCCCATCGAAGCCACAGGGAATGAGGCTGTAGCTTTCCAACTCATCCAACATATGTCAGGTTTAAAAAGTTCCCTGCTTAAAAAGTAATTGCTTTTACTTTTATCCTATCGTGACTGCAGCATTCAGCAAAGCTGGAGATTTCAGTCCTTTCTAGCTGAAAATCCTCCACTTGATCCACAGAGCAGCACAGGGGAACATTGAGTCTCATTCTGCAGCTGACAGAAAGGAGGCAAACCCGGAGACCACGTAGATCCCACACAGCTACTGGGGCCTGCCCTTCAGGGTGGGATATCGATCGCAGCAGCACTCAGCACAAACCGATTGCTTCATAAATTAAACAAGAAAATGAATCTATCCTCAGAGAGAAACACTGCTGCTCTCATGGTGGAATTTCCACCACCTTCAACACAGCCAAATGCTCCAGAGACTGCAGGTTCACCTCAGCCTGCTTCCAGGCCTGCTTCTGGCCCAGGAGTGAGAGTTCAGAGGGAGAGAAAACTGATCCCACCTCTCTGTTCCCTTCTGCACAGGGAAAGAATATGAATCAGCACAAGAGAGACTGTTGCACAGGTTCTATGGGTATCTTCCAGACCTGGTCCCAAGTATCAAGCTGAATTTAGACTTGGGCTGAAAGCAGAAAGTTCCAGTCCACAATCAACAGATCCTTCCCAATGCTCAGAAAACACAACACCCTTGCACGTTATCAGGTTGACGTTTCTTCGGGGCTTGTGGTGCCAGTGCCAGCCCTTCACTTTGAGGAACCGCTGTAATCAGGCAATTTAACCTATTTTTCATGTGCATTTGGCTGCCAAGAAGAGAACAGGGGACTGTGTAATCGCTCTGCTTGGGATTAGATCACTAATCAAAGAACTGTTCAGCTAAGTGCTCCAGTGTCTCACTTGCTAGCTCCAGTGAGCACTGCCAGAACTTGTCCGTTCTGACCTCAGAGCTCCTGGCAGGATAACTGAGGGGCCAAGACAGGTCCAGACACAGAGGAGGTCTGTGTGCCTAGGAAACTCCTTTGGCTAGTGATGCCCAGGTGTCTTCTGCATGAGACAGGGACACAGTTCAGACTGCACAGCCTGGCAGGTGAAATGGCAGATCTAGCTAGTCTGACAAGTGAGCTGAGCTTTCTGCATTTGCTTTAACCTTTGCACATCTTGGGAAGGATCAGGGAGGAGGAGGGTTCCACTAGCATACCTTTCCTGTTAGGAAACATGTCAAGGTGAACAGATCCCACTAAATGCTAAAACAAGTGGAGAAAAGAGAAAGGCCTTTAGGAGCCAGAAGTAGAAGAAGGGAGCAGAATACAGACAAGGTGCCACAGGAACAGCAGTAATAGCATGCCAGGGCCAGACTGCCAAGAGAGGTGAACACAGAAAAGCCCAGCCACACATGAGCTGCACAGCCCTGCCATCCTTCCTTCATACCACCCCATCCTGGCAGGTACAGGATCCAAGCACTGCCTCCAGCCTAGTGTAGGATATTACCACCACCACCACCCCCAGTTAAAGAACTCCTGAATCTGTGATACCGACAGGGGCAGTGACCAAGGAGCAGCTTCCTGGCAGGCTGCAGCACTGCAAATCTGCTGGCTTCCCTGCCTCCTCTCACTGTGTGCCATCGTTACACTAATGTACACAGCTTCAGGGAGGATGAGATGTTATTCAAATCTCAGTTGTGGCTTTAGCAGGAGGCAGATAAGTCTTCTAAGGATTTCCTTAGCCCAGAGTTACAGATGTAACCCATGTACTAATTTATCCCAGGTTATGTATTTATCAAACTGAAACAACTCTTGATCCTAACTAGCTGCTCTAAATGAAAATGTTCTGAACTTTCTCCTCCCTGTGAGCAGTGGGATCTGACTGTGTGTAGCCTGATAGCACCTTATCTCAGCACCAGGCCCCTGTGCTCCACCTTGCCCTGGACAGCGAGCCTATAATCAACATGGCCAGATGCAGCAGTGACCTCAGAGTCCACAGACAACGTCACTGGCCAGAATTAGAGATTTGCATAGCCCTGTGTCAGCCAGCTTCAGTCACCCAACAGCCTCCACAGAAACACTATCTACTCTGGAAAGCTCCCACCTTGGGGCTGGTTGTAGGACCGAGGTTTGAAAGAAGTGTCTCCTTACAAATGCACAGCGATAGAGCAACTCGACTCCTACCAGGCACTCTGTGATAACGGGCTAGGCTGTCCACAGCCTTACAGGCACACTGACTATGCTAGACAGTACCGCAACGAAACACTGGTGTGACAGCTCTCGCCCCATCTGTGCCACGGCACCGCATTCTGCCTGTGGCAAGGAGACAGACAGCAACGCTCAGGGCTGTTCCAGAGAGGCAGAAACGCACACAGATCCCTGTGGGACACTGCTGTGCACCTGGGCAATGCAGGGAGGGACATCCTGCTGCCAGCAGGAGATGGAGATGCAAGGGAACCAGTGAAATTTGATCTCTTACTGCTTCTCTTACCACCTATCCCAGGCTTTGTGCAGCACCCCCACAACTGCAGCACCCCCACAGCCCTTCCTCAGCCCAGATCCCTGAAGCAGGTTGTTGTTGCCTGTACAGTTAAGCAACACAATCTTCTCCAAGGACTGACCATGTGTTATCTGCCTGCTCCTGGTTTTCTCTTCTGATCCTGGAAAGGAGAATCTCATCTAGGTGACTTTCTGCAGCTTTGCTGACCGAGCCCCACTCGGGCACTTGGCTATTTTCCTCTCAGCATGCACGCACAGCCCTGCACTTAATTCTGACCACTGAGCTGTAACATACCTGCGGCAGTTCTTCCTCTACATTTATGGATGGTTTGTTTCATGAATGGTTGCTAGATGTTTCATTTTTTACTACTTAAGATTGTTGGATTTCTTTCTGTGCTGCCAAAGATTATAAAGGGAATGAAGTGAAGCACAGCCTGGACAAGGAGTCAGGGTTCTGCCTTCCACCCGCTACCATGCAGTGTTCTCATTCCACTCGGAACCTCGTTTTCCACAAATGACAACTATGTTCCCTGATGCGTTTAAGGCTGTTGGGTGACTGGTGTTTAGCAGAGGGCTAAACTGTACCTAAGATGGTGTACCTTTGAGTGTAGATAGTGTTCTTTTTTTAAAAAAATTGTGTATGCTAAAAAACCTGTGACAAAGGATCAGGACCCCCTGCACTGGATGGAGACTGAGGCATCCTACCCCAGACAGCTCAAAGGTATGCTGAAGCACAACAGGAAAAATAGGCATACGAGGAAGCCATCCGAACAGACTTTAGCAATGTACCTAAGCACATGCTAGTCTGCCTTGCCTTTTGCTTTGCTCTGGGGAGGGCATGCAGCTCTGACACTGTGTATCTGAAGCACACTGAAGAGGCACGATAGTTTCAATTAAAGGGAAAGTTGTGGTTGGAGGCTATTATGCTCTTTCCCTCTTAACAGCTCAATTATGACTCCTTCCAATCTACCTAACACCCAACCGCCTCCAAACCAGAACAGTTCTCACACATACATCTCTGGCCAAGGTAAGCCAGACTAGCTCTGATGTCCCAATCCCATGATTACACCACTAAACACTATAAAGCGCTGTACAAAGATAAGGAAGCCAGTTTCAGAGGGCAATAAAAAAAGCTTTGTTTTAATGTGCTAGCAGGTGCTTACATCACTATGAGCTGCAAACTGCCATCATCAACATCATAAGGAACAGCCAGGAGTGTCTGGTCTCCTCCAGAACCCGCAGTACCAGCTAGCGGCTGCTATTTCAGTCTGACAACTCTTCCTACATACGTGAGCCAGTCAGATAATCTATCTGACACAAAGGCAGCATTTGTCCTTCACTGCCACTGCAGCAATACCTGTATTACATGGCACCAGAAAACTTGCACAGAGAACAAGTTGCAGTCCATTGTACAAGGAGCCTGCAGGTACAGCTAGATGTGATCTGTTGCGCACATGGAGAGGGTGCTTGCACAAGTGCAAAAAAAGGTATCGTACACCATGTCCATTCTTGAAGGAAGGGGGAAGCATTCTTCCTCGTCTTCTCACTGAGTAAGCAACTAATTAGGAAGCTGAAAAAGAGCAGTGAATGACTGCCAGAAATACCTTGGAAAGAAAAAGGCTAGTTTTAGGCTTATCTAATGTCACATCAGCCATTTCCTAAGAAGAGAACAAATTTAATTAAGAACACAAACTTGCTTAAGGAGAGCAAGGTTATATACACTTATAAGAGAAGACAGTGCTGAGGGGTAGGCAACATCTGTATGAAGAGCAAGAAATACAAAGATCCTGGGCCTATCTGAAAAGGACTCATTATTCAGGGTTAAAAGCTGGTGCCATCTGGTACACAAAACAGCCAGCACAAAAACATAGCTTACTGCAGAGGATACAAGAGCAGCAAGAGGAGAAGACATAGCAGCAAGAGATGAGACGACTCAACATGAGCAGCAGGAAAAGGGCAGGAGGAGCAGACCTTAGACACTGTAACAAGCCCAGAGTAGACACTAATAGAAGTAAATTCCTATGTGGAGACTTTCCTGGCTGCATTCTGCACTGCGAATGCAGAGGGAGGATCCTGGTTTCACCAGAGACCCATGATACAGTCACGCTCCAGCACAGAGGTGCTGCGGAAGGGGCTGGCAGGCGACGAGCTCCAGGAGCATATGTGCTCCCTCTGCTGGGACGCTCAACGAGGCTCCAGGCACGCAGCCTGGCAAAGTCTGCACCAGCCTTCCCTTCCGCCGACATTGCTGGCTCCAGCTGCACAGAACTAGCTTTGCTCAGCCACAGTCACATGTCACCTGGTGAGAAAGTGCACAAAGATGCCAAGACAGGCCTTGTCATCTTTGTTTCAATGCCATCTACTTTAAAGATTAAGCAATACATGGTCAGGCACAGAATTCCACATTCATCCTCTCTCTAAACTTCTTCAATGCTTTTAACAGGGACTCACAATCCAGGCTGGCAGAACAGACACTGGACTGAGATGGAAGGAGATGATACCATCAGGGGTTAAAAAATACAGCATGTAAAACTGATTAGAGCTCACCTCAAACTGCTGAGTGGCTCTGGCACTGATGGGAAGCAGGCACGTCTCTATGTGCTATGCTGTCTGTTTACTCTCAACCAAACTATCAGAATTCCTGTAGAAATGACAGGCTCCAAAAAGGATCTCAGATCACATTAGCCCAGCATAGCAGGAACTCAGCACTAATGCCAATGATGCCTTGCTCCAGCTGCAATGTGCTGGCACACAGAAATTCCTCTGGAAGCAGTAAGGTACAGCACTGCTGTACCAGTGATGGAGTGGAACATTTAAAACTAGTCTCCAAACACAGTTCAGGAGCAATGTGCCCGAAAGCAGACAAGTACAGATCAAGAAAGAACATCACACTGACCCCAAGTCAACAGGCTGCTGCTTCAGAAAGTTTTTTTTTTTTTTTTTTTTTTTTTTTTTTTTTTTAAGCCTTCATAGTCTCACCATCTCAGTCTGAACTCTGGCATCTTGTCCACACCAAAAGTTATCTGCTGTTGACAACAGCTGTCAGCAGCACTGCAGCTGAACCACTGCTGAAGAGCTTTCCAAAAGGAGGGCAGGGAAGGACAAACCATTCAGCACTGGCTGAGGAAAGACAGCTAAAATGTGCCAGAGGGGCAGGGGCTTTTTGTTCTGTACAATCATAGGAATGACCATAATGGGCCTGATTCAAGGTCAATACAGCCCAGTAACCTATGTCTGATTGCACTAAGTACTGAATATTTGGCAAAGAACTCAAGAACAGGTAAGTAGAATGTGATCCTTCCTCGGCTACGGCTGTCCAGCTTCCATTGGACAGTGATTAGGAATTTACTGGGTGAAAGACTATACCTGGGCCATGGCTTCTGATCAGCTGTGTACCTCATTATCAAGACTAAGGACCTGAAAACTTGGTTATATTCTCTACTAGCCCACCTTTTTACAGAGCTTACCTCACTACCTCTGCAACAAACCCATTAGTTTTCAATGAATTGCACATGGAAAATGAAAATAAATTTTGCCTCAAAGACACTAGCAGGGAGTAAGAGTCCAGATGGTCTGTAACTTTGGCATGCGGAAAAAAGCACTTGTGCTACCTGCTTCCAAATTGGGTGGGATGGCTTTGCAAGCAGAGTCATTGCGAGTCCACCCCCTCCCCAGCATGCTGCAACTGTCAAATACTGCAGTAAGGAATTACAGATCAAAGGTAATGACTTGGTACATCATCCTGTTACTGATGGAAAATAAAGATAGATGAAAAGACCCATGCTGCTCTATAAATACATCTTATTTTAATTATTCCAGATTAGTTCCTCAGCATCCACATTGCACAGCCTGCTTTGCAGCAAGCACACATCATTCTTCTGTTGAGGTTTTTCATACCACAGCAGCTACAGCAAGTTCTGTGTGCTTGCTTTCACTACATGTTGCAATGCAACAAGGATTGCAGGGCCCAAGTGCATGAGTGGAAGGTGGGAGGGAGTTGCCCTTAAGATCAGGCTTGACTAGCCAGCTGCAGAACCCACTCCAGCTGCTTTCCTAGGAACACGGATTAGTAACAGGAACGGTTCCACTCCACTTCAAGGTTGTCCCTTTTGGATCTGCTTAGAGCAGCTTTACCCTCTCAAACAGAAATTGACAGGCAGAAAAGAAAGAGAGTGCATCTCTGAATATTTCTAAGTAGTCATGTCTTTCTTTGGAAGGCTTCACGGATTCTCCTTGCCCCAAGAAATCCAAAGTATGCAGCTGCTTGCAGTCAGCGCTTGAAACTAGGCCAGGAGATTGAACCTTCACAGCTAGAAACGCTTCAGCAGTCAGAAGAGTGGAAAGGAGAGGATTCCTATTAAAAGAACTTGACACCTCGGCCATCATCCAGCGTGATAATTTCAGCTTTGTGCTCTTGCTGCAAGGCTTGCAGGGCACGAAGCAGCATAGACTCATCCAAGCCATGGAACTCTAGGAAAGAAACATCCCCATCAACAGGAACAAAACGAATCACATAAGAAAACAAACAGGCTTACAGAAGTCTATGACCAATGACATGGATGACACCTTCCAGACTCCAGCACCACAACACAACAGAATCATCACTACATTGCAGCAACATGAACAAAACCTGAAGGTTAATAGACAGAAAGAGGATAAATATGTACAGCAATCTCAAAGGCAGCAAAGAAGCTATGCTGAAAAAGAATACACCACACATCTCATGCCCAGTGAAGAGCCTGGCACTAGGGCAGAGGGAGAACAAACTGCAAACAGTGGTAACACAGGGAGATGTCACAGCACTGAGTGGTAAAAAACCTTCAGTGTTACATTTGCCAGTGCTGATCAGTGAGCTTGCATGAACAATTTAAAAAATACTTAACCTACAAAACTACAATTTGCCAATTGTTTATGCTTTCAAACCAAGCATGCTTTGAAAACTTGCTCCAGAACATGATACATGACATTACCTTCATTCTCTGTATCATCTCCACTGGTTAATTCATACAGTGTGAATACAGAATTTGTCAAGCCATTCTTCGATACCTAGAAAAAACAAAAGCAGTATAGCAAAACTTACTTGTGTAATATCCTCAGCATAGATCTCTAGTACATCTTAGTGCAAATGAAATGGAGTGTAGACAATGTTCAATGAGCAAAAAATCCCTGGAAATGCTTCATAGCATTGGAGAGTCAAGAAAAGATGTCTAACAAACTAAGACAGTTACTTTCTTTTTCTCTCTATTCTTTGCTCTTTCTGTCTGTGCCTAAGAACATGTTTTGCAATACAGACTCATGTCACAAGAAGGCAATGCAACAATACTGCTTTATCCTCACTATGGAACAAGCAACTACAGTGACAGAAGTTACTTATAGCAAGTAAAAAGTTAACATCTCCACGCATCTCTGCAACAGAGAGAAATGGAACCAGAAAGGTAAAAATAGTGAGAAAGTAAGACACCAAAAATTCACACTCATCTTTTTCACAAATCACAGCCAATACCAGCTGTCCTCCTGGGCGCAGGAAGAAGGCCTGGTCTGCAGAGTGAGAGAGTTCCTATATCCTCACCCACTGATAGATGAGCTTTCCCCATTCTTCTGGTCTCTTCCACATGATCAGAAAGCTGGATTTGTTCTTATCTAACCATTCCAGGTTCCCTAGATCAACAGAGAAAGGCATTTAATCAGAGTACAGGTCTAGAATAACAATCATGACCACAGATTTCATAGTGCACACTGGATGCTACACCTACAGACAGCTTTGGGTACCACTTCACCGCTCTATGCTTCTTGCTTACTTCCTAAATACCTCTGCATTTACACAACTCCATTTCTCTTTCAAAAACCCTCTTCCTCTTGCAACTTGCTACATGGCAGTTCAAATGCTGCACGTGGACTGACAACACAGACACGCGCCACAGGGGACAGATGCCTACCACCACAAGGGAGGACACTGGTCCTGAGGGGCAGGATCCTGCTAAAGGGCATGGATGCCCGCTGCAGAAGGACGGACACCCGCCGTGAGGCACAGGGGACGGGCACTGTGTGCCCAGCATGGGGGATGGACACCTACCGCGGGGCACAGAGGCTGTAGGCCTGCCACGGGGCAGGCGCATCTGCTGTGCCTGCCATGGGGCGCAGAGGCTCGCTGTGGGGCAGCGACACCCGCTGCGACGCACGGATGCTGCAGGCTCGTTTCGGGGTGCGGACGCCACGCTCCCGCTGCAGGGGCGGCCGCCTGCCGCGGGGCAGGGCCGCAGAGGCAGGGCGCTGCCAGGGACCGGACCACGCACCTTGTTTGCGGAGCTCCTCCAGCACCACCTGAACGGCCTCCAGCGGGAGCTTCCCTGCGCCGGCGTTAAGGATCAGGTAGCGGGCAGGGGCGCGGGGCCAGGAGCGGGCCCGGGGCTGGGAGCGGCCCCGGGGGCGGGGAGCGGCGCCGCCCGGGGGCCGGGAGGGGGGACCGGGAGCGGGGCCGCCCGGGGGCCGGGAGCGGGGGACCGGGAGCGGGGAGGGGGGGCCGGGGGGAGCCGGGAGCGGGGGGCCGGGGGGCCGCCGGGAGCGGGGGGCCGGGGGGGAGGGCCGGGAGCGGGGGCCGGGAGCGGGGGGCCGGGAGCGGGGGGCCGCCGGGAGCGGGGGCCGGGAGCGGGGGGCCGCCGGGAGCGGGGGCCGGGGGCGGGGGGCCGGGGGGCCGCCGGGAGCGGGGGCCGGGAGCGGGGGGCCGCCGGGAGCGGGGGCCGGGGGGCCGCCGGGAGCGGGGGGCCGCCGGGAGCGGGGGCCGGGGGCGGGGAGCGGGGCCGCCGGGAGCGGGGGGCCGGGAGCGGGGGGCCGGGGGCGGGGAGCGGGGCCGCCGGGAGCGGGGGGCCGGGAGCGGGGGGCCGGGGGGCCGCCGGGAGCGGGGGGCCGGGAGCGGGGGCCGGGGGCGGGGAGCGGGGCCGCCCGGGGGCCGGGGGCGGCCGAAGGATACGCTGGAGGCGCTGGTTGGCGAAGAGCGGCCCGTCGTGCGCCTCGCGCACCGTCATGGCGTGCAGCCGCTGCCAGCGGCAGTAGCCCAGCACCAGCGCGCACCAGGCGGCCAGCTGCTTCCGCCGCGTGTCGCCGTTCGGCTGCAGCCTGCAAGGCACCGCCGTGAGCCCGCCGCGCCCGCCGGGCCGGGCCGGGCCGGGCCGGGCGCGGGCACTCACGTGAAGAAGGGCGGGAAGCTGTACTGCCAGGGCCAGGCGAAGCTCATCGCCGCGCCGCCGACCGGAACCGCCGCCGACCGGAACCGCCGCCGCGCGCTTCCGGCCCGCCCGCCGCCGCGGGGCGGGCTCTCTGCCCGGCTCCGCCCCGCCCGGCTGGCTCCGCCCCCGCCTGGCCCCGCCCCGCTCTGGCCTGGCTCCGCCCCCGACCGGCTCCGCCCCGCCCCCTCCTGGCTCCGCCCCGCCCCGCCCCGCCCCCCGGCTCCGCCCCGCCCCGCTCGGCCCCGCCGTCGCGGCTCCGGCCCGCGGGACCCGCTGTCCTCCCGGGCGGCGGCCGCGGCCCCGCTCTGTCGCCGTCGGGACCCGCCACCGGCCCCGGCCGTGCCCGGCCCGCACGGCGCGAAGCCGCGGGCGGCAGCAGGACGCGGGGCTGCGGGTGGCGGAGCTCTGTGCGGCGCCTCTGTGCTCCAAAGGCAGGGAAAAAAAAGAAGCGGGCGGTGGGACGGAGCTGGAAGCTGGGGGAAGAAGCTCTTTAATCTCCGGCTGCTCGACGGGGGCCGGCGGCTGCAGCGCGCTCCGGCAGGGCGCCGAAGCCGGGGCCGCGGCAAGGCCCCTCCGCGGGGCGGCGGGTCTTGGCCGGCCAGCACGGCCTGCGCCCGCGCGTCGGGGCCGCGCAGCCCGTCTCCGTCCAGCGCCGAGGGCCGCGGGGGCCGGGCCGGCGGCGCTCAGGGCTGCGCCTTGCCGTCCTTGCTGCGCCAGATGACCAGGGTGACGAGGAAGGGGATGAGGCAGATGGGGGCGACGATCATGGCCAGCAGCACGTCCTCGGGGGGGTCGAAGACCTGGTGCGGCAGCGTGCAGTTGTGGAAGTAGTGGTGGTGGCTCTGGAAGATGTACTGCTCGGCCAGCGCGTTGGGGTAGCCGTAGCGCAGGCGGTCAGCCCAGCCCTCCAGGCAGGCCTGCAGCAAGCTGTAGGGCCTGCGGGAGAGAGGGCGGCTGCGGGCGCCCGGCGGGGCTATCGGGCGCCCCGGCCCCCGAGCTTCCGCCGTGGCGCACGCGCAGCCCGGCCGGGTCCCCGGCGCCGCCGCCTGGCTCCGCTGAGCCGCCGAGGGCCTGGGAGGGCTCGGGGAGGGGGCGTCAGAGGAGCCCCGGGGCCGGCGCATGCCGCGGCCGCGTTGCTCTGGAGCGAGATATCCCGGCGTGCCAGCTGGACCGGCCGGTGGCTTTCCCCCGTCCCAGGAGGTTCTGCTCCCGCGGTACCGGGCGAAGCTGCCGCGGCCCCCGGCGCAGCCAGTACCTGCTGATGACCTTCCAGTCGCAGAGCTGCGGCGCGGTCACGTTGCCCATGAGCTCCACGAAGAACTCCCAGCACTTCTGCGTTATGTTGACGTACATCTCCTCTGCGCGGGGCAGCGGTGCTGAGCGGGGCTGCGCCGGCCCGCCCGCCCGCCCGCCCGTCCGCCCGCTGACACTCACCCACGAGCTGCGCCGTCCAGTTGAAGGTGGCCGCGGGCGGGCTGGTCCTGGCGTCCTGGCCAAAGCCCTCCGCCTCGGCGCCCGCGGGGCACAGCCCGCGCCCCAGCACGGCTGCACGGGGCGCCGGCGCGGTCAGGCGGGGAGGCCGCGGCACGGGCACGCCGGGCCAGGCCCGCGGCAGGAAAGGGAAGCGCTGACTGCGGAGCGGCCGGGAAGCGGAGCCCAGGTGCCCCCGCTGCCCCCCCACGGCCGTGGCGTGGCTGCCCTCCGCCCGACAGCCCCCCGCGCCAGCCAGCCCGCCCCACGGCACTGGTGGCCCCGTCCCGGCTGCATGCCTGCAGCGCCCTGGCCGCGTGCCCCTGCATCCCACTGTCCCGGCCGCGTGCCCCCAGTGCCCTGCCGTCCCCCGGCCGCGTGCCCGCAGCGCCCCGCCATCCTGGCCGCGTGCCCCGGCGACCTGCCGTCCCGGCCGCATGCCCGCAGCGCCCCGCCATCCCAGCCGCGTGCCCCAGGCACCCTGCCGTCCCGGCCGCCCCGGCCGCGTGCCCGCAGCGCCCCGCCATCCCAGCCGCGTGCCCCAGGCACCCTGCCGTCCCGGCCGCCCCAGCCGTGTGCCCCCAGCGCCCCGCCATCCCCCGGCCGCGTGCCCGCAGCGCCCCGCCATCCCGGCCGCGTGCCCCAGGCACCCTGCCGTCCCGGCCGCCCCAGCCGCGTGCCCCCAGCGCCCCGCCATCCCCCGGCCGCGTGCCTGCAGCGCCCCGCCATCCCGGCCGTGTGCCCCGGCGACCTGCCGTCCCGGCTGCGTGCCCCCGGTGCCAGCACCCTGCCGCCCCGGCCGCGTGCCCCCAGCGCCCCGCCATCCTGGCCGCGTGCCCGCAGCGCCCCGCCATCCCGGCCGCGTGCCAGGCACCGGGCGGGCGCCTGCGGCAGCGGCGGGGCCTGGGGCCGCAGCGGAGGCCCTGGGGTGCTGCGTGGCGGCGCCGGGGCCCCTCCGTGCCGCGGGCGCCCGCGGCCCCGCTCTGCCCCGGCGCCGCCCGCCCGCACTTACCCCAGAGCAGCAGCAGCCCGCCGGAGAGGCGGCCGGAGCCCGTCGGCGCGCGCGGTGCCATCCCGCAGAAGGCTGCCGGCTAACGACCGGGACAAGTATTTCAATGGGAACAACAGGAAGCAACTCCTTTCCTCTGACAGGGGCAGTTGGACTGCAGGAGACGTGTGAAAAACGAGATCGCTCCGCGCTGCTTCAGAGCGGCCGTGCCGGCGGCGCGGCCCGGCGCGGGGCCGGCCCGGCGGGCATCGCTGCCCGGCGCGGCAGGCTCTGCTCCCCGCGCAGCGCCGCCGGCCTCGCGGCTGCTGTTTGTTTACTTGTGTATCTCTCTTTAATCCTGCCTGGGCTGGGTTGTGAAATCCCTCGTCTCCCGCGCGGAGGGCAGCCCGCCCGGCAGCCGGGGGGAGTGGACCGGCGAAGCGTAACGTCCCCGGCAGGCAGCGCCGGGGGATGCGCGGGGGCGGCCGCCGCGGCCCCGCAGGCACCTGCGGGGCTCGGGCCGGCGGCGGCGGCGGCGGGCCGGGGCGGGCGGAGAGCGGCGGAGCGGCCCGCCACGTGCGCCCAGCCCCTGCCCGCGCCGGGGCCGCCGCCGCCGCGCTCCCGCCCGAGGCCGAGCCGGGCCGGCACGCTCGTCTCGCTTCCAGCCGGGGCGGCGCGCGGGGCCCGAGGCCTCCGCTCGCCAAGGCCGCCGCGCTGCGGGAGAGCGCATCGCCGCGGCCCGCGGCACGGCCGCCGCGCGCCCCCGCGGCCGGCGGGGCCTCTCGCCGGAGCGCGGCCGCGTCGGGAAGGCGGAAGGGGCCGCGCGGCGCGGGGGGCGCGGGGCCGGGCTCCCGGATCCCGCTCTGCTGTCGGAGCGGCTGGAGCCGTTCTCCGGCTCGGCGGCGGGAGCCCGTGCCAGGGAGACACCCAGTGATGTCAGCGCCGCCCGGGGCCGGGACGGCCGGACGCTCGTCCCCGCCGTGCTGCGCCCCGGGGCCCGGGGCAGAGCCCGAGCCCCGGTGCGGCCCCCGCGCGGCCCCCGCGCCCCTCACTGCCGGCCCCCGTCGGCCCCCGCCGCGGCGGTCCCGGAGCCGTCGCGGAGGAGGCTCGCGCTCTGCTCGGCGCGGGGCGGCGCAGGGCTGCTGCCCGGCGGCTTTGGCGCCGCTTTGTCGGCTCTGCTGAGCGTGAGGGCCACGGCGAGGGGCACCAGGCAGCCGAGCCCCACGGCCAGCGCTGTGGCCAGCCCCGGCGGCAGCCCACCCAGCACGGGGGGCCCTGCCCCAGCACAGCCGCTGAAATACTCCGCGTGGATCTGCAGGAAGAAGGCATCCAGCGTGGAGCTGGGCCAGGGGCAGGCCAGCACCTCCGCCAGCAGCTCCGTGCAGTTGGAGAGCTCACTGTAGATGCTGTGGAGAGAGCGGAGAAGGTGCTGGTGCGCTGGGTGGGCTTGGGGATCTGCAAACGTCTGGCCTCGAGGGTGCGGCTGGCATGGCTAGTGCCCAGCCCTGCCATGTGCCAGCGTGCCAGGCATGCATCCACCACCATGCACCGGCTGTGTGCAAACTGGGCACCCCATGCTGCTCTGGCTGCGCACCCTCTGGACGGAGAGCCCAGGGATGTGGGCCCTCTCGATGGAGAGCTCGGGCCATGGTGGCACTGGGATTGGACCGACCTGCCGATGTGGTCCCAGCAGCACCGTTTCTCCTCAGGGGTGGCTGCGAGGGCGGCGTGGAAGGGGGCCCAGCAGTACAGGGAGATCCAGTCCCGGTAGGTGTCCTGGCAGCGAGCCGGCCCCGCCAGCACCTCCAGCGGTCCTGCGGGGAGGCCACACGTGAGCTGCCAGCAGCGCACGGGTGCTACGGCGCTCGCTCGGGACCCACTGCAGCACGCGGGGTGACGGGGAGCCTCTACTCACCGTCCTCATCCAGATAGAGGTAGTGACCTGGAAGGACAGACAGGGCTGTCGGCACTGCAGGACCCTCCAGACCGCGCGCCGGCCTGGGGACATCCCCCCCGCCCGCGGCGGGGCTGGCAGCAGCTCTGGGGAGCGGCGGTGCTGCAGGAGCCCAGTGCCAGCCCTGCGCAGGCGCTGGGGCACCCTAACCTTCGTCCGCGAGGTCTCTGCGCGCCGGGTCCCCGCGCCCTGCAGCGAGGAGGCACGGGGCGCCAGGCTGCACCGGGGGACAGTCCCAGCACCCCAGGGCCCCCAACCGCGGGCCGAGCTGAGCGCAGCAGAGGCTCCCAGCTCGGCCGCAGCTGCTTGCCAGGGCCGGGCAGCTCCGGCGCGCAGAGCCCCATGCGGCCCCCGGCCCCGCGGCAGCTCCCGGAGGCGTCGCGCACGGCTGGCCTTACCCTGCCGGAGCAGGGAGAGCAGGAGGCAGCTGAGCAGCTGCGCTCGCACCCGGGCGGGCATCCTCCGGCTGCCGGGACCACCGCGGGCCGGGGCAGCGGCGGCCCCTCGGGATATATCCGCACCGTGGGCCCGTCCCAGCCCGTTCCACCCGCTCCGGAGCCAATGGCTGGGAAGGTCGGGGAGGGGGCAGAGCTGATCCCCGTGCCCGGTTCGGCCTGACTCAGCAGGCGACGCTTGCAAAGGCATCAGATAAGGGGTCGAACGAGACCCGGGGGCTGCGGGCGCACGGAGCGAGCCTCGCTGCGGGGCCGGCACGAGACCTTCCACCGCGGGTCCCCGAGCGCCGGTCCCGGCTCGCCCCCGGGACGCCCCGCGCGGGGGAGCGGGGCCGCGGCGGGGCCGGACCCCCGCCCGCGCGAGGGCGGGTGCCGGCTTCCCGAGTGCGGCACGCCCGGGAAGGCTGAGCTCACGCTCCCTCCCCGCCTGCCAGGAAGCCGCGGCCCCCGGGGCCCCGCCGCGGCCTCCTGCAAGCGCCGAGCGCAGCTGCGCGCCTGGCCGGGCCGGCGCCGGCACCGCGGGCTGCCTGCGCTGCCGGCGGTGGGGGAAGGCGCTCCGAGGGCGGGGGCGGAGGTGGGGCGGCCGGGGCAGCCTGGACCCCCTCCAGGCCAAGGAAAGCCTGGGGGAGAAGGGGGCGAAGCCCCGGCCCCGGCACGCCGGCGCGGCGTGGGAGCGGACGGGACGCGCTGTCCACTGGCGCGGCCGGAGGAAACCCGGCTCCCTGGGCACGGCCGGGGGGGGAAGGAAGAGGCCGGGCGGCGGGCGAGCCGCCAGCGCGGGGCAGGCGCGCGGGCACCGGCGCGCCCGGGCGGGAGCAGAGCGCCGGCGCCGCGGCGCGCAGGGCACCGCGCGGCGCCCCGGCCGGGCTCCCCCGCAGACGGCCGCTTCCTGCCCGGCGCCGCCGGAGGAAGCCCGGGCCGCCCGGCGCAGCGAGGGGCTCCCGCCACGGCGGGGACCCTGGGGACAACAGCGGAAACCGTCCCGGGGCGGGGAGGGAGCTGCGACGCGCGGCCCGCGGCCGTGGGGCTGCGCGAGCGCTCCGCGCCGGGAAGCGGAGCAGGCGCCGCGGGACGCAGCAGCGGGAATCGCGCCGGGATCCTGCGGGCAACCGGCCGCCACCTCCGGGCCTGCTGCCGGCCAGGAGCGTGGGCGGCACCCGGAGCCCCCCCGCCTGCTGGGCACCCCCCCCGCGGGGATCCGTGTGCGGGACCCCCCCGTGGCGCACCCCCCGGGGACCTCTATGCAGGATCGCCCCCATGGGGCACCCCCCCGGGGACCAGTGTGTGGGACCCCCCCCGTGGGACACCCCCCGGGGACCCCTATGCAGGATCGCCCCCGTGGGGCACCCCCTCCGGCCCCGTGTGCGGGACCCTCCGCGCGGGGCCCCCTGCCCGCCGCCGCCGCCACCCTCCCGCGTGCCTCCCGCCTCGGGGCGACCCCGGCCGCGGCCCAGCCCCGCCGCCGCCCCAGTGGTTCAGCCCGCGGCCGGGCTCCGCCCCCCCGCTCGCCCCAGTGGTTCAGCCCGCCCCCCCCTCCGCCCCGCGCAGAGGCTCCGCCCCCCCCCCGCTCGGCACTCGCGGGGCCCGGCGCGGGGGCGGGGCCCGGCGCGGGGGCGGGGCCCGGCGCGGGGGCGGGGCCCGGCGCGGGGGCGGGGCCCGGCGCGGGGGCGGGGCCCGGCGCGGGGGCGGGGCCCGGCGCGGGGGCGGGGCCCGGCGCGGGGGCGGGGCCCGGCGCGGGGGCGGGGCCCGGCGCGGGCGCAGGCGCAGGCGCGGCGGCGCCCTCGTTCCCGCCCCGCCCGGCGCGATGGCTGAGGAGTGAGTGCGGGGCGGGGGCGGGGCCTGGGGGGCCGCCGGCGCGGGGGGCCCGGGCCGAGGGCGCGCGGGGCCCCGCCGCGGGGCCGGCCCGGGGGCGGAGGGAGCCCCTGCCGCGGCGGGGCGCCCGGAGGGGGTGGCCCGGGGGGCGGAGGGAGCCCCCCCCGGGGTGTCTGGGGGGCGGCGGCCGCCCTCCGTCTCGCGGGTCCCTGCGGCCCTGGGACCCCCCGTGGGGCAGATCGGGCCCGTGGGGCGGGTGGGGGCCCCGTGGGGCGGGCAGGGCCCTCAGCAGTGCAGATGGGGCCCCTCATGGGGCAGATCTGGGCCCCTGTGGGGCAGGTGGGGCCCTCCACGGGGCAGATGCGTGCTCCGTGGGCTGGATGGAGTCCCGAGTGGTGCAGACGGGGCCCCCGTGGGGCAGATGAGATCAGTGTGAGATCTACCCTGTGGGGTGGATGGGGGCCTTGTGGGGCGGATGGGGGCCTTGTGGGGCAGAGAGGGCCTGTGGAGCTGATTGAGTCCCGTGGGGCAGATGGGGTCCGTGTGGGGTAGATAGGGCCTGTGGGGCAGATGAGAGCCCCACGGGGTAGATGGGCTGTGGGGCAGATGGGGGCCGGTGGGGCGGGTAGGCTGTGGGGCAGATGGGAGGCTGTGGGGCAGATGGGGGCCCGTGGGGCGGGTAGGCTGTGGGGCAGATGGGGGCCGGTGGGGCGGGTAGGCTGTGGGGCAGATGGGAGGCTGTGGGGCAGATGGGGGCCCGTGGGGCAGGTAGGCTGTGGGGCAGATGGGAGGCTGTGGGGCAGATGGGGGCCCGTGGGGCAGGTAGGCTGTGGGGCAGATGGGAGGCTGTGGGGCAGATGGGGGCCCGTGGGGCGGGTAGGCTGTGGGGCAGATGGGAGGCTGTGGGGCAGATGGGGGCCCGCGGGGCAGGTAGGCTGTGGGGCAGATGGGAGGCTGTGGGGCAGATGGGGGCCCGCGGGGCAGGTAGGCTGTGGGGCAGATGGGAGCCCGTGGGGCGGCGTGCGGCCCTGCGGCGCCTGGCGTCACCCACGCGCGTCAGCAGCCCTTTCCCACGCTGGCGCCGCTCTGCGCCTCGAGTCCCCTGGAGCAGGAGCGGGGATTTTGCTCCCTGCTGCCCTGCGTAATTCCTGGCTGGGAACAGTCCCGAGCGCCGTCGGGTGGCTGCTGCTGAGCCGTCATATTAAACTCCCCCTCGAAAACCTTCTTGTGTATCCTGGCTCGCTCCATAGGGGTTTTTTAACCCTGTCAACCCCAGGAGATGTATGCTGGCATGAATTCTGTATAGATTTATTATTATTATTATTATTATTTACATTTGAATGGCAGAAAGCCCTGTAAAAATGTTTATACTGTGGAATAATGTGTATACTGTGGAAACGCAGCTTTGAGAACAGCCCATAGGAAGTCAGGGAGTTAAATTTTTAAGGATGAATCACCGCAAAAGCAGAGGTTGGAGAAATCTCCTTGAGCGTCTCTGAGTCTGAACGGTCCGGTGGCTGTGTGGCTGCGTCAGGATGGAGTCTGCTCAGCCTGCTTAGGAATCAGATGTTCAGACAGAACCGTACAGATCTGCATGAACGATTACAGTGTATGCAAAAGGCTTAAGCAATGAAATAGGAGTGTTAACACATTTCAGAGGTTAATATGACTCTTAGGGAAACTTGCATTTCTTTGCAGAGTTCTATTGTGCAGTACATTTCTGAGAGGAAGGGCTAAAAAATATAAACAAAAAAAATCCTTCCTGGCTTCCTGTCAATGTGAGAAAGTGATGGCTTGATGTAGCCAGACTAATGATGTCGTTATTTTGTTTTGTTAGTGCCCTGGGCAAATGGAAAAAGGGGAACACCCAGAACACTTCATCCACAGGGGATTCATAGCAATTTAGATTGGGCATAAGCAGCTGAAAGCTGTAAGCATGCTTAGTTCAGTGCATCTTCTTATGTCCAAAAGCTCTGCAGGCTTTTCAGTGTATTATAGTATATTGTAATTATTCCTTAAATAGGACTAGTGCAGATTTATGTAATTATTTTTTCCTGATTAAAGTCTATGATGCATTTAAAATCCACATGGATTTCTTTTAATAGCACTTGTCTATAAGATTAAGATCTCCATTATTTTATATTTATTCTTTTTGCATTTTTATAGAAAAATGGAAATCGCCACTCCTCCGACATCTAAGTGTATTATATACTGGAAAAGAAAAGTCAAGTCTGAATATATGCGTCTTCGGCAGCTCAAGAGGTTTCAGGCAAATATGGGAGCTAAGGTAAAGACATTATGAGGGCGATTCTACCTGAAAGGATATCTCCTAAATATTTCACATTAGTTTATAGTATTAGAGCGGTTATCAGAGGAGCGATTCTTCCTGCTAATTGCAAAGTTCTATCTTAGTTGTAAATTTGAAGAGAGAACTACTTTTCCTCATGCTCCTTTATTAGAGTAGGGCAGTGTAGTCAGTGTCAGATGTATAACAACAGAAGTTTACTAGCCAAGTACTTGCATAACTGTGCTAAGACTTAATTTCCACTTGTTCTTAGAAGTATCTTTTTGCTTTAAATCTTTCAGTGTAAAGGGACTGGTGGGTTTCAGATGAATTCTATGCCTGTCTTGTTGGTAGGCAAGATTTTAGAAAAGGTTGGCTGTGGTCAAGAGTTATCAAAAGCTATTGGCTGTTCAGTGGATTTACAAGGCTGTTTTATACAGTCATGAATTTAAATAGAATTCCTTCTAATAAGTACCATCAATCTGACATGCTGTGCTGAGTACGTAGTTTGGTATTTGAAACAAAATCTCAGGAGAGATTTTAGTGTGTTAAATCTCAACATTATTTTTAAAATTTTGAGTGTGTCTTTCTATCACTGCAGGCTCTGTTTGTGGCCAATTTTGCAAAGGTTCATGAAAAAACTCAAATTCTGAATGAAGACTGGAAGAAGCTTCGAGTTCAACCAGTGCAGTTAATGAAGCCGGTCAGTGGACATCCTTTTCTAAAACAGGTATGGAGAAGAGAACAAAATTGGGACAGCAGCAATAAATGCAGGTTAGAACCACAGTTTTGCAGGGGACTCTGAAGATACTTAATCTTTTTGTTTTGTGCTGCCATATGTCAGTATCAGACTGTGCCTAGCATTCTTCCATAATACAAAAACAAAAAAGGCTTTAGTGTCAAGGAATCGGCATGAGGAAATGCAGGGCTTAGCTGTAGTTGTCCTGTAGTATGATTTCCTCCTGGCTGAGAGTACATCCAAGGTGGTGTTTCCTCACTGTCCTTTCGTTTGCTTATATTCCAGTGCACTGTTGAGAGCATTTTTCCTGGCTTTCCAAGTCAGACACTTTACATGAGAACTCTGAACACAGTGGCATTGGTGCCCATTATGTACTCCTGGTCCCCTCTTCAGCAGAATTTCATGGTATGTAAGAAAGTGCTTTGGTGCAAGGTCTTTGTGAGATTGATGTGTAATCATTACACAGCTGTGGAGCAGTTATACCTTCTCCAGCCTACTTGTTTGAAACCATGTCTGCTTGAGAGATGATGCAAAGCGTTGTTTTAGTTGTTTTATGCTGAAATCCATAGGAGAGCCTTCTATGCAAGCTAATTTATCTACCTAGTTTCTCCTTTATACTTGACATCTTGATAGGGCCATTAGTATTTCACAGGATTCAAAGAGTTAATCTTTCATTTTTTCATTAGAATTTTCTTCCTCTTTAAATGAAGAGTTTTGTTTCTTGGGCAGGTCCTTTCCTTTGTGACAGGATTACCTTGCTGCCCTTTTTGTAGGGATGCTACTGAGGGTTAGTTCCTCAATCACAGTAGTGCGGTGAATTGTTTAATACAGCTTTTGGTGTAGCAGCCCCACTCTGACCTTCCTGGTGGCCTAATTAAGATCATTTGCTAAACAAACAGGCAGTCTGTGGCTAACCTGCTCCTTTGCTGGGGGTGTATGTGTTTTGTTCTGCAACCTGCAGGAGTGCTCTGAAGCCACATATAGTAAACTGACAGGGTAGTGTGACAAGAGCAACTGTGAAGCAAAAGTCAGTCTGTGGTGATGTGGCAAAGAAAGTCAAATATACTTGCTCTGTGGGGGTAATGTGAGAACACTCCTCAGCTTTAACTTGTTTCTAGGCAGGATAGAGCTACTATTTTGCCCTTCACTGTTTCAATTCTATTCTGCCTCAAATCACAATGTCTTTGACATTTTTTACTGTTCGTTATTATTGGCTATTTATCTGCTTCTGAGTTTCTGTAAGCCTTGGTGACTTGCCTGATCTTTTTTTTTAAGTGGTGTACACTTTTGAGGATGAGAATCATGCTGTTGGCATTGGGCAACAATGAAATGTCCATGAGGAGACGTCTGAAGCTTCACCTGGGGAGTAGGTGTCTGCTTATGTGAATGGACAGGAGCAGCTTAGAGACACAGCCTAATATGGAATCAGCAAGTGCTAGTTTACTGAATTGTATTTAATCTCTTTTCAGGTGGAGGATGAAACTGTTCTGTGCAATATCCCTTACATGGGAGATGAGGTGAAGGAAGAAGATGAAACCTTCATTGAAGAACTTATTAATAACTATGATGGGAAAGTTCATGGAGAAGAAGGTAACCTGGGACCAAGAAAGCATAGAAATGTCCAGTCTCTTGCAAAAGAGATATCAAAGTAGTTAAGAAATCAAAAGGTGGCAGCAGTAACCAGCTTTTCCCTGGGAGATCTTAGAGTAGAAAGCAGGAGTTTGCCTGCTGTTTTAGTTTTCACAGACACAGTCCTACCTTTTGATATCCTGCTTTGTTCTAGGCCTGGGATGCTCTGGAGCAGATGCTCTTGTTTGTGAGGGTTCACAGACTTGTTCTGGAATGTAGAAAAATGTGTTAGAGGGTAGGAGGTGCTCAGTAACCTTATTTCACTTGTGATCTGAGCCAAGAGTTCATTCGGGCTTTTCAGAGATGAAAAGCCAATGTGTTTTCCTGCAAAGCTGCCTAGCCCAGTATAAGGCTCTGCCGAGAGGGAGGAAGGCCTTAGAAAACACTCTGCTTGGCCTTTCCTCAGATGGCTTTGTTAATGAGCATCTATGAATAAAATAATCGTTGCCTAGCAGGCTCGCTATGTTGCTCTGTGTGTTGATCATCAGAAATTATTAAAAATGATTCACCACTGTCATGGCTCTATAGCGTTAAGATCAGCTCTTCCTCCCACCTATCTGTGCAGAATTGCTAGGAGAGTCCTAGTTACTAACATTGTCCTCTGGCTGGCTTGTGATGTGGCACCAGAAGAAGAATGCAAGATGATAGTGCTGACACCACTGTGTTTCAGAAATGATTTCAGGGTCAGTGCTGATCAGCGATGCTGTATTCCTGGAGTTAGTGAACGCCCTGAATCAGTACTCAGACGAGGAAGAGGAAGGACACAATGATTCTGAGGTTAAACAGGAGGATGGGAAAGAGGAGCTGCCAGTCACAAGGAAAAGAAAACGAATTGCAGTGGAAGGTGGGTTTGGCCATAGAAACCAGGACTGTGCTGGTAACGTTTCCATGCCTCCCTGAGGAGCTGGTCAGTGCTCTCCTGCCATCACTATTTTGGTTATTAACGTGTCATTAAAGGTAGTAAGCAGGTTGACAAGTTTTGGTAAAGTAGTTGAAAAGAGAAAGTTGTTCTCATTGTCCCCAGTGGACAAGATAAGAAATACCAGGACCTTCTTCTGTAAATGTAGAAACCCAAAAGTGTTGTCTGTAAATTTGTATTCTGCAGTTACTACCTCCTCTTTCCACCATTTTGCTAAATTAATGAAGAATAATTATCCAGAAATAAAGTCCAGTCTGGGTAGAGTCTTTTCTCTCCCTAGATCTCTCCTGACATTTGATGGAGGCTTCCTATTTAGTCTCATCCTGCTTTGGCACAAATAAATGGTAATATTCTGTAAAAAAACATCTTTGGCAATTCTGTAAATACATTATGCTACTTTGCTCAGGAAATGGTAGAGTGTACTGCATCTGGAAATGCCTTAACCTAATTGCAGCACAAAATAAGGCTTGTTCATTGTATATGTGATTGTATTTCTGCATCTTAAAATATAATCCAGAACACCTACTGGAATCACTCTCTCTGGAAGAAGGAAAGGCATATTCAAGTCCAGCTTAACTGAGAAATTCTCTCTTATTTTTTCCTTTTCTTAGGTAACAAAAAGTGTTCAAAGAAGCGGTTTCCAAATGACATGATCTTCACTGCTATTTCTTCTATGTTTCCTGAATATGGCTTCCCAGATGATATGAAAGAGAGGTAGAAGAGCTCTATTTAAATTGTCTGTTACCGTTGTTAGCAACAGTTACAATTTATATTTCAGAAAAAAACACTGTGCTCTGACTAAGAAGTTGAGCTCAGTAGCTGTGGAAAGTGATGTACTGGGAGCTCGGAGATGCCTTGAGCATAAAGATTTTTGACTATTAGAAATTTTAGTTTAGCCTCAAAGCATTTAGGCCAGGGTCACACAGGCCTGTAGCAGTACAGAACCCTGTAATGTTTCCCAGCATAAGAAAACATGCCTCTCTGTGTTTTTGTTTTGTTTTGTTTTGTTTTTTTAAAACAGGTACCGAGAACTTACGGAAGTCTCTGATCCCAATGTGCTGCCCCCACAGTGCACTCCCAACATAGATGGACCATGTGCAAAATCTGTCCAGCGGGAGCAGTCCCTACACTCCTTCCACACGCTTTTCTGCAGGCGCTGCTTCAAATATGACTGTTTTCTGCATCGTAAGTTCAGTCTCAGCTGGATGCTTTCCTGGAGTCCCCTTTCTCTTCATTCTTCTCAGTGCTTTATCCTTCTCCATACCTTGCATAGTGCCCATGCTGCAGTCTTTAGAGGGTGATGCCTTTCTGGACTTTTGCAGTGGAACCTTAAGGAGCTGACAGGTGCCCAGAAACCTTTTATAAAGATGATTCCACTAATTTCCACAGATGGATGGTAAATCAGCCTGTGTGTCAATCCCCTTTTGTCTCATCATTTTTCAGCACATTGTACTTGAGCCTCTTGGCAGTTTGTGACAGACATGCTGCCATGACTAGACTGTACTCTTACTATGCAGAAGCTCCTCAGGGAAGGACATGAATGTTACGCTTTCAAAGCCTGGGCATGCCCCAATTTTTTGCTGTCTCATTGGAAGTTACAACTTCATTTTAGTCATATTCCTGCAGTTTTCCCTGCCAAAGCCTTGTGGATACTGGTTAGCTGTTTGGGCTGCAGCTCCCCAGGTCTACAGGATTCCTTGGAAAGTCACAGGACTCTCTCTAGTGAATTATTTGTTAAAAGATGTAATATTAAGACTGCATAGTCTTTTTGCTTCAATATAAAAGCAAACCTTTTTCCTGGCAACCAAACCCTTCCCAAGTGTTCTGCCATGGCTGCTAAGTTCCCATTGTTTATTGAAGTACAGTGGGCCAAGAGATCCTGGCACTCTGTCCTCTGCTCTTAGGAGATCTACTGCTGTAGCACTGGTGACTGCATCAGGCAGTCTCTTTCCTTCCAATGTGGTCTCTTTCCTTCATTTGTCTCTTGTTGCCCCTGTCCCTTGCTGCAGTGGGGGGGAAGCTTCTTGTTGGAGGATGCTAATAGTAAAGATAACTATTATTTTTTTCCAGCTTTTCATGCTACTCCTAATGTGTATAAACGAAAGAACAGAGAGACCAAGATTGAGCCAGATCCTTGTGGGGCAGACTGTTTCCTCTGGCTGGTATGTTTCTGCATTCCTCCTTCTGAAACCATGAGAGAAGTAGGCCTGGCCGGTTTTATCCTGCAGAACTTTACGGGGCCTTTGTACAGCTTCGGTGATTTTTAGAATTAGTTCCAATCCCCACTGGATTCAGGGGGAGCATGAAACCAAATATGAACCTTGTTTGAAGCCTTCTTTAACAAATCTCCAACAAAGACTAGCCTCATAGCAAACAGATGGAAATTATTGCAGTAAATGATTTCTCTGGACTCAGTGCTGGATTTAAAAAAGGAAGCCCAGGTTAAAAATGGGGAAATATATGTATATGGGGATGGCTCAAACTGTTTTAAAAATTATCTTTTAGAAGTATAACCTAGCTGTGTTACTCAGAGATGAGAACTGCAGTAAAGATATGAAGATCTGGCTGCAGGGAGATTGATGCGCTTCATGGTGTCAGAACTGGTCATCTGGCAGAGATACTAGACACTTGATAAAGTGTCTTAGGGGAGCTGCAGTGTTGAAGCAGAGGAATCAGCCAGAAGGATTTCACTGCCAGATTGCCAAGGCAAAAGGAAGAGAAAGGGGACTGGAGATGTGCAGGGTGAGGGAGCCAGCTCCTACTGGGCAGTGAGGCAGAAGGAAGCAAAGCAGAAATGTGCACTGCAGGCAGCTGGCAGGGCCTTTTCAGTTACTGAAGGTGACCACAAGTGACTGGCGCCTTTTGGTGGCAGCAGTGCAGACCTTTTCCCAAGGCCTACAGAAAGCTTTTCCATATTTCCCAGCTGTGTGCCACCCACACACCCTTGTGCTGTGTTCTGCTCTGGTTGCAGGAAGGAGCCAAGGAGTTTGCTGCGCTGCACAATCCCAGGTCCAAGTGCTCAGGCAGGCGCCGCCGGAGGCACCATGTGGTCAGTGCTTCCTGCTCAAACACCCCAGCTTCCACAGTCGCTGAGACAAGGGAGGGAGACAGCGACAGAGACACTGGCAATGAGTGGGCCTCTAGTTCCTCGGGTATGATGCCGTTCCTAGAGATATCCCTCTCCCATCTAGCTCTATGAACAGTAACAACAAATAGGCACCGTTGTAACTGGGGCTCTCTCTCTGTCTTGCTTCTCAGTCCCTGCACCAGAGGTGTGGAGTTTACAGTTATAGTAACAGAGTTGATGTTTACAGCTGGACTTAAACAAACCTGAGGGACACAAGGCCCTGCCCTTTGCTGTTGTGGGAGTCATGATCTTCTTGCTGGAACACAGAATGTTGTCAAGCAGAGCAAGTGCTTTGTGGGGAAGCTGTAAAATTAAGAGATCTTGGCTCTGAGTACCTCCCTCAGCTGTGCGTGAGGAAAGTACCCACAGCAGGGCAGGTTGCTTGGGCAGTGCCAGTCTGTGGCCTGGGAGCTGTCAAGGCAAGTGGCTTGGCTGTGGACCTGCTAGGCAGTGACCACTTCCCCGCACCTCCATTCAGCAGGATTACAGGCCTCCACCACACTGGGGTAAGTGGTGGTGGCCAGGGCAGAATGAGCTTCCCAGGTGGTGAGAGAGTACACGTGTCTGGGCTGAAGCCTCACATAGGAGAGCAGGGAATGGCTTGCTCATTCTCAGGCCTGTCTCTCTGCTGCTGCTATCCTGGTTAGGAAGTTCAGTGGTTCTGCGTCCATGGGCTTTGCCCAGAGTGGGAAGGTGATGTGATGCAGTTTGGCTCTAGTACTGCATTGCTGTGAGAGGGCCAGTACCACTGTCGCTAAGAGAGGCCATAATCCGAGTTGCCTGACTCAAGGCAGGACTGTGAGGTGGTGAGTGCTCTGTGTAGGGCTATCCCCGTACAGCTATGAGGAGGTGTAGAGTAGGGAGAGAGGCAGGCTGTGTTCAGCCTGCTATCCTAGATGGCTTTGACAGCGAGGATGTGTTTTTACTTGTGTTTGGCCTAACATCTGCATTTTCCACCAGAGGCGAACTCCCGCTGCCAGACCCCCACCAAGCAGAAGCTCAGCCCTGCTTCATCCCAGCTGTTTGCAGTAGAAGCACCACAGGAGCCTGTCGAGTGGACAGGAGCTGAGGAGTCGCTCTTCCGTGTGTTCCATGGGACCTACTTCAACAACTTCTGTTCGATTGCCAGGCTGTTGGGAACAAAGACGTGCAAGCAGGTACAGCCTAGCATTCTTGTTAGGGCAGCTGTGTACCCTGGAAAAGAGGAACTGCAGCACATGGCCCAGGGACAGGAAGGAGGCCCTTGCCCCTGCTTGCAATTTTTTTTTTCAATCTTCACTGCCACAAATCACCTTGAGGTATGTGCTGCATCAAAGCTAAGTGAAGTTTTTAGTGTTGGATGCAGATGCTGGGTATGGTGAAAACAACCACCTTTTATTTTGTAGAACTGTTGCTGTTCACAGAATAGCCCTGCACATGTCCACTGCTGTTAGCTTCTGTAGGGTGCCCTTTCTGAGGCTTGGCTCTGGCAAGGTGGAGGGTCTTCTTTTCTAAGCAAGAGTAGCAATGAAACCCATGGCTCAGTGGACCTGGGAGCAGAACTGTCCACTTTTGGTCCAGTCAGCGGGAGGCCCATTCTGCATGTTTGCCTGTGCGCTCTCTGTTTATGCTTTAGATAAAAATGACTTGAATGCACTGAACTTTATTCTTCTTTTTGCTTTTTTTTTTGTAGGTCTTTCAGTTTGCAGTGAAAGAGTCACTTATAACAAAACTGCCAACAAACGAATTAATGAATCCATCCCAGAAGAAGAAAAGGAAGCACAGGCAAGTGTTGGACAAGCTTGTTTTGTTCTTAAAGTGCAACCAGATCCCCTGCTTTCTGTGCCAAAGTGTTCCTGGTAATCCCCATCTGGCTGCCGTCTGCACACTTCCCATTGTCACACAGGGCTGCTTGTGCTGCTGGCTGGGAATTGGCCCCCAGCCTGTCTCTGGTGTGGCTGCCCTAGTTAGCAAGCTGTGTGGTTTTGTGTCCATGGGCTTAGTTCTGGAGGAGAAAGCAGTGTGGTGGCTGTCTGGCTCAAGCGCTATGTTGTTGTGAGAGGGCCAGTCTCATTGTCCTAACAGTGGCCTAGTCTAAGCTCCCTGACCTGCAAACTACTTCTTGTGTACTCGTCCCAGTGTATCCAGCTGCAGTGGTGTTTCAGGATATTATCCTGGCTTTAGTACTTGCCTTAAATAATGTCTGTTGTGGCTGTATCATTCTTGAATTCCTCTATTTCTATGGCTGGCTGGTAGTTATTAATGCATGAAGCTGTCGGACAGACTGGCTGGACCCTTCTGTCTGCTGACACTGCACTGACTAGCGATGTCAGGCACAGTCCGTCTTGGCTAGATATTCCTCATGGAAGCTCATGACTTCCCTTCAAGACACTCTCTCTGCTTCCCTTTCAGGCTGTGGGCTGCACACTGCAGGAAGATTCAGCTGAAAAAAGGTAGCGTTTGCTGTGGCTGTGCTTATGAGTTGTTTGCATGGCTGTTTACCCGTGGGATCTAGTTCTCGGGCTCTGACTTCCACTGCGGGAGTCATGTCCTTCTCTGCAGCCTGGAAGCTCCAGCTGCAGCAGTGCAAAGGGAGGAGAGCAGCTCCCCTTCGCAGGCCTCGTTTTGATGCAGCAGGACACAGCCTGCTGCAAGTGTTCCATGTGAATCACCGCAGTGCCAGTGTTCTTTCCGAGTCAGTACGTGCAGTCTGATTCTTGCTCCCATCAGAGGGGAGGCTGAGGTTTGGCATACGATCCCTGTGTGAAATAGGCTGTTCAAGGGTGAGGTAGACATGTGTCATGTATTTGCAATCGCACCCCTGTGTCTGATGGACTCAGCCAAGCTATGCACTGCATTGCTGCTGCCCTCTACAGGCAAAGGGAGAACTTGCATATTCTGTGCTCCAGAGCCTCAGGCATGTTGTTTTGAAATGTTTCTGCAAAGTGCAGCTTCCAGTCGTGCCATTTCTCCTCTATTTCTAGATAATTCACCTACCCAGGTGTACAACTACCAGCCCTGTGACCACCCTGAACATCCCTGTGACAGCTCCTGTCCTTGCATTATGACTCAGAATTTCTGTGAGAAGTTCTGCCAGTGCAACCCTGACTGTAAGGAAAAGCCTGGGACTATCATGCATGAAAACAGCCAGCTCTCCTGACAAAGACCAGAGGGAGGGTGTAGACCTGGGACTTGCCAAAGGCCTATTTTATTCCTGCATCCACAGCACTGCTCTGTACTCCATCTGCAGCAGTTTGATTAACAATCTGCTAAAGTCAAAGGGGAAAGTGTTTATTCTGTGTTGCCTCGTGATTTACAGAAGCTGGTAATATATACTTTCACTGGAGAGTGCTCATCTGCATGTCTGTATCCAGCATCAACAAGCCATCTGTGATGCTGCTGATTTGATGAAGGGAGGGTGTGTAGCCAGGGGTTAGGGTGGGGGTTGGATCACTATTCTGCCTCTGTCATTCCTCCTTTCTGAGGAATTGCATTGCCTGCTCTGTGATGGATATAATGGCACTTGCCCGCATCACTAGGGCTTCTAAGGGTGAATTGCTTAAGGGTTATGACACGGCTTGGGGTCTGTAAGGACCATAGAGTGACAGGGAGACAGCTCAGGTTACAAACTTGTCTGTACTGATCATTTTTATTATGTTTATATTATCAAAGTTGTTTATTTTTCAAATCGCACATGTCCCAACTCCTTTGCACACAGGCTGTTTCTGTGATTTATTGCTTTCACCAGTTGGGTGCTCTGGCTGCTTCACCTTGTCTGTCCCATTGCATTTTTTTTTAGTGAGCCCTGTCCTGATGGCTCAGGGAGGTGGGAAGGCAGACTGGGGTCACCCCTGACTGCTGCGCAGAGCAGTGTGGGTGTAAAGTGCATTATGAGCACAAAGACACCTTCCTAGTGTTGCCAAGCTGGTGGGCAGACAGTGTGGCCATTGGTCATGTGTGCGCACGCAGTCCCAATAGCCTGCCAGTGTGTGACCTGGTTCATTAGAAGCTTCCTTTTGGGCAGGGACATCATATGTCCTATCTGTTTGCTGAAAAAAACTCATGATACAAACCCGTGAATTATTTTGCTGCAGGTCAGAACCGCTTTCCAGGCTGCCGCTGTAAAACCCAGTGTAACACCAAGCAGTGCCCATGCTACCTGGCAGTGCGGGAGTGTGACCCTGACCTTTGCCTGACCTGTGGGGCTTCAGAGCACTGGGACTGCAAGGTGGTCTCCTGCAAGAACTGCAGCATCCAGCGAGGCCTCAAAAAGGTATTGTGAGCAGCACTGCAGTAATATATGGCACAGGGCTGCTTCAGAGCAGAGTTGATGAATTAATCTCTAAGTGGGAAAGAGTAGGTGGGCCACCCACAGCTACCTAAGTGGGAGGAAGTCTGGTCAGGGAAGCTGCTCTGCTCAGGCTTCTGTAGCATTTAATCTGGTGTTTGGATTAAGAATGTGCAAAACAAGAGAGAAGAATTGCATGAAAAAGAGTAGTATAAAAATTGACAGAGAAAGGTCAGGTCTTGAATCGTGGTCAAGGAAGGGGACTGCACATGAAAGAGACTGAAATTTGGAGAAAGGTGCAAATTGCTAGATGGTAATGTGCAGCTCCAGCTTAATGGTGCTGCTGAGCCAAAATCTGTAGGGAACCGTGTATCAACTTTACACCAGGGGACGTTGGATAGATAGTTTCTCTCGTTTTGTTTCTCTTAAGTTATTTGACATTGTGGTGTTGGGACTGTGAGCATGGCGTGCAACACAGCAGTTGCTCCTGGGCACTGCTGTAGCCCCAAAACGTACAGCTTCACAGGGATGGGGACTGTCTGTCTGATGTCTGGGGTGCGATCTCTGCTTCTTGTGTGCTTGGAGGTGATAGGCCTGCAGACTGTAACCATTTTCATTTTATGTTGGCTCTAGCATCTGTTGCTGGCACCATCTGATGTTGCTGGCTGGGGGACGTTCATCAAAGAATCTGTGCAGAAGAATGAGTTTATCTCCGAATACTGTGGTGAGGTCAGTGCGCCTGCCCTTTAGGAATGCACTTGCTGGGACTGCTGAGCTGCATGCTTAGGAGAACTTGCTTAGCAGAAGTGCTTTGTTCAGCCACTAATCCAGTGGGAATAGCGTGCCTTACGCAGGTCAGCCATGATCTGGTCAAAGGGCTCACAGTGACAAGGCTTAGTGATTGAATTTTGCATCCTACTCCATTTTGAGACCCCTCTCAATATCTGCAGGCCTTCTGTCATAGAGGAGTGTGTCCCATACATGTTGCTCCCAGTTGCTGTACTGTGCTCCCTCTGAGCCTTCCTGGGCCCTGCTGAGCTACCACCCATTGGTGTGGAAGGGCAGGAGGGTATTTCCAGGAGCTATCGGAGCTTCATTCCATGCAGCGATCCTTGCTGCACCCTCAGTCATTGAATCTCTCTCAGAGCATTCTCCTTCTCCAGCTTATTTCACAGGATGAGGCTGACCGGCGAGGAAAGGTCTATGACAAGTACATGTCAAGTTTCCTCTTCAACCTCAACAATGGTAACTCAGGTGGCAGTTGAGGGAGGGGGTGGAAGAGACTCAGACTTCATGCCTGTGCCCACTACTTTGGGGGCTGATGGGTGGGCATGTGGTGTTTGCCCATCTGTCACATGTGTAACAGCCTTGTCTTTACAGTATACTACAGAGCTCTCTCTCTCTTTCTCTCTCTCTCTTTTCTTTTTTTTTCAATAGATTTTGTCGTTGATGCCACACGCAAAGGAAATAAAATCCGCTTTGCCAACCACTCTGTGAACCCCAATTGCTATGCCAAAGGTGAGATATCCCTGCCCAGTCAGATCCAGTTAGGGGGAACAATCTCTGGAGTCCTGCTTAGCTCTGGGAATGCAAAGGATTCAGCAGGGTCCTGGGTCCAGAGGAGCAGCAGAACTTC
This sequence comes from Rhea pennata, assembly GCF_028389875.1. Classification (NCBI taxonomy): domain Eukaryota; kingdom Metazoa; phylum Chordata; class Aves; order Rheiformes; family Rheidae; genus Rhea; species Rhea pennata. Next base: position 461,020 of record NC_084688.1, read on the forward strand.
AAAGACGTGGACGAATTTTTCCTTCTCTCTGCAGCAAATCACATCTGTGCTGGTGAGGGCCCTGTTCAGTTCTGCCATGGCCCTGACTTCGCAATGAGAGATCGCTGCTGCAGAGAGGCGGCTAGCTGCTGCCCCAGAGAGGTGTCCTGTTCATGCTAGGCAGGAGCTCTGGTACCTTGGCCCCAGAGGCTGGCAGGTAGTCAGGCCAGGGTAAAAGTGCCGTGTGACTACCCAGCCTAAGCTGGAGAGTGTATGTCTCTGATCCTGTGTCTCTGGTTGCAGTTGTGATGGTGAATGGAGACCATCGGATAGGAATCTTTGCCAAGAGGGCCATCCAGGCAGGAGAGGAGCTCTTCTTTGACTACAGGTGACGTGGGGAACAGCAGACTGGTGACTGGGGTGCAAGGGTTGAAACTGTTTTATGCACATATGTTTGCAGGGAGCACAGGGAGGTCATGACAGCAGCTGTGATTTTCCTGTCTTATAGGTACAGCCAGGCAGATGCCCTGAAGTATGTTGGCATAGAGAGAGAAACGGATATCATTTAGGCCCCATGCTGGGCAGTCCCCAGCACCCTTTGCTGCTGCACCTTGTAAGCAAAGCCATGTTTGCTTCACGCTTACATGACTGCTGCCAGTGTTCCTGTTGCTGTGTGTGTCACAAGTGCTACATTCCATCCTGACGCCTGGAGAGCGGAAGGGGAAGGAGCGTGAGGTGGCTGCTGCCAAAGGTTAGCAGTTTTGCCCAGCCCTGGGATGAGGCAGGCTCCAGAGCCTGACACTGTTGGTGGTCTCCAGGGCTGAAGGGAGCCCATGGACCAAGGCAACTGGGGCTTGAAGGAAAGCTGTGGTGCCAGAGGAGGATCAGCGATGAGTTCTCAGAGTCTCTCCATTTTCCACTGGCTGCTGGAAAAACAAGAGTGAGTGAGGTTCCACCCGCACCGAGACGAAGAGGGCCGGAATCTGGCTGTCTGGTGCACCCAGGAATGGGGGTTAGGGAGGAGCTGTTGGTTGGTGCAGCCCTCTGCAGCCCTCTACCCTGGGGTAAGCACTGGGCTCTGTGCTTCCTCTTGCTACTTTTTAGTCCTGTTGGTTAGGACAGAGACATAGTTGGGAACGGTAGACTTGGCCCCACACCTGCACATGTGGCTGCAGCAGTCCCTGGGCCCCACAGTTGCTGTCAATAAGGCTCTTTTTCCCCCCCATCCCAGCTGGCTGGAGGACAGAGACTACCTGCACACAGTCTGTGTGGCATCATCCATTGGGATGGGGAGAGCAGCACTATGCAAAAAGTCACTTTTAGTAGGGAAACCACTGAGCTGATCAGAGACAAAGCATACTGAAAACTGTCCAGAGGTTTCTAGCACTCTGCTCCCATCCCTAACTCCTGGGGATGAAGAGGAAACATTGTCTGTCGAGGTGAGGTTTGGCCTTAGCATCTCATTTAAAAAAAAAAAAAAAAAAAAAAAGCAAGCACTTTAAACTAACCCTTCTCAGCCACGCAGCTGGGCCTCCTGCGCCTCCCAGGGTGCTCTCAGGTTGGAGGGGCCGCGTCCCAGACTCTGCTTTTGTCTTTCAGTGGTGTCTTTGCAGGGGAGTTTCTCCAGGCCTGGGACTGGGGGAGTTTGGATGGAGGGTGACGCAGGGAGCTGGGCCCCAAGTGTCCTCTCCTATGCAAGCGAGCATACTGCGAGCTGGCGAAGGGACCTGCAGCCTGGTGCTTAGGGTTCAGGGGACAGAGGCTGTCCCACCTGGCCAGGCCTCACTGCAGCCATCCAGGGTAGTGCGAGAGTCTGGTGGCACGGGAGTCTGAGGTCTAGCGCCAGACTCCCGTGACTGACTGCACTGAAGTGGCTCTGGGGGAGATCTGAGTCCTGACGTGGAGCTGAGGCACCCCAGAGAATGAGATCCCTTGGCTTTCTCCCACATGGGCCCAGAGCCCACTTCCCTGCTGGCTGCGGGCTCGGCAGCTCTGGGGCGGACAGTGCTTGCCCGGGCACTGTACGGGCCGAGCGCGCACCTGGGAGCGGAGCAGGGCTGTGTGTGCTGCGTGTGGTGAGGCCTCCGTGTCCCAGAAGCGCAGCAAGGCTGCAAATGCAGGGAAGGTCTGGGCTCCAGGGTCTGCGCCTGGGAGCAAACCCGATCCCTGGCACAGGCCTGCTTAGCGTTGCTGCATTTCTCGGCAACCTGCTGCTGGCAAGCGAGATGCACCCTTCCTGCTGTATCCGTCATGTCCTGCTTGGAGCTCGTAGGGATTTAGGTCTGTCTGGAGCAACACTTGTGCCCAGCACCTGCCTGAGCCCTGCTCCTCCCACCCCCCACCCCCCTGCTTTCTGCTGCCTCAGTCCATCTGACTTGCCCCAGCCCTGCTGTCTGTTCAGTGTCCTCTGCCACCATGGCCGTATCTGCACTATGCGAGGCTTGTGTCTGTGGTTTGTTGACGGTGAATTATAATGCACTTTAAAAATAACATTGCTTGTAACCTTTGTCATAATAAAGTGGTAGCAAACTTCTTCCTGTGGGCTGCTGGCCTCCATCCGTGTTGCCCAGAGAGCAGCAGGCAGGCGCGTTGCGCTCGGCCGTGACTGCTGCCCTCCCGCCACGCTTGGGCCCGCAGGGCCTGGCCTGGGCTCCCAGGCATCCAGCGGGGCCTCGCGCGCTGGGCAGCAGCCCGGGCTGGGCACAGGGAGGCGTTTCCACCCCCAGGGCTGTTCTGCCGTTGCATTTGCCAGCCAGGAGCCCATGGACTGGACCTAGCAGGGTGCTAGCTGCCAGCTACCACGGGTCGCGCCTCGCGAGGCCGGGGTGCCTGAGCTCCGGTTGCCCAAGCCTGTGCCCAGCTCTGGGAGCGCAGAGCGGGCTGTGGGGGGCCGAAGGAGCCGCCAGAGTGCTTCGTGGTGGCTGCGGCAGGGGAGACCGCGAAGGAGCAGCCACGGGAAGAGCAGGATGCGCTTGCGGTGCCGTGCCTCCGTGCGGCAGAGGGCTGAGCCCCAGGAGTGGTGATCCGGCCCTGCCTCGCCAGCTCCTGCTGCCTCCTCTGCGATGAGGCAGCTGGGAATTGCGACCAGGTTGTGGCAGCGCCGGTCCCTTTCCCAAACGCAGACTGGCCCCGGGGCCGCAGGAGAGGAGCTGCTGCCCCAGAACACCCAAGGACAGGGGAAGTGTGTCAAACATGGTCGTTCTGCCTTTATTTGAGTATCTTCACATTTCATTCAACAAAACAGATTATTTTTAAAAATAAAGTGCCCAGTGGAGCTAGGCCTTTGGGTAGATAAATGCATTTCTGTAACATTGTCGTACCACAATATAGCATGTGAACAGGAGCTTTCACTGGGCTGGAGGTAATCAGCAGGACTAGCACTTCTTACAGAGAAGTAGCAAACTACAGACCACTTACCACAACACTCGCTTTATATGTGACATCTGACGTTAAGTTCCGTTTTGTTTTTTATACAAACCGATAGAATAAAAAAATTAGAGTGTAGTAGAATATTCAGCAACAAAAATGGTAGAAAGAATCTGTACCTGATTGTATGAAAGCAGCATCTCTCAGCAAAGTGCAGGTGGCATCATGCGCGGCAGCAGCTGCCAGGGCGTGCGCTGGCAGGGGTATTGCACGGGAGTCTCCCCGCACAGCCTGGCGCTGTGCTCTAATGCTCTATATTGCACGGGTTCGTTCATGGCTCTTGCTAAGCGAGTAAAGAAGCGGCTAATCTATGCGCGAGCGTCGCTAACTGGGCGAGTGGCGGCTGGGCTGCATCGCAGCGCGTTTCCGATAGAAAAAGGAGTGGGAGGCACGAGCAGCCCTGTGATGGGAGCGCGCCGCAGGGCGCGGGGCGGCCGCCTCCGCCAAGGGCGGCCCTAGCCCAGAGCCCTCCCCACGCTCTCTGCGAGAGGCAGGCGAGGGTTTGCGGCTGGTTGCAGGCAGCAGCCTGCCCTGGACGGAGAGGCCAGCCACGCCGCGCTGCGCCGCCGGAGCGAGCCGCGGTGCAGCTCCGCGGGAGCTGGCGGCCGGAGGGAGCGGGCGCTGCAGTCCGGAGGCGGGTGCTGGCAGTTGAGGTGCGCTCGGCCCTTTGGTCCCGCGACGCTGGCTGCTCCCCGGGCGGTGGGCGGGGGGTGCCCCGCTCCCAGGCCTGTGGGGGGCTGAGCCCCACTAGTCCCCTTTCGCCTCCTCCAGGATCTGGGGCAGGTTCTGGTCCTTGTGCGCGGACGCCGACTTGGTGGCGCTGCCGTAGTCCTGGATGGCCTTGGGCTCGTTGGTGTGATAGGAGCCCTTGTAGCGGTGGTGGTAGAAGTACAGCAGCGCCAGCAGGCCCCCGAGCAGCAGCAGCAGGAAGATCACGACTGTGGAAGAGACGCGCAGGGTGAGGGGCCACCGGCGGCACGGGGCCGACGGGCAGCGAGCCCCGGTGGCCGGTGGCAGCAGCGCCCAGCTGCAGGGACTGCCAGGTGTCACTTACAGCCGATGATGATCCCGATCCAGCCGTCATCGTGCACGTGGGGGAACTCTGCAGGAGACCGGGAACAGGGCTGAGAGGGGCCCGGCACCCTGGTGCAGTGCGGGGGACACTGGGAGCGCGGCCCCAGAGCGCCTACCTGTGCCCATGTACCAGGGGTCCATCTCGGGGGGGATGAGGATGGTGGTGAGGGGGAGCATGGAGGCACAGCTCGACTCCACCAGCTCCCCACGGATACTGTAGGGTGGCACCATGCCGCTGGGGCGGAAGATGGCTTTGAGGGGGACGATGCTGTTAAACTTCACCCCCGAGAGGCAGCCGGAGAAGCCGGGCGTGTTGTAGCGCTGGATCTCGGGGTCGATCACGCCGGTCTCTGCCGGGGTGCGGGAGGAGGTGGCTTACACGCGGCCGCGGCACAGCGCCGGCCCCAGGCTGGCTCCCACGGGGCGAGGACCGCTCGGGGGACCCCCGGCGCGGCCGCAAGCTGCGACGCCGAGGGGGGGACCGGCTCACCCATCACGCGCCCCAGGTACAGGTTCTTGGGTGAGTCCAGCTTGCTGTCCACGAAGGGGGAGAACTGCTGCTCCACGACGGGCAGGTAGTCCACCTGGGAGGGAAGCGCGCAGCATCAGCGCCCGGCCGCAGTCCTGCCGGCCTCGGGCGCCTCCGGCCCCGCCGGCCCCGTACCTGCGTGTAGAGCGTGCGGTAGAAGCGGGTGATGTTGACGTGGTGCGGCCTGCCGTCCGTCACCGGCTTGGTGGTGAGGGCGAAGACGTAGGGGCTGGTGCCCAGCTGGTAGCGCAGCTGCAGGCTCCCTGCGGGCAGAGCGGCGCCTGAGCGGGCGGCCGCCCCGGGGCCGGCCCGCTGCCGGCCGGGCGCTCCAGCCTCCCCGCGCCCGGGGTGGCTGCCGAGCGGGGCCCCCGTGGCCCCTCACCGTCATCCTTGATGAGCACGGCCATGTAGTCCTTGACGAAGGAGCTGACGTAGAGCAGGACGGCGGGCGCCGCGGTGGTGCTGAAGCTGAAGCTGACCTCCTCGCTGGTGAGGTTGTAGCCGGGCAGGGGCTGCCAGGGGCTGCCCACGATGCTGGCGAACTCGCGGGCCGCGTACAGCGACACGGAGAGGATGTTGTACCGCACCCAGGTGCCCTCCTCGAAATAGCCACCGATGTCTGCGGGGCACCGCAGCGGTGAGCGGGCGCCGGCGCCCCGGGCCCGGCCCGCGAGCCGCCGCGCGGCGCCGCTCACCCCGGTTGCAGAAGGGCCCGTCGAAGGCGGAGACGCTGCAGTTGCAGGTGTAGTGGCTGTAGCGCTCGACGCAGAGCCCGCTGTTCTGGCAGGGCACCGGCGGCTCCTGGCAGTGCCCGGTGCAGTTCACGCGGACGCCCTCGGTCTCGTTGGCCTTGCCCTCCAGGTCGAGCGTGACGCCGTTCATGCGCAGCGCCCGCAGGCAGCCCAGGAAGGGGCGCATCTTGTGCTCCGCCGCGCCTGCGCGGGACGCCGTCAGCGCGCCGGAGCCGCCGCGGCGCCGGCACCGCCGCCTCCGCCGCCGCACTCACCCACGTAGAGGGGCCGGTCGAAGTCGAGGTGGACGAAGCTCTGCGGCGGGGCCGGCCGCGCCGCCCAGGGCAGCTTGTCCACCCGCAGCCGCGCCAGCTTCACGTTGAGCTCGGCCTTCACCTGGTGCCACTCGTCGTCGTTCCAGGGCACCGGCGACCGCACCGTCAGGTTCTCGTGCCCGTTGCCGGTGTCGTAGGCGAAAACCACGTCGCGGGTGGCTGCGGGGGACGCGGGGTGAGCGGTGCGCCTGGCCCCCGCCGCCCCATGCCCGCGCCGCCCCGCGCAGCCCCTACTGTTGAGCTCCACGCGGATGTAGTAGCGGGAGCCGGGGTTCTCCAGGAAGACGCCGGACTGGGCCGTGGTTTTGAAGTAGAAGGAGATGTCGAGGCTGTGGTTGGCCTGGAGGGTGGGGAAGAGCAGGGCTGTGCCCCGGTTGAAGGAGACGGTGTTCCAGGTGTTCCCTGCGTGGAAGTGGGAGCAGCGTGAGCCGGCGGGGGCCCCGCGGCACCACGCGTCCCGCTGGCCCCGGCACTCACGGTCCCCATAGCAGCGCAGCGGCCCCAGCAGGAACTGGGCCTCCGAGCTGGAGCGGTTGGTGTCCCCGACCACCACCTGGGTGACGGGCAGGTGGTCCACGAAGGTCAGCAAGCCCCTGTCCGTCCTCCTGCAGTGGGTGAGAGGGGCCAAGCAGGGGCTCGAGCCCTTCGCCAGCCTGCGCCCCAGCCCGTGCAAAGACCCCTGCCCGTGGCACCCGCCCCGCTCACCACAGCGCGTGGTCGGCGTCGCAGTTGCAGAAGTACTTGGGGTCAGCGCAGTTCTTGTCCAGCCCGCAGGCGCAGCGCTGGATGCCCGGCCGGGAACCACCCCAGTAGTAGTGACGCTCGTTGTTTCGGCCCATCCAGAAGCTGAAGGGCAGCCCAGCTGTGGGCATGGGGGAAGGTGAGGGGTGGTGACCCCCATGGCGTTGCATTACCCTGCAGCATCACCCGTGGCCTCATGCTGCAGCATCGCCCCATGACGATGCCCCGCTCCATTGCCCTGCAGCATCGCCCTGCTGCCTCGTGCTGTGGCATCACCCCATGGCATTGCCCCACTGCATTGCCCTGCAGCATCGCGCTACTGCCTCATGCTGTGGCATTGCCCCATGGCATTGCCCCACTGCATCGCTCTGCAGCACCGTGCCACAACGTCACCCTGCTGCGTTGCCCCACTGCATCAACCTGCAGCATCATGCCATGGCATTGCTCTGCAGCACTGCCCCACAGCATCGCCCCATGGGGCCAAGCACCCGCTCCCAGCACTCACAGGGCGTGTTGAGCAGGCGGGAGCTGTAGCAGTGGAGCTCGATGCGCTGCTCGCAGTACTCGGAGGCGTTGGCCAGGGCCGAGACCTCGGCCCAGGAGGCGTTCCAGTACTCCACCTCCCCCAGGTAGGGCTGGTCCACGCTGGAGCCCGTCACCCGTGTGGCATAGTGGCGGTTGTGCCGGATGATGGTCCAGGCCCGGTCCTCTGCAGGGGCATCGGGAAAGGCGTGAGGCTGTTAGGACCCACGGCCCCCGCAGGGAGGCCCCGCACCGGCCCCACGGCCGGCGCCTGGTCCTGCTCGCGGGCCGCCCCGCGCCACCCGCTGCGCCCACCTCGGATGTCGCAGTACACCGTGAAGGGCTTGAGCGGCCCGCTGCCATCCGGGTCGATGGTGTAGTTGCCCGAGGTCTTCCCGCTGACCCGGTATGCGTCGCACGACTCCTTGTACAGGGCTGGAAAAGGGGAGCGCGTGGGCCGGGATCAGCGGGGGCGGGCGCTGGAGCCGCCCCGCCGCCCCGCGAGGCCCCGCTCTCACATTTGTGGCAGGTCTCGCCCTTGTAGCCCGTCAGGTCACAGACACACGTGAAGTCGTCCCAGGACTGGACGCAGCGGCCGTCGTGCTCGCACAGGTTGGGGGTGCACCTGGGGGCGCAGAGGGCTCGAGTCCCCGGCGCCCACGGCCCCCCGCACCCTGCGCCCGCCGCCGGGGCCGCTACCTGTCGGTGATGCCGCAGACGTCGAAGAGCACGTCGGCGTACTGTCCCAGCCGGCGCTGCGCCAGCAGCTCCAGGTCTACAGGCTGCAGGTCCACGCTCAGCATCTGCAGGCAGCCGTGGAAGGCGGTCTGGTTCGAGCGGCAGCCCGTCAGCGAGGCCGGCTTGGGGCAGCCTGCAAGGCACGGCGGGGTCAGCGGCGCCCAGCCCCGCGCCGCGCGCCCGCCGCCCGCCGCCCACCTCCGAAGAAGTACTGGCTGCCGGTGCGCAGCTGGAAGGGGTGCGCCACCCGGAACTCGGCGCCGTCGTCGTCGTCGATGGTCACCACGGCCGAGCCGTCCCGCGCCACCAGCTGCACCGAGTGCCAGAAGCCGTCGTTGAGGCGATGCCCTGCGCGGGAAGGGGAGCGGAGCGGAGGAAGGGGGTGAGCGCGCCGCCGCGGCACGGGCACCCTGCTGGCGCCCCGGCCGCCCCAGCCCACCTGCGGCAAACTCCAGCTTCTTCTTGCCGGGCTGGGCGATGGAGACGTTGACCTGGCCCTGGCTCAGCACCATCTCCAGCGAGCCCAGGCGGTCGGCGAAGCTGGTGTAGAGCAGCAGCCCGGCCGTGTCCCAGGAGCGGAAGCGGAAGCTGACGGCCAGGCGGTTCCTCCGCGGGATCCCTGGCACCTGCACGTAGTTGTTGATGCCAGCGAAGGTGATGGGAGTGATGGGCTGGTCCTGGCAGTAGTGACCCACGCTGCCCTGGAGGGGACCGCGGAGGCGGTGAGTGGCCGGGGCCCCCCCGTCCCCGGCTCCCCCCGCTCAGCCCCGGCGCCCCGGGCCAGGCACGACCTTGCGCGGTCGATGCGGGGCTGCGCGGCTGAGCGTGGCGGTGGCCTCGCGTCACCCCGCCGCAGGGACGGGGGCCCCGGGGACAAGGTGACCCCATGGCAGGGATGGGAATCCCGGGGAAGGGGTCACCCCATGGCAAGGACGGGACCCCCTGAGGGTGGGGGTCACCCGTCAGCAGGGCCAGGACTCTGCACCCCGGGAAGGGGGTGCCCAGGCTCCCAGTGGGGCTGAACCTCAAAGCGGATGTTGGACCGGCGGTGCCGGGCCAGCTCGGCGATGTTGACCCCGTTGAAGAAGATGTTCTCCACGCAGCCCCGGAAGTTTTGCCGGTAGGTGAGGTGCTGTTTGTCCTGGTCGATCACCCCACCGAAGAAGAGCTGGGGTGCAGAGGGAGGGGGCTCAGCCCCAAGCTGGGGGGTGGCCCCAGGTCCCCCACACCCGGCAGGCTCCCCAGCCCGGCTGCACCCACCTCGGTTTCAAGGTCGAGCTGGTCAAAGGTGCCGTGGCAGCGGAAGCGCTTGACCTCCCCGTCCAGTGTGAGGTTGACGTGGCGGCCGTAGCGCTCGACGTGCACCGAGTGCCAGTGCTGGTCGTCCAGCAGGCTGCCCACCGCCACCGTGGTGTGGCCCTCGCTGGCGTGCAGCGGGCTGCTGCCTGGGGAGGGGGCTCTGTCAGCCTGCGCCCGGCCAGGTGCAGACCCCCCGGTCCCCAGCCTCGACTCACCTAGGCTGATGTGCAGGAGGAGCTGGGCCTGCTTGAGCTCCAGCGTGATATAGTCGCCCTGCGAGCCCTCGCCATGCATCAGCACCCCGTCCTGCTCCACCGTCTTGAAGTTGAAGGAGATGTCATCCTCCATGGTGCTGATCCTCTTTGCCCGGAACCGGTAGGAGATTGCGTCATCGCCGTCGAAGTAGAGCACGTGGGACCCTGAGGGACAGGCAGAGCGCTTGGGTACCACCTGCAAAGGGTTTTCCAGGCACACTGGCACGTCCCCTTGGGAGCAGCCCTGCTCCGGCCGGTGGGCACTCACGGTAGGGGCAGCCGTAGAGGCCCAGGCGCAGCCCGATCTTCCCGCGTGGGTTCCAGGCCACCGGGATGATGCGGATGTAGCGTGCCAAGATGGGGTAGTGCAGGTCGTGCCGCACCACCCCACTCTCGTTCACGTTCCCGAAGAAGGTCTGTGGGAGGAGGCAGTGGTCAGCAGCGTCCCGTGGGCTGGGGGAGCTGGGGGGCCCCCCGCCGCCCTGCGGCAGCCCCGTACCCAGTTGCTGCCCTGCTGGAAGAAGGGCTTCCAGCTGGTGGGGTGGTCGCCATAGAGCACGATGTAGCGCGTCAGCCAGTCGTACGTGTTGAAGGTGCCCTGCGTGGCCACCGCATTGATCCTGTGCTTCTGCATCAGGTCGATCTGGAGCCAGGGCTGCTTGTCCCGCGGGTCGGGGGACCAGCCGCTGGTGCCTGCGGGAGCGGCGGCGCTCAGCCCCAGCGGCCCGGCCCTGTGCCCACGAGCCCTGAGCAGGAGAAGCTCTAGCGCGGTGCCCCCTCCCCGCGGCTGCCCCCGCGCTGGGCCCACGGAGGCGGCCGCGGCCCCGGCAGCAGCACTCACTGTGCAGCCGGGCGAAGCTGGACGAGTAGAAGATGTTGTATCTGGAGGAGGCCCCGATGGAGGAGGAGTACAGGGGGGCCACGAGCTCATCGTAGCAGGGCCCTGCGGGGAAAGGGGTGCCAAGGGCAGCGTGCCACACTGGGGCGCAGCGGCCCCCTCTGCCCGTCCCGGCCTCCCGGCTCCCCGAGGCACCCGCGGTGGGGGGCACGTGCCAGAGCCCTGAGCTCACGGCCCCAGAGGCAGCTGGCAGCAAACCCGCGCTGCCGGGCGAGAGGCGGCCAAGCCTGAGCGCCACTGGCCTGCCGCAGCGCCGGCTGCGCCCGGCAGCCGTGAGCCAGCAGTTCTGCGCTGCACAGGGCCCAGCCTGGGTGAGCCCCGCTGCAGGAAGGGTCTGCTCCAGGCGGGTCAGCTGAGGACGGGGCCTCCTCGCTGCCGGCAGCTCCCGGCTCGGCTCAGCGGTGCAGCGCGATCCCGCTCCTCGCGCGGCTCCGCTCTCGCCTCCTCCCTCCCACTGCAGCGAGAGCTGACACACCTCTGCAGGCTCCAGCGCCCGCACCAGCGCCGCACTGCCGCCGGCCACGGGAAAGCCCCCTCCCTGCCTCTGACAGCCCCTGCCCGCTCCTCCCTACGGCCACGGCAGCTCGGGGCAAAGTCGGGGGGAGCTGCCGGGCCAGGATCCCACCGAGAGAGCCCAGGGACTGGGAGGGGGTTGTGCTAATCCTTGCAGCATCCGCAGAGGGGCCTGCAGCAGGGACGGGGTCCTGGAGCCCCTCACAGGGTGGGCGCAGGCAGCAGCCGGAGCCAGAGAGCCTCTGCTGCAATCATGGCCCTCACTGCAGGGCCAAGGGCAGCTGCTGCCCAGCGACTCTCCCCCTACCCCCACCCCATCGCTGCAGCCCCAGGGCAGGGCCTCCGCCCAGCCCGGCTCCGGGGCGGGGACCTGCCCAGGGTGCAGCAAGGGCCCTGCTGGGTTGCTGCCATCGGTCTGGGGGCCGCCACCAGCAGCTCTGGACCGTCCCCCTCCCCGTGGCCCCCCCAGCTACAACTGAGGCCATGGCGTGTGGGGGGCATCGGCCCTGCCACGGGGCCGTCAGGGCTGGAGCCCCCTCCCCGGCCCGGCGGAGCCGGTGCCGCGGGGATGCGGCGCGGCAGGGCAGGGGCCCCCTGAGCCCTCCGAGCGCGGCGGGCTGCGGGGCACCGGGCGGGGCCGGTCCCGCGGGCGGGGGCTGCGGAGGGGCCGCCCCAGGCGCGGCGCGGGGGCGCCCGGACGCCTGAGTCCGGCCCGGCGCGGGCGGGTGACCTTGGGGAGGGCGCGGCTCGGGAGCGCCGGGGGATGCTCCGGGTGCCGGGGATGCTCGGGAGCACCGGAATGCTCTGGAGCATCGGGATGCTAGGCGGGATGCTAGGGAGCACCAGGATGCTCGGGAGCACCGAGGGATGCTCCGGAGCGCCGGGATGCTCGGAAGCGCCGAGGGATGCTCGGGAGCAGCGGGATGCCGAGTGGCGGCCCGCAGTGCGGAGTGGAGCTCCCGGGCCGGGCCAGGCCGGGCCGCGGCCGGACTTACGTGCGAGGCAGCCGGGGCCGGGGCGCAAGAGGCCGGCGCAGGCGGCGAGCAGGAGCCCGAGGAGGCGGCGGCCGCCCATGCTGGAGCGCCCCGAGCGCCCTCGGCGCCGCCGCTGCTGCAGCCGCTGGCGGAGCGGGACCGGCGGCTCCGCCCTGGGGGCGGTGGCGGGGCGGGGCCGCTACCGGGGCCGGTACCAGGGCGGGGCCGAGCCCCCTCGTTCTCCTCCCGTCCCCGCTCGCCGTGGGGCCGCGGTCGGCGCCCTCGGGGGAGCCCCCGGGAGCCCGATGCGACGGGTGCGGCCCCACGGGCAGTGCGGGGCCGGCAGTGGCCCACGACCCCGGGCACGGGGAGTCCAGGGAGCATAGGGTGGGAAAGAGGGGGAGAGCAGGGTACAGGGCGAGCACTGCACAGGCTGAGCAGAGCCTGGGGTGAGCAGTGCATTGGGACCAGGTGAGCAGGGCATGGGGCAGCCGGGACATGGGGCAGCCGGGACATGGGGCAGCCGGGACACAGTGACAGCAGAGCCCAGGGAGCGCCTTGCACGGCGGGGGTGGACAGCACTGGGGGTGTGTGGGGAGCACCCCGGGCACCGGCAGCTCCCGAGCAGCCTGCAGACCTCGCTGGTCCCAGCCAGGTCCCCGCGCCCCCCCCCCCCCGGCAGCCAGGGTCTGCAGCTGCAGCAGCAGAGGCAGGGAAAGAGTTAAGTGGTGTCTGCCAGCGGTATCGCAGCAGATGTGGCAGTGGCTTGTAATCAAGCAGCAGATTAAGGCCTGCGGGTTCAGGGTTTGCCTGTGTCTCCAGTGGTGCAGAAGGCCTGGATTTAGCCTATATTCATTCCCAAACATCTCCGGACACCCGCGGAGGTGATGGGGAGGGGGGCTGCCACCGCCTGGCCTACATATGGTCCCTGCCACCCAGACGGTGCAGCGCTCTGAGCCCCCAGCACTGCAGGGAGCCCTGCTCTGCAGGGCAGGTGGTGAGACCAGCCCCATGCACGGTAGGTGCTGGGGGCTTCGCAGGGTCCCACCTGCACCGCAGCGGTCGCCAGCGCTGCTTCCTGTGCGGGGAGCCAAGAGAGAACAGAAAGTCCCAGGTGCAGGGCTGCGGGGAGCCGGGGGCATGCGAGGCACGCTGCATCGCAGCCCAGCACTGCACCAGCAGGATGGGAGCCGGGCTGGACGAGAGCAGACCCTGCCTGGCCAGCGCATGAGGGCCAAGCTGGGATAAACATGGAGAAAGGGGGATTGAGGGATTACTGCCGCGAGAGGCAGAAAGCCTATTAAAGCCTGGAATCAGTTTGCTTCCCCCGGGGAGAGGAAAGGGGGCCTCTCCCCCACAGACACTAATCCACACCTTACTGTGGAGCTGAGAGTCTCCTTGTGGAACTGCAACAACCAGCAGTATCTCCACCCAGGTCATGGAGCGACTGTGGCCAAGTGCCTGGCTGCCGTGGTCCGCGCAGGGCGGCTGGGGTCCCGTGCCACAGGCCGAGGCACTGCCCGGTGCCATTCCTGTGCCCACGTGGCATTGCTCCGTGGGGCTCCGCTGTTTCTGCACCCAGGGTGTGGACCCTGGCTGCAAAGCCAGAGGTGCATGGTGCTGCTCAGGAGCGGGGTCGCGCCTCCCCTCCGTCCTTCCCCTCGGGGCCGGGCTCGTACTCCCAGCAGAGTTCTCAGTATCGAGTGGGGCACGTGGTCAAACCACAGGTTGCAGAGCTCAGAGGTGCAGCAGCTGTGGACCTGCCAGGCCAGAGGAGCAGGGTGGTGCCACGCGATGGAGGAGCAGGTGGGGGCTCCCGCGGAGGGCTCGTGGGGACCGGGCAACTGCATCCCTTGCTGCCTCTTGCTTTGCTCTTAAGCTATGCTCCTGGAAGGCTGCGGGGTTTCAATGCCAAAAGGCAAAGCACTGGAGTGCAGTGGGCCAGGAGCAAGGCAGGAGCTGCGGGGAAGCTGCCTCTCCCAGCGCTGGCGGGGACTGAATGCACCCGCCAGCTGGGGGGGGGGGGGGGGGAATCTGGTCCTGCCACCCAACACCGCAGGCTGCTCCGAGCTGGGAGCCATGCCTGATCATGGCCTCGGCCACCACAGGGGCCTGGTGCAAGGCTGCAGCACCATGCATCCCCCCCAGTGCAGGGCCAGGGCGCTGGGAGCTGGGGGTGCAGCACACATCGCCCTGCCGGGCAGCCAGCTCCCCAAGAGCTGCCGGCTGGGAGCCGTGCCGGTGCCTGGGGCTGAGCCGCACTGGTTCCTGGGGCTGCATGGGGGCAGCAGGTGCTCAGGGCCCCTCCTTGGATCTGCTCCCTGCTGGCAGGCTGACGGTTGGTGGCGGGATGTGGGGCTGCGCCTTGCCGCCTGGGAACGGCGTGGCCACTCTCGCAATGACTGAGCACGGGAACCTCCCGCCGCCTGAGCGTGGGGCGGAAATGCGGTCACGCGTGGGGCCACCTGCCCAGCCCAGCTGTCGGGGTGTGTTTCAGGCCCCCCCACAGAAGGTTTGGGGCATGCTGCATCAGGCAGCTATGCCATGCCATGCAGCACTGTGCAGTGTGCTGTGCAGTGCCATGCAGCACCGTGCAGCACCGTGCAGTGTGCTGTGCAGCTCTCCGTGCAGCACCATGCAGTATGCTGTGCAGCACTATGTGGTGCCCTGTAGCATGCATGCAGCACCATGCAGTGTCCCATGCAGTGCCGTGCAGCATACCATGAAGCACGCTGTGCAGTGAAGTGCAGCACACCGTGCAGCGCCGCGCTGCACAGACCTGTTCTGGCTCAGGCTCCCTCTGTGCAGGCCACCCCCAGCCCCATGGCCATGGAGCCCACTGCCACCACCGACTTCTACTCCTGGACAGAGGAGTACTTGTGGGAGGACGGCGCACTGCCCGAGCTGTGCGAGAAGGAGTCCGTGCAGGGCTTCGCCCGCACCTACCAGCCAGCCGTCTACCTGCTGCTCTCGCTGCTGGGAGTCGCAGGGAACGGGCTGGTGCTGCTCACACACACCCGCTACCGCAGGGCACACAGCATCACCGACGTCTGCCTGCTGCACCTGGCCCTCTCCGACCTGCTGCTGCTGCTGACGCTGCCCTTTGCCGTCACCGTCACGCTGCAGGGCTGGGCCCCGGGCACAGCTGCCTGCAAGGCCCTGCAGGGCCTCTATGCCCTCAACTTCTACAGCGGCTTCCTCTTCCTCACCTGCATCAGCGTGGACCGCTACGTGGCCATCGTGCGGCTGCCGGCCGCCTGCCGCCTGCGCCCGCGGGCTCGCCGCTATGGCTGGCTCGTGGCGGGGCTGGCCTGGCTGCTGGCCGCGCTGCTGGCCCTGCCCCAGTTCATCTACGGCCAAGCGGAGCAGCATCAGGACCTTCGGCTCTGCCGAGTGGTCTTCCCGTCGGCCGTCTCCCGGGCGGCCCGGGGGGCCACCAACCTGGCCCAGGTGCTACTGGGCTTCGCTGTGCCCTTCCTGGTGATGGCCTGCTGCTACACTGCCGTGGCCCGCACGCTGCTGGCGGCCCGTGGCGCCCAGCCCCACCGGGCGCTGCGCGTGCTGCTGGCCCTCGTGCTGGTCTTCGTGGCCCTGCAGCTGCCCCACAGCCTCATGGTGCTGCTGGACACGGCCGAGCTGCTGGCCAGCTGGGAGGCCAGCTGTGCCCAGAGCCGCCGCAAGGACCTGGCGCTGCTGGTCACCGGCGGGCTGGCCTACCTGCGCTGCTGCCTCAACCCGCTGCTCTACGCCTTCCTGGGCCAGCGCTTCCGCCGCGAGCTGTGGCTGCTGGCCAGCGACGCCGGCTGCGTGGGGCCCATCGACCCACGCTGCTCCAGCTGCCCCAGTCCCCGCCGGCGGAGCTCGCTCTCCACCTGCCAGGACGTGGCGTAGGGAGGCTGTGCCCCGTGGCCAGTGGGGAGGGGGGGCTCACACCCCTGCCCGCCTCCCTCAGAAGAGCTTTGTTTTTGCACAGAGACTGCCCCACGCCCTGCAGAGCTGCTCAGTGGGACAGGACTGGACGAACAGCACAGTGCCCTGTGCATGCGTGGCAGGGGGGCTGCAGCCTGGCAGAGCCTTATGCATCGCTGGGCTGGTGGAAAAGCAGCCGGCGGTGCCCCATGCACACACGGGCAGAGGGATGCGGGGCCTGGCGGTGCCCAGCGCACGCGTGGGCAGGGTGATCTGCGCAGTGGCCTGTGAGCTGCGGGTGGCCGACACGATGTCCCAACGCCCTGCAGCCCTCAGGCTGGGGCGTCCACGGCAGCGCTCCGTGACCACCTTCATTCCTATCCCTCCTGGCAAATAAACGGTGTTGGCGCCCACCGGGAGAGCGGCCGCGTGGTGCGGGCCGGGGTCCGGGGTCTGGGGCCCGGGGTCCGGCGGGGGCGGCGGGGGGACGCCGGGGCTGCCCGCACGGCGCTCGCGGCGGAGCCTCGGCGGGCACCGACGGCGGCCCGGGGACGCCTGCAGGCGGCAGCAGAACACAGCGGCTCCGGCCGCCCCCGCCGCCCCCCGCCCGGGTGCCGGCCCCGCAGGGCCTGGCCCTGCCCGCACCGTCCCCTGCCCGCGGGGACCGGCGCCGCGGCCCCCCGGGGGGCAGGACAGAGCCCCGGACGGGGCTCACGCGGCCGCCGGCGGCGCGAGGACGAGCTGCCGCTGCGCGGGCCCCGGGAGCCGGGTCCGTGGAGGGCTCGGGAATGGGCCCGCTGCCGGCTCCGCAGCCCGGGGCCGGGCAGGGACTGGGGGGGCCGGGGGTGGCAGAACCGCGGGCAGAGCCGGGCAGGCGGGGCCGGGGGCTGGGCACCCCCCGGGCAACCCTGCAGTGCACCAGGCCGGGAGCCCCCGTCTGGGCAGGGGCTTTCCTCTCCTCTGCTTTCACTCCCCAGGCAGGAGAGCGCTGCCCCAGCGCCTCCTGGCCGGCTCCCGGCTCGCGGGCCTGGGCCGGCCGTGCTCCGGCCGGCCACAGCCCAGACTGCGGGAGCAGGAGCCAGGCAAACGCTCCAAGCTGCTCTCCAGGGCTTTTGCAGCAGAGCCAGAGCTTTCCCAGCCTCCCAGGGGCTGGAGGCTGTTTCCCACTCACCCAGGCGCTCTTGGCGCCAGCATTCGCCCAGCCTTGCTCCTGGGAAGAAGCCAGCCGGACCCTTCGCCTAGTTCCTGGCAGGAAACGCGATTACAGCTGAGTCAGCAGCCGCAGCCACGTCCCCCCAGGGCCGCCGCACGTGAGCAGCCGTGGAGCTGGAGCGGCTGTGGCACAGCTGTGCCCACAGCCGTGCCACAGCCGTGCCCAAAGCTGGCCCTATGGCATCGGCCATGGATGTGCCCGAAGCTGGCCCCCCATGCCTACGGCATTGCCCACAGACATGTCCAGCACTGGCCCCACAGCTGTGCCCACAGCTGTGCCTGAAGCTGGCCCCACCGCCCATGGCGGTGCCCACGGCGTTGCCCAGGGACACGCCAGCAGCCCTGCCACCAGCTCACTGCAGCACCCTCTCGACATCTGCTCCAAGTTCCCACACCCCACACCGGCCGCCTCCAGCCCCACTGTGCCGGGCGCATGGCTGCTGGGAGCAGCAGCAGCGTGGGAGGGAAGCTGGCAGGCAGCAGTTCCTGCGTGCACCTCCTGGCCCCTATGGCTGCTCCCAGAAACATTTTTGACCCAACAGCTGTAGCAGCACCAGAGCCCATGGCTGATGTGCTCAACCCCTCCTGGGGCCCTGCACGGCTGCTGTCAGCCCTGGCGTGTGGTGGCAGCACTGAGCTGGGCTCCACAGCCACTGGGGGGATGGTGGGGGGAGCCTGGGGGGGGCCCTTGGAGTGAAGACGCAGCAGATACTGGCAGAAGTGTCTTACCTAGACACAGACCACCACCACCACCACCCCGCACAAAGAACTCCCCATCCACACAGGAACAGCACCGAGGGGTGGCAAAAGCCATGTGAATTTGGGCTGAAAGCACCCTACAGCATGTGGGGCACTGGCTGCATCTAGGCAGCCTGCAGCATCCATCCGTGCAGCGCCCAGCAGCACCGTGGCCCTGCCAGGCTGCACCAGCCTCGGGCTGTTGGTGCCCACGCCTCTGCGTGCACATGGTCTCCTGGGGGCCGG
This sequence comes from Rhea pennata, assembly GCF_028389875.1. Lineage (NCBI taxonomy): Eukaryota > Metazoa > Chordata > Aves > Rheiformes > Rheidae > Rhea > Rhea pennata. The sequence continues at coordinate 479,138 of NC_084688.1, forward strand.
GCCAGTGCCTGCAACCGGTGCCATACGGCAGCTCCACGCTGCCATCATGACACCTGGCTGCTCGGCCCAGCCCTGCTGCAGTGAGGGGGCTGCATGGGGTCCCTGTCACCGTCACCCCCAGCAGGGTGCTCAGCCAGGCGTGAGCTGCCTCCGGTGCCTGGCACCTAGTGCCCAGCGCAGCTGCACGTGGTGCTGGGTGCTGACACCAGCTGCGCATGGTGCCCAGTGCTCATAAGGCTGCACCCAGAGCCCGGTGCCTGCCCATCACCGGGGGCCCAGGGCTGACGGGGCGCTCATGGGGCCACTGCCCAGACCGGCTGCAGGAGCTGCCTGGTGCCAACCAGCTCCACGTGGCCCCAGTGCCTGGACAGGGTGCACATGATGCCTGTGCCCAGGCTGGGTGCACGCAGAGCTGGCACCGGGACAAGGTGCACGTGGAGCTCGTGCCCGGATGGGGTGCACGTGGTGCCAGCGCCCAGACCGGCTGCACGAGCTGCCTGGTGCCAACCAGCTCCAAGTGGCCCCAGTGCCCAGACACGGTGCACGCGGAGCTGGTGCTCAGCCCAGGACATGCAGTGCCAGTGCCTGGCCTGGCCGCACATGATGCTGCTGCCCAAACCAGCTGCACAAGGAGCTTTGCTCACACTGGCTGCACGAGCTGTCCGGTGCCAGGCAGCTCCACGCAGTGCCCGTGCCCGGACCGGGTGCGCACGGTGCCGGTGCCACGGGCGACTCCGGGCCCAGCCGGGCCTGCCAGTGCCTCCCGCAGCGGGGCCCGTCGCTGCGCTGCCCAGCGGCCGGACACGCAGCGCTGTCGGTGCCGGTGGCGGCGCCGCGCCGCCCCGCACGTGACGCGCCGCGCACCGGCCCCGCCGCCCCGGGCGCGCTGGCTCCGCCCCGGGCGGCGCGCGGCGATTGGCGGCGGCCGCTGACGCGCCGGGCCCGGCCCGCTCGGGGCGGCGGCGGCGGCGGCGGCGGCGGGGCCGGTGCGCGGCGCGGGCCGGGGCCGGGGCCGGGGCCGGGGCGGGCGGCGGCGGCGGCGGCGGCGGGGCGATGCCGTTCCCCGGCGGGCTCTGGTGGCTGCTGTGCTGCCGGCAGGGCTTCACGCTGCTGCGGCGCGACTACGGCGAGGCGGACCGGGAGGCGGACGGCGAGGCCGAGGAGGAGGCGGCGTCCTTCGAGCTCCGCGCACAGGGCGACCAGGTGGGTCGGCGGCGCGGCACGGCACGGCACGGCACGGCACGGCGCGGCGCGGCACGGCTTAGTGCAGCGCTCGGCGCGGCCCGGAGCGCGCGGCGAACCGGGCCCCGGCTGCGGCACCGCGCTGCGCCGGCGCCGGGCGCGCAGCGCGGCGGCTCGGCTCGGCCCGGCCCGGCGCGGCTCGGCTCGGCTCGGCCCGGCCCGGGGGGCGGCGGGGCGCCGCGGCTGCCGCGCACCGGCCTCCGGCTGCTCGGCCCGGCGGCGGCGGGGAGCGCGGCCGGGCCAGTCCCGCCGGGGGCCGGGCCGCCCTTGGCGCGTCCCCGCCACTGCCGGGGCTCGGCGGCCGCAGCGGAGGGCGCTCGGCGGGGCCGTGCCAGGGCCCGAGCCGAGCCGAGCCCGAGCGCTGCCCGGCGGCGCCCTGGCCGCCTGCCACCCGGCACCATGTGGGCTGCTCCCAGACAAAGGTTCGCTTGAGGCGGCAGCGCGCCCGGGGCCGCCGGCCCCGAGCCCGGCCGCGCCGCGCTCCCGGCGAGCGGCGCCTGGGGGCTCCTGGCCCGGCCGGAGGCTGCCCCGCTGCCGGCGCCGGTGTCCGGGGGGCTGCGGCCGCGGCTCGCCCGGCGCAGGCGGCCTTTCCGCCCCCTTTGCCGGGAGGTCCCTCCTCCCCCGCGGGGCCGGCGCTGCCCTTAGCCGAGGGTTGTCCCCGGGCTGCGGGGGGCGTTGAGGGCTCCTGGGTCCCGAGTTGGGAGCAGGGGCTGCCCGCGGCTCCGGGCCACCGCTGCACCAAGCAGCACCGGGCTGTCACCACTCCCTGCAGTTCCCTAGCTCTGGGCCGCGGCGTCGGCCTGCCGCTGTCCTGCTGCTGCCCGCGGGCCTTTCCCAGTGCCAAGGCACCTGCCAGGTGCTGGGCTGCAGGACGGGTGCGGATGAACCCCTGGTGTTGTGAGCTTGGTCAGGGCAGGCTGCAGTGGGGCTGGTGGTGCTGGGTCCCCCTCGGAGCATGCCTGCCCTGTGCTGCTGCAGCCGTGCTTCGCACTGACTCGGGGCTCGCAGGGGCCAGGCGGAGAGTCCTGGCTGCGCTGCCAGGACGGGCTCCTCACCGGGGCTCTGTGCATGGACCGGCAGCCCGTGGCTGTGCCTGGGGCCTCTCCCCACGCTGTGGGAGCCAAGCCTGGATCTCTCTGCTCCGGCCGCTTCCTCTCTGGGGAAGCGGAGCAGCATGCAGAGCTGCGGAAGCCGGCGCTTCCCTCCTGTAGGGCTGCGTGGGGCACGGCTGATAACACTGAGGCAGCGGGGGAATCCCTGCTCTGTGGGGCTGGTGCCAGGCCCTGGAGCGAGGGCTTGAATCCCTGCCTGGAGAGGGCACGCGTCTTGGTGGCAGCCTGACGTGGCCTGGTCCAGCTTGCACGTCCCCTCTCCTCTTACTCGGCAGTGTGGGCTGCAGCATGGCCCCGATGCGGCCGGGCTGCTCGGCTCGGCTCGGCTGGGGACGGCCCAGGGCGCCGACGTGCCGAAGGCCCATGCCGGCCCCAGAGGTCAGGGCTGGCGTGGGCGCTGTGATGCCGCCTCCCTGGGGAGCCTTTCGCCCGCCCAGAGGCCGCCAGATCCTTGAAAACCCGCGGTGCTGGCCGCCCCTTCCCGGGAGCGTGGGAGCAGCTGCCCCGGCCCGCGCGCGGCGGCCTCCTTTCCTTGTTTATTTATATCTCCGGGAAGGAGTCGGCCGCTGCCACCGCCTCCTCCTGCGGGCCGCAGCTTTGGAGCCAGCGGCAGCCGCGCTGGCCCGTGGGTCGGCACGGCCAGTGAGGAGCTGGTCCGGGCATGGGGTGCTGTGGGGCTGGAGCAGTTGATGCCCTGGCCGGTGACACCCAGCCCGGCGCTGCCGCCGTGGCCTATGCCCCACTCCGGCACCCCAGCTTCACCCTGCGCCCCAGCTTGTCGCCAGCAGCACCGCGGAGCAGCCGGCTGCTGCGGGGCCAGGGACTTCCCTGCGCCGCGTCCCACCGCCGCGGGCAGGAAGTCCGCAGCCCCATTACAATGGGACTTTGTGCTGTGAGCGTATTACTCAGCACTGACCTTGTGCAATTCTGCACGGCGCTCAGCCTGCCGGGGTTAGCTGAGGATAGGTGGCCAGCATGCCCGGTGGCTCTCTCTGACCCTGCGGGGCTCCGGCCGTGAGCTCCCGGCCCTGCATGGGGTCCGGGGGGCTGCAGGGCTGAGGTGTCTGCTTCCTCTGCAGGGATCCCTGGAGGTGAGCCTGAGCCAGCCCACCCGCACCAGCAGCGGCTCGGAGCGGTGAGTGACCCGGCTGTGTCCCTCGCCCGGCGCCACCGGAGCACCCCGTCCAGCTCGCGGGGTGCCCCCTGCTCCCCACTTTGTCCTGGAGGCGTGGAGCAGCCTGGGCTCCTGGGCTCCGTCCCCATCTCAGATGCAGGCTTGGGTCCGGCCCCGGTCTGCTGCCCCGGCCCATCCGCGCGGGACGGCTCGGCTGCCGCGGGGGCTGCCCGCGGGGAGCCGCTCTGCTCCCTGTCCTCCCAGCGCCGCTCCGCTGCCAACATTCCTTCCTGGTTGTTCATTTTCCGAATTCCTTGGCAGAGCCGCCACTGCAAACAGCTTATTTTTAGTCAGGGTCATCTGCACCCAGTGGCTCCGCAGCGTTCCCACCGCGGGGGGACGGGGCGCCCGGAGCCCCGGTTTCCCTGGGGCACCAGCGGGTGCCTGGGCTGAGCCCTGTGTCCTCTCCAGGTCCCTGCTGGTGTCGGAGGAGATGCGCAGCCTCATTGCGGAGAAGGGACCGGGGCCAGTGGAGGACGAGCCTGATGCTCTGGTGAAAGGTGGGTGCAGCGGGGCCGAGACAGCAGGATGGTGCTGCGGTGCAGGGGGGATCCTGCCCTGGAGCGGCGCCGGGACCCGCTGGGCGCTCCGAGCCCGGGATGCTCCGGCGCTGAGACATCCCCTTCCCCAGGCTGGCTGCAGCGGGAGGTGCGGGGCGGCACGAAGACCCCCTGGCTCCGGCCGCGGAAGTACTGGTTCGTGCTGACGCCCGACTCCCTGGACTACTACAGCAGCAGCGAGAAGGGGGCCAAGCGGCTGGGCTCCCTGGTGCTCACCAGCCTCTGCTCCGTGCTCTGGCCCGACAAGCAGACCTACAAGGAGACAGGTAGGGCGGCCGGGTGCCAGCGGGGCGCGGGCGCCGGCGGGCAGCGGGTGAGCCCTGTGTCCCTCGCAGGCTACTGGAGCGTGACGGTGTTCGGCAGGAAGCACTGCTACCGCCTGTACGCGGAGCGGCTCGGCGAGGCCGCGCGCTGGGCGCGCGCCGTGCAGCGGGTCATCGAGAGCAAGGCCCCGGTGCAGACGCCCACGCAGCTGCTCATGCGGGACGTGGAGGTGAGGCCGCCCGGCGCCGGGGCTGCTGCGGCCGGGCAGGGACGAGAAGCGCGAGCGCGCCGTCCGCGGCGCCTGCTCTGCAGCTGCCGCCGTCGCTTGTCCCGGCAGGAGCACGGCGGCAGCGCCGAGGCCCTGGAGCAGATCTACCGCTGCAACCCGATCCTGCGCTACACCAGCAGCCCTCTCTACGCGCCGCTGCTGCCCTTCCCCTACGGCGGCCCGGACCCGCGCGGTGAGCGGGGGGGCCGGGCCGCGGGGCGTCCGCGCGCCCCGGCGCAGGGGCCGGCTGTGACCCCCCGGCGCCCCGCAGCCCCCGGCGCCCGCGGCTACGCCGCGCCGCGCGACGAGGCCGTGAGGCTCTTCAACTCGCTGCAGCAGCTGGAGTCGGAGCGGGACCCGGCGCCGCTGATCCAGGGCGTCCTGCAGACCTGCCTGGACCTGCCGCCGCTGGTGGACGAGGTCTACTGCCAGCTGGTGAAGCAGACGACGGAGCCGCCGGCGCCGGGCGGGCCGGGCGACCTGCGCTACTGGCAGCTGCTCACCTGCATGAGCTGCACCTTCCTGCCCTCGCCGCCCGTGCTGCGCTTCCTGCGCTCCCACCTGGACAGGTGAGCCGCCGGCACCGCGGGGCCGGGCCGGGCCGCGCCGGGCGCCGCCGTGAGCCCGCCGCCGCCTCCGCGCAGGACCGAGCGCCGGGCGCCTGCCTCGGAGACGGCCAGGTACGCCGGCTTCATCCGGGCGGCGCTGGGCAAGACGCAGGGGCGGGAGTGCGTGCCCTCGCTGGACGAGATCCTGGTGCTGACGCGGCGGCAGGAGATGGTCTGCACCGTGCACTGCCCCGGGGCGGCCGCCTGCCGCGTGGCCATCAGCTCCCACACCACCGCCGCCGAGGTGAGCGCCGGGGCCGGGCCGGGGCGGGCGCCGGGGCCGGCCCCAGCGTCACCGCCGCGTCTCGCCCAGGTGGCCCAGGAGCTGGTGCGGCGCCTGGGGCTCTCGCAGAGCCCCAACCTCTTCGCGCTCTACGAGCAGTCGCGGCTGCGGGAGCAGCCCGTGGGCAGCGCCACGCTGCTGGCCGACGTCCTCACCAGGTTTGAAAAGTAAATGTCCCCGCTCTGCTGCGCTACGGGGGGCGGCGGGCCGGGCGGCCGGGGCCACCGGCGCCCACAGCTCCCACGTCCCGCAGCCTGGCCGGGCAGGAGCGGGAGCAGGACCCGCCGTGCAGGCTCTGCTTCAAGCACTACGGCTTCCTGGACACGGAGAACGTCCCGCGCGACAGCCTGGAGTTCGCCCTGCTCTTCGAGCAGGTGGGAGCGGCGTGCCCGTGCCCGGGGCGGCGGCGGGCGCGGGGGCCGCCGCTCACCCTCCCTCCCGCAGGCGCACGAGATGGTGCTGCGGGGCCGGGTGCCCGCCTCGGAGGAGACGCTGCAGACGCTGGCGGCCCTGCGCCTGCAGAGCCTCAGCGGCGACTTCTCCACCCACGCGCCCTGCCCGCGCCTGGAGGAGCTGTTCCCGGCCGGAGCGCTGCGCGCCCGCCTGCGGGCCGCCCGGCCCCCGGCGCCCCCGGCCCGCCGCCCCGGGGCCCGGCTGCGCGCGGGGCTGCTGGCCGGCGGGCTCTGGGGCCAGGCGCTGGCCAAGCAGCGCGCCGAGCGGGACCAGCGCCTGCGGGGCCGCCTGCGGGAGGAGGGCGCCGCCGTCCTGGCTGGCATCGTGGAGAAGTGGAAGCTGCTGCAGGGCATGGGCCGGCCCGAGGCCGTGGCCGCCTACGTGGCGCTGGTCCGCGAGTGGCCCGGCTTCGGCTCCACGCTCTTCGACGTGGAGCTGCGCGGGGTGAGCTAGGGGCTGGGGGGGCCGCGGGCCGCGGGGCCGGGCGGCCCTGACGCCCCTCGCCTTCCCGCAGAGCCCGCCGGCGGCCACCCAGCGCCTGTGGCTGGGCGTCGGGGCCAAGGCCGTGTCGCTCTACAAGCCGGGCGAGCCCGAGCCCCTGGACACCTTCTGCTACGGCCGCATCTCCTCCTTCGGCGCCTCGGGCGGCAGCACCTTCCGCCTCTCCCTGGAGGACCGGGACCTGCTCTTCGAGACCTCCCAGGTGAGCAGGCGCGCGCCCGGGGGCCCCGGCCGGGGCGATGGCCCGCGCTCACCCGGCTCTGCCCCGCAGGTGGAGGAGATCGCCCAGCTCCTCGGCACCTACCTGGCCGTGCTGGGCGCCCGGCGCCCGCCCCACGCAGAGGAGCCGACCGGCAGCCACGCGCCCAAGCCCGCCCTGGCGCCCGAGCCCTGGCCGCACCGGCCGCCCTCGGGCACCTTCCTCAGCTAGCTCGGCGCCACCGCCGCGGGATGCTCCGGACAGCCCGGCCGGGAGGGCGGCCCTCTCCTTAATTTATTTTGAGATGCTGCGTTGCCTGGTGGGGCCCTGCCGTGCCACGGGGCGCCTCGGGCTCCCCGGGCCCCTCTGCCCTTGCAGGCCAGCCCCATCCCCGGCTCCATCCCTGACCGTCCCAGCCTTTGCGTCCAGCACGGCACTGCCCAGGGGGCCGTGCCCGCGCTCTGGCCGCGGGGCAGCGTGCGGTGCCGCGGCCCCTCCGGCCGTCTGTCGCCCACCTGACCCTCCTGGAAAGCTGCGGGCAGCTTTCGGCCCCACTGGCGCCGGAGACAGTGGGTTCGCGGGGCCGGGCGGCTGGCCGGGGCTTGGCCCCTCGGCATTGCCTCTGTAAAGTTTGTCAGTTCAGTCTTTTGGGGGGAGGTGGGAGGGGGCGTTTTTCTAAATAAATGCACAAAGGCAAGGCTGTGCCTCCTGTCCCTGAGCGTGGGCCGGCTGCAGGAGGCGGGCAGGGCTGCCTGCAGCTCGCAGGGCGAACGTGGGCCCGTCCGAGGCCCAGGGGGGACCGCGGGGCGGCCGGGCAGGAGCAGCACTGCGCGTCCTTGGCCGCCCCTCCAGCCAGCCGGAGCGCTGGGAGCCATCCTCGGCTCGCTGCGCCCTTCGGCACTTAATCAACAGCACAGCCAGCTCTCTGGGCTCTGCGTCCCGCTCCCCCGGCACCCACTGGCACTGGCTGTGCCCACGGGGAGAGGGAGCTGCCCTGGCCCTGGGTGCCTGCACGCCTGTGCCAAAGAGGGCGTGGGAGCCCAGCGCTGCCGGGGCGGGTAAATATTTTTAGCCTGCTGCTCTGTGCCACAGGGTCAGAGGAAAAGGCTAATTCTCACCTTGGGCTGCTTGGGCTTGGGCGGGCGCCAGCGCTGCCCCGCACCCCCTTCCCTCGCAGCCTGACTCACCACTTGTGCGGGGCAGGCCCAGACCTGGCCCTCCCTCCCAGCAGCCAGCAACTCTGCCGGCCCAAGCAGGCTCCAAGCCCCTGCCTGTGCAGCTCATAGCCGGAGCGGTAAGGAGGGCACAGCCAGCTCCTTGCTGGGCCTCCCTGCTGGTGCCCAGCTTCACCCCACACGTGAAACACTAATGCTGGTGCCGGCGTCGCTCTGGGCACACGGCAGGCAGGGCGGTGCCGGCCTCCGGCCTCCATCCTCCTCCAGGCTGTGCCAGCAGGTTGTTCCAGTATTTCTGGCTCTGCTGCACCAGGCACCCAGCGCCTGCAGGACCAGCATTGCCCTCTGCCCCGACAGCAGGCTGGCTCCCCAGCCAGGGGCTGGGCTGGCTCCGCACATGCCACCTGAGACATGCAGGTGAGCAGCTGGCCCGGTTTCTAGGCCCTCCACTGCACAGGGACGTGGCCCCCACTTGAGCTGCGCCCACGACAGCCGAGTGCGGCTCCTGCTTGGCTCAGCCTTACCCAGGAGCTCCTGGAGCAGTCCCTGATGGATCCTTAGGACAGGCAAGTGCTCTCTTGTTCCCTGAGACAGGCAGAATAAAGGAAGCAGGTAGGAGACCGTGGCACAGCCTTCATATTCCTTGTTACCATTCCTACCTTCCTGCTGGTATGCTGAGCCTGCTGCAGCTGGGGCCAGGCAGCTCAGCAAGGCAAGCGTTGGCCCTGGTAGCCTTGCCTGCTTCCTTGCCATGCAAGCAGAATCAGTGCAGGAACAGCCTTTATTAAAGCAAAATAACCTACAAAAATATAGATAGAGCCTGTGCCCCAGGCCTGACCTGGCAAAGGAGGAACAAGACTCCCACCCAGGGCAAGGACTAGCTCAGCCACACAGAGCTTTTAGCCACAGGGGTCTTCTAGGCCTAACTCTTTGGACCAGGCCTGTTCCTGGCCCCAGATTTTGCCCTCATCCTCCTCTGCCTGAGCACTTGCTCCCATGGGAAGAGGATCCCTACCAGCATAGAGAGCAGCTGCCCCAGTCCCGTCCTGGGCCAGGGCATGTAGTGGAGCAGAGGCTGTCTCCCTGCTAAGGGTGTCCAGAGGCAGTGCTGCCCCTTGCAGAGCCACTTCTGCTGAGGAATGCAGTGTGTGTGTGCAGCAGGTATGACTACTCCGCCCGCGGCTGGGCAGCGCTGGGGGTGCTAAACGTGGGCACAGCAGAGAGAAACCCTGCTGTCATGTGTGGAGGCAGCCATGAGACCCTCCCGTCCCACAGCAGGGCACTCACTGCTCCTGCGTGCCCCAGGAAATATAATCGGGTCGCGTGGCCGCATGATACTCGTCGATCAGTTGCTGCACGATCTCCCGGGAGTTGTCCAGTTCATCAAAGTTGTCCTTGAAGATGTCCTCCTTGCGGAACTGCTCCAGGAAGGCCTCCCGCTTACGTAGCTTGTCGTACTGCCGGCACGTCCGCTCGAACAGCTGGAGAGCAACACAGCACAGTCAGATGGGCCAGAGCTCCCTAGGGATCCCATGTGCAAAGGAGAGGGGGATGCAGCCTTCAATCTCGCTAGGCTGCTGCCGAGGAGGAAGAAAGGCAAGCAGCTCCAGGCCTGCACCCAGCCAATGCTCAGGATCAGCTTGTGCTTCTGAGACTGCTTCTGGCCAAGGAAGAATGGGGTCCTGCTGCAGCCTGTCCTTGTGGCCTGGGACCAGAGATGGTATTCCAGCCCAGAGTACAGCTGGATTCATTGGACTGCAGTCCAGACCTGTGCCCTGATATTTCTCCAGCAGGGAAGTGGCCTCTCAACTGCAGGCCCTACTGCAGCTGAGTGAAAGGCCAAGAGAAGATGCATTTGCAGCTGCCTGTGGTTTAGAGGGAAGACACTCACCGAAGAGATATTGGTGTGGTTTGCCATCATGAGGCCGCTGACACGGTGTGCAGATGGCAGGTAGGGGGACTTCCGGGACAAAGCCACCTGGATGCTGGCAGGGCCCCAGGGAATGAAATTTGCCAGCTTCCTCTCACGGATTCGCTGTAGACTCTTGTGAACCTAGTGAGATGAGAGCAGTAAGAGGTATCAAGGTAATGGGCAGAGCAGCTCAGCAGGTCTGTTCCTGCCAAGTCAGCCTAGGAGCTGTGCCCTTGCAGAATATATGGTCTCAGAAAGGTAGATTTCAGCAAATGGCAGGCAGGTTCCTCAGGTCAAAGGGTTAACAGCCTTTCCACAAGGCCACGGCTCACACTGGAGCAACCTGGAGACAGTCCTCAGGCACCTCAGTATCTCTCCAGGGTCCCTGCACAGGAGGATGGTGACCCTGCCCTGCTATGGCAGGCCATGCCAAGTCCAACAGTATCCAAACAAGGCTGTGACACGCTACCCCTGCAGGAGCTCACCTGTGTGGGGTCCACCTCCCCCTGGATGATGTTGAGTATGGCGATGTAGCAGTGGTTGGTTTGCCTGTCTCGCCCTGTGGACACCATCACGTTTTTAGGCTGCAGGAGCCTCCTCATCACATCCAGGACTGTGGTTTTCCTCACACTGGCCACCTGCAAATGTCAGCCAGGGGGTCAGAGGGAATGTGCGTGCTATCCCCTTGCTCTCCCGCTGCCCAGCACATGCATACAGGAGCAGAGGCCAGCTGAAAGTAGAAGTTCTCAACCCTAGGGATGGAGCCACATGCATGCAGGGCAGGGAAATCTCATAGTCACACAACAGGCACAGTCAGGCTGAGAACCACAGCATTTGCGTAGCCTCCAACACAGGGAGCTGAGCTACCTCTCCTGCAACAAAGCAGGGGCTTAGGGTCAAGCTCAATGGAGATTAGAGTGACAGGGGAAGTGTTTCAAGTTGTTGCTGTCTGAATTCTTTCCTGTTCTGCTGCCAAGACAAGGGCAGGGCCAAGAAAACAGGAGAGGGGATCAGTCCCAGCTGCCCCCGCCATCTCCCTGCCGCACTGCACTGAGCCTGTGGGGCAGAGCAGCCACAGCACTCCTGAAGTGCAGCGGCCAAAGAGCGTCCGTAGCAAGGACAGTTTGTCGGGGTGTGTGTGGCAGCCCAGGTTCAGGCACCGTTGGAGCTGCTGGCTGAATTCCCGCCCCACACTACTTGCTGGGAGGACAGATCACACAGTCGATACCCTTTTCAGAGCCAGCAGTTTTTCAGATTTGCTTCTCTGAGTAACATCCTGAGGAAATGCACACAAGAGGAGAACAGCAGCTGTTAGCTCCTACCAGAACTGAGATGTGGCCAACACAGGTGAGCGTCTCTCAAAATGAAACTGCTCTATCCTCCCCCACAGCTTGGGTGGGGGGGGCCTGGGCTGTGGCTGGCAGGATACTGACTGGGAACAAGCTAAACGTGAGCAGTAGCAATAGATTTAGCTCAAGGGTAACAATCTCCTCCCAGAGTGCAGGTCGATCCCTGGGATGGTGCTGACATCAGGGGCCCTTGTTCAGTGCTGTCGTGACAAGGATCAACAGTATTCTGACCCAAAGGGCCTGGCTTGGTGGCCCACCAAGGTAACAGGAGTGGCAGAGCTGCCTCGGTGGAATTGCTGTGATTGTTTCTGAGGGTAGCTTTTGCCAGATCATGCATTGTCTGCCCTACCTGTCAAAAACATCCTGATGCATGCATTACGTAGTCCAGCACGAGCATAGTTGCCTGCTCATGCCTGATCCATATCACACAGGTGCTGTCACATGAACAGGCTACACATGGATCTGGGATTACAAGCATGCAATTACTGCCCATGTCAAGACTATGGGGCTGGATGAGAGGTTACAAGGGTGAGTGTGGAGCTCCTACTGCCCTGGGGGAATGGGAGAAGTCCCCAGCGAGCCGCCTTACCGACTGGTCTGTGGTGAGAGGTGTGTAGCCCGTCATGAGGAAGTGCAGGCGGGGTGTTGGGATAAGTGAGGCAATCAGCCCAATGAGGTCGTTGTTCATGTAGCCAGGATACCTAAGTGTGGTGGTGCTGGCTGACATGATGGTAGAAACCTGGGGAGAGAGGACTGGAGTCAGTGTTCAGGTCACTGCACGGCCATGGAGTGAGTTAAAAATCCAGCTATATGCAATTAAGCCAAAAGTAAGCTGCAGTGCCTGTGGAGTCTGCCTCGACAAAGCCACAGGGAGGAGTATCCCAGGAAGGGCAGAGGACCCTTGCTTATGGCTCCAGACTGCCCACCATCAAGTCCAGCCCATGGAGCAGTTTCAGATTGAATCGGAAAACACCAGGGAAGTCGCATGCTGGCTTCTTCAAAGGGAAAAGCCTTCCTCACCAATTGGTTGATCTGGGAGAATGATGGGTTTTGAATGTGCAGCCTGTCTGTCGCAATCCGATTCAAGGCCGTGTTGTCTAGAACCACCTACAAAAGAAAAGCAGCTCCATGAAGAATCTTGAGAGGCACCTGGAGGAAATACAGTCCTAGCCAAGTGTCTGAGGGCACCAGACCATGCAGCCTGGCCCAGGACAGACGCTGAGCGCCACAGCCTGGCGGAGCCCTCTGCAGCAGGTGACAGACACTTGAAACCACAAGCTGACTCATTCCTGGAGTGTAACTGACACTGTCAATGGAAGTTCTTCCCTCCTGTCTTGGCTGTGCTCTCCAGAGCTCTCCCAGGAGAGTACTGCCTCTAGACCAGCACCACCTTGCAGCCACCTTTACCCTCAGCAACTCTGGCACAGCTGCTCTTGCCCTGCCAAGTGCAGAGATAAGCTGGGAGGCACAAGCAAGTGTCTTGGTTAGGACCTGACAGAAGGCCAACGTGTAGGCTAAAGATGCTGTGTGGCTGGGGCTTGTGGGTGCTGAAAGTGACGGTAGATTCCTGTTCAAGTGGAAGGTAACAGTACAGCTTTGCGGAGACAGCACAGCCAGCACCAGTCCCTCACTGCCATGAGAAGATTAGGCTGTACCCAAGACATAGAAATGCCAAACAGGACAGCTCAACAGGGGTTAGCACAAAGTCCTTGTCCCTGGCACCACTAAGTCTGCTCAGTCCTTCTGGAGGGAGAAATGGAACTGCGTACTCACAACTGTGCCTGGGGCTGCACAGGCTGCAGCTTCTCGCCACAGCACTCGTCCCACGCAGCTATGGCACCTGCCCCAGTAAAGGCTGCATTTTTGAGCTGCTGGGGACAGTCGTACAGGAATTGGCTGCCCCACTGGCCTGACATACAGCAGGACTCTTACCACGCAGTCAGCGTTCTGAGTCAGCCTCTTGAGTGTCAGCAGAGAGTTGTATGGCTGCACTACAACATCGCTCATCTCATCCTGGTTTGGGAAAACCGAGTAGGTCTCCACCAGCTTCTTGGGATACCTGGTGAGAAAATCCAGCCATCTCAGGGGTTAACATCACCAGCCTAGGACTCTCCTCCCACAAGCTCCCCTTCCAGTTTCTAGGGCTCAGGACAGCAATGAGTCACTGGCACTGCATGCCAGACTCAGCTCCTAGGGAGGGAGAGGATTTGTCCCAGCAGTGCCTACCCTAGCAGCACAGAAGCAGGCTGCCAAACGGAGCTACAGGCAAGGCTGAGCCATCCACGGGCTGATTAAGCAGCCGCTTACAAGCCTTTTAAAGAGGCTGCAAGCTGCAACAGGCAGGAATGGTAGCTCTGAGCCCACAGCTAGAACCTCCCACTTTCCCTGGAGCAGTCAGGGTGTCAGAAGGCAGCTGCCTGATAAGACTGGCCAAAGGAAGACAGAATTTGGACAGCATGAGTCCAGTTTCAGAGCGTCTGAAGTCCTCAGGCATATCAGGAGCCATCCTTTCCTGGGCAGCTCGCCAGGGATTGCACAAGACAGTGTTTGGGTGGGGGCAGCGGCCCAGGCTCTGAGTCAGCGGCTCTCAAGCTCTGTGCTTTGGCAGACTGCCCAGCCTGGGCCAGACTCTGCCACGAGGGAAGGGGATAAGGCTGAATGCTCACCTGTCATTCAGCCTCTCAAGGAGATATGAGCCCAGCCCAGAGCCTGTTCCACCAGCAATGGAGTGGCAAAGCACAAATCCCTGGAAAGAAGCAGAACATAGGCAGGTCAAAGTCCAGCTCAGCTCCAAAAAAAGGCAGAGCAGAGACAGGCTGGGCCACCACCACCACCAGAGACTTGCCAGCAAGCGTGAGAACTACCCCTACAACAAGAGCTGCTGAGAGCGCAGAGATGAATGGTACGTTTGAATGGTACGTGGAGGCTAGCCCTGTCTCCTCCAGACCACAGCAGCAGTCACTAATCATGCCACTTCTGCTTGCGTGGGAGGAACCCACTCCTCTGTACTTGCCAAGAAGAACAACTGCTGCTCAGGAGCCTCCTGGATTCCTCCCACTCTAAACAGGCTTCAGAATAGCTTGGACGTCATTTTCAGGATTCAGTCAGTCAAATAAAGTGAAGGTATGCATTCTTTGCCCTTTCCCTGGCCCTCCATGCTATTTCCTTCCTCCTAGGGTCCCTGAGGCCTAACACCCTCTACCTGACTTCAGGGCAGCTCCCTCCTACTGCAGGCCTCAAAACCTGCTCTTAGATTTTCTGCCAACCTATTTTACAATCACATTTTCCCTTTCCGTGTTGCCATGTGAGAGCTTGATACAAACACCAGGGAGCCCTGTCTGTCTACACACAGGAAATAGGTTTATGTGGATGGTAGCCAAGGTACTGCCAGATGCACAAGGCAAAGCAGCTGAAGAGCCAGACCACCTTCTCCTTGACATCTCTGAGTTCTTGTAGGTATCCCTGGTGCCCCTTTTACCAGCCTGGCCCAGGAATCACCAGTCAGGGCAACTGGAACCAAAAGCCCCCTGATTTACTTACTTCCAAACTGTCACTCCCATCAGCTTCTCTGTCTATTATGTCAAAAATATCTTCATGGATTTTTTCTCCCTGCAAGATAAAACCAAAACAGGACTTGTTCCTTTCCTGCACAGAACAGTAAAGAGTCCCTCAAACCTGGTGCGAAGCCAAGTCAGATTTGCAATGTGATTCTGCATTAAGGGGTGCCACAAAGGGGCAGTCATAAGTTCTGGCTGAATAATATGGTATTCTTTAGATAGCATGCACTGAGCCTGACATGAGAAAGGCCACGGTAAATCCTCATGCCTACTGAGAAGTGCCTGCACGCATGAGCATCAGAGTCTGTTACCTGTGAGAAACCACTGGCCCAGTTGTTCCCAGCTCCCCCTCCATGCTCAGACAGGTAGATGTTTTCTGGGTTGTAGAGGTTGGCATAAGGGGAGTTCAGGATGGAGTGGATAACTCGGGGCTCCAGGTCCAGAAGCACAGCTCGTGGGATATAGTGCTCATCATCTGCCTTTAATAAGGAACAGTGAGATCATGATGCAGTCACAAGTCAGCACAGCCTTTTATTGCAAGAGAAACTGCAACCAAGTATGCCACCCCCTGGCCACAGCGGAGCACAACACGGTGTCATTTCTGACAGAGAAGAGAAGGTAGAGAAACTTGCGTGCTGTCTGTAAGCTGCAATATTTATGAACCCCAGAGCCTATCGTGAATGTTGGGCAGGCAGAGCAGCAAGGTGGCTCTTCCATAAAGGGCCTGCAGTCTCAGCAGTTATATAACATGGTAACTATAGAAGTCTTTCTCAACCACCACAGTCCCACCTTCACCAGCCTCCGCAACACATCCATTTCCAGAAACTGGAGCACAGACGAGAGCCCTGACAGCACACTGCCTAGCAGGAGAGTTTGGCTGAGCCTGCCACTCAAATAACCCGACCCAGGGTCAGAGGCAGCCCCCAGGCCCTTGAATGGGGGCTGCAGGAGGGAGCTGGGGCAGCTGGGAACAACCATGGCGGCACTCAGGGGCAGATGAGCCGAGTGAGGAGGGCAGGAGCTGCCAGCAGCGTGGTTCTCCATGCCCCAAAGCCGGCACAGCCGAAGACCGAGTCAGAGCTGCTGCGGCACGCCGAGGGCGCAGGCCGGGGCCGGGGCAGGGCAGCGCGGGCGCGCCGTACCTGGTAGAAGAAGACGTCCTTGCGATCGGTGCCCTCGGTGGCGAACTCCTCCACAATGCCCTCGGGGCTGATGCCGTGCTCGGCGCAGAGCTGCTTCCAGAACTCGAAGCCGACTGCAGTCCGGGGCGGCAGCAGTCAGGAGGGCCGGGCCGGGCCGGGCCCAGCCGGGCCCGCGCCACCCCGGGGCAGCCCCCGCGGCGCCCCCGCCCCCGCCGCGAGCCCCGCCCCCGCCCCCGCCGCGAGCCCCGCCCCGCGCTGGCCCCGCCCCCACCCCCGCCGCCAGCCCCGCCCCGCGCTGGCTCCGCCCCCTTCTCCACAGCCTCCCGCGCCGCCCCGCCCCGCCCCGCCCCGCCGCCCGCTCACTCTGGTTGCCGCACTGGCCCAGCTGCAGGGTGATGATCTCCCGCGGCATCGCGGCCCTCGCCCCGCGCCGCCCCTCGCTCCCCGGCTCCGCTCGGCCCCGCTCCCCGCGCCGCGCCGGTTCCGCGCTGCCCCGCCGCTGTCTCCCGCCCGGCGCCAACCGGCACTGAGCATGCGCACAGCGCACTTCCGGGAGCCCGCAGCCCGCGCACCCCGCCCCTCGCGGCACCCCGGCAACGCGCGTGCGCACGGGCCAGCGGGGAGGCGGTGGCGCCGCGGCCGCCATGGCGGCGCCCGCTGCGCCCTGACTTCCGGCGCCGGGCGCCGCCATGTCGTCGTCGGGCCGTGCGCGCGCGCGCGGGGCGGATGTTGACGCCGTGAGGGAGCCATGGCGGCGGCGGCGGCGCGGCCCGCCGGCCCCGGCGAGCGGCAGCGGCGGGTGCAGGCGCTGAGCGCGGCGCTGCGCGGCCGCCTGGGGCCCTACGAGCCGCTGCTGAGCGCGGTGCAGGCCGCGCTGGTGTGGGAGCGGCCGGGCCGCAGCGCGCTGTGCTGGGCGGCGGCGCACGGCCTCTTCGGGTGAGCGGCGGCCGGCGGCGGGTCTGGGCCCCCGCGAGCCGCGGCGGAGGGCGGCGGCGCGGCGCGGCCCCGGCAGCCGGGGTGCTCGCTGCGCGGCCCGTGCGGGCTGCTCTGCACGGCGGCTGGCCGCGGGGGGCCCTGGTTCGCGGCACCAGCCCTGCGCGTGCCGTGCGGGCCCGGGCCCGGACCCGGACCCATTTCTTCGTGTCTTCCCGTAGGTTTTTTGCTCTCACTTCCCTGCGGCTGGTGTTCCTGGTCGCATTCACCCTCATGGTAGTAGTTTGCCTAGATCAGTGGAAGAACAAAATCTGGCCTGAAATTGGAGGTAAGCTGCAGCGTTTGAATTGATACCAGAAAAACAAGCACTGTTTCTAACTCTAGGAGTACATGCGCTCTGCACCACTTGGTGTTAAATGGTTAGATTGACTGCTTACTTTGTGATCTAGAAGCAAGCAAAAACACGGTAGCTAGTTTGTGCCACTTGTTCTTCCTGGAGTTGCTTTGAAAAAGCCTAACTTGTGTAAAAGTAAGATGAGCTTTTTATGCAAGTGGCATTGGCATTCATCCTGTCGTCTTGGGAGTCCCCTCTTGCATTTCACTTGCTAGAGAGCTGAGATGTTTTACAAGGTTACCAGGGAGCCTCTGTGTTTAGCACTTCTGTTTGTGGGATGTCATCATAGGCTCTTGTTCACTTGCCATGTGTGATTTTTAGGGTATGTTGGAATATTAGCCTCTTTGGACTTTTGCCATCTTTGCTTCCCACTTCTGTCTAATCTTACATATTAAGAATAAGATGTTCTTCATTTATGAGGGACTGATCTACAGAGCCTTCAGCTGATGTTGTATAGAATATTCTGCTCATAGAAGAACTTTGTAATGAGAAGATCACTAAAATGGTAGTGTGCAGGTATGAAACATCTGATACACGTGAACTAGTGCAAGTTTTGAAGAAATGATTTGTCTTCTGAGCAGTCAGTACAAGGGTGAGAAATGGAGGTGTGCCTTTCTTCTTTGAATCTGTAATAAACCAGCTTTGGTGTTTTAGGATAAAGATGGATCCCAGCCTTACTTACTGAGTACAGACCTTTTTGAAAGGGAAAGCAGGTTAAAGGCTGCTAATTGAGTTAAACTTTTCGTAAACAAGCAGTTCTGTCTATCACTTATAATAATAACAGTTGTGACAAACAGCATTTTTAGTAGTTCTAGATTTTATACACTTTGTGTGGATGGATGGATTTGGAAGCAGTGTGTATGGTTTGCATGCTCCCAGAGTTGGATCCCTAACCGTCTCTGTCGTTCTTGGGAAGATATTAAAGCTTTACTCAATTTCTAGCACTAGCTTTTTTTCAGACTATTTAGCTGCAGTGTTCCTAGTTACAGAGAAGTAGGGGGAGTTATCTCTCCAGCTCCCTGATAACCTAGATTTAATGTGTCTGGATAGGTGATGCATCCCTGGGTCACTTTTCAAATACAAATCTGGGTGACAAAGCATCAAAAGACTTAACTTTTTGGTGCCTCTGAATAAGTAGACTGTTCTTCTTTCCACATCTGGATGTATGTGGGGGAGGGAGGGAGGTGAAAGCACTATTTTTTGCTAATAACCTGTTGCTGTAACCAGAGCAGCCTTCCAGATGCTGTCCAACAATACTGAGGAGCAACAAGAAGGCTGTCTTTCAGTCTTGTACTGTTAAGTGTACTAGTTCAAGATGTGCTTCAGAGTGATGCAACTCTAGTTCTTAATTACAGTTAATGTCTTTTCCAGACGTTCCGCAATTCATTAAAGCTTTAGTTATATCCCAAGAGCTAAGCATTCTCGTGGCAGAATTCCTTGCAACTAATTTAGTGTCTGTTCTTAATATTTTAGTGGCAAGACCTGACGAATTAGACAATGAGAGGTAGGAAACTAATTGAATCTTTTGCTGTTTGGTACTTTGCTGTGATACAATATAATTATTACCTGCATATGTTTGTAATGTTGGCTCCTTTGACAGAGGAAGGAAAGGGGAGAAGGGAGCTGCCTAGTGGAGGAGGGATGGAGCCCTGATCTCTGTCAAGCCATTGTGGCAAGTTTTTGACTTGCCCAAGCCTTAATCTCTGCCTTGATACTGGGCTATGATAATACTTGCTTGAGTGTTGTAAAAATTTCCCCAGCAGTTCTCCTCAACCCTCTTAAATTAGAAGTACTGCCTTAAAAACACTTTCTTCTTGTTTGGATCTCCTTTTTATTATTATTATTATTATCGAAAATACTGAAGTCAGCCTTCTGAGACTACATACGGGATGTTTAACATTTTAACAAACTTGTCCAAGAAGTTGTCACTGCATAGTTATGATCTGAGTACAGCATTAATAATGGGTTGAGAAATGTTGGGGCGTTGCATTACTAATAATACCTTCCTCTCTCTGGATGCACCTTTCTGCCTGCTTCTGTCACTGAGCCACACTGGATGCTCAGACTCCTGTTTAAATCACTCGATCTGTTGCCAGATGACAATTTTTATTTTATTTTATTTATTTATTTGAAAAGAGCCCAAGTACAAAAGGAATTGCTCTTGCTAAGCATCAAGTCCTTGTGACTAGCAGTTAAGAAGCACTAGTAGAACTTGCCAAACATAATGCCTTCAGAAGGGACAGAATGTGTAAAGTATGGCACAAAGCTGCTTGGAAACATCATGCTGAATTCTTGGCGGTTGCACTTGACTGAAGAAATGCAAAGAGAATGCAAATGAGTTCATTTGATTTAATTCTTCTTTATCTTTTTGCCTTCAGCTAAACTAACAGAGAAATACTGCCTGGAAAAAAAAAATTTTTAGCTTCATGCGGTTTGTTAGAAAACTGGCAAAGTTTTCTTGATAATGAGTTGACACTGACTACTTTTAGAACTTTCTCCAAAAAGATAGCTCATGTTGCACTGCCCTTTCCCTCCAGTAGCATGGAAACCTTAGTCCCAGACAAAAGACCGAGTGACTTGAATTACTGCTCCTTAGCTGCTATGAGAGAACTGGGACACTTGTAGAATTGTACGTGTAAATGCTGCTTTTGAAAAAGCTATGTTTTGAAAGGCAGGCTGACCCTCATCTCTAGAGCTCAGCAGCTGGGGGGAAAGACAAGGTAGTATTGAGACAAGTGTAATAAGTTAATTTTGCACTAAAATCAATGCAGTAATGTCTGTTCATGAATTCTTACCTTAACTGCAGCTGGGGATATGTTCACCCTCGGCTGCTTGGAGTGCCAGAACTGTGTCACCATTTGGCTGAAGGATGGGTGGCTGGGACCAACTTCTTAAGAAATCTCTTTATTTTCAAGAGGCAAAACCCTGGCAAGGTAAGAAAGTATAGATTTTATCAAATGAAATATTTGGTATCCAGCCTCTACTGACTGCTAGTATCCCTTCGGAGTTGCATCCAGAGTTGGCTGAATGCATTCCCAACATGGGAGGTTACCATGGGAGGTCTCCCAGAACAACGTAGCTATTAAGTGGAAGAGAGAAATCGAAAGCATAGGCAAAATAATCAGATTGTGGGGAAGGGAAGAGAAAGCAAGTGTTGGCATGTTGATTGCACTAGTGAAGTTTAAATATAGTTGCTTCTTCTGTAGGTTTCTGGGTTTTGAGTGTCTGTCACTCTTTTCCTCTTTCAATTTTAACAGTTTCAGAACCAGTGCAAAAAGTTTCATGTCTTTTCTTGAAGCTTATACAAAGAATCTGTGGCACAGCAATAGTTTTCTTGTACTTTTGCACCTGAGCGAGTTTTATCTTTAACCTCTTACTTGCTTTTAGCATGCCTGCTTTGAGAAGCACATTATATTCTATGACAAGAAGCCTTGTTATGTTGCTTGTCACTCTAAAGCCAGATACTTCTTGTATCCATTCTAATCCTATAATAGTGAAGTTGAACACTAGGAAGTTTTTGCTGTCATTAAAATCATGATTTCACTACCTAGAATTCTGCAGAGATCAAGGTGGTTGAGAACTAAATGATTCCAGTGTTTAACTCTGGAAACTCACTGTCTCCCATGTCTTCAGTTTTGCCTTCTAGTATGTGGAGTCTTTACTTTCTTGGCTGTTCTGGGCCGGTACATCCCTGGACTCTTGCTCTCATACTTTCTGTGTAAGTAGAAGATCCCCGTGCCAAATATAGATTCTCAGTTGAAGAGGGATAGAGATTTGAGTGGCTGAGGTTTGGGGCTCTTCTGCTCAAAAGCAAGGCTTGTATGAATGGCTTTAAAATTTAAAATAATGCATTCCACCTGGAATGTGGTGATTGCTGTCCAGGACTCAGTCTCCAGTCCAAACAAAGCATGTTTGAGTGCTTGGGAGCTGTAGATCTGAGTGCTAACAGTTTGGCCTCTCAATTCTGTTAAATTTGCAGGGGTGATTGTACCAATTCTAACTGCCTTCTACAGCATTGCCTTCAGTACTCAGATCTTGCATATTGTATGTGTGTTACACTGCATCACAGAATGGGCAAGGTGTTTGCTAAGTAGCATACTGAACAAACATCTAATTAGCCTTCCCACTTACCTCAGTGCTCTTCATCCTGCTGTGGCCCCTTGCTGTGTACCACAGACTGGGGCAGCGCATGTACATGAAGCTGGAGCCAGCTCTGCAGCGGCTGGATTTCGGTGTTCGAGGCTACATGATGTCAAAGCAGCAGGAAAAGCAATGTAAGTCTCCATAGTGTATTTCTGATTCTCAAGACATAGGTACTTGGTATCTAAAACAGCCTTTGGGGAAAAAAAGAAAAAGAAAAAGAAAAAAGGTCTTGGAGTGGGACAGCATTGCATGTGTTGCACTGTAGTTGCTCCAGTACCTTTGGCAAATACTTGCAAATGCTTTGGGAAGGTAGTGAGGCAGCTCCACTTTCACATGAATTTTCTGACGAACACTTGGTCTGAGCTCTCAGCAGTGCTGAGTCTCTCCATTTCTCAGCTGCCAGAGCTGAGTGTTCCATACCGCAGAGGTACTGACAGTCCTGTCTCTCTTTCCAGTACAAGGTAGCTGCTAAGCATGTTCATCTTGGCAAAAGATCTGCGGCAGCCCAAGTCAGAAATAATCATGTGGCTCGGTTGTGGAATAAAGCATGCTATATTATGCCTATCTTGCCAATTTAGGGTTTTCCTGCTTGGCCTAGGGTTGTTCCTGTACAGACCTCTGTCCTAACAGCAATAATAGGCTTTGACTCTGGTTTCTGGCAGTGCGTCAGCGAGGCCTTAATCAGGAGGCTACAGATGATGGGAGTGACAGTGAAGAGGAGCTTGCTGCATTCTGTCCCAAGGTAATGTCATGTCTCCGAAACAGAAAATCTCGGTTGAACAGAACGAATTGGCTGCGTTGCACGTACATGTAGTACGCAGCCCATTATGTGACACACCGTAGCTGAGTTGTGATGGAACATTAGGATATTCTCTGCTGAGAGAATTTGTTTTTTCTATTCTGTCTCACTCAAGTATGCTGCATCTTTGTACCTGTAAAGTCTGAAATCTTCCTCACTAGACCTTTATCTCTAAGCTTCCTCTCCTGGGCATGGAAGAAGTCAGCTAGTGTTTTCAGATGCTGTGTTGCAGACCCACCAGCAGCCTGGTTTTGCTTCTAAGCTAGCCTTTGAGGGCAGTGAGTACTATGGATGTCCAGAGCTGTTGTATCAAGTAGTCTCCTTGGCTAGACAGTAAAGGATGAAATGAGCCTCAGATACTTTTTCCATGATTAGATTAAATTGGCATCACTGGATCATGTATTTTTTCTTGAGACATAGACATAAGGTTTTTACTATTAGGTGTTTTCAACTGTATGTCTTGTTTCAAAGCTGGATGACTCTGTGGTTGCCAAGGAGCTGACCATCTCTGACTCGGAGCACTCGGATGCTGAGGTTTCCTATACTGAAAATGGAATGTTTAACCTTTCAAGAGGCCAGACTCCACTGACAGAGGGATCCGAAGGTGAGAGGAAATAGGCAGTTTCTCAAAGGTCTGGAATGCTGCTGGGGCACCTCTGTGACAGGTTGGAGGGAATGTGCATTCCCTTCTTTCCTTGAGTGTTAGCCGTTTGATGTCTGTCTTCTTGAATAAAATGAGATGGAACTACCTGTTTTTTGGGGGGGGGTTTTTTCTGGGGGGGCGGGGAACAGACCTCCCTTCTTAATTTATGTGGTACTTTAGTAGAGGAATGGCAGGTCCTCTTCAAAGGCGGTTCTAGCTCCACCAGCCTATGACTTCAGGGATAAGTGTTGTAGCTTAAACTCTGTCACTGCAACTGGCCTGTTTGTCTGTTCCTGTCATTAGTGTACAGACACAGTCATCTCTCTCCCTTCTGAGACCCTCCTATACTCTGTATTTATCTACTGAATGAGGAAGAGGGTTCTTTCCTTTGGCAGCAAGTGTCTTGTTTGGTACCTGTGTTCCTGGAGAATGAACTGGGAGGTAAGCAGGCCTCTGTAATAGTTATGTGAGTGCTGATTAAACAAAGTTTGGTCTGTGAAGTTATAAGAGCCAGTCTACCTTGGTGAGGTAATGGCCCAGCTTTTGTGTGCTGTGCTGCCCTTGCCTGAAGGGTGTTTGTCTTGTACTGTGCATTTAAAGCACTCTTTTTTTCTCTTCTAGATCTGGATGGTCACAGTGACCCAGAAGAATCTTTTGCCAGGGATCTCCCTGACTTTCCTTCCATAAATCCAGAAGCAGCTGGCATAGATGATGAAGATGACACCAGCATTGGGATTCCAAGTCTTGCTTACCGCCCACAAGTAACAGAAGATCTACATCTCCCTTATGACCAGGAAGAATCTGGTGCACTGCCATCTGTACAAAATCTCACTAACAACATCGCTGGATTTGTCACCAGAGGGATGATACAGCTTGCACTATCAGGAGCCACTCAGCCAGGCTCTTCACACAGTGACAATCCCCAGAGAGGTGCAAAGACCTTTCTCAGAACAGCCAGCTCAGATTTGGACACTGATGCAGAAGGAGATGACTTTGAACTGCTGGATCAATCTGAGCTGAACCAGCTGGATCCTGCGAGCTCACGGGGCCAATAAGCAATCATATCACTTCCCTTCTGGTTTTCTGTTGTGCATCGTGGAGGGAAATCCTTGAAGGAAAAGGCATTGCACAGTTACCTAAATTGTCTCCTGTGTGAGTACAAGTGATACAAAAACCAATCCTGGCTGGGAACACCACTGTGACATGTGACTGTACCCTCGCTTGGATTTTAAAATAAACTACACTGGTAATTCATAGGGAAAAGGCATTGATGTGATAGCTCCACAATCACCCATGTGTTGCTCTGCATTATCTGCCAGGATGCTGCTTACTCCAAACTTCCTCACTTAAGACAATAAATCTGGTGTCTATAGCTCTAGAGACCACTAGTCAGACTGACTTAGCATCACTGAGGACAATCTTGTGGCTGACCTTCCTGGGTTGATGCATAACAAGGTGAATGGGATTGGTTTCCCCTCAGACCTACTGTCTAGGACTTGATACTTTTCTGTCTTTAAAATAACCATTCCCTACTTCTGAAATGTGCGTAGAATCTGATTCTTCTCCCTCAGCAATATCCAACTCTGGGTAGAAACTAACATCTTGCCTCTGTTGTGGACATGACTGTACTGCCACAGATGTTTGTACTTGTAGTGACCGCTCATCTCCAGTTCAAGCTTTCTAGTGATGCTATTTTGTAAGAGACACAATGGCAATAAGACATCTGCTGTGATGACTAGAATCCTGCGAAGAACATCTACATGTGGCAGCTGCTCATATGTTGCTTTTCTAAACTAATGGACTAACAGTTTTTTCTCTGTGTTATTCCAGAACACATTCAGCATGGACACTAGCAATACTATACTTCCCTTACACTGCCTCTTAGAGAACTACTAGGGAGAGGTTTTCTGGAGGAGGGAAGAAGTGGAGTTGGCCTCCCTGGCCAGTCTTGTTCTTGGTCTCTGAGACAGCCCATTGTTTCACAGCTTTGTTTAGTTGAAAACCTGCCAGTAGGAACTGAATGGAGGACACCAGCTCAAGCAACAAGTGACCAAAGAGCTTGTAACTATTATGGTCACTTAAACAAACCAGCAATCTATAGGGGAGAGACATTCTGTAAGCTGGATGGCCCAAGGCTTCCAGCTCTTTGAGGTATTGAGCTTTCCCCATTGCTTTTTCTAAGCCATAGAAACTAATACAGATCACATTTGTGCAGCAAACAACTTACCTCTTCAGGAAAACTCCCATTTATGTGCTTTTTCTTGTCTGAATCTGCTTGCCTAAAAGTGTTGGCCATACAGAACTTAGACTGTCCTTGGAACTGAGACAAGGAAGCAGCTGTGGCTGTCTTCAGCCGTAAGTAAGAATAGTAAGAATGAGGCTTTATTAACATTGCTTTAATACTAGCATAAATCCTCATTTTGGCCTTGCGAGGACAAACTATCATCCAACAAAATGTTGGATGCCTTTGGCACCTGAAGTAAACAGCCCGTCCCAAATCCCTAACAGAGCTGGGAGGTACCAAGTGACCAACTTTGTGTATTACGTATACTTAGCAGTCATTTGTGGGTTTAAAACCTAGTTCTTATTTCAACTTGGGATATCTGTGTTCTCTTCTGTGAGAGAGCTCTTCACCTTGCTCTGGTCACTTATTGAATGCTTTCTCGCCTCCTCTTTTCCCTTCTACCTCATGGTGGATGGGACTGTATAGTGATGGTATCTGACAGTGTTTAGCATGAGCCATCTTTTTAGTAACTGCTGCCACAACATTCAGCTTCTGTCACTGCTTTGCCTTATAGGCCATGACAAAAACTGAGTTGTTGGAAGCCCCTGACTTCTTGGGAGCAATAACTTAACAAGCCACTAACTAGCACTTTATATAGTTCTGCGCCTGAAATTGGAGCCCAACGTTGTGTAGCTCTTGCTGCCCCATGAGGTTGTAATGTTAGTTTTGGTGGGCTAGATTTCTGAGCTCAAAACATCTGTACAGTTATTCTCAAAAGTTTTTTGAAACTGCCCCTGTATCAGGTGAATTACAGCTTTGTGTATGTGTATAGAAGAGGGATCTCCTGTGATCGGATATGTTTTATTTGCCTCCATGATGGAAAGATGTCAGGATTGTTCATGAGGACTGGGATAAGAAGGGAACAGCTGCACTGTACGGTAATATCAAGCTGTCTCCAAAACCCATCAGACCTATAGGTAAAATACGTGGTCTTAGAGCGTTCAAGGCGCACACGGTGCCATGATGCAGCTGATGTGACAAGTGGGTAATTCCTGAAAGCTCAGGCTCTGTTATACTGCTAGAGAACTGCTCAGAGCTCTGCCAGTGGGGATTGTTTGGAGAAGGATTCCCAGGGGTACCAGTGTGAGGGAACTGAGAAATTTGAATTCTTGGTTATTTGCTGTGGAGCTATAAAATGTTTCCTCTATTGTAAGCCCTAGATTTTTCTTTCCTTTTTGATAGCTTCGCTCATAGGCTTTGCCACCTTTGAGGGTGGTGTGGTATGAACTGAAAGCTTGGAGAGTATTTTCAGTCTGGCCTTATTTGCCCAGTCCTACATGGTTGAACAGGTAATTCTGATTCTTCGTATTCTTTTTCCTATTTATAGAGAAGTTACTGCTCAAGAGCAACTAAAGTATGGGGGTTAACAGTGGGGTAATGCACTTTGTAGGAGAGAGAAACTGGGTCATCATTCTTAATCATTTTCAGTGCCTGCTAAGTGTCTTGATATCTTTTCTGTGCTCTTCTCTCCCATATGGTCCTTGCTATCATTGTGTGTCATCAGCTACATCTAATGGCAGAGGACAGTAATATATTTTATAAAGACTTCAGTTTCTGAAAGTTTCTAGTAGCAGCAGTTTTCCCTTTCATAGCCCCAGAAAAGATGAGGAAGGTTACTGATGTCTTCTGAAGGTTGAGGTCACTTTTCCAAGCGTTTATTTGTCTAGAAAATACTTCTATAGCAAAATACCCTACAATGGTAAAGTACAAGAAGCAGCTCCAGGTCAAGGAGCTCCCCTTTATCTCCTGCAGGAAGGAGGCATCACTGCTCTGTGCTTACGTACTGGGAGCTGCTATGCTTTGGAAGACTGCTGGCTTAATCATCTCTGTTTTGTTAGGCTGCTGTGTCTCCTGGAGGTAGAAATGCAGGAGCCTCACAACTGCAGGTTGTATCTGAAATCACTGTACGCTTTCTCTTGATGCTGAGCCTCCAAACCAGCGGCAGTGGAAACAGATACTGTGTCCGGGCTCCAGACACTCGCTGTTGGGCTGAAACACGCGGATCGCCGGAGCTGTAGTCCTGACAGGACGTGTCGACCTTTCCACCTAATGCCAAAAGAGACTGTGGGAGGAGAATGTGCACCTGCCTGGTTTGGTGTCCGGCCTTAGCCGTGGCTGCAGCTGTGACTGATGTGCGGCGGGAGCTGGCAGATGCTCCCCAGATCTCTGTACCTTGTGAACCGAATGGAGTTGATGAAAAACAGTTCTCGTGTGCAGCCCCGTGCGTCCAGGGCGCGAGCTGAGCTGTGGTGCCTGCAGCTGCTACGGATTAGCCTCTGCGGGAGTCCCGGGGCCCGCGGGGTGCCTGGCCCAGCCAGTAAAGCTCCTGGTTACAAAGGTTGCCTCTGCCTGCTCCTTCACCGCGGGACGCCGCGAGGGCCGGCCGGGACCTGAGCCCTCCCCGTGCCCGGGACCTGGCGCTGGGACCCCCCGGGGGCCCTTTTCGGCCCCGCCCCCCCCGGGCTGGCCCCGCCCCCCCGGGCTGGCCCCGCCCCCCCCGGGCCGGCCCCGCCCCCCCCGGGCCGCACGGAGGCTTCCGCCGCCGGCAGGTGCAGGGGCGGCCCCGGCTCCCGCCGCGCGGCGGCGCCCCACCCCCTCGGGGGCGGGGCTCCACCCCGACCAATCAGGGCTCCGCTCTCCTCCTCCCCCGCCTGGATTGGCGGGGAGCAGGCGGCGCCGCGGAAGTGCGTTGCGCCGCGGCGGGAGCGCGGCGGGCGGGAGCGGAGGATGAGCAAAGGCCGCGAGGGCGCCGCGGCGGGCGGTGGGTGCGGCGGGGCCGGGGCCGGGGCCGGGGCCGGGGCCGGGGCCGGGGCCGGGGCGGCAGCCGCGGTGACCGGCGGCCTGTCCCGCAGGGGCCGCCGCCGCCGCCGTCCTGCTGCGGTACCTGCGGGAGCAGAACCGGCCCTACAGCGCCCAGGACGCCTTCGGGAACCTGCAGCGGGAGCACGGGCTGGGCAAGGCGGTGAGCGGGGCCGGGCGCGGCGGGAGCGGCCCCGGGGGCCGTGGCGGGGCCGCGCCGGCTGACGGCGCTCGGTGCCGCAGGCGGTGGTGAAGGCGCTGGAGCAGCTGGCGCAGCAGGGCCGCGTCCGCGAGAAGGCCTACGGCAAGCAGAAGATCTACTTCGCCGACCAGGTGAGCCCCGGCGGCCGGCCCGGCCCAGCCCGGCCCGCCCGGCCCGGCCCGGCCCGGCCCGCTGAGCCGCCCTGTCCCGGCAGGAGCAGCTGCCGGCCGCCAGCGACGCGGAGCTCCGCGGCCTGGACGCGGACATCGCCGCGCGCTCCGCCGAGGTGCAGGCGCTGCAGCAGAGCTGCCGGCACATGGAGGCGGGTGAGTCGGCCCCGCTCGGCGCCCGGCCCCGGCTGTGCCCCTGCCTGGCGCCGGGGTCGCCGGTAATCGGCGGTTCCTTCCCAGAGCTGAAGGACCTGAACGGCTCCATGACAACCCCTGAGATGGCCAGAGAGATCGAGGAGCTGAAGAAGGACTGTGCGAGTTACGCAGAGAAACTGGAACGGATTAAATCTGCCACCAACCACGTCACTCCTGAGGAGAAAGAGAAGGTGAAGAGCTGTGTGGGGCCACGGTGCCCACGCCCAGCAGCCGCTGGCCACATTTCCCTGGTGCTGGTGCAGGGACAGCCGGCCTCTCCTGGGAGCATCCCTCCTCGCTGCCTTCTGCTGTGCGGGAGGGGCCAGAGGTGTTAAGAAGCATTTGGGGTCGGGGTGTGGATACCAAACAACCAGAAAGTATATGGGAGAGATCAGGGACTTACTTCTCTCTTCTCAGTGCACCTCTAGTGCTCCCACTCCTGGCTGGAGTGCACTTTTTCACGGCCCCTCTGTCTAGTCTGCCCTAACGTTAAATAACCCTTTGGTTGTAGCCGGGACACTCTCTCTCCTTGGAGTTACTTCCCTGCCATGGGAGCTTGGTGGGTGGCTGTTGCCCCGTTTAACTCACTTGATCCTGCTGTTTGCAGGTTTGCAGCGAGCAGAAGCTGTACTGCAAGGAGTGGCGGAGGAGGAAGCGAATGGTAAGGGTCTCCCTGTCGAAGGGAGGGGGTGACGGCAGTGGTAGTTGCCCGGCGACACTGGCATCCTTCTGGGGACGATGCAGTCTGCTGAGCAGCTCGCGGAGCAGCCCATGTTCTCTGCAAATTCAGTAGCTTCCCTTGAGCTGTGGAGGACTGGAGAGGCTTCAGGCAAATGCTTTAACTGGTAAATACACAGAGCTCTGTATTGACTGACAGGTCTTAGAATACCATTATCAGGGTCAGCTGGACCAAAATGGGTACTAAAATAGTGCTCAGGAAAGAGGTGGTTTCATGTCACACCTAAATGTTAGCTACACTTTAATACGCTGTTTGTCACCAGTAAAGAAAACAAACGCTCCCTGCCTTAGAAATAGCTATTGCCACAAAAACTGGCTTTGTGCCACCCTGCATGCGAGACCGTCCCTGCAGGGGCTAGCAGAGCTGTCCACAGCTCTGGGTGCGCATCCCACAGACACTCGCTCTCGTCTCTATCTTGACAGGCAACTGAGCTGCTTGATGCCATCCTGGAAGGATACCCCAAAAGCAAGAAGCAGTTCTTTGTGAGTACAAAAGCCTTGCTCTGGCCCAGGCTTTCCCGAAAGGGCCACCAAGGGAGTCAGCGACTGTCCTGTTACACTTGCAAAGGAACCTGTTTTATTCTTGTACAGGAGGAAGTTGGAATAGAAACCGATGAGGACCATAATGTCACGCTGCCGGCAGCTGTGTGAGACATCTCTGCTCCAGGGAGGATTTGCTGATGCTGAAACTCACCTGTGTTTTTTGGGGTTTTTTTGGTTTTTTTTGTTGCAAGGGTTGGGCTTGTCCTGTGCCTTTGATATGTGTTTGTTTTAAAATGCTTTACAGCCAGATAGGTAGTTAGAGGGATTAAGTTAGCACTGGGCCCTGTCACTCTTACTTGCAAAGGAAACTTTTTTTTTTTTCCTAGGCTTCACAGCTGAGGTCTGATGTCTCTACTGGTCTGTCTATGGGAAGATGTAATTGTAGTGTTTTAGACTTTCCTCATGGTTTGACAGCATTTGATTTTGTTAAGTAAGAAAAGGAAATAAGTATCTCAGAGAGGTGAATCAACCGGTTACTGTTAGGTTGTCAGAGCTGTACAGGTACTTCAGTGTATTTAATAGATGGTGGGCAGTGCTTCCCACCATATGCACTAAGCTGTACACAGGAATAGAACTCATTAAACACCAAGCTTTTGTTTGACATTTTCATAGAATCATAGAATCAGTAAGGTTGAAGGGACCTCTGGAGATCAGCAGGATCACCTAGAGCATGTTAGACAGGGTTGCATCCAGGCGGGCTTGGAATATCTCCAGAGAAGGAGATTCCACAACCTCTCTGGGCAACCTGTTCCAGTGCTCTGCCACTCTAACAGCGAAGAAATTCCTCCTCACATTCAGGCAGAACTTCCTGTGGTTCTGTTTGTGCCCATTGCCTCTTGTCATGTCACATGGGACAACTGAAAAGAGTTTGTCCCCATCCCCTTGACACCCTCCCTTCAGGTACTTATACACATTGATAAGATTCCCCCCTCAGTCTTCTCTTCCCCAGGCTGAAGAGGCCCAGCTCTCGCAGCCGTTCCTCGTAGGGCAGGTGCTCCAGCCCCCTGATCATCTTTGTAGCCCTACGCTGGACTCTCTCCGGCAGCTCCATGTCTCCCTTGTACTGCGGAGCCCAGAACTGGACACAGGACTCGAGATGAGGCCTCCCCAGGGCTGAGGAGAGGGGCAGGATCACCTCCCTCGACCTGCTGGCAACACTCTTCCTAATGCACCCAAGGATACCATTTCTGGTTCATGGTCAATTTGTCATCCACCAGCACTCCCAGGTCCTTCCCTGCAGAGCTGCTCTCCAGCAGGTCAGCCCCCAGCTCGTACTGGTGCCTAGGGTTATTTTTCCCTAGGTGCAGGACCCTGCACTTGCCCTTGTTGAACCTCATGAGGTTCCTCTGTGGCCAGCTCTCCAGCCTGTCCAGGTTTCTCTGAATTGCAGCACAGCCCTTGGGTGTATCATCAGCCACTCCTCCCAGCTTGGTATCATCATCGGCAAACTTACCAAGGAGGCACTCTGTCCCCTTGTCCAGGTCATTGATGAAGAAGTTGAACAGGAAGGGACCATTTTGCTGTGGTACTTTATAATCTCTTGCTCTGTGTTCAAGGGGCATCAGGACAAGGCCTGTGCCTGCTTTGGGCTGCAGCAGCTCTGGGCGGTAGGGAAAGTAATAACCAAGGCACGAATAGGGGTTCTGACCTGGTAACCTGAGCCACGACTGCATCCAGAAACTACTTCTGTGTCTCTGGCACTACTGAAAGTCTCCAGGATTCAGTAGAAGAAATAAGAAAAGAAAAACAAAATCATTAAATCATTCAGCAAAATTTATTTAATTATTTTTCTTTTCACAATAGAAAAATAAGTCACTTTTGTATGTGAGGTCTGTAAAAATTCATGTCCTCCTCACAAGGCAGGAGGCTGCTTCTGGCAAAGTATCTAAAGAATTCAATCATCTGTGCCAGTTACTTAGCCATATAGTGCATTCTGTTCCTCCACAACAGCATATTTTCTTCATCACAAAGCAACATCTTACAGGATACACATCTGACCCTGCGCATGCAAGGTTATGTGCATCACATCCTCTCGGCCTTCATACTGCATGCTCTTGAAAGGACAATTGTTTATAAAATATCAAATCCACATAAAGGGTTTCTACACTAAATCATGTAGAAGCAGTAGTTTAAACATTCCAATGCTGCAGCATTCAAACAAAGCAACTCTGAGCTGGGTATTACCTCCATGATAGTGGAAAACAGGTAAAATACATGCTAATGTCACAGTGGTAGAAAGACTATGGTTACAGAAGACAAATGCTAATATAAGAGTCGCTTTTGTGAAGCAATCCAGTACAATCATTTTGTGTAGTAAACAGCTATTGCTTAGTTAGCAGATAACATTTCTCCACTAAGTATTTGTGTTGGCTAGAACTGTGAACCATACTGAAAGCAGCAGTGTGTGACAGGTTAAAAATTGTCCCAGAGAGCATTCATCTGCAATGATGCAATCTGCAACTGATGTTGATAATACTTTAGTATGATTTCAGTGATTTATATGGAAAAGAATCATAATAAAAATCAAAGCTGGTTACATATAAAACTACAGTTCTAACAAGAAGCAGATAGAAACTGCTGCAGCGCTGCGCTACACCTACTGAACTACTTTCCCATTCAGTGTGGCCACATCAAAAACTGAAGAAAGATGAAGCCAGACACATTGCAGCAACAGTGATGCAGAAGCAGGAAAAGCCTGCAAAGAAAGTCACATCTGTTTCGCTTTTAGGGGAGCTACAGCTAGGGCTGGAGAGGTCAGGCTAGCAGTGTCCCGTGGAGCGCTCCTCCAGTGATTCTGCACTGGGGAAGGCACATCTATGCTGAGTAAACGTGTCTTGTGGCAGTTATGGGCTAATCCTTCAATTGGTTTTCACAGGCCTTCTCCAAAACCATCTCAAGAAGTTAAAAACAGCCTCTTGACCTTGAAAAGAGCTGCTTCACAAGGAAGTATTTAAAAAAAACCTTCAGTTAGGGGAGAAGCCTATTTCTAATCTGCTTAAATAGAAACCAACAACTTTTAATATAATTTTTTCCAGGATCCAAAGGGTTTGGATCAGAAGTCCGAGATTACAGAATAGATCTGTTCCACTAGCTGATTTTCAGCTAGGGCTGTGGAGAGTCAGTGGCACAGACAAACCCAACCACAAAAAGCCTGCCTGAGCTAAAGACTCTCTGGTAACCTAAGAGGCCTGTGCGCGTTACATTTTTTTCCCCTTTCTTTGCTCATTAAGTCCTTCCAAATATTTGGTCATACAGACTGTGACAGCATCTGTAGAGCAGAGGTGTTTGCACAGTCCAGTTTTGTTTTTATAGTTAATACAATAAATAATTCGGAGAAGCTTTAAGAACAACCACAAGGGGGAAAAACAAACAAACAAACAAACAAACAGCCTTTCCTGGCCTTTGTCACCCAGGCCCTCCCGGGAAGGAGGTGCCCCATCGCCCGCAGAGGTGCTGAGGAGGCAGCAGACATGGAGCCACTGACACTGCAGCAGGGAGCATTCAGTACAGCTGACTCTTCAGTTGGTGCAGGACCCCAATCACAATGTCCCGTAGTGTCTAGGGCAGAGAGGAGACTAGGTCAGTTCCTTTAGTGGAAACACAGCCTTTTCCTGGCTAACATTTCCCACTAGAGCCTGGGGACTGTGTCATGAGCATCCCTGTAGGTCACAGGGCTGTGGCTGGCCCACAGTGTGAGACATCACAACACCAGCACAGAAAACAATCACATCCCTGCTCCTGGGCAGCGGGGCCTTGGACGGTCACAGCAAGCACCGTGGCCCGTGTGCTCCCGAGGCAGCGCGCCTTCTCCGAGGACCCAGCCCCTGCCCGAGTGCCAGATGTCCCGCAAAGGTCTCCTAGTCCCCAGACAACCTTCAGGCATCCTGATGGTGCGATGGAGATCGAACAGTAGGAAAGGACCCTCCTTCTACGCTCTTGTTTTACACTGGCCAGCTTCCACCACCAAACTAGTCCCACACCCACAGCTGGTAGAGAGCGGAACTCCTGAGTACCACCTCCCCTTCCCCGCCACAGCTCAGCCCTGCTCCAGTCCAGCACCAGTCACGCTGCCCCTTCCAAGGCCTCAAGAGAGGGGAAAAACTGTTCCCCATCCTGCACCCCAAAGACAACCAACTGCAGATGTGTTTCTGCCTTAGTCACAGTGCTCAACATCCTCTCCCATTGCATCAGCCCACCTGCAGCTCACCTGAGGCTTACAGTGCTCCTCAATCCAGCTGAAGACACACGCTGAGAGTTCCTGAAAGCTGGTTACTGAGATGGAGGCATTAAAGGACTGGAATAGGGAATCCATAATGCCTTGGAAAACATTGAACTTCACCTGGTCAGAGACCTGGTCCTTCCCCTCATTTGGGTTGTCCTGGTGAGCTTTCACAATCTGCTCATAGTTCCTGAAACAAACCAAAAACCATGCATTCAGCAACAGTGAGAGCACTCCAACTCCACAGCTCCTGTGTAGGCATATGGGAGAAAAAGGCAGAACTGACTATCTGTAACTGGCCACGAAGAATATGCTTGCACATATGGAGACGCCTGAGACTTTGGAGTAAATCCTACAAGTACATAAATATTAAGAAGCTACAGCCTCTCCTGATATAGGGAGCAGACTCATTTTCTTAGACCCACCTTCACACCAAACTCCATCCACTGACCTAGGACATACCCACACTAACCAGCCTATGGAGAAATGACCACAGTGGAATTGGACAGCTTTGATACTACAAGTACTACGCTGCCTGCAAAACAGTGATTTTCTCCAAGTACCCTTGCAAGGATAGGGCAGAGACAGGGTGGAAAGAAAAGGCAGTAGCTACACAGCTCTTTCCTTACACTTTCATGATCTTCAAGGCCATCACGTCTTTCCTGAGGGTAGAAACTTCTTCTTCTTGTTTCTTCTTTTCCTTGTGCAGGAACTGGATGTAGTCGATGGCTGAGCATCAAAAGGGAGAGTGAGGATCTGAGAGCATACTCATGGCCCCGAACCCCCCATGGAAGGTGGCAGATAAGACTCCCTAGGGTGCCAAAGCTTGGGCAGCATCGACTCTCAGCTCCCAGGTTCTCCTGAGGTGGTTGGACTGGACACGGACAGCAGTTGGGCCCTCATGCCAGAGGATCCCCAAGTGCTGAGAGACTGCTCTGCAAAGCTCTAGTGAGGTGTCTGGGAGTTTGAAAGCACCACCTTCTCTATCGCCACCCTCAAGACTCACTTTTCTGAAGGATGATGGCCTTGCTCAGCTTCTGGGAGCCTATGGAGAAATCCTGCTGCTGACATGTGGGAACAATGGCTTGCAAGTCATCGTAGCCTTTCTGTGGGGAAGGAAAGCCACAGCTCAGCTACTTGGAGTTCAATAACATGAGACTAGGACATCCAGTCATATAGTTGTTTCATAGGTCTCAAGTCCCAGTCCCCAGCATGCAGACACCCTTCCAAGGCAGCACTCAGCACGTCCATGTCTGGGGAGGATAGATCCAACAGCAAAACAAGGAGCAACTGACCGGGGTCAGGGGAGAGGCACCACAAAAGGCACAGATCCGGGTGCCCTGGGAAGCAGCGATTCCCTGCTTTCTGGCAGCACAGCAGCCCCACAGCTTCTCGGCTCACCTTGATGGCATCCCGCCTCTTCTGCTCCGCCTGAGTGTGTGCTCGCCTGCGCCGGTCCTTGTACGACTCCTTGTAGGGCTCTTGGTGATAGTCACTGTCTTCGTCATCTGTGTGGGGAGAATTCTTGTAAGCAGAAAAAGGACAACCTGTGAGCTCCCGCAGCACAGGCAACAGAGGCTCATGTGAGAGCGGACAACAGCTCTGGGCCCTGGGCCACTCTTCTCCCACTGATCCACAGGCTGCTGACAGGCCTGCAAAAGCCACATGCCTCAGAAGAGCTGCAGGGATCAAGCCAAGCGCAACAGTCCCGGGGGGAGTGCCAACTCTTGCTGCAAACCTGGGCAGGAGGAAGACTTCTGCACTTCCTTTGGGAAGGTGTCAAAATGTGGCTGATTCCCTGCTCCAAAAAGACTGCTGGAAATCACAACACCTTAATGCTGTTCCCTACCATCTTCCCTCCTCAGGGTGGGAACTCTGCCCAGCCATCAAAAGAGGGAATGGCATCTGCACCCTAGGCGTAAGAGCGAGACAGCTGGAAGCCTTGTTATGTGCCGAGCAGCCTGGTGCGTGGAAAGACCCACTGTCACAAAGAATAAAACCAATGGGCCTACCTGTGTTGGGGACAGAAGAGGCACTGGTGGAGCCGATGCTGTTGGCTCGTGATACTATGCTTCCTTTCCTAGTATTTTCCATAAAGAGTGCTAGAAGAGGAAATTCCACAGAGTAAATAACAAACCTGGGGATGCGTGAAAAGCTATGGAAAGATCGAGGCAGATGGGCAAGCCACAGCAAACAGTCACAGCAACCATGCAGCAGCGAATGGAGCCGGCTCGCTGCCTGGCCTCCTCTCCCTGCCCGGTACACAGGGACGGCACCAGGCCTGGCTGGTGACCCCCTCTCCACAGGGATGCAAAGAGCGATCCCATTCCAACCCAGGGATTTTGGCTCTCACTGCGAAGCCGGGATGCGGCCAGACAAACGGCAGCGCCTGCTGCCATGACCAACGCGAATGAGGCAAAGAGCGCTGGTGCGGCAGCTGCAGCCTGGCGGCACTCGCTCCTGCTGCCCAACATCCCCACTGACGGGTACGCTCGAACGCGAGCGGAGGCGGCCCCGCTCCCGCTGCCCCTGCTGGGGCAGGGCTGAACCAGGGCTCCCGCCACCCGCGGGCTGGAAAAGAGCCACTTACCCGAGTCCAGCCCATTGTCGCTGTAGGCAGCGTCCACCTTGCGCAGCGCCGGGAGGGGAAGCGGCAGTGGAGGGGAAGGAAGAGCAAAGTGAGCGGGGCGGCGGCGACAGCAGCAGCCTCGGTGGCACAGGGGCGGCGGGGCCCGGGGGAGCCCGGGGGGGCCCGGGGGGGCCCGGGCGGGGCCTGGCGGGGGGCCGAGGGGGCCGGAAGGGCCCCGGCAAGGCCGGGCCGCGGGTGGGGGGGGCTGGGGCCCTCCGGCCTGGGCCCTGGGGCCTTGACCTCTGACCCCTACATGCTCACGCTGACCTTTGACCTCTGTCCTCCCCCGACCCTTGCCCCCGGCCCGCGTGCTCCCCTGAACTTTGCCCCCCCCCCCCGCGCTCCCGCTCGCCCTTGACCCCCGCCCGGCGCCGCCGCCCGCAGGCCCCGCACTGGGGGAGCGGGGAAGGGGGGGCTGCCCGGCCGGGCGCCCCCAGGCCGCGCCCGCCGCGTGTCCCACGCGGGCCACCGTCCGGCGCCGCTCACCTTCCCCCACGCGTCCTCGGCCGCGGCGCCGGGCGGCTCCGCCATCTTCCGCTGGCTCCGGTCATGTGACCCCGCCCGGGGGCCGTCGGGAAACGCAGTCCGCTCGCGGGGGCCGCCGGGAGCGGGCGCCGCCGCCGCCGCCGCCGGGGCCGGGTTCGGGGGCGGCTCCCGGGGCGGCTCCCGGCCGGGACGCGCCGCCGCGGCCGCTGCCCGGCGCTTTCGTAACGGGCCGTTGACGCGGGAGGCCGCGGCGCCGCCAGGCCCCGCGCAAAGTCCGCGGCGGCGCGGCCAGGCCCGCCCGTGCGGGCGGCGGCCCCGCGCTGCTCCTCGCCTCCCTCAGGGCCGCCGGGGCCGGGCGAGGCCCGGGCCGGCCCCGCGCGCAGGGCAGCCCGCGCGGACGCCGGGGCCGGGCCCGGGTGTTCCCGGGGGCCCTGCCCCGGGGCTGGTCACAGAGCTTCGGCAGCGGGTGTGAAATGAGGGAGGCTGCAGCGTCCCCGCTGCTGGCCTCCCCTGTCCCCGTTTCGTCTTCCTGTGCGTGTGACCAGCTGAATCCGTTCTTGCTGCTACTGCTTCGCTTCCCAGAAGGTTCAGAGGCTGCAGAAAGGCAGCA
Organism: Rhea pennata; assembly: GCF_028389875.1. Taxonomy (NCBI): domain Eukaryota; kingdom Metazoa; phylum Chordata; class Aves; order Rheiformes; family Rheidae; genus Rhea; species Rhea pennata. The sequence goes on from NC_084688.1 coordinate 516,724, forward strand.
AAACCCCAGGCGGAAGCACGGGGAGAAGAATGTTCCGAGCAGGCAGTCTCCGCGCCAAGTTTTATTGATGGAACATTATAAATAGAGCATTTGCGGTCGGTTTCTGTGAACACCTGTAAGCACCACTGAACAGACCTAGAGAAGAGGCATTTGGTCCTTGTGTCAACAGCATCAAACAGAAACAGGGATTAGAAAAATAAATTATCTCCAGGGCAGCTGGGTTAAATAGACATAAATAGGATGAGGCCCTGAACAGGACCAGTAATAAGAGTTCAACCACAAAGACAGAGCAGTGAAGATGGGGCTGCGGTGCACTCAGGTGCAGCATGTTGCCCGGTGGTGCCGGGGGGGCAGGACGGCAGCCTGCGGCCCAAACAGCTTCCCCGCCTGGCCCTCGAAGGCCGACACCATCTGCTTCACCACCTCGTCGAGGAAGAGGCTGGCCAGATGGGAGTGCAGCACTGACCTGAACTCGAAGGAGATCTGGAAGGGAGCAGAGGCTCAGTGGGCCTGGAGAGCGATCCGGGGGCTGGCAGCACCCCCCGCACAGTGGTGGAGGATGGCACCCGCAGTGCTCATGCCCCCCTGCCCTCCCCGCCCGGCAGCCAGCACTCACAGAGAAGTCCAGCGAGCAGGTGTCCTGCTGCCCCGGCAGCCCCGGCCCAAACCGCCACAGCGTATCCAGGTGCCTGAAAAGCCGGCAGTCCTTGCACACAGCCTGTGGGACAGGAGAAGGCACGTCAGCTGAGACCGAGCCACCACGAGCCGCTCGGAAAAGGCTCCGCTTGCTCCGCTCCCAAACTCCATGCATTGCCCCAACTGGTGCTGAGCTGAGCAGCGGAGAAAGGCCTATCCCCTGTTATTTGCTGTTGTGCTGTATGGCCCTAGACACCAGCTGGGACAGCTTGAGAGCCCAGGCTGCCTCTGCTGTCCATCAGCTCCAGCACTACTTGGTGCCAGGTCTCCTTCCATGGGACCAGATTTGGGGCTCCTGAGCTGGGGGGCAGGTGGTCTCCACATGCCGCTGTCTCGGGACGGATGTGGGTGCAGTCCCAGGTGAGAGCCGGGAGAACCGCAGCTCTGCTGCGATGCCCAGCGTCTTCCCCTCCGGCTCCCCGCCTCACAGGGCTCTGCTCCGTGAATGCAGTCCAGAACTTCACCTGACCCAGCAGCCCTTGGCTCCCGTTGTGCCAGCCCGAGCCCGCCAGCGCCCACCTGGATCTGCCGGGTGCTGAAGTAGATCTCAGAGATGTAGCGCTCCACGAGGGGCGGGAAGCCGACCTCCAGCTCTGCCCGCATGACCCCGCTGCGGCACGACAGCACTTTGGAGCGGCTGCACCACGGCACGAAGAGCTGATAATCCTTGACGTTGGCCACCAGGTCATACATCTGCTTGGCCGAGTACCTGGGAGCCGAGGAGTGGGTCAGGCGCCCAGGCGGGGCTGCAGGGCCCCCAGCCCCATCCCGGGGACCTGCCGGGGCAGCAGCTCCGGGGAGCGGGGCACGGACTCACCCCAGGACGCGCTGCTCCGCATAGCTGGTGCGCCCGGTGCCCACGAGGCTCAGGAAGGGCCGCGCTGGCTGCCTCGCTGGGGGCCGCCGGGGGCCCGCGGGCCCCAGACACCTGGACGGGAGACGGGTCAGAGCCGGCCCGGTGCCCCGCGCCGCCCCCCCGCCCCGGTCTCGGCCTCACCGGGAGGCGCCGTCGCAGCCCGCTGCCGCCCGCAGCGCCCCGGGCAGCGCCCGCCCTGCTCCGGCCATGGCTCGGCTCGGCTCGGCTCGGCTCTGCTCTGCTCGGGGGCTCACGCGGAGCCGGGAGCGAGCGTCCACGTGCGCCCGGGGACACCGGGGAGCGCGGGGCGGAACCGGCCCCGGCCCGCCCCCGGCCCGCCCCGGCTCGGGCGGCGCGGCAGGGGCACCGCGCGGGGCCCCCGGCACTGCTCAAGGCACGGCACGGGGCCCTGGGGGCACAGACCTCACCGCTCCGGTGCACCCCTTGCCCACGGAGCGGGCGGGAAGCAGAGGGGATTCAGGGAGACAGCTCCGCTCTCCAGGGAGCAGCGCTGAAGGTCAGGCCCCAGGGGCTCTTGGATGAGACGCAGCTGCCTGACGCTGCTTCCCCGCGAGCCTCTGCCTGTAAATCCATAACGGCCCCGTGGTTTAGTGACGGGCGATCCTGCACTGCAACCGTGATGCCACCCACCATTGCAGAGGCATGGGCAGCCTCAGCCAGAGCTTGGGCAGGGCCAGGGCCCCGGAGCAGCTTGCAGCTTCCCCCCAGCAGAGCTATGAGCAGGGCACGCAGCCAGAGGAGCTCAGCCTCCACATTAAGACTAGGCAGGTCTGGTAAAGGGGACAAGAAATACCACACAAACACAGACAAAGAGAGAAAACGATCTTTTACTGTCACACAGTTACGGGGTTCACAGTGTCCTGAGCCATACAGGTGCAGGGAGGCGGGCTGGACACTGAGCTGGGCCAGAAAACACAGCTGCGCTTGTGTCCTTCCTGGCTTTCTGCAGCCCAGGGCCTGGCAGCAGCGTAGAACAAGAGTCTGCAGATGTGCCAACCTGAATGGCTCAGCCCTTCGCTCCTCCAGCTCTGCACAATCGAGTCGCTTCGCTAGCAATGCTCTGCAGCAGGAGCCGCCTCCCAGCTGCACCCACCTGCGGCAGCAGGACATCTCCCCAGCCCCTCACCGCTTCAGTTTGAGGTCCAGCGCTGTGCTCCTCCCAGCCTGCACCCTGCTTACTGCTGGAGCATGGTGCCAGGACACAGCCTGAGCAAGATCACTCTACCCTCACCAGAGGTCCAATCAGTGCCTGATCTGCAGTCTGCCCGTGCGTGACAGTAAGGGAGAGTCAAAAGGCGAGCGATGCGCTCACCGGCTCTGGTCTTGGCTCATGCGCTCCTGCAGAAGGGCCCAGGCCTTCTCCACCTGCCGAGAACAAACCCAGCACAGTACATCTGAGCGAGGGGCAGGAACCCAGCTGCAGCTGAGCTGAGGATGAGGCAAATGGCACCAGCGCAGACACAGGAGCAACCCATCACACAAAAACAGGTCCCACTTTTTCTGTTTCTTCCATGCTGCATTTTCAGCCCCAAATCCATCCCCAGGGGTCACGTAGGGCACAATGCTGTTGCCCAGTTCCTTCACATTTGCACATGCTACCAAGACTAGCACCTTTCCAAAGAATTCCCTCTTCTCCTCCCAGCAGGAAGGAAAAAGCAAGGCAGAGGCAGGAAGGAGAAGCCAGCTCCTTGTCAGCAGTCCCCAGCTCCATAGCGTCTCTGTCACAACACTCCCGCCCAGCCCAGGCACAGCCACACTGGGGAGCAGGGCTGACCCAGGCCTCTGAGGAGGCACACCGAGTCCTGCCAAGCCACAGCATTTATTGCTGTGGGACGCTGTCATTGTCTCTTCTCTGATGGGCCCTGAGGCTTGGCCCCTCTTCATGACCCCGAGGTAAACCCCATCTCACCAGATGCTCATGCCGCAGCTGACCCAGGGCTCACCTGCTTGCGGGTGACGGCCGGCTCCCACAGCGTGCACAGCACAACGTGCGACTGCTCCACCCTTCGGCTGTTGGTCATCTGGCTCTGAAGCCTGTTCTGAGCAGCCTCCTCACTCAGCCCGTCCCTGTCCATGATGCGCTTCAAGGCCTGGCCACACCAGGAAGGGACATTCACACACTCAAAGGGGAAGTTGACAACAAATCGTGGGCAGCAAGCAGTGAGCAGAAGGGGATCACCCACCTCCTCCTCGGGGATGATGGCTGTCCACACCTCGTGGACCATGTCTTTCCAGCCAGCCTCCAGCAGCACGGCAGCATCCAGCACACACACAGCCTTACCTATGGAACAACACCATTCGTCATCATTACCTGGCAATTGCAAGGCAGCACAGCTACTCCTTGGGGCTGTTCAACTCAGCCAGGCTGCTTAGCTTCTGGAGTCACAAGCCCTGCAAACTGGCAACACTGAGACTTTACTGCTGAGCTAGAGAACTCCCATGTGGAAAAGAAAGCTGTGCTTGCTTAAGGGGTGTATCTGGGATGGCAGGTACCCTTGACACAGCAAGCCAGTGCCTTCAGAGAAATGCCTATCAAGCTACCAACAACATCTGCAAGGAGTGGGAAAAATCCTACTCCCAGGAGCAATACACACTATGCTCCCTTTTGGAATGCCACACCAAAAATGAACCCGACTGGGACAGAGAAAACAATCTCCAGCCTATTTTTGAGTATGAAGCTCGAATTAAGTCTGTCCTAGTTGCTTGCCAAACTGAATGGATGGATTTGCTCAGAGATATGTTAGTACCAGTGAAAATCCCCAGCCAGTTCCACAGCAAAGAACAGGGAATTTTAAGCATGGAAAATCCCCACACTGCTGCCAAAAGAAGCAGGTTCCCTTGGGGCTTTGGGATTGCAGTGTGCAGCACAAGACCACACATCCCAACTCCCACATTCATACTCCAGTGCGAGTGTCCCAGTTACCTAAAGCATCTGCTTCCCCAACCTGCTTCTTGACCATCTGGGCAATCTCAGGCCACACGATGTCTGTGAGACACTTGAGTCGCTCCTAGGAAGGAACCATGATGGGTCTTCAGTTATTTGCTTTCAGAATTCCTGGGTAACAAACAAGCGAAGCGTTGGTGGCAGAGGGGCAATCACAGAGGGCACCAAGAAAGGAGCTGCTCATCCAGGTCTGTTAGGTGCTTGCTAAGGGCAAAGAAAGAAAGCTTCCACACTGGACAAGAGGGCTCTCACACCTACTGAAGGGGTCAGGGCACTCCCTTCCTTGTTCTGCCAGACATGGCAGAATCTCTGTCTCTAATGCAAGAGGCAATTTGCAAAGACCCACCCTTCGAGGGAATGAGTTCCTCGCAGAGCAGCATCCACCAGCACTTGTCAGAGAGAGGGAACCTGTCAACCATGCTTAGATTGGAGCAACCCACAAAACGTGAGTGAAATACCAAGTTCTGGCCTTGCCAACAAAATGGGAGAGCAGAGGTTCATGTCACTGAACCCTACTTGGGACCAGTCCAAGTCACACAGTGATCACAGAGTACAGGCTATGTGTACGTCAGGGCTTTAGCTCAGTGACAGGTGAAGGACATGCACCTGACGGAGAGAGTGAGGGCCTGGGAAACAGCAGCTGCCAGGGGTGAAAGAAGTGATTTTTGCACAGCTCCTGCCTCCACTACAGGGAAAGGATCTGTGTGTCCTGCCCTGTCCATACATCACTGTCCGAATGAGCTCTGCCAGAAAGAACAATCAGGAATGTGTCATGAGTTCAAAGGGCTAAAAAATAAAAAGCCTCAGCACAGATGGAGAGTCCCTTGCTCAGCAGATTAAATATTGACATTCTCTGTGCTCATTTTACCTTGTTTCCAAACACTTTGGCCCCAAGGACTTTCCGGTTAATCGTCCCATCTTCATTCAGGATTTCTGTACGACAAAAGCAGAACAGCTTTTGGGAAGAATGAATCCAATTCACTTTGTGGTACGATAGGCCCATCAGTCAGACAGAGCAAACAGATTCCAACAACCGACTCAAAGGGATCTAGAAAGAGGTCCAGAGGTTGACCTGGGTTCTTGTCATATTGTTCCAGAAAAGGACAGAGAAGAGCTTTTGCTAGACATACACCAGCTCAGTTTATCTTTTAAGCCAGCCAGTTTTAAGTATTTCTGCCCTGAGACCCAGAGGATGCCTGGAATATAGCGCTTCGCCCTGCTCCAGGCCCAACCATTACCAAGTTAACTACAAAGCACAGCCTAGGTGCTGTGGAGCCAAACGACCTACAGCAAGGACACACAGGCCAGAAAGGTGTTCTGGCCAGGCAGCTGCAGACACTGCTTCCTAGACAAAGACACCAATAAACAGCAACTTGGGGATATGGCACTGATTCCAGCCACAGCTTCTCGTGAGTCTGCTGGCCTGAGAAGCACGGCTGGAGTCTGCATTCCCACAGGGAGGAGAGAGACCTGGATCCCAGCTGTTACAAGGATGACACATGCCTCCCTCCCCTGCTCCCCAGGCTTCCCTGTAGATTTCATTTGCTCTACCTGGTCCAAATGTTGCCACCACCTGCTCATAGGCAGGGCCACCGGGAACATATACAGCATGGCCCAGCTTGTCAGCATCAATGAGGAAAGCTCCAAGGTGTTCAAGGTATTTGGCAATAGAGGTTTTCCCACTCCCCGTTCCTCCAGTCAGACCAATCACATATGGGCGAGAAGGCAAGGAGGGGTCTTTCTAAAGAAAGAAGAGCTGTTGTCAGAAGACTGAAGGACCACAGGGTGTGGTAGAGAGGGATCCCTGTCACATGCTATGGAAAAGTTCTGGAGATGAGCATGGAAGTTTCTGGCCCTGTAGAGCAGTGCTTGCTCTTCTGTGCTACCATGTACACACAGAGGACAGTGGGAAAACAGTCCCCTGAAACTTGCCCCTTCTGTGCCAGGGGAATGGGCAGGCACTCCTACACGAAGCTGCCATCCCTTCTCCTAGACAAGCTGTTCCTATCTGGCCATGCTTCTCCCTGACATGACACAGGACACTGTGTTCAGTGTGACTCCAGGGTCCACAGAGAATGGCTCCAGGATCACCCACTCAGCCCAGCTAGCACTACAGAAGAAAAAGGAACAGCCCCTCACTACGAAACGGCTTTTTGTCCTGTAGCTCATTCAAGTGGGCACCTGGGCAAATCCCTGCCCATCCCCATCTGCCTGATCCTCTTGCACTAGGACAGGCATGGAACAGACTATTAGTGTCTTTAAGAATATTTCTGTAAGACAGAATCAAGGGGCCTAACTTGCTTTCTGGTGTTAACAGACCCACTAAACAAACAGGGTGAACCTTTGAGACACTAACTGCCATCACAAGCTCTCCAAGAGTCCCCCCTCTTACCCGCGGGGGCTGCAACAATGTTCCAAGCAATCTCTGCCGGAGGCTGGAAGAACTGATCTTCTCCTCTTCATTCTCACTGTGGTAAGGGTCCTTCACCAAGAGGATCTCATAGAGAGCCAGCTCAGAGAGCCCCTGGCAAGAGAACACAAGCCAGAGGGCAGTGAGCCACCAACCATTGTTGGTTGCAGAGCAGAGGGATGGGGGATTTCTGCCCCTGCCATCAGGAACCAAAAGTTCGGCCTTCGGTTCCCTAGAGTTTCTGTAGAAGGTCAAAGCCTGAACGAAGCAGCAGTAACGAGGCCTTCCCTGGTTGCGGCTGTCCCCAGCACACCCACAAGGGCAGCTCTGTCACCGCACAGGAGCAAATTCTCTGCAGCCAGGAGAAGACAAACCCCCAAAGCTGCACATCTGACTGACGCTGCTTGTGCAGTTTGTGGGGTCCCAGCAGAAGTGCGCACAGGTGTCACGTCATCATCACAGGACTCAGCTCGGGGCTGCCATGCACTGGGCTGTCAGACAGCAGGGGCTGTACCTCTGCCTGCCCACCCCCAGCTGAAGCAAACTCCCTCACCCCATCCCCATCTCCCTGAATCCAGATTTATCTACGCAAAGGAGCAGGTTGAGGTGAAGACAGGGCAGGGAAAGGATAGTGCAGCAGGTTGCTGGAGAGGCGTTACATTTTCAAGTCTCTTCTTGTTCACAGCCTCCCCTCCCTTGCGAGTTTCCTCACTGACTACTATACACTGCAGTTCGGGGTCTGTTATCGATGGGCCATAGGGGTCCAGCAGAGGCACAATATCATAGTGCAAGGAGGGCTCCACGTCCAGCAGGAACTCACGCAGCTTCGCCACCCGCAGCTCGTAGGGCTCGATCAGCTCCTTCAGGACCTTATCTGCAGAGCACAAGGAAGGCGGAGAAGCAAGAGGACATTCACTGAACAGCTGGCAGCTCCTAGGGTGGAAAGCAATGGAAAGGAGGACCGAGAGAGGGGGACAACAGCCTTCAGCAATATTTGGATGTCTGTCCTCTCTGGCTCCCCTCTTCCGCACTGCTGCCTCTGCAGCCACGCTTTGTGGCTTCCTAGCGCTGAAGGATCCCTTGTCCCCCCACCATAACCCTGTCCAGACAGCCACGCTCCTTCTGTTCTGTATCAGCAAAGCAGTTTTTCTGCATGTAGTGGCAGTGAAGGCGGACAAGTGACTCAGCCCAGTGCCACTTGACAGGGCACATTCAACACCGTCCGTCTCGGGCAGGAGCACAACACGCCCTTCAGAAAGCTCAGACAGCAAACGCTGCGGGAGCACCGGAGAGAACAGGGCCTCTGCCTCCGCGGGCGCCTCTGCGGCTGCGCTTCTTCCCCGACTGCGCGCCCCCGTGCCCGCGGCTCAGCGCGGCATGTCGGGGCTCCCGTGTGCGTCCCGCTGTTGGACGAGGGCCAGGCCAGGCCCCCCAGATGACTACCGGCCTGTCCCCCTTGGCCGTGACAGCGGGGCCGTGCCATCCCGCTGGGTCCCACCCCTGCAGCGCCACCGGGCTGTCCCCACGGTCGCCCCGTCTCAGCTGCGGCGTGGGCCTCGCACGGTTCCCTCCGGGACGGCCGTGGCTGCAGGGCTCCTGCTCTCCAGGCCCACCATCCCGGGCCGTCCCCCCAGTCCCCTCTGTCCCTCCCGGTCCCCTCCGCCCCAGCGGCGGCGCCGGCCGCCCCCCCGCTGTCCCCGCCCCGGGAGCGGGGCCAGGCCCTGCTGCCCGCAGCCCCGCCGGTGCGCGGCTCCGCCGCCGCCGCGGGGCCGGGCCGGGACTCACTGCGGAGGAGGGCCCCGTCGGCCACGCCGGCCAGGAGGCGCCGCTGTGCCAGGAGGCAGGCGGCGCTCAGCAGCAGCCGGTGCGCGCTGTGCAGCCGGTCGAAGGTGCCGCCGACCGCCACGGCGGGGAAGGCGGGCAGCGCCGCCCCGCCGCCGCCCTCGGGGGCGCCGCCGTCGCCCGCCGCCGGGCCGGGCTCGGCGGGCAGCAGCTCGGCGGCCAGGCGCGGCGGGCAGCCGTAGGCGGCGGCCAGGGCCCGCAGGCAGCTCCGCGCCGCCTCGGGCTGCCCGGCGGCGGCGGCGGCGTCGCCCAGCACCACGGCGGGGGCCCGCGCCAGGCGCCGCGCCCCGCCGCCGCCCAGCAGCACCCGCACGTCCAGGCCGCGGTGCGCGTCGGCGCCCGCGTACAGCGCGGCCAGGGCGCGCAGCAGCGCGGCCGACGGCGGCACCGCGGCGGCGGCGGGCGGCGGCGGCGCGGCCAGGCGCAGCCCCGGCGCCAGGCGCACGTAGAGCGGCCCCGCCACCAGCCGCGCCGCCGCCGCCAGCAGCGCCGCCGCCCGCCGCGGCACCGCGCCCAGCGGCGCCGTCAGCACCAGCAGCCCCGCGCCGAACGGCGGCATCGCCCCGCCGGAAGCGCGTCACGCCGCGCGCGCCGGGCCGCGCGGGGGCGGGGCGGGGCCCAGCGTGGGGGCGGGGCCCAGCGTCGGGGGCGGGGCCCAGCGTGGGGGCGGGGCCTAGTCCGGAGGGGCGCGGCCTAGGCAATGGAGGCGGGGCCTCATGGGCAGGGGCGGGGCCCAGCGTGGGGGCGGGGCCCAGCGTCGGGGGCGGGGCCTAGTCCGGAGGGGCGCGGCCTAGGCCATGGAGGCGGGGCCTCATGGGCAGGGGCGGGGCCCAGCGGTGGGGGCGGGGCCTAGGCCATGGGGCGGGGCCTCGTGGGCGGGGGCGGGGCCCGGGCCGCGCTGACGGGGCGTCCGCCGCCCCCCCCGGCCCGGGGCCGCCCCCGACAGCGCGGGCGAAGGAAGCGGGAGCGGCGCCGGGAGCGGGGGGTTTATTAGAGCGCGGCGCGGCGCGGGCGCGGCCCCCGCGGGGGCTCCGGCCCCCCTAGGCCTCCTCGCCGCCGAAGACGAAGGCGTGCATGGCGCGGAGGAAGTCGGAGCCGTCGGGGCTGCCGAGGCGCAGGCGGGCGAGCGGGGCGAAGCGCTGGGTGGTGAGGCAGCGCAGCGGCGGGCGGGGGCTGCTCAGGGCCTCCAGGAACACCTAGCACGGGCAGGGCGTCAGGGCGGGCCCGGCCGGCCCCCGCGCAGCCCCCCGCGCAGCCCCCCGCCGGCGGGCAGCCACGGACCTGCACCACCTCCTCCACGTCCTGGGCGGCCTCGCGGAAGAGGCTCTGGCAGTGCCGCAGGTACCGGCGGTAGAGGCCGCGTGTCTCGGCATCGAGGCCCTGCAGCTCGGCCCCCTCGGGGTCCGGGCGCTGCAGGTTGTCCAGGAAGCTGGTGTTGACGGGGCCGCACTCGACCAGCGTGACGCTGCGGGGTGGAGGAGGCACCTCAGGCCACGGCCACCTGCCCCGGGCCGGGGGCCGCGCGCCGGGGCAGCCGCAGCGGGGCAGGAGCGCGGCAGCCCCTTGCCGCGGGACTCACTGGACGTTGAAGGGCTGCAGGACGACGGCCAGGCTCTCGCACAGGCCCTCCACCGCGAACTTGCTGGCGCAGTACACGGAGTTGAAGGGCACCCCTGGGGCAGAGCGGCGCCCTGAGAGCCGGGCCCCTCCCCGGCGGGACCCGGCTCGGCAGGGCAGCCCGTGGGGCAGGACTCTCCCACCTTGCAGCCCCCCGATGCTGCTGGAGACCACGATCCTCCCGGCCCTGCGGCGCTTCATGGCGGGCAGGAAGGCCTGGATGGTGCGGACGGCCCCGAAGAGGTTCACGTCGAAGACGCTCTTCATGGCTTGCTCGGAGCAGGTCTCCAAGGGGCCCATCAGGCCCACGCCGGCGTTGCACACTGCCAGGGCACGGCCGTGGGCTGCCGGGAGCCGGGCGCTGCGCCACCCCCCTCCCGGCTCCCTGATGCCGTGAAAACGCGGGAAATCAGGAACGCGGGGCTGTTTGCTGCTGACAGACTTTGCATCCCCAACCACCAGCTTCCGCCCCCTGCCCATCTGTCCCCAAGCACTGCTGGCGTCCCCCGGTCCCGCGCAGGAGCTGTCCCAGGTGCCCTGGGCAGGGGGTCCCTGGGACCGAGCCCGCTCCAGGGACGGTCGGGGAGGAACCGTGCCCGGCGCCCCTCACCCAGCACGTCCAGCCGCTGCCCCTGCAGCCGCTGCGCGGCGTCGGCCAGCGAGCGCGGGTTGGTGACGTCGAGCTGCAGGACCTCCAGCGCGTCGGCGCGGCAGCCGCCCAGGCGCTCCCGCAGCCGCTCGCCCTTGGCCGGGTCGCGCATCGTGGCGTACACTGCGGGAGAGAGCGTGGCCGCGGGGCAGCGGCGGCGAGGCTGCGCCGCCCAGGACCCGGCGCTCGCCGGGGGCCGGCTCCGCGCATCCTCGGGGAGCCCCTCAGCCACCACCCCGGCCCCGGGGCTGCCTCCTCGGGGCACCCCTTGGCGCAGCCTCACCCTTTTACCTTTAAACCTCTGGGCAGCGTCAGACGCCAGCCGTGCCGCCAGCGCCAGGCCGATGCCGGAGGAGCAGCCTGTGATTAGCACCGTGGTTTTCTCCATCACGGGGCAGGGCTGGCCGGCAGGGTGCTGCCCTGCTTAAGAGGGCTGGAGGGGTGGGGGAGGTCCGTCCCGTCCCCCCCTCCCCCCCCCCCCGGCCACAGGGTGTTTTGTCTGGCGGTTTATCTCGGATCCATCCACCCACCTCCCCTGCCTGGGCTCATGGCCCCCTTTGCCTTGAGGCTCTCCCAGCTGCCGAGATAAGGACAGCGAGGAGCCAGGATCCCGGAGCCTGGGGCACAAGGAGAGAAGCAGCCCCAGGAATCCACACCAGCAGGGAACAGCCCCAAACCACATCGCACCAGGCACCCACCGGTGCCCCTCCAGCTCTGGCACCCTCCGCTCCCCAGGGCAGGGGGCTGCGGTGCTACCAGGAAAGGCAGGCAGGCTCAGGAAGGCCAGCGCTGGCTGCTCGCACCCTGCCTTCCCATCTCTGCATTTTCTGCATACCACAGGCCACAGGGGCATCGCTCGCCTGCACGCAGGAGGCGAGACAGCTCGGTGCTCTCTGGCACGGCGCCGTGCCGCGGCTGTGATTCCCAGCCAGCTGCCCGCAAGGCCTGGCCCCACACCGGGCAGACAGAACTGTTTTTCTGGTCTTCTACCCCTCATTTCAAATAAAGCAGAGGGGACAGAGGCACACAGGAGATGAACAGCATTCAGTGCCCAGGCCTTTAATTGCTCTGCAGGCTGGAGATGCAGGAGCGCTGCCCGCGAGGACCTGCCGCTGGCCGCTCTCCTGGGCAGGCATGCCAACGTGCAGCCTCTGCCCGAGTCCCCAGTGGGAAAAGGCACAGAAAAGCCCTGGCCTGAGGAGTAGAGCCCCGGGGCTTTTTTTTTTTTAAAAAAAGTCTGTAAAGTCTCTGTTTCCTTCTGTACAAAAGGCACAAAATGCAGCAGGAGGCTAGCCCGATGTCCCCAAGGGTCCCACCGGCCCAGCAATTGCAGCACAGCTCCCAGCAGCCGCGAGCACAGGGAAGGCCCTGCAAGGCACCGCAGGGCAAAGCGCCAGCGGGGCTCAAGCTGCGGGGGCAGGACCACCCTGCGGGGCAAAGCCAGGTCCCTGCCTCCCCTCCGGACACAGGCCGGCTCTGCTCACCTCCCACTGCTGCTACGCCTGGTGGCAGCAAGCCGGGAGCCCCGCGGTGGAGACACATGTGGACTGCCATGCCCCTCCGTCCATCTGTCCAGTCCCAGCTCTTGTCCAGTATCTATCCAGGAGAGCCGAGGCGGTACAGCCCTTCTCCCATGCCAGTGCCTCTGGGCTCTGTTGTTTTGGGGGGGAACCAGCTTTACCCCTCCTTGCCAGGGTAGACTTGGGGCAGCCAGGCAGCTCTGGCAGAGGGGTGCACAGCACCAAACAGGACTGGTCCCTGGGGCACATCCTGCCCCACAGCTGGCCACCAGCCCCCTCTGGGGGCTCATCCTGTCCATGCGGAGGAAACAGCCTGGGGTAGCCTTGCTGGGGGCCACCGGGGCTCTTGGCCTTCATTCCAGCGTCGCCAGGACGCACAGATCAGGCAATGGGCTGCGGGAGCCTTGGCACATGAGGACACGGGGTCCCTGCCCCTCTCCTGGGGGAGGCTCCAGAGATACGGCCTCCACTCACGCTGGTTCGGCCTAGCCACGTCTCATGGCACTAGGGTAGTATTTGAGGAATATCTTCTTGGAGATCTCCAGCGTGTCCCCAACAGGCACTGAGGGGTAGCGCTTCTTGTTGTAGATGAAGCCTCTCTCTACCTGGAAGACGGCCTGGTTGAACTGGTCCTGGTGGAAGGGGCTGCCTGAATTGAGGCTCTCCACAAGGGCTGAGACGAAGAGGCTCCAACGTACCCCATAGTAGTCCAGCACCAGCCCCCCCAGCTGCTTGTTGGCATAATCCAGGATGTTGCCGTTGGGCCCCCACAGCGTCACCTGGTTCCGGGCATTCAGCTCATACTGCTCGGCCTCCCTGTCGCTGGTGGCCACGGCACGGGCACTCTCCAGCCACCGGCCCAGCAGGAAGAGGCTGTGGCTGGACAGGAGGCTGTTGAGCTCCGGGAGCAGGTCGTAGACCAGGACACCGCCAGCCGTGAGCAGGTCCGGCAGCGAGTGGCTCTGGAAGGCCTGCCGGATGCTCAGGTAGTAGTCGCTCACCAGCTGCTGAGCCGCCTGCCGCGTGACATCCACCAGGTCATACCTGAAGGTGGGGCTGGAGCCCAGCTCCACGCCAGCGCTCAGCAGCAGGCGCCACGCTTCGTACACGTCGCTCTTGTTGTACCAGACCTCGGTGTCCATGTGCAGGGAGGGCCGGCGCACCAGCGGGCTGTGGTTATGGTTGACACAGACGCCCGTGCAGTTGTACACACTGCGGAGGAGCAGCTGCCAGGCACCGGCCGCCGCAGCGTTCGGGGCACCATAGCGGCGCTCGGCATAGCGGGCGACCCAGCTCGGGAGGTCAAGGGGCTCGTGGCGCCAGCCCAGTTCATTCATCAGTTCGTACACTATGTCATTCTGTTCAATGCCCTCAGGCGCCAGCCCAGTGCCCACCATGGTGGAGTTGGGGAAGCGCCGAGCTGCAAAAGGGCCGTGGTTGATAGCCTCCACGGTGCCGAAGAGGCCGTGGTTGCCACCGAAGTTGTGCAGCATGCACCAGATGAAGGGCTGCCCATAGAAGGACTCTGTCCACTGGTACACAGGCTTGGACTCTGCGAAGAGGTCGAGAACGATCATCCTGCCGAGGGGCACGCCGTGCAGCAGGGCCCGCACCTGTGCCGGCTGCCAGAAGTCCGGCTGGTGTTGGAAGAGCCAGCCCTGCATCAGCCACAGCGCCTCGGGGTCAGCTGGGGATGGAGGCACAGGCAGTGAGGAGCCGATCTGGGCAGACAGACTCCCACAGCCCAGCCAACACCCTGCTTGGACCCAGTGTCACAAAGTGGTCCTTTTACAGAGGACTTTGATGGGCTGACACCGACAAGCCCCACACAAGCACAGCCAGCTCAGTGCTCACATGCGGCCCTCCGCTCTGCCCCACAGCTGCCACCTGCCCGGCCCCAGCAGCATGGAGCTGCACAGCCAGCACTTGTTCCCCAAGCTCAGAGCTCCTTAGCACTGACCCACCTCCGGTCATGGACCTGAAGACAGCATTGCTGACCCTGGAGAGGTACGCGGGGTCGGAGGACAGTGGGTTCATCTCATTGAAGGTGTCAGCGCTGTAGATGTGGTCTGTGCCAAACTCCTTGATCAGCTCCTTCAGGAACAGGGTCCCGATGACCTGGAACATGGGGTCCTCAGGGTCCAGCAAGTAGGTACATGAGTATGTACAGTCAAAGTGGCTCCAGCCCCCGAGGCGAGTGGCATTCACACGTGGGAAAACCCTGAGCCACAAGGGAGAGAGAGATCAGAGCCAGGATGAGAACCCTGCGCACCCCTGGGAGCATGGGGCAGGGTCCCAGGGAAGCTCACAGTGGCACAGCAGGGCAGGGAACCCCACACATGCCCTGGGAGCACCCTGCAGAGCCAGTCCCTGGCACAGTCAGCTCGGCACAGGGAAAGGCACAGAAAGGAGATTCACCAGGAAAGGAGCATGAAGTCGGGGCTGAACTGCCCTTCCAAGTCTAAGAGCATGTACATGGCTGTACCTACCTGAGGACACCCTGGGGCACATGGCCTGCAAAGGCCGGCAGCACCGTGATCATCCCCAGCGAGCGCATCCTCTCCAGGACCCTGTACTGGGAGAGAGAAGGAGAGAAAGAGTAAAGGAAGAGGAAATGTCATCTCCCAGCCAGGTGCTGTTTTTGCCAGAGGAAGGGAACAGCGAGCCCCAGAGCTCCTTCAGCACCTCAGCGTGGAAGAGCAAAGGAGCGGGGTCGCATTGGTCCGCTCTGCTCCCAGTACCTGCACATAAAGCTGTTTGAGGTGCCAGGCCTGCGGCAATGGCCCTGCCCAGCTGTGGAGGTTTCCCATCCGGTTCCACGCCAGGAACGCCGGCCCCGTGAAGTACTCATCTATCTCCGACTGGTTCAGGCCCAAGGAGAGGTACACCTGCAGCAGGCGGGGAGAGCAGACACACGCAGCTCAGCACCACCCGGGGCGCAGAGGGCGGCCCCCAGAAGGGGGTCGGCAGGGGAGCGGCGTCCCTGGGTATGGCAGGGGCCCCGCGGCAAAATACTCAACCCGCTGCCAGATGGCCTCCTGCCCCACGAAGGCCAGCGCCAGGTTGATGCCGCTGAGGGCCATCCAGTCGATCTCCTCCTCCCAGCGCGCCCAGTCCCACCAGACGTAGGAGTAGCTCTGGGTGCAGACGTTCTGGTAGTAGCGGAACCTGGGGCAGAGCGGTGCGGGCGGCTGAGCGCCGGGGGGCTCCGGGGCACGGACGGCGCCCGGTGCGGGGCCGGGCGGGGGGGGCTCCGGGGCACGGACGGCGCCCGGTGCGGGGCCGGGGGGGGGGCTCCGGGGCACGGACGGCGCCCGGTGCGGGGCCGGGGGGGGGGGGCTCCGGGGCACGGACGGCGCCCGGTGCGGGGCCGGGGGGGGGGGGCTCCGGGGCACGGACGGCGCCCGGTGCGGGGCCGGGGGGGGGGGGGCTCCGGGGCACGGACGGCGCCCGGTGCGGGGCCGGGGGGGGGGGGGCTCCGGGGCACGGACGGCGCCCGGTGCGGGGCCGGGGGGGGGGCCTCCGGGGCACGGACGGCGCCCGGTGCGGGGCCGGGGGGGGGGCCTCCGGGGCACGGACGGCGCCCGGTGCGGGGCCGGGGGGGGGGGCTCCGGGGCACGGACGGCGCCCGGTGCGGGGCCGGGGGGGGGGGGCTCCGGGGCACGGACGGCGCCCGGTGCGGGGCCGGGGGGGGGGGGCTCCGGGGCACGGACGGCGCCCGGTGCGGGGCCGGGGGGGGGGGCTCCGGGGCACGGACGGCGCCCGGTGCGGGGCCGGGGGGGGGGGGCTCCGGGGCACGGACGGCGCCCGGTGCGGGGCCGGGGGGGGGGGGCTCCGGGGCACGGACGGCGCCCGGTGCGGGGCCGGGGGGGGGGGCTCCGGGGCACGGACGGCGCCCGGTGCGGGGCCGGGGGGGGGGGGCTCCGGGGCACGGACGGCGCCCGGTGCGGGGCCGGGGGGGGGGGCTCCGGGGCACGGACGGCGCCCGGTGCGGGGCCGGGGGGGGGGGCTCCGGGGCACGGACGGCGCCCGGTGCGGGCGGCCGCTGGACCCCGCCGCGCTGCCCCCGCACGTAAGGCAGCGGGCGCCGCCGCAGCCCCAGCCCCAAGGCGCCGCACTAGAAGCTTCCTCCGGCCTCTGCCGCAGCGGCCATCGGGGCAGCTGACAGCGGGCCGGGAGCCACCGCAGCCCCCTCGGCCCCCACGAGCGATGCCACCGGCTCTGGTTTCCAGGGCTGCTGCCGGGGCCTGCGGCGTTGGAGGTGCTGGGGGTTCCGCGGCACCGACGGCGCCCGGGAGCAGACGGCGCCGGGAGGCTCCGCGGCACTCGCGGCTCCCGGGCGCTGCCGGGGCCCTGCCGCGGCCCGGGCGCTGCCGGGCGGCGCCGGCGCCGTTACCTGCCGGGGCTGCTGGCGCGGATCTCGGCGGGCACCCGCGGTAGCGGGTCGGGCAGGCGGAGCTGCGCCCCGGACCAGGAGAGGTGGCAGCCGCAGAAGTCGCGCAGGTAGCGGTGGAGGCCGGCGGCGGCCGCCACGCCGCTGGAGCCGGCCACGGCCACGGCCACGGCCACGGCGGCGCCGGGCGGCGAGCGCAGCCGGTAGGCGTCCCGCCCGCCGGCCGCCAGCGAGCCGTCCACCGACAGCGCAATGGCGGCGGCGGCCCGCGCGCCCAGCACGCGCCGCGCCAGCGCCCGCACCGCCGCCTCCTGCCGCGCGTCCGCCGCGCCGGCCCGCACCGGCGGCGGCGGCGCGGCCCGGGCCGCCGCCAACATGGCGCCCAGCGCCGCCAGCCGCAGCGGCGCCGCCATGGCCGCGCTCCTGCCCGGACTGGCGGCGCGCTCCGCCAATCGGCGCCGCGCCGCCGCGGGGCGGGGCCTCCGCGGGCCAATCAGCGCAGGGATACGCCCCCTTCCGGGCCGCCGCGCCGCGCCGCCCAACGGAACGGAGGAGCCGGCGGGCGGGGCGGAGCGAAGGGGCGTGGTCAGAGGGGGCGTGGCCCGCGCGGGGGCGTGGCCAGCGCGGGGGCGTGGTTACGGGGGGAGGGGCAGTGGCCGCCCACGCTGCCCCGGGCTGCACCGTGCCGCAGTGCACGGCACGGCGCGGCACGGCACGGCGCGGCGCGGCACCACGCTGGAATATGCTGCACGGCACCGTGTCGGCTGCTAGCAGAGCCTGGCGGGGGCTGGAGGACCCTGGAAGGACCCGCGACCCTGGGGAAGGGAGCAGCGTCTCCAGGGACCACATCCGCGCGAGCCCCTGCTCCCGGAGCTGCGCGCGGCCGTAGGGCTGCAGCGTGTAGGTGTCTGGAGCTGCCTGCTGAGCCTGGGGCCAGGCAGCACCGTGGCCTCTGCTGGCACCGCTTACCCTGTCATTCTGCTTTGTTTTGATAAACAAAAGGTTAAGTTTTCTATCCCTGACTCAGGCTAAGTGGGGCCAGTGCCAAGGTGCGTGGGGGGCTGCAGGTGACGCTGGTGCACGCCAGTCCGGGCCGTGGGTCGCCTGCAGGGAGGGATGGGGATCGCTCCAGCTCTGGCAGTTCCTTGTGGCTCTGCTGGATGATCCAACCAATTCCCACTTCATTGCCTGGACTGGCAGAGGGATGGAGTTCAGCCTCATGGAGCCAGAAGAGGTGACACCGTTTCGCTTCTCTCCATGCTCTGGGGGAGCAGCCACCACTTCGAGGCTGCAAACGCCCCCGTGGTTTTTCCTCTGGCCTGCCAGTGAGCCCTTCAGCAAGTCAGTTTTCAGAGGAGGCCAAAACACTTGGATGACGCAAATAGCAGGTTTAACAAAGGCTGGTTTTAAGTTTAGGCTCTCTGCAGCGCAGCGAGTCCCGTTTCCCAGAGCCTCCGCGCCCCGGGCCGCCGCGCTGCCCGTGCGCTCCCCGCTCAGGGCCGACGTCGGGCACGGCGACTCCAGCCCTGAGGACCCGGCAGCGAGGGCGGGAGCGGGGGCGTCTGCGGGGGCTCCGCGGCCCCGGAGCCGCGGGACGGCCTGAAGAGGGCACTGCGAGACCGGCGGCGGGGACCCCGCGCCCCGGGCGCGCCGCATCCCGGCGCGGCGCGGCCGCTCGACACGCCGGCGGGTCGGAGCCGGGCTGAGCCGCAGCCCGCTCCTGCCGGGCGGTCTTTACGCTCTCGGCCTCGGGAAGAGGGTCGCAGCGGCTCCAGCCGAGGTCCCGCAGCGCTGCCAGAGCCCCGGCGCGGAGCCGGGCACTAAGCAGCACCGTGCAAACGCGAGCTGGCCCA
This sequence comes from Rhea pennata, assembly GCF_028389875.1. Taxonomy (NCBI): domain Eukaryota; kingdom Metazoa; phylum Chordata; class Aves; order Rheiformes; family Rheidae; genus Rhea; species Rhea pennata. The sequence goes on from NC_084688.1 coordinate 535,525, forward strand.
GGGAAAGGCGCCCGCGGTGCCCGACGCAGCGATGCAGCGCTCCGCGCCTCGGCCCCCGGGACGCGAGGGCTGGGCGCAGAGCCCGTGCACCCCCCGGCAGGGCTGGGGGGCTGCGGCCGTGCCAGCCAGCAGCAAGGGCTGGCCCTGTTGCCCCACCACGCTGGGAAAAGCCAAGCAGAGCCCTAGAAACAAGGAGAAATATTTTGATTGCACAGGAGGAGCGGCTGTGCCCCAGGGAGTGGTGCAAGGGAGCGGGGCAAAGGGTGAGAGGGGAAGAGCTGCCCCTGCCCCAGCTGGCAAGAGACGGGGGAGGGGAGGGGGGGGGACGGAGCCACATCCCTGGCGCGGGAGGGAGGGAGGCAGGAGAAGAGACTGCAGGCAGCGCCCCGCTTTGCAGGCTCTATGAGCCTCCAGGGCTCCCGCCCAGCTCCCTGCCACGGGAGAGGCCGCTCCCAAAAACATTAGGGGCCTGGAACCTTATCAGGCTGCAGGAACAGCAAAAACACAATCGCCAAAACCCCACACGTCTCCCTTCCGCCCTCCCACGCGCGTGGAAAAAGCGCCTCATGCAGCTCAGGAAAGGCCTGAGCAAACACGGCCCTTCCAGGCCGGGGCCGGGGCCAGGCAGCGGGCCCAGCACGGCAGCGCCAGGATTGTTGTTTGCTCTAGCCCAGTGAAAGGGCGTCCACAGAACACAAGGGTTTAATCAAGCCTTATTTTTTCTTCCTGCATAAACACTTATTTTATTAAGTTAACTTTGGGGGAGCAGGTGCTGGAGCGAAGCCTGCTCTGTGCCCTGCTCTGACTTTAGTCCGGTCCATTAACCAGGGCTTGAAAAGCACCCAGACGCTGCAGCTGAGCCATAGCCACTGCACTCAGTTGTTCAACATGCTCTGTTCTCACCCCATCCTACCTTACCAGTCACCAAGCAGGAGTATAAGGTCCCCACTCTCCCAGGCTTTTGGGGCTGTGCTGTGTCAGCTGGGAAAGATGCTCTGCTCAGAAACAGACTTCCAGGGAGCAGTGTTCACAAAGCTTAGGAGATGACCAAATAAATAAATAAATAAATAAAAAGAGGCCACACCACTTCACCACTTCCAGTACAGTTAAATTATTAATTTATACAGTGAGTATCAGTAATGCATTTCACCTGGGCAGCAGGACTGGTGTCACTGCTCCACCTGCAGAGTACTTTTGATTTTGTCTTTCATTTTGCAAACATCATTGTAAACATGCAGCGAGGTTTGCCTGTAAACACAGTAATTACCTAGGGCAGCTGCCCAAGCGCAGTGCAAGGATCCCCTTGCCCCATGCACTCGCACGTGACGGCGGGGAACGCCGCTCGGGGCTGTGGTTGTGGTTGTTCTGCCCCCTGCATTAAGTGCAAACACGCATCCTTCTCGCATCATTGTAAGCAGCCCTGCACTGCACGGCACTTCCTCTTCAATTCCAGGTTGAGATGATTCTCATTATGTTCTAGCTTTTCATACACAAATACTATAGATCCACTGTGACAATTACACATGACAAAGTTGCACACAACACTAACACACATGCACACGCGACTGCTCCAGCAGCTACATCAAATTGGGGAGTGCAAGAAATTATTCACATTTTGCACAGGAGAAAAAGCAACAGCTACACTGGTGAGATACAGCTGAGACCCATTTCCATGGAGACTACTTTGGCAAGACAGCCTCCTGTTCTCCGTTAAAGGGCTTCTTAGCTTCTTAGATGAGCAGAATACAATTGCCATGACAACAAGTCACTGGCATCTCCATGTTTACAGTAACTGTTTGCACTGATGTTAGATCTACCTGGACATTCTCAGCTATCCCTGAACCTCTAAGACTTTACAGGCTTAGAGTTTTGTTTTTAAACACAAAAAACAGGAACGTCCACTGTCAGTAGTCAGATACTCAAGATGACAGTTTGCAGCACCAAGTTCTTCCCTCCTCCGTATCACCTTAGTGTACGAATTACAATACGGGCTTCCTTCAGACTACCTACAAATAATCCTCCATTTATTTTGCAAAAAAAAAAAAAAAAAAAAAAAAAAAAAGTTAAATTTTTCATTCTAGCTACACAAATGCCCTGGTTCCTTTTGTCTAGACAGCCATGGACTTGGAAGCAGAGTCCAGCTCTACACAACAGGGAACAGAATTTTAGGAGCAAGATGCACGATGCTGGGAACGAGCTCTCTGAGTGCACGGCTGTCAACAAAGTGAATGACGTGAACTCAGTCAAAAGGGAGAATGTCCCCCCTAACACCCCCATGTGTCTGGGTACCCATGCACAACAGGGATGTGTGCTAACTGCTACAGTTTAAAACACACCGGAACACCTACCAATGCCTATTACACCCAATTTATACTATTTCTGTCCAGAAACTGCCCAACCATTCTGCCCATACCACAAGCCAGACCGAGTTGTGCAGACTGGCCCCAGGGTGCTTGCCCATGGGCCCTCCCCAGACAGCAGAGGCTTCTGTGCTCCAGCCCCCCGTTCCCACCAACACAGACTCGGCAAGTGCCACCCTTCCAGCTCCCAAAGCAGAGCTGGAACAAGCAGCAGGCTTTCACTGCTGGCCACAAGGCTTTGTGTGGGATACAAACCTGCCGTGCACATTGCTAAGGAGCATCTCCTCTCTGTAGAGGAAAGGAACAGTCTTTTCTGATCCTCCTCTGCCAGGAGAAATGTGGCAAGGGAAAGATGCTACTCCCTCGTCACAGCAAATGGAGAGCCCCATACACTTAGCTGAGGGTGAATCATGCCTCTTGAAGCCATGGCCACAGTTCAGAGAAGAGCTGAATCCCAGCAAGGGTAAGAGACATGTTTTTGCCAGATAAAAACATTTCACATGTGGAAGGGTTAGAGGTAGGAGGAGCATGCCCTGCATTGTGAGCTGCCCATGCTTGTGATTTGTTTAGAAGCAGACATAGGATCCATACATAAAACTTCCTTTAAAAAAAAGTTTCTCCCCTGAGCAGCAAGCTTTATGCAAACTGAAGCTGTTATGCCTTTTTTCCCCTGTGTGTTTTTATGCCCACTCAGCCAGAGCTGCATTTTTCCCATACCGCTCTGATAAGCCTGCCAGGAAATTCACAACACGAGAAATACACTATCACACATCAAATTTAAACACTTCATGCAATTAGTATCCTCAGTGGTAAAGTTAAGAAAAGCTTTGATCCAGTGTCACTCATTACCAAAGGATATCAAAGCTCTTGGCTTTGAAAAATCCATGGTAACACTTGAGTTTGCTGCAATAAGTTATTTTCACTATGGGAGGATTACATGCAACTCGGACACATGGGACAGGGGCTAACCACAGAACACGAAGTTTAACACTGCTCAAGCTGAGGGATATCTAGTCATCAAATTTTCCTTCACGGATGGTATCAAACGAGAAAGGGAGAAACTTGAATCCAGTGCCAGTGTAGAACTTGTTCTGGAATTCAATCCTGAAAGAGAGAGAAGAGCGATTATTCATTAAAAAGGCAGGTCTCAGACGCAAGTTAGAGATCAGCAAGAACTCCATCAGAAAAGCATCTGTGTATTGACTATGAAAAATTAAACAAAGCTTTAAAGAGGAAAAAAAGTATTAGAGTGTAATGTATCTATTGGCAAAACAAATATATTTCTGTTTGATATTTCTTGAACAGAATAGAGGAAGACCATCCTCCCCCCCCCCAGGGGCAATGCAAGGGCAACAATAAAAGGAGGAACTCCCTATCTGCAGTATCACTTAGAAGCACCCAGAAGCATGCAACTGGGCAATGTATTTCCTATAAGCTCATAGTACTAAAGTTCACATTTCAGTTATAACAAGCCTAGATTGCATGATGCCTTGTTCAGACTTCCTCCCTCAGTTACTTTTATTTACTTAAACATATTTGATCTAGCTCTAAATGACTACTTCTGCAGAGCTAGGGATGTGCGTATTGTCTCAAGCTGAATAGCAGCTTTGCCTTGTTTGCTTGCTTCCCCAAATGAACTAAGTTTAAAAAAAAGAATAACTCGAGAGAACTGTCCAATGGTCAGCAACTGCCAAATAGGGAAATGAAAAAAATAATTCCGTGGTCCACAATAAAAACAAGCACAGTGTTTCCCTGAGGCTCATGAGAAACACTTTCCATTACGTGGTTCACTAAAAAAAACCTAAGTCTCTGTAGACATCAAGCAACAGCAAATCTTACCCTGAATTGTTTTAGAATTGCAGTAAGTATTTTTACCAAATGTAAAAAGGCTCATTTGAATTATTTTTTTTCAAATCAGGAATCATGTCAAATCCCAAAGCTCTTGGTATTTCAGCTGTCAAACAGTATTTTCCCAACAGAACTCAGGGGTAAAGCTTTCAGAAAAAACATCTTTTTCCTGATATGTTCTCCTGTCTGTTCATGAAGATAAACAGAGAGTTCCATGCAGAGGAATTCCTAGGGTGAGCAGGATTTTCCGTGGGGGAGGAAAGGCTTCTCGCCAAGACACTCCAGTTTTTCAGGAACCCTGATAATCTCCATAAGTATCCTGTGACTAACTATTCTGTAAGCGAAGGCAAATAAGGGGGAGAAGATTGAGTATCTGAGTCACACAGAACCCACTGTAAGTGAAATGTTAACCCTGATGATTAACTGTTCCACTACAGGCTGGCCATGACATCTTAAAGCTCCTCTTGGACACAACTGATCACAGCTGGATGCCTCAAGCTCAAGAAGAGGCTGTTGTAATGTCAGGGAATTAGTGAAAAAGTTTAACCAAATGCTCTGAGCTAAAGTTTCGGTGTGCTTTTCTTGCGATTGCCTGCAGGTATACCCAGAACCCAAGGTCCGTTTTGTTATTAGACACTTGCATACTCTCGGAATCATCAGATGTCATGTGTACTAGCTTCATTGCAAACTTCGGGCTGTCTCTCTCATCAGTGATAGAGTTCTGCAGAAGATTTACTAGACAGCACTGCAAATAGGCTGGAAAGCTTGTGTTTTGCATTAAATGTATTCTTCAGTTTTTTCAAATTAATAATTAAGTGTTTGTTGGACTGTAGATAGATGGATTTTTCCAGCCTAACAGAATCATAGAATACCCACATTGCTTGGAAAACTAGACAGCTCACAATCTCATTTGGAAGCAACTAAGAGCCATCTGTTGAACAAAAAAAAAATCTATTTTTCATTTAGTACAACTGCAAGTTCCTACTTAGTATCTGTATTCTTAAATGAGCGTGTCAATGCCTTAGGTAGGCAGTAATTCAGAGGTACCTTAAGGAGGGTAGCCTCAGTACCCCTTACAGCTACAAAGTGACTGGTGTATTTTTGTAGAGATTGTTGCAGTCACTGTTTCCCAAAAAGGACAACTGTGATTCATATGCAATATCATGGGTCACTCTATCCTACCCTTACAGGAGACAGCCTTTTAAAGCAGCAGTGTGCCGTTATACTGTTATGGTCACATTAAAGACAAGCCTCAGGCTCATGACCTTTACAAAGCAAAATAAATAAGATTCTAGCGAGTGGGTGGGGAGTGGGACTTTACTACTCCCACCTCTGCTCACTGGATTCCCAGCAGGATGCAACTCCAGCACACCCACGCCTCTTGGAAAGTAATACTCCCCCTCTGGTGGCAGAACGCCAGGAGCTTTGCCAGGGCAAAGGGGGGCCTGCCTGTTTGTCAAGCTGCAGCTCACTTCTCAGTTTACAGCTGAGAACAGCCGTCCACACAGCACCACATAATTGCTTCTTTTTATTTATCCTGCACAGTCGTTTGAGGTTCACCACATCTGTTGTATTTGAAATCTATTTTGAAGTTACTGCACAGACCCAAGAACTCTCCAACTTTGCCACTTGGAACAAAACAGGAATTGTGTGACAGTTTCTTGCCTTCAGCTGCATTTAACATTGCACAGCCAAAAGGATTATTTTAGATCTATTTCACTGCCTCAAGAGGGCTGAGTGCCTTAGTACATTCTGTGAATGCTTATGGATCAGTGGCAAATGGCTCACGCAATGCATAAATAAAAATCACATTTGTGTATGTCTAAAACACAGCCACAACTGAAGGACACACATCTGCCAGGGAACTGGTCTTGAACACAGGAGGGAGAGAACAGACTGAAATCTTTAGCAAGGGCAGATGAATACAGTTCTCCATGCTTACCAAACCTATACTGCTATGTGGCTGGGAACCATGCTATGCACATGAATGGACATAGCTTTCATGCTAATTTTGAAGCAAATGGGAATTTCCTATTAAAGCCATTCTTAACTCTAGTGGTCCCCTCCAACACTTCCAGAGCATAGAGGCCTTCTTACATTCCTACCAGGAAAGGAAGAGCTTTGCAAGACCTTGTTTTGCCTCTTTAACATAACAGTGCAAAAGTTTGGAAAAAAAGTAAGCTGAAAAGGTTTATTGTACAGAAATAATCTCTCATACTGAAGGATTGGAGACTGACTAAGAGACAAACACTGGATTAAATCTAAGTCATGACTGTCTTTCAGCATCAATCTCTCTGAATAGTGAAATACGACCCCCAACACAAACTTCTCAGTGCAAAGCAAATCAGGTTAATTCACAATGTATGTTGCTATCCATTCTTTCCAGCTATGGCCTAATCTTGGAAAAGGAGGGTGGCCCCTCAATTATCTAAAGGCAGGAACATTCCCCCCGCCCCCCAGTGCATGGTCCCTTTGGTGTAGGGACTTTTTCTAGAGAGAAAAAGCTTCAATTCCAGCTCAGGTCTAAACCTGAGGCTAGAATATTGCATCTACAGGAAGACCTCTCCACTGAAATAGTATTTCTGCAATTCATGATGTTAGGACCTTGCTACTTTACATTCAGTTACAAATTTCTCCTATTGAATAAGGTCTACTTTGCCCACATTAGAACAGCTGAGTAGTTTAAAATAAGATGGTAAGTTACCTTAATCTAAACAGTGATGCCAAACTACATTGCTGAAAAGCAAATGCAAAGATAAAATATTTTTAAGAACAATGATGTTACAGTCAAGAGGAATTAAAAGCACAACACAGGTTACAGCTCAGACTGCTATTGAGTTCCCACAGACCTCTGATACACAAGACAGATTTTGGCAGCACTTGAGAGTTCTTGCTTTTATAACCCTAAGCTTGAACAGATTTTCTCTTAGATAATGTAAGGTAAAATTTTACAACCTCAGAACATATGTTTGGGGAAAGAGCTTCAATTCTGCAGTTCCTTCAGCAAGGGCTCTGCAGTTGTTTTGCATGCAACTGTTACATGTGATTAGTACTATTATTCAGCTTGCTTTCTGTTTTCTTGCCATTTCAGTCACGTGCCATTTCCCCTTAAACATTTCCAAGACAGTTTAAGTTTACTCTACTTTAAAGATAGGCTGTCAATGTGAAGAGCCTCTTCTTGGCTGAACTTTGAACTTGCAGTTCACACTTGTTTCAAGTACTCTGTCAGTGGCATCTCTAAGTGCAGTCTGTGCTTATTAGGTATCTTAAAAAAAATATATATACATATATAACACCTTACTTATCTTAAGCTATCCCTTCACAAAAAAAGAAAAAAATAGCACTACAAGTAGAGTTCACTATGAAGAAAAGGTATTCAGGACTGCCTAACATTCAGAAACTTGCCACAAAGCACTGCAGTTGAGAGAAGCAAGATTTTGAAAGTTAACCACAGATTTCACGACGAGCTGAAGATCAGAAACACCATACACAAAATCAAGTACTGTTTACCGTCTGCTCTTCTTGGAGTGCTAGCAATAACATAAGGCAGGGTCTGCAGAGTTCTTTCCTTCACACTGATGCAATTGTAAAGTACAATGGCAGTAGTATGAGGATGAGGAAACACCAGCCAGTCAGCAAGAAGTTCTAAAGCGCCTGGTATGAGGATTTCTAGGCTGTACGCCAGGAAAAACAGAAGCACCACCCAGCAGCCATTTTCAGCAGCGGCCCCCAGGACGGACTCCCTGCCTGCACAAGATGGCTACAACTGAGAGTTGCTGTGCGAATCTCTACTCGCTTGATCTGTGAGATGCAGGTACACTGGAAGTTTCAGTCTGCGCTCAGACTGCTACTACTGGAGAGTGCAAAAGGAGAGTATTCTCCTTCCCTCAAAGTTCAAGAAAGTATGAAAAGGCTGCAGCTGCCTTTTTTTTTTTTAATCTGTCAGAAATTCAAAATGATACTGACTTCCTTACAGAATTATTTATTTATTAAAAACTGCTTGGAACAGGATTTCCCTCCCATTTAAGCTAGGCAAGATATTTCTTGTGAACTTCATGGAACTTCACAAAGCTTCACTTTGTTCTTCTGGCCTACCAGGAAAGAAATTACCAAGAAGAGATGGCAGCAATCAGAACTCTCCAGAGCAAAAGAATAGACTTACACTTCCTCAGTGCTAAAATTTAGTTTGAAGAGAATTTCTAGAGGACATGCTGCTGCTTTGATCACACCAAAGCACTAACCAGATGGAATCTGAAGTGGAACAGTAAGTGCTCTTATATATGCATTAGAGAAAGCCCTTGAACACTTTCCATGCTTGTGTGCAGAGAAAGTGAGAAGTGCGGTAGTGAGTAACTCCTTCTTCTTTCCTGGCTGCCTGCATACTCAGGAGATTAAGGATCATGGGAAAGGGGCTAACCAAGTAGCAGCGACTAGACAATAGCAAATGGCTAATGTTCTACAGCACCCCAAAAGGGAGACAGGCAAAGTTGTCCCTCTTCTATACAAGCTCTTATTAAGACGACGACCACATGCACCATTCATCCTCTATGCAGGTAATAGTGAAGAATCTGACAAAGAGGTACAGTTCAGGAATCAAAAGCATACAAGAGCTCACAGCTCAGAGATTTTTAAAACAGTTTATACAGTTCATTTTGAACTGATTTGCAAGTTTGTAGTCCCAGATTTTGCCTTCCAACTGTAAAACAGCAAATACAGCCTTATTAAATATATTTAAGACTAAATTTAATTATCCTGTTCATAAATTTGTATAATTTCTTAAGATAATGATATTTAGAGGTGAGCATTCATTTTCAGAAAACTATAACCTAGACATATTGATTTGTAATCTCATTTTACTGCTTGTCCCTTCACATTTCCAATTCAAACAGTGACATTCAGCTTTCCTTGCAAAAGGACAGACTAGATATGAAAGAAATGATATTCAGTCACTATTGTGCATTAAAGAAATGTTAGAACCAGGCAAGGAACCAAAGGGCAGAATGAAAAAATCCTACTGAAAGCCACAAGCACTCATCCATTTGCACAACCTTCCCTAACCTGCTGCTTACACAGCTTTAGTTAAATTTAAGCGCAGAATAGTTACTCCTCACAATTCCTAAGCAAAGTTTACGCAAGTTAACAGAAGAGTGTGTTATATTACTGGGAATAAAGAGTGAAGGCTATGAGTCTTTTAAAGACTTTATGCTGTCAGGGGCCATCTGCTGCAGGACATTTAGATAATATTTGTGGCACTTCTGAATATTGCTCATCTCAGCTCAGTATTATCCATTACTCTGATTTTATAGATTTGGGGTAAAGGGTTACACTGTGACACTGTGTTAAGGTCAATACAACTTTCCAGAAGATGGCATTTCTGCAGATAGTCTATCTGGTGGCAATTTTCTTGCTGTGAAGAGCTTTGAAATTTCTGGGCATTCCAGTAACTCACCAGTGCAAGCGAAGAGCATGGAGAAAAGCAGACAGGCCCTCCATGACCAGAAGAATTGCTACTGTTAGGGTAGCAAAGGCGGCAAATATGAAGACAAGGCCAAAGCCTCCACCTAGACTCCTCACGCTAAGGCCAGTGTGGATCACCATGGTCCACAGCACTTCCGAGAGCTCTGTGAAGAGAAAAGGGAGGAAATGGCACATTTCAGAGAATTCAACCAGAAAAGAAGGGTTACAGTTTACTTATAAAGCAAAAAATAAAATCAGTTAAACTCCCACTGCAATGAAACAGTGCAAATTTTTCCCCTCTACTTTGGAAATTTAAGAGGGACAACCGTTTTTGTGGCCCAGTACTTCAGAATCATTGCCTCCAATAATTGTTCGTAGTGCAGGGCAAAGTCCTTGCTCAGCAGTCATTTGTTTTATTCAGTGCTTTGAACTCCATCTATCCCCTCTAGATCCAGGCAGCTTTTAGGAGAGTACTGTGTAACTAGACACAATTAGGTGTTTAGACCTAATCACCACCAGCTAATGCACACACACTTCTGTTCTGTTGCAGCAGTGCCTGATACTACAGAGTGGGGAAGTTACTTGCATTCCTGCCTTCACCAAACACCTTTGTCCAGGTTGATCTGTGAAACTGATTCAAACTTCCACTTTGGATACAATACTCACGTGCATGGGCTAAGCTAAGAGCCCAGAGCCTCAAGTAGGATGCAGTATTTGAAATGCACCCCAGGCAGTATTCAATGGTGTGGATAGCTTGGTATACCACAGTATCACCAAAGTCAAACTGAAAAAAAAAAAAAACAGAAAACAAAGTTGCAAGACTTCATTAGCAGCAAGTGCTGGTCAACTTAGGAATGAGCATACTACGTTGGGCTATTATCTAGGCATTATGTTTGAAGTCAGACACTGATAACTGTCTTCTCCTGGTTACCCAACATTGTTTACTTTAGCATGTCCATTATATATATGGACTGATAACTGAATTGTCTTCTCTTGCTAGGTTTTGTAGAAAGATTGTCCAATTGCTGTACCTTGAATATTATTGTTTTCGCATTCTATTGTATTAAAGAAAGATATTTTAAAATCAGCCACGGACTTCGCCTGGAAAAGACTGTTCAGCAACAAGATGGTATTTATATGAATTCACTGGTAAATTGTATACATTTCTACAAAAAAGGAGATACTATTACAAATAATGCTTTTCTTTACACAAATAATAATAAAGCCCAAGTAAATACTGTGTATGTAGCTTTGCTACAGGATCAACAAGAACATCTTGCAAGATAGGAACTTGCTCTTTTGAAAGCAACAATAATGCACAAAATGATCTTGAAAAAGTCACATCTGTGCAGCACTCATCGGCAAAGTCTCTGTGTATTGGTAATTTTTTTGAAATAAATGAAAAGAACTCACAAGAAAATTAGTCATGTAGGACAGTTTCTTACATTGCAGCTTGGGAAATCATTCTCTACACTTTAGATTTAATTCATGTTTTAGAAACTGCTCATATTTAAGTTAAGTGAACACTAAGTTTTAAGGACATCAAGTGATTCATGTTCTAGATATGCACAACAAGCTATTTATATTCTTTTTTCTCCCCTGATGTATCAAGGGCAATAAGTATTTCATACAACTAAGTTAAATCAGCTGTCAAAAGCCTAGTCCTCTCTCCCACAGAATATGAACTGCAAAGTTCTTTGATAAAGCCTGCTTTGGTCAATAGTACCACCTCTCAGCACACGTGGCAAATCAACATACAGAAAATGGAATATGATAAATATTTAAACAATGACCACTTACAGCTACATGTAGCTGCTGAAGAGAGTTACTGCTTATGCTAGGCAGTGGGAGAATGAGCAGGTTTGCTTTGGCATACACTTTGTAGCTTTACGCATTTTTCATATGTTTATGATACAGGTACACCAACACTATTTTATCTCCCCATCCTGTAGATAGTTTATAGTAGTCAAGAATTACCAATGACACAACATAAAGCAGATGAGACTTGCTTCTTCAAAAGCTTAGAAGTATAAACTTTTCAGATTCAGACCTCTGAATTAACAGTTTTCCAGGAAAACTAAGAAAGATCTTCAGTCAGGAGATGGCAAGACGAACAAACTAAACAGATGAAGTAATTAAAGGTCTGTTAATGGAGGTAGCATTGTATGAAGAATTAAAAATGGCCTGTAACATGTAAACAACTAGATTTTTTGGAAAACAGGATGTCATGACATAACATGTTTAGTTCATCATGTGATTTATATCAATGGGAAACATTCCATATACACATGAATGCAAAGCTGGCTGTAGTCTTACCACCTCATCCTCTGTAGGCTTGAAAACATAAGTTTACATTTAGTGCAGTGTCCAAATCACATCATTAATCATGAACACATTCAAGAATTTTCTCCTGAACATGACACAGTAAAGCAGTTACATATTTCATGCACTGCAGAGGCAACATAATGCTGGGGAACTGTTAGAGGAATCAGAATGCTCCCAGAATAAGTGAGATTAATTCTGTTTTCTTCTCTACCAGTGGTAACGCAAAGTAGTTATTATCCTCAGCAGTCAAAATGAACAAGTAAACAAGATTTCATTATTCCAAAAATATAGCACTTGGATTTTGGCTAACTCTGGAGAAACAAATGAGTAGCACAAATGCATTGTACTTCAGTGAGAGCGTAAGTTGAATAAGCCATCTGGGAGTACTGTGCAACTCTTGCTGTGTAGCCTATTAGGTGATGGTTCTGAGTAATGAGAGCAGACAAACTAATGAGGGCAGACAAAGCCACATGTCACTTTATCTGCAAATTACTTCCCCCCTCCTCTCAACCCCCCCCCCCCCCAAGTCCTAGGAAGGACCAGAAGTCTATAATACTTCACTGTTATGAAAATATTGCACTGAAAATATTCCTATTTAGTTTTAAGAACTTGGAAATCAGGAGACAGAGGCAAAAAGTCAGCACCTTCTGCCAAGTGCATTGGCCTGAGACAGAAGATGATCAGGTGCTTACCTCTTCCCCTTCCTCAGAATGAGTAGATAACTGGTCATGTTGAATGATCTCAGCATCCTCCTCAGTTGGTCCATTGCCCACCCGGATCCCGCCAAAGTTGTGTGTTCCCTAATGCATGCAAGAAAAGAAAGAGCAAAGCGTCATTAATTGTTTACTGCAATAGTGGATGTTACGACTCCAAAAGCAGCAGCAGCTCACAGAAGAAAAAAAAAATATTGAGGCCCAGGTGAAAACAGCTGTATAACTCTTCCCCAGCTTGAATGGGAAAGATGCTCACTCCTGCTAGGGCTGAGGAAAAAAGTTTGTCTGAATGAATACTTGATATATTTCTACAAAGTAATTGTAACCCTGAGTAAAAGCCACACAGTTCAAGAGGACATTGGCTGGAACTGATGTGCAACAAACCAACATTTTGCACAACAACTGTTGGACAGGCACTTAGAAACTGACTGAAACATCATTGCTGTTTTAAACGAAACAAGTCACATAGAGGCAACTCAAAGCAGAATAGACTGACCCTAGTATGTATGTGTGTGTATGTGTATACACATGGATATACGTACACACACAACTTGCTCCCCCCATAAGTGTATCAGGCATATTGGAAAAATCACTTTCCCTTACTCAGAAATTTTACATTGTGCAAACAATTCCTTTTATAGATATTTGTTCTACATTCAGCATCTGAGATAGCCTCACTCAATTACACTTTTAATAGGAAAGAATAATCCACAAACCATGTTGAAACTTTGCTTCTAATGTTTTCTTCTGATGTACTCAAGAGTACCTCACTTGGCAACTGTAACCATTGCATAGTTACATCGGATTTAAGGCAGGCTTCCTCCTCCATAGCATCTTACTACTACCAAGAAAGGACACACAACCTTTCATCATCCGACAGTGTCTTCAAGCAGAGCTTTTAGGCATTGGGAATGCATACTGGACAATGAAGGCCTAATTTGCACATCTCTGTTTTTGGAATTCTGATCAGCAAGCAGCTATGTGCATGGTACAGCAGGACTTCTGTTTCCTTCCAGATGCCCCAAAGACAAAAAACGCTTATGACTGATCTGAGGCACTATAAATCAAAACCTTTGAGCCTGACCCACCTAGAGGGTAAACAAATGCCATGAGTGGAAATAAAAGCCTTACATACAACTTTAGCATTATACTGGGAACATCTGTGACATGGAATGTAAACAGGCTAACTCAAAACATTAAGACTTCATACATTTAGGGATGACTGGGCAAATCAAGGAGGCTTAAGACTGACCTGTCTTTCACCGTTTGTAACTCTAGTATACCAACAAAATGGCTGCTGAATGCTTAAGACTGGAATTTGCACAAACTGTGAATTAAAGACTGCATTAGTTTTTTTCTAAAAACAAACAAAGCAGACATATATGCTATGGAAATAAAGTGAAAAAAATAAATTAGAATACAATTGTAGGTAAGACAATGATTTTATCAGGAATTTCAGCATCTTTGAAACATTACAAGTTACTGATGATCAATATTAGTATTCTATTCTTATTTCTCGCCTGTGTGAATTTGTATTTATACAGCTTTTCCCTCATACTTGACAATCATTTATTTCATACTTCTAACTATACCTCATCCAAAGATCATAAAGATCTTTGCTCACAGCTTCTTTTACTCTGAAATACACTTAATATATTGGCTGGACCATGCACGAAAGATCCATTGTAATTTTTTGTGCTTTCTGTAAGGCTGTTTAAAAGTTTGTGATGGAAACATTGACTAATAGCTACAAAAATTACCTCAAAAGTACTTTTAACAAGTGCACAGCTTGCTTCAGAAAGTTTGTGAAATTTAAGCTTCCCAGTTAGATAGGCAGCACTCACAACTAGAAACAATTTGAAATACGCAGTACTAGTGAAAGGACAAAGGTCAGAGCTGCTGCAATCTTCACTCTAGACAGTTTTGGGTGTAGAGGGTTGTCTATGCCATTCAGACACAGAAAAACAGAAACATCTGCTAATGATAGGGTTGTTTGAACATAACTGTTTCATAATATTATCAAGTCTAAGTGTCTATAAAGGCACAGATGTCAAAAAGTTAGTAACTGTTGATAAGAAGTTGTTGGGAGGTCATCACATTAAGCATGATGTTTGTAAACACATAATGCAAACAAAAATGCTTCAAAGAGATGAGTCTTGATTTAGCTTAAACAAATATGCAAGAACAAGAGGGGGGGGGGGGAAGGGAATTTAACCTAAAGTATTCTTGTGCTGCTCTGCATGTTTTGATTTCACCAACACTCCTTCAGAGAAGTGTGTCTGCATATTTAACTACTGTGCATATGTTATGTGCATATTTAACTATTATCCTTCAGTCAGGTAGTTATTCCAGAATGTATCAATTTTGCTGAACTTTACTCTTTCCAAGAGAAAGGCTTTCACCCTAAAGGTGCAGTTGTCACTCAATTATGAAATTCAGATACATTCCATGCTCTTTTGATAATTAGATATATAAAGCCAACTCCCATCTTTAAATCCATCACGTGATTTTTAAATCCACTCACTGTTGCAGCCGCTGCTGCCTCTAGTGCCTGCTCGTTCGGAACTGTGCTGACTTGGGCCTCCACGGGTTGCCCTTCCTGATAGTGAATGGAAGAAAAGAAGGGGAGGAGGAAGAAAAAAAAAGAGAAAGGGAGACGAATGGAGGGGACATGGGAGGATGAAAGATGGTCAGAGAAGGGAGAGGGAGTGTCTTTAACTAAACTGTTCTTTGACTCACTTAACATCCTAAAAGCTGTCTGCCATACATGCAGGGAGAATTTTCAAGTATCCTCAGTGCACGTGTGCCAGGTACCTGTATTTTATATAGAGATATTTGATAGTACACAGTTGGAAATCTAGATAGTATTCCAAGAGATAACCTCTCACATAATGACTGCGTAAGCTTGATTTTTTTTAAACGCATTCAAACTACTTTAATGAAGATGGCTGATAAGTTTATCAGCCACTTAAACTTATATCTCTGCTTCTACATTGTCAACCTAGCAAAGGCACATAAATGCATCCAGTAACCAGTAAGACTGTGTTCCTGAACCAGCTGACTACATCCAAGCCAGATATATTTATCATTACCATCATACAGGTTTTTCTAAAGCAGATTTGATGCTGGATCCAGATCTGAGAAGCACGTAGGTAATACTTTGTCTCCTGCAAAACCCACTTGCTTTTATGCCTAGGGATGTGCAAAGAGGTTTTTACAGGTCACAATACAGTGTGAACCTATATATCCAAGATAAGGCTAAAGAGCATAGCTTTTCAGCTGTAATTAGTTTTTATATTCAAAATATAAGAGGTAGTCACCCACCAAGTGCTTTCTCCTTAAATACTGATGGCGAAGGACCAGGGGTTTAGCTATCAGCATCCATGGCACACACAGTAACGCCACCACCACAAGGAAACACTGGAGCCCTTTCTGTAAAAGAAACAGTCTTGGATGATATAGTGGCAGTCTGTGTTAAAAAAAAGAAATCACTAGCAAGAAGTCTCATGCAAGTAACACTGAATGACTGAATTCCCAGAGCATGCATATGCTTCACAATATTTCTCTCTCTTCCTGGGACATTGACAGGCACCATACTTGATGCCTGCTTGCAGCTGTCCCATCTGACTGCACAGCGCAAGTAATGCTGCTACTGGTTTAGATTAGGGAAAATCCAAATGATTCTGCAGAGAATCGCAACTTGGCAGATGTCCAATAGTGCTAGGAGGAGATGGTGTTAACATCTTAGCTGAGCTCAGAGGCACCACATTATAGATAAGGATGCAAGACAATAGTCCTGATCACATTCCACTATTAAGCTGAGCCCAAATGTTCTGGGGCCAGAGGTGACTTATGTTCAAACTGATACAAATTTCCTGTATAAGAATCATTCCTTCCATCTTCATCATTACATACTGTCCTCCTTTGAAAGTGATGCCATGTTTCCTCTATCATTAAGAAAAATTGTTTCATGCTTGATTTTACAATTATTATATATGATCAAAGAAAATCTCTAATATCATGAAGCTTTTCTGATCTTATCATTCTAGCAAGAACATATACCTGGCCTTTATAAAGCATCTTGTTACTGGTATCACTATAGGAGAACAGAAACATGTTGATAAAATGTATTAAAAGGCTGGGTGCATCTTTTGATGTGTGAGCATCATAGGCTGTCCATTTGTAGAAAATGAGAATAACAAGGTATCCAAAGAGTGATGACATGAAAATAATTTCTGGAATAAATCCAAGGTATATATTCAACGGCTTCTTGAAATAGCTACAGAAGAAAATGGAGAGTTTAAAATTACATTTGGTTAGCATGATGTAGGTGTAAGAAGACAAGCTTTTAATAAGTATAAGAAAAAATTCTCTAGAACAAAAAGTCTCTAGAACAGAACTGCAAAAGCTAAGCATTCCAGTAATAGCTGGGACTAAAATATAGTAACTACCTGACACACAATATTATACATACGCACACAAAAAAGATAATGTATTATACTTCAACAAAAAGGTAGTTTCCAATAGATTAAAGTAGTTTCCAATAGACTCTTGCTTCTTAAAGTAATACATGCAGTCCACCCTAAGAAAATCTGTCATCCCTACTTCTCCACAAAAATAGAGTAAAGCACTTACATATGGTTGAGAAGACTCAATGTGACACCAAAGAGCATGTGGATAATGCCAAGAATCACAGACATTTTCATCTTAAACGAATTGAGGAAGGCCAGCTTGTTGGTGGCAATATTCCAAATCTGTGAAAAAAACAACACTGAATAAGCCAAACACCAAGTAAAAGGAATCAGAGGTGAATGCAAGAGCAGTTTATAAAGATGCATTTGTCACACACATCTCTTTGGGAAAGTAGCAGCCAACCTTTTAAGATAGGAATACTGTCTTACAATGACTGATCCCACCACCAAAGCAAGGTTCAAACTTGCTTAATTTTAAGTTAGGTAAAAGTTGCAGGAAATAAGCCAATTGGCTGCAAACTTGACAAAAAAAACCCTATTGTTACCCATTTTAATGAGCAATTAAACATAGTTCTATTTTTTTGTACTTGCTCTTTGATGCAGAACACATGCATTTTTTGTATCATATGTTATAAACATAAAGAGCAGTGTTATTGATCTAAACAGCTAGGAAATGACAAGATTACTTAGAAATTTACATTTCCAAGACTGACAAAAGATGCAACTTTTAAATTTTTCTAAGGTAAAATGGTAACTCAGTAAAGTGTCTTGTAAGTCTCATGTCAGAGTTGGTTAAAATACTGCAGGATAGAAAGAATGAACAGGAAGCCTTTTATGGTTCTGAGAGCAAGTCCCTCTATCCCAAATCTAGTGTCTCAATAGGAACCAGATTCATTTTTATCATTGATGAGCATTCCCAGCAACAGGCATACTGAGCTTGCTAAGGGGATGGATGGTGCATGGAATTCTTTCATACTGTAGTGGACAAGTGCTTTTCTGTTTACACAGAGGACATTCTTAAAAGACAGCACAGAAAGAAGAGCTCTTACTGGGTCAATGCCAAAAGGATAGGGTCCACCAAACACCCCTGGAATAGCAGGGTTCAGCTGGAGCAGAGGGGTAGTCTCAAGCAGTTGCTCTCTGTTTGGGTATAAGTAGATTATTCAAACATTAACACAAGCAATTTTTACGTCTTTCTTTTAAAAATACTAGCATCCTTCTCTTGGGCAAGGCACGAATATATCAAATTGAGAAAGTTATAAGCTTCCTACATGGCCATAGAGATTTGCCAAATGAGTAACAAACCTATCTGACCCATTATTCAGTGTCACAAGAAAAAAAGATGCAGTGGTCAGGAATTTTGCTATGTCTGTGAGGAGAAAGGTACTAAGCAGTAACTTTAAGTTTCATGAAAATAAGCTAATTAGAAACTCGACAGATATCAGACTTACACCTATCTTCCAATTCAACCTGAGGCTGAGTTCAAAAATCTCCCCCTCACACCCCCCAAGCTGGGAAGAAGATGTGGAAAGATAAGTCACTCTTATCAGTGTCACTCTATCTAGTTATTAACTGTTTACTCACGTCCAATTGCTTGAGAACATTGGCCGGACACTCCACGATGAACCAAACATATTGAGAGACTTGGAGAAGCAGTCATTATAGATGAGGCCCGTGTAAGTGGAGAATAGTCCCATTAGTAGAATGATGTATCGACCACTAAAGACAGTGTTGAACATCTAATAGGAAAAAAAAAAAAAAAAAAAAAAAAACACTCCATGAGAACAAGGTCTCTTAGAAAGATGGAACAGTTGAATCAGTCAGTTTCAAGATAAATATCAGCCATGTGCAGTAAAGCATGAAGTCTATTTCCTCATGGCAGGGATTAGGGCTATAGGAGGTAGAACTGCAAAAACAGAATCTGAATACAGAGCATGAATGGTCAGTATGGCCATCCATAGAGAATCTGGGTTTGGCTGAACAGGAAATACTGCATTCCACACACTGATGCAAACCCCAGGCAGCAGCATAAGTTCCAAACTAAGACAGGGCAAACTGTTCCAGCTTTCTCTATACTCTGTCAATACATCTTAACCTTGCTTTACCTCCTATCAGCCTAAGCTCTGAGCAAGTAAGACCCACCCAGATCAACAAATGGGAAGAAACTTTGGAGACATATAAATATAAATTAATTAGGGATTATGCAGTGACAGAACCTCTTTATGGTCCAACTGGGTTTGGGCAGATAGGCTGTTGTAAATTAACCACCTAACTAGCCTGGAGTAACTTCAAATGTCTGAAAGGAAAACAAAAAAGAACTCACTATTATAATGAAATGATGCTACTGAGTCTGTGACCTACAGATTCATCAGTCTGTCTGTATGCTTCGCAAATTCCAAATGTAAGGAGCAATAGCATTCTCAAGTCAAGAAAGGGAAGATGTGAGTAACTCTGCTTTAAATGCAAAGCAGAGTATGATCTGCCTCCTTACCTCATTGTCACTTTTCTGTGACAGAATACGACTTTCCCTGAGTACCATCCAAACAGCAATCAGAGTCATCAGGATTCCATGGCCGAAGTCTCCAAACATCACAGCAAACAGAAATGGGAAGGTAATGATTGTATACGGTGCTGTAAGAGAAAACAACACTCCTAGTGTACTGTATGTGAATAGTCCAGATTTACTTAAGTAAAATTTATTTACTTTTTAGTAAGAATAAATAAATAAATAGCCATATAATTCCCAAGTTTGTCCCCTGCTTCTGAGTGGGATCAGCCTCCACCCTAACAGCCATCACCTTTACTAGTCTCTCTTAATACTGATGGAAATAGATTCTCCGTGCTTAAGGATATGCATCTCTATTCTTATAAAGCTCCCTGCCAAGACCTATTGCAAGTGCTGACCTGCATTCTACCCAGCACACGTACTTTTGCCAGAAAGCCAGAAAGGGCAGAAGGCGGTCATCAATCCTAATAACTCCAGACTGAACATAAACAGAAAAGGGAAAAAAAAGAAACAAACACACACACAAATACACACACACGCTCTTAAGAAACAGCAAGTGAGAAAAATAGATCTGTGCCTTTTCAATCCTATCTGCAGGACAGAAACTTTTTCTCCCACTGCCCAGCTCACCTGTTTTCTAGGTTAAACTTCAAAGTTTCATCTCATGGTTTTAGTTCATCAGGTCTTGCAAGTTAATATATAACCTCAGTGACTAGGGAGCCTATTTATCCCCCCTCCATGAAAAAAAACACACAGTGAAGTGATCCACAAAAGAAATTCAGTAGCCTTTAGACATAATTGATTATTAATGCCTAGAGAATGACTAAGCTAGGTCTGACTTGAGAAGGAGCAAGACAGGCACTTGAGTGTAATGTGGCATCGCAGAGACTGACAACTCTTAAAAAGGTCCCCAAGCCTCATTCTTTGATACTGTTCAGGGAAAACTATATTCTGTCACCAAAGTTCATAAGACTTTTTTCAGAAAATGTAAACTATAAGATGACGATAAACTTGGAACCCAGACAGCACATGTAAAATCATGCAAAAATTATACTGTAGCAAGTGCAGTTTAGTCCTGAGAACTGAAATACAGATTTGGCCCAAAGTAATTGGGAATTCATCACTACTGCACCTGATTAACCCAAATCTGAAAGCACGACTGGCGGTCAGTATTTTTGCTGAATGGGATTACTTTATTCAGACATTTATGAAATCAAAACAACCCATGCTAAAATGGTGTAGTGGGCTGCATTCAGACCCTCAGGCAAAACCTGAGAACCAGTGTCTCACCCAGGTCTTTTGGGGAGTTCCACAAAGGGAGTCATTCAGCTGTAAGAATGAGAATTAACAAGCCTCTGCAGGAATACATTTCATAAGCAGTTCTCTGAAACTGAGTAAGCAGAACTTTGCTTCAAGCCAGTGATAAAGAAAGGTACTAACTGCACTATCAGAAAATTTCATAGGGACAGACAATAAGAAGAAATACCAAGAAAAATAAAAAAAAAAAAAAAACTATATAACGTCTTGGACTTCTGTAAGTATGGATTTACCTGGATTTATCTCCCGGTAAGTTCCAATGCCGTAAGCATCAACTATGTTTTGAAAGCCAGAAGTAAACTTGTTAGTTTTGTTGTATGTTGGTGGGGTCTGATTGGTTTGCATCCTGTTTAAAATAGATGGGACAGTGGATCCACTGTGTTCCTGTTTACAGAAAAGAGGATTAGAAAAATCCACCCTCAGAGCAGTGGAGGACAGAATAAAAACTTACTTTCTTGTTAGCATTTGGAAAACTATGAGCTTGCATTATTGTATTCTGCTTACATGATGAAGAAATACCTGAGTAGCTGAAGAAGGTTTGCCAAGTTTCCACAGTTCTCCATTTGATATAGCAGGAAAAGGACTCATAATAGGCTGAGCATTCTCTGATTAGGACAGATATGCAAGCTCATACAAGATTTTTTTCTAAACAGTAAATGAAAGAACTTTCAAGACATCCAACTCTTATCTATCTGACTAAAGAGCGAATTTGTTTATGTTGGGGACTGCTCCTTTTAGTAAGTTCCACTATATATCCAAACAACAGGACTACAAAGCACAGCTAAGTTAATGACATGTACCAAACTCAAACACAGGAAAATTTTTCTAGTAAGTCGTTTTCCTGAATTTGAAGGTTCACACAAGATATTTATAACAAAGTAAGGCACACAGCAGATGATCTACAAGCCACAATTCCTGCACGCTAAATAAAACGTACTTTATGAGCACTGACTCATAAACAGCCCAAAGGAATGGTTTTCAGAGACTCACAGTTGGGAAAAATCAATTAATCCACGTTGTGTTTGCTGACTGTTGCTAATCTGCTTGAACAGAAGCAGGCAGGAGCAGTAGAGCAATTACTCACAGTGCCTCTTCTGAGAGCAAACTGGATAGAATCAAGGTCAGCTACAGGACACCAGACTTCAGCAATCAGGCACTTTTGTGTCACATCAATGTTGCACAGATTCAGGGTATGGTAGATGGCCTTCATCTTGCGCACTTTGATGAACCAGACACGGATATTTTTAGCAGCTGCTTGCAAAACCCTTTGGCGATGATCTTCTGTTTGGTTCAGCACCTTTCATAGAGAGGTGGGACAAAGATCAAGCAAGGTTATTGGCCAAAACTTGTAGCATACAACCACGCACAATGAAGTAGTGTTGACCAACAAGACAAGCATTATCCAAATGTTGAATGAAAGAACCCTCTTCCCTCACTCTGTGCACAAGACTGCCACATGTTTGCAATATATACTTAAGTCTCCATATTAATTATTCTACTAGAACAATTTAAGGCTTCTTTCCAGGTATACTTTTCAACTACTTTCCTCCTCCAACTCCAAGTTCAGTGGATATTTCAAACAATCTACTGTTCAGAGGTCAGAGAACTCTTTCTGTCCACCCAGGTTAAAAGGAGATAGAAGAGTTCTATAAGTGGGGCATACACTGCCTTAAGTAAACACAGAAAAATTATCGTAAAAGAAACTTTCTTGTTTTCTCTTTAGTAATTTTTTTTTTTTTTTTTTTTTTTTTTGCTGAGGGTGATTTCCAACTGGAATGTGTCTAAACTCAGGCCAAGTCAGGTCCCCAGGCTGGAAAGTCTGAGACTAAAGTAGAAGTTAGAACACAGAGTAGAGCATTCACATGCAGTTTTGAGTTCTGCTTGTTAAATTGCTTCTGCATGCTTGCCTACTTTGTAATTACTAAACAACTACACTACATAACTTCTAACTTGAGAGAGGATCTGTGTCAAATAAAACAGTTCAGAGTGAAGCTTTTTTCCTTTTAGCTTCTGAACCTTTTTCTGACTGCTGGCTCAAATCCCTTCAGTCGGGTTTTCTGCATGAGGACTTACTGCCTTTCCCTAAAGCAAGTATCAAATGTAGCAGAGCTGGTACCCAGTAGTTTTGTGTGCTAATTATGTTTTACCAACACTCAGGCTGCTGCACAAAGATTAGTTGTAAAGCAGAAACTCTTCAGGACAGCACAATGTGAAAATACAAAGACAGATAGAAAAAAAACCAACTTAAGTTAACTTATTTCCAATTTGAGATAACAGTACTAATTTAAATATATTTGAAGTTCTGGTAGAGGAAACAGGCATTTAGAGAAGCAAGTTTTCAGAGTTGGAAACTTGGTATCTTTTCACACACACACACACACACTGCTTCTCTGCTCCCTGGTACACAATTCTGCATCAGCTCTGTATTTACTTGTATATAATTAACTGCTCATCCTTCTGGAAAGTATCAAAGCATTCCATGACCTTAAACCCTGCAAAGAAACTAAATATATCGTCTCCAAACATCTTTCTTGCACTGTTGAACTGTTGGTTTCAAGATGCTTTGCTTAGCTGAAATTACGGTCATCTAATAGAGCCAGAAATTCTCCTTTTTTAATATGAGCCAAAGATGAATTCAAGTGTGCAAGAGCGTGTGTATGTGTGTGTAAAAAGACATTGAACTCATTTATTTTACCATCTGAAGATCATCAATCCTGGTATTGACGCCAGAAGCCATTTCCTTCCGCTCCTGGGGTGTTTCTGGGCAGGGGTAGAGGGAGGCACGGAATCTGAAAGACATGCAAGCCACCTTAGCAATGAAGATGGAAAGAAGAAAAACCAGTCAGGGTAACAGATGGCTGAGCGTAAACGCAGAAATAAAGCAAGGAGTGCTTTAAGAGAAGGTCCTGATCAGCAACAACTGTCTAGCATGGTTTCTGTCTTTAAATCAAATGAGCATAGAAAAGTTTGCTTACGACCAAAACAGTAGTTGAATGCTTCTTAAAAAACAGAGTCAAACTCTTAATGTTAAAACATTCATTCTTAAGAAAATGGAAGTGGAAGAAAATCCTCTCCCCCCTGCATTATCAGGCTCTCAGTGGCACTGTTATGAAGCTGATTAGCTGTCCCAATTCAGGGTGCTGCTATCATGCCAATGCAGCTGTTTCTGAAGTAATCAGCTGTTGATCTCCCTTGTGAGAATATTGTTGATATTTCTGATACAAGGTTTGTCGAAGAGTCAGTTTCAACACTTCAACTCAATCGCTTTTAAGCATTCTATAATGAAGCAGTCATCTACTTTGAGCACTACAGGCTTGGCGAGCAGCTAATTTGGCTGCAAAACATGTTTGAGGTACTTGTGGTATGTTTTATTTGCCATCAAAATATCTAGTATCACTGTGAAATAAGGAGATAAAAAAATATGGATGTCAAGTCATTTCCATATGCATTTTGAGGGTGCTCTTTCATGGTTACTGTGCACAGCATGATGTCCAGCTGTAAGACATTAAAGTAACTTTCATACCCTTCACAGATCTTCTTGACTCTATTTTTCAATTGGTCACCTTGGAAAAAGATGATAAACACAGACTTGTGCACATAATCCCCCTAGAACAGAAGAAAATGAATTGTAACAGCTCAGCTATTCGCAAAAATTAGCATGATAGCAAATTACAAGAGATCTGTTTTCCCTTCCTTTGAATCTGTCCATATAGAAATTATATCTGCATAATGAGTCAAGAATGGACTTTGAATCACTCAAAAGAAACATAATGCTTTTAGCCTCAATATTGAAGATGCCTATTATACTTGTGTTTACTGAAGCAAATGTTCTAGAATATCTATCATCTATTCTATGTAATACAATAAACAGGAAAATCTGGGAAAAATGCTAAGTGTCCAAAACAGTAAAGATGCAACAAAATATGTATCATCACCTACTGCAGTCAGCTCACCTACATAATCAAGCAAGAAGCTAAAGAGCAAATGAAAATGAGATTTAACAACTTTGATTCTCCAGGGAAGCCCATGGCACATTCTTTGTACAGCTGTTTTTATTTTGGTAGCTAGCTCCCCTTTCCTGTATTTGTTAACAAGTTATTGTTCTACCTTACTTAGGAAACCTTAGCATAATGTTTCAAGAATAATTACGTTAGCTGTAACCTCAATTTAAGGAAGTGTTGCACAATAAGAACAAAGTCTCTCCCTAGCAGACAGATAATTTAACAAGTCAACTACCAGCAGGAGTTGACAAGAGAACAAGTCAGCCTTTTGCCAGAAACAAAGGAGGAGTTGTTGAATTTTTACATTTCCATCTTTGTTTCAGTGCAGCCTATGGCCTTTCTTTTTTAACCATTTAAAGCCGGAGCAATAGTTCCCAAAGTGCAGGCATTGTCTGCTAATTTGAGGCAACAGTAAAGAGGAAACAGAATGCAAAAAAAAATTATTTATCATTTATACCAGTAATAAGTCCAAAAAAATCTCACGTGGATATTTAAATTAATGGTTAGTAAATTAAGAAAAAGAGGTCCAAGTTCAGAGTAAATGAGTTACAGATGTCATATACCACTAATATCCCAAAGAACCTGTCTTGCAAGGATGTTTGCTGCATATTCAGAACTGCACACAGGAGTGGCACTTTCTTTGTGCCTGAGAAGCAACTACATCACGCTGCAATCCAAATTCAGAGTTGTTCAACCTCTTCAACAGCATTCATCACCTACCCTGCTGTTTTTTTTTTTTTTTATAGTAACACTGGAAACCACTTGTCGTTAAAGCCTCAGACACTGCAAATGGATACTGTGAAGAGTAATACAAATGTTTGCCTGCGTGGAGCCCATTATGAGACAGAGGCTCACACCTACAAGCAAAACCTTTTACTCATTTGAGACTTTTGCCTCTGTACATGATGGTTCCTTTTACCGTTACAGGATCTTCTAGGGGGTTTTCAATTTCTGCTTGACGCAGGAATACATTGCCTCGGCACACTCGCCACAGCATGCGCTCAAACATAGGGATTCGTTCACGGTTGATCACACCAGCCACAAACCTGTTAAAGGAACAGTATAAACTAAGCTCTGCAATGAAAAGCATACATAGGCTAGTACTCAAAACACTGACGCCTACTGGAGTTTAGCATTAGTCCGAAAGCTAAAAAAAAAAAAAAAACTTGTTTTTTAATTAGTTCTTTAAGCAAAATGGAAAGTCTTACAAAGGGACAGAAGCACAACAGAAACAACTGCACTATACCAAAAGTTATGACTGTTTAACAGAATTTAACTGATTAACACACACATATATATGCTTTGTATATAAAAATGCAAATATAATTAAAAAAATCATCGATCAGAGGAGAAGCAATTACATATAGACACAACTTCTGTACCTGCTACTGTTCATTTCAACAGGTCCCAGCAAGTTACATGCTAAGGATTACAGCAGATAAGGCTGCCATAGACTACCATGTTCTAGGTGGGCTTCAAGAGGACCTCACTGTTTCAAATGTCTGTGTCCAGAAAAAGAATTACAGACATACAAAGGAAGCCTGGAAGCAGCTAATAAGGAGGGTCCAGAACTATACAGTTACACAGTTATTTCAGAGTATTATGTACCAGAATAATTCCTGGATTCAAATAAAGCTGTGATGGCTCAGACTGTTTGAAAAAGCACTAGGAAAGGTTTACAAAGAAAAAAAAATAGTACAACTTTTTGTGCAGAGAAAAATGTCTGAAGCACAATCAGGAACTGGAAACTTAACTTATGTAGGAAAAAAAATGGAGACCAATAGCCAGTGTTAGACCAGCACTCATCTGCTAGTTCTGCAACAGCTGTGTTCCAAACAGCATGAACTCCATGGGTTGAACATTAGGCAGCAACCCAGACAAGTGCAAGACAGAAGTCTAAATTGTCATTACCCAAGTCGTAGTGGAGCACCTCTTCCCATCTCGCTTGGTTCCAAAAGTGAAGAGGATTCCTCCAACAGGTCTGGATCCGCCATCTGCTGATGATGCAATTCAGCCTGAATTCACAAATCAATTAATATCTAATGAAACTAGTTAGTGGCATGCAGGGAATGAGGAACCAGGAGACAGTTGTGAAATGGGAAAGAAAAAGAAAAGAAAAAAGAACACAGAATAGCAGAAAGAGAAATTAGAGGATAGAAAAGAGAGCAAGAATCACACAAGGAAGGAAAAAAACAAGAGGGAAAGTGGAATGGCTCAGCAAAGCTTCCACAATAGAAAGATCTGATGACTGCTGCAACAGAACATGGGGGCAGTGTGGTATATAAGTCTGAAGAAAGGCAGAATTTCCCCAAATTTATCAAGTTTTAAATACAAGTCATGTTCCTAAGAACCATTTTTTTTAAACGATACAAAGCAGACTGACAAACCTCACTCTCATTAGTCCTGAGGGGGGGCAGAGGGAATGAAGAATGAAGGGACATGCAGATTCTCTCTTCCACTATTCGTTCATTTTTCTGCATACCAGATGCAACAGGCATTTCTAAGAGGTCCTTGGATATTATATTTGCATGTGAAATAGTTCAGTAATCTATCCTACACAAATAGGAAGGATACTGCTCAGGTAAGTCTTCCATAGACAGCTTACGTGAGCTTACAGCAATATGCAACTTCACCAGGTTGCAGCCTTACAAGAAGTTATACAAGACCTGCCTATAAGCCTTCTGCCACACTTCAAAGCAAAGGCAATGCCTCATTTGTTTTAGAAACAGGTGATGCTAACCTGACTGATTCAACTTTGTAGCTACACTGATGCAGCAAGTAGTTAAGAGTCAGTAACAAAACCTGAAAGTATTGGATGGTAATTTTCTTCCCTGGCCATCAAAAGTTCTCCCTCCAGGGAGTACACATAATACCCAAGAACATTCTTTCTGATTAAATCCATTATTTTTTCCAGATATTTTACCATACTGACTTTACATGTTATTGCTAGACACACAAAATATGTTGCTTAAGGCAATTTGGTGATTTTTTTTTTGACCCCAGGCATTAAAATGGGAAGTAGCTTATATGTCATTCATTACAATTAATTTACAGCCTAAAATTCTTAAATTCCTAGGAACATAGCTTGTAAGTGTCAGCAGCTAAAGTCAGGAAGGATGTTCATACCACATCCTCTTGTGTGCCATGCTCATACTCCATTCAGAAGCCTTTGTCACAGTTATTTCTACCTCTGCAGCTTATATAATGAAATGAGGAAAATTAAAGAGTTCCTTAACACAAACAGAGGACCAAATTCTACCCTCTGTGGTACGCAGGAGGTGACCCTCGCAGTACTTGATATACTTGAAGGTAGAGTTTGACCCTAGAACATGTAAACTGTATGCACACATGCATGGCAGTCTTGCAAAAGTATATGGCAAGTTTAATAACTCAGCCACAGTTTCTCTATTCACACAGTAATTGTCTAATAATTTTAGCAAAAGATCTCTAAAACATTTTACTTGCACATCAAAGGGAAATATTTACCACAGGCAAAGAGAGTTTTTGCAAGGCTGACAAAATGCAGCTCAATTGCTTGTCCATACAAGCTTACAGATGTTACAAAAAATAATGGATTTCTAATTTACTTTAAAAAGCCAACATGGAGAAATTCTGATACTTTCATTTTTTAGTCAACTTGTTACAATACCCAATAAACTGAATTAAAATTTTGTTTTATAAAGAAGATAATCAAAATAAGCAAGTTTCCTATCCCAAACAAAACATACAGATCAAACACTCTAGTGATTATTTGATATCAAGATTTCAGGATATGGAAAGACAATGAGAAAAAGGTAAATATTTTAAGAGGCTTGTATTGTATTTATCAGTAGTCAAGATACTCTCTGTGATAATTCTTGAAAGGTGTGCATTAAACTAATTGAAGCTTACCTCATTTTCTCCAGATTTTAACATATAAAACATAAAACCAAAAAGATGCCACATGTGAAAAGTTTTGCTCCACCTCACTTGAGAAAGTAATTCTTATAAATGTTTAATATTACTCCCAACTCTTCTGGGGCTATGTGTCCTTTATTCAGGACACTGTATAAAACAAAAAAAAGTCCTGCAGAGGGGTTGGAATTACAAAATAGAACAGCTTAAATATAACAGAGCAAACCAGTTTTACAAAACATGCACTTACATACACAATAATTTATTCCATAGTAAGAAAATAAGTTATTTAAATTTATCTCTAAACTCCTTTGATTTGGTGATGGTGCCCTTTTTAGAAGGGGAACAGGATAGCAACACTGGTTCTGGAAGGATCAATTACATCAGTATTATGAGATTTATCAGAAATAAACAATTGAGAGACTATGAGGAAATGAAAGAGCTATCCATCTACAATGCAAGTAAACAAGAGTCTGCTCTGTCTAGAAATTTACTTTGAATAAGAGTTTTTAGTAGCAATGAGTGTAATATAAAGTTACTACAAAGCAGTTGTTTGATTTGTTTTAAAAAAAGAGTTGTTTGGGACCGGAAAAAAAACAAGCATTCACGTGATACTAAACAGATTATTAAATATTTTTAAATTACTTATTTTTCAGGCAGATCAGCACCTTTAATTTCAAGGCCTCAAAATACCTGTCATTTTCCCTATCCTTGCTTAGCCAGAAAACCAAATGCTACACAGCAGGAAGGCAGCAGTTTTGCTCTACAACGGTTCTAGATTGCTGTACGCAATGCATACAACTCAAGCTCCTTACAGTTCATAGAAACAAAACAAATTCCACTTTCACAAGAACTAAAAAGGGATTTATTTCACCCTCTAATTTATTAATCCAGAGCCCAGAAGGAAATGACAGATGTTAAAAAAAAAAAAAAAAAAAAAAAAAAAAAAAAAAGAAAAAAGAAAAAAAGCAGATGGTGAGAAGAGTTAAGAGGAAAGAAAGACAAGGGACTGCATGCCATTAACCATTACTTTTCCAGTCTTCTTTTACGTTCAGTCTAGGATGCTTATGGCAAAACTTTCAGAAAAATCTCTCCAGCTCATACTGCTCCTCACAAGCAAAGACAAGAAGACTGAGAAAAGGATCATAATCATCAACATGGTATGTTGAGACAAGAAATGGCTACTTTGACTAGAATGGACATAAAAAAAAACAAGCGAAAAAATTCTACCATTCCCCTTCCCCCACTGCACAAACTCTGGTAAGCATAGCAAATGCCACGCACAAAGTAGTTTGAGTAGTAAGCCATTTCTTGTGCAATTTATTGCTATGAACAGCACAATCTTAATTACAGGTTATTAAAGTCTTCAAGTGTTGAAAATACTGTGCAAATGACAGCATGAAGAAATGAAGCATGTAATATTCTGGGAAAATAGCTCGACTGCATAAGGCTCAAAAGTCCTGGACTAGTCAGAATCTCTCAGGTAGAACTGTTTAGTGTGAAATAAAGCAGTTTTACAGTTTTAAAACTTGTGTTGAATTTCATACATCAGGAGTTCAGTTTGCTTTTACATATAGCAGTATGGTTTATAATTTTGGAAAGATTTTGGTTTACAATTAGAAAAAAAAGAGTTATCAAACACGAGCAGTAGCATATATAAGTTTTCTTTGGCCAGAACGGTAAACTCATTGAAGTCTTATATTAGTACCTGTTATGTAGATGAATTGATGTAATTGTTTCAGAACTAAATAGATTTTGACCTTTAAATGTCAGTATGTTAATACTGTACTCAAAGAAAAACAGCAGCTAGTTCTCACCACAGAGGAGAGTAACTAAAAAAATGTAGACAGCACTAGCTGCACTTGGTTTTATTCAATATTCAGTTAGAACAGACAGGCAGTGGCACCTTAATGCAGCTAAGTGACAGATTATCAGGTTATCACTGTTTGTCCAGAGAGACCCAGTAACTTGTAAGTGGACATTCAACACTTGAAGATAAGTTATTTGTAATAAAACCAACCCCATTACCGATCACACCAGCAATATCTATGCTAGCAGCAGTTACAACTCATATTGGCACAGGAACAACCTCAGTGTCTCAACAGGCAGCAGCATCTTGCACCAAAAAAGGTCTGTTAGATAAACGGTCTGAAGTTTGCAGGAGCCCTGCTCTACTTGATTAAAGCCTTTGTAAATACCAGAAACCAGATTCATTAAGAACTCTCCGATCAAATCCTTGGATTGGAGGGAATTGGTCATGTACTGGGCAAGAGTATGTCCCTTCCCCTCCTAAAAGGCATGCACTGAAGTTTTAACAAAGAGCTTCTACAGTTTGAAATTGTTAAGCTTTAAGATGAAGGATTAAGCTTCTTCTCTCATCCAGGCTCTATGCCACTGTATCATGAATGGCATCAGAGAAGCTATTCTCAGGTTGAGAGAAAAAATTCACAGTGCTTCTGACATTTACTGACCTATTCGATCTTAGATAAAACACTGGAAGATTTTGAATGACAAACTTGCTCCAGAACTTACCTCTGAGATCTTCAAGGTTGATCAAAGGCCCAATAAAACCAAAGAAGTCCATTAACTTCAACGGTTTTTGTATTATGAATATAACGAGTAACCTCTGCGTAATAGTTCAAAGACTGAGGAGAAATTGATTGTAATATCTGTGTGTAAATGAGGTATGACTCTATTTATGCACATACATATCAGAGAAACCCTTATCCGTTGAAGAAAGGGCCCACTGTAGCACCAAATTTTTGTCTGTTGACATGTTTTAAGAACTACTAGTGCCTTATGTATTTTGCATAATTTTCAGACAAAGCACTGATTAACTGAAAAAAAAGTCATAAGATGTAAATTATGGGTAGCTATGTGTACTGCATGAAAATGGAAAAAAATTTAAGAAGCTTTCTTAAACAAAGTACAAAAATGACCCTGCAATCCAAAATAGCAACTAAAAATATATTTGAGATTAAAAATGGCATTCTGGGGGAGAAGAACCAGCTGCCTAAGTACTAATCCACTCCGGTATTCTGACCTCATCAAAGAACTGCTGAGTTTTGCGTAGTATAAATTTTAACTCTGTCAGCTCCAAGAAGTTCCTCTTCAGAGCTTCCTGGTTTGTGTTGATTTCTTTAAGCTCATTTTCAATTTTCTCAAAGTTTGCCTGTAAGATGGGAAAAGGAGAGAAAGAAAAAAAAAGCCCTTAAAATAATTCTGTAAATAAGTGCTATTAGACCTATTACAACAATATAGCAGACAAGACGCTTCATAATCATGTGCGGTCTACACACAATTATGGATGCTACCTTTAGTCTGCTATGGCACACACATCTCAGTCTGTGTCATTATCTTCAGGCAGCTTTAAACGTTCTGTGCTCAGCTAATCTTTTACAGACAGCATTTATACAGAGTGTTTTCCAAAATCATTAAACCCTGGATCAACTTTAACATAGACCCACCATAAATCATGCAGCTCCAACAATTTGAGGGGAATTTCATCCATTTAAATGAGTCAAAATTCAGGCTTTCAGTTCTAAAAGTATTTGGATAAATGAGCAGGTAAAACATAGATGCTGTTGTGAATTAGAGTGGCTAGCATTTTCACTGACAGCTGGGGACTACAACTAATGCATCTTTACCACTAAATGCTACAGTTATTTCTTAGTTTCCCCTGTTTTCATCTAAAATCAAATGCTATTTGGGCCTTAACACACATAATTACCTCTAAGTCAATCATGTCACGGGGAAAAGGTACTTCTGGGTTTTCACCAGTGTCCATGATGGGAATATTTGCCTTTTTAATCTCCTTCTCAACAAACCCTGGAAAGATAACACAGTTTTTCTTAATGCTAACCAAACATACTTCAACATCAATTTATCTCCATCTTAACCTCCATCTAGCCTGATCAAAAGCTGTGAATTCTTTCAATTCCAAGGTAGTCTTACTGGGTTAAAAATCATCTTTCAACCAGGAAATGAATCCTTGGAGGCAGTCTGTCTGACAAAAGATAGGAAGGCAGTCTTCACTTCTCCAGCCAACGCTTTGCTTTTTAACACTGGCTTACACTGGTAACACACAGGTTTAGCCTACTTTAATTTCTTCTATAAAAGCTATGGACCTAAAAGCTTATCAGAGAGTGACATACTTAGCTTTCGGTCCATTTCTTCACACCTCCTGACTTCATTAACAAATTTACGTTGGAATACATTCACATCCGGGTTCAACTGCAAAGAGAAACAAGTATCCTCAGCAATGTCCAAGCGTTGGGGGCCCGTCGGGAGCTGCACTAGCTCCACAGGGCACCAACTGCCCCAGAGGTGAACGAGCAGGCGCCTCTGTGGCCCGTCAGCTTCTCGCTGACGGCCCAGCTACGGCGAGGCCATGAACAACGGAGGCGGCAGCCACCGTTTGGGACGATTTGGGCATTTTTTTCACAGCGGCAGCTACTCACGTCGCGGAACTGGACCTTCCCCAGCTCGCCCAGCTCGCTGACACAGCAGTAGGCGGCCTCGGACTGCAGAAAGAGCTGGGCCAGGGTCATCTCCTCGCTGCGGAAGAGCTCCCCCATGGCGGCAACGTCCCCGCCGCGGCCTCTGCGGGGAACGGCGGTGAGCACCGGGGCCGGGCCCAGCCCGGCCCGCCGGGGCCTCCCTGGAGCGGGGTGCCGCCGCTCTCGCGAGGCCCCGGGCCCCGGGCCCCGGCTCTGGGGCCCCGAGCCGGCGGGCGCGGCCCCCCGCCCCGCCCCGGCGGGCCCCCCAGCCCCGGCGGGCCCCCGCCGCGGCGCCGCCACGTTACCTGCCGCAGCCCGCACGAAGCCCCGACCCGCCGCCGCCGCCGCCAGCTGATCCGCGGCGGCACCCGTCCCTGACGTCACCGCGGCCGCAGGGGCGGGCTCACGCGGGCACGTCGCCTAGCGACGGCACGCCTCGGTGACGCGCGGGCCGGAAGTGACGCGCCCCCCGACGCCACGGGTGGCGTTGACGACGTGAAGCGGCGGCGGGCGCGGCCGAGGCGCGAGGGCGCGGCCCGGCCCGGCCCGGCCCGCGCGAGGCCTCGGCCCGCGGCGGCGGCGGCGGCGGCGCCCGGAGGCAGGTGCGAGCCGCGCCCGCCGGCGGGGGAGGCGCGGGGAAGGCGCGGCAGCCCGGCGGGCCCCCGCCCTGTTCTCGCGCTGCCGCGGGGGTGAGGCAGAAGCCCCCGCGCTGTGGCCGCCACCTCAGCGTGGCGGCGTGCGAGAGCCTCCGGCTCCGGAGTGCCCTTAGCTTCTCCATCAAGCTGGCCTAAACCCGGAGTTTTCTCACTGAAGTCGGTGGAATGACGGGAATACGGAAAAAGGAGAAAAACAGGCCGCTGGGTGAGGTTCCTGTGTCATAGGAGCACGGTTCAGTGGACAGGCAAATCTCCGCAGCAGTCCGCAGGCCAGCTTTTGAGTACGGCACTTGGAAACCTAATGAAATACAAGAAGCCTCTCTGCAGATCAGGGGTTTTCTACACTTCAGTCTGTCAATGGAAACACAATTTTATGGAAGGGAGGCCAAAAATCATAAATTAAATAAATTTAAGTTAAACTATGCAAAACTCCTAAGTACATTTTCTTCGAGTGTCCTTGAGTGAATGCTTGATCTTTTTTTATGGTTGAAAGAGGAGTTTTTGCAATAGGGAAAATACGATTTAACCACAGATATTCCCCCCCCACACAACTGTTTATTCTGAAAGCCCCTAGTTGTACACAACAAAAAGGAGATGTGATGCCTCTTAGGAAATTGGACAGTCATTTGTCTCCTGTGGAGCAGACGATACTAGTTATTGTTGTTACGTGTTGATTTGTTATGCTTTGGCAGAAGGAGCACTGATGGATGTGTGAGTGCTGCTCAAACACAGAAAAAAAAACAGTTTAAGCTCTAAGAGCTCCCCTTATGAGACAAAAGACCACAAGCAGATATGTACAGTCAGATAGAGCAGTGCCAGCAGACAAAGACATCACATTGGTCAGCATGGCAGGCTGCAGTCGTAGCGAACTACACCCTGCTGTAGCAAAGTCAGCATGTGTTAGTGAGCAAGAGCTGCATTTAGAGAAATGGCAGTAGTGGTACAACTGTTAATACTCTTTTTATTTTTATTCAGATATTTGACATAATCTCTGAAACTGATTATGAATGAGTGAGCAAATTTGGAAGATTAAGTAACATCTATTTGTTGGAGCATGAATTTGGTGCCTGTGAAATGCCTTGCATTGTTAGTGGCCCGTAAGACTGAATTCTCCTTGTATGTGGGATGCATCTAATAGTGGGGAAATCTGTGCACATATTGCACCTTTTTATCCCAGTGTATTTGTCCCCGGGTTTCCTGGAGACAAAGGGAGTAATTTTATTTCTTTTTCTCTGTTCAATGCATTTCCTGTTTACTTAAGCTAAGGTATAAGTACAAATTGTTTCAATTGCAATCTGCCATTTTTTTTAAATAGAAAATCTGTCCACTGCATGCTGAGGTCATTGCTCATTTCAAATAGGCACTAAGCAGCTGTGTTTTGCTGTGTATAAAATTAATGAGTTGAGCAAAGTTTCTGTCAGTCACAGGAACTTCCACATACTGAAGTGTAAGCAGATGCTGCATATTGTTTTCCTTTGTTATCCCACATACATCTTTTTCTTTAAAGCTGAAACATGCTAGTCTCTGATTGCACTCTCTCTTCCATGTCCCTATAAAGCATTTGACAGTGGTGCTATAAAATTGATGGGATATTGGAATAAGCAGTAATATCTAAGGCACAGTCTAAGCATAGCAAATCCAAAGACCAAACTATATCTATCATGCAACTACAAGAGCAGCCAGAAATCATTCTGTCTTGAAGAGACTGAGACAGCTTTCTCTCATCCTGTTTTCAAATCAGTGTTCAAGCTCCAAAGGGAAGGCTGTAGTTTGCCACCTGTTGGCCCTTCCTGGTATGCCTCCACGGGAGAAAATGGCTGAAATGAAATTAGTCCTAACATAGAAAATTAGTCATCGCATTTTAGCTTGGGGTGTGATCGCTACATGCACAGCAAGCATAGAGCATAGCACTTGTCTCTTCTGCTAAATATCAAGAACAAAAATAAGTTCCTGTTCTGTCATTTTATCTCTTTCTGTCTTACATATGCAGCCTTCTATTTGATGTTTTTGTTGTTACTCCCAAATGGGGAAACTAAAGCACAGATGCAGCACTGAAATCACACAGGGGATTAACAGCAGAACTAGAAAGAGAATACTGTTCTGCTTGCTTCCTGTACTGTGTATTAAACTTCACAACAGATATCACTGGAAGTCTGCTCTGAAGCAGATATCCCCAGTGAAAAACAACTGCAGAGCCTCAGTGCTGTCTGGCAGAAATGAGGGTTTTTTTGCATGGGACTGACTCATCAGCACCAAACACTGGAAATGAATCCTCAGGAAAAGGTACCTCCAGGATAAAAAATAATGTTAGAAAAGCAAACTATTTTTAATATATGACATAATTGTGCTTTGCAGCCCTCACTATGTATATTTACTGATGCACAGTGAAACCAATCTAAATCAATGCTGTACTTGGTTAGAACAGCATCAACAAGCAAGCTGTCACATGGCAGAGAACAGTGGAGCCCTGAAAGTGCTGATTGTAGTAAGCATTCATCATTAAACAATGATCCTATGCATAAGCTTGTGCGTAGTGGGTTTCCCAGCTTGTGTGCTAGGAATTGAACATTTCTTCCAAGACTGTCTTGAGTGAAGAGACTGTGAGACTGAACAACCCAAATATTGTATGGCATTCATTTTATTTGCCAAAATCTGTGGCAAATTGCAAGGGCAGGCATGATCCTGTTCTGAGGCAGCAGGTACTGAATATGAATTGCTTGTTGTCAAGGCTACAGGGCAAGAGGGAAACTGCAACTTTCCCACTCTGTCCACAGATCTTCAGCTGAACCTGGAGAGGTTTTCTGCTGCCCGAGGCAGGAGACTTCACAGTGCAGCTGTATCCTTGGGAGATTTCTTTGGCTGAGCCAACACCAGAAATAGTGGAAGGATCCCACCCAGAAGTTACTCTGAAGATTTGAATTTTGCTTCTTCACATTCCTGTGCTTGGTCCAACTGAGTTGTTGGAGATGATCTTTGATACCACCTCTCAAGTATCTTTTAAGCTGATGGTAGTTCCATAAGCCATAAGTTTCTGCCAGTACTGTACAGGACTCTGTAAATTGCATTGTGTTGATACCAAGGTTAAGTTAGTAAAACAAGGTTAATTTCTTCCCTGTGTTTTCCAAACCAGTGTTTACACCATTAAGTTCTGAAATAATATATATATATATATTTTACCAATAAAGCCTTATGCAGTAGAGTATATTTGAGTATTGCTTACAAGTACATTTTTGCATGGCATATGTTGAAGTAGATCCTACACATAAAAGACTAGTGGCTAGATTTGTAGATGAATAGAGGATTGTGGAATTGAGATAGCTGCTCCTAGGTGGGACTGTCCAACTGCTTCAGTTCATGAGTGATTATATTTGTTCTTTCTATACTAAACGCATAGAGTTGTGATGCACACTATGTACATAATGTACACACCTGTTGTGCATATTAACATACATACTTGCAAATACATATTCACGCATATGGGAGCATGCATTTTTATGATTCAGAAATTAAGTACCATAACTCTTCAATCCAGATAGTAGTCTTTCTTTAAAATATTGAAAATCAGGTCCTCATAGTGCTGAAAAAAGTGCTAATTATTGGAAAAAGATCTGAATTTTCCAGCTGAACTTCTGCACTGATGTGTGCGCTTATTTTAAACCAGCCTTCCTTTAATGTATACAGCTGTGCTGAGATAGGGTTTCTTTCTTTTCAGCAGCTTCCTGAGCCATTTACACAAGGTTTTTGTTTTTTCCTTTCAGACAGATTCCTTGGAGTTTTGCTTAAGTACCTTTTAGACTTATGGTAAAAGAAGTTGTTGGAGTTTCAGAGCTTTGCATTCCTCACTGAGTTATGCTTGTGTTTGCATGCAAAGCCGTCGCCTCCCCTCCAACTATTTTAATCATTTCAGAAAGGGTGGGACATCAGGCATTTGGCAGCGGGCTCCTTTTATATAGCTGAGGTGGAGTCAGCCAATGACCTGCAAGCCTGGAAAATTTTGCAGGGCAGTTTCACTGGACAGCTTTGCAGAGCCGTGCCATTTGAATTTCAGCACAGACATCCACACACTGTGCTCTCCATTTCTGGCGTGTCTCCCAGCAGAGTTTAGCTGAGGCTCGGGTTTAGTTTTCCCTCCTCTCTCTCCTCCTTGCAGTGACAGCTTCTCCAGGCTCTGCTAGCCAGGACTCCCAAGCAATCATGGAGGATACCACTTTGCAAATCATTGAACCACCAACTGCCTCTGAGGCCTCAGAAGAGCAAGTGCCAGAGGAACCCATCAAATCAGATCAGATCAATGGCGTGATGGTGCTGACCCTTCTGGACAAGATCATTGGAGCAGTGGATCAGATCCAGCTGACACAAACACAGTTGGAGGAGAGACAGCAAGAGATGGATAGCGCAGTGACCAGCATCCAAGGAGAATTGACCAAGCTGACAAAGGCACACACCACCACTAGTAACACCGTGAATAAGATGCTGGAAAAAGTGCGCAAGGTGAGTGTCAACGTGAAAACAGTTCGGCAGAACCTGGAGAAGCAAGCTGGGCAGATAAAGAAGCTAGAGGCCAATGAAGCGGAGCTCTTGAAGCGCAGGAACTTCAAAGTAATGATCTACCAGGTAAGGACCTATCCCAGATCTTTTTTATGTTTTGTTTCCATTGCTAAGGGTTGCATTGCAATGCATGGTCCACTGCTTTCCCAAATTTCCCTAGTCTGTCTAGTGTTCCAAATTGAAGTAGGTCCGAAATGGTGCTCTTGTTCATGTTTTAACATTGTCCGTATATTCTGAGACAGCAGGTTTGATACAGTTGCTGCATATGATAGATATAATAGGACTTTTAATGAGGATAGTGAGAACGGTGCTACACACTCACTTCAAAAGACCATAAGTGTCAAAATATCTGAATTGTTGCTTAATATAAAAAAGCACAAGAATGTTCTGGGTTCTGGAAGGGGAAATTGGACTTTTGAAGTCTTTTCTATTTGAGAGGCAATGTGTATCACTACACAGAGAGTGCTACTACTTCAGATTTGTGGCATGCACCTTACAACAACACGAGACAGTAACCCCAGCCTGAGGGATGTTCTCACTGACTAGGACAGATAGGGTCTGCCTTTGCTATTTGTTTGTGCATATTGCCAAGTTCTTTTGTCTGTAACCTGCAAGTCTTGAAGTTTCTAGTTTTTTTATTTCAGTTTACTGCTTTGGTTTGCTTGATATTCAAACCTGCACCTACACTAAGCATTGGATTTTCCTTTAATATAAAACAAGAAAAGAAATAGAAATATCATTTTTCTATCTCTTTTCTTGTCTAGAGTTAGCCTTCCTTACCAGAGCAAACTCTCATAATGGGTCATAGGGAAAAAGTGAGTGAAATAGTTAATGATTCAGTTAGAAGCTCTGTGTTAATAATAGACAATGTCGGGGCAAATAGAGAAACATCTAGTGCTGATCACAGTAAAAGAGGGAAGAAAAACAAACAAAAAAAATGAAACCACTTCCTACTAGTTTGAAAGGAGAGCTGATCATAATAGGCTCAGGAATCTAGCGAGTATCAGGGCCTGTATAACTCTGATTCAGAGGTTAAGCATTTGTAGTTTTATCATGCCTGAGAGGCTGAAATACTTGAGCATGTTGACATCATGCAGACAATCTAACTAGTTTTATATATATATTTACTGGAAGCTCTTTATATCAGGCTTTGGGGAAGCATAGATCTATCCATGGAAAAACAACATAGATCTCTGTGTGCACTGCAGAAGCAACAGGCATTGCAAAACAAGAAGAGAGAAGGGAATTGTTTAAACAGAACATTCCTTGTGGGTTATGAAAATAGGTAGGAAATTGGAAAACTTCTAGTTCCTTTCAAAGCATCCTAAGTACTGGGAGATTGTCGTTTTGGTTTATTATTGCTCATGAATATTGAGTAGCATTTTTCTTAAGGAAACAATCATGCTTCTAAAGGAAAACAAAAGCAAAACTATTGTGATAGACGATTGCAGTGAGGACAGAACAACTGCTGAGTGAATCAATTGAGAACAGACTATGGCAAGGACATTGTGTATCATAAAGTAATTAGGCAAAAAAATCCACAACAAATGATTTGTAATTCAGAACAATTTCCTAGCATGGAATTTAGTGTGATTTGCATGTGAGGCTAGACAGCACAAGTGAGAAATTCTCGAGTTGTTTCATGTGAAATGAAGCCTTTTGCACAAGTGAAAACCCTTACCCTTATGCAGGAAGTCTGAGTTACTAAGGGTAAATGACTGATCTTGCTCTGAGGAGGCAGGAGACGTGGGAGCAAGCTTGCAGATTTGTGACAGACGCTGCTGACACAAATTAAGCTTTTCTTTTGGCAGAGAAACTCTTGATTATCTCTTAATTTGGTGAATTGAAAAGCAAAATCCATGATTGGGCTTTTGATGCATGAATACTAGAAAGACGTGGGCAATAATATTATTAATATGTCTGAATAACAGATACCTTTGCATTTACTACTTTTGTGCTGCATTAAGATGCCGAAGACAGACCCATATAATGAGACTTATGATTGCTGTGCAGGAAACAGAGAGAATACCCTGGAAGAACTTGGTGTATTTTTGCAGTCCCCTGCAATAGTGTAATCACTTTTCCCCACATACAATGGAAATAAAGATTTTGGGGTAACAGAGAATGTTCCTAAAGGGTATCACCCCATGGTCTTTCTCAAAGTGTCTCCTGCTGGTTTCTGGTGTGCCTATTTTTACCATTCCCAAAACAATAATTATCATTTCCTCTACAGAAAATTCGTGATTATTTAATAGTTACATTATTCTATAGTTTGCACTCCATAAAATGTCATTGCTTAATTTTCATTGTGCAGAAACCTGGATAATAAGGCTTTGTGTAAGGAAAAATAGTGGATTGTGTACAGGAATCTCTCTGATTTGTGGAAACTTTTTATTCTGAAGAAGGTTAAATATTTGGAGGATTTGAGGAGTTTTACTTTTGTTTAGGGAGTTTCTATTCTGCTTTCTTTTTTTCCTTAGAGAGACAGGATTTTTAGAGTTTGTTTCTTACTGTAATAATGGAGATGTCATTCTTCAGAAATTACCAACTCAGTCTGACTGTGTGAACAGCACTGCATATTTGCAGAAACATCAGGTTACAATTCTGTGTCTTGATTTATTCGTATGAATATTTTATTACAATCAGTAATTCTAGGGACATCAGTGAAAAGAATGATATTTTGTTTGGGATTTTGCAAAGCAGATAATACTAATGCTTTTAAGTATAAAACTATTCAGAAAGAAGGGATATTTTTGTATGTACATTTTAAAGGCCTTTATCAGATCAAAGATTATATTCTGTCACTTTATTAATATCGAACAATGCTATCCCTTGCAAGAAGCCTTGTTGATTACTGTGGGATTACACGTTTAGTAATATCTTTCTGTGTTTAAATATTAGCAATGCTGAAATATTTGCAATGTATTAAGAGTCTATGAAATAAAAACTTCATGATGGGCTCCACCCTAGGAAGTTTAAATCTGGACATTTTTTTTTCTCTGTGTCTATCCTAAAAAAAAAATTACAAAACAACACTTATCTAAATCAGTAGTCCACTTCCCAAGATACCACCACCTGTCAAAGGTTACACTTGGTACTCTCGTGATTATTTAGTTAATTCTGTAATTGTGAGCAATGTTGTTATTAATTTCTAACTCAGAAAAAGCTGCCTTTGAAAAGCTGTGATTAACTTTCGTGCACGATTGCATTTTCTGATGCTATAGGTTAAAAATGCAAATATTTCTTGGTCTTCTAGAGAAGAAAGGGAAACTCAGATATTTGATTGTTCTCTCAGCTTTGGATCTCTAGCGGTTATGAACAGAACTATTTCAGGAGTGCAGATATCTTTTTGGCACATTGTAAGATCAGTCTGCATGCAAGAGTTCTGCTATCTGTTAGTTTAGGACAAAAAGAAAATAAAATTTTATTCAGGGAAAGCTTGACCTGTTGAGATGAGTCTAAAGCACATCTCTCTCTCTCTA
Organism: Rhea pennata; assembly: GCF_028389875.1. Lineage (NCBI taxonomy): Eukaryota > Metazoa > Chordata > Aves > Rheiformes > Rheidae > Rhea > Rhea pennata. Next base: position 577,603 of record NC_084688.1, read on the forward strand.
GTTTCAAAATTTTGGGGAAAAATGCAGTACTGAAAATTACTTCCAGTGGGTCCTGCTAAGGTCAAGGCACAGAGTGAAATGTCTACCAACCATTACTTGCAGTCACATATATATATATATACACTTGCTTTCTCACTTGCTCACTCTCTCGAATACTCTTACCAGATTTTGTCCAGCGCTGGTCTGATTTCGGTCGAGGTAAATGTTTTCATATTGACTTAACTTCAAAGGGGATTAGATTGATCCTTGAGAATAGCATTAAGAAAAATAAAGCAAATCCCTTTCAAATTACCACATCTTTGAGTTGTAAAAATTAGTCTACCAAAAGAAAAGATGACAGACTTTTGACAAGCTACTAAGTATATAGAAGTGCAGCATTCTTAGCATAAGGGAGACTTTCCTTCCTAAAGAATTTGATGTCAAATGACTACGTGCACTTAGTAGCAGCACATATGAGCAGAGCTCTGCAGTAGTTGCTTTGTGCCTTCTGTCCTGGACAGAGAATTTACTGATTTTGATACTTGCTTTCAGAGAATTTAAGACACTAAAGTGTCAAATTTTGTTAGTCTATTTGCTAATAAAAAAATAAAGCAACTTCACCCCAAACCTCCTCATTTTTAGGATATAAGAAATCTGGTTCTGGGTACTATAGCTCGTGATGAAATAATGGATGACTAATGTAGCCTCTGCTCTAAAACAAGACAGTGCCGCATTCATTTGAAAGAACTGTTTATGTCAGTAGTTATGTAAGCATGGAATTTGTCCTCTAAATATTTTTTGACAATTAAACTTATTCTTACAAATGCCAAAGGCCTGATTTTCTTACAGTCAGACTTCTAAATGCATGTAGCACACACTGCATAAATTAGGTGTTGAGTTTCTAAAAAGCGTGGTCATTTATTCTGGGGCTTATGTGAGAGCTGAGCTCTGAGGAAAATCTGGCTCATGATGTACAGCTTCGTCTCTTTGAGAGAGACTGGGGATGGCAGCGCGAGGGCTGGGCTGTTCTGGCACTGCCAGACCCAGGGGACTCCCCAGTTTTTTGCTTGAGGCATTCTGGCCACATCACTTTCAGGCAGACCTGCTGGAGTCCATTTTCAAAGTTTTAGGAGAATTCCAGGAGACATCTGATCTGGTTGTTATGGGTAGTGTCTTTAGTTTTGTAGGGGGCAGAAACAGTCCAAAAACTCCTGCAAGACTTCTGTGCTCTTCAGGGAGGATCTCGCAGCCACACAGAGCCCTGCAAGAAGTGAAATTTCTCTGAGAAGGGCCAAGTGGCCACTACAACTAGAAAATGGATTGTGGCTGTACAATGTGTGGGTTAGGTAAGACTGTATGAGGAAATATAAATAACACAGCTTGGCTTTTGTGCCTCGAGTGGGCCTTATACGGACGAGAGGATTGTCAGTCGCGGGCAGAAGGAATGAATTTTGAACCCACAGGTTAACACAGCAGATTTAGAAGCCAAACCGGAACTCCATCATTACTAGACCTGTGCCCCTCTAATGAGTGTGAAAAGTACGTGAGCGAAGGGAAAGAGCCGGATGACTAAAATGGGGTAGGGAGTACAGAGAGGGAGTACAAAATGAGTCCATGTACTGCAGTGGCTGAACCGACCCTCTCCCGGGCTGCAGCCTGTTCTCCAGTTCCTAAACAGTATGTCAGCTCCCCATGAGCTATGATTTTTAAGTTGCTCATTCTCAAAGAAAAACCTTATGAGCTTAATGAGAGCAGAAAGTTCATGGGAGTCAACTTGATCTGCAGTCATGAAAAACAGCCTGTATGGATTACAAACACTTGAGTTCAATGGAGTTTGCTCAACTGCATTAAATAAAGCATTAAATAAACAGAAATTTGATATAAAATTGGAATTATAGTACTGGGGATTGGCATGGGCACTAGACACCCCCTTTGTGCTTCTCCTGCAAGACTAGTTAGTTTTATGCGCGTAGGACTTTTCTGTGTGTGCACTTAGAGTCCTGGTCTGTGCTGGGAGCAATGCTGTATATAGCATCAGTTCTTTTCAGGGGCTCACGGCAGGGATTTTCATCGCACCAGCTGGTGTTTTCTGTATTTGTTATCTAATAAGACTTTATTGTAAAGACTAGTTTCATTTTGCTGTGAATCCACTCAAAAACAACTCCCTTTGTATCCACAAACATTTCTTATCTCAGGTTTAGTAGAGAATTACTATGTGAGCATTTGGCTGGTGGGTTTCTATATCAGCAACCTGCCAGATTGCAAGAAATGCCTCATCCAGTGACAATTCTGACATGAGTGATGGGGACAGAGTATGCCTCACAGTACTTTATTTTATTCTGTTCTTAAGAGTCATATGATAGAGAATCATGAAGCGTTTGTTAAAAAAGATTGAATCATGCAAACTGATATCCATTAATTAAAAGTTAGTATTGTTCATCTCTGATCTTTTTTCTTTGTTGCTGGAATATGAAGGTGTCAGTGCAGAAAGCTATTTTATCTGCACTTCTGATTGCCTGCTTTTAGTCATAAAAATAGCAAAATTAGAGGTGAAAAAATGTCACCTCGTGGGAAGAAGAGAAATATTGTTTGACTCATTCCTTTGGGTTGCAGCTCTGAATTCAGCTGCATGTTCTCCATCCATTGTAAAGGACACTAATTTAGAGAAGGCTCAAGATAATTCACAGAAGGTTGTGCCTCTAAAAATGTCAGACTGTTGATAGCTCTACCTCCCAGGATTTTTCACAGTGCAGATTATCAGTCTTTCTACCCATAGACAGTTCTGGAGCATCGATTTCTTTGTCGCAGCTCAGAAGCAATTGTATTAATATTTTATTGCTCAGGTATTATTTATAAGCAGTTAGTGCCAAGACTCTTGCTGAAGTCCTTTTACCATTATAGTTCTGTACTGAGCTGTGCAGCAATAAATTATCTCAGAGAAAAGAGCCAGGGGCAACAAGGCTACTCAGCCACTTGGGATAAGGTTAGATTGGGTGTTTAATGGCTCATGAAAATAAAACTAAAGGCTCATATTCTTTCTAATCACGTATCTGTCTCTTAGGTATCTCTTGTGCCTATCAGTAGTGAATCTAAGCATCTGTCTTCCGTCATGTCTGTGTGATGCCACTGAGGCCACTGCACCTAGGAGCATAATAAAGTGCAGGATTTGCCCCCAGCGCTCACTGTCCTCTGTGGCTGGAGTGCTGTAGTTTCCAATGAGATTATGACTAGTTTTTTTCCTTTCTTAAGATAAGAGCCCTTAACGAAGATAAACTAACATGTCATGGACATAAAGAGGGAAGAACTTTCCCACAACTGCCTATAACTCAGCTGGCAGATCCAGGATTAGAAACTGAAGAATTCAAGAGCCCAGTCTGTGCTCAGACTCGGTCTCTCTCAGGAAAGACACAGTGCCGTTGCTGGCTCCAGTGTTACCGTGCATGGGAATTTGAGCCGTAGATGGTAAAAGCTACTTAGTGTAATAGGCCCGCAGAACACCAGAAGGGATGTGAGTATTGTGGGAGAAGTAGTATTCCTGCATATTATCTACATATCTTCCATTTTATTTGCTTCCCATGGTTTTGTATAAATGTGAGTCCTCTGCAGTTGGCGTGTGTCCCTCTGAGCCCTTCAGCATTACTCAGAAAACAGGCACTGAGCTTGTGGGTGACTCACAGCACTACCACTCCGTTTCAGTGAGCCCAAACTCAGTCTAACAGAGGCATTTTTCCAAAGAGCTTACTGCTAGAACTAGGCGACAGACTTTGTGAAATTCAGGGCCATTCCTTCATCCTCACTGAAGCTGCTCATTGCTATGCTGCCCTGAAACGTGACGTACTGTCCATATATACTGATGAGTGGAGAACTCAGTAAGTTCCACTCTCTGATGTACTGTCATGTACATGTGACCAACGTAAAGCATGACGCTGCCTCATAAGCTTTTAGGCGACATGCTTAGTCCTCTTTTATTCTATGGGATAATGTCCTCTTGGTTCTGCAAGATTTTCTACAAGTTATGAAATATCTGAAGAACTGCGGGTCTGCTGCCCAGCTGCAAGATGAGACAAAGACCAGAGACAAAGATGTACAATGTCAGTGAAAGAAAATCAAATATTTAGAATAAAAAGTTTCAGGATGTTTAGTCTGCACCTTTTTTGTGAGGATGCAAATGTCAGTTGATATCAGTGCTGATCTATCTGTAAATGCATACTCCACCTTTATTGGTTTGCTGTTCAGAAATAGCCCTGGAGTTATTAATCAGATGTGACAGGTTTATCCGGGAGGAGCAGTTCTGAGAGCAAAGCCAGTTGTACAAACAGGCTGATAACAGGATTGAAACATTTTTCTTCTGACTCACAGTTAGGCAAAAGCGCTTTTCCATACACAGCCTCCTTCTTTGTATGGACTCCCTGTGCCGTTCCTCCCTTGCCTTTCACCATCAAATTTGAACTAGCTCCAGCATCTGCATCACTCTCCTCATTCTCACCAGCTAATGAAGAAGATACAGCCTTTTCGAACATAACTTCCAGGACACAGAGAAACTAGATACGTTTGATGGAAAAAAGGCACCAAGATGATTGCGCAATATGCAGACTTGCAGAGGGTAGAAGGACTTCTGGTGGTCAGGGCAATATACCTGAGAATGAACTCGTTTATCCTTTCAGCATTTACCTGCTTCCCAACCTCTTTTACTTTTTCTCCTCAAATCTTTGAAATCTTTCCCTTGGTCTCAGCAATATCCTACCAGTGACCTCTCACTACAGGAATCAGTAGGTTTCTATTAGGAGTCAAAGGTTCTCTTTTTCTGGACCTTCTCTTTGTGACGCTATTGGAGATTAAATCTGTCAGGTTTTTTAAAATGTAAGAATCAAGGCTCTGCCTATAGCATGTAATGAGGTCAATTTTATATGCAAGCTGCTGAGTAGCCACTCCCTGTCCTCAGGACATGCATAGCAAAGGAGAGAGGTGTTGGTTTTGCAATGGGCATGTTAGCTGTGTCATTGGGTATAGACGTTCGTAAGCCGCTAGGTATTGTCAGTATCCTGACAAAACCAAAAGGATGGAGTTTGGGGATCAAACTCTGCTTTCTCGATCTCCTAGCTCATGTATTTAAATTAATAGACAATTTTTTTATCATTGTCTTTTCATGATCTTCTGCATATAAGCAAACTGCGTTCAGCAAAACCACAACAAATTGGAAATATCTTGAGAACAGCTGAAATTAAATAGCTCGTTGAAGAGCATTGTGGAAAGAGAGCAGAATCTGACTCTATGAGAGCACTCAGCATAAATATACCTGATACTATTGAAGGGATTCTGTATCTCCTAGGACCTGCAGGGATTAGAGGAAGATACTCTCCTTCTCATAAATCTTTGCTGGCTGTCTTTTCTGTCAAATTATGCTATCTAGTATATGTGTTTACTAAATCATACCAGTATGCTTTTTCTATCTGCCTGTTCTTACGCTAATCTGCACTATATCTGTTGGCAGTATTCCTGATGAGGTTGGCCAGTGGGGAACAGGGAAGTTCTTCCATTGTGCTTTCTTTCCGCTGGCCATTGAAATTCAGTTTTCCTCATCTTAGCCTGAGAAGATCCAGAATGTGCCCTTTGAGCCTTCGCCAGAGAGTGCCCTCTGAGCCTCCTTCAGGATCGATTCCCTCTGAGCCAGCGCCGCAGAAAGTGCCGTGGCCCAAACCAGCGAAGACGTGAAAGGGGACAGCAATTTTAGGGCCTCAGAAGGAGCATCCCCTGAAGATTGTTTTGGCCCTCTTCTTCTGAAACTCTGAAAGCTGCTGATTCCACAGCCTTTGCCTTCAGCACCTATTTGCGGCTGCTACAATCCTTTAGATCTGCAAAGCTGATACTTTTAGTTGGCATAATGCCTCTGCTTATCGACTAATCTGCTTACAGTTTGCTGCATGCTGCTGCTGTAGTTTTAATGTATGGTGAGGAGCTGTAATCTCCTCTTGGGCTCAGGGGACTTGTCTTACACTGCCTCTTCCATCAGAGAGAGAGTAATTGTTGTACAGCTTGCACAGAGGACTAGCAGCCAGCGGGAGATGGCTCTGCTAAAGAGTCATTTTGTGACTGGGCAAATCCTACCCACTTTCTGAGTCTCAGTTTCTCCCTCTGAAATACAGACCTGATATACCTACCTCTTCAAACTTGTTGTAAGGTCTAGTTTATAAGTGTTTGTGAAATGGTTTGAAGTTGTTATTTTAAATACATAAACAAAAGGCAGAGAGCATAAACCGCATGATGTCAAACTAAACCTATCTCATGCAGACAAAGCAGCGTCCATTTCTGTTCAGTAACAGGCCACATGCTGCCTCTGAGCATTAGGAGTTACACTTCTGCCCACAAACTGGAGATGGTAATGACTTTGACTGCTGTTTATCTAATGCTTATCTCAGGCCATAAGGGCCACTGGTAACAGCATGGTGCCCTGTTACTCTTTTTTTATTTGTGGCTACTGGAGAAAATACCTTAAATTCCAATTGCCTGCACTTTGAGTGTTCATTTACACTGATGGATGACATGCCCAGTCAGAATGGCTGTGTATTACGGCCACGTTGTCTTGATAGAGAGAACCCCTCAAGGAACCAGGCAAAGGTGAACTGAACCCAGCAATCCAGGTGTGGGGGAGGCTGCCAGTGTCCAAGGGCAGTGGCAAGATTAAAAACATAACAGCTACGTTTTGTGATATACTAAGAGAGTCAGAAAGGGATTCTAATCTGAAAAAAAAAAAGTCATTTCCAACAAGAAGCTAAAGAAAAAAGCACAACCTTCTGTTTTTTCTGTGCCAGACATCTTAATCCTTGAGCTCTGTTAGGCTGTGGGTGCTTATCAGCTTTGTTGCTGTTACTATATGAAATAACTGAATCCTCCTTCCCTTGACATTGGGGGAAGGTCAGCACAGAAAAGCGTCCTTTAAGGACTGGCAGAGTTAAGCAGTTATTGTGCAGTTATTGTGTCAGTGGGAGTGCAGAACTGTTGCTTCTCTGGCAAGGCATGGTTTGGGTGGAATGTGGTCTTCTGCCCAGATGCCTTCGATTCCTTCCTCAGCCTCCCCCAGGCCACAGCTCGTCTGACCTGCGCCGGGTAGGCAGAAGAAGGGCGGGTAGGCTGCACAAGGTGCTGGGTCACAGCAAACTCAAGCTTACTAGCAACAGTGGAAGCTCAGCATCAGCCCTTTGGGGTCTTAGGAGAAAAGGGGATGTGAGCTGGTAACGCTCTGCATGTTACAGTTGCATGTCAAGAAACTCAACTTGCTCCTCCGGGCAGGTGGTTTGTGTTACTGCAAGTGTGTAAAAATAACCGAACAAAATGAACTGCAGATGTGATTAGCATGCACGGGTGAAAAATATTCCATTAAATCTTCAAAATGAAGATCAGCCTCACTGAGAGCTTTTGGACTTTGCTTTTTCACACACTGATAAGATCCGCTGTTCAACAACAATCCATGAACCCTTCTAGAATTTTGGGAATGTTCCCCAGATTTGTCCGAGATTCTGCAATACTTTTGCAGTTCTTCTAGGCTGGGAATGCAGCTCAGCTTTGTGTCTCATTGGCCTTTTATATGACAAGGGAAGTGTTTACATGTGTTGTAGCAACCAGGCGGTATGTACATGACCATAAAGGGGCTGACTGGGTGACTCACCAGAAGGGAACTCAGGATGGAAAGCAAAGTCAGATAAAAAGCCCACTTAATGTAGCAAAGCAGAAGCTGATCTGTCCAACAAATTTAATAGCTTGGAACTGTTTGAAATAGAATGAAGACAAAGTGGTCCAACACCCCTGTCAGTTTGGTGGCAGTGTTTGAAGCTCGGTGTTGATGCCATGAGCCCCTCCTGGATTCCACACAATTTCCCAACTGAAGGGCTGATAGGCTCATCAGCTCTGTGAGTAGGGAAGGAACTTCCCAAAGTAAACTGCTTCCCCACAGATGTCTGTGCTGAGAGGGACGATATAGTATACGTGCTGCAGACTATGAAATGGATGGGGGGGGGTGACACATTGTAAATGTGTAAAACAAAAACAGAGCATTCAAAGCTAAATCAAAGCTGAATCCTCCTGCAAAACCCATCATATTGGAATGAGCTGATTGCTCAGTCCTCACACACACAGACACCCATGTTTCCTTCTCCTGGGTGTGTTTGTGCTTTGTGAACATAGCAGGAAGATTTTTTTTTCCTACTAGGATAAAAATCTTCTAAGAAATTTTGTTTGACATCTGCCTTTGTCCCAGCTGGATTCAAGCTGTCTTAGAGAATAGAAATGGCTTCTCTGCAGATTGGGAGCCAGGAACTGAACACCCCAAAATGCAGGAATGCCAAGACCCAGGGTTTTGGACTCACCCATGACAAGGGTCAGTATTTTCCTAGTAAAAATAGATTACTTGGAATGCCTGATGTTAAAAAAATGTGGCTCATCTGAATGAGTCATGAGTGAAATAAGTCCACACATAATAGCGCCCTGGCCTGAGCAGGGATTTGTGTAGCAGCCACCCCTCGACTCGGGATCGTTCGTGATTGTTCAGCAGGGTCCCATTGTCCTTACCGCAGGCCGACAGGGCTGAGTTTGCAGTTGCTTTTCTGTGGAGAGGGACCTGCAGCAACACTTCTCTGCCCAAGCATGCCTGCCCAACTGCACAGCTCCCCGTCACCCTAGGGCAAACATCTCCTGGGTAGGAGGGAGGCATTTGGGCAGTGCCTTGATGCAGCAAGCAGTTAGGATGCTACACGCTAGGGATGCTCAGCAAAGATTAACTAGTCCCCATTAAGTGCCAGAGCTGTTGGTTGTTCTTGCACCAGCTGTCCTGTGCATAAGCCACAGTCCACTCAATCAGTAGGAATGCTCCCTAGATGGAGATGGAGTTTGAATCAGAAAAGTAACCGAAAGCATAGAGTACTGGAAATCCACCAGCTGTTCTCCAGCTGGTTATATCCACTACTACAATAAGCAATCAGATTGAAGAGACATAAAAAAAATTAAAAATGGTAACTAGGCATAGTGAAGAGAGATGTAGTTTCCAGGGACCTTGAGCTGCTCTGCAGGCCCTTACATGGGCAAGTTACCCTCTCACCACTCTGACTGGATTATCAGACCCTGGTGGAAAGGAGCCAGATGAAATTTATAAACCATTCTCAAGCACAGCTGGAGAAAAACTGTAGAAAACAAGCTAATTTCAGCAGGAGATTGCAAGCCTCCTTACTTATGGAAATAGCTCTACTCCTCCTTTGCTTCTGTATTCAAGCAATGAAGATGCCTCCTAAAAGAAGTCTGAGCAGAATCTAGAGTCTATTAGTGCTCTAGGGCTGGGAGATGGACCAGCTGCCGACAGGTACAATGTGAGAGACACTTGATCTTTAAATGAATAGAGTTTATAGGGGTTAGGATGAAACATGCAGGCAATTGCTGTTCTCTGAATTCAGTGGCTTGGATTACAAAGCTCTACCTGCACCCTACCATGTGTTACTCCAGCTGCCCTTTATACCATGAGCTGTTGCTGGCTGCATCTTCATGGTTGTAAGGAAAGCATTTGCAGCCTGCTGCAGATGTCAGATGAGTGTGTTGCTAGTGCAATCCATTCAGCTAAATCTTTAGAGGATGGATCTGATGCTATAGCAAGAAGAAAGGTGGTTGTTTATGTGGGAGACATAGACGTTTTGAGTTTTTTGTACACACATGTTCTGGAGTTAACAAGGGGCTGATAAGTATCTGAGTTTGCAGGATATGGCATATTTCCAGTGGCAGTCATGCCAAGGAGAGATGGGGGAATGCCTTTGTTCTGCCTAATTGTGTTGATTCAGAGGGAAGGAAATGGCTGGAGTTCCTGATGTTCTTGGCTCAGTGGGGCCAGGGCCTGGAAGTCCCTGGGATTGCTCCAGCAGGTGTTGTTATGGAGAATATGACCACCGCCTTCATAGTGCTTGTGAATTTATTCTGAACTGCCTTGATCCTCTTGAGAGCCTCTGTATTGTTTTCTCCTGAAGTGGCTAATCAAATGAAGAAAACATATGTTGGCTGCTTCATCTTAATCTCCAGAAAGTAGCTGAGACCCAAGCTGTGACTCAGATGGTGAAGAGTTTTGCCCAGGGCAGCTTTCTGTTCTGCATAACACCCCAGAACAACCCCCTTGGTCTGGCAGTGTCTGCCTCTTGGCTGCGGACACTTTTGCAAACAGTTGTAACCTTTACAGAGCCAAGCTCTCCGTGGAACGGACCTGTCTTTCACTGCTTACGGATTTTTTCCCCAGATTCCCTCTTCTCTCTAGAAGTTCTGCTTGCCAAGGAACAGAACTTGCTATGCTGAGGGGGAAAATATGAAAGCAACTAAAAGCATCTGCATTTGACCCAAACGAAATGTTTCTGAAATCACGTATTCAGTAAACTTGTGTCAGTTCTCATGTGTTATAAGGGAAGGAAGAGCCGGAGAGCGAGTGGCTGAGCGGAGCGGCTGTGCCTCTGGGGAGGGAGGTGTCCTGTCCTGCGTCTGTGTACTTGCGCACACTCAGGAGTGAACGCGGCGGTGATCGTTGTCAGCCGGACAGCAAGTGCCTTCGCGTCATGGCAGGAGTGTGCTTGGGGCACCCGTGTGTGAAACGCAAAGTCCCCTCCGGTGTGGTACTAGAGGGATCAGAATGTCCTCTGCTGCGGGAGGTCCTGCCAGGCATGGGCGGAGGCACCACCGGAGAAACCCACCAAGTCCGGAGTGTGTAATGGCTGCTCGAGGCCTGGGCTTACGAGCTGTTGACGGTTTGACATTGGCTTAGAGCCCAGCTGGTGCAGTAGTTGCTGCTGCACGAGCGTGGACTAATGCAGAGCAGGCAGGCTACTACAGGTGACGTGTGGCCTGAGGCCGGATTTCACCTTCTGGATGCCGGGCTGGGGCAGCTCTGTTCGCTGCACCCCTTGAGTGTGTGAGGGAAGTCACTGCTGGGATTTGTTACTCATTTCAGGCATTTAGGCTTGGGCTTGCTCTGGGGTCTGTCACTTGATTTTATTGGGCCCTGCTCATGCCAGAGTTGGGACTGTAATCCCCAGTCATTGCTCTGCTCAGTTCCCATCTCCACTAGAGCTGTGAATCAAGCCCACATGTCCTGCTTTCATCTTTTTCTCTAGATCTTAACCTGGTAGATTCTGCTGTGTGCATGTTCCCAGGGCCTGCCACAGAGTAAGGATGGGGCTGTGCCTGCTCCTAACATGAAGCCCATTCATACGCTCTCTTCAGGCTCTTCCTGGCTTTCTGACTGTGCTCATCTCAGAAATTCCACGCCTCTCCCTCCCAGCTCCATAGATTAAAACAACTCGGGTAATAAATTTCTGAGCTGTGGGCTGCAGCCCCGCAGCTGTGACGCTTTGTACAGTGATGGGCTATTTCCAGCCTGTCCTGAGAACATAGAGGTGATTCATTGCAGCAGGGATGCACGCTATGTGCTGTTCGGATGAAAACCAATCCCATTCCAGACCTGTGCCCCTCTCCTGGCCTGAGTGCCTCTGCTGTGCACATGCTTGTCTTCTGCCACAGGGATCAAAAACTTGGCTGACCCAGGAAAGTGGAGAAACTGAATGAATTTACCTTCTGTCCCCAGGAGACACAGTGTAAACTTGCAGACTTAGCTGACGTGAGTCAGGCAGGACCTGTGGTCTCTGTCTGGTTCAGACCTAAACTGAGACCGATTCCCTGTCTTACTTCTCCAGTGGCAAAATGGGAAAAACAGGGCTGTATGCTGCATCCCAAGAGATCTCTCAGCCCCACATCTGGATCCATGCAGGCTTTGGGAATGTCTGAGTGCAGATACTGAGGTCGAGGCCAGGCCAGTGTGTTTCCACTCCGGACCACGTAGCCAGCTGGATGCTCGAGTCTGGACTATGCTGCCACCTGCAGCCCAGCGCTGCGATGTGTTGGGGGCCAGTACCTGCACCGGACCCTTGCTACGCTGGCATCAGGCGGTGGGAGAGCTGGAGAGGCAGTGGGAAGTCTCACCAGGGGAAGAAAGCGGGAAGGGTGCGGTGCTTTGGTTTAGCTAGGAGGGCAGCCTTCCAGAGCCCCGCTGCAGCCGAGCGCGCCTGCGATAAACCTGACGTGGCCTTTGCTAATCGGCAGGACCAGGCTAACGGGTATGGATGGTTCTGGGTAAGGCACCGGCGAGCCAAGGGGCACTGTGTCGCAGAGCTGGATTGCCCACTCCCTCTCCCTGGGAGGAGGCCATCGGCGGTGTGCATGGGATCAGGAGCGGGCAACGTGGGACAGCCAGGCCCCAGCCAGAGCCTGGCAGCATCAGGTGTCACTAGTGGATCTGCAGCAAGCGTAGAGGCGAGTGCCCCACTGAGGCAGTTGAGGGTCAGGTGCTTTTCATTACACATCCTCAAGCCTCTGCAGCATGCTTGCTGTCCAGCTGTAGCATAGCCTGAGCTGGAAACTCATCTTTCATTAGGAAAATAACAGTCGTATCAAGGCATGTTGGGAAGGCGAATGCTAATGCTTTCGATGCCAGCTGCCAGCATTTCCATCCTGTGCTTCCCGCCTCGGCTTTGGGCTGGGTGCGGCTGGGACCCTGCGTGCTGACCTGCTGAGCCGGCATGTGCACGTGTACACACGTACATGTTCGTGCTGGAAGGACCCCCACCAAGGACAGGCTGGGATGAGTGCCCTGCAAGCTCTTGGATGGGCACCAGCTCTGCTCACTGAGGTGCAGGAGTTACTGCAGTCGGTTAGAAACACGGAGCTAAGGTGCAAAGCGAGGACATTGAATTTGGATTCGGGTCCTAGGAGCACAGATCCAGCCCCCTGTGGCTGCTGTGGGCAGGAATGAAGCACCAGAGGTGGCATTTGCTAGAGACTTTTTGCCAAGGTACCAGTTCTGTCTGTTCCTGCAGAGCCCCAGGGCTGAGCTGGTGCCGAGGGCGGCTCTGCATGGTCAGTGCATCCCGCACTGAGGGGAACTTTCTGCAACAGCTTCTCAGATGCAGACACACAGCCCAGATGGGTGCACAGTGGTGCGGTGTTGGCACATGTCTTCCAAGCTGGCCCTGCACAGCCTCAGCCCGCCTAAGTGCCAGAGCTCTGCCCTTCCCTGCCTGTGCATTTGCACTACTGCTTATGCCCTGTACCAGTTCCCACAGGAGGAGAATCTGCCTAGCAGTCATTTTGTGCAGGCATAAATGACAGCAGGAGCTTTAGGAGGTGCAGAGGCAGGAGAGGGAGCGTGTGGTAGGTGCCCTCTCCTCTCTCGACGCAGCCGCTGGGCCCTGCCCCGGCCTTACCCTGGTGACTGGTCGTGCAGAGAAGTTGTGGCTGCCTTGATCACCTCTTGGGAGATGGAGCAAGAGGGACAAACTGTGAGGAAAGAGCCGTGGCTGATTGCATGGGGCTGAAAACAGCGTCAGGAAAGCCGATTTTTTGAGAGATGCTGGCAGATACCCTGGCCAGAGCAGGGGATGGCAGAGCTGTTGGAACCAAGAGCCTCTTGCTCTTTGACAAACAAAGGGAGGATGGAAACACTCCAGTGTAAATGGTGGAAGTGAGGTAATACCCTTGGCAGGCTGCAGACAGGAGGGTGAGGGAAGTGGCCTTGGCCAGTGGCCCTCTTACCCTACAGCCTGTTGTGGACAAGGACAGTCCTGCTGGTGCAGAGCCACCGGCTCTGTCGGCCTGGGCTCTCCAGAGATTGTGCTGCCTAGAGCCTGGCTCCAGGCTCCCTCCCTGTGCTCCTGCCTGCGGGCAGAGCATACTGGTGGCTCCCTGGAGACCAGCTTTGCCTCCTTGGGTCCCCACCTGGATGAGCCCAGGTGTTGCAGTGCTGTGAGGGGTGATGGAGCACGCTCTGACCCCTCAGAGACCTGGGTGTGCTGTGAACTCAGATGTGCATGTTGCAGAAGCAGTTCGAAATGGCTCTTAAATTAGCCAGCATTTTCTGAAACTAGGATATGGTGAAAGCTTTTGTCCTGGACTGCGGTGAACCAAGGCAAAAGCCAGGCTATTCCTGCTGCCAGGATTGAGAAGATCACCAGGACAGAGAGCAATATCTATAGTTTGGAAAGAGAAGACAGGACTCCTGGGTTCTCTTACTGCCTCTACCACTAAGGGGAAGAGCTTGGGCAAACTACTCATTTCTGTGCCTTGGCTGGCTGGTGAGAGAAATGATGTGCAGCACTTTCCCAAGAGTGGGAAGCTCCTGGGAAGGTTTTGGATGTGTCCTTTGGAGGATTACAGATTCCTCATGGCTTGTCTTGCTGCCTTGTCCTCCCAGTGCCCTATCCTGCAGCGTAGGATGAGGGCAGAGCAGCTCTTGTGTGGGATTACGGGATTCCCCATTTGCAGGAGGTGGTGGAAGCTGCAGGCTCAGGAGAGGCAGATAGGACCATTCAGATGCTGGGGGGGGTTCTGGGATGAAGATAAAGCTGGGGGTGGCGGGGATGCTACAACAGAAGCAGGGGAGGAAGTGGAAAAATCATGTTTCAGTGCTTGCTGCTCCTTGCACTGCTGCAGTCACTTATGGGTTTGGAACTAGCCCAGAAAACACAGAACTAGTATATCCGAGCTTAAATATAGCGGAGCCCTAAGCTGCTGCAGGACAGAGCAGATCCTCTTTAGAGTAATTTATCAGATGTCCTAAAAGGAGACAGTAAGCCCAGGCCTGAGGTTACCTGGGTAACCTCATGACTAGCCATGAATCCCAACTGTGCAACTGCTCTGTGGGGATGCTGGATGTGCTTGTCTCACTGTCTGTGCTCTGTGTCTTGCAGGATGAAGTGAAGCTGCCTTCGAAACTGAGCATCAGCAAGTCCTTGACAGAGGGCGAGAAGCAAGAAAAGGAAGGAGAGGGTGAGGAGGTACCTGCAGGTGAGGACAATGCAGAGGAGGATCATCTCCAGCTCTCCTCGGATGAAGAGGTGGAGATTGAAGAGATTATTGAGGAGTCACGGGCAGAGCGCATCAAAAGGAGTGGCATGAAGAGAGTGGATGACTTTAAGAAGGCATTCTCAAAGGAGAAGATGGAGAAGACTAAGCTAAAGACCAAGGAAAATCTGGAGAAGACCCGCCACAACTTGGAGAAGACCCGCCACAACCTGGAGAAGAGGATGAACAAGCTGGGCACCAAGATTGTGACCAACGAAAGGAGAGAGAAGATGAAAACCTCTCGGGACAAGCTGAGGAAGTCTTTCACCCCTGACCACACTATCTATGCCAGGTCCAAGACGGCTGTCTACAAGGTGCCACCCTTCACTTTCCATGTCAAGAAAATAAGAGAGGGCGCGGTGGAAGTGAAGGCCACAGAGCTGGTGGAGGTGGGTGGAGAGGAGGCAGAAAACTCGGATCTGCTGCGTGGGGAGAGCCCTGAGATGCACACGCTGCTGGAGATAACGGAGGAGTCTGACGCGGTACTGGTGGACAAGAGTGACAGTGAGTAAGACAGGCCGCAGCATGGAAGGATTGTGGACGAACGGCTGAACACATAATCATTCACACTTTGAGATCTCTTTTTGCCTTGGTGCCTCGGGGAAGTTTTCACAATGCATCCTTACTACCCTGCAGAGCCGATGCCAACCCCATGCCTTCTAGGACAAGGTGTATTTTATATTTTAGTTTTAGCACACAGAGAAGTTAGGAACACAGGACTGTTTTTCTTACACTGATAAATCACCCTTGGAGACCATTCCTGCTGCAGGCTGCGTGAGAGCTTCCTAGCCCCTCGACCTGAAGAGGGGCTTTGAGTGACAGGGACCCAGCCTAGCTGGAGAGTGCTAAAACCAAGATAATGCCTGTACACCTGGGAGACTCACGTGTCCTCTGTAAGCAAAGACCTGGTGTCAAGAAAGCTTCCTGCCAAGCAACCTGCTCAGCCAGCGAGAGCCTGGTTCCCTGCACCAGGCTTGGCAGCCATCCACACGGGACAGAGTCAAGGGGGCCACGCTGGCCACCAGTTCCTGAGGGTGCCTGGGGCCGCCCCTGCGGAGCAGAAGGCCGGGGATATGTCCTAGCCTGGGAGGGAAGAACCGAGCAAACCCTGTGGACAGACAGAGGAAGCGTGAAGCCGGGCAAGGCCACGTGGCGTGCAGGCGGGTCTGCTCCCTTCTGCCCTCCCGAAGAATTCGACGACCGCGGCAGCGCCCTCGACACCAGCGTCACAAAAGGTCGCCTGCTGCTGGACCTGCCGCCGGGGCGCCTGCTGCTTGCCCCACAGCCCAGCGTTGCGCAGGACCGGCGTGGGCCGCGCTCCCTTTCCGAGGTTGACGTGCGGTGTCCGGGGCCTGGCGGGGCGCTCCATGGGGACGGGGTCCGATCCTGTCTCTGCACCGCTGCAGCTGTGTGGCAGCCCCCGAGTCACGCTCCAGGGAGAGGGCCAGGGCCGTGCCAGCACTGGCCGTGGCTCGTTTCCGGGAAGGAAACGGGCCTTGCGTGATGCCCTGTGACCTGGCCCGAGTGAAGAGGCACACGAGCCTCAGAGAGCAGTCTTGACACCGGTTCGGGCGCTTGACCTTGGGCAGTGCTGAGCGTCCCCCCGGGAGCCTCAGCGCGCCTCGGGCTCACGCCCACACCCAGCGCTTTCCGTCCCCGTTTCCCTGCTCCCTGCCAGCTCCCCCGTCCGTCGCCTGCGGCATGGCGGCGCTAGGACAGCACGCAGCAGCCCGGGGGGCCCGGGGTGGCCACGCTCCCGCTTCCACGCACGCAGCCACCGCTGCAGCCCTGCAGGAGCGGGCGGCGGCGCAGCCCGGGGGCAGGGCGGGGATCTGCCTTTCGTCCCCGCGCCCTCCCCGCCTGCTGGGCTCGGCGCTCCCCAGCCAGCACAGCCACTTTCCCTCCCGAGCGGCGGGGAGGCCCGCTCTCGCTAGCACAACTGAGTATATAAACCTGCTTTTTCCCCAAGAAGCGTTTTCCTCCTCCTTGTCTAGTGCATGCCAGGCTGTCCCCAGCCCCCGGCTCCTCTCCTGGCGCCTGCCTGCTCCGGCGCCCTGGGAGCTGCCGCGGGGCCGGCGCCGGCGCGGGACCCGGGAGGGGCGGAGGGCGGCTGCCGCCGCCCCGCGCAGCCCCTTCCCGGCCCGGCCCGGCCGCGCCCCGCGCCCCGCGCCCCGCGCTCCGCGCCCCGCGCCCCGCGGCGGTCCCGTGCCGGGCAGGCCGGTGCGGGCCCGGCGCGGGCGGCTGCGTGCCGCTGTTCGCAGGGCCCGCGTCCCTGCCGGTTTTCACCGCCGCGTTTTGTCTTGCGCAGGAGCGGAGCCCGGAGCGAGCGGAGCCGAGGCCGCGGGGCGAGCGCACGCCGGGGCCGGGGCCGGGCGGGCGGCCGGGGCGGCGGGGGCTTCGACAGAGCTTTAACCGTTTTCTACGACTGCATCCTGGTGAGCAGCTCAACTAATAAAGTCTCTTTTCTAAAAGGACAAGCGTGCAGCGTGTTGCATCGGGGCCGGGGGGCGGGGGGTCCGGCGGGGGGGCCGCGGCGCCGGGGCGCGGCTGGCGCTGGGCCCCACGCGGGGCGCGGCTCGGGCTGCCCTTGCCCCTTTAAGAGGCGGCGGCCGCGGCGGCCCCGGCCGCGCTGACGTCACCGCGCTGCCCGGAACTCAGCTGGGTTTCCCGCACGGCCATTCCCGGCAGTCGCTGTCCCTCCCGCCGCGCCGCGGCCGCGTCGCTGTCCCTCCCCAGCGCCGCCCTGCGGCGGGAGGGCGGCGCGGTCCGGGAACAGCCGGCACGGGGCGCCCAACCCCCGCTCCCCCCGCGCCCCCCCCGCCGCGCCGCCGCGAGCGGTGACGGGCCGCGGGGCTGGCCGCGCTGATTGGCCGCGAGGGCCCGTCCCTCGCGAGCCAGCGGGGCCGCGGCGTCGCCATTGGCCGGCCCCGCCGTGACGTGAGGGGGGGGGTGGGGCCGGCCGGGCAGCAGGTTTCTCGTCACTCGGGCAGGGTCCGGACCCCGCTGGCCGCCGGCACCGGCAGCCGCCGCCGCCCCCGGGACCGCCGGTGAGCGCGGGCGGGGGGCCGGGGCGCCGGGGGCGCCCCCCTCTGGTGCCGGGGGTGCTGGTTGTGCCTCGGCTGCCGGGGCCGCGGGGTGCCGGGTCGGCGCTGGCGGGGTGCCCGGGCCCCGGGTGCTGAGGCCTGGTGCCGGCTGTCCCCGGGGGCCCGGGGTGCTGCCCAGCCCCCGGGCGGCGGGTGCGGGGGGCTCGCGGGGGGCCCGCGGGGTGCTGGGCGGGTGCGGGGCGGGTGCTGGGGGCCCGCGGGGTGCGGGGGGCCCGCGGGGTGCCGGGCTGGTGCGGGCTGCCAGGGCCCCTGGGTGCCAGGGCCTGGTGCTGGCTCGGAGCTGGGCCCGCGGCGCCTTCTGTTCGGGGCTGAGCTCCGCCGAGCGGCACCGGGGGCGGTGGGCACGGCTCCCGCTGCCGCCGAGGGCCAGAGGACCCGGGAGCCGCGCCGTGTTCGCGGCCTCGGCGGGACGGGCGCGGCTCTGCTCCGGAGGGCTGCTCCAGCCTGCAGGATTCTCTGTGCGGCCAGGATGTGGCTGAGCGGAGGCAGGTGAGCGCAGCCTGGCCCCGTCCACAAGCAGAAGTCTTTTCCGGAGAGACTCCCCTTGTGCCCTGAGCCTCCTGTGGGTTTGAAGTCTTGATTTCTGTTGCCAGGCGTGTTTGTGTGGTGCAGCCCCGCAGGCTGGCTGTGCGGACGCCGGGCAGTTTCACTTGTGTTGTGAGCTGTTACCAAGTTTCTGTGTCTCAATCTGTGGCTGTCTTGGGATGTTCAGGCTGCAGGAAAAGGGTCTGTGACTGGTGCCTCAGCAGCACGTGAAGGCGTTACCCGTCTGCTCGAGGGAATCGTAATTACCGAGGTAGTGTTTAACATTGTCCTCTGGTGTTACAGTTGCTGGTGGGGTTTGTTCCCTTCCCACAGTTTCCAGTAAGTTCAGAGGAAATTCTTGATGGACAGTGGTGGGGCTACTAGAAGCTAATGACCTGCTGATAACCAAACTGACTCTAAGCTATTGAAACATGGACTTCGTTGCATGTACAATCCCTGCTCTCGAAGTACAGATGCAGAGATGAGTTGGTTAATAAGCACACTTGCACTGTGTCAGAATCTGACAGAAGGTTCAAAGCCTAAATCAGCTGTTCAGAGGGGAAAATGTCTGGTCTAGCAGGGCAGAAATAGAGGAGCTGAAGTCTGATATGTTTTAATGACCCCAGATGTTGAAGTTTCACAAAGTGTGTGCACCTTCAGGGTTTTTAACCACAAAATAGCCCTTGGCTCATGAATCTTGGAACACCTGAATGAGGATTTGGGACAGATAGTCATGGATTTCTCAGTGATGGTGCTCCTGTGCCACATGCTGAGGTAAAATTTTCATGCTGTTGAAAGGACTTCTAATTCAGACTAAAAGCTTAAATGGGGAGGGTTCTGTGCCTGATCAGACAAAAACCTTAAAGAACCGATTCATATTTCTAATAGAGCTGTGAACTCAGGTTGCAACTTTACCCATCCCTTGACTATAGCTGCTCAAAAATATCTTGCTTGGGATCTTTTGCCTGTGCCAAGTTATGGTTTAATAGTTGTTCTTGCAAGAAGTAAGATGCAATGGTGAAGAGCAGCAAAGAGGGTCCAGAGCAGCGTTATCAGGGTGCGTATCTCGGGTGAATATTTGAACTCTGTGGCAGAACTGCCTGAGTGCTCTGCAGGGACAGTCAGCTCTGCCTACCTCTCCTGCTTGCTGAGGGTCCTCTGCTCTGCTCGTTAACTTTCCATTCATGTGTTGCTCAGTACAACATCATCCTGCATTGCTTTCCCTAGGAAGACGTGTGTGTGTACTCAGCTCTTGTTCCGTATTTCGTCTGTGTGTTGCTGTGTGCCTGTGAGAGAGCACGTGGCCAAAGGCAGGTGCTGTGCACCTGGAGCAGAGGCAGTGTCATAGGGCCCTTTGCCCAGAGGGGAGGTTATGTTGTCCTAGGACAGCTCTCAAGAAAGGCCCTGCGTGTGTGCATATTGGAGCAATTAACCTCAGTTTCCATCCTGAATCTTTGATTGCTGTCAGGTTTAGTGCCCAGTTAAGTCCCTTCTGCTGTTTTCCTTGGATATGTCAGAATTGCTGTAGCCAAAGTGGTAGAGGATAGAAGGAGTGTGTAGTTGGGGCCTGGTCACTACCAGTCGAGGCGGGAAGGCATCATCTGCCATGGTGATAGCATTACGAGCAGCTGCTGCAATAGGAGTTGCATTCTGGATGGACCCTGCAGAACTCCTGAGCTGCAGTTGGGAATGGCCAGTTGTGACATGTAGATTTATCCAAAGAACTCTGCACTGTGGCTGCGAGATCACCTGAAGCCTCCCTCTGCCCTACAGTGTCACCCTGTTCTATGTCCTCACGTTTCTATGTCACTACTTCATTTTTCATCCTCAAGGGCTGTCTCTGAAAATGCTCCAGAGAAGCAGAGCCAAGTTCTCTTAATAAACAGCTTCTTTGAAATTGCTCTTGTGTTCACCTGGAGTAATTAGTTTTCTTATTCTAGAAAAAAAAACAGTTTTTCGTGAGCCTCCTGATGGTTGTGTAGAACTTGTGGCAGTGAGAGTTCTTGTTTTATTGCAGCCACACAGTGTTTCTGTTTTGAAAGCTGAGGTTCCTTTGAAGCATTGTTGGTTATGTTTGCATGAGAAGTTCATGACACTCTTGCAACTGGTAAATCTGTTAATATGAACTGTGCAAAACTATTGGTAACTAAGCTTCATTCTGCTTGGCTCGTGTGGCAGAGGGCAAGGAGTGCTGCAGTATTTTTGAGGGGCTCCACTCCATACACACTGCCTCTAGGAATCATTGCTGCTTTTGAAGCTTATTGTGAAGCCCCCGAAAGTTGGGGTATGGGTAAGATGTGTTCTCAGGCATGTTCCAGAAACAAACAGGTCCACTGGGGTAGTCTTAAGATTGCTTTCCAGGACAAGCAATCCGTGATGAAGTGAAAGGAGCTTAGAGCTCCTATTCAAGCATGCAGTAGCTCTCCCAAGCTGCTGGTGGTAGTACACACCTCAGAGCAGGAATTGTTGGGTTTCAGTCCTGGCTCTCATGGCCTATCCTTGCAGTGGAGCTAGAGAGAGATGAACTTTAGCTCTCAGGCTACTTTTAGCAACTTCGCTTTGAGCTCTGGATAGCTTGTTTATCTCAGCGCTTGCATCATGCCATACTCAGCCCTGGTAGCATCAGTTGTTCTTTGGCTCTGTTCCAGAGATGAAAGGCGAGGCTAACCACAGAGACAGACAAGCCACGCAGAATCGGAAAGGCTCAACCCTCAGATCTTCAAACGTAGGCAAGGGAGGCTTCTTGGTGGCGGTGCTGGGCTAGGGAGAGGCTCCCATTTGAAATTTTGGGGCTAACTAGATGGAAGCTTACAAAATGCTGGTGATTTTGACAGTAAAGGGTGTCAAAGGGGCCCCTTTCCTCTAGGACAATTAGTGTTTCAGGCCTGCTGGCTACTTTCTGCTGATTCTGGGAGGAGCTGGAGCTAGATCCTGCACTAAAGGAAGAAACTTCTCCTCTCCAACCCTTCCGGAGAGAGAAGAGGCTTTGAGTAGCCTCCTGACTGATTTAACACTCCCAGCCATTCCTTGCCTTTTCACTCGATTGTGGGTTGGCCTCTGTCATTCTGCCACTTCCTTGGGGCTGCATGAACTTGCACTACCCAGTGCAGCAGAGCTATCTCGGTTGCCTCGAGCCTGTGTTTTAGCAATTCACATCTTGAGGCTATTCTTGGCCCTGTCTTCTTGCAGCAGCGTGTGGAAGTTTTGCCAGATCAGGCTCCTGGTCAGCTGGGAGCTGTAGAAACTCGGTGCAATCTGCTGCTTGTGCTAGGAGATGTGCTGAGGTGGGAAGCAAGAACTGAACAAAACTGAGCCAGTGAGGCACAGGGGTGGCTGATGGAGATGGCTTGTGTTGCTGCAGGGACGGGTCACGGCTCACGGGCGGCTGCAGGCTGCTGCTGAGCAGGGCGGATCTGATGTGCTTGCGTGCATGTGTGTGTCTGTGTACTTGTGCACGTGGGCTGCCGTGACTTCCTTTACTTCCTCAGCTGCTGGCCTTGTGAAGAGTTGTTTATGGTGGAATGAGGCGGAGCAACCCATGTCTTGGTGCGTGCGAGTTCTGTTTTTCAGGGATTGGTATGACAGAATACTTCTCTGGGGCCCGTGATGGGGAGACTGTTTCCTGGAGCCAGCAAGCATGCGCTGTGGTGTGGAAGCCTTGGAGGATCTTGCGCTTGAACAAAAGCCCAGATTTGCTTGGTGGCTTGTCCAGTAGCTATTTGTGGAAGTGAGAAGTGGCTGATTCTAGTTCAAATGCCACTGTCACACTGTAGCTTGGGAACATTTTACTTTTGGTCTTTCTGAGCTCTGTAGATCTGGGCTCAAATATTACTCAGAAATACCCAGGCTCTGACCTTCTTCATGGAAGGTCTGCTGGGGTCAAGGACTGAATTAAGTGAAATCTGGTTTGTTTGGTGACGCCTAGTAGGGAAAGTCCATCTGTGAGCCGCTTTGTGCAGTATGTGGCAGTGTCCTAGAATGAGTCCAGGGCTGATGTTTGGGCTGCCCTGGGGCTGGCTATTCCAGGAAGCAGGTCTCTGCTTTGCTTTCTATTTTGATCACTGCAGCAGCTGCCCAGCAGCACCCATTCTCAGCTCCTTGCAAAGACCTGTGGAGATTTCTCTAACAGGAGATGGGCTGGAAGAGCAGCTGCAGTTTCCTAATGGGATGATTAAGCTTTTGGTCGGTGCATACCAGGGGTCTCTTGGTTGTGGTGCAACAGGAAATGAGATGGTGGAGCTTACTGGCCAGGCAGGGAGATGGGACTCACCCTAGTGACTTGCAGTTTTTCAGCTCTTGCCTGGCCCATATATTTTGAGTTTCTTTCTTTGAAAAACAGGATAGAGACATTCTGGATGAGATCTCGCTGTGCCCTGTGGAGGAGCTGGGGTGCCCATCTGGAGCTAGGAAGCACCACATTATTCATGCTATGGAAATAGCCCTTAGTGCTGACAGAAAAGGGCTCATCTCTTCCACTTACTGTTTCAGTAAAAACAGGTTTTGTTCACCTAGTCTTCTCTGAAGATTGAGGATTGTTCTTGAAGGCTACTGTCCTGTGGGTGTTGCTTCTGTCATCTGGGGCTATATGATGCAACAAAGTTCTGAAAAACTATTTAACTCCATGTTAAATGCCAGTGTCTTTCCTTTCCCTGTGTCTCAGTCTATGACAAGACACTTCCCCTTTCTTTCCCCTTACAATTAGCATCCTAAGAGATTGGGAAAGAGAGCCATGTGCAACAAATATCAGACTAGAGTGATAGTGAAAGTGTCGAATGGCAGTAGCCTGAGGCAGTCTGCACACTGAATGATCTTGGAAAGCCGGCTAGTTAAAATCAGCTCTTTGTGCTGTGCAGTGACTCCTGGAGCAAGTGAGGGTTTGTGGCATGGGGACTGGTAAAGAAGCTGTGGGTGGGCAGCTCCCGGACGGGGCAACATGCTGGTGGGCATCTCTTTTGCTGCTAGAAGCTCTCACAGACACACAGCCTTGTGTACCTGGGAGGCCTCAGGCAGTGCTCAAGGCAAGGCTTAAGACTGGTGCTGTGCTCTGGCTGCCTGTGGTAGCAGTGTGGGGACTAGAAAAGGACAGTGTTGTTCTCCCTGGCAGGCATTTGTCCAGGGGCTGTTTTTCTGGGGATGCTTTGCAGCCACAGCTCAGTTCTGATGTTGGTATTTAGCATGCACTGTGCTCACTGGTGAGGAAGAGGGACCAGGAGAGGTGAATTTGTCTTTGCCACAGACATGTATGGGACTTGTGAAGGGTGGAAGCTTTCCTGGCAGCTGCATTTTCAAATTCTACTTCTTGAATGTCTGTGGTCCTGTGTGGATGACCAGCACTGTTTGGTGTTGAGCATCTACAACACTCTGTACAACCAAGACAAGGGAAACAGCAGGCTCCCGGAGGCTGTTGTGTGCTGGGGGAAGAAGCTCTGCTGGCTTTTGAAATTTCAGCATCGTTACTTCCTCTCTTGTCTTATGGCAGCTGTTTGGCCCTTGCGGAAAGCAGGGACAATAGGAGCAGCTGTTCTTGCTGTGGCCCTGGGGCCCAACTGTTTGGTGTTCACCTACTTCCAGCCATTCTGTAGTCCAGGGTCAGAACAGCCTGACTCCCTGGGGGGCAAAAAGCCAGTCTTGAGAGGATGGTGTGAGCTCTCCGCCGTCTCTGACTCTCCTCAGCGAATGGGAGATGCTCTGTTGTGTTTACTGGGGTGCCAGGTGCTGCTCTTCACCTCTGCTAGCACCCCTTCAAGTGCTAGCAGGGTTCCTGGACCTTTGCTTGTCATTTAAGTGTTGACTCAGATTTCCTTCACACCAGTTTCTCTGCAACTGGTGCGACTGTGCAAGAACTTTGTTCTTGCAGAAACTTCAGCAGGTTCCCGTGTTGGTGCTGTCCTGGGACCAGAGCACCTGAGAGGGAACCTTGTACTGACTTGCTCCAGCTCCACATTGAATACAGGACACTCCTGGGACTCCTGTCCTTGCCAGGCTCTGTGGGCTGGTGCTGGCTCTGTTTGGTGCCAGCATGTTCTCCACGAGGCTGGCAACATTGCCAGGCTGGTGCCTGGGCTGCTGAGCCATTTCCAAACACACACAAGCTGACGTGTCACTTGCTGGAATGACCTTTGCACAAAAGCAAGTATTTTTCTGTGGGAAGTGACTTTTTCTGTTGGTGTTTGGTAGGGCTCGATGCCTTTGCTTCCTGAGCACAGCTTGCTGTCCCCTCATTAGTTTTAGTTTGATTTCTATTGATACAGAAGTAGCTAACTCGAAAATTACTCCTTCCTTGTTTCTGTTGTTTCCTGGCAGTCTCCGCCTTCTGCGCTTACTGTAAGCTCTGCAGCTCCTTCCCTGCCCTCCTGGAGCAGACACAGACATTTACACAGTCTGGCTGGAGGGCATGCGTGTGGAAGAAATTGGCACCAGATTAAAGTTTTGTACCTGCCTCTAGTGACCTAAGGCCCTCTGTCCCCTAGTGAGAAAGTAGAAGGGTTTTGGAAAACGATGCCTCTTTTGAGGAGACTGAAGAATTTTGCTCAAGCTGGGCACTTGGGAAATGTGCTTTGTGATGCTAGAGCCAAACGGATGGAAGCTGAACTTCAAAATTCAGCCTGTGAGCTTCCTTCGCTGTGCTAAGTGTGCTCAATGCTGCCCTGTGCTGGGAGCTTGGCAGCTAGTACAAGAGGTTTGATGGCATTAGGAGTTGTGTATGAAAAGACTTTTAGCCTGGCCTGACCCTGCGGTGTAAGGAGATGCATGAAGGCTGTAGGATGGGACATGAGGTGGGTCTGCAAACAAACCTAAGTAAGACGTGTGAGCCTGTTTGAGTCATGGGATCTCTGTCTCAATTTATAAGTACCTCAGCTACCTCTGTCCTGTTGGGGCTGGGGTTGGGTCATGCAGGTTTATGGCCTCCCAAAGTCCTCTGTGTTTTTATGCTGCTGAAATCCTCTACAGGGATGGGAGAGGATAAAGTTCGGCTTGGTAGCTAGATCCTGCGCCTGCTGCACTGCCTATAATATGTTGCAAATGGCCACAGGCTACCACTGCCAGCGCAAGCTCTGCTATTGTGATCTCAAATGTTTTGCATTAATTTCACTCTGTGTGGTGAAAAGAAAATGAGTCAGAATCCTCACTTTATTCTGCCTCACAGCTGAGGCAACTGGGAATGAAACCTCTCTGCTGCTGTTCTCAGAAAGCTGGCCCTGGCAAGGATGAAGGGTGGGAGCCGGGGGAAGGAGGGCTAGGGCCCGAAACTGCTGCTCACACTCACGTTCAGCTTGATTTCGAGTTGAGTCTCCTGAGATGGAGCAGTGCTGCTGGATTCTCCACTTGTTTGTTGATCTGGTTTCTTTATTGTTCATTTTCTATAGGCAGTTGAGGTTGCAAAAGGAGATGGTAGTTATTTCACCAAGCATGACTCAGCCCCACATCTGCTGGCGTCGTGGGGCTGTGCTGGTTGGAGTGTTGCAGCTCGAGGGGCTTGGGTGGGCTAGTGCCTGGGGATGCAAATTACCACAGGTGTGAAAAGGGCCTTTTTCTTCCCCGGCTAGAATGGCTCTTTCCCCACACTTCCCCTAATACGCATGCACTTACTACTTTGCTAATGATGTGGTTTTGGTCTGTGGTTCTGTGTTCTCTTGACACAGGCCCATGTGTTAGTGACGACAGCAGCGTTTGCACTTTGAGCTCAAAGGTGACGGCCTGTTGTCATGGGGAAGCTCTTATCTTCTGGGAGCTGAGCCTGGAGGTAGAATTTGGTGCCAGTCCTAGGTCTCTTTGGACTGGAGCTCCCTGTGCAGTTAACTGGGACTCTCTGCAAGCTCAGGAAGGGTTTTGCTGAACAGGAACCAACTCTTGAACATGAGTGGCATCACCAAAGACTCTGGGCCTGGGCTCATCACTCCTGATGTGTGTGAAGATGTGTCTGAGAGCTCCATGAGATCATGGGCCTGGAGTTGCACACCCAGCAAAATGGCCTAGTTGGGCAGGAGCCCTGTCCTCGGTGGGAAATGCCTGACTCGTGCCTGACTCGTGCCACCTCTTCTGGAGCTGAGTGCCATGGGCTCAGGTGAGCCCAGACCCATGGTGCACTTGGTCTGCACCAGGTGTGAGCCCCACCAGCCCTCCTTGGAGGGAGAGCAGAAGTTGTGACTCAGTCTTGCAGAACTACTTTGTGTCAGGTGGAAGCTACTGGGCTGGTGTGGCGGTGAAGACCACTTCTGTCCTTCTGTGGTGAGAAGGCCAAGTCTCTTGCTGCTGTCCTCAGACCTTGTAATACTGGCTCCCAAGTGGCTGTGCCACTCTGTGGGACAGGCTTGTGCTTTGCAGCATTTGTGCAGCTGGCACTGCTGCTGCTAGTTGGTGAACTGTGGGGGACTCTCTGGAGGGGAGATCTGTGGCTCCCCACATGCTGTAACATGAGATTCTTGCGTTGCCTTCACAAACTTTCCAGCCTTGCCTCTGGCTCAGGCTGGATTCCTCGTGACTTGGTGATTCAAATGGTCAGGCAGGCAATAGTGGCTTGTGTTGCAGTACATGGTGCCTGGGCCTTTGAGCCTCCTGGGTGGATATCGGACTTGTGCTGCAGGGATAATCACAGAAACCTTCTGGTTCTCAGCATGAGATGAATCTTGTCTTTCAAACTAAGTTGCTTTATTGCTCTGAGCAGTTGTGGACTTGTTCTCTCCTGAGGTTGATGCAAAGCCACGCACCTTTCCGATTGTGGATCATTAAAGCAGGTAGATCAGAGTCAAACGTGATCAGGCCCAGCTGCAAGCTGGGTATTGAGCAGTGGGGAGTGTAGCAAGACAACCCCTCTTGCTGCCTTTTGATTTGAGTCTACCCCTGCCAAGGGTAAATCCAGAGCTACGAGCCTCTGCTGCTTGCCCAGGAATACCGGCTGGTGCCAGCATGCCCACAGGCTTTGAGCTCCTCCCCTAAAAGCTGGCTCTGAGGCTGCCAGCCTGTCACTGATCCCAGCTACGCCGAGGCAGGTGAGCTGTAGGAGGCCTGAGCTGCAGACACCGTGCTGGAGTTCTGCACCTGTAATGACACCATGTGGGGAAGCAGTCCCCACCAGCAGCGGACATGGTGCAAGGAAGGGAGCCTTCTCAGCTGCTGCTGCTGTGCTGGCAATGCACAACTCGGCATCCGCAGCCCTGTGGGGTCTCGCAGGGTGCCCACAGCAACTGCTGCTCTCACCCATGTGTGTGCTTGTCCTGCCAGGTTTCCGGAGCCGGCCAGGATGGCGCAGTGGAACCAGCTGCAGCAGCTTGACACTCGGTACTTGGAGCAGCTCCACCAGCTCTACAGTGACAGCTTTCCTATGGAGCTCCGACAGTTCTTGGCTCCCTGGATTGAGAGCCAGGACTGGTAAGGCCATGCAAGGCTGTGGCATGTAGACTTTGCTTGGGACACTCACCCTTGTGTTTTAGGGAAAGGGCTGTCCTTTGATGCTTAGGATGAGCAGGGATTTTCCAGTGTTTGTTTCCCAATGAGAGGATTGACTGTAGATTACTAGTCTTGTTCCTTTGGACCCTTGAGCTCTGCTCTACAGAAGGGTTGGGATGATAGTGGGTGCCAGAGAAGTTTGGCGGGGCTGTATCTGTTTCTCTAGGCTCTTGGTCTTGCAGATCTATTCTTCCTTACTCTGGTTCCCTGTGAGACTTTTAAGTATGATGTGAAAGGGAGCAGAAGTCTGTGCATGCAGTGTCAAACTTCAGATCTTGAAAAGGAGATGATCCAAAGCAAAGGTGTTCACATCTAGGGTTGATTTACACTGTCCTCTATTGTTAATGAGGTTGAAATGGAACACTTGCTCTTGGATCATTTTCAGACAGCACGTGAGACTGATAAGGAGATTGTGTGCGCTGTCTGCCTGGCTTAAAGCCAGAGCTGAAGCGTAAGCCTAAAACATCTCTATCACCTGCCCTTGTGTGAACGATCTGATGGCTGCATGTCTGGCTGAGCTCAGTGGAGCTTCTGTGCACACTCTAGGAAAAGCAGTCAGTTTTAGTGGGGAAAGCTTGGTTGCAGATTGCAGTAATAGCTCAGTTTCTTGATGTTAGTTGAGGAAGTGCAGGCCTGCTCTGATCCTTGTTCTGGCTGGGAAGACTGCTGAGGTGTTAAGTGGTACATGGGGATGGGGGGTCTGAACAGAGCTGCCCACTGTCTGCAGTGCTGCCTGTCACACTGCCTTGCTCCTTTAGTCTGTGCTGGATGCCCAGGACTCTTGTGTTCTGCAGGGCGTATGCTGCCAGCAAGGAGTCGCATGCCACGCTGGTGTTCCACAACTTGCTGGGAGAGATCGACCAGCAGTACAGCCGCTTCCTGCAGGAGTCCAATGTACTGTACCAGCACAACCTGCGACGGATCAAGCAGTTTCTGCAGGTGGGGCAGGAAGCACCCATTTTATTTTTAAAAATTAGTTTGGCAGGAGGAGCCTGTGCAGTTCTAACAGCTTCATCTGCACAGTTCAAACTGCAGCCTTAAAGGATCTGAAAATCCCAGAAGTTGCATTTTACCTGCTAACTTTCAGGGTTTGGCTGTTTTACAGAGCAGATACCTAGAGAAGCCAATGGAAATAGCCCGTATCGTGGCTCGCTGCTTGTGGGAAGAGTCCCGGCTCCTTCAGACAGCTGCAACTGCAGCCCAAGTAAGTGGCTCATGAGCAGATGGTGTGCTGGGGTGACCCTTTCCTTCTGGCTGCCTGGCAGTGCTGTGCAGGTCCTCAGTGCTGGGAAGAAGTTGCAGTCTGAAGCACCTTGCTTGCTTCATTCAGTAATGATGGATCTTTTGTGCTGAAGGAGATGGTTGAGTTGCAGTGATTGGTAACTTACCTCCTACTGTATAGGCAGCAACTGCTTTCTGCCAGAATGTACCCTCTGTGCTCTCTACCTGGGATGGCTGTTTTTTCTGGTGTGCATTCATCTCTCCTGTATGTCTGCTGTCTTGGGGAATTTCACCCCTTGAGCCTGGTGTGCCCTGCACTGTGTGCGTTGGTATGCAGTCCTGTAGCTAATGCCGCAAGTGAGCAACTAGCTGCACTGCCTTTTGATAGTGAGCAAGTGAAGGTTCTCTGCAAAAACCTGCTCAGGGTGGGAGGGGGTATTGGGTTCCTAGGCCCTGTTCTAAGTCCTTCTTGTCTTTTCTGCAGCAAGGGGGACAGGCAACACATCCAACAGCAGCTGTAGTGACGGAAAAGCAGCAAATGCTGGAGCAGCATCTGCAGGATGTGAGGAAGAGGGTACAGGTATGTGTGTGCTCCCTAGGCATCTTCTCCTTTCCCCATGGCTACTAGGAGCACTGTGATGATTTAGCACTTTGAACAAATCTGCATTTCTGGCCTTGCAGGACCTGGAGCAAAAGATGAAAGTGGTGGAGAATCTCCAAGATGATTTTGATTTCAACTACAAGACTTTGAAAAGCCAAGGAGGTAATGGAAGTTCATTATCTTCTGGCAAATCGTAGTGCCTTCCTGTAAGGAAATGTGCTGGAGGGTGTGTTCCAGCCCTCACAGTGTACCCTTCCAAGCAAAAAAAAGAAGCTTAGGCTCAGGGCATTTGCATGGCAATTGGAGAAACCTTGTTTTTGTTTCTGCCACTGATAGGGACTCCAGGGGAGCTGAAACAGAGCTCTGTTTGTTTGGGTGTGAATAGAGAACTGGCATGTGTAGAAGTGATATCCCTGCTGTGCATGTACTAAAGCCAGCAAGAGGCTTGGAAGCTGTGGTGGCAGAGGCTGTGAGAGATTGCTGCTTAACAATTGTCAGCTTTCTAGGATGCCTGCTTCTTTTCAATTGGCTAAGGAAGTCTCCTGTTTGTGTGATCCTTGGGAGGCAAGAGTCCATGCTTGGCTGAAACTCTTTCCTCTCTGTGCAGACATGCAGGATCTGAATGGAAACAATCAGTCAGTGACCCGACAGAAAATGCAGCAGTTGGAGCAGATGCTCACGGCACTGGACCAAATGCGAAGGGTATAGCTTGCATGCACTCACGAGTGACTAGCCCTCCAGACGCCTCTGTGGTGCAGAGGTGCCCTCTCTCTGGGATATGGGTTTGGTGCTCGTACGTGGCCAGGTCTGAGAAGAGCACCGAAAGTGCAGCCCTCGGTGACCTCTTTCTTTCTGTGAAACTTGTAGATCTTGAAGAGAGTCAGAGTGTGCTGAGGGTCCTGGTTTCTTTCTTCGTAGGGTATTGTGAGTGAGCTGGCTGGGCTGTTGTCAGCCATGGAATACGTGCAGAAGATGCTTGCAGATGAGGAGCTGGCAGACTGGAAAAGACGGCAGCAAATTGCCTGCATTGGCGGCCCACCCAATATCTGCCTTGACCGACTGGAGAACTGGTAAGGAAGCTGGCTAGGAGTTGCGTCAGGCCCTCGAGAGGCCGCATCCAAGCACCTGCAATGGGAATGATCTCTCTGTCTCTGGGAATGTCCTACAAAATGGCCACTGATGTCCGCAAGCATAAATGTAATCCACTAGTCAGACAGGTCCTGAATAGTGGGCACTGTGGCAGGAGTTACTAGCCTCAGACCTGTGGGATTTCCAAGGCTGCTGTAAGGAGTTCCTGTTACTGCATGGTTGTTTGCAAGCCTTTGGCAGGTGTTTTTCTACAGAACTCAGGTGCAGGCAGATTTATTTTTTAGTTCATGGTCTAAAGAAATAAAGTGAGTTGGGAGCACAGACCATTCTGTTCTCTGTTGGTCTGGTGTAGAGATTCTCTTCTTACACACCAGTGAGGGAAGAGAAGGACTCTGGTAGTCCGAGACAATGCAGGGGTGCGTGGCTTGT
Source organism: Rhea pennata (assembly GCF_028389875.1). Lineage (NCBI taxonomy): Eukaryota > Metazoa > Chordata > Aves > Rheiformes > Rheidae > Rhea > Rhea pennata. The sequence continues at coordinate 608,905 of NC_084688.1, forward strand.
CAGCCAGAGCTAACACGGGTCCTTCCTGCCTCCCCTAGGATAACCTCTCTGGCGGAATCACAGCTACAGACCCGGCAGCAGATCAAAAAGCTGGAGGAGCTCCAGCAGAAAGTATCCTACAAGGGTGATCCCATTGTCCAACACCGGCCCATGCTGGAGGAACGGATTGTAGAGCTGTTCAGGAATCTGATGAAAAGGTGCTGACGGCTGGGAGGGAGCTATCAGCAGTTCCTGGATTACAGGGAGTGTGGGGAGGCGTGAGCAGTCACTGTGCTGAGATGGGGTCTGAGATGTCGCTGTGGTCCATTGTGCTTTCTCCCTGCAGTGCTTTTGTCGTGGAGAGGCAGCCCTGCATGCCAATGCACCCTGACCGGCCCTTGGTCATCAAAACCGGCGTGCAGTTCACCACCAAAGTCAGGTGTGTGGCTGACCCCTGCAGTCTGTGCGGTGGCTGTGGGAACGGAGCTGTGCAGTGGGGAAACTAGGAGCTTTCTCCAAAGGAAACACTGGTGTGGATGCAACATCTGGCTTATCTGGGGAATGTTAGGAGGGAATAAATCCCTGCAGGTTGGCTCTGCTGGTGTGCAGACGGGTGACTCAGTGCAGTTACGGTGATTGCTGGCTGGGGATCTGCTGCATTCCTGGAGGCAGCCAGGGTTCTGGTAAATCCTGCCGTGGGGGTGGGAGGCAGGAAGCGTCAGTGCTTTCCTGGCCAGCTGCCTCTCAGCTGGTCTGTGTCCCTCATGATCCTCTGCAGAGAGCTGCTCCTGTTCTGATGCTGAGCTCTGCCCTGGAGCATGTTCACGTCCCAGCTGTGCCCCAGTTGCCCTCTTCACATGCAGAAGTATCTGGCGACAGAGCCATGCAGATGGTGCTCATTTAGAGCAGATATCTCTTCATGATGTGGGCAGCAGTCAACAGCTGAAAGGTTCTGCTGAAGGGGGACTCACAAGAGCATTAATGCCTCCCCTGTTCTGGGGACAGTGTTGGGGCTGACATATTACAGTCCTGCCTGCAGAGTGATTCAGGGAGGCCGGATGAACTGTGTAATGCTGTGTCCCAGTGGACTGTGTGGGGTGAACCACGGTGCTGCCAGACTGGGCATGCATACAGCATTGCTATTCATCCAACCCCAATCTCTTCTGCAGTTCATGCCAGGTTCTGTTTTTAATTTGAGCTCTTTGTGTGTGCGGGATGTTTGTGCTCACTTGCGCATCTCCTGACTCTTTGCAGGTTATTGGTCAAGTTTCCAGAGCTGAACTATCAGCTGAAAATTAAAGTCTGCATTGACAAGTGAGTTCTGTGATCCTGGTGGCTAGTGGATGGAGTGTCTGGGATGGGACTTGCTCCCTGGGCTAATCCTGCTGCCATCAGGTCCCTGTTGCCAGCATGACCCTGAGCAGAAGGGGAGTAGCAGGATCCTGTGCAGGGTAGCAGTAGATTCCAGGGTTCAGCGTCAAGTGTGAGGCACAACCTTTGGGGCCTGTGGGACTCTGGTGTTGCAGTGCTGTCAGTTCTGCTCACCAGTTCCTTTGGTACTGCATTTTGCTGCTTCTCTGTGTCCATGTGGGAAGGCTAGCACCTTGACTCTGTGCTCTCTCTCTCTCTCTCTCCCCTTTCATAGAGACTCTGGTGATGTTGCTGCCCTTAGGGGGTAAGTGGAATGTTGCTTCTTGTCTCTTTATAATCCTGGCGCATATTTTGCCATGTGTTAGCTCTGAGGAACACTGTCAACCACATTGTCTTGCTCTTTCAAGGTCCCGGAAGTTTAACATTCTGGGGACAAATACCAAGGTGATGAACATGGAAGAGTCGAACAACGGCAGCCTCTCAGCAGAGTTCAAGCACCTGGTGGGTACAGTGAGCTCTTAGGGCTGTTTTTATTAAGGCCTTGTGCCTAAGGTGTTGCTATAGCCTGTTTCTTCTCTTTGCAGACGCTGCGGGAGCAGCGATGTGGCAATGGAGGAAGAGCCAACTGCGATGTAAGTGCTGAGCCAGGGCAGTACTGGGGAAGGGGCTCCTGATTAGGAGAGCCTGCCAGGATCTTTGCTTGATAGCTCTTGATGGAGCACCCCTAGCAATCTCCTGTTGTCTGCCAGCATTGAATCTCATTCCATGTCAAGCAGTTAAACCACAGAAAAAGGAAGTGGGGACATTGCCTTCAGAGAGGGCGCTCACAGACGTGATCTGATGTGTTGGCAGCTGCTAGATTAGCAGCAGAGACCTTAGCAGCAGCGCTGGCCCCATATCCCCTGGGAAAGGCTGAGAGCAGGTGTCTCCAGTGTGGTCACTGCATCCTCTTCCACTCTAGGCCTCACTGATAGTCACTGAGGAGCTGCACCTCATCACCTTTGAGACAGAGGTTTATCACCAGGGGCTGAAGATTGACCTGGAGGTGAGTTGTGGACTAGCTGCCCTTCTCTGCAGTGAGCCAGGCTTGGGTACAGAGGAAGCATCTCTGAGGACATCTCTTTATCCGAGAGAAGAAATAGAAGAGTTGTGTCTGTCTGTGGGCCTGGCTGAGCTGTGGCCTTGGCTTGTGCTGGACACGTCTGTTCTTCTGGACTGGCTGGAGAAGGCCTACTGGGAAGAAGCAGGGAGCATGACCAGCTGCCGATTGTGCGCCCTGAGAGAGCTGCGGGCTTGGGGAGGCTCTTGGCTGGAGGGGTGCAGTGGGCCATTGCAGTGTGTCTGTGCCTTCCTGTGTACAGGCCACATTGCACAGAAAATGGGGTGGGAGGCACTTGGTGACTAAGGCTTGCTGTCCTGTGGGGCAGTTTAGGGCCCTGTGAGATGTCCCAGCCCATGGTCATGTCCTGTCTTTGCAGACCCACTCACTGCCGGTTGTGGTCATCTCGAACATCTGCCAGATGCCCAATGCCTGGGCATCCATCCTGTGGTACAACATGCTGACCAACAACCCTAAGGTAGGGCCTGGAGCTGTGGGGGCAGACAGCAGAGATGCGGTACAGGCTTTGGGGCCAGATGCCCCCAGCTGCCAAGCTACAGGCAGAGAGAAAAATGATGAGGAAAACTAGCCCAGCAGTGGCAAGAGGGCTAGGTTAGGATCTGGCCCTCACCTAGGTCCAATGTCCTGCTCAGGGCTGTGTATTTCCTTGTGCAGAACGTGAACTTTTTCACCAAGCCCCCCATTGGGACATGGGACCAGGTGGCAGAGGTGCTGAGCTGGCAGTTCTCCTCCACCACCAAGCGTGGTCTCAGCATCGAGCAGCTGACAACACTGGCAGAAAAACTTCTAGGTAACCACTGTCCCGGGTGTCCTGCTCTACCCCTGCTGTCTGTAGCCATCCTTGGGGTGGCTTCCATGAGAACCATTTGTAAGTGCAACACAGTAATAAGCTTGCATGCTTTGGGAAGGGAGCTTTACTTTTTAATTGCTAGGTTTCCCTGAAACACTGCAAACTTGGGTTGCTGTGTAGAATGGTGTCTGAGGAAGATCAGCTCTATTCAGATGTTGATGCTCCTGTCTTTCTCTGCCAGGGCCAGGGGTGAATTACTCCGGCTGTCAAATCACCTGGGCCAAGTTCTGCAAGGTATAATTCCCCTTTCCTGCAGAGTGTTTTCCCTTTGCTGTCAGCTATCCAAGCTGCATTCACAGCCTCTCTGCACTCTTCCTCAGGAGAACATGGCTGGTAAAGGCTTCTCTTTCTGGGTCTGGCTGGACAACATTATTGACCTGGTGAAGAAATACATCCTGGCGCTGTGGAATGAAGGGTGAGCCTCACCTGGTGTCGGTCTGGTGACCCCTTGGGAGGAGTCCCGTTAACCCTGTCCCGAGGCAATTGGGGTTGCCTTGTTCCAGGTGCAATCAGTGGGCTTTCCTGGGATGCCTCTTTGGCCCAGGCCCTGTTGGTTGGTTCAGAGCAAAAACCCTTCCTGGCACCTGGGAATGTCTAAAAGCTCTGCTGGTGGTGAGGCTGGGTCCTGTGACTGCCTGAAACTGTGCAGTGCAGAGAACTGGCAGGGCTCATGCCCTAAAATAGCTGCCCCAGTGTGCCCCCACCCTGGCACGTTCTTTTCCTTACCATCCAGGTACATCATGGGGTTCATCAGCAAGGAGCGGGAGCGGGCCATCCTGAGCACCAAGCCACCGGGAACCTTCCTGCTACGGTTCAGTGAGAGCAGCAAGGAAGGTGGTATCACCTTCACCTGGGTGGAGAAGGATATCGGTGGTACGTTGGCGTCTCTTTCCTCTGCCAGCACCCTGGGTGCGGTGCTCTACTCAGCCAGTGTTCCTGGCTCTGTACAGGGCTTGGACTGTGGCATCATCACCAATGATATTTGTCCTTTATCCTTGTCCTGACAGGCCTTTTCCCTAGGGTTAAGTCTTTGAGCACTAGCCTGTGTGTCTCTTGCTGGCCTCTGCATGCTGGGTGCCCCTGCCCATGTATTGCTATCATGGTGCAGTTTTCCAGGCTGCTGAAACTGCCTGGCAGGTCTCTGTGCTGTCCTGTGTCCTGTTGATGCCCTTTGATGCTGATCTGCTGCAGCTCAAGTGCATGCAGCAGCTCTGCTGTGCTGAGCACGATCCCAGGCTGGTCTGTCTTGCCCCTGCCTTTGAGGAAGGCCTCTGCCTTTGCTTGAGGAATGCACGTGTCTTGCCCTGTGTCAAAAGTCTCCTTGTACAGGGAAGACCCAGATCCAGTCTGTGGAGCCTTACACCAAGCAGCAGCTAAACAGCATGTCATTTGCGGAGATCATCATGGGCTACAAAATCATGGATGCTACCAACATCCTGGTGTCCCCCCTCGTGTATCTGTATCCGGATATCCCAAAGGAGGAGGCATTTGGGAAGTACTGTCGCCCTGAGAGCCAGGAACATTCTGAAGCTACAGACTCAGGTAGTCGTTGACTTTCTGTGTTCTGGTGCCACCCTTGCATGCGAGCTGGCAAGTCGTGGGGGTTGCTCCAGTGACAGCTCTGAGGTGGAAGAGCTGTTGGTAGCTGGGGGATCCTGCTGCAGATCGTGGGAGGGCCCAGCTGCAGCATGAGACTAATGCCTGGGAGCGTGTTCCTTGGCACAGCCCATGCAAAGTCACAGCGGTGTGTCAGGGCTTGGCAACTGCTGTGTGGGTGTGTGCTGTCTGCAGGGCTTTGCCCTTCCAGAAGAGGGGAGGAGAGCTAGTTTCTTCCTCTGACAACTGGTGACAAGTCTGCTCTTCCTCTGTAGGTGCTGCTCCATACCTGAAGACCAAGTTCATCTGTGTCACCCCGTGAGTGTTCCTGGGAAGGGTATCTGTAAGCACAGGGCTGCTGCCCAGGGGGCACGTTTGTGCGTGTAGCCTGACTCGAGGGGGTTTCTTCCCCACTGCTGGTTGGTTGTTTATGGTGGTTGGGACCCCCTCAGGTTGAACTATTCTTCCCCTGTGCCATGAGGCTCACAGTCTGGATAGAAGGAGACCACAAGGGGAGTCTGAGCCAGGTTCCAGCCCTAACCATGGATGTTCCTCCCTCCTTGGTTTTTTCCTTGTGTTTTAGAAAGTCCCATACTTTCCCATACAGGGACCTGGGCTATCCTGTGCCTTGAGGTTCATGGGGTGGTAGTGGCATTGGAGAGCTCTGACCACTGCTGCACTCAGGATCTGACTCACGTGGTTTCTGTGTTCCCTTCCCTCCCTCTGACAGCACCTCCTTCAGCAACACCATTGACCTGCCAATGTCTCCACGTACCCTGGACTCGCTCATGCAGTTTGGCAATAACAGCGAGGGAGCAGAGGCCAATGCAGGAGGCCAGTTTGGTGGGTCCAGTGGGCTGCAGCGCCTGAGAGGGGAGAGCCTGGCTGTAGGCAGAGCTCTAGGGGTCAAGACTCAGCCCCTCAGGGTTGCTCCAGGCACACAGGCCCTGTAACCTCTCGCTGTGTCTCCCTGCAGAATCGCTGACCTTCGACATGGAGGTGACCCCAGAGTGTGCTTCTTCACCAATGTGATGTGCTCTACTGGTGCTCTTGGGGCCCTCCCAGGACTTGGGCTTCCTGGCTCCAAATAGTTCCCCCAGTCTCGCCCTGTGAGGTCATGTTTGCTCTGGGCCTTTCCTTGGGAGGAGCTGGGGCTGTGGTCCTTGCCACCAATTTTCTTGTTTGACCCAAGTGAACAACCACCTCTCCATGGTGGTGCCATTTGTCTCTTTGGGGGGAGGGGGGGGCTACATCTTTTTCTATTTCCTTCGGTAACATACTTTTTTATTATTGTTTTGCTCATTCAAGTGCCTATCAGCCTCCAATTGCAGCCTCCGTTTTTACAAATGCTTCTGCAGCCCATTGTGCTGCCTGCTCTTGAAAGCTGCTTTCCTGACTGCCAGTGTCTAAAAGCCCATTAAGATCTTTTGAATCTGGATTTGCCTCCTGGTAGCTTAGAGGGGATTGGCCAGTCCCAGTGCAGTGCATTGCATAACCCATGTTGAGACAGCGGAGGGTCTGGCTTGCAGGCTCTCCACCAGCCCTCTGAGAGCAGCAGGGTGATCTTGTCTCTGCACCTTCTGCTGACCCTGGTTTTGGCCAAGTGGACCAGCAAGCAGCTCGGAGGTGGATGGGCCCTGATGTTCCTGGCTTGTGAAGGTAATGGTTCTGCTGGACTATGCCTGGGCTCAGCTGCCAGCAGGGAGTTTTGGTAACTGCTTGCACTTGCCACTAGCTTCCTGCTGCAGGCAGAGAGATCCAGCTGGATCCAGCAGCTCCAGGGCTCCTGCTGGGACAGCTGGTTTCCCTGCAGTGCAAGGAGTGCCCTGCAGAAGGGCAGTGAAGTGTCCCAACACCATACGTGCTTGTGAGCATGCAGCATTTGCATCTCGGATCTGTTCTTGGTCTTTTGGGGACCTAGGGATAACCAGGCTGGCCATCCTGACTGGCTGGCCCCTTGATCAGGCTAGTGACAGGGGTAAGATTGCACTTTTCTCTCTGTCTATGCAGATTTAGACCTAACAGGCCCTGAGGAGGAGTGGGATGCTGCTAGGTTCAGCCTGACCTGCAGTGGGTGGCCGGGCTTGGCCCTCTTCCCTTTGGTACGGCTTGTGATGTCTTGGTGGATTTGCAGCTTCTCAGGGGCAACGCATGGCATTTTTGTTGGAAGTTGGCTGTCAGCATTAAGCTAGGAGGTGGTGAGGATTGAAGAGGGCAGAGTATATGTAGAAGGAGGAATCTGCTGTCAGCCAACACTAGACACAGATCTTCTGGGTGTTGTAGGTTTCCTTACTCTGAAGGTTGAGGAAAGTTTGGAAGCTGTCCGTAGTGAAAGTTGTGGTTCTGTATTTCTCCAAATGGGGAGGGCCCTTTCCATGCACTGGGCTTTGGTTCCCATCCCTGATCTGAACTGGACACTGATGAGCAAGAAAGGGGAGGGAGAGGCGGAGTGGGAGCTGCCTGCCTCCCACAGCAGCGCCTGGAAGCCCCTTGCATTACCAGGGGCTTGGCCACCCAGGGTGGGGAGCAGTGGGGTGGCATGGGAGGGTTGCACACTGTGCTCTGCTTGTCCCTGTGCCTCAGGGCAGGGCTGCGAGAACCACAGGTGCTGAGGCTGTGTCCAGGCTGGTTCACTGGGCACTGCAGTGGGTCACGTCAGCAGAGCAATAGTTTATTAGGAAACAGCCCAGGGTTTTACAGGCCTCTGACATGTCTTAATTTGGCTCTGGGTGGAGAGAAGTGCTAAATCATCTGTACCAGTGACAGTGCTGTGGGCTGCCGCGGAGCAGGTCGGCCTCCTATCGCGTGCGGCTCCCGAGCGCAGGGTGTTACTGGCTTTACCGTGCAGTAAAGAGCCGCGGGGTGAGCTCACGGCCCTGCGGCAGCAGCCGGGCTGGTGCAGCCGTGCAGGGGCGAGCGGGCAGCGCGGTGGGTGGGCTCCGTCCAGCGAGCTGTGCCTGGCCCTGGGCGGGGGGAGCGAGGCCAGCCCCCCTCGCTGTGAGTGGGCAGGGGAGGGGGCCGAGCCGCCCACGGAGGCAGGAGAGTCCTTTGAACGTGGTAGGTGCTCGGATGAGTCAAGGGCTGTACTCGCTGCCTGCCTCTGTGCTCTGCATGTAGCTGCCTCCAGCGGCAGTCGACATAGTCCTGGGCAACATTCAATACTGTAAAAAAATTTATTTTTTGTATATTTTATTGCTGTATCTACAGGCTTTAACTTTCTCCAGAATAAAGGTTCTAAAGTGACATGTTCTCCCAGGTGTGAATTCAGCTGTGTCCGCGCCTGCGTGCGGCATCTGTGTTAATCCCTGTCCAGGAACTAGTGGCCTCAGTCAGCGAAACGCCGGCGCAGATGAGAGTGCTGTGGTTTGCTTGCTGTGAACCATCCTGCCCTGGTGCTGTCTGCACCCAGGCCTGTCCTGGTGCCTGGGGCACGTGGGTCAGCCCGTCTCGGGCCGCCCTCCCCTTATCTGAGCGCGGCAGGGCCCCTTCCCGCAGCGGGGAGCGGCTGTATCTCGGCGCAGCAGCGCGCGGGCTGGTTTCTGTCTGGGCGAGAGCAGCGCCTGGCTCCCCTGCTTGCGTAAAGGAAACCTCTGGTGCCAGTGGGGGAGGCTCTGGTCTCCGCGCCGCAGCTGCTGGGGCTCGGCGCAGGCTTCCCTCTGCGGCAGCCTGCGAGGTGGGGGAAAGGGGGGGTCGGGGACCCCTCTGCCTGCGGGGAGGGTGCTAGGGTGAGCTAAGCGCAGGGCCCGGGCTGCCGCGGGGCTGGGGCGGGAGCCAGGGGCTCTCCGGGACCCGGGGCGCTGCTCCCCGGCCGAGACCCGGCCGCAGCAGAGGCCGTGCGCTCGGGGGCGGCTGCCGGGCTCCTCTGCCCGGGGGGCGGGGGGGGAGGGCTCCCGCGGAGGTGCCGCATTGCTTCCTTGCGGCTGCATCTCCAGCTGCAGCGGGATTTTCCACCACAGCTGCCTCTCCCTTGCAGCTTTCCCGGGGGGAGGAAGGGGCCGCAGCTGGGGGGGGTGGGTAGGGGAGGAGGAAACGGAGGCAGAACCGCAGCAAACGCTTCCCCAGACGTTGGCTTGGCTCGCTGGCGCTGTGTCCCACCCCAGCCCCTGCGGCGGGGCGCTGGCGCTGGGGGCGGCAGGGCCCGGCCGTGGCCGGCGCGGGCTCCGCGGCCGGCTGCAGCGCGGGCCTGGCCTGCCCTCTCGCGGGGACGCGCCGGAGCGGTGTCGAGCGCTCCGGCACCCTGCGGCAGCCTGGGCGCTGCGCCCTGGCCCTCGCGGGGGGGCGAGGCGGCCTCTGCATCCCGGGCTGGCCCTAGGAAGGAGGAAGAAACGCTGGTAACGGGGCCACCCTGGCTCTGCGGCCAGGTCCGAGACCCCCTTGGGGTCTGGCAGAGCGGCAGGAGGGGCAGAGGCGGTCTGGGGCCGGGGACCTGCTCCTGCGAGCTGTAAGGGGGCTGGGAGCACGCGGCCGGCACCGGAGCCTGGTCCGTGTCGGTGACCGCTCGAGGCGCTGACAAACCTGAACGAACCGGGGGGTGTGAGCGGCGGCCTGCGCCGGGGAGAGGGTGCGAGCGAGAGGGCAGTGCCTGGACGAGGGTCTGGTCCTGGAGAAAGAGAGCGGATAAACTCCCTGCTTGCGGCTCAGCTGTGATAGGGGCAGGGTTTCCCGGCGTGGAGAGGGATGCGTTTCCTCCAGTAACGTCCGCTTGATCCACGGCATCCTGCACCCAGTGGCAGCTCTGCCTGCTGCGGGGAACGTGGCAGGAGGCTCACGAGGGCCAGGGCAGAGCCCTACAGCTGGCGCTTGCTCTGCTGCGACAGTGGTGCTGCACCTTGATGGGTCGCGCTGGCCGCAGGGCACCCGCGTCTGCTGCGGGCCTTTGCCCTGGAGCTGCCGTGCTGGAGCTGCTGGTCAGCGGAGCTGCTGCAGCGATGGGGCTCTGGCGAGGCCAAGAGGGAAAGATTATTGCTCCCTCAGGGCAGGATTAGCAGGAGGATTTTTCCTGCAGGTTATGCTCAGTAAATCCCCCATATCCCCGGCAGGAGCTGCTGCCCTGGGCTAGCTCACGGTGCTGGTCTCCAGCTCTCGCCTGCTGGCGATGGCCCTTGAGCTCTGGGGCAGCTGTGGACCCCTGCCGCAGGGGCGAGCGCGGCCCCAGGCCCCTCGCCTCCCTCCGCTTCACCCTCCGGTGTCCAAGGACCCTCCGGGGGCCCTTCTGCTCTCCGGCTGCAGCCAGGGGTTGAAGCCGGAGCGGGAGAGGGGTCGGTGAGGCGCTGGCAGCTGCGTGGGCTCTCGGGCCGTGGGGCCGGATCCTAGGGGAACGCTGCCCAGCCCAGCGCCAGGGGCTCCCCGCTCCCCTCTGCCAGCTGCCGCGTGCGATGGAAGGCGCCAGAGGAAGGGATCCTCTTACTGATATGCAAAACCTGGGGCTGCCGTAACCGTCGCTGTCGGGAACGCAGCGTCCCATCCCACGCTGGCGCAGACACGTGGCTCCTTATCTCCCTGCGCTCGCGTGCCCTGCTGTGCCCCCTCCGAACCTGCTCGCCGAGGTCGGTTTAGCCACGGGGCCCGGCCCTGTAATCAGGCTGCTGCTCTAATCCCAACCGTTGCCACCTGGAGCGCTCAGGGCAGCGGAGCCGTTGGCAAAGGCAGTGACCTGCCGCACAGCAGGCGCGAGCGGCTGCCGGAGCTCCCTGCTCGGAGCCAGCCCGGCTGTGGCACCCGCGTCCCACGTGGCACCGCGGACCCTGCACCCTCCCCGGCTCTTGCACTCGCCTAGCCTGGGAGGTCTCGGAGCAGCTGGAGGTGCAAGTGCAGGCTCCTTCCTTTCTCCCTGCCCATGCGTAATCCTACCTGGCCGCGTCGGAGCGGCCGGGGCCGTGAGAGCCTTGAGTCCAGCCGCGGTGAGGACGCATAGCAGGACACGAAGCTTGCAAACTTCAACCTGGCGCAGCCAGGAGGGCTCGGGGCTGGGTGGCTTTGCACCGAGAAGCCGCTGGCTGGTGCGGTGCAGCGGTGCTTCTGCAGGACCTGGCGCTGCTCTGGCCCTGCTCTCCCCGCCCCATGCGCCCCTCCAGCCGCGCGTCCCAGCTGGGCCCCCGACCCCGCGCAGCCCAGGGCCCCAGCAACTGCGAACGAGCCTCCGCTGGAGCTGCGAGCGGCTCTGTCCTGGCAGCTGCGGCCTCCCAGCAGCTTCCCCTCCCCGGCGGTGAGCACGCAGCTCCCAGCGGTGCGCGGAGCCCGCGGCAGCGCAGGGTGCTCTCGGCCCGCGCGCGAGGCTGGCGCGCAGGAAGCTTGCAGGAAGCGGCGTCTTCCGTCAGCACGAGGTCAATCACGTGGTTTGCAGTTTTGGATGCAGGCGGACTTGATGCCGGGGCACCTGCCCGGGGAGCCCCAGCAAAGCGCGCTGCTGCACGGCTTCTCCGTGCTGGGGGCCGGGCTGCGCACGGCCGCCCGAGCCTCCCCGCCCCGAGGAAGCGCCGCCGCCAGCAGAGCCGGGGCCGGGGCCGGGCCGCCGGCTGTTGGTGGCTCTGGAAGCGGGTCACTGGGGCAGCTGCGCTGCTTCCCGCTGCCGGCTCCTCTCCGAGGCAGCTCAGCGGGGAAGGGCCCGGCCCCGGCGTCCGTGTCGGATGCTCGCGGATTAGGGGTTTCCAAAGGCGGCTAAGCGGCTTGGGCCGCCGCCGCTCGCGCGCCGGGGAGGGCATGGCCCCGCGGAGGGGATCGGCCAGCTGCCGGGGCCGGGAGGGGACCCTGGGGGTCCGCGCCGGCCTGCGGCAGGGTGATTCCTCGGGTGGGCTCTCCCGCGTTTCGCTCCCAGCGGCGTGGTTCCCCCCGCGCCCTGGGCGCCGCGCGCTGCCGGTCCCGCGGCGCCGGCCGTCGCTGCCGCGGGCGGCTCCTCTCCCTCCCCTGATCCCGCCAGCGGACCGCGCTGGCTCCACGCGGCTCCGTGGCTGCCAGTAGCCTGGGGCGGCCCGGGCGATGCCAGAGCCCTTCCCGGGAGCTGTTTCGGGGCTGCTCTTGCTTTGCTGCTCCCAGCTGCCGCGTTGGCTCCCGGGGGTGAAGGGGAACCTCGGCTCTGCCTGGCGGAAACGGCCCCGGGGCGACGCGCGGCCTCGCCGGCTCCGGCTCCGCGGGATGCAGGGCCCGGCCGCCCCCGGGGGCCGGGATGACCCGGCGGCGCCTGTTTACCAGCGCCGGAGCGCTCGGAGCGAGGGGTAACCTTGGCAACCCCGCTGCAGCCGCCGGGGAACAGACGCGCCGGGCGCAGCAGCACCCACCGCCCCCCGCGCCGTGGACCTGCGCGCGCGAGGAGCGCGGAAAGCTCCCGCCGGCAGCCCCGGCCGGGCCGCGGCATCCCTGGCGCCGGGGCGCAGCGCCGCGCCCGGGTTCGCGTTGCAGCCCCAGCCCGGATGGCGCTTCCCCGTGTTTTCCAGCAAGCAGAGACCCGCGCGCTTCGTTCCCGGCTGGGTGAGCAGCGTGGTGGGGACAAACAGCTTTTGCCCGAGAGTTAATGTGTTTTGGCTGCTGACGCCGAGTGTTTACTAGGTTTGTTTTTAGCCATCAGTAACGGGCTGGAAGCGGAGCTTTCCTGTGGACATTCCCCCTCGGACGAGACGACGCTCCCCAAGCAGCTCCTCAGCTCCCGCGGGCGCCGGGACGCGCTCGCCCGTCTCCCGCAGCTTGGCGGGCGCTGCGGGAGGGCAGGGGCCCGCGGTGCCCGGAGGCGGCTCCCGGGGCTCCTGCGGCGGCGGCTGTAGCGAACCCCCGGGGACCCGGCCGCTGCTGCCGGACGGGGGAGCGCGAGCCCCCGGGCTCCGGTCGGGTTTGGGGGCTCGGCGAGCGCGTGCGCTCCGGGGGGCGGCGGGAAGGGCAACGTCCCTGGGCCCCGGGAACCGCCCCAGCAGCGGGCCCGCGAGCGCTGCCGCTCCGGAGAAGTAATTAAGGCTCTCGAGATGCCACTTAGGGAGGAAGGCCGCGGCGCCAGCGCTCCTGGCGCTCCGGCTCCAAGCGCCGAAGCCCGGAGAGGTGGTTTTCTAGGAAAGCAATTACGAGGCCCCGTGCTGCCGCTCTCCCCGCAGCGCCAGCGCCACTCGGCATCCTGTTGAGCTCATCCGAGACGACAAAGCGCCCGGACGCGGCTCGGCTCGGCGCTGTTTACCTCGATGCTTGCTGAGACCTCCCCGGGCCCGGGGCAGGACAGAGCCGCCGCTGCCGGCTGCGCCAGGCCGCTGGCAGCATTGGCGGACCGGGAAAACCCCCCTTTTCCCGGCCTGCCGCGCGGTGCTGGCGCCACCCGTTAAATCCTCCAGGTGCCAACACCCGGCCCGACTTTAACTCGCTGGGTTACATGCAGAGGGGACAACCCCGGCCCGCGCAGCCTGTGGCCACGGGCAGCCCGGGAGCCCCAGGACCCGGCTCCACGCTCGCACGGACCGCGGTGCCGGGAGCCTCCGTCGGGCAGTCGCCGCTGCCGGCCCCTCCGTCAGCCCCTGCTGCAACGTCCTGGCTGCAGCACCCAGCTCCCGGGGCCCTCTTCCCTCCGGAGAGGGAGAAATGCTGTTTTATACCATTTTCACTGATCAGCTCAGGGTTTTCCTTGGGCTTTGTCTGAAATGAAATTACTGCTTGCATTTGTTGTGATTTTAAATTGTTTCCATTTGCCCCTTCAGGATGGAGGGAACCTTCCACTTTCTCTGCCAGGTTTATTTTCTTCCCATTTTTTTTCTACGGGCAAAGGAGGAAGAAGTCAGAGGGAAGGGCAGAGAGAAGGGGAAATGATTTCTGCAGCGTGTCCCAGCTGCTCCACGTAGCTCGGCTGCATCCATCCCGGGCGGCACTGCATGAGACCTTGACTTTCTCGGCCGGAGCAGCCAGTGCCTGCGTGACCCCGCCGGTGGGTTACGTGGGCTGCGGATTGGGAAAGTGGTTTGCCGGAGTGATGCAACTGGCTGGAGCGGGAGCTGTCCCAGGAAAGGCGGAGAGGGCAGGGAGCGTCATCCTCCTCCCGATTTCCACGTCCTTTCGCCTCGTCTTGGTGGGAAAAGAGGACGCGGGCGACGCTGGCCGCGCGGCGGGGCCATCCCGGCTGGCCGGGTGCCGGCTCGCCTCCCCGAGGGCTCGGCGTGACGGGCGGGTGGGAGCGGCGGCCGAGCCGCAGCCGCTGGCTGCTCAGGCGGTTCGAGCTGGGCCGGGCCGCAAGAAGCAGGATGCGGAGAAAGGCCCTTTCCGGGGGTGTCAGTCCGGGCAGCGAGACGTCTGCGCTGGCGCCCGGCTCCCGAGGGGCAGCGGCGCCGCGCGGGGCTCTCCGGGCTGCCGGTCCTGGCCGGCGCGCCCGGGTCTCGCAGCAGCGCTGCGCCCTGGGGCTCGCCTCTCGGCCCCCCGGCTCCCACTGCCGCACGCTTCCAAAGGGAAAGGGAAGACTTTAACACAAAATCGATGGATGAAACAATCCAGCGGCGAGAACTTGGGACTCTGCTGTTACATAACTGCAGGGCGATTTGCAATCGCAGCCTAATAAACAACCGCAGCGAGGACCCAGCCCAGGGCTGGTGCTTGCACGGGGGAGCACCCCGGGGCGGCGAGGCTCCCCCAGGCAGCGCGCGCCCCACCGAGTTTCCCTCCAGAGTTTTCTCAGGCCGCGGAAGACTAGCTGGTAACGAAAGTGAAAGCCCAGGAGATCCCATGCGGCTGCGAGTGCTCTCGAGCAGAAACGAGCACGCCGAGTATTGCTTCCTGCCGCCCGGCTGCCAGCCACCTCGCTGCGCCGCTGTGCCGCGGCCTGCCCAGCACCCCAGGGTGCTCCATCACCTGGGGTGCTCCATCACTTCAGGGTGCCCCATCACCCTGGGGGTGCTCCATCACTCCAGGGTGCCCCATTGCTCCAAGTGCCCCCTCGCCCTGAGGTGTCCCGTTGCCCTGGGGTGCTCTGTCACCCCAGAGGGTCCCATCACTCCAAGATGCTCCGTTGCCCCGGGCCATCCAGGATGCGATGGTGCAGGCAGGCAGTTGTGCAAAGCTCCTGCAGGCTGGCCTGGTGCAGGGACGCTGGGGAGCAGGGCAGAGCTGCGCCTTGGGCCCCGTTACGGCTGGTGGAGGACGCAGAGGCTCGGGAGAGGGAGATGAGCTGGGAGTGCCACGCGGCGGGGAGCAGCGTGAGGCGCCCGCATGCAAGCGCCGGGCCAGGCCGCCCGCACACCCTGTGTGGAGCGAAGCACCCCGCCGCCGCTCTGGGAACCCGGCTCGGCTCCCGCCTGGGCATCCGGCCCCACTGCTGTGCCCCATGAATTTGCGTGCTCCCTCAGCTAGCAGAGCCTTGGCTTTCACCTGCTTTGAGCAGCCGCCTTTCCCCTCCTGCCATTCCCGCGCTGGTGAGAGCAGCCAGCCCTGAAACGGCAGCAGCCAGAAGTGTTTCCACTGTAAATGCTGCCTGAACGGTTCAAACAGCTCCGAACGGGCTCTGATCCTCAAGCAGGATGGCTCTTACATGCTTATAGCTGATTTACCAGAAATAAGGAAGTCAGCAAAGCCAGTGGGATTTAGGGTGATGGTATTACTCATCCTGCACTTGCCTAGCAGTGATTTCCTTTCTGTCCTCTTACTCACATGTAACCCCCTGATGCGGCCCACATGGTTTTCAATGGAAACCTGCTCTTTCTGCGAAAGAGGGAGACTCCCCAGAGCGTGCTGGAGTGCAGCCCAGCCCGTGGCCTCTGCCCTGAGCCCAGTTGCCCCAGCAGCTGCAGCCGCGCAGGAGGTGGCTGAGACCTACAGGCAGCAGAGTACAGAGAATCCATTAAAAATATTAGCTGGTGCAATAGGCAGTGCTGCCCCTTTTGCCGCTGTCCTTTCTGGGAGGCTGTGCAGAAAAGCGGGGTCTGGGGCAGGACGAGGAAGGCTGGGGGGTCACTTGGCAGCGGTGCAGGTGCCTCCCCAGCGCTGGCTCCCCACGGGGTGTGATGCCTGGTGCAGGTGCTCTGCCCCATGTGGATCCCGACAGCGTGTGGATGCCGGTGTGGGGTGTGCGCTAACCACCGTGCCCGTGCTGGGTGCCCGCTGGGGCTCCTGGCTGTGCTGGTGCCCAGGACTGCTGGGGGCTCCCCCAGTGCTAGTTCCCTGCTGTGACTGGTGCTGGTGGTTGCTCCCGCCGCTGCAAAGCCTCAGTGCTTGATGCCAATGCCCATTCCCCTCTGTGCCAGGGCGTGCTGCTTGTTGCTTCTGGTGCAAAGGCCCAGTGCTGCTGCCCAGCCGCCCAGTGCAAGAGCCCGGTGCAGGGGCCGCTGGGTGCGAGGGCCCCCCCCGGGTGCAGGGGCCCTGGGTGCAGGGGCCTGGTGCCGGTGCGAGCTCCCGGGGTGCGAGGGCTCAGTGCAGGGCCCCCCTGGGTGCAGGGGCCCCGGGTGCAGGGGCCCGGTGCCGGTGCGAGCTCCCGGGGTGCGAGGGCTCAGTGCAGGGCCCCCCTGGGTGCAGGGGCCCCCGGGTGCAGGGGCCCTCGGGTGCAGGGGCCCGGTGCCGGTGTGAGCTCCCGGCGTGCGAGGGCTCAGTGCAGGGGCCCCCAGGTGCAGGGGCCCCGGGTGCAGGGGCCCGGTGCCGGTGCGAGCTCCTGGGGTGCGAGGGCTCAGTGCAGGGCCCCCCCGGGTGCAGGGGCCCCGGGTGCAGGGGCCCGGTGCCGGTGCGAGCTCCCGGGGTGCGAGGGCTCAGTGCAGGGCCCCCCCGGGTGCAGGGGCCCCGGGTGCAGGGGCCCGGTGCCGGTGCGAGCTCCCGGCGTGCGAGGGCTCAGTGCAGGGGCCCCCGGGTGCAGGGGCCCTCGGGTGCAGGGGCCCGGTGCCGGTGCGAGCTCCCGGGGTGCGAGGGCTCAGTGCAGGGGCCCCCTGGGTGCAGGGCCCCCCCGGGTGCAGGGGCCCGGTGCCGGTGCGAGCTCCCGGCGTGCGAGGGCTCAGTGCAGGGGCCCCCGGGTGCAGGGGCCCTCGGGTGCAGGGGCCCGGTGCCGGTGCGAGCTCCCGGGGTGCGAGGGCTCAGTGCAGGGCCCCCCCGGGTGCAGGGGCCCTGGGTGCAGGGGCCCGGTGCCGGTGCGAGCTCCCGGGGTGCGAGGGCTCAGTGCAGGCCCTCCGACGCCAGTGCGGGTGCCGCGCTCCGCCGCGCGCGGCCGGGGCCAGGCTGATCCGGGCCGAGCCGGGCCGGGGGGCGGCGCCGCGGCGGGGGCGGGCCGCGGCGGGCCGGGCCGGGCCGGGCGGCGGCGGCGGGGGGCGGCGCAGGCGGCGGCGGCGGCGGCGGCCGGAGGGGGCAGAGCGGCGGCGGAGCCGAGCGCCGAGCAGCCGCCGGAGCCCAGCGGAGCCGCCGCCGCGGCCGCAGGTAGGGGCGAGCGGGGGCTCGGGGGCCCGGCGCGGCCCCGGCGCCCGGTTTCGCTTTCGGCGACTGTAAACAGGGCGCGGGGGGCGGCTCGGGGCCGGGGCGGGGGCCGGGGCCGGGGCGGGGGCCGGGGCGAGCGGCGCCGGGGCCGGGGCCGAGCCGTGGCGGCGGGGGGATGCCGGCAGCACCTGCGGGCGGCGGGGCCGGGGGCGGCGGCGATGCCCGGCTGCGCGGAAGGCGCCGGCCCGGGCCTCTGGGTCCGTCCGTCCTTCCTTTCTTTATCTTCTTTTTTCTGTTTTTTTTTTTTTTTTTTAACTCCCTTTTGGTAAATATTTTGGGTGTTTCGTAACTCGCTGCGGCCAAACTCAACTTTCAAAAGAAGCCCCGGTGCAGGCCGGGGTGGATTTTGCAGTGTCAGGGCCTGCGGCCTCGCTGCCAGCGGCGAGCGGGAGCGGCGAGCGCGGGGCCGCGGCGCTGCGCTGCGCCCGGAGCGGGGCCGCGGCCGGGGCCGCGCCGGGGGCTCCGCGCCGGGGGCTCCGCGCCGCGCCGCGCCGTCGAGGCGCCGCAGCCCGCGCCGGGAGCAGGTGCCGGAGCGGCCGGGGGGACCCGCGCGGGGTCCCGGCGCGGCGCCCGCAGCCGCGGCGCGCCCGGGGCACCGGGCTTGGCGCGGGCGCCCGGCGACCCTGCGGCGGCCGCCGCGCAGCGCGCTCGGGGACGGACGCCCGCTCCCGGCGGCGCTTTCCCTGGGAGCGGGGCCCAGCGGTGCTGCGGATCCAGTGCTGGAGAAAAGAGAACTTCGTGTTTTAGCCGTGCAGGGGGAGTTTCGGTTGTTTCTGCCTCCTCCTCTGTTTCCTTTGAAACACCGTTGTTTTGTTTCAGATTCAGTAACTGTTGGTAGTGGCTGCAGAAGGATGCAATGCTGAAGGAAAAGGATTGTTTTGTAAATTGTTTCTGCCTCTGGGAGGAAACTCTGAAAATGTTAAAACAACATTTGTGGTACTTCATACATGCATAGTATATTCTAGATGTCAAGTAAGCCTTGGGTGTGCATCTGCGTCTCCAGCATCTGGGCAGCATGTCCCTCTCCAAGCGGGACAGCTAGCGGGAATCATGTGTGTGCTGGGGCGCGTTCGTGGGAGAAGGGAGCCCTCAGGCAAGTACAGACAGGGCAGCATGCTCCTCTCGGGAAATCCGAATGTGTGACTCTGTGCTGCTGGGTAGAGAGCAGCAATCCAAGGGAAAATACACCCCCTGTCCGAGACGGTAATGATGACATCTTTCTGAAGCGCCGTGAGAGTGCAGGAGCCCTTGAGTGCACTTTTATCCAGCTCATCTGCTGGCTGGGCTAATTACGACCGTTCTGGGGCAAGAGCCACCCATCCAGCAGGGAACTGGAGCTGCCAGGACCGTGCATGGATCCAGCCAGCCTCCGGGCTTGCGGGAGGCAGGGCTGAGGCCAGCTCGGTGCCAGCCTTCCCAAGCAGCTCTGGAGCTCTGGGTGCTTGTACTGCTGGGCTGTCCTTTGCAACGCTGACCCACGGCCGCAGCCCAGGCTGGTTTTGCAGCCCGCGTGAATCTGTTCTGGTGCCGCGGGCAGACGGGCCGCGCGGCGGTGCTGCCTGCCGGTGCTGCCCTGTCGGAGGGACTCGGGGGGCGGCGGTGGCTCTGCTGAGAGCTGCCCTGGCTGCTGCTGCCTGGACCTCCGGCTGAACTGCTGACGGCGGTAGCACCTCCGACGGCAGTTGCAGAGCATGGAGCTGCGGTAACGCTCGCTGCGAGCCAGGTGCTTTCCAGGTCATTCAGGAGAGTCCCTGTGCCAGGGAACCGGGGGCTTGGCGACCGTCGGCAGTTTGCTGACAGTTGTCAGCGTGCGATGGCAAGGTGTGCGCAGCGCGGTGTGGCTGCGCTGCGGCTGCGGCTCGGGGCAGCACAGCAAGGCTCGCCTGCGCCTGGCTGGCTGCACAGGAAGTCCCTGGGAGCCTGGGGACAGCGCTGGGACTTTTAGCAGGATGGGGCTGGAGCAAGGCTATGGGGCCGTGTAGCATCAGTGCATCAGGAGAGCTTGTGATAAAACTGAACATGCAATCATCTCTCCTTTTAGGAAACAAAATCCTGCTAGGGCAGGCAAGGCTTTGGACTTACGCATGCATCTCAGGCCCCAGAGCTTCAGCACTGTAAACTCATGCGAAGGCAGGCAGGTTGCTGAGCCTTCCCCGGCTGCGGGGAGGAACGCGTGGCCCTGCAGCAGGGAGTGGCCAGCCTTTAAAACTCTTAGTTGACTCAGGTTTCCTTAGGTAATGCAAAAGCCCCAGTTCAGGTATTTTTCCTCCGAAATCTTGACTGTGCCTTTGGAAGAGCAGAAGGCTCGCAGTGTGCCTGCCTCTCTCGGGCCCGTCCCTGGGCTGCCTTGCCCTGCTGCTGCCCGTGAGCCCCTTTGACGCTTGCAGCAGCAGCACGAAGCCGCTGGGCCCTCGGAGCCCGGCTTTGCAGAGGTGCTTGCCGCGTGTGCTGCGGGCGGTCCCAACAACCCTCCAGCACCATGGGTGCCAGGCAGGGACCCTCTGTGCCCTGTCTGGGGCCAGGCCCACCGCTGCCGTGGCCCTGGCCATGCGGGGGGTGGATGCTCTTCTGCTGGAGGTCTGGTGTCCTGCATTGATGCACCTGAAGGTTTTGGCAGCAGCGTGGCTGTCCTGCACTTTGGGATGCGTGCAACTGCTGGCAGCGAGGGGAAGAGGAGCTGGAGTTCAGATCGAGGTGCCAGCAGCCTGGGCACGGGAGAGCTGGGCTGGAAGTGGGCAGGGACTGGCTGCTTCCACAGATGCCGCACTCAGCTCAGCTTGGTGGCTTCTCCTGCAGTCCCCGAGCCCCTTGTGCTCCGGGGGGTTTGGCCTGTGGCCGGAGCTGCCTTGCGTCCCTCCCACCAGGGCTGGCGCAGCTTCGGCCCCATGGCAGCTTTGGCATGGCGTGGGGGCGAGCGCTTTGTCCCTCCGCAGCAGGATGCGGCCCCCTCGACGGGTACTGGGCACGTGGGGATGGAGAGCGGCGCCCGGGGATGCTCCGCACGCGCTTACGTACACGGAGCATCTCGAGGGACCTTCCCCTCGCGTGGCGGGGGAAGCGCTGCCTCCACGCAGGCGGTGAGCTCTTCGCCGTGGGGTTTCCCAGCTCCCTCTCGAGTGATAGCAAAACCCAGAAACTCTGCATATGAAAAATCCCTGCTCCCTGTACTCCTGCACCGCGTGGGAGGCTGGGCAGCGAGGGGTGACTGTGCTCTACCGAGTACAGTAAAGTGCCGCCGTCAGCTGGGAAATGACCTGCTGGTTTGGAAGGAATTACTGTAAGTGGAGGCTGCGTCAGGCGCCTCGCGGTGGTCCCAGGCGGTGCGACCGGCAGGGTGGCATGGGGGCGGGCGCCCTCAGCGGCTGGGGGCACGGAGGGCCCCTTCCATTGGGGAAGAGGGTCGGGATTGCGGCTCCGTGGCCGTGCCAGCGGCTCCAGCCTGGGTGACTGTGCATGCTGCTGGCTGGGCTAAGCCTTGCTCCAGGGCTCCAGCATGCTCCGGGAGAAGTAGCCTCGACAGCTGTAATATTTCTGTGGCATGCCTTTCCTTTCATGGGGTGTCTATTTTGCAACCCCCAAGTGTTTTGATCCCAGGAGGAAGGGGGCGGGGGTGTTTACCCTGGCACCGCGTGTCCGGTGCAGGGATCCAAGCTGCGCTGGGCATGCCCAAATTTTACATGCAGCAACAGTTCTAGCAACATCTGCTGGCTGATAAAAGGTACGTTGCCATAGACTGCTTCTCCCTGCCGAGTTGGGAAATGTTGAGGGGGGAGGCACACATGTGAACACGGCTTCCTGGCCGATAGGGGTGAGCCGACTTGCTGATAAAGCAGAATCCACCCATCTAGCTGCACCAGCGAGGGGACGGGAGCGCTGGCTGCCTGCAGAGGAGTGCGCTTCTTGCTGCGTATTTCCCCTATTGCAAACTCTCGCTTTCTGCAAAATCTGCGAGCGATGTTTTGCTGGGTGGCTTCTCACCTGGGCTCTGGTGGCTCCTTGCACTGGAATGTTATAGCTGAACCGTAGCATGGTCACGACTTGCTCCTTGTTTAAACAGTCACGGGTGAGTTTTGCAATCTCTATTTTCGCTGTAACTTTGTGTCTTCCTGTTGTTGTGATACGTAAATTCTGGTTTGTAGCATAGTTCTGCCTGGGGAGGGAATTGGGGAAAAGGCTGGTGCTTGGGTAGGACTCCAGGAGCCTCAGCAGCGTTGCGGCCCCAGCCGCGCTCCTCTCTTGGGCTCGTTGTTCCTCCTGCTTGATCGCTGTCGGCAGAGCTGTTAATGGGGGGGGGGGGGGAGGGAAGAGAAGCAGGTCTTGCTTGCAGCATATCCTAACCCCCTGCACAGGCTGCAGCACAGCTGTAAAATGATCTCTGTCCTATTAGTTGCTGTTAAAATGCAGCTGTGGCGCTCGTGGCACAGCTGCGCTGGCCTGGCCCCTCCTTTTATAAACCCATTAGTCACCTGGGCCTTCCAGGAACGTTTAAATGGGGAGGAACGTGCGGTGAAGCCTGCTGGGGGGCTGCTGGGGCCGGCCTGCCCAGCTGGCATTGCGGGCCCTGCTGTCCCCAGCAGGTCTGGCCGGGAGCTGGGGGCACCGCCGGCTCCAGCTGCTGCATTGCATTTTTACCTGCTCCTTGGAATTTCCCCGGGAATCCGGCCCCCCTTCTCTGGGTGCTCCCAGGCCGCTGCGGGGAGCTGCGGCTCGGTGCACGCAGGACGGCGTCCCCGGGCCGTCCCAGCTGCCGCTCGAGCCGTGCTCGTGTGCGGGTTCCTCCTCGCCGGCGAGGCGCTGCTGCCGGGATGCTCTGCCGTGGGTCGGGCTCAGCTCTGCTCCCGGGCGGTGGGAGCACGGGCACAGGGGTGCATCCTCCTGCCGTCAAGGTCGGGGTGCGCCGGGCCCGGGCTCGAGCTCCTGCGCGCCGCAGCTGGGGGCCCTGATCCGCGGCGGTGCTGGTGAGTGCGGGCAGAGCCGGCTCGGCTTTGCCGCCTGCCAGTGCCCTGGGGCTGCCGCGCCGGCAGGGAGGGAAAGCGGGAGCAGAGCTTGTGCACCTGGACGCATCTGGGTTACGTTTAACCTGCCGGGCTGAACTGTGAAGCTTACTCGTTGCCCATGAGACTTTCTTGGTAGAAAGCCCCGTGTTTTGGCTTTTTATTCCTGTTCTGCCTAGTTCCCTCTCCTGCCGGGTTCCCCCCTTCCTAAAGCAAGACTTTACTCTCCCTCCCTTCGCTGAGCTGCTGTGCGAGCATCTCCCTGCGCCGGGCTGGTGCTGCTGGTGGCCCAGCGGGCAGGGAGCCCCGTGGGATGACGGAGGCTGCTCCGGGGGCACCGGTCCTTCCCTGCCCCGACACCTCCGGCTCCCGGGAGCAGGCAGTGTTTTCCTCCCGGATGGAGGCTGCCGGTCCATGCCACAGGAGCCCAGGCGCTGTCGCAACGTGCTGCCTGAGGGTGCTGGCTGCCCCGGGAACGCGGTCGCAGCGCACAGCTGAGCAGCTCCTGCCGGGCGCGTGGGACCTCGCGGGAGCGGGCTGGGATGCCGTGGGAGAGAGCGTCCGGAGCAGAGCCGTGGCAGAGGGCATAAAGAGCTGGGTGGCTGTGCAGATGTGCCGCGGTAATTGAGGACGAGACGGGCTGGTGTGGAGCATGCTCCCATGCACGTGTGCGCGTTGCCAGCTCTTTTTTTAAAGCATTGTCGTAAGGCGCTTGCTGGAAGGTGTTTTGGAGGTAAGGGAGCAGGCGCAGCTTCGTTAGGCCATGCCGATGGGCGGGATGGGTGCTGCGTGCGCACCTGGGCGTGCTTTTGCTTCCGCGCCGTTCTTCCAGGCGTGCTTTCCAAGGAGACGTGGGGCTGGGAGACTCCAGTGGTGGAGAGCCCAGGCGTCATGTTGGCTCCGTGTTCGCAACCGCAGCTGGCACGTGCGTGCGCTGCGTGGGGCCCTGCCCGGCTGGCTGCGCCTGGCGCTGCAAATCCAGCTTGGCAGGTAAATGGATTTGTCTGATTGTGTGCGCTCGCTGGAGCATGACCCATAAAATGAAATTGTGTCTCCAGACCCAAATCGGGACTAATTCGACACTAAAATGAGCTTAATCCTTGGATCCTCCTGACCAGCGCATCTCTCTGAGGCTCGTGCTGGCTCTAAGCGCAGATTAGCAGCGCGCTCAGAATGGCTCCGTAGCGGTGGTCCGCAGCCGGGGGGCTTGTCCCTTAAGCCCGCTCCCTCGGGCCCCTCCAGGGCTGCCGATGCTGTCACGGCCTCGGGCCCCACTGGCCGGGGGTCGCCAGGAGCCCTGCCAGCCCCTCCAGGCCCCGTGTGCCTGGGGACCAGGGGGGAGCAGGGCTGGGCTGCTCCTCGTCAGCACCCCCGGCTCCGGAGAGGGCACGAGGGAGGGGAGAGCGTCTCCGTGCCGCCGCGGTAGGTTTGTGCCGTGCCCGGACAGATGCTTTATCCTGAGCCGCTGCATTATAGAGATTTAGGGCAGGTCTGCTGGCGGATCGCGCCGGCGGGCTGAGGTCTCGCCGACATTGCTCGTTGGCCAGGAAAAATACGTCTTTGGAGCAAATGCGTCGGGCCAGCTCGGAGCGAGCGGCGGCAGCCTCCGCGGGCGCCCGGCTGCCCACCGAGCCGCAGGGTGCTGCACCGCCGTGCCAAGCCTGTGCTTTCGGCCACCGGGGCCGGCCGGCTGCCTGTGCCGGGGTGCCCCGGGGAGGACTCCCACCGGGCAGGCGGCCCCCCGCGGCGCCGCTGGCTCCCGCGATGGAGCGGTGGGAATCACCCACTGACTTGGGGCGCCCTGGGTGAGGGCAGCGCTCGTCCCACGCATCCTCCTGTGGACCCTGGAGCCTGGTGGGGCTCTGGCTCAGGCCCTGGTGGTCTCCAGCCTTGCCCTGGGAAGCCCACCGGAGCCCGAAAACCCCGGAGCGGTGACACGTCGGAGCAGCGGCAGGTCCCCGCTGGGCCACCCGGGCAGCAGGTTAGCAGGCTGCTCGGGGTGCGATGACAGCTCCGATGGCAGTGCCGGCTCCTGCCAGGGAAGCAGCTGGAGGGCAGGGAGGCACAGCACTGCTGCTGGGGCTCAGCACCGTCCCCTGCTCCGGCTGCCCCTTTCCCTTCAGCCGCCACCGCGGCAGCTCTGAGCCCCCGGGGGCCCGCGGGGCGCTGGCGCTCTTGCAGCCGGGGAGGCAGCCCGCTCCCACCTCTGCTTGCAGCTAGAGCTGCTGCCAAGCCAGCGGGCAGCGGCGGGGGGGACGATGCCCGCCGGCCCTGCAGCCCCTTCCCCGCGCGCCGCGGCCGGTCGCCTGGGGGGAGATTTTTTTTTATTTATATTTTTCTGTCTTAAAGGCTCAGCTCCTGGATTCACGGGCTTTTGCTGGGATTTCACTAGGCGTGCTGGGTTTTTCTTACGCAGCTTTCTGCGTCTTTGTGGTGGTAACGGAAAATCTGAAAATGGGAGCCAACCAGTCCCAAAGGTTGCAAAGGTCAGAGGGCAAATAAAGATGAGCGTTAACGGTTATTATTAATAGCACTGGAAGGCAGTGCCTGGCTGCCCTGAGTCATGCTCTCCGGGCGCTTGGGCTGGCAGCACTGGGCACTGCCCCGCGCCGCGGAGAGCGACGTCCCCCCCCCCACACACACGTCGCCCAGCTTCTCTCGCCGGGCGCCGTCAGGCTGCCTCCGGGGTTTCCTTGTTCCTGCAGTGGGGCTGCTTCTCCATTTTGGCTGCCGGAGGCTTGCCGGGCGGCGCAGGCAGCTCGCCCGGCCTGCGCCTTTCCCGGCAGCGCCGGCCCGTCGGCAGGCTTTCCCGCGCCGCAGCCGCTCCGTGCGGGGCCTGTGGTTTTTGCTCTCGAGAGGAAACGTTTAATCGCCACAGCTGATGCTGCCTCTCTGCGAGCGCCGACAGGGCCTTGACGTTCCCCTGCCCTCGCTCGCCCGGCGCAGGCGGCGTCCAGCGCGGGCTGCAGGCGCGCGCCCCGGCCGCCGCCCGCTCCGTGCCGCCGAGGGCAAAACCTCCGGAGCCTGCTGCTCTTCTGCAAGAGGAAAACAAAGCCCATCAAAGCACTGAACTTCTAGAAGGAGCTCGTGCCTCTTGCCGCGCTGGTGCCTCCACCTCTGAACCGAAAGCTGGAAACCACAGGCAGGCGTAGACGGGGCGCCGCTCCCCGCGCCGGCGGCCCCCTGCGCCCTGGGGAGCGGGAGGCTCGCGGCCCGGCGCGGGGGGGCGGGCGGCTGCTCTCTGGCGGGCTCCGCGCCAGCCCTCGCCCCGCGCCGGGGAGACAGGTCAGTCCGTCCCTTCGTCTCCCCTCGCGGTTCTCTCGCCGCGGCCGCCCGGCAGCTCCCGGCGCAACGCACCGCTCTGCCGCCGGGCCCCGGCTGCCGGCGCGGCGGGGCCGAGCGCGCCCGGGGCGGGGGCGGGGGCCGGGGCCGCCGCCGAGCCCCGACGGCGCCGCCGCCCGCGCTCGGCGCTGCCGCCGCGGCGGAGGAAGCAGCCGGCGCCCGGCGCTGCCGCTCGGCGCTGACATTTTGGGAGGAAATAGCTGCGCTTCGCTCCTTCCTGTCGCGCGGCCCCGGCGGGCCGGGCCGGGCCGCAGCAGCGCCGAGCCCGTGCGTGGGGCCGGGGCGGCGAGCGGCCCTGCCGGGGCCCCCGGCGCAGCCCCGCGCGGGATTCGCCCGTCGGGGCCGCGCGGGGGCCGCGCAGCGGCGGGGCCGGGGGGGGCGCCGGGCTCCTGCCCCGCTCTCGGCCAGCCCAGCCCGCCGGGGGGGCCGCGCCTGCGCCCCGCGCCGGCCCCCTGGCCCCTCCTCCGGCGTCGCCCCGACGGGGCGCACTGGGCCCGGCCCGGCCCGGCCCGGCCCGGCGGGCTGGGAGCGAGGCCGGTTCTGCCCTGGGAGCGGCCGCGGGCTCCGGAGGTGCCGGGGGAGCACGTGTGCGTGTGTTTACTGCGCCGCGGGGCAGGGATGGGCCGGGGCGGCCGGGCCCGGGGCTTTTGCGTGCCCTCGGGGCAGAGCGGGGTGGGCAGCAGGGGCAGAGGCACCCTGCATCCCTGCATCCCTGCGGGGGGGCAGGAAAGCCGCTCCGGAAATCCCCTTTCCTCCGGGCGGAGGAGAAGAGGTAGCACCGGCGCCTGGAGCGTGCAGGGGCAGCACAGGGCCCCTGGGCACAGGGCAGAGCTTCGGCTCAGTTCCCGCCAGGGTTTTGTCTGGGTTTCGTCCTGCTGCTTGGTTGTGCGTGGGCAGAGCCGCTGCTCGTGTGTGCTGGGGCCAGGGCTGGTGCCGGTGCCGGGCTGCCCCCGCGAGCAGCGGCTGTGCTGGCACGAAGGGCCATGCTGGAGCAGCCCTGGGCTGGAGGCACGTTGCCTGCGGGCGTGGGGCGGTGAGGTTCCCAGGACCGCTGCGTGCCCGTGCATCTCAGCGGCTGCAGCCCGAGCTCCGCAGAGCTGGAGCCCTGCTGCGCTGGCTCACGAGGCCGAGCGGGTGCTGGAGCCTCGGGGCGGTGAGCTGGGGGAGCTGTATCCGTGGCGGGGCTTTGCGGCAGACGTGCCCGTGGGAATCGGGAATCGGCTGGCGGGCTGCCTCACCCTGTGAGACATTTCCCTCCTTTTGTCTTCTCCTGCAGATGCAATTATGGCTTTCCTGTCACTGGAGATCTGGAGCTGCTCGCCAGCCCTCCTGTAGTGCCTGCTGCAGCTCCTTAGCTGCTCTCGTGCCCCACAGGCGCTCACGGCCCCTGGCCGCGGCTCGGGGCTGCCTGACAAACGGTCCTGCTCCGGGAGGGACTGCTTGCCTCCCTCCCTGCCCCAGTCTCCCCTTGTGCATCCTCTGCAGCTACCTCCATCCTTTTGCACACGTGTTGGGGTGGGTTACCAGCTGGTGATCCAGCCCCTCTCCTGTCTCCGGTCTTTCCCCGAAGGCAGTGGGATGCAGCAGCATCAACCCTGGCGTCTCCCATCCCTCTGCTCCCGCTGGATGCACTTTCGTGCCTTTCCCCTGCCCTGGGCTATCTCCAGTGGCGGTCGGGGTCCGTGTGCGTGGTCCTTGTCCTGCACGAGGGAAGCTGCCACATGCACAGTGTTGCAAGCAATAGGTCACCAGTGAACAAGTTGTTGTGGCTTGTTGAGTTACTGCTGGTTAACCGAACTGTGGTAATGGGTGGGATTATAGCTCATTGCCAGGGCAAAGCAAATGCAAAGTAGCTTAAACCGCTGCAATTATCTATCTCTTGCAATTGTCCGAGTGAGCGGCGGGTGGTTGCTGCAACCCAGCTGATCCCTGGTAACTAGGGAAGCTGCAGCAATGCTGCCGGTCCTTCCCAGCGCTCCAGGAGGAGGCAGCTCAGCTCGTGTCGCACAGGCTGCAGGCGTGATTGAGAAACGTGGGCAGAAAGATGCTGCCGTGGAGGGGATGGATAAACAGCGACAGTCCTGCCTGGCCTCTTCTGGAGCGGGAGGTCTCCCTGACCTGGCCCGGGAGCAGAGGGCAGCTGCGGGGCTGGCACCTATGTGTGCCTTTGCCTGGGAGGGTGGTGGACCAGCGGAGAGTGCGAGGAGGGAGCTGATCCTTGAGTACAGATGTGAAACCATCCCAAGCCTCCAAGGAAGTTGTTGTAAGTGCTCACCCCAGCCAGGCCAGCAGTGCTGCCCGAGGAGGAGGATGATGCTGGCCTTGGATCAAGCCAAGGCTGTAATTGTGAGCATTTGGCCGAGCAGGAGTCCGTTTGCCAGTAAGAAGCATGAGTGCAGTGACTGCCTGGAAAGCCCAGCGTCTCCGGCTGCGGCTCAGCCAAGCCGTGGGCTCAACGGCGTGGCTCAGTCAGCGGGGCCTTGTGGGATGCTCTCCTTGCTTGGGGCCAGGCAGGATGCGCTGGTTGCTGCAGGCTCCAGGCTGATGCCTGTTGTGAGCAGTGGTGGTGGTGGTGGTTTTGGGAAATTCATGGCACATAGGGTGCTGATGCTGCCTCTGGCAACGCGTAGGGCCTGAGGATCATATCACTGTATTTTATGCAAAACGCAGCTACAGCCCCATTTCCCTAACCTTGATCGGCTCTTGCGGCTAAGCAGCCCAGTGCTGCTTGTTGCAAACGACGCGCCTCGTGCCGTACCCGCTGCTGGCATGCCGTCTGCGCCTGGTGTCCGCTCTGCTGACTCGAGCTCGGTCGGTGGGTGCGGTCTAGGCTGGCGTTTGGGAAATCGGTTTCTGCTACGGCCTCCTTTCGCTCGCAGGTTCGGCGTTCGGTGTTCCCGGCCGCGGGAGCCGGCCCCTGCGGCGCTGGGCTGCCAGGACACGGTTTCGCTTGGGCAGTGATGCCTCGTACTGGTCCTCTGCCGGTGTCCGGGCCGCTTGCTCGCCGCTCCAGGCTGGTGCTTTGCAGGCACCTGCTTGCGGACGAGCTCGGAGGAAGCCTGGTGTTGCGTCGGTGACGCTTTCCGTCGGCCCGTCGCGATCCCGCCGGAGCGGTTGTGGTGGGCCGTGCTTATCCGCTGTGGCCCGCGGGACGGGCTGCGGTTCGCCGAGCGCGCACGGGGCGAGCTGGGCTGCCATGAGCCGAGCGTGCTGTTTTCCCCTTGTAAATACTGACGTCAGGTTGGCTCTGCTTCCACTCAGACGTTCCCAGCAGCAGTGTTCTCAGCTCCTGCTCCAAGGCCAGTGCTTTTTGTACTCTGTAACTGCAAGTTAACCACAGCAGCAGATTAATACTTGTTGCTTAACAACATGTTGAAGTGGAATGGGAAGTGCTTGGGTGCTGGAAGATGGGAATATATCACAATTTTCTTGATAGCAAGAACAATGTTCATTTAATTTTTGCCTGTGCTGTTATTCCTGTTCCCGTCCAGCACTCGGCTTGGGCTGCTCCTGGGATTTCATTTGTTCTTGACACAGTAAAACAATTTTTTAAAAAAATTCTCTTCAGCTCTGCTAATGGCAGCATTTTGCATCAGTGTCATGATGCCTCTTATCAACTGTTCAAATTTTCTAACTGCCAATACACTTGTCTTACTATCAGCTTTCCCTCTTTCCCTGCTTTCATTGCTTTAATCTTTTGTTGACTCCTCAAACCCCTCCTTACCAGAAGGATTTCTAACCCAGTTTCCCAAGAACGTGGGAGTGTTCCTTGCATTTTATGGGGGGAAAAAGTCATTTTTAGCCAACTCTCAGTTACTGTTCCTCTCTCTGCACGTCAGGTATGGATCACGGAGCTCAGGACCGCTGACTGTTTCCATGTGCTTGACTTAGACCCTCGGATTTCTTTGCCATCGTGGCAGCCGTCCTGCCACTTTCTTCCCGCTCTGAGCCGGTCCTCGTGCTGCGTCGTGCCGAGCCCTGGTGCTGCAGGAGAGCTCCGGCGCTTCTGCAGCTCCTTGGGGCCGTAACTGATTTTGAGGCTGATTTCCCCGGAGCGTGTCCTGGCCTTGCAAGCTGAAGGGTTCAGGGAAGTGCTGTACTGCCTGCTCTCTCCATGGGTCTGTTTGGTTTTGTAGTGCAGTGCCGTAACCAGATCTCCGTCCCGGTCATCTGGCCGGAGGATGCAACACGGGCGGTCTCACCCCTGCCCTGACGTCTCCTCCCTGCCAAGTGCATGACTTGCTCTGTTTGCACAATATTAGGGCTAAATCTGTTTGGGTGTGAGCGTGTGTAAACGCTATTTGTGCCTGCGTGCCGGTGGGTGTTTCCGCTGCGAGGGGCTGGGGGCTCCCGCGGAGCCCTCCCCGTGTTGCTCTGCATTGCATCACCATCAAAGACTCTCGGGCTGTTTTGCCAGGCCCCAGCAAGCTGCAAATATAACCGCAATGGGGGAAAGCTCTGGCTTTTTATAGGTGCTGTCTCTCCGGCTGTCCTTTCTATATTTGCCTCTGCTGGCTTGTCCGCGGTGCCTCGTGCGCTTGTGCAAAGCGCCCGTTGGGATGCCTGGGAGTCCAGAGTGGAGCAGCGTGCTCGGGTGTCGGGCAGCCCAGCCGCGAGCACCGCTGGCACCCGAAACTGCCCCGAGCTTGCCTGCGGAAACCCTGCCTTGCTGCTCTTAACGTTTATCTTGGTGGGGGTGTGCAGCCCTGCAGGAGTGCAGCCCGGGGCCGCGCGGCTCCCGGCACCGGCGGTCCGGCACCGCGGGCGAGCCCTGCACCGTGGGACGGGCCCGCTCGGCGTCACCCTGGATTTCTTTCCAGCCCTCCCCCTTGGCCCTCGTTTCCTCATTTCCTTGGCCAGATGATGGCTGTGATCCCGCGGTGCAGCAAGGGGAAATGATTACCATGTGGCAAATCCAGCAAAGCAATGCAATCGTGGCCCCGAACTCTCTGGGGACTTTTCCTAGAAAATAGCGGGTGACTCAGCCCAGGGTCCCCCTGCCCGGCTGTGCCCCCTTTCTTTGTGAAACCGGAGACGTTTCCCGGCAGCGCCGTGCGCGGGAGGCACCGGGAGGCTCCCGCGGAGGAGCGTGCCCGGGCGGCCTCGGCCCCTCGCGCGGTGCCCGGGGCGCCGAGGAGCCGCCGGCGCGCGGCTCCCCGACGGCCCCGTCTCCCTGCCGCAGGTGCTGAGCGATGGCGGTGTGGATCCAGGCGCAGCAGCTGCAGGGCGAAGCCCTGCGGCAGATGCAGGCGCTCTACGGCCAGCACTTCCCCATCGAGGTGCGGCACTACCTCTCGCAGTGGATCGAGAGCCAGGCATGGTAGGTGAGCGGGGCGCCCGGCCGGGGCTGCGGCCGCCCCCCGCAGCGGGGCTGGGGCCGCCCTGACGCCGCCTTCGCCCCGCGCAGGGACTCCATCGACCTCGACAACCCCCAGGAGAACATGAAGGCGACGCAGCTGCTGGAGGGGCTCATCCAGGAGCTGCAGAAGAAGGCGGACCACCAAGTGGGCGAGGACGGCTTCTTGCTGAAGATCAAGCTGGGGCACTACGCCACGCAGCTGCAGGCGAGTGGGGGGCAGCGCTGGCCCGGGGCGGGGGCCACAGCCCGCGGGGGCAGCAGGCGGCTCGGCCCCGCGCCCCGCTCAGGGCTGCGCTCTCCCCGTGCAGAACACCTACGACCGGTGCCCCATGGAGCTGGTGCGCTGCATTCGGCACATCCTGTACCACGAGCAGAGGCTGGTGCGGGAGGCGAACAACGTAAGTGGAGGACGTGGAGCGACTCTGCACCAGGGGCTTGAGCACGGCTGCAGCCTGGTGGGGTGGGCGATGCCCCGGCTCTGCGTCTGGGGTCGCAGGAGCAGCCCCGTGGTGGGGGGATGCTCTGGGTCTTCATGTCCCAGAGTTGCAGGAGCAGCCCCGTGGTGCGGGAAGCTCTGGGTCTGGATCCCCCAGCACAGAGGTGGCATGGAAGGGGCTCCCCCCACCATGCTGAGCGCTCCCCATGCCTGTGCAGAGCCCCTCGCCGGCCGGCTCCTTGGTGGATGCCATGTCCCAGAAGCACCTTCAGATCAACCAGACCTTTGAGGAGCTGCGGCTCATCACGCAGGACTCAGAGAACGAGCTCAAGAAGCTGCAGCAGACACAGGAGTACTTCATCATCCAGTACCAGGAGAACTTGCGGCTCCAAGGTAGGTGGGAGCCCGGGGGGTCCGGGGGCACGGGGCACTGGCAGTGCCGGCCCTAACGCTGCCCCGTGCCCCCCAGCCCAGTTCTCCCAGCTCTCCCAGCTGGGCCCCCAGGAGCGCCTGTCGCGGGAGACGACGCTGCAGCAGAAGAAGGCGTCGCTGGAGGCCTGGCTGCACCGGGAGGCCCAGACACTACAGCAGTACCGCGTGGTGAGTGCCGGCGGCCCCGGCCCGGTGCAGCCGCCCACCCGGCCCGGTGCGGCCGCCCACCCGGCCCTGCGCCCCGTGACGCCTGCCCGCCTTGCAGGAGCTGGCCGAGAAGCACCAGAAGACCCTGCAGCTGCTGCGCAAGCAGCAGACGACTATCCTGGACGACGAGCTGATCCAGTGGAAGCGCCGGCAGCAGCTGGCAGGCAACGGGGGCCCCCCTGAGGGCACCCTGGACGTGCTGCAGACCTGGTGGGTGCCCGGCCGGGCGCGGGGAGGGGTGCTGGCGCCCACGGGGTGCTGAGCCCTGCACATCCCCAGGTGCGAGAAGCTGGCAGAGATCATCTGGCAGAACCGGCAGCAGATCCGGCGGGCCGAGCACTTGTGCCAGCAGCTGCCGATCCCAGGCCCCGTGGAGGAGATGCTGTCGGAGCTCAACGGCACCATCACGGACATCATCTCCGCCCTAGTGACCAGGTAGAGGTGGGGGTCCTTGGTGTGGGGGGCCGGGGCTGCTCTGCCCGGCTGCCCCTGACCCCCGTGCCCCCCCAGCACCTTCATCATCGAGAAGCAGCCCCCGCAGGTGCTGAAGACCCAGACCAAGTTTGCGGCCACCGTGCGGCTCCTGGTGGGGGGGAAGCTGAACGTGCACATGAACCCACCCCAGGTGAAGGCCACCATCATCAGCGAGCAGCAAGCCAAGGCCCTGCTGAAGAACGAGAGCACCCGCAAGTAATGCCCGGGGCCGTGCCGGGGGGTGCTGCGGGCGGGCGGGGGCTGCGGGACGCCCCTGAGCCTGAGCTCTTCCCGCGGCAGCGAGAGCAGCGGGGAGATCCTGAACAACTGCTGTGTGATGGAGTACCACCAGGCCACGGGGACGCTGAGCGCCCACTTCCGCAACATGGTGAGCGCGGCCGGCTCCCGTCCCCCCGCGTCCCCGCTGCGCCGCCTCCCCCCGCCTCACCCCCCCCTCCCCGCAGTCTCTGAAGCGGATCAAGCGCTCGGACCGCCGCGGGGCCGAGTCGGTCACGGAGGAGAAGTTCACCATCCTCTTCGAGTCGCAGTTCAGCGTTGGCGGCAACGAGCTCGTCTTCCAGGTGAAGGTAAAGGCACCGGGCGCGTCCCCGCCGCGGGGCCGCAGGTGCGGGTGGGCGATGCTCCGCGGCGCCCTGCGGCCCGGCCCGGCCCGGCTCAGCCCCCGTCCGCCCGCAGACGCTCTCCCTGCCCGTGGTGGTGATCGTGCACGGGAGCCAGGACAACAACGCCACGGCCACCGTGCTTTGGGACAACGCCTTCGCGGAGCCGGTGGGTGCCAGCGCCTGGCGAGGAGGAGCGCGGGGCTGGGTGGCAGCGTGCTGACGCCCGTGTCGCCCGCTCCGCAGGGCCGGGTGCCCTTCGCCGTGCCCGACAAGGTGCAGTGGCCGCAGCTCTGCGAGGCGCTCAACATGAAGTTCAAGGCTGAGGTGCAGAGCAGCCGCGGGCTGACCAAGGAGAACTTGGTGTTCCTGGCGCAGAAGCTCTTCAACAGCACCAGCTCCCACCTGGAGGACTACAGCAGCACCACGGTGTCCTGGTCCCAGTTCAACCGGGTGAGCGGGCCGGGGCGCCGGGCTGGGGAGGCTTTGCTAAGCCCACGAGCACCAGCATGCCGTGCCTAGAGGGAGGACGGGGGATGCTCCTTGCAGGGAGCCGCTGCTTTTGACTGCAAAACGGAAGCAGCCGTCACCATCCCCGTCTGCCTGTCGTGGGATGGAGGGAACCACTTTCCTCTCCCTGAGCAATCCGGAGTGCCGTAGGGCCGCAGGTGTCCGCACCGTCGCGTGTGCCTCGCTGGTGCTCGTCCCGGGGCTGCGCAGCGTGGCCGGGTGCTCTGGGGCGACAGGCACCCGGTTTCACAGCGCTGAGCAGGCGTCCCGTGCTCCAGGTCCCCCCGTCTCTGCTGCTGTGCCAAATTCTTGTGTAGCTGTGAGGCTGGAAACAGAGTTGTTTATTTTCTGGAACTTTCAACAGGAAAACCTGCCTGGGAGGAATTACACCTTCTGGCAGTGGTTTGATGGTGTCATGGAGGTGCTGAAGAAGCACTTGAAGCCGCACTGGAACGACGGGTAAGAGCCGTCCTGCCCCCGTGCCGTGGCGGCGCCGCGCGTGCCGGCCCTGACCCCTTCCTCTGCTTAGGGCCATTCTGGGCTTCGTGAACAAGCAGCAAGCGCACGACCTGCTCATCAACAAGCCGGACGGGACCTTCCTCCTGCGCTTCAGCGACTCGGAGATCGGCGGCATCACCATCGCGTGGAAGTTCGACTCCCGTGAGTGCGCGCCAGGGAGCCGGGCGCCTCCGGCCGTCCTCCCCCGAGCCTGGGGCTCGGCCCCTTTCCGTGCCTGGCCGCCGGTGCTGCTCCGGCTCGGCTCCGAGCTGCCGTCGCGTCCCTGGCAGCGCCTGCGTTTTGCCCAGCTCAAGGGCTCGCGTTTGGGGGCGGGAGGAGGGACGGGACGAAACCCGTCGCACCAAACCACGCGATGGTGTTCACGGCTGCACGTCGTGTGGCGGCTCCGCGGTGCTTCCTCGTGTAGCGGGTTTGCGCGGGTTGTGCGACTCCGTGCAGTAAGTCTGCTAATTGCTGCTTTTCCCAAGAGCACCTCTCAAAGGGCACGCGTGACCGCGAGCACGAGCAGAGCCCCTGCTGCCCGCGGCGGCTGCGGTGGGAGCCTGCCCTGCCTGCGCCCGCCCCGTGCCCCTTGCTGGCCCGTGGGCCCGGACAAGGACAGACCCATAGTTCCTGCCTTCTCCCGTTTGCTGGCAACCTGCGTTTCCTCCTGAAATGTTGCAAGGAGGGAGATAAATTGGGGAAAACGCTGGGTTTGGTCGCTTTTTTGTAGTGCGGTTGCACAGCATGTTTTCAAAGCAGAGCCCTGGGAGTCGTCGTGAGCCCGGGCGGCCGCTTCCGTGGGTCATTGCCGTGTCCGCTCTCGTCTTCCAGCCGAAAGGATGTTTTGGAACCTGATGCCGTTCACCACCAGGGACTTCTCCATCCGCTCCCTGGCCGACCGCCTCGGGGACCTCAGTTACCTCATCTACGTGTTCCCCGACCGGCCCAAGGACGAGGTCTTCTCCAAGTACTACACACCGGTTCTCTGTGAGTCCACGCCAGGTAGCGCTGCCCCTCGCCCGCCCCGCGTCGCGCAGCCTCCGGCCGGGCTCGCTGGCAGCCCCGGGGCGCCCGGCCGGCGCTGCCCCTGCGGCTCGCCGCGAGCGGGCCGGCAACGCGCCGGCTGCTCCGAGTCTTAGCGCCGCCTTCCTTCCCCCAGCGAAAGCCGTGGACGGATATGTGAAGCCGCAGATCAAGCAAGTGGTGCCCGAGTAAGTGGCCGGGTGGCTCCCGCCCGCTCCACCACCGCGCTGGCCCCGGGGGCGGCTCGCAGCCCCCCGGGCGCCCGGCTCGCGGCGCTCCGGCCTCACACCTGGGCCGTCTTTGGGGCAGCGGGAGCGGCGCCGGGGCCGGGCCGCGGGGTCCCCTCTCCGCGCCCCGCGGGAAGCCCCGCGGAGGCCGTGGGAATTCCCGGGCGCCGTCCTCCAGCGG
Source organism: Rhea pennata (assembly GCF_028389875.1). Classification (NCBI taxonomy): domain Eukaryota; kingdom Metazoa; phylum Chordata; class Aves; order Rheiformes; family Rheidae; genus Rhea; species Rhea pennata. The sequence continues at coordinate 644,526 of NC_084688.1, forward strand.
GGACCCGGCCCGGGCCGCCGCTCACGCGCCCCTGGTCCGTTCAGGTTTGTCAGCGCTTCAGGCGACTCTGCCCCTGGAGGGGTCACCTACATGGACCAGGCTCCGTCGCCAGCCGTGTGCTCCCAGCCCCATTACAACATGTACACGCAAAAGTAGGTACCGCCGTGCCGTGCCCTGCCCGTGCCCGGGCCGCCCGGTGCCCGTCGCCGAGCCTCACCACTCTCCCCCCCGCAGCCCCGACGCCGTGCTGGAGCCCGAGGGGGACTTCGACCTGGACGACACCGTGGACGTGGCGAGGCACGTCGAGGAGCTGCTGCGGCGCCCCATGGACAGTCAGTGGATCCCCCACGCCCAGTCGTGACGGCCGGGCGCCCGGCCCCGCGCCGCGGGACTCTGCCGCCCGGAGCAGCGCTGTGTTTGTGTCTCTGTGCCAGGGCCGGGGGGGAGGGCAGGGAGCGGGGTGGTTTCTTGTCCCAGAGATTTGCTCTGTGCTGTCCAGAAATGCAGGGTGGCGTCTGGCTCTTTGGTGTTTATGCCCGTGTATAAAAGGCAGCGGATTTGTCGCATGGTTTTCCTGTATGTTCCTTTTAAGAGGCCCAGCTTCGGCTTTCTGCTTGCGCGAGCGCGGCTCCCGGCGCTGCCCGGGGGGCTCGGCGCGCGCCGCCGGCCTCGCCTTCGCTTTCCGCCCTCGTCACCGAGAGCGTGCGTGTTCGCGTTGTTGTTTTTCTCCTAGTGACTCCGTTGGGGAAGGAGTGTGCGCGTGTGTGTGCGCGGCCGCGCCGGGCTCCGGGACGGGGGGCGGCCGGGGCTCGTCCTGGTGGGGAGACCCCAGCCCGTGCTGGTGCTCTGCTCGCCGGAGCCGGGTCCCGTCCCGGCGCTCTTCGCCGCCGGTGCCTCGGAGGGCGCGGGAGCCCCCGTTGGCTCCCGGTCTCAGCGTGTCGGCTGCATCCCTCCGTCCCCTCCGGCGCCGGTGTGGCGAGAGGGAGGCAGGGAGAGAGGGGAACCGGAGCGAGGGAGGCCGGGGACGGGAGCGGGGTGCTGGGGGGGCGGGAGCGGAGCCCTCCGCTCTCCCCACCTCCTTTCCCCTTGACCTGTCTAAGAAACCCTGGTTCCCTGGTGATGTTATTTTTCTACCACAGAGTAAATAAAGCACCGAATATTTTTGTAACACAAAAGCTCTGGGTTTCACATGTGTCTGGGGGAGGATGCAGCTCCCTGCCCCGCCAGTGGGCAGGGGGAGAGCCCCACGCCTGCCCCCAGCTGGGCGGAGGGGGTGGGGGACGCTGGTCCCACGGAGGCCCTGGGGCTGCCCCGGCCGTGCAGGAGACACGGGCAGCCCCGCGTCCTCCCCAAACTGCTGCAGGGCCCCAGGGCTGCTCGCAGGGCTGGGCTGAGCTCAGCACCCCTCTGCAGGAGCTGCCACCCCCGGGAACCACGTTCCCCGTCCCGTGCCTGGGTGCAAGCCCCCACCTCCAGCCCCTTCAGGGGTGGGGGCTGGCACCCCTGCGTGCAGCAGTGCGCATCGGCACGGGCCGCCGGGACGGCAGGGCAGCACCAGGATGCTCAGCCAGCCCCGGGCGCTGGTGCTTGGCTTTGTGGGGGTCAGCACTGGGCAGGCTTACGTCGGGGGCCGAAGGGCTGGAGGTGCTGGGGCAGGCAGGGAGGTGCTGCAGTGCCAAGCCCCCGTCACCAGGGGTGAGTTTTTTTCCTGGGTGAAAAGCAAAAAAACCCAGACAAATTGCTTGTTTGTTTGTAGAGGAGAATTCTGTGCCCGAGGTGTGGAGAATTGGGTTGCTTTCTTTTTTTAATTGCAATCTCATTCTCTGCTCGCATCTGCCAGCTGGGGGAGAGGCCGGGGTTTCTGTGCACCCTGGGATACTGGAAGTTGCGGTTGTCTTTTCTTTGCCCTTTCTTTTTTCTTTCTTTTTTCTTTTTTTTTCTTTTCTTTTCTTTTTCTTTTTTTCTTTTTTTTTTTTTAAGAAAAGGAGAAAATAAAACCCATAATTTCAAATGGCGGTGGAGCTGCTCTGTGGTCCTTTCCCCGCGCGCCGGCGGCCGCGGCGGGGGGGGGCCGGACGGGGCGGTCGCGCTCATTTCCCGTCATTTCTGCCGGAGGCGGAATATCCGGGGGGGCGGAACCGGTATCGCCCGCCCGGTGCGTACGGGCCGGGCCGGGCCCCGGCTCACGGAGGGGGGCGCCCGGCGGTGCGCGGAAGGGGGGCGATGCAGGCGGGGGCAGTGCCCCGGGGGCCGTGCTCGGTACTGGGCAGTGCCGGGGTGATTGCAGTGCCCGGGGTCCCTGCACGGTGCGGGACGGTGCAGGGGGCCCAGTGCGCGGGGTGGGTGCTCGGGAGGGGGCCGGTGCTCGGGGTGTGCGCACGGTGCCCGGGTGCTTGCGGTGCGCGGGGTGGGTGCTGGGGAGGGGGCCGGTGCCCGGGGTGCGCGCACGGCGCCCGGGTGCTTGCGGTGCGCGGGGTGGGTGCTGGGGACGGGGCCGGTGCCCGGGGAGCGCGCACGGTACCCGGGTGCTTGCGGTGCGCGGGTCGGCGTCGGCGGCCCCGGGGCCGGAGTGACCGCGGAGCCCAGGGTCGGCGGGGCGCAGCGCCGCGATGCTGGTAGCCGTGTGCGCGGCCGCGGCGCTGTGCGTGGCCGTGGCCGTGGCCGTGGCCGTGGCCGTGGCGGTGCGCGCAGCGCTGCCCGGCGCCCCGGCGCTGCGGCACCGCCTGGCCCGGGCCGTGCTGCGCCGCGCCGCGGGCTGGCAGCGGCGGCGCCTGGAGCTGCGGAGCACCGAGGTGCGGCGCAGCCAGGAGCGGCGGCTGCGGCAGCTGCTGCCCGCCGGGTCGGCCCCAGGTAAGCGCCGCGTCGGGGCCGGGGGGCCCCGGGGGGCGGCGGGGCGCGTATCCCATGGCACCGACCGTCCCCGCGCTCTCTCCTGCAGGCTCGGACGCTTTCCGGGAGAATCACCCGCTGATGCTGAGCAGCCCTGATGGGGACCCGGGTGGGCCAGAGGCTCCGCTCCTGCTGCTGGGCCCCTGGGCTCTGCTCCGGAGCTGCTGGGCTGCGGACCCCCCTTTCCAGGTAGGGGGGGAAGCCAGGCTGCCACAGCACGCTGCAGCCCCGCAGCGGGAAGTGTGTTGCAGCATCGCGTGGGGCTGGGTGTCTCCCACGGGTCTCTCCCACCTCTCTCTGCGCAGGGGGCCCTGCTGTACCTGGATGTCCTCCGCACCACCTTCCCACAGGCGCTGGCTCTCCGGGGCACAGCCCTCTTCTGCTGGGCCCCAGGCAGCCCCCGCGCCCCGGCGGGCTGGCCCCTGCCCACGCTGTACTGCACGCCAGCCGAGGCAGGCGCCGTGCCCTCGCGGGCCGCGGCCCTGCGGCTGCAGCTGCTCTTCGCCCTGCGGGAGCGGGGCCTGCGCGTGCTGGAGGCCGGGCTGGCCTCCGAGCTCTGCGACGCGCTGGCGGCCCTGCGCGCCGGCTGGCCCGGCCTGGCCGAGGACCTGGCGCTGGGGCGGCTCAGCCCGCAGCTCGAGCTGCCCACGGGCACGCACCGCCGGCTGCAGGCGCTGCTGGTGCCCGACGCCGCCCGGGCGGCTGAGCTGCGGGCTGAGTGCGCCCGGGGCTTCGAGGGCATCGCGCGGCGCCTGTGGCCACAGCTGCAGGTGGTGGTGGTGGGGACGGCGCATGGAGGGGAGCAGCTCTACAGCGATGCCCTGCAGCAGGAGGACTGCAAGGGGCTCCCTTTCTACTCCCCCTTCTACTGGGCTGCTGGAGGTGAGCATCCCCTGCCGGGGTCTGCCCCAGACCCGCTGCTGCACAGCAGCACGGCCCCCCTTGCCCCAGCACAGAAGCGGTGCACCTCCACGCATCATTTCTTGGTGGAGACCTGCGGGCTTCTCCGAAGCTCCCTCTACCTCCCGGGAGCCTCCCGCCACCCACGAGGCTCCCTCCACTCCGAGGGAGCGGCTGAGATGCTGGTAGGGCTTGGGGGGCCCTGCTGACCAGTGCCGCCTTTCTGCCCAGCGCTGCTCGGCGTGAACCTCTGGCCGGAGGAGCCAAGCCCCCGCTTTCTGCTGTGCCCCGAGTGGGCCTTCTGCGAGTTCCTGCCCTGCCCGGCCCAGGAGGAGACTGCGACGGCGCTGCTGGGGGAGCTCTGGGAGGGCCGGGAGTACGCGCTGGTCCTCACGGCCCGGCCCGGGGAGTACAGGTGCCCCCCTCGCCCTGCCGCGGGCGGGCTGCATCCCGCGTCGGCCCCAGCCCCCCCGTCACGCTGGCCGTCGCCCCGTGCAGGTGCCGCGCGGGAGAGGTGCTGCGGGTGGCCGGGTTTCACAAGCAGTGTCCCGTGGTGGAGCCCGTGCGCAGGTGAGGGCACAGCCTGCCGAGCGGGGTCCGTCCCCGGTGGGGTCCGTCCTGCGGCGCAGGGAGGAGCCGGCGGTGTGTCCGGGCGCGGGGCGCCCACCGGGGCCTCTGCCCCACAGGGAGAGCCAGACGCTGAGCGTGCGGGGCGAGAGCATCCCCGAGGAGCGCTTCCTGCAGAGCCTGCGCCGCGCCGTGGCCGCGTGGCCGGGAGCCCGCCTGGTCGACTACGTGTGCGTGGAGAGCATCCTGCTGGGTGAGCGACCCCGAAAGCGCTGCCGGGCGCCTCGGTGCAGCCCCCTCACCCCGCGCCACTCTGCGCGGCCCCAGCCCCGGCCGCCAGACCCTCCCAGGTGGATTTAACGTGCTTGCGGTGCCGCTGCAGGTGCCTCTTCGGGGGCCTGTGCCCCCCACTACCAGGTCTTCGTGGAGCTGCAGGGTGTGCGGGACCTGTCGGAGGGGCAGCGCTACAAGGTACGGCGCTCCGGGGCCACGCTCCGCTCCGGGGCTGCTCCCGCGCGTCGCGTGGCTGCAGCGGGGGGGCCGCGGAGCGGCGGCCGCAGCCGCGCGGTGGCAGTGCTTGCCTGGCGGCCCGCGGCTCGGTGCCGCCTCGGGGGCTGCGGGACCCGCCGGGCTGGCGGGGCGTGCAGCGGGCTCGTGCTGCCGCGTCCCCCCCGCCCCGCACAGCCGGGGCTGTGGATGCCCGAGGTGGGGGGGGGACGACGGTGCTGTGGCGCTGCGGGAAGGAAACGCGGGGTGGGGAGCGGTGCAGGCAGCCTCCCCCCTCTGCCTGCAGCTGGATCACTGCCTCCAGGAGGATTTCCCCACCTATAAATCCTTCCGCTTCAAGGGCAGCATCGGGCCCCTGCGGCTGCACCTGGTGGCGGCGGGGGCCTTTGCCCGGCTGCGGGAGGCCGTGGGCTGCCCCCGGCCCATGCCCAGGGTGCTGCGGGAGAGGCGGCTGCTCTCCGCCGTGCAGAACGCGGTTGTCTCCTAGGGCGGCCGGGGCTCCCCGCAGCCCGGCCGCTGCTCGGAGGAGACGCTCCGCGCACGGCCACGCAGCAGCGCTTGCAGCGTGCCCCGCCGGGGCGCCCGTCCCCAAGGGCGGCTGAGCCGGCCCTCGGCCGGGGCCAGCGTGGGACCCCCCCGGGCTGGCCAGTAGTGCCGGCGCTCTCCTGGCCCTGCCGGGGCCGCGGCACAGACGTGGAGGGGTGTGTGGTCCTCTCTGAGCAGGGAAGCAAAGCCAGCACCCCGTCACCTGCCGAGCTCTGCTGCCGGAGCCAGAGCCGAGCCAGGCCCTGGGAACAGCCCCTGAGCCAGGCTCCAGGGCGTTTCCGCTGGTTTAGGAAACAATAGGCTCCAGCAAGGGCTGCTTTTAATGACTGGAGAAAAAAAAAAGTGAAATAAAGGAGGATTATCTCTCAAAAATAATAAAGGGCACTGCTCTGGGATTGATTGCTTTTTTTTCTTTAATCCCCATTAAGAGATTTCTTGATGACAGCCCTGACTCTCCTCTCATTGAAAAGTTCTCATTGTCGGTTCCTGATGCTGGGGCCTGAGGCAGGGCCAGCCATGAATATTTAATCAATTCAGCCTCCTCCCAGGGCTCTGGGAGCATCTGGCTGCTTGTGCTTGAGACACAAACCTGCCAGGTGGGGAGGGGGCCCAGCTCTTTGCCCTGCATGTTAAGGATTTATTTCAAGGGCTCCTGAGCCATGGCGCTCAGGGAACCTGCTGTGCAGACAGCTGTTCCCGGGCTGGGGGCAGGCGAGGCCGCTGGCAGAAGTCGTCCTCTTGCAGACACGCACAGAGCATCCCCCACGGTGTCAGGCATGGAAAGCGTGCTAAGGCCTCTTCCCGCCCCCCTCTCCCCTGCTGGAAGAAAAGCCTGAAGCAAAATTCCTGTTGCAAGCAGGGGGAGAAATGGTGCTGCGGCTGCAGAGCATGTTGCCCGGCAAGGATGTGAGCTAGGCTTGCGGTCCCGAGGGGGATGCTGGTCCCAGGCCAGCGTGCATCAAGTGTGCATGGTGCTGACAGGCCCGGATGATGACATTTATTGGAAAGCAGGGGTCAGTGGTTGCTGGCTTAATGCCTGGAGGGTGAAGCTGGGCTCTGGCACGTTTGTGGGACACCCCGGGCATCCTTGTGCTGGCAGAGACCTGTGCAGCCGTTCACTGCCGGGCAGCCCAGCGGGGCTGCTTCCTCCTGCTGCCACCACGCGGGAGCACGGCCCTTCCTGACGGCCCCCCGGCGGGCCAGGCCTTGCCGCCAACTCCAGCAGCCGCGAGTCAGGGCTGCTCGGAGGCGCTGCGCCCTGCGGCCCCTGCTCCGCCCGGCACAGCCGGGCCAGCTCTAATTGCAGCCTCGCGCTGGCGAGAGGCTCTGCTGCGGGGAGCTGCCCCAGGCGCCTGGCCGAACTCTCCCCGCTGCCGGTGTGAGCGGGTGAGGGCCGGACTGGAGCTGCAGCGGGCCAGGCCGTCGTGCGTTCATCCCTGGCATTTCCTCCCAGGGTCAGTGAGAAGAGAGAGAGCAGAACAGAGCGAGGCAGGTGTGTCCTGCAGGTGTGTGCCCTGCATGGGCTGCGCCACCAGCCTCCCACGCACCCCGTGCACTGGGCAGTGCCATCGTCCCTGCCCGGCCGTGGCAGTCCCTGCCAAGCTGCACACGTCTCTGGGGCCTGCTCCTCCATTCGCTCAGCTGTGGGACATGGTGCTTGTGCATTTCTGCCCCTTGCACTGAGCTGCCTGCATCAGCCAAAGTGGGGGCCCAGCACTACTGCGCTGCGCTGGCCCAGCTGCCAGCATGGCAGCTACCCCATGCTCTCTGAAGCATGCACAGGCCAAGCTTGCATGTTCTCACCTGCCCTCAGGCACCTTCCTTCTGCGGGAGGTCCTCCTGGGCTTGCTCTGGCTTCCCACACCTGCATAGTCCCTGGAAAGGCTGCCCTGTTGGCTGTATGCTCTCCTGCCTGCCCTGCCAATGACCAAGTTGGGGTGATTGCCTGTGCTTTAGCAGCACACTAGACCGCTCTCAGCCCTGGCAGCACATAATCAGCAGAGCGTGGTGGCTCTGGACAGTGTGGGCCTGCTACTGGGCTGCTGCACTCCAGGGCTGGTGCTGCCAGGAGCAGAGGCTGCTGCTCTGAACTGCCTCAAATGGGCCAAAATAGCTCTGGGGACCTGAGAAGGCCTTTACAGCACTGGGAGCACTGCCTGGCTTCATCCCCTGCCTGTTGCCCCCTGCATGGTGCTGGGTGCTGCATGGCCAGGGGTCCTGCCCTGCACTGGACATTACCTGGGCTGTGTGGATGGAGGTGCCAGGCAGTGCCATGATGGCAGAGCCCCAGGTCAAACCCAGATCTTACTGGAGCTGCAGTCTTGGCTGGAGAATCAGGGTGAGCAGGACCAGGCTGCAGGGTGCAGCTGGGGCTGGGGTCAGGATGCAGGATGCCAGGCTGCAGGCTGTCAGTCAGGTTAGGGTGGCAGGCTGCAAGGCAAGGGCTCGGTTTGGGTGGCAGGCTGCAGGATGCCCCGCTGCAGGGTGTGGGCAGAGCTTGGGTGCCTGGCTGCAGGGTGCAGGCTGGGTGAGGTGCCTGGCTGCAGGGTGCAGGCTGAGTCTAGGTCCCTGACTGCAGGGTGCAGGCTGGGTTGGGTGCCCGGGTTTGCGTGCCCGGCTGCAGGTGCGGGCTTGGCCGGGTGCCCCAGCGGAGCAGGAGGCTCTGTGGGCCGGGGCAGCCCCGGCCCCGGGCGGGGCGGCTGGGCGGGGGCCCGGGGGGGCGCGGGCGGCCGCGGCGGCGGGAGGTCCCGGGGCGCCGGGGCCCGGCCCCGCTCCGCGCCGCAGCAGCCCGGGGCGGGGGCGGCCGCGCCGCCGCCGTCCCCGCCCCCGGCCCCGGCCCCGTCCCTCCTCCCGACCGCGCCGCCTCCCGCCCGCTCCGCCACTGAGCCCGCAGCGGCGGCGGCGGCGGGCGCAGGCACCGGGGCGCCCGGGGCCCCGCGGCGGCCGCTGCCCTGAGGCCGCGGGGGATGGCGGAGGGGCCCCGGGGCGCCCCGCCGCCGGGCTCGCCGCGCCCCGCCCCGCCGCTGCCCAACGGGCCCCGCGGCGGCGGCGGCGGCGGCGGCGGCAGCCCCGGCTCGGGCTCGGGCAGCAGCAGCCGCGAGGACTCGGCGGAGCGGAGCCCCGCGCCCGCCGCGCCCCGCGCCAGCATCATGAAGGTGAGAGCGGCCCCCGGGCACCGACCCGCGGGACCCCACCCCGGGACCCCCCCATCCCCCCCGCCCCGCGGGCACCTGCCCCCCGGGCACCGGCCCCCGCCCCGGCGGCGGGAGCCCCCCGGCCCCCCTGGGCCGGCCCTGGGGCGCTCGGCGGGGAGCGGGGAGTCCTGGCACCGATCCCTATCCCCGGCAGCTTGGAGGGGTCGGGCCGAGCCGAGCCGTGTGGGGCTGGGGCGTGCCGAGCCGGGCGCCGCGGGAGCAGGCCTTGGCCCCGGCCCGGCGCCCGCTCAGCACCGCGGTGCCCTCGGGGCGGCTTCCGCGGTGCAGCCCGGCTCCCAGGCCGGGGCCGTGCCCGCACCCTCGGGGCAGCTGGTGGGTTCCTGGGCCGGGGGCGCGGGGCTGGGGAGGCCGCCTGGCCGGGCGCAGCGCTTGCTGCTCCCAGGCGGAGGGGCTGCTCTCGCCGGGGTGGCCCCCCCGGCCGCCTGCCCCTGTGGGTTCGCCAAGGGCACAGCCCGCCGCGGGCTTTGTGCGCTCCCGGGCCGGGCCTGTCCTTCCTGCATGGCCTTGAGCCGCCCCAGGCAGCCGCCGCCGTTCCTGTGCATCACCCTGCGTGCCCACCGCTGCTCCTGCGGTGGAAGCCGCATCGCAGCAGCGCCTCGTCCTGCTTGGGACACCCTTGGGTGCTGGGCGATCTGGCAGCCGCTTTCTCCCGAAAGCAAGAGTGTTGAGCCTCAGGCCCAGCTTGGCCGGTGCCTGCTGATGCTAGCCCGAGCGCTCGCTCCAGAGCTGCGCTGTGGCGGGGGGACCCCGCGGGGCCGTGGCTCGGGGAGGGTCCCAGGGCTCTGCTGTGCGCTGGACAGCAGGTCACGGGTGCGTTTCTCCAAACGAGCCCCCCTGATTGCACTTCCGTCGGCGCTCCTGGCCGACACAATAGGTTGCCTTTGCCCGGACCCACCCCCCCTCCCGGCAGCCTATTTTAAGCTGGTGGAGCTCCGCTGCTATTAATACCCCGCGTGTGGGCTGCTTCCGTGCTGCCGGCCCCTTCCCCGGGCTCCTGGCTTGGGTACCATGTCACCTGGGCGAAGGGAGGTGGCCAGCTCCTGCCGCAGCCGCCGGGCAGCTCCTCCGCCCTGCCCGGCACCGCGCTCAGCCCCCTCCGCGGTCTGGGGGGCGGCGGGGGCGAGCGCCTGGCTGCTGCGGGCGAGGAGATCTCCCGGCGCTTCCCGCAGCGGCGGGCCACCCGCTGCCGGCCGTGCTGGTGCGTGGCGAGCGCCGGCCGAACGCCTGGCTGCCACAGGGACCTCGCGGGGTCCTCCCGTTCCTCCGGCAGCCCGAGCTCCATCTGCTCCGCTGTCTGCAGCCAGCAGGGCTGGCAGCAGATGCTCGGGAAGGCCGAGAGGCTGCAGCACGCCTCCCGCGAGCCTCCCCGCGGAGGGGCTGGAGGGGGCTGCGCGGGCTCGGGGCGATCGCACGCAGCGGCTGTTTCTCCTGTTTGCTCGCTGCTGCGCCGGGCTGAGCATGTTCTCTCGTAGCTACTGTGCGTCACGGCGGGATTTGGCCTTACGTGAAGGTTGCATGGCCCCGAGCCAGAGCTTGTGGGGGGAGGAGGGCCTGGCTGCAAAGGAGGTCAAGCTCACACGGTGGCCCTGGTCTGTCCCGGTCCCAGTTACACACACCTGAGACCCCTCGGGGCCTGGGTGCTGGAGGGCCGTGGGGCCCCGATGCTGGCGCGGCTGCGTCCCGCCACCCTGAGCCGCGCAGGTGCCGGCGGCTGCACTCTCCCTGTGTCCCGGTGTGTCGTGCAGGGCTGGACCCCGGGCACCGGGAGCAGCCGCGTGGCCCTGGCTCCTGAGGGCAGGCCATTCCCGTGCTGCGGGGCAGCACTGCGGCCGGGCCGGCCCCGGCGTTTCCCCGGGCCGGGCCGGAGGGAGCTGCTTGCAAGCAGGGTACCAATTAGCTGTGGCCGTGGGGCAGTGGGCAGGGCAGAGACTGGCTGGTGACTCACTGGAAGCACGTGTGGCAAGGGCCGAAGGCTCTGTTATTTTACGGGATTTCCAGCAACGGCTGGAGGAGCAAATCTGAAAGCGCGACTCAGCCGGCCGGGGCAGGGGGAATGCGGGGCTGGCCGTGCCGGTGGTTTGGACCCGGCTCTTTGCAGCGACAGGGGCTGGGGGAGCAGCTTACATGGGGCGCCTGGCTGCCGGCACGGAGAAGAGGGGAGCTGGCGTTGCCGCGTCCTGGCAGGAGGACCTGTTCCCGGTTTTCTCCCCCAGGCTGGAAGCTGTGGCCGCCTGGGCCGGGTAGCGGCCGCTGGTGCCGCGGGGAGTGGATGTGTCCCTGCCCCTCTTCCTGCCAGGGAACAAAGGCCCGGAGGAAAAGCCTGGCTGCGCCCGGCCGCTCGGCGTGGGGCCGCTGCCGGCCCCGTGCCCCCGGCTTGGGCAGGGCAGCGCGACCTCGGGGAGGACCCCGGACCCGGGGAAGCGGCCGCTGGCGAGCTGCATCGCGGCTGGGCCGGGAGCCGCTCCGCCTCCCGGGCTCCAAGCGGCGCGGGCGGTGGAAGGGATCCCGCCGGGGCCGGTGTGGCTGCCCCCGCCGGGCTGCGGCGCTCCGGGTCCGGCACTGACGGCTCGACCCCGGCAGCTTTCGGTTCCTCTGTCCCGGCCGTCACGAGCTGCCGCGCCGGCACGAGCCGCGGGAAGGGAGGGGCGGCCGCGGCCTGGCGGCACTTCCCGTGCCCCCGGGTGCTTTGCGTCGCCGGTGGCGAGTCCGCTCCCGCAGCCGCTGCGGTCAGGGCGCTGATCGCAGCAGGTAGTTGGCTGCAGCGGTGCTTAGCGCAGGGCGTGGGCTGTGCCGGGCGCCGGGGAAGGCGTCCCCGCCGGCGCCGCTCCGCTCCGGGGCGCGCGGGTGGGATGTGCGCGAGGGCGACGGCTCGGCGGCGCGGGACGCCCCGCTCCCGCCGGCTGGGAATCCTCCTCTCGCTCCGGGCGGGCGGCCGGGCCCGAGCGCCGTGTCCGCCCGCACCGACCCACTTATCACCTTCATGGAGCGGCGGCCGCCGGTGCCGCTCCACGCTCGCGCCTCGCGCAGCCCTTGCGGATGAGCAGGGCGTCCCCAGGGTTGAAGCTGGCCTGTAAAATGCCCGTGTAATGGGCTGCCTGGCAGCGGCGGGTTTTCTCTTCCTTTCTCTGAGCAGGGTGTATTAACCCGGCAGGCGGTTGCAGGAGTGAGGCAACATGCGGTCGCTTCCATCCGGTACCTGGATGCAAGCGCGCTCGGCTGCTGCAGCGCGCTCGGTGCACCCCGCGCAGCGCACGCGGCTGCGCGCAGCCCGGGCTCGCCTGCGCGGGGCCCGCGGAGCGCGCCGCGGCAGGGGGCTGCCGCGGGGGCCCCGCCGCCCGCGCCCGTGCTGCAGCCCACCCGCTGGCCTGCCGCAGCCCCCCGCTTCCGCGGCGCGAGCCCGGGCGGGCCGGGCGCGGGGTGCCGGGGTGCCGGCAGGCTGCGCCCCGCGGCAGGTGCGTTCGGCCGCTTGCGGTGGGCGAGGGCAGGCGCTGGTGCAGCCGGGGGCAGGTCCCGGCGACCGCTTGATGTGCGCGGGCCCCCCCACCCTGTGCTTCCTTTCCGGATGGATTTCCTGTTTTCTGCTGGCGGGCCCGGTGCAGAGCTGCCCGGGCTGCGGTGCGCTGCGCTCCGTTCCGCTCCGGGCCGGCGTGGGGGCTCGGCGAGGGGTCGGGCCGGGCGGCGGGGCAGCGGCTGGGGCAAGCGGCCGTCCCTGGCACCACGGCGGGGGCCGAGGTCTCGTGCTGCATGTCGGCGGTGCGCTGAGATTGCCGCTCGCAGGAAGCGCGTTGCCGCAGCCGTGCCGGTGGCTTGGCCTGTGCTGCTTCCCCACTGGGCTCGCTGGCGGCAGGGGCCCTGCTCCCACCCCGTGCCAGCGGGTGCAGCCAGCTCTGCCGTGGGGCCGGGCTCCCTCTGCCCGGGATGGAGATGGGGGGCCGCCTGCGTACCCATCCTACGGCGAGCGAGCCGCCTCTCTGATGCCCTTGGGTCGTGGCTCCCTGGCCCCGGGGGGATAGATGCAGGCCCCGTGGGGTGAGAGGCTGGGACACGCTTGCCCAGTGTGTTACCCCACTCTGCGCCATCCGGATGATGGAGATGTGAAAGCTCCTGGGGACTGGGGGGACCCCACCACCCCCACAGCCGGGCAGCTGGGAGGAACCCGCCTGTGCTGGAGCCGCCACCAGATTAAAGGTGACTCACCATAATCTTAAAGAAGTGGATTAAATCTTCTCCCCGCTGCCCTGCTTAATGAAATCCATCCCATAATACGCTGCCAGCCCTGCTGTTCCCCCTGCCCCCCCACCCGTCCGTCTCTGAGCGGTGGCACGGTTCCCCCTTCCGTCCCTGGGAGGCAGCACGCGGTGCAGGGCTGGTGTGGGGCACAGTGCAGGGCACGCCATGGGGCACAGGGACACCATGGGGCACAGGCATGGGGCAGGGCTTGCACGGGGCACAGGCAAGCCATGGGACATGGACACGGCATGGGGCACAGCACGGTGCAGGGCTGGCATGGGGCACAGGCATGCTGTGGGACACGGGCACAGCACGGGGCGTGGCACGGTGCAGGGCTGGTGTGGGGCACAGCACAGGGCATGGCACGGTGCCGGGCTGGTGTGGGGCACGGACATGCTGTGGGACATGGGCATGGCATGGGGCACGGCACAGGCATGCTGCGGGCCACGGTATGGGGCATGGCATGGTGCAGGGCTGGCGTGGGGCATGGGCACGGTGCAGGGCTGGCGTGGGGCACGGGCACAGCACAGTGCAGGGCTGGCGTGGGGCACGGGGCACGGCACAGTGCAGAGCTGGCGTGGGGCACAGGCACGGCACAGTGCAGGGCTGGCGTGGGGCACGGCACGGTGCAGGGCTGGTGTGGGGCACGGGCACGGCACGGTGCAGGGCTGGTGTAGGGCATGGGGCACTGCATGGTGCAGGGCTGGTGTGGGGCACGGGCACGGCACGGTGCAGGGCTGGTGTAGGGCATGGGGCACGGCACGGTGCAGGGCTGGCGTGGGGCACGGGCACGGCATGGTGCAGGGCTGGCGTGGGGCACGGGCACGGCACGGGTCGCCGGCAGCGCCGTGAAGCCGCCGCGGCCCTGGTGCAGGGCTCTGCCCCGCTCGGCGGGCAGGAGGCAGGCGTGGGGCCGGCTCGGCGGCGTCCCTGCCCGGGCGCCGTTGCACCCGCGCGCAGGGGCGGTGGCGCGGGCCCCACTGCAGCGGTGGGGGGACGGGCGCGGGGGGGCCCGCAGGGCCGGGCCTCCGCGGGGGAGCAAGCAGCGGGGAAGGATCCGGCTTGAGGCCGGGAGCAGGAAGGAAGGAAGGAAAGCAGAGTTAAAATAAGCCGGGCCAGTGAGCTGTGGGGAAGGCTGCGGCTGGGGTCCCAGCGCCTGGGGAGGGGGCCGGGCTGGGGCTGGGGTGGGCTCTGCGCTGCGCTGCCGGGCGTCCTGGCAGAGGGACGGTGGTGCCCGGTGCCCGGGAGCGCGGCCCCAGGGCTGCAGCGGAGCTGCTCCCTCCCTTTTGTGCTGCGGACAGCCCCGGAGCGAGGAGCGGCAGGTCCCCATGCGGCCGGGAGCTCAGCCCGGGGAGGGCTGTGTTTGCTCCAGCTCCCGGCCCCCGCGGCCTCCCCCGCCGCAGCCCGGCCCCGTGTCCCTGCAGAGCCTCGCGGGCTCCCCTGAGGGGTCTGAGCCCGGGGCTCGGCCGTGGCACCGCTGCCAGGCCTGGCCCCTCGTCCCCTTCCGCCTGCCTGCAGCTCCTGGGCGAGGCATGGGGCTGGGGTCCCAGCTGGGCTTTGCACCGGCTGGTTTTGCGGCCCCGGGGCACCCTGCGGCGTGGAGGTGGGAACAGGGTGGGAGGAGAGTGCCAGGAGGGCAGAGCGGGGGTGGGAGGGATGCGCCTGACATTGCCCTCTTGTTCGGGACTGGCCCTGACAGCTCTGCTCCCTTCTCCCTGCCCTGGCAGGATGGCTCTCGGCAGCGGCCCGTGCAGAAGAAGAAGACGGTGTCCTTCAGCACCATGCCCAATGACCGGAAGATCAACAGCACGGCCGCCTGCATCTCCTTCATGCTGGAAGGCTGCGAGCTGAAGAAGGTACGCTCCAACTCCCGCATGTACAGCCGCTTCTTCGTGCTGGACTCGGACATGCGCTCTGTGCGCTGGGAGCCTTCCAAGAAGGACTCGGAGAAGGCCAAGATTGAGATCAAGTCAGTCAAAGAGGTGCGTGTGGGTAAGAAGACCCCCATCCTACGCAGCAATGGCCTCTCTGACCAGTTCCCAGACGAATGTGCCTTCTCTATCATCTATGGAGAGAACTACGAGTCCCTGGACTTAGTGGCTAGCTCGGCCGACGTGGTGAGTGCGTGGGTGATGGGGCTCCGATACTTGGTGTCCTATGGGAAGCACACACCCGAGGCACCTGGGACCGGCCACCCCAGCCTTCGGACCTCTTGGATCTCCTCCGTCTTCGACCTCGCCGATCTGGAGAAGTCTGGCTGCATCCCTGTGTCCCGGGCTGTGCAGCTCGTCAAAGCCCTGAACCCAGGCATGAAGGCTTCTACCATCGAGCTGAAGTTCAAGGAGCTGCAGAAAGCCAGTGACCGTATGGGCACAGATGTTGCCTGTGACCTCTTTGTGGAGGCCTACTGTGAGCTCTGCACCCGGCCAGAGATCTTCTTCCTGCTGGTGCAGTTCTCCAGCAACAAGGAGTACCTGGGCTTGAAGGATCTGCTGATGTTCCTGGAGGTGGAGCAGGGCATGGAGGGAGTGACAGAGGAGAAGTGCTTGGAGATCGTCAGCAAGTACGAGCCCTCCAAGGAGGGCCGGGAGAAGGGCTACTTGGCCATCGACGGCTTCACGCGCTACCTGCTCTCCTCCGACTGCTCCATCTTTGACCCGCAGCACCGCAAGGTATGTCAGGACATGGCGCAGCCCCTCTCCCACTACTACATCAGCTCTGCCCACAGCGCCTGCCTCCTGGAGGACAACTTCTGGGGCAGCTCGGACATCAGCGGCTACATCAGCGCCCTGGGCCTGGGCTGCCGCAGCATCGAACTGGTGCTGTGGGACGGCCCCGACGGCGAGCCCGTGGTCTACACCAGCCCCTCGGCCGCCTCCTGCGTGCCCTTCCGCACCGTGGTGGGGCTGATCGACCAGCACGCCTTCGCCGCCTCCGCCTACCCGCTCATCCTCTGCCTCGTGGTGCGCTGCTCGGCCGCCCAGCAGCGCCTCGCCGCCCAGTGCCTGCGCAAGACGCTGGGCGACAAGCTCTACCTGGAGCCCCCCAACCCCGCCGAGTCCTATCTGCCCTCCCCGGAGCAGCTCAAGGGCCGCATCCTCATCAAGGGCAAGAAGCTGCCGTCCGGCTGTGAGGACAGCGAGGGCGAGGTGTCAGATGAGGAGGAAGGCTGGGAGCTGGCACGGCGCCTGGGCCAGGAGGACCGGGAGGTGCCGGAGGGAGGTGCCCCGCGCCGGGTGCTCCTCAGCCGGGAGCTCTCGGAGCTGGTGAGCCTCTGCCAGGCCGTCCCCTTCCAGGACTTTGAGAGCTCGCGGCGGGGGCAGCGCTACTGGGAGATGTGCTCCTTCAGCGAGGTGGAGGCCGGGCGCTTTGCCAACGAGTGCCCCGCGGAGCTGGTGAGCTACAACAAGCGGTTCCTCTCCCGTGTCTACCCCAGCCCCATGCGCATCGACGCCAGCAACATGAACCCGCAGGACTTCTGGAAGTGCGGCTGCCAGATGGTGGCCATGAACTACCAGACACCGGGGCTCATGATGGACCTGAACGCGGGCTGGTTCCGGCAGAACGGGGCTTGCGGCTACGTCCTCCGCCCTGCCATCATGCGGGAAGAGGTGTCCTACTTCAGTGCCAACGCCAAGGACTCCTTGCCGGGGGTGCCTGCCCAGCTCCTGCACCTCAAGGTCATCAGCGGGCAGAACCTGCCCAAGCCCAAAGGCTCGGGGGCCAAGGGGGAGGTGGTGGAGCCGTACGTGTGCGCTGAGATCCACGGCATCCCAGCTGACTGCGCTGAGCACCGCACCAAGACGGCCCTGCAGAGCGGGGACAACCCGGTCTTCGACGAGAGCCTGGAGTTCCAGATCAACCTGCCGGAGCTGGCCGTGCTGCGCTTCGTGGTGCTGGATGACGACTACATCGGCGACGAGTTCATTGCCCAGTACACCATCCCCTTTGAGTGCCTGCAGCCTGGCTACCGCCACGTCCCGCTCCAGTCCCTGGCCGGGGAGCCCCTGCCCCACGCCACCCTCTTCGTGCACGTGGCCATCACCGACCGCCGCGGTGGGGACAAGGGGCACCGCCGGGGGCTCTCGGGGCGCTGCGGCCGCCGCGTGCGGGAGTACACCTCCACCAAGGCCACTGGCATTAAGGCCATCGACGAGGTCTTCCGGACGGCCACCCAGCCGCTGCGGGAGGCCACCGACCTGCGGGAGAACGTGCAGGTACCAGCCCATGCAGTGGTGGCACCCGTGGGAGCCGGGATGCGGGTTCATTTGGGGCAGGATGGGGCTGGGCGGCGAGGAATGGGGAGCACCTGGGTGTCCCCCCCGATCCCGGCTGCAGAGAGGGCATGTGGACAAGGGGCCTCCCTGGGGCAGAGAGCTGGTGGAAACGGGCCCCTCCCCGCAGGCAGGGCAGGGGCGAGGGGGTGGCAGCCCCCTGCCCGGCCCCCGACGCCCGCCTCTGCCCGCAGAACGCGCTGGTCTCCTTCAAGGAGCTGTGCGGCCTGACGCCCGCCGCCAACATGAAGCAGTGCATCATCACGGTGGCGGCGTGGCTGCTGCACAGCGACAGCGCGCCCAGCGTCACCCTCAACCTGGCCGAGCGGTACCCCGCCATGGAGGCCCAGGGCCCCATCCCCGACCTGCTGCGCAAGGTCCTCACCGCCTACGAGACGGTAAGAGCCGCGGCAGGGGGGTTTGCCGGGGGGGCCATAGCAGCCGCGTCTCGGCGCGGGCTGCCCCAGCTCCGTCCCGGCCCGGGGTGTTCGCTGCGCCGGCGCTGGTCCAGGGGGCATCCTGCAGTCCCGCCTGGTGGGAGAAATCCCATTAATAGCCGAAGCCGGAGCTGCTTCCTTCCTTTGTGTTGGAGGAGACCTGGCCGCCGGCCAGGCGCTGGCCGCGGCGAGCGAGGGCTGGCGGAGAGGGTGCGCGCGCGGCGGAGCGCCCCGTGTGCGGCGTGCCCGGGGCCGCCCGCTCCTCATGCCGCCCTGCTCCTCTCCCGCAGATGATCCAGACGAGCCGGACGCTGATCGAGTCTGCCGATGCCGTGTACGGCAAGCTCATCCAGGCGCAGCAGGCAGGTGGGTGCCGGGGAGGGCGGGCGCAGCGTCCTGGGGCGCCGGAGCTGCCGTGCACCCTGGGACCCGCGGCAGGTCCCCGGGGTGCTGGGGACGCCGTGCCGCCGAGCTGGGAACTGGCTGGGCGCGCATCCCTGCAGGCACCGGTGCACGGGCACGGCTGCGCCTTGCGGTTTTGGGGCTGCACGCGGACGGGAGGAGCGGGAGGAGCAGGGCTGTGTGTCCCGCACCCACCTGCACCTGGAGGGCCCATGGTGGCTCGTGCCGGCGCGGGAGAGCCCAGCCCTGCGGTTTACCTGTGCACCGGGCAGCGCTGCAGGGCGCGAGAAGGAGGGTGCCGGGGCCGTGGGGTGGTGGGACCACGGGGAGGTGGGAAGCGCGGGGAGGGAAGGGAGCAGCGCGGAGGAGGCTGACGAGGAAGCGGAGAGGAGTCATTAGCTGCCAAACGCCAGAGTATAATTAGCAGCAGAAATAACAGACTGGGGCTGACGGTAGAAGTGGCAACTGAGTGCTGTGACTTGGGAGACACGTGGCTGAACCCACACAGGCAGGTGCTGCTGGCAGCCCGCCCCGCTCCTCCGGTGCCCCGTCCTGCTGCGGGCCGCACCGCGGCGGCTGACGGCCCGGGGGCTCGCGGGCGGCCGGGGTGCGCCGGAGGAAAGGGGGCTCCGCACCGCCACCGCGCCGCTGCCAGCAGCCCAGTTTGTTCCCCGGCTGTGGCAGCCTGGAAATCTCCCCCAGCGTGTGGCTTGTGGCTTGGCGGCTGCCGCCAGCACGCGGGGGAGTGCGAGCGAGGCGGTAGGGCCGGGGCGAGCGGCTGCGGGGGGCTCCGCTGCTCCACGGGAAAGGCTGCGAGAGTCTGGCTGTGCCACGCCGCCGGGGCCAAGAGCCGCTCGGGGCCCAACGTGCACCCCGGGGCGCGGGGAGCTGCAGCACCTGGGGTTTGGCCGGCGCCCACACCCGGGGGTGCAGGGAGGCGCCGGGCAGGGGGTGCGGGCGGGCGCACGCTGATTGACGGCGCGCGGGCGAGCGTGGGAGCCCTCGCGTGGGCCCGGCGCCGGCGCTGTGTCAGGGAGGGGTAAATTTAGCACCCGCTCACGGGGACGTCACGCGGTGCACGATGCGGGGGGGCCAGCGGGGCCGGGGCGCGGGAGGGCCCTGCCACCACCGTTCCCGGGGGCCATCGCAGTGCTCCGGGCGGACCCTTGGGTCCCGGGCTGCCTCCCTGCACGCGCCAGGGTTTGGCGCTGAGCGGGGCGCAGGGCGGGCGCCGTGCCGGCCCCGCGCGGAGGGGGCGCGCAGCGAGCCCCTGGCCTCCGCGGCGGGGCAAGAGCCCGTCTGAGCGGCGCTCTCCCCACGCCCCCGGCCCCAGGCATGGACTTCCACAAGGAGCTGCACCGCATCGAGGCCAAGGAGGGGCTGCGGGGCCGGAAGCTGCAGAAGGCGCTGGAGAGCTTTGCCTGGAACATCACCGTGCTGAAGGTGAGCGGGACGCGGGCAGCGCGGGCCGAAGGGTCGTCCGTGAGCCGGCTGGGAACCGGCGCCTCGGCCTCGCCCCCCGGCTCGCAGGCGCAGGCTGCCCGCGCGGGGCGGCCCCTGCACCGCGGCGCAGCGCCCGGGGGGGACGCGGCCGCGAGCGCTGCCGAGGCGGCCGTCGGGTTGCAGCCGTCGGGTTCCCGCCGTCCTGTGCTGGCGGCGCGGGACGTGCCCACGGGACCGCGGCTGCGCCAGCGGGGCGGCCGCGGCGCGGCTCCGTGCGCCGGCCGGGACAGCGGCAGGCGCTGGCTGCGCACAGCCGGAGCCGGCCCCGCGGGAGGCTGCCGCGGCACCGCGCGGCCGGGCGCTGCCGTCCCTGGAGCCCTCCTGACGCCCGTCTCCGCTCGGCCGCAGGGCCAGGCGGACCTGCTCAAGCACGCCAAGGCGGAGGCGCTGGACAACCTGTGGCAGATCCACAACGCGGGGCAGTCCTGCGGCATCGGCAGGAACGGCTCGGCCTCGCCCGACGCCTCCCGGCTGCGCGCCCCGCTGGAGCCCATCCCCGAGACAGAAGGAGGCAGCGACGCAGCGTCGTGCTGACCCCGGCGTGGGGCTCCGGGGCCTGGACCCAGCGCTCCCGCAGCACGGCATCACCCGTGGCCCCCGGCCCGGGGACACCGGCCTGCCCGCTGGCATTTGGGGACGCGTGGGCAGGGCTCCGCCGTGCCCATGGGCGGCCGAAGGGCTGCAGCGGGGCCGGCACAGCAGTGAAGCCTCGTGGGGACCGGCTTGGGCCCCAAGCAGGGAGTTCAGGGAAGGACATCCCTGCTCCCGTCTGTCCTGGTCCCCACAAGCTCCTTCCATGTCCGTTTCCGGAGGGATCACGCGGCTGCAGGGCCGGCTGGAGCTGCTGGCACCGCAATGGCCGTGGGCGTGTGCCCCTGAGCCCGCTGTGCCCGACCTGCCGGCCCCACGGGAAGATCAGCCCCATCTCTGGACTCAGGTTTGCTGGTTTTGCCTTTGTAAGCTCCGGGGAAAACCCGCCTGGCTGGTACCGCCCTGGCCCTCGACAGCCGATCCCCCTGCCCTCGCCATGGGGCAGCAGGTCGAGTCCCCCGCGGAGTCCCCAGGGCCTGGCTGTGCAGAGGGGCTGTGCCGGCACCCGGGGAGCAGATGTAGCTTTTGGCATCAGGGAAAATGCCCTGGATTTGCCCCCAGGGTGAGAGAGTCCGGGCATAGGCCACGAGTGAGGGGCGATCAGGGGTCGGACTGGGCAGCGCGAGACCCGCGTTAGTGCCCTGCTGCTCCGTCCCCTGCACCCAACGTGGGGGGCTGAGGGCCGGCACGGGGCCCCCGAAGAGCGGGGAGGGGGCACTGGTGGCGCGGGGGGCCGTGCCGGCTCGGGCGCGCATCGCGGAGCCGTGCAGCCCCGTCTGCGCTTTGTTCGGGAGCGGTAATTAGCCTAACGGGGCCTGAGCAACGAGCCGGGGAGATGCTGTCACCTGGGGCCGGGCAGCCGGGAGAGGACCCGCTGCATCCTGCCGGCGCTGACCTTCCGGCCGCTTTGTGCCCGCCCGGCCGCTGCTTCCTTAGGCAATTACGGCCTCATTAGCGCCGGGCTCTGCGGCCGCCAGCGTCCCGCTCCGCAAATGAGGGGAAAGGCCTGGCTGGTCTCCGAGCTACGGGAACAAAGCGCGCGCGTCTCCCGGAGACCGGCCCCGCTCCCGCCCGGCCCCGCCGCTTCCCGGGGTATTTTTGGCAGCGCTATTGTGCTGGGCCCCGCCGCGGCCGGGGGGCGGCTGGGGGGCAGCCCCCTATAAAGCGCCGTGGCTGGGGCGAGCGGCTCAGGGTGGCTCTGCTCCTCGGCTCCCAGCCGGTCATGCCCAAGCGCCGCTCGGCCACCTGAAGACACCCAGGAACGATGGAGGCACCCAACACCAAGGTGGGGACGAGCGGGGGGCGAGCCCCTGGTGGGAGAGCCGGGAGGGAGGCGATGCCGGGGAGGCTGCAGCGCGGGCAGGGACCCGGGGCCCGGCCCCGCTGGGGGGCACGGTGCACGGCGCTGTGCCACGGGCTGGGCACGGAGGCTGTCGCTGCACGTCCCGCCGTGACCTGCCGTGAGGGAGGACGTTTGCTGCCTCGCGCCGGAGCAGGGCGCGTGTCGCGGCGAGGACACCTGCGGCTTGTCCCTGCGGTGGGAAGGAAATGCGGTCGGAGCGTGAACGGGACCTTCGTCCGTGGGGCTGGCCGGGGAGCGGGGAGCAGGACTGCAGGGTTCCCCCGTCCCTGGAGGGTGCAGGGCTGCCGGCGCCACAAGTGCTGGAGGGGGATGCCCCAGGGCTGTTCTCCAGAGAGCTTTTTCCTGGGGCAGCGAGGCAGCAGAGATGGGAGGCCAGGACCTGCCGTGAGCCCTGTCCCCTCCTGCTGTGTCCCCAAGCCTGGCCCCGTGCTGCAGCGGCTCCATCCCCGTTGGAGCTGGGACGCCCCGGCGGCGTGGCCTGGCTGGCCGCGCTGGAGAAGCAGGGTGGTGCCTCAGGGCCGAGCGGCCCTGTCTCTCCAGCTGTCCCTGTGCTCACGCCGGCCCGTTGCTCCGGCAGCTCCAGAGAGCCACTTGCCTCTTGCTCCTGCTCCTGCTCTGCTCCCTGGCCACTGCCCGGCAGAACGTGCCCGAGTGCTGCCGGCAGAAGACCTGCTCCTGCCGCATCTACGACCTCCTGCACGGCATGGGCAATCACGCCGCCGGCATCCTCACGCTGGGCAAGAGGAAGAGCGTCCCGCCGGCCTTCCAGAGCAGGCTCTACCGCCTGCTGCATGGCTCCGGCAACCACGCTGCGGGCATCCTCACCATGGGCAAGCGAGGGGAGCACCCCGGTGCCACCTGCCACAACGCCTGGGGCTGCCCCTCGGGCACGGACATCCCGCCAACGCCAGCCCTGAGCCCCTCCGACGCCGGCCCTGGGCAGTGCCAGGGACAGTCGGGGAAGGACCTGACCAAGAGTCAGGCCCCGGGGCCTGCTAAGAGCCTTTACTGAGACGGCTGGGGGGGATCAGAGAGGGAATCTCGGCTGGGGGACAGGCCCTGGGGCCTCGCACCCCGGAGCTTGATGTAAATAGCACTTTTAAATACCTCCTCATGGCCCTGGCCAAGCCTGCTCAGGGCACTGCGGGCACCGCTGGCCTTTTACAATAAATGGTAGCCTGACATTAGCGCCTTTGCCTCGTCTCTGGGAATGGGGCTGGGGGCAGCTCGGGGCTCTGCCAGGGTCTGCGCCAGGGCAGCCGGCGAGGCTGGTGTCTGCTCACTGTGCCGGGAGGCGGGTGGTGCTGCTGCGTTTCCAGCCCTGGCCCCTCTTGCCTTGGTGAGGCGGGGAAGGGAGCCTGCGGGAGCCCCAGGGGCCGTGGAGCAGGGCTTGGGGGCTCAGCCGCGCTGCACCATCGCGGGGGGGGCCGCCACCGGCCACCCGCGCAGAGGGCTCCCCGCTCCTGGGGTTGCTCCGGCTGCCCCGCCGCGGACCGGGCCCGGGCGGTGCCGGGGCGGGAGCGGGGCTCGGCAGGGTGCCGGGAGCCTCCGCCGGCTCTGCGCCCCCGGCCCCGGCAGCGGGACCCCGCCGTGGACTGGGGCTGGGCGGGCCGGATCCTGCCCTTTCCCCAGCCCCGATGGACCCTGCTTGGCTTTCCAAGGGCTGGAGCCGCCGGGTCCCGCCGGTTCCCGGTGCCGAGCGGTGCGGGACCTCCCGGAACCGAGCGGGCCGGCGCCGCGGTGCCGGTGGCTGCCGGTGCCGAGGCCCCTCCCGGTGTCGGCGGCGCGCAGGGCCCGGGGCGGGGCGGGAGGCGGAGCGGGAGCCCCGGGCGGGCCGGGCCGAGCAGAGCCGAGCCGGGATTAGCCCGCGGCGCCGGGGACGCACCTGCGGAGGGGCTGGGGGCGGCGGAGCCCAGCCCGCAGCCCCGGCGCGGGCGGGCCAGGCGGGATCATGCCAGTGATGAAGGGCTTGCTGGCCCCGCAGAACACCTTCCTGGACACCATCGCCACCCGCTTCGATGGCACACGTAGGTCTGCTCCTCCAGGGCCGGGCCCGCTGCGGCGGGGGGGCAGGGGGGGACGGGAGAGGGGGGTGACGGGGAGGGGCAGGTGGTGCCTCCGGGAGGCGGCGGGGGGGGGGGGAGGCTGGGGGTCGCCCCAGGACAGGAGCGCCCCCCGGGGCGAGACGGGACGCGGTCCTCCAGCCTCTCCGCCCCGTCCCCGCTACCCCGGGCCCCCCCGGGCGCCCTGGCCAGGCTCAGTAATTCGGGGACCCTCGTTACACCTGGCCGAGTTCGGCACCCCGGGGCCCCGCTGTGCATCCTGGCCAGGCTTGGTGACCGGGGGACCCCCGTGAGCCCTAGGTGGTCTCGGCAGCCCGGGGACCCTCCATGCAGCCCGGGGGGGGGGTTGGTGACCCTGGACCCCCCCCCGGCACCCCGGGGCCCCGCTGTGCATCCCGGCTGGACTCAGTGACCTGGGGACCCCCGTGTCCCTCAGATGGGCTCGGCACCCTGGGGACCCCCATGAACCCCAGGGCGCCCTGGCCCCCGGGGCCTCCCTTCCCCCAGGGGAGATAGGCACTCTGGGGACCCCCGAGCGGCCCAGGGAGCTCGGTGGCCCGGGACCCAGTGCAGACCCCACTCCTGGCTGCGCTGCCGCTCCCGGGGCCGTCGAGGCCGGGGCCGTCGGGGCCGCTCAGCACCACGGACAGTTCCCGGACGACAGAGGCTGCACCGGGGGCCGCAGCCCCCGCCCGGGTCTCAGGCCCGGCGGCCCTGGAGGCTGCAGCCCCCCGACGCGCTGGGAGGGGGGAAGGGCTCAGCTCCACCGCCAGCGCTGCCGTGAGCTGCTGCTGAGGCCGAGCCCAGGAGCCTCGGGGGCAGCCGTGAGGAGCAGCATGTGCCTGCCGCATCCGCAGCACACGGAGAGGTGCAGCAGGCCATGGCACCGCGCTTCCTGGGAGCTCTGCACCGGGGAAATGCTCCTGCTTGCACAGGCCAGCTCTCCGCAGGCACTTTTGCCCCGGGTCCCCAAGGGCTTCACCTCCGGGTGCTCAGGTGCTGTGCAGGGCCCTGCCCACCTCTCGGGCCCTGGCAGAAAAGCATCTAATTTGCTTGGAGTTATGTCCCTGGAAAAGGTGAATACTGAGAGCAGTGCATTTTGGCTGGGGCTGGGAGCAGGGCTGTGGTCCTTGCTGACCACTTTGCAGCCCCTTTCCACAGCTGGAGGTGTTAGCGTATCCCTGGGAACTGGGCTCCTCCCTGTGTCCATGTGCCAGGACCAGGATGGATTAAGACCCTCGCACATTGGAGAAGGGATTATGCAGCAATGCCACGTGTCAGCTGCCAGAAACCACTCAGTGATGGGCAGTGTTCAGCTTTGACCTGAGGCCTCCCCAAGATCACCTGGAGCAGGGGCCTCCCAGCCTCACCCTGCTGACACAGGATGGCGTTTATCCATAGAAGCTGTCTTTGAGGCGTTACCCTCGAGATTTGCCATGCACAACAAGGCAACAAGACTCCTCAGCCAGCCCCAGCTCAGAGACAAGCAGCTCCCAGAGGTGCCAGGAGCTCCCCTCAGCTCTGCGCTGCTGGGCAGCAGGAACAGTGTCTCCCTTTGCTGGCCCTGGCGCCCTGGAGAGCTGGATCGGGGCTTTCAGATGCGACAGGTCTGCGGGGGAGCACTTCTGCCCTGGGGACACCCGGAAGGAAGGTGGCTGACAGCATCCCGCCTTCAATTGCTCAAACCCGCCTTCCAGGCACTTTTAAATAGTGTCTGGCTTTGCAGGTTTGATGCATCTCTTATCGGCTTTATCCGCCATGGAGAGGGGCTTTAGCTGCAGTGATATGCCCTGTGCATTAACCCTGGCTCTCCCGCACAGCTGCTGCCGCTTGGCTGCAGGTCGCTTGCCCAAGCAGGCTGGTTGCTGGGGCAGGGGGGCACCAAGCCTCCAGCAGGGCCACAGCCCCCTTCTCGTGGCAGAGCTGCTCCTAAGTGCAAGTCCTTTATTTGTTTATTTATTCATTTTCCTTTCTAATAACACACCCTGGACAACAGAGTAATCCTGGCTCCCCAGAGCCAAAATCTGGCCTTAGTCACAGCCTCAAGCTATTTTTGCTTCTCTGAGCTAATCCTGGGTTGAGCTGTGCTGTGGTGGCCCCGGCGCAGCCCCCCCCCCCCCCCCGCCCTGGAGCTGCATGCGGCTGGCATCCTTTCTGCCATCCTTCCGCCCTTGCCCAGCCTGCTGCTGTCCTGGCACCTCTTCAGGGCCTCTCCCCGGTGCTGTAATCTGCTGCTGGCCTCCTTCTCCTTTGCTGCGAAACAGGGGAGCCAGCATGATTTCCGCTGCCAGCGCCTGGCCCGTGGGGCAGAGGAGCCCTTGCTGGAGGGGAACACGGACCCCACGAGCCCAGCTGGCTGCACACGCCGGCTCCTTGGCATCATTTTTGCATGGGGCCATCTGTCCCTGCTGGTGCAGTGCCTGTGCAAGGTGCTGCTGCTGGCCTCGCTCTGCCCGGCTGGGTTGCAAAGCCAAAGCAGCCACTTCGGGGCTGGGTAGGAGCCCAGGGGCTGGCAAGGGCTTTCATCCACCTGGAGCCACCTCGCTGCTGCAGCAGCAGCATTGCCAAGGGAGCCCTTGGGGTGCCACGGTGCCGTGCCCGGGCAGGAGCCCCAGCACCGCAGTCCGGCTGCGTCCCTGCCAGCAGCTCCCGGCTGGGTTTGCTGCTGCTCTTGCTAAGCTGCTGGAGCCCCAGCGGGGAGGTGGCAGCAGCAGATGGCAAGGGGGAGGCGTGAATCACATCGCCAGTGATCGCGTCTCTGCGACGAAGGGAGCCAGGAGCTGTATCTGTGCTCCCGGGCTGCCTCCCCTTCCAGCGCAGCAGGGCTGGGGCTTCCAGGTGCTGGAGTGGAGGGGCTGTCCCGGGAGCTGTTCCCAGGCCCCCAGGCTGGGCTGGAGATGGCCCTGGCTCACACGATGGTGCACATCTCTGCCTGGCTCTGCTGGCCCTCGGCGGGCTCGGTGGTGCTGGGAGGAGCGGGACAAGGCCGGTGGCGGTGCAGGGAGCCAGGCGCCTGTGCACTTCACTGCTGTGGAGGAGAGCGGGGTCTGTGCGTGGGAGCAGGCGGCAGTGGGATGAATACCTGATCCCCTTCCCGTGTGGTCCCGTGGTGGTGCTGGGAGGACCAGGCCCTGCCATGGGGCGCAGCAGCCGATCACACCCCCCCCCCCCGGCAGCCCCTTGCCTGCCACGGCAGCTGTCTCTCTCTCTCCTTTCAGACAGCAATTTCATCCTGGCCAACGCGCAGGTTCGCCGCGGATTCCCCATCGTCTACTGCTCTGACGGCTTCTGCGACCTCACTGGCTTCGCCCGCACCGAGGTCATGCAGAAGAACTGCAGCTGCCGCTTCCTCTGCGGGGCAGAGACCAGCGAGCCTGTCCTGCAGCGCATCGAGAAGGTGCTGGACGGCAAGCAGGAGTACCAGGCCGAGGTCTGCTTCTACAAGAAGGGGGGTGAGTGGCACTGGGGCCGGGCCATGCAGGCCGCGGCGTGGGGGCCCCGGAGCGCTGCCCGTCCCTGGCTCGGGGTGAGCAGCAGAGGGTCTGTCCTGCCCTCACCGCTCCTCTCCTCCGTGCAGGAGCGGCTTTCTGGTGCCTGCTGGACATCATGCCCATCAAGAACGAGAAGGGGGAGGTCGTGCTCTTCCTCTTCTCCTTCAAGGACATCACAGAGAGCCGGGGCAAGAGCCACCCGGGCAACAAGAAGGAGGGTGAGCTGTGACTGTGGGATGGGGCTGGGATTTGGTGTGCATGGTGGGCACTTGGCAAAGGGGCTCCCGGTTCCCAGCCGGATCCTGCCGGGCATTCGGGTGCCCAGCTGGTGCTCCTGGTGCTGGGCAGTGTCCCACCATGGCAGCTCCAGGAGCTGCTGTGCCAGGGAAGGGGACGGGAGCAAGGGCGCAGCCGCCGCGGGGGCCCGCGGAGCTCGGCCAAGCCGCCCCACGTGTGCAGGGTCCCGCCGGCGGCCGGGCAGCGCTCCGCTCACCGAGCCTTTCTCGCCCACTCCAGAGAAGCACCGGAGCAGGAAGGCCAGGAGCGTGCACCTGCGGGCAGCGCGGCGGCAGGGCCGGACCGTGCTGCACCGGCTCAGCAGCCAGTTTGCCCGGAGGGACCGTGGCGAGATGAAAATCAACCGCGTAAGGACCTGAGGGAGTCCCCGGCTTTGCTTGAGCCTCCTGGGTAGGGGGTCTGGGTGTAGGCCAGCTCCTGCCCTCCTGCGAAACACCCTTGATCCCAGGCAGCTGCGCCGCAGTCCTCAATGCAGCTACAGCTCGCTGGCAACGGGAGAGCGGCACGGCACGCACGGAGTTTCCCATGGGCAGTATCAACCTCTTGGCAGCTCTTCTAGGCCTGTTTTTCTTGTTGCACTTTACCTATCAAGAAAGCCTGGCTGCTCGAACTCAAACCGGCCACATGCTCGAGGGAGCGCGGTTACCAGGCTCCGGCGCCGCAGCGTGTCAGCAGCAGCGTTTCCAGCGGGAACAGCGATAGGCGTCATCCCTGCGCCAGCTTGCTCGTGCGGCTGCGGTGCCCCAGCGCAGGGTCCCACGGCGGGGGGAGCCCGGGCAGCAATGGGCACCGCCTGCAAACGCTGGGCTGGGGAAGAGGTCTGAGACCGGCTGAAGGAGCCTGGGCTCAGCCCAGACCTGGCAACTGGGCATCAAAAGGTCTCAGCGCGCCGGCTTTGAGTCGCGGGGGCCGTTGCGTGCTGGGCTGAGGGAAGCGCCCAGGCGGCGCATTAGCTGCTCCCAGCAGAGCTGTGCAGCGCGGCTGCCGGGGCTGCCCACAGCACGAGACTTTGCACATCGGAGCAGCCTGGGCAGCAGCCAGTGGATCACCATTAAGTGCATTAGCATAACATTAATTTATTTGCCATAATAAGGTATTCTGTGCCTGCCTCTGTGGGTGACCTTAGCACAGCCCACATTGTATGTGCCCGTTGGAAAAGCGAGTCTGTCACCCTGGTATCTGGGCAGGCACCAGATAAACCCACAGGCCAGCAGTCTGCATGGGCCTCCGTCCCCTGTCGTGCGGGGACAGTCCCCGCTCACTGGTGCTATCCCTGCCGTTTCCTCCAGAACGTGTTTGAGAACAAGCCATCCATCCCCGAGTACAAAGTGGCCTCGGTGCAGAAGTCCTGCTTCATCCTGCTCCACTACAGTGTCTTCAAGGCCCTCTGGGACTGGCTGATCCTGCTGGCCACCTTCTACGTGGCTGTCACCGTCCCCTACAATGTCTGCTTCACCGGCACGGAGGAGAGCCCCTCGGCCGCCCGCAGCACCATCGTCAGCGACATCGCCGTGGAGATGCTCTTCATCCTGGGTAGGTCTGTGGGGGGGCCCAGGAGTGCCAGGGTGGGGCGAGACCCCCCCGCCTGGGCAGGGGCGGGATGCGGCCGCGGGACAGGCCTGGAGGGGGGAGGAGCAGGGAGCTGGCATTGCTCCATGGCTCGGAGCACCCATGGGAGCAGGACCAGGAACTGGCACCGGGCACGGGACCCCCAGCTCCAGCTCGGCCGGCCGCGGAGGCGAGGGGCGCTGAGCGCCGGCCGCGTGCTCTCTCCGGGCAGATATAGTCCTGAATTTCCGCACCACGTACGTGAGCCAGTCGGGCCAGGTGGTGTACGACCCCCGCTCCATCTGCATCCACTACGTGGCCACGTGGTTCTTCGTGGACCTCATCGCCGCGCTGCCCTTCGACCTGCTGTACGTGTTCAACGTGACCGTGGTGAGTGCCGCCCGCGCCGCGGCCCGCCGCGGGGCCGGGAACGGCTCCTTCGGAGGCACCGGTTCGTGCGCGCCTGTCTGCGAGCCGCCTCGGGAGCGAGGGGAAGCGGAGATGGCAGCTATAGCGGGAAGCCTCCCACGCAGCCTAATTTAACCAGAGGCAGCCACAAATGACAGCACCGGCCGAAGCGCCGCTGCAGCGTGCAGGCAGCGCCCGCCCCGCGCGCCATGCGCCTGTGCTCTGCGGGGGCCATGGGGATGGATGGTCTGAGAGGGGCTCATCCACGTACGGGTGCAAATACCTTCGTGCCCACACGTCATGGCAGGACCTGTGATGGGCACTTGCCCATTGATGGCTCTGGAAGCAGGGTGAAGCCCGAGAGCAGGGGATGCCCCATGCGCCCGGGAGCTGCTGCCGTGTGCTGGTGCATGCACAGTGGGGAAGGAGCTGCCTGGACACACCGGGAACGGCAACGCAGTGGGTGTCCTGCTCCGGTACTGTGGGGAGGAGCAGAGCAGCCCCATGGGAGGGAGCCCCCAGGACGGTCCTCTCACCCTGGCATCTGTTGCAGGGCAGATCCTGCATCACGTCCCAGCTTCCCACCACGGTGTTTGAGCCATCCTCAGAATCAGAGCTGGATTTGGGAGAGGCATGTATGTGCAGCTGGAGTGCAGATTCAGCCTCCCACTTCCAGAACTGCAGATCCTGAAACCCCTCCACAGGCACACTCATGCATGCATGCATGCAGGCACACACACGTATGTGCACAGACGCATGCATGCAGGCACACACATGCCCATGCAGCTGGCAGAGCCAGCTCCCAGCCCGAGCCTCCACCAGCCCTCACGGGGCCCCGGCTGAGCAGTAGGGAAAGGATGTGCTGCCACGAGTGTGTTGCAGCCCCATCACCATCCTCTGCTAATTGGAGAAGGGAGGGAAGGAGTGAGGCGAGCACAGAGGCTGTAATTATGCTTATTGGAGGCACAGCAGCAGAGCAGGGAAGGCGAAGGTACTTGGGGTCTGGACCTGCCCCTTGAGCCAAACCAGCTCTGCTCATGTCCTGGCTGATGCTGCAGACTAGGAAAACAAACTCCCCGGTGTCGGGGCCATTCCCAGGGCCACAGCTGCAGGGGATCGTTGCTGTTCCCCAGGGCGGCGGCTGTGGGGAGCCTCTTGCTGTCTCTGCCAGGGCAGCGGGAGCTGGAGGCGCATGGGGAGCAGCACCCTGCGTGGGGAGGCTGCAATGCGAGGGCACAAGCAGGAATCCCATGAAAAAGGCTGCTGAGGGACTGAGCTTGCAGCATGGCAGCTGCCAGGACGGGGGCAGTGGCAGTGGGAAGCCCCCTCCGGGAGCTGCTCCATCCCAGCCGGCTTTGGTGGGTGCCTGGCTTCAGCAGCAGCTAACACCTGGCCTCCTTCGCTATGCCCCATGGCCGTGGGCTCCCCACGCTGCCCGATGCAGAGCTGGGAAGGGAAAGGAGGATGGAAACAGCTGCTTTGGGCAGCACAGAGAGCCCAGGGGCTGACGACACCAGCTTGGCATCACTGCGCGTCCAAAGCAATCAGCCTAAGCCAGGGCATCTCTAGCTCGCTGCATCCATGATCTTTGCAGGCGAGACACAGCCTCTTGCTGGGATTTCCCTTTGCAAAGTAGATTAGATCAGCTTGGCTGCCACATGGCTTCACCGCACCCAGCCTCCGCTAACAAATCCACCGTTCCTCCATCTGCCAGTCACCTCCCTTCCCGGCTCCTGGGGTAAATCGGGGCCCTGACCATGCTGCCCGCAGCTGCCGCTGATGGCTGCTCCAGGAGGAAGCTCTTCCTGGCCCGTCGCCCACAGCCCCCCAGCAGCTGCGGCCGGTCGGGGCCCCGCGGTGGCGGGTGCCTGCCTGGGGGCGGCGGGTGCCTGCCCGGCCCTGGCTGCGCCCCGCGGGCTCACCCGCCTGCCCCGCTCCGCAGACCTCGCTGGTGCACCTGCTGAAGACGGTGCGGCTGCTGCGGCTGCTGCGGCTGCTGCAGAAGCTGGACCGCTACTCGCAGTACAGCGCCATGGTGCTCACGCTGCTCATGTCCGTGTTCGCGCTGCTGGCCCACTGGATGGCATGCATCTGGTACGTCATCGGCCGCAAGGAGATGGAGAGCAACGACCCCCTGACGTGGGACATCGGTGAGCGGGGCCAGCTGCGTGGAGCGGGATGCAAGGAGGGCCCGCCCGCCCAGGCCCCCCGGGGCCACTGCTACCCCCACGTGCTGCCAACAGGAGGGAGCAGCCGTTTGGGGCTGCAGCCCCCCGGCCGCCCGGGACCCCGCGACCGGTGCTGACCCGGCCTCTGCTTGGCAGGCTGGCTGCACGAGCTGGGCAAGAGACTGGAGGCTCCCTACATCAACAACTCGGTGGGGGGCCCCTCCATCCGCAGCGCCTACATCGCCTCCCTCTACTTCACCCTCAGCAGCCTGACCAGCGTGGGCTTCGGCAACGTCTGCGCCAACACCGACGCCGAGAAGATCTTCTCCATCTGCACCATGCTCATCGGGGGTGAGGCAGGGAGCGGGCCAGCCACTATGGTGGTTGACCTGGGGGGCCCGTGGGGATCAGTGCCCAGTAGGGTGAGGGGAAGCCCCCCACAGGGCTGCGGTGTGGGGCCCCGCTGCCACCTGACGCTGCCCTCCTGGCCCTCAGCGCTGATGCACGCCGTGGTCTTCGGCAACGTCACGGCCATCATCCAGCGCATGTACTCGCGCCGCTCGCTCTACCACACCCGCATGAAGGACCTCAAGGACTTCATCCGTGTCCACCGCCTCCCGCAGCAGCTCAAGCAGCGGATGCTGGAGTATTTCCAGACCACCTGGTCGGTGAACAATGGCATCGATGCAAACGAGGTAGGAGCCGCCGGTGGCACTGGGCCTGCCCCGCTCCTGCCACCCGGCCTGCACCCAGAGCGTGGGGTGAGGGAGCCGGCTGGGCCAGCTCTGCGGGTGCAAGTGTGAGCGTGTGCGAGCACACAAGTGTGCAAAGGTGTGTGCACATGCACGCTGCTGCTGGGAGGACCAGAGTTGTGAGCTGACACTTGGGCACGGTTCCTGCCAGCGTGGGGAGCAGGGACATGCATGGGAGCAGGGACGCGCACACGGAGCAGAGGGACCCATTGAAGCAGGCCAAGGTGTCCTGGGCTTGCTGTGGGCTTCGGCAAGGGCACCCAGCCTGCTGCACTGCACGATGCCCTGTCACTGGTGGGTCTCGCAGGGGAGCCTGCTCTCCCTTTGCCACATGCCACCAGCCCGCCACCTCCTGTCCCCAGCTGCTGCACAACTTCCCCGACGAGCTGCGGGCAGATGTGGCCATGCACCTGAACAAGGACATCCTACAGCTGCCCGTCTTCGAGACGGCCAGCCGGGGCTGCCTGCGCTCCCTCTCACTGCACATCAAGACCTCGTTCTGCGCCCCGGGCGAATACCTGCTGCGCCAGGGTGACGCGCTGCAGGCCAACTACTTTGTCTGCTCCGGCTCCCTGGAGGTGCTGCGGGACAACGTGGTGCTGGCCATCCTGGGTGAGGGGAGCGGGTGTTCGCCATCTCGGTGTGCGCAAGGGCTCGATGGTGGCAATGTTACCGAAATTGGAAATAAAACTCCAGGATGCCCTGGCACCACCAGGCTGCTACCAATCCCCTCCTGCAGGTAAGGGGGATTTGATCGGAGCTGACCTGTCGAGCAAGGACCAAGTGATCAAGACCAATGCGGATGTGAAGGCACTGACCTACTGCGACCTGCAGTATCTGGGGCTGCGGGGGCTCTGCGAGGTGCTGCAGCTCTACCCCGAGTATGCCAGCAAGTTCACGGCCGACATCCACCAGGACCTCACCTTCAACCTGCGGGAGGGCAGCGAGATGGAGGTGGGTGTGTGTCCTGCCCCTGCCTGCCCTGCGCTTCCCCGGGGAGGAACACTGTCATGCAGAGCCGCTAGGACATGGGGAGCCAGAGCTGGCTGCAACGTGCAGCCCTGCTGGGAGCAGAGACTGTGAGACCCCGTCTAAGGGCTGGCGCAGGGCTCGGCATGCCGGTGCCCTGTGCCTGCTCGCAGGCCTCCTTCCCCTCCCCACGTGCCATGGAGGGAAGGTGCAAGGGTGGCAGGTATGCTGCGCGCTCGTGCCCCGAGCCGGGCCGCCCCGGACAGGGATGTCCCGCTGCCAAACGGCTCCTCCACATCGCTCACCCGCTCCGCCGTGGCGCGCGTGCTGGCGCGGGGGGCTGGGGGGGGCCGGGGCTCCCCCGGGGGCTGCCGGCCCCTTTGGAGGAGGCGCCGAGGGGCCTCTCCCCAGCCCCGGCGGGGCCTCGCCAATCCCGGCGGGCGCACCGCCCGGGAGGGCCCGAGCCCAGCAGCCCGGACGGCGGCGGGCCGCGCCGGGCGCCGCCGCGGGCTCCCGCGGCCCGGCGAGCCCCGCTGACGGCCGCCCGCGCTCTCTCCGCAGGGGCTTCTCCGCTGCCGCTCGCCGCGGCCGGCGCAGGCGGCGCAGGTCGGTGCCGGCCGGGGGGCGGCGGGGGGGCGGCGGCGCCCGGCGCGGGGGCGGCCCTGACCTCGCTGCGCCCGCCCGCAGCCGCGTCCCGGCGGCGGGGCCGCCCCGGAGAAGCCCCTTCCCTCCATCCTGGAGGACGACGAGGAGCCCGACGGCGTTTTCCAGCGCTCGCCCGCCGCCGCCCGCCGCCAGCTGCTGCCGCCCAGCCGCGGCAGCCCGGCGCGGCGCGGCTCGCCCGGCAGCCTGCTGGGTGAGGAGCTGGGCCAGCCCCCGGCGCTGCGCCGCGGCGGCCGCTCGCCGGCCCGCTGCGCGCCGGGCCGCAGCCCCTCTCCGCGGGGCCGCCGGGACGCCCCGCTCTGCGCCGGCGGGGCCGGCGGCGGCAGGAAGCCGGCCAAGCTGCTGATCCCCGCGCTGCGGAGCTGCGGCCCCCCGGAGCTCAGCCCCAGGTGAGGCGGCGGGCGGGGGCCGCGCCCCACGCGTGGGCGGGCGGGCGGGCGCAGCCCCTGCCCGCGCTGCTGCCCCGCGCCCTCTCCCTGCCCTAGGGTGGTGGACGGCATCGAAGACGACGGGGGCCCGTCGGAGGCACAAACCTTCCGCTTCAACGCGGACCCCCCGCTGCAGGGCGCCTCGCCGGACCCCCCGACGCCAGGTAGCGCCGCCGGCGCCCCGCAGGAGCCCGCAGCGCGGGCGGGACGAGCTGCGGCCGCCCGGCCCTCGTGCTCCCGGCGCTCCTCCGGCTGACACCGGCCGCGTCTTTCCGGCAGGCACCGACCCGGCCAGCCCAGCCCTGGACACGGAGGCAGAGGAGATAAAGCAGAACATCCGGAGACTCAACCAGGAGGTGCGAGGAGGTGTCGGGGCTGCTGCGGCGGGCTCGGCTCCTGCACCGCTCCGGGGCTGCTCCAGGCCCGGCCGTGCTCACGTCTCTCCATCGCTTTGCAGATCAACCACCTCAACCAGGAGGTCTCCCACCTCAGCGGGGAGCTGCAGCGCATGATGGAGCTGCTCCAGGGCCGGCTGGGCGCCCCGCAGCCCGCCTGCCCCTATGGCCTCCCCGCCGGCGCCCCGGGGCTGCCAGCGTCCCACGCCGCCACACCGCCTGAGCCCCCCGGTGCCCGCGCCTCCCCCGCCACCAGCCCCCGGGGCACCCGCTGCCCCGTGCGCAGCCACTCGGCACATGCCGCCTCCGCGCCCCCCTCGTGGCCGCCCCGCCAAGCCTCGGCCCCGCAGCCCCTCTCCCCGCCGCCCCGAGGCCTCTCCAGCTGCGCAGCCCACAGGCAGCCCCCTGCCCGCCCTCAGCTCCGCTCCAGCCCTGCCGCCTTCCACTGACCCCATCCCACGGGGATCGTGCTGGGCGACTGGCCATGCCGCGAAGGGCACACATGCGGTGCTCTGAGGCACGCACGTGGTGCTCCGAGGCACACGTGGTGCTCCAGGAATGCACGCAATGCTCTGGAGCACGCACGCCGCGCTCTGGGGCGGGCGTGCTCTGCACTAGGCACGCATGCGGCACTCCGGGGCATTCACACGGTGCTCCGAGGCACGCACTCGGTGCTCTAAGGCACGCACGCAGCACTCGAGGGCACGCATGTAGTGCTCCTGGGCATACACATGCACGTGGTGCTCCAGGCATGCACGTGGTGCACTAAGGCATGCAAGCAGCACTCCGGGGTGGCTCTGCTCCAACAGCCTTAGCCCTCCTGGGAGAGCTCGAGCAGGAGCTCAGGCCTGCGGTGCCACTCTGCCAGGTGCCCCGGGACCCCGCAGGGCGCAGGCAGGTGCCCCTGCTCCTCCCCTCCTTGCTGCACCCTTCACCGAGCCCTCCGGCCTCTGAAACCATCAGGGATTTTGATACACTTTTGATACTCTTTTCCCATTTTTTTTTAATTAGACTCAGCTCTCTCGCCCTGTCCCCGTCCCTGGTGCCACGGGCTACAGCAACCTCCCCGTGCAGCAGGACAGCGAGAGGTGTTGGGTGCCGCCCCAGGACGGGGCTGCAAAGGCCATGGCTGGGCATTTTGGGGGTCTCCCAGCAGCTTCAGGCTGGGAGCAGTGACATGGCACGTCAGGACATTGTGGGGACGGCACCGAGGCCTCGTGGCATTGGGGTGAGGCACAGCACCGGCCCTGGAGCTGCCTCTATCCCACCACGTTGCTGCTCCACTCAGGCCTTGGCATCTTCCTTCATGTCTTTCAGGGAGCTGATTTCTGTAGTTTATTTTTTTACCTGCCCCCAACGGTACCTTTTGCAGACTCCAGCCCCCAGCCCTTCCTTGCCCTCTCACATCTCCCTGGCATGACCTGTCCTACCTGTGCATCCCTGCCCGCCCCCCAGACTGCACAGACACACAGGAAATAAAAGCTCTATTTTTACAGCCCTTGGCTCTGGGTGAGTCGCTGCAGTAGCTTTGCTCAAAGCCCCGGGGCCAGGGCTGCTCTTCTCCCTGCCCTGTCGTGGAAGGGAAGAAGGGATGTGCAGGGCACTGGGATCCTCTGGAGCACCAGAATCCCCAGCTTCTGCCCCCGACACACAACGGACCCCTGTGCATCAGGACCCCTGCCCAAACACTGGCATCCCCGCGCACCAGGATCCTCCCTTGCACTGGGATTCCCCCCCGCCACAGAGATTACCCCTTGCACCCGGATCCCCCTTTGCACCGGGATCCCCCCTTGCACCGGGATCCCCCCCATGCACCAGGATCCCCCCTTGCACCGGGATCCCCTCCAGGCACGGGGATCCCCCATTCCTGGAATCACTCCCATGCACCGGGATCCCCCCTTGCACCGGGATCCCCCCCCCACGCACGGGGATCCCCCCCCACGCACGGGGATCCCCCCCACGCACGGGGATCCCCCATTCCTGGAGTCGCTCCCATGCACCGGGATCCCCCTTTGCACCGGGATCCCCCGTGCGCCGGGATCCCCCTTGCCCAGGGATTCCCCTCGGGATCCCCCGGGGTCCCAGCGCCTCCCTGGCTCCCCCCGCCGGGCTCCCCGAGCCGGCCGCGGACTACAGCTCCCATCGCCCCACGCGGCGGACGCGCCGTGACGTCACGCAGCCCCGCTCCCGGCGCTCACGTGAGGCGAGGCGTCATGGGACGGGGAGGAGCGGCAGCGGGGAGGGGCGTCTTTGATTGGCAGGCGCCGCTGCCAGTGGTCTGCCGGCGGGGAGCGGAAGGGGTGGGCGAATGCGGAAGCGGAAGGGGTGAAAGGCGGAAGTGAAGGCCGGAGCCTCAGCTGCCGCGGGGGGCGAGCGGCGGTGGTGCCGGCGCGGTGAGTGGGGCCGAGGCGGGGGCGACGGGCGGCGGCTGCCGCCGCGGCGCGGCGCGCGGGACACGCCCGGCCCCGCTCGGGCCCCGCTCGGCCGCGCCGCCCCCCGGGGTGGGCCGCTCCGGGGCGGGGCCCGGCCCGGCCTGCGGGACCGGGGGCGGCCAGGGCCCGGCGGCCGTCGCGTCGCGTCCCGTCCGGGCGCCGCTCGGACAGGGCGGCCCGGCGGGGAGCGGCGCTCGGGGCCGAGCCGGGGCTCCAGCGCGGCCGCCGCCCGGCCGCGCTGCCGCTCGTGGCGGCTCCGCGCCGCAGGAATAACGCGCTCCGGCTTGCCGGTGCGAGCCCCGGGGAGCTGTAAGGAGGGGGGCACCGGCGCAGGGACCCCGCCCAGCGGGAGCGCGGTGGGAGCAGCCTGCTGCTGCGGCAGGTCAGTCCAGGTTCGCCCCCGCGCAAGGCAGGGGAGCGAGCTTCAGTGCCGCGCAGGGGACTGGCCTGGTGGGCACAGAGGGCAGAGCTGGTGCTGGTAGTGCTTGGCAGTCAGATAAGGGAGCTCTGCCATCCCCCGCAATCAGCTTGTCGAAGCTAACAGCCTATAATCTGATGAGAATGTAAGATTGGCTTCATGCAATCTCTGATCTGACACTCTTGGTCCTGTTTTTTTCTTACAAGTAAGACTTGTACTTGCTT
Organism: Rhea pennata; assembly: GCF_028389875.1. Lineage (NCBI taxonomy): Eukaryota > Metazoa > Chordata > Aves > Rheiformes > Rheidae > Rhea > Rhea pennata. The sequence continues at coordinate 682,206 of NC_084688.1, forward strand.
TGTAGCAAGTACAAGTGCTTGCTGTTAGTGTTCTGAGTGTCTGCATGAGAACTGTTCATCAATCCCTTTGTCTCTTTTTGTAGTGCTGCATTTTAGAGATCATTCCATGAAACTTAAATGGAATTTGAGGAAAGTGTGACACTTGCAGGGGTAGAAGTGATATATTTTAGGTAGTCAACTGCTGAAGTAGGTGTGGAAACTCTAGAAAAAATACGGAAGTCTAGCTGGGCTCTTAAGTAGAGAATTGTTTAAATGAAGCATGTGATGAACTGCTGAAAACAGGTTCTAGTGGAATTAAGGCATCTCTGGATTCCTGCTGATGAAAATTACTGCCCCTGTGCCTTCAAAGTGACGTATGTGAACTGAAGTACGTGGTGCTGCTGGCTCTTGCATGAGAAACAGCTGGCAGGAGAAATGTTTAGTAGCTTAATGGGAAGAAAAACCCCAATGTTCAGATGCAAGGCCGTCTTCAGCTCTGCTGTGCAGCGAACGCTGTGTTTAGCCTGAGCATAGTCAGCATGTGATCCTGCATAGACTGCCATACAGTTTAGAAATAAGAGTGAGCTAACAGGTTTGTGATGCCAAAACCCACAAAGGTTGCTTGAGCCATGTTCCTGATAATGCTCAAGGTGCTCCTAAAACTGACTGGGGGCTGGGAGCTGTGAAAACATGGTTGCTGCTCAGTTAACTAACTTGACTTTACACTGTAAACTTGTGCTTGTGAGCTCAAGTACAGTGTTGACTGGTCTTGCTTCTGTACATGGCGTAACTTGTTGCTTCTGCACATGGCTGTTTACAGCTCTGACCTTGATAGTTCATAAATGCATAGGCAAACTGAAGGGAAGAGTACACCGAAGTACTATTTTAAGCTTATGTGGAACAACACACATCTTCTATTCTTAGTTTTTTGTGGTGGGTCTACAAATATTTGAGCTGCCCTGTTTATAGCATGATGTCAAGTATAGTTTGCAGTAAGTTAGGACTCCTGAGCCTACTCTAAAGGCAGGACTACAAAGCCTCATTGAGACTAGAAAATTACTAGAGCTATAAAAGAAAAGGTTAGCCTGATATATGGATACGAGCTTAGTAAAATCAAACATTTGTCTAGTTCTACTATGAGTTATGTTGAGTTTGGATCACTTTGCTCTACTAGTGAAACAAATAATGGAGTGGGTTCATGTCTGAAACAACTGTCTAGTTACAAATTCATACTTAGTGATTTAGTTTGCCAAATATGACAATGGAGAGAAGTGGGGAGGAAGTGGAATTGTCTTGGCAAAACTGCTCTGCCTCAGAAGGGGGATCAGTTCTCAGCTTTTTGCAAGCCCTGCTACTCATATCAACTTTTGTAATTGTAATTTTCTAGACTGTTGCATGTTTAGGTTATAGGTAGTCATGACAGCTCCCTAAAAAGGGAGGGGAAAGAATGCCATGTACTTTCAGACACAGGAAACGAAATGGGAACACTTCTAATGAAGTGGGTGTAGCCTGAAGTCTTTTGGTCAGCATACTTAAGAGAGGGTAGAATGCAGAAATAGCAGAGTCAGCTGTTTTATTCCCTCAGGGTATGAAGTTTGAAGTAGTCTTGTGCAAGTTCTGTTTAGTCTTTGGAATAAAGCTATGAAAACATTCCAAGTGGTAGTCAGGAAAAAAAGCCTTCCTGGCAATGCCAGTACCAGGGAAGAATAAAGCTACATCCTAAAAGGAACATTCTTTCTTCCTCTGAAGCACAGGAACAAACTCCTGGAATAGTTCTGCATGAACAGATAAGAAAACACTGTTTTTCATGTTTGCTTTTATTCAGTGGCACTCCAAATAAGGAACTGCTAGAGGCAATAGATCTTTGTGCAGTCTGGAAAAGATATTATGAAGGTCACTGACTCTTGCAGTGAAGATGGTAGTTTTCTGCTTTGTACTGCTGATGATCTTGTTGTCCTGTTCACAAAACAGTGGATGTCATCTAAAGGTGTAAGTTCCTGGGCTCCTGGTTAAAAATAGGCTATCTATCAAGAGTTTGGTAAACAGTGGACAATACCAGAAACAGGAGATATAAAAGCTCTTCCTACAAGATTAAAAATTTGACTCCTCTGTTCAATTTCTAGTTGTTCTGGGCTACTCATGAGTAACTTCCTCAAACTAGCCATATCTCAATTCCTGTGAAACAGGACTAAGCTCTTGGCATTGTCAAGAATAACTAAAAGGAGGTAAGATCTCCAAGAGGAGTTAATGTGGGGACGGGCTCTTTTGATATCTGGAATAGGTAGCTTTTCTCCATACAGCTAGTAAGAAGCTTATATGAAATAAGTGATGTAAAACAGTTCCACTGAACTCAATGCTGTGTTTTGTACCTTAATACTTGGTAGGAAGTTGCCACCTCTCACTCTTATGCTCCCCTTTCACAGCACATTTTGCAAGTGTGTTGTCCCTCTAGCTCCCATAAGTGCTTGACTAAAGCAATACTGAAAGCTTGCATTTATGGATCTTCTATCACCATGATCATGTATGAGTTCACTAGCTGTGATGTAAACAGAGCTGCTGGGTTAAGTGGCACTGGTTGGGATGTGGGTTCTAATATTATCCCTGTCACTTTCCTGAAGTACAAGAAACAGGCAGAAACACAATACTTCAGCCTGCTCTAATTGCATGTTTCTCCGTTCACCCTATGGTGATCTAGTAGGGCACTAGCTGCAGTTTTGAAAGCAATTAGTCATGCTCTTCTGCAGAATTAATATCTCCACTGGATTAGGAATGGAAGTTCCTTGTAATGCCAGTGTTACCAAAATGATGGTAACTTTTTTGTTGCTGATGCTTATTCAGCTGTCTCTACATATGAAAACTTGTAGCTGCAAGGCAGCATCAGTAAGCATAGCATCTTGTCACTTTATGAGACATTGTCTAGAACTTGTGGTGACTGCTTAAATGTAGGAAGTCTCCTTGATGAAGGGTGTGTATGTGTGGTGAGGGGTTGAGCTGGCTAGAAGACGACTGAGAGAATGTAGGTATATGTGTGAGCGCTCCATAGCTATATTATACTTGTGCTATAGGAAGTGTCTGTGTGATAGTGCTGTAAGCTCGGTAAGGGAAGGATTAAGGATTAGTATTTTTCTGTTGTTGCGCTAGGCTGGTGATCTGATTAAAACTTACAACTAAGAAAGTGTTTGAGATAGAATTCTCCAGTGAGTTTAAGCTGGATGAGTTTGCTCACATTTCTTTTTGTCCCTTCAGTGTTTAATATATTTTGCACAGGGAACTGTTGATGTGTATATGTGGCTCAGTTGTCTGAGAGTTGCAAAAAATCTGATCAGGATCTGAGGTGCTGACTGGTTGCTGTTTGTGGATAGAGGTTAGGAAAGTGACTTGGATGAAGAATAAGGACAGCTCATCTTAGAAATCCTTATAATAAGAGGGAAATAAAAGGCTAGAGTGTGAGTCTCACTGACTACTTCAGTTTTAGGTGCGCAGTCAGTTTGATGGCTTCCTTAGACCAAAATACTGTGCTGCTTGACTCAGTCATGCAGGCTGTGATACTTGCCTTCTCCTCTGAAGAGGGCTGAGTCAGATCAACTTTTTATAGGATACAAGGGAGATCTTGGCTTCATAGTTCCCTAATAGTTAGCTCTGACTTGCCTAGTTAAAGCAGATGTCATTTAGCAACCCAGATCCAGTGTTGAAACTGGGCAGTAGCTTTCCATATGTAACAATGGTCAATTTTGGGCAATCTTCTTGAAGTACAGTACTGACTGCTCAGGTCAGATGTTCTGTTTAACTACTTGTATTCAATACTAAGTAGTATCCTTTCATAGATCCTGCTACTATTGCCCTGATTTCACTTACAGTAGTCTACTAGCAATTTTGGAAGTATTCCTGTGAATATCTGGGCTTATTTAGGTCTGTGAATCTACATTTTCTGTTCTTTGTAGAGGGAAGTGCATGTTGTGTATAGAAAAATATTAAAATGATCAAATTCTGTGGGTTTGAGGAACTCAGATATACACTTACTTGCATGTTTTGTGGTTCATGTCATCTACAAGGGCTGGGTTTATTACTACTTTCTCTGTGCTGTGCTGACTTCAGAAACGTCTTACTGTAGTAGTGTTTGCTCTTTATCTGAGGAGTAATGTGTTGGAAAATCAGGTAAAGTACTAAACACTATGCTAATCTAGGCCAGTGGTGTCTGTGTTAGTTATGGTAGCTTCTAAACTTGCTGCTGGTCTTGCTTGTGAATTTGGCTCTTAAAGCTGATTCTTCAGTGGCTGGGAACAAGGTAGTGCAGGCTGCCTGCTAACAGCGTGGCTAGCTTCCCATTCACTGGGTGAAGCAAAACCACTCAACTTCAGGGCGCACTTTGCCAAGGAATTCATGTAACACTGTCAGCTATTTAACAAGATAAATATTTCACTGGGCTTTTGTCTTGAGTATTTTGACTCTAAGCCAGCAAATCCCTTATGAAATGTGATTTCTTGCATAGCTGAAAACAGAAGTATACCTCTTGAGTAACTAGATCCTTCAGAAGCTGCCAGCTTTGAGTAGTCCTCACTATTGAGGAAAAAATATCGGATTTGAGTCTATAATGACATCTTAAAACAGTAGCTTGCCTGTGGTAGGGAGTTTTGTGAAGCAGTTGGTCTCATATGAAAGTTAGCATGGGAATCTGATAGCAATTGCTCTGTGGAAATCAGACTACTTGTACTGGGGCTGATTAATTCGACTCCTACATGCTAATCTCAAGTATCCTAACAGCTTTGGAAAACTGCCTTGCTTTTGTATAGACTGAGAATGCTGCAATGCTTACATGCCTTCTTCATTGGGGTACTCAGATTCTTGGATTTAATGATCATGAAAGTTTAGAAGCTGCTACAACAAATCTTGGCAGACAGGTAAAGTGTTGAGCAGCCTAAATCACAGGAATGATAGGCCTAGAACTTTATGTTGCTGAACAGCAACAGGTATTGAAATCTATCCTTACTTAATCTCAATGTAAACAGGTACAAGACTGTTTCAAAAGTTCACAATTTTTTATACTCTTGCTCTTGTATATGATTTACAGCTCTTGCATGTGCTTCAGTAAGCAAGGAAGCTCACAGGGCAGGCAAAAAACAGCACATACCTTCTAATTGATCTTGTGACAGCACAAACAGGTTACAAGCTAGTAGGAAAGCTAACGTATTAATCTTGATTACCTGATTACTTCATCTTACCTCCCTTCTGTCATGGTCTTCACTTGCTTCTTGAATTAATACTGACAAGCTGCAATGTCAGCTTATTTCTGATTTGTCTGCACAGCATTACTGTAGTTAGTCTAATGTGACCACTCAGTGGTTTGAGTGTCATTGTCACTGTTTTGCGTGGAGAGTCAAAGGGCTGACTCTACTGGAAGAGTAAATGAACAGTCTGAGTATTAGCAATATATATATTCATTCAAATGTGAAGCCTTTGCTGTTACTCCTGCAAGTATTCATGGACTGGTGTGGACAGATCCTGTCTTTGCTTAGTTTAATTGACTATTACTACTTGTTAAGCAGAATGGAGTTCTGTTTTAAATATTTGCATGGGATTGCTGCTGATGCAGTGTTTTCATGAACTGCAGTTTTTTTTCTGATAACAATGTAGAAATCGTCAAAGATGTTGGCATTAGCAAAAAATGCTGCATTGATCATCCTGCAATGGGGAGCTCTTACTGTCTACAGCTTTAGTAGTAGCCTTGCACTTCAATTACTTAAAATCTTCATGTGGACATAAGCAGAAGTGCTAAACTGTTCAAGCTGGTTGCAATACTTGTTCTTAGCCTGAGACCTTCAGTGAGATGACTGCAGGTAAGGTCACTTGAACTGTGTAAACGCTACCCAAACATCTTAATGATTTGGCAGGTTTTCAAATGGGCATGAAGCCGTGCAGTCCTGCAATCAAGCTTCAGACCATCTTTAGATGGCTACTAGATTCTCCATAATTAAGTGGTTGCAGGCTCTAATTACTTGACTGTTTGCTCTGGTCAGTAGCTCTCTGACAAATTGAGCATACAGACATACTTGCTCAGCTTTGAATTCGTGTAGCACAACCAGATGGCAAAATGAACTGAGGCCTGAAATATAGGTCACAAAGACTTGAGGGTGTCAACAGGCTGATTTCCTTGTTTTGCTCTGGGAATCACCCCTATCATATTTCGGGAGGTCATAACTCAGTTGAGGCATGATTCATCTGACATTTAATGTGCAGCATGCTAGTCTGAAACAGCAGCATAGAGCTTGCATATTGCTGATAGACTGCCCAGGTGAGTGAATACAAGGTTAAACAAGCAAAAGCTGTTACCTTGAAACCTTGGGTTGGAGGAGAAATTCTAGAAGGTAGAAGCTTTCCCAGGCTGGTACAGGTGTAGAACTTGATGTGCATCTTGGACCAAGCTGCTCCTGGCCAGAACTACAAAACACTGCTTCCTTACTGACTAGCAAAGCAAGTTGCTAACTTGCTTCCTGTCAAGCTTTCTCATTCTGTCAAACCAGCATTTCTTCTTTCCAGGAAGAGGAGGTGGGGTCCTGACATTGTTACTGGCTTTTGCAAGAGCTCAACCGTGTACTATTTGGTACCGGCTCGTGTAGTGTTCTCCAGCAGCTAACATCTCAGCTGCACTTGGGGCTTTCCAGTAGCTGTGGGTTAGTGTTTTCACCAGCTGTTAAGGCTGCAGCAGGAATAGCTTCAGTGTTTCAGAGGTGCTGTTGGCTAGCCTGGTTCTTCAGGAGCTATGTTCTTCTCTATTCCTAATGAACTGCCATATGCTTAATGACCCCATTGGGTGTGGTAACCCTTTTATAGCAGAGCATAATAGTGCTTCTCAGACAAATGTAATAATAAACAACAACAGTTTACAAAAGCAAATGCATTAATGGTCTATCACAGCATCTTGTACAGATGGACTTAAAAAGTACTTGGAATAAGCTGTAACTTCACTTTACAGCTTAAGACTTTTCTTAAGATGTAGGTAGATTTGTCACACTGTCTAGCTTTCTAGTCATTCAGTAAACATTGAGTGACAAATTAGATAGCCTAGAGAGGGCAGGACTGTATTAGGCAGTATTGCTGATAATGGAGTGTGCTCAGTCATAGCTGTGATTAGTCCCATTTTAACTGTTCTCTGGTAAATATCTTTAAGGCAGGTATAAGTCTTGTTTAGAGGACATGTTGCCCCAGCTCGGATGTTAAGACCCAGTTCAACTTGCTTTAACCTTCCTATTCGTAGGAATATGGCACGTGGTGAGGTGAATGCTGAACAAGATGGCTATATCCCAACTCTGCTTTATAACAGGCTTAAAGTATTGTCTTTCTCATCAGCTTTTTCAACATTTCAGACCAGTATTTCCTTCCAGAAGAGTATCTTTCTGGGCATGCTCAAAACTCAGTGCAAGGAGAAAATAGCTTTTGTGGGCTTTTTGCAGTTTTTCTGAAGAAGTTTGGCTTAGGAGAGTTAAAGGAAAGTGGTGATACAGAGTGGAAGTGATCAGTTGTGGCATTTTATCATTAACAGGAAGTAGCTGTGATGAAGACAAAACATGCCTAAATCCTTCCAGCTCTGCACTGAGAAAATATTCCTCAACTGTATGCAGATAACTCAGAGTAAGAGAGCTAACTGATTAGGGAAACACTGAAGTCTTGCTTGTAGTTAAGCTATGGATGTAAAACAGCTTGTTTTACTCCTGTTGTGATAACCTTGTGTTTCTGCGCAGCTCTGAAGATTCACTGCGGTTGGGCTAGGTGTTTTAGGAGTGCTGGGGAGGTGAGCTGGCAGTTCTGATTGCTGGTGATGCTTCCTGTTTGCTCTGTTCAGTGTACCTGGGTTTGAAACTCATTCCTTGTTGTGAAGAAGCAAGCCAGTAACCTGACAGTCTGGGATGACATGCAATAAGTACAAATGAGGCAGCTTGGATGGGATGTAGGGGACAGCATCTCATGCATGCTGCTTTCTACATGAGGTAAAGCCCGTTCAGGCCTGTTTGGTGCAGTTTGGTTTGCGGCGGTAATGGAATGGTTTCTTTCCAGTCTGAATATGCAGTAAATCTGATAGGGAAATTACTTAGGATTTTTTTCTCTAACATACTTCTTGCACAGTTTGTCATTTTAAGGACTTCTTTAAGATGCAAAGCTTGATGACTTGGTTTAAGGACCTTTAAACCAGCAGACTGAATATGGAAACACTTTCTGAATGATGTGGAGAACTGTCATATGGTACTGCTTCTCATAAATGCCTTACAAGGTACTTAAGGCCTCATGAGCATCTGTGTTGCACTAATAATATGAAGTTGTTATCTGGTGAATCTAGGAGAAGAATGACTTGAAGTCAAAGATCAACTTCTGTAGCCTCCATGGCCTGAGTAATTGCTCTTTAATAGATGAAGTTCTAAACATGGTGTTAGCTGTTTTTCACTTGCCTCTTCCCAGTGAGGTGTCTGCAATATTTGCATGTAGTAGAAGTGCTAGAGGGCCCTTAGTGGGGAGGAAAGCTTGTACTATTAATATCCTTCTGAGCATGGTCAGACAACTTAAGAGGTTACTGAAGGAGTTGCGGAGTAGCACAAATCAATTAATGCTGCCATGCTTGCAACTAATGGCATAGTGGGAAAGAACTAGCACCCACCTGTGCCCATGGTGGTATCTGATCAAAATGACTGACTCATGCTGATCCATGAGCATGTCACTAACTGTGACCTCCTTTTTCAGTTGGAACCTGCCTTTAGGTGAATCTGAGTTCAGAGCCTGCAGCATCCTTACGTTCTTGGCACTCCTGCATTTCACCCACAATGGCAGGTCGAGGTGGAGCTGCTCGACCGAATGGACCAGCTGCTGGAAACAAAATTTGCCAGTTTAAGCTTGTTCTCTTGGGTGAGTCAGCAGTGGGGAAGTCCAGCCTTGTTCTGCGCTTTGTGAAGGGACAGTTCCATGAGTACCAGGAGAGCACAATTGGAGGTGAGTGTCTATTCCAAATGCCTAAGTGTGAAAGATGCAGGCCTCAGTAATGCTGTCCAGGGATGTTGGAGGTTATTAGTGCTATTTCAATCTGGGCTGAAAAAGTCTAGCTACAAATAGTCAAACAGCTGATGCTTTAATTCTTTGTTTACAACTTGTCTGTTTTAGTGTGAAAATCTGTGTGCTAGAGGATAGTGCTATGGCAACCATAAATACTCTGCCTCTAAGACTCTCTTACTTAGTCCTTGAATTTATACTTCCAGTTAGAACATAGGTCTTCAACTCAATTTATATCCCTTAATTGTGCTTTCAGACCAGGACCTGAGATTTAAGGGTTGTTAGCCTGATACTGGTAGCAACACTGCTAATGACTTAAAGTTAAAAAGACAGGACCTGAAAGAGGTGTAAAAGTAGTTTACAATCAAAGGTCTGTCAGCATCCTCATCTCCTGACAGTAGTAAGAGGTGAGTGCTGAGAAGAGGCTTGGTTTATCCCTATAGTAACCCATGTAGGAATTAAATATAGCTGTAGGTGTAGCTTATGGGCAAGTAGGGTTCAATGCTGTTTTGCAGAGGATCATGTGGATGCACTGCTGTCCTACTTCATTCTGTATCTAGGGCTGGTTATGTTCATTGTAGATGTAATACACAATATTATGTATTTATGGGAACAAGAAAATAACCAGTTACTAAATCGGAGTGTAATGTAACTAGACTGATTTCAGCACTTTGAGATAAGTCCTCAAAGCTAGTCCTGGAGATGTTGCACCTTTATTCCATAATCTTTAAATGGTAGTTACTGGGGAGGAAAGTGGCTCCGTAGCAGCACTGCCTATGTGGTGATCTCTGCTGGGCTGCCAGGAGCCATCTTGGTGGCAATTTGGTGCTTAGTAACTACAGGAATCCTATGTGCAAGTAGCTTGATACAGCAGAGCTATAACTTTCACAGCAACTGGCACTGCCTTGGCCTCTGTCTGGGTTTCTGTTATCTTCTAAAGCAAAAGCAGAACTGCTCCAAGCTGCTGGCTCTGCCTGCAGGGGCTCTCCAGCTGGAGGTAAGGCAAATGCACACCTTCTCTTTCAGCTGCTTTCCTAACGCAGACAGTCTGTCTGGATGACACGACAGTGAAGTTTGAAATATGGGATACAGCAGGACAAGAGCGGTATCACAGCCTGGCACCAATGTATTACAGAGGTGCCCAGGCAGCCATTGTGGTCTACGACATCACTAACACAGTGAGTACTGCACTAGGGCTGTAAGCGGTTGTTGGGAAGGAGGCGTTTGCACACGTAGCTGACACTTCTGAATTCTCTGGGAGAGTCTCTGGGTTTGGTGTCCCTGCAGATGCCAGCAGATCATGCCACCTGCAGGTACTGAGTTTCTTGAAGACTGCTAATGGCCTCTTCCTCAGCTCTGACCAAGGCTGTCTAAGCTGATAAAGGATCCTGCTGCAAAGTGCTGTAGAGGCAAAACACTTCTTCCAGGAAAGACTTGTTCTAATCATATCTTCACTGTGGATTAACAAGAGGCTGCCCTTCCTGACTGCTGCCTCCTGTTTGTTTCCAGGACACATTTGTACGAGCCAAGAACTGGGTGAAAGAGTTGCAGAGGCAAGCTAGCCCCAATATTGTAATTGCACTAGCAGGCAACAAGGCAGATCTTGCTACCAAGAGAGCTGTGGACTTTCAGGTAAGCTGGAATCCAGATCAAATGCTGCCCAAATAAGTGAGGAAAGCAGGTTTTTTTTTTTTTTTTTTTTTACTGAAGTGGGGAGAGATGATGGCCATGTTAGAAATGCTTTGAGGAAAAGCATGATGGTCAAGATTCGTGAGGACCCTAGAAGGAGACTCAGAAGGAATTGTAGCCTGCCTCTCCTTTTGCAGTCCCTGTAGCTGCTGTTGATAACAAATCTTTACATGATGTATGTGGAGGAAAAGGCCTTTAGAGCACAAGCTTCCTCTTTCAGCCTTTGTTGCTGTCTTACTCATATGGTCTACCCTCAGCAAGGTATGAAATGGTATCCTTACAAGATACCTGAAGATTCTCAGCTTGAGCTCTAGTTTTTACAGCTCTTAAGTTGCTTAAGGCAGACATTTAAGGAGACGCTCTTATCTTAGACCTCTGCGCAGATTTGTTTGTAGGGGATTCAGTGTGTATTGCACTCCTAGCTAACCAAAGTACAAGGTGTTACACTTGAGAAATACCCTGTGTCTGTTTGGGTCAAGTGACTTGCAAACAGTCAGTGCTGTTATACCCCAGCTGCATGGCTAGTGTTCCAGCTTCCAGTGTTCAGTAGTGCTTATCTTCCAGCTGTCATGGCTGAGCAGAGTTCAGGGAGTTGGGGTGGGAATTTGGCCTATGGTGGGGCAAACAGTTTCTTTACTATTTTTGTCTGCCAACAAGTGAAGCATGTGAAGTCTGCTTGGCCCTCCTGTTGGCAGAATGCTGTTACCACTCTGTTTCTAGGATGCACAAACATATGCAGATGACAACAGCTTGCTGTTCATGGAGACATCAGCAAAGACAGCAATGAATGTGAATGAAATCTTCATGGCAATAGGTAACAGCTTGTGTGAAGAACAATGTCTGGAGTAGCTCTGAGCACCAGCAGTGCATCCCACTGAAAACTAGGGGAATTCACATGTCAGCTGGGTTCTAGAGGCTCTTACTGGAGTAGATGAGCAAATTGCTATACTGTTGTGAACAGTTACCCACACAGTCACTGACCTCCTGGAGCTTTTGCCCTGTGAACCCATTCTCTCTCTTCCTTTATCTGGGATGAGTAAGGAAGGAGTGGAATTCATGACAGCCAAAGCTAGAGTATGTTTCTTTACTGTACTTCTGCTGCTAGCAGCATCTGATCTTGAAACCCCTTAATAGATGAGGGCTTGTACCAAAGCGTGGCTGAGCCCAGCTTGATCTGGCAGCAATAAGGAAAAGTAGGTTTCTCTTAGAAGGCCAACTAATGTGTTGTTTCTTTCTAGCCAAGAAACTGCCAAAAAATGAACCCCAGAATGCTCCTGGTGGTCCAGGTAGGAATCGGGTTGTTGACCTTCAAGAAAGCAGTCAGCCTAGTAGGAGCCAGTGCTGCAGCAATTGAGCAACTGTTCCCACCTGACCGAAGCCCTTTCGAATGACGTGACTGGAATCCACTCTAACCAATCGCACTTACAGTAGAGCAGCTGCTGCCAGTGGCTGCTGTGATTTCTCCATCCCTTTCTGATCATAGGCTGGAGGGAGCTCTTCCACCTGCACCTTTCTGTACAAATACTAATTCAATCCTAAGTCTTAAGTCACTTTTTTAATATATGAACTTCTGCTCTTCCCTCTTCCTGGTGGTGGTGGATGCATGACCTGGTGTCTGCCTAGCCAACTCATCCCTTCCTGTGGGTGAGGGCCAGCAGCACCCAGGTCCCACAGTACTGTAGTTCACTATTGGAAACAAAGGGATATTGAGATTAGACAGAACCTTGTTTAAAATTATCCACATGTAAAAGCTAAGGCTAATACCAGTACAACATGCCTAGGAAAACCACTAAACTGTAGCATTATAGTGACAAGCTCTGGCTTTTTAGCCACTTATTGACCAAATCAATTATGAGTATTTTGGGGTGGGGCAGAGGGAAGCAAAACTGGTTTCTTCTGTATTTTGTATTGTATGTTTCTTCATGTAACCAATCAGTATCTTGTCAATATAGTACATACAACTAGCTGCCTATTGTCTTTATTTGTGTTGGACTCTAGCATGCCAACTTTTTCTATCTCCAGTTCTGTTGTAATGCACTAATCCTGTTGCAACTTTTGCAAAGATCTTGTATAGAAAATTGTCCTTTTTTTGATGGTTGTGATGCCACTAATATTGTTAACCCTACTCTAGTGCAAATACACATGGTTTACTGATGTACAGAGGTGGGGTGGGGGAACCTTGTCTCTGGAAACAATACATATTACAAAAGCCTGTAATTCCACAAAGTATGAAGGGAGGTATTAAAATGGTTTCTGTTGTCAGACTTAACTGATGTTGGCTGCTGCCTAGTGCCTAATGCAATGTCTTATGCATACTGGTATTTAAGAGGAACTGTCAACCTAGTCTTCATCACAGACTTCAGTTTTGTGTGATTAAAAATTTTTTATAAACCTACTGTGATCAACAATGTTCATGTTTCTTAAAATGAGCTGAACCCAAAATGAGACTGGATCAGAACCAAATGTGCTGGAGGATGATACAGGCTAGTTGTCATGTGGTATGCCCAGTACCCAGCTCCTCTGTAGCTTTCCCTAGAGCAGTTTTGTGCAAGGGACACTTGGCCTTCTTTCCCCCCCAGGCAGAGAAACATGGGCATGTGGCTTTCCCACTCAGTGTCTGGGCTATGCCAATTTCTCCTGCAGCAAACTGGTTGTTAGGGGGTAAGAGAAGTATGCTCAGCTCCTGAGCAGAGCTGCAGAGTGCTATTGACAGCTATAGGAGATTCAGTATGTTTGTGGTACTCTGGCAGCAGCCTACAAGGAAGTCTAAGGTGAAGGGGTGGGAACTGTTCATAGCCTGGTATTGTTAGGAAAACTGTCCCCAGCTGAAATGGGGAGACGGAGAGCAGTACGCGAAGGGACTCGGCTTATTTGACAACTGCACAATAACCTGCTCAAATATTAATGTCCCTGGAGAATGATGGCCTTGAAAGGCATTTCTACACTGCTGCATGAACGTCAAGATCTCTAGATCCATGGGGGACTACAGTCAATGTGGAAAATGAAGCAACCACTTACAGCTTTACTACTACCAAATGCACTGCTTGACCAGCTGGGCAGGTGCCATATGTGCTTCAAGACGTGCGAGGACTTCTATGCCCTGGTACTTGAACCTGCAGTCTCTCCTTAGGGGTGTGCTTGTTGCTGTCAACTTCATTTTCATATAGCAGAAGTTCTGCCAGAGGCACAGCTGCAGTCAACCCTGGGTCATCTCTGGGTTGGACTTGTCCTTGGTTTGTGGTGGGGGGTGAGGGGGGGGGCTGTGAGAGCTCTGTTGGGTAGCTGCAAATAAAATCTTTGTGAAATGCCATGTCTGGTGAGCTTCCTCCTGCGTCTGAGGTGTTGATGCCTTTTGCCTCATGCTGGACTTTCTTAAAATCTTGTTTGCTGGACTGCAGCCCCTTAATTATGGATGCAAGAAGAGTCTCAAGCAAAGCTGTGGCTGTGTTCCTGTTGTTTTGCTGGGGCACAGGCTGCCTGTGGTGTTTGGGTTCCAGCCACCTTGAACAGTCATCTCCCCTGGCATCTTGGTGCAGCTTGCTTCTGTCCCCCTGCAGCAGAGCCTGACTGATCATCTGCTAGAGGAGTTTTGTACATCTGCGGAGCATCTGAGGTGCAACTGAGTGAGAGCAGGACCTGTTTGGGAAGGGATGCCACAATCCCCACTTGGAAAAATCACAAGACTAAACAACGTGCTGTTGCCATCTGCTGGCTTGCAATGGTGTTCCTATTTGACAGAGCTAAATTCCTGACTCCTTGGGTAACTTTGGGTCTCCGTCTCTGTAAAGGAATTTGTAATGCCGTGAGGGATGCCTGGATACGTTGTCAAGCTGCAGTAGACTCTGTATTGGGGCTGGTTGAGTGCAGTTACTTGTTGCTGCGGTGCAGAGGTGCTCTGCAGGGCCTCCTCGCTGCCCAGGCATGGGCTCTCTGAGCTTGACGCAGCTTTGGTATAAACAGTTGGGCCTGCCCTGCATAGCTGCTGCCTGCCTGGGCCTGTCCTGCTGCACTGTCAGGTGACAGGCATGAGCCTCATAAGGTAGGTGGTGCCTTGTTCTGGTGGGATCTCGGGTGGCTGTAGCAGCTTCCTTCCAAGCTGCTTGTGGATAAGCACAACCTATGGCTAACCAGGGCCCCCAGCTCAGTGGCCTTCCCATTCACTGGCACCCACCGGGGTGTGAGGGGCTGAATCTGTAAGGAGCTCACTGGTGCAGATGCTGCTCGCAGCACGGGGAAGGAAAGACAGCTGCAGGACTGGCAGTCTGCCTGCCCCGTGGCAGAGATGCCTCTGCTCGGGCACAGCTGGCTGCCCCTTCCAGCTCTGGGAGCATCCTATCTAACCCCACCCCACATGCCCCCAGCACATCTGTGCTCACAGATTCCCTCCCTGCTCTGGATCTGCCTCTTGGTCCCATCTTACACTGCCCTGAGGCATCAGGAGCCTAGAGAGGCTCTTCCCTTTCTCCAGGCATCTGGGCCCTCTGGTAGAGGGGCTGAGACCTGCCCCCAGCTCTGTCCCCCTCCCCAGTCAATCATAGGCAGGAGAGCACAAGCAGGTTCTATTCAAAAGCATTTTTATTGCATACAAAAAGAAGCATGTTCCAGTATAGTGATAGAAACAAAGGCAAGGCTGACTGCTCGTCTGGGCTAAAACCTAAGACTTGCTGCCATCTCTTCTGGTCCTGGCGTGGGGCATTGGTTCCCTTCCCGTTACGCCTTGGCTCCTCCGGTTGCTCCGTCCTCCGCGGCTGCTCCGGGCTGCGGGGCTGCAGGGCTGACCTCAATGGGCACGTTCCTCTCCGGGGCGGCCGGCAGCGCCCGCCGCGGCGCCTCGATGCGCAGCTGCCCCCCGGACAGGGAGCAGCTCAGCGCCTCGGCGTCCACGTCCTTGGGCACGTCCCACTCCCGCTTCAGCACCTCGTACTTGTAGGAGAAGGAGCCATTCTCATCCGTGTTCTGCGTCTCCTTCTGCCCCACCAGCATCACCTTCCTGCCCACCACCTTCACCGACAGCTGCTCAGGGGCGAAGTCCTTGACGTCCTGGCACACGGAGAAGCCGTCGCTGGAGGCCGGGGCCACGGCTGTGCTGGGGGCCGGGGCGCGGTCCGCGGCGAAGCTTCCTTGGCTGCTCAGGAGCTGCTCGAAGCCGCTCATGAATTCCCGAGCCCGCTCCATCTCCTGCTGCAGTTCAGTGAAGATTGCTTCTGGATTCGGCCAGAGGGTCTTCATTGTGCCCAGACGGGTAGCCAGGGAGCTGGAGGCAAAAGGCACAAGATGCATTCGGCAAAGCATCTCTGCTTCTTCGGTATCTGCTGCTGGCTCTGAGGCTGTGTCCTCTCCAGTGAGCTGGGAGCTTTCTGCCTCGGCACGGAGAGCCTGCGGTTTTTATACCCTTTCCTGTGGAGGTGTGGCCTCGTCCCGCACGCTCACGTCACCCCGGAGAGAAGGGAAGAGCTCATTCCTGCTTCTTCCAGCTCATTCTTGTTACTCATCTCCCAGGAGAGGCACCTTTCACAACGGTGTCCAACATACCTTAACCGTTAGTCTCGCAGCTCTGCTCTCCTGGCTTATAATTAGCAGCATTACCTCAGCCTCCAAACGGGATGCCTGAGCCACCCTCACCAAAAATCTGCGTCCTTTCCCAGGCAGAGAGTGAGGCTGGGCTCTTCCCGCCTCCGCCTGGCGCCTTCCCCGCTCCCCGCCTGCGCCCACTCCTCTGCCACGGGGCGGGCTGGGAACCCCCACGCTCCCTCTGCGTGCAGCCCACCCTCAGCCCGCCGGGTCTGCGCCCGCGCGGCCCTGCTGGCCCCGGGGAAGCCCCCCGAGACCCTCCCCGCACAGGCGCCCAGACGCTGTGTTTAGGGGCGGGTAAATGCTGGCAGGCGTCCCAAGAGGCAACGTGCGAGGGTACCACAGCCTGCAGCTGGGGAGAAGCCCAGAAAGTGCTAGACGCTTCTGGCAGTCGGTGGCTTTAGGGGGCGGGTGCCGTTCTGTGCTCGCTGCAGCAACGTGCCCGGCGGCCAAGGGCCGTGCCCAGGTCCCCTCCCCTGCCCGGCTCCCCCGCACGCTGCTGCATCACGGTGGCGCTGCAGAAACCCGAGCCATGACTTCAGCTCCCTATTTGTAGCGGGTGACTGGTTGCCAGTAGCCGGTACAGCTATTTCAGCTGGTGGATAATCAGCTTCTCAAAAATAGGCGATGGCCCCGGGGAGGCCGCGCGGGGAGAGAGCGTTCTGGAAGCGGCACGCCCCCCCGGGCCGCGGCGTTTAAAGGCGGCCGCTCGCCGGCGGCCGCCCAGCACCGCTCCCGGCCCCGCGCCGAGCCCCGCGCCGCCCCAGCAGCAGAGATGCTGTGCCGCCTGCACTTCATGCCGCCCGCCCCCGGCACGCTCTTCCCGTGGCTGGGCCCCGTGCGCACCCTGTGGCCGCAGCCCGGCGCCCTCTTCGCCGAGCTGGAGCGGGAGCTGCGGCAGGAGATGGAGCGGGCTCGGGAGTTCATGAGCAGCTTCGAGCAGCTCCTCGGCAGCGGCAGCGCCGGGCGCCTCAGCATCGCCGCGGACCGCGCCCCGGCCCCCAGCGCGGCCCCGGCCCCGGCCGCCGGCGACGGCTTCTCCGTGTGCCAGGACGTCAAGGACTTCGCGCCCGAGCAGCTGTCGGTGAAGGTGGTGGGCAGGAAGGTGGTGCTGGTGGGGCAGAAGGAGACGCAGAGCGCGGACGAGAAGGGCTCCTTCTCCTACAAGTACGAGGTGCTGAAGCGGGAGTGGGACGTGCCCCAGGACGTGGACGCCGAGGCGCTGAGCTGCTCCCTGTCCGGGGGGCAGCTGCGCATCGAGGCGCCGCGGCGGGCGCTGCCGGCCGCCCCCGAGCGGAACGTGCCCATCCAGCTGGGGCCGGCGGCGGCCGACGAGGAGGCGGCCGAGCGCGCCAAGGCCTGAGCGGGCGCCGCGCCGCGCCGCACCGCGCCGCGCGGGCCGGGCTGCGCCTGGCCGCCGCCGCCGCGCCTGGAGCTTCGTTTTGATACGGGACGAACCAATAAACCTTTCCCCGACTTGGAGGCCGCCGCTGCCTTCGGGGGGGCCCGGGGCGGCCGCGGGGGGGGGCAGGGCCGGGCCGGGGGGGGGGGGCAGGGCCCGGGGCTCGGCGCGGGCCGGGGCGGGGGGGGGGGGGGGGGCGCGACCCCCCGCGGCCCTTCTGGCACCTTCCGGGCGCCGCGCGAGGCGTCCCGTCAGCGGCGTGGGCGGGGCCTCCCTCTGTGGGCGGGGCAGGGGGGGCGGGGCCGTGACCATACATGGCCACGAGGAGGCGGGCACAGCGCAGAGGTGGTGCGGGGGGGGGATGGGTGTAGCACATGCAATCCATATATGGCGAGAGTAGGCGGGATCTTGGCCTTATAGGGAAAGGGGAGGCGGGCCGGGAAGATGGCGGGGGGGGGGGGGGGGGGGCGCTGGGCGCGGTGCCCCCCGCGGGGCCGGGCCGTCATGGCCGCCCCCCGCCGCGGCGCCCCCACGGGGGTGGCGGAGCCCCGCGGGCGCCGTCCCGGCGGCGGAGCCCCGGCCCCCTCCCGCGGCCCCGGCTCCCCGCGGGGCGGGCTGCGCCCGGGCGCGGAGGGCGGCGGCGGCGGCCCCAGAGGCGGCTCCGCCCCGCCCCGCCCCGCCGCCCGGCGGACTACGCGTCCCGGCGTGCCCCGCGCGCGCAGGCGCAGTGGGCGCGGGCGCACGCTGGGCCCGGCATGGCGGAGCCGGAGGCCGCGCAGCCCGGCCGGCCCCCGCCGGCCCCGGGCGCCGCGGCGGGCGGCGGGGCGGCGAGCGGGGCGGCGGCTGCAGCGGGGCCCGGCGGCGGCGGCGGGGCGGGCTCCAGCGACCCGGCGCGGCCCGGGCTCAGCCAGCAGCAGCGCGCGAGCCAGCGCAAGGCGCAGGTGCGCGGCTTCCCCCGCGCCAAGAAGCTGGAGAAGCTGGGGGTCTTCTCGGCCTGCAAGGTGGGCGCCGGGCCGTGCGGGGCGGGGGCTGCGGGAGGGGGGGCGCCGGGCCGTGCGGGGGGCGGGGGCTGCGGGCGGGGGGGCCCCGGGCCGTGCGGGGGTCAGGGGCTGCGGGCGGGGGCCCAGGGGCTGCGGGCAGGGGGGCCGGGCCGTGCGGGGCGGGGGCTGCGGGCGGGGGGGCGCCGGGCCGTGCCGGGGTCAGGGGCTGCGGGAGGGGGGTCCCGGGCCGTGCGGGGCGGGGGCTGCGGGCGGGGGGGCGCCGGGCCGTGCCGGGGTCAGGGGCTGCGGGAGGGGGGTCCCGGGCCGTGCGGGGCGGGGGCTGCGGGCAGGGGGGGCGCCGGGCCGTGCCGGGGTCAGGGGCTGCGGGAGGGGGGTCCCGGGCCGTGCGGGGCGGGGGCTGCGGGCGGGGGGGCGCCGGGCCGTGCCGGGGTCAGGGGCTGCGGGAGGGGGGTCCCGGGCCGTGCGGGGCGGGGGCTGCGGGCGGGGGGGCGCCGGGCCGTGCCGGGGTCAGGGGCTGCGGGAGGGGGGTCCCGGGCCGTGCGGGGCGGGGGCTGCGGGCAGGGGGGGCGCCGGGCCGTGCGGGGGTCAGGGGCTGCGGGGGGGGTCCCGGGCCACACGTTCGGTGTTGGATCCTCTGCCATGCTTCGGGAAGGGTGAAGAGAGGGCTGCTGGGTTGCGCACGGGACGGGGATGCTGGGTTGCATTTGGGATCGTGCAAAGAGCTGCTGGACTGTGCAGGATCCTGGGCTGTGCGAGGAGGAGGAAAGGGGAGGGAGGGAGGCTGAGCTGAGCACGGGTTGCAGGGAGGTAGTTCTGGGCCGTGCATGAAGCGCAGAGTGCAGGGTCCTGGGCCGTGCGCGGGGTTATGGAGAGAGGGATGCCGTGGGGGGTGGGGGTGTTGAGGTGCGCGTGGGGGTCCTAAGCGTGGGGATGTTAGGCCAGACAAGGGAAGGGAGCCCAGTGAATGTCCATGTGGGCGCGGAGCTGTGCTAGGGTTGGTACTGTTGGATGTGGGCGGCTGGGACAGGCAGGTGGATGCTGACGGGAGGCAGGAGCAGGTGCTGTACACCCGGGAATGGGGACACTGATAGCGCAGGCAGGGGTTTGGAGAATTGAGGAGGCTTTGATGCGGGGTTGGGGATGGAGCTGGACACTACGGCAACAGCCATAGTACAAGGCAGTGCGTGGGACTGCTGCTTGACGGCCTCTCTCATCTTAGGCCAACGACGCCTGTAAGTGCAATGGCTGGAAGAACCCCAACCCACCCACCGCCCCCCGCATGGACCTGCAGCAGCCTGTGACCAACCTGAGCGAGCCCTGCCGGAGCTGTGGACATGCGTTAGGTAACCTGCCATGGCACAGAGTCTGGGAGCGATGGCCGGGACCTGGCGTGACTCTGACGGGGCTCCTGTGGTGGGGAGGGGTGCTGAGCACACGGGTCTTACAACGGTTCTCTCTCCACCACAGCGGACCATGTGTCCCACTTGGAGAACGTCTCAGAGGAGGAGATTAACCGGCTGCTGGGCATGGTAGTGGACGTTGAAAACCTCTTCATGTCGGTCCACAAGGAGGAGGACACAGACACCAAGCAGGTGTACTTCTACCTGTTCAAGGTACGTGTGGTGCTTATCAAGTCTAACTTCCCCACTCACCGCAGAGCTCTGCTCAGAGGTCTCTCGGTGGTGCTGGGGGAGCTGACATGACTGTCTGTCGTCTTGCCCTCCCTCCACTGCCCTGTGCGATGTGCCAGGTGTGGAAGGATCTCTCTGCTCAGTTTTGTGCCAAGCAAGCAGAGCTGCTGGTGGGAGCCACGGGTGGTGGGGCAGGCTGAACGACAGGAGGCAGGAGGAGGGAACGGGCAGACTGCCTGGGTGTTTTCTTTTTACTCCCTAGTCAGTGTCTGTCTAGTCATAGCTGAGGTGTTTTACTGTCTGGGCTGTGAACCACTCAACCAGCCCAGCCAGCAGCCTGAAGAACTGGGATCTTTTCTGGAAGCCATCTGCTTTCCCTGAGTTGAGTTCACTTGGGAGGGTATTTTCAGGGAAGAAACGAGTGTTTTCTGAAATGGGCCCTGGCACACTCTCAACTGCGTAAACTGGCGCAGCCCTATAACGGGCCGCTGATGTTTTGCTGCTCCCATCAGATGATGGTCTGGCCTGTTTCTTGGGACCTTGGCATTAAAATAGTAACAATGTGTGATGCTGTCTTTGCAGCTCCTGAGGAAATGCATCCTGCAGATGAGCCAGCCTGTAGTTGAGGGGTCCCTGGGGAGCCCTCCTTTCGAGAAACCAAACATTGAGCAGGTGATGCCAAAGCTCTATTACGCTGACTTATCCTGTGTTTTGCTGCTTTTGCATGGTTCCAGTGCTGGGTAAAGGCCAAGGGTCCGCTTGTGCCCTTCTTGGTGCGTAGCACTGGAGGGACTGATGCTTCTTTCTCAATCCCATTTTGTGGTTTTCAGCCTCAGCATTTTCCCTAATAATGTGAAAATAAAGGGTATCTTTTTGCATCTTGGTGACCTCTAGTCATCGCATTGCAAGCTCAGACTTTAGCTCTTAGCAGTATATTGGATTGTATTTTGCTGCAGCATTGTGTTACTAGGAAGTGTGTCTGGATCTGGGTGGGTGCTGGTCTTTGACCCTGGGAATAAATCATTAGCAAGAGAGCCAGGATGGCTGGGAATGAGATGTGCTGAGTGGGAACATAGGTACTGGCCAGTGATGGCCCATCTTGCTTCTGCTCTTTCCTTAGGCCTCTTTTATCGGCCTTTGACATGTCTCTGACCTGCTGTCCCCGCCCTGGGCTTTCCAGGTGCTCTTGTGACTGTGGCTTGGGACTTGCAGCTCTGGCTGGGGCTCTCTGCAGTGCTTGACACCCCTTCACCATCCCCTCTTCCTCTCTCCTAGGGAGTCTTGAACTTCGTCCAGTACAAGTTCAGCCACCTGCCACCCAAGGAGCGGCAGACAATGTACGAGCTCTCAAAGATGTTCCTGCTTTGTCTTAACTACTGGAAGTTGGAGACGCCATCCCAGTTCCGCCAGCGCTCACAGAATGATGATGTGGCTACCTACAAGGTCAACTACACGAGGTAAGTGAAGAGGAGGAGGATTTGAGCCCAGCTAGCCTTTGGGGCAGAGTCAGGGTCTGCACAGCTTCTGTGGTCTCTGTTCAGGACTGACTGGTGATTCCTTGTATCTTCTGCCTCTTCCCAGCCCCACGGTCTAGGCACGCACTGGCTTGGGGACTGGCAAGTGGGAACCAGGAAGCTTCTCTTCTGGTTCCTGTCTCGTTTGGTCTGACTGTGCAGCACTGGTGTCTGAACCCTGCAGACCCCAGGGGCCTGGTTGTCATTCTGAAGCATTCATGAGTTGCACTGTGTGTCCAGAACACCGTGAGCCTCACGCCTTCACGGACGCTCTGGCTTGTGTCTCTTGAGTCCTGACAGCTCTCCTGGATCACTGGTCCATGGTCTTAGACATCGCAGTGCGTATGCCAGCAGGCCACATGCTGCCATGTGTACAGGAGAGTCTGGATTTGGAAGTCACAAGCGCTCACTTTTTCTAAGGGCTGGGCAGCCAGAGTGCACGTTCCACAGGTGGCTGGGAGGTTGGGGATGAGTCATGGCCTCTGTTATTTGGAAGCAGTCTCTCCCCTGGATTCCTGCTCTCCTTACCCCTTTTTCCCAAGGAGGTCCCTTGTACCAGCACTTGCCCCAGAGTGGATGCTGATGCTTAGGGGTTGCTGGCCCCTAGCAAGCGGACAAGTCCCTGGGAGTGTGTGCTCCGTTGCTTCCCAGGTGGTTGTGCTACTGCCATGTGCCGCAGAGCTGCGACAGCCTTCCCCGCTATGAGACCACGCACGTCTTTGGACGCAGCCTCCTGAAGTCTATCTTCACAGTCACTCGCCGGCAACTGCTGGAGAAGTTCCGGGTAGAGAAGGACAAGCTAGTGCCAGAGAAGCGGACGCTGATCCTCACCCACTTCCCCAAGTAGGTGCCCAGTGTGGGGAGGGTGTGTACTTTTGGTGAGGGTCTCCTCCCTCGGGGGTGCTTGCCCAGGTGCTGTCTTCCCCTGCCGTAAGAGTGTCTGTTTGTATTCCCTGCTGCATGCTGAGCAGTGGGGCTGCACACGCTCCAACTTGCTAGCTAATGTGCCATTCACTGCCCAGGTTCCTGTCGATGCTGGAGGAGGAGATCTATGGGGAGAACTCTCCTATCTGGGAAGCTGATTTCACAGTACCTGCCACTGAGGGTGGGCAGCTGGTGTCTCGCCCAGGTATCATCTTGGGGAGTACTTTACCGTGCATTGGGGGCTGCTAGGATAAATGACCTGGTTGTGGGCAATGTTTTTGCCTGTAACGATGGGATACAGCACTCAGAGGGGCTATGGATGGACTGATGCACATGCTTCTTCGGTGCATAATGAGATGCTTTCTACCAGTCTCAGGTATTACTGGTTTCTTCCAGCTGCAGTTAGCACCGTTGCTGTGCCCACCACTCCGCTCTTCAGCAAGAAGCTCAGCAACAGCAGCTCTTCAACAAACATGGATTCCAGCACCCCAGAGCCTATGCCAGGTAATGCTGATCTGAGCTCAGCACTGGCGGGAGCTGGGACTTTCTTTTGGTCCCAGCAGGCTCCTTCCTAGCATCTGGCTTTGATGTGCTGCTCCACTTCCCCAGGTGAGAAGCGGAAGCTGCCGGAGAGCCTGACACTGGAAGATGCCAAGCGGATTCGTGTTATGGGTGATATTCCCATGGAGCTGGTGAATGAGGTCATGCTGACCATCACAGACCCTGCTGCCATGCTGGGCCCTGAGGTATGTGGCAGGGGGGCATGCTGAGAATGCACCACAAACCTGGCTAGAAAGAGTAGCCAGCTTTTACCAGTGTTGCCAGGACCCAAGCTGACATTTCAAAGGGCTTGTCTGTGGTCCCTACCTGGCAGGTGCTGGCAGTGCTGCCTCTGAGTGCCTGTGCCAGCGCTGACCTTCCCAGAGCTGGGCCCTGATTCCTGGGCAATGTGTTATTGGAGCTGGGAGGGGGAGGTCTCCGCACAGTGGTGCTTTAATTGAGCAGAGAGCTAAGCACAGGGTGCACTGTGCTCCCTCTGGCTCTCCAGGAGCCCATACCCAGAGAGATGCCTTCCTGATTTGGCTGGGCCTGTAAGCTTTTTCTTGAGGGGGAATTTATGGGGCCAGTCTAACCTGCCTGCCTCCCCTCCCAGACCAGCCTGCTGTCAGCAAATGCAGCGCGGGATGAGACTGCCCGGCTGGAGGAAAGACGGGGTATCATAGAGTTCCATGTCATTGGCAACTCACTCTCACAGAAGTCCAACAAGAAGATCCTGATGTGGCTGGTGGGTTTGCAGAATGTTTTCTCGCACCAGCTGCCCCGCATGCCCAAGGAGTACATCACACGCCTTGTCTTTGACCCGTACGTAGCTCAGAGGGAAGCGCCTGGTGCTGGGCTGGTGTAGGGAGCTTCCTTCCTCACTCTCTGCATTGCTGCCAACAGAAAACACAAGACCCTGGCTCTGATCAAGGATGGCAGAGTGATCGGGGGGATCTGCTTCCGGATGTTCCCGACCCAGGGGTTCACAGAGATAGTCTTTTGCGCTGTGACATCGAATGAGCAAGTGAAGGTGAAGGCGGGGAGAGGCCGGTGGTGTGCAGGATGCATGGGTCCCTTCAAAGCAGAGTACAGCAGTCACAGTGTGAGAAGCTGGGGAATGTTAGGGTGAAGGAGCAGCAGGACTGGGCTAGCAGGGACTGAGAGCAGGCAGGATGTGTTCCAGGTCCTGCTCTAGCTGCAAGGGAAGTGTGAGCTGAGTGGCTCAACCATGACAGCACATGGGTGTAATCCCAACCTTTCGGTAGCCAGAGCTGCTATAGAGTCCAGCCTTGCTTGATGCTGGCCGTTTGTGAGGTGGAACGATTGCTCTGTGGGTGTCTTTCTGCCAAACTCACCTTGGCAGGACATGCTGTCCCCCTCTGTGGGATGCAAGAGAGGCTTTGGGTAGAAGGACTGTGCATCCTTGTCTGTGACCCCCAGGCTGCCTGGGGTCCCATAGTGTGTGGGGGCACCTGTCTCATGGCAGTTCCCCCAGGGCTATGGGACACACCTGATGAATCACCTGAAGGAGTACCACATCAAACACAACATCCTGTATTTCCTGACCTATGCAGATGAGTACGCCATTGGCTACTTCAAGAAGCAGGTAGGCTCCTTCCCTTTTACTGGCATCTTTCAGGCCAGGCCCTCCTGCTAACAAGGCACTCCTGACCAGCCCTCTCCCTTCTAGGGCTTTTCTAAGGACATCAAAGTCCCTAAGAGCCGCTACCTGGGCTATATCAAGGACTATGAGGGGGCAACCCTGATGGAGTGTGAGCTGAATCCCCGGATCCCCTACACTGAGCTCTCCCACATCATCAAGAAGCAGAAGGAGGTACGTCCTGTGGGCAGGTGGGTGCTCTCTAGGCTGTGCTTACCCTGGCTCCTGCTAGCCTTTCCCTGTACTAGAGCTGCCTTCAGCTACCCTGAAAGCAGAGGCTGGGGTGATGGGGATATACCAGTCCTTGGGAACCATCTCCTGAAGTCTCCCATATAAACAAGGTTCCAGGCAAGAGAGGGGTTATTGTGGTGGTACTAACAGTAGCAGGGGTTGGCTTTGCCCTTTGGTAGATGGATGGTACAGCCCATTGTTTTAGATCTGCCAGAGCCCCATGTCATAACTTTGCTTCATGGAGTGATGGAGTGAATTCTGCTGTGCCTAAAACATCCTCCTCCCTCTTTTACAGATTATTAAGAAGCTGATTGAGAGGAAGCAAGCACAGATCCGCAAGGTCTACCCTGGCCTGACCTGCTTCAAGGAGGGTGTGCGGCAGATCCCTATTGAGAGTGTCCCTGGCATTCGTGAGTCTCACTTACTTCTAGCAGAAAAGGGGCGTCTTGCTGAAGAGCTCCTTCCTAGGCTGCAGTGCTGGTGCCAGCCCCTTCTGCTGTGGATGCTGCAGTTACCACCGCATGGCCAGACCATGGGACCACGCTGTCCTGTGACCACACAGAATGGCACTCCAGCTGAGGTCTGTGTGCTGGAGCTCTCTTTGCAAGAACAGATTGTAGCTTTTCACCCCAGCGCCTGCACTGCAGGGGATGGAGCAGCTTTGCTCAGTACTACCAGTGCCATGGTCTGGGGTGCATGATCACAGGCCCTGACATATCCCCTTGGTTTGCTGCAGGTGATGATGTGGGGACAACCCTTGTCATTTTGAGCACAGGGCTGGTCATGGCTGCACTCTTCTGGGGTGGTGGAGGGGTGGCTAGGAAGAGGCAGGGGCTGTACTGATCACTCAGCAGGGTGCTGGATGCCTCATGCCTTGCGGGCACAGCTCTGTGATGATGTTGACTCTTTTCTTCCAGGAGAAACAGGATGGAAACCTTTAGGGAAGGAAAAGGGGTAAGTGCTAGTCTCTGTATGGGAGTAAAAATGACTGATTTATTATGGTCAATTGGGCTGGGGGAGAACCTGGCTCAGGACAACTGCTGTACCTCACTCCTGGCAGTGACTAGAGGCTGTCTGGGCCCTCAGTAGTGACTCAGTACCAGCAATGGGGACATTAGATGTGACATGGTGAGAGCTGCTGGTGTGTCTGGAGGCTGGCAGGGAGCAGGACTTCCCTCATAGGGGAGACCATGAAAGGAGAGAGGGGACCAAGCCACAGCACACACCTGCCTGCTGGGTTGGAGAGGCTGCCCATGCTTGAGGCTGATGGACTGCGATTTTCTTCCTTCAGAAAAGAGCTGAAGGATCCAGACCAACTCTACAACACCCTGAAGAACCTTCTGGCGCAGATCAAGGTATGGGAGCAGGACGGGATGGTTCAGGGTGAGAGGATGGATCTCTGCTGAGAGTGTGCTGGGCTGCGAGAGTATCCAGATAGGCTATGTGTCCTTTCGCTCTGGTGTTTGTCCCCTCTGGCAGCCCTTGGAGCAGCCTCCCCATGGGCAGGTTGTCTTGGAGCTCCTCTGGCCTTGCTCTCTGCTGTGGGGGGGGGAAGATAAGGCTGACCCAAGCACAGCTTCCATCTCTGCTCCTAACTCTGCCCTAGCAGAGTGTACTGGCCTGTGGACAGTGCCCAGGGGAGTGGGACTGGTTCAGGTGCTGGAGCTGGCCTGCTGGGGAAGGTGAACGCTGCCTGCCTTCTCTCACTGCTGTAACTTGCTCTTTCTGCAGACCCACCCCAGTGCATGGCCCTTCATGGAGCCTGTGAAGAAGTCAGAGGCGCCAGACTACTACGAAATCATCCGCTTTCCCATCGGTAGGCAGTTCTACCCTGCCTTTGGGAGGCAGAAGCACAGGGGAGGGAAGGCAGCAGTCTGCTTTGCCCTGGGGGCCTGAGCTGCGTGCTGGGTAGAGCTGAGGTGCGGGACTGGTCCTCAGTACTCAGAGCTGGGGAGAGGGTTTCATGATCAGCGTTCTGCTAGGGAGAGGGGCAAGTTGGGGTGTTCCGGTTGGTGTCTTGCCCCATGATGTGGGAGGAGGCTGCCTCCTCTGTGCCTGGTGGCAGGTGCGATGGCAAGGGCAGGTGAGCTGGGCTGGGGAGGGGGGACACAGGCACGATGGGGGTCTCACTCTTCCCTCCTGCCTCACAACCACCAGACCTGAAGACCATGACTGAGCGCCTCAAGAATCGCTACTATGTCACCAAGAAGCTGTTCATCGCTGATCTGCAGCGTATCATCACCAACTGCCGCGAGTACAACCCGCCTGACAGCGACTACTGCAAGTGTGCCAACACTTTGGAGAAGTTCTTCTACTTCAAGCTCAAGGAAGGAGGGCTCATTGACAAATAGAGGAGCTGACCTGGTTTCTCCTTGGCCACCAGGACCCCAAGTCCCTGCTTCCCCTTGGCCACAGCCTGAGAGGGGCGGGGCTGCTGTTGACCCCCAAAAGAGCCTATGGGACTCAGCCCTGCTCATCTGAGCAGGGGCTGCTGGAGGGTTTGCTGCTGCTGAATAGCCTGGGGGAGCTGGGTCTTCTCTCTTCTGGGGTGAGCAGGGGAGCCTTATCTTGCAACTACCTTTTATCCTCGTGGTGGCAGCAGCCCCTCTCCTTGGGAGCTGCATGAGCAGCAGGGCTGGAGCAGCAGCTTCTGAGGGACTGCCCAGGGCAGGGATGGCACTAGGTGCAGCCGCTCCTTGTCCCTGCTCTGTGCAGGGCTGGGAAGCCCCGTGCTACCTGTGCTCCCCCCCCCCGCCAAGGGATGTGCCTTCTGCCCTGGCTCTGTTAGCAAAAAGGGGCACATAAGTGCTTTGGTTTTCTGCATGGGCCACAGTTCCTGCCACCCCTGGGGTGCAGCGCCTGCTCCCCAGGACCAGCAAGCTGCACACGCACAGAGCACTTGCCTCTCTCCTTGAATGTACAGCAGGCCTTGGCCCTGCCGGCTCTGAGGAGCAGGGGCAGAGATGCTGCTTCAGGCCCAGGCTCTTGGGTGTATTCCCTGCTGTGACTAGGTGCTCTGCCCACTGCCCATTAGAGCTCCCTCCTGCCTCCTTATCAGTTCTTCCCTCCGTGCAGGGGCAGGTCTCCCCACGCCCGTGACGCTTTGCTGCTCTTCCACCTTCTGCTCTCTGAGCTCCGTTGCTCCCGGTGCAGTCAGGATGCCCAGCGTCTCCTGGCTCCCCAAGCCACGAGGCAGCGGAGCTGGACCTGAGCACCTGTACTTTCCTCCTCTACCTGGCTTGCAGAGCTGGCTCCTGCTCGTGCCCCTGTCCTTGTGCCTCGTGGGCTGAGGTCCCTCCATGCCTCTCTGGGAACGGTGCAGGGGGAATGTCTGACTGTAGCACTAACTTACCCCTGCCTGCCCTCACTTGCTTAATGCCTGCTGCCTTATTGTCTGTGCTGTCCTTGCTGTGGGCACGCTGGTGCTGCTCCACAGGCTTGCTGGCCTCGCTGGGGTGGGACCCAGCCTTGTCCAACTGTTCCCGTCCACCCATTCCCTTTGCCTGTTTTTTTTTTTTTTTTTTTTTTTTTTTTTTTTTTTTTAATAAACATCCTTGTGCAGAGCTGGCTGCATCCTTGCATCAGACCCTGCCACAAGGCTGGGCTGGGCTGGCAGCCTGGGCTGCTTGGAGGAGCTGGAGCGTCTGCAGGCCCCGGGTGGGGTATTCGGGGGTGAGAGGGGGGATGTAGGAGAGGGGCAGCGGCTGAGCGCAGGAGTGCCCGGCACGGACGGGGGCGGCGACGCGGTGCCGCCCAGTAGGCTGGGCTCTGCCCGGTTTCGGTTTCTGCCCGTGAGCAGGGCTCCCCGAGGGGGGGAGCCGAGTGCCGGGAGCCGGGCGGGCCGCGGGGGAGCCGGGCTGCGGCCGCAGCCAGGGAGGAAGTCGCTCAGGGTGGGACCCTTCGCCCGGGCTCGGCTCGGCTCGGCTCGGCTCGGAGCCGGGCGCCGCCGACGCGGGCCCCCCTCGCTGGGGCTCCCGGCAGGAAGCGCCGCTGCCAGGTTTCGTTTTTCGGGCTGGGGAAGCCCAGGGTGCTGGAGCCTTCCCCGGGCTCCGCGCGGCAGCGGCCGGGCTGCTGCGGCGCTGCTGGCGATGGACCTGCGGGACTACCAGTGGGAAGTGATCACCCCGGCCCTGGGTGGCGAGAACAGCATCATCTGGCTGCCCACGGGCGCCGGGAAGACCCGTGCCGCCGTCCACGTCTGCAAGAGGCACCTGGAGACCAGGCAGCAGGGCAAGGTCGCTGTGCTGGTCAACAAGGTACTGATGGGCCTCCTGCCCTCGAGGGGAGAGGGGAGATGCAATGAGGGGGCCAAGTCCATCCCAAGCCAGGCAGCCCAGCCCTGCCACCCTTCCCAGCTGGTCCTCAGGCTCTCCGCAGAGGTGGTTCAGTCCAACAGCCCTGGGCAGTGTTTCCAGGCTGGGGCTGAGCTGCTGGCAGCCAGGTTTCTCACGGGAGACACGTGGTTTGGTAGGTGCACCTGGTGGACCAGCACGCCAAGAACGAGTTCCATGTGCTCCAGGATGCCTTCAGGATCACAGCCATCAGCGGGGACAACAACCAAAAATTCCTCTTTGCCTGGGTGGTGAAGCAGAATGATATTGTGATCTGCACTGCCCAGATCCTGCAGAACGCGCTGGTCAGCAAGGAGGAGGACACGCATGTGGAGCTGATGGGTAGGCAGCAGGGTGCAAACACCACAGTCACAGGGGGTTCGTTCCTCTCTATATGGCTGTGTTGGGGAGGGTGAGTGGCATGGGATTGCCCTGGGCTGAGCAACTGCAGCTCCCAGCCTGCTTCTGCGTTGCTCATTTCAAATCTCCTCCCTCTCCCTGGCACAGATTTTTCCCTGCTGGTGATAGACGAGTGCCACCACACACACAAAGATGCCGTCTACAACAAAATCATGCTGAATTACCTCCAGCACAAAATGAGAGGGCAGCAGAACCTACCACAGATCCTGGGTCTGACAGCATCACCCGGCACTGGGGGTGCAACATCCTTTGAAGGAGCTGTAGAGCACATCCTGCAGGTAGGTCAACTACAGGCGGCACCCTCCCATCCTGTGTGCTGAGCACTCCTGCCCGGGAATAGACTCCAGGGATTGCAAGACTGTAACAGCCCAGGGCTGCAGTATGGTTTCTCCTAGCATTTTGTGGGAATGGAGATTGATGACCCTGCTCTGCAGACACTGCGCAGCTGCCTGGCCCGAGCACAAGGGAGGTATCCCAAAACATGTTGAGATGTCTGCAGGTGCCATGCAGTGCAAGTGCCTGAAAAGCAACTGCTCTTCAGGCTGCTGTGGCACATCTGGAGCTGGGATGGGGTGTGTGCCCCTGTTGTGGTTCATCCAGTGTCTGGATGAGGGGATTTCTCCCTTTTAGATCTGTGCCAACCTGGATGCTGCTAAAATCATGTCAGCCCAAGAGCACTTCCATGAGCTGCAGACCCAAGTCCCTCAGCCCAGGAAGCAGTACAACTTGTGCCAGGAGAGAGCAGAGGTAAGGAGCAGCATGTCGAAGCAGCTAGGGTGCTCTCTGAGCAAAGCCCCTGAGCCCCGCTGCAGCGGAGGGGAGGTTTTTGCCTAGGAGGGTTAAGTTCCTTCATCTGCTTAGCTCAAGACAACCTGAGCGAACCCAGAGCTTTCATGCAGGGTGGTCCCATAAACAGCTAGGTCCTGCTGTACAAACAGCCTCTGACCCTAGGCTAAATGTTCTCTGAGCTGTACCTGAATTTCCCTCATTCCTTGAATACTGAGCCCTTATTTGCTCTCAGGATCCCTTTGGAGACCAGCTGAAGAAAATCATGGACCAGATCCAACAGTACATGGGCACACCTAGCCTGCCACAGGACTTTGGCACACAGATTTACGAGCAGCGCATCGTGGAGCTGGAGAAAAAAGGTAAGGAGGTTGAGCAGTGGCAGGGTGTGCCCTGCAAGAGCAGAGTGAGGTGCTGAGCCTGTGCTGGATGTGTGTGGAGTAGAGCTGATAAATGGGGAGGCGGAGGGCAGGCTGTGACCACAGCATGTCCTGTCCCTCTACAGCAGCAGAGACGTTTTGTCGCAAGACGCGCGTGTGTGCGCTGCACCTGCGGAAGTACAATGATGCCTTGCTGATCAACGACACGGTGCGCATGGTCGATGCCTTCCAGTGCCTCAGGGAGTTCTACCTCTCGGAAAGGGACATGAAGGATCCGACAGAGCATTTCCTTGCTACCACATTTGAGGGTAAAGAAAGGACCTGGATGGGTGCAGTCAGGGGTTTTGGGGTCCAGGCCACACTGGAGGTAACAGAGAGCACTTCTCATTCCCCATCTGCCCTGCACAGAGAACAGGACATGCTTGCTGGAGCTCGCCAGGATCCAGCAGTATGAGAACCCCTGGCTGAGCAAGCTGGAGAAGATCCTGCAGGAGCAGTTCCAGTCTCCGGGCACTTCTCGCGGCATCGTTTTCACCAAAACCCGCCAGAGCGCCCACAGCCTGCACAGCTGGCTGAAGGACACAGCATCGCTCCATGGGCTGGACATCAGGGCTGCAGTTCTCACTGGGGCTGGTTACAGCAACCAGACCAAGCACATGACACAGGTGAACAGGGGCTTCCACAGCCCTTTTGGGCCACAGGTCTTTAGGGGAGAGGCTGGGGCCAGGCCAGTTTCTGCAGAGCCATGCAGCAGATGCTGAGGAGTGGGTGGGAGGTCCCAGGAGCCCAAAGTTGAAGCCTTCCTTTCCCACCCACTCTGCACACAGGCACTGAAACTGGCTGCTTGGAAGTTTGTAGGGGCTATGGGTGCTCCTAGGGACTAGGAGCCCTAGGCAGCCCCCATGTACCCTGCTCCAGGATGGAGCTTCTGAAGGATCTGTTCCTCTTTCCTTCCAGAATGAGCAACAGGATGTGATCAAGTTGTTCCGCAAGGGAGATGTCAACCTGCTCTTCTCGACCAGTGTGGCTGAGGAGGGCCTGGATATCCCAGAGTGCAACATCGTGGTTCGCTATGGGCTTATGACCAATGAGATCGCCATGATGCAGGTAGCTGGCCAGGCTCCCTCCAGCTGCTCTCCCTGGCTCCATGTGCCTGGCCCTGGTAGACTGACAGCCTGCCGAGATGCCCCAAGTGCTGCCCAGCTGGGACGCACGGGTCCTCTCACACCCCACGCTCTCTGGTGGCTGCAGGTCCCTCGGCCTTTGGCAGAGCATTTCCTTGGGATGGTGCAGTGGGGTGGGATGCTGGATCTGGCCTCACGGAGAGGCAGGGGGGGAGTGTGCAGAGCCATCAGAGGCCCTGCAGCCTGGGGCTGACAGCAGAGAGGTGAGGGGCCAACTGCAGCCCATCCCTGCTGACCGCAGCGTTTGTGCTCTTCCGCTGCAGGCCAGAGGCCGTGCCCGTGCTGAGAACAGCGTGTACTCCATCCTCGCCAAAGAAGGCAGCAGGGAGGTCTCCCGGGAGCTGCTCAACGAGGAGCTCATAGAGCTCATGATCCGGGCGATCAGAGAAGTGCAAAACATGCCCGAGAGGGAGTACCGCCTCAAGGTGAGCACTTGGCATAGCTTCTTCCTGCATCTGCCCCTTGGACACATCCCTCTGCACGCTGGCTTTTGGCTGTGTGCTCTCCTCTTGGGGCAGCACTAGATCCTAGGAGGGGTAAGCAAAATGTGGGCCTTTCGGAGAGGTGCACAGGGCAGCATACACCCATGGTGTGCAAGTCCCTCCTGCTGCACGCTCCGCTCTCTGCAGAGTGGTGCATCTCTCCATGGCTGCATCCTTCATGGAGTCTGTGGTCTGTCTGTGTTTCTGCACTGACCCATGTCCTCCGTGCTGTCCTGCCTCCTCCCTTCCCTCTTTCCCAGATCATGGAGCTGCAGCGAAATGCTGTTGTCAGCTGGCAAATGAAGGAAGCCAAGAACAGCGAGAGGCGGCAGTTGCATGACCCAGGCACTGTTTACTTCTACTGTGTCAACTGCAGCATGGCTGTGTGCCATGGCAGTGACATTCGCACCGTGGAGGGCATGCACCATGTCAACATCAACCCCCTCTTCAGGTAGGAGCAGAGCCCCGGCAGTCAGGCATCCCTCACACGAGCTGCCACACGCTCTGCTTGGGCTGGCCAGGATGGATGGCAGCAGTGCGCGAGTCAGGCTGTTTGGGCAGAGCTGCTGTGGCGGGCCTCTTTCCCGGGGTAACCTGTCCAGGGAGGTCCCTTGGTCTTTGTGCATCTGTATGGGAGCACATGTACTACCTGATTTGTGGCCCCTGGAGCATCCTCCTTACTGTGCCTTTTGGTCGCTTCCTCACAGGTTTTATTACAGAGTCACACCTGGGAAAGTGCAGTTTGAGCGGTCTTTCAAGGACTGGGAGCCTGGGTGCCGCATCGTGTGCAAAGAGTGCAGCCAGGTGAGCGAGGCACGCAGCAGCCCCCGGCTGGTGGGCCTTTGTGGCTCCTCACCCATAGCTGCAGCTGAGTCAAAGGTGGCAGGGCAGAAGGGGCTGTGTCACTTGTACATGCACTCTTGACCCATTATCCTGGCTGAGAACTGGAGGTTATGCTTCATTCAGCACGTGCCCGTGTGACGTGTGCGCTGCATGTGGGGGACGTGGACATGGGTACCTGTCTCTAAAGGGGGATGTACCCTAGGAGCAAGGAGCTTCTTCCAACACCTAGGTATGGGGTTGGGTTCATGGTCCTGCAGCACTGGGATGCTGCACTGTGGGTCCAGGACTGTGTGACTGTCCCCCTCTGCCCACGCAGGACTGGGGAATGGAGATGATCTACCGCGGGGTGACGTTGCCCATCCTCTGCATCAAAAACTTTGTGGTGGAGACGCCGGCTGAAAAGAGGAAGCACAAGAAGTGGAGCAGCGTGACGTTCCCTGTTAAGGAGTTTGACTACCTGGAGTACTGCTCCAGCATCGATGACCAGCCCTTCTAGTGTGAAGTCTGCTTACAAAGGACTATTCCAGGCCCCCTCCTGGGGCAATGGGATCCCTTGGCATGGGAACCTCCCCCCGGCCCATGTGTACGGAGTGCTGCAGCTTGCTCCTCAGAAGCATGGGGAGCTCTTTTCCTCTGCAGACCGTGCTGCAGCGCATCTCTTGCTAGAGCCTGCAGCTGCAGGGGGAAAAGGCTTCGCTGTGCCAGCACCAGGGCCCTTTCCCACAGAAGTGACTGAAGGGTCCAGAACAACCTGGCAAGGGACTCGGATAGGAAAGAGCCCTTCTCTGCTCGCTGTCTAGCTGCTCCCCGTGTTGCACCTTGCCCCCTTCTCCCCCAGCTCGCGCAGGCACTGGGGAGCAGGACCCCAAGCCCCCTCCCCAGCTCTGCCGCCAGCCGCTGTGTTGTCCCATGGGAATGAACTGTCTGACGGCTTTCTGCTTTCCCTGGGGTGTAGGAGAGTGTCTGTAGGAGCAGGAGGATGTCAGGGACCCCATCCTCGCCCTCAGCCAGGTGCCTCTGCGCAGCGTGGGGCCCCGCTCAGCTCTGTGGGGCCCCGCAAGCCCAGCCATGCCAGACCGCGGTGCTCGCCGAGCCGAGCCATCCCCGCTGCTCTCTTCCCTGGCTGTTTCCACAGCCTGCACACCACCGAGACCTGAGAACCAGCCATTTTACACGGGCTCTGGGCATGATCCAGCTTTTCTCTGGTGGTCTCTGATCTGCTTTATGAAGATAATCGTCCTCCATTAAAACCTGGTGTGCGTGTGCTGGATAGAAGTGGAGTGTTGGCGGTTTCATTCATTGCAAGAGCTCGCTGCTCGCACGCAGGTTTGATGCAGGGCAGCCCTCCCTCCAGGCAGCCCACGCGCTGATGCCTCCTGCCCTCGGCAGAGCTCGATGGGAAGCGTGCGGGATGCTGCCGCCTCGGCCGCCGCTCCGCGGCTGGGAAATACCAGGCAGCTTCAGCCTTCCCTTGGAGGGTTTCTCGTGGATGAGAGCGGGCAGGCAGCGCGGAGCCCCCTGAGCCGAACGGTCCCGTTGCATCGCACGCCGTGTCGGCTGGGCCGGGGCCTCGCTGGCAGCAGCCCTCGGCCTGGACGGGGCTCCCGCAGCCCGCGGAGCGAGTCGCCGGCCTGGGGCCGCCCCAGCCCCTGCCGCTGCCTGCCGCTACCGGCCAGAACAACCCGCCTCTGAGCAGCGAATCCTTCCTGCGAGCCGGAACACGCATCTGCCCCCCGTCCGGGGCGGCTCAGCCTGCAGGGGAGCGGCAGGTAGCCACAGCCG
This sequence comes from Rhea pennata, assembly GCF_028389875.1. Lineage (NCBI taxonomy): Eukaryota > Metazoa > Chordata > Aves > Rheiformes > Rheidae > Rhea > Rhea pennata. The sequence goes on from NC_084688.1 coordinate 717,586, forward strand.
CGCCGGCGGGGAAGGAAGGGGCTGCCGAGGCTGGAGTCCAGCGAGGTGCGCGGTGGGCGCCCTGCCCGTGGCCCGGTGGGGTTTGCCGGGCCGGGGAAGGGAGAGGGCAGAGCCCGGCGAGGCTGCGGGGAGCGAGGGGGGCTCGAGCGCGGCAGGCGCCGCGGGGGGCTCCGGTGCCCTCGGGGGGCTCCCGCCGGCTCCGGAGGCTGCGTCGGACGGTGCTGACGGGGCGGCCGGGCGCAGGCGGCCCTTCCCCGGCACTGCGCTCCCGCGGCGGGTCGCTAGAGGGAAGCCGCTGCCCGGCGTCGGCTGGGCCGCGGCGGTGCCGGGCCGTCGGGGCGGGCTGCCGGAGCCGCTCTGCGGGCCGGGGCTCGGCCCGGTGCCGGCCCGTAGCCTGGTCGCCGCGGGGTGCTCAGCGCGGTGCAGGGGCTCCGCCGCGGCCGTCGTGCGGCGGCTCTGGGGCCGGGGTCGCCTCGCTCGGGAGCGGGGCCGCTGCGGGGCCGCCTGGCGCAGCCGCGCACCGTGCACGGGCCCCTCGCCCGGAGCGGCTGCCGCGGGGCGCGGGGGGCCGGGCCCGCGCCCGCCCCGCCGGGCCGCAGGCAGCGCCGCCGCGGCCGAACCGGGGCGGGCGGGTACCGAGCGCCGCCCTGGGCCAGCGCGCTGCCGCCTGCAGCCTCCGTCGTGCTGCGGAGGAGGGAGGAGGACAGCTTTTACATCGGGTTGCAGTGGCTGCTGGCCCAGGCAGGGGCGTCTGGGTGCCCGAGAGTTTGTTGTCTCTGCTTGAGATTTGGTCCCCCTCGAGTGGCGCGGCCTGGGAAGGTCGTACCAGGTCACCCCGGCCGGGGTTTGTGCCTGCCTGCGCTCCCCCGCTGCTCCCTGCAGCCCGTGGCCAGTCCCTGCCCCGCCGCCCGCTGAGCCCTGCCTGCGGCTGAGCCGGGGCAGAGCCCGGGCGCTGGGGACAGGGCAGCTCCTCTCCTCCGGCCCCGCTGCTGGCACAGCGCCCAGGCGGCTGAGGGTCACCAGGAACTGTGCATCTGCATTACCAAACCGCGAGTCTCACCGAAAGCAAAGCCCTCTGCACCCGCCTCGCAGGTGCCATCCTGCTTTTTTGGCGACGAGCAGGTGGTGGGGCTCTGGTGGGGGGCTCTGCGGCAGGCCCCTGCAGCGTCTGTTTGGGGGGGGGGACAGGCAGCAACGAGCGTCCGAGAGCGCGCATGAGCAGGCTGTGAGGGGCAGGAGCTGGGCTGGCTGCGTCGGGGCGCCCTGCCGAGGAGGGGAGTCCGGCGCGGGCCGGTGGGAGAAGGGGGCACGCAGCGGTGAGCAGGATGGGGCCGGCCCCGCTGCCGCCCCGGGCTCGGCTTTGCAGGCGCGCGATGGAGCAGGGGCTCCTCGCCGTGAGCAGCTGCTGGCAGCTGATGGTCTCCAGCGAGCACAGGGCTCGGGCCAAGCGTGCCGCTCTTGCACGACTTTGAAGGCAGCAGCTTCTGCCGTAAGGAGGCATAGCCCGGTTTCGGGCAGCGTTAGCCCCGGGGGAAACATGAAACCCAGCTCCTGTTCCTCAGAAAAGAGGTAATGAGGCCATTTGAGTTATTTGTAGCTCTCTGTGGGCTGGGATGGCCTCTCCTACCTCTCCCCAGGCAAAATCCCTCCTGCTGGGACCCCAGATCATTTTACTAGGCTCAAATTGCCCTGATTTATGCTCGGAGAATCCAGGCTGCAAGTTAACCTGGTGGTGCCCGCGTGCAGCTGGTGTGACCTCGCGCCAGCTTGGACGGACCCGCTGTTGCCTGAGCCCCAGGCAGCAGCGGGCGGCTTGTCCTGTGATTAAAGCGGAGGGCGAGCCCCTCTTGGTCCCTCGAATTGCCCTGTCGATAAACGTGCATTAGCGAGGGCTGTGGGAGCAGTGCCGGTGTCCTGGCACCTCCCTACTCCGTAACCTCGGGATTTAAGTCTGTGTTCGGAGCATCTCTGCTCATCTCAGCTCCCCGAAGCACTTCCGTTCCTGGCTCTTGTAACTCCCTGCCTAGCAGCAGAGACAGGACCATTAGAGCGGCAGCAAACTGCTGCTGCAGCAGCTTCTGCTGGCAGAGGAGCCAGGAAGGTGTTTTCCAGCTGCGAAAGAGCTTCCTGCAGACGGACACAGGGCAGAGGCTTGGGGCAAGGCCAGGTTTATGTCCCCGGAGCGCCGGAGCCCTGCTCCCACCGCAGCACGTGCCCGCAGACCCCCTGAGCCAGGGCACTGCAGCTATTTGTTTTTATACAGCTCATTTCATTTTTCACCAGTGCATCAGAAATGAACAGTTCACCTTTCAAATGCACCAGCTAAGCAAACCCTGATCCATTCTGCTTGGAAACGCCTCAAATTGGCCCTTTCCCGAGGCCGAGGTTTTAACAGGGACTTAGCACTCAATCTGTTTAGCTTATCGAAAAGGTGCCTGAGATGTGACTTGATTACAGCATGCAAGTACCTTCCCAGGGAGAAAACTGGCAGGTATTATAGGCCTCTTTAACTTAGCTAAGAGAGGAATAGTAAGAACTGAAGGCTTGAAAAAGTCAGACAAACTGAAACTCAGAATGAGGTGGGGGTCTCCAACGGGGAGCTGGCGAGCCGCCGGAGCAGGTCCCTGGAAGTGCTTCGGGCGCCTTTCCCGGGTGATGTCGTGGCAGAAGCGCAGGGGAAGGGGCCGGGGTGCTGGCCGGGGGGCCGGCCCCGGGCGCAGGCGGCGTGCCGAGGTTGGCAGGCCCTTCCCGGGGTCTCGGCAAGCCGCCTCTGCGCTCAGAAATGCGGCTCTCGCCCGCTGGGGAAGGTGGACGTCGGTGCCCGCGCCGCGAGTGTCCGGCGGGCTGGAGCGTCCTGCTGGGAGCAGCCCGCCGATCCGCAGGATCGCTGGGGAGCACGGGCCGGTGTTCCCGTCCGGGCTCGGCAGCAGGACTCGCCGGTCCGGCCCCGTGCGGCTCCGGCCCTGGCAGACATGGCCTCGGGCAGCAGCAGGCTGAGTGTGGTGGCACCATGGGGCAAAAGGGGGCCTGAATTTTGCTCCCCAGGCCCGTCGCAGAATCAGACGGCTGCCTGGTACCTGCGCGGTGCCTGGGAGCACCTCAGCTCCGGGGTGACCCGCTCCAGGGATCGCTGGAGCTTCCCTTGCTGCAGCAAGGGAAATTCCAGCCAGAGCAGCTCGGGCCAAGAAACAGAAGCTCTTTCTTGGCTCCGTGCTTATCTTCCCCTCTCCTCCTCACTGAGAGCGGCTCCCACGGAGAGCCGGGTGCCCGGCATGCTGCCGGCAGCGTGCAAATCAAACGGGAGCATCCTCGGCCTCCTCCGTCCCGCTGCCACTACCAACCGCTGCGCGCTTGATGATTCCCGCCGGGAGGGAAGCTCGGCTGCTAGCACGTCAGGTTGCCGATGGATTAAACGGGGGGATTAGCATCAAACCGCTCCCCTCCCGCCCCGAGTGGGGAGACGGGCTGTATCATTGTGGCGGTTTTAGTCTGATCAGGCTAAAAATGCTGCTGGGCGAGCGGAGGGGCGACACCGGGGCGCGCGGGCACGGTGCCGCCAGCCCGCCCGTACCGGGGCCGCCGCGAGCAGGGCTCCGCGTCCCCCGCCGGGTTTCGCCGGCCTCTCCGCCGCGGCGTGCGCCCGGGCTGCGGTGGCAGACGTGCGGCCGCCCCTGGGTCAGGCCCGTCCGTTTCTCAGACGCGAGCTGCGCGTGTTGTTTGGAGGCAGCAATTCCCTTTGCAACGCGGCAGCCTTCCCGGAGAAGCTGCCTTCCAGCCCACGGGCTCGTCTGCCGGCTCTCGGGGCAAATTTAGATTGCCAGTTTTGTAAGATTGGCCTAGGAAATTGGTTGTCCCTATTTAATATCTCTGCTTCCATTTTCCCATTCCTGATTGCTCCTCAGAGATTGAGACCTGGCGAGCGGGGGCTGCAGCCGCTTGTCAAACGCCTCCCGAGGAGGGCGCGGAGCCGAAGCCGGAGCGGGGGAGGCTTCCAGCTCTGCAAGGGAAGCAACCAAGCAACTGCTAGCAATTTCCTCCCTGCTGTTGCTGCCTGACGGTGCTCAGCTGTGGACAGCAGAGGATGAAACAGCTTTGCAGGTGCAAAAGAAAATCTGTCTTCCCAGCAGCTCCCAGATCTCTGAGCCAGGGGACAATGATGCAACTCTGATCTGACTGCTGCGGCACTGCAAACTTGCCAGCTTTTATCACAAGTTCCCTCCCCGTCTGCGATCACAGGATCCACTATCAGCACCAGGGCACAGCACTGACCTCTCAGCTGCTACTTCAAAAAATAAACTAAAATCTCTAATCCCAGGTATGTGTTTAACAAAAAGAATTTGCCCCGCTCTGGCTCATGGCAGGGGCCGTGCAGGCAGCCCAGAGCGCGGCGCGGGGGCTCGCTGCCGCTTTGGACCAAAGCGGAGCTGGGGAGTCAGCCTGCCCCGGCTCCCTGCCTCCTTTTCGGCCTGAATCTCCTTGAGTTACCTGGTTGCTTAAATCTGAGGAGTATTTCCAGGGCGGCTAAGGGCCGGCTGTCTGCAAAGGGGGGCAGACCGGGCTGGCGAGGGGCCGCGGCGGGGCGGGGGGCCGCTCGCCGCCTCGCCCGGCTCCTCGGGCTCCTGCCTCTCCTTGGCGCCGCGGCGAAGGGAGTGCGCGGGAAGCTCCGCGCCCCGCGTCCTGGGCCCGTTTGCGCAGAGCTGGCCGAGGGCTCCCGGGGAGCCGGGCTAGAAGCGCTGCGCGGGCGCCCTGCAGCGAGGGGCTCGGCAGACCCCCGCTGCACGAAGGGGTTTACCCTGCCGAGCTCCGAGGCCGAGGTCCCGCCTGGGACCGGCGCCGAGGAGCAGCCGCCGCCTCGGTCCGTCGAACGCAGGAAAGCTGCGAGCGTCGCCCTTCTTCGGCTTTCGGGCCCCTCTGCGTCGGGGCGGGGAGGGAGGGACGCAGCTTACGCTGGGTCGGGAGGCGCCGTGCACGACGCCTGCGCGGCCCGGAGAGGACGAGTAACACAAGTTAAAAACCTCGAAAAAACCCAGAGCCGAATTTCACGCACCAAATATCAGGGCCGCGATTCTGCTGAGACCTGGCTTTATAATTGGATCCGTCAGAAATCCGTCACGCTTAACGTGCAGCTGCCAGCGCGGCGCGCGGCTGCGCCCCGCGCGCCGGACGGAGCCGCGGCTCCCCCGCCTCCCGGGCCCCGCGCGTCCCTCGCTGCAGGAGCGACCGGCCGCGCCGAGAAAATCCCGGGATTCACGTTTTCCCTCGCTAGCTCGGGGACCAACTGTCGGAGGGGGGGGAGCGGGGAACCCCCCCTCTGCCTGGGGGCTTTTCCAGCCGGAGGGAAGGAGGAAAAGCCCGGGGCTGCGTCCCCGCGCGTCCCGCAGCGGGGCGGCGGGCGGCCCGGCGGGTTCGCGGCCGGGAGCGAGCGCCGTCCTCGGCGTGGGGCCGGGCCGGGCCGGGCCGGCACCCGCGAGGCTGCGCGAGCCGTGAACCTTCCCGGTGGCGGGACCCGGCCCCGCCGCCCTCCCCGCCGGCGTTCCCACGGGGCCCCGCGCGCCGCCTCGCCCGGGCCGCGGCCATAAATATTTATGTGCCGATGCAGCGCTCTGCTAAATATAAAGCTTTATCTGGGGTTTCGTTTAAGCATTAAGTGTAGATAATTTATTTATAATTAATGTAGACATCAAGTCCCATCTCTGGCATGCCTGTGAGCTTTCATTTGTAATTGGAGGCAGCGAGGCGCTCGAGGCTGGGCCTCTTATCAGTCCCATTTTAATTTTCCTCCTGCAGCAAATGGAGCTGCTGCAATTCACCTCTCGTTAGGAGGAAGCGCAAAACTCCCCTAAAATAACAGTTTTATAGGGAACGCGCCATGAACCATCTTTGTTCCTCTCCCTGCCTTTGATAGTGTTACCAGGGCTTACAGCTCCCTTCAAAGTGTTGCTCTTCCTCAAAAATGAAAGTCTATTAAAAATTAAAACTGCTTCTCTATACAATAAAATTTATTCCCCGCAATTATGCGGAGGGACTAGTTATCTCGCCTTTTGTAGATTTTAATTAAAAGTTGCAACAGGCAGGAAAGAACGCGAGCCGCGGCGCAGTGCCGGTGCCTCCGGTGCGGATGCCCCGCGGGCGGCGGGGCCGGGCCGGCGCGCGGGCGCAGTCGTGCCGCAGGACCCCCGGCCGCAGGAGCGGGGCCCCCGGGCCCCGGGCGCGCGCTGCTTCCCGCCCCGGACGGGCCTCGGCTGCTGCGCGTGGACGTTCAAAACGCACAAACGCAGCTCCACGGCGCCCTAGGATGGGCTCAAAATTCACTTTTTTCAGTGCTACATCGTGCGTTTTCTAGCTGCCATTTGGTTTGCAAAACATTTTGCTAGCATATGCTTTCTGTCTTGAGCTTTTGTTGGCACAAGAGATTTCTAATTCACGCCTAAGCTTTTGACACAATCTGAGATTGCTTCGAGGTTTCTCATGCTCTTTTGCTCTCGATAGCAAGAAAAAAACCTCGAGCGTTCGGGCGGCGAGTCCGTCCGGCGCTCGGGCTCGGTCGGCGGCGTGTGCCGCTGTCCCTGGCCGGGGCTGCGCCGCGGGCGCAGGTTGGGAGCAGGAGCGGAGAGGCGAGGAGCGCCGGCATCGCGGCGGCTGGCTGCAAAGCGCTCGGGTGGAAAGGGCTGCGCGGGCGGGAGAAGCTCGCCCCGCTCTCACGGCCGCCCTTACGGAAACGGCCCGCGCGCCGGGGCGGCCGCCGGCACCGCTGCCCGTGGCCCTCGACGCCCGCGGTCGCGAAGGGGCTCGGCCTGCCGGCCCCCGCGCCGCCCCCTCTCTCCCGGCTGCAAAGACGCTAACCCACATTGATCTGGCTTTGAAACATTTATGGAACCTTTATGGGTTGTTGCAAAGATTTTTTAATTCTCTGACAGTGCTGCTTTCACCAAAAAAAAAAAAAAAAAAAAAAAAAAAAGATATTTATGACTCAGGGAGCAATTATGGGCTTAGCAGCTGCTGAAGGGCGGAGGCAGCTGCGGGAGCAGCTTGGCACCGCTCAGCCGGTGCCCGGAGGCTCCCTGGAAAGCGGCCGCTGGGTTCGCGCCCGGTGCCGCAGCCGCCCCGTGCCATGCAGCCCCGGCCCCGCGGTGCAGCCTTGCGGAGAAAGGGCTTTGGAGCAATTAGCTTTTTTGGCTTTTTCTTTTTAAATAAAGACCGGAGGCAGGAACGTTCTGGCTGCTGCCGCTGGCAGCGTGCTCGGCGCGGGAGCGCGGCGTTTCTGCAGCCCCTTCCCTCGCGGCCGCCGCGGTGCTGGCTGTTGATTTAACTGTAAAACTTGTTTTTATTTGCTGAAGGTGGAGTTGCCGAACGCTGTGTGCATGAGGAAAGATGAAGTTTAGCTCTGTTGAGTGCCTGCTCCCAAAAGTAAATGTTGTGTTGGGCTGAGCCTGCGGAGAGAAACGGGAATCAAAGGAATATTTTGGAGTGAGCTGTTAGGCCGGCGCTGGCGGTTTTGCGTGGTGCAGCTGCCCGGCAAAGCCTCCTGCATTGCTGCTCCAGCCAGTCACCATCGCAGCTTGCAGAAGGTTTTTCCCTTTGTAGATTAATTCCTTTTTCTTTTGACTGTAAAATGTTACCGTAAAGAAACGAGCACGAGGCGGAGTGGAGACCCTGCGCATGCAGCAAGGCGAAGGGTTTGACAGTGCCACGCGGTTTGCGCTGCTGATCTGTCCCCCAACACGCCTGTGCAGTACCGCTGGAGATACGACCTTGCTTTTTGTTTAGAGATTTGTCTCTAATTTTAGAAATAACTGCAGCAAACCAAGAGGTTAAAGGCGACGAGTCTCTGTTGGCTCGGTGCAAATACTGTCTCAGGGACAAGCAGAATTAAACGCAAGGAAAGAGGTGTCCCGGAGGATCAGCGCGCCTTGCCGAGATGCGGGTTGTATTGATTGCCTGCCCTTTCCCTTTGTGCCGTGTTGCCTTATGAGAAAATAAGTTTATTTGCACGGTGGTGGGTGTGCTTTGCGCCGGCTGGGGGCCGTGGGTGCGGGTGGGAAGGAGGCAAGGCGAGGGGTAGGGCTGGGCAAGGCTGTGTCCTTGCAATGCAGAGGGCCAGAAAGCTCTGGTGGCAGAGATCTGCAGGGTCGCAGCCCTGAAAGCAGTTACGTTCTGTGATGGTCTGGCTCTCGACCACCTAGCTTTTTCATCAGGTTTTAGGACTGGAAACTTCCAAGTAACTTTTCCAGATCCATCACTTCTGAGATGTATTTAATTAAACTCAAATCCTTACAGAAAGGTGGGAGATCGTAGGAGAAGAGTGAAGAGGCTTTTACTCGTAGAAAACCAGATTTTCGAGGGAAACTGAGCGCAGACATCCAAAGCCTCTGTGCCCACAATCAAGTGGATTCCTGGAATTGCTTGGCTCCAGGCACATGCTCGAATGAGCAGCCAGGCTCTTGCAGGGACACCCGGGAGGACGGGCAGGTGACGAGCGACTGTCACCTAGTGATTTAACACTTGTTAGTTGAGCTGCCCTAATGGGCCCTCCAGGCACCCGGCCTGCATTGCAATAACTGGTATTTAAGTTAATGCGTTTTACTTCGCAGTTTGGCAAAGGCTAAAGGGCGCACTTGCTGCAAGCAAGCTACCAGGGTGCAGCTGGCAAACCACGACTCCCGAAGCCGCGACAGCAGCCTGGTTTGTGGCCGCCTTTCCGTGCTCACGACTGCCGATGCCCCGAAGCGCCCCGTGCTCTGGCGTCTCCCGACAGCTCCGCCTTGGGTTTTGGCACGGGGAGCGCAGGGCAGCTGGAAACGGCCCGTGGCGGCAGGGTCCGAGCTGCTCCGATGCTCCTGGCCACAGGGCGGGTTTTCGTGGAAGGACCTCGCTGCGCGCGCTGAGCACGGGCTGCCTTGCGTCGCTGGGAGCTTTGCAGGAGCGGGGAAGCGCGTGGAGTGACGGACGGTCGTGCCGGGGGGAGCCCGCGTTCCCCGTGGGCAGGGGCTGCCGGCGCCCGCAGCCGGAGGATCCCGGTTTCCCTCGCTGGCTCTGGCACGATCCTGCAGGTCTGGCGCCTCGCTCGGCAGCGTGCCTCTTCGGGATGGCCTACTTCCGCGCCGGCTCCGCTGTCTGTTACTCTGTCATCCCGTTAGCAGCTATGTCAGTCTATTCTGGTCCTTGTAGTGCTCTTTTCCTGCACGCCAGTGAATTAAGGCAAACAATTCCAACTGGGTTTTATGCAAATTTAGCACTAGGCTGCAGTTTTCTTTGCAGTTTTCTTCACAGTGTCCTAGGGAGAGGGTGTTCTCCGGCGCAGCAATTGCTGGTTCCCGTAGCAGAGGCTGCTCCGGCGCAGGCTGTGCCATGCTGGTGCATTCAGCCCAACTCATTGCCAAGCAGCAAAAAACCTTGGTGCGCAACAGAGCACAAACACTTGCTCCGGCTGCACAGTGACGCCTTGCCTGCTCGCCTTCTTAACAGGGACAGAGAAGAGCTCCGTCTGATTCACAAATCTCTGCTTGCAGAGATTTAGAGATATCCTAAATATGCCGTGAAAACTTGAGGGGATGGAAAAGATGGCGAGGAGATTATTGCATTAGCCTGAGAGTGGTTGGAGCGGCTGCTTTTGAGCCAGGGAAGCTGGCAATCGCAGCGGAGGGGAGCTGCTCACCGGGGCTCCCCCAGGTTGTGCTCCCGGCGCGGGCGCCCGGGCTGGGCGAGGGGCCTCGTCAGCATGAGCCTCGCTTTCCGTGCCTGCAGGCGGGTGTGGGACCGGCTGCGCGGGCTGCGGCGGGGCGGAGGCGGCCGTAAGGGTTAACGTAACGTGGAAGAGCTCCGAGGAGGTGCTGCTGCCTCTGCTCCTGGGGGAGGACGGCTACACCGTAATCTTGTCTGGTTCCTGACAGCGAAGGTAATGCAAGGCTTGAGAGCCATTAGAGCGCCTGCAATTATTTATAGGGAGGGGAAAAAAATACCCTGCATAGCAGAAATCGGATTTCACAGCAAATAAATGCTCCAAGGTTTTGAGAGAGGATTCATAAAGAACACAGTCCTCTATAATCAGAGCCATCCAGAGGCACCGCCGTTCCTTGGGGCCCAAGCTGGCTCCAGCAGTGGAAGGGGCTCTTGGTCTCCTGTCGCTGGGCCACCTAGGTGTATCCCAAGATCCACTGACTTCCACAAGAGGCCTCAAAATAGCTGCTAGAGAGATGCTGAACCTCCCTGCTCCAGGTTTCCGTGTCCCTGGCACTGGTGCTTCCCCATGCCCGTCCCCGTGGCCTGGTGCCCTCCGGCCGCTCGTGGTGCTGGCGGGCTCTGCTGCCTCTGCAGCATCCTCGTGGGGCCGATCAGACCTTGGCATCGGCCCCGATGCCGGCTCTGGTGGAAGCCAAGCGGTGAGCAGGCGAGCGCCACTGGTATGCCCGTTGTGGCGGACGGTGCTCCTGGCTGGAGCGCTGGCGAGGATGCAGCAACTCCCCCCAGCCGGTCAGCAAAGCTTAGCTAGGAGGCTGCGAAGCGCCTTGAGATCTGCCATGAAGCGTCCTGCAGGCGCACGAGCAGCAATCACGTAAGGTGCCCAGGCAGCACGTTGCTTGGGGCCGGGTGCGGGTCTGCTCTGCGGCTGCGTGCCGACAGGAACGCCATGTGGCCCCGCTTAGCGGTTCCGGGAGCTGCTCAAATATTAACGACAACAACAACAGAGAAAAACACGTGCTTTTGCACTTAAGGAAATGTTGATGTTAGCACAAGCCAGCTGAATGGCAGCAAAGAAACCTTCGCCTCGGGGGTGCCTTGCTGTCCATCCAGAACCACTTAAGAGTGCTCGGGGGCACCCTGTAGGCTCCATCCCTCTCGTCCCGGCTCCGTTTCATCCTCTTGGAGACATCGGGTCCCTCCAGCTCCTTTGGAGAGGTCCGGCCCCGGCTCCCGGGTGGGAGGCGACGTGGGGATGTGAGCCGCCGCTCGTGCCGGCGGTAACGAACGGGCTCGGCAGCAAGGGCCCTCGGGCCGCAGCGAGGCCCACGGCTCGCGCCCGTCGAGCCGCTTCGGCCGGTCGCGGAGCCCAGCGCCTGGGCGAGCGCAGAGCCCGGTCCCGGCGGCCCGGGGTGGGGGGGCCGCCGAGGGCAGGACCGAGAGCAGCCCCAGCAGCGTCTCTCTGCCCCCGGCCCCAGAGCTCCCCCCCGTCCCGCCTCCGCACGGCACCGCGGGGGGCGGCGGCGGCGGCGGCGCTCTGCCTTCATCCCCCCCCCGCCTCCTCCTCCTCCTCCTCCTCCTCCTCCTCTTCCTCCTCCTCCTCCTCGGGGAGCGCGCTCGCCCAGCCAGGAGCGAGCAGCCGGCGGGAGGATGCTGCAAACGGCGGCGGAGCCGAGCTGGGCAGGTACGGCGGGGCCGGGGCCGGGGCCGGGGGGCCACCGCTCCGCCGCGCTTGCGGCCGCGGCAAAGTTGTCGGCGGGGCGAGGGAAGGGGGTGCGCGGAGGCGCCGGGCAGGGGCCGCCCGCGCGGGCCGCGAAGCCCCGCCGGGACCCGCCGCGGCCCCCGGCTCCGGCGGGGCCGGGCAGCGCCGAGCACCGCGCCGGGCAGCGCGGCGAGCGGGCCGGGGCCTCCCGGGGGAAACTCGCGGGGGGAACTTCGCGTGGCGGCGGCGGCGCCGCGGCGGCATCGCCCGTGCCGGGGCTGCGACCGCCCAGGGGTCGGGGGTGCTCGGCGGTGTCCCCGAAGTGTCGGGGTGCGTGGCAGTGTCCCCGGGGGTCGGGGCACTCGGCGGTGTCCCCGGCGAGTCGGGGGTGCTCGGCGGTGTCCCCGAAGTGTCGGGGCGCGTGGCAGTGTCCCCAGGGGTCGGGGCGCTCGGCAGTGTCCCCGAAGTGTCGGGGTGCACAGCAGTGTCCCTGGCATCGCCCGGGCTGCGGCTGCCGAGGCGTTCGCGCGCAGTCGGGGCGCGCGGTGCATGACCTGCGCATCCCGCGATGGGCTGCAGGCGACAGCTCCCAGCGCTGGACTGGGCTGAGCCACGGAGAGGTTTGTGTTGGAAACGGAGCTGGGGCTTTCTGTGGTGTCTCCACGAGGGGAACTCTGCTTTTAAAGAAAAGGACTTTCACTGAAGCCTTACAGAGGTGCTTTCTGTTAGCGATTTGGGCAGCGAGTGCCGTTTCTGGACGGCTGCAGCCTGGGGAAGAGTGCACTTCTAACCGTGCAGACGTGCCTGCAGCTTAACTCAGCAATCAGGAGGAAACCTGGATGCAGAAATGCTGTTCCCATCGGGAAGACGGCCGCTCTCCTCTCAGCTGTTACCAATGTGCTTTTCTGCTAGCGCGAAGCAGCGGAGCAGCACCTGGGCCGCGGCGTGAAGCATGCGAGCGGGGGCGGCGGGGGCTCCTCTGCGGCGCTGCAAGCCCGCAGCGGGAAGGGGCAGGAGCGCGCCCACGGAGCGGCCACCGCCGGGCACATCGCAGTCACCCTCGGAAAACTGGCTTCTCGCACAGAATCCAGACGGCTCGCTCACTCGGAGATGGGCAGCTGGGTTTTGTTTTCAGAGCAAAACTTAAAAATTTATCTTCAGTGCTGGAAATAATTCTGCGTGAAGGGGAGGGCTGGGGTGCAGCTTTCCCAAGCCAGGGGGTCGGGGGGCTCCTACGTTAACTTCTCTGGTGTGTGAAAGGGGTTAGCACGACCTCTGTTAACTGCTTTGCTCAAACTGCCTGCTCCTGCAAGGGCTTAACCTCGTGTTGTGCGGGGACAGGACTCCTTGCACTGTAAGGTCACCTATGGGAGTAGTTCTCAGCAGATCTGTAAAATTACTATGCAAGACAAGAGCTGCCTTTGCACTGCCCAGTGCTGTACAAAAATCAGCTCGTCCCAGCGATTAACCAGAGCGTCCGAATATGGGGTTTGGATGTTTGTATAAGCTGCTGCGTCCGCATGTGAGGCACGGTGTCCGAAAATAGCAGCAATGGGAAGTGCTGCCGTATGCACCGATCCTCGAATAAATGAGGCTCTGTCCTGGGTTTTCAGCCTGGTCATGAGTTTCTCCATCCAATGCAAGTCAAATGCATGATTATGTACTTTTTTTCCCCCTAAGTGGCTGCAGGTGTTTTCCAGTGGAGCCATCCAGCCAAGTGTCGGCTTGTCTGAATGATGTTTGTCACTTGTCTGCACCAGCTCTGCGGGGAGCTGAGGAACCGCTCTGCTCCCTGCGCAGCTCCCAGGGTAGCTCCACGGACGATAAACTCTCCTGCCATATGTGGAGTTTAGAAATGGGCTAGTGATAATGTGTGCTGTGGGATTTTTTTTGTTTGTTTCTTGTTTTGTAATCTGCCACACGCATTTTAAAAAAAAAAAAGACTGTTATAATCCTGAATGTGGATCTCTGCATGTACGTAAATGCGCAAAGCTTTGGTACAAATTGCCAGGATGGTTTTGCTGCGCGGATCCGTGACGTGCTGGGTTGTGCCTGGTGGACGAGACCGGCTGAGCTCGTGCATCACGTTCTGCTCAACGTGGCCTCTGCAGTGGGCTAGCAAAGTTGTTGGATATTTTGCTGGGATGAAATAGCCGGCCTCTGGTACTGATATAGCTGGAGATTGGTTTAATAATCCAGAGAGAAAACTGTATTGATGATAATACATGTTGCTATTATTGGTAATGTACATGCTGATATTGATAGCGTGTTGATAAAGGGAATAAACAGTGCAGAAGGCGAGGAGCGATGCTAGCCCGGCGGCACGGCACCGCCGCTGCGTCGGCTGCCGGGGTGCTGAACCAAGCGCTGGTCGCTGCCGCTCGGCACGTGAGCAGCTGCTGGGGAAAGCCTCACTCTCCTGGATGTTTTCCCCTTTCTTTAACTTTTATCCGTCATCCTTGCGGAGATGTACGTGTTTATGAACAGAGACTTTTGTACAGATGCTCTCAACAGCGCGTGGAAAATGTTAGCAGAGTTGCTCTACCTTGCTGGATTTCCTAGACTGGAAGCAAAAGGCAGAATAGCCTTAAAAATCACAGCGGTCCTGAGCCCTGCTCCCAGCGCAGGATCCTATCAAGCTATTTTTCTTACTTCTCAGCTCATGCCGTGCTGGTATTTGAAGTTTCTGAACCCAGGACCGACTGTTCTACAGGCCCTTAATCATTCCTAGTGAAAATAAAAATGCAGAAATGTGCACTCAGAGCAGGATAATGAAGCCCATGAGGGTCTATTTGTCAATTTAGGAATAATATTGTGATGTACAAAGGCTGTTTCTTAGCCTGATGTTCTTAGATTGCCTCCAAAATAGCGTCATAATTTATATGTCAAGAAGCCCCTGTCAAGAATTATCTCTCTGCTCTCAAGGAAATTCAGTCTGTGGCTGCATGGTAACAAGTGCTCGTTTTTTATTATAACCACAACAATTTACTTGCGAGTCGTAAAAGGAAGCCAACGTATTTAAGGAGCCGGTGGCTGAGGCGGGGGTGGCTGCTGCCCGCCTGGCGCCTCGAGGCAGGGAGGGTCCCAACTGCTGTCAGAGGCGTTTGTGCTTTAAAAAAAGAAAGAAAAGGGAAATTAAAATAATAAAAGACAAACGCAGCTGCCTGCAGCAGCGGGTGGTGCTGGTGCTGGGGTTATTCCCGCGGCCCCGGGAGCGGGGCTCCGGCTCCGGCGCGCTCCGTCCTGCCTCCTGGCACCTGCGGGATCGGGACGGATGCGACGGGAAGGGGAGCGCAGCTCAGCCACAAGGACGTCGTGCACCGTCAACGCGGCTGGAACGGATTTACCCTCCCTTGAAATGGGAACGTGCCCAAGTGCGTCTTGATTTCCCTGGCCTAGTTACAGAAATTTTTTAATTAGCTGATAAGAAAGATCACTTGGAAACCGCAGGGGCAGCGCGGCGAGGCTTGGTCCCGGCGGGTCCCGGCGGGCGCCCGGAGCCGGGGCCCCTGCGGGCTGGTCGCTTCCCGCCTCGCGGGGCCCGGGGCTGCTCCGGCGCCCAGGGAAACCGGCGCCGGGGCCCCGCTTGGCTCCTGCTCGGCTCCTGCTCGGCGGGGCGGGAGCGGGGCGCAGCCGAGGCCGCTGGCCGGGAGGCGCCGGCGGGACGGCGGAGCCGAGGCCCGGCCGCGGGGGGTCGTGCCGCCGGCGGCCGCGGCTCCGCTGGCACGTAGCTCTGCATGCAAACCGCTCTCGGCGGCCCTGACCAGACAACCTGCTTTGGCTTTTCGAGGACGTGAGTAATTGCTGGCACCTGAAGTCGCGGAGAGCCCTGGCGCTCGGTCCCGGCATGGTTTTGCTTCAGTAATTCTTTGCGAGCACCGGCAATAAGTCACGGTGCAGATCCTGGGCAAGAACGCGAGCCGCGTTCGCAGGAGCAGCGATGGGCGGCTTCGTGCCGCTCCCTCGTGCATCACCGAGAACATCCTCTGCTCTCTCCTCCTTTAGTCAGCAAGTCACAAATACGTATTTTAAAGAAAAAGAGAGCGGGGCGGCCTCCTCCTAAAGCCTGGGCTTCCCACGTCCCTCCTGCCGGCGTCCTCGGAAGGGCGCAGCAGCTCCGGGCGCCCGGCTCGGCCCCGCGGGGGGTCGGGTCTCGGGGACCTGCGCGGTCCTCGTCCCTCCTGCTGAGCCCGTCGGAAAAGCTGCTGATCGGGGCCGCGGCGCTCCCGGGGCTGTGACCTTGGGCCGGGCGATCTCGGAAAGCGCTGCCGAGCGCGGCGCCGCGCACCCCTGCCCGCAGCAGCCTTCCCGGCGGTTAGCTACCCGCTTGGAAAAGCAACGCCTGTATCCCGGGTGGAGCTGGCTGGGTGAGGCTCTCGGGGGAGCCAGACCCTTTTTACCTGCGTTTTGGAGGCGCCACTGGCTTTCGCTGATGTTGGTCGCCTGCCCTCGCTCGCGCCCGGTCCCAGCTCCCGGAGAGCGCGTGCCGCAGGCAGACGCGCGTGCACATGCTGTTTATCCTGGTCGGGGCCGCTGCTACTTTGCATTCCTTTGAACTGCTGGGAGCGTTTCAGCACAGAAGATTTACTGTGCCTTATAGGGTTGAAGTTTCTTTTGAGGGACCCTGAAATGCTTTCAAAAAAACATCCCAAACAGGAGAGGCTTGTTTTGCAGCCGGCAGCTCCCCTGGGCGGAGGTGTGCTCGGGCGGGCGCTGCGCAGGAGGAAGCCGTGGCATGCTGCGCCGTGCCGTGCCACGCCATGCCGTGCTGTACTGTGCCGTGCCGTGCCATGCCAGGCCCTGCAAGTGTTGCTTCCCGCTGTGTGTTGCGGGGTGGCTGGAGCCTGCGCCAGGCACCCACATCCCGTGCGCAGGCAAAACCTATAAATATCCCAGGCCCAAATTTTCCGAGGAGCATTAGGAACGTCGTTACGAAAGGGCTTTAGAGGATTAAAGGAGGCTCGGATTAATCTGTGCCGGGGGAGGCCGGGTGCTGCCGGGGCGCTGCGCAGCTCGGCCGCCCTCCACTCGGGCTCCTTGCCCGCCGGGCACGCGCAGGCAGCCGGCAGCTATCCCGCGCTCCCGAACTCTCGCAGCTCAATGTCAAACCTCTGTCCCAGGGAGGCAATTAGCAAACCAGCATAATAAGTGATTTAATGAGCGTGTCAAGTTAGAAAGCCACTCGTGGTGCGTGCCGTGCGGAGCCTTCGCAGGAGCTCTTCTCCGTCAAGTTAGGGGCGTCCTTTTAAATGCAAATATAGAGCAAAAACCCACCAGAGAGCTGGTTGCTGCTCTCCCGGCAGCGGGCGGGTGCCCTGGGCATGGCAGCGGCGGAGAGGGCACGTCCCCGCAGCGCCCGGCCGGGGCTCCCCGCCGCAGCTCGCGGGGAAGCTCCCGGGAGCACGAGCCCCGGGCCGCGCTGGGGGCTCTCTCCGGCCGTGGGGTCGTTCCCCCTCCCAAGGATGCGGCCCCGCTCGCTCCCCAGGGAGAAAGGCCAGCGCGCTGCAGAACGGTCCCTGCTCGTCTCGGACCCGGCGGGTCCGGAGAGGCAATTCCTGAGCGGGCGGCAGCCCCGGTGCCGGGTCGCTCCCCGCCGGCCGCGGCCCTGGAAAGGGGAGGCTGCTGCGAAACCCAAACAAATAAAACAGCATTTTCTGTGAAGGGATTAAATCGGTGCCCTCGGCTGTAGAAGCTTCAAAAGTAAATCTGCTCCCAGGCTGAATAAATATTTTGCTCAGGCAGGCAGGATTTTCAGCTCATCTGTCTTGGAGCGACTTGGGCGAGAGGGGAGCTGACTTCGGCTCGCACAGGGCCAGCAGCTCTCCGAAGCGGGGGGACGGCGGCGTCCCACGGTCAGCGGGAACGGGGCAGCGGCTGGAGGAGGCTGACGAGAGAGCGGAAGGGACGGTGCGAGGCTGGGGCCGGGGCCGGGGCGGCGCTCGGCTCCCGTGCCGGGTGCCCGCGTGCCCGTGGCTCCGACCCGGACCGGGGCCGGGTGGGCGGCTGGCTGCGGCGGGAGAGGGCTGGCGCCGCAAAGCCAGGTGGATTAAGGCTGAAGGAGAGACCGGGAATAGCGACGGTGCCTTGCGAGGGTTTGCAATGCGAGGTCTGCCCATGTGGTGCTAAAAAAAGCCATAAGATGAGCAAAATTATCAGCTGAGTCACTAATCATTCATTCAGCCGCTGCCTCAACCACCAGCTTTCCCAAAGGGGTGTTGAGTTTGCTGCCGCGGGGGCACCAGCCGCGTTAGCGCACGTGCCCGAGGAGGCAGCGCTCTGCTCGGCCGCGCTGCGCGCGCAGCCCTTAGCGAAGCCGCGGCGCTGCGCTCTGCCCGCGCCGCCCCGCCGAAGCCGCTGGGCTTTACGCGGAAACCCCGGGTGCGTCGCGCTGCCTCTTCAGCTGCGGGGCCCGAACGTGCTGCGGCGGCACCCGGGTGGCCAAGCAGCCTGCTGGGTGGGGGGGCCGGGGCTCTTCCACGGCTCGCGCCCCGGCGAAGCCCCCTGCCCGCGGCGCGCCGCCGGCGCCGCGGGGTGCAACGTGCTGTGCAGCGCGGGCGCTCGGAGCAGCTCCGCGGAGCCGGGGGGCTGCTCGGTGCCACCGGGGCGGGAGGAGGAGGCTGCTCAGCCTCCCCGTGGGCCTCGCAGCAGTCGTGCCCCGTGCAGCGTGCCCCACGTGCAGTGCACGCCGTGCAGCCGGGCTGGGCAGCCGCGGCGGCGGCGCGGTCGCCAGCGGCTGCCGCGGGGCTGCAGGGAGGCGAGCGGTGCGGGAGGAGCAGGAGGCGGCAGCGGCGGCAGCTCTTCGGCGATGCCGAGCAGCCGGGAGCCGGGCAGGGGCCGAGCTCGCCCCAGGCTGGCGGCGCTGCTTTGGGCGTCCCGAGCGCGGCGGAAACCCTGCAGCCGGGTGCGCAGCGCCCGGTCACGCCGGCTTGCTGCTGGCTCCTCGCAGCCGCCGTTCGCGTGTTTTCCGTGGCAGGGAGACAAGTGACCTTTCACGAAGCCGTTTAGAGGCTCCGTTTTAGCAGGAAGGCTGACCTACTGCAGCTCGTTAAATAACGTTAACGGCGCTGCCCAAGTAAACAGGAGCCGTGGCAGAGGCACCCGGGGAAGAGCGCGACGCCAGGCTCCGAGTTAGCTGCTCTCGTTCCTTCCCCTTGGCTGCGCTTCCCCGAGCGAGGACGCGCCGGGCCGGGGCTGGGCGGCGGGGGCTCCAGCGGCGCGGCACGGCACGGCACGGCACGGCACGGCACGCCTCCCCTCCGTCTCGCGCACGGCCAGTTATTCCTTCCACCCTTCCTCTGTACCGTCGCCGGGAGAAATTCCTGCCTGCGGTGCCGGCGAGGGGCTGGCCGGCCAGCGGGGCGTCCCGGCGCGCGGCGGGGCCGAGCGCGGGGACGAGGAGGCGGCCGCCGCGCTGCAGCGCGGCGCTGGGGGCACCGGGGAAGCACGCTGCTTTGCCGGTTTATTTTCTTCCCTTTTTTCAAACGTATTTTTCTTAAAGGGCTGCTGTCACGTTAAATACGGAACTGCCAAGTGCAGGCATTAAAAAATCATGGGGCGTCCCATTTTCCTTCCTCCCACTCTAAATTCTGAAAAACGGTGAATTCGGGGTCTCTGTCAGCTGGCTTTCAGCTCGAGTCTCGTTCCCAAGCTCTGCCTGGCAGCCGGGAAGCCCGGGACCGTCAGGCTCTTGGGAGACGTCGCCGATCTGGGCCAGCGCGTGCCAGGCGCCTCGGCGCAGGCGGCCCCTCGGCTCCCTTGGAGAGGAAATCAGCGTTTCGCACGCGGTCCTTCCTTCGCAGAAACCAGCAGCAAGTGCCCGGGGGGGGGGGGGGGGCGGTCAGCTGAGAAAGCCCCCGGGGAGTGCTCAGGTCACTGAGGCGAATTTTCCCAGGATTTGTCCTTGAATATTCACGTTCTTCACCGTTAAGCTCGATCCTGCTGCCTGGACCACGTGCTGCGACTGATGCACAGTCCGGCTCCAGCCGGCACCTCGATGCTGGACCCAGGGACTTTTTAATTTTTTTAGGGAAGTTAACGAAGGAGTTTGATTGTGTTTGGCTGCTTTGGGAGCCGGCTTCCCTGCGGCAGCTCTGCTCTCGTGTGCCTGCACCCTGCTCCGTGGAGCCCTGGCACGTCCCGGCCCCGGGGAGAAATTATTTCGGCTCTGGCGGCGCGGACTCCGCGCCCGGGCTGAGCCCTGGCTCCGGCACCCCGGCGTCCAGGGAGCAGCTCTGCTAAAACGCGGGTGTTTCGGGGCAGCCCCCATGGTTACAAAACGCGTGAGACGGGGTTACGAAGGGTTCAGAACACAGAAGGTAGAAATAATGCAAAGTCTCTTGCTATTCTTAACTTCTTAATGAAAGTAGTTTTAAAAGCTGTATTTTAAGGGCCGACCCGTGGGTCGGCAATGTGCTGCTTGTTTACTCTGGGTAGCGGGGGCCCTGCGCTCCCCCGCGCGTTTCATCTAGAAGAGTGGCCGTTTCATCCCAAAAAGGCAAGGGGCTCGTTTTGATGGACCGACTCAGAACATTACACGGATTTAAGCAGATCCCATCATGAATATCTTTATTTGATACCACTGCCGCGACTGGATTTCAAATGTCACTTGCTTAGCACTATGAAATATTTAATTTAGGTTGTATTACAATAGCCTGCAGGAGCGCTGGCGTCGGTCGGAGGCCTCCGGCGTCAGCCGGCAGCTACATTTGAAAGCGCCTAAAAACCGGTTTCTGCCCCAAAACCTCATGCTGCCAAAGAGAAGGGGGGCTCTGCCGGGTCCCGGCCGTGGGGCGCCGCGGGGGGTCTCGGCGCGATGCTCCGGGGGCAGATCGGGAGTGTCCCCTCTGGGGAGCCGTGCCGTGCCGTGCCGGCGCTGCCTTCGACGTCCGCTGCCTCCGGAATCGGCGCCAGCCCCGAGCCTGGCCGGGGAGCGGGAGCCGCGCCGGGGGCCGTGCGCGCGGCTGCCCGATTTTTCACGGTCTCAGAGCACGCTGCGCTGAAGGTCAAGGCTCCGCCGCGGTGCCGGGCGCCTGGCTTCGGTGCCAGGCGGATTTGGGAGCGGGGAGGCGGGGGGCCGCGGCGCCGGCGCCCGCTGTGAGCACCCGCGGGATCTGCAGCGCCCGGCGGGGTGTCCTGGCCAGGGACCGCTTCCAAGGGAGAAACGGGACCCGCCGGCTGCGCGGGAGCGAGCCGCCGCGCGCTCGGCGGCAGGCGTTTGCCAGACTCGGTTTCCTCTCGTTTATCATCCTAAAAAGAAGCCGGCCCCTGTGCTCCGCCCGGCCTCTCTCCGCGCCGCGCTTCGCCGCTCCGCAGCCGGCCGCTTTTCCCTTTCGGTCGCTGGAGAAGCAGATTAACCGGCTTGTTCCAAGCGTGGACCGGGAAGCTGAGGACTGCAGAAGCCTTGGGCGCGGAGTGGGAAGCGCTCCCCCGTCTGCGGGGGGAGAGGGGCCCGTCCCCGGCCCGCCCCGCCGAGAGGCAGCGCTGCCGGCCGTCGCTCCCGGCTCTGGAGCCGCCGCGGCCCGGGAGCGCGGATCCGCCGGCGCGGGGAGCGGGCAGGCGGGAGCAGCGGCGCCCGGACTAGGTGCTGCCCGGACGCCCCGGGGACCTGGCCCCGGAGCCGGGCTGCCCCTCGCCGGGCGCCGGCGCTCGGCGTCCTCCGTCCTCCGCGACCTTGGGGCCGGCGGGGAAGCTGCCGCGTCTCCCCCCGGCCGGCGGAGCCGAGGGCAGGCGCCTTCGCCCGCGCTTGGCCCGAGGCGGCGCCTGCAGCTGCAGCCTGCTGCCGGCCGGCACCTGCTCTGCCACGTGACGCCGGCGCTTTGGGAAACCCGCCGGGGAGCCGGCACCGGGCGCTGGCTGCGGCGTCCAGGTAAGAGCCGCCGCCGCCGCCGCGTCGTCCCGGACGAGGCTGCGCGGAGCGGTGCAGCATGGCGTGGTGCGGCACGGCGCGGTGCAGCACGGCACGGCGCAGTGCAGCACGGCGCAGCACGGTGCAGCGCGGCGCGGTGCAGCACGGCGCGGCGCGGTGCAGCGCGGCGCGGTGCAGCACGGCACGGTGCAGCACGGCATGGCACAGCGCGGCAGGGGCCCCCGGCACGAGCGTCCCCGTGGCCTCCGCGCTGCGCGGAGCCGCTGGCGCGCTTCGAGCGCGCTCCTGCCTTGATCTGCGTCTTCGGGCTCTGTACGACCTGCAGCTGTTTGAGGCGTGTAACGAACTGCAGCCGGAGAGCTCCGCGAGCGCCAAGGGCGGCTTGAGAGTAGCAAAGCGGGAGCTCGGGAGCCAGCAGGAAGAAGTGAGCTCGGCCGCGCGAGCGCGGGGGGTTGTGGTGTCTGCTGGCTTCGCTGTGGAGCTTCACAAATACGAGGAGGGTCGTTTCAAATAAGGGCTCTTTTTTGGGGGCTTTTGCGGGAGTTTTGTGACAGCTGTCGGTGGCTACTTTCGTGCAAGTTCTTCTGCTTCCGCTGTTTTTATTTAATGGTGTTCTACACACGCAACCACAGATAAAGAAAAAGGATTTAGGGCTATGAAATTGTGTGAACTCAAATCAGGTAAATTTTTTTTAGATTTCTTGCCCTAGATTTGTTAGATCTGTCCTTGGACTATCCAGAACATGACAACTCAGGCAAGGGACCAAGCGGTCTGTTGAATCCTTTCTCTCCTAAGTGCTTGAGATCTTGGCCAGGATCCTATCTTAGCTGCTGTCCGTCTGTCCGTCCGTCCGCTCGTGCGCGTGGGGCCCGCTCCCCCGCGCTATTTGGAGATGTGGGGGCCCTCTGCACGGCTGTGACGCCTCTGCCGCGTGTCCCGTGCTCCGGCTTGCCATTTACAAGCTCAGGGCATAAATGTGTCAGGACGCTGCAGATGTCTGCTATTGCCTTTATTAATTTCCCTCGCTCCTCCCGGCCGGAGGGCAGGGACTGTAATTTATCCGTAAGCTGCTGGCAAAGCCACTCAGCAGAAGAACGGGTCAAACTTCATGTGGTGTCTGCACGGGACGGGTCACTTTTTTGGCTAACCAGCACAGATCGGGGGGTTCCCTGCGGCTCTGTTTCGCCCGGCCCCAGCGGCGAGGGATGCCGCGTCCCCGTGCTCCCTCCTCGCCCGCCCCATGGATGGGCCCGCGTTGTCCCGCGCGCCCCGAGCAGCAGTGGGGTGTCAGTACGGACCCCAGTGCCTGGGACGTTTGCACGCGCGTGAAGCTCTTTTCCCCCCTGAAGAGTGCGGCTCCTGTTCAGGAGCTGAAGTAAGAGATGTCCTAGCACTGAGCAGCTTCAGGAGCTCTGTGGCTGGGGGCAGCGGGCAGCCAGGAGAGGTCTCCTGAGGTCGGGACCGCAGGGCTGGGCGCCCCGGGCTCCTCCGAAGCGAGGCGGCCCGCGTGGCGAAGACGCTGACCGTCCGCTGCGGCTGCGGTGGGCTTGGGATGTGGTGTCTCCCCTGGCTGGAAGCAGAAACCACGAAGCTGCAGAAAGCTGTCAGCTGGTGGAAACTTCCATTTGCAAGTCAGCTGGCCGCTATTCAAGCGGGTGACCTAGATGAGAGCAAGCACTCGTTTTATTGCGTTTCTTCACAAAAAAAGATGTGCTTGTGGTTAGCGTTGGTTTGGGACTAAGGAGATCTGGGCTGGGTTCCCAGCGCTACCACAGACCATTTGAGTGACCACAAGCAACTCACTTCCCATGTTCACTGGCAAATATCAACACCAGGCGGGACTCTTCCGACGGCCACAGGTGGTTTCGCAGACAGGACGGTTTGCAGAAGTCATGCAGGAACATCTGCATCAAGCTCAACACTTCGGCTGTGGTTACGTGGTATTGCCAGAGTGACTGAGATGGGGAGTTTGGGCGAGTGAAACACGCCTGTCGTCACCTTGGTGTTGGCCAAGACTGCGCAACGCACAGTGCAACAGTGCATTGGTCAGGTGAGGCGTCGAGGCATGGTCAGAGGGTTCCTCCTGCCAGGGCACCGTGTCCACCTAGGACCTTGGCACCTGCTGCAGCTTCTTGTGTTTCTGTTTTGGAACTGCGTTTTCAGGCATTATAGCTGCTGCATTTGGACTCTGATCTAGGGCTACTGAAAGGGCCCCGTGGGCTCTAAGCTGTTTTCATTGCTTGGAGGTGCTAATTAAAACTTTGTGTTCACATCTGTAGACAAGGTCTGGGAATGTCTAAAAGACCCTCTGCCCCTTGGTCCATGGGATACCCCCGCCACGTGCATCCCAAGGGCAGGGCAAGGTGCTCCGGTGCCGGTTGCGTCGCTGCAGAGCCCAAAATGAATTCGGGGCTGGGGCGAGGGTTTAAGCATCGCCGCTGCCCCGGCGCGCCGGGAGAGCGGCGGTCCCGGGACGGGGAGTCGCGCGGCCCCGTCCCCGGGGTGTGCGGCCTCCCCCGGGGAGCAGGAACCCCGCGGGGTGGCCGGGGTCCGCGGGGCGCCTCCGACCGCGCCGGCTGTAAAACCGGCCAGGTCTTAGCGCGGCCCCTTGGTGCCCCGGTTCTAAATCCTGCCTCACGTTCGGCACTGCATCACAGCCTTTTGCAACGGGTGTTTATGGCGTTATTAAAAAAAAAGAAAGAGAGGGAGACCTGAGGTTATGGGCTGTGATACAAGAATATAAAACTGACCTTAAAATTATGAACTAGGTGCTGCGGCTGTTCCCACTTGTCTGGCGGTGTCCTGCGCTGCCTGTGTTACAATCCAGGGACTGTGACGCACCGCCGATCCGGTACTCCGAACGGTCACCGGGCAAGGTCCGGACTGGGAAAGGGAAGAGAGCGGGGAGGTGCTGGTGGCCTCGAGGCACGGCTCTGGCAGCGGTGGCGGCGGGGGGCGAGCGGCGCTGGCGCCCGCGCCCGGGAAGGCCCCGTTCTGGGTGGATTTCACCTTTTTGGCGTGGTAGCAGCGGGCAGGGAAAGGCTGGTGCACGGGGGGTGTTGGGGCCGCGAGTCGCCCGATTTCAGGACCTGGCACCTGAGAAGCAAAAGTGGCTCCGAAGGCTCCAGAGAAATCAAGGGATGAGCCAAACGCGCGTGGTTAGGGAGGACCTTTAAAATACCGTTCGGGGAGCCCCGACGGGGAAAGAGCAAAGCACAGGGGCAGCAGTTCCCCCCTCTGGGCCTAGCGAGATCCGGAGGCTTCGGGCGGTCCAGTTTAGCCCTGCGTCCCCCGATGCAAGGGCAGTGAAAATACCGGGCGGGGGAGGCGCCCCGGGGCACCCGGCTCCCGCCGCCGCCGCTCCCGGCTCGGAGCGGCCCCGGGGCGGCAGCCGCGGCGAGGAGCCGGGGCCGCAGCGGCTCCAAGGGCGCCGCTCCCGCCTGCCTCGCTCCGCTCGCCCGTTTTCCTCTTTCCACCGTGTCGGAGGGGGAGAAGGCGGAGTGCCTGCGCCATCGTGGGGCTGCCGGCGGGAGCTGCGCGGGGCGGCTTACCCCGCGCCGGCGCTGGGCTGCCTGAATTTCTTCCCTCTTCCCCACACACTTCTAACGCACCGAAACCTATCGCACGCACTCGCTCCGGGCTGGCGTCCTGGGGCCGCCGGAGACCCGGCAGCCGCGCTGGGCTCCGGCACACGCCGCGCCGGCATGAGCAGCCCCGTGGGGCTCCCCGGGTGGATCCCGCTGAGGAACCGCCAGCTGCCAGCTCCCCGGCCGGTTCTCCGAGGGGCGACCCGACCGCGGGGCTCGGGCGTCCTTCGCGCCTCTCCGAGCCTCGGTCTTGAGCATCCCGGGCCGGCTCCGGGGGGAGAGCTGGGCTCCGCGCAGGGGCGGCTCCCCGTGTCCCTGGATGCCCAGGTCGGTGCCCGGACACCCTTCACCGGAGGGGAAGCTCGCAGCACCGCGGCGCGGGGCTTTACGGGATGCCAGGAGTTTCTGCTGGCGCTGGGGACTCGGAAGGAGAGCCGTGGCTCCCCGCCGCAACGCCGCAGCCTCCCGGGAACGCCGCTTCCCGCGCCGTCTTGCGCGGACGTGCTGCCGCTTAGGCTGCGCCCGAGCCGGGTTCCCGGCGCCCTCACGGCGCGTCTCTCCTTCCCCCGCAGGCATGAAGCGGCCGCTGAGCCCCGCGCGCAGCCCCGAGCCCGGGCTCCGGGCGGCCGAGCCGGCGGGCTGCCCGCCCGAGCAGCGCTCCAAGCGCGAGAGGAAGCAGCAGTCGTTCACGCTCTGCGAGGTCTGCAACATCCAGCTCAACTCGGCCGCCCAGGCGCAGGTCCACTACAACGGCAAGTCCCACCAGAAGCGCCTCAAGCAGCTCGACAAGGGCAAGGCGCTGGCGGCGCAAGGTAAGAGCGCGGCGGCAGCGGCGGTCTGGGGCCGGCCGCTCCGTGCGGTGCGGCACGGCATGGCGCGGCACGGCACGGCACGGCACGCGGCGTTCCCCGGCTTCCCGGGGATGCTCCTCGGCAGCCGTCCTGTCCGCGACTTGCGGCGAGGCCGAAGCGCGGGGGCTGCGGCTCCCCGGGTGCCGCTGGCCCCCGCGCGGGTTGTGCCATCGGCTCCAGATGCTGCTCGAATCCTGATGCCGAGGACTAAGGGTGGACTGCTGCTTTTGGGGTATCTTTTTTTTTTTTAAAAAAAAAAAGCCCTGACGTGCCGCTCGGCTAGCCTCGCATGTGCGCTGAACGTCAAGCCGGAGCAGCTCGTCCCGTCCGGGGCTGGAGGGAGCCGGGACGCGGCCCCGGGCGCGCGGGGCTCGCGGCGGCGCGGGCGGGCGCCCGCCCCCTCGCCTCCTGCCGCCCCGTCGCGGAGGGGCCGCGGGCTCCGGCGCGGGGCCGTCCTCTGCCCCCCGAGCGCCGCGCTCCCCGTCCGGGGCCGTCTTGTTTTCGCGTTGCGCAGCGCTACGGAGGGGCTTAGCTGCCAAACACAGGCAATAACGAGCATCGTTACAATTTATTAACTCTATGCCAGAAAGAGCCCCAACTAAAAAACAAATCATTGTTCATTAGGCATTTTCTTGCAAGGCAAATCATAGATTTCTGTTGTCTGATGCTGAATTGCAGCACAGGCAGCAATTACGTGTTGGATGTCCGCAGATGAAAGATGTTTTCGTGTTGCAGATGCCGGTTCACATCCAACTGGGTCAAGAGTGATTTAATTACCGCCTGTGATTTTTCCAGGGTGGCCAAGCTATTGGCGCCGTCAGCTCGGTTTGGAGCGCTGTTTGTGCCCCCCAGGCAGGAGATGGGGCCCCGCTAGAGCCCCCGGCACCCCGGGATTTGCTCCTGCCCCCCAGCCCCGTCTCTTCTAGCGTCCCCAGGAGTCGCGGCTGCGACGAGCCGGAGGAGGCAGCGAGCGTTCGAGCCCCTTCGGCGCCTCCTCCCACCCCCAGCCGCTTCGGAGCGCTGCGCTGCAATATCCTTTTTTCCTGACAAAGGCGAAGAGCTCAGGTTTCCCCAATTAGCTGCCGAGACGTCTGCGCTCGTTTCCGCGGAGCGCTGCGACGAGCAGAGAAGCGGGGCGCCGGGCGCGGGGGCCGCCGGCGGCAGTCCCTCCCCGCGCCCCCGCCGGCTCCTCGTGGCCGGCGCGAGCGGCTGGTTTTGCCTCGTGCAAACGAAGCGATGCAGGTGCGGGGCAGAGCCGCCCCGCGGCCGCTGCGCCCGGCGCTCGCTCGGCTGCGGCAAGCTGCTCGGAGCCGGCCGGCGAAACCTCCCCGCAGCCTTTTGCACGGATGTAGTAGCGCGGGTTTATAGTCGCGCTTTTGCCTGGGCTGGTCTAGCCCTGCTGCTGGGCCAGTCCTGAAAAGCACCCTGCGCTCCATCTGGGAAAGCAGTCGCCTGGCTTGGAGAGCGGCTCGGAGGAGGGGGAGTCCGCGGGCTCTGACCTTGAGCGGTTGCGCCGGGCGCCTTATCGCCGTATGTGATCCCGTCCTCACGTGTCTCCGGCACCCAATATCCCAAAGGTCAGCTGCCGAGAGCGCTTCCTGCCCGCCTTCTCCCGGCTGCTGCTTGCTATCAGATCTCTTTAGCTGTTGATTACCCAGAAAAGAGGTGCCAATTCAATTTTTCTTAATTTTGTTTTATGCATGGAGTCACTTAATTGCCCTTAATAAACAGGGTGATGCTCCGTGGCGCTTCGTCTGCAGTAAAGCCCAACGCATTGATTTAAACAACAGCAAAGACGCAGGTTTATAGCCTAACTGGTGAACAGCAGCCTTGAAGATTTGCTTCATTTGCTGCTCAAACCCTGATCTTAAAAGCTGCAGCACCGGAGCTGAGCGTACCGGAGCTGCGCGCCGCGTCCCCGTTCGCCCTCACCCGCGCGGGCCGGCGGCGCGCGGAGCCGGGCACGGGCCGGAGAGAGCCCGGGGGCCGCGCCGGCACCCCGGGGTGCTGCGGAGGGGGAGCCGGCCGCGCTCGCTCCCTCTCTCGTTCCTGCCGTAATTTGTTGCTTTCCTGCTTTGGGGACTTTTCTGAGAAATCTGACAGGGAGAGCGCAGGGTACAGCTGGCCCGAGAGACGCGCTCGCAGCGCTCGTCTGCCCGGCACGCCTGAGCGGGCCGCTGACTGTAACGCCGGCTGGCAGGGTTAGTTATGGATATCAAGGAAAAAAGAACAGTTGGGAGCGCAAGGGAGCGGCGGGCAAACGGGGAAGGGCGGCAGCGGGCCTCGCAGGAGGAGCCGCGGCGCTTGCCCTCGTCTCGATCCTGCCCTCGTCCCCTCGCTGCCCCGGCTGCTCGTCCCCGGGCGCCCGCGGCTCTCCTCGTCTGGAGGTCGCGGGGGCCCGACGGCTTCGCTGCGCCGCGGCGGCACAGGCTGTGCCCTGGTTTTCCCAGGGTTTCTCTTGCTTTGTTTTCTTCCTCCCCTCCATCTGGTCGCTTTGGGGGATTCTCGGTAACCGCCCAGAATTTCCGCCCCGGTTGGGCTCTGCAGCGGCCGGCTGGGGACTGTGGCCCTGGGGGGGGCCGCAGCGTGCGCACAGGCAGCGCGTCCTGCAGTGCGTGCAGTGTGTGTGTGTGCGCAGTGCACGGGCAGTGCACGCACAGTGTGTGTGCACGGTGCACAAGCAGCGCGTCCTGCAGTGCGTGCAGTGTGTGTGTGTGCACAGTGCACGGGCAGTGCACGCACAGTGTGTGTGCACAGTGCACAAGCAGCGTGTCCTGCAGTGCGTGCAGTGTGTGTGTGTGCACAGTGCACGGGCAGTGCACGCACAGTGTGTGTGCACGGTGCACAAGCAGCGCGTCCTGCAGTGCGTGCAGTGTGTGTGTGTGTGCGCAGTGCACGGGCAGTGCACGCACAGTGTGTGTGCACGGTGCACAAGCAGCGTGTCCTGCAGTACGTGCCCAGTGTGTGTGTGCGCAGTGCACGGGTAGTGCACGCACAGTGTGCGTGCATGGTGCACAGGCAGCACGTGCATGGGTGGTGCATCCCGCAGCACGTACACGCAGCCGGGCAGGTGGGCCCCACAGCTCGCCTCGGGGCAGAGGCCGTGCTCCCGCCGGGGAACCCCACGCCGGAATCGGCTCGCTTCCTTCCGCGGCTGCATGCTCCCCGGCAGCGCTGCGTGCTTAGCGCGAGCTAACGGCTGCGTTCGTTCCTGGGAGCGTTCGTGCCGCGTAGGCAATGACCTGGTGCTCGTCTGTTAATCTGGAGAAAACTTTCCCTTTATAAATCCCCTGGAAATCCCCCATTAACTCACCCCTTCACCAAAGCCCTGCTGTTCAGCTCCTCGTGGATTAATAAGTGCATTGTAATTAATCCCTGATTTTATTGAGTCGGTAACTTCAAATAAAAAATAAATCGATGAGCTATTAACTTTTGCTGGCGGAATTTGCTCTGCCCAGCGCTTCCTCGCGGAGCCTCCTGCACTCCGCACGTTGCTTTCAGATCAGGGATTGAGGGGGACTTTCTTTTTTTTTTTATTACATGTTTATTTTAAGAAACACCCTCAAAACTCGAGCTGCCCTCCCAGAAGCGAGGCGGAGAAGCTTTTGCGCGGCGCCGGGGGGAGCAGCGCAGGCGGCGCGTCCCGCGCGGGACGCCGCAGCCGTGGCCCGCGCCGGCGGGAGCCCGGGCAGCCAGCGGCGGCGGTCCCCGCGCCTCGTGTACGCGGTGGTGCCGCAGAAGTGGGGTTTTTTCCCCAAACCTGGAGGAAAACACCTTGGGTTGCTTCTAAGCACCGTATTTGGTGATCTGGTTGTCCTTAATCTTCGATTCTGCTGATTTTTCTGATTCAGTTTGCTGCCGAGTTGCAACAGCGGCGTTTTGCGGCCACTTAGCTCGGGGATACGTCACACGTGACCTTAATTAGCAGCGGATTAAGAGCGGGGAGCAGGCGAGGGTATTTCGGCTCCGCGGGTAGCGTCAGCTCACGGGTCTGGAGGGGGGAAGCCCGGGGGGGGGAACGGGAACCGCGGTGGGTCGCGATGAGCGTGCGTCGGCTCGCCTGGGAGCAGCCGAGCGCCGCGGCGGCGGCGGTTCCCGCGGCTCCTCTCCGCGCCGCGCACGCTCCCGGAGCAAGGAGGGGAAACAGGGGTTTAAAAATAAAACGGGGAGGGCGGAGGTAGGTAGAAGGGCCGAGCTGAATCAGTGCGAGCGGAGATTTGTGGGTAGCGCAAGGCTGTCACTGCGATTTAGGGTCGGCTGGTTAAACTGTTTTATGTTCCCAGACAGTAAGTCGTAAGCAATATAAAATTTCCCATGAAGAGAAGATCTTCCCCAGCCATGCTTTATGTCATTTTTCTCAGGGTGATCTCTCCTTTTTATAGCGCGATGCTATCGCAGCATGTTTATGCGGAGGGCGAGAGCCGCGTCCCCGTGATTCGAGCAATCGCAGCAGCCGCAGCGCCGGGGGCCGCTTTTCCGCCCGCCGTCTCCGGAGGGGAGCGCGGAGGGCAGCGCCGGCCGGGGCTGCGGGGCACGGGCCCCGCCGCGCAGTCCCCCCGCCGCGGCGGCCGGCGGCTCTCGAGGGCTGCGCCGGCCCCCGGGGAGTAGAAATACTGGAAGGGGAAGGATGAGAATTTTGAGAAGGCAAATTTAAACCGCTTTTTCAAAGCAA
This sequence comes from Rhea pennata, assembly GCF_028389875.1. Lineage (NCBI taxonomy): Eukaryota > Metazoa > Chordata > Aves > Rheiformes > Rheidae > Rhea > Rhea pennata. Next base: position 747,941 of record NC_084688.1, read on the forward strand.
ATCTTTACTAAAACAGGGGGGAATTGATGTTTTAGCACCTTACCCTGCAACAGAAAGGGCCCTTAGGCGCACAGCTCCTGCCGCTGCTTGGAGCCGCGGCTTCGGGAAGGGCAGCGCTGCTCTCCCGGAGCAGCGGGGATTAAAGCAGAACGTCTTTGCCGAGAACCGAGACTGGAGGCAGGGAGACGAGCCCAGGCACCCGTCGCGGTCGAGCTCGGCCGCGTCCCCCGGCGCCTTCCAGCGCCGGCGACCTTCTCCGCAGATAAGCTTCATCCTTAGCTCCCCTAGTTTACTTTGCTCTTTTTATATGAGCAAAGCAGAATTTTTCATCAGGAACGCATTTTTTTTAACTGCTAGCTATTTTTTATTGCTAGGAGGGGGAAAAAAAGAAAAAAAGGATTTTCTGTTTTGCTTTGTTTGCAGGACGAAGCTCGGCTCAGCTCTGGCCGCCGAACGGGTTGGCGCTGCCGGCGCTGCCTGGGCTGCCCGGCTCGGCCCTCGTGCTCGCTCCCCGTTTGCCCGGGGATCACCGGGATGGCGGAGGGCCGATGTATCCGTGCTGCACGCAGCCAGCCAGGGCGGCAGCACCGACGCTGCCTTTGGAGGATCGTTGCTTTCCGGGGCGCTTGGGGCTCCGCCGGCGCCGTGCCCGGTGCGGGGCTGGCTCAGCCGCGGTGCGGGCAGCTCCCCGGGCAGGCGGCCGCTCGTCGCTGGGAGTTGCGCTCTGAAATCTCGGCTCTCGCCTGGCGTCCCGCAGGTCTCGGCATCGGCCGGGTCCCGGGGGACGTGCGCTGCTAGCGCTGCCGTCTTTGCATGGGAACCCCCCCCGGGGGCAAACGTGGCCCTTAAAATATGTTATCTTAATCCCGAGCAAACTCGGGAGCACGAAAGGTCAGCGCCCGGCTTCCTGGCCTGCCGGGGATCAAACACTGGCGTTTTGTTCCACGCCTGAGCCGTTCCGCTTGTGACGGCGGCTCAAATTACAGAGCAGGAGGAAAAACGATACACCTCCCTCAGGTGTATCGGTCCTGATCCTATCTGGCATCTTTCACCCCCAAATTATACCCTAAACCCTCCGGGAACAAAGTCAGCCAGAAAGGGCCCTGCAGGCCTTGCTGAGCTGGGACGGGGGGGCTTCCTGCCCTGCCTCTGTCCCTCGCCCTCCCCTCCCGTAGTTGTGTGGTTTTGCCAGATTCTGCTGGAGTTTGCTGGGCTGCTCCCACCCTGCCGTGGGAAGCCAAGGCTGGAGCCGCCCGTCCCCGTTGCCTCACAGCCAGCAGGAATCTTGGCGCTGACTTCAGTAGGTTTCAGAGTAAACGCTCCATGGCAGCTCCCGCTGTGTGGCATCTGTCTTTGCAAAGTGCCTGAGTAAAATCAGCGACTCTAGGCAGAGCCAGCGTCCGAACAGGGCCCGACAAGCCCGTAGCCGGGTCTGCTGGCACCCGGGAAGGCGGCAGGGTGCGAAGGCGGGATGCGCGCTGGGGCCGAGGAGCGCTGCCGCCGTGCCGGGCGCCGCGCGTTGCTCTTGGCAGCGCGGTGGAGCAGCGCCGCGTTTGCCCCGGCAACGCCGGGGCTCCCGAGCGGTTTCCTCGCGCTGCCCCTGCTCCTCCTCCTCCTCCGTTTCGCTTTGCGCCGTCGCTCGCCTCCGCTGCCAGCGCCTCGCGAGCGGGCTTGCCGCGGCAGGCCGGGCGCTCCTGCGGCCCGCGGTGGTTCCACCGCGCTGGAATGTGAGTGGGGAGCCGGCGGGGCGGGGGGGCCGCGGCAGCGCCGCTCGGTTCGGGCGCCCGGCCGGGAGGCTCCTTCCCGGCCCCGTTTGCCGGAGAAGCCGGTGCCGGGCGCTGCCGCCGCGCGCCCGGGGCCGCCGGGGCGCGGGAGCCGTCTCGTGCCCGCGGGTGTTTTGCACGACGCCGGTGGCGTTTGGGGATCTGTGCCACGAGCGCCCTGCTCCGAGCGTGGCTCCGTGTCCGCCGGGGCCCTCGGAGATGAATCCGGCCTCTTGGCGTTTGCATCTCTTGTTGTTTTGCTCTTAACTGAAAGAGGCGGGTTTCTACCCAAACCTCCGAGCTGGCTGACTTGAGGAAAGGATTTGAATTCCTGCCTGTTCCTCGCTCCCGATCGTCCGCAGGCTGCGCGGCGCCTTGAACAGGCTGCTCTCCTCCCCTCCTTCCTTTTAATCGTTTCTCCCTTTTAAAGACCCCGTGCAGTCAGGCGGCAGCATCACCTTCCCGGGAAGCTGCCGAGGCCAAAGGCTCGGCCCGGAGGCACGCTAATGTTTTCAGGAATGTTCAATTATCTCCTCCTTTGCTGATTAAAATGACGGGGAGGAAAGCAAACCCTGCACTTGGGGGCTTATGCAAAACTCTAATTAGAGGGGATCGCGCGAAGGTCCCGGCGCGGGCGCGTCGCCCGCGGGCGCAGCCGCAGCCGCGCTCGGCGCTCGCCCGCCGGGACCCCCCGCGCGGCGTTTCCGCGGGAGGGGGGCTGGGGGGAGGCGGCGGCCGCGGCTTCCCTCGCCCCTCCGCGCCCCTGGGTCTCGGCGGGGGAGCCGGGGGCGGCGGAGCCCCGGGGGCGGCCGGTTCCCGCGCCGCGGGGCTGCGGGGGGGGCTCGGGGGTGCGAGCCCTCCCTCCCCTCCGCTCAAAGTTTCGCGGCGGGGCCGCCGCGGAGTTTCCTTTGCGGCAGGCCGGGAAGGAGAGCGCGGCCGTGGCGGGGAGGGGGGGGAGGATGCAGGCGGGGGGGACGAGGGGGGCCGCGATCCCCCCCCCCCCCCCCCCCCGTGCCATTGCCATGCTAATGGCTCGGCGGCGCGGGGAGAGGCTCCGGCTGCGCTTCGCCCTCCGCGGCGCTGATTGGGCTGCGGGAGCGCGGCGCTCGCCTCCTCGGGGCGCGGATCAGCCGAGCATTAAGCTTTTAATTGAGGTGTAAGTGCATCAGCCCCGGCGCGGGGGCCTCGGCTGCCGCGGCGGCTCCGGAGCAGGCGGCTGTGCGCGAGCCGGGCGCCCGCCGGAGGGAGAAACCGGCGGCGCGGGGACGAGGCGGCCGCGTCCAACATGCTCCTCGGTAAGCGAGCGAACCGACGGCGACTCGGCCTCGGCGCCGGCGCCGCGTGCGGCTCCGGACGAGCCCCCGGCGCGAAGGGCGTTTGCGGAGCGGGTTCTCCCGGCGCGAGCGCGGCCGGTCGCGGCCGGAGCCCCGGGTCGCGGCCGGAGCCCCGGGTCGCGGCCGGCTTGGCGGTGGCGACGGCGCCCGAGCGCGGCCGGGGCTGGCCCCGCGGCGCTGCCGGCAGCGTCCCTTCGGGAGGCTGCTGCCAGGGGCGTTCGCGGAGTTCCTTGAGCTGGGAAATTTGAAATAAATCAAGGTGCAAGTTGTTCTTTTTCTTAAAAAAAAAAAAAAGAAAAAGAAACAACAGGAAATCTGGTTGCCTCTTAATTTGTGGGTGGCTCTGCTAAGGCTCCGGAGAGAAGGGTATCTTCTTCCCCTTTGCAATTTTGGCCAAAGACTTGGCTCTCGATATTGGGAAAGCATTGATGTGGGCTATTTTCTGCCCGGAGGGAGCTGCAAAGGGCACAGTGTTGAAGGAGTCCGGGCTGGGGAAGGGCTGGCTGCTCGCGTGCACGCAGACGCCGGTGCACCTGCGGGGTCCCCTCTGCACCCTGTCCTGCACCCACGCTCAATTGCCAGCGCTCGGTTTTCCCCTTTCCAAGCAAAGCAGATCCTTATTGCTTTTTCTATTTCCGTCCTGCTGGAAAGCCCGTGTAAAGAGCTGCTCTTTTGCTTTGAATTGACTCAGCCTTGTCTCGTACACCCACAAAACGGTCCCTCCCCTGCCCGACCGCGCACGCAGCCTGCTTCCTCGGCTCCCAGCCTCCTAATCCTAATTACTTATGGGATTCAAGCTGAGTTTGATTCACTGCATCTTATTGATTTTTTCCCAGGGCTGCAAAGAGAGAAAGAAACAGGTTGCACGCTGACATGGCTATATTTTGTCCTTGCTTTTCATTTGGGGGTCGGCTTTGACTTGTGTGCCTCCTCCGGCTCTGTTTTGCCTGCTGCACCCACCACGTAAACGGTTCATGCTTTTCATGTGAAATGAGGTTAGGTGGGGAGAGGCGAGGCGGCAGGCAGCGCCTTTGAAGAAAACGCAGTTGAAAAGCTTGCAGGGCTCCGCGTTGCTGTTGGTTTTCTGTTGTTCCTTGGCTCTCCGAGGCTCACCGAGTTGAGCTGCAGCAGCAAATGAAGTGTAACGCTTGCTCTCGGACCCATTTCAGGCACAGATTTGGGGCTGGCAATTTTGGTGCTTTTATTATTGTCAGCGTTAACTTTCCCCCACGCTGTTACAGGAATGGCACGGCTTTGCGGGAGACATTCGAGAACAGCTTTTCGTGTGATGTCTGTGCCTTTCCCTAATGCCGGCAAACACAAACAAGGAGCGCTGGGCACGGCCGTGCGGGGCTGCTGCTGTTTGCATGCATGCATGCATGCACACGTACGCACACATACGTGCACGTATGTGCGTGCTCCTAGGCGCCTGTGTGCACACGTCTGCGTGTTGTAACGTATTGCAGGCGCCTGCTTGCTAATATCCAGTTTTGCGAGAGCAGCAGGTCCAGGGAAATCACGGCTGTTACTAACCTGGCATCTGCCAAGGGTTGTCTGCGGTACCTTTATTTCCTAGCTCCAGCCTTGCTTGTCAGCTGTCCTTCATATACCGCTTTAATTTTTCTAATAATTTGAAACATAATCTTTTCTCCGCGAGCTGTGTCCCTGGAACATGTAACAGCAGTGCTCCAGATAGTTATCTACAATACTTGTCAGGCAAAGTGAGTTAAAAAAATAAAAATAAAGCATAGCTTGCTTTTAGCCATGTAGTTTCAGATATATAAGAAATGTTGTAAAGCCACTAATACTTTAATTTTAAGCTTCAAAATGCAGCATAGACATAAATAGATGCATTTCTGTGTGTGTATGCGCAGATACAAATGCAAACCGTGCCCGCAGTCAGAGCAGGATACTTTGTCCTACGTTACTCTTTCTCGGTCTCTTTTCTTTCTGCTTTGCCTCTGTGGAGGTTTCAGACTCCCATCTCAAATAGCAAAGCAGTGAGAATAAATTCGTTGCCAGCAATCTCTCTCGAAATCTCGCCGTTGTGTAGTGTTGCATCCGTGCAGGAGTTTAATGGCATTCCTGGTGCCGACTGCGCTGGGGAGCCGCGAGTTTCCGAGGAAAGCCTGGGGCTGACGCTGGGCTCAGGAGAGCGTTTGCTGCTGCAAAGCGTATCTGCGTTTTGGTTGCTCCCTGGCAAGTGTCTGATGTCTTCTTATTTTCCCCTTATGTTTTAAATGCCTCACCAGGAAAAAGAGTGAAAACACCACAATGTCCCAAACAGCAAAATGTTCAGAATAAAGAAATGTTATTTTCATAAGATGTTGTAGCACCACAGGACCTGTCCTTAACACCGTTATCAGCCTGGATGCAAGCGGTCCTTATTAGCCCCATGTGACTGCTAGCACCAAGGTTATAAACACAAAACCCTCGAAATTCCTTCCTGGTGCACAAGTGCCTAGTTGAGATTTAAACAAGGATTTTGTATCCCTTGTTTTTTGTTGGCATTGTCGAAATGTCGCACTTTACCGACGCGGAGCAGCGAGGGCCGCGGGTTGGTCCCGCCTGCTCCTGGGGCTGGAGGCGGCCGGGCGGCCGCGGGCGGGAGCCGTGGTGGTCCGGGGCCGGGGGCAGCCGGGGCCAAGGGCGCCGCAGAGCCCCCGCCGCCTCCTTCCTGTCCTAGCTCGACCGCTGGGTTCGGCTCTGCGGCGCCTTCCTCAGCGGCACGGTGGAACTTGGCTGTTTCTGAGGCTGTTCGGGGGGACTTTTCCTGTAAACGCAGCCGTTGCGTTTGGTCCAAGGGGGCTTGCTCTTGGAAATGGCCTGGGGGAAACATCTGTTCACCGATTCCAGGCATCAGGCGCACCCCGGGGAGGCTCGGGGGAGGCTGTCGAGCTGGCATCCCTCCGACAGCCTCCCCGGGGGTATTTTTAGACCAAGCAGCCACCTAATCCCGACCTCCCGTGTGATGTGGGCTCACAGTTTCGCTGTTTCCTTTGTCAAGACAGGAATATAATTTACAGCAATATTTTTTAACCATTCTTAGTTACCCCCCCACCTTGCTGGAGTGACAGATTGCTACCCGTATTTCAAGGAGACGTGGCCTTTCCCGGAGGCTCTGCGCGCGCGATGCTCCCGGGAGCCTGCCGGCGGCTGCCGGGCCGGGACCCGCTCCCGGCCGGCCCCTCCGAGCGCCCCTCCGGCACCGCGGCCGGTGCTCGCCGCGGGGGCCTGGGGTTCACCAGCTCGGAGCCTTCTCCTGCGCCCTGAGCGCTGAGGGACGTCGGGACGAGCAGGTTGGCTGTGCCCCTCCATGGCTCCGTTGGCACGGTCTGGGTAGGAGCGGTGGAAACGGCACCAAAATACTAGCAGTAGGGAGAAAAAAAAAAAAACACTCATTAAAAATAATGACAGATGTGTGTCCGCTTCCAAACATCGAGTATGACCAGCCTGGCTTCAGGGCAGGCGCAGGGCAGAGCCGCGTGCTCCTGCAGCAGCGTCGCGAGCCTGCGGCCGGGGGGGCGAAGGGCCCTGGCCTTTGGAAGAGGGGGGGAGGGCGGGGGCAAAGGGAAAAACGCGATGGTTTGGGGTTCGGAAGCGGCCTGTGCTCCCCGGCCCTCGCGGCACCAGGCTGCGACCCTGCGTCCTGCCCGTTCCCGGGCTCTTTGCAGCCGGCGCTGGGGCTTTTCCCCCGTGGGCACCCCCCGTGGGCACCCCCGTGGGCGTCCATCGCTTCTCGGCCCGCCGTCCCCGGGGCCGCGGGCGGCGTGGGGCTGCCCTGCTCCGGGAGCCCCTTAGCTTGCTGCAGCCCGGATAGCTCCCCGGGGCGGTGCCGGAGCAGCCCTCGGAGCGTCTTTGCTGCCTTGTCCCTTCTGCCCATCGCTCTCTAGCCGTGATGAGCTGGACTCAGCTGTGATTTTTCTGATTTGTGATTTTTTTAAATGATGCTCAGGATGAAGGCTGAGCCCAGGGGCCGCAGGGAGACTCTGCTGGGGGGGGGGGCACCACACAATGCCCATTTCCAGCTAATTTGCTGGCACCAGCGTGGCGCTGAGCTTTGCCGTGGTAAGGGCCTGAGATGGGGCTTCGGGGGGCAAGAAAAGGGGATGCAGCTGCCCTGGGCCAGCGGCCTTGGGAACGCGGCAGCGCTTCCTACCCGCTCGGAGAGCACGAGTCGCCCCCGGGGAGCAGAGTGCGGTTTAAAACCTTAGTGCATAGAAGAGAAAATCTCATGAAATACGTTTGGGCTCAAGGACTTAATATCTTTCTGGGCAGTACAGTCAGGTTTTCAAGCTCTTCCATTCAACTTTCTTATGGCTGCAAAGAAAATAGGGGAAAACCGGTCCCGGGGCTGTGTGGCGAGCGGAGCTCGGCTCCCCGCCGGCCGCGCCGTCGTCTCCGGGCGCCTTTGCTCCTCGAGGGCTGTGCGTGCGGACGGGGCCGCGGCTCGGGGCTGTGGCGGGCGCCGCCGTGCCGCGGGGACGGCGAGCGTGCTTGTGCAGCTGGGTCATCTGCCCGCAGGGCTCGCGAGGCGAGTCGTGGAGGGAAAAGATAGCAATGATTAAATCTGATCGAGACCTTTGCTGCTGCTGAGGAGCAAGCGGGAATGTTTCCCTTTGCGTTCCTTTAGAAAGCCTCTGACGTGCTGCAGGGAAGCAAGGGCGGCAGTGCTTGCAAGGGTCAGGGACGTCCTGCAAACGCCATCCAAAAACCCTGGTAAAAGCGGTGCTTCCAAGAGAAGCATCAACGTACGCAGAGCTGCCTGTCGCGCACCGGCTTCCCCCGTGCCCTGCGCCAGGGCCCTGCCGAGCTCGCTGTGCCGGGTCGAGCCGCGGTGCCCGAGCCCTGCTGCTTGCAGGCTGCGGTGCAAGCAACGCGGGTTTTGCCTGATGCACACTCATTTTCCAGCTTTCTCGTGGGCCTCAGCTCACCTCTCCGCTCTCTGAATGAGCAAAACGCCCGCGTGGTTCTGGCCTCGTCCGTGCACGGACGGGGATGCTGCTGGCTTGGCGGCTTTTTGTAGATCTCAGCAGTGACTTTTGCACTGACTTGCCGCCCGGGAGGTTGGGGAGCGGCGCGGCGCCCCGGGCCGGGACCGCGTCCGCTCGCGGGGCCGCTGCGAGGCAGAGCCGAGCCGCTCGCTTGCGAACCCTGCGGGAGTGCGCGCCGCCAGAGCGGAGCCTGCCCTCGGCGTCCTGGGAGCGCGGGGAGCTTCGCTTGGCCCCGCAGCCCCGGCAGCCGTCCGAGTCCTCCCCGCGGAGGTTCCCCGGCCCCGTCTCCCGGTTTGCTCCCGCGAGGCCCTGCGACCTGCCGGCGCGTCCTGGCGAAGGGCTGACGTCGGAGTCGAAGCAGCTCGTAAGCGATTACGGAGGAGCTTACGGGGAGGGGGGACCCTCACCGCACAGCAAAACCGCACAGCAAAACCGCAGCGCGATTAGCAGCCCCCCCCCGGCTCAGCGCCGGCGGCTGCCCGGTGACCCGGCACCCGGCTGCTGCCTTTCATCCGCCGCCACCGCCGATGCTTATCTGCCGCCCCGGCGTCCCCCTGGGCCGCTGCGGCCGCGGCTCTGCCCTCCTCCTCCTCCTCCTCCTCGGGGCCTTCCTCGGCCCCTGGGCCCCGCATGAGAGTGCCTGCCCCCCCCCCCCCACTGATGACCTTCGAAGTCCTGCTCCGAGAGCTGCAAAACGGAGGCTGGGAAGGGCTCGTGCCACAAAACTCATTAAAAGCACTAAGTCCTTTTCCTCGCTTGCATTAGCACGACAATAAATAGTGCATATTTTTGCCCTTGAAATCCCCGGTCTCTGGTTTCATCGAGCTCCTGTTCGCCTTAGCGCGAGCTCGGGGAGCCAGGCAGGAACGTCCTGAGCCCGAAAAGGAGCCTCTTGCCCCAGGAGAGAGGAACGCGCGCCGCCGGCCGCGCGCCGGTGCGGAGCGGCCGCCCGGTGCCGCGCGGCGGCAGCGTCCGCGGGACGAGGCCGGTCCCGTCGCGGCGCTGCGCGCTCGGCCGCGGGCCGGGCGCCGGCTCTGCTCCGGCCTCTCCGCGCCCTGCGCTTTGGGGCAGAAGCCTTGCAGCGGCTGGGCCGGGGGGGGAGCGCGCGACGCTTTGGCGGGGCGCCGCTCGCCGCCCTCCCCGCGGACCGGCGCCCGCGCCCGCCGCCGCCGCCGCCCGGCCTTTCCCCTCCCCGGCCGCCGCTAGTGGCCACTGCCGCCGCCGGCTGCCGGGAGCATCCGCGGAGCCAGACAGTCGGCGCAGCAAGATGGCTGCTCCGGCGCTCCCGTGAGCGCGCGGGGCGCCCGCCGCAGGCTTTGTCCCCGCGCCGGCCTCGCCGCCGCCGGCGCCCGCCCGCGGGGGGCTGCGGCGCCCCGGCCCCGCGCGCCCCGGCCCCGCGCGCCCGGGGCCGGGGCCGTTCGCAGCGCTGCTTTATGAAAGAGAATATTTTTTCTTTTTTTTGGCTTTGTTTCATTTGGCTGCTTGCTTTTTTTTTTTTTTTTTTGGTAATTTGATCTTTTCCTATCAAAAAAAAAAAAAATATCTGGGAAGTGTGCAAGCCCCTCAGCCCCGAGCTGATGGCAGCGCTGAAGCGGTAGGTATGTGCAGCGGGAGGGAGGCGCGCGGGGCCGAGCGCGCCGCGCCGGGGGCTGCGTGCCGCGCCGCTCCGAGCGCTCGCGGAGCCTTTCCCGGGGATGGAGCCGGGCGGGCGTTGGAGCGACCCGTGCTCTGGGCTGTCGGGCTCGTTCACGTTGCACATCAGGGAGACGCTCGTTGTCTTCAGAAATAAACGCTGCCCAAACTTCCTCGCAGGCAGCGCTGCCGCCGGGGCTGAGCGCGCTCCCGCGCCGCGCCGAGCAGACCGGGCACGGCGTCGCGGCCGCTGCCGAGCTGTTTGCCCCGCTCCCGGGGCGGACGCGGCCGGGCGACGCTCCTGCAGCTGGGAGCGAGCGGGAGACCCGCTCCGCGGCCGGGGGACGGGACGGGACGGGACGGGACGGGACGGGTCGGCCCCTCGCCCGGTGCCGCAGCGGAGCCCGCCGGCTCCCGCGCCCGGCAGACTAACGGCTCTTTTTTTCTTTCCAAGGCTTTTCGATGGAGCGAGTCCCCCGACGCTGCCGTAGGTGGGAAGGGCCGCGGGGCTGGCAGGTGGCAGGGCACGGCGCAGGGCGGGGGGGAGCCGCTCGGCCCCCGGACGGCACGGCACGGCACGGCACGGCGCGGCACGGGGAGCGGCCTCGGGAGAGGCGCTGGGATGCCGGTGCCGCGCGGGGCGCGCTCCCCCGGGGACGCCCGGCAGGCGCTGGGCCCTCGGAGGAAGCGCTCGCCCAGACGCGCCCCGGCGGGGGCCCTTGCACGGCGGCCCCATCGCGGTTCCCGGGGCGCTGCTCCGTCCCGAGGCTCCGGGCTGCGGAGGAGCCGCAGCCGTGCCGGCATCCCCGGTTGGGGCGCGGAGCCCTGCGTCTCGCTGGTCGCCCCGTGGCGAGGAGGTGCTGCCTCCAGGTGCTTTGCTCCTGCAAGCAAACACACAGTTGCGCTGAAGAGAGTAAAAGCACCACGGGAGGGAATCCACACTCCTGCTGCAAGCCCCAAACTCTGTGTTCCCTGCGGTCCGGAAGAGAGCTTCCATCTGGGCTGGAGTTTCTCTTCGCTTCCTGGAAACGTGTAACGCTGGCTGGTCGGAGCGAAGCTTTGGAGTAGCACAATCCTCATCCGGCCTCTCTGGTGCGCCTGGGACAGCGCCCGGAGACGCCCGTGCCTCTGGGTTGGGGCTGCCCCCTCGGAGCACTGATCGGTGCCGGGGGCGGCGCGGGGCAGGGCCCCTCGGCTCGGTGCCCCGCGTCCCGCGCCGTCGCTGTCCCGGCTCTCCGTGGCGCTCGGCGGCCGAGCAGCCCTGCCTCGGCTTGCCCGGCACGTCGGGGCTCCCCCCGCCCCGGTCTGGGATGCTCCTGGGTCTTCCCAGCCCGGATGAACGAGCTGCGAGCACGGTCGGGGCTGCGCTCGGCGTGCCCGCGGTGCCCCCGGGCGCGCCGTGCCGCGGGGCGCCGAGCCCGCCTGGGGAGCCGCCGGCCCCCGGGAGCAGATCCCTGCGGCTCCAGGAGTCGGCGTGCTGCTCCGACTCCGCAGTCATGAGGTTTTCTGTTTCTTCATGATGATCGTGCAACAGCTTCCGTTCTTGGGGGCTTTGTTCTTCTCAAATCCCGAATCCCTTGTGCGTTTCTCAGTGAGTTACACTGAGAATTTCCTGTCTTGCATTGGTGACTTGCTGCTGAATATCCATTTTTTTCTTTTCCTCCCTTCTCGGTTCTTCCTCTCTTTGCCCCCTCTGTACTGAGTGCCTCCCATCGCCTTTCTCAAGATGAAGCTTGTTTTTTTCGATCCAGTTCATGGAAGAATGCAAGGATCGAGCTAAGTGGGGCTTAAGTGTATGCATGGAGTTAAGCAGGTGCTTAAATACTTCAGCTAACTGGTTTAAATATGCGCTTTGTAGTCTCAGAGCTTCAACAGATGTTCTGGAAAGTCCTGGCTTTCCCTCTTCCTTCCTGGAGGGTTTCTGGAAGCGGCTCTCGGGCGCTTCCATGCTGGACTTGCCACAGTTCTGGAAAAGGTGGTTGGCCAAAGCAGGTGCTCGGTGTCTGCGCCCCATGGTTGTTGTGGTCATGGGTAGTTGCCACCTTCCAGATGGAGATGAACCTGGGATCTGCTGGCAGAGCTCAGTGTGCAAGTTCTCCTTCAACTTCTTCACTTGCAGTAGTTGAATTTCGGGTTGTAGGTCTCTGCCAGCCCGGCTGGTTTTGATTGAAGCAGGAGGGAAGCGGGGGTGCGGAGCAGCTTTTCTGGGAGATCAGAAGAGCCTCTGACATCCAACAGGAATGATACGAGTCTGGGCCAGGCTGGTGGGCGGTAGCTGTGTTGACTAGCACGTGCTTTGCGGAGGGCACTGTCTGTGCCTTTGTGAAGCCGGCCGAGGTGCAGCAATTTCCTGAGATAAGGGCGAGCAAGGAAATAATGACAACACACACCTGCATGCGCACACGAACCCCAGCCATGTGGTCTAGAGCCGGTCCTTGGCCACACTCAGCTCAAGACCTCTGGGCACTAGCCGTGCACAGCAGTGAGTGCGGCGCTCTCGGCATTAGTGGAAAGAGACCCAAGTGCAATGCGAGAACCTGCCTTTGGCCTCCTTTCAAGGTGCTCCAAGCCCAGACGTGTCCCACTAGCTAGAACAAGGTTTCTAGACAGACATACGGGAGTCTGGGGCCTGCCTCACCCCAGCGAGTCTGGGAGTGATGAGTGAGCCTCTGCAATGCGGAGCATTGGCTGTCCCTGGCTGTTCGGAGAATCAAGTGTTTTCTCCTCGTGAGGCTAAACACTCTGATTTTCAGATGTTTTGTCAAAAAACAGTTTTGGACCTTCCATATCTTCCGAACATCAGCTGCAGCCTGAAGGTTTGGTCTGATTGGAAGTGAATTTAGACAACCCTGTAATTTAAGAGAAGGGCCATGTGTGCATGTTAATCCCAGCACTGGTATCTGGAGCTGCTGAGGACAGCAAAAGAGGAGCTCAGTGGGAGGTCCTCCCCCAGCGCTGGGGCTGCTGCACAGTCCTGCCTCGTCTGAGCACTCCTGCCACCATCGTGTCGTCGTTAGCCTGCAAGAATAAAAATATCAGCAAAGACTAAGGTTTGCGAGGGCCCTAATCCCTCTCCCCTTGTGTCTCTTTCATCTCCAGTCGAACCAGGAAAGTGGTAATAGACCTTCCTTACTAAATTAAATGTAGAGGCTGATCCTCCAAGGAGAGTTTCAGTTCAACTGTAGTGTTTGATTTCCCAGCCACAGCAGTATGGTGCCTCCAGGGAAAAAGCCAGCTGGGGAAACTTCCAATTCCAATAAAAAGTGTAAGCGCTATTTCAATGAGCACTGGAAGGAAGAATTTACCTGGCTGGAGTTTGACTATGAGAGGAAACTCATGTTTTGCATAGAGTGTCGCCAGGCGCTGGTGAAGAACAAGCACGGTAAAGCGGAGAACGCCTTTACCGTGGGCACGGACAACTTCCAGCGCCATGCCCTGCTGCGGCACGTCACCTCCGGCGCTCACCGCCAGGCGCTGGCGGTGAACCGGGAGCAGCTGGCCTTCGAGGCGCGCGTCCATAGCCATCCAGAGCTGCGCTCGGTCATCAAAGTGGAGGTGAACCCCGCCAAGGTCGCCATCCTCACCACCGTGTACTGGATGGCCAAGGAGGAGATCCCGGACGAGAAGTGCTCCTCCCTGCTCGAGTTCCAGAAGTTCAACCTGTGCCAGGCGCTGCTGACCTCCGAGCACAGCGAATACTACCACCCCAGCAGCGTCAGAGAGATGCAGGTGCGTATGCGGAGGGGGGCTCTGCCTTGCCGGTCTCCGCGGCCTCGCCGCCCCGCTAACCCGCTGGGCGAAGCGGCGTCTAGGCACGCGCGGGAGCCCGGGCTGGAGGGACTCGGTGCTTTGCAGCACCGTCGCTTTGTCTTGCGTCAGGCGTCATCAGCGCGTGCTCTGGGGCTTTCCTGGCAGCTGCCTGGGCCAGGAGGAGCCCCCCGGGCTCGGCCCCCTCCGCGGGCGGCAGGCGCCCGCCCTGCCCGCGCGGGGAGCCCCGAGCCCCGTGCGTCGGGCGGAGCTCGCGGCCGGACCTCGATGCTGCTCCTCGGACGGACAAGTGCGTCCTGTGCGGCTACAGCACCTCTTCGGGGACCGGCTCCAGGGGACCCGGCCGCGCCGATCCCGCCCGCGGCGCCGGCGATTCGCCCGCTGTTTTCAGCAGAGGCTGATGGCAGCTTTCGCCGGAGGGAAGCCGCGTTTATCTTACAAACCCGGAGCACTGAGGGTTGGAGGCGGCGCCGCGGTCCGGCGCCGGCAGCCTCGTGCTCGCGGCCGGGAGCCCTGGGCTCCCTCCACCCGCTGTCCGAGCGCAACAGGCTTCGCGGCAGCTTAGTGGCGAATATTTGAAGGATAAAAGCTCAAGAGTTCAATTAGCCCCCGAGTGCTGTGGGTTTTTCCTCTTTTGCCTTAAACGGAGCGATCAGAAAGATCAAGTAGCCAGAGAGTTTAGAAAGGATTTTCTTAATTTTACCAATGCTTCATGCCTGTTAAAATCAAATTAATTTTTTAGTGAATCTTGGCTGTTTGCCAGTCATTTTAGATATATAAAGAGCCTTATTTTACTGCAGATAGACTAAATCCATTAATTAGATTTCTCTGCCTGGAGTGCTACTTGCAGCATTTGCACACACGAAGGAAGTTTTCCGTTCAAACCAGGGGCATTTTAATGAGACGGGTGAAATGAAGTAAAGCAGAAAGATGCCATGACGTCCTCTTGCTGCTCCTACCTATGCTTTGTTTTTAAAACGTGAAAGTAATTAATGAAATTATAACTTAAGGAGGAAGTTTGGGGTCTCCTAATCAGCTCCTGGCACAGACCGAGTCTCAGGAGCCCCTGTGCAAAGGGGGAAGGAGAGGTTCAGTTCTGCTCAGGAAATACCTGCAGGCTGTTGAGGGTGTTCAAGCCTTGCTCAAGCCCGTGGCATTTAGCTGTGCTTTGTGCTGGTGCAGATTTTGGTGCTTTCCTGAGCCAGAACCTTACCCTGATGATTTGGATGCAGGCGAGGAAAAAGAGGAGGGAATACATTAACGTCCAGGAGGGAGCTGACGTGTGCATACGCCTTTTGGGGTGTTACGGGGCCAAAGTTACTTCTGAGATCTGTGGCCACAACTCTAGTATAAAATGCCCTTGCTGTACTACTCAGCACCTGTGGTAGTTTTCAGTATTACACTCTGCACTTCGATGGAATAGATGGAAAAATGAGACCCAGCAAGTTCTCAACTGATGTGGTAGGACATGGAAGCATATAATGCTTTTAAATAAGGTCCACACAGATACCGTCCTTAGCTCTTTTCCCGTGAATGTGGGCACGCTGTAGTCCAGTTCAAACAGCAGTGACCGTGGGCTTGCTGCGTATTTTAAGCTACAACTTGGGGAAGCGTTTTGACTCGCAAAAGGGTGCTAGAACGTGTTTAATTTTAGGTATATGTTCGAAAATCCAGTTCAAAAATGCCTGTGTCCCGCTGACTTTCCCCAGCTCCTAAGAAGCATCAGGAATAGAAAGCAGAATTTGTAGAATCCGTTTTTGAGGGCAATTCACGTGCGCTTGAAGCTAAGCTCCTTCGGCTGCTGGGGGATCTTTGCTCCTACGTCAGCGAGTGGCTTTCTAGGACGGGAGCAAAAGCGGCTTCTCCTGCTCCGCGCGACTCGCCGCTTCGCGGAGCTCGCGAGAGCTCCCGTCGCGCGCCGCTTGCCTTCGGGGAGCTCCGAGCGCCCTGCGCCTCCGGCGTGGATCTGAAGTTCACTTGTGTTTCTCTTTCCCTCCCCTGCCCGCCTTCTTTAACTGGCCCAGGCAGCGATCGCCAAAGTCCTGCGCAACGAGGACAGGCGCAGGATAAAGGCCTCGCCGTTCGTTGGGCTGGTGGTGGACGAGACGGTGGACGTCATGGAGCACCGCAGCCTGGCCATGTTCACCACCACCGTCTCCCCCTGCAGCGGGCAGACCTCGGCCACCTTCCTAGGGAGCTTCGAGCTGCCCGCCAGCGAGGCCTCCACGGTGGCGGGCAAGGTGGGCGAGGTGATGCGCTCCTTCGGCATCCCCACCATGAAGATCACCTGGCTCAGCGCCGACGGCGCCTCGCTGGGGGCCGAGCGGCTGAGCGGGGTGGGGACCGCGCTGACGTCCCTCTGCCCGCTCCTCACGGAGGTGCACTGCCTGTCCCACGGGAGCTCCCTGCTGCCGGCCGAGAGCGTCGTCACCGTTGAGTACCTCCAGAAATACGAGACTACAGTGGATGCCGTGTACAGGCTCTACTCCCGCTTCAAAGGGGAAAGCAACAGCCTGCAGGAGCTGCGGAGCGTCCTGGACCTCTGCGAGATAGACCTCGAGAGCCCCAAGACCATCCACTGGACTTCTATTTTCCCAGCTGTGGAAGCCATCGATGCCTCGTGGCCCACGCTGGTGCTGCTGCTGGAGAGCGAGGCGGAGCGGTCGCCCGTGGCGCTCAGCCTCTGCGAAGAGCTCAAGAAGTTCCAGTTTGTGGCATTCACCAAGATCCTCCTGGACGTCCTCCCCATCTTCCAGAAACTCAGCCGCTTCTTCCAGATTGAGGACTTTGACCTCTCCATCCTCAAGCCCATCGTCTCTGCCACGGCCACCACCCTGCAGGCCCAGAAGAGCGCCAGCGGGCAAAACCTCCAGGAGTTCCTCAACGAGATGAACGAGCACCCGCTGGATGACCGGGAGGGCGAGAGCCGGCTCTACTACAAAGGTGTGGAGCTGGCCAACTGCTCCGAGGTGCATCTGAAACACTTTGAGCACCTGAAGGAGAGCTACCTGGAGAGCGTGCGGGGCAACCTGCTGGACAGGTTCCCCAGCAGCGTCCTGGAGGCCATCAGCTCCTTCTCAGCTATCTTTAACCCCAAGTGCTACCCCCAGTCTCTGGAGGACATTGGCAGCTATGGGGTCAGCGAGCTGAACTTCCTCCTGCAGGCGTACTCGCGGGTGGTGGTGAGCGAGAGGGCCATCAGCGACTTCCCCCTCTTCAAGCGCATCGTCTTCAGCCTCAGCCAGCTGTCCTTCAAGGACCTCTGCGTCAAACTGGTGTACAGCAACTCCGAGATGCACGAGCTCTTCCCGGACTTCGCCGTCCTCGCGGCCATCGCCCTGGCCTTGCCGCTGGGCTCCGTCCTGGCCGAGAAGATCAGCCGGGGCCGGGAGCTCCTGAAGCGCGGGCGGTCGCGCTGCGCCAGGGACGAGGGGCTGTCCGACCTCATGAAGATCGCCATCGACGGGCCGGCCATCAGCGAGTTTGACTTTGCGCTGGCCGTCGAGTACTACGAGAGCATGCGGGAGTCCAGCTTCCTCGTGGCGCAGGTGAAGTGAGCGGCGGCGCGGGCAGGCGGACGCGGCGGCGCGGGCGGCCGAGCCCGGCCGGCTCGGCGCCGGGAAGAGGGAGCGGGATCCTTTCGCCCAGCCGCGTCAGCCCCGCTCGCTGCCCCCCGAGAGGCGCCGGCGCCGGCCGGGTTCGAAGCCTCTGCGGAGGCTTCCTGGGGGCTTCAACCACCTTCTTCCGTTCCAAGTTGTGACGAGCTTTTCCTGGGGGAGATGAAAGCAAATCTTCTCACGAACTCGGATGTAACATTGCCTTTGCACAATGACACCCAGCAGCTTTTACTTAATACCCTGCAAAAATCTCTGGTTTTTATTATCCTGGAGCCTCGAAGGAACGCAGAGAAGGCAGCCTATCTTCCTAGCTCTGTGGCAAATCCAAAAATGCCTGGCAGTGTCTTGTTGATATTCTTGCACACAGCACAAAATATTTTTGGCATTGGATCCAAGTCATGATCATTTCAAAAGCGAGTCATTTAGAGAATGATATTGTAATCATCAAGGAAATGGTAACTTTTAAATGCATCATTGTGTATATATTTGTATGTACATATATAAATATATATATAAATATATATATATAAAAAGATCTATCTTAACTTTGCTAGTGTTTAAAGTACAAAGATATTTAAAAGGACTTTTTTTTTTTTTTTTGCAATGACAGAATAAATTATAAACAGGGGTCCAAAAAAGAAAAAAAAAGTGAACTGCTTGTCTTTTCAGAGTAGCATCATGTACCTAAGTTCCCTTTGCAGCGTAAGCTCTCTGCATCTTGCAGCCAAAGGAAGTCTTCTGACACGGACTCCTGGGGCGAGCTGGAGTTCCCTTTGGTTGAGGAGCGTTTTCTCTCCTTTTTCGCTCTCAGACGTTCCCTCCCGTGGGCGGGCGAGGCGGCGGGCGGGCAGGGGCCGGGGGGCGCGGGGCTGCTCTCCCCGGCCCGGGCGGACCCTCCTCCCGCTTTCACTTTGCAATAAAGTCGAAACGCGAGGCCGAGGCGCCGCGTCGTTCTCGCGCGCCGGCGGCCGGCAGAGCCTGTCCCCGCGCACAGGCGCCGGCGTCCCACCGGCACGTCGGGCGCCGCCGGGGCTCTCCCGGGCAGGAGCCCCCGGCCCGGCGCCGCGGCCCCGCCGCCGGCTTAGTTCTCCTCTGGTCGCGGAGGTGCCTAGCCGAGACCGTCCGGCTCCGGCCCCGGGTAAGTCGGCCCCGTCCGGCGGACGCGGCGTCCGCGCGCCGCAGACCTCGACCCGAACGCCGGCGCCGGGGCTGCGCCGCCGCGAGAGCAAACCCTGCCCGCGGCCGCCCCGGAGGAGCCCCGGCAGGAGCGGCGCGGAGGTCGCGTCCTTCGCCCCGCGGCTCCGCTCCTGCCAAAGCAAATCCCCTTAACTGGGTGTCTAATTAATGCCTAAAAATACGGCGGGCAGCTGCCGCCGGAATCCGGCCCGCGGCGAAGGCGGGGAAGGGGCAGCGGCGCGGGAGCAGCGGCGCCGCGGCGTAACCTTGGCCAAGGTGCCCGAAGCGCGCCGGCGAGCCGACCGGCGCCCGGTCCTTTCTTTTCTCCACTTTTTTTTCTTTCCTTCCTTCCCGCGGCGGCGGGGCCGCGTCCGCTCCGGGCGCTGTCGCTGCCGGGAGTCGCGGAGCAGCAAGCTCCGCTCGCCTGCTGCCGGCGGGGCCGGGGCTCCCGCGCGCCGCGGAGCGCCTCGGCGCGAGCTCCGGCGCGGACCCTGAGGCCGGGGACGCCCGGGGAGGCTGGCGGGGAGGCGAGGGGACGCGCTCGCCGCCCGCCCGGCCCCGCCGGAGCCGTTCCGCACCCCGGAGGGTTAATCGTGTGGCGCTCGCCCAATTTTTTTGCTCCGTTTTGCTGCCTTCCTCCTCCCCGCTGCTGCTAGCTTATTTATTTATTTTTAAACCATTTCGCAGATTTCCCTCCTGGGTGACTTTGGAATTAATTCGATCAATGCACGCCTGATGAAGCAAAATGTAATTTTTACCCTGGAGTCAGGAGTGACTCAGGGATAGCTCCTCGGAAGATACAGAATCGGCTGTGTGCGTTCTCCCAGAAAGAGGTCATTTTTGCCTGGAGGGGCCCCGCGCGCCGAGCTTTTTATTCGGGAATTCGCGAATCTTTTGAACTCTGGATTTCAGGTTTTTATCTCCATGCCTGTATCGGCCTGGCTTCTGCTGGCAGTGAGTGTCGTATAAAACAAAACGGAAAGGAGAAAAAAGGGAGAAGGAGCAGTAGTAAGCTCCTGCCGGCCGAGAGGCGCGTTCAGCGGCGTCGAGCCGCCTCGGCCCCATGCGTGTGCAGGTGCAGTGCACGGCGCAGTGCAGCACGGTGCGGTGCAGCCCCATCGGCACGGCACAGCGCAGCATGGTGCAGCGCGGCACGGTGCAGCCCCGCCAGCACGGCAAGGCACGGTGCAGCGCGGTACGGTGCAGCCCCGCCGGCATGGCACGGCACAGCGTGGTGTAGTGCAGCACGGTGCAGCGCGGCACAGTGCAGCCCCATCGGCACGGCACAGCGCAGCATGGTGCAGCGCGGTACGGTGCAGCCCCGCCGGCATGGCACGGCACGGTGTGGTGTAGTGCAGCACGGTGCAGCACAGCACGGTGCAGCCCCGCCGGCACGGCACGGCGTGGTGTGGTGCAGCACAGTGCAGCGCGGCACAGTGCAGCCCCGCCGGCACTGCAAGGCACGGTGCAGCGCGGTACGATGCAGCCCTGCCGGCATGGCACGGCACGGTGTGGTGTAGTGCAGCATGGTGCAGCGCGGCACAGTGCAGCCCCATCGGCACGGCACAGCGCAGCACAGTGCAGCGCAGCACGGTGCAGCCCCGCCGGCACGGCACGGTGTGGTGTAGTGCAGCACGGTGCAGCGCGGTACAGTGCAGCCCCGCCAGCACTGCAAGGCACGGTGCAGCGCGGTACGATGCAGCCCTGCCGGCATGGCACGGCACGGTGTGGTGTAGTGCAGCACGGTGCAGCGCGGTACGGTGCAGCCCCGCCAGCACGGCAAGGCACGGTGCAGCGCGGTATGGTGCAGCCCCGCCGGCATGGCACGGCACGGTGTGGTGTAGTGCAGCACGGTGCAGCGCGGTACGGTGCAGCCCCACCGGCACGGCACGGTGTGGTGTAGTGCAGCACGGTGCAGCGCAACACGGTGCAGCCCCGCCAGCACGGCAAGGCACGGTACAGCGTGGTATGGTGCAGCCCCGCCGGCATGGCACGGCACGGTGTGGTGTAGCGCAGCACGGTGCAGCGCGGCACGGTGCAGCCCCGCCAGCACGGCAAGGCACGGTGTGGTGTGGTGCAGCACGGTGCAGCACGGCACAGTGCAGCCCCGCCGGCACGGCACAGCACAGTACGCTGCAGCGCGGCACGGTGCAGCCCTGGAGCTCGCGGCCAGCGTGCGGGGAAGGTGCCGAGCAGCTGCCGAGGGGGGTCGCCGGCCGGGGGGGCCTCGCACCGGCGCTTCCCACCGGAAGAGCGGCGGGGGCAGAGCTCCGGTGCCGGCGCGGAGCCGAGGCCGCCGGGGAGTTTCCCAGCGGCGCAAGATCCTCTCCGACGGCGCAAAGCGCGATGCTGCACGCGGCGCCGTTCCCATGCGAAGGCGGCTGCAGCGCGTTTTGACTCGGGCGTCGATTTTGAGCCCCAGGGTGTCCTGGGCCGCTTGGGTTGGGACGGCCCGGGGCGGGGGGCCAGGGTCCCCGCGGGACGCCCCGCTCGTGCTCCAGCGCCGCGAGCGAGACCCGCCTAAACCTCCTTCTCTTTCCGCTCCCGTCTAGGCCCGTCCGGACACAGCAGCCCCCTCTTAGCTTCGCTGCCGATCCCCGGGCGTCCCCTGCACCCCCCCTTGGACATCAAGCACTTTCTGACCTTCAGGCTCAACGGGACGTCGCCGCTCAACCTCTTCCCCAACTTCAACGCGGTGAGTCGCGGGGCTGGCGAGCGCGGCCGGGCGCCTGCCCCAGGGCGCCTTTCCCCCCGCGCCGCCGGCCCCCGGGGAACGCCGGCCGCGTGACGGGTCCGCAACGCCTCCCGCGCGCGCGCTGCCCGGGACCGAGGTTAAAAAGACGCTTCATTTTAACCAAGCTCAGCTGGCTTTTGCTCCTGGAATCGATAGTAATGAAGTAACTGCAGAGCGCAGTTCGTTAGTTTAAAATAATAGTTTAAAATAAATAAATAAGCGAAGGGAGAACGCCTGCGAGGACGCGAGGCGTCCGGCTGACGGCACGCGGCCCCGAGCTGGTGCTGGGCCGTCTCGCCGTCGCAGAATTTCTCTTGCTAGTTTGCACGGCTCAAGCGCCAGCCGAAGCCAGACCAGGCGCTTGGGCCGTGGAGCGGGCGCCCCGGCTTCGAGACCGGCCGTGCCACCGAGGTGCAAACCGTCACCGGGCTCTTCAAAGGCGGCCACGGAAATTACGTACCAAATTCCTGCCGCTGCTGAATGGGATTCAGACATCTAACTCCTTTAAGCTCTTTAGAAATCCCGGCTTTAGCCCGTCTCTCCCCTGTGCTAACAAGCAGAATCACGGGAGCGGAGGGGGTTTTTGATGCCGTTAGCGTTGCTGCTCTTCGTTCCTTTTTTAGTCGCTGGAGTCAGCAGCTAACTTGAACCAGGCACCGTTTGTGCCGCTGGGCTCTCCTTGCCCCTGCCTTGGCACGTGTTTTCCAAAGTCGTGTTGCTTTAAAAAAAAAAAAAAAAAAAAAATTAGGGAATTAATCTCTTACACTTGCTGGAAACGCACGCCCCCAGCACAGCTGTGCGAGGGGCAGGTCCGGCCCGTCGCCCCTGCGGCGGCTCTGCATTTGGGAGCTAATCCCTGCCAGATCCCCGGCTCGCCGGGACGCTCGCCGCGCACCTCTCCGGGCCGGAACAGGACTAAGCCCTTCAGCCGTTCGGGATGCACGTGTCCCCGCGCGCGTGCTGCGACTTTGCAGGGCTCTGAGAAAGCTTTCAGAGCCCCAGGTGCAGAAGGGGCTCGTCAGCGTTGTCTCTCCTCCGGGAGGAGGGCGGAGAGGTTTCAGCGTGCGAGGCGCGGAGCGGAGCGTCCCGGAGCCCTGCGTCTCGCTCGGGCCCAGCGCGGCGGTGTCGGGAGCTCGGGCTGCCGCTGTGGTTTGCCCCAGAGGGGGCTGAAATGAATTTTGGCATCGCTCTGCCCCGCGGACCGCGGTGCAAGTCGTCCCCTCCGCAGCAGCAAGGAGCAGGAGCTGCCCGGCAGAGCACTTGGCCCGTTGAGCAGGTCACCAGGCTCTCATGAACCCAGCAGATGTTTTACTCTGGAGCAAGCAAAACCTTTCCAAGCCGAGCTTTCCTGCCACTTAAAACAACAACAACAGGAGAGGGGGACAAAAAAAGATCCTAACGCGACAGGGAAGGCGCATTTCATGCTTGAAAGGCAACTCCCAGCTCTTAGGATAATGCAAATCTCCGAGATCTAGCAGCATCTTGCAAAACCCCAGCAGAAGACGCGATCTGAACTGATACTCTGTCCCCGCGAATCCCCGTTTCTGACCCCGTTGGCTGGCAGGAAGCTCAGCGCCGAGGTCTCTATTTATATCAGTAGGAACATCCAGGGATAAAGAAAGTCATCTGAGTCGGTAAGAGCTGACTGTAAAGTGGGGATCTTCGCTCCCGCAGCGCGTGCACCCCCAGACCCGCTCTGCTCCGCCGCGCCGGCAGCCGCGGGCGCTCTCATCTCCGCCCGGACGGCAGCGCGCGGGCGGCGGCGAGGCGGGGGACCGGCCCCGGCGCCGGGGGCTTGCTTTGGCCTCCGGCGGGGCGGGGGGCGACGGCCGCGCGCGGGGGGCCGCGGCCGGGGCTGCTCGAGCCGCCTCCCCGGGCAGCGGGCGCCGGGCGCAGCGTCGCCGCCGTCTGCGCGTCCCCCCGGCGCTCCACCGCGCCCCCAGCGCCGCTTCCGTTGCATCCCAGAGAATTGAGCAAAATTTCATGGAAACAGGCCCTGCATTAATCACCTGCTATTACCATTCCGCTCGCTTCTGCGGTGGAATCTGGGGTCTCGATAATGGCTCCGTTGTCCAGGCATGTGCCTCGAAGACGGATGCACCTGTCTCGGCAACTAAATAGCTTTGCAGAGAAATACGATCGCCTAAAAACCCCAGGCTCTTCTGACAGCAGGACTCAGATAAGATAATCTTCCTATGCCGCAGGGCAGGGGAACAATACTTGCATTATAGATTACAGCCAGGCTCAGACAAAGAGGTTATTCTCATCCCCCCCCCTTAATAAATGTGTTTTGTTTAAAACAATTATGGCTTTTCAAACAAGTTTGCTGCTGCAGCCGAGGACCGACGCTGAGCGTCGGGAGAGGCAGAAGCGCCAGGGCTGCCGTGAGCCCCGGGCGCGGACGCGGCTCCCGCGCCGCTCGGGCGCTTGTAACGGGGCTGCCCGCGGAGCGGGGGGATTCGCCCCGGAGCCGGGGCGGCCGCAGCAGGGGTTACCCCCCTCGGAGGGGCCGGTAATTCCCACCGGCAGCCCGGGGCGCGGGGCGGCAGCCGGGGTGCCGCGGCCGGGCTCCGTCCTGGCCCCGCTGCGAGCGGCCCCGCTCGTCGCGCGCCCGCCGGCGGGCAGAGCCCCCTCGCCCGCGGGAGCAGCGGGCGCCGCAGGCCCCGGGACAGGGGGGTCTTGTCACCCTCTGCCAGGCGAGAGCAAGTATTTGGGCCCTGCAGGCTGGGTTTTTTCCAAGCATAGTTAAAACAAGCAACCAGAACGCGTTGGCGCAGAGTGCGTAGTCGGTGCACGAGTCTCCCACGGGCAGCTCTGGGCTTGGCCGAAATCCCAACTCATTCGCTAATTGCTCGCTCCCAGAAACGAGGAGCGAACGGTCCCGGCGCTGCCCCGGCGAGCCCTCGCGGGGGCCGGGGACGCCCGCGGCGCGGCCCGGCACCGAGCCGCCTGTGCCTTGCCTCCCTTGCAGATGGACCCGGTGCAGAAGGCGGTGATCAGCCACACCTTCGGCGTGCCCGCCCCGCTCAAGAAGAAGCAGTTCATCTCCTGCAACATCTGCCACCTGCGCTTCAACTCGGCGGTAAGCGGGGCGCCGACCCCGGCGCGGGGTGCTCCTAGCGGGAGGCGGAGCGGGCCCAGGGCGCCGAGGGGCAACAGGGCTGAGCGCGCACGGCGGTACCCACCGCTGTGTGCCGCGGTACCCAACAGCGTGCACGGTGGTACCCACCGCTGTGTGCCGCGGTACCCAGCACCGTGCACGGCGGTACCCACCGCTGTGTGCCGCGGTACTCAGCACCGTGCACGGCGGTACCCACCGCTGTGTGCCGCGGTACCCAGCACCGTGCATGGCGGTACCCAACACTGTGTGCCGCGGTACCCAGCACCGTGCACCGTGCTCGGCAGCAGCCTGGCCCCAGCCCACGGCAGAGGCAGCCGCGGATGCCCCGCGGGACCCATGCTGCCCCAGCGACTGCAGCGGGCCCACGGGTGTTTCGCAGCTCCGGCCAGCTCTGCTCCCCGTCCGCCTGCCTTTGCCCCGGCTCACGATTTCCCCGGCATCTTCCCGCTCGCGGGCCCGAGCGCTCCCCGGGCCGCTGCGCCCTCCGCTTGCCGCGCCGGCTCGTTCGGCCTCGGCGTTGTGTTCGGGTCTCCTCGGCCCCGTGCTCGGGCTGCTCTATCGGCCTGCGCCGTTCGTACCTGATCCCCGGGAGCTGAACGTAACCTCCCTGCGCCGGCTCCCCGGAGCGCTGCTGCCCGGGTGGTTTCTCTTTTCTTCCAAGCAGATGAGCCGCCTCGGAGAGGGGCCCGAGGAGATGTTCGCTGATCCCGGCAGCTCATCTTCTGGGGGGGGAACCGAGGAGAAGTTTGGAAGGGGGCTGGTGCTGGGGGCCGCGCGGCGCGTGGGGTCCCGCGCCGGGCGCCGCATCCGCGGCTGCGTGCGGCGACCCGCCTTGGCGGCAGCCCGGCCCCATGCGAGCCCCGCTGGCGGGTGCTGCCCCACCCCGGCCCCCTTCGCCGCCGCTGCCCCGGGGGTCCCGGCGCTGGCGGGCGCCTGCCCCGGCCCCCGGGGGGGGTCCTGCCTGCCAAGCGCGGGGGCCGCCTCCGAAAGCGCCGCGCGCATCCGTCCCCGATACAGCGGCTTAGTTCTCGCTGGGTTTAGTCTCCGTAAGTCGCTGAACTCTGCGCGTTTCCGGAGGCAGTGCTGCGTTGTCCCCGGCTGCCAAGCACGCGCGCCGTCGGGTTGGTCTCTTTTGTGTGCGTTTTTATCAGTTCCGCGCAGGCACGAACCCATCAATACGCACTTCGCTATGCAGCGTTTCCCGGGAGAAAGGAGCCCGTGAACGTAAATGCCGTGTTAGACACCCGCTAGGTTACAACAGGGGATACGTCCTCCCCACCGACGTGGTTTTCTTTTTTATTTTTACAGCTAGCAATTCACTGTAGGTTTCTGAAGTCATAAATTTTGCCTGAAAGCTCCTTCTAGAAGCGGCTCGGTGTGTTTAATCAGCGCAGGGCCCTTATCTCGGCCCTGCAAGGCGGCGGTGTCTTAGCAAGGTGATGCCTCGCGCCGAACGTGTTGGCGCCGCCGGGAGCAGAGGAGCAGCCGAGCGCGCCGGCCGCGGCACGCGGGCACGGCCCGGCCGGCGGGCAGCGCGGGGGCCCCGGGGCCGGGGCAGGGCGGCCGGCGCGGGGCAGGCACCTCCGTGCATCCGTCCGTGCGTCCGTGCATCCGTCCGTGCGTCCGTGCGTCCGTGCATGCATCCCCCGCCGCGGCACCGACGCGCCCTCCCGTCTCGCCCCGCAGAACCAGGCGGAAGCCCACTACAAGGGCCACAAGCACGCCCGGCGGCTGAAGGCCATTGAGGCCATGAAGAGCAAGCAGAAAACGGCGGCGGCGGCGGCCGGCGGCCGGGACAAGCCGGGCGACTTGCCCGCGGCGCTGGAGGGCGGCGGGGACGGCGGCGGCGCAGGTACGGGGTGGAAGGGCGAGCGATGCGAGGGAGGGGGCCCGCGGAGGCTGGAAGGAGGCTCTGCGGCGGCGCCGGCGCCGTCCTCCCCGACCCGGCGCAGCGGCGTTTGCGCCGGCAGCGGCCGGCGAGCTCCCCGCTCCCCTTTCCCGTTGCCTCCCGCAGCTCCCGCCGGCAGCCCCGAGGACGCCGAGGGCGAGAGCAGCGGCCCGGGGCTGCCGGCACCCAGCCCGGAGGCGTCCCCGGGCCCCGTCCCCCCGCCGGGCTCCCCGCCGGGCTCGGAGCCGTCGGAGGGCGGCTCGGACGCCGCCAGCGTGGCCTCGTCCTCAGCCGCGCCGGGCGCCGAGGGGCGGGCGGCCGAGCCGGGCGGCAGCGCCGCCGCGGCGCCCGACGCCGAGAGGGACGGCAGGAGGAGCAGGCAGCACCTCTACTGCCCCACCTGCAAGGTGACCGTCAACTCCCTGTCCCAGCTGGAGGCTCACAACACCGGTAAGGGCGAGCGCCCGCGGCGGGGACGGGACGGGCACCCGGCCGCTCCGGCCCGGCTCCGCGCGGCGCCCGGGGCGGCTGCAGGCGCTCTGCAAGCGCGCGGTGCCGCGGCTCGTGCGGGGACTCCCGGCGGGGCGAGGTGCTCTCCTGGCGCTGACCGAAGGCCGCGCGAGGCAGCCGCCGCGCGGGGCACCTCCAGCGGCTTCGGCGGTCTCTGCAGTGCCAGCTCCTGCCCCGCCGGTTTCTTCGTGCAGTGCTAAAAATCACCGACACCCGCGTTTTAAGGGAAAGCCCCTCTTCTGGCCCGGTTCGGGGAGAGCCCCCCCCCAGCCCAAAGTCCCCCTCGGGGCGGCAGCCGCGCTGCGCCGGGGTGGCTGCGTGCCCGCGCGCCGAGGTCGGCTGAGGACGGAGCCTCGGCTTAGCTGCAGACGTGTCCTTTTGCTTTTGTCAGCTCCGGTTACAAATTTAGGAGCTGATTTGGGGGGAAAAGAACAAACAAACAAAATGTTCGCGGGCTCGTGTCCCTCTGCGGCTGTCGCACGGACGCAGCGTACAGGCTCCTTGCTTAGCGCCTTAAAAAATAGAATGAATTAGCGCTGGCTTAAATTACCCGCGTGCCCCCGTGCTGGCGGTCCCCGCGGCAGGACAGGCCGCCCTGTTCCCAGGTGTGCAGGACCTCTGCTTCCCGCTTCCCTGCCTCCTTTAACCCCCCGAGCTATTCCTGGCTCTGCTGTGACCTTGGGCACGGCTCGGATGCTGCGGCGCCACGGCCACCGCGTGCCGAGCGCCGCAGACCATGCTAATGCCAGGGCACGGGCGAACAGGCTCCAGGACGTGCTTAAAATAGCAGCTTCTCCGAAGGTCTGGTGCAGGGAAGGAGGGAGCATGGCTGGGAAGGCGGCTTCTCCCCAGCGGAGCGTGTCTGGCAGCTGGATGCGAAATCCGGGGTGATGGCGGACAAGTGATGGCGCTTCCCCGCTCTGCTGTGCGGAGCGTCCGCGGAGGCGATGCCGGCATGGCGAGCCGCCTCACGCGGAGCCGCCGGCGCCAGCGACCCCGTCCTCCGGCTGCAGCCAGGACTGGTGCATGCAAGCCAGGCTTGCACGGGGCTCAGGGGCTTGCACGGGGGTTGCACGGGGCTCGGCAGTTGCACGGGGCTCAGGGGCTTGCACGGGGCTCGGGCTTG
The DNA here is from genome assembly GCF_028389875.1 of Rhea pennata. Classification (NCBI taxonomy): domain Eukaryota; kingdom Metazoa; phylum Chordata; class Aves; order Rheiformes; family Rheidae; genus Rhea; species Rhea pennata. Next base: position 775,604 of record NC_084688.1, read on the forward strand.
CACAGGGCTCAGGGGCTTGCACGGGGCTCAGGGGCTTGCATGGGGCTTGCACGGGGCTCGGCAGTTGCACGGGGCTCAGGGGCTTGCACGGGGCTCGGCGGTTGCACGGGGCTCGGCGGTTGCACGGGGCCGGGCGCGAAGCAGCGGCTGCCCGATGGGTGAACAGGCAGCAGTGCAGAGAGGGGCGCTAGCTGGGTGGCAGCCGGGCAAGCAGCCACCCACGAGCTCTGGAGCCTATTCCCGAGCCCGCTGCTGACCTCGACAAGGTCGCGGCCCTTCCCGAGCCTCCCTTCCCTCTCCGGCCTCTCGTCGGCCCGGAGCGGCGGGGTCGAAGCGCACTGGAGCCTGGCGCCGCGCGGGGCGTCCTGGGGACGGCGGTTCCTTCGCGGTACCTCCGTGTTCGCCGAGTTTCCCCTCTCCCCGCAGGCGCCAAGCACAAGTCGATGCTGGAGGGCCACGGCGCCCAGCTGCGGCGAGGCCGCGGCAAGCTCCTCTCCCGGGCAGGGCACAAGGCCAAGAGGATCGGCAACAAGGGCAGCATCAGCATCCAGAATAAGGCGTTTCACTGCCAGGTCTGCGAGATCTACGTGAACTCGGAGACCCAGCTCAAGCAGGTGATGAGCCCGGGCCGCCGGCGCGGCTCGCTGCTCGGAGGCGCGCGGGCACCGCTGCAACGGGCACGCGCCGGGGCGCCGCGTCCCCTCCCGGCACCCGACGGCCACGCGGGGCAGCGGGGGCTCTGACGTCCCAGATTTGCATGATGCACCCCCTTTAAATCCTTAAGGATGTAGATCCCCCGCACCTGCTTGCCCGGGCCCCGCTGCTTCTCCCCGCCCTGGGGAGGAAACGGGCTTTGCTGGGGTTGGGTTTGCAAAGCCGAGCCGGGGCGCAGCGGCCCCGGGGGCTCGCGCGGAGCGGCTCGCGCGCCCCCGGCGAAGCGCCCCGAGAAAAGCAGCGGCGCGGGGTGGTCTGCGCGACGCAGATTAATACCTCCGCTCCGGCGGCGGCGGGTGACGCGGGCTGCTCTCCCCGTGCAGCACATGAGCAGCCGGCGGCACAAAGACAGGCTGGCGGGGAAGCCGCCCAAGCCGAAGTACAGCCCCTACAACAAGCTGCAGAAGAACGCGGCCCTCGCGGTGAGTGTTCCCCGCCGGCCGCGCGGGCTCCCCGGTGGCTTTGCGGACGCTCGGAGCTGGCGGCCGTGCAGGGACGCCGCGCTGGCGCTGCGGCCCCGCGGGAGCTCCGGCGGCTCGGCTGCGCTCACGGTTTGCCGCTCGCCGCCTCTCTCCGCCCGCAGTCCAAGCTGGCTTTGCAGAAGCACCTCACCAAGACGCTGGCGACCCGCTTCCTGCCGAGCCCGCTCACCACCGCCGCCGTGTGCGCCGTGCCCGGGCCCCTCGCCTTGCGACCCGCCGCCGCCGCCGCCACCACCCTCTTCCAAGCGCCCATCCTCGGACCAGCCCTTTTCCGGACGCCGCCGGCCCACGTCCGCGCCACGCCGGGCCCCATCGTCTTCGCGCCCTACTAGGGCCGCCGGCCGCGGCGCCGCGCTCCCGGCCGCGCCGCTGCTCTGGCCGGCGGGGAAACGTAGTCGTAGGCGCGCACCCAGGCTCCCCCCCCGCTTCGAGCGGGCTCCGGCCGCGCGGGGCTCCGGCGGCCCCTTCCCTCCGCCCCGGGAGCCCGCGGCGCGGGTGGAAAGCGGCGTTTCCCCACCCCGGCGGGGCCGGCTCCCGGCTCCGGGCCGGCGGCAGAGCCCGGGCCCCTCCGAAGGGACGCTGCCGGGCGGCACGGCAGGGCCGGGGCGGCGGGCAGGCGCCCCCCCCCCCCCCAACAGCCCCGCCGTGTCCCCCCTCGGCGCCGTCCCCCCGCTCCGCGCCGCTGCCAGCCTGCGCGTGGGGCGGCCCCCGCGCTCCGGGGACGCCGGGGCTGGAGCTCCGGAGCGACCCTGCAGCCGTAGATCTGCTTTACACTGTGCTCAGAAGACCCAGCGACGGCCTGGCCTGAAAACTGTCAGGGCGGCGCTGCGGGCTCCTACTGCGCTGCCCGAGGCGCTGCTGTAGGTAGAAATACGCAGGAACGTTGCAACCCAGCCGGACCTCGCGCTGGAGTGACGACCCACCCCAATCTATGCAATCCCGTGGGAGCAGCTCGCCCCTCGTCTCTGCTGGCTGCGGTTTCCTTTGGTGCTCACGCTGTCTGTGCAGCCGGGAGTGTCGTCTGGAGCAGAAAACCGATGGGACGCTTGGACCCGTGCAGGCGGTTCCCTCCCCTGGCTCCGGGTGCTGGTTCAGAGCCGCCCAGCTGCGGCCCCTGGCCCCGTGCGCCGGGCCACGCTCTCCCCCAGCCCTCGGGAAAGAGGCTGGTCGGTCTGTGCCGCCGGCAGCCCACGAGCGCGCGTTGCCAGCGGTGTCTGTCGGCGAGGCGAGGAGCGCGGGGAGGTTTTGGCCGGCGTGCACAACCGGTGCTCAGGACGGGATCTCACGTGGCTGAAATCTTCTGCTTCCCAGAAGTCTGAGGAGAGAGAGCCGGGAGCCTCAGGTGACGGTAGGCAATTCTGCACAGCGGGAGAGGGGCTGCACAGAGCCGGGCTGCTGCTGCTGGAGGGTCCCGTTAATCCAAGCCATGGGCAGTGCTGACCCGCACTGCTGCTATAGGGTGCTGCCAAGCAAGGACAGGAGGGCAAGGGAGCCTGTGGATATGGATTTATCCTCTCAGGGCATCTCCCCACTACCCCAGCCACCACAGAGGTGCAGGGAAGTGGGGTGGGAGGCAGCGGGAGAGGGCACTTGAATGGCAGGATGGGGGTAGAGACGACCGAATGGTCTTGAGAGGGGTGGTGGGAGACCTGGCTCAGAGAGCAGCTGAGGCAAGGAAGGCTCCCAGCAGACGAGACCAGGAGAGTGAGATGGTCCCACAGCGCAGGGGGACACATGCAGCAGGGGTCTGCGCTGCCAGGGGCCCCGCGGGTAACGGGAGGGACACAGCTCCCGCAGCGTCTTAACGCCAAGCAGCCCGTGGGTCACCCCAGCTCCAGCCCTCGCGCTGCTCCTGGCAGCCTCTGCCCCGCTCATCTCACCCTGCCCTCCTCACGCTGCCTCCCCGGTCAGGGTCAGGCTCCCGGCACGGCCCCACCCGAGAAGGGCGGCACGTCCTCTCCTGCATGCACACATCAGCCTCAGGAGCAGGGGGGACCAGGGAGCACGCAGCTGTGGCCATACTCCAGCCTGCGGGAGCCGGTAGGCCCTGGTGGGTTGTTCCCTTGCATTTTGTTCTAAAAAGCCTTTGCTGGAGCCAGCAGTGGCTGCTCCCACCACCCCTCCACCAGTGGAGTCCTAATACACTCCTACACTTGGCACTTTAACCCCTTGAAAGCCATTCCTTCTAATAACAATAATACTGCAACGAGCTGCATAAGAACACATCCCTCTGTCGCCTCCCCCTTTGCCGCCAGAGAGACCCTCCCTGCTCCCATGCTATCCAAAGCATTTACTGCCTTTGACTTAGCATATGCTGTACTAGGTAGTAGGGCATAGTCCACAGTGCTCAATGACGTGTGCCCCTCTGTAAATAACCTTGGAGTGATGTGAACAGAGTTTGATTCCAAAAAAAAAGTAATTAAACAAAGCCCCCACAAAAATGAAATAAGCAGACTCTAGGGACTTGGCCAGTACCCCTCCTGTAATGTTCATTGTATATTTTTTGATGTACTATAACTGTTGGGGAAAAAAAGGGAAAATATTTTGATAATCAAATCTCATCGCTTTATTGTGTTACTCAGTAAATAAAAGGAACAAGTATAAACAAGCCAGGGCTTTCTCGTCATCTTTGCCTAGATCCAGACTAGCCAAAGGGAGCACGTGCAGGAAACCTTCCCCTTGTCTTGTGGTTCTGAGAGGAGAGCCAGCACTGTGACAGGCAGACGGGAAGCACTGCCACAGCCCTAAGCATCAGGGCATTGCAAGCTAAGCACAGTTCCAGTGTCTCCCAAGTTAGGACGGACTATGCACTTAGCAAAAGCAGAGTGACAGGATCGTGGATGTAAGCACTGTGAGACACAGGCCTGACTCTGCCCTCAGCAACAGATGAGGCAGGCGGTGCTCTGCACCATGCCCTCCTTGGGGCACGACGTACACCTTGCACACAACTTGACCAAGAACCAAACATTTCTGCATGTACAGGAGCAGAGAACGCCGCCGGGAAGGGGGTGATATCCTGGGCCAAAGCTACATCCCCCCAGAGCCAGCCAGGAGCAGGACAAGGGAGCGCTGCTCTGACCGTGGCTGTGCTGGATGCACGGCCAGCAAACAGCCTCTTCTCACGCGGTACCAGTACAATACAGAACTGAGCAGCTTGGCAGCCAGGGAATGTTTCCTCTGGCCTGGCAGCCTTCCCACACGGAGCTGATCCCAACCTGCTGGCTAGCCCCATGCTGTACCCCACCTTGAGCAGCATGCATCCCCCAGGTCTGCCAGCCCGTGCCCGAGAGCGGGAGACGAGGCCTGTGAGGAGAGGAGTGTCACTCGGCGAATTCGGGCCTTCCTGCAGCACCTCAGATGGCTGCAGGACGTGGACAGTGAAAGAGCAGTCCCTGCCCCAGCCCAGGCAGGTGGGTCACCTCTCTCATCCTCAAAGACTGTCCCCGGCCCTGGGAAGCCTATTCCTCCTGCTACCATGCTTCCCGCTGGCTCTGTGATGCCAAACAGGCTCAGCAGGAGGTGAATGCAGGGAAAGGAGGGAGGTGAGGGAGAGGAAGTGGTAACGGAGAGGGAGGAAGGACAAGGCTCAGCCATCCATAGAGCCGCTGCCCTTGTTCTTGCGGCTCAGGGGAAAGGCAGATTTGCTTTGTGGCTGCGTCATCTTACTGGCCAGGTAGATGAATGGCTCGATCAGCGTGCGCCGGTCAGCCACAGACACCTCCCACAGCTTCACCTTCTCGCCCTTGGCCCAGTGCTGGGCTGCATCATGGTCCACCCGGCGCTGCTCCTGCAGGTCACACTTGTTACCCAAAACCACAATGGTGACCTGTTCAAAAAAACAAGGATGAGAAGAACCCCTGAAGGTAACAAGCACAGAGTCCACTGGTACTGCCTGGCTCTGCCTTGACAATACCCTCAGTGCCAGGCCCAGTTCTGCTGCTAAATTCCTCCTCTTTGCAAAGGCCTTTAAAACAACTTTTTTTCAAAACAACTTGTTCAGACTGTGTGTCTCAGACCAGCCCCAGAGTAGAAGGGCCTATGGAGCACTTGCAGAGTAGAAGGGCCTATGGAGCACTTGCACACTCAACACCACATTGGCCTGCAGAAGAGTTGAGTCCACAAGGGCAGGAAGAGAGATCTCAATCACCAGCCCTACCCTCCCCTGAAAGCATCCCAGAATGGTACCAGTTACAGTTGAGGGTCTCACGGAACAGGCCTTCATCACCATCTTGTGAAAGCCAGAGGTGAGGATAGTCTCTCTGGGGAGAACTGGTGAAGAAAGGGAGCAGATCCTGCTCTGCAGCCCCATTCCCTTGGGAAGATTGTAGTTGCTCACCTCTTTCTTGTCTTTGGATTTGTCAATCTCCTTCTTGAGGAGCTCCACCCGCTTGAAGGACTCCTTGCTGTCAGTGCTGTAGACGAGCACGTATCCATCAGTGCAGGAGAAGCAATGCTTGGGAAGCTCCAGGCCGTCCCGCAGGCCCCGCGTGTCGTAAAAGCGCACCTGCTCGCGTACCCCGCGGTCTGTCTCAATGGAGCCCACGTAAATGTCCTCCTGCGTCTCGATCATCTCAGAACCTGCAAGGGAGATGGGTTGGGGTGACACAGGGAAGCCGACCGTGGCACTGTCCCTGCCGCAGCCTGGAGAGCCATCCTGCCGGGCAGCCTGCGGCAGGGTGCCGCAAGTCATTCCTCCTCCGCTGATGCCAGTGTATTTTGGGGGACAGTTCTGGCTCAACAGTGCCAGGCTCTGACGACCCCCATATAGACACAGTGCAGGGCTGTCTCACCCCTGTCTTTTCCCTCATCCATAGGGGCTTTGTGGAGCAAGTGGGAATGCAGACAGGCCCCTTCCAGGCTTCCCCCACCCAGCACCACCACTCCATACACACCGACAACATGGTTCCCGTACAGCAGCTGCTCCAAGATAGACGTCTTCCCGACGGAGGCCTGCCCGCACACAACCACCTTGCAGCTCTTCCCCATGCCGGCTCACGGCTCTCCGCACACGGCCAGGGCTGGAGAGATCCCCCTGCCGAAACACGATGTCGGGGGGGGCAGCGGGCACGCAGCCCCGTGGAGGGGGGGCAGGAGCGGGCACAGGGCCCTCTCGGGGAGGGGGGCAGGAGCGGACACACGGCCCCGTCGGGGGGGCAGGAGTGGACACAGGGCCCCCTCGGCGGGGGGGGGGGGGGGCAGGAGCGGACACAGGGCCCCGTCGAGGGGGCAGGAGTGGACAGAGGGCCCCCTCGGGGTGGGGGGCAGGAGCGGGCACAGGGCCCCCTCGGCGGGGGGGGGGGGGGGGCAGGAGCGGGCTCACGGCCCCGTCGAGGGGGCAGGAGTGGACACAGGGCCCCCTCGTCGGGGAGGTGGGGGGCAGGAGCGGGCACAGGGCCCCCTCGGGGTGGGGGGCAGGAGCGGGCACACGGCCCCGTCGAGGGGGCAGGAGTGGACAGAGGGCCCCCTCGGGGTGGGGGGCAGGAGCGGGCACAGGGCCCCCTCGGCGGGGGGGGGGGGGGGGCAGGAGCGGGCTCACGGCCCCGTCGGGGGGGCAGGAGCGGGCTCACGGCCCCGTCGGGGGGGACAGCAGCGGGCTCACGGCCCCGCACGCTGCCCGGTGCGGCCACAGCCGGGACGAGGACCCGAGATGGCACCGGCGGCCCCTCACGGAGCGTCCCCCCCCCTGCACCGGGGAGGCGGGATCGGGCCGGGGGTCAGTGCGGTGCCCGCAACCGGGGCCGGGCCGGGCCGGGCCAGGGGGACGGCGGGGCCTCACCTGCGCCGCGGCGGCGGAAGGGGCGCGGCGAGGCCCGGCCCGGCCCGGCCCGGCGCCCCCTGGAGGCGGCGGCCGCCGCTGCCTCGCGTCCGTTACGGCCGTGAGTCGCCCCGGCGCCGGCAGCGCCGCGCCACGGCCGGAGGCCCCGGCCCCGGCCCCGGCCCCGGCCCCGCTGCGAGCCCGCTGGCCCGGGCGCCCGCCCCAATAGTGGCCCACGGGGGCCACCGTCGTGGCCAGCGGAAGTCCCCGCCCCTTCCGGCTGCGCGCCCGCCTCCCGCCCGCTGCCCCCGCCCGCCCCCCGCGCCCGGCCTGGCGGTAAGATGGCGGCGGCGGCCGAGTGCGATGTGATCATGGCGGCGCCCGAGGCGCCCGGCGCGCTGGAGAGCGAGGAGGAGGCGCGCAGGTAGCGCCGCTGTCGGCGCGGCGCGGGCCGCTGCCCCTGCCGCCGGGGAGGCGCCCGGGCGGGCTCCCGGGGCCGGAGGGTCGGCGGCTGGCGGAGGCGGCCGCGGGCCCGGCGGGGGAACCGGCAGGCAGCTCCGCATGGCCCGGCTGGCGGCCGCTCCGAGGACGGGGGTGGAGGTGGGGGGCAGCCCCACGGGGGGGGGAGGGGGAGATTAGGGTCTGGGGGAGCCTGTGGGCAGCTCCGCGGGTTTGGGGTAGGGTCTGGGGGGCCCTGGGGGCAGTCCGGGGCCGCTGGGTCTCGAGCGGCCTCACAGGTTTGGGGTAGGGTCTGGGGGGCCCTGGGGGCAGTCCGGGGCCGCTGGGTCTCGAGCGGCCTCACAGGTTTGGGGTAGGGTCTGGGGTAGCCCCACGGGTTTGGCGTAGGATATGAGCCTTGGTGCAGCCCTGCAGGGTTGGGGTGTGGGGCAGCCCCACAGGTTTGGAATAGGTTACAGGGCAGTCTTGGGACAGCTGCACACAGTTAAGGTATAGTGTATAGGGCAGCCCCATAGGAAAGAAGATAAGCTTTGGGAGAGCCTTGCTGGGGGTGGGGGGCAGCCCTGTGGGAAGTAAGAAGGCGGAACGGTGGCACCGGGGACCTTGGTTTGAGGGAGCTGCAGGCCTTACGGCCACTCTCCCTTTGCTGGTCCTCGCTGGGAGCCTGCTGGGGGCTGGACTAGGCCTGGGAGGTCTCTGCCAGCCCCTAGAGCACGGCCGCTGACAGGCATGTCGCTGTGGGCCTGTCTGGTGCTCTGCAGTGGGCAGCACCCACCAGCTGAGAGCAGAGTGGGATCTGGCGTGCACTGGGGTGCTAAGAAGCTTGTAGCATAAGGAGTGTTAAGCAGCAGTGATGTTTCACTTGGGAGGAGCTTGCTACAGGTTATTGCTCAGAGCAAATCGTAAAAGCAAAGGGTGCAGCAGCACCTTTAGCTATGGATTTCTCAACTCTACGGGGAAGAGTTGGCTGCTCAGACCCAGGGCTCTGCAGAGATGCTCTGTAATCCAGCCCAGAGCTGTGATATAGCATGTGTGATGAAGGGCTGTGCCTCCTGCCAGATGATGTTTCAATTTAGGATGCCTTGGTTGTATATCTCATGCTAAACCTTATAGTTTCCAAAGGGTATATACTAGGATTAGAATAAGTGTTTTTTTTTTTTTCTCTCCCTCTCTCTCTCTCTGTGTGTGTAGAGTGGAGCTGTCTTCAGTCAATCAGATTTTGAGTGTCTAGTTTCTGAAGAAAGCTCTTTTCCCATCATGGAGGATTAGGAAGCAAGGATTAAACTGGTGGGGAAGGGGAAGTCTTCACAGCTTCAAATTCTCAGATTTGAGTGTTCTTCACTTCTCCCATACCTGCTTTCTGAGCAGTATATTGTACCAAATTGCCTCATGTATGATGGGCTGTTATGATTGAAAATCTTTTAATGGTATTTGGAGCAAGTTTTACTCTGCCTTGCCTTTCTGTGCATAATGGGGAAAAATGTCAGTTGCAGCTGTATATCAGAATAGGATGATTGAAAATGCTGATGTAGTTAAAAGAGCTTCTAAAGTAACTGTTAAAATAGTTCCTGTAACTAGTTAATTTCTGAAGTGATTTGCTATAACTTGCCTGAGGAATAGACAGTGATTTGGGGACTGGGAATGGTGAGGATTCCCACTTTTCTTCCAGCTACAGATTTTCTTTTATTATTTTTTTTCAAGAGCAAGTGATCTTGGTTCCCACGTGCATCTGAGTGTTGCAGTCTCTACAGGGAATGAAATGAGGAAGTCCAGTGTCTAGGAAACTCCACTAGTTCTGCAGCATTTAAAACGGGCAGTTTTTTATCTCCTGGGGAACTGGGGAGGAGAGAACTATTTCTGCAAAAAGGCAGGGCAACTGCTCCAGAGAATTATTCAGTTGATGGAAATGTGAAGAGAAAACAGAACTGAAAGTGGCCTCTGAGGAATGCTATTTTCAAAGTAATATTGATGGCCTGGGGTGTTTTGTGCTGCTTGTATACTGTTCAGGTTTGAAGGCTTATGGAGCAGCACTGGAAATATACTGACTTCCTGGTGATGTCATACTAAAGAGTTAGTTAAATTAGATGTTTCTGAAGAAGCACTTGGATGTTGTGCCTAGACTAAAGACAAATTGCATGGCCTGTAAAGTTGGGAAAGCCCTATTTGTGTGTAAATCATTCCTTCCCCCCAGGCTATTTAAATGGGGCGTTTGAAATGTTGAGTGTCTGAACGTAAAAATCATGCTAAAGGCACTGTCATCTTATTATGGTGACCTCTAACAGTAGCCTTCCTTCCTCCTTCCCAAGTTTCATTGCAGAAGTGATGAGTGCTGGAAATCAGTAATGAATAGGACAATCTTCAGAGGAAAGTCTGAACAGGTGCAGACATAGAAGAATTCTTGGTCCTTTCCCTGCTCTGAGGGGAAGCCTCAACTGTGAAGAACAGAGACAGCCTAGATGTTCTTGCTTTTCTCGGTGTGATAAGGCCAGTACTATAGTTCATGGTTATTAACTTTTCAGTCTCTCCATGGTTTTGTAGGTGCTTTTGCAATGTTTTGTTTTTGTTGTTGAGGTATACACTTTTTTATCTCATTAGAAGAGAAGTGTTTGTGCCATTTGGTGGAAACTTATTCCAGGTAGGAAGTGATTATTTTACTTGCAGTTATTCTCTTTTTAGTTGCTTGGAAGGCATAGACTTTAAACACTCATGCCTGCCAGCCAGAGCAGGTTTTCTTGGTGTCAAGATCATCCTGTGCATTAACCTTTTCTCTGCTTTGGCCCATCCTGGCTTAACTAAATTGCTTAACTTCTATGGCTCAGTTAGTCTAATGTAAATTAGGGTGATGCTCCCTGTCCTAGGGAGAGTAGTTGGAGACTTAATTAGCTGTCTAATATTTGTAAAACATCTTGAGTCATGTAAGGGCTTTGCAGGCATTGGGCATTAATGGGCATACACAGTAATACACTTCAGAATTTGATGATACAGTGCAATCTTTATGGTGCAAGTGTGCTAGAATCTATAAAACCCAGCAAGAATAAATGAAAACTCTGTAAATCATTGCTATAAGTCACCATCTAGGGTTTCTATATTCTGTACTTCTGTTTAGGAATTACATTTTGACAAGATACTGATATTCTGCTTGTGGACTAACCTCTATCTAAATATATGATTCTGTTCTCTGTGGCTTAATAAGAAGGTAAAAATTAGCAAAAGTGCAAATCTGTATTTCAGAATGGTTGCAGTTGTGATGCACTGGAACAGCTTTAAATATGCTGAATGGCTCTTTCACAGGTTGCTCAAGGGACAGAAATGGAGCACGGTCACAGGATAATCATTTCCTACTGCTGCATAAGTTTGGGGATCCTTATGGGAAAGAGTTGATGTAACTGCTTTAATTTTATCTGCTGGGTAGTGGTGACGTTAGTGCCAGTTTCTGTGCTGAGGAGCAACTGATTGTCTGGAGTTGAGTTCTGGTGCAGTCAGGGACCAGCCCACCCCCAAAAGTGTTTTTTTGTTTGTTTTTAGATCTCCAGCATATGGGAAGGGTTTTTACTTGGTCCAGCTGGTCTGAGAGCTTGGGGTCAATGGAGTTTTGGCAGGGGTAATTTGCCTGTCATTTTCCTGGCAGCTCTAGATTCTGTTTGTGTGTGTTTAAGACTGGATTTTTCTCCTCATTCTTCAGTGTTGGAGGATATGTAAGCCTCTTAAAAAGAGGTATCTCAAATAGTTTGGAAAATGTCATTATGAAATAATCTGTCCGAACTGTTGCTTTTACAGTGCTTTTACTGTAGAGTCCAGAAGAGTTGTGGGCTGGGTAGGAAATAGCAATTACCGCAGTGAAACAGTGAAGGTGGAATTTGCCACCAGAGCAAATTGTGCAGAAGTTGAAAAGAATGTTTCAGACCTTACCTAACTGCAAGGTCACTGATGGGTTCAACAGATGTTGCCTGGAGGTTGTCAGGTGAAGATTATTAGCAAGAATCTTTTTACTGCTTGTTTACATAAAATGAGTTACATCTCAGTTAAGCTCTTCATGAATAAATGTCATTACTTGCCTGGTTTTATAGAGAGTGCTGACAGAATTGTGGGGGTTGAACTGACTGTAAGAGCACTATTTGTGGATAAGCTTTGTTATGGGATAGTCTAAGGTTCCACTATTCCTCTTCTGCTTGTAAATGGACACTTGAATTTCCCAGGCTGTAAATCCAACCTATTTTACTAATGTAAAATTATTTTATGATATTATGATAATAGGTGTTAACTCTCCCATACATTTGCTGAATATTTGAATAGTCTAAGTTAGGCAGTCACTCTATATGGTATAAGTAATGTCCAGTACTTTATAATTTAAGCATGTTACCTTTAACACAAGGCATTCTTTTTTGGAGGGGAGGGTGAACCACATTGGAGATGCAGTTGTCTTACCATGTAATTCCTACTGCTGGTTGGCTTCCTTGGTTTAGGTCTTTGTGTTAAAAGCAGTCTCTAGCTGGTTCTGGACCCTTCTGTGGATTTTTATGAATGCTATGATTTTACCTTGCCTGAAATGATTAAGTCATTACTATGAAGGAAGTTAATCCTGCCCTCTGCTAGCAAGGTTTATTACATAACTATGTAATTAAACTTCAGAACTCATCTGGCTGTTTTCATTTAGAGCTACAGGGAGTAGTATTAGTTGATTTCTTTGATCTTCTCTGCTCTCTTGTGGTGCATTTTAGTTCTTGTGGCTTTTGGTCTTTCATATTCGAGTTTGTACTCAGGTACTGGGAATGTTTTGGGGTGTGTGAATAGAGGATACTTTGGATCTTTTGTGCACCTCCTTAGTTAAATGTCAGTTACGTTGTTGTCTGCTCCTGCAAGATGCTGACATCCCAAAGCAGCCCTTACAGTCTTACATTTCAGCTGATGAGTCTACATGTGCAAATATCAGTATGTTTATTCTAAAGACTTCAGTTTTCCTCGTATTGGGGTGAGTAAACATCTTCATTTTCGTTGGTATATTGCAGCTGGTAGTAAAACCACTTCTTGTTCAGTGGGGGGTGCTGATGCACAGAGATACATGTTGCATTGGTGTACTGTTCTGCTCTGTATTCATTTTGGTCTGTACTGCAGTAGGGGCAGCGTAATACTGTCTAGCTGTAGGAGAGAAAGTGGGTTTGTTTCATTTTCAGGGACCTGTTTTTGCAGCTGCGCTCTCTGTGCCCTAGAGACAGAAAGCATAAACACTACTAATGAGATATATGTTCCCCTCACTGTAAATCCTCAATTATAGAGTGTAAATCCTAACCTGGAGGAAGGATCTCTGAAGTATCCAGGGAAGATCAATCTCTATGGCCCATTCAGTATTTGGCTTCTCTTCTGAGCCCTGGAAAAAAAGGACAGGAGAGTATAGTATGTCCAGTGGCAAATATGATGGCTAATTTTAAGCTCTAGACATATGCCTGCTGTAAACTCTACTGAGATCACCAAACTTATTTTACCCAAGCAGCTCAGTTGCATCCGACAGCTGAGATCTGGGTGGAATTTCAGCAAGAAAACTGCATCAGGGAAAAAAGCACCACATCATATTAAAGAAAAAATAAATCGCTGCAAGAATTGCTTAGAAAATCCAGATGTGTGTCTCTTATCCAAACAGCCCAGAAGAGATTGCTGGGTCATCTAATGCACAGTCCTTGAGGCCTGACAAAAATACCGGTGTATATGTGCACAGAATGTTAGTGTTGGAGCAGGGTCTGTGCCAGCACATTTAGACCTTGGAGATCTGTGCAAACAGCACCTCCTAAGTTTCTGACAAGTTAGGAAAATCAGGTTCACCGCAAGGTAGATCTTCATCTGCTTCATTATGAGCTAGAGTAGGAGGGGTGGAATCCGTGATCGGAGCTCAAACGGGGGTGGCATATGGAAGGCTCTGATAAGGAGGCAGAAGTTCTTAGGCAAATGTGGGATTGTGTCACTGCTGCGCAGGATGACTGTTTCTCATAGCTGTTCTGTTCTGGGAACGAGCATGGGCTGAGCTTTTTAGCGGGGCACGGTGAATAGAGGGAGCCTTGTGAGGTTCCTCCTCTCACCAGGCAGGCAGCGCGTGCTGTCCCTGACGAGAGGCAGGACGGTGGCGATGGCACGCTGCATTCTGTGAGACCTGGGGTATGAGAGGGAGCGTCAGGCTTTGTCCTGTGTCGGTGACAAGTCTCTAGGTGGCAGGAGCCAGAGAATTTAAATAAGGGGTCCTGACAGACATTATAAAAGGGGGAGAAAAAAAAAAAGAATTGAATAGCTTGCAGGAAGAGAGTTATTCCAAACAGTTCCCTCCTTGTGAGCTGTCGATGCGCATAAGCAGTGAAAGACAGGCTTCTTACTGAGATTCTTGATGCAACTGTCTTCTCTATCCCCTGGATTCACTGTGGAGAGGCCCTAAAAAGACACTAGCCTCTCCTAACAAAGGAATCCATTCAACTCGGATTGTATTTTTAGCAAAGCGTGATTCTTCTTCAGTTTCAAAAGTAGCAAGTGGGGAATGCAGCCTACATCAGTGCAAGATGCAGAATGATCTCATTCAGGCTGCAGCATCTGTTTGGTTTGAAACAATTACCAGTGATATCAGGAGATCTGCATCTTTTCTTATAATAGCCAGAGCCTGTGGTAAACAAGAACTGCTTTCTCTGTGAGCTTTCTATGTCAGTGGAACACAACTGGGGAGAGCAGCTTCTGTTCTGTTTCTGGGATCTCAGACCACAAATCTTACATTTTCAGCAACTGTCCTTGCCTTTGCTCTGAAGGCAACTTTATTTTTCTTGCTTGATCATTTTTCATTATTCAGCTTTAAACCATGTGAACAATAGAAATATCCACGTGTGTTTCTTTTGTTAGTGCTTTCTGAGGCATTGTGACTTGTAGATGTATCAGTCTGTATTAAAATAAATGTTTAAGGAAACTAAACAAATAATAGTAGGAGACGGTAATTCTTGTGTTTACATCTCCAGTATTTCATAATCCAGATTCTGGTGCTTTGTGAAAGCTGTTTTGCCGTATAAATCTGTTTCTTCCATTTTCACAACTCTTCCCAGCAGTTCATTGGCAGAGGGGATGTGCTGGCACGCAGCCCTCTAACTGCATCTGTTAGGCAGTGCTTCCCTGTAAAATGACAGGTAAAATTGCTAAAAGATTTATGAATAAGGGGCTGGTATGCTAAGCAGGTTTAGCTCTGTTGGTTAGAGCGTGGTGCTGCTAATGCCAAGGTCACGGGTTCAATTCCCATACGGGGCTACGTTGAGGGTTGGACTAGATGATCTCCAGAGGTCCCCTCCAACCTTACTGTTCTATGATTCTGTGATACAGTGGTGGCTCAGAGAGAAGAGTTCTGCCATTAATACTGTTCATCCTTTTCTTTAGACTATATAACAAAGAGCTTTTGAGTGAAAATACTTAAATACAGTTAACAATTTTCTTCTCAATTTTCAGTTTGTAGTTATAGAAACAAAAGACTAAAGTTTTGGTTAAACTACTTAGTCACCTGGTCTGGAGGCGCAGACTTGTTATTTTTTTGCTGTATTTTGAGTGTTGAACCACAATATTCAAAAGAAATTGTGTTTGGATGCGCTTTTAATCATACAAAGTATGTGTTCCACCCTCTGTGATACAAATCCCTCCCAACAAACTACAGAAACCAGTTATCTGAGTAATAAAATTAGACCATGTTGCTTCTGGTACTAGGCCAAGTCTGTTTTTCTCTTAGCAGAAAATGAAAAGAGTGCATAGCTGTTCCTAGATCTTACGCCCCTTGTGAGGGGCAGGGAAGGAGGAGGCACGGCCTTTTCCCTGCTTACCCAGTGAGTTTGTAACTTGCTGGGCGCTGGGCCAGGTTCGATGGGAAGATGGGAATGCAGCACAGACTTTGGAAGCTGTGACAGGGCCCTGCTGAAGCTGTGGGATGCGAGCTCGTTGCTGTTGCAGAAAGTCACACACCAACTCATTTCTTTGCCACCCAGTTGCTTGTTCATCTGATTTCCAATAAATATGCCAGCAGGACTGTGTGTTATTTCCATCTTTTGACTTCAGTAGAGTTACAGTAGGGGTGCATCTGGCCTATTGTCTGAATGTAATTGGTAGCAGAACTTAAAAATGAAAGTGAACAGCACATACTTTAGCCCTGACCCTGAAGGCACTTGGAGTGGTAGCACCCTGTGTCTATTGTTTTGCCAGCTGGCAAAACTGTGATGTTTCTGTGAAAACAACCCTTTGCATGAGGCAGTTGTGTGGGAATGGCCAATGGCGAGCCCGAATAAGGTTAAAAACATGTTAACTTGTTTCAACACAATTCCCTTTGTTCTTTCCCTAGTGGCTTAGCTCAACATTGCTCTCATTCACTCTTGTTGCTTTCTCTGCTCCACTATTGCCTTCTGCACTGCCTTTGCTGAAATAAGCCCCTGTGAACGCGATAGGGCTATACAGCATTCCCCCCTTGGAGAAAGGGGCTGGACTAGAGGCTGCTGTTTGAGTTCACAGTCTGCCTTAGTTTGGCAGCTTCTTAGTGAGTGCAGTTTCAAGTTGATAAATGCATTTCTCATGTATGGTTTTACAAACCATGAATCAATCCATTTTAGTATTAAAAGGTATTTTTCAGCTTTGACTCTTTGGCTAGAAGACTTACTAGGCATAGGGACTAGTAAAATTAGGCCTGATTTCTAGGTACTACCAAGGTATAAATGCTAAATGCTGATGACTTACAAAATCTGCTCTTTGGCAGCTTACTAAAGTGCAGGACTAATCAGTCTTCCTGTCAATTTTATTTTACATACTCATAGAGGCCTCTTACACTGGTGTAGAGTGAAATCAGATATCATCAGTGCATATCTTATAATGACAACCTTTGCTTTTCTGCTTTTTAAATGCATTGTAGCTACAGCCTTTAGTAAAGACAGTCAACTTGCATCCTCTTAACTTTATTATGATTGTCATTTTTGTCTTTGCTTCCTCTGAGTAAAACCTAATCCTGAAACTTCCCCAGAGCTGCACCTAATTTTTGAATTGAGAATTTCGTAAAGGTATCCAGAAATACAGAATGACATCAACTGCATTATACCTTCTGCAATTATTAGCCTAAACTTTTAGAGGTAAAAATTATCTCTGCATTAATAGTACCTGATACAATGAAGACTGCCTCTGACTTAGGCCTTTGATTGTTACAATAATGCTGCAAGATACTGAAATAAAGCTTCTCATCTAACAGCAGTTGATCAGCTTGTGGTTGCCCTGCAGTTGGAAGGAAGCAGTTTTTTGTATAAAAAAAAGTCCTGTGACTCTTCATTCTCTTGTCCCTGCACTCCCTGATTTCTCATGTTATTGTTTACCACGGGTTTTTCTGTAAATAGCTTTCCTTCAGTTAGTGGTGCAAGGAGACTTGCACTTCTGTATCTTGCTGGATGCTTCTTCCAAGAAAATGCTGAAGCTCAGTGCTCCAGCACAGCCTGAAATGACCCAAGTTGGAGCCTGCGAGTGCAACTGTGCTCTGGCAGATGGGGATGTCACCCAGCTACTTTAGTTTCCTTGGCCTCTGCCTCATTGCTTCAGCAAAGGCTATATCCAGATCAGTTGGCTATCACTGAAGAGGAACAAGATGACTTGTGGTAAGTTTAATTGCACTTTTGGTGCAGTTACAGTCATTTCCCATGTGCAGTTGATCTCTATGGCTGGGCTGTTCTAGTACAAGATTGCTTGTTATCAAAGGAGAGAGTAACTGGGAATCATAGATATGTTGGCTGAGTCAGTCCCTGCTGGGGCCATTAAATATGGTGGTTTTGTGCCAGTCTTTAATGTTCTGATATTTAGAATGTGTCTTCATCTGTGACCAGAGTTCTGGTCGTGCAGGGACTTTCAAAGAGTAGACAAGCGGTGGCTGTTACTCTAGCTACAGCAGTGAAGATGCAGAAGCATGATGCAAGTATTGACTGGTGTACCTTAGAGCAGGGGGATGCCTCTTCTGAGTTGGTCTCATTGTTTTCATGTGCTAAATAGCCTAGGAAGGGAAATGAATGTTCTGAATTAAACTTCACGACACCATGATCTCATCACACGTTAAGGATTCCTGGAAAACAGCACGTGTTCTTCTTGTTGTAGTCTAAGTATAGGTGGGGATTTTGTTCCCATTGATACTGTGTTGGA
Source organism: Rhea pennata (assembly GCF_028389875.1). NCBI lineage: Eukaryota > Metazoa > Chordata > Aves > Rheiformes > Rheidae > Rhea > Rhea pennata. Next base: position 793,172 of record NC_084688.1, read on the forward strand.
GCAACCTATAGGATAGTAGAACAGTGTAGATACTGGTCTTGGTATGATCAAGCTGCTGTGCTGTAGTCACAGGGATGAAGATAAAGGCTACTTTTTTTAATAACAGGACTTAATAACAGGACTTGATTCTGGATGGTGAATGCTGAATTTGTTGTGGATGAAGCTTTCCTTAGAGTGCAGAGGTTTAACCGTGACTGTAGAATAGTGCCAATAAAAGTTCCCTCTTCGGCTGCTTATATAAAGTGGTGAAGGTGGGTGGAAGAAGATAGAGAAGAGTTTCATTTTCTTGAGGGGAAAGTTTACTTCCAAGAGTTTAAGGCTGCTTTAAACCATATGTTGTATGTTTTTAAATCTCCTAAACTGTCCCTGTAAATGCTTGCTCTTGAGTGTGAGGACTTTGCAGGATTAGGCTGATTTGATTAACAAGGTATAATTTTTTGAGTTTTACTCAACTCTGAAAGAAAATAATCGGATGTTGTTGAAGGAGGGATACACGAAGATGGGTTTAGTTTACTGTGATATTCATGTAACGTTCAGCTAAGTCATATCCTGTGAGTAATTCCCTGTTCATGGTCCTACTGAAGTGTTAGAGTATCTGAAAGCCAGCAGAACATGAGGTGCTCTTTTCTTATGAGTAATGTATATGGAGGAAATTTTGCATCAACCAGCTTTTTTCATCTGTTCTGAAGCACTAAAGAGTTATACTAAGATAGCTTGGGGATCAGATGCTTGATTGTGGTCAGTGTGTGTTCTTAAGATCTGTTCATCTTAATGTGTAGTGTTTTGCTCCTTTTCAGAGAAGCAGAATCTTTCAAGGAACAAGGAAATGCGTACTATGCCAAGAAAGATTATAATGAAGCATACAACTATTACACGAAAGCCATAGGTGAGAACATTTGGTGATACTGTTAATCCTGAAGAATACCATGTCTAAAAATCAAAGTTGATTATCAATTTAAAATACACAGCAAGGTTGCTAACAGCACATGCCAGGTGGAAACTATTTTTTTTGCCTGTTTACCTTGTAAAGTTTCACCAGATTAATAATGAAAGCTAGTGCTGATGTGGGTAATTGCAGCAGTTTTTCTGAGTCTACTCCAACCAGAATATTCTTAACATTAAGCCAATCCAGCATTTCCCTCTAATGCATGGTCGACAATGTTGCCAAGCTGAACACCACAAAGTATGTTCTGTATGAATTCCTGTGTACAATATGACAAGCAATAGGTTTTTGGTTTGCTCTCCTAAGCTTTTATAAACATCTGCTTGACCATCATGCATCAGCTTAAGCCACCCAGGTGTTATGTTATAAATTCAGAGGGAATATGATCTTGATTCCCACAACAGCTTTTATAATATGTTTTACAAGTTGTAGAGCTGCCTGCGTTACACTAACGGTGAGTGCTCTTACATTTTCCGTAGATACCTGTCCTAACAATGCCAGTTATTATGGTAACAGAGCTGCCACCCTAATGATGTTGGGGAGGTTCCGAGAAGCGCTGGGGGATGCTCAGCAATCCGTCAGACTGGATGATACCTTTGTAAGGGTATGCAGAAAACTTCATATTTCTTATGTCTGAATACCCGTCTCTGTCTATTACCATTTTTGCAACTGCCTTTTAACTGTCTTTTCAGGGCCATCTACGGGAAGGGAAGTGCCATCTTTCCCTAGGGAATGCCATGGCTGCCAGCCGCTGCTTCCAACGAGTCTTAGAACTGGATCATAAGAATACTCAGGCACAGCAAGAGGTAAGAAGCTTTCAAAATCTAAATATTCCCAGTACATGGGACTCTCCAAAGAAACAGATTGAACTAGTAAGCTTTTCACTTATAATTTGCAAGGTGGAATCACATTCAGGTTCATAGTGATTGTTTGCATACTGTGATGTGGTGGAAAAAATGACATGGTGTCTGTTTTTCAGTAAACTGTTGGATTCAGTAGTTACTTTACGTATGACTGTCTCTTCTTAGCAGAGCAGCATGGAGGCTAAGCTGGTCTTTCTCCCAGCACTCCAGGAGTGGTGAACAGTGGTGAGGGATCATGGAAACAGGTGATGCAGCATGTAGAAGACTGCTGCCTCAACTGTGTTTGGTATATCCCACTCACAGGCATGTGTTTTCCTAAGCCACCCATTGGGTCAATTGGTTTCAAACTGATTTTAATCCCGCAAAAAGCATTAATGTAATCTGTACTATTGTTCCATAGCTGGCCATAGTTTTTGCTTTGACACTTGGCAGCTTAAATGCTACTTGATGGTGGTGTAGATCAGTGACTGTTCTGCAATGTTTATGTTTTTCTGTCTTTCAGCTGAAGAACGCCAGTACTGTTCTTGAGTATGAAAAAATAGCTGAAGTGGATTTTGAGAAACGAGATTTCAGGAAGGTAAAATTTATTTGATTGTTTTTGTGGCATTGCAAACTGGCATATCTTATCTGGCCAGTTCAGCCAGATGCAGATCTCATCCCCCTGCCTAGCATCAGCTGGGCCCTCATGGGAAGTGCTGTACAACATAGTTTTGCTATTGGATCAGGGTTGTCTTGGGAACTGTAAGATTTGTGAAAATGGCAGAGCTCATGTTCTCTTAGCATTGAACAAATGCAAAGTGAAGAGAGTGACTGGCTCAGGACAAATTTCCTCTTAGTGTTTACTTTGCAGGGTGAGTGGAACAATGAATAAGGCGTTTGATACAAATTGTGTCTGCAGCAGCAGCGTTTGATCATGCTTTGCTCCTAAAATGCATACCTTCTTTCTCAACGCTCTCGCTCTCTCCGCCACCCCTCCTAAAAAACAAACAAACAAAAAACAACCAACCAAACAAAAAAACTCTTATAGTGAGGGCCATTGAAGGAGGATTGCAGATCTGCTTCAGGCAAGCTCCATTGCTGTTTCTAAATCTTTCTTCCCAAGGGCGGTGACAGGATGCAGCTGGTCTTGACCTGATGTAACAAGAAATGACAGCATGAAATCTGAAAGGCACTAATTACTTCTCAAGCAACTGTTTCTCTTCAGTGGATGCGTATATGGCCCAAGTTTGGGATTGTTCACCACATCATAAGCTCAGTGTCTTGCTGCCTTCTAGGTTAAAACCAAAATTTTGAAAGGGTAAATCCCAGCTTTGCCTTATCTGGTTATGAAGAGCAACTGGGATGTATGGTCAGTCTGGATTGTGTGTGTAGCAATTGCCCTGTCTGTGTTGCATGTTCTGGGCTTTTGCATCTGTCCTTTCACTTCTCTGATCTCACTTCACTGGGGAGTCTTGCATGAAATGTGATCTTTGTTTCTGGAGAGCTGCTCTTGCTCCTTCTTCACCCAGCAGCCATGGGTTCCTCAGGCTGTGGCACAGTGCTTCCCACAGAGCAATCGTGATGTCACGGGCCAGGGAGGCAGATGAACCTTGGTGGAACAATGACCCTGTTCTCGTGCAGCTGTCCCCACCAGAGAGCTGGAGATGGAAAAGACCTATTAGATCACCCTGCCCATAGCAGTCAGATCGGTGTAAGATCGGCCCTTCACATTTTTTTTTTTTTGTGCTTTGTCCAGTCCAAACTGTCTCAATGTATTGAATTTCGGTCTCTCCCACATGTCTTGATAATGCAGGAAGAAGAGGCAGAATTGTCTTCCTTGGCTTTTTCTTTAGGGCCTACAGTTTCGGAAGGGTTAAAGGGATGGACCTTTTACAGGTGTCCCTTTAGTCTTCTGTGTATTTCCAAACTATGTATAGTGCTTTTTTGATACCCAAATAACAGGTGCTGCAGACCTTTTGTAAAGAAAGTCCTTCCAAAAAACAAACAAACAAACAAAAAAAACCCTGCACATGAGAAAAATTTCTGATGAAATAAGTGTTTCCAGTTGCAGAGGAAACAGGTGTCTACACGCTTACCTTCCTGTTCAAAGACAAATATGAATTCTCAAGTGTGGTAATGGAAGAGTCTTTCAAAGTAGGCCTTTGGCTATTTGCTTTGTTCACGGTGGTATTTTTTCTCACATCAGGTTGTATTTTGCATGGATCGTGCTTTGGAGTTTGCTCCTGCTTGTCACCGGTTCAAAATTCTCAAGGCTGAATGTTTAGCATTATTGGGTCGCTACCCAGAAGCACAGTCTGTAGCAAGGTGAGCATCTTCGACATATAGAATTTGAGTAGTAAGTGGTATAGAGTTCTATGTAATTCTCCCAACCCCTTAGCTGAGAAGAGATTTGCTTAGCTTAGTTTGAAAGTCCCAGAATGAGGAGATATAAAATGGAAATAGTCCTTAATGCAAATTGTGGTGAGAAAGAGTACATGAGTTCATCCCCCTTCAATTTAATCTCACTAGGAAATTATACCTAGGCTCAGTTAATCACCATCAGTCCTACTTGAGGATGTGCCTATTGTTTTTGCATGCCTATACCACAAACTTGATAGAATAACTAAATAGCTCAGCAGAGGAAAAGTGCTTTTGGAGCTCAGAAGGAATTTGGAAAAGGGAAACATCTGACAGGGGGTGGGGGGCAGGGGATGTTTGTTTGGGTTTATTTTAATATGTGTATGTCCATTGCAGTGACATATTACGAATGGACTCAACAAATGCAGACGCTCTGTATGTCCGTGGTCTCTGCCTTTATTATGAGGACTGTATTGAGAAGGCAGTGCAGTTCTTTATCCAGGCACTCAGAATGGCCCCTGATCATGAGAAAGCATGTCTTGCCTGCCGTGTAAGTTGTGGATACTGGGATTGGGACTGCAAAACTATTAGAGTCTTTTACCAGACTCATAACTAGGTTCCATTGAAACAATCCCCTCTCCATCCCTCAAGATCATCATTCCCCAGATTTACAGTAGCAAGTAGTGTGTCAAACTTTTCCCAAAGACAGCCTACTGCTTCTTAGGTATAACTGTGAGTTGCTAGAAGATCTTTCTTCCATTCTTTTTTTCCTTGATCAGATATAGTAAAGAACTTTTGATTTTCAGACTGTCAGTGTTAGTGCGTATAGTTTACCTTGCATTTAAGCAATTTATGCCTTTCAGGTTGCTCCCTCCCTCCTTTCTACTACATTGTAGTTCTCTACAGTACAGTGTACAAGTGTACAGACTTGTACAGTGTACAAGTTTTTCATCTGTTTAGTTATATAAGTGCTTAAAAAAAGGTTACTTTCCTTTTTTTTTTTTTTTTTTTTTTTTTTTTTTTTTTTTTTTTTTTTAATACATAGGTTTACTTCACTGTTATGTTCTCATCCTAAGTGTTAAAGAACCATCACTTCTGTGGAGAATGCCTGTAATTGGTATTGGCTGTTCCTCAGCCCTTCTCTTTGGGGGAAAGAGAGATGCTTGCATCTTGTTTCAGCTGCTGTAGCAAGGCTGCAGCTTTTGTAGCCTGAATAGTGTCTGAAACAAAGCCAGAACAGTTATATTCAAGGAGCCTAGCCCAGCAAAATAAGGTGCTGGCCACTCCCTGAACAACTAAGTTAGTGTTTTACCAGGGTGTTTTTACTTTCAGAATGCCAAAGCACTTAAAGCAAAGAAAGAAGATGGGAATAAAGCATTCAAAGAAGGAAACTACAAACTAGCATATGAACTGTACACAGAGGCACTAGGAATAGATCCAAATAACATAAAAACAAATGCCAAACTCTACTGTAACCGAGGGACAGTTAATTCAAAGGTAAGAAATAGTCACCTAGCAGGTGGTTTTTCATCTTGAGGTGTATTCCTCACGACATATCTTATAGATTGCAGATCATTGTTCTGGAAAGCATAAGCTTCCCTGACTCTCTAGAACAGCTGGATCATTCTAGTGCTGTAGAGAATGTTTCAAGTTTCTGTACTTGCATAATGACTGGGATTGTTCCAAACAGCCAAAGAAGTTGACTCCTGAAGAAACAAAACTCAAGTACTCAGGCTACAGGGAGTGGGAGGGAGAGGAGGAATGTAGTTCCACCCTATCTTAATCAGCAATTAAGCATCCTTTTTTGTTTCTGTTCTGGTGGGATTTGAGGTTTGTTTGGTTTGGTTTTGGTTGTTTTTAGCAGGTCATCTGTCTTGCTCTGTGTTTTGATCTAAAATAATCTGACCTAATTTTAAAAAGCTGGGCACCTTTACCAGTGCAGGACCAACATACAACAGCAACCTATCTGGAGAAACAGTGGTTCATGTGACATTGCTTCACATTCCCACCATGCATTTCCTCTATACATATTTTCTCCTAAACTATCTGTGTTTTGATGCCTACTCTATAAGTGGAGTTTTTTGATAACCTTACTTGGTCAAGAAACAGGGGCTGTTCCCAAAACCTAGGAAATGGAGTGAGCCAAAGGCAGTACTAATGGATATTGTTAGTGTCTTTGTGCCTGAAAAGAGACAATACTTTTTATTTATTTTTTCTCTTAAATGTTCCTAAATTTATTACCCTGTCTTGAATTAGTTTGGACCCAGAGTAACTTTTCTTCAACTCATTCTCAGGAAGCTCCTTGTTTCCAAGTGCTTTTCTTGAAGGAAGCAGCAGGTAGTTCTATAAAGAACTTACTGCTTCACTAGCCTAATTTCTAGTTTCTCTGTAGGGAATAAAAGCTTTGTGTTGTGAAGGGATTGGTGAAAAAATTCCTGGACTTCCATTTGCCTAAAAGCATAATGTTATTTATCAGAATTTGTTCTCTGATTGAGATTTACTTACGTCTGTCATCGTAGCTTAGGAAACTTGAAGAAGCAATAGATGACTGCACGAATGCGGTAAAACTGGATGAGACGTATATCAAAGCATACTTGAGGAGAGCACAGTGGTAAGTAGATCTGTATCATGGATATGCTGAGCAGGTTTTTGGGTAGGAACTTCATGCCTACAGCACCGTGTGGCAGGGATAACATTTTTGAAGCTTAACTGAAATAAAAAGCTCTGTCTTAAGAGCCCTGAATTTGTTCCCCTTTCGTATGTTGCCAAGGAGACAGGAGAGGGACTGTATAGTTTACCCTGTCTTCATGGATCTGGGACTGTGTTTTCTGTTGTGTTTAGGCACAGTGTGTGTGAGGCTTTAAGGCTTCACTGGCTATTTTTATAGACTAATATAGGACATTGTTCTGTCTCAGAGATCCTCTCTGCTAAGCTTCTTCAGAGAGGTTGCTGGGAGTAAGAGATCTTACCCAGAGCAAGCTGTTCACACCTCTGACAGCAGGTCTTGAAACACTGTCCTGTTTCCCATAAAGGGGAAATTAGCTGAGACTGTATGTATTTCAGCCGTAGGTAATATTGCAGTATAACACAGTCAGACTGGGCAAGTTGTACATGGCATATTTGGGTCTCCCCTGTAACTTGGTAGCAACCAGGGAAGCAGTCAAAGTCCTCTTCTGACTGCAACTTTATTTGCTACTTTCCTCAGTACTGATTATTCCTCAGTTCCTGATTATTTGTGGCAGAGCTCTGTGGCCTATAGATGAACCAAAACTGTTATTGTGGCCTTCCGGTTGTGTGCTCGTTTTAACTTCTAACACTCAATGTTCTTCTTGAGCTCCACCTCAGTAATTGTTAAATTACAGTAATTAGTTAAAATCATGTAACTGAGGTTGAAATGTCAATAGAGGGTACACTTACCTCTCCGAAATGTGAGGATTGTCACTTCTAACCAGGGTTGCTAGTGTATAACTCTGCACCAGCTTCCTTAAATTCTTGCTGGCTCATGTTAGATCCTGCCACTGGATAAAATAATTAGCAGACTGTCAAAGCAGAAATTGTGCTACCAAATGAGATTGCGCTCTGAGCTTGGGGCCCAAAGTACAGGATCCTGTGCCAGATTTTCCCACAAATTACAGGTGCCAGGGCTTCTAGTCAGTCTAGCTGTGACCCATTGAGGGTTCTTGTAACAATTGTTCTTTCTGCAATCCAGTGCATGACTTTAAGTCATGTCTGTCTGGAAAGCTTGTACTTAAATTCTCTTTTGTTGTTTTCTGTGAAGTATACCTTGGTAACCACTGTTTCTTTGTGTAGTTATATGGACACAGAACAATATGAAGATGCTGTAAGAGACTATGAAAAAGTTTATCAGACAGAAAAAACAAAAGGTAAGTATATTAGTGTTCTCTTTTTGTGCATATAAGCTTCCACTGACCAAAGAGCCAAATGTTTCTGTCTTCTTTTTCTTTCTTTCTTTTTCTTCTGTTTTTTTTTTTTTTAGTACCTGAAATGGGCAGAGTAGTCTTGGTCTTTATGGTTCAATGTCTAATAAAAATTGCTTTAATAGCACTAAGAAGTATACCTGTATTTGGAACCAACTTTAAATGACAATTCGACTTCAGTTAGCTATCTGACTAAATGAAGTGAATTATTTACTTGTGACATTCAAATACTTCATCCTAGGTTGCCTCAACATGTTAGTCTATCAGCCTCTTCTAGAGCAAGATACTGTGCCTGACACTAAAGCTGCTTTCCTTTGGCATTGCTTTTTTTTTTTTTTTTTTTTTTTTCCCAGAACACAAGCAACTTCTAAAGAATGCACAGGTAGAACTGAAAAAGAGCAAACGAAAAGACTACTATAAAATCCTTGGAGTTGACAAAAATGCCTCTGAAGATGAGATCAAGAAGGCTTACAGAAAAAGAGCACTAATGCATCATCCAGGTACCCCAAAACAGTTTTATTGGAGCATATATAATTGCTTTGTTTGGGTTTTCTTTTTTGGGGGGGATGACCATTGTTGTTGTTGTTTTTCCCACCACATAGAAACAGGAATAAAGAGGCAGTGGAATTTGTGTACATTTTTTTTGACCCTAGATTTCTAAAATATATCATGTGCCAAATTGCCTGATTATCTTTTTCTACCAATTCAGATAGCATTGTCTGTATCTTCATGCAAGCCTGCAGTAGCTGGGAATCTGTGCTGTTTTCCATTTGCACTAGAAACTGAAAGCTTCTTTCCTGTGCTATTCCCAGACCGACACAGTGGAGCAAGCGCAGAAGTACAGAAGGAAGAGGAGAAGAAATTTAAAGAGGTTGGTGAAGCCTTTACCATCCTGTCAGATCCCAAGAAGAAGGCTCGCTACGACAGTGGGCAGGATCTAGAAGAGGATGGATTGAACATGGGAGGTAAGCATTTTTTACAGTATTCTACCATGCCAGCCGTAAAAAGTTCAGAGCATTGAGTCTGCCTCCTACTCTAAAGGAGCTTGGTAGTTTTTACCTCCTATATGTGATAATCCTGTGAATTGACTGTCCCATGTGACAGAACAAGAGGCAGTGGGCAGAAACTGAACCAGAGGAAGTTCTGCCTGAACGTGAGGGGGAATTTCTTCACTGTAAGAGTGACAGAGCCCTGGAACAGGTTGCCCAGGGAGGTTGTGGAGTCTCCTCCTCTGGAGCTATTCCAAACCCGCCTGGATGCGACCCTGTCTAACATGCTCTAGGTGACCCTGCTGAGCAGGGAGGTTGGACTAGATGATCTCCAGAGGTCCCTTCCAACCTTACTGATTCTCTGATTCTATGACTGGGTTTAGCTTCTGAAAGTATTTGAGTGGCAGACTTGCACAGAACATTTGAAGCTGCAGGACATTCTGGATTACATGCTGGATGTTATCCTTGATTCAGCATATATGTTGTGGCTGCCATTGTGCAGAAGTTTGGCTTTAACAAGCAGTATAAAATCACATCAACAAAAGGTTGAGTCCCTAAATGCTGCTTATCCAAAATTAGTATGGTGCCCTGTGACTGAACCTGTCTCTCCGGCAACTGTTCGTTTTGTCTATTTTCTGTCACTTCCAGTGACCTCTGTCTGCTGCTATATAGCATTGTTTTGTGCTCTTGACTTACAACAGACAAAGCAAACTATTTGACTATAGCTTTCTGTCTATATGTAAAATGCTTTATGGGACCTCAATTAAGTAACTATCTAAATTGTGAAAAATATACCTGGTTATTTACATTCAACTCAACTTTTTTTCTCCCCTGTAGACTTTGATGCAAATAATATCTTCAAGGCCTTCTTTGGTGGGCCAGGTGGCTTCAGTTTTGAAGGTAGGTGGAAGTGTCCTTCAATCAACTTTGAAATGTGAGTATGTGCATCACTGAACTGGACAGCTATGTTTGCCAGAGGAGATGTGCTGTTTGAGGAGAGTATTTGACCTTTCTACATAAGGGCATCTAAGAGCACTTTGAAAGTTTTATCTGCACAGCATCTCAGCTGATGACTGGTTTTGATGCCTTTATGTTTAAAAGTGACCAAACCCAGGGATTTTCTTCTCAAGTAGTGTGTGTGAGCTTTGACCATCTAAGTGGTTTTTTGCTGCTTGGGACTACTTGACCATAACATGGATACAGTTACTGATGCGAAAGCTAGAAAAGATGATATTTGGTCATAAATACTGTGCATATGTATCACTCGTCTATCTCCTTTTAATTTCGTAAGATTGTAAATCCTTCTGAAGGCCTCCGCCTTTAGATATTTTGGAGGCAGTGGAAGCTGTTACTCAGTGCCCTTCAAACTTTGTGAGATCAGGCTTTCGTCACACCCCATGGAGTAGAATGGCTTTATAGAGCACTGAGTAGGCTGTCAGCACTTAGGTAGTATCCATACCACCATTAGGAAATTGCACATACCTTAAGGCTATTTGGTCAGTGAATTTTGAGAAGTCTTGGATACTTTGTGTGTTATTTACCTTAATCCTTGTAAATCTGCTTCCAAGCCTCCTTTACGCATATTAGCAGTAGCCTACTCTTTTGGTTGTTAGAAATACATAAAAGATCTGCTGTTTTCTGTTTGTCCAAATGGTTTTGTTTGTATTAAGTACTTGATTGGTATCAAGATATTGCAGGATGATATTTAATAGTTGTGTATTAGAATTTTGAAAGTTTAAATATTTTTCATTTTCTTTTTCAGCTTCTGGGCCAGGAAATTTCTTTTTCCAGTTTGGCTAAAAAAAAAAAAAAACACCCTACACATACCTGATCTGCTTATTTTAACCTTGAATACGGACATACTTAGACTCCTTCCTTCATCATGTCTCATTGTACTTAGAGCAGTTTCATTTTCTCGGTTGGAGACCTCTGTTTTGTGTGCTTTTTGTGTGTAAAGAGGAAACCAGCTCGGGGAGGGGAAGGCTTGTGAATTTTGTTTTATTGTTAACTTTATTAAAATAATAATAATAATAATAAAGCTTTGAATCGTTTGGTCCCTCCATGCTGGCCTGTACTTTCAGACTGTTCCTGCTTCTCGACAGAGGGGATTTCCTTGAAGTCCTCTTCCTGGAATCTTGACTTGTGAGAGGGTGACATAATCTGCTTTGTTTTGGTTGGCTCCAGAGTGTAGTGTGGCAGCATGTCTAGGGTTTGTAGCAACTTGTAAGTTATTTTGATCTTCTGAAAGTGTTGCTAAGATTCAATCAATGATACAATTGCTTTTTTTTTTTAACCTACCAGCTGTCATTTTTTTGTCATGATTCTATCAGAATGGTACATTTGGGCATTAACTTAAATGATAGCATGAGAGGTTAACATTTTCATATCAAGAAAAATGCTTTGGATTTAGAAGGGCAGCTTATGTGAGAGTTCTTGGTGATGGAGTTAGAATTAAGGGCTTTATGTTTCCACTCTAAGAATTGTTGTCTTTAAGGGAACATTTAATTTGCCCTGGGCTGAATTTCCTCACAATATCTTCTTTGATTAATCCACTTGAATGTTTATATTTGTGTTAAAGATTGACTTTATGATTTAAAATTTTCATATTTGATTTCATGAACTGATCCATAGTGTGGATGAGCCCTTTCTAGCTTTGAAGACATGCAAAATTATATTCAGGTAATTAACTGAAAATGGTTACTATGTGTGTGTGCAGGAGTGTGTTCTCATAACGTTTACAGGAACTGTACAAATACGTTAAATTAGTTAAGTATTTTTCAAATAAAAATAATTTACTTGTTCAAAGAAGCAAGAAAATGCAAAGTTAAACTTTGAACTGACAGTCTGTAACTTGCTTCTCTTGCACAGTGTCAGGACAAATGCTGGAGTGATGAGGTTAAAACCTGGAGCTGTGTGCAGCTGCACCATCTTGAATTCAGAATGGATTTGGCTTGGTGGTACTGTTTGTTAGCATGAATGAAATGCTGCTTTATTTTTCACCATAAATGTAATGTTATAGCAGGTTATCAGCCGAGGAGGACTCTGCTTCTAGAGTTATTTTTTTTCTACAATGTGAAGAGATAAAATGGAAGTTCTTTTTTGACTAGTTGCTTTGATCAAGTTAAATATTACCTTTAAAAGAGTTCTGGAGCTTAGCATGTGGCATTAGATCTGACAGAACTGTAGGAGACCTTGCTGCAGAAGTGAGGTTTGTGCGTATTAGCACTCAGCAGCACCAGTGTGAAGGGGCAGAGCCTCTTAGAGGCATTGCTGTATCTGGAGTTTCTTCAACTGATCTGCTGTAGTGTAGTGACATTTGGAGAGCTGGATTTTGCCTGGCTGGAAAACAGATGTTCTTTTGAGTGTCTGCAAGACTTTTTCCTAGAGAAACCTGACACTAACTTTTTTATAACATCTGACTTGACTTCTTAATGCAGGAAAAAAAAAGGATTGCAATGAATTCATTGCATGAAACTGCTTATATCTTTGTCTTCCTTTCTTCTGAGGGCTGTACTTGTCCTGTTCAGTTGGACAGTTGCTAGACTGCAATGCAAGTTAACTTCATTTACATCAGTTCAATAGAAACGTGGTGCTGCTGCTGAATACTACAGTCCTGTGGCTGTTCTTTGTCAGAATTTTTGACAATCTGTTTTCATAGAGGGAAGATTTAAGGGCTTAAATTCTAGTGCTGCAGAGCAAAGGTGACATTTTATAACTCACTCAAAATTCAACTTTTAAAATGAGTCAATATTGAATAATGTTTCCAAAAATAGACTCTGCAACATTTATTCTAACTTTCTTTGCACCAGTGTAACTTGATGGATCTACCCGGATTGCACTGAGAGCAAAGTAAGGTCCTAGCATCTTTTAGACTCTGGAATGGTAAATATTTGGGGAATTAAAATACCAGTCTATGCATATTGAGACTTCTCCAGTTCTCATGGCACTTGTAAATTAGAGTTTACAGGACTTATTTCAGTGAGGCATTCTGGATTCGTAATGTCTTGTCTGTGTGTATTAATATTACTGTACAGTTTGGAATTTTCTTAGTCTTTTATCACCATGCAGGGATAAATCCTGCATTTCTCAGTATGATTTTTTTTGTTGCTGTTAATTTTTTTTCCTCCCTGTCTCCCCCCAATTAAGAAAAAGAGGCTTCCTTCTCTCCAAACTTTAGATGAAACTGTTCTTTGGAAGACAGAAGTAGAATGCTTCTGAGAGCCCTCCTGAGAGGGAAAATGTAAACAGCAGATATTTATATAAAACTGTACATGAATGCATGATTTAATGTTATTAAATATTAATATGGTGAGTGCCAAGAGTTCTTTAAGGAGCACTATTATGTGATTAAAAGTGAGTACAAACATATATTCACTTTTGCAGAGTGCATTATGATGTTAATGGAATTCAGTGACTATCTTGTTACCTCAGGACAGTAGCAGGGTGCTGTGATGCAGGTTGCATTGACGTTGTAACCTCCATCCTGTCTTAGCACAGCTTGGAGATACAGAACTGCTGCTTTCAGGAAAAAGTCTGCTCAGATGTGCATTGTTTAAAACATTGCCTTTCACACTGAATAGTCACAGAATGGTGTTGGTGGGTTGTATTTCATATGTAGCCACAGGGAACCTTAATGCTGTTTTATAGCTGCTACCATTTACAGGCCTCCCTGGCTTCCTTTGGCTTGATAGGAGCTACCAGGTGTAGGAATTTGCCCCCCAAATGATTAGTAAGTATCTTAAACTGATGTTATGCCTGTGCTTTTTCTGAAGTTAGATGATGCTCTTCAAACACAAGCATAGGGGGATATACCTGGATCAAGTCTAAGTTAGAGATGCTTTTCCCTTTGACATGACTGCAGGGTACAACATGAACTTGATGGTAAAGCTCCTACTTTTAATGAAAAAAAAGTCTTTCTGGAAGTTGGTCTTGATCATTACTGAAAGGAGTTTTTTGGGGGGGGGGGGCACGACAGCGAGCTTTAATAGTAAACTCAAAAATGTAGCTAAAAATGTCACCAGGCTGTTTGCCATGTGCAGACCCTGCTCCCTTATCAGCCTGGTAAATAGTTATACTCCCTTGACCTGAAATGTCCATGTTGAGCAGCTTTCGATTCATCTTTCTTGCTTGTTCCTCAGACCCCCTGCGGATAGGAGATAGCCTGAAGGGAGAGTTGGTGTGGGTAAAAGGCAGAACAGATTATTGACCGGAGAGGTCTAGCAGACAAGACAAAAGTAATTGCTATTGGACTGTTCAATAACTGAATAATAGAGTAACCGTTGACTTTGTCAATAGAAGATGTAAGCTATAGAAAAACTGTGCATATGGGGAGTTTGGCTGTCAGCAGAGCAACCTGTGTAAAGCTAGGCTAAGCTGTTGTGATTCTGTATAGCATTTGCCAAAAGATAAGGAATTGTTTAACGATTGTGTTCTCCCTCTAAAGTTTCTTTGCTTAATTCATGATACTTGTAATGTTTGAGCTGCTGTAGGGCTAGTTTCACATAGTGAAGTGCAGTTGCATTCATACTAAAATGGAAGGAATTTTATGCTTTGAAAATGAAAACATGCATCAGTAATGCTAGTGTTGGGAGATGCTTGCATGTAAGTTGTCTAGACCACAAAGCCCAGTGTGGTGTGGTTTTATTCTTTTTTTCCTTGTGTAGATTTACTTTTCAAATCTGATGCTCTGTTAGCTCCACCTTTTGCAGGGGAGCTTTGTGTGAGTCTTTTCCAGATATACTAAACCTGGACTTGAAATCGGCTGTAAAGAACATTAAGATGCTTCTGGCTGCCCACTTTGACAGGCATTTCTAATTGTTTCTGCTACACATGCTACATAGGAAGGTACCTGATTTCATTTGTGAACTTGGAAGTTTTGCTATAAAGCTGGATTCTTAGTGTTAAAGGCTTTTGACTGTTTTGTAAATACTTGCATTTATGCAAATTAAGAGGAGGAAAAAAAAAGGTTTAGGGACAACAGTATTAAGTAACCATGGAATATTGCGAGTCCCTTAAAGCTCTTTTTGTATCGGACTAGGATACAGAGTGGAAGCTATTGTGCCGTTCCGTTTCCGATACGGAAACTCACTTGGCGGTTTTGCCCAACCATGAGAGCTGGTTTCTGAGCCAGCCTCGTTGGATGGCCATGCTCAGCCAAATCAGTCTTCAACCAATTGAATGACCAAAGCATTTGGACCACACAGTGGTTTGCTATTCCTTCAAAATTACTTCCTCAGTTTCCGTAAAAACTTAAAAATGTTCACTTATCTTCAAGCGGATGTTTTCGTCCCATTTAAATTTGTGCCTTGTACCCTCCCTTCCCCTTCCTTAGGGAAGAAGACAGCTTATGTATTGCACCTACTTCAGTTTTTCTGAGTAGTGCTAAGGTCCATCTCATTCTGTTATATTAGTGCTATAACCAGTTCTGACAGATGACAAACTTGGTGATAGCAGTTCCATGACCCTCCTTACACCCAGAGGCCATTTGTGCACAGCAGCTACTGTATTCCAGAGTGGATGTCCATATTGTACCTGTTCACCGGGGAAGAAGGACCTGTGCTTGGCTGTGAAAGATAGTATGTAATGCTTTGGCCTTCCTTGACTTCCCCTGGTTTTCCCCACGTGTGCAGAGGAAGGGGCAGGATTATCCCTTCTTCTTTGACTAGCACTAATTAATTTTTCATTTTAGCATAGGTCTGACCTAGGGAGGAAAGCCCTTGTGTGAAGCTTTTTAGGTAGAGTGCCAAGATAGTCTGCAACATGATGTTACTGAACTCCAGCTTTGGTGTTACTGGTGATGGCTCAGGAATGCAGTAGCTCGTTGGGAACTTGTATGCTGCCTCTGGCTGCGTATGCAATTTGACTGTAGTTCTGGCATAGCCAGTATTATGTTGATTACCCCATCTTACTCCCTGCTTTCACTCAATAGCTTGTGCTTCAGAGAAGACTATAGAGTGTGAAGCAATGTTGGGGGGGAGTGCAAAACAGCAAACCGAACACCTTCATTGCATGCATATCTGCTTTGTTGTAAAGACATAAAGGAGTAGTCAAGACAAAAAGCAGACACTGATGTGAAGCCAACTTGGAGAGGATGCTAGACCCTGTGCTATAGTATTTATTTATCTGAATTGAAGACAAATTCTGAACGTTTACCTCAGTGTAAATACTTTTCCATAAGGAGGAATATTTACCTCAGTGTAAATTACCTTTCCATTAGGAGGAAAGGAATATTGCATGGAGCAATCAATATTGCAGATCGCTTTGCCAAACACTTAATCCTCCCTAAGGCAGGCTTCACATTAGTATGAACACTGTTCCTCTTTGGACCCTTACCTTTCTAGGATGTGAACAGTAAAAATGTGAATATTTGTTGTTTACTTCATTAGGCATAATTCATAATGATGTGTTTATATGAAGAATATCACAGACTGAAGCAAAACCATATGCAATTGGTTTACTTTATTATAAACTGTATATGATGTACAAACTAATAAACACTTAAATGATGACAGTCTCACTGTTGTTCTTAAACAGGCAAATGAACAAGATTTTCTAGCTGTGTATTTCGGTGCTGGATGTAATCTGGAGCACTGGGTTATGTTACCAGAACACTGAAAGGAAAGGGGATTCAGCAGGCTCCTACCCTGTAGCAAGAGCTGTCTTCAACTGATGCTTTAAAATACTTCTTATTTCTTTTGATAAAACAAAGCCATATATGATTTTTCTGCCAGGAAAGGCCCAAGCTGAGCATCAGGCAGACGCAACTTTTCTGGTGGCTTCGTCAAATAGTTTCTGATGGGAGCCAGTGACCTTTACTCTGATGAAGGTAAAGGGGGTGGGGGGAGTTTACAAGTTTAGGTTTTTTGGATTTGGGGGATTTTTTTTAAGGTATAATGGGAATTTATTCTGTCATCCATCTTTTTTGAAACAGCAGGAACTCTTTTCCTTTACCAGTAAGCTTGCACAGTGTTTACAAGATTAGCCCTAACGTGCACCTTGCTTTTGTTTTAAATCTGGAGAGAGGAAGTGTTTCTCATGCAGCACTGGGCTGGGTAAACAGTGTTTTCGGTGTGTGCACAGCTACTGGTAAGCTGTATCCATGTGACAGCTCCTTTACAGATATGAACCCAGCACATGCTTTTCAAACACAGTAAGCATTTACATATTAGTACTGGATTAATTTCAATATACCAAACACTGAGCCATAGCATGAGCTTAAACTGTTGTTCTGACCTGAATCCCATTAGTTGAGCTAAGTGTATAATAAGGTAATGACAGTATGTGACCAACTGGCAAACAGTTTCACTAAGCAAAAACATAAGCTTCAGTAAGACAAACTTAACGGAAGTGCTTGAACATTAAACCACCAGCTGGAAAAAAAATTAGATCTGAGCAGACTTAAGTTATGTCATTACAGTACCTCCATTTACTTCCTAAATTACAATGTTACTTCCATCTTAACTTTTAACATTCAACTACATTAGATAAAAGTAGTAAAATCTTGTATGAAGTACAAATCTATACTTCAGACATGATTTTAGTTTCTATAACATAAACGGAAAAGATGCTAGTTCATCTCTTCCATTCCCTGCCAAGGCAGGATTGTTCCCTACAGGATAAGTTCACTGAACCATACTTGGTTCAGCCCAATTTGACGCGTGCTGTGAAAGTGACTGGAGCCATGTTACAGGAACTGAATATATCTCCTGATGCTTAGCTTGTTTCCCTTTCTGTGACTCTTTTAGCCCACAGTAGTTGTCTTTAAGACATCTTCTGGCCACGCACTTTCCTTCTGGCCACCCAGCTGCACATCCCCTTCCACAGCGAAGGAAGCCTTTGCGTGCTAACAGTGAGCATGAAGCTGGGTAGCCCAGGCCTGGGCAGCCACGTGGACGCAAGAGGCTGCCCTCTCCTCGAGGCTTTTGTGTACCCTGATGTCCTTCATAAATCTTTGATCTTGGGGACTAGATGACTAAGAAGTAATTGCCATGCTTGGTAGAAATTACCCATAATTGGGTCTTACTGGTCTTTACCTAGTAATTCAGCTACTAGTATTGCTAGTATTAGTCCCTCAGCTTTAGGAAAGGTGTGGGGGGGATGTTATACAGTTCATGTCACCTGGCTTCACACCAGTTACAGGCTTTGGGCTGCCACTGCTTGATCATATAGTACTGACATATAGTGATCTAACGATTGTGGTTCATAGGGAAGTTATAAAAGACCATGGATCTTCCTCTGAAGGAGCAAACAAGCAGAGCAGTGCAGCTAGGCCTCTCCAAAACTCTTCTACTTAAAAAAGCATTCAGCACTTCAGTCATTGACATTTTTATCTATTTAACTGTTTGGGTCTATTTGACAGTTTTCCTTTGTCTGTCAAGAGTCACTTGTTTTCTTCCTGAGGCCAATAAACTGTCTCCGTGGAGACATACTGGAGTTGGCAAAAGGACTTATTTAGTAAAGGTACGATTATTTCACTTTACAATTTTAAAGGTTACAGGAGTTACTTGCTTTAAAAAATAAACAAATGGTAACAAACAAATAATCTATCCTGCCCATACTATTAGATGATGGTGCAGGAAGTAAAAGCAGAGCCCCGTTTGTTGGTGCTCTGTGTAGGCACAAGTTTTCCTTTACCATAGTAACCCGAGAATATTGCCTTCACATCAATCTTTTTAGAAAGCACAAGCATCCACATTCCATTATTAAAATACAGCAGTTTCCCTCCTCCAATCTCCCCCACATCTTCACCTTTGTTCCCTGCCTTTTCCAGTTTTACGAACTCCAGCAGATCGAGCCCGGTCTGGACTGCTTCTATGCCGCTGGCACAGCCAAGGGTGATGTGCGCCCGGCTGCCTTTTGGAAAGTTGTCTGCAGGCGTTATCTTATCGGTGTCTCCTGGCCACAGCAGCAGCTGCTGCTCGCTCAATTCCACGCGAGCCCCGACAGTTTTTGTTGTGACGAACAGAGCAGAAATGGACAAGGTAAAGCCTTTGCCGTAGGAAGCCTTCACAGCCTGGGGAAAGAGGGAAATAAGCCCAGAACAAAGCTTTAGTGAACCACAAATGGGTGGGATTTCTAGCAGTGTGGTTAGCTTTATTCTCCACATGTTCAGGGTCTTAGCTAATCATGGTAACCCTCACTGTGACAAACTTGTAACAGGGCATACAAGTAGAACTTGGTGGCCTAACATTTCTGCTCCACAATCTGGAGTTGGTTATGTCTGTTTCCTTCATAAATCCCATTATTTAACTGGGTGCTCGGTTAAAGCATGAAATAGTTTAGCTGTAAGTGTAAGCACCTTAATTCATTATCATTCAAATCAAGCTGTTGGGGATGATGCTGGAAGTCAGGGCTGCATTGGGGGTAGGTGTATTTTCTTCAGACTAACAGAAACTAGTCAGTGTCTCTCTCACTTCAGACTTTTCTATTGCACAGGCCACCAGAAAGTGTTGCTATGCTTTAGACACAGATGTTCTCTCTAAAATCACCTCCCACCTCAACATGAAGCTGCGTCCCCAGCCCATTCCCTCAGCTTTGTGGATATACTGCTAGAAAGACGGGAGAGTCTGATGGAGAAAGAGCCGCAGGGAAAAGTCAGAACCCAGACACTAACTTCTTGTTGGGCATATTCCTCAGCTCCAGGTGCTTTTCCAAAATCCATGTATTTTGTGGTGCAGTGTAAGACTCCAGGTGGCCTCTTCACAAAGTAGCTGGTGAGATCTATCTTTATTTTGGGATCTTCAATAGCAGAAGCAACTGCAAATACAGGTAAATAAAAATTTACTACTAAAAGATGACAAACACCCCCCCACGTCACCCCACAAGCCTGAGCCCCATTTCAACTTTCTTCAACTTTGTCCTTAATGTTTCATCTTACTTGCTGCTAGATAAATAAAACTATTCCCTCCTCACCTAGGCTGATAGTGGCTGTAACTAGAAAAACTTCTGTTCCCTCCTCACCTAGGCTAATAGTGGCTGTAACTAGAAAAACTTCTGTTCATCTTTGTGGTTTGTGTTGCAAGAACCACATAAAGGGCAAGATTGTTTCATATTTCCCTTTTCTGTTTTATTCTTCACATTAATTCTCCATAGTCCCCCACAATAACCAGTGGGATGCTCAGCTGCTTTATGTGACACTGCCAGCATCCTACCCCAGCTCCTTACAATATCAGAGGAGCTAAGCAGACTTTTCTTAAGAAAACTGTTTCATTTCTTTTTAACTTACAAGAGCAACTTTGTCAACTGTGAAAATATAGGGACTAGTAAGTATCTTTAAACAGAGTTTTTGTTGTTGCAAACTTTAACGAAAAGTGTCATTTTAGAACAGACTTGGTCAGCTTCTATTTGTTGAATGTTAATGTTTGATCAACAGAGTAAAAACTTGAAAAGATATTTCTATACATACAGTATTTATTCTCCTTTTTGAAGGCTTTAAGACTTCCAAGCTCATCTAAGAAGGCCTGTCCAGCCTTCCTCAGGATCTCTGAGCTTCTTTTACTCAAAAACCACCCAAAATACAAGGGTAGAAATTCTTTTTCCAAGCTTGGTTTCATTTTCTTCAGCTCTTCCACTGACAATTTCCATTGATTCTTTTCCTTGAGCTGCAAGCAATCTATTCTCCACTGTGTTTTTGGCTCTGCCAAGATGACTTTGTACCGGTATTTGTCAGCAATATCAAACAGTTGATCCAGTCGTTCCCTTTCATGGTGAGTGTCGTCCAAAACAATAACACTGATGTCTCGTTTGCAATAGTCAACTAAATCCTCATCAACTTTTGAATATTCTTCAGGAACAGTGCTTCTTATTGCAGGGACAATTTTATAGGTATCGACAGAAATCACCTTACAGGCATCTTTATACCTATCTTGAATAGCCTGGGCAAGAGTGGACTTTCCACTGCCAGGCAAGCCTCTTAAAATAAAAAAGGTTTTAGATTCTTTGACCGTGGAGATGGTATCATCATCATCAAGGAACGGGTATTGCAAGCTTTCAGGCCTTTCTTTTGCTGACTGAGTAGACATTTTTCTAAATATTTTAGGCAGGAATGTGTGACTCTTCTTCGAAAAGCCTCTGTTCTGAAATTTAAGAAGAAAATATTTTGTAGGCCAGCAATCCCAAGAGACAGCATATTTCTATTGCACAACAGTGCGCCGCTCAGACCCTTATCGGGGGGGAGGAAGGCTGTGCTCAGAGGGGTGTCGTCGGCTCTGGGAGTGCATTTGTGCCACCGCTTCCACGTAACCTCAGCTGCTCCGCGTGGCTCAAACCCCTCCCACAGCCGCTGCAGCAGTCGCAGGCGGCACCGTGTTGTCCTGGCACTGGACAGAGGGGAGGAGGCGCAGCGGAGGGGGAGCCCTGCTCCCCTCTCCGGCTCAGGCCTTCGCTAGCCGCTGGCGGCGGCCGCAGCGCTGCCCGAGCTGGAAGTGCAAGGTTTACCGCCACGCGGTAGCAGCGTGCACCCACGAGCTCCCGCAAAGCTGAAGCCAGGCAGGGCAGCTGGAGCGTTAGGATGCTTAAACCGACACTTGTGGTTGCTAGTTTACAAAGAGACCACGTGCCGGGGTAACTCGGCCTGAAAGGGGGAAACGCAACAGTTGCTCACGTTTCTTTCATTCATCCAAAGACTATAAACAGATTTAGGCCTGTTTAGGGTTTCTCTAGTCCTGTAGGAAAGGCTGTTTCAGAGTAAAGCCAGCAAGACTACCTCATGTTAAGAACTGCCTTCTCTTCATGCCTAGGACACTGCACAGCAGCACCTTTGCCCCTCAGAGGTGGGAGTTTCAGGCTGGTCTTGTAATGAAGAACAACTTAAATTGCTTCAGGCAAAAGCAAACCTGCTCTTAGCATTTTTCAAACTGAAAGTTAAACGCATCCAATCAGCACCAAAACAAACGGTCGAGTTCGACACCACGAGACAGCTGGCACTTCCTCCTTCCCCTTTTCTGACCAGATGCAATAACTGGTATCTAAGATTAATTCTCATTAAGATCTAGGATAATCTGAGATTTTATGAAAATGAGGAATTTGTCTAAGGTTCTGCTAGTATCAACAGGGACAACAATTTTGTCAGCCAATACACAAACTCTCCAGCCTCTCTCCCCAGCTGCATCCTTGCTACAGACTAGTCCCAGCTCTGCTGCCAACAACAACATCTTGTTAACAAGACCCAAGCTCTGTACCAGCAGTCAAGAAACCACAGACACGATACTGGAAGAGCGTATTTGTCACTGACCCGAAGATCTATGGGGTTTTCGTATTACATAAATGTTCTGCCCATTGCAGAAAAATATTGCTTGACTCTGCGGGGTGAGGACACTGCATGAAAATGAACTATTTCAACTGATTAACTTATTTGTCTACTTTTCATTCTAGAATTTGGAGGTGGCTTTTTGGTTTTGAGGCACCCTGGCACAAGCCCTGTGCACCAGCGTTGCTTCAGTGTTCACTGTGCAGCAGGCCAGGCCTCTAGCAGGGGACGACTGGCTCCAAGCATGGTCCCCGGGGCACCTGGTGCAGAATTCCTACCCCAAGAGTAGGATCAAAAAAAAAAAAAAAAAAAAAAAAAAAAAAAAAAAAAACAAAAACGAGGAGCAAGCCGGTCTCTTGGGACACCTACGCTGGCTTCCCTGAGGACTCCGGGCTCCCAGGTCATCGCGTAAGAGGACAAGCACTTCAGCTTCCTCTGATCGCCACGGACGAGTGCAAGAAAAGGAGACAGCATGAGACGCCCCAGGGAGCTGCTCCTCCTCAGAGCAGAAGCCTCGTGTTTCCGAAGCGGTCTGGGAGGTCTGGCCCGAGCGCGGACCTGCAGAGCCTCTCGACTCGCTGTTCCTGCGGCCGCCCGGCGAGGCGGCTACGCGTGCCCGGCACAGGCCTGGCCTGCGCCAGCCGAACTGTTTTGCCGGGAGCAGCTGCGGGCGAGCGGCAGTGACTGAGGCCGCTTCTCAGCTGCGTAAACAACAGAACAATAACAGCCCCCCCGGGCCTTTGTTCCGCGGCCAGCTCCCGCTATAATGCTCGCCTTCACGGGCGGCGCGGCCGCGCAGTGGCACCGCGGGGGCGGGAGCGGGGAGCGGGGGCTCCTCGGGCGAACAATCCCCGATTCAGCGCCGCCCGCGGCCCGCGGCGCCCCCGCTTGCCCCGGGCTCCCTCCCGGGGGAAGCTCCAGGCTCTGCCGCGCCGGCCCCGGGCCCCCGCGCTGCCCCCGCGGCGCCGCCGGCTCCCGGCGCTCCCGGCCCCTCCGTTACCCCCTGGGCGCCGCCGGCTCCGGGCGCTGCCGCCGCCGCGTCCCCGCCGCTCCGGGCGCTCCGCGGTGCCGTGCGCTGCCCCGCTGCGCTCCGCTCCGCTCCGCTCCGCCCCGGCCGCTTCCTCCCCGCCAGGAATCAAAACCGAAAGCGGCGCCGCGGCCGCGCTCTCCCCCCGCCTCCCCCGGCGCTCACCATGGTGAGGGCAGCGGCTCCGGGCGGCCGCCGGTGCGGAGCGGCGCGGCAGGGAAGCGGCTCTGGGGCGGGCGCCGCCGCGGGCGCTTTCATAGCGCGGGGCCCCGCGGCCCCGCCCGGGCCCCTCCCCGGGGCCGGAGCTCTGCTGCGCCGGGAGGACCGGGGCACCGGCGCGGGCCGGCAGCGAGCTGCACCTTCACGCCTGGCCGGGAAGCCGGACTCCTTCGGCCACGCAGCTGTGTCTGTGCCGGGGGCTTCCAGCACACCCGTGCAAGCTGGGGGGGAAGAGCATGAAGTCTTCACGCTCCTGGACTCATAGGTAGGCGACACAGCTGCTGTCCAGGCACAGCAAAGGGGAGAGAGCTCTTGCTTGTAAAACCAACATTGCAGCACAAAATTTAATTCTACTGCCTAGCTCCTCAGGAATTGCTACTCTACTCGGATGCGGAGTCGTGCTGCTCTTCATCCTCATCTTCCCTTTCCCCCATGCTAGTCTCCTCTTCTTCTTCTTCTTCTTCATCATAATCATCATCTTCCTCATTGCTCTTGCACTCCTCGTTTTCTTGTTCATTTCCCTCCTCTTTATCATTTCCGTACTCCTCTTCATTGTTCTTCTCAGCATCTTCCTCTTGCTTTTCATTTGTCTGATTCTCAATGCTTTGGTCACTTTCCTCACTTTCCTCTCTCTCTGTGTTCTTCTTGGAGCTGTCTTCTGTGTATTCACTGCTGCAATCATCGTCTGTGGAGGGGTAGGGGACAGGAAAGCAAATTTAAACCAATTTCCAGCACTGAACAATCAATAGGGCACAAAAAAGAAGAAATTCCTGGCCTGCTTCACTAACTACAGTCAGAAAACTCTTCTCTTTATTTTCTTTCTCACAAGACTCCATTTACTGATGATGCAAAAAGCTGAGCTGCATGATCTAAAGTGAATAGAAACCAACCTGGCAGGCACGTCAGTCTGAATTAATCAACTAAGACAAAATAAAGTCCAAGTATAGTGGTTGCAGCGAGCCCTAGGAAAGGTGGAGCTAGAAAAGTGATGGTCCGAGATGGGAGGCTTGCACTTTCCCTTGTTCATTCAAATTACAGCATTTGGCTCAGAAAAGCTTAACAGGATTAACCCTGAGTCCTAAATGTCTGGGGCATGTATGTCTTGAGCAATATACACTGCTCCAGAGCTATCCTTCGCTAACTCTGCTTGCAAGTGCTCCTGCTGCTCAGTAGGTGTGAGCAAATTTGCCCTGTTCCAGCTGAGGAGGAAGCTTTCCTACACTTACAGTGCACAAGAATATGGTGAAGGATGACTCCAGAGCAGGTCTGACTGTACACAGACTTTGTACCCTGCAGGCACAAAGAGGAAACTTGGGAAGTGCTGCCATCTCCTGCTCAGATAGAGCAGGATGGATATAGTCCTGAGAGAGCCCTTAGATGAGCATGGTGATGGAAGTGGAGTTCCAAGAACTTAATTATCCTCTCATTCACCACGAGGATGCTACAGCTACACGGAGTAAGGCCTGCCAGTTGGGACTGCAGAGAGGATACTGTATGTTAGGTCTCACTCTTTGGGGGGGCAGAAGGAGAAGGGGGAAGCTATATATGTTGAGATGAGGAACAGTGTCTGTTTGTTGTGTACCTGTAAATGGTTTATGCTGTCATGCTTCATGCTGTAGATGCTTGGTAGTACGTACTATTGTTTAGATGGCATCATAAAATTACATACATCTATATAATGGGGATTCTAAAAATCCAGCTGAGGTTTTTGAAGGTCTCAGCACTGTTGATCTCCTGTATTCACAGTCATTTTTACAGTCTCATTTTAATGCTGTTTTCCTTCTGACTAGGCCCACTGAGCTGCTTTCAGTGTTTTTAGAAGCAGCTTTTTATATGGATGGCACTGAAGAGTGAAATTAAGCTCATTCCCCGTTACAAGTTAGCAAGGCTTCACTTGCATGAGAGTTGCTATAGGTTATACCAAAGTATCAATATTAAACCCTCACTGCCAAGAAAACTGAAACCACAAGGTGTAACTAGGATATGACCTCACATATAAAATAATTCCTTCTATAGTGTACAAGTAGAGAATGCATGCAGCCCAGAAATTTGGATGCCTGCTATCTGGCAATGTGGCAGTTGCTTTATTGTCACCCGAAGTGCAAGCCTGTTCTCTGGACAATACAGTAACATGCCGTGTCCTCATCTGTATTTTCACTGCAAGAACACCATGCTGAAAACAGTAGTTTTATGATGCACAGAAAATTAAAGAAACCTGAGCTGGATGGACCTCAGGCCCTCAAGCACTGACTGCAGCAAACTTGAGTGATAGGTATGCAGTCATTTTATTGAAAGTATCAGGAGATTTGTTCCCATGTTTCAGTCGGTGCCCCAGAAAAGGGAAGTGGGGAGTTGTTAGTTGTATGTGGTGCAGAGGTCTAGATAACAACTACCTTTAGAAGAATCAGCTGTCATTTCTCTTTCTCCTTCTTTCAACTCTTTGATGAAGCTTTTGCTCACGTCATCTAAGGCCTGAAAGTGATATGGCTCATTAATAAGACTTTAGAAATACAGTTAAAGTTTGGTTTCTTTTTATTTCTGCTATCATTGCTTGCTCCTTCACTATCCTAAACTCTCTGCAGCAATGTGCTTCATTTATCCCTGCAAGAATTATTAATATCTGTTAGTATCCCTTATCAAATGTCTCCTCCTCTGAAAATTCTCTCACACACACACAATCATTTTTCTTCATGCAGGAGAGTAGGTTTGGTTTGAGCTTCGGACACCCATGAGGCATCCCCAAACAGGTATGTTTTTATGCAGCAAATTGTGATTGAGGTGCCTGATGAGCCTAGTGCTGTCTGAGCTAGGCAGGAGGATCACACACAACGCACTGGCAGACCAATGAAGACAGACTGCTGTAACATGCAGACTGTTTTATGCTTGGGACACTGGCTGTGCCCTAGATGTTGTTCCATGGTCTGATGCAAAGTGGTTTCTCTGGGGCATTTTGCAGAGGTCATAAAAGGGTGAGACGTGCTCAACCCTACATTCCAGTTGTTAGCAACTGAACACAAAGGAGACACCACTGTATTCTGAGCATGAAAATCTTGCCCCAAGGAGGCCAAAAGAAAATTTTCCCTTGACCCGAACAGGGCCAGGACTTCTTCCTCTGTATGTTGTACTGGTTCACAAACAGGGATTATATCTTCCAAGATGGAAGGCTTCATATCTTTCATTATGTAAACTACTTCAGAGAATGTATTCTAATGCTATAACTGTCTAATGACATTTTCTCTGTCCTCATGACATTAGAACAATAGTTACAGCTAACTTGTTGATGCTTCCCCAAACTTTTCTCCTTGTTGCAACGTGCCACTTACAATAATGATGGCCTGTTGAGCCTCATCATTGTGAATAAGCTTTGCCTTCTCAAGTGCTTTTTCAAAGTTGATGATTGCAGCCTGGTAATCCTTTAATTTTACTGTAACAAACAAACAAAAACATCTGTTTTAACCCAAGATCACAAATGAAAGAAAAACAACAGGTTAATTAAGCAAATCTACCATGAAAAGTTTTATCTGAATAATTGCTTTGGTTGTTAAATCATGGAGTTGCTCTCATTAAGATGGTTAACAGAGTGGCTGTCTCCATCCTTAAGGTGAAATTTGTACTAACATCTTTACCTTGTGCTTGTGCCACCAGTACACTAGCATTGAGTTGCCACTCAACATCTCCCTCCTCATCTGCTGACTGTAGGGACTTCTCTCCATAATTCTGGGCTTCTTCAGCTTTATTCAGTTCAAGGTAACATCGGCCAATTTCATGGAACAACCAGGTCTTCTCCAGGCTGGATTTTGCCATTGGAATCTTCTCCTCCCAACTTTAAGAAGAAAGACATTTACTGAATTTCAATGAGTGCTATTATAATTTAAGTTATAATTTCAACCATTGGTTCTATAAACAAAAGGTTCCAGATGCTGTTATTATGAAAAGTTGTTCTATACTGAGATCTGCTAAGTATTTAGAAAAAGACCAAGTAGTAAAATCTGGAGAACTCCAGATTGATGATGGATTTTTAAGGCTGTTGCTGTCTATATTGCTGGTTGGGACAAAGGTGCAATCAATACTCCTGAGTACCAAAATCTGTTCAGTCAATAAGCACCAGAAGCATCTGGTGCTGTCAGTGATCTGTGTACAGTGAGAGGTACACCTCAGCTGAGTTCCTGGCAGAAGGCATGTATTCTACAACTGGCTTTCTCAGTCACCCTTGCTTGCAGTGTATTTAAACAACCTGAAAAGAGAGCATCTATTTAATTCTAAATAAAACCTTATTCTTTTTTTCTGTTACTAAGTTTACATACGTGTCAATAGCTTGCTGGAATTTGCCGATTCTGGCATAAACTCTGCCGATGTTATCAAGCGCTCTGGATATGGCATCCGGCAGATTGCTGCATTGAAAAGAAAAAGAAATTATAGTAGCTAAAGTAGTCTTGTGCCTGATACAGTCCGCATTTTCTTCAGCCCTATATATTTTCTTTGGTGATCAACCTGACAGCAGGATAAGGTTGAGGAGCAGAGTTAAAGGACCAACATCAAAGTCATAAAATCAAGGTACATTTTTGCTTTTTTATCTACAGCTGTTGTAACTGAAGCCCTGTAAGACACAGGGAAAAATGGTTTAGTTTTGTCACTTTTACTTCTTCATGTAAAGCTGGCAGCACTTTGTGAGTCTTTTCCACTACTCTCTGTTTCAACTTTCCTTTTTTGCCGTGTGGATCTTTCACATTTCCCATGGAAGAACCCTGTCAGCTGCTAGGTCTCTAGCACTAATAGTTGATGCCTGTCCAAGGAGAAAGTGAAAGAACAAAGTGTCTGCAGGGTGTTCACATCAACAGATTCCTTGTAACAGACCATGCTCCCAGTGCTCTGAATGAGCTTTTCCTCTATGCTAACGGCAGCTCCTTTTAGAATAATGTAGCCTGCAGAATTTAAAGTTTTTTCTTATTTAGTCCTCATTCTCATGTTTGGAAGTGGACTGTTTTAACTACCCTCACCTTACAAATAAAAAAGCTGATGAAAGGAGAGAATCAATGCATTGCTGTGGGCTATGGGAGCCAACAGAACGTCTCCTCTTGCTCTTCCTGAACTCTAGCCACCAGAGGGCGATCCCCCCCCCCCCACAGTAATTGCTGCAATTGTCTTCTAAATACAACCTTCAGTCAGTTTGAAAAAGTAGTAAAATTATGCATCTCTTTCCTGCCTCTCCACTGCTAATTCTTAACTTTGATTGGCATGGAGAGTGGGGAGTGAAGATCACCAGGAAGGAGGTAGAAGTGTCTTTAAACAACAGTAAAAAATAAACCATTTGTCATTTGTGAAAATGATAAACAATAACCCAGTTACATTTTAACAGCCCTATGCAATATCAGTAAGAATAAAAACAAAATAACATAATTTCAAGCAACTATTCAGTGTTTTCTGATGTGCATTGAAAAATTAGATTACTAATCTAATCTGCTCCATTCTGTTTTAGCTGAAAGGCTACAGCAAATTTTCTGTATGAGCAGGTAGCTCATGCCTCTTAGATAAATATTTCATGTATACCATCATGGTTTGAATGCAAATGACTTTAGGAAAAAGTTGTATAAGAATCAGAGCCTGACCTTTCTGAGAAGGAAGTGCAGACTAGAGGTTATAAGTGCTGAGTCTGAGATTTGTGTTCTTTTTTTTTTTTTTTTTTTTTTGCTTTGTTTAAACACAGATTTTGGTGTGTCATGTGGGCCAGGTCCTTTAACAATCTGCTTCAGTTTTCTTATTTTTAAACAGTAAGGATAATAAGTCACTAGAGACCATGACACTTTGGCAGCATCTGAATGCAATGCCCTGTTAAATCTCCGGGCGGTAGTTACATTATCTGATGCTAAAACATCTGAATGGAGGTACTTTCCTCGTCACACTGGATCTTTTCCCCATGCATTGGAGCTTCTCAGCACTTACTTCTGCCTGGCAAATTCCAGATCAGTTTTGTGGCTTTGCAAAGCTGCATCCATCTGGCCCATCTCTATCTGAGCATTCCCAATGCAGTTATGGAGGTTTCCAATCAGTTCATTCTTGTTGGGAACTTCGTCATCTGACCATCCTTTTATTGTCTTTAGCACATGCTCAGCTTTCTTACAGCTTTCTTCTGGGGAGCCACCAGTCAGCACTAGAGATAAAGAGCAAAGTTTGGTGCTAGTGTGTGGACACAGCAATATTTGGGAAGCAAGAATAAGAGCAGTTGTGTAGGCCTCTGAAACAGCTTGGGAAGGGTTACTGCTCTTGGTTCTTCATGTATCACCTACACTCTCCCCATCAGTCTCCAGTAAATGTGCCCCTGGGAGACAGTACTTCATTTCCCACTGCTAGCAGTCACTTTCATCACAGCAAGTGATAGAGCACTCTGGTAGCACTTCACATTTGGTAAAGAAAAATAAATGAGACAATGTCCATTGCCTGAAAATCAGCTGAAAGCATGTAGTCATTCTAGCAGGGAAACCTGGTCTTGAAGATGAAGTACTAGCTACAATACTTAGGTTTTTATCTCCTAAATTAGTCCCTTACCCTCTCCTGGTGAGCTGTTGATTGCATCCAGTTGGTTACAGTGCTCTGGGGATTAGACTGCAGGATGGTTTTGTCATTGTCTGCACCAAGCTGTTGTAACTGAAATTAACTAAATGGCAGTAATGTCTGAGTTTTTCTCTCCTGGGTTATAAAACATGGAGCCCGAAGAGAAAGAGAACAGAGGTAGAACTGAATTACTCCTTCCTTCTAGACCACTGTTCTTCAGATTCTTCATTTTTCTGCAGTGGTATTTTTCGGCTACAGAAATGATTAACTCCAGTACCCTATATTCTCTCAGTAAAACAACTTCTAATTACCAGACCGGCCAGGGGCACTTGCTAAGCATGCAGCAGTGGCCTACTTAGCTTTGTGTTGTTCTGAAAAACAGTTAGCAAGGCCTCAAGTACAGAAGAAGTTAAATAAATAAATAAAGTATTGGATTCTCTTCCTCAAAGTATTGCTTTGGGAAAGGGGAAGAATGTAAAAACAAATACTTTCAAAATCTGCCTGGTACTGTTTGTTAATAATTGCACTGTTGTCTGTAATTACTACAGCAAATAACTGTATATGCCAATCATCATTTTCTTACTACCTCCAGTGAGGACACGTACACATGTCAATGTCTTCCATACTCTTCACAATATATCTGGCAACCTCAGTTGGTTTTCGTTTCTTGTCTCGGATCCACCTTTGCTGCCTGAGCTTGCGCTCTCTCACTCGGGCATAAATAGGCTTCTGCTGCTGCCAGAATTCTGTACGTGTGTCCAGGTAGGTAATGCCACTCAAAACTAGGTCCTTTACTTTGATCCCTTCCTTTGTGGTGCTCTTCATCAAGTCTGAAAATAAGATGGTAGAACTCAGGAAAGGATTAATGTCTGCGATGAATGAAGTTGCAGTTCAGTGGAGGGGGAGTGCCTGTGAATGTTTGTGTATTACGATAGAGAGCCCCAGAAACTCCGTTCCTCAGAACCAATGTGGTTTTGGGAGAGAGGTTGGAGAAAGTTTCTCCTATGGTTTCCCATCCATGTATGTTTTAGTGAGCTGGAGCTGTGCTTCCCAGCCCCTAGAGTTGCTGCCTTTCCTGCTGACAGAATCAAGAAGAGGCCTACTTAATGGGAGTCAGCTGTGGTAAGTGAGAACCTCTCCTCCAGGACAAAACAACTGCATGGGGAACTGCTTCCCTGGCAGACTCATTTGTACTTAAATTGCATTTCAAAGCAAGAAAGTATTGTGGATTAGATTGAAATATGGAAATTGAGAGGGCTTTTGCATGCTTGGAAAATAGGTAGCCCACATATGGTATTATTGTCATTAATAATATAAAAGCTGCCAATAGACTAGATTCTTAATTATTCTTCTGTTACTGGGTAAACAGTTTCCTAGAAAAATGACTACATGGGGATCACCTCTGCAGCTAGTTCTAAAATATGATACTTCTGCTAACCCTGCATTTTGATCTTAACAGCATTTATAATGAAACTGTGAATAAGTATAATCTATTAGCAGTGTCTTGCACTTAATATGAATCTTAGTGTATTTTATCATTACGCAAAAAAATGAAATAATTTTTAATTATAAAGTTTCTGCTTTTGATTTCATCAGCACAGATTACTTCTAGTTGATTTGTTGCTAAACTGTTCGTTAGAAAAACCTGCTATTTCATTAGGAAGGAAACATGTTCACACACAGTTATGAATATTGGATCTGGCTCAAAATCACCTGTACTCTCCAGACATCTACCTCTCTCCAGACCACTGCATACATTATGTGATATGTAAGCTGTGATGGAAATAGGGAAGAATAGTCATAGGGATATAAAAGAAGGAAGAAAAAGAAAGGAAGAAACTGCATAGAAAGAACATTTAGTTAAATATATTGTAGAAAGACCTTCATCCTTGAGCAGTTTTTCTAGATAAACCTTGTCAGCATAAAGCTCTCCGAGAAGCTGTCGCTCTATTTGTGGATTCCTAACACGCTCCTGTTTGCTTGTCCGCTTTTGATCCTTGGTCAGTTTGACTTGGACTTTCTGTTTTGCTTTTTTGCTCTATAGAAATAAATAAAAAAAAAATCAAGTAAGTCAAGGGAGATAAGCAGGGAACATTAAAATTTGGAGGAAAGGCCTGGCTTTTAGAATTCTGTTTACACTCTGTATAGGTCAAATTATTTTTTAAGTAAAAGCAAGAAGTCAGACGTGTGTCCCACCAATTGCTTTAGTCGTAAGCAATTGAAATTTTGAACCCAAACATGTTCCCTCTCCTCCAAGAACAGGAGGGGGCATTAGAGCAAGAGCACCACTGTCTTAGTACAGTGTCTTGTACTGTTTCAGAGGGCTTTCTGGCCAGTGCTGTGGAAGCACATTAGGTTTGTGGGATAGGCAGGTCTAGCTTTCCTCAGTCAAAGAAAAGGAGGTTTTAACAGCCAGGGCTTCTGAGAGTATTTCTAAAGTTTCATACCCCAAATCCTAGCAATTGCAGTGCTTATCTTTAGTCCTCTTTGTACAAATTACTCTAACCACTGGGTACCCAAAATTCCAGCTGAAAAAATGGATGAGCATTCACTGCACTGACTTCAAAGGAAGATGTGTGTGCTTGGCATCTCAGAGGAACAAGGCACTACTTCAGGAGACCACCTCAAAATTAAGCAATTGAGAAAGTGCCCACTATCAAAAATGTGAACCTTAAACATCTGGTAAAACCAAAGTAAATACTATAGTTAAATGTACCCTGGCTCCAACCTCAGTGCTGTTACTTATTACCTTTTGCTGGGTGATCTCCCTTTAGAAACAACAGTCAGGCTGGTAAAGAAATTTCAAATTAGGCTCTGTTTCTCCTTGGTTGCTCTTCCCTGCCCTTCTGCTTTCTCCTTTCTATTTTTTGTAGCTTGAGCCAAAATTCCATTAAAAGCAGGTGTGTAAATACTCTCATAAAGGATCAGCATGCTCCTTATGCTCAGAATGCTTCACTAGACCAGTCATATCCCCATCCATGTTGCTACAGAAACTATTAATCCTGTAGTGCCTATTTGCAGAAGGCATTAGCATTATAATAACTCTGGTTAGCTTCCAAAGAAAGAGCTCTTCCACTATACCTCTGCCTGCCTGCTTAAAAAGCAGAGGTCCTCTTTATTCTCCAGTTTAACTGAGGATGGACCTGCAAATACAGAGAATGTATTTGTTAGTGTTCAAGAACTGCAATACAGAGCTCTAGAAGTCAAAATGGTTGTAAATGTGCCAGACCTATATTATCCTGCTTCAAATAAAGCTAACTCTTTCATTTGAAATATGTGGTTGTATGTTCTTTAAGCAGGGATTACAGCTCATAAATGCTGATCTTCTCTAGATTTTAATTATTATTTTCACATGGCACCGGGGGCTCCGATCACAGATCAGAATTCTGACATAGACATATGCTACATCCTGTGTGGAGGCATTAACAAAAGGCTGGCATGTTCTTCTAAGGGATCAAAGCTAAAATTTAAAATGAGGAAAAAACCTCATAAGGATCTTCAGCAATGCAGAGAAGTATTTTAAAGTGTTTAGGCACTGATACAATGGCAAAAATCCCATTTCATTTTCATTGTGACATCCATTTCTGCTATTCAGAATCCATTCTGGCAATGTAGGAACAGTGAAAAACATTTCTTTATCTTGGCCTGGTCAGAAGGAAGAAAGGAGCTTCAAATGCTGTTGTAGAAGTATTTCTTCCAGCAAGGCAACTGGGACAACATAAGCTATGTGAGTACATGCATATCAGGGAAGGCAGGTGTTTTTGTATCTGCCAAGCAAAACAGATTTAGTAAAGCGGTTTGGGGGATGTGCCCTATTAACGTATGTGCATTTCCCAACTATTTAAACATCCAGATCAAATGACAACATGTTTCTTTGTCCTTTTTTCCCCCCTGCATCTAGGAGATATAGCTTGATTTAAAATGGCTTGTTTTTCATCTGTTCACTTGTTTACTGCCCAGATGCTCAAAGTACCTAGCTCTATATCAAGCACAGCAAGCATTTTAACTGAGAATTGCAATGATATCTAGATACTTGGATTAAGCTAAGAAAGCAGCAGCAATGGAGGAAAGAAAGCCTGATTTGGCTCCTTCCCTATTTGTCTTCCAAATGAACATCACATGCAAAAAAAAAGCTTCAGGCTTTGATGCAGCTGTGACATGAAGTTAATCTGTTGCACTGGAGGTGGACTGAAATTTTGAAACAGAGTGAGGCACCTAAATATCTTAAGGATCACTACCTACATGTATGGGTGTGCAGGCAGGGTGTGTCTTGGCTCTGTGAATGGATAGGCTGTAAGGGGATCCACTTGAGCAGTTTCTAACTAGCCTGGCAGGTTTTACAGTGGCCTTGCGAGCTGCTCTGTGCAGGTTGCTCTGTGCATATAATAAAGCCATTTGTGTAAGGTGGCAGCCCCATCTGAGGTGTGTCCATGTGCCCAAGAGCGGGTGCACATCATGTCCACACTTGTCTGCATGTGAGAAAGCATTGCTGAGAGGAAAACTAAGGGAAAAGGGACAAGGTTTTGCTTTGCTTTGAACGTCATCAGGTCCTTGGCCTTTCCTCTCTCCTGCAGGACAGAGTTCTATGATCTAAGCCAGAAATTATGAAAGCAGTGCTCCATTGCAATAGTCAACAGTTTCACTGGTCTTATGCAGTGTAAACTGGAGGAAGATCAGGATCTCAGAATGGTCAGTCTCAGGTGGCAAGGCAAATTTCATTAAGAAGTTTTAATATGGGGATAAAGATCTCAAAATGGATTCTGTAATTACTAATACAGAAGGCAGAAAAATGAGTATGGTAGTAAGTAGATGTGCTGCTTTCTTCTATAGTACCTAGAGTATTTTCAAGGTGACTTTAGAAATATTAGTAATCAAAATATAATAATCAAAATTGTGCCAAAGTCATAATTTACTTTCATAACTGAAGTTATTAGATACACTTATATGAATAGGCATTCAGCCCCTCTAAAAAAAAACCCAAACCAGGAACAGGGCTGTGCCATTTTTGGTGTGTACATGTCATCAGCTATCAAATGGACAGCTTCTGGCTATGCTTATAAGCTCCATGAAATACATCTTACTTCCAATGCAGTTAACAATTGCCTCCTGGGATTTCTGGATACCCAGTCTGAATTTCTGTAGTTCTGGACGTAGTCTGTAGCCTCGATGATAGAACACTAATGCAAATTCAAAGTCACCCATGGTATATAGAGTCTCAGCTTTTTGATAAAGTCCCTGAAATGACATTTAAAAAAAGACATTGGAAACTTCATTACATTTCTTGCTCGGCAGAAGTGAGAGCCCTGTGCCCTCTCAACGTGCATACAGTAAAGTCCAATCCTGAAATTCTTGCCGAGATGACTAACCACCTCCACCTCCCTGGGAGCACTAAGGTAAGTGTGCAGGATGAGGCCCCTCTTGCTTTTCAAGTCAGCTGTTTCCCCAGAATGCTCAGATTTTCACACAGATAAAAAACTTGTCCTTAGACACCCCAGGCTCTCTTATCCCTTCATGCTGTTTACCTTGGAGAATGTTTTGTCGTTTTGGAGCGAAGCTTCTGCATCTTTGAGGGAATTTTCTGTGTCTCCAAGTTTAAGGTAACATTTTGAGCGGGCAACTAGGCAGTGCTTGTCGCCTGGTCGTAGCTGCAGCGCCTGGAATGCAGGGGACATGGATGCGCGGTCGGGAAGCACGTAAGCACACGCATTTGATGCAACCTGCTCCAAGCCTACACGGATCCCGATGCCACCTCGTGATGCCTCCTCCCCAGCCCGCGTCCCCTCGTGGTCGCGCCCTCCCGCCCGCCGCCGTCCCCTGCGCAGGCCCCTCACGTTGGTGAAGCAAGGCAGCGCCTTGTCGTGCTCGCCCCGCCGGACCAGCAGCGTCCCCTCGGCCACGAAGCTGGGGAAGGTGCCGGCCGGCACCTCCGCCTCCGCCATCGGCCCGGCCCGGCCCGGCCCGGCCCGGCCCGGCCCGGCCCGCCGCGCCGCCGCTGCCTGGCAACGGCTGCCTGGCAACGGCTGCCTGGCAACGGCTGCCTGGCAACGGCCGGCTTCCGGCGCGGCGGCCCCGCCCACGGCCGTGTCGTCACCGCCTCGCCCCGCCCCGCCGCCGTTTCGGCGCCCCCTGGCGCCGCGGTGCGGCCACCGCCCCGCGGACCGTCCTGCCCCACGTCCCCCCCGGACGGTGTGCTTTGGGACCGTCCTGCCCCACGTCCCCCCCGGACGGTGTGCTTTGGGACCGTCCTGCCCCACGTCCCCCGGACGGTGTGCTTTGGGACCGTCCTGCCCCACGTCCCCCCCGGACGGTGTGCTTTGGGGGCCGTCCTGCCCCACGTCCCCCCCGGACGGTGTGCTTTGGGACCGTCCTGCCCCACGTCCCCCCCGGACGGTGTGCTTTGGGGACCGTCCTGCCCCACATCCCCCCCAGACGGTGTGCTTTGGGACCGTCCTGCCCCACATCCCCCCCAGACGGTGTGCTTTGGGACCGTCCTGCCCCACGTCCCCCAGACGGTGTGCTTTGGGACCGTCCTGCCCCACGTCCCCCGGACGGTGTGCTTTGGGACCGTCCTGCCCCACATCCCCCCCAGACGGTGTGCTTTGGGACCGTCCTGCCCCACGTCCCCCAGACGGTGTGCTTTGGGGGCCGTCCTGCCCCACATCCCCCCCAGACGGTGTGCTTTGGGACCGTCCTGCCCCACGTCCCCCCCGGACGGTGTGCTTTGGGACCGTCCTGCCCCACGTCCCCCCCGGACGGTGTGCTTTGGGGACCGTCCTGCCCCACGTCCCCCCCGGACGGTGTGCTTTGGGACCGTCCTGCCCCACGTCCCCCCCGGACGGTGTGCTTTGGGACCGTCCTGCCCCACGTCCCCCCCGGACGGTGTGCTTTGGGACCGTCCTGCCCCACGTCCCCCGGACGGTGTGCTTTGGGACCGTCCTGCCCCACGTCCCCCCCGGACGGTGTGCTTTGGGACCGTCCTGCCCCACGTCCCCCCCGGACGGTGTGCTTTGGGACCGTCCTGCCCCACGTCCCCCCCAGACGGTGTGCTTTGGGACCGTCCTGCCCCACGTCCCCCCCAGACGGTGTGCTTTGGGACCGTCCTGCCCCACATCCCCCAGACGGTGTGCTTTGGGACCGTCCTGCCCCACGTCCCCCCCAGACGGTGTGCTTTGGGACCGTCCTGCCCCACATCCCCCAGACGGTGTGCTTTGGGACCGTCCTGCCCCACGCCCCCTAGACGGTGTGCTTTGGGGACCGTCCTGTCCCACGTCCCCCTAGACGGTGTGCTTTGGGACCGTCCTGCCCCACGTCCCCCCCGGACGGTGTGCTTTGGGGACCGTCCTGCCCCACGTCCCCCAGATGGTGTGCTTTGGGACCGTCCTGCCCCACGTCCCCCTAGACGGTGTGCTTTGGGGACCGTCCTGCCCCACGTCCCCCCCAGACGGTGTGCTTTGGGGACCGTCCTGCCCCACGTCCCCCGGACGGTGTGCTTTGGGACCGTCCTGCCCCACGTCCCCCGGACGGTGTGCTTTGGGGACCGTCCTGCCCCACGTCCCCCGGACGGTGTGCTTTGGGACCATCCTGCCCCACATCCCCCCCAGACGGTGTGCTTTGGGACCGTCCTGCCCCACGTCCCCCGGACGGTGTGCTTTGGGAACCGTCCTGCCCCACGCCCCCTAGACAGCGTGGCCTGGGCACCGTCCTGCCCCACATCCCCCAGTGTGCTTTGGGGGCCGTCCGCTTGGCTCACGTAAGCTGAACCGGGATTGCTGTTTCCTCCGAACGTTGGTAAATAGACGTCTTGCTGCATTTATATACTGACCATAGCAGTGTATTGGCAGCGTGTGTTTCTGCAGAAATTCCTGTAAAGTCGCAGCTGTTTTCCTTGAGTGCTGCTGTAGCCAGCTCACTCACAGTGCCAGCTGTGCCAGCTCATATTTCCTCTTTACTTTTTTTTAACTTTCTCTTGACTGTTTACAAATATTTGCTGAACATTAGCGTTCAGAACATTTGAGGACGAGGTATTTGCTGGTAGCCTGTTATCACCTATTGTGTACTTAAACTAAAGTTTCCCTGTTTGAGATCTTCAGGCCAGTTTCTTCGTGGCTTCTGGTCTGGCACAGTTTAATCCTATGTCTGTCAATAAGGATGCACAGAAAGAGGTTTTGCAGCTTTGGGATTAGGCACTTTCATCTTGTGTTGGGGATAAGCATGGTGCAGGTGGGTGGTGGTAGGAGGAGAGATGGGTGGGGGAAAAGTTGAGCATTGCTTTGGAGGGAAGAAAATGCATGTTTTGAGCCAGAAGGAGCGCAGACTCTCGTCACTCAGGGTCCTGTATGCTGGGTGCTCACAATGTCTTTCACTTAGTCTTTCCTGACCCAACTTGTCTGACCTATAGAGGATCTGGCATTTGTTCAGCTTTTGTTCGCACAACTGCATTTCCAAACTCCTGCGCTGGAGGCACAGCCCTGAAAGCGAGGGGGTGTGGGAGGGCAGGCTCGACTTCCAACACTGTGTGTGATTATGTGAATGCCTCACAGCCACTGCTGGTCAGGCTGGACGAGTTCCTGGGCTTGGTCAGCCCGGGAGATGGTGCAAACCGCAGGGGTTCAATGCAGGCACGCCACTGGCTGTCTGACCAAGCGTGCAGGGGGCATAAGCCGCTTTGGGCCTTTGTGCTGTTTTCTGGTAGTCTGTGGTCCTGGTGGCATCACTGCAAAGCCCAATCCTTCTGGATAAATGATGGATGAGAAATTCTGCTGGTTCTCTCATCCTATCAGCAAATGTTAGTTTTGATTTTATTTTGGCCTTGGATAAGACCCTGCCAAGATTAATGTTGGAGGCAATTTGTTCCAGCCAAGTGACTCAGAGTGGGTGCGGTAGTGTCTGTCCTGCTCAAAAAACACTCTTGTGTAGAGAGATTTAGAGTAAGATTTAACTTCATCACAGGGGGAAAATGCTGGATTCTGGAAAGGACAAAAGAATGACTGGGCCAGTCCTTGCAGGGAGTGTGCTAGCCCTGGTGCATCCCTCTGCGGGGCCCCAGTTAGCATCTCATGCATGAGCTGTGAGGCAGAAACACCAGCTTAACCCTTGAAGGGGAAGCCAGCATGACAAATCCTCTGTCCACAGGAAGACAGGGAGAGACTGTGAGACAGTTTAAAATAACCTTTGGGTAATTGGTTTCCGCTGAGACTTTCCCCACTGGCACCACTGGGCGTGATGTGTTCTCACCCGCAAGATGGGCAGGAGCATCGTGTCTGCATCTTCTGGTCACCGTCCTTGCGGCGACTCGCGCAGGCCGGGGGTAATGTTATATGCGCCTCTGTGGACCTCGCACCTGGTCTGAGGCCTTCCCCCCACGTTGCTGATTCTTGCTTTAGTCACAGGTTGGAAATGCCAGGAAAAAAGTCATGGGTAGTGATTCCGACAAACAGAAGAGACGTAGTCTCTGCCATTAGAGACTGGAGTGTTACAAGGCAAATGGCACGGCTGGGGACAGGCAGGCAGGATGGCTGTGTTCTGTCCAAGGCCTCACAACACCTCAGAAACGTCTCTTCCGTCTAATGTGTCTCCCATTCGGAAACATTACAGTGGCCCACTCAGGCGAGGAACTTCTGCAAAGAGTATCTTTCAGGATCCCACTTCAGGGATGGTGACTTAAACCAGTGATTTTTGGTTCCCCAGCAGGACTGCTGTGCGGCACCAGGTGACAGCTCCATTCCCCCAGTGCTGGCCCTGACAAGCTCCTCCGGCTCCTGCAATCACACCACCTCCGTGGGAGGTTTCTCAGCTCTGACCCAGCTCTGTGGAAGAAATGCCTGGCTCCGTGTTGGCACGAGGGCTCCTCTCCGCGCCGGGAGTGGGTGCCAGGTGCAGGTGCAAGCACGCGGGGCGTGACGGGAAGAGTGGGCGGCCTGCCCCGGGGCGAGATGCACCAGCAGGAGCAGGTGAGGCGGGGAGAGCTGCTCCGGGGCTACCAGACAGCTGTCCGCCAAGGAGGGGGTCCTGCAAGGTGGACATCTGGGTGGGACACGAGATCTCAACGAAGCCCAGCAGGAACTGCCGAGTGGCAGCTGGCTGGTGGCACAACCGTGGACAGCAGGCCGCTGACTGGCTGGTGGCGCGGCGGCAGCCGGCGGGCTGGCGGTGGGTGGGCGGCACCGCGGCTAGCGCCTGGACGGCGGCGGCTGGCGGCTGCCACCGTGGCAGTCCGGCGGCGGACAGGTAGCAGCGCGGGCCGGCGGCGCGGTGCTGGCGGGGCGCCCGCGGCCCGTGGCGCCGGCCGAGGCCAGGCCGCGCCCGCCCCCGCGCGGGGTCCGGCGCCTCGGCGGCCCCCGCCCGCGGGCCGGGGCGGGGCGGGGCGGGGGGCGGAACTACGACTCCCACAAGGCCGCGCGGGCGCGCCCCACCGCCGGCGGCCAATGGGTGGTGCGGCCGCCGCTCAGGCAAGGCCCACGTGGCGGCGGCGGCGGCCAATGGGCAGCGCGCGCCGCCTGCGGCCCCATGGGCCGGGGAGGCCGCGCCGCGCCGCAGCGAACAAAAGGCGGCAGCGGCGGCGGGGCCGGGCCGAGCCGAGCCGAGCCGCGCCGAGGTGAGTGCGGGGCCGGGCCGGGCCGGGCCGGGCCGGGGGCCGCTCGCCGGCGCCGCTGGGGGGGCGGGCGGGCGGGCAGGAGGAAGCGGCGAGCGGCCCCCGCGGTCGCTGCGCCGCCCCGGCCGCGGTGTCCGCGGTGCCGCGCCGCGCCGCCCCGGCCGCGGGCTCTTTTCCTCCCGGAGTGGAAGGCTCCTTCGTGGTCCCCGTCCTGCGAGCTGCCTGCTCCCGCGCGAGCAGTAGGCAAAGAGCCTGCGCCTCCCTCCTGCTGTCCGCCCGGGGATCCGGCGGCTTCGGGGCTCCGAAATGGCAGGTTTCCGCCTCCTCTGTAGTTTGCTGTCTGCAAACACCTGCTTTTTTTAATTTGATTTTTATTTTGTTGCCTTGAAAGTTCTCTTCCTTTTGTATGGACTTAGTTACTCTCTGTTAAACTGTATTTGTGTCCAGTAAAGCATCTAAAGGCAGAAAGCTTGTGTGCCTCTTGAACATAGTGTCTGGAGATCTTCATATTTGCTTCGCTTCCTTGATCCGGTTCTATCAGCCTCGTTTTTTCAAAGTTGTTATTTGAATCCTGTAGAGTCTAACATGTGCCAGAGCTCAGTATGAATGTGCAGAAAGCGTGCTCTCCATCCTCAAGCTAGCAGTGCTCCACCGCTCTTGCTGTCCTGTCCTACATGAGGCAGGACAGTTGTGAACGACTGCTGTCTTCTCTCATGCAACTTCACACAGAAAGGATTGAGAGTGGTTTTTCTCTTTGTTATATTTTTTTTCCAATCTACATGAAGGAGACCCAGTGACAGCAACAGTTTAGAATTCTACCCAACAGTGCGGGTGAGAACAGACACAGCTACTGTCCATCTCTGA
Source organism: Rhea pennata (assembly GCF_028389875.1). Classification (NCBI taxonomy): domain Eukaryota; kingdom Metazoa; phylum Chordata; class Aves; order Rheiformes; family Rheidae; genus Rhea; species Rhea pennata. The sequence continues at coordinate 834,738 of NC_084688.1, forward strand.
AGTGAAGTGGGGGAGAGCTTAAGCAATGGACTTGTCCAAAGCTGCAAAATAACTTGGTCTTGAAAGCTGGAGTTCCAGATAACCCAATACCTGCCTAATGCTGGAAATGGGATATTGGGAGCCTATCTGCTGCTTTCCATTAAGCAGATTTAAATCAGTTCATAGTTTGCCTCTCCCTTGCTACTACCTCATTTTCAAAGGTCCTGTGCGGGTAGGAAACCTGCTGCCCCCAGAGCTGTGGATTCAGCTGCAGTCACCACGTCAGTGAGGGATATGTCATTGTGTCATGCCAAACTGGTGCCAGGGATTTCATCATGCACAGTGTCAAGATTCTTTTGACCCGTGAGAATTAGCTGACACTTGTGGGGCCTCTCTCCAGTGGCCCCTCTGATAGAAGCAGGCATGTTTGCCAGGTGGGAGCTGACGTAACTTCTCATGCTGCTGTGGGCTGGAGATATTGGCTGATCTTGAACTGTGTTAATAAATGACCTGGGATAGAGAAAGAAGGTTGCTTTACAGTGTAGTTCTGTTGATGTAATTTTCGGGATAGAGGGCATGAAATCTTTACTGAAGAGGGAGTGCTCATACTGAAGAGTATGATTGGAGTTGAGCATGGCACTGATCATGGTGTGATCTAGAGCCAAGTAAATTCCTTGTATGTGCACCATGCTCTGAGTCCACTGAGGGTTTGGGATGGGGAAGTACCTCAATGCTGTAGTTGCATCTGTGGAAGCAGATGTTATGAAGTGGTGAAGCTCATGCAGTTATACCTCTGTGACCAGAGAGTGTTTAAAGAAGCACAAACTAGCTCAGTGTCGTTATTTTTTTCCCCAGAACCAATTATATTTTCACTGAGTAGTGCTACATCACACTATCTCTCTTTATACAGTCAAGGAGACTTTATCCTGATTCTGTTGTCAAGACTGCCTTCTCTGATTTCTCTCTCTTCTCTCTCTTCCTCTCCCCCTTTCTTTTTTTATTGTATTTGTTTTCTTTCAGCTAGTCCTGAAATACCAGAGCAGATGTATCAGTCATGTCACAGCAAACACAACAGCATCAAGCTTTTTAATCCTTGTCTAGCTTGCCACCATAGCACTGAGTATCTTTCTTTTTGTTTTGTTAACGCGCTTGAGAAACTTTGCCCAAGAACAATCTTACTGCCGTATTTGACAAGTGACATTTTGGGGAAGCAAGTGCTTCTGAGCCCTAGGATATGTAACCTAATCTTTTTATTTTGCATGCTCTGGACTTGCCTGTGAGGGCAGGGGGTGAGGAGGGGGGAGAAATCCCCCACTTTTTTAGATAAATAGCTATGGATGATTATATAAAGCTAATTTGTTGCAGGGAAGCTGTTTGTTTTACAGCAATTAGTAAACAGCGCAACTCGTTCAGAGAAATCCATGACACTTCCAGAAGTAACTTATTCTTACAGCACTGATCCACCTGTCAAAACAGTCAAAAATGTGGCATCCATTCAACGAAACTTTGCCTCTGCTTAAGAAGTAGTTAAGGACTGCATCCTCCAGTTGGGCACAAGAATGGCCCATGTAACTTGGGTTAACTTCAGAGCTTTGAGGCTGAATTAGCTGACCACCTGAGGTCCCTTCAAACCTGAGTTATTATGTGATCCTATGGTCAACTGCATTTTAACAGAAGAGTTTCATGGCACATCCAGGAGCAGAGTCTGAACCAAATGCTTTAAGTGACAGTAGATTGTCCTTTGTTCTGCATTTTTGGCCAGGGGCTAGCTGTTTTTCCATCATGCACCCTTCAAAGGAAAATACAGGGTAATTTCTAGTAACTGTACCTGAAGGGTTGCCGGTAGTGCAAGCGCAATACAGAACTCATAGAATGACCGTCAAACCATCTTAGGCAGACAAAGAGGTACATTATAGGTTAGAAATCTGTTAATTCTACCTGTCCCTATCCAAAACCTTGTGCGGCAGAGGGGCTGCATTTGGAGCTAACTGGAAATGTTTTGTGTTGCTAACAAGAATCTACTATTGTACACAGAGTTCACAAGATTTGGGGCATAAAGTCATAAGACAATTGCAGTTCATAGTTTTACTTAATGGATCATGAGCAGTGCAGCCTCTGTCAGTGAATGGGGTCAGTAGAAGAAGAGAACATTAGGCCATAGTTTGTATTTGTTAAGGAGGAAAGGAATTCCTGCTCCATTTTCCTCTAGAGGTGAATTAACTGTTCTCGTTGGCATTAGTTGGTACTGCAGATGCTCAGTGTGCTGGAAAATAAAATCTGTGACAGATACAAATCCTAGCCTGCCTTATTCTTGGGAAATAGCAAAGATCCCTGGTCTTTCTGTTCTGTGTTGACCTACAGTCAGTGCTCTTGCTCAGTGTTTGCAGAAGAACAGATGCAACCAGTTAATGGAGTCTGCTCTGATTATGTCTCCCTGCTTGGGACCTGCATGAGCGCACACAGCTAGGAATTGCTGATGCTCTATGGATTTTTTTTCCTGCTGATCTCTAGCTTAACAGTTCAGTAGACTGAAGCATTTGTTCTGGGCTGTCTCTATCCCAGAGCAGAGTAGGAGCAGCTGTAGAACTGAGTAAGAGACATGATTAAAGACTTGCTAATGTATTGGGAAATGTCTCAGTGAAACACAGGAAAATAAGGGCAGAATAGCCTCAATACTACTGGTCTGTTGCCATGGGACAGTTTGAATCATACAAGGATTTTGTTATTTTTCATCTGTTTCTATTGTAATAATACTCTAGGTTTTCTGTCTTTACCCTAGTAGTACTGCAAAAATAAGGTGACGAAATCAGGAGCAAAAGTAAGGGAGCAGCAGAATATAGATGGAATAAAGCAGGCCATTAAGGTTTCTGTGAGAGATGAGTAACTTTGCACTTCATTGCTGTATGGAAATGCCCATGTGCTTTGTGTCCCTCAGGTTTAAGCAGTCCTATTTGTGTCACTGTTGTTCCAACTGTTGTTTTGGTAGGTTTTTGTGTTGAGTGAGGTTTTGGGTTGTTGCCTTTAAGACTGAGCGTTATCCTAGTTTGCCGAGTCCAAATTTCATGCAGTTGCAGACACTTACATTGTGGTCATTGGCATAACTACCGTGTGCTTGATTGTTTTAAGTTGTAGATGTTGGTTGGAAATCTGTAATGTTGTTCAGTCAGGTGCTCTATGTCACCTTAGAGAAATAGAATATTATTTTGGTAAGAAATGCATTTGCCATTTTTTGCCGCCTTCCTTTATCCATCTGTCTTTTACTGAGCTGAAATGTGACACTTCTTCTCTGGGACTGGCCTTTAGCCTACTGTAGAGTAGGCAGTTGATAGTAGTAAAAGTAGGACTTTTAAGGGCTTTGAAAGCAAAGGTATTCCAGATTCCTACTAGACAAAACAAATACCAGCAGGTAATCTGTGAGGGGGAGTAGCTTTTACAAACAGCATTTCTTAAAAGCTAAAACTGTAGTAGAAAGTTTTGAGCAGTATAGTACAGTTTTAGTATTGTGTGTGTCTGTGCTGCTGTGAAGATGAGGTAGCAGAGTGGTATTTGAGGGAATCAGATGTGTCTGTGCATGATGCCGAAAAGTTCTTTTTTTACAGCTTTGCCAGCTACTAGACCAATATGCAGCCACTATTATGGCTTTGGATAGCTTTTATGTGTAGTTTCCCTGTGGCTGACTGTATAATAAAACTATATGCCTTTGGTCAGAGAAACTGGTATATTGTTTTTGATAATGCTATCTGCTGCACAGACAAAGCCTCATAATTCAGGGAGAAAAAAGCTGTCTCAATGATATCTTGAAACCAATTTGCATTTAGCAAGGGGTAGGTGCAAACTATTTCTTCAGATCAACTTGTGATTCTTCTAATAGTCTGATGCAGCAAATTCTAGCTGGTCCCTACCAGCTCAGCTATTCTGTTTGCCTCCTGCAGCTTCCTTGCTAATAAGGATTCAGCAGTTAAAACAACTATGCTAATATTTTAATTTTTAAATGTAGGCTACAACACAGCTTATACTCTTGCAGTTCTATGGCATTTGTAGGGCAGATATAGGCAGAAAATTGCACTTGGTGCTAAAGGCAACAGATGGGATTTTGTACAGCAAACGCTCAGTTGCTTCTGAAGCACAGAATCCATGCCTGAAACCCATTCCACACACAGGTAGTCTGCTAGCTCCCTTCTGATGTGCCTGGCCATTCCTGCATACCCATTGCAGATTGCTTCCAGTTGAGACTGTTGTGTATTACACCCCAGCTAGTTAAATCCCGTCTCCTCTTGCAAACAAAATTCCTATCCTTCTTGAAAGCTATACTGGCTTAACATTGAGAAGAGATGACTATTTGTCCTCCTTCAGTGTCTATGCTTGGCTTACAACCTAGGCTTGCAGCCTACCAAAGATGGTTATGCAGTAAGCCTTCAACTAAAACTGTTTGAGGTTAATACACTGGTACCCAGTATTTCCACTTCACTGGCTGTAGTTCTTCTTCCAGTACATGTTGCTGGGACATCCAATAGCAGCAGTAGATTGCTTCTAAAGCTACTGCAGAGTGGCAGCTTGTAGCCCTAGGACCTCACATAATTCGATGGCTGCCAATATTTTTCTGAGACAACTCTACTCCCATGGCACCTCTGAAAAGCAACATACATATTTTTAGAAATTTCCCTTAATGAACAAATAAAACTAACACAGCAGCTTCAGTGTAGCATTTGTGTGGGTATTATGCTAAATAGGGCTGCATGTGAGGACTGAATGGGGCACAGATGTGAGAAATGTATCTGGATTTTGTTTTTCTAGCTCTGTTATATCTCCCATTTCCAGCTCTGAGCATCTCACTATATGATTCTAGCAAGTTCCTTTATGTACGAAGGGAAGTGTATCTATGTCCTCTTCCAGCCTTTGCTATATGTTTGTTTTCTAGATCTTTAGCAACTGCAGATGTCAATTCTTACCTGTACAGTACCCAGCATGACAGAACGTGTATTTTGCTTTGTAGGGCCAGACAAACAAAATGTGCTTCATCTCCTTCAGCTTGTTCATCAGCACTTCTCTCTTCTTAGGCTGTGACTTCAGCACTGGGGTAATTAAAACAAAGTGGGGTTAGTTTTAGCAGACTTTAATGAAATTAACTGTGAGAGTTTACAGGGGCAAGGAGGAGTTTCCAACTGTAAGGAGAAAGATAAGGTGCTTAAGAAACATTGCTTGATGACTTCTAGAAGTTGGGTTAAATTGAAAGCTGCACTTCAATGAAGTCGTTAAAGTTGCATGTACAGTAAATTACTTCTCTGAAAGCAGGAATGCTGGTTTTGAGCATCTTGTGCCATTTCTGTAGCTTCTCCTTTCCTATTTTAACACTTGAAATACACTTGAAAAGATGGTGCAGCAAATATGTCTGCTGGTTTTCAAGCTCAGCTAACTGCTTTCAATGACAGTACTTAGTCCAACCTATTTCATTCCAGTCATACAGAAAATGCAACCTGCCCCAATGCCCCCCCCCCTTTTTATTTTTTTTTTCTCTCCATGGAATTAAATACTTTGTTAAAGTTTGTCTTTCTGCCCTAGGGAAACAGGTCTTTATTTCTAATGATCACTAATTATTCCCTGGCATATTGTGTGCCTATTTATGAGAATGAAGATGAATAACCCAGTTGATTACTAGCGGTTATTATCCAGAAGGTGGTACAAGAAATAAGTATGTGAGCTTTAAACTGTTTGCCTTTGTGGGTCTGGAGTATCTATTTTCTGATAGCATGGCCAGTTAAAGTAAGTCTTCATTTGTCTGAATATGCTGCTGTCCAAGTTGTCAGATGCAATGTGAGGAACTCTTTATTTTCTGTGGTTGCGCCTTTCTGCTTTCCAGTTCTATCTGAATGCATCCTGAGTACACTTTCATGTTTCCTGCAACCCTGACACTGACTGAGGGAACAGTGACAAGGTCTCCAGTCAGTCAGATTTCAGCCTAAGCCACTGCTTGAACCACTTGTCAGCAGTTTGATGCCTTGGAAAAATCAGAACTGCTTGCTGACCTGTTGCTGGTCATGAGACTTGGATCTGATGTCTGACACATGCAGATAGGTTCACTAGAATGAAATATTCTTTCAAATGTTTACTGCGGTTAAAAATAAATTTAATCTTTGACATCTGACTGAAGGTCATCTCTTTGAAAGGTCGCAAATCAGAATTTTCCAACATCTTGCTCTGTTTCCATAATTCTTACCATAGTTTCCCTATGTGGTCTCAAGAATCTTATATTGTAGATTATGAAGCTACTCTCAGGACACTTACAGGACCTAGTTTTTTGTTTCAGGATGGAAGTGTCCTTTTTTGTTTGTTTTGCTAATATTGGCAACTCTTTTGTGTGTGTATATGTATATATGTTTATATTTCAGGGACTGCTAATCTGCTTGTAGTCAAGCTTAGAGGTACAGACTGGAAATGTGGCATGACATGAGAAAATAAGTGGGAGGGAGGGTTTTCTGTTTGGCTGCCTTGTTGCTGCTTCATTGTGAACTAGAAGAGATCTCTATGTAATACATCTGCCATTTCAAGAGCAAATCTGAGGTGCTGGGTAGTTTGAGGCAAGCTATCTTAGCTGGGAATTCCCAAAGGAGCGATGGGAAGCTTAGAACTGGCAGGCAAAAAAGGCAGTCAGGCTTGGTATAAGTGCGGTGGTGGCTGGGCAAGCTGCAAGGGCTATGCCTCTACCTGCAGACAAGACCGGACTTAAGAAGTGTTCAAGGTAGCTGACGGGGGTGGAGACTTTGAGCAGTGCAGGATAGCTCTTTCTTGATCAGGTGAGTTTTATAGGCTTATTTGTAATGGTAAAACACTGCCCATGTTCCGTATTTGTTTTATATTTGCACTGAGAAAGGTGAATGGGAGTTATCTGTGAGAACTGTGCACTCTTCCTGATTACTTCTTAATGAATTGCTTCTCAATCCAGAATAGGCAGCCATGTCAGCCAAGGCCATCTCTGAACAGACAGGGAAGGAGTTCTTGTATAAGTATATCTGCACCTCTTCTGCTATCCAGAACCGCTTCAAGTATGCCCATGTCACCCCCGACACTGACTGGGCACGACTCACCCAGGACCACCCGTGGCTTCTGAGCGAGGTAAGGAGAAGGACTCGCCTTTCTGTCGTGGCTGAGTCCTGACAAACCTCTGTCTGCCCAAGCTGCTCGCTGCCAGGTGGGGCTGGTTGTGCTGTGGCAGGCTGCATGCAGAACTATGTGCGCCAGCACCTTCCTGAAGGACCAGTAGTCATTTATGCTCTGCAGTATTCATTTGCAACATTGATGAGGAAACATACCTTACTTCAGGGATGTTTTATCACCTTCCAAGGGGCCTGATTATAAGATCTGCTTGAGGAAATACATAAGCAGAGATGTTTGTAAACTAGAAGCTTCTGATAACTACAAAGAATGTAGTCCAGGCTAATTCAGACAAAGCAAGAGAGCTATATGCTTGTAAAATGTCAGTCAGTGTTCTCAAACCCTTATCTTCCGAATTCATGTAGTGCCTTCTGGTCTAACTTTGACTTTTTTTAAAAAAACTTCCCTCTCTAGTTGGTATATTACTTAAATTTCCTATGTCTAAGCACATCAGGTGAAACCTTTTATGTTTTTGCTTTCCTTCATGAGACCTTTTATTTCTCCTTATGCTTCATAGCCATGCATTTTTCTGCAGAGAACATTATCTCCAGAGCTCCTGTTATTAGCTGTCCAACCTGGCACCCTTCCAGTGGTTAATTATATTAAGTCACTATTTAGCAGAACAGGAATGTTTCAGTCTTTTACTTACTGATTGATAGAAGCCCTACAGTAAGTAATTTAAATTCTGTCCACTTAACTGCAAGAGTTAGTTGCTGGAAAATATCAGTAGGGCTTCTAAAAAGATTGAAGAAAAACATAGAGTAAGGATAGTATGTAGCCTTTAAGGCAAACTCTTGGAATGTCAGAAGAGCTGCAGTGTCCACTCAGTAGACAGATCACTATCCCTGTGCTCTGTAGGGCAATGTGTTATGTTTTGGCTCTGTCTTGTAAGTTGCTAAAGTTCCAGGATTTACCAGCTGTATAGGAGAATGGCACCCAGTTCTCAGCAAAAGTATCATTTGCAAGCTGAGAAAGTGTTTACATAGGTCCTCCCCCCCCCCCCTTTTTTTTGTAGGTATCTTATAAAGAGTCAATGACAGTCAGCTACTATACAGTAACCTTGTAATATGTGCATGGTCCTTGGCTCTAGCTGGTCTCTTGTGTACAGTGTGTATTCATAAGCAACTGACTGTGCTTGTGATTGGCTTTCCATGTCTGTAACAATTTCTCCTTGTGCATCTCTGCTTACAGGGCAATATTAATTTCATGATGTCTCTTACAAAAATGATTTGCAAAACTGAACACTGTTCAGTGGGAATCCTCATAGAAAGGGAGTAGGTAAACATCATCTTCTTAATGCTTACACTGAAAGAGTTGTTATCAAAGTTTATCCAGGAATTCAGAACAAACTGTCAGCTCAGGCTGTGCTAAAATACAGTCACTCTTGAGGAAGAATAAGGCAGCTTCTTCTTGAAGCACAGAGTAAAAAACTGCAGGCATGTTGTACCAAGAGATGCATTTGCTTAACAACTGTAGCACATTAGGCACCAGCCAAGAGATTACAAAAAACATCCTCACAGAGATTCTTTAGAGAATTTACTTAAACTTTAGTTTCACCATCTGCAAAGAAGCCCTAATCAAAATCACTTTCTTAATCCATTTTGCACAATATTGCAGCGACTAGTGGTGAAGCCAGATCAGCTAATAAAGCGACGTGGGAAGCTTGGACTGGTTGGAATTAACCTCACTCTGGATCAGGTGAAGGTTTGGCTGAAACAGCGCCTGGGCCAAGAAACCACAGTGAGTTCTAGCCATGAATGGCAACAAAAACATGAGGACTTCTGTGTTCTGTCTTTTTTTGTCTACTTGCATCATAGGATCCTGGTACACAGATATTTCTTTTGCCTGTAGTAGTGTAAAATGCATGCTATGCTGATGCTAAAGTAAGTGAGAAATGGCCTCACAAATGAATTTCCTGTTGGTAGATAAGCATTGTTTAATGTCACACCCTGTTAACTTAGTGCCCCTAATTATCTGCTGCCATGTATGCTGTGTAGGGCTTGTGTGGTAGGAGCTCAGCAGGAATTAGTACCATTCTGAAAATCCCTTTCACTTGGGAGTCAGCAGTTGGCAGCTCAGATGCTGTCTCTAACTGGAATAGTTGCCTCACGTTAACACCTGAGACAGATGTAACAAGACAAGTATAAAAGCTGTCATAAAATTGTCCTCTCAGTGTAGCCAGCCAGTACGTTTTGGCTGATGACTTGAGTGTTATTTCAAGTCCTTCTTTTAACTTGATGCTAGCTTGTAATATTTATTCTTCTGGGAATGTTACTGCAATGCTAATGATAAAGAAATGCCTGCCATCCCAACTGCTATGTTTTGAAGCTGATGGAGTTTTGTTGCCTCAAGGAGACTGATGCTTTGCCCGTATTGTGATTGATATGCTGCTGGCTCCAGCACCAAGCTGTGCAGCTGAGCCAGCGAGGCTTGCCTGAAGGCCATTATGAAACAGCAGGCAACTGCATCTTGCGTGCCTGCCCATCAGGAAAATGGTGGCTGTTGAAATAACTGCTGAGCATAACCACATCTAAAGGAAAGACTGTGCCAAGGACTTGAGACAGTCTTATTATATTGGCTCCCAAAGCAGTGTCTTCAGGAGAGAGTATCTATCATGACATATGGAGGAGTGTCCCTTCAGCCAGGAGAACTCTGTTTTGGATAGCAGGAAAGCACCCATGCAACACAGCTCCTAGGCCCTTGCTGTAGCTGCCTGCCCCTACAGGGGAGAGGCTAAAAGGTCTTCTGACATTGCTTCCAGGGTGACTGTTGGGCACAGGCCTCTGCTTCTTCCACTCGCTCTGTAGCTCAGGATTTCACTCAGTTGTCTTTTCAGAGCTCCAGGTGGAAGCTCCAGTTTGATGCTTGTACTTTAATGCCAAACTGAACTGGGGACTTGGTCTCTTGAGTGCTGTCTGCTATCTGCCCTGTCAGCCCAGCACGTCAGCTGCTGTCTTTTGCTAGGAAAATGGGTCATGGCCTGTGCTGACAGCCTGTCACTCTCGCCGTTAGTCTGAAGGTGCACCAATGCTTTTCTGTGCTCCAGGCTGACAGCGCAGTCATGGCAGAACAGCCCAAAGCCAACAAAACAAGAACTGACTGTTCTGCTAATCAAACCCCCAGGAAACTGCCTGTTCCCTGGTCTCACCAAGAAAGTTTTGGATCTCTTTCTCTTCCTCTAATAGTCCTGCAGGTGCAGCAGCATATAGTGTCCACTAGTTGCAGGGCTTGAGCAGTTGCATTTCAGCCTGCACTAAGCAGTGCCTCTGTAAAGACTCCATCTGGGACAGGAGATGACGAAGAGCCATTAAGGTGCAATTCCGACAGTTAGGAAAGGGGAAGGTGTGCTTTGCAGTTTACTAGTCCCTGCACTTCAGGATATTTTACTAACTCATGTAAAGCACTGTGTGTGGCAGCAGCAGCACTTGATACTGTGCTGGTTTCCTAGGATACATGTTGGAGAGATGCTTGGGAGGAAATAATTTTAGTCAGAGCAACATTAATTCTTGAAGCTTGCTTTACTCTGTCATAAATGCAGAATCTGGACAAGCATTTATTGGTGTCTGTCTTGTTTTCTGCCTACAGATTGCTAACGCTAAGGGAATCCTGAAGAATTTTCTTATTGAGCCCTTTGTCCCCCACAAACAGGTTCGTATAATGATTAGAGCACAAAAAAGTGCTTTTAAATCTTTTCTGATTTGCATGTTGCTCAGACAGATTGATGTAGTGGAGAAAGCAGAAGCTTGGGAGTGTGCCATTAAGCTGACAGTGTTGATGCATATTGTCAGAGCTGTATGGAGGTGCAGCATTAGTCCCTGCAAAAAGCTGTCAGTAGTCACGTTGGTTGCTCTTACTCTCTGCTGGGAGGAGGTTTGCAGTGGTACAGATCACATGAGGGACCTAGTTGCTAGGGAAAAGGCAGCTTACTGCTCCATGAATCTGGTGCTCCCATGCATAAATAACAAACTGCTGATGTGAAGTGTCTGTGCTGGTGACATCGTTATCCTCTGTCATGGCATTGGGGAAGGGATAATTACCTAAGATGTAGGTGTCTTCAGTGCATCCAGGAAAGGACCATGCTGGTGCAGCTAACTGGAGTCTGAGGTTTGTAATTTAGTTTTGTAAGATAGGAGCATAGTGTTTCTTGTGTGTCTTTTTTCCCCCACCCCTAAAGCAGCATACGCTGTCCCCTGACAGGATCTACCAGGATGAAGCATTCTGGGCCCTGCCACTCTCTCTCCCAAGCCTGCATACCTGTACAATTCTGGGGGGTGCTTGCGCCAGTCTAATGCTACTTATCCTTGGAAAGTTTAGTAGTGTACTCTGTTGCCTCTTCCCTAGCAGTCTGACCACTGACCTGAGCACTGCTTCTTCGGGGTGTTTGCTCGGTGTGACTTGCTAATGTTTGTGTCTCGGCCTGTGCTGCAGGAAGAAGAGTTCTATGTGTGCATATATGCTGCCCGTGAGGGAGACTATGTACTTTTCTACCATGAAGGGGGTGTGGATGTGGGAGATGTTGATGCCAAAGCTCAGAAGTTGCTTGTGGGGGTAGATGAAAAGCTGAATGAATCAGATGTAAAGAAAAATCTCCTGCAGCATGCACCAGCAAACAAAAAAGAGTAAGTACAGATGTCCAGTCCCCATGCCTGCTCTGTGCACTGCCAATTGCCCAGAAGCTCTTTCTCTCCCTCCCCCTTTTCTTAAGGGCAACTTTCGTACTGCTTCACCCTAATGGTCATTCTCCTAACCTTTTTATTGTGTTCAAGAATGTCATGCATTCTAAATTCAAGTTCTCTGACATTATCTGAGCCTCTTGGAAAATTGAAAACAAGTGTTGGTGGAATTTTGAGCCTTCACTTGACAGGAACATTCTCCTCAATCTAGTAAAGCCTTGATCTGTGCTGTATCAGAGACTTGTATAGAATTTTGATGCTTCATGCCAGGATAGAAGAGTTTCCTTTAATTAGTAGAAATGGTAATATAATGTGAATCTGGTTGCTAGTTCAGAAATGTACTGTGCCTTACTTCAACCACAGCTACTTCTAAGAAAATATTCTCTTGATGTTCCTAAGCTTACTGCAAATTGATCTGTAGGTCTCAACTTCTTTTGGATCTCCTTTAATTAAATACCTATAGCTAATTATCTTATAAGTCATGACTGACATTGTTTGGCACTAAAAGGCTGAAGTATCCTCTCACTAATGGTTTGTTCCAGTCTCTCCCCCATCCCATCTAATGAAGTTTAGATTTGACAAAGATGCATGTCTGACATTAAGAAACAAAGATGCATTTCTGTCTCTCTGAGATTAAATAGACTGAACATCCATAAGGTAATTGTGAGCAACTGTTCTCAGGTGTTAGGTGGAGTATAATTAAGATGAGTCATCAAGCTCTTCCTTTCCTTGAGTCATTGCCTAGGCTTCTTCCAGAGAAGATGAATGAGAATGAAATAAATTTCATACAGGCAAGATTTGCAATTGGCCACTAATGTAAATGAAGCAGAGTGGTAGTATTTTATATTTGGCTGCTTTAATGAATCTTTATTATTACTTGACTTTTTTCTTTCTTTCCCCCTTCAGTGTCTTGGCTAGCTTCATTTCTGGACTGTTCAACCTTTATGAAGATCTGTATTTCACATACCTTGAGATTAATCCATTAGGTAATTCATGTTTTTTGCAACCCTAGTGCAAGACTTCCTGTTCATCTGTCTTAAAATACTGAAATACATATTTTTATTCTTCTGTGGCATATGTAGTTCACAACAGTATTAGGCAGTGCCTGCAAAAAGTACAGAAGTAGCTCTGTCTCTTGAAGTTTTTAGTTACATGAATCCAAAATGGGGACAGGAGGAAGTGCTGTTCTCTGTCTTAATTTCCTTGCATAAACAAGTATTTGTGATGTTGATTCAGAACTGAAGAACATTAAAATTGCTCTGCTGGATCAGAACAAAACAGCATCTGAGCTTCAGCTTGGTCCATGACCATGGTTAATAGTTGATTCTTACGGGACTCCTCTGGGATTGGCCAACATAATTAAATAACGAAGGTGGAGGTGGGGGAACAAATGTGATCTAGCTTTTGTAATGATCTCTGTATGGTATCAAATTCTATGAGCAAATCCATAATGTATGTCTTTGTACAAAATGCAACTAAGTCTGGTATTTCTCAAATGTAGTTGTGACTAAAGATGGCGTCTACATCCTTGATTTGGCTGCGAAGATTGATGCGACTGCTGACTACATCTGTAAAGTGAAATGGGGGGATGTGGAATTCCCCCCTCCCTTTGGCAGGGAAGCTTACCCAGAGGTAAGTAAACAACCCAGTCCGGCCCAAATCCCTCTGACTACAAAGATCAATTCCTCACTGCTGTACATGCATGACACAGAGGTAATTCTCTCTTACAGGGTTTTGAAGCTGTTTGAAATACCTTGCTGTTGTTATCTCATAATAGTATTTTGAACTGTGATTACTTACCATCTTTATTTGGACCTTCTTTCAGCTGTCTTCTTTTGTTAAGAACTCTGACTCTTTTCGTTTTAAATAGGGACTTATATTTAATTTCATTGAATTATATGCCAGAAGCTCTGCACTTGTGGAGTTGTCTTTGTATGGTTCTTGTTTGCATTACTTCTCCATCAACATTATTATTTGGAGCGGGAGATAGAGGGAGGGGGGAGAGAGCAATGGTGGTTGGCAGGCTTGTGGGGCTGACACTTCCTCAGTATTTTAATTCCTGAGAACAGGGTACCAATTGTATGCAAAAGCTGTATCTGAGGATACACCCAAGTAACATACTCTCAGCAATCAAACTTTGAAGAAAAAAGTTAAGATGTTAATCTATTTTCCTGGAAAATAAAGAACAAGAAGAGGCAAGAAGGCAAGCTTTGTTTTAAAGTTCAGAAATGCCCATTCCCTCTCAGAATTACCTGGGCTTGTACTGCTAGTCACATAGATGCTGCTTCATGCATATGCTCCCAGCAGCTTCTGTCTGTTGGAAGCAAAGCTGTTCCTTAATTGTGCTGGTATTTACTTCAAGAGACTGCTTCATTGTCTCTAGAAGGGTATTTGTCCTTCTGATTTTTTTTTCCATTTTAATAATTATAATTATGCTTAAATTGGGGAAGGTTTCTGTAACATGGCCAGCAAATCCATTTAGCTGTTTCTCTCCTGTAGCTTGCTGGATGCCAACACTTAACTCAATTTGCTCTTTAATGGATTAGTTCAATTTTAGTCTCTCTGAATCATCCCTCCACAAGTCATTGTGAAGGTTGTTATGTCAGTGTCTTCATTGAGAATTTTAATGAACTCCCAATAAAGTGCAAGCATGCTGTGGGACAGGAACACCATGTTGAGCCAAATGACAGCTCTCTTGATGATTACATTCTTGGCTACAGCACAGCCAGAGTGTGTAGCCTTGGGTGTGTTGACGTTAAATTTTCTCTGGTCTCAGGCTGCAGACAAGGTCAGAAGAAGACTTTTCAATATGGAGACATTTGATTTGGGGGAGGGAGACAACTTTTTTTTCTTATGACTCTACTATGTGAAGCCATGAAAGCTGGGAGTTTCTAAGAGCTGTTGAGCAGTGGTGGAAAAAAACATTTTTCTATTACTTCAGAGCCTGATAAAACAGAAGGGGCAGTGCAGTGCAGCTTAGTGACACATAACCAGTAGCCAGCTGCGTTTCCAAAATCTCTCATGTGCAAGCAGGAAAACTTGGCTTCTGGATCTTAAACCTACAAATCAAGTAATTTCAAATTCATTTATAGCAATTGCTTGTGACTTCAACTGGTGCAAACAAGGGACAAGCCAGCAGAACAGGGGGAAACATGCCTTGTAAAGACAACAAGTATTCTTTGGAGGGTATGACCTTCCCAAAGAGGAATCAAAATTTGTGTGTATGCTCAGGGTTTTTGTTTGGTTTTATTTTTTTTTTCCTCCCACCCCCTTTGAGTTTGTTCCAGAGGGAGTGCTGCAAGCTCTCTCTATCCGGTCTGATTTCAGTGTTCTGTCTTGGAGAACATGTAACACAATCAGTCTTGGACCTTGAGAAATGGAGCTGGGTCTCCTTCCCTTATAAAAACTGCATTTGCAATTCTAGTTGCAATCAAGGGGAGATGTGGGAGCTCTACACCTCTGAAACTTGGGCCCAGCATCATCTTCCTTTTGGTTCCAAAAAGAGGATGTGATTTTAAGCCAAAGAAAAACATAAGAAATTTTAAATACTATGTTCTGCTCTGTTGGCAGGAAGCCTACATTGCTGATCTGGATGCAAAGAGTGGAGCCAGCCTGAAACTTACTATTCTTAATCCCAAAGGCAGGATCTGGACCATGGTGGCTGGTGGTGGTGCCTCTGTGGTGTACAGGTACTAGAAACAACGTTTCCAAAGGAGGTGAAGGATTTATAGTGCTGGAGGAAAATAACTGATGAGGCCTCTGAAATGAAGACTCACCTAAAGCAGTCTTTTCCATGTCATGACTGCTTGGGACTTATTCATAATGAGGATGCCATGCAGATTCCCTTCCAAGACATGGAATATAGTGTCCCTCAGTGATGATGATTTACTTCTGGGTGGTTAAAATATAGTGGCTCTTTTTTTTCCCCTTAAAAAGAAGCATGGTGGAAGCTGTTTATGATAGTACAGTTGCTGTAGCAGCCACTGAGTTCCCATCGCATCTAGGAAGTATAACAGGATTAATCACAACTGGTACCCAGAGGAGAGCAGTCATTAATTCAGAAAATGGCATGACATCTCAGTTATACTACCTCTTTCCTAGGAATTTGGAATGCTTTATTAAGGCCTTTATAGTTACTTGAAAATTGTAAGTAATCTCTTAAATGACCCTCCTTTTCTTACAGTGACACTATTTGTGATTTGGGGGGTGTGAATGAACTGGCTAACTATGGTGAATACTCAGGAGCCCCAAGTGAGCAACAAACTTATGACTATGCTAAGACTATTCTCTCCCTCATGACACGGGAGAAACACCCTGAAGGTAAGAAAGACACTAGAATTTGGACTGTAACAATTGTAATCAACTAGTCAGGAAGGATGTATGGCTCAAAGTCATTCAGCTGTGAAGGTGCATTTAGGGGAAAAATTGAATGAATCTGGGCTTATTACTATGTTTAGACCTGCCTAGAAGAGCTTTTTAATGTGTTGCTTCCTTCTAGGTGCAATTGCAATGGGTTTCTATCAGCTCTTGATTCAGGGACAGGACTTGTATTTCAAGAGATTCTTATCAGAAAACTTTTTACTTGGCACAAAATTTTTATCTAGGCTTTGCTAAATGCACTCTTTGCAGAACTGCTGGTTAGTCTGAATAGCAGCACTGTTTCACTTTCTGTATGTTCTAAACTACTTCACGATTTAAAAATTACTCTGTTCTTTAAACAGGTTATTTTATATAGTGTTTCCTTCCTCAGGTAAAATTCTAATCATTGGAGGTAGCATTGCTAACTTCACCAATGTGGCAGCAACTTTCAAAGTAAGTGATTATTCAATATCGGCAAGTGCCCACAGCATGCTTTTCCACAGTTCAGTATACTTGCCTTCCCCTTTAGAGATGCCAAGTGCTAGGTATATTTTTGTCTTCTCAGACTGTCTTTTGAGCACAGATTGGACTGTGTGCTAGGGACAGAGATGGTAGAACATATTTACTGCATTGCATAAATAGTACTGTTTCTAAAGGCCTCTGGATTTCCCACAGTAGTACAGGTTTGTCTTCAAGTGCTAGGTTTGATGCTTCATTTTATGCTTGGGTCATCTGTGCTGCTGTGTTGATACTGTACATCAGAGTGTATTAGAGACTGATTCAAAACCTGCTTTTGCTTGCTGTGCTGTAAAGGAGAAGGACAAGAGAAACACCCCTTGCAGCAGTATTCAGGCTAATGGCTCCTTCAGTAGGAAATGCTGACTTGTGGAAACGTGTTAGAGTGATAGCAGAGATGGCCCTTTCCTCTAATGCAGTGTTGGAAGAAGTTAGGGCCCCTCCTCTGCCCATGTGGAATCTTGCACTGGTTCTGCTGACAGCTCTCCTAGGGCCTTCCTCCCTTTAAGGAAATGCAGATGCTGAGCACATATTTCCAGTGTAAATTTTCAAGTTTGTCTTCTATGAAAACAGATTTTTTTTTTTCTGAGTTGGAAAAATGACTTTTTACTAGTTTGTGGCTTGAAGTCAAGCTGCTATATAGCTGTCCCTTATGGCCAGTTACAAGGATTCTTGGTGTCCAACAAACAAAATGCTGAGCTGATGCTGACAGTGCTTCTCTTCTAGGAGTTCTTGAGGCAATGGGGAGAAGAGGGTAAATGTTGGGCCTCTCAACTTGCCTTCCCTATATATTCCCTTCTTAGGGCATTGTGAGAGCAATTAAAGACTATCAAGGCCCTCTGAAAGAGCATGAAGTGAGGATCTTTGTGCGAAGAGGAGGCCCAAACTATCAGGAAGGACTGCGTGTCATGGGAGAAGTGGGTAAGAACCATCTAGTTCCTTAAGTTTTGTTCTCATCTTGTTTCTCCTACCTGCTTTCTGATGTTCCTTTTCAAGGTTTAATAGTTGGCCTCAGTGGAAGCTCATCTTGTTCCTTTTTTCCCAAACCTGACTATTTTTGTATGCATATCCAGGGAAGACCACTGGGATCCCCATCCACGTCTTTGGCACAGAGACTCATATGACTGCTATCGTGGGCATGGCGCTTGGCCATCGGCCTATCCCTAATCAGCCACCTGCTGCAGCTCACACTGCCAACTTCCTCCTCAATGCCAGCGGCAGCCCTTCGGTGAGTTTTCCTGACCCCGCTTTGTGAAAGAGAACGCATATGAACCTTCTAAAGGGGGCTTCCCCTTTATGAACAGGTCGGACTTCAAGTGATAACTTCTAAAGCTTGCTGCCAACTCTTTTGTTCTTTTTTCTTCTCCTCATGTCCAAGCAGTTCTAGAAATTACTGCAAGACCTTACAATCAATAGCAGCCAGAACAGTGTTTGGAAGCCACTACTGTATGAAGGAAATTCTCATCTGGAAATAGCCTGTTAACAGCCACCACATGTTTAGCACTTGTGCAACAAATTCATATCTGAGATTACTGTGCACAGGCCCTTGTCTTTCTCTTTCCCAAATGGCAATCTGTTGATTCGCATTCAGTTTCTGAAATGGTAGATGCTGGAAGGCAGGTTTTCATCAAGACTGTAAACACATGAATATTACTGTGAAAGACAACAATGATACTTTACATCAGTGAGATAATAAGATTCAACAGAGCAGTGACTGTAATTTTATTTCAGATTTGATAGCGAAGTGCACTTTTCTATAGGAGAAGTGCCTTTAGGTGTGACAGGACACATCTTGGCCACTGTCATATTTGTACTGTCCAAATCACTAGAGTGACCACATCACCAACTAAAGTGACTCTCCCTGCATGGTTTACCAGAGGGCACTCCTCATTTGTCCACCTCATTTGTGCAGAAAATGTAACACATCAAAACCAAGAAATGAGAATGCAACTCTTAAACCTACTGGGTACATCATCGTTTGGGAGTTCTCTCATGACTGAAATGTTTCTATCCTAAAGTTAATTTTCTTTGGCGCTTTCTGGAGAATAGTGTAGCTAAAGTGGCCATGTCCCAATGTGCACTCCAGAAAAGGCTTCCCAATCTCTACTTCTGCCACACTGCCCCTTACTGACTTGGCTTTTAAATCTTTCAGACTCCAGCACCAAGCAGAACAGCTTCTTTTTCTGAGTCCAAAGCAGATGATATTGCTCCTGCCAAGAAGGCAAAGCCAACAGCACCTCTTGGTAAGTCCAGCACTGTGAACAGTCACTGGTAGTTCTCTTCTGCTGCAAGTTGTCAAAAGACCTAGTGCATTCTGCTCAAATGGAAAAGAGTTTTAATAATGCCTTTTTCTGGTTAGAAAGTGAAAGAATTTTGTGGTAACTGTCTTTTGTTTTTTGAATTTAGTTAGTGCTTTTAGAATGTTGCCACCTGGTGTGCTATTAGTTTAAACAAGGTGAGTCAGAGTTGCCTTGGTCTGGGATGTCCCTATCAAGGGAACAGCATAATTTGAGAATTCCTGCTTTCCTGTCTCTTGTTGTGTGAGGCCAGTGGAAAATGGGCTAGTCTCTGGGCTGTGGTTGCTGAACTGAGCCCTGCTTTCTATTTAAATACTTGAGAGGTGTTTCTATGGGATGTTGTTGGAACTGTGTTGGTATTTACTAAGTCCTTCCTGCATCTTCCTGTAGAAGAGCCTTCTACAAAAAATACTAAAAAGCATGTCAGTTCAGAACTACTCAAAATACATAGGATCTAAGGTTACTGCTGCTTTTTTTTCTTTTCTTTTTTCTTTTTTTGGTACTTAAGTTTGTAGGAAACATCTTTGGCGTGGTGGCTTGCAAGAGCAGCCTTTTGGTTGTATTTTTGGAAGCCTTATTGGGTACTTGTTGGGTAAGAGCATGTTTATAGGGAAGGAGAACAATAGAAAAATTGGGCAGGGAGAAAATGTGATACTGTCCTGCTCCTCTTCCCTTAAATGTGAGGAGATACTGATCTTGTTTGCAACAGTATGACATGATGGCAGCAGGATTCAGATCTGTTTTTGGTGAAGCAGATCACAGAGATTATATTGCTGTTACAATTGTGCACAGAATTTTGCACAAACGGTGTTTTAAAAATAGATCGGTAAATGTGAGCTGTGGAGCTTCACAGTGCAGGGAACTGTCACCCGGGCCTGAAATGTCTTTGAGAGAAGCAGAACACTTTTTGGATGGCAATATGCAAAGCTTGATGTCCAGACATTTGGAAAGAAAGTACAAGGGAGAATGCTCCGATTTCTTTACCAGCAAAATTGACTTGTACAGAATTCACCAGCTGCATTCTTTTTGTATCGTTTTAAAAAGAAACTCCATAGTTGAGAGAAGGTTTCAGTACTGCTTGGCACCATTGACATAGTGTCTGTATCCTGACATAGAATCTAGCCATTTAAAAGCTTACTGTTGTAACCTTTCCTGTGTACCTGGGGAAGAAAAAAGTATTTGATTTGGAGTCTTCTGCTTTGGAGTCTTCTGCTTTTTAGATGTGTTGCTTTAAACAAAAGCAAACACTAAAGGCCCTGTATGCTGTGGGAGGAGGGAAATAATAGCACCCAGTCAACAGGTGCCCTGGTAGGCTGCTGGGGTGACAGCAGTCAACTGTGTCATATTGTTGCATGAGTGATTCTTTCTTTAACAGATTCAATCCCAGCTTCAAGACCTGGTCCAGGTAGGACACGTGTGACTAGCTGAATGTGTCTGGCCTTGCTGGCAGCTGACTTTTTTTAGTTTTGTTTTTGTTGCTGTTTTCTCTCTCCAGAAGTTTGCAGTGTTGTCTAGTCCTTCCCTTCCCTCCTGCCCAGCATATGTAGTCAGCACCGTAAAAACTCTTTAGCTGTTTTGAAGTGCAGATTGCGTATTTCTTTGCATAAAGAAATCCATCCTTTCTGGGGGAGGGAGGGACAGGTCTCAAACAAACACTTCCTCCCTGCCCCCTAATCATTAGGGAGAAAACAGGCCTCAGCACATTGCAAAAAGCTTTGTTCTCTTGGACATTTTCAAAAATGAAGGAATTGCTAACTGTTTCTAATAACTAGCATTTTGTTTTAAAGGGAAGTAAAATAACACATGCTCTGCTTATGAGCCTTGAAGGCATAAAAAAGTCACTGAATGAACCAAATGTTCTTGTTGCCGTATCAGTTTAGCAAACCGTTAAAGCTTATGCTCGGTGAAGTTATGGCGACTTGGTGTACGTTCTTGAGGTCTGTGCTGGATAAGAATGAACTACTGAGTCACGGTCAAAGTGAAGTTTCAAGCCATTTTCCCCATTGTGCATTGAAATAAAGGAAGAGCAGCACAGCTGAAAATGACTCTTGGATTCTTCCTTGTCTTAAGCAAATATAATCACCCTTCTGGGCCTGCATTTTCCTATTCTTGAATAGGAAATATGAATGTTACCACCTTGCAGGTATCTGCAAGAAAAACTTAAGGGCTTTTTTTGGTGTAGGCAAGCTTCCTAAGTACAAGCCATGTGGCAGTTCATCTAAACTGTGAACATGCTGCACTGGAGAAAACGGTGATGGATTTATTATTAAAGGCAGGAGAACAGTGTCCTGTTAAATCCTTAATGTTGTCTACCTGTGATTGAAAGCCAGAAAGAAATAGCTGTAGACTGAGTTGTGATCAGCATTTGGATCAGCTCAGATTAAGAAGTCAGCTCAGGCTTCTTAAGAGTCTTAAAACAAACTCTGCAGGGAGTCAAACGGAGAAACTTAATATTTTGCTGTGACAAATGATGTAAATGTACTTCAATCAAATAGTCCATCTTCACTAGCTGAACTGTTGCCTTTCCTGTGACTCTGTCCCTCAAAGCCAAGTTTTGGGTCACATTAATTCTTGGGACAAGCAATTATTTGTTGAATTCTCAAAATCAAAAAGAACTGGGAAGGGGAAAAATAAGTAATGTAGAGCTTCTTTGCTTTGTCCTCCAATCTCCTGCTTTTTGTTCTTATTTCCTATCATCCCCCTGTGACACACTGACACATGTAGCAGGCAAGTTTTATGTGGTCCTCTCAAACTGTAGGCCACATAAAATTTTAAGTTCCCTTTGCAAAATAAATCCAGTTGAGGGGGAATATGACTGACCTATTGGAAGAGAAGAGGCTTTTTGCATCTCATCTCTTTTTTTCTTCTGCACCATGGGCACTTCTCCATTTTGTGAAACCCAAAACCTGGCTATTGTGTTCAGAATCCTGGGAAGGGAGATGCTGCTTCATGTGCAGTTTCTTCCTTAATTTGGGGTAGTGTGGCTACTAAACCCTGCAGCTGAGCTGTTGGGTTTAGTTTGGAGGGAAGGGAATATGCTTATTTGGGAGACTTTCAGCAGATACTTGGCAAATGTGCAACACTGCAGCTTTTGTCTTGCATAGATGTATATTTTGGGTGTGTGGTTTTTTTTTCCCTTTCTGGGCAGGTAAAGCTACAACCCTGTTCAGCCGTCACACCAAAGCTATTATTTGGGGGATGCAGACACGAGCCGTGCAAGGAATGCTCGATTTTGATTATATTTGCTCCCGGGATGAACCTTCAGTAGCTGCTATGGTTTATCCATTCACGTAAGTATTCTTTGACTACACCATTGTTCCGGCTGCCTTCTCTCCCAGATCCTTCTGTTGGTTTTCTCTCTTCCAGTTTCTGTTATTCTTTAGCATAGCTTTGCCCTAGTCTGTGTCTCTGCTTTTACACCTTGTCCTTGCTCCCTTCCACCATCAGACTGGCTTTGCAGACTCCTGCTTTTGTTTCCTTCAGCCATTGATGACAAGATGCTCTGTTAAATTACATGGCTAAAATGGAACTATTTCAAGTTCCATTCTGCCCTTTTTCCAAGAGGGTCTAAATCCTGTTTCTTCATACAACAGGTGAGGAAGGCATTGCAAGTTGGGCTTTCTTACAAAAGCCTGTTGGCTTAACAGTAGCAGTAAGGCCACATTAGGTCTCTTCCACCTACCTAGTATATGCTGCATACTTGCCTGAGGCATATTGATTTACACCTGAAGCAGCTTGAGTTTTCCCCTCCAAGTATTAGCCAGAATCAGAGCAGCTCTACTGATCAGATTGAGGGTAGTTGTGTCTGACATACAGCCAAACAGAATTAAAATTTCATTTTTTTTCCCTCATGTTTGTATGGTCCCATAGTGGCAGCAGTTTCTTACAGAGGGCAGGAAGTGTACATATTCTTCAGTCTGATGCAGAGTTCTCTTATGCTATTTGTCTTTTTTTTAAACCTTAGTCTCCATAGCTAGATAATATTGGAGGGGGGGGGGAGAGACTATTAGTCTCAGTATAGTATAAGTATTTCAAATTGCTATCAGTCAATCTCCAGGACACTGCTCTTGTGAAAGTACCCCATGTAAGGTCTTCTGTTACTGTACTGTGCTACTTTGGGAGAGTGTGGGGGGGGTCTTCCTATTGAACAGGACAGGCAGAGAGAAGGGAAGGAGTATCTGCCTGGCCTGCTGCTAAAACAGTCAGGCAGGAGCCCATACAGGGCTAGGAGGCTTGTTTAACTCCTATGATATTTATGGACATCCAAGACAACTGATGATTAATCAACTTCTGTCATGCAGAGAATTATTCCCCTCGGTTGTCCATTAAGCACCTTGTGCTATTAGTCTGCAGCTCTGATGATAATTGCAACTTTATAATCGCTTCCCAGCAAGTGCATACTCCCAGGTACTAAAACAGAATGCAGGTACAGCTACATCTACTGATGAGTAGCAACCCCCTGCAGTGTGGCAGCATTTTAATGAGGAAAAGGCCATAGGGATAAAAAGTTTAGGCTAGAAATGAACAATATTATATCCGTTTGACCTTCTGGAGGAATCCAGACTGGAAATGAGAACACTGGCAATATCTCTAGGCCCAACAGTACTGATGCAATGAAACTCCAGGCAGAGTCTATTGTATATGAAAGACTGCTTACAGCTAAACTTCTCCAGGTGCATCCCCTTCAGTGTGTCAGGCGGTGGAATCACATTGTAGCAGAATTGGAGAGTTGGCCCTCACATTACTGTTCTGGCTATTTGCCACAGATACTGGTTTCCTGTTCTTCCAGCCCAGTATTTGTTCCAGTCCAGTAATGCAGCTTTGCATGCATCTCATTCATTATTCTTTCTGTGCCTCATTCTGTCTTCCAGCTTGGAGTAGAATTAAGGCTCTGGTAACTTCACAGTGGGAGCTTATTCATCTTGCTGGATGCCTCTGTCCCCATTAGCCCGTCTCCTTCCATATGCTGCTCTGTTCTATACTCTGAAGAACTTCTGCTGTTAGTATGGTCTCTTTCCATGTATGCTCACTTGATAGTGTCTTGCAGTCAGTCTTGGTGTCTGAGAACTGGGTTTGTAAACTCCTCTATCTGCATGTATTGTATCCCCTTGCCTTTACAGAAGCCTTAATCATGGCTTTTTCATCTTTTCTTTTATAGTGGTGATCACAAGCAGAAATTCTATTGGGGCCACAAAGAAATCCTGATCCCAGTCTACAAGAACATGTCTGATGCTATGAGGAAGCACCCTGAAGTGGATGTTCTAATCAACTTTGCATCTCTGCGGTCTGCTTACGACAGCACTATTGAAACCATGAACTATCCACAGGTGAGTAAGGAATCAAAAAGAAACTCAGGAAAGTTCCGCTTGAACATGAGGGGGAATTTCTTCACTGTGAGAGTGACAGAGCACTGGAACCAGTTGCCCAGAGAGGTTGTGGAGTCTCCTTCTCTGGAGATATTCAAGGCCTGCCTGGATGTAACCCTGTCTAACATGCTCTAGGTGACCCTGCTGAGCAGGGGGGGTTGGACTAGATGATCTCCAGAGGTCTCTTCCAACCTTACTGATTCTGTGAAAAGAAGGAAGTTCTTGTTTGAATTGTCAAGGAGACCATTGTCAAGGAGACCATTGTGGTGGGTTTTGGTTTTGTTTTTTTTCTTTTTTAACCATGATGGCATTAGCGAATTGTATTGGCATTTTGATATGCAGATACATATCATAATCTTAACTCCTCACAGATTCAATGGAAGATACTGGAGTTGTATAGCAAACTCTAATGCTGAACTCACAATATTATTTGGATAAGCTTTTAAGACTTGAGTAAAGAGAACTCAGCTTCTCTGTACCTGTTAAGGATTTCTTTGCACTGGTTAAAATACTATGCTGTCCTTTAGAAAGTACAAGGGTAAAAAATATCCTTGAACAACACAGACTGCTGTGAAGACCATAGTAGCATGTGGATCCATGCACTGGGCCTTTCATGGTATTGCACAGCATAACCTCCCTGCAGCTTGACAAGAGGCATGATCATGCTGTGTGAGCAAGTGTGTGACTTTTTGTTCTGCAGAGTTTGTTATGATGGCAATGCTCAGGTACTGAAGACTTTCTCTATCTTGATGCAGATCCGCACCATTGCCATTATTGCTGAGGGCATTCCAGAGGCACTGACGCGCAAGCTGATCAAGACAGCTGATAAAAAAGGAGTCACGATCATTGGGCCTGCAACTGTAAGAACTGATAACCTCTTTATCTCTTCTTGCCCATCTGTTTTAATCTTCAGATCTGCTTTCTCTGAAGGATAAAGTATATCCTACAATCCATTTTGTCTTTATACAGCTAAAGTGCACACTTTCTTCCAGTTTGAAGTTCATTGTTATTTTTCTAGTCAGTATTTAGAGAAATATTAGGACAGACTGCTTTACAGAAATGTACAGAGGCCCCACATATGTTTTAAAGGGCTTTGTATCTTTCTCTAAACTTCTTGTAGGTTGGTGGGATCAAACCAGGTTGCTTTAAAATAGGCAACACAGGAGGCATGCTGGATAATATCTTAGCATCAAAACTCTACCGTCCTGGCAGTGTGGCTTATGTCTCACGCTCTGGAGGAATGTCCAATGAGCTCAACAACATCATTTCTCGAACCACAGATGGGGTCTATGAAGGGGTGGCCATCGGAGGAGACAGGTAGGATTCTGTATCTAGAAAGACACCGCTTCTTAAGTCAGTTAACAGAAGACACTTCCTGAATTGTTTGTGATTTGTAGGCAAAAAGGCAAGCTGGCTGTTAAATTTGTTTCCAAAATGTTTCTTAAGGTAGAAGAGTTAACTCCTGCCATTTTCCCTGTATTCTACTCAGATACCCTGGTTCTACTTTTATGGATCATGTCTTACGCTATGAAGATACTCCAGGAGTAAAAATGATTGTAGTGCTTGGAGAGGTGAGTGAAACCAGATCACACACATCTGAGAAATCCTCAAATGTGTTGTACTGGAGTTTTTGTGGTTCCCCTGCCCCCATTAAGTCACTGGGGAGCACCTGATCTAGCTGTAAGAATGTCAAATAACAGCTACAGATGAGTGGCAGCGATTCATACTGTTCTTGAATATCTGAATTTTTATTTCATGCTTCTTTTGATTAAAAGAAGTGGAACCTATCCAAAACAAGCAGGCATAGTCTCCCTTATTTAAAAACAAAACAAAAAGAAAAGTATTGAGTAAGGAGGCTGTGACTTTTTTGTATTCCCAGACTGCAGCCACTGCCCAATGAAAAAGGGGGGGGGGGAAATCCAAGTAATGCTTCTGCATGCATCTCAGAGCTGGTTACTATACAAGTACAAAGCTTTGAACCATGTCAGGTCTCTGTTTCTGCAGATTGGAGGCACAGAAGAGTATAAGATCTCCAGGGGTATTAAAGAAGGCCGTATCACCAAGCCAGTGGTGTGCTGGTGCATTGGTACCTGTGCCACCATGTTCTCCTCAGAGGTATGTGCATAAATGGGTGTGACTGCATAAAATACATCTGAGGCGGGAGGAAAAAAAAATCCTATTTCTTCCACTTCCCTAAACCTTCCAGAGTTGTCAGTAGCCCTTTAAGATGCAGAACTTTAAATAAAAATTGTAAAAGCTTTCTATGTTTCTGTAGTTGGTCACTAGAGACTTCCAAAGGATTGTACATGCATATAAAGAGTCCAGAGATCTCAGTGAATGCAACAGATTCTAGTAGTAGGTGGGGATTCAGAAGTGAGAATGAGAAAGATACTGACTTCAGGTAAAGCAGCTCTGGAGAATGGGGTGAATTTAGGAAGGCAGGATGTCACTGGAAGAGCCTACAGTGATTCCAGATCAGCAAACGCTCTGCGCATTACAGCACTGACCATGGCTACAATCAAGAGTTCTCTGCTTAGCCAAACAAGGAGCCAGATACACAATCAGTTTTATTACTGTTGCAGTTTGCTAGTCAAATCTGTGTTTTCCTTCTCTGCAGTTAAAAAGCTTGCATTCCCTCCTACTATCACTTCTTTTTGTTTTATAGGTGCAGTTTGGCCATGCAGGAGCTTGTGCCAACCAGGCTTCTGAAACTGCTGTTGCAAAGAATCAGGCCCTGAAGGAAGCTGGTGTGTTTGTTCCTCGGAGTTTTGATGAGCTTGGAGAGGTCATTCAGTAAGTCACATGAGCAGAGGATTAAAAACTGTTAGGGCACAGACTCTTAAGCTGATACAGGAATGTATTCTTGCTTTAAAAGGAGAAGTATCTTTTCTAAGTTTTTAATGTTCTAGGTTAAGACCACCTCTCTTGTATTCTCAAAAGGACTTAAATTAATAAATTCTCTCTCTAGGTCTGTCTATCAGGATCTTGTTGCCAGAAGAGTAATTGAACCAGCTGAGGAAGTGCCTCCTCCAACTGTGCCAATGGATTATTCCTGGGCAAGGGTGAGTTATGCTATTTTGCCTGACTTTTTGGTTCCTTGGAAACCAGATGGGATGTCTGTGGTAACTGTAGATGCTTTCAGTGATAACGATGTTATCTGTGGAATTATGCTTTTTAGTTTTGTGTGACAGCTCATTGGCCACTCTGTACCAGGCTGTGGAGGCTGCCCTGAGGGCCAGTTTAATGCTTTCCTAATTGATCACTCTGTACTTGCCTCCTAGTGTCCCTTGCTCTTAAGTATGGGGATTGTTAAAATTCCATCTTTGTGCTGCAATTTTAGGAGCTGGGTCTGATCCGCAAGCCAGCTTCCTTTATGACCAGTATCTGTGATGAAAGGGGTCAGGAACTGATTTATGCTGGGATGCCCATCACTGAGGTCTTCAAAGAAGAAATGGGAATTGGAGGGGTTCTGGGACTGCTCTGGTTTCAAAGGAGGTAAGACAGCTTTTGTGTAAGTTCCCAAATTCTCTGGCTTGACACTTTGCTTGTTTTAATAGATGTCTAAGCATAAAAGTAACTTCAAGATTTCTTCCGTGAACATAAATTAATTGGAAGTGCCATCACTGTATCCTCTCCCTTTGAGACTACGTCAGCATTTCAAGGCTTCTTACAGTGTAGTTCAGCTTTGGGATGAAGACTTTTTTTCAGAGGTGTTGTGATGCATTGAGGAAAATTCCATTCTAATCCTGCTTCCCACCTGTTGACTACTTCCTTGTTACAGCTCTCATATTTCTGCCCTGGAGAAATTAGGCAGTTCTATGCATATTTGCTAACCAGCCTACAGGGAACCTTCTGAATAGTAAAACTTCTTTCTGCCTTCCTCTGGGCTGGTCATGTGTTCATGAGAGGCACTTTTGACACTAGCTGAAATTTGTAGCTCAGCTGAACAGCATGAATAGTACTGCAACCCCATCTTTCTCACAGTTTTCCCTGAGAGGACCCTCAGAGCTTATTGATCAGCCAGCTGAATATGTGCAAACTCAGCTTTGGAGCTAGGTAGTTCCTGTGAAAGCTAGATGGAAAATGAATAAAATTTTGTATGTCTCTGAGAAGGCAAATAGATAATAGGATAAAGTGATGGGTGCTGTGACTCTACTTTTTCTGTGTTACTTCTGTAATACATATACCTAAAACAGAAGTTACTGTCCAGTAGAACATGGAAGTGCCAGGTCACTCTGTTTTCTTTATTATAATGACTTCAGTCTCTCTCTTGGACAGGTTACCAAAGTATGCCTGTCAGTTTATTGAGATGTGTTTGATGGTAACAGCAGATCATGGACCTGCTGTATCTGGAGCCCACAACACTATTGTCTGCGCAAGAGCAGGAAAAGATCTTGTCTCAAGTCTCACTTCAGGCCTTCTTACTATTGTGAGTACTTAATATCCAGGAGATTCATTTACTTACTCATTATTCAGTCTAGGTTTTACCACCAGTAAGTTAGGATCTGAAATGACTACAGAGCCATGGACTAGACTGACCTGCTCACTTGCACTTTGAATTTCTGTTGAATTCAACACTAATAGCTAGGCAAGTAGCTTGATCACGAAGAGGTTACTGGGAGAGACTTACAGTTGAGCTTCTCTGCTCTAGGTTTAAAATCTATTCCACTTTTCTAATAAGGAAGACTTTTAGCTTCTGCAGAATATTTGTAGATTCAACATGAGCTGTCAGAAATCACTGTCAACTATCCCTGCATGGTAGCTTAGTCTTTTCCAAGACTGGCAAGTAAAATTTAGAATAAAATGGGCTTTAGATTGCATTTTTCCCCTCCGCTTCTAGCGGAGACTCCATGGCTACTTGTTGACACTTGTGGTTAGTTATAAACAAGTGCCTGCCTATAGCTTCATGATTGCTATGTTAATAGGCAAGAAGGATGTGGAAGATCAATCTTGTATTTCTTTTGTAGCTTAACTGTAGAGTCCTTTACTAAAGCTCCCTTTGTGTGTTGGACCCAGGGTGACCGGTTTGGTGGAGCGCTGGATGCTGCAGCTAAAATGTTCAGCAAAGCCTTTGACAGTGGCATTATTCCTATGGAGTTTGTGAATAAAATGAAGAAAGAAGGGAAACTCATCATGGGCATTGGACACAGGGTCAAATCGGTAAGAAATCTGTGTTACTGGTACAAATGGGCAGTTATTTTTAATTTGTGGGGAGAATGGGGAAGAAGGGGAAGAGGGGAAAAAAAGCTACCATCTTTCAAAAGCAGCCTTTGGTTGAATTTTCAGGACTAGAAATCCTAGATCTATAAATAATAAAGCTTATGGCTAGTACCTAAGTAAAAGTTGGCATCAGTGGCTGGGAGCAGCTTGGCACAAGTTTGTTTCTTGAAGGCAAACTTTTGTAAACAAGTCTCATCTCCAATTCAGTGTTTTTGTATACTCCCTCCACATGGCTCTGAGGACTTAAAGAAAAATCAGATTCACAGACAGTGTAATTTAGAAATTAAGCACTCGATACACCATGCAATAGCCTATGGGTACTCACTGTGATATTACCTTTACCTCCATAAAAGGGCTAGCCTAATTTGCTGAATACAGTAGAACATGTCCCTTTTTATTTGCCAGAGTAGCAAGATGCACATGTAACGTGTTCTTAACTTGCAGATAAATAATCCAGACATGAGAGTTCAGATTCTCAAAGACTATGTGAAGCAGCATTTCCCTGCCACCCCACTGTTGGACTATGCACTTGAAGTAGAAAAAATTACAACTTCCAAGGTGAGATGTGCTAGTATTTATCCTGTTTTGAGCACTGTTGAGGGAGGAATGATCAAGGTTTAATACTGTATTTTAATTGAAATGGTTAAAATTGTTACTGGGTTTTTGTTTTCCTAATGGAGGCTTTGGGATGAGTACAATTCCAGTTTGTGATAAGGCTGAAGATATTTCCTGGACACAAGGACAAGTTATGTTTTTGGTCACTTCAGCCTTGTCCTGTCTACAGCATATCTGGGATTGTCCTATTCTTTAAGCTGGAAGCATGGCTAGGACACATGATGGATTGTGGCAAATATTCTCTGCAGTTTGAACCAGATGCAGCCCCCTTGTTAGGGGTTATTTTTTCCATCACTGAGATTAAGCATGGTTCTTGCTCAAATTGCTAACAGCCTCCTGTATCCATAGGCTTGTGAGTCCACAATTATGTGCAGCCTTCAAACTGCCCTTAAACTTCAGAAGATAGAAGCTATCAGATAAAGATGTTAACAGCAAATCATGTTTATTTGGGGTGTGTTTCTATTTCCTTCAGAAACCAAATCTTATCCTGAATGTAGATGGCTTTATTGGAGTTGCCTTTGTTGATGTACTCAGGAATTGTGGCTCTTTCACACGGTAAGTTTATATTGGGCTGTATCTCTCTCAGACCACAGTACTATAAAAATGATGGGAGTCCTGCTGCCAACTCATGTGGGGCCAAGCTTTCAGAAGGAAATGTAGCCTGGATTCTAGGCAGGGAGGAAGCTTTCGCATGGCACTAGAGCTGATTCGTGGCCTTTTTGTAAATTTTGTTCTTTAAATGAACCACTACCACGAAGCATTCAGTTTGTTTTCTTTTGCAGGGAAGAAGCAGATGAATATATTGATATAGGAGCTCTTAATGGCATCTTTGTACTAGGCAGGAGTATGGGATTCATTGGTAAGTTTTCTATTTTTCTTCCCACTTCCATCATACTATGAAATGCCCTGTGACCACAAACACAAGACAAATATGAACCTCTGGGTTCTACAACGATAGCTGTCGGAAATCAAAGTTGTTTCAAGGCAAAATAAGATTAAGAGAACCAGAAATTTTGATCTTGTCACATAAGGCACTTTTGTTTTAGGGCACTACCTGGATCAGAAGAGATTGAAGCAAGGTCTCTACCGTCACCCATGGGACGACATATCCTATGTTTTACCAGAGCACATGACTATGTGATAAGTAGTAGTGCCTCGATGTCACTTAAAGAAGTCAGAAGCCTGCACAGAGGAGAGCTACAAATGGGACTTTGATGTGTAAAAGCCATTGGTTATATAGACATTGAGCTGCCTACTTACACTGTGCAAAGCAACTGTCTTGTAATAGAAACTTAATTAAAAACCAAAACTTGTGATATTCCATGTTACCTGCTGTATTTAATTCTTGGAAGCAACTGAACTCTCATCCTTTTATTTTTTTCTACTCTTATGTGTTTCCAGAAAAGTTTTTAAAGGTTTTGGAGGGAGCTTTGCTCATGAATTTGTCTAAGATCCATTAGTCTAAGCTGTAACTTTCCTGATAAAGGGAAAGTGCACATCCACGTATCACTCCTATAAGCTATGACTTCAGTGTTTTCCTTCCCTCCTCCCCATTGATTGGTGTTCTGTTTTATTCAGTTTGCTTACTCTGTTCATCTTCACAGTCTACTCTTATCCTGAATAGTGGGACCACTGCTGATTTGTAACCAATGTTACTCAAACTCTGGTGTAGTAATTTAAAATTGTAACATATTACTGTTAAAACTGTGAAACTATATGTATTCCAGTGTCTATATTTATGCAAACAACTTCTCATTACCATTAGATTGCTGGTTTTGGAATGTCAGTCTCCCCTATTATCTGCATATGCAAAAATAATCTCAGTAACAACTTCAGCATCCTCCTTGTCTGTGTATTGTAACCTAACTCAAATAAATGGTACAGTAATAACTTACCGTTTTTGTTTGGTTGGGGTTTTTTTAACCTTATGAAGAATGACCCAGTGTTTCTATCTGTATCTGACAAATTTGGATACAGCCATGTATCAGAATGCCAAAAGTCAGAGAAGTTATTCCTGTCATCTATTTTTGTTTTAACTAACTAGCTAGGAAGTGATAGCAGGAGCGGAGTACAGTTTACTACACTGGCAAGTTTTAGCATGTGCCAAGAGGTGAAATGGCAGCCTAGAGAAGAAGTAGTAGGAAAGAAACTTGTGTAATTGCTATAATGTGACACAATAGCAAAGGGAGGACAGTACTATGCTGCAGAGTAAGTGTGAAATAATTAAGTATAGATTACTATATCTTAGCTCCCTAATGACAGAAGCATGTACCTTAATCAGTTGTCTTAGTGCATTCCTCATGCGAAGCCCCTTTGCTGCAAGCTTTCCTGAAAGAGGGAAGAGAAAAATGATTAAGAAGAAAGTATGAGGCTTTGAGAAGCGCTCGGAGAGGGCTGGTTTGTGTGGGGGGTGCCAGGGCTCACAGCACGGCAGGGCTGAGGGGGCAGGGGCTGCCCCCCACCTGCCCCACAACAGCAGCGAAGAGCAAAGGTGTCGGGCCGGGGCCCAGCTCTCTCGGCCGCCGCCTCCCCTAGCGCCTCCCGGGCGGGCTTCGGCCCCAGCCGCCCTCTTGGCCCGTTTTCCCAGTCTCCCAGCGGCTGGCGGGAGCAGGAGGGCCGGCAGCGCGGGCCCGCCCCTCAGGCGCTGCGCCGCCACAGGCACCAGCGGGGGCCGGGGGGTTGGGGGGGACCCGCCTGCCGCCTCCCGGGCCGCCCTCTCGGGGCCGGGCCGGCTCGAGGGACCGGGCGGGCAGCACCACGAGCGAGGCGCTCCCCCTCCCCACACACACCCCACTCCCGCCGCCATTTTGCCGCCCGTCTCGTCTGGCCGCGAGGGGGCAGCGCCGCGCTGACGCCGCTCCCCGGGGGCGGCACCGCCCCGCCGCCGCGCGCGCATGCGCGCTGCCCTCCCCACCGCCCCGCCATGTCGGACAAGATGGCGGCGGCCTCCCCGCAGCCGCAGCCGGGGCCCGGGCCGCCGCCGGGGGAGGCGGAGAGCGGCGGCCCGCGCGGCGGCGGCGGCGGCGGGGCGGACGGAGAGGCGGAGGCGGAGGAGTTTGGGTGTCCGGCGCACTGCGCGGACCTGGCGTGGCGGCAGAACGAGCAGCGCCGCCACGGCCTCTACTGCGACATCACTTTAGCCTTCGGCGGCGGGCGGCCCGGGGCGGCCCGCGAGTACCGGGCGCACCGCTCCGTCCTGGCCGCCGCTACCGAGTACTTCACGCCGCTGCTGTCCGGGGGCTTCGCCGAGTCGCGCTCGGGCCGCGTGGAGCTGCAGAAGTGGAGCTCGGAGGGCGGCCCCGACCCCGACACGGTGGAGGCCGTCGTGGGCTTCATGTACACCGGCACCATCCGCGTCAGCCCCGGCAACGTCCACGAGGTGCTGGAGATGGCCGACAGGTGAGCGCGGGCCGGGCCGGGCCGGGCCGGGCCTCCCGCGGGCCCCGGCCCCCGCCGCAGCCTCACCCCCGTGTGTTTCTTCCACAGGTTCCTGCTGACCCGGTTAAAAGAGTTCTGTGGAGAGTTTCTGAAGAAGAAGCTCAATCTCTCCAACTGCGTGGCAGTTCATAGCTTAGCCCATATGTATTCCTTGAACCAGCTGGCCCTCAAAGCTCAGGACATGATCCGGAGAAACTTCCACAGAGTGATCCAAGATGAGGAGTTCTACACTCTGCCATTCCACCTCATCAGGGACTGGCTCTCAGACTCGGAGATCACAGTGGACTCTGAAGAAATCCTCTTTGAGACAGTCTTGAAGTGGGTTCAGAAGAATCCTGACGAAAGAGAGAGGTACTTCGAAGATCTCTTTAAATTGCTTAGGTTGTCGCAGATGAAACCCACTTACCTTACTCGTCACGTCAAATCCGAAAGGCTGGTCTCCAGTAACGAAGCCTGTGTCAAGCTAGTGTCTGAAGCAGTGGAAAGTCATGCCTTGCGGTCTGAGAACATGCAGCCTGGTAATCTACAACATTCCACTTATCCTCTAACATCGTTGCCACGCTTTGGGCAAAATATGGACGTCATTATGGTGATTGGTGGTGTATCAGAGGGAGGAGATTACTTGAGCGAGTGTGTAGGATATTTCATTGATGAAGATAGGTGGGTGAACTTGCCACACATACACAATCATCTTGATGGGCATGCAGTTGCTGTGACAGAATCTTACGTTTACGTGGCTGGCTCCATGGAACCAGGATTTGCCAAGACTGTTGAAAGGTACAATCCAAACAGAAATATTTGGGAGCAAGTCTCAAATTTAATAACCAGAAAGCATTCTTTCGGCCTTACTGAAGTTAAAGGGAACTTGTACAGTATTGGTGGACATGGTAATTTCAGTCCTGGCTTTAAAGATGTAGCCATTTATAATCCTGAGCAAGACAAATGGCTTAACCTGGAATCAGCACCAAAGATTCTTCGTGATGTCAAAGCTGTTTCTGTAGAAGATCGGTTTGTTTATGTTGCTGCTCGTACCCCAGTTGACAGTGATAGTGAAGATGGATTGAGGGCTGTTATTATCAGATATGATGTTGAAACAAGGCAATGGCAAGATGTGGAGTCTCTGCCACTTATTGATAACTACTGCTCTTTCCAGATGTCTGTTGCTAACACTAACTTTTACCATACAGCATCC
Source organism: Rhea pennata (assembly GCF_028389875.1). Classification (NCBI taxonomy): domain Eukaryota; kingdom Metazoa; phylum Chordata; class Aves; order Rheiformes; family Rheidae; genus Rhea; species Rhea pennata. The sequence goes on from NC_084688.1 coordinate 869,542, forward strand.
TGCTGCCCCAAGAGTTACCCTATTGATAATGAAGAAGCTAAGATAAAGATTTCTGGCAGGGCCTCAGATGAAATACTTGAAAGTTTACCTCCAGAAGTTCTTAGCATTGAAGGGGCAGCTATCTGTTACTATAAAGATGATGTTTTCATCATTGGGGGGTGGAAGAACAGTGATGATATTGACAAGCAATACAGGAAAGAGGCATATCGTTACTGTGCTGAGAGAAAGCGCTGGATGCTTTTGCCTCCTATGCCTCAGCCTCGCTGTAGAGCAACAGCCTGCCATGTGAGAATTCCTTTCAGATGCTTGCAGGGAACACAAAGATATCCTATGCCACAAAATCTGATGTGGCAAAAAGATAGAATAAGACAAATGCAGGAAAGACAGATGCAGGAAATACACAGACATTCTCTAAGCTTACGAAGAATGCCGCGCTCTCAGATTGAGTGCTAGTTTCTGGAATGTCACTCCTGATTAGTCTGGTTTATCAAATACTGTACTAAGCCATTTTTTAAGGCTTGATATGTTTCTATAAGATATTAGAATTTGGGTTTGATGCATAAAAATAGCATCTCTATTAAAAGAAGCTCAGAAGTTGAGGATGGATAGGAGTTGGGAAACCCTGTGAATCCAAATATATTACCTATCATGTCCAGGGAAAGGCTTGTTTCCTGTTAATGGGCTGTGAAATATCTCTAGGAACATTAAATCTGTTAGTTCTCTCTTCAGATCTTTGTTTTCAAAGGTTTATGTAGAGTTAGACTAACAGTTCTTTTTTGAAAATCAAAAATCTCTTAATAATTTAGTGGTTACATTTGAGTGTGTGCTGAAAGCACCTGTTTTATTTGCACTTACATATTGACATTCCTTTGATTCTCTCAGTGGCTAAACTTCACATGTAATTGGTGTTAGTGCACTTAGCTTTCCCACGTTGGAAGCATGTGCAATGGTTAAATACCTGTTTGTGAAAACAAAAGCACAATCTTTCTTTAAAAAACTACTTCAGAATGTTTCTATATATATTAAATATTTTGTATCAGTATAGTGTAGAAAGGCTGCAGAGTTTGCTTATAAACGGTTGGTAGAACATCACTTGCTAAAATCGAGAACTTGCAATAGGTTTTTTCCAGGTGTATCTGAAGATGCTTTGAGTTTGTCTTTGACAGCTTCATTATAAACTTGGTCAACAATCAGCCTGATAAAAAGAGTGAAAACAGCAAAGTAGCCACCTGTCAAAGTAGACTGTTCACTTCTAAAGTCAAAGAGGATTAATAAGAATGGGATTATTTCATAGTAATATATTAAAACCCAAGCAACTTGTAGATCTTTTCTCAAATGTTGCACTTCTTTAATTCTAGTGAAAACATGATAAAAAGAACCCCCATGAACCTGTTTCCCGCCTGTGTTCGACAATCAATACTTTTTGTCTTCAGTATATTTTCCCTCAAAACTTACAATAGCTGTACCACAGCATTTATTGCTTCTCTTGAAGGGAGATAGTTGGCTCTTGATGTACTGATGATGATAAGATTTTTAAGAGGCATCTAAATTTTCACAGTCTCTAAATGTTTGTGTTTCCCCACTTGGTGTAGTTGTAGGATTTAAGCTGATTGTGATAAAATGGAGCTATTTATACACCTTCAGGAGTTTTTAGGTGATTTTATATAAATTGGTGCCCTGATTGGCTCTGGTTTGCTTACTGTAATACTCCCAAGGAACAGCGTGGTGAGTCTTTCCTTTAGAGTATCACTGCCTCTGTTAGCTGTCCCACTGAACACTCCTCCTCCCTGGTCTGAAAAGCACCAGGAGGCTTTGATTACTTGTAGATTCAGTGCTTCCTTCCTACCTCCTTTTCTTCCCCATCCTTCCCTCTATTTGAATGTTCAGGTTTTCACTTGCAGCCTAACTCAGGATCTTAGGGAAGGGAAAGGGAGGAATAACCAGGGTGTTCCAATATCTGTGTAGATAAACATTGTTGAAAAAGCTGTTTACTGTCTTTGGTTCTTGTGGTAATTTGCTGGGGTCTTTAATGTGGGCAACTTCTTTGCAGCAGAACTTCTAAACATTTTTTTTAATGGTGTAGCTTTCTGAACTGATACTTCTCATTTTTCAATTCAGCAGGCAACCTAGATCATATCTGAAACAATGGGTAAGTCTTTCAACCACATAATTTGTTCAGGTTTTTCTAATGTGTATGTCCTGTAATGTTCCACTTTGCAGTTCTCTTGACACTCTGATATCAATAACTTGCCTTGTTGTACTAGAATAATCTAGCTTTTTTATCTTGAAAATCTAACATTTTGGTCTTGATTTATTCATCTATAGTAGTCTTGTTATATTTTATTTGCCTGTTGGATTGCTGTGCAAGGGCAGATTAAATTGTGTGGGGCTGGCCTAATGCAAGAGAGGAAACAGGTAAACCTGTTCAGATTTAAGGCTGGCGTTCAAAAGTGACTGTTGCTAAATGGCCTGCATGAGCTAATTGGTAAGGTTAATCAACTGAGTTTGACGGATAGATGAGTTCTTGCAGATTTGGCTGGAGCAGTTTAAGAATTGCTGCCCCTGCAGCACAGTTGGTGAATGGAATATATGAAAAAAGCTCACAGCTTCATTATGAAATCCATTGATTTAACCTAAACTTACCAGAGCTGAATTTAAGATACCTTACCAGACTTTACACAGAGCAGCTGAGAAGAGTTTGCATATTTCATTCTGCTGGCTTTCCTCTCGGGTTTTTAACTAACTGTTGAAGAATGCTAGTCTGTCAGACCACCACAGCTCTGTCAAAGCCTTTGTGTAGTCTGCTGATAAATCTAGTACAATTTGCAGCAGGAAATATCAAGATTATTATTTCAATTGGAACATGAGCTAAGAAGTTTCAAGTACAGCAGTATGGAAGAACAAAATTCTTGCAGACTTTCCTTTTCTTTAAGCAAAGTTGGTATTTGCACTTATCATGAGAACTTTTGGCTAACATACAAGATACGTAGTTTACTAAAGACATTCCACTTCAAAGATTATGTCAAAGAAATTTCATAGCTGGACAGTTTAACTTGTGAATGCCAGTCATGGTTCTGTATGTGATGCACTGTATCTCTCTTTGTATGTTCAGTTTGCATGGTGAATGGTGGGCACTGCGAACATAATCAGTTTGCTCTAACTTTTGCTATGCCAATTCGGTGGAATTTTTAAGTAGTTGGGTTTTTTTAACCTTGACTTTCAGTGGACCAATTGCATTCCATACAATTTTTAACTGACAAGTCTAATCATCCATTGAATCATGTGCAGATGTTCAGAAAAATTGAATTACCAACTGTGGAAGTAATTTAGCCCACTCATCTGTGAATCATGTAACAAATCCCTTGTGGCCCTTGCCTGCTGTAGCTTGCTGAGTATTTATAAAATGCACCTATAAGCAAAAGCCTGGGAATTCTTTCACTGTGTCTATAATGGCTAGCTAAATATCAGTAAGACCCTAGTGTGTATTCAGCAAGTATAACAAGGCTGACTTCTGGCCTTCCTAATGTAAGAGAACATGAGATGAAGTGTTTCTTCTCCTTATGACAATCATATCTCTATAACTGTACTAAATATGTGCCATGAAATGCATGTTTCATATCCTGTCTTTCTGTTCAAAATATTAGTGAAGTAGGACACATTCTGCCGTGCACTAGGCTGGTAATGTAATCATTTCTGGGTGCCATATATGTACATAATATTTTATAACAACCTCAATACTCCATTAGTATACTGTTTTTGTACGTATTTTTTTAATAAGACTTTCTCTTGCACATACTAAGATGCTACTCTGGACATACAGAAAATATGCCAACTTTTTAAGCATGCATTCTGAATATTATCCCAAGTATTCTGCTATGCTATTTCACTTACCATTTTTTCTCCATTAACAATAAATGTTAAGATCAGAACTATTGCCTCGACTTGTGTGTCACAGAACAGCTTGTTCACTATTGTCAAACTGAGTCACAACAAACAGCAACTTTTTAGAAAGTTATTTTTAGCTTGACATTGTAATAGGATGTTGTAGCATTCAGTGGGCTTAAAAAAGCAAGCAGAAAATAAGTGTTTTATGGCTTAGATTTATTTTCAGCTATGTCCTTGTTATGTTAAAATACACATCATGTCTCTAATATCCTAATTGGAAGTCTGCTAATACAGGTGCTCCTGAGGATCTAACCCTATTCATAATATGAATGTAAAATGCAGAACTAACTAGATGTTTGAAGACCGTTAATAGTCAGATACTCCTCATAGGTCCATGTCACTGGATCACGGCAGCTGTACTCTCCTGTCAATATTAATGTAGACTTCAACAGATTGCTTGGGCAAGCAGCACTCCTGTACTTACTTCCAGTAAGGTAAAGTAATATCCATGCGTAGGCTGTTTGAAACAAATGTTACTGTAATGTTCTTTACATTAAATACACTGTACTAAAGTTTATTGTAATAAGTGACCTAATGAAAATAAACCTTTTATTTCTCTAGCATTGTGTTGTACATTGTACCTTTAATTTTTTTTAAGATGCTCCTTAGGCTGTAGCTGATACCTCTAAATCACAGATTTGGTGGCTCCAGAGAATGAAAGCTTTAAATACTAATTATTCTTTTGGACTTGTATCAGTTGTTTTTATTTTAGAATAAGTGAATACATTCACTTCCTGCTTAGAAGACTTTATTAGCTAAGTAGAGCTGTTTAGACAGGTAGGGTACTTGTGGAAGAAGTGTACTTGACTTCATCGCGCTGTGACGATTCCACATAGTTGTCTCGTCTGGCAGCGTACTCCCCAACGTTAGATAGTCCTGGCACCACACAGCAGCTCAAAGCACTACGGTATATGCTCATGTCATGAGCATCGTACCACTCATCCGTCTTTTCATCATAACACTCAACATTGAAAGTGGTAGTAAAACCATTAAAGCCACCAACTACAAACAAAAGGTCATCCACTACTTCAATGCCAAAGTTACTGCGAGGATTGAACATGGTGGGGATTGTTCGCCATGTGTTGGCAACAGGGTTGTAGGCTTCTGCGCTCCGAAGTCGGTTGGCTCCATCAAATCCTCCTACCTGTGAATGACAAAGGAACAAAACTGAAAAAGGCCTTTCCTCCCTGCTAGGGTAGCTGAATATCTTAAATGTAAGATTTTAACTTGTCCTGTTTCACTGACTTGGTTTGAGTTTTACTGAGAGCCCATGTGCTCAAAGTATTAAAATGCTCTTTGCTTATTGCTGACTACTCCCTTGGTCTTTCTGGAAGTAGCAAAAATACTTTTGCAACTCAGATTTTACACTTCTACAGAGTTTAAATGCAGTACAAGGACAAGCTTAAACAAGACCAAGCAAAAGTACTGTGTAATTCACTAGATTACATGAGCGATTACAAGGTTAAGTACTCAAATTTGAAGATCTTTGCGTGTATTATAACAATGCCAAGTTACTTACTTTAAATTGGTCTCCTTTCATTCGAGATGCATAACCTTATGGAACAGTGGTAGCTAAGTTACTAATTAAATTTTTCTGCCTTCTTATGAGATGGAATGTTTCAGTAACTAAGTGTTCAGGGTTCTCACCTGGCACTACTTTTTCCTAATTAATTTCTCAATGTTAAATTACGTACGCTGCTTTTACAGAAGATGACCAATTTCACAAGTTGATTGGCTTAGATTTCTGAATTTTGACTTTTTAAGTTATTCGTGTGCGTTATGTTGGAGGTTGGAGAGAGTTGGCAAAAGACTGGGGAACAGGGAAAGAAATCCTGTGTGGTCATAAACTATGTAGGCTTAGCTTGAAGGCTAAGAAATAGAATCAAAAAGCCACTAAATCAGCAGTGGACTTTTTTTTTTTTTTTTTTTTTTTTTTTTTTTTTTCCTCCTGTTAAAATCATTTCTTGGCTGCAGCTGCTCAAAAACTTTCCACAGGCTTTTCATAATGAAAAGTGTGCAGATTACAATATTCCCAGGAGGCGTCTTGGCCATTCTTGCTAAGACCCACGTCCCTAAATCTCACTTGCAAGTAAACAGCCTGAAAATCAGCCTAGGAAATGAAGCTTAGCAGAGTTCCAGTATGTTAAACAAAAGAGAGTACCACAAGTGTTAGGTGCTGTTATGGCAGAGATGCTTCTACCGTACCGCGTACACATGTTCTCCATATGCAATCACGCCTATTCCGCTTCTTCTGCTTCTCATCGGTGCTATAAGGGTCCATTGGTTTGTTTTGGCATCATATACTTCAGCTGTGAATAGGCATTCATTTCCATTGAACCCACCACATATATAAACCTGTTTACAAAGAAAAAAGAAACAAAAAAAAAAACATGGGCAAGATATTTGTATTAGCAGTGGGAGAATACATCCAGGAGCAGATAGCCTGGCCCAATGTGCTTTTTTCCTCCTCCTTTTTTTTATAGGAGTAGACCTATCATTCAGGGTTTGTATCAATACACGCACAGTGAGTTATCCAGGGCAGCAGGCTTTGGACCTCCGGAACTGCAAGAAGCACATAGATGTGGTGTTTGACCTGAGGCTGGGAGAAGCATCATCCAGCAGCAAATGAACTATTGGTTGTAAGCAGCTCTGGAGGAGTTTTAATGCTCCTGTCTGCCCCTCTGCCTTGCTTGTCAGTTGTTGCATCTCAGAGAGTTTGATATCTGCAGCACCAGGATCTCATGAGTAAGGTTTAAATTAATTTTTTTCCTCTTTAAGTGATTTGTCATGTTAAGGGGAGCGTTTGTTATTTCCTGCTTCCACAGCTCCCATGTCTGTTCCAGCTCAATTCTGCGAGGTAGCTGAGTATGTCAAGCACGTGGTCCAGCCAGAGCGTGAGCTCTGTGAAAGTCCCTACTGCAATACATGTCATACGAAACGCACTGAGGCACCTGCTCATTGCATAATGCTGCAAACTGATGTTTAAGTTTGGTTCCTTGTCCTGCTCACAGGAAGAGAACACTTCAACTTTAATAGCCTGCAATAATCTCAGGGTGGTTTTACCTTTTCATACAATGTGGTTGCACTAGCATCACTTCTCTGCTCATGCATGGGTGCAATCAGTGTCCACTGGTTTGTCTCTGGCTCGTACCGTTCTGCAGTGTTGAGGCGCACGTATCCATCAAACCCTCCCATGGCGTAGATGAAGTTGTTGAGAACAGTGACACTGACGTAGCAACGCCTTGAATGCATGGGTGCAACCTGGTGCCATGTTTTCTTAAGTGGGTCAAACCGCTTGACACTGTTAAAATAATCCACACTGTCAAATCCTCCGATAATGTAGACATAGCCTTTTAAGTAAGCAGCACCATGATAGGCACGGGGGCTTTCCTGCTGACACGTCACGTTCACCCACTTGTCTGCACGAGCATCGTATGTCTCAATGGCATTGGTTGGGCTCCCCCCACTCCAGCCACCGATAGCAAACAGGATGGCATATGGCAGACGAGGCCGAGTGAGGGGGTTGGTAAAATCGGAATTAGATGGACCGTTCATATTGAGGTCATACATTGCTTTCAGTGCATTTATGATGACAGGTTTGCATTCCTCACTGTCCTTCACATAATCATGCATTTTAACGTTGTTCATGAAGTATTCTGCATGCATCAATGCCAGTCGAACCTGGAAAAGGTAAAAGGAGGTTACACTGTTAATGCTGATGCGTTACATCTTGGCATCCTCCGTGGATATACGCAGCTCTGGATGGTTTTGATTTCAGACACATTAGTGCAAGTGTCTAAAGCTGAGGGAGAATTAAATGTGTCGTTTTTAGCCAGTCCAGAAAGTGGTATGCGAGGATAGACAATTTGATTTCCCTGAAGGGAGTCTGCTACTTCTTTGGCATGGTGCTTTCCTGCATGCAGACTGAAACCGCTCTAACGTCGGCTGCTATTTGTATAGCATAGCTTGGCTAGCCAAACACTCATAAGCTTTGTGTATGCAGAGATAATGTTGTCCCATGTGATCTTTGGCCCTTCCTGGATGTGAGAAGTGATCAACCTTAAGCTCTAAACATGAGGAATGCACTTAGAGTGTATGCGACAGCCCCAGCCCAGGATCTTTGACCAGCAGCCCAGCGTACCAACAGCATGACAGTCTGAGACCTCCCTTCTTTGTAATCAAAGCATTCGGAGACTGTCATTTCCTCCATTTATATAAAAGAATAGCAAAGCAGCTCTCATCTCAGCTGCGCCATACCTAGCTCGCCAGTGCTATCGGGAGTGAAAGCAAAATGACACTGTGACAAGACTGACCTTACGCAGCAAGACAGAAATGTACTGTTTTCTGTTTTGGGGATCGTGAGAAATCCATTTCACGATAGCCTCGAACACTGCATCTTCTTGTCTCACATTCAGCTCATCTTTCTCAATGATGTCTTTTAACTCATTGACAGAGAGCTCTAGGAATTCTGTGGACACCTTGGTCATCTCCTCAAAGTTATGTAGGATGAACATGTAGGCCGTTTGTCGCAGGTCAGGACAGTGGTAGTAATCTGTGAATCTGCAGATGCCAATGCAATTTTCCAAGCACAGCTGAGACTTTAAGAATTCACAGCACCCTCGGATGATCCCCATGATATTGAACTGGTCTGCTGCAGCTAGCAAACTTTCAACGTTGTCAGTAGTGACTGGCACTGTCCTGGTGTAGGCGTACTCGATAATTAGCTTCATCATGTCAGGCGAAATGCCAGGGATGTTGTATATTCTCTTCTCCGTGTTGTTCCAGCCACTGGTAAACAAAGCCCTGAAAAAAATGAAGCAGTGCTGGGGATAGAAACAGCCTTGCTCTGTCAAAGCCAACCCCTTCCTCACGTATTCCCTTTTCCCGGAGCCAGGGGTGATGCAGGCCCCTGGGCACCGGTTCGAGGCACCAGCAGGAGCCATGCTGGTGAGGCCATGCGGGTGTTGAGTCGTGTTTTACTGGCTTGTGGGCTGTTCTAAACATGAGTTGCAGCTCCAGGCTGTGGACAGAGAGCAAATGGGGTGAGTGGCCACTTTGCTTCAGCAAAACCACCAAAGAGTAATGGTGTGGGGGGGGGGAATTAAAACCTCTCACCTAGAGGGAAGGTTAAAGCAGGTTGGCAGACCAGTCACACACCCCAGCCCTGCACCCTGCCCGTGGATTTGTGTCAGACACCACCGCCAAAGCTGTTGGTAAATCCTGGATTGTGGCTTCATTCTGGTGTCCAGGAAGATACCAGGAGTACGGATAACTGTTGGTTTGGAGATTTAGTGCTGAGGTAAGCACTGAGGTTAGGTTACAACTATGTGATATAGTCCTGTCCCCTCTCTCAACTTGTTCCAAGCACTGACCTAAAATAGGGACTGCAGCTACACAGGATGTTCTTGTGAGCATTGAATTCAAAACCATTGACTTTGATGATCACATCACAGAGTTTTCCTTCCAGGCGAAGTTCATTGAAGACTGTGCAAGCCATAGCACTCATCTTCCTCTCCATGTGTGGGGGGGAATACCCCGCAGACGCCGAGGTGTCATCCATGTCTAAGCCTGAGACAGCGGAAGAAACTTCTCTCTGAGGTGATATAGGGCTTTCTGCTTGCCCTCCTGCATCTTCTCTGAAGCTATGTTTTGCCTGGTGATTCTGGAACATGCCCGTTAATGAGATCACTGAAACGGGAGGATCTGGAACCTCTGCTGCCCGCAGCTGCCGGGGGCACTGTGCAGCAGGGCTCTAAAGACGTTTCTCTAAGCCCTTCCACGGGCAGTAGGGCCCTAGTCCTTCTGCCTCCTTAGCAGCACACCCTGGTTCGAGCTTGGATTCCAGATCATGCAGGACCTTGTCTGCACACCCTGGTGATTCCTGCTCTGAGCGAAAAAAGCCTTTGTGGTTCTTCTGCAACTTTTTAGCATGATTAAGTTCCGCAGCGGTAGGGACCAAGTGTTTCTGGAGTGTTCTTGCACCAGCCCACGCAGGAGGAAGTCGAGACACAGGCTGGTTAAATGGCAGTCACGAAGCTGCAAAGTTGTGCCACTGCCTTATCTGCCGGCCTGCATCTGCTGCGGATCCGGCGGGCTGGTCGGTGCCGCGTGGAGCCGGGCGCCGGGGGCGTGGGGATGGGAGCCCAGCCCTGACTCCTCGCTGACACACTGCTCTTCGATGGGCACTGCCATAGCCCCGCGAGTATACTGGGTGTCCCGGTACACCGCAATAAGGGCATCAGAGTAGTTTGGGAAACAGATCTTTTCTGGTAGTGGCTCTATTTATTTTTTTTTTATTTTAATCAGTTTTAATGCTGCGCAGACTGTGCCTGCAAAAGGCTTTTTTTTTTCTTTTTTTTAAATTCTTTATCTCATTTCACTTTCGCCTTCCTGCCTCCTGCGCGTGTTGCGAGGAAAACGCAACCGCCGGCGCTGCCTTTCCTGCCCGCAGCCCGCCCGGCGCCGCGGCGCACCCGAGGCGGCGGCGGCGGCGGCGGCGGCAGCGCGGCGCTGCCCCGGCACGGCACGGCACGGCGCGGCGCGGCGCGGCGCGGCACGGCACGGCGCGGCGCGGCGCCGCCTCCCCGCCGGCTCCTCCCCGCGGCTGCGCGGCCGCGGCGCGGGCCTGCCCGGCGCGGAGCGGAGCGGAGCAGAGCGGAGCGGGGCGAGATGGTGAGCGCGGAGCGGTGCGGAGCGCGGCCGCCGGCGAGCAGCGCGGCCGGGGCTTGCAGGGAGCCTGGGAATAAGGAGCAGGATGAGCGGGGAGCGGGGGGCAGGCGAGGAGCAGGGCCGAGGCCGAGGAGCAGGGCTGGGGCTGGGGCACGTCCGTCCCCTGGGAGCTGCCCGGGATACCCGGGACATCACTGACGCGGGGTCTCCTCCGGCAGGTGCCTGAACTGGAGAAAGCCACGGTCCGCATAAAGCACCCGGAGCGCGTGATGGGGATAATCCGGTCCATAAAGGAGCAGGGGACAGGCAAGCTGCAGGTACTGCTTCGTGGCCCGTTTGGCTCCAGTTGTGGTGGGGCTGTCCCAGCACCGTGGTGGCGGAGGGCAAGGGACACATCTGTCCTGCTTGATGCTTGTCTTCTGCTGCCCACTGCTTCTTCAGCCTCCCCAGCCATGGCCTGGCTGCTCCCCGCACCCACCTGCAGTGAGGTACCATCCATGCTATTTGCAGGGAGGGGAAGCGGAAAGCCCAAGATGAGAGGGGAGAGCACGCTGGTTTTCTGCCAAGGCCCAAGCTGGCGGCTCTCTGCAGATGGGCCTTTTTCTTCCTTGTTATGCACTCTATAAATATTAGCCAGTCCCCAAACATGCCCCCTCCACCCATGGCAGTAAGTCGGTGGATTATACCTTTTGGTGCTGATAAGAGCGCTGGGGGTGGGAGGGGTGTTGGCTGTCTCAGATGAGGACATCACAGCTGGCAGGAGCGTCAAAGTTTGTGGCCGCAAGCTGCTGCTTTGCTTTGTTGTGAGCCTGTGCTGCCACGTGAGACAAACCAAAGCTGAAATTGCTTCCTCGCAGGCACCACCCCCCTTGGCTAGATATTTCAGTGACACAGTGCGCCAGGTCACTCTCAGATTTTGTCTTCTTTTATCTTCCAGGTCATTTCTGACTTTGACATGACGCTGAGCAGGTTTGGATGCAATGGCAGGCGCTGTCCCACCTCGCACAGTGAGTTGAAGCTTTGCCTGCATCTTTACTGTTCTTCTGTTCTCTCTCTGTGTTTGTGTTTTCAGTCTCTGTAGCCTCCTGTTATCTACTGCCTCCCCTTTCTACCCAGTCTGACCAAGTCTTCACTGTCGTGTTTGTGCAGCTCCAGGCCTCTGCCATTCCCAGCAATGGCTGCTGTCTTCCAACTCTGTGCTTCCAGAGAGTCCAAAACTCACTGGAGAAATGGTCTCCTGAGCTTTCTGCTGCAGCTTTCCCGCTGAGGCCCCCAGATGCTGCTTCTTTTTCTAATACTTATGCCCTAAGGCTTGCAAGCGTTGACTAAGCAATGCGCTCTTCACGCCAGGGTGTGCGTTGTGGAGTTCCTGGCTAGGATTTATAGAAGCAGCCACCGCTTTGAGACCCTGCAGTTAATATGTGCTCAGGTCAATGTGCCCCAGACTCCTAATTTTCAGGAAGAGCCAGCCTTCTGAGATCTTGACCCCAGATAGCTGCCTTTTAGAAAGCCTATTTACTGTTTCCGTGTGTTTCTGTGTTACAATGTTGGAATTCTGTTGTCTTCACAGATATCCTTGATAATAGTCGTGTTGTTAGTGAAGACGGTAAGAAGAAGGTAGGTGTTCTTCTGTAAGACACTGACTGTTGTATCTGTGTGTTTGGGCCCCATCACTCATGATCAGTAGGTTGCACTGGCTTGCATGGCAGGGCAGATGCACATGTGCAGCCCAGACGGAGAGCAGAGTAAATTTTCAGGCTGTATTTCAGCCAATGGTAGGGGAAGGAGAAGTTTAAAAGAGAAACTTAATTTGCATGCTCAACTGTAGATGTTTTTGATCTGGTAAGAAGAGGATGAATATATCTGTATTCATCTGGGTCTGCAGATGTATTTGACCCAAGATGAAACTGTCAGCCAGGCTACTAGAGAATTAACTCTTCCTCCGAGATCCCCAGGTTTGCTCAAAGCACAGTTGCTTAGTGAAAGATTTTTGTGTTTTTTTTGTTATTAAGCATGATGCTTTAGGGGAATTTGGAAACACTTTTTGTTGTTTACAGTCTCTTTAGATTTGATATTCACTGTATATTCTTTTTATATCTGTACAACGCTCCAGTTAAAAGATCTGCTGCACTACTATTATCCCATCGAAATTGATCCTGAACGGACCCTGGAGGAGAAACGCCCCCTCATGGTGGAGTGGTGAGTTGTTGCATGAGATGAGTTTGTCCTGCAAGATGAACATTGGAGGGGCAAACTGGAAGAAAGATGATTCCTCCTGAACCAAACACAGAGGAGCTTGCTGTGCAGCAGAATAGATCCCCCTTTAACATACAGTCTTTCCATTTCTTAAGAATATGGCACAGGCTTGCTAGATAATGTGCCCTAGACCATGCTGAGTGGGGCCAATTAACGAGCAAGGTGGATTCCAAGAAAAAGCTAGAAACTCTTGGAAGGAGAAGAGAGGTTCCCTTTTTATGGTTATTTATAATGGATAACACTGCCCCACTCAGTGTGGTCTAGGGCAAGAACCTTTTAAAAGAGAAAGGTTAGATTGAATAGGTGCCTGTGACCTTGTCCCAGCAACTTCTTGCCCCCAAGGACTGTGTGTGCAATAGGCAGAGCTTGAACTTTCTCAAGAATTGGCAGGAATAGCAGGAAGTTTCTAGCTGTTACTTTTCTGACTGCCTTACATTTGGACCCAGGAAGCTCACATTGGTTCCTTTCTCTAGGTGGAGCAGGGCCCATGACCTCCTGTCGCAGCAGAAGATCCTGAAGGACGACATAGCCCAGATCGTCAGAGAATCAGACGTGATGCTGAGGTACTGGCTTGGGGTTCAGCATGCTGCCCGATGCTGTCACTGTGGAAGTAGGTCTCCTGATGGCTCCATTGCTCTCCTTTACTTCCTGCTTGTGTCTTCCAGAGGTCTGAAGAGAGCTTGGGGGCACTCTGAACTGATTTCTGATAGTAGAGTTCACGTGCTTGCTTTCACTCTCATCCGTGTGCAGCCTCCAAAGCGTGGCAGATGCAAATCTTCCTTCATGGGGTTTAGTTCTAATCATGAAAGAGAGCCAAAGGTCGGCACCACAACCTGAGTCTCTCTGAAAGGCTGCTCTGTTGATGGGTGACTCCTTCCTGCTTTCTTGTGTCTTGGCGAGGAGCGGCCAAGGGGACCAGCAGATCAGTGGAGCTCCCTCAACAACTCTTCTGAGCCTTCAGCTGTTTGTAGGATGGGGTAGGGAAGCAGCATGCAGCTGCCCTCTTACAGATCAGATTTTCTCTCCGCTCACTGTAACCAATGGGCTTTATCCAGACCCTTGTCTTAGCATCAAATTTCACCCACAGCACAAAAATGTTGCACTAAAACTTGATGTTAAAACCAACATTGGCAATGATTTTCTCAAAATTAGCTTGAGAAGATTTGGTTTGAATTAACTTCCAGCCACAGAGAAGAGATAGATAGCTACCATATGTCCAGGCTTTAATGGGCCTGGGCTCCTCTTCTGCCCAGAAACTCCATGCTGGCAGTTTCTGAGGCTGTTGCACAGTTGTCTGGTAGTCCTTGCAACCCAGTCTGACCTGTTGTGGATCTGTAGCTTACTGTTTCTGAAGGAGCTGGTAGCCCCAGCTCACAGATGCATGTCCAGGCGTGCTGTGAGCTGTGACTACATGCAAGAAGCTGGATGCTTTCAGGAAACATTGGGCATATTACTCATGCTGCATGTTACCGTGTAGCTCCCCACTAAGTCTATGTCTCAAAGAGGAGGCTGGCGGTTCTGCTGCACACTCTCTGTATGCACAGTAAATAGGACAAGGCACTGTGCTTTTTTGCAGAGTTCACGCATGCATTTCTGTTTGAGAAGTCCCAGGCAGAAATATGAGCCTTGTTGCTATGCTGAGACCTTTCACAGCTCCACCATACACAAAGCACCTGTCACTGTGGGCTGAAAGGTGGTAATGTAATACTGCATTTTGGACTTTGCTTTAGGGATGGATTCAATGAATTATTCGACCAACTGCATAAATACAGTGTCCCCCTGTTCATCTTTTCTGCTGGCGTTGGTGACATCCTTGAAGAAATTATCCGTCAGGCCAATGTTTTCCACCCAAATGTCAACGTGGTATCGAACTACATGGACTTTGATGATAATGTGAGTTTCTGCATCACATACATGCTGAGAGTCTGCAGAGAGAAGATTTGTTAGAAATGAATTCAGGGCTACCAGATGTTAACAGAGACGCTGCTAGGCTAAAAGCTGTCTATTAACTCTTCCAAGTAGATTTGTTGCTTCCTTTACCTGGAACTGATCCTTTTCTGGATCATGAGAGCACCATAGAGACTAGTCATGGCCCTCCCACCCTGATTTTATTGGCTTCATGGGTTGCTCCCTGCTACCATAGCAGCCTTCCTGATCGTTAGTGTTGGAGGGCGCTAGAGGTTCCTCTGTTCCTATCGTGATGCTGGAGTTGTGCCAAGTGTGAATGAGAGTCCCTGCTGTAGAGAGCAGGTAAAGTAGGCAGAGAATGTACTGAAGCCTGAAAAGTCCCAATTCGTGCTAGAAAATAACAGGCCTTTTACAATGAAGCTTTCTGCTCCTGCTGGTGGCATGTTGGGACAGGCAGTCCTCAGGGTGAGCGTGGGGCAGTGTAACATGTACTGCCTTCCTGGAGGACTGTGCCCTGCCTTAGGACTCCTCTGAATTTGGCTTCCTGTGGCTCTCTAAATAGCTCCTGGGCAACACAGAGCTCAGTCCGAGATCTGCAGGATCTCAGTCTTCTGGATTTGTTCTCATTATCTGGGAAAGACTTGCTCTGCAAAAAGGGGACTCTGGGGGACCAAATCCACGTGTTTCATGGCCACTATGATGCCAGGCTGCTCTGTGGAGTGTCTCAGAGACTGGAGCTGGTGCCTTGTTAGCATCCCCACCTTTAGCTGGTTCCAGAAGGGGCCCTGAGACTGTGGCACAGTGAAGGGATTGCTTTGGGATCAACTTCTCTGTCCTGTTTGCACAGGGACTCCTCAAGCGTTTCAAGGGACCTCTCATCCACACCTACAACAAGAACAACACCGTTCTACAGGGTACAGAGTATTTCCAGCAGCTGAGCACTAGGACCAGCATCATCTTGCTAGGGGACTCTATGGGTGATCTGACAATGGCAGATGGTGTTCCTAGTGTGGAGAACATCCTCAAGATTGGCTTTCTCAACGACAAGGTGGGTGTGAGGAGCGGGCCTCTTTCTTCTGCGCTAGCTCTTCCCAGGTGCAAAGCCCAGGTGGCAGCAGAGGAAGGCAGACAGCTGGCCGAGTGTGAGGGTGTGGAGACTGCCACTAGCTCCTCTGGAGCTCCTGTGAAAGGAGCTGGGTGGGGTGTCTGTTGTGCTCCCAGAACACAGATGTCCACGGTTTGGGATGTCTCATGGTGGTTATTGACCCCTCTTTACTACAGCATCAAGAGACATGCAAGGGCTGTGGGCCTGCTGGGCAGGCCCATGCACCGTGGCAGCTTCTGCTTGCTTCTGGGTGTCTGCTCGTGCCACCTCTCACCAGCCCAAACCCACAGTGCCTCTTTATTTTGTTCCTGGAGATGTTTCATGGTGCTGTGCCTTATTCTCAGCTGCTGATATTTACAGTCCTCTCCTTTCTCTGTGGTCCTTGCCTCTCCACCCCTCCCTGGTGGCTGTGCGACAGGTTGAAGAGCAGAGGGGGAAGTACCTGGATGCCTACGACATTGTGTTGGAGAGCGACGAGACACTAGATGTGGTCAACGGGATCCTCCGATACATCCTAACTGAAACATGAGCTGGGAAGCCAGTCCCAACTCCAGCCCTTCAGCAAGGTGCCTAGGGAATTAATGTCCTTTCTTTTACAAAGCCGGAGCGGGTCTTCTGGTACCTGCTCGAATCCGTCCTAATACCAGGGGCAACATTCCCTTCCTGCCCTGGCTTTTGTGTGTTGTGCCTATCCTGAACTTCACAAACTGTTGTTTTGCTCAGTCCTGGAACTGAAGGGGTGAGATGGAGAGAGCAAATAGTCTCCTCGCTTTCCCTCAGCTCAGCCCCAGCTCTGCTGCTTCCAACTCAAGACTTCATCCCAGCCAGCCCCGAGGCCACAACAGACCACTTAGTGTTTTGGGTAGAGGCCTTCTGTACTTAGCTTCAGCGACTGAGTGCAGAAATAAAGATCGTTTGCCTTGGAATCGTTTCCAGGAATTGCATGTGCTAAAAGCAGGTTTGGTTGCTGTTGGAGGATGAAGGCAGAGGGGAAGCAGATCAGCTGGGGGGGGGTTCCTGGTGGGAGAACCATGTGAAGTGTGCGCAAAACTGGATTCGCAATCACCCTTGCTGTAAAAAGGCTCTTCTGATCATTCCTGCTCTTTCATGGGGCTCATCTGTCACTGCCTGATAAAGTAAGAAGTGGATTTTTGTAACAGGAATTGGGCTGGTAGGGTATGGGCGAACTTTGCAGGGGCAGCAGCATGGCTGGGGACTTGGAGCAGCTTGTTTGAAGCCTGGAGGTGTGGTTTCAGGAGGGAAGGCTAACAGTGCTTTGATTTTTAAGGAATATTTTAGATAACCGTCTTTCTAGCTTAAACTTCTGGGCTGATTCTGGGCTCTCAGAGCCCACAGCTCTTATTTTTGTGTAACCTCTGGTAATGTAAAACAAAAACCAAAACTAAGATGACCCTGATTCAGCAAGGCGCAAATTCAGGTCCTTTACGTGAGAAGCAGCTTTCACATCCCACCCTGATGCCTCCACCACTAGTGGCCGGGACGCGAGTTCCTGCGGTGTTAACTATAATCAGGCTGTTTTGGGAAGGGTTTTCATTCCTCGAGGGTGCTGTGGTGTGAGCCCGTGCAGGTCCGCAGCCTGGTGCCCTGCGTGTTTGCGCGGTGCCAACCTGTGGGCTGCTCCGGGTTCACCCTCGCCTGCGGCTGGCTTGCCGTCCTCCGCTTTACCGGTTGAGCAGATGCAGCTTCTGGAGGGTGCAGGCTTCATTCTCTTTGTGGAAATAAAAACGTTTGATAAAGCTGAAGCGTGTGTGGGCTGTCGCTGGCAACCTGCATCTCCCAACTCCCCCCGCTCCGCTTCGTCCCCCCCGCAAGAGCCGGTAGCCGCGGGGATGTCGCTGCTCTTGGAGCAGAAGCACTGGGAGATCGCACCGGACCTCGGCTCTGTGCACCCCGTGCTGTGAGGAGCCTTACTGAGGGCACGGCCATCCCGGGGCTTTGAAGTGCCTCCGGAGTTGCCGAGGTCTCCTAGCAAAGGTGTTTGAATTTTATTTCTTTCTCTCCAGCCCCACACAGCAGGTGCTGAGGCTCGAAAGCTGCCGCCGCGCTGCCCGCCCTCGAAGGAAGGGCGAAGGACACGCGCGAGCCTCCTCCTTGTGCTGCTGCCCAGGCACGTGTCGTTGCAAAGTAACCTGACACGAAGACGGACTTCCTGAAAACCGGTTGAAATTATTTTTATTTGGTGCAAAGTAAAAATCATCATTTGAGGGATTCACTCTAACCCTTTACACTTTTTTTTTTGCGTTTCTTTCATCCCTGTTTGCGGGGCTGCACCGTGTGCAAGCCTTCAGCGCCAGGGGAAGGGCGGTGGAGACATACTGGTCAAAAGCAGCAACCCTGAGAGAGCCAAGTTAATGACTTAGCTGCACGTAGGCATCGAAATAAAATCGGGTTGATCCTTTTTGCTCAGTCACTGCCTGGTGCTGCCACTGGCACAGCTGCGCTGCGGGGCGAGGAGCGTGAGGCTGCGGCTGGCGGGCTGCGTGGGAGAGACGGGGCCTTCCCCGTTCCCCAGACCGGCGCGCGGTTCCCCGGGGCTCACCTGAGCTGTCTGCGAGGGGCCAGGCTTTCGGAACCGGCAGCCGCCCGGGAGGCGCTCGGTTTCCCCGGGGACCCGAGCCGCCTCCAGGCTCCCGCCCCGGAGCGCCGGGCAGGTGCAGCGGGAAGCGGGGGCTGCACCGACCGCCGGGAGCGGCACCAGGCGCTCCTCTCGATTTCTCCTCTGCTTTAGAGAGTGACATACATAAAACAAAAAAAATCCCTAAACTACGACCGGGCTGTTAGAAGCAAAAGGGAGCTGGCGGAGCCGGCAGCAGTGGGACGAGCTGCCGCCGCGCCGGAGGGACGCGCGTGCTCCCAGCTCCGCTCCCGCGCGCGCCGGGCTGGACCCTCCGGCCGGCTGCTCCCGGGAGCCGGCGCGGGAGCGGCGCGTGCCACCGGAGAGCCGGCCGGGAGGCTGCAGCGCGGAAATGCAGTCGTGGGCTGGGGCAGAGCCAGCAGCGGTGGCCACCCCGGGCTCTGCCTGGGGCTCGACGGGGGGGGTGGCGCGGTCGGGGCGAGCGGCGCGCAGAGGCTCTGGGTCTGGCTTTGGCTAGGCTTGGTCCAGCGCCCGCCTCCCTGCTCTACCAGAGCCTCTGAGCACGAGGAGACGGGGGCTCGGGAAAGCCGGCGCCGCCTTTCCCGCGGGGCATCGAGACGCCCAAGAACGTGGGTGTTTCCCACCTTCTCGCCCGGGTTTTTCAGCTCGGGGATGGCTGGTTCTCCCATGCACGAGGAACGCACGGAAGAAAACTCAGTTAAATAATACCAAAAAAAAAAAAAAATCGAAGATTGACCCTCCACACTGGGGGTGCACAGGGACGGGCTGGCTCCCGGGGCAGCCCTGGCCCAGAAGCGTGGGAGCAGTCCTGGCCGCGGGGTGGCTGCTGCTCAGAGCTCCTCGTGGATCTTCTCCTGGTCCTCATCCGTCTTCAGCTTCAGCTCCTCTGCGGTGATCTTCCCGTCCTGGTTCCGGTCCTGGTTCTTGAACATGTCTGCGATGACCTTCTCCGGGTCCGAGCCGGGCATGAGCCGGCCCTTCCCTTCCGCCACCTGGGTCTTGATGAAGGTGGAGAACTGCAGGGGGAGAGGCGAGGAGGTGACACATTGCCCCACGAGCGGCTGTGGTGTGGCCAGCTGCGCGCCGCGGGTCCGGCCTGGCCCTGGCGCGGGCTCCCCTCCGCCCGCCCCAGCCCCCGGCTTTGCCGGGGCCCTGGCCCACCTCATCGGCAGGGATCTCGCCGTCCTTGTTCAGGTCCATCTCCTCGTAGAGGTTTGCCGGCGGGTCCCCGTGCCAGACGAACAGGTAACCTTCGGGAACGCCCTCCTCCATGGAGAGCAGCTCCACCTCGAAGCGGAGCACGGCGCTGCCGGGGACCCCCCGGGCTGCAAAGCGAGCGAAGGCTGCAGCCGGTCCTGCACGCAATGGGTCGCCCGGCGAAGCGCCGGCCCCGGCCGGGAGCCTTCCCGCCCCGCTCCGGGGAGATGCGGCCGGAAGGACGCCGGGACGAGCCCGAGGCGCCCCGTGGCCCTCACCTCCACTCTCCCCGTGGCCCAGGTGTGGAGGCACGATGAGCACCCGCCTCTCCCCCACGCACATGTCCAGGAGGCCGGTGTTGAGGCCCTCGATCACCTTGTTGGCCCCGAGGGTCACCTCCTGGGGCTTTTCGTAGTCATGGCTGCAGGAGGCACAGAAAGGTTTGCGCTGCTGGGAAACCTTCTCCGACCTGGTGGGCCAACCCTGCTGGTCACTGCCGCCCCGATGCAAGCCCTGCTGCCCCAGTGCAAGCCCTGCTGCCCTGATGCAAGCCCTGCCACCCTGGTGCAAGCCCCACGGCCCCAATGCAAGCCCTGCTGCCTCCAGTGCAAGCCCTGCCTGCCACCCCAGTGCAAGCCCTGCCAGTCCACGGCTGCGTGCCCGATGCCTTTGCAAAAGGATGATGCTCCCAGCACTAGTGCTGGAGCTGCCGCACCGGCAGACTCAGCCCCGCTCTTGCACGTGCTTAGCCCGGCGTGCTGCCCTGCAGACGGCCAGGCTTCGGGTTTGCAAATGGAAGCCGTGCGCGGGGCAGCCCGGCCGCCCCGGACGGACGCTCACGAAGAGAAGAGCTTGGTGCCGTCCAGCAGGGAGCAGTTGTAGTGGTAGCGGATGAAGTCCCGGTTGCGGGTGGTGACGTTGCAGCCCTCGGGCCGGTGCGTGGTCTCGATCTCCACCGGGTCCGCGGGGTTGTGGAAGTCGATGATGTGGACGTCGAAGACGAGCACGGCTGAGCCGGGAATCTTGTCCCCTGGAAGAGGAGCACGCGGATGCCTGCTGGGAAAGCTGGAGAGCCGGTAAAACCTTTCCGGGCACCGTGGCACGGGTGTTCCCGAGCTGCTGACAGCTGCGTGCCTCTGCGCAGCCTTTCCTCGGTGCCGACGCTCTCCTCTTTGCCTGGACCCGGGGTCCAGCCTCTCGCCCTCTCCTTGCACCCCGGACCTGCGGTGCAAGGGGTGCCCCTCACCTGTGCCGTTCTCGCCGTAGGCCAGGTGCGGGGGGACGACCACCCGCCGCCTCTCGCCGATGCAGACCCCTTGCAGGCCCTGGTCCATGCCGGGGATGATGTAGCCCTTGCCGATGTAGGTGTCGTAGGTGTGATTGCGGGAATAGCTGCAGCGAGAGGAGCCCGTGGCAGGATCGCCCGGCTGGGGGCAGCCCGCCTCCCCCGGCGCCCAGTCCGGCCCTGCCCGGGACCCTGCCTCTCCCCAGGGATGCAGCAAACAGGGGCTTTCCACCGGTTTGCAGCACCCCGAGCAAGCTTCGTCCTCTCCTGCAGCCTCTCGCCTCGCCTCCGCAACCCTCCCCGTGGCTGCGGGCGCCGGGGACGCCCCGCGCCGGCCGCTCCCCCGCCCCGTGCCTGGAGTCGAAGAGCGTCCCGTCCATGAAGGTGCCGTTGTAGTGATAGCGCACGAAGTCCCCCGGCGCCGCCCTGCGCCGGCACGACGCCGGCACCTCCAGGTGCTCCAGGAAGACGCTGTCCTTGGGGTTGTGGAAGTCCACCAGCAGCACGCTGAACACCAGCGAGGCCTGCGGCGGGATCACCGTGCCTGCGAGGGGGGCACGGGTCAGCCCGGACAGGGTCCCGCGGGCCTCCGCGGCACTGGTGCCCTTCCCCGCTCACCGTAGCCCTTCTCGCCGTAGGCCAGGAACGGCGGGATGATGATGCTCCTCTTCTCCCCGGCACACATGCCCAGCAGCCCCTGGTCCATGCCCTTGATCAGCCAGCCCGTGCCCACGTAGGTGTCGTAGGTGCTCTGCTTGCTGTAGCTGGGCAGGGAGGGGAATGAGGGGGTGCCCCATACCCCCCCTCGAAGGGTGCATTCCAGCCCTGGGGCCCCGTACCCCCCCACAAAGGGTGCATCCCAGCCCCGGGGGCCCCGTACCCCCCCCCTGAAGGGTGCATCCCAGCCCCGGGGGCCCCATACCCCCCCCCGAAGGGTGCATTCCAGCCCTGGGGCCCTGTACCCCCCCACAAAGGGTGCATCCCAGCCCTGGGGGCCCCATACCCCCCCCCCCGAAGGGTGCATCCCAGCCCTGGGGCCCCGTACCCCCCCTCGAAGGGTGCATCCCAGCCCCGGGGGCCCCATACCCCCCCCCCCGAAGGGTGCATCCCAGCCCTGGGGCCCCGTACCCCCCCTCGAAGGGTGCGTCGTGGCCTGGCGCCCGGTACCTGGAGTCGAAGGGAGTGCCGTCCAGCAGGGTGCCGTTGTAGTGGTACCGCACGAAGTCCGAGTTCTCCACGGTGCGGTTGCAGCGCTCCGGCTTGGACAGGGTGGTGATCTGCAGCTTGTCGTTCTTGTTCCAGATGTCCAGCATGATAACGTCGAAATACAAGGTAGCGTCCGGGGGGATCAGCCCCGCTAAAGGGGCGGCAGCAAGAGCAGAGCAGCCTTAGGCGAGAGCGGGGAGGGGGACGGGGCCTGCAGCCCGGGGCAGGGGCTCCTCGCACCAGGGCTGAGCAAACGCAGAGCCTTGAAGCAAGCACGGGGCCCTGCTGCCCGCCACCGCTCAGCCCCGAGGCTCTCTGCGAGGGTCTCTGCCCCCCAACACCCCGCTGCCCGCTGCTGCTGGACGGGGACCCGAGCTGCCCGGTGCAGCCTGAGGCCAGATCCTGCTGGTGGCCTCCGCGGAGCCGCTTTTGCACGGGGAAGGTGATTGCTGGGCTGTCTCAGGCTGCCCTAGACCCCCCCATTTCTTCGCAGCTGAACCAGCTGCTCCCCTCCACGTGCTGCAGAAAGCAGCACAGTCCTGGCGAGCAGGGAGACCTCCTGCTCTGGCACTGCCGAGCCACGCTCGGGCGCGGCGTGCACGTCCCGTTCGGCAGCGTAGCGCAAGCAGCAGCCCCTCCTTCGCCAGGCTCGGTGCCGAGCGTCCCGCCGTGCCCGCCCCGGCGCCCCGCGGCCGGCGGCCCTTACCCACGCCGATGCTGCCGTAGCCCAGGTGGGGCGGCACGATGAGGTGGCGCCGCTCGTTCACGCACATGCCCTGCAGCCCCCGGTCCATGCCGGTGATGAGCCGCCCCACGCCAACCACGCCGGCCACCGTGGCACCGCGGTCGTAGCTGGGGGCGAAGGTGCGCACCCGTCAGCGAGGCAACCCAGGAGCCCTGGTGCCGGGGTGCTCAGCACCAGCGCTGCGATCCAGAGAGGAGCCGCGAGTGCTGCAAATGCCGACGGAGCAACCGAGCTGGGCGGGCTCGTGGTGGGTTGGGGGGACATGGCGCTGCCGATGGCGCATCGCCAGCAGTGCTGCTGGAGCCACCGGGGCACTGGACTGAGCGCCGTGCCGTGCCGTGCCACGGGGCTGCCTGGCTGAGCGCCGCACTCAGCCCTGCGGTGCAATGGACACCAGCTAGGTTTTAATTTGGGACTGAATGCATAGATATCCACCCCAAATTTCACACGGCAATCTGGTTCGGAGGCCTCTGAAAGGGTTGATTTTCTGTAGCTTGCGAAATGCCACATTTGGAGCTTTATGCGGGGGGGGAGGAAAGAAGTCGTCCCAGGGCTCATTTTTAAACTGCAAATTTGTCTTTATTTTTAGATCTTAAAATGCACGCTCCGAGGAGCAATTGGGGGCCATTTCAGATCTATTGAGTCCTTCACACTGTTTAATGTGCAGCTAACGCGTTCTCCTGGAAGCGCGCTGCAGGCATCAGGACAAAGAATTATTTTAGCAGCAAAGGTCCCCAGACTCCCATTGAGTTTGAGGCTTGCAGCAGGAGGAGTGGCAGTGCACGGCTGCATTACTTTCTCTCCTATTGCGAGGAAGATAAGGCGTGTTAAAACAGGAGCAGAATCCCTACGGTTTCCAGCGGCCTGAAAAAGGCCCATCTGGAAAGTTTTTGTTCCTGCCCTGGGCTGAGTCTGAGCTTCAGCACACCCAGGTTTGTCCTTGCTCCTTTGCCGTGTGCCTGTTTCTGCCCTTGCTCACATTGGTGCAAACTGGGACCTGCACCGAGGGCCACTGGTGAGATACCAACACTCACACTGGTTTACAACCAGCGTGAGCAAAGCATGGGCCTTGGAAGATTAAGACCAGTGTGAAACGAGGCTTGTTAGATAATGAGCAGGTTTTACAGCTGCTTTGTCTCAGAAGTGCTTTACTCTAGCCCTTTAGCATTTTTTCTCTCTCCGCAGTACGTGCAAATTCCCATTCCTGAGCGTGAAGCCTCCTGCTCTGGCCTTGCCCCGCGCTCGGCCGGGAAAGCTCCCCGGTGCCGGCGGCCGCGGGCTCGCAGGCTCCGCGGGCGCCCGCGGGGGCCGGCTTCGCCCGCCTGGGGAACGGCTGCAGAGCGACGTGCAGCCCCCGGCAAAGCTCTCGGAAAGGGGCCGGAGCGGCGAGGGAGGCCGCCGGGACCCGCCAGTGACACGTGGACAGGGCCACCCGCTGCCCGCGCCCCCCGCGCCGGCAGCGCCGCACGCATGCACGCCCGCATGCACCCGCGCCGCGCTGCGGGAGAGCCGCCGGCCGGCCTCTACCTGGAGTCAAACTTTTTGCCATCTTTAAAGGTCCCATTGTAGTGGTAGCGAATGAAATCCCCCATCTGGACTTCTCGCAGGCAGATTTTGGGGATATAGTATCTGTCTATGACCACGTCTTCCAGGGGGCCGGGGTCGCCCAGCCCCAGGGTCCCCAGGAGGCTCCCGAGGAAGACGAAGCTGCCGGGGGACATGTTGCTCGGCGGCTGGGAAGGAAGCGGGTTGCAGAGGGGGCCGGCGCGGGCCGAGCGGCGGAGGAGGGGCCTCCCCGCCGCCCTCTTCCCCCCGCGATTCCCAGCCCCGGCGCCGCTGGAATTTCTGTACACGTGTAAAGGCAGCGGGGCCCTGGCGTGCTGAGGTCAGCGAGGCGTCCGGCGCCCCGGCCCGCCCTGCGGCACCCCCGGCGCCGCCCCCCATCCGCTGCCGCGGGGGGAGGCCGAGGCAGCGCCATGCAAAGCTCCACGTCAGGAAAGGGGTTGTTTTTTTTTAAAGGCAGTTCTTGCTGAGACGCGAAAAGCTGCCGCGACCTATTTGGAAGCAAGTTGGTGCAGCTCGAGGCCCCATCGCGGCACGCGGTGCCCGCAGCGGGTCCTAGTGCCGGCACGCTCCCTCCCGGCCCCCTCGCTGGCGCTCAGAGCATGGACTTTCCCGCCCTGGTGCAGGATTGTTCTCATGACTTCCAAGAAGCTGCTGTAAGGAATAAATTGTTTCAGTAGCTTCTAGGGCTCTGCTGGATACGGAGTTTTCATTGAGCGGTAATGATTAAAACCATGTAACGACCCTCGTTCTGGGACTCGAGCAGTGCCCGATGCACACGGACGCGTTGCCCGCGCGTCTCCGCTTCCCACAGCCTCGTCTGCAAGGGGCGAGTGCGGCGGCGAGAGCCTCGGCAGAGCCCACACAGGGCACGCGACCGCCCGCACATCCGGGCCAAGAAGCAGCGTCTCAGAGCCCCGGCGCTACCGATGGCAGAGCAAAAGCTCGAGCAAAGCGCTACCGGCTGCCTCAGGCCCAGACCTTTCCCCTCCACTTCCAAGGGGCTATTTGCATTTCGGCTCCGTTAAATCCCCTCTGTCACAGGGATCAAAGCGGTGTTGAGCCCCAAAGTGCGGGTGGCTGGAGACGCTTCACCGCCGGGGTGCTCTGGGGCACGGCAGCGCCTGCCGCCGCCCCGCGGGCTCCACGCTCCGACGCCCGTGCAGCCCGCGGCTGGGCGGCGCGGGGCCTCGTCGGACAGCGCGCCCGGCCTCCGCTCCGCAGCCAGAAAACTGCACAGACGGCGACGCGAGCCAGGAGCCCGGCCCGAGGCGGTGCCCTGGCTCCTGCCCCGGGGGACGGGATGCCGCTCAGTGCCAGTGTCCAGCGGGAGCGGTGCTCTGGGCTTGGGCTGGGGCCAGCGCGGCGTGCGAGGCTGGCCGGGGCAGCGCCAGGGCCTGGGCTCTGGCACGGCACACGGCCTTGCAACCTCTGGCTTGGCAGGAGCCGGCAGGGAAACCCAGGCCTGTGCGCAGCCTGGCTGGGGGGTCTGGCCGGCTGCCCCGGGCAGCGCTCGGCGCTGTGCCAAGTGCACCCCGGGAGTGCACGCTGTGGAGCACGCCGTGGCACCGCGTGCATCCCTGAAAACGTGCAGCACCGCACACATCCCTGGAGATGCACCATCCGAGGGCATCCCCGGAGTGTGCAGTACCGTGTGTGTCCCTGGAAATGTGCCGCACCGAGGGAGCACGCAGCACCACGTGCATCCCAGAAAAGTGCAGCAGTGAGGGGACCCTTTGGAGCACGCAGCCTGGAGAACGTCCCCGCAGCATGCGGCCCTGAGTGCACCTTGGGAATGCACCCCGGGATCGCACAGCGCCGAGCGCGCCCGGGGTCGCGCAGCCCTGCGTGCTCCCCGGGTCGCGCAGCGCCGGGCGCGCCCCCGCCGATGCGCGGCCCCGAGCGCGGAGCCGCACTAAGACCCTGCGAGCTCCGTGCGCGCCGCCCCTTCCCCCGGCCGCCCGCCCCCGACGGCGCGGCGCGGCGCGGCGCGGCGCGGGCAGTGCGCGGCGGCGGCGGCGGCGATGGGCGGCGCGGCGCTGGGGCTGCTGCTGGCGGCGGGGCTGTGCGCGGCGCAGTACGAGGAGTACAGCGTGCGCGGGTTCCCCGCGGCCGCGCTGGAGCCGCTGCAGCGCGCCTACGCGCGGGCGCTGGCGCAGTACGCGGGGGCGCGCTGGGCCGAGAGCGCGCGGGCGCTGGAGGCCAGCCTGCGCCTGCACCGCCTGCTGCGCGACAGCGAGGCGCACTGCCACCGCCGCTGCGCCGCGCCCGCGGAGCCGCCCGCGGAGCCGCCCGCGGAGCCGCCCGCGCCCGCCGAGTGGGAGCGGGAGCTGCAGCTCTTCGGGCGGCTGCTGCGCCGCGCCGCCTGCCTGCGCGCCTGCAAGCGCGGCCTGCCCGTCTTCCAGCTGCGCTACCCGCCCGCGCAGACGCTGCGCGACTTCCAGCGCCGCCTGCCCTACCAGTACCTGCACTACGCGCTCTTCAAGGTGAGGCTGCGCAAGACCCCCCCCCCGTCCTCCCTCCTCCGGCCGGCGGCGCAAATGCCGCGCAACATGGCTGGCGGCTTCCCTGGAGTGGGGGGGTCTGCGGAAGGGGGTCTGTGTCCGGCTGGGGGAAGGGTCTGCGGAGACCACGCACGTCCGTCCTGCATCCCTCCATCCCACACCTCCATCCTGCACCTCCATCCCACACCTCCATCCTGCACCTCCGTCCCACACCTCCCTCCGTCCTGCACCTCCATCCCGCACCTCCAGCCTGCACCTCCCTCGGTCCCGCACCCCTTTGCTCTGCACCCTCTGCAGGCACTTCCATCCTGCACCCCACCATACTGCACCTCCCCTTCTATACCTCCATCCTGCATCCTTCAGCCTGCATGCCCCCGTCCTGTGTCCCCCTCCAGCCCCCCAAATCCTGCCCCATGTCCTGCTGGCATGCGCCTCCCCGTCCTGCCTCCCCCCATCCTGTGCTCCCCTTCCAGGATCCCCCACCCGGCTCCTCCATCCTGCCCCTGTGCCATGGCACGTCGGCATCATCTGGGATGCATCAGGAAGGACCCATGGGATGCACCGGGGAAGGGGAGCTGCCGCGGCTGCTCACCGGCTGCCCGGCCTCGCTGGTCTCCCCCCCACACAGCCCTTTCCGGGGGCATGCTGGGGTCTCCCCACATCCCGATGATGGAGGGTCCCTTCTTGCCACGGGCACCAGTGGCTCCCAGCCCCAGAGCTTTGCCCCCTGCTTGTGAGGGGGAGGTTTTCCGGAGATGTGCAAAGAGTTTTCCCAGGGCAGCTCTGGATCCAGGCCAGCCGGGAGCCTCTGCGGTGTGCCGGGGTGCTTTGCACAACGTTTGCGGGTGCCATGTGCCGCCCCACATGTCCCGGGGTGCCCGGCTGCCCAGCGGGACCCGTCGTCCTGTGCTGCATCCCCTGGGAGCAGCCGGCCGTGTGTCGGTGTGCGGCGGTGGTGCACGTGCCGTGCCCGGCATGCAGGAAGAGCCGCTGCCGGCTGCTTCGGGCCCTTTCCTCTCCCTCCCCTTCCTCCTCCTCTGCCTCTCAGCCCCTTCCCCACGGCAGCCCCAGCGGGGGGCCAGAGAGGTGGAAGTGCCACGTCCCCCGGCCATGGCAGAGCGCAGACTTTGGCAGCCGGCCCCGCAGGGACCCCGCTTGCAGGGAGTCGGGGAAAGGGCCACCGTCTCCCGCGAGCATCCCCGGCCACCTGCCCGGGCAGCGCCGCTTGCTGGGGACAGGGCAGCTGATGCCCCGGCTCTGGCGACACGTTCGCCCTGTCCCTTGCAGCTCTGGGGGAGACGCTGGCTCCGATGCCTGCGCAGCAGCTGCTGCCAGGAGCAGATATTTCAGATATTTGCCATGCGCAGGAGGCGGGAGCCCAGCGAGTGGCCGTGCTGCTGGCGGGATGGCTCCCAGCCCTGGCTCGCGCCAGCCCCGCGCCCAAGGGTCGCCTTCTCGTGCAAACGCACGAGGCATTTTGGGGATTAAATGGGGAAGGGAATATTTGCAAGAGGACAAACTCCCTTCTCCCTGCAGCGCTGCCCGGGGCTTGCCACCTCCCCACTTTGCTGGACCCGCAGTGCAGGCACGGGCTCCTGCACCCTGAGCAAAAGCCCGAGGATGCCACTGCCTGTGTTGTGCTTCCAGTTTTGGTGCAGTTGCTGAGGCTTCTCGCCTTCCCTGGCCTCTCCTCATGCTGAAGCATTGCCGGGGCCGGGGACGTGGGAGACGGGTGGCACCAGCCACCGGTGCGGGCCTGACCTGGCGGCTGTGGGCGCAGGCGCCGTCCCTGCAGGACACGTGTGTCCGGAGGGCTTGTCTGGGAGAAGCCCTTCCCTGGCCCGCGCTGCGGATGTGGAGGGAGGTTCCAGGTGGCCTCTCCCTTCTGCCAGGATTTGCTCTGGTGCGGTGGGGGGGATCTCTCCTTAGCCCAAAGCGGGCTGGGATCAGCGGCGCTTGCAGCAGTGCGAGCGCTCGGCTGGCCACGTGCCGCCTGGCCAGGCAGCGGCGAGGGACGGCGCGTCCTAGTTCCTTAATGCACTTTCCTCCTGGTTGCGCTGGCCGAAGCCCATCTGATGAGCAGTTTTCTTAGCATCCCGCTGCCCTGGATATTTGCACCCGGGAAACCAGGGCGGCTTGTGGGGGCCGGGCCAAGCAGAGGCACGGGCGAAGCCCCTCTCTGCCTCTCTGCAGTCTAACAAGATCGAGAAGGCCGTGTCTGCTGCTCACACCTTCCTGCAGAAGAACCCCAAGCACGAGACCACCTTGAAGTACCTCAACTACTACCGCACGATGCTGGACGTGGACGAGTACCTCGTGGACCTGGAGGCGCAGCCCTTCGAGGTGGGAGGGGGCCACGGGGCACAGCGGGGCCGGCGCAGTTCTCGCGGCTGGCGGGCGCTCAGCAGCGCCGGCGCCTCCCTCGCAGCCGATATTCGTGCGGGCGGTGAAGCTGTACAACAGCGGGGATTTCCGGAGCAGCGCAGCAGACATGGAGCAGGCGCTCGCTGAGTACTACCAAGCCTACGAGAACTGCCTGGCAGGCTGCGAGGGCTCCTACGAGCTGCAGGAGTTCAAGGACTTCTACCCGGCGATTGCAGGTGGGGTCAGGCGGCGGGGCTGGCATGGGGCCGGCGCAGTGCAGGGCACGGTGCACGGCACGGCGCGGTGCAGGGCATGGCACGATGCATGGCACGGCACGGTGCACTGCACGGCGCGGCCCCTCACCTCTCTCCCCAGACCGCTTCGTGAGCGTGCTGCGCTGCAAGGTGGACTGCGAGAGCGAGCTCACCCCCAACGTGGGCGGCTACTTCGTGGAGAAGTTCGTGGCCACCATGTACCACTACCTGCAGTTCGCCTACTACAAGCGTGAGTGGCACGGCCGGGAGCGGGGGGCCACGGTGGCCCCGGGCGCCGTCCCACGCGGGCGCTTGCTGCCGCGCAGTGAACGACGTGAGGAACGCGGTGCAGAGTGTCTCCAGCTACATGCTCTTCGACCCTGGCGACGCGGTGATGCAGCAGAACCTGGTCTACTACCGCTTCCACCGCCAGCGCTGGCAGCTGCAGGAGGAGGACTTCCAGCCCCGGCCGGTGAGCGCTGCAGCGGGCGCGGAGCCCCGCGGCCCCCACGGCGGCACAGGGCTCACACCACCGCTGCCCGTCCCTCCCATCTCAGGAGGCCATGCGGTACCACAACCAGACAGCAACGCAGCAGAAGATGCTGGACTTCGCCCAGCAGTACCTGCAAGCTGACGATGAGGTAGGTCCCTGCTGCCGCATCCCTGCCGAACAAGCATAGCGGGTGTCTCCGGAGCGGGGCGGGTGTCCGGCCGGGCCGTTCCTCCTCCCCGTCTGCCTGCCTCAGATGGAGGTGGACGGCGCCGAGGAGATGGACGCCCAGGAGCTGCTCTCAGACGGCGAGTTTGAAGGCGAAGGCGACTACGAGGAGGGCTTCGTCGCGGAGTGGTGGCAGGAGCCCAAGACCAAGGGGGACAAAGCCAACGAAGGTTGCCGGGGCTGGGGGCAGCGCGGGCACTGGGGTGCTGAGGGGGGCAGCGCGGGGTGCCGGCGGCTGCACTCCACCTAACACCAACGCTTCCTTGCAGAGACCCTCTGATGAGCGAGGCCGAGCGGGGCCCGCGGCCCTGGGTGGCTGTGGGCCCCTGTGCGGAGACTCGGATGCGCCGGGCCGGGCTGCCCCCAGTGGAGCCCACTTGCCTGGCGCGGAGCACCGGCACCTCCGAGGCACCTCTACGTGTCCAGGTGCTCCCCCTGACCCCGGAGCTGGGCTGCCGATGGTGCTGGGAGTCGCCACGGGCCCTCGTCTCCCCCCGGAGCCACGGCCGGGGCTGCTCCGAGCGGCCTCTCCCCATGCCGGTCCATGCCAGAGGTTCGGGGAGGCTGGAAAGGGGGCTGGGGTGCCGCCGGGAGAGGCTGCGGCGCCGATGCCCCACGTGTGCCTTGGATTTCCTCCACACCAGCCCGCCATAGCCTTAAGCTCCATTAATTTAATACTTCCCGTCTTGCACGGTTGCTTTTTTTTTATTTACTGGTGCTGAACTTTTAATAAAATCCGGATGGGTGTTTTCACGGCTGCCTCCGCCCCGGGCTCCCCACGGCTGGGATGCGTCACCCGTCCGCTTGCAGGGGAGCCGGGAGCTCGGGGCGGCAGAGGCTGTGGTGCTGGGGCCAGGGGTGCCAGCCTCACCCCATTCGGCTCCTGGGGCTTGTCTGGGGTGGGGGGAGCATGCACCCCCCGCGGCTGCTCCCGGAGGTGCCGGCATCCCCCAGGGTTCTCCGGGGGGCTGGAGCCGACACAGTCATCCCAGCTCCGGGCTGGAAAAGTGCCCGGTGCCGGTAACGCTTTGGGGCTGGGGAGCCGCTGCTGCGGCTCGGGGGCGCCCGCGCTGCCCCCTCGCCGCCGCCAAGCCCGCGCCTGCCGCGGCCGGGGCGTCTGCGCGACGGCGGCGCGGAGCCGCGGCCCGGCCCGCGCGGCCGCTCGCTCCTCCCTGCTGAGCCCGGCGCATTTTTGCTCCCTTTGGAAGTTGGCTCCGAGGACTGAAACCAAGAGGGTGAATCATAGCGTTCGCCCTTGGGGTGGGACGGGGCGGGGCGGGGCGGGACGGGGCGGCGGGAGCTGCCCGCACCCCCCCCCCCCCCCCCCGCCCGGCTCGCCGGGATGCAGCGCCGGGATGCGGCTCCTGTTCCGCCGGGGCGTTCCCAACTCCAGCGGGCAGAGCTAAGGGGAAGCGCGGGCTGCAGATAGGCAGCGCCCCGGGAGCGCGTCCTTGGACGGCGGGGACGAAGGCGGCGGCAAACCTTTCCCCGGGGGCGGCGAGCCGCGTCCCACCGCAGCCACCGCGGGCAGCCGAGCCGAGCCGAGCCGCCGGCCGCGGGGCAATGCGCAGGGTGGCCCGGGGCTCCGCGGCACTGCCACCACGGGGCGGGGGCAAGCGCCGAGCCCGAGCCCGTTGTCCCGCCGCTGCTGCGCACAGGACCACCCGGGAGAGCCGGGGCAGCCCGGGAGAGCCGGGGCAGCCCGGGAGAGCCGGGGCAGCCCGGAGAGCAGGGGCAGCCCGGGAGAGCCGGGGCAGCCTGGAGAGCAGGGGCAGCCCGGAGAGCAGGGGCAGCCCGGGAGAGCCGGGGCAGCCTGGAGAGCAGGGGCAGCCCGGGAGAGCAGGGGCAGCCCGGACAGCAGGGGCAGCCCGGGAGAGCAGGGGCAGCCCTGAGAGCCGGGGCAGCCCGGAGAGCCGGGGCAGCCCGGAGAGCAGGGGCAGCTCTGAGAGCCGGGGCAGCCCGGAGAGCCGGGGCAGCCCGGAGAGCAGGGACAGCCCGGACAGCAGGGGCAGCCCGGGAGAGCCGGGGCAGCCCGGAGAGCCGGGGCAGCCTGGAGAGCAGGGGCAGCCCGGAGAGCAGGGACAGCCCGGGAGAGCAGGGGCAGCCCGGGAGAGCCGGGGCAGCCCGGGAAAGCCGGGGCAGCCCGGAGAGCAGGGGCAGCCCGGGAGAGCAGGGGCAGCCCGGGAGAGCCGGGGCAGCCCGGGAGAGCAGGGGCAGCCCGGAGAGCAGGGGCAGCCCGGGAGAGCAGGGGCAGCCCGGGAGAGCAGGGGCAGCCCGGGAGAGCAGGGATGCACTGGGCGATCCCCCCGTGCGGAGGCGCTGGAAGATCTGTCCCTCGCCTGCAGCGTGGGAAGCGTGTCCCCACCCCAGCCCCGGGCCGGCCGGGGCTGGAGGCGGGCGGCAGGCCGGCCCCGCCGGCCCGGGAAGCCCCTTCGCCCGGGCTTAGGCAGCTGCCGGGCTGCGACGGGCCAGCGAAGAAGCAGCCGGCGGAGGAGCCGCCCCGACGTGCGCGCCGGGGCGGGGGCGCGGGGGGCTCCCTTGGGACGCCCCTTCCCAGCCCCTTCCCGGTGACGCTGAGGGCGACGGCGGCTGCGCCCCGCGGCCGCGGGCGAGGTGGGACGCGGCGAAGACGAAGACGGGTCCGGCCGGACCAGTCCTGCCGGGGCCGGGGCCGGGACCACGCGAGCGGCCGTCACCGCCGCGGCGCGCCGCTCCCCGAGCCCGCCGCCCTGCCTCGGGCTCCCCACGCCGGCCGCGCGGGGCCCTTCCCGCAACCCAGGCGCCAGGAACCTTCCCGGGGGGGGGCGGGGTCCTTGCACCCCCCTGTACATGATGGGGGGTCTCTGCCCGCCCCCTGCCCCGGGGGGGGGTCCCTGCACCCCCCTGTACATGATGGGGGGTCCCTGCCCGCCCCCTGCCCCGGGGGGGTCCCTGCACCCCCCTGTACATGATGGGGGGTCCCTGCCCGCCCCCTGCCCCGGGGGGGGTCCCTGCACCCCCCTGTACATGATGGGGGGTCTCTGCCCGCCCCCTGCCCCGGGGGGGTCCCTGCACCCCCCTGTACACGATGGGGGACTCTGCCCGTCCCCTGCCCCGGGGGGGTCCCTACACCCCACGCACCTCCCCCAGGGTCCCCCTCTTGCTCCGGGGGAGGTCTCCTCACTCCCCTATATGCAATGGGGCGGGGTCCCTGCACCCCCCTGTACACGATGGAGGGGGTCCTGGCACCCCCTCGGACATGATGGGGGGTCTGTACCAGCCCCCCCCTTCCCCAGGGGAGTCCCTGCACCCCCTTGCTCCTTGTATGTGATGGGGGGGTCCCTGCTCCCCCCCACCCAGGTGGGGCCCCAGACCACGCCCCCTGCCCAGGTGAGGGCCCCCCCGGGCCCCGCCCCCGACAAAGCCCCGCCCCCGCCTGTGAGAGGGTTCTGGGCCCCGCCCTCCTGTTACGTCACCCAGGTGCGCTGGCCCCCCGCACCCGCACCCGCGCCCGCGCGCACGCCCTGCCCCGCCCGCTGCCGCGCCCCGCCCCCTCCCCCGCCCAGCGCCGTGACGCTAGCCAATCGCCTGCCGGAGAGGGGCGGGGCCTCCGCGTCCCGGCCAATAGGAAGCCGATAAACACGTGCGGGCGGGGGCGGTGGCCGCCCCGCCGAGGGCGCGACGGGCGGGGCCGCGGGCCAATGGCGGCGCGGGGGCGGGGCGGCGCGGGGCGCTGCTCGCCTTTTGTTCGGGCAGGAGCGCGGCGGCCGCCAGTGTCCGCGCAGGGGCCGCCGCAGCGCAGGTGAGCGGGGCCGGGCCGGGGGCGGCGGCGGCGGCGGCGGCGGCGGGGGCCCCGCGGCTGGGGGGCGGCGGGGCCGGGGCGGCGGCGGGGACGGGGGGGGACCCGGGCGGCCGGGAGCGCCTCGCCCTAGCCCGGGCTCGGGAGGATCCGGCGGCCGGGCTGGCGCCGGGAGGGCCGCGGCGGCCGGGGCGAGGGGGCGGCCGGGCTGGCGCCGGGAGGGCTGGGGCGAGGGGGCGGCCGGCCCCTCCCGCTCCCCCCCCCCCACCCGAGGGTGCGTCCCGCACCGGGCAGAGGCTCCCGCCGGGGGCTGCGCTGGAGTGCAGCTGCCCCACAGATATTTATTTTTAAAAATATTTACTGTTTTAAGACCGAGTTGTCCCCGGGGGGGGGGGGGGGAGAGGGGGTCGGTGACAAGTGTCACGGCTCCGCCGGCGGCTGAAGCCCCCCGAGCGCAGCGCGCTGCGGGTCCCGTCCGGCTGCTCCGCGGGGCGATGCCCTCCGGGGCGGGCGGATCCTCCCCGCCCCCACCGGCCCTGGCGTGGCAGCTCCGTCGCCGTCTCGCGTGGCGCTCCCCGGGCCGGCGCGTGCCCCGAGTCACGCGCGACGCCTGCGTGTGCCGGGAGCCGCCCGCGGCCGCCCCGGTGCGGCGGGGCTGCGTGTCGGGGCGCTGCCCTGCGGGAGGAGGCGGCTTCCCCGGCCGGAACCCCCGCGAGCAGCTGACAGCAAGGAAACGGGGAAGATTGGAGGGGGCGAAACTCTGCTGCTGTTTTGCCTGGCGTTTGGAGTGGAGAGAGTGCGCTAATTGCGTTAGCTGAATGATTAGCTTAATTAATCAGGTTTACAGCACAGATGAAAGGATAGTGCTGAAACATTGCTGGGAGTTGCCCAGGGAGGAAAAAATGTAGGCTGTCATACGAGGAACTTGGAGAGAGACATTGCTGCCGCGAGAGGAGCGCGTGAGCGCCGGCTGCGTGCCGGCGAGCGGGGAAGGGCCGCGGTGGCCCGCACCCACTGCCCTCGGCCGGTCCCGCGGGGCCTGGTGCGGTCGCAGCTGCGTCGCTCCCGACAGGATTCGACCGTGCTTTGCTGTCCGCAGGCTCCCCGGGCGTTGGAGACCTCTTGGGTGGCCATAGCCTGTGAACAGGGTGGGAAGCGAATCTTGCAAAGTGCTGCTCTGCCCAGTGCTGGTTGGCATTGGCATTGCCAGGTGTTTTGGGGGGGGAACAGCTGGTGTTCCGGGTCTGCAGCTGGGGCTCTTCCTAGTGCATCCCTGTGCGGGATGTGGGTGTGCGGCTGGCCTGTGCCTCACTGCTTGGGAGGAGACGGGGCAGCGTTTGCATGATGCATCGTTCTCCAGTAATGGATCTGGAGAGGTCTGAAGGTCCCTTGCTGTGTCCTCTGTTGATGTTTATTGGAATAAAAGTGCAGAATGCTCAGTTAAACTGTCTGTCTATCTGAAGCCTATAATTGTTCATTGCTCTGGAGGAATTCCATGAAGTGTCATGAAAAACCCATTTTACAGCAGATCTGGCTTCAATGAGTTGGCCATTAGGACAGGAATGTAAAAAGCTCTTGGCTTAAATGGTTGAGGTGTCTTTTTCCCTTCACAGTTGGCTCCTGCACTGCTCTTGGCTGCAGAGGCACAAGTGATATGGGGCTGTCTTCAGGACACCTGGGTCTTTCAAGCCACCTCTGCTCAAATAGTTTGAAAAGTGGCTGCTGGAAGCCTCCTGCTCGGTGCGGCAGCGACACGGCAGTCACTTTCGAACAATAGATTTTATGGTCTATTGTCTGGGCACCGCTGTGCGGGGCGTGCTGCCGCTGGCTCCGGGGAGGCCTGTGCGGTCCGGAGGAGCCGGCTCTCCCCAGGGCTCTGCTTCCCACTTAAAGCATCAGTCTCTGTGGCATGGGCAGCTTGTGGTCTGGTTGCAGCTCGAGAGCTTGAATTTCACTTCTGGTCCCAGTGTTGTGTTTTAATGTTAATATTCAGTACTGTCCTATTTCATTAATTCTGTCCTTTTTCCACCACACCTCCTGCCTGAAATCCTTAATCAGATTTAGCAGCTGGGATAGGTAACTTCTGCAGCTGCCAGGCTTTTTCTGTGAAGGTTCATCCTGTGATGATGGCTTCCCTTCCAGGCTGTGGGTTGGTGTGGGAGCACTTGGTGGTGTCTGGCTTCTTATCGCACCTCTAGATCTCTGGGGTTTAAAACGATGGTCTTGCCTCATGTGCTGCCACTCATGGATGGCAAAGCCTTCGGGAGCAGTGCCAGCCACAGGCCTTCATTGCGTGCGGTGGGAGCAGAGGCTCTCTGCAGAGGACTTACAAGACTTTAATTGCAGTGTCCATACCAAGGCTTGCACTTCAATTTAGACTGGCTTCTAATTAGCAAGACTTAAGAAGAAATCTAGCTTCTATTAAGGCAGCACAAGTCTGCCTCAGACTTCTCGTGACAGTAATTCCAGCTTTTACCTCTATTTCAGCTGGTACTTTCCCACCTAGAAGTGCATGAAGACAGTCCACGTGGCAAGCCTGGGACCATGCAGCAGCCTGGGCTTGGCCAGGGGCTTTCCAGGTCCCAGCGTGGTTTGAGCCTGGGATGTCTCAGGCTGGTCTGCAGATGGAAATTGAGTCTGATGGCAAAATGCTCCAGAAGTTGCATCTTGCAGACATCGCATGGCCCTACTGCCCTGGCCTGGTGGCTTAACTGTGCTAAGGCAGTGTGTTAAAATGCAGTTGTGATTACAGCTGGTGAGGGCTCGGGCTGAGCCCCTTGCATGGGAATGGGGTGGGCAGTTTGTCTCTGAAGCCAGTGCTGTCAGCTCTGTCCCTACTGCCCTCAGCTGGATCTGGCCTGGTGTCACTTGAAACACACCCTGGATCGATCCAGGTGTGTTCAGGCCTGTTCTTGCCTGTCCTTGCTAAGCCTGTTGACATTCGGCTGAATGCCCTGCCCATGTTGGATCGCGAGCCCTGGGAAAGCACGGCGGCTGCTTGAGCTTGGCATGGGCTTGGCTCCCTGGGACCAGGGAGTACTGTGACTCCAGACAGTTTGGGATACCTGGTTAATGCAGGTTCCTGCACCCCAAAACTTTGGGGTCTGAGAGCAGGAAGGGGATGCACAAGGTGCTCCTCAGCAGTGCTTGCTGGTGTTGTCATCGTATGTTTGATCCTGGGCTGGATTTTGCCTTGTGTGTTGTCTTGTAGGTTATTGCATCCTCCTGTTGTCTGTGGGGTGCAAAGCTGTCTGCCTCATGGCAGAGGTGCCTCTGAGTGCCTCGGATTTAATCCCGCTTGTGTGGCAGAGCTGGAGCGTGTTGCTTGCCAGCTTCACTGCTTGCACGGCTGCTCACGGAGATGTGAGCAAGGAACAGCTTCCAAGCCCCTGCATCCTGCTTCCCTATGTGAGTGTAGGAATGAGAGCTGTGATTTTGACTTTGAGGCTTCCCACCTAGCAAAAGGACGTGCAAGGCCCGCATGTGTGATCACCTTGTTGGGTGAGCCCCCTCCTCAACACCCATCTCCTGTGCAAAAGTAATGTACTCATAAATGGCTGGGGGTGGGGGGAGAGGTAGGAGACAAAGATGTTTCTAATTAGGTAGTGCTTTGAAATATCTCTCTAAATCTGCCATCCCTGATTGGCTTTTCTGCGGATGCTGCCAGGCCTGGAGGCATTTCATACTGCTTCAGTCGTCTGCTTCTGAAATCGCTTCGTGAAAAGGGCAGGAGCCTTGCGCTGAAGCGGTGCTTCTCGCACGGATGCTGCGTGTGCAGATGGTTTGCATCGTTAGGCAGCATGCTGCAACTTCTGCCTTTGAGATTCAAACTGAGCTAGTTTTTGGGCTCCCTTCATTTGTGCATGGAGCTGGCGGCTGGGTGGAGTGGACTGGCTTGGGTTGCTGAGAGTTTTTCAAATATCCTGCACCTGGGACATCAAAACCATTGCTCACCAGAAGCTGAGGATATGAGTGAATATCCCTGGGCTGAGCAGCACCACATGCTCTAGTGCTTGAGACAGGGCAGGCACTGAAAATAGACCCCAGGCACTCTTCTGTGACCTTGGAGAAGGTCCTTCACCTCTGATCAGTGGCTTGTGAACAGGGGAACTTATTGCTGCTCCACAGTGGAGGACAGGAGGGAAAGGAGAACATCTCCAGTAGCAAAACGAACATGATCTCCTGCTCCCTGGCATTAGAGGCAGGCTGGATGCTGCTAACTTTTTCCATGGTAATAAGCCAGATAATCCGCACTGATGGGAGAGTGTTGCAAGCTTCTCCTTGGCATCAGAAGGAGTCTTGCTCCTTAATTAGGATTCCCATGACACTGTGCTTGGGGTGGAGCTGGGGCTTCTAGGGTGTCACATCTGTCTGGCTCCAATCCTGCTCCATGCTGGGTGGTGTGGTTCTGGCTTTTGAAGGTGTATCACTGGATTAAAATGCTTTTGCTTAGCTGGTGGTAGAGAGACCTTTGGCCGCAGCAAAGAGCCTTGCTGTAATCACTGTGACACACAGGCAGAGCCCCGGTGACAAATCATTAACTCGCTCCGACAGGCCGGGCACTGACGGGTGTTGGTGATAATTTCTTGTGAAGCATTTGAATTTTACAGATGTAATGCAGTTGGATGGAGAAATTAAGCTAGGGTGAAGCAATCCTCAGTCTTATTCCTTTCCCCCTCAGATTCAGCTCTCATCTGGCAGAATTGGGGCCAGGTGGCAGAATCCTGTGTTTTGGACACCATTAATCTAGCTGGAAACAGCAAGGAAGCCTCAAAGCCTAAATTTAAAAGCTTGCAATTATGTTCTTAAAGGACAATTTGTTCTTTGTCCTTTTTTTAAAAAACAAATTTTTTTCTTATCCAGATGGAGTTATTGTGATTAATTGTAATGTGCCAGACCTCCTTTTTGTGGACAAATGGCAAGCTTCCTGGTGATATTTTGAGCAAGACAGCAAACTTTGAGAAGGGGAACCTGCATGGGTGCTCCTGGCCTTGGGGCTTTTGCAGGTTCCCATGCTAGCAGAGCGAGCCGGCAGTGTGACAGATGTGCCAACTGAAGCTGCTGCTGTGGGTTTTTGGTGTGTGGCTGCAAGCCAAGTGCCACACTTTTTTTTTTTTTTCTCCTGATAAAGTGTGCTGATGGCAGTGCCTGCTCACCAGCTGCCCCTTTTCTGGGAAGCCAACAGTGGGGAGGAAGCTCGAAGCTGTGCTGCATCTCACAGTGGGAGCCGTGGTGCAGGCTCCTCTCCCCTGCACAGTTTGCATGGAGAGGGCTGCAACTCGAGGTGGGAATCGGGTGCGTTCGCTGTCTGCAAGTGCAGATGGCTTGTTCTGATACTGTGCAAGCAGGAGCTGGGAGCTGCTGCTGTATTTTTTTTTTTTTAAGCAGCTGTATGAAATTTTGCCCGTTTGGCAGGAGGCCTCTCAGTAGGGTCTCCTTGCTTCATCTGCATCTGGAGTGTTGTGTGGAGCTATGCCTGGTTTGGTTACTCATCCACTTGTCCCTGTTGCAGACAAACTCCTGCCTGTGAAGTGCAGGAACATCTGATCTTTGTCATCCTTGTGTCTCTGTTCCTGATCTTAGCTTGAGGAGGAACATGCCTGGGAAATCCTTCCTTGGTTCAGGTCTCCCCATGGGGCTGGGGCTGTGCTGGGTTGCTCTCATGCTTGGCTCCTAGTGCATGCAGTGCCAGCCAGGTCAGGGCTGTTGCCTTGGAGCTGCCACGATCCTGGCCTGAGATCCCCAGGAGTACTTGAAAGTCCATGCAGTATTTGCCAAAATGGACACAGCACTTGGAGGCTTACACACCACCAGGCTCTTCTGAATTTATTAATAGGAAAAGAGGTCAAGGGGTGAGGGAGGCGCTTGGTGTAGGAGTCTGGTTGTGTATGTCCTTATTTTAGCATAGCAATGAAAAACTTGGGTTAAAGGGGCACAAGTGAAGGAGTGGCACAAGCTGCTGACCCTCAGCCTTTGTGTGAAGCTCTCCTGCCCAGCTGCGTGTCTGGCAAAGCTCATGCTAGGGCTCCTTGGAGGCAGGCTGGGGTGGGAAATAGTTTTCCACATGCAACAGCAACTCCTGCTTGTGGTGGGTTTTGGTTGGGGAGGCTGCAGGGCCCTGGGCTTTCCTCTGCAAGTACCTTCTAGCTGGGAGGACGTGGGAAGGAGCCAGCAACACAGCTGCTGGATGTTGCTGCCTGTGGTACTTTGGACCATCCCCACCAGTGCTCAGGATCTGGGAGAGCAGAATATTCAGGAGGGAAGCAGGAGGAATACCATGCTTATGGGCAGACCAGAACTTGAAGGGTGAAGCCAGGTCTTCATGTTAGGAATACTAATTGTCTCTGATTTGTCTTAATGGAAGCTTTGTTTCAGGGAATAAAAGCTTTTCTGTCTTTGTCACCAGGTCAAAGCCAGATACAGGTGGCTAAGGCAGTGCGAGGTGACTAGGTTGAACTTCATGATCTGCAGTAGATAGAGGACCCAAGACAGTCCTGTGGTCCCTTGCACAAGCCCTTGCTCACCTTGAAAATCTCAGTGCTGGAGCAGCCCTGAGAGCCTGATACCTTGATCTGGTGGAAAAACAGCAGCCCAAGACACAGCAGACCTCTTGGATCAGTGCTTGTGCCGAGCAGAGCTGTGTGTGTGTCACAGCTTGTCGTGTCAGGAGCTCCTGCTGTCTGGTCAGCCCATGCGGCGGCTCGATAAAGGGGCACGTTGGCCCACCACCGCTGTGCAAGCGCGGTGTCCAGGACTTGTGGTCCCTGTGGCCTTTGCAAGGGGCTCGTCTGCCCTGCTTGCATGCTGCGGCAGGGGAATCGTAATGGCCAACACTGTGCATATTCTTCTAAGGGGGAAATACTGAATGCTCTTAATGAATACTACCTTGTCACTTTGAAATGCTGAAATATAACAGCCTGGACTTACGTGTGTACTGGAGCTGTCAGGAACTGTTAATTCGGGTGAAGGCAAGGTGGTTCAAAAGGTTTAGGGAACATGCTCCTTAAAAAGGAGCTCTGCTTTGATGGAGAGCATCTACTGAGCAAAGCAGACTGTTGCAGAGAAAACATGCTGCTGAGGTTGGCTTTTGCTGCCAGACAGCCTGGGTCTCAGCTGCGCTTTGTAAGGAGGATGTGGTACCTGCAGAGCCATGTGAATAGCAGGAGTGGGGGCTTTGCACCAGGCTTTCATCAGCTCTCAAACTTAACTTCATCAGGAGGAGCTGAAAAATAAATACGGGTTTTAAGTGCCTTCCAATTAAGAAGCCCAGTGAGTCTAAACAGTGACACTTGCACCACTTGCTGCCCTGCCTGAGTGACTTGAAATAAAGTTCCTGGAGCCTGTTGCTTGTAGACAGGGAGGCCGGGAGCTGCTCCGGACGTGCAAACACCGGGAGAACAAAGGCGCTCGGCTCCTTTGTTTGCCTGGCTGGCGAGGGCAGGGATGGAGCGGGGCTGAGGCTGGGGGACTGCATTGTGCTATTTTGGCTTGCTTCCTAACAAGATCACTATTCTCTATTGCCTGTCTCCTCATTAAACTTCAAGCTGGTGTCTCATTCCCTTTTGAATTCCTTGACTTGCCTTCACTGTAAAGCCCTCATTGAAATGACTTGTGGTAGCTGAAATCTGACTTTAATACTTTCCATTGATGCTAGTGAAGTCTTAAAAAGCTCTTTTCTCTCCCTCCTTGTGCTGCTTGTTCTTGCAAGGGATCCTTTTCAAATCCATTGAAGCCTTTATACAGCGCCGGGTCTGTTGCAGCGTCTGCCTGCGCTTCATTAGCTGTCAGCACGATGGTGGCATTTCTGGGCTCTGACTGCCTCCAGGCTCTGATCCAGCCTTCCTGCAGGATGGCAGGAGACCACCATGGCCAGGCAGTGGGTTGCTGCTCACTGCACCCTGCTGCTTTGCAGGTGCATGGCGCAGCCCGGCCACAGCCCTGAGCCTTTCCTGGGTGCACCAAGCCTTCTGCACACCTGGCTCTGCTGCTGTCTACCGTGGGCCCTGCTCTCTGCTAGCATGAGTTCATCTTCCCTGCTTTGTCTAAACGAGCATTAACTAATCCTCTGGCTCTTCCAGGCGAATGGGGAAGACTGAAGATCACTTGCTTCTAGCATAAGTGCTTCTAAAATAGAGTTTTTTTTTCTTGCATTGCATTTATTGAATTGCCTTAAATGCCTCTTTCCTTTTCTTAAAAGCCTGAGTAACTGTAATTACAGTTGCTCACACGCTTCCTGCAGCCAAGCTCACCCCCTAACACAATGTGATTCCTGGATGGAGGCAACTCCAGCTCTACTCTCTGCTCTGCAGAGCCTGCAAAGGATGCTCCCAAGGATGTGCTCTGCTCCAAGGGCTATGACAGCTCTGCTGTTCCCATGTCCTTCTGCACAGTGCAGACCAGTATACTCTGGATGTGTGAGGGCAGCCTTGGTGCCATGTGCTCCCAGCTGCCTCAACAGCCAGCAGTGAGTGCAGGTGTTGGCCGGCTTGCAAAAAGCAGTGTGGCCCAATGTGTGGCTCTGTGAGGCTCTGTTTTGGCCTGCAGCCATTCCAAGTGTTGCTTTTGGATGCTCTAAAAGGAGGTCAAGTCACCTGTGAAACACTAGAAATTTCCAAATTCCCAGAGTGGGATTCACTGGAAAGCTCCCTGAGGGAGCTGGAGTGTGGGAACGGAGGCTGCAGGCTCCGGGTGACCTCTCCCACCCACTAACACCTCTGCCCTGGTTTCCACTCATGTCTGACTTGGAAAGTGAGGATGCTGCCATGCCCCCCATCGCTGGACCCTGCCCAGCTCCTTCACCCAGGGTTTGCCACCCCCTCCCCATGGGCACCTGGGTCCCAGCAGTGGGAGCCTCCTCGCCAGTGGTTTCGTGACAAGAAGCTGAGAAGTCCCTGGGCAATAACTATTTTTTGCATGAAACAGTATTTATCACTTCCCTGCTGCTGCTTTTCTTGGGCAGCTCAGCTGTAAATCAGTGCAGCTCGAGGGCTCAGTGGCCGGCTGGCGGGAGGGGGAGGCTTGTCACGGGAGCAGAAGGAAAGGGCTAGTCAAGCAAAAGGATGCGTGTTTACTGGAGACTTCCTTTGCAGACATTGTCTATACAGAGATGATGCTGTCTGGACTCTGATCAAATAACTCTGGAGACAGATGAGCCTTCTGGTCTTTTTTTTTTTTTTTTTTTTTTTAACAGCAGTTGTAGCTTCCTCTGTTTTTCACCAGGATTCCTGACTCCAGGAAGCGGGTGGGAGTGGATTTAACCTTTTCACAGCTCATCTCTGCTTTTAGGATGCCTGAAGCTCCTCATCTCCCCACCAGCTTGGATCCCTACTGGCTTTGCATGCTGCAGCGGCCCCATGCAGCTTGGCCTGTTCCTGCTGATGGTGCCGGGGCTGCAGCGAGGTGGGCCAAAGGCTGGGCTATAAACTCTCTCCAACTCCCCGGTCTCTCCTCTTTCCCCCCGCAGCTGCCCCACTGCAAGCCCGATTTAGGGAAGGGACAGTTTCCACACAGGGTTGTCGCTCTGCATCCTGTGCTGGCAGGTTGGAGCTCAGCTGGGGCCTTGGTGGGTCAATGATGATGATGTTGCTCTGTCCTTGTGTACTGTTTCCTCTCTTGGTTTAATAACAGGCTGTTGGGAGGGAGATAATCACCAGGCTCTTGCAGTAAATGTCCTAATGTCAGCCAGGTGTCAGAGGGGGATCTGGAGCTTGTGCCCCTCAGCTTGTGGCTTACAGCTGTGTAGCAGCAAGTATTTTGTGGTGCCCTAAATACCTTATCTTCCCATTATCTGAACTGCTAACCTCCAGTTCACCTAGCTGCTGACTCCTGAGCCTAAGGTGGAAGGAAAGGGTTCTGCTTTTGGACAGCTGTGCTCCACTGCAAAATCTATCCACAACCAAGAGCATTGCTGATGTGGCTTTGCTGCACACAGGTCCTTCTGAAGGTTAAACCAGGCTTAACAGCTGTCCTCTGCTGGGGTATGGTTCATCTGTGATCCCTGCTTGTGGGGGAGGTAGAGAGGAGGAGGACATCCAAGGACAGACCC
Source organism: Rhea pennata (assembly GCF_028389875.1). Lineage (NCBI taxonomy): Eukaryota > Metazoa > Chordata > Aves > Rheiformes > Rheidae > Rhea > Rhea pennata. The sequence goes on from NC_084688.1 coordinate 913,701, forward strand.
CAGCACTGGAGGGTATGGAAAAGGCTTATGCCCGAGTGTCTGAGCCTGGTGTCAGGCATCCTGTGCTCACCACACCATGAGGTCCAATGTCAGCAGCTCTGGCAGTGAGCTGTGATGCTTATTCTGGTGGCCCTGTCACCTCCAGTGTCACCAGCTTGCCTGCCTGCCTGTGCTAGCAACTGAGCTGGCAGCAGGTACAGTCGGGCTGGTTGCCCATCACCAGGGTGATGCTCTGGAGAAAAGTGGGTCAAGGTAGCCTGATCCTCCCTGACAATTGCTGCCTTTAAGCAAGGTGCTGCAGTCCCTTCTGGAGAGTTCTTGGGGACTGTCAGCCCTCCAGAGCTGCCCTGAGTTCTGTAAAACCTGCCCCCACTGTCACTGATGGGGTAAGTGTGGGAAAACCCCGTGGGTTTTTGCCATCAGTGGCTCCTTGTGAACTTGCAGAGGATCCTGGGGAAAGCTGCAATATGAACATGTAGCCAGTGTGCAGCATCTGCCCTGCTCAGCCACCTCCTTGGCGTGGGGTGCTGCAGCCTAGCATGGGTTGCCCCGGTAAAAATGCATTGCAGCACCTCCTTCTAGCCTCTGGTTGCCTGCCATGTTCCCAGCCCTAGACGTACAGAGCCAGGGAACAGCCCTGGAGCAGAACTGCTGCTTTGCACCCTAGTAGCTCACCCCCATCTTTACTCTGTTTGCAAGGTGCTTTCCCAATGTGTAGCAGCTCACCCGCACGCCGGGCACGGGAGCGGTGGAGGCGCTGGCTTGTGGCGCAGCCATTATTTCGAGCTAACTTAATACTGGTGCTCATTAGCTTGGAGCTATTCTCCTGCCTGTAGCTTGCCTGGGTCACCTCACCTGAGCTTGTGTCTCAGCTCTGAATAGCTCGACTAGCCTCTGATCTCTGTTAGAGGCTCATGGTACAGACGGGGAGGAGGGCAGTGGGGGGTGGCTCATGCATAATGCAGAACTGTGTAAAAAGTCAACGTTTGAACCAAACTCACTGATGTTTGAAAAATTAAGTGCCTGTCAAATGCCTGCAAATTGCAGAGCAGCTGTTACAGCTTGACCGAGCATGTGCAGTGCCCGGTCCCTCCTGCCAGGACTGGAGCGAGCGGCAGCCCGTGTGGGTCTGTGCCCTGGCACTGCGGTTCGTACCTGCTTCGGGGAGGCTGGTCCTGAGCCCCAGTGGGCCTGGATAGCGCCTCTCTGCTGCAAAGGAGCCTTTAATGCCCGTGGCTCTGCTCTTCCCTTGCCGGCCCCCATCCAGGGCAGCTCTCCAAGCGTCTGTTTGGGGACCTGATGGCTATCTCCTGCTGCCAGGGCTTTGCGCACAGACTCCTTGCTGGGCCCTGGGTTTCGTGAGGGCTCACATGAGCCCCGTCGGTGCCAGCTCCTCCGTCACGGCTGCCCGCGCTGCGGGAGCACAGCGGGGCCACATCCTGCCGGCGAGCGCGGCACGCTTCCCCGCCTGCCTCGGCTTCTGGCGAGCGCGCTGTGTCCTCCGCTCCCCTCCGAGGCACCCTGTGTGCTCCAGGCGTTGACGCTTTCCTCTTCGCAGGCAGGGAAGCTTTTCTTCCCCCCCACTCTGCCCTCAGTGTTGGCCCTGGGTCCTTGCTGGCGTGCCAGGTTGGGCAGGCTGCAGAAAGCCATCCTCGGTGGCAGCGGGAGGGACGAGCCTGCTCCGGGGCTGCGCGAGCATCCCGGAGCCTCGCTGGTGTCGAGGGCGGCCGTGCCCTGGGAGAGGATTGCGGGCGGCTGTCACTGGGCTGAGCGCAGCCCCGGGTGAGCGGACCTTCACCACCTTACTGAAGGCCTCCCAGCAAGGCTCAAAGGTCTTTCGACCGCGGTGGCCGAGGTGGGGAAACTTGTTTCACCAAATACTAGTGCAGCAAGCCCATAGCTGCGTCCTTGGTGCTGCCCGAAGGCTGTAGCACCTCCCGACTGGCCTCGGGGCCTCCCCTGGCCGGGCCCCCCGTGGCGAGCGGCAGCACCCGCACGGGGAGTGGAGCGGAGCCGGGCTTGCCGCTCGCCCCCGGCGCCGTGCGTCACCCAGCTTGCTGCTGCGCCAAACGGAAAACCCAGCTCCGGCCCGCGCCCTGCCGTGGGAATAAGCTGCCTCCAGTGGCTTCCATTAGCGGGTCTCTCCCTTGTCTCTTCCCGCCCTATAAACATGCATTATGCACAACCCATTAAAGCTGGAGCGTCCTTAGTGGGCGCGAGCTGCTGCTTTATAGCTCGGGGTCGCGCTGGCCGGAGCAGCGCCCTGCAGCGCTCCGGGGAGCGTCGCTCCAGCCGCGGCACCGCGCCGTCCCCGCGGGTCCCGGGGCCCCGCGTGGCCCGCGCTGCCCCGGGCTCCCGCTCTCCTCCTCGCGGGGTTGCTCTGCTCCGGTGCTCGCTGGGTCCCTGCCTCCGCCCAGCTCGCGCTCATCGGGAGTGAATTTCCGTACCTGGGCTCGGGCGGTTTCCCTGCGAGCGCTGGCGCGGCTGCTCCTTGGGAACAGCCCGCAGCGCTGGGGCGAGGCGCGCCAAGCCCGTGCGCGCCGCGCCGGCCCCGGCGCTCTGCGCAATCCGCGTCCTCGGCCACCACCCGACGCCCTGACTCAGCCGCCGGCGTCGAGGGGGGGCCCGGGGCTCCCCGGCCGGGGCCGTCCGCCCCGGGGCTGCGGTGCGCGGGATGCGCTGCTCGCTCCAGGAGGATGCCGGGGTCTGCAGCCCTCTTACCGCCGCGACCGGCCCGGCCGCGGGCTGGGTCCGACCCGGGCGGGAGCGGAGCCGCGGGCCGGCGGCCGCCCTGCTGCAGCCTGTTGCATGAATCAGTGCTTGGTGGAGGTGGTAATTACGCCTCTGTTTGGAAACGCCGCTGCTCCCAGCTGCCGCGGCTGTAACGCCGCTGCTGCTCCCTTCGCTCTTATCGAGTCTGAAACTCTGACTCATCCCTCCACCCCCCGCGCCGCGGGGGGAGAGGTGCCGGCAGCGCCCGGGATGCCTCCCCCGGCGGCAGGGCCTGGGTGCGCTCGCTCGCTGGCCGGGGACGCGCAGCGCTGCAGCTCTCGCCTGCCCCGGGGAGCTCGTGTGGGCTTTAGCCCTCCCTCGCCCTTCCTCCCCGAAATTCCCCAAACGGGAACGAGAAGAACCCAGCCCTGCCCTGAAATGGACCTCGACCCGTCTGCCCTCATTCCTGATCGCGGCCGGCTCGGCTCCGCCGTGCCCGGGAGGCGCGAGAGCGCTCTGGGGCTGCCGCGGGGTGCAGAAATCCCGCCTTGCTCCCGCGGGCTGGGAGGGGGCCGCGGCTGAGCTGCCTCCTTTGCTCTGCCCGAAACCCGGGCCGGGGCCTGCCGGTGCTGGGGTCGGAGCCGCAGGCGATCCCTGCGAGCCGGCGCCCCGGGGTGCTGCTGCTCGGCGCGGGCCGGGGAGCGCCCGCCCCCGGCTCCCTCTGGTTATTTTTAGTTGCGCTAGGAGTGTCCCAGAAGGACCTCTGGAGGGTCGGTTTATTCTTGGAGCCCGAGCCCTGCGGCTGTGCTCGGCTCCGCCGGCAGCTCCGTCTCCGGAAGCCGGTCTTTAAAAAGCTCCGGGGGCGGGTGGTGCCCCCCTGCCTCCGCCGCGGGCGCCGGCTGCCCTCGGCCCGCGGCGCTTGCAGCCGCCGTTCGCGTCTGAACACGAGCAGCGAAGTGCTGAGCTGTGGGTTCGTCATCTCGGGGGAGGAGGGGGGGGCAGATAGCGATCTGCTCGTGGGCTGCGCCGGGGCAGGCTGCGCTCAGCTGCGGCGGGCGCTGAGAAGAGGGGTAGGAAAGTGCCTGTGGCGGCCCGGGCTCCGGCTTCGCCGGAGGCGTACGTAACCTCTGCCCTCCCCGCCCCGCAGAGCAGCCATGGAGGTGATGAACATGATGGAGCAGCCGATCAAGGTGACGGAGTGGCAGCAAACCTACACTTACGACTCGGGCATCCATTCCGGCGTCAACACCCAGGTGCCCTCCGTCAGCAGCAAGTGCATCGGGGACGATGACGAGGTCTATGGCAAGCAGTATACCATCAAGAAGACTACCACGAGCTACTGCCAGGGAGGGGGCCAGGGCCAGAGCCAAGCGCAAGGTAGGGGCTGCGGGGCTCGGGGTGCTGAGCGGGCGCGGGGCTCGTCCGCGGGCTCAGCTGCTCGCTTCCTGCCTTCTTTCACCTCCCCCACAAACTCTCCCGTGGCCTGTGCTTACTGTGCTCGTTCTGGGCACTCCTCCACGGAGCCTTCCACACCCTGGGAGTTGTTGCTGCTTAAAATACACTCCCTCCTGTCCTCCTTCCCCTGCGCTCAAAGGCTCTCGCGCCGAGGCGGCATGCAGCCAGCCCGCACCAGTGCTGAGCTGTGCACGCGCATCCAAGCACGCCGGTCGGTTGGCTTGAGATAGGATCATCTGATCCCAGCCCACGGATCAGTTGTCTGTTCTGCTACCTGCCCGCTCAGGAAACCTGTCTCGGCACAGCTTGCAAACTTGTTGGCATATGCCATAAATCCCTAATGGCTGTCCCATCTTTTTCCGCTGCTCCCTTTCCTCTGCTGCTAGGGCAAAGCGGTGGGAGGTGCAACCCTAGATGCTTCCCCTAGGTTTACCTCTTAAGAGAGGGTTGAGTTGCTCTAGTCACTTCTGAGGTTTCTCCTTGAGGAAGGGGCCCTGGAAAGCTTAAGTGCCAGCTCCCATGGGGAGGCAGAGCCCTGTGGAGAAGAGCGAGCCCTCCTGAGCCGCGCGTGGTCCTTGCTCCGCGTGCCGAGGTGGGAACTGCGGGGCTGCACCAGGGACACTATTGAACTACTCCAGGTGCCTGGCTACAGCCGCTCTGCCCCTCTGGGCTTCATTTGTCCCAACAGCCTCAAGGGGGAAGGCCTCCGTATCCTTTTCCTAATCCCTAATGCCATCTGGTCCCAAATTGCCAGTACCCTTAGCGTTTTAATTAACGGGCCTTGTGTGACGATTGCTTAATCATGCTGCCTAATTGAGTGTTGTCTTATCTCTGCGTTGCCGTATCTGTTTACACTTTGAAGCTCTGGCTCCTTGCAGAGCGTGCTGGGACTGCTGACGTTGCCCGTGTCATTGTGCTACGCTCTTGCTCAGCTAATTGAAATTAGGAAGCAGCGCTGGGAACACTCCTCAAGGAGAGTCAGGAGTCTAACGCTGCCTGCCTGGCTCTCTCTGCAGCAGATATGGAGGCTCAGCTGGCCATGACCCGGGCCCAGCGTGTCCGGGCGGCCATGTACCCCGAGACCGTGGAGGATCGCTCCCTGCTCATCACCACCCAGATAGAGGGGCAGCAGACCAACGTGCAGCGCCTGGCAGAGCCCTCGCAGATGCTGAAATCTGCCATCGTGCACCTGATCAACTACCAGGACGATGCGGAGCTGGCCACCCGTGCGATCCCAGAGCTCACCAAGCTGCTCAACGACGAGGACCCGGTAAGGAAGAGCGTTTTGCTTGAGCATGTCTCTGGGCTTCCCACTGCTGGGGCAGGCTTTCCCAGCCTCAGCACCACAGCCAGGCTGTTTTCCTGGGGTCCACTACCACGTGCTGCTCTGACTTGGCGTTCATGACCCTGGCTTCACTCCGACACCAAGAGCTTCTCACCTGCTCCAGATCCCTGACCCTCTGCTCTCCTGTTTCCCATCCCGGCGGAGCACATGTATACCGTAGTCCTATCTGTACGCTGCCTGCTGCTGCTAACTGCAACGTAGTTCCTGGAGCAACGTGGATGAGGGTTGTTAAAAATAGCAGCCCTCAAACACGCTGGCAGTGGAGGCTGTGCTGCTTGAATGCCACCTTTCCCAGCAGGGCAGCTAGGATGCAAGGCAGTCCTGACCTAGGTCTTGCCTGGTGGGGCAGGGACCCTTATGCGCCCGGGGGGCTGTTTTGGGACACACCTCTCTGCTGTAGTGGGCAGAAGTGGGACCCTCTCCAACCCACTGACTTCTCTCACCGACCTCAGGTGGTTGTCAGCAAAGCAGCCATGATCGTGAACCAGCTCTCCAAGAAGGAGGCGTCCCGCCGTGCCCTGATGCAGTCACCGCAGATTGTGGCAGCTGTAGTGCGCACCATGCAGAACACCAGTGACCTGGACACAGCCCGCTGCACCACCAGCATCCTGCACAACCTCTCGCACCACCGCGAGGGCCTACTCTCCATCTTCAAATCCGGTGGCATCCCGGCCCTTGTCAGAATGCTCAGGTGCGGGGAAGTGGGCAGGGAGCCTGGCGTGGCCTCTGGGGTGTCCCTGAGGGGATGGTAGAGCTGAAATGCCCCTCTTTACCTTGTTGAAAGCCCCATGGGGGTGGTTCCATGGTGCCCCATGATTTGGGGCAGAAGGCTTGTGTAGAGTTAGATGTATCTAGACTTGGGTCTGTTGTCTCCACTCATGCCAAAACAAGGATGTGGGAGACCTTGAACCTATTTAAACTGGGTGTCTGCTGAGTTTGGAGATTGTATGGATGCAGGAGAAAGAGAGCAGCTCCTCACTTTGCATTGTCTGTGAGGTGATGCCCAGAGACTTGGGCTCAGTCTTTGCTGTGTTTCAAGGAGGAGATGCTCCTTTCACAGAGACGTTCCTCAGCAACCCTGGGGCTGCAAGGCATGGCAGTGCTGCACACCATCTGCACCCCAAGAGGAACATGGGGACCTGCTGGAAGTCCCTTAGTGGGACATGCCATGTGCGGCTCTTGGCAGCCCTCAGGGCCATGCTTGCGGTGTGGTGAGCCCAGAGGCAGCTGACGTGGTTCTGTGCTGCCTGCCTGCAGCTCACCAGTCGAGTCGGTCCTCTTCTATGCCATCACCACCCTGCACAACCTGCTGCTGTACCAGGAAGGGGCCAAGATGGCTGTGCGCCTCGCTGATGGCCTGCAGAAAATGGTTCCCCTGCTCAACAAGAACAACCCCAAGTTCCTTGCTATCACCACCGACTGCCTTCAGCTCCTTGCCTATGGGAACCAGGAGAGTAAGGTGAGCCTGGCCTCCCTTGGATGGCTGTCTGCCTTGGCAACGCCGGGGGCTGCTGATAGAGGGAAGGATGGAGGTGGCTGCCTCCTGGCAGCGGCTGGAAGTTGAGCAGTTAGGTTGTCTGCAATGCTGTCACATCCAGCTTCCCGCAGGTGGAATGTCCCTGAAAGCGTAGACTGTCCCAGTCCAGCCTGTAAATCAGCTCAGCTGGGTTTCTCCCACCGCTGCTTCAGGCAACATCTCTATCTTTGTTCTTAGGCTGTTTCTCTTCTTCCTACATACTATTCGTTCCAGCCTCCCCTGGCTGCAGTGAGGTCGGGTCCCAGTGATGCTGCTCTGATGCTGTTTGTGGCGGAGGGCCAATGCTGCCTGTCCTGCCTGGGGCAGTGGGACAAGGGATGGCTCTGCAAGGGGCCCTTTTGGCTGGGGAGGAGGAGAGTGTTCAGTGGCAATGCATGGCCACGGTAGAGACAAACTGAAGTGCTCCTGTATGCAGAGAAGTTGGACCTCTTGCCTGACTTGCATCCTAACTAGCACAAGCTGGAGAAACTGGCCTAATGTTCCCAGGAGCCATGCTCAGAGCTCTGCCAGAGTTGCCATGTGCCCCAGCCCTGGCTTCTTTTGTCTTGCAGCTGATTATTTTGGCCAACGGAGGACCCCAAGCCCTGGTGCAGATCATGCGCAGCTATAACTACGAGAAGCTGCTCTGGACCACGAGCCGGGTGCTTAAGGTGCTGTCGGTGTGTCCCAGCAACAAGCCTGCCATCGTTGAGGCAGGTAAGGGAGGTGCTGGGGGTGCTGCTACTGCAGAGATATTGTCTGTGGCCTCCTTGCAAAGCAAATGGGTGGATGATGGTGGTTTAAGGATGATGTGGTTGAGAATATCAGGCCCCCCTGAGGCTGCTCTCCAGGGCGCGCTTTGGGCAGGACCCCAGAGCTATGGGCTCTGACCTCGTCCTCCTGCAGCTCTCGTTGGCCCTGCCTGCGCTTGCCACTAGCCCTGATGCGATGTACTGACCATCCTCCTGGCCCTGCTTGCTCCGTGCCCCTGTAGGCGCAGAGTGGCCAGGGGAGACCCTAAGGACTCCTGTCGTGGAGAAGTCCAAGGGATGACCATCTTGCCTCATTCAAATGGCCAGGAGCTAGTGCTATCTCAGCTGATACGTAAGACACGTTGCAGTGCCTTGCGCAGCCCAGTAAAACCACCTGTGTGCGGCCCGGTGTCTTGCTTTAAAAGCCTGTCAAGAGACTTTCCTGAGACGGTGTGGGCGGCAGCTGGTCCTGCTGGCCAGCAGGGAGCTGTCTTCCTGCACTGTATTTAGCCTCAGCTGAACGAGGTTACTTTGTGCGTTGGAGGCATCAGTCAAGTGGTATCCAGCCTACACTTGCCATGCAAAGACCTACTGTTGCTCCCTTTTCCTGTGTGCTGGGGAAGCTTTGCATGTTTGGGTATTTATAGATGAGCTGGGTGTCTTGTTTTCCCGACAGGCGGCATGCAGGCTTTGGGCAAGCACCTGACCAGCTCCAGCCCCAGGCTGGTACAGAACTGTCTCTGGACCCTGAGAAACCTTTCCGATGTGGCTACCAAACAGGTGAGTGCCGGATCCATAGTTGTGCTTCAACACAGGTTTTTGGAGAGCCTCTCGGCCACAGCCGGGGACTGGGCCAGTCTGCCGGGCGCCCCAGGCATGCCCCCCTACGCTGGGCTGCTTGCTGATGCCAGAATAGGAAATCCAAAGTACTGTCCTCACCTTCAAATCCCTGCGAGCTGCCGGCTGCAGCGGCACGCTTGCCCTGCGGAAGTGGGGGATTGGTTGGAGTCGCGGGAGACTGCTCCCTGCCCACGGCTGTTCCCACGCCGGCTGGCTGCGTCACGGCGCTGTCAGCGCTCCTGTCGTGTCCCCGTCTGGAGGACGAGGCCACCAGCAGTTCTGCTCACGCGCTCAGCACGGCATCGCTGGGGCTGCTGTTTGCTCTGACTCAGAGGAGCCTCTGCCAGACTCTTCTGGCAGGCGCTCACTCTCTGCCTGACTCCTTCCCCAGCGAGGGAGCTGCTATCGCAGCACAGATGCAGTGGGAGCCGTGGGACACGGTGCAGGGGCTGGGTGGCAGCCGGCTGCGACGGTGGCTCGGAGCTCTGCTCCAGGGCTGCCCTTCCCATCCCTTCACCGCCTCCTGATGTGTTCCCCATGTGGTGCTTGGGCTGCATCTTTGCACAGATTAGCGCCTGATGCAGCATGGAAACTATTTGTGCTTGTGTTGGAAGGCATGTAACTCGGTCCCCTGGCTCCGCAGAGAGCGAGGGGAGGATGCGGCCGTGTCGCCTTTAACTCCTTCCTGGCCCTGCCCACGCTGCTCGCGGCTGCCTGTGCAGCTGCGATCTTCGTTGCACTGACCCCAGGATTGTTCAGGGAGCGCTGGCTTCTCACGCTGCTCTGAGCAGCTGGAGGTTGTATTGTTTGCATGCTTCCAGCAGGGAAAACCTGGTGGAGTTATTAAACTCTAAGTAAAGCTACACATGTCTGGAGCGCCTGTCACTCACGCGCTCCAAAAAATGCAGAGAAATAGCCGTGGTTACGTGAGCCTGGAGGACTGGGATTCTTGTGCTGGGAAAGGCTGCGGTGAGCGAGGTTTCCCTGTGACCAGTAACCCTGCCTGGACGCGAACTATTGGCCTTTGGCATGGGGAAGGGGCCGGCTGGGGGCCGTGGGATTGTGCAAGCCCTCTGCGTGTTGAAATCTGGCAAGCTACAGGCCCGGACAACGGTGTCTTCTGGTCCTCGAAGGGAGGCTGGTTCCCAGAGAAAGGTCAGCAGCTGAACTGTAGTGCTGAGATGGGCAGATCTCCACGTGTCGCGGCTGGTTGCAAACGCCATCGCCCTGCCTTCGCTGCCTGCTCCGGCTCACGGAGTCGGAGGAGAGCAGTGGGGCAGGGGCAGAGGGGAACCCGGTGCCTTCCTGGGAGGGCTTCGAGGGGGGTGCGAGGGCTGGGGTCTGCAGCAAGGAGCTGTGTGAGCTCACGCAACTGCAGGTGCACGCTTGGATCTCCAGGGAGATGGAGTCCGGTTTGGGAGGAAGATCATGTATTTGGGGGTAGATCCTCTGACTGGTGAAAGGAGCCATCCTTGCAGGAGGGGAGCTCCTTCTCCCTGGTGCAGGGCATTCTCCCCATACAAAGGGGAAAGTGGCTCTGATGCCCCATGCCCAGGAGGGACAGAGCTCTGACCTCCTGTCCCTGCTCCTGCAGGAGGGCCTGGATGGTGTTCTCAAGATCCTGGTCAACCAGCTGAGCTCCGATGATGTGAACGTGCTGACCTGTGCCACTGGCACCCTCTCCAACCTGACCTGCAACAACAGCAAGAACAAGACCCTGGTGACACAGTCTAATGGGGTGGAGGCCCTGATTCACACCATCCTGCGGGCGGGCGACAAGGAGGACATCACTGAGCCGGCCGTGTGCGCTCTCCGGCACCTCACCAGCCGGCACCCCGAGGCTGAGATGGCACAGAACTCTGTGCGGCTCAACTACGGCATCCCCGCTATCGTCAAGCTCCTCAACCAGCCCAACCAGTGGCCACTGGTCAAAGTAAGAGGCTTGTGGGCTTGGAGGCAAGGGGAACCCAGCGGCTGGACTTGAGAGAGCCTCTTGGCTGCTGGTCTGTGGCAGGGGTGCATTGCTCGTTGTGGTGCTCAGCTGGGTTTGCAGCTGGTGCTGTGCGTGGAGCCCGCTTTGGCTGCTGCTGTTGCAGCCATGGGCTCCTCCTTGTAGGGCTGCATCCTTGATGGTGGCTAATGGGAGGAAATTGCTCATGCTCTGCTGCTTACTGAAATCAATATTTGCCCCCGGCCTCCTCCACAGGGAGGGAGGCGGATCCGGTGCTGGAGCGCAGTGGGGCTGCAGGAAGCTGAAGTCAGCGCGTGCCGCGCGGAGGGGGATGGGCCCGGGCTGAGACCGGCATTAAGAGCTCCTGCAGGGTCCTGCCCAGCTCGAGATGAATCTCTCCTTCCTCTCCTCTTCCAGGCTACTATAGGTCTGATCCGCAACCTGGCCCTGTGTCCGGCCAACCATGCCCCGCTCCAGGAGGCCGCCGTGATCCCGCGCCTTGTCCAGCTGCTGGTCAAGGCTCACCAGGATGCTCAGCGTCACGTAGCGGCAGGCACGCAGCAGCCGTACACAGTGAGTCCCAGCAGCAGGCTCTGCCAGGGCCCCTCTTCTCTGGTCCCAGTGTGGCCTGGCTCCCCCCAAAAACCAGCTGTCCCCCAGGGTGCTGCTGTGCAGCAGCCCTTCCTCTGCCACCCCTGTGGGTATCTGCACATCTCAGGAGCTCTGCCTGCCACGAGCAGCCCAGTGCCACTCGTGTTGCAGAGGAACAGCCACACGGTGACTGATCCCTGCCATGCTGGGGAATGCCAGCCCCATCCGCTGCCTCCTTCCTCCAGGATGGGCCACCCTGTCCCCAAACTCAGGGTGGCACCGTGTGGGTGTGCCCTGCCTGCTGCTGCGGGCCCTGCCTGAGCGCTTGTCCCCTTGCAGGATGGAGTGAAGATGGAGGAGATCGTGGAGGGATGCACAGGAGCTCTGCATATCTTGGCCCGGGACCCCATGAACCGGATGGAGATCTTCCGGCTCAACACGATCCCGCTCTTTGTGCAGGTCAGGGGCTGGGGACAGGGAGGGCCGGGCTCCCGCCAGCCAGGGCTGTGCTGTGCCATGCCACCTCCTGCCTGGCAGCCCTGCGATGGGTTGGGGCCAGGCTGGCCATGGGGCTTGGCTGGCAGCGCCCGCGCGCGTCAGGCTGCATCAAGAATGCAGCAGCAGCCGCGCCGGCTGCTTCATGTTGCTGCTAATCTCTCCTGACAGCTCCTGTACTCGCCGGTGGAGAACATCCAGCGCGTGGCGGCTGGTGTGCTGTGCGAGCTGGCCCAGGACAAGGAGGCAGCAGATGCCATCGATGCTGAGGGGGCCTCAGCTCCGCTCATGGAGCTGCTGCACTCCAGGAACGAGGGGACGGGTGAGCGCAGCCGTGCTGTCGCACGCCGGGGGCCCAGAGCGGGCGCTGGGCCGTCGGCAGCGAGGAGCGAGGCTCCCCGCGCTGCCGCCTGGCGCGCGGGGCTAAGGCTGCCTCCCTTCCCCCTGCAGCCACCTACGCAGCCGCCGTGCTCTTCCGAATCTCCGAGGACAAGAACCCCGACTACAGGAAGCGTGTGTCTGTGGAGCTCACCAACTCCCTCTTCAAGCACGACCCTGCAGCCTGGGAGGCGGTGAGCATCCCCCGCGGCACGGCCCTCCTGGGACAGCTCTGCCTCTAAAAGCTGCTCCCGCCACCTCCTCCTCCTGCTAGAGCTCCGGCCGGAGCAAACTGCCGGAGGTGGGAGGTGGCTGCAGCCTCGGCTCCGGCAGCCCTGGGTCGCGGTACCTGCTACCTGCACTCCTGCAGCCGCGGGACGGGGACGGGCATCGCGTACTCGCTGGGCGTCGTGCACGCGTGTCCCCCCCTTAAACTGTCGTCGTCTTTCGCAGGCTCAGAGCATGATCCCCATCAACGAGCCCTACTCGGACGGTGAGTACAGCGCGAGCTCTTCCAGCAGGATCCCCCCCCCGCTCCCCGTTCAGGCTCTGCGCTGGCAGGGCAAATGCGTCTTCTCACCAAAGGCGAGCTGATTTTAAATGCTCTTGACAAGTTGTCTTGGGCAGCTGCCAGTGACGTGCCAGCCAGGCCTGCCTTGGGATGCTCAGCCTGTCACTTGTGCGGGGCTGCCCCAGGCCGCGGCTCCTGTGCAGTCTTCCACGTCCTGGTGGACAGGGCCAGCCGGGGCGGGCAGTGGGCACCGGGGCTAAAAATGACCCGCGGGCACGAGGTGACCTGCCACGTGCCTTCCTATCTGAGCACCCTCAAGGCTTTCACCCGCTCCAGGGGGGCTGCACCCTGCAGCCGCTGCTCTTTGTGCCTGCGCTGGCCCGGAGGTGCGGGGCAGGCGGACGGCGAACGGCCGTCATGTCCCTTGCAGCGCCGCGGGGGGACCTGGGGGGCGGCTGAGTCCTGGCAGAGCCTCTCAGCGGCGTGGGCTGAGGTTGCTCCATGCCCCTTCTCCTCCGGCAGAGCTGGACCCCGGCTACCGCCCCATGTACTCGGGTGACATCCCCCTGGACCCCATCGACATGCACATGGACATGGACGGCGACTACCCCATGGACGCCTACAGCGACGGCGTCCGGGCGCCCTTCGCGGACCACATGCTCGCCTAACCTGCCCTCAGGCCCTGCAGCAGGTAGAGGCGGCGCCTGCGTCCGTCCGGGGGCCGGGTGCTTCTCGCCGCCGCCTGCTCTCGCTGGCGAGCCCGGCAGCCGGGGGACGGCGCGCGGTGCCGGCGGCTCGGCACCTCCAAGACCCCTCGTCGTGTAACACAGCTCTCCCCTGCTGCGCTGCAGGTATTTTCCCTTTACAGAAGAGAGTGGCCCCAGAGCTGAGCATTCGCAAGAAGGGCTTGGAAGACAGAAGTGCCTGAGACGACAGACTTTTCCATTCCCACAAGAGGTTTTATTTTTCGATTTTTTAAATTTTTTTTTCCTTCGCTGTGGGTCTGTGGAGAAGGTCCTTCCTCCTGGGACTGCTTCAAGCACCTACTGCTGCATCCAGCATCCAAGATACTGTTTCTGAAGCTTTAAAACCCATGAATCCTGCATCATTATCGACCTTTCGTGGGCAAAATAGTCTTTTCTATAAATATATATTTCTTTTTTATTTTTAATATGGTGCCAACGGCTTTTGCTGTCTCTAAGTTTGTGCTTTCTAACTTCCCCAATATATCTTCTGTGTGTTAGTGTTCTAGAAAAGGAATCTAACATGGGGAAAAAGCCTTTGTTTTCTGTGAACTTAAACTTAATCAGATCAATCGAGAGTTTGCTGAAAACAAATGGTGCTATATCCCAGGACCTTCATTTTAGCCATCGGGATGTCTGCAGTTTAATTCTTTCCGATCAGCTGTTGGGGAGCTGACTTAGCGTAACTACCTGTCCTAACCGTAACGATAGAGGAGTGACTCCAGCATTAGGAACTGTGTCCTTGTACTGATCTTTGTTGCACATTTTAAGCTGTTTCCCTTCTTTTTGGTGAGTGGTGTGTTTCCGTCCCCTCTTCCCTTATCTAATGCAATTTTAAAAGAGGCTGTAGATCTGATGGTGGTTCAGTGCTTCAACTGGAAAGGGATGGACACTTACCCGAGCGTGGTTCAGGAATGGAAGATTTTATTATTTCTGTAAGTTGTTTTTGTATAGACCAAAGCAAAGAATAAAATAACCCCCCAGCCCTGTGTTGCAGTGAGCCTGTTCTTCCAGGGGCTCGGGCGAGGTCGCCGAAGCCCCTTCGGGAGCGGGGTTCGGCGGAGGCTGCGGACGGGTGCGAGCATCCCCGGCGACGATGGGCATCGTGCCCTCGACCTCAGCAGAGGAAGACTCGACGCTTGGGCGAAACGACCTCCGCAGGTCCTGGGGGCCCGTGGCGGCCGGTCGGGTCCCGCGGGACAAGGCCGTGCCAGCGTGGGCTGCGGCGAGCCGATGCCGGCCGTCTGCAGCCCTGGTGCAAGACAGTAGCTACGGCCAAGTCAGGGCATGCACCGAGTGGGCTTTTTGCCCTTCCCTTGCCCCGTCCCGTTGTGCTCGGTCGTTAGCACACTGACTCCATCCAGGCTTCTCCTCTGCTCTGTCAGGAGGTAAAAGCTCCCAGTAGTTAAGATGTTTGTTCATTAAGCAGTATCACTGGCATCTCTGCTGCTGTGCTGAGCTCATTTTAATGAGCTCTAGGGGATAAACACGCCTGTTGCAAAGCGAGCCTCGCTGATTGATAGAGCAAAAGCTGGATGGAGCTGCAAGAGGCTAAGTTAAAAAAAGTGATTTACTCCAGTCAGACCTAGTTGCCATCTTCGGAAGCCCTGCTGTAATAGCAGGAACAGATGGCAAAAGGAAATATTCTCAACTCAAATGCTAGCTCTGACAGCTGCTCCCTTTGAGAGCAGCGTGGAAGCGGAGCACGGTGCCAGCCTGGGCTCATGCTGGGAGATGGAAACTGTCTGTTTGCAAAGTTACCTGCAAACTTCGGGGCCGCCCATCTGCTCGGCGGCGGCGGCCTCCTTTCTCGCCCTCGGCAGCTCCGCAGGCACTTCCCGGGGCCTCAGCCCCGGAAAGACACAAGGGGCTGGGGGCAGCAATCGCCGGCAGCCTGCCGCCCCGGGCTGTCCCACAGCGCCCTTTGGGGCAGGAGGGCCCTGGAGTGAGCCGGGAGGTGGAAAACGAGCCGTCTCAGCGAGGCTGAGTGCGGATGCAAGGGTGTGTTTTCCACCTGGGAGGGGCACGTGCTGGGGGAGGGTGCAAGGGCGACGGGAGGCGGCCCTGTCCCGGGCTCGGCCCCGCTCCCGCGGGGTTCACCGGGGGCTGCGTCCGCTCCTCGGACACGTCCCCGCCGCGGTGGGGAGTGGGTCACCGCGCGACGTCCGCTCTGCACCCGGGGTGCTGCAGCGGCTGCAGCTGCTCACCGAGGTACCTGCAAACGGGGCGACGGCGGGCGAGAGCCCGGTCCCGGCCCCCCAGCTCCGAGCACTGCACCACGGCAAAGCTTCTTCCGCACCGCCGCTGCCAAGGCGCTAACCAGCCCGGCACGGCGGCTGCCAGCGCTCGGCGACGGGGGACGTGATCCAAGGGAGCCGGGAACAAAGCTGCGGCCCTTCCCGCTCGCTGTCGGCTTCAAACCCCAGCTCCGTCCCTGCACTTTTGCACAACTCCACGGGGGCGGAGGATGGCGAGTGCCCGGCCGCAGGAGCCTGCGCCGGGCCTGGAGACAGCCAGGGCGAAGGCAGAAGGAGCCGGCGTGGGAAGGGGGCCGGCCCCGGGGGGCGCGGGAGATCCGACGTCCTGCGGCTGAGCTCAGCTGGGCGGCGGAGCCCCGGTGCCGTGCGACAGGGATGCAGCCCGGCTTCCTTGCCAGGACCGGGGACGAGCAAAACAACAGCTGGCTTCCGGGAGCGGCGCAGCGCCGGCCGTGGGAGCCCCGCGCAGCCCCCCGCCGCGCGGCGCGTCCGGCCGGGCGGGGCGCGCTGGGCAACGGCGGCTCCGGGGAAGCGGCAGCCCCCCTTGCTTTGGCCTGCAGCGCCCCTGCTCCCCGCCTGCCCCGGGGGCCCCGCAGGGACGCGCTGAGCCGCGGGGTCTCGGCTGGCCCCGAGCGCGCTGCCGGGCGAGGGGCGGCCGCTGCACGGCCTCGGGTCTGCACCGCGCCCCCGGCCCTGCGCCCGACGCCCTTTTCTTCATCTCGCCCAGGATCTCCAGCCTTTTGATGCCACCTGGTGGCAGCTCGTCCTGGCCGGGGCTGGACACGGGTCTGCAGCCCGGCGCCCGTCCGCTCGCGCCCTCCCGCAGCCGGGAGCCCTTGGGTGCCCGTGGCGGGAGGCTGCGCTGCACCACGCCTGGAGCATCGCTCCGGACTCTCCGCACCGAGCCTCGCGGATGCTCCCGCTGCTCCTGATCGCGGGTCAGACCCTTCCCCGAGCAGGTACAAGTGGCCCTCGGAGCCCCCTACCCGGCTGCAGGCCTGCACAGGGACCCCAGGATTTTAGGCTGAGCTGGGCTGGGTGGCTGAGGCTGCCACTGCCCAGCCCCGGGTCTCCGACCAGCCCACCCGGCCCAGCCCCTGGGCATCTCCTGGGGCAAGCACGGCCCGGAGGGCTCCAGGCGAAGCCCCCACCGAAGCCCTCCGTCCTTCCAGCTGTGCGTTCCCAGCTCGTGTTTCAAAGCAAATGAAAGGACAGTGCAAAGTGGGACTGGGGAAGTCGTTTGGGCTGCAGAGAACAGCCCAGGGCCTGCCCCTGACTGCAGCCTCCTCCCTTCCTGCACCCTGCCGCCACACAGCCGCGGAGGCTGGAGCTGCCGACCCCGGTCTGAGCAGCTCTGCAGCACGCGGCCCTGAGAGCAGAGCAGTGCTCGTGTGCGAGGAGCTGCTCCTGGCTTTTCCGCAGATGCTCACAAGCCCTGGAGCTGCCACGAGCACGTCTGCCCCGCGCAGCCGAGCTGCGTGCGGCCACAGGACCCAGCACGTCGGGGGCCGCGGCAGCGATGCGCCCCTTGGCGTTTCCTGGGCCCTCATCCCGCAGGAGCAGGACTGCAAGCCCGGGAGCTGTGGCCGGATCCCAGCGGAGGGGACGGTCACTGTTCCTCGCACGCTTTCTCCGCCGGGCGCCTGGGCCGGGTGGCTGCGAGCTGCTGCAGCATCCGATGCCGCCGGCGGGGGCCGGCGGGGCCCCCGCGCCGGGGCAGCCCCGGGCGGCGGCCGCGGGGGGAGCGGGCCGGGCCGGGCCGGGCCGGGCCGCCGGCGGGACTACACGTCCCGGCATGCCCGGCCGCGCTCGCACCTGCCCGGGGAGCGGCTTTTGTTATCGGCGGGGCCGCGGGAGCGATGGGCGAGGGCCCCGCGCCGCCTCCCAGCCGCCGGCAGCAGCGCCCGGCGCCGAGTGCGCCGACCCGCGCCCCGGCCCTCCCCGTCTCGCCGGGCCCCCCCGAGCCCCCCGGGCGCCCCCCGAGTGCCCGGGCGGCCGCGCCGCGGGCCGGGCACTGCCGGTCCCAGGCTGCGACGGGCCCGAGCGCCTCCCACCCCGGAGCCCCAAGAGGTATTTGCCTTTTCTTTACCCTTTTCTTATAAATCCAGCTCCTTCTCCTCCCCCTGATCCCCCCGTCCGCAGCCCCAAACTCGTGCTCTCATTAGCTCGGACGGACTTAATAAGTTTTCACGCTTCACTAAGAAAATTGCGGCGGTGGCAGCGGCTCGGCGGAGGGGGGGGGGCTCGGCGGAAGGGGGAGCTCGGCGGAGGAGGGGGCTCGGCGGAGGGGGGCTCGGCGGCGGAGAAGAGGCTCTGGGAGGGGCTGGTTGCGGGCACCCATCTCCCGGCTGGGGAGGGGGCTCTGGTGCACGTGCAGGGCCCGGGCCCGGGCCCGGGTCCAGCTGGTGTTTTACGATCCCTGATGTATGAACCAGGAAGTCTGTGGCCGGGAGCAGGAGGGAGGGATTTTCCCGCTGCATGGGAAGAGGCTGAGGCTGCCAAGAACAGGGCTTGCTCTGTTCGCGGAACAAAACCTGCAATGTGGCTGCACCGCGGTGACATCTGAGGCCACAGTTAAAGCATCAGGTGTCCGAGCAGAAGCCCAGTCAGGGATGGGGAGCCCGTTTCAAAGGGACAGCAAGGCCCAGTTCCTGCGAGCAGCACATGGAGTTAAACTGCAACAAAAGCATCCTCGGATGCTTTGGTGAAGTGCTGGCTCCTGGGCTCGGGCAGGGTCCCTGGGCTGGGCCCAAACCAGGTCCAGGTGAGACAGGGCTGGAGGGGGGAGCACTTGGCACCCAATGGGTGTCCAGGACCCCCCTGTTAGCGCTCGTGCTCGGTCCATGGCATTTGCCACCGCCGGTCATGCCAACCCCCATCCCTGTGGCCCGGCGTGGCTCCCGCTGCTTCGCTCCGAGGATGTGTTCCCCAGCCGCAGCACCACGGCCTGCCAGGACCTGCCTCTCGCCAGCCACGGGCACGGCCGCGGCATGGGAGGCAGTCCCGGCTCGGGAGCAGGCCGAGGCTGGCGGATCCTCTCCCTCCACCATTCCTGCCTCCGTCCCCACGGGGAAGGTCCTCCGGCCCTGCTCCCCCTCTGCCGTCCCCTCCTGCCACCAGGCACTCACCGCTCCAACGCTGTTTGCTCTGAGACGGGCTCCCCCCTCGGCCTCCAACTCCTGCCACAGCAGCTGAGGGGAAAAAATAGCCCAGAGCAGGCACAGCCGCCCCGTGCTGCCCCTCAGCTGCTGCCGAGCATCGACATCCAGTGCTCGCCTTCGCCCCGCGCTTCCCGCAAGGCCTCCTGGCCAGCTGTGGGCTTGGGGTTGGGGCCCGGCCCCGCGGCCAGGCTGCGCCCGGGGCATGGGAGCTTCCCGGACAGCCCGGGCACGCGGGACTGGGAGGACACAGCCACTGTCCTCCTCCCGGGGGTCAACCCAGCCACCCAGGTGCCCCTTGCTGTGGGGTTTGCGCTGGCTGAGCAGGGAGTCGCGGCTGGCGTCTCCGATCCCAGCTCGCAGCTGCTTTTCCCCTCGCCATCCCCTGGCGCGGGGCTCCAGCCCGGCCGCTCTCTGCGGGTATCCCAGGGAGCGGGTCTCTGCTCGGCCCGGAGGCAGGTTTGCTCCTGGCCGAGGCGCTGGAGCAGGAGCCGTGTGGCTGTGTTTGGAGCAGGCAGCCCCTCGGAGGAGGGCAAAGAGCCGGGCGCGCAGGGCTGTGCGTGCTGGCTGCGAGCGGGCCGTGCTGGCGCCTGCCTGCTCTCCGGGCCCAGGCATCTGGCCGTTTGCACGGCCTGGGCCGGCAGCTCCCCCCGGGCTGGCGGTTCCCCCTGGGCTGGCAGTCTGCCCCGGCTCACGCCTTGCTTCCCGGGCGGCAGCTCCGTAAGCCCATCTAGGGGAGGCTGCTGCGGGCAGGCGCTGGCGGCTGGGGCCGGCGGGGCCCGGGTGCGCCGGGAGCTGCTCTCGCCTGCCTGAACAGGGTGCCCTGCGCGGGCAGAGCTAATGCAAATGCGGGAGCCGGGCCAAGCGGAGACGCAGGGTGCTGGCAGCCCCGCTGCGTGCTGACTCACGCACCGCCGAGCGCCCGGCGGGGATCCCAGAGCCTCGGCACGGTCGGTCCATTTCCTTCTTCTCCGGGCGAAAGCGGGGAGGGGGAGCACCGTCGGGGCTGAGAGGACCCTTCCCGAGAGCCTCGGAGCGGGAGGTTGTTGGGAGGCTCTCGCTGGCCCAGCCTGCGGGGTTGGGGTTGGGGCTGGGGCTGCCTTTCTTGGGGCAGCGGGGTGCAGGATTGGACCGCGCTGGCCCGGCGCCATGGGGCAGAGGGCTGCGTGCGCGCGTCAGGGCGTCTCCGCTGCCCCATCCCGCGGCCACGGGGTGAGAGGGGAGCCGGAGGCGGCGCGGGTGCGGCGGACGTGCCGGCAGCTGGGCAGGAGCACGTGCTGGGAGGGAGGCGGCACCGTCCCCGCGCGAACCGGCTGTGGGGCCGAGGTGCTGCGGCGTGCCGGCAGCGGCAGCACGGAGCACGGGAAAGCAGCCCCGCGGCCCGCCGAGAACCAGCATCCCGCAGAGGGGGCAGCTGGACTTTGCTCCCCGAGGTGGGGCGAGCGCGGCCGAGCAGCTGCGTGCTGCCCCCGGGGCACGAGGGACACGGGGATGCTGGGGAGCAGCGTCCTGCCGGGCCCTTCGGAGCAGCTGCTGCTCCGGGCAGCAGCGCGCGCTCGCTGCGGCGCTGGCCCCGCTGTGGCTGTCGCCCCGCGGCCGCAGCAGCACGGAGCAGGTTCGCTGCCCTGAAAAAGCGCTGCTGCCCCGGCGTAGGTACCAACCTGGGGCCAGCAGGCGAGGGGACGGGCCTGCCCTCGCCGTCGCGGCCTGCAGCGAACGGCTCCGACGCCGGCCGGAGCGTGGGTGCTGCAGCCGCAGGCGCCCCGGGCCGCCGGGGTCGCCGGGGCCGGGCCGGGGGCAGGATCCCGCAGCCCTGCGCCTCGTCCTCACGGCTGCTTCTCCGCAGGCACCGGCTGCCGCGCTGGGGAGCTGCTTCCCCCCGATGGCCGCGGCCTCCCCCACGTAACGGCAGCCAAGCTGGACGCCGCCGCCCCGTCGGAGCGTCCCCGGCCCGGCCCGGCGCTGCCCGGCGGCCCCGCGGGCAGCGGCCGCGACGCCGCCACCGTCACCGGTGCGTAGAGAGGGGCCGGGCCGGGGCGGGCCGGGCCGGGGCGGGCCGGGCCGGGCTGGGGCGGGCCGGGGGCTGTCGGGGGCCGCGGCATCCCCGGCGCCGCTGGCCAGGAGGTGGCAGCAGGAGCCTTCCCACGGGGAGGGGGGCTGCGGGGAGATGGGGCTGGGGTGGCCCTGCATACGGGACCCTCAGGCACCGAGTGGCCGTGGGGGGCTGGCTTTGGGGGCTGGCCCGTCTGCAGCAGCCCCAAACCCAACGATGACTAAAGGGCTTCAGGGATGCAGGCGGGGCTCCATGGCTAGGATGCCCTGCAGCCCCGCTGCTGCCCCTCTCCCATGCCCCGTGGCTTGCCCAGCATCGTCCTGGCTGACATGGTGCCGCTCGCTCCCCCAGATCTGCGCGGCGGTGGCAATGTCCCCGAGGTGGAGATCATCAGCCTGCTGGGCGAGCGGCTGCCCCGCTACACGCTGCGGGTGGACACGGTGTTCGGCTACGACCACGACGACTGGCTGCGCGTGCCCCTGGTGCCGCCGGAGGCCCCCGCCGCCCTCACCCCCCGGCAGACAGAGGAGACCCTGCAGTACTTCCGTGAGTGCCCGGCACCGCGGGGCGGGGGCGGAGCGCTGTAGCGGGCACACCGCGTTTTCTGGGGCGCAGGAGCTAATCGGAGCTAACGGGATTGACGGAGTGGATATCCTTGGCCAGAACATCCTGGGCTAATTCCGGGACCCGCTTCTGCAGAGCTGAGCCGGACGCTCGGAGAGAACCTCCGACCTCTCTGGGAACCCCAGCGTCCCACCGAGTGCTGTGCCGTAGCTCTCCGGGTGGGAACAGGGAGCACCGGGCCGAGGGTGTGGTTGAGTGGTCCCAAGTGCATCCAGTTTCTCTGGGCCACCAAAAAGGACAAAACCAGGTCGATAGCCAGGAACAGCTAAGGAGATGCCGGGGCATGGGGGAGATGGTCCGGGATCCTGGGATTTGGGCACCCGGCACTATCAGCAGCCTCGTGGCTGCGTGAACCAGGCAGCATGCACCGGTGGCACGTGCGGCGGCCAGGGAGGGCCGGCTCCCACCCCGGGCGCCCGGCAGTGCGTCAGGGCCCGTTCCCGGCTCGGGGCCAGTGGGTTGGCAGGGGGCACAGATGGGATTAGCTGTGATTTCTTTTTTCCCTGCCTCTGGCCTACATGTGATGGGAGGGGGGAGGATTAGCAAGAGAGGGGCTGTGCTGGGGGAGGGCAGGGGGTGGAAGTGGGGCAGCGGGAGACAGATGGGGCTGACGGCTGGGTCCCGCTGCCCGCCCGTCTCCCTTCCCCTCGGCCAGCCCCCACCACGCCAGGGCTGAGGATGCACCAGGCAGCATGTTCCTGGCAGAGGGGCTGCCCCAGCCCCGGCTGCCCGCTGGGAGAGCAAAGGGGCCAGCGGCTGTGGGGCAGTAGTGGCCAGACCCCATGCTGTGGCCAGTGCCGGGCCACCCCTGGGGCGCAGTGGCCCTGTGGGGTGCCCCGTCCAGCTGCTCCGTGCACTGACGGTGGGAGCTCACTCTGCCCCGGCACCGCAGCCCTGCAGGGCACATTTCTCCCTGCCCTGGCACCTGGGTGCCACTTGCGTGTGCTGCTGGGGAGGGGGCCGGACTCCCTCATCCCTTTACCCAAACCTTTAAGCTGCCATCAGAAATAGCCCCCTGTAAGCTGCTTGCTCAGAGGCACCGGGGACCTGCACAGAGGAGCAAATCCCCTGTAGGGGATTAGGAAGAAGCAGCTCCTGCCTTTCCAGGAAGAGCCTCGCACTTATGTCCTTGGGCCAGGGGGCCTGGGCCAGGGGGTGCCCAGACGAGCTCGGGGAGTCCCCGGGCCCATAGCCTGGGATAGGTCAGGGGACAAGGCTTCCGTGGGGAAGGACCCTGGAGCTGGGTGCAGCCACCTCCCCGTGAGCCCCAGGCGTCCTGGAGCACCATGCTCCTCAGGAGCTGGTGCAGGGCCCCGCGCCTTGAGCTCTTGAAATCCCGCTGGAGAAACATCAGTGCAGGGAGGAGGGAGAGGGCCGAGGCTCAGGACGTGTGGGCCTGATCCCCAGCTCCAGGAGGGGTCTGGTTACAGCTGGACATGGTGTGGGGTCGGGATCCTGGTCCAGCGGGTAGGAGTCCGGCGAGCAAATAAAAGCATCGTGCGTTGCTGAGGAGCAGCTCCCGTTGCAGCCTCATTGATTCTTGGACTAGTTCAATAGTCACTCGCAATTGCCCGGGGGGCAGGCAGCGGGGGCGGGCAGCGTGTATTTGTCTGCATTACTGGCGTTGCACTAGAGAACTGGCCCGCTCGGTGCTCTGTGGGCTCCAGCGCGCCGCCCCCTCTCCTGCTGCCCTCCCGCCCGCGGCGCCTGTGCTACGTGCTAGCCAGCTCCTGTATAATTGAAGGCCAGCATTATTTATTTAGCTCTCTCTGCTTCTGCTACCCCTGCACAAGTGCACATGCAGGGACGGTGGGTGCCGGCTGAGAGGTGCAGGGCAGCCCGGACAGGGTGCGGGGGGACGTGCTTTGGGTCAGCTCCCGGCCTCCGGCTCCAGCCCCTCTCCTCCGTGGAGCTGTCCCCACGCTGCCGCGAGCGGCTCTTCGCGACCGAGCGGGGCAGGAGGCCGTGAGCTGCGCGGGCGGCGCTGGCAGAGGGAGACCCTGGACGGGGCATGGTTGCGGGGTGAGGAGCGAGGCTGGCCGGGCCAAGGGTGGGGGGGCGGGGGGGCTGTGCCAAAGGCCGTGCTGTGGCTATCACAGCGAGCCCAGCCCTGCACCCGACCTGGGTTTGGTGAGAGGGACCCCAAATCCCCCCTTGCCCCTAGCAGGGGGCAGAAGCTGCCATCTGGGGCAGCCCCCAAAGTTGCTGCAATCCCTCAGCGTCGTCCTCCCCAACAGGCCGGGCACCATTCGGGGGTGGGGGGGCAGCGTGCCCAGAGGCCCCCCCCCCCCCCCCATGTGGGTGGCCCGGGAGGTGGGACGCAGAGCCCAGCCGTACCGGCACCCTGGGGCCAAGCATCCTCACGGGGAGCGTGTCCTCGGGGTGCCCCGATGGGGCCCCCGGTCCCGGGGTGCCCTGACGGGGAGCTTGTCCCCAAGGAGCCCCGACGGGGATCGCGGTCCCGGGGAGCCTGCGCGTCCCCGGGGGGCGGGAGCCCGGCGCGAGCCGCGCTGCGGGGGCAGCGGGGCGGCTCCGCGGTCCGGCCCGCCCCCGGCCGCGGCCGCGCTGGGCCGCGCCGGGCAGGTGCGCGCAGGCGGGGGCGACCCTATAAAGAGGGGCGGGCGCGCAGCGCGGCTCGGCTCGGCTCGCTGCGGCTCTGCCCGGCCCCGCGCCATGGAGATCTGGAGCAGCCCCGCTGCCTACGACGAGCTGAACGGGAACGCGGAGCCTGGCGGCGGCGCCGACCCCATCGCCCGCGAGCTGGAGGAAGGTGAGCCCGGCCCGGCCCGGCCCGGCTCGGTTCGGCTTGGCCCGGGCATTGCCGCTGCCCTGCCCAGCCCGGCTCGGCCAGCGGCCGCTGGCGGGGTTGTCGGGCTGCGTGGTGGTGCCTGGTGAACCCGGGGAGTCCTGGGGGGCAGGAGGGCCCCGGCCCGGGCGCTCTGGAGGTCTTGGGGCTGGTGAGAGCCCCCTTTCTGCCCCCGAAGCGGGTCCCTGTGGCTCGGGGGCGCTGGCCAGGGCCACGTTCCCCCGGCTGGGTCTGGGGACCTGGCCGAAACCCCGCTGGGTCTTGCAGCTGCCCACTCACCCCCTGAGTGGGGTCACCCTTACTGGGGCTGCGTGTCCCCCCAAGTGTGGGGGCCGCCGTGCTGTGGGGCGTGGGTCCCCCGCCACGCTGTGCCACCCCCATCCTGCTGCTTGGGGCGCCTGCACGTACGTGCTTGCCAGCGCTGCGGCCCCCAGCGTCTCGCAGGGGCCTGCCACTCACTCACGCCTTAACGATGCTCATGCTCTAATTATTTCCAATTATGGCTCGGCAGCCTGGCGAGGCGCAGTTGGGACCCCTGCGGGGAGCGAGCCCCTGTTGGGGAGGGGAGCAACGCCTGGGCTGGCCCTGCGGACGTGCCCAGGGGCCGGCGGGGTGGCAGGATGGTGCGTCCGGAGGGGGAGCGGGGGAGCATTGCCAGAGCAGCCCCCGGCGGGGGTGAGGCGGTGGGATTTGTGCAGCCGAGCCGCTCCTGCTACCCCACTTCATGTGTTGGGGGCGACCGCAGTGGTGGGGGTCAGCGCAGCAGCAGGGGAGCCCCAAGCAGAGCCAGCACCCCTGCTGCAAGGAGGGGCCGAGGCATGTGCCATAGGGGTGGCATGCGATCTGGGGCAAAGCGGGGAGCAAGCGTCGGGGGCCCACAGGGCCCTGGGCCTTATGCTCGGTGCTGGCCACCTCCTGCCGCGCGGCTGCAGCGTTGCCATCTGGGTCTGCGCTCTGGCAGCCTTTGCAAGCACAGTTAGCAGGATCGGTGCTGGGGGCCAGGCGTCCCTGTCCCCACGCTGCCTCTGCACGCCAGAGACCCAGATACCAGCGGGAGGGCTGTAGCTGGGGAAGAGCCCGCAGTGCCGGTGTGCAGGCAGCTGCCTTCGCCTCTGCTGCGCTGCAGCCGGGGGGGAGCGTGGGGCTGCAGCAGCCCGGGCGAGGGGAAGCGTCTCGGGGCTGGGCTCGGCCCTTCCACTGCCAGGCAGGGGATATGGAGATCCAGCCTTGCGTGGAGCCGGCGGGGAGCTCTCGGATAACCCGTGCGTGCTCCTTCCCTTTGCTCCTGGCTGCCAGAACAGGGCACGATTCGTATGCTGGGAGCCAGGCTGAGGACTTCTAACGCTCACTGCACTTGTGAGCTGGGCTGGACTGGATCCCTGTGCTTCAGCTCTGCCTCGGCCGGCGTCTGCAGAGAAACTAGGGCAGCGCTGGCTAGGGGAGATTTGGGGGAGGGAGGCTGGAGACAGATTGGAGGTGACAGTGCCTCGCAGCCCAGCTCCGCACAGTGCCACCGATTCCTATTTATGCCAGAGTTTCCCGCCTGGCTTTTTGCTGGAGATGTCGCCTCTGATCCCGTCTGTGCAACCTGCATTTTTCCATTCCCTCCTTCTCATCTGTGTGATGTTCTGTGGCTGGGCTGGCATCCGTCCGCAGGTGATGGTTTCGGAGAGGGGAGCTCGGCTTGCTTCCCCGTGCGCTGAGGCATGGGCAAGGCAGGAGCACGGCCCGTTTGCTGTCCCGCTATTACTGCCCACCTCTGGCCGTGCTCCCGGTCTCTGCTCTGTTGCTCCAAGGCTGCTGGTGCCGTGCAAGTTAAGGGTCCTTCTCCGTGACCAGCACGGAGGATCTGTGCAGCCTGCAGTGGCCATTTCTGGTGTCCTCCCCCAGGCCCAGACGGGACTGCGAGCGCAGAGGGGGAAACGGCGGCACCGGGCAGGCGTACCCGCAGCTCGCTGCGTCTGTCCTCTGCCGCTAGCCCAGCACAGGGCTGCCGCGGCGGAAGGGGAAGGCTAATCCGTCACCCTTGCTCCTGCAGTCCTGTGTGCTGAGCGGGTTGGCAGGATCACCAAGACCTACCACGACATCGATGCTGTCACCAACCTGCTGGAAGAGGTAGCGCTGGGTGTCTGCTCTGAGCACGAGCTCAGAGTGGGACTGTGGGGATGCGCTGGTGGGCATGGGGCACCGGGGCTGAGCAGGGGGAGGCCCTGGGCTGATGCAGTCCTGTCCCCCGCAGAAAGAGCGGGACCTGGAGCTGGCGGCACGCATCGGGCAGTCCCTGCTGAAGCAGAACCGGAGCCTGACGGAGCGCAACGAGCTGCTGGAGGAGCAGCTGGAGCTGGCCAAGGAGGAGGTAACGGGGTCCCGGTGCGGGGCGGCCATGCGCCCCGTCCGCCGGGCCCTGACACCCCGTCCTGGTGCAGATCGCGCAGCTGCGCCACGAGGTCTCCATGCGGGACGACCTGCTGCACTTCTACGCGACAACGGAGGAGAGCGAGCCCGGCTCCGCCGCCTCCACGCCGTGAGTGCGGCGGGGTCCCCCCGGGGCTGGCGGGCGTGCCGGGCTGGCGGCCCCTTCCCGCTCGCGGGGCCGCCCCGTCCTGCCGCGGCGGCGGTGCTCAGTGCCCTCCCCGCACCCCCAGGCTGCCCCGGCGTGAGTCCTCGCCGTCCCTGCAGCAGTACTTCCAGTACGACGTCCTGCAGCAGAAGCTCAAGGGCCTGGAGGAGGAGAACCAGAAGCTTCGCCTGGAGGTGAGGGGGGACACGGGGCATGCGGTGGACTGTGCCACAGCCCCACTGTCCTCTCCATGCTGTCCCCACCCCACTTGCTGCTGGGAGCCAGTGCAGAGGGGACCTGGGTGCCAGCTGGGGAGCCCTGAAGGGATTTGGCCGGCAATGGCCTCGGGGAGGCTGGTGCCAGCTGCTGGCTGCGCTCAGCCCCTGTCCCTCCGCCCAGGCCACCAGCATTGCCACCGAGACCTGTCGGTACGAGGACCAGGAGCAGCAGCTGATGATCGACTGCGTGGAGCAGTTCTGTACGTGGGCATCTCCCGCCCGGGGCGGCCCGTGGGAGCGCGTGGGGCAGGCGTGGGCCGGGCGGTGACGGCCCCCGTGCCCTCCCCAGCCGAAGCCAGCCGGCAGGTCACCTACCTCTCCGAGGAGCTGGCCCGCAAGACGGAGGACACGGCCCGGCAGCAGGAGGAGATCAGCCAGCTCCTGGCGCAGGTGGTGGACCTGCAGCAGAAGTGCCGCTCGGTGAGCACCCGCTCCCCGCGTGCCCAGCGGCCCCGGCCCTGTGCTGGGGGGCCGTGGGGCACGGCGCCCTGACCCGTTCCCGCCCGCAGTACGGCTCCGAGGTGGAGGAGCTCCAGCAGCACCTGGCCGCGGCCAGGGAGGCGCATCAGCAGCTGCGCACGGAGGTGAGCCGGGGCCGGGGGCAGCGCGGGGGGCTCGCCCCGCGGCGAGCGCCGGCCCGGCCGCTGCCCTGAGCCCGGCCCGCACCCCGCAGCTGCGGGACCTGCAGGAGAAGTACGCGGAGTGCGGCGGGATGCTGCAGGAGGCCCGGGAGGAGGTGAAGAGCCTGCGCAGCCGCAGCCTGCCCAACAGCACCGTCGGCCGCTACGGCGCGCCCAGCCTCCTGCCCCTGGTGAGCGCCGGGCCCGGGGCGGTGGGGGGCTGCACCGCACCGGCGCCACTGCCGCCCCCAACCCCCATCCACCCCGCGTTCCCAGGACTCGCTGGCTGCTGAGATCAAAGGGACGATGAGGAAGGGAGCGGATGGCTGCTCCTCGGACTACAAGTGAGTGCTGGCGCTGGCAGTCCCCGGGGAGGGGAGGGCCGGGCCGGGCCGGAGGCGCCGGCTCCATCCCCGCATCCCTCCCGCAGGAGCTGCCTGCGGGTCTTCGAGACGGTGAAAGCCGTGAACCAGGCGGCCCGAGCGAGGTCGTGCTCCGAGTCGCCCCGGCACACGCCCGGCTCCAAGCAGCCGTCGGCCGCCCCCTCGGGGGGGGGCAGCACCCCCCGGACCAGCTGCTACGGCTCAGGCAGCGCCAGCCTGGGCCTGGAGCCCTCGGTGAGCGCCCGGTGAGTGCCCGGAGTGGGGGCCGCGGCAGCGCCAGCGGAGCAGCGGCAATAGCGCGGGCATGGGGCGGTGGGGCTGGGTCCCCCACCGCAGCGCCGAGCCCCCTGACGCTGCGCGCTCTGGCAGGGGCGAGGAGGCCGGAGAGGAGCGCGGGGCCGTGCCGCGCCGGCACGACCTGGAGGCAGCGGTGCAGCGGCTGTCGGCGCGCCAGGAGAGCCATGCCTCGGAGCGCTCCTTCTTCGAGACGGAGCGGGAGCACAAGCTGCGGCGGCTCAGGGAGGTGGAGAGCTCCAGCGGCTTCCTCACCCCCAACGAGAGCGTCGTGTCCACCGGCTCGGGCGGCTCCGAGCTCACCGCCGGCTCCGGCTTCTCCCTGGGCTCCCTCTCCTTCCTGCCCGACAAGCTGCAGATCGTGAAGCCCCTGGAAGGTGAGGGGGGGGCCGGACGTGGCCCGCGGGGCCGTGCGGGAGCAGCCGGGGCCGGTGTTCCTGCGGTGCCGGCTGAGCCGCGGCCGTGTTTTCCCCCCCCCCCTCCTCCAGGCTCCGTGACCCTCCACCACTGGCAGCAGCTGGCGCGGCCTGACCTGGGCGGCATCCTCGTGCCCCGGCCCGGGGTGCTCACCAAAGACTTCCGGCAGCTGGACGTCGACCTGGAGGAGGTCTACAACTTGGACGACCTGGAGGAGGATGACGTGGACGCCAGCTCCTTCCAGCTGCTCCCTACCTCAACGCCTGCCAAGGGCAAGCAGCGCCCCGGCGGTGAGCGCGGGGCCGGGGGCAGGCTGGCGCACGGCACTCGGCACCCCCCCGCGCTCCTGCCCCGGCTTTGGCTCTGCCCCTCGTGCTCCCCGTGCTTTCCCTCCTCGCTGTCCCAGCTCCTGGTGTCGGCCTGTCCCCCCGTCTGTCCGTCCCTCGTGTACGTGCTCCGTCTGTCCGACCCTGTGCAGCAGCAGCACGAGGGCATCTCTCCCGCGGCCCCGGCTGGGCCATGCTCCCGCCAGCACCTG
The DNA here is from genome assembly GCF_028389875.1 of Rhea pennata. NCBI lineage: Eukaryota > Metazoa > Chordata > Aves > Rheiformes > Rheidae > Rhea > Rhea pennata. The sequence goes on from NC_084688.1 coordinate 942,979, forward strand.
GCTCCTCGCCCCGGGCGAGCCCTGGTCCAGCCATGGGGAGAGGACGGGATGTTGCCTCTGACCCCCGTGCGGGATTGCAGCTCCCTTCTCCAAGCAAAGGCTGCTCCAAAACGCAGCTGGACCTTGGGACCTTGGGGCTGTGCCCCGTGTCCCCGCTCGCTGCATGCAGATTCCAGCCAGCTGTGGCAGCTCGCTCCTTGCCGGGCTCCGGTGCCGTGTGCCCGGAGCGGTGCTCTCTGCGTCTGTGTGTCGTCCCGCTCCAATAACCCCCTGTCTCCTGTCCCTTCCAGTGTTCCTCTCTGTTAACAACCTCCCCCAGACCCCGTCTACCTTCACCATCACCACCTGCCACATCCTCCACCCCACCACCGAGATCACCACGGTGACACCCAGGTAAGGCGCGTGGTCCCGCCACAGCCTGCCTCCCGGCCCCGCTCCTGCCGGCGCCCCGCTGGAGGAAGTGGCCGGCGCGGGGCCCCCGATGCTCTGACAAGCCCCCGACATAACGTGCACGTCCCCCACCCTCACTGCTGGAGCTGTGCCCATCGCCGTCCCCGGCAGCCGGGGGGGAGCGCAGCCCCCCGGGAGGATGCTCAGGGGCAGGTCGTGGAGCGCTGCCTCCTGCTGCTTTTGGGGCTGCTGCACCTTGGTGGGAAGAAGGACTTGCTCAGCATGGACGGTGACGGACTTGCACTAGCAGGCAGCCCCCAGCTGGGGCAAGAGCAGCTTTCGCTCCAGTTGCTGCAGGGAGGCGCCTTTCCTGGGAGTTGATATGGATTTTGCTTCTTCCTCTTCTCCCGCCCTTAACCAGTGCACTGGAGAGAGCTTTTCCCAGTCTGGAGCAGCGGAGGTGCTGGAAGTGCAAACCCTGCCCTCCGTGGGTGCTGCACCGGTGCAGCGGGGCCGGGGCCCCCCCTTCCTGCTTGCCCTTGTGCCTGTAGGCTGCTCGCAGCTTGTTTCCAGCCCTCCTGCCAAACCTCCTGCTTCCCCCTCGCTGCTGCTCTGAGTGTGGACCTGGGGCTCCCGAATTAATGAGTGCAGGCGCCTGGCCCCAGTGAGCCCCCGGCGTGAGGATGGGGCAAGCTAGAGTCCCCTGTGCGCTGTTAGGTGCTGCGACCACAGCCTGTCCCCACCAGCCCAGGGGGAAGCACGGCCACAGCCATGTACCGGCAATGCCCTGCTAAGGGGGCTGCCCCACGCGAGCCTGGGGCTGGCGCAGGGGGGGTGGGGCGAGCTGTGGGCTTCGGGCGTTGCAGCCTCTTTCGAGGCTCGTTAGGTCCTTGCGCTGCTGGAGACAAGAGCTGGCCCAAGGAGCGCGCCGGCCCTGCTGAGCCCCGCTTTGCTCTCTCCTCCCTGCAGCCTGTATAACACCGTCGTGCCTTCTTGTGGGCCCTTTGAGAGGCTGAGCGGCGGCAGCCCCCCGCCGGAGCCCGCGCGCCCCTGCCCGCTGGGGCTCGTCCCGCTGCTGCTGGCGCGGGGCATCTGCGCCTCGGCGCCGGGCTCCCCGCGGCAGGAGCGGCCCCCGCCCAGGAGCAGCATCTTCAGCTTGAACCTGGTGGAGAAGCTGCGGCGCCTGGGGCTGGACAAGGTGGTGGCCAGAGGGGAGACGTCCTACGCGCGAGGGCCGCGCGGCGACGGGCTGACGTGACGGCGAGGCGGCACGAGCTGCGTCCTCCACCGCGCTCGCTCCCTCCGTCCTCTCCTGTCCGCTGGGAAGCGGAGCCCCCGTTCCCGCAGCCCCGGCTCCCTCGGGGCTGCGCGGCTGCTCCCCGGGGCTGCGGCGGCTCCCGCGGCCGTGCTTGCAGTTTGTCTCAGGGAAAGCGCCCCGAGGTGCCGGGAGCCATAAGGACCATTCCTGTTCGCGCCTGGCTGCAGCGAGGGCGCCTGGCCGGACATGGGTGCCCAGGGCGGAGATGGCTTTTTGCCGGCACTGGGACCTAGGGCAGCACCTGGGCTGTCTTTTAAAGAAATGTTTCTTTTTTAAGCTCCTTTTCTCTCCAGTAAGTAGAAGGGGGGAGGAAAGCCTCCCCCCCTTGGGCGAAGCTGTGGGCGCAGTGGCCCGTGCTACTCCGGGGTAGCTGGTGCCCGTGGGTTCGCTGCTGCCGATGCACCCTCGGCCCCGGCTGCGCCCCGCCAAATAAATGTGACCACATGAAGCAGCTGCTGTGTGCCGTGTCTGCAGCCACCCGGCCTTTCCCCTTGTGTCCCTGCCTGGTGATTCCTGGGGGGGCCAAATCTGGCCAGCTCCGCTCTGCTCCCTGGGGTGGGCTGGGCTCTCCCAGCAGGAGCAGCATCCCTGTGCTCAGCCCGGCCCCGGCGGAGCGAAGTGCCCTGTCTGCGGGGCTGGGCGAGCTGTGCCGATCCCCGTGGATGGGGTCACCCCGGGCATGCAGCCTTCCCCGGCTCTGCCTAGAGAAACTCCACGCAGCAGGGCTGTAGCTCCAGAGCTTTATTGCGGGACAATCCATGCACCGAGTGTGCTCGTGCTCTGCGCTGCAGCAGGGCCGTAGCGCCAGAGCTTTACTGCGGGAAGATCCACGCAGCGAGCGCGCTCGCGCTCTGCGCCCCCGGGCGCGAGCGGCACGGGCTAGGCGGCGGCGGACGAGTCCTCGGCGCTGCGGCGGCCGAAGTCCATCCAGTCGGGGTAGTAGTAGTGGTCGTGCAGGACCTCGGCGCCGTGCACGTAGCCCTGCTGGGTGCTCAGCTCTGCGGGGGCAGAGGGGCCGCTCAGCGCCGCCCCGGCCCCGCGGCGGCGGCGGCGGCGGCGGCGGGGCCCGGCGGTACCTGCGAGCAGCTGCGGCAGGAGGCGGGGGACGAGGCGCTGCTGCTCCAGGTCCCGCTCCCGGCGCGGCGCGGCGGCGGCGGCGGCGGCGGCGCGGGGCCAGCGCGGAGCCTCGGCCGCCGGTCGCGCCAGGCAGGCGGCGGCGGCGGCCAGCACGAGGCCGATGCAGACCCTCCTCTTCATGGCTGCGGGGCAGCGGCGTGAGGCACCGCGCAGCGGCGCCCGGCCCGGCCCGGCCCGGCCCGCCCGCTCCCCCCGGCCCCGGTCGGCCCGGCCCCCCCCGGCCCTGCTCACCTGCGGCGTCCGCGGCGGCCCCGGCCCCGGCCCCGGCCCCGCTTTAAAGGTGCCGCCGCCGCCGCCCGCCCCGCCCCGCCCCGCCCGGCCCCGCTCGGCCCGGCCCGACGGGGCCCCCGCCCCGCCCGGGGAAACGCGCACACAGGCACGTGTGTATGTGCATACAGACACACGCACGCCCGTAGGGACACGCACGTGCGTGCGCAGACACGTATGTTCACGTATAGACACAGCCGGACGTGCACTCGCACAGAGACTAACGCACGCGTGTATATGCACAGATACGTATGTGCACAGAGGCAGGTGCGTGCATGCGCACACACACATATATACACATACATGTGCGCACACACACACACACACACACAGACACAGCCACGCATACACAACATGCGCACAAAGTACATATGCGGACACACACTTGCATATGCACACATATATGTACAGAGACAAGTGTGTGTGTGTGTGGGGGCAAACATTTATGTGTATGCAAACGCACATAGCGCTCACTCTCTCTCTAAATGAACATGCAGGTATATATACACACACACACACACCCGCTATTCACATCTGTCTCTGTTCCTGCATGTGTGTGTGTGTGTCTCTGTCTGTCTATACACACACGCGCGCGCGTGCGTGTGCATGTGTGCAGGCACATGGCAGAGGGGGTGCCACCTAGCTCAGTGTGTGTGTGTGGGGGGGGGGGGGGCTATGTATGTATATTGGTTTGCCCTTCCGTATCCTATATCAGTACTCATACACCCCATGTGTGCTTGCACATGTGTGTGTATTCTTGTCTCGTGTGCACGCTCTCTCTCTCTCGCTCGCTGTGTGTGTGTTTGTGTCTTTATATACAAAACCGCAGTATATGTACATACAGATTTTATAAAATATACACACACACATATGTTTTTATATATATATATATATATATATGTGTGTGTGTGTGTGTGTGTGTGTGTATGTATGTATATATATGCACAAATATATATGCAGACACACATGTATAAATACATATACGCATGTGCACATGCATATATATGCATACATGAGAGTGACTGAATCCCCCCCCCCCCCCCCCCCGGCCAGGCCTGTCCAACCCGTTGACCATTCCCCATCTGCCAGCCAGCCCTGATATGGCCTTCCACCTTCCAGCATCGATGGGTCCTCCTGCCCGTGTTTGCCCTCATGCCGTTGTATTTGTAGAGCCCATTTGTCTCCCTCCTTCAGCCCGATAAGCACCAGCGATATGCTCTGGCGCTGATGCATGCCAGGGTTTGCTCTCCGTTATGGTCCACAGCCCTGCGTCTGCGAAGGCCAATATTCGCGCTCTTTAAATAAACCCGAAACAAATGGGCTTTCAATGGGCAGGAAGGGAGCAGCGCACTGGCACCGCAGCAATCGATTGCTCGCTCTGGAGAGTGCTTTGCAGGGAGCAAACAAATTGTTTTGCAATTTCTGGCTTTTAATGCCTCAATAAGGGTCAAATGAGCCTCCAGGGCGATGGGTGCATGGCGGTCGCTTCCTTGGGCAGCGCTGCTCAGCAGCCCCTTGACGCATGTTTGCAGCGTGAGCACCTGGCCTGGATCCTTCCTCTGAGCCCACCCGCAAGGCCAGGGCGCAGGCAGCTGCCACCTCCCCTATCTAACCCGTGACAGGACAAGCATGGGGAGCTGCAAACAGAAAAAGCCGCAGAAATAAGTGGCTTTTCAGCACCTGTGCTGAACCGTGTCTTGCCCTGCACTGGGCTGCTGTAATTCGCACCAAGCCACCGCTGCGCTGGCGGCAGGAGCTGGGCTGAGGCAGTGCCTCCCTCTTGTGTCTGAACAGCTGCAAACAGGCTGGCAAAATGCAGCAGGGAGAAAAAAACCCAGCTACATGCCCATGAGCAAGAAATGCTCCCTTTGCACACTTTTAGCTCGCAGCAGACGTGGACTGTGAGTGTTTTGCAACGGGCTGAGGAGGGAGGCCAAACCCTTAGGCCAAGCTAGAGCCATTGGCACCCATGTGGCCTGGGACACGGACAAAGGATGCAAAAGATGGAGCATTTTTGTTGGAAAATATTGTTTCATGATGAAGGAATGAGGACTGGAAACACTTCTCTGAAGGATTTCCCTCTTGCAAGTTTCTTTATCTTGGGTAGAGGTGGACCATTAAATCCACTTCAGCATTTTCAGGCATGCTGAGGTTTAGCTCATAGCAGCAGAGGCTCAGAGCTTGCATCCACTGAAGGGTGTTAGCTATCCATGGAAGGGAAAAAGTTACCTGTTGAAATCATTAGGCACAGCAGGCATTGAAATCCTAGCCCTGCAAAATGGTCATTAACTTAGAGAGCCTTTCACCTGCAATTTTAACTAGTTGAACTTAAAACTAGATTAAAAAAAAAATCCTTAAATTCCTGTCTTGCTCAGACAGTAAAATATTTGCTAGTATCAGGATGGAGAGTGAGTTATAGGGAGAAAAGTATTCTAGGAGGTAAATTTGAGGAGCAACTTCTGCCAAAGCGGAAACAGCACACCCTGAAGCACAACAGCCAGCCCAGCTGGTGATCCGCAGGGTGAGGAAACCCGGGCGCAACCTAGGACACACATGACCACATTTGTGCGTATCTGATGGCCTCAGCTCCCTTCCTACCCTCACAGTCTAAATATCGCCTCCTCCGGCTAGTTAGTAGAGGATGTCTTTGGTCATGTTCTGCTGATTCAAGAGCCCTTAAGAGCATGAAACTACCCCAGGAGCCAGGTCTTGTGGCCTCACTCACACACTCAAGGGAGACCTTGGAAAATGAGGGAAAAGCCAGGATCTAGCATGTGCTCTTCCACCAAGGGAGCACAGCAGCACAGATTCATCCCCTAACAGCTTCAGATGTTAAATTGCTGTGCTATATTTACTCTACATGGAAAAGTTAACTTTGTTCCACAACCTGAACTCCAGGACCCATGACCTCACAGCAATCACGGCCTTGCAGCCACAGACGTCGGGCAGCACGTACGCCTATCGCAGCGAGAGCACCAGCCTCAGCGCTGCTCGCATTCGCTCTCCTAGCAGCAGCAGCAGGCAGTGCTCTCAGTCACCTGCCTTCCCAGGGCATTCTCAGTTGTTTTGTGTAATTGCAGCAAATTTGTTTCCCAGAGCAAAGTCCCCAAGGAAAGTTAATGGCAGCTTTATAAAGCAAGCTGTGTTCCACCACACTGTATGAAAAACAGGTTGAAAGTCAGGATTATTTCACAGAAATAATTGAACAAACAAATCTCTGTTCCAAAAACGCAAGCGGTTTCCCATCAGTGCTCAGCACTTCCATCACTGGTAAGTGAGCTTCTCCAAAATACACCTGTATTTGCAGCATGCATACTAAGAACAGCTCCACAGCTACCAAGTCACCACTGCTGGGAGAGTTTTCTCCAGGCATCAAGGAAGGAAACTAATGGACTTTTTGCTTCTCACTCTTACAGATCTGCCCCAGAACACATTGTTTTCTTCCATAAAAGACACATAGAACTAGATCCTGTTGTACACTACTCTGAAGGAGTTTGCTCTGTCCTAGATTTATTTTTGCTTGCTCTGAAGCACCTAAGCTTGGACAGGTAAAGCTGCTTGAAGGGTTGCTCTAGAGGAAAGACCCTTGACCAAGCATTTACTGAACACTGGTCAACAGATCCCCCTCCCTGCAGGGGCTGCAGCCCATCCTCTCACTGGCAGGAGGCAGAAGTGCTGACCATCCCAGCAAGACTTCCAGGAAAGCCACAGCTCCCGCAGGAGGGCTAGTGAACTCCCTCTCCAGAAAGGGAATGACTCAACCCAAACACTCCCACCCACAAGCTGTTTACTCCAACTGCCATCAGGAAAGGGGAAGCACAACACCAGTGTTGCTCTTTGCCTTCCCCTTCCTGCACATTGTCTCCCTGGGAATACTCCTCAAGAAGTACAGCGCTTCCCCCTCCGCTGCACACACCACTCCACTCATTCCTAGGCTGCGGAGGGGCACGCACTTACTTTACCATCAAGGAAGCCCCTGCAGGCTCTTTCTTTCACAGAAAAGAAAGCACCTTGGCTCCAAAATGCAACTGAATCCACCAAGCAAATGCTTTTGAAAATCATTTTTATTTAAATAAGACTTTAAATACATTACATAAAACATTAAAAATGAAACCAAAAATCTGTTACTTCACAGGGCATTAGGCAGCAGTTGGTAGTAACATGTAAGCTCTGCAGCTCTATCTACAATGATACTTGTTACATTAGTCCAAAATTGATCCCTTGTCAAAAGTTTAACCCAAGGTAAATGGTTCAAGTATGCTACCCCAGGATCTTTGGGCTTATGATACCAGTGCCTGGCCAGGCCTGAGTTCCAGACATCCGGCCTTGGAAGTCACTCTTCAGTTACTCTTCTTGTTCAAGATCCGAGTTTCCCCAAATCCTTCTGCCACCAGGAGCAAATACTGCCTAGAGGGAAGGTACTATCTCCCCATTCCATGTCACAGCTCACATCTGGTGCCTTATTCCATGTAGGACTGCAGCAGGCACCTTAAGTATTACTGCCCATTGAAAGGGAAAGGAAGCTGGACTGAGGAGAGATTCAGGCAGTTTCTGGACTGACATGTTGAGGCCCTTGACTTAACTTGAAACATCTGGTTATTTTTAACTTCAGGCTGGATAATGCTAAATGCCTGATTTACCTCTGTTAAATGAGGGACAGCAAGACGAGATAGCATGGGCTCTTGTCAGTTTATTACATCACTGAATTACACTAGTCCAGACTGAACAGTGGACCCAAGGTTGTTACATTACACAAACCGGCTGGTTTTAAACTTATGACAAGGGACAGATGGGATTTTCATGGTAAGGAAGTCTTCTCGCATAAAGCTTCAGTGACCCACAGGCACTTAAAACCCATGGACTTTCAGCTGGTCGTCTTTAGCCAGTCCAATCTGTAAAAAAGGAGATGTGCTTTATAGGATAAACTAGATAAGCCTTTGATCATCCATAGAGTTCACATTGCAGAACTGTCAAATTTCTGCCCCATCCAACATACAGCCAAACCACCACACTACAACAAAAAAACCCTGCTGGACACATATTTATTCAAGCAAGAACATCAAGAAAAACACAAGAGGAGCTCTTCCTTCAACAGTCTATTCTTTTAAGTCTAAGAAAATTAGAACCTGCAGAGCTATTCATTAAGAGAGAGACTTATCTCCTGCTTAGAAATTAACTAGCTGCACCACCATCTGACAACATCCTACCTCTACAAGGAACTGGCATATGTTCTTGCGCTGATCGCCCTGCAGTTGAATCACTTCTCCATATTCAGGGTGTTCAATTACAGTACCATTGCAGGCAAATTTCTAAAGAGAACAGTAAGAAAAGCAGAGAAGACTCCTTAGGATGACAAAATACAACACTAGCGCTAGCCCAGCCCACAATGTCACAGCCCGCCCGACCGGGAGCCTCGTGCCCCAGCGTTCAAAGGCTTTGCCTCCCTCCAGCGGTCCCGGGATGGTGGCACCCACCTTTTTAAAGGCCTTCACCAGTTTCTTTTTATCGTAGTCATCCGCAATGCCCTGGACAGTGGTGAGGGTCTTCCTGCCGTTCCTCTGCTGGATCCTTATATGGATGTAGTCCTCAGTGCCGGCAGGAAGCAGGTCATCACCCTTACTTGCATCAGCAAAGGGGTCTGCAGGAGAGCGCTCGCGTCACCGCGTCGCCCCGCCCCGCCGCCGCTCCCCCATTGGCCGGCCGGCCCGCCCGTCAGCGCCGGGCCCGCCCCCCCGCCGCGGCTGACGCAACCGGCCGGGAATTGCAGCTGCGCCACGGGGCGGGGCCGCGCGGGGCGGGGCCGCGGCCGCCGCCCGCCCCCACCCGCCGCACAAAGGGCCTCACCGAAGGGTTGGAGGTTCTGGATAGCGGACATACGATACGCTTCCCTTCCCTCGGCGGAGGCGGCGGCGACGAGGCGGGCGGCGGAGGCGGCGGCCGGGCGCGGAGGGAGGCGGCGGCGGCGAGGCGGGCGGCTCTCGGCGGAGGATGCTCTCGCGGCGGCGGCTCGAGACTCTGTCGGGGGGGCGGGACTGGCGCCGCCCGCTTATATAGCACCTCCCTGTGACGCCAGCACGCACGGGAAACGAGGGAAGCGATTGGCCGCGGCGCGTAAACGTCACGACGCACGGCCGAGCGCCGCCGCGCCCCGCCCGGCGCGGGAGGGGCCGGGCGCATGCGCGGCGGCGGCCCGGGCAGCGGGGCCGGCCTTTGCGCGCCGCCCGCGGCGGCGGCGCATGCGCAGTGCGGCGGGCGGCGCGCGGGGCCTAGGCCGGGCCGGAGGCGCTGGGGCCCGGGCTGCCGCCGCCCGCCGCGCCGCGCCGCCGGGCACCTCCGCGCCGCCTGGGGCGGGCGCAGCGGCCTCCCCGGCATGTCCCCGGGCTCCGCGGCGACCTCGTGTGGGGCTGCGGGATGGGGCTGGATCTCGGGGGGGGGGGCCGGGGGCGGCAGACCCCGGGGCTGGGCAGGATCCCTGGGGCGGGACAGGATCGCCAGGACGCTGCAGGATCCCTAGAGCGTTACAGGATCCCAGGCGTGAGATGGGCTCCTTGGGGCATTACAAGATCCCTGAGGTGAGATGATCCCCAGGGCATTACAGGACCCTCGGGACATTACAGGATCCCCAGGGCGAGACTGGATCCCTAGAGAGATACAGGATCCCTGGGGTGGGACAGGATCAGCAGGGCTGGACAGGATCCCTCAGGACATTACATGGTGGGACTGGATCCCTAGTATTACAGGATTCCTAAGGTAGAAACAGGATCCCTGGGGCCTTGACAAGATCTCTGAGGTGGGACAGGCTACCTGGGGCTTTGCAGGATCTCCAGGGCTGGATGGGATCCCCAGATTTTTGCCCCGCAGGGCATCTCCAGGTGATCGAAACACCCAGTAACCCCACTCGCTGCAGGAAGGTCACCCCGTCTCGTTCCCAGCTCGCCGGATGCTCGGAGCAGCCCAGATCCAGCCTTGCCAAGCTCGGCGCAGGCCAGTGTGTCAGCCCGGTGCTCCGCGGCTGCAGGCGTTCGCGCCAGGCTGCCCCGGCTGCCCAGCGTCCTCCCCGGCCGCTGCGTGGGGACAGCAAGGATGCGGCGGGGTCACGGAGAGGTGGGACCTGCAGGATGCTTTCTCTGCGGGCTCCAGCCTGCAGCACGCCGGCTCTGGTGGGAATGCACTTGTGTAAATGCATGTTTATCACTCAGCTATCACCATGGTGACAGCCGTACTTTAAGCAAGTAGATAACCACACACAGATAGAGATCGGGTGTCTGTGCTCTCTTCTGCAAGAGTGCTTAGCAGGGAGATGCTCAGAGGACACCAGGGTGCTGCAGGATGGGATGTTCCCCAAGGAGCTCGAGGGCTGCAAGATGCTGAGGAAACTTCCAAGGTATCATCTAAATCCACCTGAAAAGCAAGGGGGTTTTCCTCAAACACATGATGCAGCTCCCGCTGAGCTTACTACTTTGCAGATCAGGTAGTCAGGTCTTACTTAAGTCCTCCTTGCAGTGCAAACTCACTTGTGCAGCTTGGCCAGTATCAGCCTATCACCTCCCTGGTTCCTGGTTGTGCTGGACAGCCGAGGAGATCACTGTGGCCTCATGCAGCACCATAACCTTGAGTACTGGAGCAGTAACTGGGGAGCCCCCAGACAGCTCGTCCCCAGCTTCCTCCCCCACCTCACCACACTGGAGCCAAAAGTACCTGCTCCAGGACACTCACTGTAAATAGGGTCCCTCGTTTTCCAAAATGCGGACCAGCATTTCTGCAAACAGCTTGCTGGGCAAAGCCGCCTTTTGGCTCCTCCAACCCATGTGCCCTGATCGCTGGTCAGCAGGAATTGGCCACCTCGGATCGATCCTGTCCTTGAAGCCTCGTGGGGAGAAATGTAACTGAAAATACTTCACAACCAGATGCTTTTAATCCTGCTTCCAGGTCCTTCTAATTTGGGTGCTTGGATCCTGGACCTCAGCGTTCAGTACTAGCTGAAAGCAGATTCGTAGCTTTTCTGGTGCCTAACATGCAGCTAAAACCCCCTCACAAATTGACAAGCGTCTCCCAGCACTGGTTCAGCACGACACAGAGCGGAGGTTGCTTGCAGATGAATGTCACATCCAGCTCAGAGATGTATTACATGTTCTAAAAATACACTAAAACCTCAGATATGAAGAACAGTAAATCTCCTACACAATTCATGGGGTCAAAAGCCATACAGATCCAGACAGAGCATAAACTCTCCTCTGGGAGCTAGTTAAAAATGAACAAAGAGCTGGGGTATTGCCCCCAGTGAGACGTGGATCAGTTGCGTTGCCTCTGTCGTGCTGTGGGTTGCTTATCCTGGAGCTCATCACTTCCCTCTATATCCCCCGTGTCCTCGGCTTTCGGTGTGGAGATGTTCCTGCTGTGCATTTGAAGCCATCTCTGAAGTACCGTGCATTTTGCACAAATTACTGGTGTCTGGGTGTGCTGCCCTCTGTGGGTCCCGGGAGCTATTGCATGATTTAGATGTTGCATCACTCTTGGGGGCTTTTGTTTAAGCTATTAAGCAAATTATTTTTCTTGCACTAAGTAGAAGGAATTATTTGCTTTGGTGTATTTCAGTGTCTCTCTGGTGTATCTAAAGCATCTGCCACTTTTCTATGTCCTTATGTGATAAGTCAGTTGGAGAAGTGGCTTAAATTTTCATTAAAGTGTGAATTCGCTCCACAACCATCACGACCAGATGTCTCTTCTGTCCCTGCTATCTGATCAGATTTTCCATACCAGAAAAGGAACCATCTCAAGCAGCATCATGGTGGTCCAGACATCAGAGAAACAATTAGACATTTCCAGTGTGTCTTCCTACTGGAGGCATTTCAAAGACCCCACTGCAGCAAAGGGGCTGTTCATGGTATTCAGTGCCAAAAATTCTGAGTGAGTCATTGGGGCCTCCTGTCCGGTGTCTGCCGACCGGTCTCATGTCCAAGCCAGGCTGCTCCAGACGTCCCCAGAGAGGCAATTTGTCAGCGGCGCTGCAGGGTCACAGCACCCAGCCACCACGTACGTGTCAGGCATCACCACTGGTGCAAAACCATCAGACAACAACAGACAAAACACTTTCCTGTTTTTCCCACCGGTTTTCCACCCTGCCCCGGCTGAGTGGCCCCTGCTGTCCCAGAGCAGGCCTGGCACGGGGCTGAGCCCCTGCACCTCCTCAGCACCCAGCTCGGCGGGCCTCGCCGCCTGGGTGAGGTGCCTCCTCCGAGGGAGATGCTTGTCCCGGGCTCCCCGCGAGGTGGCAATGCTGATCTCCCGAGCGAGAGCAGTTCCCTCCTCACGCAGCACTCCAGTTGCTGCAGGATCTTTGATGCTCGGGACATGGCAAATCTTATACATCCTATCTGGGCTGAAGACTAGCTCTGCACACAGGGAAGTCTCTGCGCTTGGGGGCACGGCAAGATTTGCTTCAGGGTTACCGCTGGGAGCACACAGGGCCCCGAGCAGCTTCTCTCCCGTGACGGCTGCTCTGTTGTGCCCCAAATCAAAGGCACAGCTCTGCAGCCATGGCTTAGGCAGGGGCTGGCTTCCAGGAACAGGCTTGTCCATCAGCAGAGAGCGATGCACACAGACTGTTGTGATGGGGAAACATGCTGATGGAGAGGGCAGGGACTGCCCAGCATTGATGCAGGCCAGCATGGCCCTCGAGAGGACACTGGCAGCATGACCCAGCCTGTGGCAGCAGTTACATAGGTCCACCTATGGCAGGATGCTCAAGGTGCTCCTCGTGGGGCGAGCAGTCCTGCTCGGTTTGCTGCGGGTCTCCCCCATCCAAGCCTGGCAAAGCCAAGAGCACATCAGTGCTCTTGGGCAGGAGGTCATGCTGCCCCTCCAATACACCCAGGACATGTAGCAGGGAGAAAAGAATTACCCCAGCATTTTGCTTTTCTGGTTCTCCCGCAACTCAGAAACGCCCTCCAGGCTGGGACATTCCTAGAAACCAGCTTTTCTCCTCTAACATCCCCTATGCAACTGCACAGATTGGGTTCAGGATGAGCTGGATGCTTGATGCGCTCACAGCCTTTGATCCCATTAAGCAGTGACGACAGCACTGGCAGACGTTAGCCCTGATGATTGACCTGCTCCTGGGAAATGCTGAGGCATCACTGGGGCGAGCTCAGCTGTCATGGGGCCAAAGGCAGAGCAGGGAATCCCCGACTGCTTGCTCAAGGGCCACCTTCCCTTTCAGTATGTATTCCTGGCAATCCATGTTCCAAAGCTCAGAAATCCTGGAATTACACATGCTCAGCTGCCTCCTGGGGCTCACCAAGACCCAGCCCCTAGGTCTCCAGCTTCTCCTTAGCGCATGAATTCAGCTTCTTTTCCAGCAGTGCACCACAGCCATATCTCATACACCTGCAAAATAGGTAAAAGCTTTCAGCTGCAGGGCTGCGGTTAAGGAAATACAACTAGTGCTGGTTTATTACCAACACTGCTTTCTGAAAGTGTTTATTCAGCCCTCCCAGATGTCTTCTCCTCTCTGTGCTGGTGCCTCCATCAAGGGACCGCAGGGGCTGCAGCTTGGCCGGATGCGTTGCAGCAAGAGGCTGCCTCTGGGCACGGGCGCCGTGCTGCCCGCTCCTGCGCCTTGCTGCGCCGCACGGCTGCAGCCCATCGCACCGCCAGCAGCACCATGCGTGGCCGGGACCCACTCGGGGTCCAGCTGGGGATGCCGGTGCTGCGGCGCCGTCCCAGCAAGGGCCCGGCACAGCCGCGGGGCGTCAGCTCAGCCCGAGCGCCGTGGCCGTGCACGCTGCACGAGCCCTCGGTGCATCTGAAGCCGGCGGGCGCTGCAAGGCTCCCGGGTGTGGGGGGCCCTGGAGACCCCACTGCAGGGGGTCCCACAGTGGGAACTCGGGGCATCTCGGCCCTGTCGGGGTGTCAGGGCAGATGGGTGCTTCTCCCCGCAGCCAGGGGCAGGAGGACGTCTCCAGCTGGGTCGGGGCCTGGGCGACGGCGGCAAGGGGCTGCGACCACCCCGGGGGCTCGCGGGAAACCCCGGCGCGCCCCGGTGCTGGGCTCTGCCCTCCCCTGGCAGCCTCCCTGCCCCTTTCCTCTGCCTCGCCTCGCCCGGCTGCGAAACCTCTCCTCTCCGCGAGGTGCCAGGAGAGATCTAAGCTCAGGGCTTGGCCCGGCGCCGCGAAGCTGCCGGGCTCCAGGGGAGGCACCGGCCGGGCCCGCGGCCCTGCTGCCGCCCGCTCCTCTTCCCAGCCCGTGGCGGGACCCAGCTCCCCGCAGCTGCTTGGGGGCGGGTGTTGTCCGTCCGTCCGTGTTCGGGGCTGGCCCCAGCGTGTCCATCCGGTGCGTCAGTGCGGCGGTGCCGGGGGGTGTCCCAGGGAGGGTCGCCCTATGGGCTCTCTTGCACCTGGGGCAAGGCCTGGGGGTGCCGGGGCTTCCTGCACAGAAGGGGTGTGAATCCCGCTGCTGCCATTCCCACGGGACGGACACGGCCTCTCCTGCACCGCTGGGAACCCCTGGGGAGGGTCCAGCCCTGTGCACACGTTCAGCACTTGCATTGCAGCAAAGGCATTAAACAAACCCCCAAACGTCTGGGCTCAGCGGAGCCAGGACAGCCCCAGCCCTCGCCTGGGCCAGCGTCAGCTGAGAGCAATGGCCGAGACCGGCAGGGCTGTGCCACCCTCGGGCTGTGACGCCCGTCCCCACACAGGCCCCAGGACACCGGGATGCAGCAGGTGGTGGCGGTGGTCACCCCGCACATGCCTGGGTTACAGCCCTGCTGGGTCTGGGGACAGCCAAGTCCCCTGGCATGCGAGGACGGAGATGTCTCCAGGCCCCTCTCCCTCCCTGCTTAGCGTCGGGGAGCAAAGCCGGGGGGATTTTCAGAGGTGCCCAGATAGGGTGGCAAGGGCAGCTTAGGGACTCGGAAGAGCGGGGACAGGGAGAAGCATGATGGGTTTTTGCGTTCGGTTTTCCCCGGGGGAGGACGGGAGCGAGGCCTTGCTGGCATGGGGCGCCGCGAGCCGAGGGCTGGCTCAGAGCCTCGGCGTGGGAGCGCACCTGCAGCGCCGGCCCCGCCAGCAGCCGCGCTCGCCGGCCCGCCATGGCCTGTTCCTGCACGCCGGCAACGTGCCGTTGCAGGGCACGGCCCCTCGGCTGCATTTTTCCACAACTCGGTCACACCGCCAGGCCCGAGAGCTGCTCCAGGTGCCGTGGAGAGGGGCCGAGGGGGCCGGGGCTCCGCTTCCCTCGCCGGGCGCAGCGGCGTGCGGAGGGGCCTCTGCAAGGGGCTCCGAATCCTGCTGGCTTCTGCCCCTGCGGATGCTCCGGGGGCGTCCTGGGCTGAATGCTTGGGCGCAGGTTCCCGGCTGCACGGGGAGCCGGGCCCCGGAGAAATGCTCGGGCAGGGGGTGCCGGGCGCCGGCAGCCCGGGGCTCGGGGCGGCGAGCTCCAAGCGCTGCCTGGTGCCAACCCTGGCTCGGGTGCTGCCTCCCCCTCGGCGTCACTGCCCGCCCGGCCGAGCCGCAGCCCCTGGCCCCGAGCCGGAGGGAGCTCCGGCCGAGGAGCGACCCGGGGAAGGAAGGACCTTTGCTGGAGGGCTGGCGGGTCCGGCGGGGCCTTGCAGCCCGGGCTGGGCCGCCTCGTGGGATGTTCACGGCAGGGCCTGCCTGCAGCGGGCTCACGGTTTGCACAAGCACCGGGAAGGTTTCCGGACCCGGGAGGGCCCGGTTGGGGCCCTCTCCTGCCTGCACAACGGTGCCGTGCCGGGCTGCGGAGGGCAGCGGCTCCCTCCTCCCAGGTGGGGCGGCCCCACACGCAGCCCCGTGCAGCTGACCCGGCAGGGCCTCCGCGTCCCCCCTGCCCCTGCCTGGGCACGAACACAGCCCTGCCGCTGCCAGCCCGGCTTGCAAACAGCCAGGGCGTCTGCTACGGGGAGAGGGGAGCTGGGCTGGACGCACCTCTCACTGCCACGGGGGGGAAGGGACAGGGCATTTTGGGGGCAACCGCTGCAGAAACGAGGAGTGCGAGGGAAAGCCGGGCTGTCACCCGGCCACCGACTGCAGCAGGGAGAAGGGGCAGGTCGGGCTGAACACCTTGGTCAGCGTCTCGCTCCGGCTTGCATCTCGCTGACGAGGCAGAACCCAAGGGCGTGAGCACCGCCGCCCCGCGCGCCCGGCCGCCTCCCTGCCCGCGCCCAGGCGCACTCATCCCTGCCCACGCACAGCAGCGCCCCGAGGGCCAAACAGTGGCCACGGGCCAGCGCTCCTTCCCACGCGGCTGCTGGGCCCGGCCCTGCCCCGGCACCGTGCCCACAGTGCCTCTTGCAAAACACCCGTGCGCGGCTCCCACCCGCGCCTCCCTGCCCAGCCGCCGCGGGAGCCGCTCTGGGGTCCCGGGTCGGGGTGCAGGCCAGCACGGCCGGGCCCGCTCCAGGGCTGAGTGCTCGGGCTGCTGGCGCTGCCCCGGGAAGCTGCAGGCTTCACCTTGAGGATTCAGCCGGAGACCGGCTCGGCCACGGTCCCTTTTTCCGGCTACCAGGCAGCGAGCAGAGCGCCCGTCCCCCCGAAACCGCGGGCAGGGAGGAGCCCGCCAGCGCGTTCCCACGCCCCGGCGCCGCCGTGCCCGGCTCTCCCGCGCCCCGGGCGGCTGCCGCCGCTTCGCTGCCTGATTAGGAAAGCGATTGCTCCCTCCTGCTTGCGAAACGCCCCAGCCTGGGAGCCCTGCTGACGCGGCCTGTTCCCAGGAGCTCGCGGAAGCGTGCGAGGCCGGAGCGACCCCTCGGCCTGTCTCCCCCGGCCTGACGGCCCCGCGCTCGGAGCCGGCGCTGCAGGGGTGCACGCGGAGCGGCCGGGCTGTGGCACCGGCTCCGTGCGGGGCCCACGGTGCGCGCCTGGCCCGGGAGCCCCGTGCCCGGCTCCACCGCAGGCCCCGCGCTGCAAGAGCCGGAGTGGCGGCGGCAGCAGCGGGGCCGGCGGAGCGGCGGGGCCCTGCAGCAGCACGGCCGGTCCCGACGTCCCAGTGAGCCTGGGGCAGCGGGGCCGGAAACGCTGCGGCCGGTCCGTCGTGCCAGCAGCTCCAGCTGTGCGGCAAGGCCAGCTCGGAGACATCAGGAATTCGAGCCCTTACCCAGCAGCACAGCAGCCAGCAGGGCCAGAGTGGCTCCACTGGGGCTTGGTGCGCGTTAATGGTAGTAACAGGCTGTTGGTGTCGCAGGGACCGTCGGCTCCCCGCTGTTCATGGGCAGACAGAAGTGCCCTGGGCTGAAACGGCCCCTTGGCCCCAGAGGGAAGGGTCTAAGGAGCTGTCCTGTCCCGCAGACCCCGGGGAACGGGCCCGGGTGCCGGCCCCCAGCTGCCGAGGGGGCTCCGGGCTCCTCGCAGCAGCAGGAGGGACGGCGGCGCAAAGCCCAGCAGCTCCCCGTCCCTGGGGTCCGGCCGCAGCGCTGCGCGAGCCCGGGAGGCCCGGCCAGCGCCTGGCCGTGCAGCATGGGGAGGGCGCGAGCCCCCCGGAGCCAGCGGGGCCTCTGCAGCTCCCGGGAGCACGGGGCCGGGGCTGACGGACCCCGCGTGCCCTCAGCCTCCCCGGCCCTCGCAGGTGGAAAGTTACTGCTCAGCAACCGTGTGATGGGAAAGCTGTTTGGCAGGCGCGGTGCGGGAGGAACGCCAGTCCTCTGAAGTCCCTGTAATTACCGCGGGCAGGTTTCAGCTTGGAGCGCGGGGGCCACCCCAGCCCCGGGCGTGAGAGCCAGCGAGGGGATGACGGAGAGGAGCGGCAGCCGGAGCGTGCGTGTCCGCTCCTGCCCGGGAAGGCGCCGGGGCTGACTCATCGGGGCGTGGGGCGGCACGGCTCAGCTCAGCTTAGCTCGGCACAGGCGGCAGCACCCCTTGGCCAGGGCACTGCTGCACGCAGCCAGCCCAGGCAGCGCTGGGGTCCTTGAGCCTTGGCATCCCTTGGGCCGGCAGAGCAGCTACCCGCTGCCCTCATCCGGGGCACCGAGCCTCCTCCGTGCCGGAGCAGGCGGCATCCTGGCCCCCAGGGCCCCTGGGCTGGGGGTCGGGGGGGGGCATCTCATGCTGGCTCGGCCATGCACGACGCCAGCAGGGTCTGGCCTGGCCCCTTCCCTTGGACGTCCTGGCCCCGAACAGCCCTGCAAGCCCCAGCGTTTGCCTCCCCGGGACGTCGCCGCCCGGGCCCGTGGACGTATGCAGAGGCCGCAGTGCCTCGGCCGGTGGGGAGCAGGGCGCAGGGGCTGCACGCCGGGCTCAGCACCTGACCCACCCCGGCTGCACCTTGTGCAGCTGCTCAGCGGGAGCTGCAGCGGTGCACGGGGCCGGAGCTTGGCGTGAGCGCGCCGAGGGCGTCACTGGACAGGAATTGCTAGGGAAGGAGCCTGGCTCTGGGCCTCTGCATGCTCCCGCCGTGCAACGCGGTGGTTGGTGACCTGCAGCCTGCGCGCGTGGCCAAGGGGCTGTCACGTGGGGCAGAGCAGGGGCAGCAGCCGCAGAAGCCCCGCAGCTCCTGGCTGCGGGGGGGACGGGGGGCTGCAGCAGCCCGGGCGTCCCAGGGAACGTTCCCTGCAAGCCTTGCGGCACAGCAAGCAGCGAGCGGGCCGTGAGCCAGTGCTATGTGCAGACATGCGTGCACACGCTTGTGCACATGTGTGCACGTGCTCACACGCGTGTGCGTGCTCACTCTCCTCCGCAGGGGGCCAGCTCTGTCCGTGGGGCGGCGATGTCCTGCTCCAATCGGCGGCCTGGCCTCCCTGCGCGGCACCCAGCGAGGTGCCACCGGCGCTGGCAGCGGCCGTGGAGCGAGGGGCGGGAGCCCCCCGCCGCCCTCGCCCCGGCCGGGGAGCCCCGACGTGAGGCACGGAGCCTCCCGGGCGGCGGCGGTCCCTGCCCTGCCTCCCGCGGGGTGCTGGCAGCGCGCGTGTCCGCGAGCCCGTGGGAGCCCCTCGCAGGAAAGGGCGCGAGCGCGACGCGGGCCGCGTCCCGGGACGCCGCGGCCCCCCCGGCCGCGCCCCGCGCGCTCTGCGCGGCCGCGCCCCGATCCGCCAGCCGAGGGCGCCCTTGCGCAGCGTTTGCACCGTCCGCCGCGGCGGCGCCCCGAACGGCCCCGAACGGCCCCGAACGGCCCCGAACGGCCCCGCGCGCTCCAGCGCCCCCAAAACGCCCCTGCACTTTCCTGCACCCCCAAAGCGCCCCCATCTGCCCCAAATGCCCCCGTGAATTCCAAAGCCCCTAAAATGCCCCCACGCCCCCCAAATGCCCCCCGCACACTCTGCCCCGAACGCCCCTGCACCTTCCTGCACCCCCAAAACGCCCCCACCTGCCCCAAATGCCCCTGCACACTCTGCCCCAAACGCCCCTGCACCTTCCTGCACCCCCAAAACGTCCCCACCTGCCCCAAATGCCCCGTGAATTCCAAAGCCCCTAAAATGCCCCCACGCCCCCCAAATGCCCCCCGCACACTCTGCCCCGAACGCCCCTGCACCTTCCTGCACCCCCAAAACGCCCCCACCTGCCCCAAATGCCCCTGCACACTCCAGTGCCCCGAATGCCCGTTTGCGTTCCAGTGCCCCCAAAACGCCCCCGCACGCCCCAAGGGCGACCACGGGGCGCTGGGCGGGCAGAGGCTGCGGGACGCAGTGCCGCCGAGCACCTCGCTCGTGGGCAGAGAGGGGCAGGCTGGGCCAGCCAGGGCAGCAGGGCACTCCAGAGCATCCCATCATCGCAGAACTGGGACACAACCCTCAGCCCTCCTGACGCGTGGGGCGCACTGAAGCAGCGGGTCCCAAGAAGAGCAGCTGGAGGAGACCGGGGCGGAGGAGCACGGACCGCTTTCCCACGCCCCGCACCTCGCCGCCCCGGCTGCAGCGCTGGAGCTCGCCGGGTCCCGCACGCTTCTGCCACCGCAGCGCCGTGCAGCGAGCAGGGGGAGCAGCCTGGCTCGCAGACTGCTGCTGCCCGGGCATGGGGGCAGCGGGGACCGCCCGTGCGGCCGGCCACCCCCACGCGGACCCCGCCTCGCTGGACCCTGTCTCCACAGCAGGGTGCAATGCCATGGGGATGAAGTCCTGGCACCAGCACGTGCTCTCCCCGGCATGGACTGCCTTGAACACAGCTAACTGGGTTAAAAAAAAAAAAAAAAAAAAAAAAGAGAGAGAGAGAGAGACACAAAAGAGAGCTTGTTCCAGAGATGAATCTCGTAATTACTGTTGCTGATCAGGGGATCAGCGGTGCTGCAGGCAGGAGCAGAGCGGAGCTGAGCGCCCGCCCGCCCGGCCGGGTACCCGCCTCCTGCCAGGCGCCCGGCTGCGAGGCCTTTTGCAATTCGTGCACAGAAAATCATTAGTGCTCCAAGGCGGAGCAGCCGGGAGCGCTGCAGGGCACGGCGCGGGGGCCGCTGGCGCCCGCCTGCGCACGGGGAGCAGGCGCGGGGGCTGCCGGTGCCAGTCCCGCGGCCGCACTGCAGGGTTGTGAACCCCCGGGAACCCCCCGGGAGGCACGAACTGCTTCAGCCTTGCTAATGGCTCCATAAAACCGTGTGCCAAGTGTGGATTAACAAGCGGCTAAGTAATTACAACCGTGGAGCAGCTGCACTGCTCCCTCTCTTGCTAGTTCCCAGGGGCTGCGTGGCCCCAGGGGGCATCTGCCCTCGCCCCAAACCCATGGGAGCCGCCGGAGCCCCCAGCGAGGAGCAGCAGCCGGGGAGTTGGCAGGGGCAATGCAGGACACATCACACCCGACCCGAGGGGCCAGAAAGATGCTCCGGGCAGATCGTTTTGCTTCCTGTTGGAGGTTTCTCTGGGCCCGGCCAGGGAAACCCCGCTGCTGCCCAGACCGGGCCGTGCCGCCCCTCCGCAGAGGCGGCCGAGCTCCGGGCTGTACCCTGGGGAGGGCTCTAGCAAAGTGCAGCCGCAGGGCTGCGGACCGAGAGCTGGAGCCACTGCTTGTTAGCGCCAGTCGGCACGGGAAACCGCGCGTGCAGCTGCCCGGCTGCCCCGCCGCGCTCGGAGGAGCTGGGAGCAGTCAGCAGATGGGGCGCAATCATCTTTCCATGCTAACAAAATGAGAGGTTAGGAAATCCAAGAGCTGCTTGTAATTTGGAAAATACACTGAAAAAAGCCCCACGGGGAACTCCAAAGGCTGGAGTTTGCTGTAGAGGTACACAAACTCCTGAGGGCTCGGGAGCTTGCTCCTCACCCTTTCGCCTTGAGTGCAACACGCGCTGGTGCGTCGGGCGGCACGGGGCAGCTCCGCGGGCCGAGGGGGGCTCGGGGCGCCGGCATCGCCCGGCAGGCGAGCAGTGCCAGCACCTTGCTGTGGGCTGGTGCTCTGCAAACAGCTGGGGGCACCGGCCAAGCTGAAGGAGCGTTGCCCTCTTCCTGGAGAAGAAAACGGCCTCTGGGGAGCCCCCAAGGCAAGGCGGCATTAGCCCAGGACTGCCTCGTGGAGGCTGTCTGCCTGCAGGTCCAGAAGGCAGAGCAAAGCCCTCCAGCCCGCGGGCTCCCTTACTGCCTGGGGCCGTCCTACAGCCGGAGGGGACGAGGCGGGGGCGGCCTCGCTCCCCTCCATCCCGCCGTCAGCACAGCTGGCAGGAGGGCAGCGAACGGGGCGGCCTCAACGCGTCGCCCCGGCTGCTGCCCCGCGCCTGCCCCGGGGCGAGTTTCCCTTGCGCGCAGGCCGCGAAGCTTCCTTTCATGGTAACAAATCTGGGAGCACATTTTTCCAGGTGATGCGTGGGGGCTGCCAGGACATGTCCCAGCAGACGGTAAACAAACAGCAGCGGAGAGACAAACAGAGGCAGCATATTTCTCTCCACACCTTGGTGTGTTTATCACCCATCCTGCTGGTGGTCACACTCACACCGCAAAGCTGTCAGCAAGGGTAGAGCCTGTGCCTGCCATTCCTTGACGTGCAGGAAACATCTTTCCCATGGCTGTGTCCTTTGGCTGGTTTCTGCTGAGCTGTGAGCTGCTCTGAAAGGCACTCAACAGAAGCTGGCCCACAGGGGAAACCCAACGACTCCTAATTAGCTTTTATTCATTGATGAGGTGAGCGTAACACACTGCCCCTGGCCTTTTCATACCAGCCCTCGCCGCGCTGGGTTACTGCGTGCACTGCTAGTCCACTTCTACCGTATAATTTAGCTTCCTTTCGTATGCAGACCGGGGGAGTGTGGTTCAGCATTTTCCCCCTGCAGCATACCTGAGGAGAGATAGCATCTACAGCAGCTTCTTGCTGGAACAAGCAAGATGGATACCATCTCCTGAACATTACGATGCTTTTTTATCTCAAGGGAATTTATTGCAAGTGTTTAAAGAGAGCCTGGGAGACTGAATTCTTCTGGTAACTTATACAGCAGCTCAAGTGGTGCAGGCTCCTCTCACCTACATGAGTATGTCCTGTCGCCAAGAGCCGGCACAAGCGCGAGGGGAATGCTGTGCTACGGGCTTCTCGCCTAAGAGCGGGACCAGCTCCGGGGGTGCTGCTTTAGGAGCTTAGCCAGAGGTCAGGGCAGCAGCTGGCTGGCAAGAACACTGAGCTGCAAAGATCAGAAAACCCTGATCTTGCAGGACAGTCTCCCAGTCCAGATCTCTTCTTAGGCTCTTCTGTGTCAGCTGTAATAAAAGAGCCTAAGCACGGGCTGAGATCATGATCACACAGAAAGAAGAGCCATAAATTCAAGTATTTCCTGCCTGTGGGGCTGTGGCAGGGCTTTGCCTGGTTTTACGGCAGTTGTCACCTTCAGGCTGACTAGTATCTTGAGCTAAATTGTGGGAGTGACCTGAGCATGGGGAGAGAATTCACAGCACTGTCTTTGGCACACGTGAGGGGCTCAGGGCCAGCGTGGGAAACGCCTTGAGCCAGAGGGTTCTTGCTAGAAGTCACAACATGAAAAAGGGAGCACATCTGGAAGGGCTCAGAGCAGGGGTGGCCAAGGAAGAGCTCCTGAGCATAGCTCCCACACGAGGCTCTGCTGCGGGGCTGTTGGGTAATCCCGGCTCCCCAGCTCTGGAGGGAAGTGGGCCAGCAGGGAAAGCTGATGTTAGCAGTGCCAGATTGCCCCAGGACCAAGCTGCCAGCGAGCACGGTTGCCTGCATGCTCTGCAGAGACACCGCCATTTGCCATCAGTGGGTTGCTCCCAGGTCCCCTCCTTTCTCCCAGCTCCCTAAGGGACATGGTACATGTACATCTTGGCCATAGGTAGATTTTGGGATGCAGCTCAGAGAGCCAAAAATCAAAATCCGAAGCAAATCAATTCTGCTGCTGTGCTGCCCAGACGCTAGAGCCCTTGACTAAGGCGATCGGGGTGCCATTTCTGACTAAGCTAGCTCCCAGATGGTCACGTGGAAAAGTCGTACCACCTCTCCGGCACGCTGCTAAACACAGAGAACATGACTCTCCATTAAGTCCTTGAGATCTAACAGTGTTGTAGATAAAGTGTTATTATTATGTCCTTCAGGGAACAGTTGAAAGAAAGGAGGCACATGAATAACCAAGGGTGAGGTTCTGAGAACATCTTAGTAACTAGAAAATCACTTAAGTACATTAGAATGTGGAAACAGCCACAGGGCCCACGGCAAGGAAGGAGATCACCATAGGAGAGAAATTACTAAAGGGTTCCTAATCCTTACTATTCTTTCGCTACCTCACAGGCACCTCTGCTAAAAGAAAAAGCAATTTCAGTCATCCCTGAGCGACCCCCCCAGGCCTGGCAGCAGGTTGGGTGTGCCATTTTCCTTTGTGAACTGCAAGACTGGTGCCGTGTCAGTGAAAGGCTTTTATTTTTTTCCCCAGGAAAAAATGAAACAGTGTAGCATCCCCCTTCCTGGTTCTTTGATGCTTTTTCACGCCAATACCTGTCCGGATCTATCACTGTAATCACTACACTCAATCCCTTAATAATGCGATACAGGTGTGGCTATCTGGATGATTGCATTGCCTCATCCCCGCACATCTCTTCTGGGTTGTCCTGTTCAAACCCTCCATTTCCCACATGCTCCTGGTGCTCCCGCTTCTCACTGCAGCGAGCACTGCGCTTTGCCCATTGGTACTTTGGGTACAGCCGATGTTGGCCCTGCGAGGTTACACAACCATTACTGTTTCGCAGCCGCAGATTTGTAGGAAAGAGCATATCTGCTACCTACAGGCATAAATACGTGCTCATCATATTCTTCCCATCAGATTTCAGTTTCAATTCCTTATACTTTATTTAGCCTATCTAAGTATGAAAGAGCACCTCAGCAATGAGATAGCAGGAATTGTGGCACAGAGGTTTTTAGCTTCTACAATCCGTTTGGAAGTCACAGCTTGCTTCCGTGGAGTTTGTGGAACGTTACGTAGCAAAGCAAGGATTGTCAATAAGTTTAAATTCATTATATAGGTGCTATTACAAAACACTAGGCTTCTGCAGCATAACTGGGTTGAAAAATGTTGTTGTAGGGATTTCCTGATCCCTACAGAGATTCACCCAAGATCAATACATAAGCAGAAATTACCTGAGTTCCTTCTCTTTTGAACTACAGGATTTCTGCCAAACACATTATGCTACACAAATACTGCCAGGTCTGTGCTTGTCCTGGGATAGAGGTCCTGACTGGAAAACTTCCAGCTGGCTTTGGATCAGCCCTATATAAAGATTATGGATGCACAGGGCTTTCATTGGCTTTAAACTAATTTAAAAAGCAGATAAATAGATCTGTAGGATTTTCCTGATATAAGACACTTGTAGGCGACTCAGCGTACCACAGTGGGTTCACCTGTGCTACGAGAAGCGGCTGGACAGAGGTGCAGCCAGCACCGCCACGTCGCAGGTAACAGTGCAGCGCTAAAACGTAGCCCTGAGCAACGAGCCTTCAGTCTGAATCACACCTGGATGCTGGGAACTAAAGGCAAGACGAGGACCCAGTGAGCTGAAGTGTTTTTAGTGGGATGTGACAAAAGACATGAAAACAGAAAGAGAAAAATGATGACTCCGGAATTTGGCTCAGACTGTTGGGGTGACGAAAAGCGCCGGCAACGCCTCCTGTCCGGGCTATAAAGGGCTCCGAGCCAGGGGGAGGTTAGCAGTTGCGGTCTTCCCCGCTGCATCGGGCGTCTCTGAAGCTCCAGAGCCTCCGCCGCCCTCCGCCATGGCCACCACCGTCAGGCAGTACTCCTCCTCCACGTCCCTCAAGGGCTTCGGGGGCTCGGGGGCAGGCTCCAGCAGGCTGTCCTCCGTGCGCGTTGGCGGAGGAGGGTACAGGGCGCCCAGCATCAGCGGAGGGGCCAGCAGCTACTCGGTCTCTTCTCGCACGGTTTCGGGGCTTGGAAGCGGCCTGGGTGGCGGCTTTGGGGGCACCTACTGCAGCAGCGTGGGAGGGGGCCTCGGCAGTGGCTTTGGGGGCGGCTACGGGGGCAGCTTTGGCAGTGGCTTTGGAGGTGGCTATGGGGGCGGCTTTGGCGGCGGCTTTGGAGGCGGCGAAGGCATTCTGCAAGCTGGAGAAAAGGAGACGATGCAGAACCTCAACGACCGCCTGGCTGCCTACCTGGACAAAGTGCGTGCCCTGGAGGAGGCCAACACCGACCTGGAGGTTAAGATCAGGGAATGGTACAAGAAGCAGGCGCCCGGCCCGGACCGTGACTACAGCCCCTACTATAGGACCATCGAGGAGCTGAGGAATAAGGTAGGATGCTACGACTGCCACAGAGGGATGTCTCTTATCTAGAGAGGAAGCAAAACCACTGACTGCTACCTCTATAATTAGCAGGCACTAGGTACGTGGCAAAAGAATGTCTGAGATCCACATGCAAAGGGCTAGGCTGGAAATTCAGGGATTTGTCAACGTCAGTTTTTGATTACATTCTTCTAGATGGGACAAACGACAGTTTTCATTGGATGAAGCAGATGTAAAAGGACAATAAAGGAATTAAAAATTAGAGCTGTCTGCATTGATAATGCATATTTTTCTGAGATTTTATCTAAAAAGAAAACACAGGAAAATTTTCAGTGTGTGAGAACTGTGAAGTATTGATGGGATATTTGTATATATTTGATCAAAGCATTTGCAGTCTGTTGTCACTTATTTTAGCTCGTCAGTATTACTCTGACTGAAATGGTTAAAGAGAAGAAGATGGTAGTGACCAGGAGTGACATCTCAGCCTCCTTTTAGCACAAACCTAGGCAGCTCTGGAGAGATTTCTCTTTGTCTTACTGTCCCATTTTGGAGGAAATACACAAGAGTTAACTTTGTTCTTCTCTGTTACTTCTCACTTATAAATTGCCACTAGTAAACATGAAGGAAGCCTTTGTATAGCCTGAGTTGCAAGGCTGCTGGCAAGTGATGAGGGGAAACTACTTTCCTTCTCATAGTACCATAACTTATGTCCCTCCAAACTCTGACCTGGATCTTTTCTTGGTTTGGATTATTTACTCCTTTACTGCAATAAAAAAAATCAGAAGTCTTAGGCACCTACTCATTCCAGTTTGCTCCATTCCTGCAGTCAGCAAGTCAAATCCATCCAAGGACAAATGGGTACAAGGACTGCCAAGCAAGGCACCCTGCTGGTCCATCTGTCCTGCCAGAAGACTTGCATTGTGCTGTGGATGGAGTGGGTAATTCTTTCTTGACCCTTGCATAATCAGCACATGCCCTGAAGCAGAAGAACAAATGCTATCATCAGATCTCACATATCTTACCTGACTTTGAGCTGCCTCTGAAACACTCACTGATGGATTTTTAGAAAGGGAGGTCACAGATACCAATCAGATACTTCTTGCAATCTGTCTCAGTTGTGTCTTGTTCCTCGCTGTCATGATTCAATACACGCTTCTGTTAAGGAAGCCCCAAGTTTCACCAAAACTATTCCTGCCCTGCAGTCTCACTTCTACTGAGATCCCTTGGTCAGCCAGAAGCATTTTCTGACACTTATCTGTTGCCTGCATTTTATTTTCCACCCTCCAGATCCTGGTGGCCACAGTTGACAATGCCAACCTCCTCCTGCAGATTGACAATGCCAGGCTGACAGCTGATGACTTCAGGACCAAGTAAGCCACCTTTTCTGGAAAAGGAACAAAGTCTACAAAGACTTTTAATGAAATGGGGAAAAAATCCATCCTAAATCCAAGAAAGCCACTGGAAAAAATAAGGCTTTCAGATGATACGTAATTTCCCAAGAGTGTGTGTGTGTATGTAGTTGACAACACCCAGACTCAGGAATAAGGCTCGGTGACATCAGAGGCAAGGTGATGCTACTGCCTCAGATGAACACTCTTTTCATCAGTTGTTCCACTGCATTCAGTAGCTCTTATCATCAGTGGGATGTGGGTACAACATAAGGGTTATGCAGTATTGACACAACATCATCAGCAGCAGGGAGCAAGTGACCAACGAACTGAGCCAGTCCGATCGTGACTGGGCGAGATCTTGGTGACTTTCATGACTGTTGTTGTGTTTCCAGGTTTGAGACAGAGCAGGCTCTGCGCCTGAGCGTGGAGGCTGATATCAACGGCCTGCGCAGAGTCCTGGATGAGCTGACTCTGGCCAGAGCTGACTTGGAGATGCAGATCGAGAACCTGAAAGAGGAGCTGGCCTACCTCAAGAAGAACCACGAGGAGGTGAGCAGCACCAGGCACAAGAGGCTGTAGGAACTGCAGCCTGGCTCAGAATAATAAGGTTGAGTCTAATCTTTAAGGCTACTCTGAGTCTTGTGTTGCTGAGAGAAAAGGTGAGAATTGCTATTAAGGAAGTAGAAAACGGTCTGGATAACAGTGCATCCTCTCGGGATTCTGTGGAAATACTATTCACCACTTGTTATTTCAGAATGGCCACTGTAGCTGTTGGACACACCAACAATTCTAGCTGCTTCAGGCCCACAGGACCTCCATCCTGGGAAATGTAGCCCCCTGTAAGCTCTGATTTATTCTCTGGAGAAAGCCAAATTTAACTCCAGTGGAGATTTCTTAATGTAGAATTTGGGTTATTCCAAATAACAGGCTCCAACCATGGTTCCTGTTGCTAGCTGCCTCAGAAACAGATGCAGAAAGATGTTTTATTGCCCAAAGAACTTCTGTCTTGAGAAGAACATCTTCATGTTGATTGTTGGATTGCACGGGGAGGTAACGTGTCTCTTTTGCACCAGGAAATGAATGCCCTGCGTGGGCAGGTGGGTGGAGAGATCAGCGTGGAGATGGATGCTGCTCCTGGAATCGACCTCACCAAGATCCTGGCGGAGATGAGGGAGCAGTACGAGACCTTGGCCGAGAAGAACCGCAGGGACGCCGAGCAGTGGTTCTTCAGCAAGGTGAGCTCGCTCACCGGCCGCAGAGCAGGGAGTGCTGGGCCCAAGGCTCTGCCTGCTTGACTCTCCTCTAACGGCACGGTTTTGCCTCGCTGCAGACGGAAGAGCTCAACCGGGAGGTGGCCATCAACACGGAGCAGCTTCAGAGCGGCAAGACGGAGATCACCGAACTGCGACGCACCATCCAGAGCCTGGAGATAGACCTGCAGTCTCAGCTCAGCACGGTACGAGTGCCCCACTTCCTGCGGGGGGGGGGGGGGACACTCCCGGGGGAGTGTGGGCAAGGCAAGACACGGGTGGCCCCCTCCACCCCTCTCTGACACGGTCCCTCTCCTCGGCACACAGAAAGCTGCGCTGGAAGGCACCCTGGCTGACACAGAAGCCCGCTACGGCGCCCAGCTGGCCCAGATCCAGGTCCTCATCAGCAGCGTGGAGGAGCAGTTGGCCGAGCTGCGGTGCGACATGGAGCGCCAGAACCACGAGTACAGGATCCTGCTGGACGTCAAGAGCCGCCTGGAGCAGGAGATCGCCACGTACCGCCGCCTCCTGGAGGGCGAGGACGCCCAGTACGTACGAGGGCTTAGCTCGAGGCACCGGGGTGGGGAGCAGATGCGTAATAGTGTAGGAAAGAAATGACGAACAACCTGTTCCTTGGAGCACCCTTGAGCCATTTTCTTGGACGAATGATTGATTAGTCTCTCAGAGACTGCTCCTCCTGACCCACGGCCCGCTCCGGGGGCCCCTTCTGCTCCTGCTAGCCTAGTTCAGCCCAGTGGGTAGCACGGCACTGCGGCTTGCAGCACGCTGGGGATCCTCTTCCCACCCGGCCAGTGTCTGTGTAATCCTGGGATGGGAGCAGGTGCCAAGGCAGCTGGGACCTCTGCCGCCTTTGTCGTGAACGTGCCTGAATCCCCTTTGTACACAAATATCTTAACGTTTTTCTTCCTTTAAATCTTGGCACTAAGTAGTTTCAGGAAAGCATTTTAGTTATATACTGGTACTGTAAGAAAAAAAGGAGATTTTAATTAATGATTTCTTAGAAACCACTCACTTTTTTGCCCTTTTGACTATTCTTTCACTTTTCTCCTCTTGCAGCATGTCTTCCCACGTGAAAGAAGGTAAGAACGTGTCTTCACTGAAACACTAATCACACATAGATTTGTCACATCCTTAGTCACCTTCTTATTATAGATTCTAATTTACTAATTTACTAAAATTACTGTGAATCAAAAGAAATTATTTTTCTGATATACCAAAGCATGTTTCAGAAGATTATCTGTGCAGACTGAAATGATATTAAAGTGTGTAGGTGTAGAAATTCTGTAGTTATACTAATTTTCTAAGGCGGTTGCTGTTAACAGCAGTGAAATGCCATGAAGGCACTTTCTCCTTCCTTTTCTCTAAAGAATGGTTCCTTCTTTCCCCACTGTAGCACCTGTAACTACGCGTCAAATCCGCACAATCGTTGAGGAAGTCCAGGATGGGAAGGTGATTTCTTCTCGTGAGCAGATCCACCAGTCCCCCCGCTAAGACTGCTGCATGGTTTGGACACAGGCCAAACCTCTCACAGCAAAGCAAAAGAAGATTCCAGCTTATGTGCTCTGGATATGTAGACCATGAAAAGCATCTTCCTTCTCTTTTCATCACGCCACTGCTTCCCTCAACCTTCTCTGAGCATTGGGCTGTGCTCAGAAATTGAATAAAGCTTTTCTTCACATTCTTGCAAACCAGAGTCTTGTCTTCTGTCTCTGAAGAGCTGAGCTGGCCCAGTTCTGGAGCTACTGGACAAAGTAGCTCCATTCCCCCAAAGGGGTTATATTCTAGATCTTTGGCACGCAGGGGCCAGCACACCTACACTTCCTCTAACACCTAGAACCAGCTGATTTGGTGAAGACGTCCAGTGTGGATGGAGGCTGCAAAGAAAGTCTCAGGAGGTGAAATGTGCGAGTGAGTCTCCATGTTTCAGCTCACATTCGGGGACTGGGGATTTCAGGTTGGGGCAAAGTGGTTCTTCCCAGGCTGCAATGTACAGCAGCAGTAGATCTGAATCTTTCAACTCCGAGAGTCCAAGCAGATAAGTGAAATAAAGGCTAGGTCACAGATTCAGGATCCTGCCAAGTATTCCTCCCTTAGCTCTGCCTCCTCATCACGCAGTCCAGACAACGTGCTTTGTGGTAAAATGAAATTAAGGTGCAGATGTGGTAGGGATGCACTGGCTGACACTCCTTCCAGAAACACAACATCAGCTTCACTTGGTTGTTGCTTCTGAAGCATTGCTAAAGGGTGAGGAAACACAAGCAGTTTGCAGTGGTGGCTACGCTCTGTGCAAGCAGATGGATTACAAGCTCTTTGGGAGCTGATTTCCTGCACTCTTTGGCTGTCAGTGGCTGCTCCTGACGCAGCAGTTCCCATCGCTGTCAGCTGGCCCAGCTGTTCCTGGAAAGCCAGTTCAGACACATTCTTGGTTGGATTCTGCCATGTTCACTACTTCATAAATCAAAATTTTAAATCAATGGGATGATTCAGATAAGTGTATTACTGAATGTGGGTAAAAACAGAGCTGTCTACACAATTTTACGGTCCCTTTCCAGGAAATGCTCCTGGGTTTCACAGGGAGATAAGGGAGAATCTAACAGAATGCTGGAAGGATCCACAACTCGCAGACTCCGCAAACTGCGGGCAAGGTGTAGTCTCCCTCCAGCTGCCGGGAGGCAAAGCGTACAGCTGATGGGCAGGGATCTCGCTTCCACTCAGGTTCACCGAAGGACGCGCAAGCACGACTCACTAAAGGAGGGCTGCGGTCAGGAGGGGGACACCATCGCCCTGCTCCTGCCCGCACTCCCGCTGCGCCGTGGAGCAAAAGCCGGGCGATCCCTGACCCGCGGCTGCTCGCGCGGCCGCAGCCCCGCATCCTGGCACCCCGGAGCTCCAGGGCGGTGGCTGTGCCCAAGACCTGGCGGCTCGCTGCAGCGGTGGCTACAAACAGCAATAAGCAGCTCTACCAGCCTGTCCCCCCGGTTCTGGACTGCAAAATCCCACCCCACGACCGCAGGCAGGTTCGCACAGGCTCCGCCGGGTCAGGCGGCAGATCAGGGCGTTTGGGTCCCTCCGGGGCAGGCGGAGGTGGGGGGCGGTGGGGGGGCGAAGCCTGGGGGCTCCCTGCCGGGGCGAGCGCTCCGAGTGCAGGACGGGAGGAACGGGCCGCGGGGCGATTGCCAGGAGAGCGCGCGAGAGCCGTTCTGCAGCAAGAACTCGCCAAGGCGGATGAACGGCTAGGAGGAGCGAGCAGCTGGAGACACGCGGTGGGCACGTCCCTCTCCGCAGCCCCCCGGCTGCGGGGCAGGCACGCTTCCGAAAGCCATCTTCTACTTCAGAGAGGCGGTTTGGCCTCTCGGGCTCCACTGAGTCACTGTGACAGAAAAGACCCCTTTGAAAACAGCCACGGAGTGTGGCTTTTCCACTCCGTTTAACCTTCTTATGATAATTGGATATTTGGGCAGACTTTGCAAGCGCACTCAAAGAAACGGAAATGTGCTTTTGTCCAGGAAGTTTCATCTACCAGCTCTGCTGCTACGTATGTCTGGAGCCAGAATTTCATCTCCCTTTTCCTCCTGAAAACAGAACTGTACTTTTAAACACCAATGTGTTTCCATAAAATTATTGTTATGCCACAGAATTTGCATTCTGATTTGGAAATGTGTGAAAACAGGCTCTTACTGTGCACGTGCCTGCAAAGCAGAGGCAGAATTTGATTTATTAATAGATGTTTTTAAGAAAGAGTGTGATACAAACAGCATGGAGCCATTTGGGCTTGTGCTGAGCAGGTGGCTGTGTTAAAGAATGTCTCAGGTTTTTTCAAATGTTGCTTTAAATCTTAATTAACACCTTATAACTTTAATTGACACCTCATCGTATTATCAAAATATCACAGATATTTTGAGCAATGTATATTTTTCAGATGTGCTTACAGTGGTTAAATAAAACACAAAAGAAGGCAGAAAAGGTGGTTTCATGTAAAGAAAGAACAAGGCAGTGAGGGTCCTGTGGCCAGCTGGCCCCAGCACGGAGAGGTTGCACCTCCGCGGGGACCTGGAAGTGTCACCGATGGTCCCCCGCTCCCAGCATTATCCTCTGCAGGGAGGACCCGCTACTCCGTCCCTTTTTTCTCCTGGGAGAGGCTAGGGAGACGCCGGCAGGGAGATGGCACATTCCCGGGAGCTTGGGCTCGCCGGCACTGCTCTGGTGCAGCCGGCGGGCGCCAGCTGGCTTCGAGCCCTGGCTCTTGGCACTCACGCGACACGAAGACACGACACCACCCAGTGACTGAATCCACCCTCCAGCCAGAGGGAACCAACTGCGATTGCCCCATCTCCTCTCCTATGTCCGTGGGCTGTTGCACAGATGCATCTCCATTCCCGGAGGCGAACAGAAGCGCCTGTCGCTGTGTTTCTCAACAGCAGCCAGGTAGTGAAGGACACATCCCACCACGGTGTGTGTCCTTCCCATTCTTCTTCCAGACATGGCAGGGGGAAGAAGGGGGTGGTGGTGCAACCTGAAGCTGCTTAGAAACATACCCCTGTTGCTTGTTTTCATCCCCCACCCCCACCCCCCGCTTTTGGCAAATGATCTAAGGAACATCATTTCTAAGGATCAGGAATGAGGGAAAGGTTGTTGGGGCCTGTCTACGAAGATGGTAAAACAATTCACCAAGCACATACATGAAAAATATCTTCTCCTCCACACCCTGCATCATTAACTAATGACACTCAAATTTGTGGTTTCTGCCCATGACGCAGCTCAGTATGGAGCTTGACCACACTTGACATGGTGATTTCCTGAGCCTTTTAGCTCTTCAGGCCCGAAGTCAGCAGTCTCTCTTGAAGCTTAGTTTACATGGCATCCGTAAGCTCTGACCTTACTCCAAAGCTGTCCTCCCTGCTCACCACCAATTGATACATCCATCACACCAGTGCTGCTAAGCTGTGTTGCTGTCCATGCTACACTCTTGTTTCCAGTCCCTAGAGCCCAATAGCTCTCAGACATCCTTGATTTACTTTGTGCTAGTCTGCATTTTTGCCTGGAGAATCCCACGATTAAGTAACTTCAGCTAACAGCCATACCCTGCCCTTTAGGGATGGCTCGCGAGGCTCTCATTCACGGGCAGCAAGACCAGCAACCACTGCTCGTCACCTGTGCAGGTCCTCCCCCTCTTGGGTGGTCTCTGAACGGAAGGGGAGAACTGAACGAGCCCCAGGGATGAACTCCCTCATCATCGCTACGGAGCGTCTCTTCCTCGGCGGATAAGAGAGAGGACTGGCGTTTCCAGGCTTGCTGGCCAAGTTCCCTCTAGCACCGCTGTGCTCCCAGGGCTGCAGATGGGCGTTCAGGGTGTCCACGAAAGGAGGGTACCCGGTCCGTGGGTGCGCTGGGTGTACAGCGTAAGCGGACACAGGAAACGGCAGGAGCTAGGACAGAGACACAGCAAAGAAGCTTTGACTTACTCCACTGAAACGCTGCTCTAAGAGTCTGAAGAGCTCGGTTTCAGAGTTAACAGCACAAAGCATTATTAAAACATAGCCCTGAGCAACGAGCCTCCTACTTTGAATCACACCTGACTATTTACTTGGAAACGGAAGAAATACAAAGACACTCTCTGTGAGATAAAAAGGTTCTAGTGGAATACGACAAAAAGTATGACTAGAACAAAGGCAAAAAAGACAATTCTGGAAGTTGGCTCAGATTTAAGAAGTGATGAAAATCATCAGGAATGCAAAAGAAAAAAAAAAAAAAAAAAGCGCCGGCAACGCCTCCTGTCCGGGCTATAAAGGGCTCCGAGCCAGGGGGAGGTTAGCAGTTGCGGTCTTCCCCGCTGCATCGGGCGTCTCTGAAGCTCCAGAGCCTCCGCCGTCCTCCGCCATGGCCACCACCGTCAGGCAGTACTCCTCCTCCACGTCCCTCAAGGGCTTCGGGGGCTCGGGGGCAGGCTCCAGCAGGCTGTCCTCCGTGCGCGTTGGCGGAGGAGGGTACAGGGCGCCCAGCATCAGCGGAGGGGCCAGCAGCTACTCGGTCTCTTCTCGCACGGTTTCGGGGCTTGGAAGCGGCCTGGGTGGCGGCTTTGGGGGCACCTACTGCAGCAGCGTGGGAGGGGGCCTCGGCACTGGCTTTGGGGGCGGCTACGGGGGCAGCTTTGGCAGTGGCTTTGGAGGTGGCTATGGGGGCGGCTTTGGCGGCGGCTTTGGAGGCGGCGAAGGCATTCTGCAAGCTGGAGAAAAGGAGACGATGCAGAACCTCAACGACCGCCTGGCTGCCTACCTGGACAAAGTGCGTGCCCTGGAGGAGGCCAACACCGACCTGGAGGTTAAGATCAGGGAATGGTACAAGAAGCAGGCGCCCGGCCCGGACCGTGACTACAGCCCCTACTATAGGACCATCGAGGAGCTGAGGAATAAGGTAGGATATGGTAACCAAGATTTATCATTAAAGTCACTTCTTGAAAGATTATCCTGTGCTTAAAAGCTGAAGGCAGTGTATTAACTGATGACAATTGGTCTAAGATGGGAAAACAGAAACAGCACGCTTGAAAATAAATGTCATAATCTGAACAGCAAGTTTTTGATGATGTCCTTTGTAAGGCATCAAAATGTCTTTTCTTTGAATATTCTTTGAATATTTCAGTGTGGGAAGAAAGACGGGTGGGAAACTGGAGCCAGAGCCGGTCAGCCCTTGGTTCAGGTTACTAGATGCTGCACGGCGTGTGCTGGTGCTACGCAGCGGGAGCGGGCTGCCTCGCCAGGCGTTTCCTGCCTTCAGAGGATGCTACTTGTAACCCAAGTATGCGCTGCCTTTGCCAGGCTCCCGACTAAGCACTCTGTAGGAAGGGACATGTTATCTCTTTGGTATCTTTGATATCATTGGTATTTGTTATCTCTGTCGCCTTTAAAATGACATGCAAACAGGGTTGTCAAGTTGTTTTCATAAAGAAGCTACAATTCAGTCTAATCATTTACAGCCCGATAGGAGGCTGAAGATAGAAGCTAAGAAATGAAACTGCCCCTGGGATGCTTGTTCTTTGGAAACTGCAAACAGAGACATGAGCAAAAAACCAAGAGGAGCCAGAAAATACCGGGTTGTAGAAAGTGGCTTCAGAGCAGCTGAAGTCATGTGTGCACCATGTGCTAAAATGCAGCAAAGGAAATCAGAGCTGGGCTTGTTATTTATTCACAGCAAACACCAGTATCTGTCCTTCCCCTCCTGCCCTGCTTCTCTTGTCCACTGCACGATCAGCCCACATTACTCATCATGAGCTGGTTCACTGGTCCTTCAACATGTTGCCCAGGCCAGGCCAGGCTCCAGGAAGAGGAGGGGTGTCACCACGGGAGCTGTGCAGGGTGGTAACAATAACTCTTGGTCCAGGATGGAAAACGCCAGGGAAATGGGGCTGCAGCCACTGAGAGGCTCAGGGATCAACCCCTGTGAGCAAACCAAGTATCTCTAATATTATCTTCATCTCTCTTCCCTTCTCTTGGGCTTCACAGCTGCTTTTGCCATGACATACAAAGTTTCTCTGAATTCCAGCTTGTCAAACGTGCTCTGATCCAGCACATGTGGAGGCAGAAGCTTCCTCCAGACCCAAGCAATGAACTGCCGGGTCTCACAGTAATCCCGTGCTGCTGATCTATAGGGAGGCAGCCCCTTTCCCCTCCAGCACTGCAGCTGGGATATTACCACATTAATACTTGTTCCGTCATATTAACGCTCCTTTCCTAGATTATTGCTATGATATTCCCTGAAGCATCAGAACTCAGTGAGAGTTTTTCAATAGCTCACAGCTACAGACATTATTACTTTTAAAATGGCCAATCATTTTCAAAACTCCAAGTCAAATATTTGCACCTCAGGTATAATTACGAAAGTGAAATGCTTCAGGGACAAGGTCCTCCTTCCCCATCTATTTTCATTCTCAACTGAGCTGTTCTGAATTTCCAGACAAAACCTAGGGCATGGCCAGGCTGCAGCGAAACGGCTCAGGGAGCAGTGTGAGTGCCTGGAGATGTCATTTTGGCTGTGGCCTGTGTACACACTCCAGCATCTTCACAAGACCAAATTAGTGCCAATGAGAGCCTAAGCTGGAATATCTTGTCTCATCTCTTTGCAGAGTCCTTGCAGAAGTCCAATCCAGTGGGCAGGAGGTTCAATGCTGCTTCTGTCCTTCCCCTAACCAGGAGCTCAGGGAGCAGCATGCAGTCTTCATGAAATAGTTTTTCACTACTTCTCATCCTCTTTCTTCCCCAGATTCTTTCTGCAACTGTTGAAAACGCCAACATTGTCTTGCAGATTGACAATGCCAGGCTGGCAGCTGATGACTTCAGAACCAAGTAAGTCTAATGCCTTCAAGATCTCTTATAAGAAAGGAACACAAGGGAAAAGCTAGTCTGTTTATGGCTTTCCGCACCTGAAGTCATTCCACCTGTACATCAAGCACTTAAAGTGTGACATAAGGAAGTGTACACCTCTTCCTGGACAGAGCATTCTCTTGACTTCCCTGCACTTTACAAAGCTGCACATGCACAATTGATAAAATATGTCTGGCAAAGTAACAAAATTAAAATATGCCAAGCTGGGGAAGGAACTAAAACAGAAAAAATCTGTATTAGCTCAGCCCCAAGGTATGATTGTTCTTTCTGCTCCCAGGTTTGAGACAGAGCAGGCTCTGCGCCTGAGCGTGGAGGCTGATATCAACGGCCTGCGCAGAGTCCTGGATGAGCTGACTCTGGCCAGAGCTGACTTGGAGATGCAGATCGAGAACCTGAAAGAGGAGCTGGCCTACCTCAAGAAGAACCACGAGGAGGTGAGCAGCACCAGGCACAAGAGGCTGTAGGAACTGCAGCCTGGCTCAGAATAATAAGGTTGAGTCTAATCTTTAAGGCTACTCTGAGTCTTGTGTTGCTGAGAGAAAAGGTGAGAATTGCTATTAAGGAAGTAGAAAACGGTCTGGATAACAGTGCATCCTCTCGGGATTCTGTGGAAATACTATTCACCACTTGTTATTTCAGAATGGCCACTGTAGCTGTTGGACACACCAACAATTCTAGCTGCTTCAGGCCCACAGGACCTCCATCCTGGGAAATGTAGCCCCCTGTAAGCTCTGATTTATTCTCTGGAGAAAGCCAAATTTAACTCCAGTGGAGATTTCTTAATGCAGAATTTGGGTTATTCCAAATAACAGGCTCCAACCATGGTTCCTGTTGCTAGCTGCCTCAGAAACAGATGCAGAAAGATGTTTTATTGCCCAAAGAACTTCTGTCTTGAGAAGAACATCTTCATGTTGATTGTTGGATTGCACGGGGAGGTAACGTGTCTCTTTTGCACCAGGAAATGAATGCCCTGCGTGGGCAGGTGGGTGGAGAGATCAGCGTGGAGATGGATGCTGCTCCTGGAATCGACCTCACCAAGATCCTGGCGGAGATGAGGGAGCAGTACGAGACCTTGGCCGAGAAGAACCGCAGGGACGCCGAGCAGTGGTTCTTCAGCAAGGTGAGCTCGCTCACCGGCCGCAGAGCAGGGAGTGCTGGGCCCAAGGCTCTGCCTGCTTGACTCTCCTCTAACGGCACGGTTTTGCCTCGCTGCAGACGGAAGAGCTCAACCGGGAGGTGGCCATCAACACGGAGCAGCTTCAGAGCGGCAAGACGGAGATCACCGAACTGCGACGCACCATCCAGAGCCTGGAGATAGACCTGCAGTCTCAGCTCAGCACGGTACGAGTGCCCCACTTCCTGCGGGGGGGGGGGGGGACACTCCCGGGGGAGTGTGGGCAAGGCAAGACACGGGTGGCCCCCTCCACCCCTCTCTGACACGGTCCCTCTCCTCGGCACACAGAAAGCTGCGCTGGAAGGCACCCTGGCTGACACAGAAGCCCGCTACGGCGCCCAGCTGGCCCAGATCCAGGTCCTCATCAGCAGCGTGGAGGAGCAGTTGGCCGAGCTGCGGTGCGACATGGAGCGCCAGAACCACGAGTACAGGATCCTGCTGGACGTCAAGAGCCGCCTGGAGCAGGAGATCGCCACGTACCGCCGCCTCCTGGAGGGCGAGGACGCCCAGTACGTACGAGGGCTTAGCTCGAGGCACCGGGGTGGGGAGCAGATGCGTAATAGCACAGACAGAAGATGTGCTGTTCTGGGACTCATCTGGAACGCTGGATTGCACCAGATTTACATATTTTTGTTCAGAAAACCTTTCCCACCCTAGGAGACACTGAGTGGTGCAGTTCTTAGAGGAATTGCCTGAGAGTCTGGAGAATTAGTGTCTTATGGGATCTTCAGACTAACTCTTCAACTAAATTCCCTTGGTTCAAGGCTGTAGCTGAAATAACATCAAGACAAGTTTGGGACATGCAGTATCAAAAAAGGCCCTTTGATGCTCAGAAAAGCTTGCTACTGAGCTATTACGGTGGATAATTTTAAGGAGAATCAATTAAATTGCTGCAGAGGTTAAAAATATGTCTTAATGAAAATGAACATTATCAGACTATTTCTCAATAAGTGCTTGCTGTTTCTTTAGTGTGCAAGACTTTTAACCTCTTTTTTGACTCGTTATCCTCTCCCTCCGGAAAACAAAGCCTGTGAAACAACAACAAAAAGAATTTGTTCTTAACTTCTCTTTCTTTTTCTTCTTCTCTTACAGCATCTCTTCCCAGTACTCCTCCGCTATGTCCTCACACTCCGGTAGAGATGGTAAGAACATCTTTTATTTCATCCATCTACAATGAACAGCTTTGAGACATGCTTTTAGAGCAGCTGTCAAACTGACAGAGCGAACACCATTCCTCAAGCTGAATAACGGTGACAGCGGTCAAGACAGCGTGTGAGCATCTTACAACTATTAACCACAGAAAGAAGCCGTAAGGAAGGGAAATTCCTCACAATTTGAATTGCGTTTACAACACGAATGACTTGGCCTAAACGTGCCTTGTGACTGAGCAGCCAATGTTCTAGCTTTACACAGACCTGAAAAATCAAGCAACACCTACAGATTTAAGCAGTGGGCTTTTCCCCTTCCTGGGCATTCTCCTCAGCCTAGCTCTTCACTCTTCTTGACTCAAGTAGGATTGCTAACAACAACATGTGCCAAATACCTCGTAGAATTTCCCATGTCTTTCTTAAGCCCGTGCAACATTCAATACTGCATTAGGAATTTTTTCCTTCCTGCTCTCAGAATAATTGTCTCTCGCTTTCCTTTCGCAGTAATGACAACGTCCCGCCAAGTCCGCACAATCGTTGAGGAGGTCCAGGATGGGAAGGTGGTCTCGTCCCGGGAGCAGGTTGCGCTCACCACCCGCTAGGCGCTCCTTGACCCCAGACTCGAGAGAGTGAAGGCTGAAACAAGCCCTGTCTGAGGCTGTGTTTGATGGAGTCACATCACAGAAAACAGCCAGCTTCGTTCTTCTGCTCCTCCTTCCTGCTTCACCCTGATTTCACTCGGGTGTCACACCGCACTCTGTAAACACTTAATAAAGCCTTTCTTCTCATTCACGCAGCTGCAGCCTCATCTCTCCCTGATGCACGGTCTCGCACACCCGCAGGGTTGGGTGCTCATGCCAGGCAAAGTCCTCAGTAACCACAGGAAGGAGCCCACATGGGAAACAGAGGGACACAGGTTCCATTTGGAGCAAAAATAATTTGAGATGGCTTTTTTTTTTGCTCATAAATACCTGGGACTGGCTAAGGCATAAACCAGAGAAGTTTGATATGAAATGAAGGCAATGACAGAGGGAGGATGCCTGAGGACAAAGTGCCACACGAGTGGTAATTAAAGCCAACAATCTCAGGCTCAGTTCTCTTACTCTCAGTCTCATAAGAATCACTTTATTCTGTACGTTAGACTTCAGCAAGATTACTACTATTTAAAGTGAGATAGGAGCACAACATCAAACGGGATGGCAAATCTTATATGCACATTCTTACTGTCTCATTTGATTGTGTTTTAACCATGTTGTTAGGCACATTCTGCAAAAACTTTATATAGGTCTTTTCATGTTGCCCTAAGGCTGCATTTAGTGTGTTCCAAAGTAATCATTGCTTAATCTGCAGAGCGTTGAACAGCAATGACTACTTATCACTACGGCATGTAGAAGACAATTGTTAAAATCCTTCCTGAAAAGTCATAAGCTGGTTATTGTACATCAACAATATCTGTAGGCGAGCTGCCATTCCGGATTAGATGACGAAACCTGTGCAATGGGAGACAGGTCGCAGATTTTGCCTTTGGCTCTGACCACTCACTTCCCGTCAAGTGCACCAGGAAGCAAAGACCCTGTGCTTATTCCACATCCACTAAACATTTGTTTCATGCATTAGATAAGAAAGGAAGTCATTTTAGATGCAAAAGCCTGATGCTTTCTTGTCAGTGGTTACTTTGGGGCTTTGTCTGGTCTTGGACCATGCCCTCAAGTTCATCACCCACCTCATGAAGACAAATCTGGGCCTTAGACAAAAGGAAG
This sequence comes from Rhea pennata, assembly GCF_028389875.1. NCBI lineage: Eukaryota > Metazoa > Chordata > Aves > Rheiformes > Rheidae > Rhea > Rhea pennata. Next base: position 983,862 of record NC_084688.1, read on the forward strand.
ATACAGTAGTTTACAGTAAATCAGCTTCCTTTTAATTATAATGATGTAGAAGTGGATTTTGCACCTGAATTCAAGCATGCTCATCTCTTGGACTATTACCAATGATTCATGCTCCTTCAGCCTCCACAAGAGCACTGAAGTCTTTATTGAACAAGTATGAGGGCATCCTCCCTGGCCTGAATAAACCCTTGACAAGGGCTGATGATCTCATGCCAGGCATGACGGGACAAGCAAAGGAGAGGAAAGGTGATCGAAGAAGCGAGGGAACCTGCCAAGTCTTTCCAGAAAAGAAGCATGTTCTGAAGTGCTGTTACCCTTCTGCGTTATTGTGCAACAACTACAGAAAAGCTCAGGAAAAGAAACACAGACCAAACCGCAGAATTCATTGATTGTATTAGACTTCTCTCCTTGCTGGAACTACAGACATTCCCTGCAGAAACAGGAAGCCTTCCAGTCCACACAGCCTACAGCCACCTCAAAGATAAAATCTAGGTCAAGCAAAAATGTACTTCAGAACTGAGCTATCTTAGACTTTATGGCAATGGACAAGGGAATTCTGGGGAGGGTGGAAATTCTGATTGAATTGAAAATATTGTTTTTTTTTTTTTTTTTGCCAGAAGAAACATCATATTTCAGTTGTGTACGCAGGCAGTTATTTACTTCCTGAGCCATTGGAAAAATGCCCCAAATGCACTGAACACCAAAAGGCTTTCTGAAATAACTAAATATTATGGATTAAAAATAAGTAGCAAGCTAAAAGAAGATGCCAGTTCACGAGTAAGTGGCTCTGCTGCCAACATGGTTAAGCACGGCCACTTCTGCAACCAGGACACAGGGGAGATATGCAGCAAGCAGCATACTTAGTTCACTTTGATGTCTCTCATCCAGGGCTGAGATATCCATCTACATCTATCTGCCAGACTGGCCTTCAACATGACTCAAAGGAAGGCTCCTACTCACTACTTTTCAAGCATAAATAAGAGGTCTTAAGTTTTCAGATGCTAGAGTCCTAAGCATTAGCATGGAGAAAGTGTAAAATACACCAGAGCACAGCTAGGAGAGCTGATGGAAAGCCTAGGTCTGTAATCAATTGATTGCAGTTTTACTGGGAGGATCTTATCAGGCACTTTCCCTATTCATCATGTGCATTTGCGTTAATGAAAAAGGCTTCAATTCTGCCTAATTCTGTATAGCACTAATACCACAAGCTAAAGTCCATGCTCAGCATGCATAATCACTGTACCGTTACAGTGCTTTGGAGATGGAAAGCACCACACAAGTGTTAGGTGTTTATTTTCTATCATTACTCTCGTGCTATACTATTACAGTTTTTTATCTGTGAAACATGGACAAATTATCATATCCAAGAGATAGACAAACATTACTTTTGGACAGTGTTTTTCAAACTTTTTGCTCAGTGCATGCACAAGACAAGTCTACACAGAATTCAGCAAGGAATTAAAGAAGTAATTCCTCAGTGGATAAATGGAGAATCTTAAATGGACAATTACAAAGAAAAAAAAAAACAAAAAAAACCACACACAAAAAAAAAGGAAAATCAAGAATGTCTTTGAAAGGTACATCAGCTGAGACACAGAAATATGTAAGACGTATTAGCATCAAACTTAACACATAATAACAAGAATACTTACAGTGAATAATGTTTAAAATAAATATCGTGTTTCCCATCCTTAAAGCTCTGTGTTAGCATCAGGCATTTGTTTGTACAATGCTTTGAGAAGGAGTATTACCATTATTATTATTTATAGCCTACAAAGCACGAAACTGAGATGCAGAGTGAGCGATTTGCCTAGAGTGATGTGCAGTGCTGGGATCCGAACTCTGGAGATTCTGGTTTCATCAGAGAGGTGGAGATCAGTTTTGGTACAGTAAATAACATGCAGAAAATCTGGAATGATATTTTAGTCCATAGTGAGATATGAAAACACTTTTGCAGATGATAGATACAAGAATTTTCCACAGGTGAAACACAAAAATTTAGCTGAGAACAAGCAGACAGAAGCTAGGGCTGCTTGTAGTTCTCATTGCTGTATCAGGGGCCTTCTAAAAAAGACCTCCTTGCCTTAGGCCACCACTGCACAGGCCGAAGGGACATACGCAAGCCCCAGCCGGATGCCTCGCATGCAGACGTTGCCTGCCTTCTTGTTTTCTGCCTTGGCACTCCCTGGTGGTTGCTGCAAGCCGAGACTCAGGCGTGGGCTTGCAGTCTATGGGTGGATGGACAGCAGCTTGGGCTGCAGCAAGAAGGACTCAAGACCCAGTGTTGTGTGCGAGTCACTATGCGTCTGGGCGAAGCTCCTTTGATGCGAAAACAACTACTGACGCAGGGAATATTTGTAATGTGAAATGTTGGACCTCCCTCTTGGGGGCACACTATCCTTTACGCACTATGTATGTCTCAGCTTCACAGACAGTCCTAAGCCTTAAAATATCTGAGACTACAAAAGGACATCCTCTGGCCAAATGCAATCGTTCCTTTCAATTTTCATTGCCCTTTTGAACCTGGAACATCCGATGCTACAGTGTCCGTCCTCTACTACCCTCCTGCTGTTCTTCATAGAGTGGAAAACAAGAAACAAATACGAGGCTGAAGCATAACTCTTCTTTCTATTTTTTATGAAGCTCATTAAATGGGAACAGCACCTTTGCCTGGGGAAGGCTTTTCTGTTCGTTTGTTACTTGAAGTAATAATTTTTGCTTGTCAGGCCCGCACTACTATTTCTGAAATACCTGCTGGGAAATCTTTCTAAGCCGTCATTTCTTTCCTTCACGTACCCCCTGGGGCCACGCTGCCTGCAAGGGGCTCTGAAGTCAGCTGAGGACAGCTGAGCAAAGGCCTTGCCCATGGCTGGCTACAAGGCTGCGGTTAGCAGCTTTCCTGCTGTAGACTCTGGTCTGGAAGCCAATAAAAGGTCATTCTGGAAAGCGCCTTCCATTATGCATGAAGATAACATCATTAACAGACATCCTCATAAAAAAAAGAAAATTGCTTTTAATAAAATAAACACTGTAATTGCTGGTATGTCCCTACACATGCTCTGAACCAGCATCTGGTATAAAAGTAAGAGCTAGTTTTCATAAATATTTCAAATTTTGGAAATAAAAGAACCTCATGAAGAACATACCCAGTAAAATGATGACAGAAATCACTATTCTCCTTATAAAAGCTTTACACAATCTAATTCCACAATGACTACAGAGACTTATAGCAAGATCTCAAGTTCAAAAAGGAAGGCGCAAACCTTAAATTGAAAAGAATCGTTTCATTAACATTTTAATTTTACGTATTGGAAAGTGAAAGATTGTATAAATCTCTGTTAAATGCAAACTCATCATTATTTTTACAACTCTGATGAAAAAAAAGAAAAATTCCGACCAGTTCTGCTCCTGATTTCACTGCTGCTCCATCAGTGAGCACCACGGCAGGAGTGCCTGAGTCTGACCACGCCACAGCCTCCACTCAGGATCTCACCGCCAATGACGCACGCCACGGCGCCACGGCATAGGCGGCACCTGCTAATTATGGATGTAACGAAGGATGGACACAGACACAATCCACACCACATTTAAGGTGTTATGGACTTGCAGTGTCAAGACAAAATCAAAACTAATGAACTTATTCAAATGGCATAAGTAATATTTCTGAAACAGGTTGCACTTGATACATCCCTTATGTGATGTGTCCAGGTGACCTGAATGCCAAAGACAACGCTAAACAATAAATGGGTAAAAGTCAGCCAAAATTAGCATGGCTGTATTAATAATAAAATGAAAGATTCATATGACAAAACATTTTAATTATTTCCCTTCTTCCTCAATTCAGCATTCTAAGTCTAAAAGGTAGGTTTAATATATTTTTAATGACATTTTCTAGTCTTTTTTCTAATTATAACACATTTCTCCTAGCTTATATTTGGAGAACTTTCATAATACAAACTGGATCTGGGTCAAATCTGTAAAGAATCAAGCTGCTTCTGAAATTTTCCGTGTTACACTTTTAGAAATTTTATGAGACATCTTATGCATCTGGCCTCTCTTGGCAGTGAATTTTCATAACTAACTGCAACACCTGATACTCAGGAAACACCCTTTTCTCTTTTATTTTGGATAAAAATTTGAATGTTTTGTCTATTCTTGAAAGCAGCAGAAGAAATGTAATGGAATATTTCTCCCCAAAGGGGGCATTTGGATGCGTGCAAGAGAAAGAGGAGTAACAAAAAGATCTCTTGTAAACTCAGTGCAAGTTACTTTCATATGTTCTCCAAGGGAAGAGTATGTCAAGGACTAACAACCCAGACCCTGACTGGTGCTCACTCAACTGACCACCACCCAAAAAAGAGCTGATCCTCACTACTACACACAGTTTCACAGCACAGTCCAGAGTCCGCTCGCCTCAGCAGCACAACGGCTCTGTCCCCGGGATCCGCAGCGCAGCTGAACGACTGGGCATCCTACCACCTGGTCACAACTGGACCAAACAAGCTTTGTCAGACAGGGCTGCAGACAGCTTTCCTACAGCTTTCACTTTCTGGGTAGACTTGCCCACACCAGGGTTGGATAATTACTATGATGTTTCATTCTCCAGGCACTCTCAGGTACCATCTTTTTTGTGTCACTGTTGTTTGGTTGTCATCACAAGTCAAACCCGATGATTCAGGAAGTAACATTTTTGATGTAGTTTTGAAACACGCTTCTGTTAACTAAAGCATCTGTTGTGGGATTTCTGGAGACAAATACCTTTGGGGAAATATTTCAGGCTTGGAAAAAAACAGAACTAGTCAAGTCACAAGGAGGAAGAACAAGCAGCCCCGTTCCAGTGGTGGCATCCACTACGAAGGGTATAAATAGAGAACTGTGAGGACGGAGTGATCACAGTCTGATCCCACACCAATCTGTGCAGCTTGCTCTGGGCTCTGTGCGGGCTCCTCCGTTGCTCTCACTATGAGCTGTGGCATCAGGCAGGTCATTACTACCTGTTCCCAAGGCAGAAGCAGTGCTGGTAGCTCTGCTGCCAGTAGCGGAAGAAGGGGCTCCTCTGCTTCCTCTGCAAGACAGACTGCCTATGACTTAGGTAGCGCAGCTGGCAATTCTTCTGGTGGCAGTTTAAGTGAGGGATTAATGGGGAAACTGAATGTTGGCAGTGGTACAGGTGGAAGCTTTGGAGCTATCCAACAGGCTTGTTCTACCACTGGATTCAGCAGTGGAAACATTTACGCTCGAGGCCTTGGTGGTGGATTCACCAGAGCTAGTGCTGGTTGTGCGGAGGGGATCTTATTTGCGAACAATGAAAAGGCGACTATGCAGAACCTTAACGATCGCTTGGCCTCCTACCTGGACAAGGTGCGACTCCTGGAGGGAGAAAACGCTGATCTTGAGCGCAAAATCAGGGAGTGGTACGCTAAAGCAGGCCCCAGCTGTGAACCACAGGACTACAGCTGTTTTCATAAAGAAATTGATGATCTTCAAACCAAGGTAAATAGTTATTTTTCAAGTAAATGCTACTATTTCTTTGGGTGTCCCTTTGATGTGTGGATAGACCAAATTCAAACGGCAGAGACAATACCTAGGTCTGTGGAGGTGCACATGAAGCAATGGTTTATATGAAACTCCGACAATTTGCAAGAGGAGCACTGTGCACTTCCAGGGAACTGAAGCTGCAGCACAGCCTGCTTAAACAAGCTAGCATGTAGATCTCCCCAGTGAAATGCCACTGGTTTTAACAGATTAATAATCCCAATTCATGCAATCATTGTAAAATAACTGGGCTGCTTTATCCGAGGCAGATGTTTTCTCCAAGGCCTTTCTGCAGTTGGAGGAAGCTGCATGCCCAAATGTCAGTTCTGCATTTTCTTTTCCAGATCCTGTGCGCAGTTATGGAAACCAACAAAATTATTCTGAATATCTATAACAACAGGATGACTGCGGATGACTTCAGAGTGAAGTGAGTAGAGCCCTGTGCTGGCCTGAGCTGTTCACACTGCCCAAGAAGGGCAGAGATGTTGGTGGAGAAATCCTAACAGTGTTGGGGGCAATAAAGAAGCTACCTGAGATGCCCTATTAAAATGCGTTACTATGTCAAGGCATGGATGTCATTAACAGTGTTCATCACATAGCATGCCTGAAGTGAAAGTACTTGGGCCTAATGTTTTTCCACAAGCTTAACTCACAGGTAAAGTGGGCAAAGCTGGTCTGTGTTGGGCAAGCATTCATCCAATCTGAAATACCTGTTCAGAAATGCAGCTGGGCAGCAGCAAGGGACACAGTGTGCCGACATGCTGACTTTGCTTTCTTGTCTGTGGCTTAAGGTATGAGACTGAATGCAGTCTCCAGCAAAATGTGGGTGCAGATATCTGTAACTTACGCCTCGTCCGGGATCAGCTGGCCAGCTGCAAGACTGATCTGCAGTTACAGTTTGAGGCTTTGACCGAAGAGATGTGTTGTCTCAAGACAAACCATGAGGAGGTGAGACTCCCCTTACTCTTAAAGAAGTAAGAAAAAAGAAGGAAAGTGCCCCCAAGTGTGTCTAGCATTGACATGGCAGCTGTATTTCTGCAGGAAATGAGCTGTCTAAGGAAACAAGCAACTGGCAATGTGAGTGTGGAGGTCAACGCCTGTCCCAGCCCAGACCTCAGGAAGATCCTGGAGGAGATGAGGTGCCAGTATGAAACCCTGATGGAGCGGAACCGCAAAGAGAGCGAGAGGTGGTACACCTGCAAGGTAGTAGAGACGGGCATAGCTGTACCCTGGTCTGCCTGCTGGGGGAAAGGGAAAAATGAGAGAGGTTAAGAACACATACTGTAGATGTTTTAATATCAGCAGCTGAGGATGTGCTCAGCATCTAACCATACTGCCCAAGTACTGTGCTCTTCTGCTCATGGCAGAATGGCCACAGCATGGTGTTACGGAGTCATAACAGAATAAATGGTGGGGCTTCGGATTTGGGGATACTCCGCGCACTGCAGTGCATGCAGAAGTGGCATAGTGAAGAGCTCTGGAGGAGAGAGCAGCCAGATGTTGCGGCGAGGTGAGGTGAGGAGTGTTCTTCTATAACTTCTCAGGTAGAGGAGGTGAACCTGGAGGACATCACAAGCAGCCAGGAGATAGAGGCAAGCAACAAACAGATCACTGAACTGAGACGTCAGCTGCAAGCCTTGGAAATCAATGTACAAGCCCAGCTCAGCGTGGTAGGCGATGCCATGGACATTCATATGTCAAACTCCCCAACCCCGTTCAGAAAGCTGCATGATCGGGGTCATACAGCTGAGACACATTGAACGAGCATATTTTAGTATGATTTCTCTGCTAAAAAGTCCCAGCTTCCTGTGACCAGATGGGCTAAGCTGACAAGTATACCAAGGTGCCTTTTTCTTGTTTCCATTCTCAGAAAGAAAATCTGGAATCCTCTTTGGCAGAAACCGAATGTCACTACAACAAATACCTTGCTGAGCTACAGAGCCAGATCTCCTGCGTGGAGCAGCGGCTGGCTGAAATACGAGCAGAAATGGAGTGCCAGAACCAAGAATACAAGACCCTGCTGGATGCCAAGTGCCATTTGGAGCAGGAGATTCAGACCTACCGCTGCCTGCTGGAGGGCGGACGGCAGGATATTGTGTATGAAGGCTACAGACAAACCCGGGCACAGTAAAATCTCCCTACTTGGACTTATAGAGATATGAAAATCTGTCATGTAAGTGGTAGAAATAGCACTGTGCTAAGGAACCAGCACTGACCTGTTACTAGACGGGGCTCATTAGTAGATCATGAGGTATTTGGAAATTTGGCTTCGACAAGCATCCAGGATGCAAGCCAATGATCATTCCTTCTTTGGGCAGCAAAGACAGACAGAAGTGTCCCTCAAAGCCTGTCTTCTGCGCTGTGCAGCATCTCAGATCATTAAAGGGTGCTTTTCACTATGAGCTGGGCAAGGTCTTTTATGAAAAGTGGCATTTAAGTAAGATTTATTGCTTTTGCCACTGCTAGGCAGGATTAGGGACTGGCAGTTAAATTAACTGAAACAATAAATTATCTAAACATTTTCAGTCTTACACAACAATTTTAATTAAAGTTTTGGGAAATTTAATTTGTATGCAAAGCAGTTGGCTCTTCCTACTAACTGAGATTTTGAAACAGTGAGGCCGGCTGTTCATCTCATAAATGGCTCTGTACACATAAAACCAGCCTGAGCACCCACCTGCTCCAACAGTCTGGAAAAAAAAAAGGTATTTTAACGGCAGTACCCAAGGGTGGGCTCTCATGGGCTCGCCAGTCCTAAATTAGCAATGTGCAAAATCAGTTCCTGTTCTAAAATGCTGGTTGCAATGGGTGAGATGACAGTGTCAGAGCTGCTCTCAGAGCCTCAGCAGTCCAGAGGGTGTTAAGACGGAAGGGCAGTAGCTGTCAGGTAGACAAGCAGGAGGGAGGATGCCCTAACTGTTGCTTTTAAGGACCCTCCTAGTTCAAAGGGGGAAAGGGAACCTTGACTGTGCCTTACCCCCCTACACGGCCAGTAGTAGCTGAAGATCTCCAGGCCATGGGGCAGTTCCCTGGGGTGTGATTGATGGGCAATTTGGTCAGCAGAGCTGTCTCCCTTCCACAGAGGGCCAGGGGGGAGAGGAGCTCCTGCAACACCAGCTGCGAGAAGTGGTGGGCTTAAAGCCAGCCTGTGTCAGCCGTGCTTGTCCTGAGCCTGTCTGCTCTGGGTGAGGACGTACAAGGTGAGGTGTCCTCTAGAGTAAGCATGACCATGAGTTGCTTCTTTGGTCCTGCTATTTACTCGGGGAAGAGGAGCATGAGAGTCGTCCAAGTTCTTCTGGCATGGTAAAGAGGGGTTGGAAACGGTTTCTTTTTCCTGGACAGAATCAGTGCAGGGAGTCAGACATGCAGGATGGCAGCTGTGGTTGCTGGTGGTAGAACACAGGGATTAACTGGGCTACAGTAGATAGCAGTGGGGAGGGATGCACCTGTGGGACATCTACAAACTTACACACAGAAAAGATTTTTGATACTGGGGGATTACCAGTAACAAATATGTTTAAATTAGCCCTTCAGCACAACACAAAAATGAAGGACTGCTGGGGGAACTCAGGAGAAAGATAAAGGAGTATCTGGAGCAAAGCCCTGAGAAGGCAACGCTTCCTACTCTCCCGCTGCAGGATACTGCAGACAAGAGCTTCCCTGCCAGTCCCACTGTCGTGCCTCTAAGGAGGTGGCCTGAAGAACAAACCCTTTGGAAAAAGCAAGGCAAAAATAACCTGGCAGTCCTCAGTTCTGATATGGCACCAGTTGGAAGGGACTTTTGCAGCAAGGCTGCCGTCCTGCCTGCCACTCGCCTGCTGCCTGCATCCTGCCATGCTGTTTTCATCCAGCCACTCAGCCTTACTTGGGCTAATCTGCACTGTGGTCAGTCATCTAATAACTACCAAAGCTCATCTCTAATAAATCTTGTGCCTGAGAAATGATTTCTACAAGTAAATTGTTATACAAGTATTAAAAAATTGTCACACAGTTACATTTATCATACAATTTTGGCTAGAAATTCACTTTAGGTCAGAGCTTCCAAAAAGTAATTCTTACAAAGAAAAAAAAATACATTGTGCCATGTTCCCATCCACCACACCGTTCCCACTGACATCAGTGGCTGCAGGAAGGCGAAGAATGGGAAAAGCTGATACCGTGGAAAGGTACATTTGCTACCAGAGAAGGAAGCATAAGCTAAGACATGAAGTAGAAGGTCATGAGGAAAGAGATATTCAAGGAGCTTGGAGAGAGCTCAGGGAGGGAGCTTCAAGGCAGTCTGACTTTCACTGGAAGAGACTTCTGAGGGAAAATTGAGTTTTCATTAAAGTAGGTGTGTGCATAATATAATATAATGTAATACAATAGAACACAACACAATAAAATCAAGAATAACAAGTTTTCCCAAATAATACTGAAGCACAATTTTGAAAGCCAGGCCCCGCTGGCCTTGACACACCCTTCTGGTGGAGAAAAACAATTCCCAGAGAAAATGCTAAATAAAGAACATCTAAATGGATTAAAAAAAAAAAAAAAGGTAAGCTGGAATAACCAGCTGGCAATATGTGGGAAGATAAAAGGCTGAGACAAATTAGTATGTGTGAGAGAATTTTTAAAAAGTAAGATATAATACACAGCCAAAGGAAAGGTAGTGGTATTTTAGCACTGTGGAGAAAGGAATCGCAAACACGTTCAGGAGCACAACTGCATTTTGCTGCCTGTTCAAGCAAAGCATCAAGAACCAGCTCCTCTCCCCGCACCAGCAGCAGTATCCTTCCTCTTCCAAATGCACCAGACAGGCTGTGAACGATGCTGATGATCTTTGCTCCTCATTATGGGGTTCAATTAGCCTTTTTCTATTAGAAAATATTTGATGGGGTTTGATGACTGACCTTTTACACAGGTTTACAGGTGCTTCCAGCACACGAAGGCTTCAGGGGAAAACGAGTCTTATTTAGTGCCCATTTCTAAAGAAAGAAGCAGCTCAGAAACTTCTGGAAAGACAAGCAGCTATTTCTGGAAGAAGTTAATTCCTGGTAACATTATTTCAATCTGTTGAATGTCTAGAGTCTGCTCAAGTCACCACCATTCTCCAAAAAGAGCCTCCCGGACAAGCTCCCTTTCTTTCCTACCTCTGTACTGGTGCCAGTGCCCGGAGCGCGTGCGAACAGCGGCACACGGAGAGCGCGTGCAGACGCGAGGAAGGGCGCGTGTGTGGTCACACGTGCCTTGCAGTTTACAAGCATTTAAGGCCTAACAGGATTTCCAGCAGAAACAGCTGCTACGCACTGACGTGAAAGAACTTTCCATTTTCATGCGCCCGACCACCCGCCCTGCAAGTTATCAAACTCTGGAACCCTACAGCAGGATTATTGGGAATAGCAGAAATACACGGTCTTCCCGCTTTAAGCTCCTTGAAATAAGGATGCGCACGTTATGCAGATACAAAGTGATACAAGAAGGACTCCTATCCCCTCTGCATCTTCTTGGTGCAAGGCATCGTGGCACAAGGCACAAGTCTGCACAGAGTTATTCCGTTGGCAAAAATTAGTCAAGATAGGACTGTTTGTAACCAGCCCTTTTTCTTGCTCTGCATCTTCGCTCTGTACCCAGTCTGCTCACACATGTTGTCTCTCGTGCCCTAAGCTTTCAGTCCCCAGTTGGACGTTGTGTCTATGCAGCTCACTGCACCGGCACACAGAGCCGAGGGCTAAGCAACCCGAGGGCTCAGGCTGCCCTTTGGGAGATGGCCTCTCCCCAGGTCTGTGTCCCCGTAAGAGAACGTTCCTAACCCTGCGGGGTAACTGCTGCAATGAGCTTTTGGACAAGGCTTTACGCTTAATACTCGCTCTACTGAGTTCTGTATTTCCTGCTTCTGCAACACCAATTATACAGAACATTTTAACATAATTTAAGCTGTTTCAGTTTTACACAGCACCTCTGAGGTCACTGTATTAAATAACAGGTGGAAATAAAAAGATACCTTCACTGCGCAATGAGTTTAAAATCTGGACAATGATGGGAAATGATGGCTGTGGACCAGTATAGGAAGAGGAGGTGAAGAGAAGTTGAATGAAATGCAGAAGATGCAGCGCAGGGGATGACAGGGCAAGAAGTGACCCGGGACACCGAGTGCATGCTCCTGCAGGCAAACTTCGACCATCTTCCAAACATGCAGTCACTCATGTTAGCACACTGGCAGTACAGCTTGTATTTTCTCTTTATTTAATGTGCAAATCTTGTAAAGCAAGAGCGAATGAGTCTCTCTCAAAGAGAGACAGAAACTTAGGCTTAAATTGTAAGATTAGGAGAGGATTTTAAGGACAAAAAGAGAGGAAGTGGGTGCCCCGGAGAGCAGAGGTGGCTTCAAGTGTACGTGGAAGCATGAGAAAAAGCATCGAAAGTTGAGCAGGAACATTATATTAACACTCAGATCAGTGAGCAGAAGCTGTCAGCATCAGGAGCAGCAGCTGGAGATGAACTGTACTGTGCCTGCTCCGGCAGATACCGTCTCTGTCTTACAGGGAGAAGATGACGCGAAACACTATATCCTCAGAAAAAAATCCCCGAGGAGTGGATGTATCAGAGGTTTAAGACATCAGTGAAGAAACAGAAACCAACTAATCTTGCAAACTGCTAACGCTGGAAATCAGCCAGGAATTAAGAACTGCACTGAACAAGCAATTATACACGATTACAAGCACTATGCATTTTTAATACTAGGATATATTTTGCTGTACTGTATAAACTATAATTTTTATATTAAAGTCTATTTTATAAAGCTCACAGGTACAGTCTCACTCACACCCAGAGTAACTATCTGTGAGGACTGTTTTTGTTTATTGGCTTGTGTAATATTTATAAAGAATTGTGTACGAATAAATTACTACTATAATCAAGCAGTATATTTCTCAGCCCAGTATGCTGTAAAATATTATATAAACTGTCTTTATCAACCACATATTGAGAGTGTATGGAAGATGTGGAAGTTTTAATACAGGTATTAAATACAAAGAAGAGAGAACTCTGGAGAGGCTCTGGCTGGGATATACCTTTGGCTACTTGTCCCTATTGGACCATGGGGTAGTATCTGAGCTCAGGAAGCACCTAAAATACTCCAGTTCTGCTTGTCAGGTTGTGTGTCGACCCCATGGCTCTGCCAGCAAGGACCACAGCTAGAACCTTGTCTGTCCTCCAGCCTGAGCTGCACACAGCTCTCCAAGTTAGAGTGAAATTGCTGCAGTTTCGTTCTCCCATCAGTATTCCCATCTGCCCTCTTGTACAAACTCTCCTGTACTCTTCTTTGCCATGGTAATCAGTAGTGCTTCCAGAGACGCAATGCTGGGGAGTCTGGCTGCACTGTCATCATCTGGCAGGTGCTGGAGGAAACTAAAGCCCTTCACAAAATGAATCAAGGAAGATGTGAGCTGCAGCAGGAAGAAATCTGCTTCTGTCCATCTCCATGTTCTGCTGAACTTCTGCCACATCACTAGCAAATGTTCAGAGGTAGGCTGAAGATGAGAACATCAGCAAAAAAGAAACTGAAATAGAACAATATCACCTTCGTCTCAGAGGCGTATTTAAGAGCTAGGATCATGCTGTTTCCAAATTCACTGTGATAATTGTTTCACTTGCCTTACAGAAATTTTGCTAAATGTGGTAGTATAAACCAATGAGTCATTAGCCAGAAAAAAGTCACGGTCTGCATTTGAAAAATGGGAGCATGAGGCCTAGAGCCAGCTCAGTATCACATCAAAGTAGCGTAAGTGATGCCTAATGGCTATTATGCAAATTATTACTGGTAATTACAAGTGACAAGATAATATCATATTCCAGTGTGTGGTTGCACAAACATCACTGAAGCAATGCTTATGAAAGCAAAGTTCCGTCAAATTAGACACACCCTTCTTGTAGTTGACACAAGAAAACATTATCTTGTCAACTTTGATAAGCAGAACAAGCGGAACACCGAAGGGACAGGCTGACACCCTGCAAAAGGGCTGTACGTTGCGGCAGTCACAGCTCCCACAGGAGCATGCACCACTGCCCACGCCAGCACCTGAAAATGTAACATCTTCTTGCTTCCTCCTGAGCTGCCCTTCACTGCCTGGCAGTATTTACCCGTATCACCTCTTCATCCACTTTCAGAGCTCCCGCCTCTCTGCCACAACGCCCACAAAACTCAACGATGTTTGCACCAGCGCTGCACTGAGACCACTGCTAATCACGCTGGCTAATAGCATCTCACTGTTTCCTTTACTTCCATCTCTCCAAAACCATTTGTGGCCTCCTGTCTTACATTTAGATTATAAAACCTTTAGGAACATTTTTATGTCTTGGGCTTGTTCAGTCCTTATCTGTGCAATGTTCTGCCCCAAGACTACCCCCTAGGCTACAGCAATACAGGCAATAACAAAAGTGGTGGTAAGGTTTTCAGGTCAGTGGGGAAAAATAGCTGGTACTGATGGGTGTTTCAGAAGACGACGGTGGCTCACAACTAGAGGAAGCGGTGCCGTGGAGCCGGCAAGCAGCAAGGCACGTTTCCGCCTGCTCCGTGGCAAGATCTCGGCATGCAGCCCTGACGCCGCTGTAAGGGGCAGCACGATCCTGCGCTGCGTGGAGGGAAAGCACCGCACGGCTGCGCCGGCCGCCTGCCTGCCAGCAAGTACAACAGCCAGCCTCCATGGCAAATAACCAAACTGGTTTTAAAATATAGCTCGGTTGGTCAGGGATAGGTGTTCGGATGAGTTTGCCTGTACCAGTCCCATGCTCCACATCCCAGTGAAATAGGCAGGAGCACAGCAAAACTCCAAAGAATGTCCAATATCAATACAACATCCCAAATCTGCGTACTTTGGAAGAGCCTTAGGACTGTTTCTACCCTTCACTGGTAACATGGGATTTGTAGCCTGTAGACCTTTGAGCTAGAACATACTTAACAGGTTAATCAACGTTTTTGATCAAGGTTTTGTGGAGCAAGGCCGATCCCCTCCTCCCACTAGGTAACTGCTAAAAGTAGTAGGTACTTCTTTTGTACCTACTTCTTGACTACCCATAGAGAAATGGGTTTCTTCAGTGTCTTTCCCTAAGCCTAAGACTCGGAAAGCGAAGGAGAGGCAGCCTCAACACAAAGCACTGCTTTCTGTAGATTGCTGTTAGCTAATTTCTTCTGAAAACCTACACAGCAGAAGCAAAGCTCCAAGCAAGCCAGACGTTATATTAATTTCTGTTGGCTCTCACAGCCACACCCCGTCTCCAATTATATTCCTCAAAATGAATGATGAAAGCCAGATTTACTCTCTGTTCTCCTTTTTGCTCATGATTTTAACTATGGTGAGTCCACGCTGGGTGGGGGGGAGCAAGGGGGATGTGTCTCTAGGGGGATGATAGACTTGTTTTTCAGGTGCTGCCATCTTAGTCAGCAGTCTGAGCTCTGACACAGGCTCCAGCTGTGTCCTTCAGCAAGTTATTTCACTGCACCATATGAATAACGAATATTCTAGGATGCTGCCAGTCTTGTGTATGCATCTTTTTATCATTTCTGATATAAAAAAAAATTAGCTCACTGGAAACAAGAGAGTCCTATCTTATGCTGGTGAGAAGGTGATCAAATTTATGTATGCTTGGGGACACTCTACTATAAAGGTGACAGATGCCACCTAACTGCATACATCTTCTCTGCCCTTCTCCCCTGAGCTGATAGCTGCCCTCAGGGCTCCCGGACAGCTGTTGCACTCACCACAAAAAACTTCTCCTGCAACTTTATATTTGGACATATTGGAGTTAAAGGTTACTTGTGAGCAAGAGTTGCTTGGAAATTCCATCCTGGAGGGAACACAAGCCTTTGGTCCCTGGAAAGCACAACATCCTTTCATTATGGTTGTCTTCTGGAGAAAGATACTTCCACTGGCTAAGCCACTTCCCTGAATTCTCTTCTGGGTATTGCTTGCCTGGCTCTGGAGATTGTGCTCCTATGACTAGCCAGACTGTACTAATACCTGGTATTACTCTGACAGTCTCAGTTAAGAAATGTGGAAAGCCTTTCTCCTTTTTATCTTGTGCTCTCCAAAATCTTAGACATTACTAATGGCAGAGACCAGCTGGATCATATCACAGTCCATCCAGGGAACTGTCTAAATTGCCCAAGGACAGTCCCTTTCCCATCACCTCTTTCTTATCTATGATCACCACAAATTGAAGCAGGAAGGAAAGCAATTACATTAACTGAAAAATAATTTTAGAGACCTACTTAACAAACTTCAGCTTCCATCAAGTTCATGTGACATCTAGACACAGGGATAACCAAGACTTTCGGTGTTTAGCAGGCTTGCTCTTCGCAGACTGTGAGCAAAGCGACTTTTTGTAGATGCATGACCAGAGAACTACAAGCCACAAATGGGGAACTAGACCCACTGGGGAATTACCTCAGTGATTTAAGACATCTCATAGTAAAGCGTGCATTAGACCTACCATCTGTAACTGTGCCAAGTGACAGACAATGTCCATACCACAGTATCCCTGGTCTTCTCACTACTACGGTCACTATTATTCATGCTTTTCAGAAGTAAGACTTTATATTAATTTCCCATTTTTTCTATATACTTTATCACAGCGTGTGATAGAAAAATGTTTATTGGACTAAGAATTAAATAAATACAAATTAATAAAAGATAAAAGGCACTTTGATGTTATAAATACCAATGTTTCTTCTTTGTGCATAATCTAGGGCAACTTTCTTTCTTGACTTGTTGTAAAGTTTGCATCATACAAAAAGCTGGTGACTCATAAAACATTATTTTATTTTTTGGAATAAGCTGCTGACATGTAAAGTATCTTCCTTGTGAACTGGGATTTCTAGAGGAAAACTGCCTATGGGTTATTTATTCTTGGCATAAACAACAAGACTAGCCAGCCCCATGGGAAGAAGAAACACCCTATACACACCACCCCCTCTGGAAGGTATAAATAGAGATCTGTGGCAACAAACAACCTGCAGTCTGATTCAGTATCAAGCTGTGCATCTTGCTTTGGGCTTTGGGTTGGAGCTGCAGCTATCCTCAAAATGAGTTGTAGTATTAAGCAGACAACTGGCTCTCTCAGGGGCAGAACCAGTGGTGGCAGCTGCGTTATCAGTAGTGGGGGTGGTGGAGGAGCACGGATCTCCTCAGTCTCTTCTGGAAGATACACAACCTGTGGGATAGGTGGTAGCAGAGGGTTTTCTGGTAGGAGCTACTGTGGTGGTGTAAATTATGGAGGAGGATTGAGCACTGGTAGCTTGGTTGGTGGAAACTATGGAGGTGGCTTAGGAGCTGGCGTCCTTGGAGGATGTTCTGGCATTGGATTCAGCGGTGGCAGCGTCCGCTTTGGCGGTGGCATTGGCATTGGTCTCGGTGGCGGGGTAGCTGGAGGTGGTTTTTCTGCTGATGGCATTCTTCTTTCTGGTGATGAAAAAGTGACCATGCAGAACCTTAACGATCGCCTGGCTTCTTACCTGGACAAGGTAAGGTGCCTGGAACAAGAAAATGCTGACCTGGAGTGCAGAATCAGGGAGTGGTATGCCAAGCAGGGCCCTTTTTGTGAGCCCCGGGACTACAGCTGCTATTATAAAGAAATAGAAGATCTTCAAAACCAGGTAATGTCATTTCTCTGCTGTTTTCTTCCACAGTGTTGTTTCACACCTTAGTGCAGTTATCACAAGTGCCATTTCATTGTTGTAAAATGCTTTTTGTATACACACATTAAGACAATTGCCTAAGGAAAGCCCTAGAGCTCACTGTGAGTGTTTGGACTGTTTCCATGGCTTTCATTCATCAGATTTATCTGAAGGGGAAAATGTTATGTGCACAGAGTACATCTGGACTGGCTCAGTAGTCTTTCTGAATTAGGCTTGTGCCAATATGTTTAGATAGATACATGCCAAGAAAGCAACTAAAAGAGATATCAATAATGAATCACAATCATTTGCCTATATTTATAGTATTCTGCCATTAGTCTTGCAGAATTCTGTTATTTCCTTTTTTTTTTCTTTTTTACAACTTTGCTCTTTTATACAGAACTAGAAACTATTGGTCATCTAAATAAAAATAAAAGAAAAGAGAGCATTGTCCTAATGCACATTGCATATGGAATTTAAAACCAAAACATTTTTAAAACATTTTTTTCCAAACTGTGTTAGGGAAATATTCTAGGATGTTAATGCATTGGAAAAGAATGAAGTGAAAAGAATCCAATAAACAAAGGGATGGAATAAGACAGATATGTAATGAAGTCTTGAAACACAAAGCTTTTAAATCTCTATCTAGGAATGTAAGATTTACATTTAAAGTATTAGGTAGCTCATGGCAGGCACTGACAATACTGATTACACTTCTCTAGCTGTCTGCATTTGAACCATGTATTCTAGCATTTTAATGTGCTCCACGGTACTTCACTGAACACTTGCCCCGTGACTGCCATGTCCCTGAACTCCCCAGAGCCTACGAACCAATATCCAAAAAACAAAAAAAGAGAGAGAGAAAGAAGGGGGGAGGCTAGGATCTGTAACACTGGCCAACCCGTACCCTGGGAGCCTGAGGATACGGGGAAGAGACTTATTCCTTAAGCCCATTCTTTTCCAGATTGTCTGCGCAACCATAGACAACAACAAGATCATCCTGAACATTGATAACAGCAGGATGACAGCCGACGACTTCCGAGTGAAGTGAGTACTGCTTTCCTGAGCATCTTGTGAGGCTGGTTAGGAAAATAGAGTAAGCAAGACTGAATCAGGTTGATGGTCACATCAAAAAAGAGTAAACTAGTGGGGTCAAACACTGACCACTCTTTCTTGCCCCTGCCTTAGGTACGAGACGGAGCTGGCCCTTCGCCAGAGTGTGGAGGCGGATATTAACGGCTTGCGCCAGGTCCTGGACCAGCTGACTCTCTGCAGGTCTGACCTGGAGGCACAGCTGGAGTCCCTGCGTGAGGAGCTGTGCTGCCTCAAGAAGAACCATGAGGAGGTAGGCTCCCACCCCGTCATGTAAAAAGTGTTGTTATAAAGTCACTCAGTATCCAGGATTCTCCCTCTTTGTGGACCCTCACCCTGGACTGCTGGCTCTGCAGGGTTTTCCAGCCCCAAGTGGTTGATGGAGATGGTACATGTGGAATAGGAGCTCTCAATAAGAGGGCCTCTGCTGGGGGCTATGCTCTCCCTCACAGGGAACTAGGATCCCTCCGTTGTTTTCCTTTTTTTTTTTTTTTTTCCTTTTTTAAAAAAAAGACATGATTTGTGTTGTGTTTCCAGGAAATGAGCTGTCTAAGGAAACAAGCAACTGGCGATGTGAGTGTGGAGGTCAACGCCTGTCCAGGCCCAGACCTCAGAAAGATCCTGGAGGAGATGAGGTGCCAGTATGAAACACTAATTGAACGCAACCGCAAAGAAGTTGAGGATTGGTACGAGTGCAAGGTGAGTGGAATTTACTCAACTTTGACTTTCCCAGGTAACAGAAAGGCAATTGCTCTGCATGGCTTTATTTTAAGTTAAAACCACACAAAATACTGTAGTCATGTTTAGCCTTGATTTAGATTGACCAAACAACAGAGGAGACACTGCTACTCTCAAAGTGCTGCATCGCTTTCGTGGAGGAACAGGGACTGCTGCACACTAGTGAGACTTGAGGCTGGACCTCTTTGAATAGCAGATTAGGAGTGAGAAGAATTTGACTGCAGCACTACTAGAAGAGCAGGAGGAATTGCAAGCAGGATTTATGTTCCATTAAGCTGAGTTCACCCAAACTCTTCTCATTTCATGTTTTTTGCTAGCTACTCTGCTATTTCCTTTATACTCGATCTGGCGTACATTAGAGCATTCCCTCAAGTCTTTATTCTGGATTGGTGATTTTCAGATTGAGGAGGTGAACCGGGAGGTCATTACAAGCGGCCAGGAGGTAGAGACGTGCAACAACCAGGTCACCGAGCTGAGACGCCAACTGCAAGCCCTGGAAATCGACCTGCAGGCGCAGCTCAGCCAGGTAGGTGGTGAGCTCACGTAGAGCCCAGATGCCTTACAGCTTTGCTTTGGGTAAATCCAATCTCACTGTCCATTTTAGAGAGCTGACATAAGGATTTGTTGTTAAATGCAATGCTTATCATGCCTGTGTCTGTAATTGTGCTGCATTCTTTTCTCAGAGGGACAACCTGGAAGCATCTCTGGCTGAGACAGAATGTCGC
Source organism: Rhea pennata (assembly GCF_028389875.1). Lineage (NCBI taxonomy): Eukaryota > Metazoa > Chordata > Aves > Rheiformes > Rheidae > Rhea > Rhea pennata. The sequence goes on from NC_084688.1 coordinate 1,003,605, forward strand.
TACAACAACCACCTTGCTGAGCTCCAGAACCAGATTACATGTGTGGAGCAGCAACTGGCTGATCTGCGTGCAGAAATGGAGTGCCAGAATCAAGAGTACAAGATCCTCCTGGATGTCAAATGCCGCCTGGAGCAGGAGATCCATACATACCGCTGCCTGCTGGAGGGCGGACAGCAAGACCTGATGTAAGTAGACTTTAGACACACCAACAGATACAATAAAATACTTGTGTTCTAGGTATTTTAACATATCAGTAAAGCGAGTAGCACGTGTAGGCACTGCATTGCTTTTTCGCCCTTACTGAACTATTTGGGCTGCCTGGTAACCGACGGTGACAGCCTCCTTCCCCACCCTGTGCTACGCCTTGCTCCAGGCAGAGAGCTCACTGCAAGATTCTGTCCATTTTATGCCCAAGAAGAAAACAGACTGAGAGCAGCAGTGACAAAGAACAAACATAGTTCTAACTTATCTGTGATCTCCTTCACTAAAATGTTATTATTTTGTCTCCTTAGTCAGCAAGGAGGAATTGGTCAGTCTTCAGGTCTAGGAGGAGGTGTTACAAGAACAGGTGGAATAGGAGGAGGAAGTATCATTAGAACAAGCCACACTTACACTTCATCTTCCCAGATGCCATCTTGCGCAGCTGCAGAGATACAAGGTAAGAACTGCAACCCTGATTTCCAGAATCTTCTCTTTTCTAGTGCAACAAGGACAAGCAGCAACATGGATCTTTTCTACGCTCCTTCTTTAAGGAGCTTGCAGGTGCTATTTGAAAGTTTTATTGAGGTTACTGGGAAATACATGATGGGAGGCCACACAGAGGAGTGCCACCGTGAGTGCCTTCAGGAAGCGGGCAGTAGCTGTAACTGCTATGAAGCATGAGAGCTGCAAGAAAGGGAGGAAGGGGAAGAGGGATAAGAAAGGAAAAGGACAGAGAGAGTCAGCAGGCAGGCAAGCCACAGAGAGAGAGAGCAAGGAGAAAGGAGTGCCATGAAACGTGGGGCAGAGGAAAGAGCAGCAGAAGGGAGAGTGCCCTGAAATCACAGAAAAAGAAGCAGCAATAAAGAGAGCACTGACAGAAAAAGTGCTAGGACTATTTCAGGGGGAAGCTTCCAGTCTAACAGAAACAGAAATGAATAAATGCGGAGGCAGCTGGCCCAGCAGAACGAGTGTGGGCAGGGGCACCGTTCTCAGCCGCTCAGGCAGGGACCCGGACGCCGCTCCCCTGTCCGCACTGCTCCTGGTACAATGCTGCAGCTTGCACCACTTGGCAGCGTCATGCAGAAGGGCAGAGCTTGCTCAAACCAGCTACAAACCTCATCTGTCAGACTGGCAGGGAATAGCGAGGCCTTCCCAAGAAGGCCAGGATTTATTCAAATCCTATCTGATTTGGCTTGTGAAATGATCACATGAATAGAACGACAGGGCAGGAAAGAATCTATTTTTGCTCTAAAAAAATTAATATTTCCTTTGATCTCTCCAGTGCCTTGCAGAAGGATTTGTGACTAAGCAGAGAAATGAGAATGTCCTACAAAAGATCCCTGAAACAGAGTAAAGGATAAAGAGAGAAAATATTTTCTGTACGCCGCTGCCAAGAGCAAGGAGCATGCCTATTACTCAGCGATGCTAAGCAATGTCTCAGAGGGATAAGCAGAGCATTCGGCTACCGTCTGCTTTGTTTTGCTACTTGCTTTTTCCAGTCTGTATTGCTGCCTATGCCCAATCGCCATGATTACTACTTGAGTTAAACAGTACTATGATCATTAATGTACCTGGTGGTGAAAAATGTTTCTAATAAAACTTTGCTTCTGCCTGGTGCAATCAAGAAATCTGTGTCTGGAAACTGATTCCCTTCAGCAAACCCAGGGCTGATCCAGGTGCAAACCACATCCTCAGCCAAGCCTGTTAAGACTCTGCAATGGCCCCACAAGGAAAAGGTAGAAACCCCATCACAAGGGTCACTTAGACTGGTCAAGAGCACAGTGAATCGAGAAGAAAGCTGCTGTGCCAGCAGGAGCCAGGCAATGGCCTTGCTAACCTGGCAAGTCTTTTCCAGCTCCGCCCTGCCAAATCTGGTAGCACATACTGCCCTTTCCTGTTAGACCTCCCCCACGATGTGCCTGGACGGCCAATTCAGGCAGACGCCGGTGCGTTTCCCACAGAATGTTTTGCTAGAACACAATTTTAGAAAAAATACATATATAGAAAAATAAGGAGAACTTAGTGTGGCCCAAGTCAGTGATGGAAGCAGGCTGCCTCTGCCCCAGCCCAGTGCCCTGTGACACATCTGGACTGCACCCTCTCACACTCCGTCATCCAGCCTGGGCACTGTGAATAGGCCAAAGAAGAAATCTTGGTTTCTATAGCTGATGCATTTTCAGCTGAGAAGGCTTATAGTCAGACCTACCCCTTTCACTTTATGGTTATCTTCCCGTTAAGAAAGGGACCTGAGGCAACAAAATTATTTCCTATCTTTTCGCACGAAGTCACTGAGTCATCTGCTGGTCATCCTGCTTTGAGCAGCAGGTTCAACCTGAAAATCAGGAACTGTTGAAAGATTATCTTTTTATTAAACATACCTTCTGTGGAGAACAGGGAAGGACAGGATGGAAGCTACACGAGTGCAGCTCAGTTGAGAATGTGATGGAGAAAAAAGTTAGCTAGAGCCTTTTGATATACAGAGCCTTTCAAGCAAGGCAAAGAGCGCTCCCGGTTCTGGGCCCCAACAGCAGCTATGTAGCTGACGCTGAGTTAGCGTGGACTGGCTGGGTAGTACGCACACGTCCTGACACCTACGCGCTCAGGGACACTCTGGCAGCAGCTTGGTAACGTGGGACCCTTTGCAGCAACTCTGGTGGGTGCAGCCACGGGAACAGTCCGTGGTGAACTTGCAGAGACATACTGCGTTTGGAGTATTCTCAGTTAAAAGCTGAAGAGCACTACGAGCTGGAAGGTGTGTTGAGCATTGAACTGTTTGTTGGACCAGAAAGCCAAGCAGCGACTGGTTCTGTGTCTCCATCCTGCATATTTACAGCCAACACAGCAGCACTGGCTATGGCAACTGTTGCTTTAACTTTCCTGCTATATTGTAGTGTGGCTGTTACTCAAGGAGTCATGTTAGGAAGTGACTTGACAAAGCAAAACTCCCCTGGTTATTCCTTGGCTGACACAAATTGGAGATTATAGAATAGGCAGCCTCAGGGGGAGGACGAGAAAGGGTAGAAAGATAGGAACATTTCAGAACCATACATAAAGTTTAACATGGCACATACTTCTCTAGCATCAGCTTTTTCATACAGAAACAGATTTCTCTGTTGTGACAGAAATAGACTTAACATGATCTGAAACCTTCCAGGAAAGTAACATCTCCAAGGCCTACAGACGGCAAGCATCTGAAGAAGCTCAGTCATTAATGTATCAAAGAGCAGGGGAGAAGTGGCTTTCTCCTGTTGTAGAAGTCTATAGAGAGAAGATTTCTCAGGGATACTTCTTTTATTTCATCTATCAGACAATAAAACTAATAGTTTTGAGGGGCTAAAGGTGAAACAAGAAAACACAGCATAGGAACAACTAGAATAGTGATGCACTGGAGTGGTCATAGGTAGAAGTTTTTAAACTAAAACTCCAAAAAGTCTTCTCTCCAGGCCTAGCTCTCCAGAAAGTCTTGACCTTGATGCAGGAATATCTGGGTAGAAATGCATAGCCAATGCTTCACAAAGGATCAAATGAGATACTTACAACGGTTATAATGGTGAACTTCCACTGGTTAGACTCCTCTGTCTACGTCTAGCTGTTCTCAGGTGTCTGGCTGAGAAGAAATAGGAAAGCAAATCTTTTCTTTGTTCCTGTCTCATTGTCTTCTCCTGCCTTGTCCAATGCAAGGAAAGACAGTAAGATAATCCCCTGCTGCTCTTTTTAACCTCAGTCTTTTCCAGCTTCCCAAGCCTCACAAACTCTTTTCTAAAAATACAAAGACTGACATGCTTCCAGGTTCCACTCTTCTGGAAACTCTAGGCTATGCCCAATATACCAAAGCTTGCCACTTTCTTCTGGAAGCTCCTGCTGATTCTCACTGGGTCTGGGCTAGTTTCCTTCTCTTGTGAACTGCTACTGACATCTAGCTGCTCCACCAGATTCCCTGTATTAATATCAAAGGCCTTCTCACCCTTCCCACCAGGCCCAAGAGGTGCAAAGCATGCATTTTCACAAAGGAGCTGCCCTAAATTCCTGACAGGTGAAAGAGACCTAATGACATGGCCAGAAGGACTCTAATGATCGAGAGTTTATGAACATGCCTCTGGGAAGCCCCCAGGGATGTTCAGACCCAGCTCCTAAGATGCTGTCATGTTGTTTGTGGACATATGAGTAGGGATGTGCCTGAAAAGCAGCTCATAAACAGGTAGCTTATGATAATCGGTTCCCCAGTAAAAAAACCACCCTAGAAACAACCCATATATTAGGCAGCTGCAAATTATGGTACTGCAAACCTTGGGCTGGAAATTGTATTTCCACGAGATTCCCACAGTTCTTTATGCTAGTCAGACTAGGCCTAGGAAGCTTATGAGTGTACACAACTGAGTGAAAATAGGAGGGAAGGTATATTCTATTTTTTTAGACCTTCAGAACATTTATTATTATTATTTTAAATCTTAAAATCTTAGTGCACCCTTTTCTGATGACCAAAAAAAAAAAAAAAAAAAAAAAGGAGAAATAGCAAGAAACTGGGTAAATATGTGCTATGCAAGATTCCTGAGCAGCACAAAGAGGTGGGTCTAGTAAATGAAGATACAGGGCTACAGGGGACCAAAAAGTAAGTAAGAAAAGTAAGAGCCATCCTCTCTGCCCTCTGCAATAATTACTACAATAAGAACGTGGACATCCTCCACTCCCACAAAAGAGTAAATCATCCTATGTTTCTGCCTGCATTTTTCTGATGTGCTAAAATGATAACTCTGAAGGAGAGCAAGGAATGTGCACTCACTCAGAAAAGATGCTTGCTGCAGACAGCTATTGGGAAACTTCTGGAGAATCATACACAGGACAGGCAAAGCTTCAAGCAATGCAAACATTACATCAGTTTCGGTTCATTCTTATACCACACCCTGACTTCAATTATGCTCTCCAGTCCTAGCAGTGAAGTCCAGATATTCCTTTCTATACACAAGAACATTGCATTAAAGTTTTTACCTATTCTGAGCTTTGTTCCTTTAGGGACCGAGTGGAGTATAACTTGGAAGGAAGGGTAGGCTGAAACTCAGGCACTGCAGTCGGATCCATGAGACGCTGGTTCAACTGCAGAGGCTTACTCTCCATCTCTGAGTAAATCACTTTGAGTAAATCTCTCCACACCTCTGTCTCCAGCCTGCTGGAGATACCACAGGAATGCTGCTGGCTTTCATTGTACTGGATAAATATCATCCAAGGATGCAGAGATAAGGGGAGGCATCTTTTCAACAGAAATAAGGAGAGTAAGATTTACCCATAAACTAATGGGTAAATCCACAAATACTCAGGCACTTCAGTCCTTCAGTAAATGGGATTATTTACTTGCTCTAGTAATAGCTATTCCCATCCATAATTTTGGTATGGAGGGAGGATGTTTGGAGAGTTTGATCTCACTTATTCTTCAGTGTAGTGGGTTTGGCAATTTCTTACAGCAAATGAGCAGTTTCAGGAAGCTGTGGAACATCTGTCTCTTGCTCAAGTGAAACAACTAGTAGAACAGAAAACCAGGAGACAGAAACCAGTAGAAACAGGTTCTCCTTGCAGTGAAGGCCACTGCTCTTGAATCTTTGAGATTATGCTGCTTGAATCTTAGCAAAACATCTCATGAAATTGAGTTTAGTCTGAATTTTGATGCAAGAAGAATGAAAGGATTTCTACTTTTTAAAATTTCTCTGTCTAAGTAAGAATTGGATACAAGTGATGGAATAGAACCTTTAGGCCGGATTTAACCCATCCTCTCCAAGCAAGTGTGGAACTGTACTGAGCAATGATTGCTCTGCCAGTTTTACCAATAATCCTGTCCTCACATTTCCTAGCACAGTAGTCCCAAGATCTCTTCTTAGAATACAGCACACGTTGACAGAGAAAGTGCCCACAGGATGTTTGAACTGCCAGTCACACTTTCCAAAACCCCACCTTTCTCCAGCACTGATCACCATCCATGAAGATAAAAACTATAGAAATATCTTTCATTGAACAACAAGAAAATACTTGAAGTAGTTTCTATGCTTTCTATGTAAGAAAAATTGTGAATTACTGGAAAGTCACAGGTCACATATGAAGAGCCTTTGGTCTGTGTCCATTAGGAGATCACTCCACAGCCTCACCTGTCTCATAGGAGAGCGTTCTGGAGCTGTCATTTTGCCAATGGAGAGATTTAAAGGTTAATCTCAGTGTCTCTGATCTTTCCACAAAGTTCTTACATCATTCCTCATACATCTTTCCAGACTCAACTTCATATTTATTATTTCTTTTTCATCTTACATATTCCAACATCAGCACCTTACATGAAAACTGCTTAATCAACTCAAAATAAAATGAAAACAAATTAATGAGAGATAAAGAGCTCTTTGATCCCATAACCTTTAATGATTTCTTCCTGGTATATAATTTAGGAGAGTTTTTCCTGGCTTAATGTTGTAAAGTTTGCATCATAAACAAAAAGCTGATGATTCATAAAACATTATTGCTAATGCATTTTTGAAATTAGCAAGAGACATGTAAAGCATCTTCCTTGTCTACCAGGATTCTTGAAAGGAAACTTCCCTTTGAGAAATTATTCTTGGCACCATTGGCTAGAGTAGCCAGCCTTCTGGGAAGAAGAAACAACGGTGACACCCACTGTGGAAGGTATAAATAGAGTTTTGTGGCAATGGACAACTCGCAGTCTGATTCAATATCAAGCTGTGCATCTGTCTTTGGGCTTCTGCTTGCATTTCCAACTGCTGCCACGATGAGTTGCAACATTAAGGAGACGATTACTGTGTCTAGCAAAGGCAGAAGCAGTGGTGGCAGCTGTATCATTGGTGGTGGTGGTGGTGGTGGTGCACGGATTTCTTCCTATGGGATAGGCAGTGCCAGAGGTTTTTCTGGAAGGAGTTACTGCGGTGGAGTGAATTATGGAGGGGGACTGAGTGTTGGTAGCTTGGCTGGTGGGAGCTATGGAGGTGGCAGCTGCTATGGCAATGGCCTTGGTTTCGGCCTTGGAGGCAGTGTGGTGGTTGGTGGTCTTGGTGGCGACTGTTTGCTTTCATCCTGCGATGAGAAGGTGACCATGCAAAATCTCAATGACCGCCTGGCTTCCTACCTGGACAAGGTGAAGTGCTTGGAGAAAGAAAATGCTGAACTGGAATGCAGAATCAGAGAGTGGTACGCTACACAGGGCCTCTCCTGTGAGCCCCGGGACTACAGCTGCTATTATAAAGAAATCGAAGATCTTCAAAACCAGGTAATCCCATTTTTCAGTTATTCCCTCCCTGTTAAGGCTTATTTCTGATTTTGCATTTAGAACCGATTGCCATTGTTGGAAGTAATTTTACTGCTGCTAAATGTCTTTGCAAACATAAATTGTGGCAACTTCTGTGACACTCTGGAGTGTGGGTACATATCAATGACACATGCTGCAAGATGATAGAGGTGGGAAAATACTCTTAAATAGAAAAAAGATACTTTGTTACATTATGACTATATGATTAAAAATTACCAAGTGTGCTCTGAGGAAATGTAGCAGTGTCTGTCCAGTAGGAAAAACAAAGCAAAGAAGTATAGAACACAAGCAAACCAAACATATTAAATGCTGTATCAAATGAAACATTACAAATACTAGGTGAAAAAAAGTCCAGTATTTAAAATTGTCTGTTGATTGCAACAGTGGTGCAAAGAGCCTGATACTACTATGCCTATAATGAAAGCTATGGTTGATCTGGGGTTTCAGGGATACCTTTCAACTATCTTCCCCCCAAATCCTTTAGCCTGAAGTCAAGAACAATCAAGTTTGAATGCCACCTGAGCTTTAATGTCTCAAGAAAGTGTCTTTTAGGTTCACCTCTTTCTGAAGCAGGTTTGGAACTTGCCTTGAGTCCTCGAAACCAGGTCCCATCTCGCAGTTCTTTAACTCCCAACCACTACACTCTTGACTTCTTTTCTTTACTGCCTGTTACCCAAGGAGGCAAAGCTACCTCCTAGAATGGCTCTGTTCAAGGAACAAATCTACTTAGGTAAAAAGGTGATGGAAAAATGACATCAGAAAGCGTTACTACTTGACTGCTGCCTAGGTGCACGCAGAGAGCATACCCACAGGGAGAAATGCAGCATCTCTCATGCGCTGCTCTCTTCCAGATTGTCTGCGCAACCATCGATAACAACAAGATAATTCTGGACATCGATAACAGCAGGATGGCTGCTGACGACTTCCGTGTGAAGTGAGTGTCCTCCCGCCTAGACAAACCCCACCCCGTGTGCCCTGCTCCTTCACATTGGGCTTGTGGAGACCCAAAGCAATGCTTCAGACAAGTCTCACTAAGACACTACATTAGGAAGCACAGACTGCCAAAAGGCATTTTGGTCTTGGTCACCAAACTTCTCTTAATTAGTATTATCAGAGCAGAACATCTGGCAACAGTGTTTGCTGGGGAGGGCTGGAGACCGGCAGCATAGGGAGGGGCTCTTAGGGGTGTAGTTGATGCGTTTCCATCACAGACCAATGCAGATTGGTATCAGTTGGGTAGAAATGCAGCTGAGTGAAAGGTAACAAACATGAAGTAGTCAGGAATGGGAAAAGAAAGAAGAGAAGCATTCACAGAGCAGAGATTAAAAGCCGTGCAGAAATGTAATGCCTAGTGCATTCAGCCCAGACAACAAAATAAAGTTTAGAACAGGGAGATGGAAAAAGTAGATCTTTGCATAATCTAAATGCATATGAGATGTTACTGTTCTGACTTCTGCTTTCTTGCACAAACCAGGTACGAGACGGAGCTGGCCCTTCGCCAGAGTGTGGAGGCGGATATTAACGGCTTGCGCCAGGTCCTGGACCAGCTGACTCTCTGCAGGTCTGACCTGGAGGCACAGCTGGAGTCCCTGCGTGAGGAGCTGTGCTGCCTCAAGAAGAACCATGAGGAGGTAGGCTCCTACCCTTCTCCTAGGAGCACCATAGCCCTGACATTACACTTCTTGCCTACAAAAATGTGCTCTAATTTTAAAAGTAAATCAGCAACTTTCATGTCACAGTTTTCCCCCCCATCAAGTACTTTTGGGGTTCAGACCTTCTGCCTTGTGCATGGTACAGGTGCTGTAGGGGGGAGGTGGCTGCTCCTCTCTGGGCTACACTGGCACCAGGAGAGGCAAAGGGTGAGAGTTGCTCCAGTGGATGAGAAAAAAAAAAAGAAACTACCCAACAGATTTGCTGGGAGCTGATGACCCTTGCACCATCTATCAGTGCTTTACGGCCATGGCTGGAGGAACTCCCAGTGCTCGTACTGTTCCTAGCCACCAAACTCAACTCTGTTGTTCTATGCTGTCTCTTAAAAACAACACACGTCTGATATTGGTTATGTTTCCAGGAAATGAACTGTCTGAGAAAACAATCAACTGGAGATGTTAGCGTGGAGGTGAATGCCAGCCCTGGACCAGATCTCAGGCAAATCTTGGAGGATCTGAGATGCCAGTATGAAACGCTGATAGCACGCAACCGCAAGGAAGTTGAGGACTGGTATGAGTGCAAGGTAAGTGAAACAGCTACTGAGAAACAAACTACCTAGTACATACGACAGTACAGAGCATTTCAGAAAACAGAAATGGAGACAATAAGCTGTTTCTCCTTTACAGCATAGCCCGAGATCAGCACTCATTTACACCCTGTGTGGTGCAGGAGACACAGGCTTTTCTGACCAGTTTGCTATGTCACATCTGGAACAGCAGCATTTGCTGCAAGGACTTGTGCTGTGTTACTGAAACTCAGCTACTCAACATTTCGGATTGAAGAGACTAATAGCCAAAAGCTTAATACAATCCAGCTGAAGATAGCCAATAACACAGAGCAGAGAACTTGCCCTGCTCACCTTTGTTTTTGCTACTTACTCCTTGTATTCTGTTTCTGTAAAAGCAAACCACATTTGCACAGATATTCCCTGAAGTCTTTATTCTGGATTGGTGATTTTCAGATTGAGGAGGTGAACCGGGAGGTCATTACAAGCGGCCAGGAGGTAGAGACGTGCAACAACCAGGTCACCGAGCTGAGACGCCAACTGCAAGCCCTGGAAATCGACCTGCAGGCGCAGCTCAGCCAGGTAGGTGGTGAGCTCACGTAGAGCTGCGGCATGGTTATTGCTGGATTTCTTAGCATGAAGAGCCAGACCTCTGAATCCGCATCATGGTGGTGAATAGTTCTTTCATTTTTGCATTGGAAACTCCATTGTGACACTTAACTGAATACTGTTTCTTTGTTTGGCTGTCTCATTTATCAGAGAAATAATCTGGAATCCTCTCTGGCTGAGACTGAATGTCAATATAACACCCTCCTTGGCGAGCTACAGAACCAGATCACATGTGTAGAGCAGCAATTGGCGGAAATAAGAGCAGAAATAGAGTGCCAGAACCAGGAATACAAGACTCTATTGGATGTCAAATGCCGTTTGGAGCAGGAGATTCAGACCTACCGCTGCTTGTTGGAAGGAGGACAGCAGGACCTTATGTACGTATATCTGTGAACCCATTGCAGAATAATGGAAAATATCAAGGATCTTAAAAATGGCATGGGAATCTGACAATCTTTAGTCCAGCTTATTGCTTTCACTGACCTGTTATTATTTTGTCTCATGAGCTATTTGACTGATGAATATTCAAGTCTGAAATAAATGTTATTCCCTCCTTTGGGTTCTGCAGAGCAGAGAAATCAAATCTTCCAACACTAACTAATAGGATCATGTCAACAGTCTTAAAAATCTCTTTTCTATACTAAGATGGGCGAGCACTGGCACAAAAAGAAAATTAATTGCAATGCTCTGCCACTTCCATGCCAAATGGGAGCAGGAATGCAAAGCACTCCAAAAATGGGAAGAGAACAGAACACAAAATACCCCAAGACACTTAGCTCTATAAATGATATAGTCTGAGACTTTGTGCCTTTAGCACTGTCATGAGCTGTCCTAGTGACCTACTTTTCCATTAAATTTATCCTATTAGCCATGGAGGAGGAATCGGAGTAGGAACTGGAGTAGGAGGAGGAGTCATTAGGACAAGCCACACCTATACTACCACATCTTCCCTTTGCCAGCCCCAAGTCCCACCCTGCAAGACCGGAGATATACAAGGTAAGAGGTTGGATAACACAAAGGAAACCTGTTCTTTTAGTCTGTTTCTCTGTAATAAGGCCAGGAGACAACATACTCTAAGACACAGCAAACAGGACTTTGCAAAAGGGGCTGGAAGCAGTGAAAAGAGGAGCAGATCTATAGATTTACAACTGCAAATTACCATTAAAACACAATTATTTAGGGAATTTCTGGGGTTTCCTGGATTGTCTGTCAACTGTTCCTGTTTAACAAAGTCTATTCTTGAAATGAGGTCACTAAATAGCCCAATTTTTGTTGTTATATGGAGCACATTATCTCTATTCTAAGCAAAACATTGCTTCTACGTTTTCTCTCCAGTGACCTGCAGGAGAATTTGCGATTAAGGAGAAAAGGACTAGAAGATAACATACAGAGGAACCCACAGACAAAACAAGAACAAACCCTCAATGTTCACTGCTCACTTCTACAGCAAGAAAGTGGACGTAACTCTGCAATGCTTTGCTGTGTATCTATAAGGGCCCACAGAGGCCCTGGGCCACCTTCCTCTCTGTTCTGCTACTTCTGTTCTGTAATGCTGTAATCTCTACAAATTATTTGATTTAGCCAGGATCATTAATGTACCTGGTGGTGAAAAATGTTTCTAATAAAACTTTGCTTCTGCCTGGTGCAATCAAGAAATCTGTGTCTGGAAACTGATTCCCTTTAGCAAACCCAGGGCTGATCCAGCTGCAAACCACATCCTCAGCCAAGCCTGTTAAGACTCTGCAATGGCCCCACAAGGAAAAGGTAGAAACCCCATCACAAGGGTCACTTAGACTGGTCAAGAGCACAGTGAATCGAGAAGAAAGCTGCTGTGCCAGCAGGAGCCAGGCAATGGCCTTGCTAACCTGGCAAGTCTTTTCCAGCTCCGCCCTGCCAAATCTGGTAGCACATACTGCCCTTTCCTGTTAGACCTCCCCCACGATGTGCCTGGACGGCCAATTCAGGCAGACGCCGGTGCGTTTCCCACAGAATGTTTTGCTTAAATCCACTGTTGAACAATAAAACGGGGAATAAATGCAGCTGGAGGTCAGCAGTGTAAAGAAAACCGGGAGATCAGTGAGGCATTTCCAAGAAAAGCAAGCTCAGGATGGTGTAGGTGCACGTACAGCTGCCGGCTTTGCAGCCTCCCCTAGCACGCGTCTCTAGCTGCTCTTCAGAGCAGCAGACAAGCTCCGGAAGTGCCGACGCTTCCGTGAGATGCGTCAGCTGCTGTGGAGCAGGATGTCAGTCTATGTGACTCAACGATCTGCACTGCAGTCGCGGCGGGGGGGAGAGGTGCCATCTGATCTCACCTAGGACATCTCTCATGGAGGCATCTCTCTGTCTTTTCCCAACGTAAATGTAATCTCTCTCTGTCGGACAGCTGCCTGGGGAGGGCGAACTAAGCAATGCAAGTGCCCGCTCTCTCAGGGACCCCAAGGAGTACAGAGAGCAGGACCTGAGATGTCAGCATTCAGATCTGGACGTGAATTTCCTCTTCTCTGAGGCACCAAAGGGATGGCAGGACCAAAGCGGCTGTGCAGAGGCACCTACAGGGTGGAAAGGGGAGACGACTTGAAAGGCCACTTTATAGTGAATATGGCATGATGCGAGCATGTCTCAAGCTTCCAGCTGAGGATTTTGGCTAAATAGCACGAATCAAATCCACCCTGAAGTGGGAGCTAGTATCTCATGGAAACAAAAATTCTGTGAATTTGACACCCGAGTTTTCGCTTTCTGGCTGGCACTACCAGGCTGGCATTGGTACTTCCCTCTTGCAGTGGAATCATGAAAAGTTAACATGAGGCATTTGTGAGAAATAATTTTCCAAAGAAAAAGTACATGCCTTTGAGAACAAAAGAAAATCTGGGACTCTATCCAGTTTGTACCAAGACTCACACAAAGGTTTCCATGTCCACAGTATTTGATTTCAGATAAAAACTTAAGAGGAACTGGAATCAATGAATTATCACTACATGCAGACACTGCTTGTGCTGAAGAGCAGGGAAATGGAGAAAGTGCTTGATAAACACCAGCTGGCCAGACATCTTGGTACTTTCCAGATCTCTCCATAAGGTGTCAGCTGCTCTTTAACAGAGAGATCCGAACGAGAAGGCAGTCGCCAGCCTCCTGCTCCCCAGCGCTGGGTTCGGCACGCCGCCTCCTGTTTGCTCTAGCCTATCCAAAGGGGGTACATGGTGCATTACTGCAGCAGGCGAGACGGACAGCGATACTCCGACTCAAGTGGGACTTACATTTTACTACGAGAAACACAGACAAGTTTGGCTAACATCATCTATGCCCGAACACAATTTGCTATATAAACCCAAAATATAATAATGTGTAATTAAAGTAATATTATGTATCATTACATAGTTATATACTGCTGCTTCAGTGCTTTTCAGGGCCACCTGCACCAGACCAACTTTTAATATGTAAAAGATGTAGTCCCTGTGTTCTGGTGAAGGGAGGCAGCATCGCCTCTTGCTGCCAGTCCTGCTCCTACTGGTGCCAGGAGGTGCCGAGTCCGATCCTGACATATTTCACATCTCACCACATCGGATATTTGGGGAGGCATGAGGAATCCCGTGCCACAGTCCTCAGCCTGCTCTCTAGAGGGCACTCGGCTCTCGCTGGGACCGCAGAAGGGTGCCCGGGGAGAGGCGTGCTGCCAACCCACGCCTGGCTGCTTGGCCAGCCTCCTGGTACCAGCAATATTGAAGCCGCATCTGTGGTATGTGCTGGGAGATTATGCCCCCTGAAAACAAGGAAACAAGTTGTCAGCACTGACAGCCTGCCCCAGCTCGCTCACCTGTATTTAATGGTCACATTTGCAGTGAGCTTGAGACGAGCTGATCCTGCACAGCTGACTGCTGTGGGCACAAGGCAAGTTCCACTCTTGCCTCGTCGAGGATCCCAGCTGTGTTGTCTCCTGGGCAGCTGCTGCACAGAACCGATGCCAGACCGAAGCCTGCTGCACTGGCTGGTCAGCACGTGGGCAGGCTTTGCGAGCGGCACCGCCGTACTTCGTGGCGCGCTGTTCGGCAGCAGCACGGCAAGGCCCTGGCTCTCTGCAGGGGCTGTAGTTCTGCCGTTCCCACCCTTCGCTCACCGAGGTCAGCAAGGTGCATTAGCAGAGACCCCAGGGAACGTGCTGGTTCAAAGGGCTGTACAAACCCCAGATGAAGAAGTCTTTGACCAAAGGGTGCATACTGTAAAAGTCTGAGTCTCTGACTCATCTAATTATTGCTCCTGTCGTAATCACAATCTTCCATTGGGTGGTGGATCTTTTCAAGGTGCCCTTTAACATTTCATCAGTGCTAGTCCCTGCAATAATAAATGAGTAACAGATTAGGTGTAATGTAAGCAAGGATTATTTTTTTCCTAAAGAGGAGATGCTTGCCGGACAGGATCCTGCTGGCTGCCTTTACCAGGAGGGCGGCACACCGCCTTCCAGCGCTGCAGTGCACTTGCAACTGCTGGGTGGGTGGGTGGACACGCTGTACTAGGACCATCAGATTCAGCGAGAAGGACACGTTCCAGGGCTCTTCCACATGACCACACACCTTGGAGTGAGGACAGGTGCCACGACTTACACCCTGGTCTTGCAGAAGAGGGCAGGACAGGTGGGGCCTTATTCCCTCACTTCAAAATAGGTATTTTAAAAACCCTCACTAAAAATAAAAGTTTATATTGGCATGCAAGGAATGATCTGTTACAAACAGATGGCTTTGACAGAATTTTGCTGAGCTCTTAAAAAAAAAAAAGAAAAAGAAAAAAAATTACTGCTTTGTTTTATTAGGTATGATCTTGGATACAGTCATAAGCATAGGAAGAAAGAGTGAAAACCACATTCTGTGAACTGTTCCACTAAGTAACACTAAAAATATTTGAAGATGCTCTTGCTGGGCACAAGGAGCACATGATGGTTGTACCAACTGTTGTGGGAACAAAACATCATCCTCAACTACAGATTTTGCTGCAGGAAAAGAAAGGGATTCATTTTTTGAAACAACCATTCCTAATTACAGGACTGTATTTAGAGACAATGAAACTTTTCACAGAAGATGGTTGATGTTGGCATTTTCAACCCCAAATCATTTTGGTTGGAATCACTGCCAGCCACCAACAGCTGAGTTTGTGGGAAAAACTTTTCAAAGCATTCTTGGTCTTAGTTTGGAGCAAAAGGTTGGGAACTGCAAGGTGGGAATTACTTTGTGTTCAGAACTCCCAGCTAATACCTTATTAAAATAATAAACACAATTGTATTGGAACTAATGTTTTAAATAATTTGAATAAAATTCTCAGATTTTTCAGTTTTCAAACATTTGGCTTCTTCACCAGATAAGAAAAGAAATCTCATCATTTAAATTTTAGTGGAAAAGAGAACACCTTTATGTTATGCATTAGGCAACTGGCTCTCAATGGAAGGAAGAGCAGAGCACGTCCTCAGAACAAGAGCAGGATTTCCCTCCAACACCAGCCATACTTCAGGGACTGGGCTGCTTCTTTACTGCAGAGAGATACTATTCTATGAGATTATCTGTTGTTAATAAAATTGCTTGACGATTATATAATGGAAATTAGTTTATAGTGTATAATTATGAGTCATACTCCTCAGGCAGATCTTCCACTGTTCTCTGTGTAGCAACATAAGCAAACTGAACTTTCACAGCAATACCTGTCCAGAGGTAGGAAGATCAGAGAGGATTCATCCTAACCGAAACACAGGAGAGGAGGAGTAGGAGACCGCGCTGCTCCCCCACGGCTGTGCTCAGCAGCCTCGGCAGTTCCTCCCAGACCGGCCGGTCCGAAGGAGGCTCAGGGAAGGTGGTGCCACAGCAGTTCCCGCGAGCTCGGCCCCCCAGGTCCGCTGCACCCCTGCTCCAGCCGAGGCATGGCCCCGTCGCTGCGGAGTACCTGCCTACCCTGCCTACTGCACAGTCCAAGCATCGGGCTAATCCAGGCCCACGCTGGGTGGGCCTTTCCACCGTCCTCTTCTGGGCAGCAGCTGGTAACAGCTTTATCACAGGAAAAGAGAAGAAGCCTCACCACAAACAGCTATAAGATCATCCATCCAAGGCATCCTCCTCCTCCTCCTCTTTCAGTTGTGCCCTGAAGCACATCGGGCAATGCACAAGGGAAGGTTTTCCTGAATAATCCTCAGTCTGGAGGGTATGTTATGACTCTACATTTGCACTGTTTGTTGTGCCAGCACCAACAACTGTTCTGCTTCAAAACACATCTCACATTTTAAATCTCCCCAGTTCAGGTCACACATTTCTTTTCATACCTGTGCAAGAGGTAGAAATGATCACAGCTCCTCTGGAGCAGCTTTCCAGAGCTCTCTCAAGCAGAAGAGGATTCACAAGGGCTCTTTTACACTCATAACCAACATACCTCACACTCCACCTGAACACCAGCCAGCAGCCAAGGAGGACACCTGTAACACAGCATCTGTAGGAAGCACTCACCAGTAACAAACAGCAGCTCCTGCTCCATCCTACTGCCCAGCCTCCCCTAAGCACAGCTATAGCTCTCGCAGCCCCCTTAAACTTCCCATTTTAGCTGTCTTCAGCTGTGAACTGTTCTGAGCATGGCCCAAAGATATTCAGCACCTGTTTCCAGCCCTGGGAAGCCCTGAATAGCCACATGAGTGGGGAAAGTGGCAGAAAGGCTTTGGGGAAGGTTTTTCCCTTAGATAAGTGCCCTCTCTGTCCACACACGAAGCCAGCCCTGCTCTACATGTGTAAGGGGGAACATAAAAGTGAATTTAGACACTCAGCTGGTGACAAACAGGGCAGGAGGTTTCGGTCTGGGCAATGCCCAAGGAAGACTCCACGGCTTCTCGCGTTGTCCTCGCTGCACAGCAGGATGGGATAGCAAAGGGCACACCAAGTCAGGGTGGACGTGCCTTGATCTGTTTGTGGAGCAGCAGCTCAGCACTGCAATAAGCAGCACCAGCCCAGGATTTCATAATGCTTTGCTATCCCAGTTCGCAGTGCCACTGGGTTTCCTTGTAGCTCCTGCAGAGCTTATTGCCATTGTACATTAAGGTTTCCCAACCCTCCAGGTTCTCTTCTGCAGCACTTATTTCTGGATTTTGCAGTGTTTTACATTAAGAAGGGTGTACTTGTTAATGAACAATAAATACAATGTATTCAATTAGGAAATGTCAAATGGCTCAGAAGCTTAAGTTAATTACATTATTTAAGATTATCTAATTATCTAAAGCTCAGTTTACTTGCAGATACCTGGACAAATCTACAAGACATCAATGTAGAGAAAAACACCATTTCATAAGACAGTAAGTGGAAAACACATCTATCTAATAGCAAACTTTGAAACATAAACATTCCGTTTAGGATCCATTTGTTACCATAACTTATGCCCCTGATCCTGGCCAGTGATTTCCAGATACACAGAATCTATCAGGCTTCATAATTTTTAAGAATGTCATCTTCACTCTTGAGATATGTGGCCTGCATAAATTCTAGGGAAAAATGGCATTAAATCTTCCTTTCATGAATTAAGAAGGAGGCTGTAAAGCATGTTGCACACGAGGATTCTCCCTCACATTCAAACAATGCAGATATGTTCTTTTTGTGCACTGAGGACATGAAGACTTCCGCTTGAAGGGGATAATCCACACAAAAGATCCATACAAAAGACAATCACCTTTCCAGAAGGAAAAGCCTTGTCTTCTTAAGAATTAAACAGGACAAAATAGAAACTTATTCATGAGTGCCAGCAACTGTGAACCAAAAGTTAAACAGAGCATAACCTGACAGTTTCATGAGCCAAAATAGCTGTTGGTTGGGGAGACTGATCAGCACTCTTCAAGAGAAAGGGATTTCTCATTGGAACAAGTTAAAATTATCATGACCAGGCTTGTAAGATTTGTAGTGGACCATTTAAACTTCTACAAGCCTGACAAGGACTTGCTTCCTGGGACAGTTCAGAAATAAGGTCTAGCAGAAGATGAAACTTTAGGTGTGTCCCGCTGTGTGGGAGAGGGTGTACTTGGAGAGGTGCTGGATATAAAGGTATTTCCACAAACAGTTGCTATAAGCCCTAACAAACAACTCTCTAAATTAGCAGCAATCAACATCACAAAGGCTGAGCGAGAGCAAAACAATACAACAAATCAATACAGGAAATTTGGTATCATGCAACCAGCTCAACCTACAAAGAATGACAGCTGACAGACAGGAGAGGCAGGCAGAAAGCAGCTTCAAATGTTTGAGGGCTCAGGTTGCAGTAAGACCTCAAAAGACGAGTGCTGAGATGAACTATGCACTGCTACGTATTTGAAAAAGACACACAAAACCTTTAATGAGGTGGATGCAAGGTAGCAAATACTATCTACTTCTGATCATGTTGTGTCCCTGAAGAGAAAACAAAACTGAAGGGAAATACTATTTGGATGTACGTCTTACAGACTCAATCCCAGCAACAGAAAGTTCAATGAATTCTGAAATATAGATATATGAGCTTAAGCACAGTCCATACAATCTGCTTCCTTGAATATCTTCAACAAAATATTTGTATTTTATTAAAGAGATTCCAAGAAATATAGAATTCCCTAAATGTCTTGAAAACAGCACAAATAATAGAGGTTCTTGAGAATTCCTTCACTTGCATCGTTCATTTGCATTTTACCCCAATACTGTTGGGCATCCTCCGTAACTAGGCAACCGGAATTGTGAAAACTCACAATACCTTTGTGAGGAATTACATTTTTTAATTAAAACCACATTAATTGGTAGTAGCATCTTCCACAATGTTACTGCTCTTCAGAAATACCAAGTCAGAAGGTAAAGGTTTACAGAAACTTCTCTCCATGAGATATATATAGCCAAAGAATAAAGTTGACTTGCTTTTCACGACCACCTTCCCCCAATAAAAATCAAGTCCACATAGGTTCAGCTATTGCAGTACAAGCGATCCTGTACAAAACCTTCCTTCTACTAGTGAATACATGTTTGTATTTGAGCTTAGGAAGGTAAATACTCAAGTGAAATTTTCTAAGCACTCACGTAATTTAGGCAGTCATGAGAACATTATCTCTCACGTTCACCTGATGTGCCGAGAGAGGCTAGCTCTGAGCCAGGCTGCACTCCCAGGTCTCTCAGCTATATCACGACAGCAGTTAGTCTAAGCTCTCGGAGCCAGGCTGAGTGCGTTGAAGTTGCCTGGAAAAGAGAAAGCTCAGGGGGTATCTTATCAGTGTGTATAAGTATCTGATGGAAGGGTGTCAAGAGGATGGGGCCAGACTCTTCTCCATGGTGCCCAGTGACAGGACGAGATGCAACAGGCACAAACAGAAACACAGGGAATTCCACCTGAACATAAGAAAACCCTTCTTCATTGAGGGGGTGCTTGAACACTGAACAGGTTGCTCAGAGAGATTGTGGAGTCTCCATCCTTGCAGACACTCAAAACCCAACTGGACCTAGTCCTCAGCAGCCTGCTATAGGTGACCCTGCCTGAGCAGGGCTGCATCAGATGATCTCCAGAGGTTCCTTCCCAACCCAACTATTCTCTGATTCTGTAAGTGGCATAACATATTGATCTACAGAGCCTATTTTTCAATCAGATAGGTGCCATACACACTCTGCACTCCCCAGTTATTTGCTAGTGGTGCCAAATAAAATGAAGAGTTATTTCCTGCAATAGGCTGTCACATTCCTTTCCTTGTAGTCTTACACACAGCTGTTTTCAAGCTGCTGTCATACAGTTCTTTCATAATGAAACTTATTTATAAAACATAATTGTAGATGTATGTTTGCAATAAATTAGTGACGCATACGATATTTGCCAATGTTCACTACATTTTATGAGAAATTATGAAAATGACAGTAGTTCAGATGTATCTGTAAAACATACACTGCAATGTGTTTTCAAGAGGCATAGAGCAAGAAAAGACTAAAAATAGGAAATAACATATCCATAGAACAGAAGATATTAAAATATATATACTTATATATAAATACTTAAATATATATATCTAAATAGTATATATATTTAATATATATAGCATATAATAGTATATATATTTAAATATAAAAAAGTCAACTTGATTTTTGATGCATATCTGAAAGGGGGAAATAGCATGCAGAAAATTATGTTGAAAGAGAGATAGTAAAATTCATTACCATTCCATATTACAACAGTGCTGAATGTGAATGGGATGAGACAACTGGGGTGAGTTTAAGTCAGATGATTGTAAGTCAGTGGACTACAATCACAGGAAAGATCCACCTAATTCAGAGCCACCCAATAGAAATTACATGTTTTGTATTAATAAACAAATGGTCATGAACACTTTGAGTAGGGGTTAAGCTTCCTGGCACTGCCAAACATCTCCCTTTGGCAAATTGCTCTCAGTGTAAGAACCACAGCTTGCAAACGTGTACGGAAAGAAGGTACTCCCTTTTATGGTGACACCCACTGTCTCAGTATAAATACAGACCAGGCAAGGTAGAAGTTGGAGCTATGATTCCAGAACAACTGTAAGACCAGCCTTGAGCTTTAACCTGAAGTCATTTACTGCTGCCACTATGAGCTGTGGCTCCAAGCAGACCTCTAAAAGCTGCCTGCAAGGGAGTGGTGGTGGCAGTGCTAGCAGCTGTGGTGGTGGAGGGGGCAGTAAGTATTCCTCTGTCTCCTCAAGAAGATACACCTCTTCCAGAAGCAGTGGTGGTGGCAGGATTTCGGGTAGCAGTTGTGGTGGAGGAAGTTCCAGAAGCAGCTATGGAGGGGGAATAAGTGGTGGTAGTTGTGGAAGGATTAGGCACAGTAGTTACGGAGGGAGAATGAGCAGTCGTAGTTATGGAGGTGGACTAAGCTGTGGTGGTTATGGAAGGAGAATGAGTGGTAGCTGTTATGGAAGGGGAATGAGTGGTGGCTTTTATGGAGGTGGAATGAGCAGTGGTGGTTATGGAGGAGGAATGGGCTATGGCAGTATGGGAGGAGGCTTTGGATCAAGTGGAAGTGGGTTTAGTGGTGGTTACACAGGCAGCTTTGGTGGAGGTGGTGGTGGTTTCAGTGGTGGCAGCTTTGGCAGTGGTGGCTTTGGTGGAGGGAATATAGGATTTCTCTCCAGCGATGAAAAGCTGACCATGCAGAACCTTAATGACCGCCTGGCTTCTTACCTGGATACGGTCAGAAATTTAGAAAAGGAAAACACTCAGCTTGAACAATTAATCAGGGAGTGGTACCAGAAGCAAGGTCCTACTGGTACAAAGGACTACAGCCACTATTATGGAACAATTGAAGACCTTCAAAATCAGGTAGGCTGCTCTTAGAGAAGCTTAAGCATCAGATAGAATTTTTCTGATTGAGTAAATAATTTGAGGCACACAGCATGGATATTTTTATACTCCTTAAATGCCTCTCTTAAAGTGCCTCCTGTGCTTGAAATTCTGTCTTCTGTGCATGCATTCGACTCAGGAGTCAAGCAGACGAGACCAGATGCACAACGGGACAGGGCCTAGACACAGAGATGAAAGGTATCGTCATCCCTAGCTTTAAGTATCTGGAGCTGGAAACTGAAGTTATGTGCTTACATTTCCAGACTCTGGAAGAGGCAGTAGGATACCCATGCACAATCCTAAAGGGAGGAATGCTTCTGGAATCCTGCCTCTCCCCTAAATATTAGTTTGGAAAGCCCTTATATTCGTAAATGATCAAGCCATCTATGAAGATACAGAGAAAAGTTTTGCTCTTTTCCTTTTCAAACTCCATTAGAGACGGAGTACGCCAACAAGCAGCTTGCTGGCAGCGAGCGCAGGCTCTCAGAAGGCCAGCAGCGGGTTTCAGAGCACAGGAAGAATGGCAATGCTTGTCCTCTGCGACGGTGCAGGGTCTGATACTTGAGTACAGGGCCTGGCCTGTGGGCATGGAAGGTGAGCCAGTGCAATGGCAGTGACTCCAGGCCTGTTGGCAGGACTCTCTGCTCCTACCTGGTACTCACAAAATGCAGTTTTCACACTTCTGATGCTATTTTCGTAGAGCTACCTCTTCGTTTTGCACTCAGTTGACCTTTCCAGACCTTTCTATTTAGGCAATGCTGTTTCCTTCAGACAGCTGGAACAGTACCATGGGAAGATCACATTCACGTTTGTGTCCTTTGGGCAAACCTGGAGAGTTTCACAGGGAGAACTGTCCTCAGCAAACTATCTTCTGTTCTAGCTCGTGACTGCAGCCGTGGAAACGAACAGGATGCTTTTGGACCTGGATAACATAAGGATGACTGCAGAAGACTTCAGGATAAAGTAAATATATATTCAGGCATTGTTTTCCTTTTCCCCTACTTTCCTCAACTTGCATAAATTCATTCAATACAGAAATGTCAATCTACAGAGAGTAAGATTTCATCTGTTTCTGTGGTAACATAACTGAAATAATTTGTAAGACTTCAAAATACTTCATTATTTCTAATGCTTTTCAATGGCAATATTCCCTATTGCTGTGGGGGCAAAGAACATTCCTGCAGGGAAAAACTTAAAAAGAGCTTTATTTTTAAGGAAATAAAAATTATGATTATTTCTCACTAAAAGCCAGAAGAAATAGATACATAAAACCTGCATAAAGCCTATGGTAAGAAGAGAAGGTGAAAAAGACCATAGAATACATTTCAATGTTTAACTTTAGGTACTGGCTGCTGGTTTTGTAATTTTGCTGATTGAGAGATGCTGTGTGTAGCTGGATATGTGATATCGTTCATAAAAGAAGTTGGAAGGAGAAGCAGTAGGAGCCCAAGCCCAGGGCTGACCTTTCCGCCTGTCCTTGGCACAGGTATGAGACGGAGTGTGGTCTCCGGCAGAGCGTGGAGGCTGACATCAATGAGTTGCGACCCTTGTTGGATAATCTGACCCTGGCCAGGTCTGACCTGGAAATGCAATTTGAGGCCCTAAAGGAGGAGCTGATTGGTCTCAAGAAGAATCATGAGGAGGTACGTGCTAGCTCCTTGAAACGCGAACTACAGAGGAAAACAAGGACACTTGCAATATTGGCAATGTGGGCAGGTTTCCAGGTGACACTGCCACAGGTGCCACCCCGCCGCAGACATCTGCTGCACTGAACAGTCTCCCCTGCTCTCCTAATGTGTGGCACCTCAGCAAGGGGCCTGCTGAGAGAGGCTGATCTCTAGGCCCAGACTTTTCCTGCGTATCTCTTAGCCCAGTCCCTCTCAGCAAGCAATGACTGGGAAGTCAAGGGCAAATAATTGCAACAATCCTCCTCTCCTCACAAATATTGTGGGATGGAGAAAGGTCTGGAGTATGATTTCAGAAGAAGTGAACTGTCTTCCTGAAGTCGCTTTTTCAAAACTCTTTCACAAACACTTTCAGCATTTTGTTTGTTTGCCTTTGGCCTGGGTTTTCTCTGCAGGAAATGAAATCACTGCAAACACAGTCCAGTGGTGATGTGAACGTGGAAGTCAACGCCGCTCCAGGAGAGGATCTGTTGGAAAAACTGAATAATATGAGACGAGAATATGAAAGCATTATCCAGAAAAACCGCGAAGAGGTTGAAAGGTGGTATGAAAGCAAGGTGAATGACAGAGCATTGAATCTCTCTTTATAAAATAGCTCAGCTCTGCAGACAGTGGATAAATGTTTTACAGGAATGTGTAAAGAAGCATTTTTTCTCAGGCATACTGCTCAGGAGTCAGTTCACTTTGAACTGAGCAGTCAGAGGTAGTAAGGAAGTACTGTGTATCTTGATCTATTCAATTTTAAATATAGTCAAAAGCACCTAGAATATTCATGTAGATTTTCCTCAATTTATATAAGCAGAAATCAATATGTTAAAAAAATTTCTCTCTTATAATAGGATGTTATATAGTTTTGAATGTTCATTTTGAATGTTCACACTATAAAAGCAAAATAATACCAACTTTTGGTAAGAACTTGTGTTCTAGTTAGATTCTGGATGTTTGGCCCCCGGGAATCTAACTAGAACAACTTGCTGTAGAGGAATGACATTCTGAATCACAACATTTATTGTTTTTAGGATAAAAATGGTAGAATCCTTTCAACTAAAATAAAAGAAACTACAAACTTACTTGAACTACACTAACAAAGCCTTTTAAGTTTATACAGCCCCGATACTTCATTTTGCCCTACCTCAACTCATTTTGCCAAATGCCTCAGTGAAAATGTATCTACCGTATTGACCTCATAAGTAGAATCAAAAGACCCCAATTCTGTATATTTATTTTTCAGATGGAGGAGGTAAGTCAACAAGTCCACTCAAGTGGCCAGGAATTAGAATCAAGTAACCAACAGATCTCTACACTGAGACGTGAATATCAGAGCCTGGAAATCGAACTGCAGTCTGAGCTCAGCATGGTACGTGATGATCGCTTCTGCTCCTCGATACTTTAAGAACACACAAGTCGCTGAAATGATTGATCAGCTATTGCCAGTGCTCCATGTAAAGAAGGAGCTACTTGGTGTATCTGATGCTATCAAAGATTTTTCTCATTTTGGGCATTAAAACGGGCTAACCTTGCCACATTCCCACAAACACCATACTTTGTTTTCCATTCTCAGGTACAGTCTTTGCAAACCAACTTGGAAGACACAGAGCGCCGCTACAACATGCAGCTGCAGCAGATCCAGGGTATGATCGGCCCCTTGGAGGAGGAGCTGGCCAGCATCCGGTGCGAGATGGAGAGCCAGAACGAAGAGTACAAGATGCTCCTGGGCATCAAGACCCGCCTGGAACAGGAGATTGCTCAGTACCGGGCACTGCTTGAGGAAGGGCAGCACAATATTACGTATGTATATTCAAATTAATTAACATACCATCTTTGCAAACAGGTGAAGGTGAAAGTGGCAACATTTATGTTAAGAACTAGTGCAATAACTGATTCATTCTCAAAATAGTCACTATAATCTCAGTAATTCATATTGAGTCTAAATCTTAGCTGGCAGTGTACCAAGTTGGATTAATTCTACATATATGATGAATTGGACAAAAGTGTCCAAAATGCATGTACAAAAAGTACAAAAGTATTTAGAGCTATAATTTGCCATTTCCTCTTTTAAGTATAATCAGGAAAAACAAAGTTATGTATCAAAATGACAGACAGGGAAGATAATAACTGTACCTTCTAAAGACTCAAGGTATCTACTTCTAAGGCTTGAAAGAGAGCTAAAGCCATTCCATCTCTTTCCTTTTATTCCTCTTTTAAGTGCAGTTCAGTTCATTTGTTCTCAATTAGGAAAGTTTAAAACCAGCTCTCTAGAACAAATTTCACAGGGTACCACTTCCCAGCTGTACAAGGAGCTCAGGGAAAGACTGTCAGGAAGTGGGCTGTATAAAGTCAATAGGATATCGGATATGTCATGCTGCTATAAACCGTATCCATGCCTGCCCTTTCCCCCTTACAGCATCTCACAGGGAGGAGCTGGTGGTGGTTCTGCTGGAGGAGGAAGCCATGGAGGAATAAGCTGCTCTTCTGGAAGAGGAAGTTCTGGAGGAGGAAGTAGTTGGTCCTCAGGTGCAGGAAGTAGTGGAGGAAGATCTGTGGAAGAAAACTATGGAAGAGCTTCCAGAGGTGGAGGAGAGAGTGGAGGAATAACAGGTGGAGCCTGTGGCAGAATTTCAAGTGGAGGAGGTGGCAGTGGTGGAGGAGGAGGGGGTAAATCATGCCTCTCCCACTCTTCGTCTTCCCAATCCGAATCTGGCAACTCTTGTGAAAGCCAAGGTAAGAACTGGAATAAAAGAGTAGGTCCTCTCATTAATTCTTTTCTCTGAAAAACAGGAAAGGACATGCCAACTTCCATGCTTATTTGGAAATTTGGAGATGTTTTTGCTATTTGTTTCACTGTCATGTTTTAAGTCCACTTTGACATTTGTTCTTATACAGCTAATATATTAACATGATAGCATTTTCAAAAGTAGCAAAAATGAAAAGATATTATGAAGAGTGAATCAGAGGATCTGTGGAAGGATAAAATGAATTTGAAGCAGAGAAAAGGAGAGAACAAGCCCTCATTTGAAATTCTGCTAATATAGCTTTGAGGAAGTAGCTAATGTGCAATCCAAAGCGTACAGAGGACTAGAGAAGTCAGTAGCTTCTGAGTAAAGCCAAATGTTAGAAATGTAATTCACAATAAGAGAGCAACATGATCAAAGCTGGGTAAAATAGTTAGAACAATTATGACATTTAAAATACAAGAAGGATTAGCTGCAAATGTCCTGAAGTAAAAAGGATGGGAAGTGACCAGAAGGTCTTCTCCATGTCTAATTTTATGGCTGTGGTTACAGCAGGCCCCTTGAAGCTTTGCCTGGAAGGGAATAGAACCCTGGAGAGAGGAGCAACAATGGAAGAAGTGTCTGAAGCCATAAAAACTATGAAGTTGGGTAAGGCTCCAATCTTGGCCACTCAAACAAATCAAAAACAGTCTGAAAATGTTGAAATGAACAGCAAGTTCAAAGAAGTTAAAATCTTTAGAAAGTTTCTCTCCCTCTTCTGATTTTAAAAAAAAGATGGAAAAGGATCTTGCTTTGAGGCTTCTATTTATTCCTTCTTACTAAGGAGGTAAAAGTGATACTAAAAATCTTAGTTAAAAATGCAGCTGCCTCACAAACATGCTGTTTTCCACTACAAACTGACAGCTAAGGGCATGAAAGTGTTGACTATATACAGAGAGGCCTGAAAGCCTTATGCTGAAATCAAAAATATTATACAGAGACTCACCTGATACTGAAAACAGAGTGAATTGAGAAGGCTTTTTTGTAATTAGTAAGATTTGGTGTAAATGAAATCTAGCTTTTAAAAATTAACAGGCTTTACAAACTCTTCCAGAAAGAACAAAAGTTACAATAGTCCTAAGTGTGCTAATGTTTGGTATGCAAAATTGAAGATAGCATACGCTGTCCTATTTAAACTTTTAAAACTCTGTTGTAAATACCCATATGCATATAAATAAGAACTTACATTCATCTATACTGGGTTTATGCTGCTATAGTCCTCTAAATTTAAAGATTCTCTCCTGATTTACACTCATAGAAATGAGAATAAAAGCAGATTCATATGTTTGATATGATAAAGCTGCAAACACACATGCATGTACAAACAAAGTCTGACCTTGCTCTAACCTTTCCAGAATGCTGGGAAAAAATCCGGTCCATTGAGAACTGCACACTCTATAACTTTGAAATAATACTAATATTAAAGTTCCTGAAAGAGAGTTTATGTCTTCAAACAGATTCTTGCTTCCTTTCATCTTTCCACAGGGAGTTTCAGAAAGTCTGAGAACTGATCGGCAAAACCAGCATCTTCCATTGCAGAACCTACCCAGTGGGCCTTTGGACCAAGCAGGAACATACCCAGCATGTCTGATCAGGCCTCTGCAAAGAGCAACAGCAAACACTCGTTCGAGTTACTCAATACTGTTCGCTCCAGGTGGCTCATCCGAACTCTTTGGATGACCTAACTGCTTCTTCCATCTGTATTTCTGTGCCTAATCACTGCTTCCTGAGTTAGTTTCTACCGTGATTGGTATTCTTCTGGGGAAAAATGAAAAAAGACTAATAAAACTTTACTTTTCTCTGATGCAACCAAAAAGCCTTGCATGTAAGTAATTTCCTTTAGTAGATATTTTTATTTGAATCAGGCACAAATATCAAGCCCTACCTGAGAAACATACAGTAACAAGTCAATTAGATTATGCAATAGACCTAAGTGTTTGCAGTAATCCCTCATTACAATCACTATTTAAGACTAATTGGGCAAAACTCTGAAGAATATACTACCAAGTACAATGTTGTGGTAGTCCCTGCAATGGAAAAACTAATAGTCAGAAAACCTACTGGTTTCTCCTATTAACTCCTATGATTCACATTTATTAAGCATCTTCTCTAAGTACAGAGCCCATATAGACACGATACCTCTGCTGGCAATAGCCCAGAATGTGCAGGCTTCTCTCACTAAGATTTCCGTATGTCCCAGTTAAAAGCTGTGCGAGCAACTTAACAGGAGAGGATTGGTTAAGGAACTGACTGTTTCCTGGTATGGAGGCACTAAAAGGCCTTATGAAACTTTTATTTCTTGGAACTTAAAGAGGGAATTTTCAGTTCCCAGTGCCAAATGAAAAAAAAAAAAAAAAGAAAAGAAAAAAGAAAAAGCTTTCTACAAACTAAGCTTTCAGCACAACAGAGAGGAAGGGACCGCACACCCGCAGAGGCAGTGGATACGGGGCGTGCAGGAGGAGGAACCAGCTCAGAAAGGTCTGTTTTGGTGTACACACGCCATGGCATTCGCAGGACGGGCCCCCTTGTGCGAACGGGCCTGCAGACCTCACGGCTCACGCGGTTCTTGGCACTTCTGCTGAAAATGCTGCGGGAGGAACCTCTGTGGTGGCTCAAACTCACTCAGGTCAACAAAAGTGGGAGCTGTCAAGGATCCCAGACCAGAGCCCTAACGCCTTGCACTAGCCCCTCTCCAGCCAGCTGACGTCTGTAAAGGGTCAATCAGCTGAAAACGGCTCCTTCGTCTTTTAGCTCGATGGGAAGGACGGGATGGGACCTGGGCATAGTACAACTCGGCAACCCTGAACTAGCTGAGCCCCTTCGAAGGGCAGGAAATATCTCAGCTGCTCGGGTATGACCAGACTCCACTTGTTGCAGTATATCAGAGTAGCACAAACGGACAGGTACAAGCAAAGGCGTCTGAACACGAGTCCTATTGCTTCTGTGTCTCAGTGTGCACTGAGAAAATCCCCTGAGCACAGAGCTCAAATCATATATAATTGATTACCCAAAATGAACACATTCTGAGTGCTTCCTGCAGAGGTTCACATCAGATAGCAAGAATCTAAAAGTTCAGTAACAGGATACTCCTACTTTGTGATAAGTAGCTATTGCTATTGGAAAATAAATTCATAAAGATGGAGTATGAACTAATTTGCATACACACAGTTTTATAAAAGAAGGAATACACGGGCTCGCTTTACAGATCATACCTGTGCCTCGCTCTTTGGTAGCTGCGCAATACCCAGTCTCTTATTTGCATTTGCACATCAGGAGGTTTCTAATGTTTAAGTATGAACAAGCACACATTTTATAGAAAAGGTTGGCAAACTATTCATATCTAGGATGTACTCTTACAAAACCCTGGGTAGTCTGAGAAAAATATCTGAGAGAAAAGATTTCCAATCTAGCTTTAAGGGTTGCTTGCAGATCACCTGGCAGGTAGACTGTTCATAGAGATAAGGGTGGAAACACCCTGGAAGATGGTGCTTTTGCTCTTTGTTTTGAGAGTAGTGCTGTTTCCCCTTTTTATGCCTTGGATGGGTGCTAATGGGATAGAAGATTCCCTCTGCTTGCTCTCCCATGTGGTATCAGTTAGTGCTTTTAATTTCTGCTGAGGCTAATTAAGGGGTAGGGTCTGTCTGACTAGAGCTGTCTAGGCAGTGTCACCTGGAAATCATTCAGAGGGCATCTCACACGTCCTGCTTCACCACTACATTCCTTATTCCTTGCATTTCTCAACTCATCTCCTTAAATGCAAACAAAAGGAGCCAGATAGGATTATCCTCACTACAGTTTTTTTCCTCTTGTTTTTACAGAAGATGTTGGAGTCAGAGGATTGGGTTTTTTTTTTTTTTTTTTTTTTTTTTTGTTTTTTTGGTTTTTTTTTAATTTGAAGAAAGCCTCACCCACTGGATAAGGTTGAGAAACAAAGATGAGTGGGAGAGCGTGGGAATAGGGATCCTGAACGCCTGAGCTGTAAGCAGATCTATGCCAGTGATTCACTGCACCACCTTACGTAACGTTCCCAGCCAATGTGGTTAGCCCCTAAAAAGACAAAATATCCGAGATGAAATTTTTCTTCTGACCAGTGCCTCTGAGCCCCTGAGGAATGGGCTAATCTTCACGAAGGACTATTGCATAGCTAAGTAGTTGTTAATAACCCTGACCTAACATGCAAAGAGACAATATAATTACGTTTGTAGAAATCCCCTCACCTTCTTTCTTTTACAAAATTACCCACTTCACTTTCAAAATCTTTGCAGTATCAAATCATACTTATCTCTGTATCATTGGCTATCCCACAAAACTGCTTTCTTTGTTTACTCTGCTGCTTTTAATAACCTCTTCCTTAGATCTGTGTATTGAAGGTATTAGACCAACAGCGCAAGCCGAAGAGTATTCCCCAGCAGAGCAGCCCTGCTTCCCAAGCTCCCCCAGGAGCCTGTCTAGCTAATCTCAGGAATTTTTTTTGCTACGTGCACACTCCTTGGTTTTTATAAGGTGATTTACAAGCCATCCCCTGACCTCTGCCCCAATAGCAGCACTTGGGAGCCTGACAAGCTGGGGCTGGATGTGGGTTAAGGGAGCGCTTTGCCCGTGTCAGGACATAGTCCTCTACGCTACGGTAGCAGCTCTGGGAAACACTGATTCCTCTGTCCCCCTCCTTGACTCTGTATCGCTTTCCAAAACCACAAATCTCTTCCAGTCTTATTCCAGACAGTTACTTAATTACTATGTACCTAGTCTTACAGAAGAAATTCCACTGAAACAAATACATGTGAGAACAAAGCAGGATATAACTTGGTTAAGTACAGCAAGGAGAATCCCCCAGGTGACGAGACAGCTCAGTGCTGTATCTGACAAACCTGTACAGAAGCACAAACATGGAAACATTAGGATACAATGTGCTGTGATATTATCCTATATAATTCGGCTGATGACAAAAATATTTACATTGCTATGCAATAATCACAAATAGAAGTAAGTGAAATGTATTCAGGGTGAAAATTGTAATAATGCTATTACCGCTTTTATTGCTCCACACTGTTTATACTATTTGCCTCCTTCTGTATGTTTCTTAATGACATGTTCTTATAACATGTAATGAATGCATGTAATGAATCTACATTTATAAAGCAAATAATCTTTATAATAAAGCTTATTTATTGCATGCTACAGTATGTGACAAAATAAATATAAGCAAACAACAAACTTCAAAAATATCTACCTAGATGTACCATCAATACTTGTTGACTACAAAAAGAACAAATTTAGAGAGCTTATTACCATATGTTCCCTGAAGGAAAATGCCAACTTAAATTCTCTTTTTTTCCATTTTGTATATGTAAATCTCTGCACTTAGCTTACTGGTGCACTGGTAGAACTCACTGAAAGAACTGACCGGTAAGAATAATTACAATGCAGACAAACTTATGTAGAGGAACGGAGCTAGAAAAGCAAAGCAATTGCAGGCCGTGAGTAAGAAACACAACTGTAGTCGAGTTGGATGTCAAAGCTTAGGGAATGCTTAAAGTAGAACTCTGGCGGTATTAACAGAGTTGCAAGGGGAACCTTGTACTTGTTATCTGCATGCATTTAGTTAGGCATAATCAACATAATAGGCTTTAATTTAATGAGCACAAAATGTTGCAATTTGGACACATATTGTGTACTTCTTAATGCTCCAAGAAGAAAATTGCAGGACTTGTTGGAACAAGACTTTCAAAAGAACCTTAGGCAAAAATAAATGAGCATACACACACCTGAATGTTTGGCTCCAGTACTCTTAAAGCAATTTATTTGCTTACTTGAAGGTATAAATATAATTACATTAGCAAATTTCAAAATTGCCTATGCATATATTCAGCTGATCTCTTTATTGTTTAACATTAATTGGCAGCTCACGTGCAAGACTGCATCCTGTGCAGAATCACGACAGTAAAAATGTCATTTCACTGAACTGTTGTGAGGGGAGAAGAAACCAGCTCATCTTTCTAGAGCCCATCTCAACACAAATTTCTCAGTGGTCTTCCTTTGCTTTTATGGGAGAGTATAGGTAGCTTGAGGAGTCATGTGTTTAAGATGGTTATTTTTAGTGATAATAATTCTCTACTAGACAGAGAATGGGCAGGATCCCAAAACGAAGTAGAAATGAACAAAATTTAGCTATATTTAGCTATACTTTAGACTGGCTTAAGTTTCAAGCTCTCATCCCCAAACCCTGGCTTAGTGGGTATTTAACCACCTAAAGCCACTATCTTATTTTTTGGCCAGCGAGTTCTCTAGGCTGCTTCTGCACCTGCTCACGACAGGCCTACACTGAGAAGTGCGAACCAGCTCCTTCCCAGCATGTAAATCCTCTGAAGAGCTCAGTCCAGCAAAGCATTCCCAAGCCAGAATGACCTTCCTCCTTGCAAAATTACACACAGAATGGTTGAGGTTGGAAGGGACCTCCGGAGATCATCTAGTCCAACTCCCCTGCTCAAGCAGGGTCACCTAGAGCATGTTGCACAGGGTCGCATCCAGGTGTGTTTTGACTATCTCCAGAGAAGGAGACTCCACAGCCTCTCTGGGCAACCTGTTCCAGTGCTCTGTCACTTCACAATAAAGAAGTTTTTCCTCATATTCAGGTGGAACTTCCTGTGTTTCAGTTTGTGCCCATTGCCTCTTGTTCTGTCACTTGGCACCACTGAAAAGAGACTGGCCCCAATACTTCAAGAAAAGTGGATGCCTCTTTCATGCAACATGGTAGTTGTAGTTACAGAAAGTACAAGACGTGGATTAGTGCCTCTGCCGGCTGGGATTCAAGTCTGCATCTCCCACCTCCCAGGGTATTGCACTAACCAAAGCAGTTTGGGTGAAAGAGCAGTTGTTGATGACTACAACCTGGAGAGGATCTGGGACTCCTTACTCTAAATTGACGGAGACATTTAAGCTCTAGAAAGAGGCAGGAGACCCTGTGGCAGAGGTTGTTCCCTTGCCCTCCAGCTCTTACAGACAATATGAAAACTCCTGTTTCACACTGATACTACCAAATAAAATAATTTATTTCAACTCAATTGTCTCTACCTGCAGGGGACTGGAGTAGTCACAGAGGGGCAACTGAGAGGGGTCTCAGAGAGCAGTAGAAAAGGAGAGCTGGTACAGAGTAAACCACAGCCTCCTAAACTGCCTATCAGCAGGCACAAGAACCTTGACCTGCAGCTGTCACATCCACAGGACAAAAATGGTGTGGACATTTCCAGCGTCTGCGCAACATGCTTTCTTCCCATCAATCTGCTGGCACAGAAGATCCAAGTTAACTTTCATGAAAATGTTCGTAAGGAGAGTGCTAGCGGTTATAAGCCTCACAGGCAAGCTCAATGCTGCTACAATCTGAATATTAATAGTCCTTGTTTCCGTTGCTCCATGTAGATGTTCATAGAATGATAAGGTTGGAAGGGACCTCTGGAGATCATCTAGTCCAACCCTCAGGATAGCCCCATATGGGGATTGAACCCGTGACCTTGGCATTAGCAGCACCACGCACTACCTAACTGAGCTAAACCTGTAGTCTAAATTTGTTTGGAAATTGTTGTGATTGCACTAGAACCTTAGGAGACAAAGTGGGAATGACTAGTAAGAACAGACCCCCAGTGAAAATAGATACCCTTCTCAAATAAAAAAATTCTGTTAATAGTAATGGAAAGAGATTATTAAATGGATCAGGAGAATCAACTCCAGCACTTGCCTGAGGAATTTCATCAGAATGTCATTGAATTTAGGGGAGATGTTTTAATTTTTCAGTGCACAGACACAAAAGTGCGAGTATATTTTCTACAGGTCTATGATGAATCCAGCAGCTTCAGTCTGTTGTGAAAGTCCCAGTTTTGACAAAACATACAAGAGTGTGGGCTGCTCAGAGACTTTGTCTTCATTCTGCTGCTTAGGAGTCACTTCTTTGGTATATACCTGGAGGTCAAATTAAAAGGAAAACAGTAAAAGAGAGAGCGTGTCAAAGAGTATCAGTTGCTCTTGCAATGTACCATGTGTTTAGCTTAAAGATAAGTAGTAAACAATGTGTTTGGATAATCTTAAGACTGAGTAATGGCAGCAGCTGCGGTAATAAATGTTAATATTTGGGTTGAATTGGAAACAGCAACATTTTATAGCACATTGGATGCTGTATCAGCACAAAAGCATTACAGATTAAACCGTGCATCATGAACAGGAAACAGATGAGAAAAAGTCCAAAATTTGTCAGTTTCTTTATAAATTTTACACCATCCATGTAACACATTAACAGAAAGCATTGGAGAGCAAAGATTATTGCTGGCTCTTGAAATCAAAGCTCAGGAAGGCAAAAATTCACTCTGTCCACAGAAAGGATCTTCTCTGATTTGTTAACACTTATATGGTTAAGTATTTAATAATCAATAAATTAAAATATGCCAGGAAGGAGTAAAATGTATGCAACTTTACAGGAGGATGAAGTAGTCAAAATCCACCTGTATTTCCCAGACATCTTAGCATTACAATCCCAAAAGACATTTTGGGAACATAGTGACTGTTACAGAAACAAAACATCATGGAGGAAATTTTTCAGCTCATAGTTCAAAGAATACAGCAGACTAACAGCCAGTAGGATTTTTATAAAAAGCACTAAGATTGAATTGGTAACAAAAATAAAACTACAGCAATACTGAAGACAAAAAAGGAACAACCTAAGAGCACATCACTGAAAAGCCACCAAAGATCTAAAAGCAAGATCTTCTAGTTGTGCTCCTCCTTTATATATAAGCAGTGGGAATACTACAGAATTAAAAAGAAATTTTGAGACTATCTAAAGTTCTCCCTCCTCAGTAGCTTGAATTCTTCTTCTTTCATTCCTTTCATTATTTAATTAGTTTCCAAGCATACAGTAAGATATCCCGTTATCATGAGGACTTTCCAATATAGACAAGCCCTTGCTGTGAACAACTACCCGTACAAAAAGACAGTCTAAAAGTAGAAGAGAAGAGAAAACAATGCAGATGCTCCAAAAGTACATAAACAGATTAAGAGACTTTTTTGGCAAACATTTTTCCTCTTGTTGCAATAATTCTAGAGGATTTCTTGTTCATTATCACTAACAACCCAATCGGTCGTTCTAGCTTGGCTGTGAAGAGCATTTATAAGGCGTATCACAGGAATCAGTGATGGAAAACTGAATGTGATAATCAGTTTTACTTACCACAGTGGAATTTGTCAAAAAAGGCCCCCACTGACCAAAACGACATTACCCCAACACTGAGGGAAAAACAGCATTAAAAACAAAAACATTTTGCATATAGTAAGCTACATCTTTCAGCACCAATAAGATAATGTACGAAGCCCCAAATCTATGTTTACGCTGCTGAAGTGATACTACCTTCTTCCAGCTGAGAATCAAGAACAAATTATCATATCATCAAACTGCTTGAAATCTTTCATCACCTTTGAGCCACTGAGTATGTCAAATAGCAAGATAAGATCACAGAGAGCTTCTGAAAGAGATTGCTTAAGCAGCAATAAAGCAATGCTGGCGAAAGCACAGCTTCAAAGGACAGGACAATAGATTCAGTCAGAAAATATTAAATAACATGCAATTTAAAGTAAAATGGCCAGAAGTTAAGAGGCAGAAATACAGTTTGTAAGAGACACATGCACACAAAGACAGTGTAGAACACCACAGCAACATATAATCAATTGCCAGACCAAAGTGACCATCAGAAAGCAAGGGCTGGACTGCACTGCCATCCACAAGACGTCTTCTTGAAGACACTGAGATAAGGACAGCAGACAATGAGTAACAGTTCCTCAGAGATCCCCTTCTTTATTCCCTGCAAATGAAGTTTTAGGGTAAGATTGCCAAATTTCATAAAAACCTTACAGCCATTAGATCAGTAACACAACAGGAAGAATGGCAATAGACATTTCAGTAACACAGAGCAAAACAGCTAATGAACAAAAGTGCAGTTTCTTCAAACCAAACTGCAACGGCATGGAGTCCCCGATTTCCAGTCCATCGCAGACCACAAGTGCTGATGGATGATCCTTAACGGTTTTGCAATTGTTTACAATGAAGCAGTAGGGGGGACTGGCTGTTTACATGAATGAAGAAGTCTCTGCTACATTAAAAAAAAATGACATACATCTCACATAAAAGGATGTAGGTTGAGAACAGAGCAAAGTAGATGCTACAGAAATTAAATTCTGGATTTGAACCAAAATACTTAGTTTTCATCCACAACAAAGACGAAAAACACCATTGAAAAAAAAACCACCATGAAATATTTTCTGTAGGTGATATGTCATCAGAAACCAAAGACTATTAGTTAGCATTGCTTGCCAAAACTCAGAATCTTCTTATGGCTTCTCCAGAAACATTGTAACTCTGTCTTCAGATACTCTCTTTTAGCATCAAACCTAGCAATTAAAGATGAAAATCAATTACAAGTCTTTCTTAGCTAAATTCTTTTGCGATTAGTGCAAGACTGAGTTTCTATTGTGGTCTCAGCAATGTGATTTCTACTGATTTCTTTAAAGTACAACAACTCTTCTCTTAGGATGCTGTTTGAGAGCCTGTATTATGAGGATTTTGCAAAATGACCCTATTACCTGTAATATGTGACACAGTAGCAATGGAGAGAACGAACAGTTATTCATTAAACGATGAAAGGTCTTCCCACATAGTGGTTTATAGGTCATTGTTTGGGTAATACAACTTCTAATTGTGCTACAATTGACTTTCTAATATAATTAAAATATTTTTAATCATCCTGTGATTTTAGGTAAAGAGCTCTTTGGTGGGAAAAAAAAGCATTTTTTTTTCTCTCTGAAGACTAGGATTTAGCTGTCTTTTATGCTGTCCTATCACTTTCTTCAAGAAGGAAGGATTTTGATTTTAAAATAAGAATCCCAAAGCATTCCTTGGAAGAGATTTCTGATATAAATAAAGATGTTCTCTTAGTAAGACAGGGATGCACAAGCTCACAATCTAAATAGACAAGTTATACAGTCTCATTAAAAAAAGTCATACATTATCATGTTTAGGCAGAAAAATAATATAAGCAGTGTGAAAAATCTTCAATGTCCAAAACATGAAAGAGCAAAGAGAAAACTAAGCTTTGACAAACATTAACTACAAAAATCTGAGCAAAGAAAGCAGATGAACAAATGAATAAAAAAAAGTGCAGTCTAAACATGAGCTATTTGCAAATCACTTTCTCTCATTTAGGGAAAAATTGAAAAATTGAAAAATTCTCTATGTATAGTTCTACCAGCTACACATTATCTCAACATTAGTTCGAGCAGGACCCTGTATAAGGTGAGTTTTCCCTAGTAAAGCTGCATAAAGCAAAAGATTATCTATCCCAGAAAAACCTGAATGAAAAGAGTGCCACCCAAAAGAAATTAGAAGTTTTTTCTTAAACAAACAACACAAACCCAGCAATTGGCTAGATTGCCTGAGATGCAGGCACAAAAATATTGTTCAGCAAATTATTCTTGGCACAAACAACAAAGTTGGCAAATGCCCTGGGAGAAGGAAACACCCGACGGTGACACCCACTGTCAAAGGTATAAGTAGAGAGAGTTGGGGGTGAAAATTTACAGTCCTGAATTGTATCAGGCTGTGCACCTAAATTTAGGACTGAGACTAGACTCCTACTTGCTGTCACAATGAGCTGTGGCACTAAGTCTTCAACTAGTATTAAAATTGGTGGTGGAGGCAGTGGTGGTGGTGGTGGCGGTGGTGGTGGGGGAGCATGTGGTGGTGGAGGTGGTGGAGGAAGTGTCAGCAGTGGAGTACGTAAGTCTGGTGGGTACTCCTCAGTCTCCAGTAGAAGGTACACCTCTTCTGGAGGAAGTGGAGGCTTTTCTGGGAGAAGCTTTGGTGGAGGAGGTTCCAGGAGCAGCTATGGAGGGGGATTTAGCAGTGGTAGTTGTGGAAGGATTAGCCGCAGTACCTATGGTGGGAGAATGAGTGGTGGTAGTTTTGGAGGAGGAATGGGCTGCGGAAGTATAGGAGGAGGCTTTGGATCAGGTGGAGGTGGCTTTGGAGGTGGTTATGGAAGTAGCCTTGGTGGAGGTGGTTTTGGTGGTGGTGGATATAGTGGAGGTGGATTTAGCAGCTTTGGGGGTAGTGGTGGCTTTAGTAGTGGTAGCTATGGAGGAGGCAGCTTTGGTGGAATAGGGTTTGGTGAAGATGCCGGATTGCTCTCCACAAACGAAAAGCTGACCATGCAGAACCTTAATGACCGCCTGGCTTCCTACCTGGATAAAGTACGGGGCTTGGAAGAAGAAAATGCTCACCTTGAACGTCTGATCAGGGAGTGGTATCAAAAGCAAGGTCCCACTGGCACCAGGGACTACAGCCAATATTACAGAACAATTGAAGAACTGCAAAACCAGGTATGATATGATTAGACTAAATTTGGGCAGATTCTCATGAGAATGGCCTGGCACTTGCCTCCTCCAGCATAATATTTGGGCCAATATGTTCCCTCCTTGTTTTTAGGCACCCTGTAAGCAGCCAAAAAGCAAACCGTGACAAAGCTGGCCTAACAGTTTTTCTCTGCCCTGGGTGATGTATGTGTTACGGCACTCTTGCATGTGGTGCAACAGCAGCTCATTACTAGTGCATCCATCATGGGACCTGCTCAGCGCTTCCTTTAACCCCATGGCCTTGTTGTTTGTTCGCTCCTCACTCTCTTGAGTAGGAGATATAATCGTTCCTTGCTTATGTTGAGTCACTAATGGCCATAGATAAATTCCATCTTCTTGTGAATATATAGGATGAGACAATTTGCAGGTCATAGTGTCTAACCTAACGCTATCCCTCTGCTGTCCAAACAGTTTCATATTTCTAACATGAATATTGCAATGGTAATAATGTTTTCCTCTGGGGAATATGAGGAGTTTATTTAATTATTCTCTCCAACAAGGCATTACATTTTGAATGGATATTTGTAAATCAAAATTGACAGTAAAAACATCAGCCAGTACTGATTTTACATAAAAGCACTTGCTTTTAGTTGGGAACAAACTCTTTTTTTTCTCTGGATAGCTCCTGCAGTGCTACTCAGGCTTGATATTACCATAAAGATATTCTGAAATGCACAAGCATTTCTTCTCTCTTTCTGTGTCAATTTGAGAAGGTGAGTGATTAAATATCTTCTGCCCTCTCCCTTTCAGATTGTTAATGCAAGTGTGGACCTTAACAAGATCCTTCTTGACATTGACAACACCAGGATGACTGTGGATGACTTCAGACTGAAGTGAGTCTTTCCCTTCCTGTCTCATGTCATCTTCCTTCATCCTACTCCCATGAATTCATATTCCCAATCAATCTTTCTAGACGCTACAGTGTCTTGACTCCAACTACAATACAGATAATGTTGGAAAAAGAAGTATTCTGAGAATAATTTTGTGTTAGTTTTCCATTATTATTTTGTTCCAGACAGATTATTAAAGAGTGCCATTTAAAGGACTCCAGTCTAAGTTTATCCATCTTTGCTTGTAGCTTTATAAATGTAATTCTCATCATACAAATCCCATAAAGAGAGAGATTCCACTAAAATCAAATAAAACTACTGGAGATGGAAAGAGTATTAGGTCCTTTCTTTTACGAACTGAGCAATGGGACTAAAGCAAGACCAGAGATGGACTGATGAGAACTGTTCATAATCAAGGTAACAGAGTCTGGTAGAACTTTTACTAACTTTCTTGTCTGTGATTCAGGTATGAAACTGAGTATACTCTCCACCAGAGTGTGGCAAGTGATATTAATGGATTACGTCCACTTTTGGATCAACTGACTCTAGCCAGATCTGACCTGGAGACACAGTTTGAATCCCTAAAAGAGGAACTGATCTATCTTAAGAGGAACCATGAAGAGGTAAGTTTCCCCATATCTTAAAATAATAACTAATGAAAATTCAACACTTAAAGAATTTCCTGTGGATTTCTTCCATTAGGAGTAACCGAATTAGGAGTAACCTTTTAGCTGCTAGCTTTCATCTTCCAACCTGAGACAATCTAGCTTTGAT
Organism: Rhea pennata; assembly: GCF_028389875.1. Classification (NCBI taxonomy): domain Eukaryota; kingdom Metazoa; phylum Chordata; class Aves; order Rheiformes; family Rheidae; genus Rhea; species Rhea pennata. Next base: position 1,043,743 of record NC_084688.1, read on the forward strand.
TTGCAGAAGTATGTAGTACCTGTAGCTCTCACTGCCTGAAACTGATGTAACAAAATATCTAGGTCAACAGTAAGCAAAATGAGAGCAAGGAAGTGAGTATCTCTCATTACCAAGTACAATTCTGTTGCTGAAATCATGGAAAGAAAATGGAATAATATATATGGAGGAGTCAAAAGAAAACTTTTATGCTATCTGAGATGATATTTCCCGTTGAGAAGAAAAATACCCCGAAGGATTACAAAAAGCATGCTGCATGGAATTCCTTAGGGCCTCAAAGCAAAACAGTCAGTGTCAATGAGTTTGTGCTGTCTATTGCTCAGTGTAAAGTTTAGCTTAGGAATGGTAGAAATGTTTCCTTCCATGGCAGGGGCAGATGAGGTCTCTTTTGCAGGAGCAATATGGATGCATTAGGATTCACTCTTCTATTTTTTTTCCTTTTTTTCAAATGATGAGGTTTCTCTTTACATTCATACTTTGAAAACTTGTGTTTTTTGTTGTTTTTTGTAGGAAATGAGGGGACTGCAAACACAATCTGGTGGTGATGTCAATGTTGAGGTCAATGCTACTCCTGGCATTAATTTGATGGAAAAATTAAATGAAATGCGTTGTGAATATGAACGGCTTATTGAGAACAACCGGAGAGAGGTGGAAAGTTGGTATGAAACCAAGGTAAAGTACAGTACCATTAACTTACTAAATCTTTCACAAAGAACTAGACCTATTCATAGCTAGTATGGGAGAAGCTACCTTTCATGTACTATTTAAGATACATAAACTTTAAACTCTAGTATAGTCTCTAGTAGCTTACTATAACAGATTAGTGCTAGAGTACTAAGGTTAAGTAGTAAAGCATGTTTCAGCAGCAAGGTGAAGTACAAAGAGGTTTGGTATGGATTAGCGCGCAGGAAATGTACACGGACAGTCTACATTACATCTTTCTCTAGTCACATTCATGTCTTTCTCAGTACTTTTCTGATAACCCCACAATGTTCACTTATAATCAAAAATAAATTACCTTAATTCTGTATATGCATTTTTCAGATGGAAGAAGTTAATCAGCAAGTACACTCAAGTGGCCAGGAAATACAGTCTAGCAACCAACAGATCTCTGAGCTGCGACGTGAATATCAGAGCCTGGAAATTGAACTGCAGTCACAAATCAGCCTGGTAAGTAAAAGTATATGCTTCTGCTTCGCCTACACAGGTTCTCTACATAAAGGCTACGTGTATCCCTGAAGGAGACTGGTTCGCTTAGCAATCACTCCATCTATAGAGTGGGGTGCTGGATTACCTGTTATCATCAAAGAACAGCTTTTCTCTTTTTTGTGAGGAGAAACTCTGATTTTCCCCCCAAAAGAATTAAACTTGCCACATTCCCATAAACACCATACTTTGTTTTCCATTCTCAGGTACAGTCTTTGCAAACCAACTTGGAAGACACAGAGCGCCGCTACAACATGCAGCTGCAGCAGATCCAGAGTATGATCGGCCCCTTGGAGGAGGAGCTGGCCAGCATCCGGTGCGAGATGGAGAGCCAGAACGAAGAGTACAAGATGCTCCTGGGCATCAAGACCCGCCTGGAACAGGAGATTGCTCAGTACCGGGCACTGCTTGAGGAAGGGCAACACGACCTAGTGTACGTAAACTGCCAAAAGATTACGTAAAACCCAGGGTTGTTAGATTAGTCACAAAGAAAGCAGATCAACAGTTTAGATTTGCAAAACAGATTTTGTACTGAAATGGGGCTAATTTGACTACTTGACCAATCACCTCCAAGGTCAGAGGTACTTTCAATTTCTTGACAAAACTGTTCAGAATAGAAATCATCTGAGGAAAAACTAGTGCAGAAGTTCTGAACTACCTATTTGGGGCTGGACAATGAAACCCATGTATGCAAGCCTACATTCATTCTGATTCCAGGAAAGGCCAGGAATTGGACAGGCAGATACAGCCTTGGAAAAGACTGGTAGCAGAAAAATGAGCAAAGCTGTCCTAACCTTCATAAAAGTCTCAGTGTGAGGTTCCAGAGAGAATTCAAGCTCCTCTGGTTCCCCTTTGGCACGGAGCCTGCCTCTCACTCTAATTGTTGCCTGAAAGAACAGCTAAAGCTTCGTTTTCTGCCCTTCTAGGGTGCCACCTAGTTACAGCATCCACTGTCACAACTGATAAAGTGGCAACGCTAAATCTGGCAAGGCATATCTGTGCAGTATCTGGAGAAAGATCTCCTTCTGAGATGAAAAATATGTTTGATTAACTTTATTTTTTTCTTTCCCTCTCTCTCTCTCTTTACAGCATCCCAGGAGGAGGAATAGGAGGAGGAATAGGAGGAGGTAGAATAGGAGGTGGTGGTTATTCTGGAGGAGGAAGAGGAGGAGGAAGTGTTGGTATAAGTGGTGGATATGGAGGAGGTGGCATTTCTTCCGGCAGTGGATTGGGAGGAGGAGGTGGTGGAGGAGGAATGGGAGGAGGAGGAATAGTAGGGGGAAGTGGAGGAGTAGGAGGAGGAAGTGGGGGAATAGGAGGAGGAAGTGGGGGAGGATCATGTGGTATTATTGGAGGAGGAGGAGGAGGAGGACTAGGAGGGGGAAGTGGAGGAGGATGCAGTACTATTGGTGGAGGAGCAGGAGGAGGAGGAGGAAGGATCTCAGGAGGCATCAGCAGTTCCCACTCCTACTCTTCATCTTCCCAGTCTCAGTCATGCGGTGGTGGAAGCCAAGGTGAGAACTGTTATATAGGCGCACTACCGTACATAGGACCAACTTCTCTTAAGATACAGACATTCAATTTCTATTCAATTATGTGGATGATATCAGCATATCATGTAGTTAAAACTCCAGCTGGTTTTCTTCATCTCTCTCTCTAATTCTCTGCAGAACTTAATTAAAAGTACCATTTTTATACAATGCTAAAGCTTTCCTTTATGCTTTTGGAATAGTTGATGATCATCTATCAAATGGTCAGGCCTCTTTTTTATCTGGTAAATACAGTGCCTCAGAGATTTGATGCCATCACTGAAGAAATTAATGGTTTCTTTGTCTCTAAACAGGGTATGGAAGAAAGTCTTTTGACTAAGAACATACACTGATGATCCTGCAGCACAAGACTCTTCAAACAGAAATTTGCACAGATCTTCTGCATTCTCCACATTCCTGAGGAGAGATGCTCTTAACCATTCCTCAGAGCTCCTGATGCCATCTATCCAAAAAAGGCCCGTTAGAGCTATTCAGATGGACCTCCTTCCCACCTGCCTGCCCTGCATGCTAAGTGCTTCTGTCTGCAATGCTTTGTGGGTTCAATCATTGACATTTGAACTACCTGCTTTACAGAGTCAGCCAATTTGTTGGTTATTCTGTATCATGAAAATGCCTCCAATAAAACTTTATTTCTGTCTGATGCAACCAAAAATCTGTGTCTAGGATATTTTTCCATGCTGTGGTGTAACCACTTGAAATGCAAATGCAAAACCATGCCAAAACATACAGCCAGATGGAAAGGTTTAGTATACACGATAATAATCAATTGTGAAATTTAGAGTTAAAGCACAATTTCTGAGCACTCTGGGCAGATCATAAATTTCTTGGAGCATCTTAGGTCACGTCTTTGTTTTTTAATAAAGTGTCAGATACTGTTGTGGAGCTCAGCTCTAAGACTCAGCACTAGCTAAATACCAATCTGGAACAGACTGCAACACTATATGAATGCTAATATAGTCGGCATCAAATGAGTGCCAACCCAGGTATAACACAATGAGACATGAGTGATTACAGAACCATGGTTTTAAAAGCAATGTTTCAATTAGTGACTCACAAAAACTGCACTGACACTGTTCAGTAAAACTGGAAATGCTCAAACCTGTGATCTGATTTTTAACTGAAAGGAAAAAGAGGAAGAAAGGAAACATAATTCAAAGTCTGGAATGATTTCACTGAATGCATGACAATTTACATTATTGCTTTATTAAAAGTAAAAGAAATAAAATTATTTTATTACCTAAGCTGCAGTTACTGCTACCCTATTAGCTTGCTACAGAGTAGGGTGAATCTAAGGACAATACGAAGTACTGTGGGATTTTAAAAATGTATACAGAAACCTCTCTCTTATACTCCCCTGTCAAAAAAATCTTCTGTTTCTTCCACTAAAAAAAACTTTTAAAATCAGGATAAACATCTGCCAGAATCTAGACAGAATGACTGAATAAAAATTTATGACTAGGGAGAATTACTGTAAATAATAGTGACAGTTAGAGGGAGGAGTAAGGGCAAGCCAGTGCTGCAGAAGGCATAACATGTTCTAAAGCCCTCAAAGACCCAAAGAGATGATGTTTCACAACAGTGATCAGCTTAGAAGAGCAGACATAGAAAACACAGAAGCAAAGACACCCAACTTAAAGGACAAGGAAAAGAATTTCTTGGAACAAGTCTTTGCCAGTTTGGTCTGCCCTTCCTTTCCTGACAGCAACAGCGTTGAGCACCCCAGAAGAGAGAGTAAACCTTCTATAGTGCATCTTAATTTGATTAATTAAATTACAGAGCAACACTGTAGTTACCTTTTTTTAACCTAAGTAGCAATCAGAAGCAGCAGTAGTGACCCAGAATCTCAGCATGAGACAGTAATTGAGTTTGCTGTAGTATGTATTTTCTTTTAGGATCTTTAAAAAGTTTCCTTCCATAAAACAGTGATACTAATAGCAGCATTTGTCTTCTATCTGTGTAAAACAAAATACATAGGAAAGCCTGTACTGTGAAGAAAATATATGTAAACTCTTTTAAACACATCTGGTTGTTACTTAAAAACTTTCCTGATCAGAGTTTGCAACAAGTTGGGTTGCTTGCCTGTTGCAATAGCTTGGAGCAGCACAGCAAACTAATCATCAGCAACTCTCTGCTATCTGAGGTGAGGTCGAGCTAAAAACAAACCATGCCCGAGTACGAGCTCCAGCGGCTGTTGGGGATCCAACAGCCACCAAGGGGCCAAAGCCCCCCGAGGCTGCACAAGTGAGGGGTGCAGGTCACCAGCAGATGCAGGGCCGCGCGCTCAAGGAGTGGCCTCTAGCGGCGAATAAAGAGCGAAAGAGAGCACGTCCTTGGTGGAAGAGCAGTGAGCACCGCGGATTAAAGGCTAAACGGGTCGACTCACAAGGATGTGGATGGAGAGAACAGGCACAAATTTAAGTTCCAGAAATACACGTCACACTCCCATGCAAAATTTCTCAATACTTGGAAACCAGGCAGAGAAATAGAAATACTTGATCTACACCAAACTGAAGTCCGTATTTGCTTGCGTTGTGCTTACACGAACTCGATTTAGCAAACTTGCTAAACAGACTTTGTGCGACACAAACACCTCCAGTGACACCCAACAGCAAGAACACAATTCTAGTAATGCTGGTACCTATCTCTTTATTTTAGGTATCTGGAATGCATACATCACGAAGAAAGAGAAGCGATGTTTACAGTAAGTGATATCTAGATTATTTCAAAGTAATCAGAGTGGTTATGCCACAGCCCTCTAGAGGGTACTGTATTGCTACCTGTTGCACCATGGATGCTACAACTACCTCCACAGATCTCGATCTACGCTTTAAACTAATCTTTAAAGAGTATTCATTTTCCTGACTGCTAATTACATTGCTGCCCAACACGCACTAAGCAATATGTGCCAGGTGATGAAGTTCAGAAGGAATTAAAATAGGCAGTACGGAGACAGCACCTAGGAAGAGACGCAGTTAGAGGGAATGAAGGATTTTCAGGAGAAGTCACCAGTGTGGCTAAGGAAGTTAGAAGAGAGCATGAGACAGGAATAAAGGAAATTAAAGCATGAGAAGGGGATAAAGAACTTTCTTGTGTCTTGACCAAAGTCTGAGGAAAAAGTCCTATAGTAAGAGGATGCAGAGCTAGAGGATGAAAATGTTTGGATAAGTGGAACACAGCAGGAATCTACCATGGAGAATTACGAAATTTGGGGGATATGTCCCCCTGAAGCAATGTGTGCAATGAGTAGTTACTTAAATTACAGTAAAAGAAATACATAGTGATTGTTTAGAGATATGATTACTTCCAAATTTTCAGAATTTGTGGATTAGACACACTGTGCTTTTGTGAGACACCAAAAATACAAAATTACCAGTAACAGAATGAATGCTGATCATCAACAGCCTTCCCATATAGAACAAAAAGAAGAATTTCAAAACCTAATGAAAAAAGTGTGACTAAGGAATCGCACCCAGTGAGGGAAAAGCTTTAATTCATTTATATGGATGACTCAACAAGCTCTGATAACCAAAGTCTACTAGTTTCACAATATATAGAATTGGAAGCATATAAAGAACAAAGAATCAACTGCAAAATCATGAATGATGTGAAAGTGTTTCTAATTAAAGTTAGTTGATAAAAAGGAGCAAAAAATAAGTCATAATTCTGTAGATATTTTCCATGATTCAACTTTGCTTTAAGTTCAAAATTTTGTTTCTCTAAGTTTTTTCAGGACTATTTCCCACACACCGAAGTCCCTTTCCTTCTGGAGTCAGAGCTAACACCTCTATGTTCTTTGGAAGTCATTGGCAAAATCTGCAAAGATCTATCTTTAGGCAGCTGAACTTAAGCTCTGGGATTCAGCATGTCAACTTTATATCTCTGCATATTAATCCTCAAAAAAGTTTATATCTCTGCATATTAATCCTCAAAAGGCTAATTACCTCTACAGATAGCAGATAATATTCTAGTGGTGACAGCATACACCCCTACCTTTCTACCTCAATAACATATTCCTGATAAGACTTTCTATATCTATGGGAAATTTATGAAAAAAATAAAAAAATAGATATACAGATATACATAAAAACAATTGTGAAGTAATAAAACTAAAAAACACAACAAAACAAACAAAAAAAAACCCAGAAGACTCTGAAATACCGTTGCAGAATATGGCTTCACCCAGTGTGAAGCTCTACTATTTGCAAAAGTAGTTGCCTGTGAGTTTTCAGAGACCGGTGGCAGCAGGAACCCTCTTTGTAGGCAGTTTCCCTTGATGCCTGTGCTGCTCTGGGAGATGAGCAAAGAGGACTGCTATTTCCCTGCGTGTTCGAGAAGCAGAATGGCAGCAGCTACATTCCAAGAGCAAAGTACTATGAAAAGATGTTCCCGTTCAGGATTCAAGTCCGAGCTCCTTTTTACATCCACGCAGCACATACAGGCACACTGCCCTCTAATTCAAACAACTCTCCTCCCTCTTCTGATGCTTACCATCATGTGTAAGGCAAGCCAATCCCTTCTCACTCTTCTTTTGCTAAGTTCAATGAGTTTATTTCTCCTTCTGTAATACAGAATCTCTTCCTAAAATACTTCTAGGCTGAATTCATCTTCCCTCAATGCGCATAAGCTGATTTTGACCAGGTAATTCGCAGGAGGTTCCACCAGCTCCTTGTGCTTCCTTTGCGCCAGCCAGAGCACTCTTCTGGAAGGGTTAGCGATGCCAGTATTTACTGCACACCTGGAAACCAGAACATCAGTTCCTGTTCAGGGCTCTTCTCAGGTTCACAGAAGGTTGAGCAGTACAGATGGAAATAGTTTCTTCTTGAACATCCCATATTACATAGGCAGTGGAAAAAAATACAAAACTGTCTTATTCATGTGTTCTGTCAGAAGATATTCTCTCACTGTTGGGAAGCTCTCATCATCAAACACAGTTCATTGTAATGAGTTCAGATAATGATTATGCTTTTTCAAATCTAGTCTTTGGCACTGTACCTTTTAATTGAACTGATACTTTTTTTACTGAGTTATACCATTCTACATCTTACTCAGAAAAATGGCTATTATTATTATGAAATTTGAAATAATAAAACTGAAATACTAAACATATTTCTTCTCACTTTTCCTCTGAGTCCTTTTCAAACAGTTAAAATAAAACCAGTGTATTTGCTGGAAAAAAAATACTGTATTTTCCCTTGCAAAGCACTTCTGTGGCTCTCACTCAGTTTTACTTCAACAAGATAAATGACTGAAATCACAATCCTGTGCTTTCAGAAAAGATAATACCAGCAGGAGCTTCCCCACAAACAGTCAATGATAACAGATTTAGAATGGTGTAAACTGCTCTTCTGTAACAGAGATGGGAAGGCAGCTTTTAAAATGAGTAACATCTTCAGCAAATGAAAGTAGATTTCCAAATATCTAATGTAAATTCCTGAAAAAATTAAAGAATAAAAAGCCTCTTGGATAATGTGGAACTTAAAATTATTGTCTGTTATCATAAATGGATGATAAAAAACTGAAATACTGCATTTCGCCACATAAAAGATTGAAGGAGACAAACGACCTAGGTGGAGCCTTAATTAACTCCTTTTACTAGAGATACATTGCCAGGATAACAGAAGCTCTCAGATATTATATTATCCAACAAAATATCTAACAAAGAGCCACCCACATAAAATTATAGTGTGTGCTTTGTGTGAATCAACACAGACATACCTGCAGAGAATGGTAATGGTTATTACTAACCCAAGACAAAATTTCCTTAGCACATCACTTTTGTCATGAGCACTAGGGCTGGCAAACTTCATGGGAAGCTGGACTGCTTAACAGGTGACACCCACCCAAGAAGGTATAAATAGTGATCAGCAAAGACAGAAAGGATACAGTCTGATCTTCTGCATCTAGCTGTGCAGCTGGCTTTGGGCTTGGGCTTGGATACTTACTGCTTTCACCATGAGCTGCAGCATCAAGAGAACATCTAGCACTTCTTACAGAAGTGGTGGAGGTGGAGGCCTCTGTGGCAGCGGTAGTGGCAGGAGCTCCTCCGTCTCCTCCAGGCGATATGCCTCCTCTGTGATAGGTGGTGGAAGCTATGGTGGAGGTGCATGCAGCATTAGCTATGGAGGGCCCGTGTGTGCTGGTGGTCTTGCTGGTGGCTTTGGTGGAGGCCTGGGAGGTGGCTTTGGTGGCGGCCTGGGAGGAGGCTTTATGGCTGGGGGAGATGTCCTTCTGAGCGGAAATGAGAAGGTCACCATGCAGAACCTGAACGAGCGCCTGGCTTCTTACCTGGACAAAGTGCGAAGACTGGAGGAAGAAAACGCTCAGCTTGAGCAATATATTCGGGAGTGGTACAGGAAACAAGCTCCCAGTGTTTCAAAGGACTATTCCCACTACTACCAGACCATCGAACAACTCCAGAACCAGGTAAGGGAGCCCTGACGAACCAGGCTCCATCTCTTCCGCACTATTCTCACTTGCAAACACTTCTTTCTTCCCTCTGGCAGTGGCTCTATGGGGATGGTGGGTGCTAGCGGACCTGCAGGAAAGCCCCACCAAAGCTTTGTATCTCCTTTCTTCCTCTTCTGGGTGTGCTGGGCACAAGGAGAAGCCACTCCAACTTACTCTTTTGCAGATCATTTCTGCCACTGTGGAAAACAACAAACTGCTTCTGGACATCGACAACAGCAAGATGACTGCCGATGACTTCCGAACAAAGTGAGTGAACCTTGCACGTCTCTTGTGTCTTGCTCATGGACCTCACGAGACGAGGCACTGCCCCGAGGGGACTGACTGAGCCCCCACGTTCTTCTCCTGGCACACAGGCGTAGCAAGGGGGAGGGCTGTTGACAACAGCTGTCAGCTCATCTCCCCATCCCTCTCTCTCTCCTCCGTGTGGCACAGGTATGAGAACGAACTGGTCATCCGTCAAAGTGTGGAGGCTGATATTAATGGCTTGAGAAATCTCCTGGATGACCTGACTCTGGTTAGGTCTTCTCTGGAATCAGAGCTGGAGACCCTGAAGGATGAGCTGATTGCTCTTAAGAGAAACCATGAAGAGGTAAGAGCCAATGATAAATAGCACCTTCAACAAATACTCTTCTGGTCTTTCAGGGTGCCTAACGTTTACCTATCAAGTCAGTTCAGACTTATGCCATGTGCATGTCGTTCCTTTGAACCTCCATATTGCTTGGCTCACTGTCCCTAGCTGAGAAGTGACCTGTACTCTTTGTTCCTCTCTTTGGACTCTCTGCAGGAGATGAGGCAGCTGCAGTCCCAAACTGGTGGCGACGTGAGCGTGGAGGTCAATGCTGCTCCCGGCGAAGATCTGACCAAGACACTGAATGACCTGAGAAACGAATACGAGCAGATCATTGAGAGGAATCGCAGAGAGGTGGAACAGTGGTACGAAGTCAAGGTATGTAGCAATGCACAGAGTGGAGCCTCCTTCTGTGCGAAAGCACGGGCACTCTGGTACCGGGCAGGCAGTACCGGGCAGGCTGCTCACAGGAACAGGAGACCTTTGGCTGCTGTGACCAGAGGCGGCGGCTGGGTGGAACACCAGCCTGCCCCTGCACAGCTCAGGGAATGGCAAGGAGTAAGGCGTTTGGGAAGGACTCCCAGTGGCAAGAAGGGAGCAGGCTGGGTCTGATGTACGACGACTGGGTGGCAAGTCAGAATCTGAGGAGCAATGACTAGGCTGTCTTCCAGCAAGATGGAATTAGAAGGAGAGGCACTGTGGTTATCTTAGTTCTCAGCCAGCAGATCTGCTCTGTGAGGGAGCCTTCTTGCTCAGAAGGGTATTTGGTTTTTGACTCTGGCAGATTGAAGAAGTCAATCAGCAGGTCACCTCTAGCAGTCGGGACATCCAGACAAGCAGCCACCAACTCACCGAACTGAGACGCGAAATGCAGAACCTGGAGATCGAACTGCAGGCTCAGCTCAGCACGGTACGTGGGGCAGGATCGGATCGCTGAGGGCCCTCTCCTCCTTTGAATGGGACACTGCCTCCAGGGGTACGGAGACGTAGCGCTCTGGTCCTAAGCTGCTGCATTCCCACTTTCAGAAAAACTCGCTGGAAAACTCCTTGGCAGAAACCGAATCTCGCTATGGCATCCTGCTGCAACAAATCCAAGGCCAGATTAACTCGGTAGAGGAGGAGCTGGCCAGTATTCGGTGTGAGATGGAGAGCCAGAACCAAGAGTACAAGATGCTCCTGGGCATCAAGACCCGCCTGGAACAGGAGATTGCTCAGTACCGGGCACTGCTGCAGGAGGGACAGCAAGACATTGTGTAAGTATTCTGTATTGGAGCAAGGCAATAAGAAGAAATCACTACATACTCCACTCTTTATACAGACTTCCTGTGTGTGGAGCTATATTAGTATCTTTTTTTTTTTTTCACAGAATAAACCCCCCCCCAGTGTTTTTTTTTTTTTTTTTTTTTTTTTTTTGATGAATTAATTCCTCTTCTTTCACAGTGCCTCTCAAGGAGCTCTCCAAGGAGGTGGAAGGTCCTCCCACTCATATTCTTCTGCTTCCTACTCTCACTCCCAGTCTGGTGACATGTCAGGTAAGATGACATTTTGTATAGTGATGCTCATTACTGCATTATTCCTACTCTGATGACTACAATATATTTGGTCAGAAAGAAGTTTTTTATTTTGGGCTGGGGAAGATTCACAGGTCAGGTAGACCAGGTTTAAGAGAACCTCACTGATTCTGTCACGGAGGAATCAAGGACAAAAGACAAAAGTCTTTTTCAGTCTTCTATCTGAGTGTAAACTGCAAGTAATAAGCTTTATAGGACTGAATATGCTCCTTCACTCATTGAGATACGAAAAATACAGTCCTGAGATAGGCATGAAGGAATCTGAACTTCTCCCACTGCTCTCTCTTGTGCATCAGGAAAGATCTGGTTTCCCCCTAAGATGACGATTTGCTCTTTCTTTACACAGGACAATCAAGAGTGTGTTAAGAGCAACAGCATGGTGATGCTGGCATCCTCCAACTCAGACTCACTGAACTGACCTACGGACAAGCACTTCTGCAGTAGACCTGGTGCAACCAGAGCAATTCTGAAGGCATGCTTGGTCACCTGCCTCATTATCCCTTCTTCCATTCTGCAATGCATGTATTCAACTTGTTTTTCTCAACTCGTTCCTTGTTCAGGGACTTGTATTCTGCTGATAACACTGCCTCTAATAAAGCTTTGCTTCTGTGATGCAAATAAAAAACGTGTCTGAGAATTAATTTAATTTAGCAAACTTTCAGCTTGTGTCTATCTATCAGGCTACCTAATAAAACACAGGTGGTCCTGTTATACTTCGTAGCATACTCTCAGAAAAAAAAAAGATAGATTTTTCTATCTTGCATTAACAAAATGGACAACACGACTCAGTAATGTCGCTAAAGTCACTTATCATAAGCACAACTCTTGAAGGGAGAGAAGTTTGACATATACCAAACTATGCTGACGGTGACTGTCAGAGTCAGATGAGACACACTCATCCATCAGACTACCAGTTTAAAAGCAAGAAGTATAAGCCTGAAAACAGAAAGCCATCCTTTCTCATTCCGGTGTAATTACAAGGCATTTACCACCTTGTTTTCTAATGGCTACTCAGGGGTTGCTTTCCAGTCTCTTACCTTGGTGTATCAAGCTGTTTATTGCTAAATACACTCTAAATGATGTGAGTGAAAGAAGAAAGAAAATGTCAATGATGGGTAATTCTTTAAAGATTATTTAATTATCTGTTAATATACTAAATTATGCTCAGTGCCACTACTATGACTCATCTCAGTTCATTCATCTTTGGCGTTACTCAGCTCATCATAGCTAGAGTTCCTGTGGGAAGATATGACCCAGTACAGGTTGCACCAATATGTATAAGCGTCCTGATATCAGGTATTCCTGTAACTTTGACATCACGGAGAACTACATGTTGCTAACTTCCATTAGGCAATAAAGCTACCAATGTAATGTGCATGCTTCCTTTAGTGTCAAGCACAGAAAACTTTTGTTTTCTGATAGCTTTTTCAATTTAAATACTAATATAATGCCAAGAACCAAATTTTTGTCAACATTATCAAACGGCTGATACCATGTCCTATGAGCAACTGGAGATATGTTTCACCTGCTATACATATTTTCTGTATTTCATTTTTCTGGTTGTTTAAGAAGTTAAAATTTGCAATGAAGTAGGATAAGAGAGTACAATACTAAATTAGAACTGATTTTTTTTACAAATTTTACTTTCTGTAGATCACTGTAGACAGTGAAGCCATGTCTCAATCCATAACTGTGTGCTCAAGTAAATTCACAAAATGAGCCAGTTTTCATCCAACTGCAAGTGCTTGTTGTTCCCTCTTTATCTTACCAAATCTAGTCTCTAGTATTTGCTGTTACATTTAAGTCTGAGGTTATTGTTCTGTTAGAGTAATGAAATCAAAGGTTTTCTCATCGTAAACAACTTAGAAGTGCACTATTTAGGTCAGGTTTTCTTTCAGTAATCTCAGAACTAGTAATTTCAGAACTCATTTCTAAGAGAGTAAGGACTTTGTGAAATAGACGGCAGTATAAAGAGTCTTCAGTTAAATCTGCAAAACCAAAGCCATGCAAAATCGTCAGACTGACAGGAGTGCAGGCACTGTGAAAACCACCAGTGAGTGTAGCAGTATTAGATCACTACTGGAGTCCTGTTGATGACAGTACAACTTCTTTTGCCTATCACCATTAATGTATGAAGAACTAACCCCCAGCTAATCTAGTGCAAAGACCCTCCTGGGGAAAACGTGTGGAACATGCCATGGCTGTGCCAAAAGCACAGCATGCATCACTGCCACATGTGAGGCTGGTAGATGCTCCAGAAACCTTGCAATTATACTCAGTCAGGTATCCTGATACTACTGTCTGCTCCTGCCACTTACTTCATTTCATGCCTATGATTCTTTACAAAAGGTGATTCAGTTACCTGTTGTTCTGAGAAGACCTAGAAGAAAAGAGGACTCTGACAGTGAGGAGTTTACAGTTCCATTAGTTGACACTGATAACGACAGCCCATTACAGCAGGCAGAGAGGAAGAGACAGGGAAAGGATCGCGCTATCGGAAGATCTTCTCTTACCTTGGGAATTACTCATAAAACAACTTTTTTGAAAAGGAAGGAAAGACTACTGGAATTAAAAGTACTTTGAGAAGTCAGGGCACATTTATGAAATTTTCAATAGATGTGAATTACAGGAGAAACAAGAAAGGCTGCTTCAAGAAAAGAGTAACAGAAACTGAGCCTCTGGATGCTGCGTGTTCAAGGTCAAAACTGTTTCTTTTGTGGGGTTTAATGTGTAAAGCAATTTGACTGACTAACAATTCAGACTGGAGAATTAGAATAGTTCACATTTAGCAGGATTTTCTCTATGTCTTCAGATGTGCAAGGCAGAAGATTCTATCTCAATGAATCACCTAAGAGAAAAGTAAGAACAGAATTTGGGGTTATGAAATCCATTCATCTGTGAATAAAATTAAGAGATTCCCAGATGGATGACGCTGAATGGTGATGGGTGGAGGATGAGGAATGCACAGACGGAGCTCCTGATGAAGCTGATGGGAGCAGTACTCCCAAAGTTACCTCACTTGCAGAACAATTAATTCCTACTAAATATTTCCGAGGACTCCTCTCCCTCTTGTGTGACTAAAGACTTATACTCAGCAATGGTATCCTAGTTTTTGTGCAAACCACTGACTACTTTTGATTTCTTTGGCAGTTCAGAGCACCTGTTTGTGGCTCTGCATTCAGTTTCACCAGTGAGTAAACAGTGCTTGGAGAGGCTTTGTGTCACTGTTACTTCAAAGAAACCTTTCGGGTTTATAGATTCATGGAGTGCACTGTAAGCAAAAAGTCTTCCAAGGAAGGTATGATTTCAAAGCTTTAGTACTCTCTTCAACAGCTGAACAGCTGCTTAATCCTCTACAACAGAAAATGTCTCAACTTCTGTCATTGCAAGGATTAGGAATGTTAATGGCACCTAGAGAGACCTGGGTTTTTTGGCTTGTAGAATAAATCAGCGTGTCTGTTCCAAAGAGACTCACAACAGCCATCTTAGGCCAAGGCACTGTGTCCACAACACAGTAGACAAAAAAATCCACAGGAGACATGGAAATGCCCATGAATTACAGAACAGAAAGACTAAAAATGCCTTTGAGATACATTTACAGCCCTGAGCAGAGTTAGATCAGTTGTTAAAAAAAAGAGGGAGAGAGAAACAGAGGCAGAGACAAAGAGGCAAAGCAAAGGAATCTGCTGATGGTATAAAATCACAGCATTGGGAAATAGTTGGAATTGTTGGGTCAGATGCTATGATGCAAAAAGGCCAAGAAGGACATATAAAATCAGCACCTCTGGCATTAATGCCAATCAGCAATAAACAGCTCATAGGGAAGAATAAAGGAGCATTTCAACAATATAATGAGGAAAATATGACTAAGGAATCACACCCTGTGAGAAAATAATTTTTATTTTTTAATAATAATGATTCAGTTTCAATAAAATATGCAAAGCAACTGGTTCTGATGAGTAGATAATTAGAGTGCTACTAATAAAAGAACAATCATACTTACGAAGACCGAAGTACTAAATAATATTCTGTGTATCTGAAAATATGGGTATGGGGATCTAGAAAGAGGGTAAATCACTTTCCACGATTCTTAAGTCAATTATAAAATGCATTAGTGACTTTTATGGGGCTCATTATTATTGTGGATAAGTGAAAATGTTGCTCCAGACTGAAGTACAAGTCATGTCTGAGTAAAATCATAAAATGAAAAAACTGACAAATAAATGAAATAGTAACATAACTTCCAAAGAGGTGAATTCCCATCAAAGCATAACTCTCACATAAAGAAACCACTCGTCTTCTACACTTAAAATTTAAGTTTTCCAAGAGTCATTTAAAGGCAAAATTACATTTCCAAACAAAGGTTCATCATACCGTGTTCTCTTACAGAAGTGTTGCAACCGTGCCATAGCGCCTCTGCAGTGTTAGAGAGACAGAAGACAGAAGGGAAGAGGATCTAAAGGGTCATCGCAGCTGGATCTCTACTGTGTGAGGATGAAATCCCAGTCATAAACAAATCACCTTAAAACTACCTCCCTTTTTTATCTAAAGCCCCCCAAATGGAAGCCTTTTCTAGATCCTTATGTCTCCCATGGATAAAGCCAGATGATTTTAAATGATGACATGATGATCCATACATCTTTATAGAGGACATACAACTGCTTCCTAAATATAACACTACCAAAACATTTTGTAAAGAGAAGTACCATTGCTTGCTCAGAATATTAGCATTTATCATTAAGCATCATGAAACACAATACCCACTACTAACTTTCTTATTAGCATAGGACCTAAATCCTTAAGAGACCATATTTCCAGTAGCAGATGCTGGCAGTTGTGAGGCACAATGAAACCATACTCACACAGAGGGTGCATGAGTTCATATTTCTCCAATTCTGAAACTAAAGAAGGAAGAGTAACTAAGTGGTGTTTTAATCATCACTTTTCAGGACAAAAAACGACTCCAAAGATCAAAGAGGAAGTATTAAAATGAGTCTCACTCACTTTGGAGCCAGCAACATACTATCTGAGACAAAATCTGCACACAGCCACCCACCTGAAATTACAGTGCGTGCTTTGTGTGAATCACAATGCAAACACAATACCTATAGGGAGGGTTGTCCAATATCCCCAAAGAAATTCCCCTTAGCACATCACTTTTGTCATGAGCACTAGGGCTGGCAAACTTCATGGGAAGCTGGACTGCTTAACAGGTGACACCCACCCAAGAAGGTATAAATAGTGATCAGCAAAGACAGAAAGGATACAGTCTGATCTTCTGCATCTAGCTGTGCAGCTGGCTTTGGGCTTGGGCTTGGATACTTACTGCTTTCACCATGAGCTGCAGCATCAAGAGAACATCTAGCACTTCTTACAGAAGTGGTGGAGGTGGAGGCCTCTGTGGCAGCGGTAGTGGCAGGAGCTCCTCCGTCTCCTCCAGGCGATATGCCTCCTCTGTGATAGGTGGTGGAAGCTATGGTGGAGGTGCATGCAGCATTAGCTATGGAGGGCCCGTGTGTGCTGGTGGTCTTGCTGGTGGCTTTGGTGGAGGCCTGGGAGGTGGCTTTGGTGGCGGCCTGGGAGGAGGCTTTATGGCTGGGGGAGATGTCCTTCTGAGCGGCAGTGAGAAGGTCACCATGCAGAACCTGAACGAGCGCCTGGCTTCTTACCTGGACAAAGTGCGAAGACTGGAGGAAGAAAACGCTCAGCTTGAGCAATATATTCAGGAGTGGTACAGGAAACAAGCTCCCAGTGTTTCAAAGGACTATTCCCACTACTACCAGACCATCGAACAACTCCAGAACCAGGTAAGGGAGCCCTGACGAACCAGGCTCCATCTCTTCCGCACTATTCTCACTTGCAAACACTTCTTTCTTCCCTCTGGCAGTGGCTCTATGGGGATGGTGGGTGCTAGCGGACCTGCAGGAAAGCCCCACCAAAGCTTTGTATCTCCTTTCTTCCTCTTCTGGGTGTGCTGGGCACAAGGAGAAGCCACTCCAACTTACTCTTTTGCAGATCATTTCTGCCACTGTGGAAAACAACAAACTGCTTCTGGACATCGACAACAGCAAGATGACTGCCGATGACTTCCGAACAAAGTGAGTGAACCTTGCACGTCTCTTGTGTCTTGCTCATGGACCTCACGAGACGAGGCACTGCCCCGAGGGGACTGACTGAGCCCCCACGTTCTTCTCCTGGCACACAGGCGTAGCAAGGGGGAGGGCTGTTGACAACAGCTGTCAGCTCATCTCCCCATCCCTCTCTCTCTCCTCCGTGTGGCACAGGTATGAGAACGAACTGGTCATCCGTCAAAGTGTGGAGGCTGATATTAATGGCTTGAGAAATCTCCTGGATGACCTGACTCTGGTTAGGTCTTCTCTGGAATCAGAGCTGGAGACCCTGAAGGATGAGCTGATTGCTCTTAAGAGAAACCATGAAGAGGTAAGAGCCAATGATAAATAGCACCTTCAACAAATACTCTTCTGGTCTTTCAGGGTGCCTAACGTTTACCTATCAAGTCAGTTCAGACTTATGCCATGTGCATGTCGTTCCTTTGAACCTCCATATTGCTTGGCTCACTGTCCCTAGCTGAAGAAGTGACCTGTACTCTTTGTTCCTCTCTTTGGACTCTCTGCAGGAGATGAGGCAGCTGCAGTCCCAAACTGGTGGCGACGTGAGCGTGGAGGTCAATGCTGCTCCCGGCGAAGATCTGACCAAGACACTGAATGACCTGAGAAACGAATACGAGCAGATCATTGAGAGGAATCGCAGAGAGGTGGAACAGTGGTACGAAGTCAAGGTATGTAGCAATGCACAGAGTGGAGCCTCCTTCTGTGCGAAAGCACGGGCACTCTGGTACCGGGCAGGCAGTACTGGGCAGGCTGCTCACAGGAACAGGAGACCTTTGGCTGCTGTGATCAGAGGCGGCGGCTGGGTGGAACACCAGCCTGCCCCTGCACAGCTCAGGGAATGGCAAGGAGTAAGGCGTTTGGGAAGGACTCCCAGTGGCAGGAAGGGAGCAGGCTGGGTCTGATGTACGACGACTGGGTGGCAAGTCAGAATCTGAGGAGCAATGACTAGGCTGTCTTCCAGCAAGATGGAATTAGAAGGAGAGGCACTGTGGTTATCTTAGTTCTCAGCCAGCAGATCTGCCCTGTGAGGGAGCCTTCTTGCTCAGAAGGGTATTTGGTTTTTGACTCTGGCAGATTGAAGAAGTCAATCAGCAGGTCACCTCTAGCAGTCGGGACATCCAGACAAGCAGCCACCAACTCACCGAACTGAGACGCGAAATGCAGAACCTGGAGATCGAACTGCAGGCTCAGCTCAGCACGGTACGTGGGGCAGGATCGGATCGCTGAGGGCCCTCTCCTCCTTTGAATGGGACACTGCCTCCAGGGGTACGGAGACGTAGCGCTCTGGTCCTAAGCTGCTGCATTCCCACTTTCAGAAAAACTCGCTGGAAAACTCCTTGGCAGAAACCGAATCTCGCTATGGCATCCTGCTGCAACAAATCCAAGGCCAGATTAACTCGGTAGAGGAGGAGCTGGCCAGTATTCGGTGTGAGATGGAGAGCCAGAACCAAGAGTACAAGATGCTCCTGGGCATCAAGACCCGCCTGGAACAGGAGATTGCTCAGTACCGGGCACTGCTGCAGGAGGGACAGCAAGACATTGTGTAAGTATTCTGTTTGTAAATAAGGGCTTAATTTTATCACAGTCTTTTCTGTCTCTAGACTTGCAGAAGACAGAGTAGAATATTCTACTAGTCTGATGTAGAAATCTGAACAAAATACTTTTTTCACAGTATCTGCATTAAAATACATATTTTGTAAGCTTAATAAGCAGACCAAACATAGAGAAAAAAAAGTAAAGCATACAATTACTGATGTGCTTTCACAGTTTATCCAATTCTTCTTCACCTGATTACACAGAGTAAATGTCATGAGAGAAATCGCCAAGTACAACCATACTGTAATGTACTTCCTTCTTTCAGTGGATGAACAATCACAGTGGGAATGGGAGAGAAGTATTTTTCCTTATAGTCCTTAATTATTTCTGCTACTACCACTTGCAAAGAAACTACAGCTGGAGGAGAATGGAACCATAAAATGAAAAGAGCTGTTTCCAAATTTCAGAAGATGTCTCTCATACCCACTGCACAGTGTGTCACAGTGTGTCTGTTTGCTAACGTCATTATTGTTCCAGTCATTAAAATCCCTTCCCTTTCACAGGCTGTCTCAAGGGGCTGTCCAAGGAGGGGGAGGATCCTCCCATTCCTATTCTTCTGCTTCCTACTCTCATAGTCAGTATGGTGAGAAGACAGGTAAGAAACCCCTTCCAAAGAGGACCCTAATTTATCCTCTGCCCATGGCTTTCCCATTTTTGTGCTCTGCCTGTTGATACTATGCCCTGTGGTATGGTTTCCATATTTGTTATTGCAACAGGCATTAAACCATTCAGTATCAAACCTCTAACTTCAGGGTGTCTTAGCTTCACTTACAGAAACAGACTAAGCTTCTTCCCCACCTTCTTGTTAACACAGATGGGTATTTGCATGAATGGATAGATCAGAAACATCTGTGCTGCAGGAGACACTTGATTTCCCCATCAAACAGAGTAATGGTTTCTTCTTTCCTTTCACAGGGCAGTCAAGAGTGTGTTAAAGACGCTGGTGTTCTCTGATCCACCTGCCACTGCCTGACCAACCCGGTGTACTACGTGATAATACACACAGCACATTCACCGTGTGCCTCCACAACACATGCACTGCTCTACGGAAGTTATTCATGAAGCTAAGAGGACTCCTCTCTAGGACTCTTCTAAAATTATCTGCTTCTTCCTTTTTGTATTGTTCTTCCTATGCAAACACTGTAATTTATGTTCATTAATCTGCATCAAAGTTAGTGATCTACTTTCTGCTGACAACAATCTCTCTAATAAAACTTTACTTTTCTGCAATGCAAAGAAAAATATGTGTCCAACACGCTATCTGGTTTATTATTAATTTTATGAATATTCAAATTTAGGTGGAACCAGTAAGAGAGACATTCACATAGAAATTAAGATTGTGTATATTATTTAATATGGTCCCAAAGAAAGTTGTCCTAACTCAATCAGATGATATCTGGAAAAATTATTTGGAGTAGAAGAAATATATTCATACCGAACACAAGAGTGACACCTATGGGGAAGAAAAAGGGATGGGAGAAACCCTTTTACAGTGTACATGGCAAGGGATGTGCAAGCAGCTGAATCTCCAGGTCAGCAGCTGAACTGAAAGAATTATTGAGAATAATTAAAACTGAAATTTCACAAAACCTTTGGTAAATTTGCCTACGGGTGAACAAAAAATCATTCATATGCAGACAGCCTTCTCTGCCACTTTTAGATGAGGACTGTCTACTCTTGTTCAATAAAAGCAAAAGATTGGAGCCACAAAACAAGCCAGGAGGAGAAGTTCTTCTAACATGAAGTTCAGCTGTCAGGGTTATCCCTTCCGACGCCCTGGGAGATCCAGGTACCGACAGGGTTCCAGCTCCAGAGTTGTGCAGTACTCTGGACGGGCATGCGGGGGAAAGCTTCGACCATTCTTACCGAAACTGTTCCACTCGCTGTAACACAGTTAGTGTGATGTGGGCCAGACAGCGGAAGAAGAATCGGTGAAATGACTCGCTCACTCAAAACTGACACATCTGAGTTTCAGTCTGCCACTCGCACCGCGCTGCGAAAGCAGCTGAACAGGGTCTACTGCATGTCAGCGGAGCGACTCAGCGGACAAATACGGGTGGGTCTCCGGGAGCCCGACGCGAGTCACTAACGTTTTTTATCCCGTCAAACAACACTGCGCTTGCGTTTGGCTGGCAAACAGGTTCGGGTTAGCTAAAATTTCCTATTTTCAGAAAACAATTTACCATTTAGAAAGGCACAGAGGTGCCTCTCGGTTACAATCCAGTCTTAACGCAGTGGCGGTGGAGGAGACGAGAGGAACCGACAGCCGAGGCTGTCCCGCAGCCCGCTGAGCACACGCTCCGCTGGCTTTCCTTTGGCTTTGCTGGCCGGCGTTTCTAAGGTAAGATACATCAGGGAATAATTTTCCCGTCGTAATACCGAAGCCCATCAAAGCACGACGGGGTGAGCTGAAATCAGGCAGAAACATCTGCAGTTTCTGGGCACGTGAATGTTTTACTTTGCTACGAGGAGTAAGCTCATTTCCAAGCTGGTGGAGCGGTGTGTCAGTTTGTACAGCATCCTCTAGCGGCAAACGCAGACAACATACCATCGGCTTTGTGACAGAAACTGTTTAACGTGGTCTCCAAATCAACTCAAATCTAGGCCCTTTGCTAGGCCAACAAAGGAACAACCTAAAACTCTGTAAATAATTCTGCTGGAAAAGAAAATCTCTCCTGCTCTCCCTTCTGCCTCCACTAACACAACAGCTGCCCTGAAGCCTGCATCACTCTCCTCCCCGCAGCGTTTCCTTCCCCTCCCACAGGCTCTGATCTTGTCTGCACAGTTAAGGAACCAACCGATCACCTGCAGAAGCAACATGTATTTTTCAGAATATTATAAAATCCTGGTTGCTGCCACTTTTGCCCATGACAGCACCGTTTCCTATTTGGCTATCATACCTTCCTGCTGAGAAATCAAATTATTGGTTCAAACAGTGACAACTAAACAAAGATGCAGCTTAAAATATGTTTCATGGTCACATTTTCAACAAGGAAAATGTGCTGCTAAAAAATAATGGAAGAAAACTTTTTCTAACAAAATATATAAGTAAACTGGCATTTTTAGGGGAAAATATAGTAATAAAACAGATTGATTTTTCACAAGAGTAACACTGTAATACTGGATGGGGCAATAAAGCAAAATAACAGATAGACATTAAAAGGAAAAAGATGATGATTTGATAGAAATTCATTCATTATGAAGAACAAGAAAGGGAAAAATATGTTTTATGTAATGCTCTCTGAAGGTTTTGAGGTAATTCCATATGAAATCCGCAAATCCTGGTTAAGCCTAAACCTAGTGTACTGTTTTTGAATGCTTTTAATTAGCATGTAAGCTGTTTTGTCTCTGTGTTTGGCTCATTTAACAGTGACAGAAGCTGACAGTCATGGAAAGACAGGGAACCCGATATTACCCATTAAAGAGGCGGAGGATTTTATTAGAATGAGGCTTAACTAGCTGGAGGTGTATTTATAACTCAGGCCTGCCGGGCGGACTGCAGTGGTACCGGCCCGTCGTGCTCTTCCCATTTCCAAGGGCAACGAAAGCGTTCTGCATTACAACCTTCAGCTGTGTTTGAGGTTCTAATTCTGGAAATAGTCATCTCCAGCTGCGTAATATAAAATCTTCAGGAAGTCCGATGAAGCCTGGGCAACAGAGCATGATAATAACCATTCCCACGAGTAACATCACATCAGGGAGGCAGAGCTAACCGCACAGAGAAGAAACCCAGCAAGAACCGTGAACTAGCGGTGACTGAATTCCCCGAGACGCTCCCTCCGGATCAGGACGGCCACTCGCCTGCAGGGTCTAGACCCACACCAAAGGCAGCCGTAGCAGCTCTTGTTTTACAAGCCTACTACTTACTAGCCTACCAAAATCATAAAAAATAACACTAGTCAGGTTAAGACAGCACAAGAATTCTTACAGAAAAATCCATCCTTCCTGTGGCGCAAGCAGCACATTTCTACTAAGTTTCCTGTTACACATAACATTTTGGAGTGTCAATCCCAGCAAACTTCTGAATTTCTTTAAGTGTTCTCACACTATGATAGACCTTAGGGCAAATACTCCTTCATGATTGACACGGTAAACATGCAATTTCAGGGGCACTGCAGCTGACTTGCATAACTTGCTTAGTACTGCCTTAAGAGAAGTTTATGCACCTTGCAATTATTCTTAATAGCCCATTATTTAGGAACCCACGCTCAGAGAAACAGGGCAAAGACTGGCTGCGGGGAACACCTTTCCGCTGGCACGCACTCCGCGCCTGCACTGCCCCGGCGGCACTGCAGCCAGGGATCAGAGCTACTTACTGCCTTGCTAATCTCGTTTTTTCTTACGATATTTCTAATCTTAGTTCAAGTCTTCCCCACAGCCTAATGTCAGCCAGACTGCTGAAAGGTTCTTTCATGGTGGCAATACCAAGAAGTTCACAGTGATTTCACACACACACAGATTTTAAATAACTGCTGAAAATTTTCTGTTAAAAATGTTGTTAGATGCCATGTCAGCAGACTCTTACAGTTATATCAGTTATTAAAGCTGAATGCATTTCATTACCTAGACAGTAGACACAGATTTTAGTGTTTAAAATGGGAAGGTTTAAAGCTGAAGTGTCAGAGGCCAGTGGGAAACCCTGGATCTCAATTACAGCTAGCCGCCAATACTGCGCAGGAAGGTAACCTAATGCACATACGCAGATACCACACAAATTGCCCATACATGTTTTGGAGCAAACTGCTAGGACGATCAGAAATACCAGATGCTTCGAGCCTGGATGACACGAGGAGAGGCCGAGAGCTGGGACTGTTCAGCCTGGGCAAGAGAAGGCTCAGGGGGGATATTATCAGTGTGTACGATTTTCAATCCATTTTATTTTTCTTCCGTGGGTACTTCACACACTAATGTGCATTATCATTATAGTTCTGGTTTGACAAATAAGTCAACTCCAGATTTTTAAAGCTATTTACACTTCCGTGGAAACAAAAACAATACTTGAGAGATTTCCAAAAGTACACAGCACATCCAGTTTTGTGTCCTTTTCAAGTTCTTATATTGTTCTTAGTTACTGAAGTATTTGAGTACGGCATGATCTTTCATGTATTTTCCTCATAACACTCTACTGAAATATTATATCATAAGAAAATGAGGAACATTCAGAAATTAAATTACATTAAATTAAATTACATCAATGAAGATGCTTGTAGGCGAACAGGAATCCAGATCTTTCAAGTTCAGCTCGGATGCCCAGATAAAAATGAGAAGGTTGTCCTGCATGTTACTCATTTAACTTCTTTCCAAACCGAGCCTTTACGTGACTTTCTTTCTCATATCTTTCAGTACAGAAATCTGGACACCAATCTGCATTTCTCATAGTGTAAAGCTTTCACCAAATCATTTTCCCTCTAATTTGCAAAAACAGTAATTTTGAGAAAGATAACAGCGCAGCACGCAGCTCTGCTTCTCTCTCCCCTCTCTTTAAACTTGTAACAGTTGTGAGCGTATGTGCTAGAACCTGCCTTTTCTGGCACGTAAACATTCCTGTCTTTGAATCTGTTAGCACAGTTAGTGAATCTGTGGCAAAGCCAACTCTGCAGGGATTTGCAAAAAAAAAAAAAAAAAAATTAATGATGGAATACGAAAGCAAGAGAGCTACAAATTGTACTTCAGGCAGACACTGAACCCAGTCATTTCAGAAACGGCCTCAGATCACTGGCTCTTCCCGCAAGAAGTTTAAAGAAAAACAGAAGGACAATCAGTGAGTTAAAGAGATTCAAATGTCTCATGCCTATGATCCTTAATATATTGAATACAACCGGCAGTATATACGGGATAGCAAAGGGCTGCTTTTTGGCAACAGCTAAAGGTACGCGTCTCTCTTTGGTGCTCGCCCCCATCGAGGCCCGGTAACCCCGAGCACACCTGCTGCCCGGAGCGGCAAATTGTTAAAATACATCTGCAGCTGAGATAAAATGTTTTTCCTTAACAAGCCATCACTCGCTCCTTTGTCAAAAAAGAGCACGTGCACCAGGAATCTGAGGATCATGGTTTACTTAGTTATCAGAGAGAAATTCTAGACAGGAGAGAAAAACTTACGAAGCCGCGACTTTCAAGAAGGCGTATGACATGATCAGCAGGTTGGGGCAGCCAAAGTTTTGATGAGCAGAAGATAGGACGACATGTAACGTGCAGATTCAAGGAGCACATTTTCACTGATGGAGGCAGATGTGAAAGGAAGAATTACAGTGTCTCTCCAGTTCTTCCTCTCCTGACACTGCCTTTCAGATGTAATACCAAACAAACTGTCAAGTTGCAATCTGTTCTTTGGGAATTTTTTCACAGGGAACACAGAGGCCTTCCAGACTCTGATTTTCATGAACCAGATCGTGTAGTATTATACACAACACCATAAATGTGCATTCTGTTTTGCAAAAATTCAAAATATACTGCTTTGAGGACCTGACAAGGGAGTCTAGGGAATAATGAAGAACTACCTAGAGGAAATGATGTCCCTTTCCCCTTGCTGCATCACACAAACTGGAATATATCCTTTGAGCCTCTCACATTTCTGTTCAGTGAAGAAAAGTGCATGGACTTACGTCCTCTACACTCTAACTACAGGCTTTAGTGTTAACAATAAGATAACTGTTCTCGCGTCGCTTGTTCTTTGTCTGTATCAGACGCTAACACTCCGACACTATTCACAGGACTTGGAACAGTTACCTGCTGGGCAGGTTTTTCCTTCCCAAGGCTGAACAGGACATTCAGATCTACAGGAAGGAATGGCCAGTGTGTCTGTGGCACGCAGAACTCTCCTCTGTATCTCTTAAGAAAGGCTGTCTATTTTTACTGTGCAAAATGGAGAGTTGTATGAATGCAGCAGTCCCGTGGAAAGAGAACTCAGGTGTGCTGCCCCAGCCGCGCGGCGCTGCAGCAGCGGTCAGGTGATACGTAGCACACCTATCGTACACATTAAATGGTATATTCTGTACCTGAGTCATTGCAGAATTCTTTTTTTTTTGATACAGTCTAAAAAATAGATGCAGAAAGTTCTGTAATCGAGCTAGCTGCTCCACCAGGATACGATTCTTTCTCCTTTTGGGATATAGATTACCCACATAAACTATAGCTATAGAAACATGCTTAAGACTTCCTTAAGAACACTACATAAGATAGCCAGACAGCCACGCTTTCACAGTAAAGCATATATGACTAGAACGACTAAATTCTTACTAAGAGAAATTATTTCCATTAATTACAAGTGAAAAAGTAATACATAACCTGGAAGAATTGTAAGTGTCAGTCCACATAAATGCAGAGTTGTGAAGCACAGAAAGCTAGTATGGGAGGCTAACAGCATCAGGAAAGAAAAGTGGCTGCTATATGTTACGGCAAAATTAATACATTTTTAAAGTATATAGGGACAACAGGACTTCAATGTCTAATTACAGGATAAAGAAATAGATACTTCTCTACTCAATAATTTCTTTGTAGCATTTGGAAGTAAATAAGGTGATCAGATACAGTCCCTCTCACTGGCAAACCTGTGGATTTTGAACAATTTCTATTATTAACTAAATTTTCATTTGCAAGCTCAAGTAACTTTTACCCAGGAAGTCTAAAAAGTTTTCTAACACTTTTTTTAACAGCTTTCCCAGCAATAGGAGACTAGGAGCTCTTCATTTATATGTAACACTTCCTAGACCATCACAAAGTAATGATAAAAAATCGTTACTGCCTGGTATTTAAATAATTGCTAGCTCTATGAAATAAAATTGTGGCTCAGTGCAGCTCTCTATGGACATGTGTCCCTATCGTAAATACTATGAAAACTTGCTCTAATTTCATTGACAGTTCAAGGCTTTCTAAGCACTAAAAGGGGGGAAGGTCTGAACTTTCATGAAACTAAAATTTAATCATCTAGTTACAACCATTTTTTGGTTAGAACAATGCAGGCAAGGCTGCAGTGCACTAGCTGTGCACAAAATCTTGGAGGATAAATGGAGTTGTTGATACAGGTGTCTTGGCCAACTTCCAGTTTATGTATTTATTCTTTCACACTCCCTATATTTGCCCTGCAGTTTGACACTTCCCTCAGTACAAAGTAGGTGCAGTATTAATGTGTTGTTTAAAATATCTGATGCATTTTTATGTGTGTATCAAGACTAGACAGGCCTTCATACAGAGTATGCATTTTATGTGGGGTACGTTTACTCTGTTAGTTTGGTATTTAATGAATTTCTCATTAAAATATCCCAGCCTGGCACCTTCTGCTCCAGAAGTTCTGTTTAGCGGAAGCACTTCTATGTGGCAGGATTTCCATCCGGCCTGGCTGCTTCCTGAGAGCTGTGAATGCTGGGGAGGCAGCTGACTCCCCCTTTTTGAAAACAGCATCTTCCGGGGAAGCCCAGAGGTTGCGGGGAGTGAGGGGGGACAAGTGAAAGAAAGAGAACTGAAGAAAATATAAAGCATCCACTCATGGGAGGGACGCTCACGGAGGAGCCTTGAACAGCAAAAGCAACTTTCTTTTCAAAATTCACTTTGGATAACAGAGGATTTAAACATTTTAGAAATAACATTTTCATGAATCTCAAAGACCAGAAGATTAAGTGATTATGTTTTTTTCTTATTATTTTCCTCTTTCAGCAACAATGAAAGGACTGAATGTATAGCCAGGCTCACACCAGAGGTACTCAAGGAAGTTTAAGGCTTATTTCTGCTACAATTATGGTTCCCTGAAGAAGATTCTCATTTCTGTACAAAACCAGACAAAACCAGACTTTTTCTCACAAGCAATGCTCTCTATCAACCCTCTCTTCCACTGCTACCCAGAAGAAATGAAGAGCAAAGAAACAAATGGTGAGTGAATTGAGGCGGGAGCTGTTCTCCCCAGGCCTACGTGTACTGTTCACCATTTGGGCTCCTTGCAGGCTATCAGTCTACTAACCGAATTCCTCCGTATTAAAACCCCTTCCTGAGGTTACGTGACAAAAGTCATCGCGTGACTTCACCATGGACGCAGTGTACACTGCGACAGAGGTGTGGGCTTCCAGCCCTTCTGTGTCCATGCAGGTGAACTACAATTCTCGACTCATGAATGTTGTCCTCAGCAGGAGATGCGTTCTCTGAATCCCACCTTCTGCTTCAAGAGGAAATGGTTGGTGGGGAGGGAATCGGCTCCCATGTAACCAGGTATCCGGAAAAGAAACACAGCCCCCTTGACAGCAGCTGACCAATGGGAGGAATTTCTGTGTTGGCTTAGGGCTGATAAATTCCACGGGGCTCAGGTAACACATTCGAGAGACAACTCCCATTGCAGCAGGCATAAAAGAAGTGGGGTGGGGGAGAGGAACACACGCTCCTGTTCCAGGTTCACAGCTCCGTGAACTGTAACTTGGGTCTGGTCCCTGATATTTCTTACTATGGCCAGTTACAGCTTCAGGCAAACTCTCTCTTCCGCATCAGGGGGACTTGGTGGCTCCTCGGCCCGTCTTGGTGGAGGTTCCTTTAGGGCCCCAAGTATCCATGGTGGATCTGGTGGCAGAGGTGTCTCAGTCTCTTCTGCTAGATTTGTCTCTTCTGGCCTAGGAAGTGGTGTGGGTGGCGGATATGGTAGTAGTTTCAGCAGTAGCTTCAGTGGTGGCTTTGGTGGTGGATACGGTGGTTGTCTGGGCAGTGGTGATGGCCTCCTTTCAGGAAATGAAAAGACAACTATGCAAAATCTGAATGATCGCCTAGCATCTTACTTGGACAAAGTACGTGCACTGGAAGAGGCAAATTCTGATCTTGAAATTAAAATCCGAGAGTGGTACCAGAAACAAGGACCAGGGCCTGCTCGGGATTACAGTCCTTATTATAAGACTATCGAAGATCTTCGAGAAAAGGTAGGTGTTAACATTTATTAAAAAGCAGCTTAGTTTTTACAAACACCTAGAACAAATCCTTACTAGAAAAACAGCCAGGAGGGACAGCTGATCATGAAAAGGACAGGAAGATGAAATGAATACATAATGAGTCAGCAGGGACGAATAAAGAGCATGTTCAGTAAGGAATTATCTACTTTCAAAAATGTTAGCTAAGAGAATGTATACAGCAGTCAGTTTGAGATGCCTCAGTGCTTAGTTCCCTGATAATACTTGCTTTTAACAGGCAGCAACGAGTGGATTTGAGGATGCTGTCGACAGGAGTATATCTAAATAATGCTCCAGCAAACAGCAGGAATTCTCTAACACCATTCACTTAATTTTGCAGAGTTTTGTGTAGAACTTTTTCTATGTTTCAATAGCTTCAGCAGATAGTATTTACTGGAAAATACTTACTTTCTGAATTAACTGGTGTGTGTGTATATACATATATATGTATATGTATATTATATGTATATATATATAATGCATGCATGTATGTATGTATAAAGCAAGCCTTTTAAATCAGACCAAACTGTAACAGCAACCTACCTGTCTCTGCAATTTCTTACCTGCCACATAACTTGCAAAACTTTGGACAGGCACATACACACTGCTTTAACAGTAAAAATAAAAATTAGCCCAATTCAATTTTGTAAACATGATGAGAGTATTTCAGGATTTCAGTACCCTCAATACATTAGTCCTGTAGAATTCACTTCCTTGAGTTAGGAATGAAAATAAGAGGACTGAAATGTTTGGTTTATGGATAAAGAAAGCAGCAGACATGAAGTAATCAGTCTCATATATAAATGCAGGATCTATGCTGCCCCGATAGCCTATGAGTATGTGATAACGGGTTACTTTGAGAGGATACACACCCTGGAAAACATACATAGTAGCTGACTAAACTATGTAAATAAATGAAAAAAAATGTGAGGTTCAGCCTGGAGTTCATAAGCCCTCCCATACAGTTTACTTTCCTTTAACCCATTCACACTCTGTACTGGTTTCAGAAATTGAGTTCCAGAGAAAAGCAGAACTGAGGATTAGATTCTCTCATTTTAGTATCCTTTTTCTGCTTGTCTTTTATTCCTTTTAGTCAGGGGGCAGAAGATGCTGTTCCAGTTGCTTTTCTAGATGACTTTTTGATTTCTGAAAGTTGGTGATGAAATGTTTTATAGATAAAAGTAAACCAGGATTACTCTTAAGTAAATAAAATTTCCTTTATAGTTTTTCATGGTGCATTAGAAGAGTTACCAAAAATTGAACGGTGGTTAGTCTAGGAAATAAAAATGTATTCAATGACCATAGAAATTCAGTACGGTTATATATTGTTTATGATACACAAACTTATCATTTATTTTAAAATACAGTCCTTGCAATCACTCACCACAGCTAACAAGAAGACGTGTAATGAGAACAAGTTCTGCCAAGAAGGCTCGGCCGACTTTGCTTCTGTTGCATGTTACAAGGAAATAGTCTCTTGCTTCAGTCTTAAAACTGCACCTAGCCGCCGGCTCACCAGAGTCCTCACCCTCTAACAGAACATGCAGATTCACCGCACTGTGGTGACTTCAGATGGTGACAGGCTGCTTCATGGGCCTGACAAAAAATAAGGGAACCTATCCATAAATGATAATCATGGCAAATCTGTGCCATATATCTGCTATACTTCACTGATACTTTGGTACTGAGATCAAATACAGTACACTTTTATTCGGTGAACAGACAGAACAGGCTCTTCACTGTTCTATCTCAGTATCAAGGAAGAAGGTAACAGAACCGTTCCAGCTTCAGCAATGAATCACTCTCATTGTTCGTAGATCCTCGCTGCCACTATCGACAACTCCAAGATCGTCTTGCAGATTGATAATGCCAGGCTGGCTGCTGATGACTTTAAAACCAAGTAAGTATTTTCTGAAAGGAAAAAGGTCTCTTATGCAGGTGAGTACCTTGTTGAGCCACAAGGTAGTGGCTGTGAAAAAGCAAAAACATGTCAATAAAAGTCTGTGTATTAACAGCAGTTTGATCCTGTCATTGCAGTTCAACCCTTTATGCATTTGCTGAAAGCCTCATCTGCACTACTGACAATTTTATATCATGTAATACATGTGCAGAACACTTTAATACTGAACAACATTTGCTAAATGTTTTCAGTCCTGCAAACCTGGATGCATTTACAAGGCGTTTCACTGTGGGCTGGCTGTATCAGGTAACTGCAATAGTTTTATTTGCTTTGTTTTTAAGGTTTGAAACAGAGCAAGCTCTTCGCATGAGCGTGGAGGCTGACATCAACGGCCTGCGCAGAGTCCTGGATGAGCTGACCCTGGCCAGGACAGACTTGGAGCTGCAGATTGAAAACTTAAAGGAGGAGTTGGCCTACCTAAAGAAGAACCATGAGGAGGTAAGAAAAACCACAAGACACACATCTGAAAATGACATTAGAAAAATACCATGTGCGAATGTGGAGTTCTCAGGGTTGCCTTGGACTCTCCAGCAGCGAACAAAAGACTTCTGTGTAGACTAAGTAACTAAAGACACCCTCGGCAAGTACTTAATGATAATCAGTCAGGCTTTAGGTCTTAAAGAAAGAAAGGAGGTGCAAAATGTTTTCAGTTTATGATTGTACCCTTTTTTTGTCTTCCCCTGCCATGCTAACGTAGGAAATGAGTGCCTTGGGAGGGCAAATAGCTGGCCAAGTCAGTGTTGAAGTGGACTCTGCTCCAGGCATTGACCTGTCCAAGATCCTGGCTGATATGAGAGACCAGTATGAACACATGGCTGAAAAGAACAGGAAGGATGCTGAGGCCTGGTTCCACAACAAGGTAGAAAACACTCCACACATATACGGTATATTAACCAAGAGCCATGAAAGAAAGAAAATAATTTTTAAAATACTCTGAAAAGTGCTGTGAAAGCTTCATGACCTCTAGTAAGAGGCCTCACATTGCTCATGTAATGTTTTCCCTGTTTCAGACTGAAGAGCTGAACCGTGAAGTAGCTGTTAATACTGAGCAACTGCAGAGCAGCAAGTCTGAAGTCACTGACCTGAGACGCACCGTCCAAGGGCTGGAGATAGAGCTTCAGTCCCAGCTTAGCATGGTGTGTTCAAACACGTGCTGCATAAACACATGCGCACTGAAACATGTCCATACTCCCCTTCCCATAAGCAATCCTGTATCTGGCAGCAACCGCTTTGTTGTTTCCCTCCAACCTGTTTCCAGAAAGCGGCACTGGAAAACACCTTGGCAGACACGGAAGAGCGTTACAGTGCCCAGCTAGCACAGACCCAGGCCTTGATAGGCAACCTCGAGGCCCAGCTGGCTGAACTCCGAGCTGATATAGAGCGCCAGAACAACGAATACAAGAGCCTCATCGACATCAAGGCTCGTCTGGAGCAGGAGATTGCCACTTACCGCCAACTCCTGGAAGGCCAGGAGAGCCAGTAAGTAACTCGGCTCACTGGGGAAGACCGCTGTGTTTAGGCTCATGACGTAAGACTGTGCCACGGTGCCCATTAGCTTTTTGTGTGCTTTAGAGCATTTAGAGAAATGTTACAATTTCCATTTATGTGAAGCAGGCACCTCAAAGAGCTTCTAAACCAAAGGACAAACTGACAACAGTGCGAGAGACTAAACACAATGAACAGTTAAAGTAGTAATTAGTCACATGCTTAGCATTTAGGGAATATAATGCAGCTAGTGACATTTTAAAAAATACATGGGTTAATATCAAATTCCCACAAGCATCCTGTTGCCAGGTAAACAGTTCTTCCTCATAGGGTTCACTGCAGAAATAAATATTGTGAAGAGGACCGAATGCAGAGCAGCTTAGCTAATTTTCAATAGCCATTTAAGTGCTCATAGCTCTCTATCATTTCACATTTAGCCTCAAGGAGGAAAATATTTCATAGCCTAGAACAAGAAATGAGGTAAGAGTTGAAAGGTTTTGATTTCCTTTATTCCCCGTTTTCCAGAAATGTCTTTTCCCACTTCTGCTGTTAAAAACATTTTTCCTTCAACAATTCCCTCTCCTGAGCTGAAAAGGGTGGCAAGGAGATGAACATCTCTTGTCTGAATATGTATAAAATGTACTTGATAGAGATTTGGGTTCATATATCCTTCTCCCACCCAATATTTGATGTGTTACATCTATTTTCATCCATTATCTCTTTATTTTACAGGATGTTTGGCTCCCTTTCTGCAACTGCTGGTAAGGATTCTTTCTCTTTAGAGAAATTTTGAAGAGTCAAAGAAGGTTTATTTTCTGAAAAAAAAAATACATTCATTATGGTAGCTGCGTCAATTTTAGAGATGGGGCTGCTGCACTGACTCAGAAAAAAATCCAAGTAGTAACAAATGATGACTCTGGCTAGAATTTAACAAGTTATTTTCAATAAAAGATGCTAGACATCAGAAAAAAATCTCAGACTACACTACAGTAAAGGCTAAGTACATAATAAAATGAGTAATCATTCCCCCAGATGAAAGGATGGAAGAAATTTGAGCTTGGCCAGCTCAGGGGTATTGTACGAACATGCAAGTAAAGTATTTCTTGAGCTTTTACATGTCAGCTGTATAGTAAAAGTGAGGTATGATTCAAATCAATGCTATGAAGAGGAAAACTCCTGGGAGAAGGGAATGAGAGATGAGAGAATATGAGCTGAGAATCCATTGCAGAGAGCGTTCTCGTGTGTGTTACACTTCAGTAAGTGTTGTCCTTTCTTTCTGTATTTTTGCAGACAAAGGAGACAAGCTGACAGATGGAAAAAAGTACTAAAAGTCTTCAAAATGTCACCTGGAAATGGGAGGAAAAAAGCTAACACATAGGAAGTAAAATGGAGAGGAATCACTATAAACTGGTGGAAAGGAGTATGTTAAAGCACACAAAAATCTTGACTACACAAAGTTTAGGCAGACTGGTCCATTTAGTGCTGATTAAGTTTCGAGTTAGGTTAGGTTTTCAGTCATTTCTAAGTCTTTCATGTACTGAACTGCTGTTTCTATTCTAATAAAAATGATCTGCTGCTTGCAAACGTAGCCTTTTCCTCTCTATTGCAATATCCTTACTGCAAGTTGGCTTTAATCAGAAAAAGTGAGCAGCTAGCCAGCCTCCCGGGCAGGTTAACGCTCGCAGCGTCACGCGGGTGGCTTCAGCTCCATCCCCGATCTCCCCGGCCGACTCCTCTTGCCGGCGGGAGCTCGGAGCGCAGAGGAACCGCACTCAGCTCCGCAGCGGGACGCACGCTACGAAGCACAGCGGCTGCGGGCTCTGCAGAGCAGTCACAGTGACGTGCGACGCAGCTTCGGTTATACGGAAGGGCTGGGAAACATTTTGTTAAGGCAAAATACAAAGGTGTTAAAATGGTTTCGCAATATTCCTATGGAAGCAAACTGGAGTGAGAAACTAGTGTGAGATTTCTTCATTCACTTTCTCTTCTGATACACTGATCTTAATAAAATAAAAATAAAATCCTCAGCTCATACAGTTAGGTAACTAATCCTTAGCCACCCTCATTCCCAAAGCATGGGAAGGATACTCATCACAGCTGAAATCCGAAACATTAAACACTTTCAGCTCAGCCCCACAAATTGGTAATTTCATTCCCAACCAGCACTGTAGAAGCAAGGAAAGGGAACTTTTCAGGGTTTGCGCTGAACACAAATCAGGGCTATAGCTAAGTGGCACATCCCCACTTCCAAGCACTGTAAGAGCGTACGGCTAACTAGTCTCCTCAGGGCAAAATCAAAATGACAGTACGGCCTGAGCACAGGCAGCCCGATCCCGCAGCCTCGCAGGGAGACGCCATAAATCCTTCATCACTTCACTCCTAAATAAATTATTTCTCTCTCGTTCATAACTAGTTTACAGTTAATGGCACATTTGCTTAGCAAGGACCATCCCGAAGCTTTGGACCAAAGGTTGAGCAATCCTTCTCAATGGCAGGGAGGCGCGTTACGCCGGAGCCCGCTGTTGGTTCAGCCGTGACTCAGGGGACCTGTCAACACCAGTTTTCAAGCCCTGACACAGACAATCCCAGCTCAGCCTCTGGAAATCTGGCGAGGCTTAGATTTGGGGGTCATTTGCCATGACTGGCAAATTAGACAGTGGCATCACTGAAAAACTATGATGACAGAAAAACACAGTCATGAAAAGTCTGAACCAACACAGACACACAGAGGAGAATCCAAGGTGGGAAGACCAGCTGGACTAGGGTGCTTTGGTGAACCAGGTACAGAATCAGAAGGGACCAGAGGCAGGAAAGTGAGGTGCATGCCGTTCATCAGAAACACACCCTTGCACACGGAATCTGCTTTTGGAAGATAAGGGAGAAGCAGGCTCTTGTGCATTAACACAGGGCAAAACTGCTGACACACTTTCTAATAAGTATCTTATACTCAGTTTATTCCCTTGAGCAGTTAGGCCTGGACTCCCTTTCCATTCAAACAACAAACAACTCCAGGTCTGTTTTATAATCCCAGCAAAACCCCATTCCCCGGCAGTAAACTCTTGTCACAAAACCAGTCAAAATACATGATTACTGGTCCAAACTTCGCACATTAGGAGTCTGAGAACAAGCTCTAATTTTCCAAGAATGCAAAATACAAGGTACAGGGACACTTATGAGATGTATGTTCCAACCAAAACGTTATTTTTGGTTTTTGAATTCCAAAGACTAAATTAAATTTGTGTTTAGAAGAAACAACTTGAACAAGTTAAAAGTTTAAAAGTGTTTAAGAGCTTAAAGGTGCCAAGAATTGAATGAATTAAAGTAACTAGAGGCTTCAGAAATTGGAAACAATTGTGAAAATGCTATCATTTCTGCTTTGATACCCTAATTCGAATTTTAGTTTATAATTTTAAGTATTTTGTCCAAAACTTACAGGGCAATGAAAGCTTTCTGGAGAAACATTTAACATAAAATCACCCAGAGAATATAATTTAGAGCTTGGTTCAGAAGAAAAGGATTTTCTAAAGCTATGTAATGTCTGAGTGATCCTTTTATCAGCAAAAGACTGAGATGATAAACAAGCTGCTTCTTGAATGAAACCCTTTGTCTTCATGGAAGGAGAGGCTACAGTGTGTCAACTTCATTAATCCCCTAACAGAAGTACTAAGAGTTTGCACAGCACAGACATGTCAGGAAACGTCTCCTCAGAAACCTCTGGGGAAGCTTGACAAACCAAGGAGCTTATGCACCACAAACATGAGCTCAGAGTGTCAAGACATTAGATAAGAAATCTTAGCATGAAGACAGTGTGAGCAGTACAAAGGCATAAGCTTGATACAGCGTTTGGTTTACTTTGGCAAGCAACAAGCTTCAGTTTCCTTGCACAGACCATGAGAAGACAACTCTACAGAGGTCATTTTATGCTCCAGCTGCAGAAAAGAGCCCGATGAACAATGCTCAGAACGATCCAAATCTCTGCTGATACAGAGGTAGTACCAACTAAAACACAAAAAGAAAGAAAGAAAAGAAAAAAAGAACTTTGGGAAGTTCATTTAAAAGCGTAAGAGGTTATGAACCTTGAAGCAGTCCAAACCTCATGAATTTAGGGAAATGTAAATGACCTTAAATGAGAGAACATGGCTAAAATGGAGAAATAATATTGAAAACGAAAAATATGCCTAATATGCCTGTAATCAGAATTATAACTAGATCTAGAACTGAGCTAGACAGATAATTTTCATAAATTATTTGTTCAAATTCAAATATGAAATAAGATTCATCAAAACAATTTTGATTTATTATTAAATGATACTGTTCATGTGGGGCTTGATATGGAAGTGCTCAACCTGGAGACAGTAATAAAACGGTAAGTTGGATATAAATAAATAACATAAGGTGACTGAATACAGAAAATACAGAAAGCATTTCTCAGCATCCAATGCAACAATGTAGACGAATTGATCGTTTTTCTTTTACCAGAATAAAATGTTCAGGAGAAATGCTTATAAGAAAACTCTCAAAAATTACATTTTTTTCTGATTAGGAAGGTATCTCTGAAGTATAACAACTGATGCAAGCTGCAAAGGAACTTTTTCTTGGGTCTTGCTTTGATTTGAAGATATTATTGACAGCATATGGGGAAACAGTAGGAGCTATTTAGAGCTTGTTGTTTAGTATGGAAGAACAAATAGAGAAGAAGGTGATGAAGGCAGGGATGAGCCTCAGGTCAGGGAGCACTTGCAGGCTCCTGATTGTGGGCAAGGCAATCTCAGCATCCGAGTTTGAAGCTTCAGAGAAAGTTGGAAAAGCCACAGCTCCCCACCACTGCAGTTTTCTGAATTATGTTATAAGACAATAATCTGTATTGGCTTTTTGATTTATTTTTATTTTTCCCAACAGTAAATATTCAACAGAAAGAAAAGAAAAAAACCAGCTTTGTATCTGCTATGTTGTGTGTTCATCTGATAGCAATCTAGAATACAGCACAAGGCACTTTAAAAAGCAGTGAGGTGTATTCTACCAGCAAGTTTTCAAAGAAGTTATACAGACTAAATGAAATAAGACTGAATGAAAAATCCCCAAAGTGCCTTGCTAAAGTTTATAATGTTCTCTAGAAGTGGTTTTACTGGATTTTTTTAAAATGGGTATTTGACCTGGCTTATTAGGGGACCATTTGGAGTGAAACAGAGCCTAGCAGCACGCACACTTCAGCATATTTACATTATAGAGGGCTTGAAGAAACTTCTTTTTATCTTTAGGAGTTTGTCAAAACTTGTCTCCTGAAATACGAACTCCTGGAGATATAAAGATTTGGCAAGATAGGCAGAAATATTAATCTGCCCCATGGCAAAACTGAATTGCTATGGCAAAGGGCCAGGTTCAGTTTGAAACATGTTTCCACAACTTTGAAATATCTTGTCTTTTCTGAACAGCTGCAGAGCAAGTGGACATTTTCAGAAGCAGGTTGTTAAGCCACATATCACAGCTAGACTTTTGCTATCTCTTTCCTCCCAGCACACACACTCCTGTTTCCTTCCAGCAAAAAGGCTGGATATTTCCTGAGATTGCATTAAAGTGTCAGCTGTAAACTGCAGAAAACCCCTCAGGTTATTGCTGCAACTGGTAAGATCCTCAGTTTACCTCAAAACACCCATGCTGTATTCTAATTTCTTTTTCTACCAATAGTTCAAAAACCATGAAAAAAAACTTAATCTTGTTAGCAAATACATAATTTTTCTTTATTTCAAAGTTCTGTTTTAAAATAAATTTGGTGCTTCTGAGCTAAAGACCAGAAAATGTTCTGCCCACCTCTGCTTTGTCCCTGCTTCTGTCGCACCTCTCCCAGCCCTGTTTCCTCCCCTAGATTGTGCTGCGGTATCACAGCTGCAGCTCGTGACTTCCAGCTGAAGAATGTCACCTTGCTGCGCAAAGAGAACCGGCTCCGTCTTCAAAACCCCACGCGATTGCCACACTATCCACCCAGACAGGTTACCCCACAGTCACAGCCTGGCAGCGCAAGCAAACAGCTAACTGTTCTGTAAACATCTCCAAAATCTGGTTTCCCATAATTATGCAGTATTAAATCATGCTAATTAACAGAATTATGTATTACTGACTTTTGAATTTCACTAGAAAATTATTAGGATTGAAACAGACCAATATTTCAAATTCCCAGTTTAAATGAAGGATTAACAACACTCTCAGAAGTGAGTCTTAAACCTGATTTCCAAAATTTACTCCATTTCCTAGTGCCTATTGGCATTATACACATCAATTGCTATCTGAATAGTTTCATCTTACACCCAATTTGCTTAGGTTTCCCAAAAGCAATGAGAACTTAGTCTGACATTTATTCTTGTAACTGAATTATTTCAATATTATAGTCCCTGTACACTGATGGATGTTCATTATCCCCCAAGCAATGATAGACTTACACATTTTTTTTCACTAAAAATCCAAATTCCAGAATCTAAAAATTAAATTGGAGCAAAGAACAGGAGTAAGAATATGACAAATCCAATTTCAAAATTTTAATGAGAAGAATATGGGTAAAAATAAAGAAGGAATGGTGGGATGAAGTACATTTTTCAATGAAAGTGGAATTTTACTTAAAACAAACTTCATTTTTAGGCATGGCAGTTGCTGGAAATGGCTAAGTGGGTGTGGTTCAACTCACTCTGTTTTTCCATTCTTGAATGTGAGAGATGTAAACTGCAAGTTTCAGAACTATAGCCTAAAGAAAAAACAGTAACTTGAATCACCCCTTTTGTTTAATTAAAAGTAAAAAAAACAAGCCCTAGCCCCTGGGATGTGCAGCCAGCTCCCTTTGTAAGGAATGTCAGCACAATTAGCCTCACCCCTAGGGAGGGGAATCTCCGCAGGGAGGGCTGCAGGGTGGGTTTGTCTCCTAACACCCTGCCTAAAGATATAAATGAAGCACCAGCGCAGCGACTGCACTTGCGCTCTTCCTCTAGACCAAGCTGAGTAACTGACTCTAGGTCCTTCTGTGCAGCTGCCATGACTACTTCCATCAGACAGAGCTCTTCTTCTACCTATGGTGGTGGCTTTGGGGGTGGTGGAAGCAGCAGCTCTCGCCTCTCCTCAATCCGAACAGGAGGATCCTACAGGGCTCCAAGCATACATGGAGGATCTGGTGGCAGGGGTGTCTCTGTCTCTTCAGCTCGGTATGTCTCCTCCGTAGGAAGTGGATATGGTGGTGGCTTGTGTTCGGGTTTTGGTAGTGGCTATGGAGGAGGCTACGGAGGAGGTAGCGCCTTACAAAGTGGCTTTGGTTGGGGTGCCGGTGGCTTTGGTGGAGGGGCTGGCTTTGGTGGAGGGGCTGGCTTTGGTGGAGGTCTTGACTTTGGTGGAGGTGATGGCCTTCTCTCTGGAAATGAAAAGATAACTATGCAGAATCTAAACGACCGTCTGGCTGCGTACCTGGACAAGGTACGAGCTCTGGAAGAGGCAAATGCTGATCTGGAGGTCAAAATCCGAGACTGGTATCAGAAGCAAGCTCCCACTAGCCCAGAGCGGGACTACAGCCATTATTACAAGATAATTGAAGATCTCCGGGACAAGGTATGCCATTCGTAGGGAGTTGTAAGAATACACTAGAATTGCTCAACTGCACATTCCAGCTCTTTCAAACCAGTTAAAATAATTACAAACAAAAAACTGATTCCCCAAACCCAAATATATTGTAGTTATGAGCTTTCCAGCAGAAAAGTTTTTTTTTTTTCTTAACTTAAAAAAGAAATGTGTCATCTTGAAAAGGTGAAGTTTGTTGAAATTAAAATGACTGCATTAAAAGTTAGCAAAACATGGCAAAGTGGATTTAGGATTATCAATATATTTATAGAGTAATCAAATAGTAAAAATATGAAAGGTAGATCTCATAGTCTAGGAAAACAATTCTCCAGGGGAAAGATAAGATCAGGTATTGCGTAAACGTATTTTACAATTATGTTAAATGTGAACTGTACAGGTTGCTTCTCACTAATCTACTTATTACTTATGAACTGGTATAGAAAGAAGACTTAAAGGTTACACACAGAAACAGCAACAATGTATTTAACCTCATGCAGACATACCTGCCCTTTCTTGGGCTACAGTAAAGGTATCTCTGGATACCTGAGTAGTTTGCATCTGAAATGTGGAAAAGAGTTTAGCTTTTTTGGTTTTCTCATATAAAAGCCATAAGAATTACAATGTAACCAAAAGGCAATATAATAAAATGAAATGGTTATTGCTATGCAAAAAGTATGCTTAACTTATGAATCTCAACCCAGGTTCATAATTACCTACTAGATGCTCAGGAACAGAGGTATTTCACCCTTATTCACAGGAATCTTTTTCTGTATCTCCAACTGTCAGATCCTTGCAGCTACTATTGACAATTCCAGAATCATTTTGGAGATTGACAATGCCAGGCTGGCTGCAGATGACTTCAGACTCAAGTAAGTCTACTGGTACACATTTGTATTCTCCCTCATTCTGTTTTCTGAAATTTAATATCTACTTCCTATCTAGAAAAAAAAGTTCTTCAGTCACTGAAGGATACATTTCAAAATTACAGACAGCTATTTGTCTTCTGTAACTTATGATGAAAAAGCCCAGGCAAAAGAATTGATGTGATGAAGGAAGAAATGGGAAAAGAAACTTGATGGAACATAGTATCCAAATACTGAGAGGTTTACACAATAAATTACAGTTCATGTCTTATTTCAGGGGACGCTTTTGACTATTTTTACTAGCCTAAATCACTCGAGAAAAGAAACAGGGGCAGGGTGGAATTTTCATTTAAAGGGAACAGAACGGTGTCATGAGATGGCTGTTCCTTGCAGTTCTCTCTCACAGCATGTGAAATTAAGAAAGGAAAGATTCTGTGTTACCCAGTTCAGGGACACTGAGAACAGCCCATCAGGTACTGCTGAAAGGATGACAAGGATACTTGCACAACTGTTTTTTCTTACAGCAATGTACCTGCAGGTTTGTATTTTCTCCTCTAGTGCGCTAGGCAGAGCTGAGCAATCTATGCTTTCCTTCACACCAAATCTGAAGACATGCTGAAAATGGACTGTCCTGTATGATAACTTCTTTATCAGCACTGATAATAACTATTAGATATTGCAAACTGTATTCCTCTAGAATAAAATCAGATGGCAATTCATGTATTTTACAATGTCATACTTGAAAGTGGGAAAAAAAATCTGTATTGCCTTTAAACTTCCTTTTAGTGTATTTTTTTATTTACATCCTTCTGTTCCCTCCACATTCAGCATAAAATTTCATAGTTTTATAGCTCCACTGAATATTAACTCTTATATGTGCCAACACTTGTTTCTTTTTAAAACTGCAGATACGAGAATGAGTTGTTCCTTCGCCAGAGCGTGGAGTCTGACATCAACGGCCTGCGCAGAGTCCTGGACGAGCTGACTTTGGCCAGAGCTGACCTGGAGATGCAGATTGAAACACTGAAGGAGGAGCTGGCCTACCTCAAGAAGAACCATGAGGAGGTGAGAGTTCTTAACAATCCAGAGAGAAAACTACTTCCACTTAGATCCCAGTTTGGGGAAAAAACAAACCAGAATGATAGGTTTACAGCTAAATGACTAAGGAGAAAATTGTGATCTCAAAAGAATCCAAACTGTGTTCTAAAAAGCACTTGTCTAATTCCAAACTATTCAGAACTGTGAGTTCTCAGTTTTAAAACATGCATAAGCATGTGACAGGCCATTGAGATAATACATGTATATATACATGTGTGTATGTATATATGTGTATATATACATATATACACATACATGCGTGTGTGTGTGTTTATGTGTGTGTGTATATACAGAGAATAAAAGTATTTGTGATGAGAGAGAGAAATTGCTAAATGTTTCTGTGTGTGTCCTACCTTCAGTACATGCGCGGATTCCTCACGGTAGAAAGTATATGAGAATATAGAGCATAATCTTTTCTGTGTTCTCTGCCTTCTTCCCATGCAGGAAATGAAAGAATATAAAAATCAGCTAAGTGGAACAGTCAATGTAGAAGTGGATGCTGCTCCTGGAATTGACCTGACCAGAATACTATCAGAAATGAGGGAACAGTATGAAGCTCTGGCAGAGAAGAATCGTAAAGATGCTGAAGCCTGGTTCTTCACTCAGGTATAGTTACTCAGCTGATGCACTGCCTCATTACTACTACCGCAGGTTTGCTGATCAGAGTCCCTGCATTCAACAAGCGGGAAAGTATACTGAGAAGCATACCAAGTTCTCATAGGTCCATCGTCTTCTGTTAAACTACTTTTTGGCACTAGCATCACAAGCATCATTCCAGAAGTACTCAGCAGTAGCACTTGCTTCTTCCCAGACAAACTGAAACAATAGAGTCAGAAAGATAATACACAAAATGCTGAAGAGTAAAAAGAGACTCCATGCAATATACTGGAAAAGATAGGATGGGCCTTCTCTTTCTCAAAATACATACATTTTTAAAATTTCAATTCAATTTGTATTTGATTTTCACAGTATTTTTTTTCTTTCAGACTGATGAGCTGAACCGTGAAGTAGCTACCCATACACAACAGATACAGACCGGCAAATCAGAGATCACAGAACTGAGACGCACA
This sequence comes from Rhea pennata, assembly GCF_028389875.1. Classification (NCBI taxonomy): domain Eukaryota; kingdom Metazoa; phylum Chordata; class Aves; order Rheiformes; family Rheidae; genus Rhea; species Rhea pennata. Next base: position 1,086,810 of record NC_084688.1, read on the forward strand.
TTCCAGGGCCTAGAGATAGAGCTTCAGTCCCAGCTCAGCATGGTATGGAGCTTTTGTAGGCACATCACAAGTTAAAATTAGCACATTCTCTCCTTCCTCCCTTTCTGTCCTCCCTTCCCTTAAACTGTCTCTCTGTGGGACAAATCTGCGTAATAACCTCCTCTACTATTGCTCTGCTTTAGAAAGCTGGACTGGAAGCCAACTTGCAAGATACAGAAGCACGATACTGTGCACAACTAGCACAAATTCAGGCCCTCATCACCAGCGTCGAGGAGCAACTGAGTGAACTCCGATGTGACATGGAGCGTCAGAACCAGGAGTACCGGATGCTCATGGACATTAAAAGCCGCCTGGAGCAGGAGATCGCCACGTACCGCCAGCTGCTGGAGGGCCAGGACTCTCAGTATGTTACTATATACAACGGCTATGTAAAATAGATAAGGTTAATAGCATGACATACTCTAATGTAGTAATTTGTGGCTGCTAAACTGACTCAATTATTAAATTACACTGATTGCATACATAGCCTTTTGTGCACTGGCAAAACAGATGCCCAGTAAAATCCCAAGAGCAGTTATTACTCAAGCTAATCCTCCAGATCAAGAGGAAAAGTCCATGTAGACATATCAAGAACAAGAACTGGTCTGAGTGACGTTCATATTTCTTATTGAGTATATAGGAGTGGCCAACTAGAGTGGGCCTTCAAAGCGCATGGGAAGGTCTTAACAATAACATTAGTAACAGAAGATCTGATGAACAACCCACTGAAAGGAACAGTGTGAAATCACGGCTACTCATACTCAATTTTTCCTAAATCAGTGATCAGTAGTTTCAGTAGACAGGTTCAGTGGTAGTCATTAATTAAATATTTCTTTTTTTCTGCAGGATGTCGGGATGGAGCCCTAAGGACGGTAAGAAAAATTTTGATGTAAAGAGGGGCTGGAATAAACTGACAAAATAGCATTAAATGAGCCATCTTTTTTTGGTTGGGATTTCTTCTCACAGCTACAGATCATAGTCTTTCCACTATGGCCACACTGCTTACTATTTAGAGATAAAACTATAATATTTTGTATTATAAAATATTGAAATCAGTAGCTTGCCAAAACAATTACATGAACTCCCAATATAGTTCTAAAATATGGAAATCTCCCAGAGATTCCTGAATTCCTGAATACAGTCTTAAAACATAAATATGATACATCCAACTTTGACATGAGATTTCCATGAGGAAATTGTGCACTCCTCCTTCTGTAACTTTTATTCTCTTACTTCAAGACTCTCTGATAGGTGGAAAAAATCTTGTCAGGAAACAACCAACCAACCCTCTATAGCTCTTCAGGGTGTTAGCAGTGCATTTTTTTCCCTACCTGAATTATCTTTCTTTCTCCTATCACAGCACATCTGAGCAGCGGAAGAGTTCGCATCAGTGTGGAAGACTCAGTAGATGGAAAGGTTGTTTCTACTCGTGAAAAGAAATTCCCCTAAAAAGAAATACTGAATGCCCTCTTGTAAATGAGATAATCTGTACTGTACCAGTTATAAAAACAGTACACACTTAAGAGGGAATTTGGGAAATAACTTCTAGTAAAGTAACAAGAAAACCATTCAGTATACACAATGATAACAGAAATATCCTTTTACTTTCGACAAATCACAAGAATTTAATCCAATAATGTGGAACAGCTTGGTGTCTCTCCTTAAATCTGCTCTCCATTTTCATGTGATTCTTTGGCTCTACAGCTCAGAGATGAAGAGCTGCTTTCTGTCAGTAGCTATATAGTACTCTTACGAAAGAACATAATAAAGTTTCTCTCCTGCTTGTGCAAATACATTTGCTTTTATGTTGTTTTTTTTTAAGTCAGTATGGCAGTGCCATCCACATGACCATATACACTCTTTTTGTTGCGCATCTTACTGCACTGCTTCCTGTAACCCAAAACAGACACCTGGGCAAGGCACAATCTGTCCTGCGCGTCCCGCGGTGCAAAGGCTGGTTCCCCGAGCTCAGCAGCCGGGGCTAAGCAAGGGCTGGGTGAAATGAACAGCTCACACAGAGCTCGCTGTGACTATTTTGGCTTCTATATGTAAGGAAGAAACCCACCAGCACACATCTTTACTGTAGCTTTTGTATTAGCAACACTGCCATTTTCTCTGCAGTAAGTAAGTTTGTAAATCTACACCACTGTAATTTAAGAGAGAAGTTTGTAAGATTTAAGAACTCAACTTCAGAAGCATATAAAACATTTACATAAATGCTGTATTTTGCTAAGCTAACCTGTTTGGCAAAGGTGTTGCTAGCCCTCACTGCACTATTTCCATAGTACAGTAGACCATAGAATAGTATCGACAAAAATGGTACCACTTCTGGAATCGAATCTTCCTTCCAAACTCTTTGAAGCTATGTCAAACCATCACAAAAATCTGCACCATCACAGAAGAGATTAAGGACAGCAGAAACATGTCTTCCCATGAACAAGTCCAGCATTGCCCTCCTATTAAAAACAAACAAGAGGCGACGATGAAACCCTCTCAGGACCTGGAAGTGGAAATACAGTGGTCCTACCACTATGCTTACGGGTGTTGCAGCGTTCTCTTTAGCAAAGTTCTATTTTCCTACATGGCTTTAGCATTGTAGCGCTCCAAACTACATTTCTGCTTCCCAAATGCCTCTGACGTTATGGATCTGGTTCCTACAAACTTTGCCAGTTTCTCAGGCGCAAGGAAGCTCCTTTGCCAATTTCTTAATAAATCTCCTCAGGCATTGAAACGTTTGCATTTATTCATTTGGGCGTTTGTTGTGTGTGCTTCATAAACTAGCTGTTAAACACACAGTTAATTTGATTTTCCTGTGTAAAGACCGGAGTAGTTTCCCTGCAGGCAGAGGTCTTACCAAAACTGCATCAGAAACAGCCCGTGATTGTTTTCCTGAAGCCTGTGAAAGAAACGGTCTTGCTTTCATCCCCGTTTCCTGTTGCTTCAATACTGAAATCCACCGATTTGATAAGGTGCAAAACCAAGATCCTGACAATTTTCAGTTATTAAAGAATTTGTGTCACAATTCCAAAAATAACAATATGAATACAATGTCCTGTTTAAATTAGTATTTTATAATTTATTTTGAAAAGTAGTAGGAGATTTTAGCACAGATAATTATATAGAGCTGAGCTGGTAGGAGAAGATTGAGGCCCATTTGGTCAAGGTGGAAAATCACAGTCAGCACCTGGCTATGAGTAGCCCTCCTTCCTGCTCTGGAACCGCACCGCCTGCTGATTTTGTTCCCTCCTCCCCGCTGCCCTCGTGCTTTGGATCTACACCACGTACCGCCTGGCAGAAGGCTCCTTCTCCTCCTTGCTCCCCAACATAAGTAACTTCAGTCTTAAGTATCCTTGCCTGCCATGATGGAGAGCAGGGGATAATTCTACACCGTTAAAAATCTCATCTGTTCTCTCGAACGTGCTGAATTCCATCCACGAAGGTTTTTGCTTTCAAGGTGTCCCACATATTGTATTGTCTATGTTTGGCTGTATTACAATGTCTTGGGCAAGCAGAAGCTGTTTTGTTAATCTCTCCACGAACTTCACTATTCTGGTGAAGCAAACTTGGCTTCCATCATTACTAACTCCTGTCAGATCACTGCTGCCACCTATCTCAGTTTATCTGAAATGCACAACATTTCATCTGGAATTTTCTATTACCTTCCTATTCTGATGCCCTCAAACTCAAACCAAAACAGTGGAAAGAGAATACCAGTAATTCCTATGCTAGGAGTGAGAATTCAAGAAGTGGCTTGCACAAACAGCAATCCAGTTTACCTACATTTGTGCTTTGCTCTTAGCCTGCTGCTCTGAGAAGTGGCCTGGCCAAAGCAGATGCTCGCTGCAGCTGCCAGGCAGCAGAGCCGCAGCACCCAAGCGGCAGCCTCGAGGCCCGCTGGCTCGGCTGCCATGGGACAGTCAAAACCATCCATCCCAACCAGAGCAACTCAGGACTGCACGTTCCCCAGTTCCCTCGTGCTGGATTTGCTTACAGAAAACAGTTTATATGAAACAGAGCAAAGAAGCCATCATCTAATGGTGCCACCTGCTGACAACGTTTTATTTTCTTACCTTGATCATTACTTTCACTCTATGCTGTGAACAAAATAACTGACTAAAAACAAGCCCTGTAGCTCCAGCCTGACAGCGAAGACCCGTATCCGGTTTCCAGATAAGTTTTTTGATCTTTTTCCATGGATCCTCAACACTTATGCTTGAATACAAGGTGGCATCTTTTCCACCGAAATTAATGGCAAACTACTAATCTGCCACTGGTATCAAAGACATACTTCTGGGGCAAAGCTGAGCTTCAAAGGAGTCCCTATCACTTCCCATGTGCTGTTGTAGAACTTGCTAGAAAAAAAATACAATTCTGTTTTTCACAATTGCATGATATTCAGTGAAGCTATTGGGGAGTGAGATCGAGGCTATTTTTTCTCACAAACTGTCAGCCTCAAACCAAGTTTTGACTTGCGCTGAGTGACTGCATGTGAAACAAAGGATTCACGTTAGCATTCACATAATTTCATAGAACAGTAGCTTGCCAGGCTAAAAAACTCCATCTGGAATTAATCACTAGTCAGGTAACAGGAATATATCATTTGCCTTGACATAGTATCTTTTTTCTTTTCAAGTTATGTCTTCATTTTTGTCTGCTACTTCAAGCTCTTCTTACTACCAAGCACAGAGCTGATACCCAAATTTAGCTGTTCATGCTACCTGTTACCAGAATATTTTGTAGCAGTCATATCTTGTACTTGCTGGACAATAATACCTTCACTGATAAATTTCTCCAAACAATTAAAAATGTTAGCATTTCTATACAACTAAATGTATAGGGAATAATAAAGAATAGGTACTAAATGGAAATGTAATTGGTAAAAAGTAATCAACAGCTGCTGAGTAGACTAGAGCTGACACAGAACCACAAGGAGGAGCTCAAATCCTGCCCAAATCAGTAAATCAGGATCAGCAGGCATCTTTTTTGGTCTCCCCAGGAAAAGATGAAGCGCACCAATACTGAATATTACTGAAAATTTTCAACTGAAAAAAAAAAGGGGGGGGGGAAGAGCCTTCTCCGTATTTCTTACAGGAGGATGTATTTCTGTTTTACACAATAAGTCTGCCCCTACCATTCAGAACCAGTAACAGTGCTAAGTAAAAAGATCCCGTGAAAGAGCTGAAAAAATGAAAAAAGGGAAAAAATGCTGTACCATTTCTTAGAGAGCCCATTCCCAATCACTATCACACGCTGCTTTCCACTTCTTCCCAAACCTTCTTCCTCTATCATATCCATCAATCCTGCTATAGAGCTACTATGAAAAAGAAAATGTAAACTCAATAACCTCAGGGGACCATTCGTAACTTAGGACAGCTTATCAGCACACAGACCTGCTTCGCTTTGAGTGTCTCAGCATCATACCTCACATATTCACGCTAAAACAACGATCATTACATCACTATTCTGGGTGTAATCACTGGCTTATCTCCACTATGTTCATATCTGAACTGTTTGGAATTGCTGAGAATTACAGCCATCCTTAGCCTTATTAAATTCATTGACTGTGAGTTAACTCCTGACTTGACTTATAGGAGATAAGTATTGCCCTGAAGTTAGCCTAACTCTCGGTGCCAAACTTTGTGTGCGATTAGTCTAGGATCTTACTAATCTTCTAAAAAGACTGATTTCCCTTGCCAGCTTTTTCACAGACAGTATTATTAAGATTATATGCTTTTACACATACTACGAATGAATTTTAATCTACCATACTGGTCTGAAAATCACAAGAAGGGGCCAAAATGTAATGAATTCTAGATTTTCTGCTGCCTTTTCTCTTTTCACCATTGTTACAAAAAAGATGATGGGTCCATCTGCCAAAGGAATGAAAAGATCTTTGCAGAAGCATAAACTACAAAAATATATATTTTCTCTGAAAATGGTTCAACTTTACAGAAACACTGAAGCTTAGCAATATCAATCATCTAGCTACCTATATAACAGAGCATAGAAAACAATTACACATAAATGCTTTGACAGTAACATTTCAGTTACTAGAGGTAAATGTAATCCAAAACAGTATCTTAGGGTAATTGATAATTACTCTAGCAGGAAAGAATAAAGGAACAAATCTCCCAAAATAATATCTATATTGAAGAAACACTTTGTCATAAAATTGTAGTTTGTGTGTTCTACAATATCTTGTTTTTAATGTTGTGATTCTTTCACTAGTTAAATAAAACTTTCTGGAATTGTACTGTATTGAACAATATTAGTGTTTTTACAGTCTGAATATCTCCACATTTCTAAAACTGAATCCTAAACTCAACCCAACCCCATTAAATGCAAAATGTTAATTTATCTTACATTCACCCTTGTGCTCAGTCCTTGCTTTCTTTTCTAGTTTGGCGAGGCCTTCGCAATTCCTAAACTATGGCCACAGTTGCCCAGTTCTATTTTTAATTTATCCAGCACGTGGCTGTTTTGAGAAAGTCTATTCTCACATGATTGCAGTATCAGTTTTTAGGCTCAGTAACTTCAGCTAATCATTTGAATCTTTGGAGTATTGTTACAAACTCATATTCCAAGTATTTTCTACATCTTAAACATACAGATGTTTTAATAGTATCAATACTAAAAAAAAGCATTAAATTCCTGCAATGCTACTTATTTCAACATAACTATTAAAACTGAAAAATGACCTGCACCTTGAAGCACAAAAAAAAATCGGTAGAAAAAAAATGTTAGGTACCTAATTCCCAAATATTTCAATGGAAAATAGGCAGCTAAAGGGGAAGAAGAAACCTTGGACTAGCTAAGCCTTACTCACTTTGGACTGGAGTTTTAATTAAGTAATAGAGCTTGGATGACTTCATTAAAGCCTCGCTGTCTTACACAGGTTAAAGCTGTTAGGTACGTTAATGACTGCTTGATAGGAAATGCTGTGTTTCAGGATTCATAGACTGCTATAACTCTAAAGACTGAGATTTACAAAACCAAAAGAGGCAGATAATTACATGCGACTTCAGAGACCTGTCCTTGCCCTAGCTCTTCAGATATTCTACAATCAAAGGTATTTTTCCCTCACAAACAGGAAAATACAATGTATTTACTACAGGATTAGAAAAAAAATCTGAGGCAGAGCTGATCCTGTTCCACACCTACCGCTTTTAGCCACACCTCACTATTATAATATGAAAAGAAGGAAAAAAACAACCCAAAGGAAAGCAATCTGGTATGTGGCTGTGATTCCAAATAATAACAACAGTGTGTGCAGGCTCATAAATGCTTCACAATTGACCAAGAGGAAGCACGTTTCATGATGACACAATCTTGTTGCTGTAGTCATTCATCGAAGGGAACTCCCACCGGAAAAGGCATAAAGCTGCTCAGGGAAGGCGAGGAAGCTGCTCAGTGAGTGCTAGTCAGTGAAACACTGGGTTAGATCCATAACTGAGCTAAACATGAGTACCAGCCAAGGCCCTTTTCAGTTTTTTTCTGGGTCCCTCAGGGGTAGTTCAGGGTGTGGTTTGGCCCAGCAAGGAAGCTCTTACAGACCTTCAAGTGGAGATGGTGGTGCCAGCAGCACATACCTCTCTTTTTCCTCTGCCAGACCCCTCCAGTTGGCATCCTGGGGAGGCTTCGGCGAGCAACATGGGGAGAGCATCTTCCTGGGTGGGAATGAGAAACAGATCATGCAAAACTTGAATGACCGTTTGGCTGCCTATCTGGACAAGGTCCGTTCCTTAGAAGCAGCTAATGCTCAGCTTGAAAGCTGCATCCTAGACTGGCACAAGACAAAGTCTCACAGCAAGAGGCATGACTTCAACCAATACGAGCAAAGCATCACTGACATGCAAAGACAGGTAAGTCAGAGCTATAAGGATCTATGTCATTCTACCCACCGGGTACTCATTTATGCTGATGGCTAGTCTTTAAAGGAAATTTAAAAAAACATTTTTAAACGTTAGAAATACTAATGAAAGGGGTTATGGGACCTGTGCACAGACATCCTTTGTGTTCACAAGGAGCAGAATGGGCTATAAGAAAGAAAGGCTGGAAGGAGACAAAGGAGATTCTGCAAAGATTGATGGTTTAAAGAGATTTACATGCTGCCAAGCATTCATTTCTGTTCATGAAACTGTGGTTTGAGCAACTATGTCTGGCAGAATTTAGTCTTTTGACTGCACATGTATTCTGCAAATTACAAAGCAGGCAAAATGAAGAGACTACCTTCTTTCATGCCTGCTGTCGGTAGACATACTCATGTGTTTTATTTCTTTGATTCCTGCGGTAGCAGACAATGGAACCACAGCAGTTCTAGGTCCAATGAGCTTATGTAACCACAAGGAAAAATACTTCATTGTAATTAAGAAAACAGCAGCAACAAATTCCTTATGGATGTTTTCACTATGATTAAAAGGAGAATTTCTGGTTCTTGCCAGTACTTAATATTAACATTCAACAGTAACTCTTTCCTTCTCCCAAACCCACGTGTCTTCAAATTTAAGCATAATATTAATCTGTATTCATAATGAACATACCTAGCACTGTAACCATCTCCGTGACTAATCAGAGCAATTAACTTTACATAGCCATATGAGGCAAAAAGCAGAGCTATTCCACAATGAGATATTGCAGCTTTCCACCCCCTTCTTGTAATACGGTTACGGGGCATTCTCAAGACCCTAAGAATTATTTTTCAAAAGGGCTTGGAAAATGGCATTATCTGGCACTTTTGCTGATTTCAGGTCAGGGACTTGATCAAACTCCCTCCTCACTGCTAAATGTGTTGCCTCCAGGCAGAAGATGAGACACTCTGACCACAGCCGATGTGCAAGGAGAGCCAGAACTGTCATCAGCTATTTCTGTTTTAAGAATAAAGAAAGGTCATCGATCTGCAGACCTGTCACTTCCGCACTTATTTTTTTAAGTGATACAGAGATAGATACTTGTTCTCCAACAATATAAATGTGTCCACAATCATTTGGAATTTATAAATCAGAAAGATTTAAGAAGACTAGAAACATAACGCTGACTGAGGCAAAGCCCTCCCTTTTGAGCGAGCTGTGCCCGAAACACCTATTCTAACCCTCACCACGCCAACAGCTGCGCAGCGATTCCGAGCACCTGCCGGACTCACGGCCCGCGCAGCCAGTGGGGATTTAACGTGGTGTTCACATCGCGGAAGAAGCGGCTGTTAAAGGATAATTTACAGGGTACAATTCAGTGATTTAACCTAGAATTTTTAACTTTCTCTACAAATTACTACAATTAGTGCCATATCTGCCAGTAAAATGAGCAAAACTGTAACATATAATTATTAAACATAAATAGATTAACATACTAGTTAAAAATATGAGATCTAGGGAGTTTAGGTAATTCAGTACCTAAAATGAAATTTAGGTAATTCAGCACTTAAAATGAGTTTTAGACAGACTTTAGGATCCTATATCCAATAACCCAGAAAGCCATGATGCAGTGACTATAGAGGCAAATAAATTCATCCAGAACCTATGTTTTGGACGACACTTTTCCCCGTACATCTGAATTCAGGATGAGCATGACAGACTATGCAGCAAGCTGTCTGGCTCAGGCCCAAATTCCCTTCTAATCCAGGTGTGAAGTAAAACAGCGCCAGTTCCTCTGACTCCCAGCCCAGTTTCTAGGCTCCATCTTCCTGTAAATACTTGTACATCATTTGGTCATACTCAAACATCCTGCACTGCTATATATGCAAACTAATTTACAAATCATTTAAGGAGACAGGATCCATGCTGTTGGGCCCTAAGACACAAGATACGATGAGGAACAAGTCAGTGCAGGAAGTCTTTTTTTAAAAAAAAATATATATATATATGTTTTAAGAAGGTGTTTGAGTAATTTGAATATATTTAGTATAGTATTTAGTGTGAGTTCTTGATTCTGTTATCTGTCATTTTGTTGATTCTACTTAAGACTTGACATTAGACATGTGGCCATATTTGTGATGGACATACCGAAAAAAAAAAAAGTGTAATTCTAAACAAATAAATGTCCACATTCCAAAAGCACTGTTGATTGGTATAGCAATCAAAGTTGTGCAACAGTTGATAAAACAATGACAACTGCAACTGCTCTATGGTATTCTTTATTCTTTCAGATTCCACAGAAAGAGTCATAAAACACGTATATATGTGTGTTGCTCAGTTGCACTACTATGAAATGGTGCAAAATTAAGAATTCAAATAGTGCTTTCTCATCGCCTCTTAGTGACTCCTTCCATAGTAAAATTCAGCATTCTCTGAGGATGGGTTCTCTGACAACAAACTCCAGGCAGCCGTACACCTAGGGTATTTACCCCTTCGGCTGGCCTTGATTTGTCCCAAGGCAATACCCAAGGTGTGACGGTAACTGCTTAAGAATGAACAGTTTGTTCTGTCTTCCCGATTAGTTAATACATTCCACAGACACCTACTTTTTTACCAAGACAGGTCAACTTTTGACACTTGAGGACAATTCTGTCATTTCCTGGTTCCTTTGTGATTCATTTAGGCGTGGAAAGTTTTACTTAAGGGTGCTCTAAATGGCAAGTGATTTCTCTGTGGCCATAACTCTCCTTGTTTTGCTATATAAGCCATGTAAGCGCTGAGTGAAGGCAGCTGTTAGAACTGCAACCATGCTTCTTTTTCCTCTTCAGTATAAAAGGATATGACATCCCACAATTATTAGTTCCTGCTAATTACAAATAAGGCGTTAGAATACTTTCAAAGATTTTGAATGGAATATTGAGCTTTTCATATTCAGATCTATGGATCAAAGCTACTTCATGCTGCCAAGGACTTAAAGGTTTTTCAGTGCACGCTGAGTACACTAAATGAATGATGCACTGCACTTTCTCCTGCACTTTTTAGGGCAAGTTTCAACATCACAAAGCACCATCAGAACTATGAATAATTAGCTCCATGTTGCTGGAAGTATCAATATAGTTACAGGTGAATAATTGAATGGATCATGACAGCTAGATGCCAGTGTTATTCTCAAAATGACAACCCATGCAACGAGGGGTCCTGCTCACGACTTGCTGCTGCCATCACTGTTACCCCTTTGCATCACAGCCAGATTCAACAAGCTGTTTATGCACACGCTTCGTTTTTAGCACATGATTAATTCCAGTATTCCACTCAGACACAACTAAATGTTTCTTACTGAAATCTGCCCTAAAGTTGACCATGGCTGCTTTTCCAACAATGCTAAACAGAATCAAAATCAGTTTACAAAAAAGGAGAAAGTGAGCGACTGTTATTCTACAATGTACAATCAAATTTGTGTAACATTATTCATATTCTCTACCTGGCTAGCAATAAGATGATTCCTCCTACATCATTTCCAGAAAAGTAAGACAAAGAGAAAAGTAAGGTAGGTTATGGGCAAAAATTGTGGAAGCATCTAAATGAATCATGAATCCAAGCTTCTGTTATTCACCTACCCTCCTTAACATGGGACTTCAGCTATCATTTAGATGCTTTGAAAAGCTTGTTCTAAACCTATGCATACAATCAGCAGGGAGTCCCAAGCAGCAAAGGTTATTCACCGTCACTTTACCACATTGCTGAGTCTGTTGCTGGTTTCTGTGTTTTGCAGATTGAGGATGGCAAGATCACCAATGCCAGTATCCTCTTACAAATTGATAATGCTAACATGGCATCTGAAGACTTCAGGCTCAAGTAAGCTCTTCTGTGGTTTCCTGATTAAGTTTGAAAGAGAACTAAGCAAATTAATCCTTTTTCTTGATAATCTAGCATGAAACTGATTTTTCTGATTTTTTTGTGATACTCAATAAATGATTACAGAACAAATACAAAAGAAAAAAAAGATAAAGAGGGATGTTAAAAACACAGCAGTGTGTTGAACAATCTTGAGTCACCCTGTTTATGATACTTATAGTTCAGGTCCTGAAGAGCAGGTTTTACTGTAGGCACTTAATACTTGTGGCAAAAGGTATTTAAAGATTATCAACTAGGAATTCAAATTAACCCATCTCTGCCCCATATGCTTCCCCAGTCCAGCCAAATCTTTCTATTTCTTGCAGTTCTCTCTTCCATCCTGCTCCACAAGAAACTCCTATCCTTCAGTATTTTCTGTTTTGGACTCTCAGAAGCTTTGCCACAATAAATGAGCCAGTGCTTCCTTGGCTATCAGTATGCAGTTTCATTGCTCAGTACACTGTTGAAAGTCCTCAAACTGTCAAAGAAGCCAAAATGTTTTAATGGTAAACTTCCAGGCAAATTTTTGCAAAGGAAAAGGTTTCACATTTTTGTAAGCTAGACTTCTTAGAAGTCACGAACAGTTGTCTTATTTTCAGCAGACAATCAACTATTAAAACATCTCTCAGCCTTTGGTAATAAACTTAAAGACTGAACACTGTATGCCTTATCTCGCCTTGCCTGTCATTCCATAGTGTTATAGAAAGGAAATTGCATCTGCTTCAACAGACTGGAATATTATACAGGACCATTCTACATGACTGTCCCTTTTGGAAATGAGTCTGACTGACTGAATGAATGTAGAGACATCAGTAGAGCCTCCAAAAAATGAAATAAAGGGAAAGATTTTAAGTTTGAAGAGAAAAATTGCTGCTTATGGCCAGGGGAAGATGTGGCAGTATTTTTCCGACTTTGTCGCACCTTGGCAAACTGCAAGAGGTTACAGACATCTGTTAAAACTGACTTTTATGAGCTTTTTCCTGCTTTCTGTAAGACTTAAAAGTGATCATTTTGGAAAAAAAATACAGAAAACATTGATTGTGGATGATGTTTTGATATCTTCATTAGCAAATTTCTGAGAATCCCATTCTCAGCTCTTTTACAACCCAATAAATGCTAAAATGCAAACAAGAAAATAAATAAAAGAAAAAGTTCATTCTTCCTTATAATAGAGGAGTAGTTGTGAGGAAGAAAGAAAAGCATCTTACTTTTAAAAATATTCAAGGATTATCAAAGAATGTATTTTAGAAGGAGAATTTGTTTCTCTGCTTTTCTGCTCTCCTCAGTTCCTTACAAAGAGGACTTAAGCATATCCACTTCTCCTTGATGTTACTTATAAAGGAGGCTGCGAGTGGTCTGTTTTCAACAAGCATTTTTTATCTGCTTTTTCCTGATAAAGGTATGAAGCAGAGAAGTCCCGTAGACAGGGAGTGCAGTTTGACGTTGAGAACTTGCGTAGGGAGCTTGACAATCTCACCATCGTTACAACAGATCTGGAAATGGAAATTGAAGGCTTGAGAGAAGAGCACATCCTCAGGAGGAAAGACCATGAGGAGGTAAAAAAAGTTCCACTTGCTAAAATCGTATCATACAAGTCTTTGCTACCATGTAATTAACTTTGAGTAAGATCCACAATCTATAAATGGGATAGATGATTCAGAACCCAATCATGTTTCTAAAGAAACCAATGAGAATTAGATCAGATGTGAAGTTTGTGTTCTATTTCAACAGTTAAACTGGGACTTCAGAAAGGAAAACAGATTACTGTATTTCAAACCAACTCTCTCCTAGTCAACTACCTGTAGCTAGTAATAAATTTCATATGTAACTGAAATATTCTCAGAAATACTTAAATATACATACACAGAAATTTCAGCTAAACAGGACATGCTACTTGTTGCTTTAGAGTTTCACTGACAGGTTTAAATGTACACTTTGCCCTTGACTCTGGATATATCATTCTGTGGACAGGTCTTGGGAATATCCCTAAATTCTGAATTTGAAAGATTTTCTTAAAAAGTTGGAAGTTCAGGGAGGTAGGAGCAGATTAAAAGTGCCTTCTCTTAAACACTTCCAGTTTAAGTGTCTGTTCCTGGCCATTGCTTGAAATAAGATGCAGGGCTAGGTAGAGTTTTGAGTATTCATCTGGATATTAAGACACATTATATTAATTTAAAACTTGTTGCTAGAGGGAACAATGCAGATCTTGAAATCTCAAAGGAGCCAAAGAAATGGTTGGTGAAGTCAAGTAAAACTACTTATTCTTGCAAAAATCTAAGCACAATTAATTAGACAATATTTAATCCTTGTCAAAAAACCTTTCCGCTCTGGATTCTTACAGAGCTATAGAACAGTGGTCTCTGGTATTCCCACACATATTTTACTTCTGCTTGACCACGCGCTGTTTTCATTTTGCTTGACCTGATGTTGTTTTCGGTTATTACCTAATGCAGAACCAAACATCCTACTCATATCTGCAGATCATCAAAAACAAAAATAGAAATCCAAGCGTTACGTAGCAGTAGATGAGACTTTATTTGGCTGATCCCTTTGTAGACAACTGAACAGCTATAATAAAACAGCTGTTGGAAGCAGGGCAACCAACAGGGACATCAGTATGTCCAGCTGATCTGCATTTCAGAGGCTGTGATGTCATACCCTGAAATGATACTTTGCCTGGGTGCTCTTGAAAATGGTACCTAGCGCATAAGATTATGCTACACCAAAAGGAATGTTACCATACCTGTTTGACTTGTTCTGTAATTATGTTGTTTACACAGTAGTTATATGTTTTAATCCAATTCTTCTCTTAACAATTACACAGAACTGACTCTCCTGTAAACTTAGTTATAGTTCCATAAATATTAACACAGAGGGTAAGAAAGATGAAATTACTGTTAGGCTTACATGAAAGGTTTTAGCTTCCTAGCAGATAGATAAATATTTTTAAAATGTCAGTGCTTCTTCTTTACTTATATAGCTTCCAGAAACTTTGTAACAGTAGTTAAGAAATATGTTCTCACATGTTTTTTATTGACTTCTCTAGCACACTTCTGCCGTGGAAACAGATGTAAGTTACTGGTTTAACTCATGTCACAGTATTATCCATATATACAATTTCCAAATTGTGTTAACTGAAAATATATAACAATAATCCTATCATGAAGAAAAAAATATGCTGGACATTTTGAGAAGACAAGAATGGAAACTCTGTTTCCATTTTCGTAAATAATCTTGCTTGTCTCCTCTGTTGTGAGTAGGATATGGATGCCCATCGCTCCTCACAGGACTTCAAAGTCAATGTAAAAGTAAACGCAGCACCACCAGAAGATCTAGCCAAGATTCTAGCAGAAATAAGAGAAGATTATGAAGCTATAATTGAAAAGAACCGTAGAAGCCTTGACAATTGGTACAAAGAACAGGTAACAGCTATTTTCTGATCATTTTGAAGATCCCTGTTGCTGTATGCAACTCAGCAGAATCAGTAAGCTTTCCCCTTGTTTTTGCTCCACAGAGTGCAGCTATGTCTCTGGCTGCAATTCCTAATCCAGAACAGCTACAGAGCAGTGAGAACGAGCTCAAGGATCTAACACGCACTTTACAATCCCTGGAGATCGAGCTGCAGGCACAGATGAGTAAGGTATCTGTTGCAGACATCTCTGGCTCGTCATTGTTATTTCATAAATTCTCCAAAATTGCCTTGGACCAACTTTCTATGTATATCCATAGCATATCACCTAGCATGATTTTATTGTAGTTATTAAAGTATAAGTGAAAAACTGGAATTTGATTTATATTTGACTTTACCAGAATCTGCAAAATAGATTGAGCAACTATCACCAAGATGTAAAAAAGGTATGTCTCTCTTTACATCAGTGTATGGGGAGAAGATAAAGAAGAGAAAGGACAGCTGACTAGACGATACAGAAGGAAAAAAAATATCCAAGAACACAGTTATACAAATTTCGTATTAATAACCCCTATCATATGCATGAAATATATGAACTGTGAAAAATGTTAATGAGGAATCTTGAAGAATATGCTCAGCTCTCTTACAGATGAAAGCTCACACATCTGTAACCTCGAGAGTTTGGAACAATTCTGTAAAATAAAAGTAAAAACTGACAAAAGACTTGAAAATTACTTATTTACAAAATATAAGTGTCATTTAAAAAGCACTAAGAGACATAAGCCAATTTAAAAAATAATCAAAGGTCAGGAACATTTTTGGCAAACCATTTTATCAAGTATACATTTACCCCTTCATAAGCCTTCCGTCTTGCCAAATTGTCCCTCAAGTATTCACCATGAAATTCTCAGAACCAAACTGCAAATATTTCACCTTTCTGAAATAAATATGACCTTTGACGATCAAATGCAATATTATACCTACAAAGAATATAAGCATTTCAAGATTTTACTTACTCAAGATTTATTTCTGTACTGTCCTTGTAGGGACAACTTTCAAACTCATGATAGTATTTACTGACTGAGAAAAGCCTAATAGACATGTAAGTGGTATCATATTGCTGTAGTCATTTATTTTTGTACGTTTTTGTGAAGACTGTGTGTAATGTTGATTACCACTATCAAGAGCTTATGCCAGAGGAGAGCAAAAATCCATTCAAAAACTTCCTTAAAGACGCACTGAATTACAGAAGCACTGTTTCTGAACATAAAGAGTATGGAGTAGATAAATGAATCAAATTTTGTATATAATTAAGGGCATATAACACAGCTTCGTGATTCTGCTGTCTTTACATGAATAGTCATGCAAGTGGGTAAGTGTTTATATGACCACAGCCTTAATTTTATAATCTTCTGGCTAGAGATCAAATTTGCTGGCATTTCTGCATTATACCTACCACGTAAATAATAATAATAGTACTGGTATTATCTGCTCTGTCAGAAACACATGCTGGAAGACACTTTGGCCGACACCCGGAATTACTATGCTCTTGCACTTCAAAACATGCAACAGATCATCTCCAAATGTGAGGAAGAGCTAAGCCAGGTTCGTCAAGACATCAAGCATCAAAATAACCAATATAGGGTTCTTCTTGGGATCAAAACTCGTCTGGAGAAGGAAATTTCCACTTACCGCCTGCTGCTGGAGGGGAATGTTGATGGGTAAGGCAGATCTGCCCTGACTGGTATAGATGAGAAGAGACTTCTCATATTCACGTTGTTTGTTTGTTTGTTTATGTTTAATCAAAGCTTGTGAGTTCCACAGCATAATATGAACGGTTGGTATTTTAATGTGATTGATCACGATAAAAAGCCTTAGCCAGTTAGTACACAGAGAAAGTAATTCTGATTACCTGAATTGACTTAACAACTTAAGAAATTCTTCATTCCATACCATGCCTAACTCATCTTAGGAAAAAAAGCCAATTTCAGTAAAACTCACAGTCATTTCATATTTTTAAAACAAGTTCTAGATCAAAAAGAAACTTGGACACAAGTTCAGATCATCTTTGGTCAGCCATCTGCAGTAATAAATAATCAGCACACAAAATCTATCATGAAGCCCCTCTGCTGAAGGCTTGTTTGGTTTCCCTATTCTGTCTTGTCTGAATCTCCACATTCAGAAATCTCTGGGCTTCTCAATTTTCTATTCTCTTATATGTCAAAATCAGAAAAAGGAAGATTAACAGCATTTAAAACTAAAAGTCTGAGGGAGGTGGGACAGTGTGGCACAACGTATTGAGCTATTTCTCAGAAGACAAAATGAAACCAACCTGAGAAGCTCACAATGTATGAGGAACAACACAACTTTCCACAATAGAAGCAATAATCAAAATGTAAGGGGAGGGATTCAGGTGAGGGTACCTGTATCTGAGATTACTGAAGAAGAGAAGTTCTCATGATACAGAAAGGTCTTTGTTTGTTTATATTTGTTTTCATATTGATATAAGGTCTCCTTAGAGTATCACAAGATGAAAGGGATGAATAACTACTTCAAAAGAGTATATTCATTATTTTGCCTCCATTTCATTATCTTTACAGGACAACAAGAAAATACGAATCAAACACTAAAGGTAAAAGTCCCTTATTTGGTTCTCTATAATTAATCTTTTAATTATTTTGTCATATCTAAGCAAATTTAACTCAGAAGGAATTTGACTTTGCACAAAAGAACTATGAAAGGTTTATACAACATTTAATTCCCAGGTAGGCTGCATTTCAGAATAATTTAAGTGATTTGTGGTTTTAGTGAAGCATTTCAGAGAGCACATTCTGCTGGGTCCGTCAGCTTCTGGCCTGCTCTACAGACCAGCTCCTGCCAGTGACACACGTTGTCCAAAACTCTGAGCAAGCCTAAAGCTTTCGTGGTGCACGAGGAGCCACAGTGACTTCATTTGGTGACTAAAACAGCTTCTACTAAGCCACAGAGAGCTGACTTTGTACAGATGGAAGTCATCCTGCAGTGCTAAGGCTTGAGGACAACAAGAAAATCTGCATGTCTGGAAATTCATACTCTGGAATGAGTATGACCTACAGACATTTAATCAGGCAGGTTAATCTGCTCTGAAATGAGATTTGCACTGGCTGGGATGTAGCTGTATTATTCATTTGCCTTGACCTGGACAAGGCCAGAGTAACTTTCTGGCAGTACCTTTCACGAAGAGCAATAATAAGTGTTGACTTAAAGGGAAACACAGAAAGATAAATCAGTTGAGGGGGCAGCTGGTAAATTGTGTAAATAAAACTTTCTTTGCATCATCTCTTCTCAGCATTGCTTCTTGCATGATTAATCCTTCATTTTCTTTCAGAACACACAGGACTGACCAGTCGAAAGATCAAAGCCATCGTACACGACAGCGTGAACGGGCAGGTGATATCCTCCACCATCAATGAGATCCACCAGCAAGCATGAATTAAAAACTTCTGCTAACTGGCTTTCCTAAGCCTGATGTGTAGCCTGTGACAATCCTCTGAGTGACTACGTGCAGTATGCTGGTCTCCCTGTGTATAAAATGGGGATACTGACAGCGAACTCTTTCATGCAATGATTTGCAGTCCAATAATGAAAAGTGCCATACATAGCTGATATTGTTAGTTTGAAAAGTTTTTAGTCACCAGAACACTGAAGACAAACTTTTCAATGAAAATGATGGCTGAGCTGGTAATACGTGTATTATGTACACCTCACCAGGGCATGAATTTCCACCTGTGATTCATTTTTTGCTTTCCAAATTAATTATAATTTAAAATGAATAATCTCTCTACTTTTTGCATGCTCTTATGTCACTTATTATATACCTTATATATTATATTATATTATTATTATATTATGCAGCCAATAAATTCTTTTCCATTAGTTCTACTGATATACTTGGAATTTCTGGTTTTGCTTTTTCTGAACTATGTGCCAGCCCATAGTAACTGTTACTGAATCCAAGGGACTACAAAAGCCTTATTGTTTTAGCGCACATGAATCTGGAAGGACATAAATAAGAACAAAAGAGGTGACAAAAGTAACAAAGTGGTACACTACTATACCTGGCATTTACAAGAGCAAGATTATTAGGCTTTCCTATATATAACTTCTAAATGTCATGATGTAAAACATCATTATTATTAGCATTGTTATAAAGTACACTTTACTAAAATATGCACACTGGAAACATTTATTTCTTTTACAGCTTTAGAGAAATTTTCTTTAAGTATCTTTACTTTTATTCCTTTAAAGGTTAGAAGTACTTTTGCAGACACTCCCATACTTTCTCAGTGACCTATTTCATTCAGAACACCTTTTCATCTATTTGCCTTCATATTAATGTTCATTGTTTTAGCTGACAAGTTCTATAGTTAGGATAAACTGGTACATGCAACACCTACTAAGGCATGAGTGTAGGAAAGGGAGACAGTTCATAAACAAACTACAAGTTCTTTTTCAATCATTTTTCATTAATCCCATTTTTTTAAAAAAAACTTCCTCCCTCATAACATGGTTTCAAATAAAAATGACTTGGGAGGGAGGAGAAGGAAGGGAGAGAAGAGCCCCAAATCCAAACCAGAAACATAATCAGCGCCAAGAATTTATTTTTTCTTAGAAAATATACTATTTTCATGACGCTTTATCATCAAAAATATTGCAAGCATGTCTTTTGTCAGCAAAGTCTAATAGTGAGGAGATAGACTACTTAGTTTTTAACCTGTTTCTGAAGTTTGGAACTTTTGGACTTCAGCATTTAAAAACGAGGCCCAAAGCCTCTTCCCCTTCCTCACATCAGCCCCTTCACCAACTCAGAAGACCCTAAGAGCAACGGGAATATTTCCAGTGATATGCAATGATAAAAACTGAGTAAGAGAAACAAAATTATCATTAGGAGTTTTTATACAAGTAAGACTGGAAAGCAACAACAAAGCAAAAGCACCGAAACGGAGCACAGTGAGTGCCTGTGCAGATCTGCACTCCAAAGTTAAGGTCTGCATATAGAACAGCATGTTCTGGGCAGTCTCACACTAATGAGCAAAATTGTCATTGTACTCTTTCATAACTACTCGTAAGAGATTTTCGTCAGGTATTCTTGTTATCTGCTTTGCTGCAAAACAAGGTTCACAAAAGAGTGAAAATTCCAAAGAAAAAGCAGACTTAAAAATTAAGTCCATCTCTATGATATAATGTTTTCTTACTGGCATGTTAGGACCAGTTCACGATCCCCTTTTCCTCCCCCTACTCTCCACCCTTGTTGCACAAAGAGATCCCCAAAGCACTGAATGGATTACCTAATGGTTTCTTTAAATTGGGTAAAACTTGTAATACAGGATTAGTAACTCTTGTCTAATTAACGATGTCCTTCCTTACAGCTTACCAGATCCAACAAGCCAGACCTGGTGTTTACAGCACCTGGCCAGAATGTGTCTAGGTGTTCTTGAGTAGTTTTCTGTGTTACTTGAAGCTATATTTGTTTATCGGTCTTACAGAGCGTACTGGCATTGCTGTAGTATGAATCATTATAGAAACTTCTTAGTTCCTTATTTCTAAATCAAAGGAAAGAATTTATGTTTTGCATTAGGTTTTCATAATACTAAACTACAAGGAAAGAAGAAAGAAAAATGAAAAAACAGCAGTATTTTATAGAGCAGGCTTACCCTCATTTCACATTCGTGAACAGTTCATTGGCTTTGTTTTGTCCCAGCACCCTCTCGCACAGAAGCGAGGTGCACTCTGCAGTCCTGTGCTATACTCAGCTATTCTCCAAATGATAGCAGTTAAGACATACTCCTGCAGAATTCCCATTCCACTCCACTGCTCTGAAGATTTTAACCTTTTCTTACCCTATGTCACTGCATCTGTAATGGCCAGACCAGCAGAGTTCACAATATTGATCTCATAATCCACGCTAACATCATCGCTCATGCATGGCTCTAGTATCACGATTCAGTGGCTGTCTTCTAACACGTGAAGTTAAACAATTAGTTCCTAAACATACAAATAATAGTCACACTACATTCTTACTCCTGGAGATTTTTCAATGGCTTTAGAATACTACCTGTAACTGCTGATTTCTTTCTTGTTAAATAGCTAGTGATATTTGTCAGTGACCATATGTCGCCTGATAAACGTACTAAATCTAGTGATTATTCATTTTTTTCAGGATTTGTGTCCTAATAAGTAGGCCATGTGTTCACAGAGGTACCAGTATAGCTCTGCACCCTAAATCATAAACAATGGTATTAATGACCTAGCACTTTAATGCACTTTTAACATTAAATTCTCACAACATGCTGAGAGATGAATTTAGGGAGATAACAAGCGTGGATTTTATTATCATCTCCATTTTATGGCTTGAGAAATTGAAAAGAGAGATGACATAACTTCCTCAGTGCTGCAAGGAAAGTCACTGACAGAGACTGAATTAGAATTCATCACTTCACAGCTTCTACTTACCTCAGCTCTTAGATAACACAACTTCCGCAGACTTCTGTAGTTCCAGCAATCCCTTCTGCATCTGATTGCACTTAGGAGATAACTTAATTGATTCATTTCAGCTGTGTACTGCTGGTCAAGATCCTGCACATAACTCGATCATGTTCTTAGATTTACAGGTGTCAACAGCACTAATAAAATTAGTTCTGTACAAACACTCTGCTCGTGTATCTTTGCTGATTTTGCACTATTTAAGAAACTCTAAGGAAGAGATGATTTATGTATTTCTTTCTCTTAGTCTTGGTTCGGTGTCCTGAATGCCTCTTTAACTAAAGGCTCAGTTTATCACTGTGAAATACTAGAGCAATCTTTAAACCAATGTCTCCTATAGCATCCTTTCTAGCATCTGTAGACCAAGGAAGTCTTCAGGGGTGTGAGAGTTGTATTGCTTTCAAAATTACTATCATATTTATTATTTTATTGTTTTAAAACTATTTGAACAGTCTGTTAGCTGGAGTTTATTCCTCACTGATATTAAAAATACACAGAAGTGCTATTTCAGCATCAAGGAAGTGATTGACCCAGGCCCAAATAAAAGTGCAATCTTAAAAGTTTGAAGTATTGTAAGAAATAATACACTCAAAATGAACATTTTTTACTTCTCATATAAGCAGAAATAATGGTAGATGGTGTAGGATAGCAGAAAAATATCAGTAAGAGATAATGGCATTTCTAAGTCTTAGTAACTATGATTCAACAATACTTTCAGAAACTTAAAAGACATATGAACTTAAAAGGAGGCTGAAACCATCAGCATTCACAAATCATTTCTTCTAGTTTCACCTGCCATTTAAGGAAGTCCTGCACTAAATCCTCTAGCATGATTTATAACAGCTTGAATGCACTCCAGAACGTGTATGAGTCATGGCTCTTTTCACTTGTAGAAATGTTAAAACTTATTAAGGTATATTACAGTAAGCAGCTTTGGTAAGTGAATTGTTGATCCTTTGGAAGAAGTTTGCAATGAGGTAATGGAGTAATGGTTTGTGCTATTAATCATAACATATTTTCTGGTGATGTAGCCAGACATCAGCAAGTTTATTTCTTATTTATGAACAACATATTTCTCTAGAATACAAAGTTTTTGCCTTGTTAATATGGATGGCAGCTTTGCAAAAAGTTAATCTCAGTAACAGAAGAGAAAACCTAGCATTTACAACACTCTTTAAAACACAGTTTGCATGCTATTATTGAAAGAGAGAGAATAGGTGGAAGAGCCAGTAAAACATTTCACAATGTCCACACCCTGACCTATAAAGGTTTCTAGAATTTTGCTGGGAGATGCCAGTTCCCGTGTATGAATCATTCAATAAAGGAAGGATCTATAAAAAGAAAGCAAGTACAGAGCAATGCTCGAGAGGCCTGCACTGTACCCCGACACATGTTTCCTAAGTTATGCAGCAAAAACATCATAATTATTGACTCTACATGTACATTCAGCTTTGTGAAATCAGAAATAATTTGGGATCTGACTTACTATGTATCACTTCCTCATAATTCCTTCTGCAATGTAAAATTCTGCAGGTGTTTCTTTTGAAGCTGTATTCTTAAGGCATTTTTTAATTCTATGACTATATTAAAATGACCTCCTTGAGCCATACATCAAGGGACTGGCATCAACTAATTGTTTTTAAAAATATTATATTAAACATAAGTATCAATGGATTTATAATTGAGTTTTGGACTCTCCTTATTAAAGAAGCTTATAGATAATAAAATACTATAGGTGGCCTATTGCAGAGAGGGTACATTACTGCATCTTCTAAACATATTAAATAGTCTTTTGAAAGCTTGAATATGCATCAGAAATTTAAAGGCATAAAATCAGAACATCAGCTGTGGAAAAGACAGTTTCAATACCTATCTGGACTGGAAGGGTAAATGTTTTGCTTTCCAATATGCTAAGGACAAATCAAAAGGAGTTATTTTGATACGCTATTATTAGGCTCTAGTGAGAATAACAAAAATGAAGAATGTAATTTAATTAGAGAAGAATAAACTTTAATTTAGAGGAATAATTATTTGGAACAGGCAGGGAAAAGAAGATGGAAACAAGCTGACTGTGGCATTATGCCAAGTGCAGGGCTGCGACACTGACAAAAGAGATGTGGTAACTATACAGTACTTCTTTCTTTAGAAAATAAATAGAAGTTAATAATCTGATACTTTTAGAGAAAGAATATTAACTTTGGGCTCAAATTTATGCTTCCTGAATCATTCTTATAAACAATTAAAGCATAAAATGCATAAAACAAACAAATTGTAAGAGGAAGCAACTCCTGCTAGAGCGATTTCACAGGAATAAATATGTGCTGCTGCTGCAAGTGGACAGAAATTTGTGATTATAAAGCTACTCATACAGGGAAAAAAAATCTTTCCTTCCTTTTCCGAACACATGACTGAGGCAAATAACTAATTTTTGAAGCCATTTCAATGCACAGGCTCTATTTCTTAGTCAATCTCACCACAGAACAGTCTCAAATCAGTTACCGAGACATTTTGTGAATGTTAGTATTCTGCTGCCGGTAACATTGCTACTACGCAGCAAAAAAGAAACAAACAAATCCAAAACCTCTTCACTGACCTCTGAAGTCTTTGTTATCTAAAAGTTAAAGGTACTTGAGCATCAATCAGAAAGCAAGGCGCATCATTCTGAAGGATAAAGAACATTCCTGTCCTTACAAATACAGCTTTCAAGATGTAGAAAGATAGGCAACGCTTGTTGCCCTTGCTTACAAGCTCTCTGTCACACACACAACACCAGGCTCCTTGTAATTACAGCTTGTGACTGTGCAGAAAAATGCTATTTTAACCATTTGGCCACAAGAGTTGAGCAAAAATTTTTTCTTCTGGATATAGGACCAGAGAAGTGAGTAATATATAAAATTTTACTACTTCATATGTGAATTTCATTAACTACACTCAAGTTTCAGTATGGATTTTCTAGTTACAGTAAATAACATGCAAATTTGTACAGACTGCTGTTTCAAGAAGGTGTGTGGTGGCCTCTAGCGATGAATACTTATATACACTATATGTTTCTATTCTAAATGGTATGAAAATCAGACAGATAGGATTATGCATTACCACAGAAACCACTACTTTTGCTATCTGTGCCTTCTTTGAGACTCCTAAGCCCAAGTAAAAAATTTTTAACTGAAAATTTCTGTTGAAGTATTTGTGAATTGAAAGGTGCACTACTTTCCTGACGGTACTACTGAGATGTATTGTGGCCCTGTTTTCCTTCTTATCTTTCTCCATATTGCACTGCCTGATGCAACAGAGTGATGATATTCTAGGTTGTGTCTCCTTATAAAGCAAGGACCGCATAGGGTGTCTCCGGTTATATAAATCCTGG
This sequence comes from Rhea pennata, assembly GCF_028389875.1. Classification (NCBI taxonomy): domain Eukaryota; kingdom Metazoa; phylum Chordata; class Aves; order Rheiformes; family Rheidae; genus Rhea; species Rhea pennata. The sequence goes on from NC_084688.1 coordinate 1,111,888, forward strand.
GAGAAAGGATGCCATGTAGCCACTAGAATATACTGAAAGCATGATTTACTGTTGTGGTCCCCAAACAAAAAGCTGCAGTCATGCCACTGCCAGGCAACTCATGGCCATTACAACTGGGACTATAACCTTGAGAAGGAATGGATTGCTTCTCCTGGTCTGGGGGGTTCCAAGCCCGGTATGAGTGAGGTCCCTGCAAGCAGAAGGGTTGTTTAAGATAGCTGGGGAAGTATTCTACACAAACACAACTGTATGCAATGCAGTGTGTCTGCATACATCTTTTATGTGGTGCTATTAGCGTACATTTGCAGAAGACCACGAAAATTGTATTTGCTTACTGTTATCATACAAATATGTAATATATTTATATGGATACTGAACTATCCCAGCACTATACTAGGTTTAAATGTTTGATATACAAACCACAAATTCATGTGCACAAAGGTTCAGCAAATATTGGCAATGGTTGTTGCCACATCTGAGAAAAATGTAAAATTCTCCAGCTGACTGGCGTGCTCAGTCCACTGCCACCTCAGTAATTTTTACAAGGATAAAATCCTTCCAAGTAGTCTTTCAGACTATATTAAAGGTCATATTTATGATACTTTTAGAGGAAAAAAAAAAAAGAGAGAGAGAAGTTTCACTTGTATGGCCTGGAGCTGTTATTGCTGACCTTAACATCTGATTCTATTCGAAGAGAGCTGCAAAGACAGGAAAGGCAACTCCTGACTTTCATTTGCAACCTGTAGTTAGGGAAGGATGTATTCAACACACTGTCTTATGCACCGCTCTGAGATCTGGCACACTTCTGTAAGTACTGTACAATTTAAAGTAATGTTTTCAATTCACCTCTCTGGTCAAAGCTCACAGCAGCAAAGAAATAAGGTAAACTGTTTGGATGATTAAGACAAATTTTCTTTGGATGAAAGATAAGAAACAGATGGAAGTTAGGAAAAAAATATATATGAGGAAGACGGAGCAAGATCTTGCCCTGCAAGTGTTTAGTAAAGCCAGGTGAGTTAATGAGATCATCTGATCCTTTCTCTCTGTCTGATCTGGTCATGGTTCTTTTTGCAGCTTGAAAAAGCATCAATCACTGGTTCTGTGGGAGAACCTAAATTTTATCCTAAGACAATCTAAGCAATGACAATAGTGAGCAAACACTTTCCTTCCAGTGAACTTCAATCAGTCGTATCATCCCCATTTAGTGGCTCCCACAAAAAAAGAGACTAAAATGGGACACAGCCTAATTACAAGTGCAAAAGAACAGACTTTCCTGCAGATTACAGGGGTCACTGTTCCCTGCAGTTTCAGTGATCAAGGCATGAACTCATGCCTTCTTGATCTGTTTTGCTGCACAGTACTTACTCCTGGATCACAGTATGTGAAACACAAAACACCTGTGTGCTCTTCAGAGCCAGAGGCATTCTAGGGTGCAGCATTTGTACTAGCAAATGGTTTGAAGATGGTTTGTTTTCAGGGAGGAGAATTGTCCTAAGTATTCTTTTTTATTCATCTCACAATGCAAATATTTAATGGGAAATAGATGGAAAAAAAATGAAGGTATTTAAAAATGACTGTATCCTTTTATAACCTTTATCTTTTTACCACACCTGCCATAAATACATCAAAAACTTTCTATAGAGTTGTCCTTTTTTCATGTGTATTCATGGTAGTTGCCTCCTGGCTACATCAGTGAAAAACAGATGGAGAACAATAAAACATAATCACAAACAGCCATCTTCTTGTAGCATATCAGCCGCAGAGTTCTATGACAAATATACTATAAGACTCTTGATTCCCAAATTAGGACTAGAAGAAATAGCAATGCATACAGGCCTGACTGCCTGCACTGAGGCACAAAAATCTGAACTTGAAATATGCTATTGGCTCATACCCAGATAACAAATTGTCTCTTATTTTCCCTTGAAAGTTTGTCTTACAACTTTTCGCTTTATTGCACAACCATTAGGTAACATACATTTATCTAGGAAGTAACTTCTTCGCACAAATAGGTTAAAAAGAGGAGGGGAATTTTTCAGAAACAGAAATACTGAATACTGGAATATTGTTAGAATATTTAACAAGGAACTCTGTCTTCCTTGAGTATACTTTGTACAGTGGAAATCCGTTCAGAACTGTATTATAAGAGTATATATATAATATAATCAAATTCTTATGACAAAAAGTCTGAATTTATATCAGTAATGTAAGTACAGGGACTAATAAAAAGACAGCACTGGATTTGTTCACTGTTAACATGGACCACTACAGGGCCATTAGCCTGAAATAAAAGACTTTTCTTTACTTAAATCTTTAAGTCAGCCAAAAGAAAAGCATATGTTACACTTGAAAGTTGCATAAATGCAGAAGCAAAGCAGAGTGGGTCTCTCTTCCTTGAACTCCCATGAATGGCTACTCATGACCGGTTAGTAACAGTGAGTAATACTAAATGGCAAGCACATTTTATCATACCCCCACATTACTTATCTACATGCTCTCTACTATTCAGTAAACTTCTGTCACACAAGTGAGAGTTCTTCATCAAATAAACAAATTATTAGTGTTGCTCTGAATGTTCTATTTTCACTGCAAACACACCACTCGGACTGTGCACATCACCGAAGGGAAACGCTATGCAGGTATCTCCAGATTGTCCCCTGTAGCGTACTCACAACTGAGTCTTCAGCTGGAAGATGCCTGGCCAAAGCATCAGCAAGTGTTAGCAGTGCTTCTTTAACACTGATCCAGACTGCAGGTATCAGAATATATAATATTTTTTAAGTTTCTTAGCAGCTATTTAGAGTATTCTCCGTTACAACCATTTTGTGAATGAGGCAGCCCACAGATTCGGACACCGGCACGCCGACACCCGTGCAGCTTTCCCGTTACCCTCATCCCTCTCACACACTTGGCTCGGGTCAGCTACTGCGCGTCCAGACGTCGCCTGGGCGTAGCTGGAGAGGCACGGCCGGGCGGGAGCGCCGGCGGACAGCAGCACAGCTGCTCCGACGCCAGCCTCGCCAAGCCCCCCGCTCGCGGCCCCTCGACGCGCCCAGCCTTGGCTGAGTTCACCAGCGTAGAGGTGGCCTTCGCTGTTCATTTGCACAGGATTCGGTGCTTTATACACTGAATCAATCAACAACTGTAATGCTCCCCCCCCCAAAACCAAGAACAAAACCCACTTATGGCATGAATTATATCCACTCCTATCTTAGTAAGTGTTTTTGCTAATATTTCAGCATACCTTTAGCTTGAGAAGTATATATGAACTGGTAAGACCAGAGAAATTGCCAGGAAATAATTTGGAGAAGAAAAGAAAAAGAACACTAGGAAAGTCAGCCCAATATCTTTTAATCCTAAGTGCATGTGATACTATTGCTCTGTACTTCCAATTGTTCAAGGTTCATCTGCAGATAAAAGTCAGAGATAAAGAGCCAGAAGCCAAGACAAATGTCTGACGTAGTCCTGATGTCCATTTGGATTGAGATCACTGTGAAATGTGAAGTCAGAGAAAAATTTAGAAAATGTTATGTATCAGTGCATTCTATTTTGTTATCAATCTGAAATGTAAATATAAATGTAAATATTTTACATTATTCTTACATTTCTGAATAGTATCTAACTTCTGTAAATTTCAAATATGTGACAGTAATTTTAGCAAAACATACAAACTGCTTTATTGATATATGTGGCTGCTTATCCATTTGGAAGTGTGATAGCTGTGAACACAAAGGTTGAGAATCTGGCCCACAGAAGCCACTACAGAGCTTTGCTGACATCTGTTATGTTTATAGGCAAACGGAAAAATTAACAAATAATCTTTGGCTTCTGCTCAATAAAAGAAAAAATGGACTTTTCAAATTGTGAAATTTAGAAGAAACATCATCAAGGTAATAAGAAAACTAATTTGAATAAATGCTAAGAAAACAAAGTAGAATGTTTACTCTTAGGTTAGTTATTGCAGCCAGACATGTAGGCAGTGAAAGGCACAGCCAAAAGAAGGAACCATAGCAGGATCTCCTGCTGTATTTCTCTTACAGCTTTAATGTGTATGCTTTATCCTACTAATCTGTTGATTCTTACTCAGTCTGAGTATCTTTAATAAACGAAAGACCTGCCTTGAGTTTCTACAGTTACAGTCAAATAATCTGGCTAGTGCACTTTGGTTTTAACTGTCATAAATGTTTTTCCGTCATTTACACTTATCAGTTCCACCCAAAAAAGTTCAAAGTCCAAAGATATTTCATGTACGTGAACAGTATCCTCCCGCAAAAATGTTTTCCCCTGTACACTGGTCAATTTGCTTTGGAAGACACATTTTCAGAAGAGCTAAGCATGACAGCTTAACTATTTGCCTTGCCCCAGTAATATTTAGAATAATCTGTAGGCAATTTTATTCTAAGCTAGATAGCAGCAGTAACTTCTAAAACATACCAGTGCTGGTGTCCTAATGCTCCAGGCTTAGGGGTTCTCAGAAATTTGAAGATGCTGCCAGGCACAGTTTGAGGCCCCAAAGTGTAGCATTTCATAGATTTCCTTGCCTCAAGGTCTGGAAGCAGTATGTAGAGCAGCTGTTTTGCACCAACACAAACAGTATGTGTTAATTGTTCCAGCTGACTAGCTCTACATTAATAATACACTGAAGTACTGTAAGTGCAATGCCCCAAGGAACTACATCTACCATCTGTTCCAGTGCACACCTGCTACACGCTTTCCAGCAGCACTAACGATCCCCTCACTGATCAGCTTCTTCCCTTACTTTCCATTTTCTCTATTTAGTATCTCAGAAGTATACCCCATCCTCAGTTTAGGAACCTCGGTGTTACTAGGAGTGTTAGTTTTTTTAATACATTTAACAAGGGCAGCCAGCTTCCTGTTAATAAACATACCATCTCACTTTCCGACAGAACGCCCCATAAGGGAACTATTTTTGTACAGAAAACTGCAACTCTTCAGATTGTTCCCAGAGAGGGAGCAGGTTTGCAGGAAAGTCAAGTTTTCACCTTCTTGAATCCTGTGGATGTGACAGCTTATGATGATGGCTTCCGCAAGGACTCTACTCGCTCCAAAAAGCTGCTATCGAATGTAGAGGCCAGATGTCTCCAAGATGTCAAATACAAATGTATATGTAGTTGACAGTATTTTTATCTAGAATATTAACAAAGCAGGAGCTAAATGCTGTCATCAAAATACAGCCCACACCTGCAAAAATAATAACCGTATCTGAGTATATAAAGTAAGATGGGATTATTTAATGAACAACTACTTGTGTTGCTTTAACCACACAGGAGAGCTGGAAGTGAGTTATGCTGGAAGCTTGATCTCAGCACTTCAGATCACACCATGGACTTCAGCATCTCACATGCAAATGAAAAAGGACTTCCAATATTATTCTTCTTACTATTTTATCCAAAGCAATACCATTTCTGTTTAATTTCAACTGCACTGAAAGCTTGTTCAAACAGGCAAAGGTTTCTAATACTAAGTGAATGTATATTCAGTGCAAGTTCCCTGCAATATTTACTTTCTGATTACAGTATGAATAGCATTTGGGGCTATAAAATTAACATGGTAGTTATAAATGTCATCTTTCTAATAGTTTAGACACTGTTCTGGACCATTCTGAAGCCCAGAGTATTGCTTACTTAACAGAAAACTAAATTTGATTGTAAACATACGTATTTTAAGTCCCTTGTCACATGTAATACATTCTCATTTTAATTTCATAAACTGCACATGGGTGTAAGAATCTATTTGTTCATCCAAATTTGTTCACCACACAAACTGTGGCTGCAGGCATACTGTTATAAATCATTCAATAGCTTACTTGCATTTTATCTTTTATTCAAAACAATCACAAACAAAGCCAAACTACCTGAGGATTTTTTCCCAGATACAGATGAACAGGTTAAAGCCCTCTTACACCACAGAGATTGTGGGGGCAATATCCTGCCCATTACATTATGTGTCAACAGAGGTGGGGTTTATAGCTCTTGCGCTTCCGTCTCGAAACACAGTATAAAGGTTTACAGAGCGTACACTGCTCTTCACTTTAGCTGTCCCAAATTTGTGGAGACTTAGCTCTTTCATTTTAGACGAAGGAAAAAACCACAAATGGCATTCTCTAACCAAAGCTTTCAGTTGGGTTCAACCTCCCATTTGCATTCGTTTGCACCCAGTGTCAGTGGTTTAACTGTCAGGAAAACTGCCGTCCAAAAATTTCAAGCACCTAGTGTCTACGGGGGAGCTGGTGGCTACGGTACCCGCATATCTACCAGCACCAACTATGGACACGGCTTTGGTGGAAAATTCAGCAGTAACTTTCAGCTTAATAGTACCAGTAACGATGAACTGCTTACTGGCAATGAGAAAACAACTATGCAAAATCTAAATGACCGTTTGGCTTCATATCTGGAGAAGGTGCGCTCTCTAGAAAAGGCAAACTCCCAGATTGAAAAGCAGATCAAGGAGTATTACGCGAAGAACACCTCAGACATAAGGCAGGACCATAGTCCATACTTTAAAATAATTGAAGAGCTCCAAAATAAGGTAAGAAATCATATATTCATCTATAAATATATGTATTTCAAGTATCTGGGGAGAAACATAATAATCTACTTGCACAAAATTACTTTTCAAATTGTAATTGTCTCAGTTAAGAACAATATTTTGATGAGATACAAATTAGATGGTGATTGATTTCACATAATTTATATAGTAGATGTATGTCTACAGGTATGATTAATCTAAAACCTGAAAAATCTTGGAAACAAAATCAATTCTTCTATTACATGTGCTTTATGCAATTTTAATTAGTGAAAGTACTAAGGGTTCTTTAAATATTAAAATATAGTTTGGTATCTGTGGATTTCAGAGAGATTTAAAAAAATTTTCTTTTTTTCCTATTTTACACCTAAGTAAGTGGAAGCTTGGAAATTAACTTACAAAGTAGGACCGCTGCAGCATTAAGGAACATTGGTGCATCCTGGCACCCAATGTAAAGTGAATTACATTCCCAAAAGGAATATAATATATAATTGAATTCTTCCCTCAGTATCCTTGCAGAATGAAAAATATAAACTAAGTCTTCATATTCATTTCATTATTTTAGAGGTTCTTAGAACAGCTTGACAAAGTAGACTAAACTTAAGCCTCAAAAAATATAGGTTCTGAAAGTGCTGCTGTTCTCTCTCATAATTTGTCTCAATTATTACCATGTCAAAAACAAAATCCCTGTTTATCACCTCATACCATACTCAAGTGTCAATAATGATATTATTTATATTGATAAGAAGGAAGGAATTTAGCATTAAAATGAAATTACTTCTGTAATTTATCCCAGATGGGCTGTTACAAAGGTGTCCCAGGTTACAGAATTTTATTTGCCTGGATATAATGGAGTGAGTTATAGAACACTTTCATTTATGACCAGGAACTGTCTTATATTTGTGAGGTTTCATTACAGATTTTCAGACCTTTGTCTTTTTGGCAGGTTGGAGAAAGGAGATAGTAATCTGTAGTTATTCCAATCTGAACACACCTGTTCGCTGCCTGAGAGGAGAAATTGACTGAGGAACATTAAAATCCAAAACTCTTTCTTCCAGTGTGTAATTTCCTTTAATCTGCCCAAATAATTTATATTGATTATATATATAAACATATTACATCTTTGTGTAAACACTGATTTTCTTTTTAGCTGCTAACCTGGCATTAAATGAAAATGTTTCACAAATCCATATATAATGCCCCATCTCTCAAAGATTTCTGACTGCAAATATCCAGAAAGCAATAATGGTTTATAATCTTATCTGAAAAGGTAGACTAGAGGGGGAACTAGTTTTATGACTATGGTGGTGATCAAATGAGGAATGGCTTTTATTTACAGTAAATCAGTTACTAGACTTTGTCCTCCACGTAAGATAAATACATCTGGCCTAAAGCCAGAATTCAGAGACTTCTACCCTCATACCTTCAAAAAAATAACTTACTCAAATATATCAAAGAATGCATGGCTCCTAAAACTATGGTACATTGAAGGATACATTTATTCCTATTACAAGATCCTTTATTCAATACAACAGTTCCATCAATGGTTGTCAAGCTAGATCATGAGTACCCCTTACCAATTTTTTTCAAACGCGTACATTACCTTTTTACCAGTTCTTTAATTTTACTTAATGTTCTTTGGTACATTTTTTTTTCCTAGGTAGGGCAGACACAAACCCTACAGTAGGACAGGCTTCAGCTCTGCTCTTCTAGTGCTCAACTTATCAATATGTGAGAAAAAGTGGCTTTTTTCCCAAATTTTCAGAATTGGATACTACCAAATGCCCAGTAAAGCAGTAGATCACTGCTTGAAACATTAAATTACCACTATAAAAAATAATCTATTTCCACAGCAATCAGCTGACAGATTTGTCTTTCAAATTATGTTTACAGTTTCCAAAATCTTTCCTCTCTTAGTTTTCACTAGTTCTATTACTCACCCCTTAAAAACAGGTGTCTTCCAGAGTACAGACCATCTCAGCTCTTTTAGAGCATACTTATGAGAGCATACTTTACATTTTGGAGAAGATTTTTTCCTTCCACACACCTTAAACAGAATTTAGCTTAAACCTAGATGACTAATAGACAATAAAGTTAATAAGATGATGAAGGCCACATGCAGTATTAATGAGATTTCCAAAAATGACAAAGTCTGCGTTTATGTGCAAAAATTCCTGTTCTCTTCTTCCTCTGCTTCAGAACTTTTGTTTCCAATTTTCAATTAGAATTGCTTCTCTCAGTACCATAATACACAGAAGAATATGAAATATCTGCATGATCATTCCTCAGATAACAAAAATCTGGCTGTTGGTAAAAATTTAGTAAACATAAAACAAAGTCATCTTCTATAACTTTAAAGAATCTATTAGATTTGTCTGCTAATTCTACCACCCACACATCATCCCTTTTAACCATTCTTTTTTAGATTGGTGTTGCACAGCTGGAAAACGCAAGGCTTGTCCTGCAGATTGACAATGCCAAACTGGCTGCTGATGATTTTAGAATGAAGTAAGTTCGATGATCATTCCATACACTCTCTTTTATGTTCTTGTTATTCATGAAAGCTTCTAGACAGCCAGTTTCATTTATATATGAACTAAAATCCCCTTTACAAAACACAATTAAGTAGTAACACAGACCAGGTATACTGTGCAAATGTCATTTGCTCCATTCTTTTGAAAAATTCTACATGCATTTCCTATACTTACTTAGACAAAATTTGTACATGCATTTCCTATACTTACTTAGACAAAATTTGTACTCTGTCTTGAAAGTTACTATTAGAATGAAAACCTTAAGGCAATCTTTTCTAATACAAAAGTTAGCAGAAGAAAAATTTGAGGACTAAGGCTGCAGTAGTTATTCATTCCAACATTTCTTCAACCAGTTGTATTTTGATGATGACAAAACAAGCCTTATTTTACAGGTATGAGAACGAACACTTGCTCTTGCAAAGTGTACAGAATGACATTAATGGACTGCTCCGAGTGCGTGATGACTTGACCTTGACAAAATCTGATTTGGAGTCACAGATTGAAAGTGTGAATGAAGAACTAGTTTTTCTTAAGAAGAACCATGAGGAGGTGAGAGCAGCAGAACACCATCATGGAGAGATTATTTTTTCAATGGCATACATAAATTCAGCCTCACTAGGAATAATGCATTTTTCATGTTTAATCTGAAAGAATATGATGCTTATGGTGGGATTCAGGTCAAGGTTAATACATCAACATTTATCTGTCTGTTCGTATACTGTCTGTGTGAATGCCACGGGCTCTTCGGTCTGAATAGGAGCTCTGGCTTATGCAGAGATATCTGCAAGTTAGATAACTGTACCAGGTATCTGCTAGGAGTCTAAGCTCAAATTGAATCACATCCTTAGCATTACCTTTGTAATTCCAAAGACCTACAAAGAAAAGGTTAAACAACCACTTTTCCCCCTTTCAAGTAAAGACACAAAAAGAAATGTTACATTAAAGATGACTCTTAAATGCTAATTATGCAGAATTATGGTATGTACTCAAGCTTTCCTTTGAGATTACTAGCCTTAGTAATCAAGAGTCATAGTATCAGCTCTATATTTGTAAATTCCTTGTCACACTGCAGAAAAAAATGTTCTTTAAGCACTGTAGTAGAAATAGCCAATTTAGATTTAAAAAAAGCTGGTGCATCTACTTAAAACTGTGCTGTACTTCACTGAAGCACTTGTACATTTTCCAGAAGTAGTATAACTCTATGTGGTGCTAAATTACATCTCAGTTATTAGGCATCAAATGCTGAACAGCTACAGAAATTAGGGAGTAAAGGTTTTCCTTAAGAATAATCTGTGTTTTACCAGTTGTTACTAAACACAAAAGCATACAGATGGGAACCATGACTTCTATAGTCATTTCATGGATTGGGTCCTGAGGAAATCATCTTTTTATAATATGTTTATCTGTAAGATTTATTGCTACAAAGTAAGTAAAGTTTTCTAATATAACATGCAATATATAATATTTATGAAGTGATCAAGTTATCTTACCCTGAGGCACTATTTAAGAATTAGAACTACTTCTATTTCTGTGGATTTTTAATTTCCTTCCACTATTCAGGATTAAAGGTTTACTTTAACTGATGCTAATACAATCTTCATCGTCGTAGGAAGTTTACAGACTGCGCAAAGAGGTGGGTAGCTCAGTTAATGTAGAGGTGGATGCTGCTCCAGGTATCAATCTTGCAACTATTATGGAAAACATGAGACGGCAATATGAAGAAATGGCAGAAAAGAACCGCGAAGAAGCCAAAGAACGATTTGAAAAACAGGTAATGCTCAACTTAAACATCGGCAAGATTCTCAAGCGTGTTTAGTTCTGGGTGACAGTCCTTCCATTTTTTGTATTTCAGACAGAAGAACTGAACCAGGAAGTAGCAATCAATATTGAACAGCTGCAAAACCAAAAGAGAGAGGTCACAGAACACAGACAGACCTTCCAGGGCCTGGAGCTAGAATTACAGTCCCACCTTAACATGGTAAATAATCAGCAGTACTTGAAATCAGGAATGTGCTTAGCAGATAATTACACAGATAAATACAGAAACGGTGAGGTTTTCCAAACTAAATGTAATTTTAACATAAAGGTGTATCCTCTCGAATAATACATCTCCTAAAATCTCCTTTTCTTTTCATCGGCTATAGAAAGAGTCTTTAGAAGGCACTCTGGCTGAAACTGAAGCACGTTACAGTTACCAGCTAGCTCAAATACAGGCAGCAGTTGCCAATTTAGAGGCTCAGCTGCGACAAATCCGAGCCGACATGGCAGCTCAGAGTAACGAGTACAGTGTTCTGCTGGATATCAAGACGCGCCTGGAGATGGAGATTGCCACCTACCGCCGCCTACTGGAAGGAGAGGAAAGCGAGTAAGGAACTGAGCATTAAACGCGGTTCGCTCATCAGTTTAGTTTCGTATGAGAGCAGGCAAAATTGTAAATACTGTTTATAGTAAATCCGACAGTAACCCCAAGAAGGGAGAGGAGAAAGATGAAGACTCAGTCTTGTAACCAACATAATGAAAGGGTTGTAGATGCTTCTTCACTTCAAAATCTTACTGCTGACATGGGATAGGCTACTGATACAGCTGTCTGGATAACGTCAGTAAGAATGAATGTCAGAAAACGTAAATTGAGAATCTTTAATACTCTAAAATAGAACAATTACTATGTGTGGTTTCATTTTCTTCATGTTAAAACAGTAACTAATTTTTTTAATTCCCTCACAAATGGTAATAGTAATAATTACAACTGTTCTCGTTTCCTTTTCTAAGATGCCTTTTATGCTACAATATCGAACTACCCAGTGTTTGAAAGAACATGACTGGCACTATGCTATGCATATACCTTCACCAAAGGTGAAAGTGGTAAAATCTGTCATAAAAAAAGAGAAAAGGTCTATTTGTTGCCCAATTCTCAACCACAGACAGAGCAGTTCCAGCTCTGTCCGAGAGGCTGCTGTGGAAGCCAGCTGAACGTATCGCCATCAGCCTCTGCATTGCTATGTCCTGTTGCTCTTTTGGAGCTAAGCAGCTAGCTAGCTGCTGGTATCCCACAAGCTGACAAGTTAGAAGCAAAAACAGATGGTAGAAATGATGCATCAGGTATCAGTGATGCAATTTTGTATTGACTTTTCCATAACCATAATGACTGTAGCTTCTGCAGGCCTGGGCTAATGAGGACTAGGTTTTTTTTAATTGCTTCAGACACTGCAGGCACCCAGCAAGGCATTCAGCATAAGCGTATTGACCTTTACTTGCAGCCTAGGGCATATTCGGCGGCCTGCACTGGATCCTCTGCTGCTGTATCTGTGTCAGTAGTGGCCAAGCTACTTAAAAATGCAAGAGGTTCAGGTGAACTGCCACCAAAGGCTGCGCTGTTCCAGCACCCCATATCCTGTAGTGAAAAAAAGCAGAAAACTATGCAAAAGTACAGAACAGGACAAGCAGAGAGTGATACCTCCCCACAGGACTCTCCATGTATAGCAGTTGTGGCTCGGGGCCTAGTATGGGCATATCTGCGTTTCACCTACAGATCATGCTTAACAAGTTTTACTTTAACAGGGAAAACTGATTTAAACACATGGCTAATGTGATGAAATGAAATTAACTGTCTTGATTAAATATACAGGAGACACACAAAGATGTTTCTTCAATATATTAAGCTCCAGATATTCATATTTTTTTAATGTATGATTTGCACAGGCATTTCCAAGTGGATATAGCTACAGCAGAGGCTGAAAAAGGTACGTCACATAAACTTCCCTTTTTTTGATGGCTTCCTTTTGAAATGTTATGGAATTCATTAGCCTGATGTAAAACAAATAACACAGCTTCATGGGAAATATTCAGCCGGTAAAATCTTACGCCAAGAAAGCAATCAACTGTTTGGATAACCTACAGGGATTATACAAACCACGCTTTATGTATATAACTCAGGTGCCCAAATTAAAACCATAGGCTCCTTAGCGAGCCAGCAGAATAACACAGAATTACTGAATTACTGTCTGGAGGCCTTCAGAAGCATCTACTCCTTTCCACTGGCTACACAAGGAGACTAGGTTCCTAAATAAAGCATTTAATTTTCAAATATGCCTTTCAATGTAAGACTATTTCTAGGTTTTAAGTCTACCAAGTTGGTGCTAAACAGCAGCTATCAGGTCAGTCAGGAGGGATAGGAGAGTTATTCAACATGACGTCCCATATATCATCACGGGTAACAGCAGAAGAACCAGAAACTGTATCTCCACCAAGTTTGCTCCACAGTAACTATGCAATGAAATGATGGCTTTCTGTATTTTCTAATGGTGGAATTGCTACTAGGACTCTAGTGGTATTATTATCCTATCAATAAACATTGCATTTAATTAATTCGCTGTTCAATTTCATTAACAGAATTAAGTAAAGTTAAGAAGATCAAGACAATTGTTGAGGAGGTGGTTGATGGTAAGGTCGTCTCCTCTGAGATCAATGAGATTGAAGAGAAGATATAAATAGCGTCAGCACAGAGGAGAGAGCCTTCGAGCTTCTTGGAGCTGATATCAAAACTACATGATTATAAAGGACTCGATCTAATTCTCCCTGAAATCAACAAGATTCGAAACATGTCAAATCATCAATTATCAAACAATTTACTACTTTTTTTTTCTGTGGAAACATCAATAAAAATAATGGGTTTTATCACTAAGTTACAAAGTATAGAATATCCTTTAAACAGTTTTGGGTTTACTTATGTAGTGACTAGGTTAAAAAATAGAAATCAGTATTTTGAAAATACTGAAGCAATGTTTACTATTAAAGATTTTAAGAAACTCAAAGTACTAAACTGGTGAAAGTCATCCAATGCAGACACGGGCGAAAACTTGCTCATGTGCTTAACAAGCTTTTATTAGTAGTCGAATCTTTTGAAAGCACTATGAGAATTTTCATTTCTTCAGATAGTTCATTTCAACATCCGGTTCATTAAGTTTTCTCATGCTTTTAATATATTAATAGCTGAAAAGTTTAAGTTTTATTCCTGAAACCTTCACCAAAGCTTTATGAGAGAATTTACTAGATACAGATGATAAACTCTCTATTTAGTAAGTAAATTAGTTAAACTTTAATCCAAGATTTAGCAATCTAGCTTTTTCTCCTATGTTTTAGCACACAGAAAGTAGATTTGTTTTAAAAAATATTTTAAAATGTTATTCAGTGCATGTTTTCTGAAGTTGAACTACCATTCAAATGCAGTGCAGCTCTGCCTCAGTAAAAAATGATTTTCTAATAAATCAGAAATGTCAATTTCAATCATCATAAATTAAAAAGTAAAATTTCATAAGTTGTTTTATTCTTTTTCACTCGCTGTGATTTTTTTTTCCTCTTATCACTAGGAACTAACTAAGCAAAGGTATTTTATCAGTAAGAATACATTTTGCCTATTAAACCTTCCTCAACCAGTAACCGCATGTGGCCTTTCCCACAGAATGCAAGTTTAATATGTCATTCCAGACCTTCAGTCCAAGGAGTCTACATTTGCCTCTTGACAATATAAATACCAAAAAAAAAAATCTCTCTTTTGAAATGTCCAGTCTGTTATTTACTGCACATAAACAGCTGCCAGATAAAGTAATCGTTAGCTTTCACAATAATGAGTCACTGATACCAAGTGATCAATATGTGCCTATATAAAAGTTTACTTAAATCTTTGGTCTACCACTCATAAAACATTTCTGCCAGAAAAAACACCTATTATCATGGATGTAGATAAATGAAAAATGAATAAATATCAGTTGACAAATCCAAAGACATAATTAAGCCAGTACAAAGGAAAATCTGTTTACTGAAATAACATCTTAAGAAAAAGTGTATTGATTTTGAAGAATTTTCATGGCTATGCCTGTAACCTATAACAGATAATTCTGATCTTTAGATTTATATTAGAAAAGGCACAAATCAAAGAAATAACTGTGAGGAGTTTCTGAGCTGGGCTTTCACATCCAACTGATACAATGGAAAAAAATGTCAGTGATACAGCTGCAACTGGAAGTGATTACTTTGGGAATTTGCACAATAATGCCAACCGAGTTAAGGTTTTTCTGTGAACCCTTGGAACAATGCAGAAGGGAAAGAACTACAGTTTCACTAATTTGCCAGAATTTATAATTTCTGCATCTGGCTACACATGGAGTATAAAAGACTGAAAAACAGACATACTATTGGAGCATGACAGATGAGATGACCTGCGAATCACTATCACATAAAAATCTGATGGTCTGTTTTTCTCCTCACACCTAAAAGGTGTCTCAGAGGTTCCCTCTCTCACTTTAAGCACAAAAAAGAGCTGTTAAAATTGAAAAAGTTTTGAAATCCTCAACTACACTAGACATCATTTACCTCATTTTGGGATAGTAGCAAAGTATTTAAAAGAAACAAAGGTTGCTTTTTCTTCTCAAAAATGTAAATGTTGGCAAAAGGTAAGCATATTATACTTACGTTGTAGTAGCACTGTTAGCTTCAGTATTAGACACAGAAAACTGTTTTCCAAGCCTTACAGAGATGATTCAATACCTGAAGGTTTAGGACATAAGATAAAATTACAAATTAAGTTCAGTGTAATCAATTATATTCTATGTTTTCCTATTAATGATCAACACACAAATCACTGACAGTCCATAAGCCTCTTCATGCACTTTTGCTGACCACTTTTTTACTTCATAACAAACGTAGAGAGTGCTGATCTGGCAGAGGTTCAGTAAAACATGTCACAAATGTCTTATGGAGAGAAACTCTTTTTTGACGTGCACACAGGAAGTATGGTATGAAAGGGATCATTCTGCTGCCTCAAGCATACTTACACAATAACAACCCCAAATCAAGAAGAGGATGAGTATGTAATGACAAAAAAAATTATTTAGGATGGATTTAATGTGAAAAGAAATTTCTGCGCACTATTGCACATGGTAAAACATTATTGTGATGTCTTAGTGCTACTCCACCCATCCTCCCTCATACAGCAAATACCTGGAGGGTATTAGATTTCCACACGCATGGACAATTTAGATTTGCACATACCGTTTACTTTGGTCAGAAGATACTAAACTGCCCCCCCCCAACAAAAAAGAGAGAGAGAGAGAAAAAAAAGGGGGAAAAAAAGAACTAAAGAATCTGTTAGGAGGCGTGAAATACTACTGAAACACCCACCACATTCTCTATATAAAGGCTAACCTGTTCTCTGATCAGCCTTGAGTGCTTAGCATAGATTAGGGCACTTTAAGCACCATGGCCCTTTCTGTGCGCACAAGTGGTGGCTCCCGGCAGTTCTCTTCTCGGAGCGGGCTTGCGGGGGGATCTATGAGAATGTCTAGCTCTGGCGGTGGAGGAGGCTTTGGTGGAAGTGGGTTTGGTTTTGGTGGTGGATCTGGTGGAAGTTTTGGTGCTGCTTCTGTGCTTGGTTCAAGCTCTGGCTTTAGTGGGGGTTTTGGGGGTAGCTCAGGTGGAGGCTTTGGAAGCAGTTTAAGCAGTGGCTATGGTGGAGGCTTTGGTAGTGGTTTAGGTGGTAGCTATGTAAGTGGCTTAGGCAGTGGTTTTGGTGGAGGTTTAGGAAGTGGTTTTGGCAGCGGCTCAGGCACTGGATTTGGAAGTGGTTTTGCTAGTGGCTCAGGCACTGGTTTTGGAGGTGGCTTTGGCACTGGTGGTGGTGGTGGCAGTGGGGATGGTAGCCTTCTTTCTGGCTCAAAAAAAGAAACTATGCAGAACCTCAATGATCGTCTAGCTGCTTATCTGGACAAAGTACGATCTCTGGAGGAGGCCAATACTGATTTGGAGCGCAAAATACGAGAGTGGTATGAGAAAAATGGCCCTGGTGCTGGTATCACTGGATCGGGGAATGACTATAGTAAATATTACCCAATAATTGAAGATCTCCGAAGCAAGGTAACAAAGCAATGTACCTAATGCATCTTTTGCATTTGCAATTCACCTAGTAAGATGTTAGATAAAAACAACAAACTTCTTTCAGAAATCGAGAGCAAATTTATTCTACAGTACTTACACTTCTAATAATCCTCTGTCAGACTCATTGGTATCACATTATGTTGAATTTTTTGTTGCATGTTAACTGCAATTCTGTAGCTATATCACACTTAAAGCTGTGAACTGACTTGGCCTAATTCAAATAAAGAAGTCAGTGATAGACTCCGGCTGTGCAAACTCTTGTTGCTTAAAATGTTTAAATGTATTAAGTTTCTAATTTCTTATGTCATAAATTCAGTTCCTGAGAAACTGCTTGGTAAGCTCTTCAGAAATTATGAACTAGAAGTCACAGAATGCAAATTGGTGTTTTTCCATTACGAGAAGCTTGCTGACTTACAGAAGCTGAAAATCTTGTCCTAAATGTTTTCATAGTACGCTATGCAAGGGTCTAACAAATTACCTTTAATTTTATAATCATATTTAGAATTACAGTCACATAAATAGCTATACTGAGCTGTATTCCATCAGGCTATGAAATCATTTTCAGGAAATTGTTTGTATTTCAGATCATAAATGCGACTATTGACAACGCAAGAATTATTCTGCAAGTCGATAATGCTAGACTGGCTGCTGATGATTTCAGACTGAAGTGAGTATATCTTAATATTACAAAAACTTTTACTAAAAGTTACAAAAATCTTTAGTATCTTCAAATATTTCTTTCACTGTAGAATACTTTAACTATTGAACATTATGATAATCATATATATTAACAATTTAGAGCAAAAGCTTTCTAATGACATAGTAATAGTTTGCATTTGACCCTATTAACCAAATAAAAAGTATGTTTAATGACTTTCCTTAAAGGTATGAGAATGAAGTGGCTCTTCGCCAGAGTGTGGAGGCTGACATCAATGGTCTACGTAGAGTTCTTGATGAGCTGACCTTGACAAGAGCTGATCTAGAGATGCAGATTGAAAGCCTGAATGAAGAATTGGCTTATCTCAAGAAGAATCATGAAGAGGTATTATTTCTTTCATAAATTCTTAACAATGAAGAAGAAAAAATGAAATATCAAACATTTCCTTAATCTGTGCCAGAATAGTTACTTGGTTTCGTTATTTGTTTTGTTTGCTGTTCTTCTTCTGAGTTTACTATGTGAAGGAGGGAAAGAAAAACACAGACAAGGTATGTGTTCTTGATGATACAGTATTACTGATTTTCTCAGTTTTGCCACAAGAAATACTGAAAAGCATTTTTTCTCAGACTGCAAGAACCATGTCTGGTTAGTTTTTGTGGAATCCTTGTTTAGCACATTACACTATTCCTAGTTTTTAACTTTACAGAATTGAACTTTTCTTGCTTTGCCGTTGCCAAATCAACTCAGAAGTCAATTGTTTGATTTATTCTGGCTATGTACTACCACCACAGCATTTGCTGTACTGTAGAACATATTCTTAACGTCTCTTGCCATTTTTTCTTGGCCTTTTTGTGATAAATGCAGATAATGCAATCCTTGGGCTTTCTTTTAAAAAAATACTTGAAAACAGTACTTATTAATAAAGATTTTTAAATAAAATAGTTTACATATATTTCAATCAGAATGCCAAAACTGTATTTGATACAGGTGAACGAAATCATTTCCTTAAGTTATATAAAAATTTAGCAATAAAAACTATGAAATAAATGGAAGCAAACCTACATGCTTACTACAGTCTCTCCCATTACCAGTACTCTAGAGGTACAGTTAGAGAACACAAACTTCACCTTAACAGCTTCAAAGTGTATCGAAAAATTAAATTGCAAGACTACTGAGACAAACAGAAATGACAGCCAAGATGTTATATTCACATTTCACAGTTCTGTATTTTTAAGGAAGTAAAAGAGATGAGAAAATCAGATTAGGAAGAAGTCCTGTTGAAACAGAATTTGTATCACATATATTTCTTTACATATATTTCCGGTAGAATTATTTTGCCTTTTATTAACTGAATCTCGTCTATTCTTTAAATCTCTCCAGGAGCTTCAGGGCTTTCAAAGCAGTGCAGCTGGACAAGTCAGCGTTGAAATGGATGCTGCTCCAGGAATTGACCTCACCAAGCTTTTGAATGACATGAGAGGACAATATGAAGTCATTGCTGAGCAAAACCGTAAAGAGGCTGAAGCATGGTTCAATGAAAAAGTAAGCACCACAGAGATAGTAAAATAAATGTAAATAAATCAGTCAAATAAATGTAAATATTTATGTTAAATTACACTCTATCCTTCCTTGACATTTCAGAGTGGGGAGCTGAAAAGGGAAATCTCCACCAATACTGAGCAGCTTCAGTCAGGAAAAAGTGAAATCACAGATCTAAAAAGGACTCTTCAGAGCTTGGAAATTGAACTACAATCTCAGCTTGCCATGGTGTGTTGAGGGGAAGCTACAAAATAGTCATTGCAAATTTTCCAACTTCAAAAATGCTGTTAAATCCTCTACTGTTCTATAATATTTAAGATTTGCATTTATTTCCTATTAAACTCTGTGTTCTTGTTAGTTCCTAAATAGCAGTAATATCTATAATTGGATTGCAAGTAGCATGCTATAAAGCAGATTCATTTTTATGTTCTCATTCAGTGCAAAGACATTTGAAGAATGTCACATTTCAAGCTAGTATTTTGCTTTAAGAAAAAACTAAATTTCTATTAGTAATGAAGCTACACTTATTAAACCATTTGAGTTGCTTTTGTATTTTTAAATACATTTTTTTCTTGTCAGTCAGAGTTCATTTAATATCCTTCTTACACAGAAAAAATCCCTTGAAGACACTTTGGCAGAAACAGAAGGAGGTTACTGTGCTCAGCTTTCACAAATACAACTTCAGATTGGGAATCTGGAGTCTCAGCTGTTTCAGGTCAGGGCTGATATGGAGCGCCAGAATGCTGAGTATCAGCAACTTCTAGACATCAAGACTCGTCTGGAAATGGAGATTGAAACTTACCGTCGCTTGCTGGATGGCGAATTTGTGTAAGTAACAAATTTATATAAAATATCTTCTCTGTTTTAATTTCTATAGCAATATCCTTTTCAGGGAAAAAGAAGAGGTATAAATAAATGGCCTGTTCACCAAAAGACAATAAGGCACATACAAAGATTTTGAAATAATTATATCTGATAACTCTTCTTTAAACATATAATCTATTTAGTGAGATTGAGCCACTCTGTATTTATATTAACCTACGAATGCTGACATGAAAAAGGAATAATCTTATTTCTCCTGATCTTGGTAAACATTCTGCAATATTACAAGTGTCTATGATTTATTTTTAGGAGTGCAGGACAGGGAGTTACTTTTGAAAGCTCATCTTTGACTGGGTCCAAATCACAAACACAGTCATTGGATTCTTCTCAGGGTAAGTACCTAACATTTCTTTTTACAACCGCTATAATAATCCTGCCCATTAAACTTCAAATAAATATTAATGTATGTACATGTTAATTATATATACAGTTGTTTTATCTAACTAGTAAAACTAGTTGATACAGAATTAGTAAGTACTCCTACAGAATTCTCAGTGATGTCTGCATAGGGATGAAATGTACTAATAATATTACTTTTAAACTCATTCTTGTAACTAAAATAATACATGCTCTTTGATTTAACTACATCATAAAGTTAATCATAACACAAAACCAATTGGAAAGGAAAAAAGATGAAACTGCTTATGTAAGTTTGCTATTCTGCTTTGTATTTTTTAACACTTTAATAACTTTTTGTTTGTTTATGATGTTTAGATCCTACGAAAACTAGAAAGATCAAGACAATTGTCGAGGAAGTAGTAGATGGAAAAGTTGTTGCATCCCATGTTAAGGAAGTTGAAGAGAAGATATAAGACACAATCTGCTACTGCAGAGGATCCATTTATTGCATTCTTCTTTAAAAGCAGTAGTAGATTAATAACTTTGTTCTTTTGTCTGAAGTGATAAAATAGATTTGCTAATTTACTAAGATTCTTCTGCATAAAATGAAACATACATTTTCATTCTCAACAGTTATGCAATATACTTTCTGCTTCAGTCTACAGGTATTGGCCTGCACTATTTTCACCATGTAACTTTAAATCCATCATCAATTCTTAGTTCAGTAACTGAAAATATAGCGCATACATTAGGCATTCAATTAGATATGCTCATGGTTTCTTTTTTTATATTTTTAATTAATAGGTAAAATAATTTTGCTGTTCTAACCTCTTCTTCCAGTTTTCTTGACTAATAAAAAGAGACTCAACAAGCTTTGAAATACTAGTTACCTTTCATCCCTCCTACCCTAATTTAGGATTGTAACTCCTGGTCCACATTTGCTATTTTTGTTGGGTATTTTGCATTGCCATGTGCATGTATACATGTTTGCATTCAGTCATCATTTAAAGAAGTCAATCCACTAGTAGAACAAGCATATACAAGAACTGGTTAAATGTGGGATTAAAACACTAATCAATAGCATACAAATTAAAAATCTCAATTTACAGCAATCTTAAGGATTAAGAGAGAAAGTTTTGCAAGTAGAACAACATATTTTAATAAAATTAATGCTGTAAGCATAGTGGAAAAAAGAAAGTGCTACATTCCTTTCAAAGTATGCAGCAAACTCAATTATGAAATAGCAGTTAGATGTCCCAGAGTGCCATCTGGTGGGAATACAATTTGATCTTTTGAATTGAAATTTGACTTCCTGAACTCCACTCAAATGAACTATTTTAAAGAATTTCACCCAGAACTAAATTACAAAACATAACACAATCCCCTTAAAATTTACATCCAATTCTTTTAAAACAACAAGTTATATTTCTTTTCAAATAATATTCAGGTAAAACATGAAAAACATGCCCATAATGTCAAATGACTGACTTAGTGTGCTATGTTACAGCCCAGTTATAAGACTTATCTAGTATCAACAGAAAGGCAAAGATGTCAAATCATTCACATTTTCATTAAATCCTTTCCCGATGAGCCATGACTGACCATCCTACTGTGTTTTGTTTTGATTGTTAGCATGGCAAATGCTAGCATTTAAAAGAACAAAATTCACAGACATTTTGTAAACATGAACAGTAAAACATATGTGAAGATACTCTCAAAACAGAAAATAAATAATTAATCTTCTATTATTTCACCCTAGTTGAGACAATACAATGAATGGAAGTGGTTCAAAAGAAAGCTATTTGCTTTCCCTTCTATATGTTGAAAAGCTACAGAACAATAGAAACTAAAAAAAAAGGGTTTGTACCAACCAAAAAGGACGCTGAAAAAAAAATTTACAAACTTATTGAACTTTGCATACTGACATCACCAATAGCTTTGAGACAAAACAAAGAAACATGAATATTAGGGCTGAATATTAACAACCACCAGTCATGCAGCTATGCACTAGAAACTGATATTGATAAATACAACAATAAAGTCAGTAAAAATTCATTCAGGAACATAGCCATTTGAGTCCACATATAAAAGCCTTATACCTATCTCACAAAACAGATTATTGTTTCATTTCTATTTAAAAAATTATTCGTGAGCTTTATTTCTGCATTTGCAAAGCTTGCTTGATTATTGTCTAGACATGTTTCCTCCTGCATTGCATCTATAAGAGTATCAAGTGGTGGAATGTAGTGTTTAGGGGGCAGTTCAGGTCTGGGAGCATATAAGACTGGAGGAAGTAGGGGGCTAGACCTGGATGGATTGCAACTGGTGGTGGCACTGGTGAAGAAACAAAAGAATGCTCCAGGAAAAACGTAATTCCATAGATTCTATGCATCAGTGAGACTTTCAAATAAAAATTACCCAACTGATCATATTCTAAGCCCATCTTACTCACTCATGAGCCAAAGCAGTATTAATTTTCAGCGGCATTTTTGCTTTCTCTTTTGTGCTCCTCCTTCAAAGACATGTATACTTTCAGTATAATTCCATACAAAGAAATAAAGTATATGCCCTGAGGACTGCAATTGTGATTGCTATGAAATCATTATTCCACAATCCAGAATTCAGAAAATTTAAAGTTTCAGTCATACTTTTGTTTTAATGTAAATGTCCCACTGAATAATCATGCAGTTATCTACATACACATTTATCCTATACTTGCCATTATGATCTAAAGATGACCAAAAGAATTGCTTAGGATCAAGTTTTGATGAATATAACTAGAAACCACTCTAGCCATTGTCTTGTGACTTAGCAACAGTAATGAACCAAAGCACCTGGCATTCACTACAACATTATATAGTACTCCTCAGAATCCAAATGATTGACTCATAAATATTCAAACTGAGAAGTTAACTAAAATCCACCATCTGTAATAAAATATAAACATTGAAAGTAGCCAGGATTCAAAACTGTATAAACCCCAGTAAACAGAAAGTTGCTTCCACTTACCTTTAGGTTTCAGGGATCTTGTACCCAGCTATTCTTTGCACCTGGAAGAAAAATAGGAAAAAGAGAGCATTAGTATTGATACATTTTTTAAAAACGCTTTTTTAAATGGTAAAATCTGGCAAGCTTTTAGCTCCTATTTTGCCTGAAATAATAAGATTTGTTCATAGACATGTTTTGGTGCGTGAAGCTTAGCTCATGGCACCAAATCCAATATCCCTGCAGAGCATGCTAACTTGCAAGCACTATCCTTGCATTTCAAACCTATACATTTTTGAATTATTCTTGTAAGAAGCCAAACAGTCTTGACTTTGACTCATGTGAACAGAAGATATTCTGAGTCCCAGTGAACTGAAAGCTCACTGTAAAGGATTAGCATTGCAATTAAAAGGAAGATTTACAAATACATTTAAAGTTTTTATTTGCTTAAATACATAGGCTCTTCCTATTAAAGTTCATTCTGTCCTAAGGTGTAACACCTCAAATTTGTCTGATTGATTCCTAATGCTTTTATATTACCTGAATGTTCTCATATCATGGATTAAAAACAGTGTATTTTGTTTTTAGAAGTCCATAGAACCAGAATTATTAAGACACTTGCAGAAAAGATGGTAGACAGTAAAATAGTCTCATCTCAGTCCAGGTCTGTTGAAGAACAGCCAGCTAACTAAGAAAAAATAAAATTGAAACACAGGATCCTTTTACAGGTGCCAAGAGACAGAGCCAAGAACAAGG
The DNA here is from genome assembly GCF_028389875.1 of Rhea pennata. Classification (NCBI taxonomy): domain Eukaryota; kingdom Metazoa; phylum Chordata; class Aves; order Rheiformes; family Rheidae; genus Rhea; species Rhea pennata. The sequence continues at coordinate 1,136,056 of NC_084688.1, forward strand.
AAGCCTTATGCACACAAGGAGAATTTTAAGTGGTACAATACTTTTATTTCTAAAAAGATGATGGTTTTGTAAATGTTTATGGCCTTTTTTTTTTTTTAACTGAAGTATATTCTTATTTGGAGCCTAAAAATGCCTTCTGGGGAATAGAATACACCATCTACTTGTTACTGAAAGTTGATTTTTTTACTAAATATCTGATGTTGCCGATTTAAAAAAAAAACTGAAAACAGGTAATAGCGGTTCTTAGCAGACAAGATCATTTGGATGGTAACTAAACAGCAGCTACGATAAACCAAAAGATCAAGAATTATTTGCAGAAAATACAGAATAGCAAAGAGACAACCTGTATCTTCTACTTCCCCTGGGAGCTCTCAAAAAACATGTAAGGATCTTACATGATCTGCATATACTTTTTGACTGCAATTCTTTGTTTTAAGTGTCAGTTCACCAGTCTTCGCACTCTGCTGAAGAGAAGCCAACCCCTTGCCACAAGGTGCAAGACCATTCTTTACCCCTAGCAGAGCTGATTTATCTTCCTCTTTTTGTGTTCCTAGTCCATAGAAACACAGAAATGTTGGCTGAAAGGATGTCTAAAAGTCCAACACTCTTTTGAAATGGGACAACCACCAATACTAGATTAGGTCAGCTATACTTTTGCCCAGCTGAGTCTTAGAAACTTTCAAAGATGGAAATTTGGTAACATTCCTAGGCAACCTGTGCTTCACCACCCTCCTGGCGGAGGCACATCCCAGCAGCGTTGTCAGCGCTATGGGTATACAGCTGGAGTACTGTTCCATTCCCTTGCATTGTATGATTGCACTCCCATGCTATGCAGCTGTAATTTTGCTTTTTTTTATCTCTTAACTTCAAAATTTTTAGGTTGTCAAGTATAAAAATTAGTGTAACAAAAACAAAGACATTGTATGTATTTGTTTCTGCACATTATCAGGTATTACCACATTAATCACTCCAAAAGTAATAGATAGTTGTATTACTAACCTTATTTTTTTAAAAACAATTGAAAAGATCCGACCTTCCAGCACTTCCTCAAAAACAGAGCTCTGCAGCTTTAAAATTTGCCTGTACTTTCTCTCACGCTCAGTTCTCACTGCAGGCACTGAAGGCTCTGCAGCAGCCAGCTCATCCTATCAATAAGGTTCAGTTAGCCAAGGTGGAGGATGGGAAGAGAATGGAACTGTCCCAGCTCCTCAATGAGATCAGGGCAAACTATGAAACGCTCATCACCAGAAATCAGATAAAGACCATCATCTCAACAAGGACCCAGGTAATGACTTCATACAGACACACACCTTCCAGAGTAAGGAGACAATCCTTGTCTATACAATTCCTGCCTCAGTCTCCATGAGGTACAGTATTTCCTTTTCAGTGCAGCATATTACTGGGGAAGGGATTTTGATTTTACTGCAGTAAGATTAGAACTAGAAGATAAGGAAATGTTTTGAGTAGAGTATGAATTTCACCTAAAGGAATACTATGTAATGCATCTGGATGTTCTTCTGTACCTGCAACGGTGATATTGTTGTGATTTAAAAAATGATGACATATGCAGTAACATGCATAGCTCCATTTAGTTATCCCAAAGGACAAGAATAGCTTGAAAATCAAAGAGAATGTACAGAAGCCATTTATACAAAGGCTTACAGATTTTAGCACTTGTATAGAAGAAAAATGTATCTTCTCGAAAACTATTTTATAATGTTCTCAGTAAAACTGTTATACTTTTCAGCAAATATTATTTGTTCTTTCATGTAGAATTATTGTTATCAACATAGTGTTATTATTATAAATTTACATATAGAACATCCCTAAATCACAACTGAACTTTGTAATAAAATGAAAAAACATTTACAACCATCAAATGCCAGGAAATTCAGGCTGAAAAATAGGTATTATATCACCCTGTTGTATGTAGGTATTGCAGGTTTCTTTCTTTTTTTTTTTTTTTTTTAACAGGCCAGAGTACCTACTATAAGCTGGCTAATCTACACAGTACTCCAATGACACAAAGTAGTCATAAACTAGATAGTTAAGCCAAGTTCACATTTGTGTTTGGAACAAAACAGCCAGTCTACTGACATAGTCTGGTCTCATAAATTCTGCAGTACCTAGGCACAAAAGGACAAGCAAAGAATATTGAGCTGAAGAGTGTTTGCTTGTGGATAAGCCAAATGTACATTTTTCACCAAAATAATGACCTGATAATAGGCTAAATAGGCTAGTATATTACCCCCCCCAAAAAAATCTTATTTTACTTGCTTACTAAGACCTGAACTAAAGATTTTATTTCCTTAGAGTTGATGGCACCACAAGAACCCATATAAAGCAGTAAAATATGCAAAAGAGCATGTATAGTTTCAAGTGCTTACGGTATCCTCAGCACTTGCAGTAAAATACAGAACTGTAAACGAAAATCTCATCAGCAAAATAATCATTCTAGAAGTACATTCTAGAAGAGTCTGAATCAGAGATTACCTCAAATCTAAAGTGACCCCACGAAAGCTTAGAAAAATATTTTAATGGGTTAAAATGTATTTATTTGCAAACACAATAAACTGTTGTTTGACTATTTATTTTCCTTTTTTTAGAATAAGCTTCAGCCTCATCCATGGCAAAACATCTCAAATAACACATTAGATCAAATCAGTTTAAGTTTATTAATTCCACTACAACTGGGGGGCCACTTTTCCCACTATAAATGTTAAGAACAGGTTGCTTCAATTCTGAATTAGGTCACATTAACATGGATATGAGCATACATACAGAGAGCATGCCAACTTTTTCCATCTCACTCAGCAGTATAGGGAGCTCTTCACTATACTGTATATAAAAGATTAATTCATCACTGCTAGCTTTACCAAAATTACACAGATCTTAAAAATCACAATTAGAGATTTTTATATATTTTATTTTCATTGTTTAGATACTTTAATACTGTTATCTTTTTTATATCTACTGTAGCTAGAAGAAGCTACAATTAAAAGAATGGACAGAGATGCAGAAGCATTAAAGGCAGCCAGAGCAGAACTCAGTGAAGCCAGACGGCAGTGGCACCATATGCAAATTGAAATTGAATCTCTCCATGCTGTGGTAAGCATGGTAAAATGATACCTCAAAATCTCCTGGAAAAAGTAAATATTTTTATTGATGTAAACTACTCCATAATTCTGAATATGAGATAGTCACATCCACTATAAAGTGAAAATGCAAGAAACCCATAAATAGCTTTACCTTGGATTTTCATCTCATCACAGAGATCACTAACAAACAAACAATAAGTTTATTAATTGCTAAAGTTTAATATCCAACCTTTTGGATCAGCAGCTGTCATTCAATATAATAAACTCATTTTTTCACTCCTGCCAAACACACACTTGCCTGATATTCCCCTATCAATTTCCCAGTTATTCTACTGAACCAATTCAAACCACGTTTACTATTACAACTTTTTGTGAATCTATGGCCCAAATTTATCAATACATTCATAACAGATCATGTCAGCCATTTACTGAATTTGATAATATAGATAGGATATTCAGTTTTTGGACCACTCAGGTTTTGTATGATACAGAGCTTGTTATCATTTTAATCATACGGGTAAAATCAGTGATCTGTAGAATCAGTGGCAGTGAATTGATGGTAAAATAGAAGGCTAAAAATTTTTATTCTATCTTGAATCATTACACATTTTAGAGGGAAAATTCTCAGCAAAAGTTTTATCTTAAAAGCTTTACTTCTGTTGCTAAAAATAGTCTTAAAAGAACTGGTTTTAAAATACACTGTCTGACTGCTAATGAAAAGTATGTATAACATCCTTACACATACTTTCTAAATCTTAAAATATGAGTTAATTTAACAGGAAAAGGGTTTGGAACGTTCACTGCGTGCCACAGAGCAGCAGTACCATATGCAACTTCAAAATTTAGAAGCTGAGATTGAAAGTTTAGAGAAAGAGCTACAGGAAGTGAGAAGAGGTATTGAGAAACAGCTTCAAGAACATGAAATTCTACTGAACACTAGGATGAAACTGGAGGAGGAAATAGCAACCTATCGCAGTCTGCTTGAGCAAGAAGAGAACAGGTATTTGTTGCACAGAGAAAGAATATTCAAATTCATCTTCCATTTCAGAACTCCTCATTCAAATAATCATCAGAGTTGTAATTACAGGAACCGATCATTTAAAAAATTACATGTACATTATAGCATAAAATCCTTTAAAATGTTTTCATTTCATCTTATATGAATATGTATATATATTCACATATTCATACATGCATAAAAACAATATATTAAATGATTTCATGAAGTAAAATGTATCTTTTATAAAGCCTGAAGCACTTCTCTGTTTTTTATGTTTATATTTAGGCATGTTACTGGTTTCGCTGAATTTAGCTTTTAGACTGTCTACAGACAATTTGGGTCCCAACCACCGCAACTGTGAAAATCATTTAATATTCACTAATTTGCAATTAAAACACCACATTTTCATTGTATATATGTTCATAAATAAAAGTTGAAAAATGAATATATATGTACATATATGATTATATATGTTTAGGCTAATATATTATTAAGCATTTGCTTCAGTGGAACACATAATGGATTTAATTCATTGGTGGTAATTCGGTGTCACTTCAATGAACTTATAAAAGCATAAAAAAGCAAAAGCAAATTAGTCAAAACTTGTAAACAGTTTAGTGCTGCAATAATGTACTATCTAGCTTTAACTCTTTAAGAAAAGAACATTGTGTAATTGCAATTGCCTACACAAGTTAATCCTCACAGTTCTTCTTTGATCCATATACACTACCTTGCTTTTATATTAGAATGATCCTTTGCAAGCTGATATGAAAAAGTGAATTCCCTGAAGTCATCAAAACTCATCTAGCAAATCTCAAGGACAATGCAGAACAAAGGCAAGATACAGGTTTACATGTCATGTAAACATATCAAACATCAATGGAACTCTCATGACAAAAAATATCCTTCTCTCTCATAAATCGCAAAAAAAAAAACTGGCAGCAAAGGAAGACTCCACATTTTTGCAACACAGTGTCTCCACAATATACTGCAGATAACCATAAGATTACTGCATCCTCAGGCAAATCACTGCATGTTAATGCAGCCCTTTCAGCCCATTAACTACTTGACAGAGTTTCTGTTTGTCTCAGACCATAAATGAAGCAAGTCCATATGCATCAAATTATGTCAGAAGTTCATACTTCATCACACAACAGATATCTATTTGCATGTGAAGTTTGTATTACCCAGTATTATTTGAAGTGTGTTGAGTCAATGCAATTAGGAGGAATTGTATTAGGATACTATCAAAGAATATGCGTTTGCGTGACACTCCCGTGGTTCCAATGCATCATGGCTGCCCCCTTCTCTCCCCGGTACACAAATACCAGCCACAAGAGAGGCAGCTACACAAGTATCAACAACAAAGAGCATAAGGGAAAGGTGAGATAGCATGTCCTGCACTCGGCACTTGTATCAACAACAAAGAGCATAAGGGAAAGGTGAGATGGCACGTCCTGCACTCAGCACTTGTATCTTAACAAAACCAAGCGCACTCCTCTGAGAGCTTTCATTGGAACGCTGCCTCCCTTAGCCACCTCGAGAAAATACAGGGTTTCAGCCCAACAACCTCATGCGTGTCCGCGCAGCAGGATTCTGAAGGGGGGGGGTCCATTGCCTATTTAATACTTGTAACTCTGTGAAAACATACACAGCTCAGTCTTAATGCAATTAAATAGCTCTTCCTGACAAACAACAAACTGGAAAAAAAGAGAAAATAATGACGAAATATACACAGAAATTTTCACCAACTTTCTTTGGTTCTATAATCAAAATGTTAGAAATTCTAACAAATATTTACTACAGTCAACCAGAATTTCTTATAATTCTTGCATTTTTTAGATTTTCCCCAGTTGTTCATGATACAATTATGAGTTATAGATTAAAATAATTCAGTATGATTGTAATGATTTTTACTTTTGCAGGTTTCGTTGTTCTATACCTGACCAAAAGGATGACAAAAAACCTACCACTAGCAAGATTGCCTTTACCCTGCCTTCAAGTGAGTTCTTTTATAAACATTCTTCCCCTGAGTTTCCTAAACAGTAAATCACACACTTGTTATTCAGAGCAGAATCAATACAATACTAAAAATTTGCAAGCCAAATTCCAACACTGCATTAATGTATATTAATGCATCATTACATCAGATATCAATATGCATAGCGGATTCTGTATTTAATTATCATAGAGTAAGGAAATAACTTTCTGATTTCTCAGTTTCAGATATATTGCCATATGTTCCAGTCTATCTTTAAAAAACAGTTATATGCTTGATCTAGACACAAGTAACATCAAAAATATTTACACACATATCTATATATATATAGCTCACTTGTCTCTAGAGGAGGCCACAAAATACACCTAGATTTGGAAGGGAGGGCACACTGATGTATCATTTTGTATCAGAAACTTGTTTGCTGGAGTTTGTGCAGAAAGGGGCACAGAAAGCAGCACTATTTTCCAAAAAACGGCAGAAAATGTTTTTCTTATACGACTATATATACTAGATGACCATTAGAAGATACACTATTTAACTGAAAGATTATAACCCCTGAAGAAGGTCCCTGACTACTGAAAAATTGCTGGCTATTTTAATAGGATCTTTTTTTCTGGTATAGCAGGAGGAAAAATACCTCCTGTTCTTGTGCCCTGACCTTATTTTTCTCCATGTGTGTATATTTGCATTTTCTTTTGTAGATGGTGTAAAGAAGCATGAAATTGAGAAGGTGGAATTGGTGACAAAACAAGCCATCCTAGATGGAAATATTATGAAGGAAAGTGCTGAAGCTCATGGCACTATACAGTAAGATAAACATGAATTTAACAAAATAACAATTTTAAGTAAATGGTGGGCACTACTCTTCAGTATTTTGACTTCTCCTTTTATTAGTATGCTATATCATTTTCATAGAGCAAAAATGTCCCAGGGCAAGTTATACTGATTGGCATGTTACTGATAAACTAAATTTTAAAGCCCTTCTTATAAGCATTTATATAATAAATTAATGACATCATAACGATGCTTCTAATTGGTAATTTTTATTTCTGACGAGAAGGAAACTATTCATAATTCAGTTAGTTAAGGCTAAAAGGGTTCGTATCATGCTTGCAAAGTCGCTCTAGGATATATATATATATTTTTACACATGTAAATTCAGGGAACTTCAAACTAGGTTCCTTGGTGGGCATGTGAAAGCCTGTTCAGTACATATTATTCATCTTAATTTGCTTTACTAGTGTTGGATTGCATCATTCTGCTCTTTAAGTTCTTTTGTATACTAGCATCTAACATAACATTTAATACATATACCATGTCACTAATATTTAACTATAATTATGTGCTAAAACCATGTAGAAATTCTTATTAAAAACAGATGCCATCATATGGTCTAATGCAAATATTCCATATATGAAGCTTATTTTCATACATAATTTTGTCCATCTTACACAGATAATTTAGATACAGATCCTGAAACACACTTACAGGATTTCAGTGCCTAAATATCATTCAAGTAGCTGCATCTTCACTTCTCCGTATTTAAATTCTGTCTTTTCTTTTAATTTGATGTGGATCTATATTCTGAGGTTTGGATCTAGAATTAGATTTTTCACCTCCCTTTTCAGATGCACAAATTCTGGTATGTCTACTACAGTACAGCAACTTCTAATAAATAATTTGAGGTTGGATTACAAACTTTCTCCTGGGTAGCAAGCTGCCTGATGCAGCAATGGTTTTCTTTTGTATCCTTAGAATGCGGCTGTAAAAAAAAAAAAAAAAAAAAAAAATCTGGTGTCTCAGAACCCAACTAAAATGACTTGACACTCTATTAAGCAACTTCTTATTACATTTTAAAAGTAATCCTGAACATACGCACTGCGTAATACTTCAAGGATCACAAATACATTTGCTTTATTGTTTCAGGACAGAGAAAGTGGATGAAGTTATCAAAGAATGGGAAGGTTCCTTCTTTAAGGACAACCCTCGCTTAAGGAAAAAATCTGTTTCATTGCGCTTTGATCTCCACCTAGCAGCAACTGATGAAGGATGTTTACACACTAAACAGAAAATGCTTCCAGACATTGAAGTCAGGCTGGTAATGAGGAGGTCTTGCAGTATTCCTTCTATCAAACCTTAACCTACAGCAAACTAACCCAAAGTTCATTTGTAATGGGCTCTGGAAATAAACTGTAGAGGAACTTACATGGCCTCTGTCCACCTTGCTAGAACTACAAAACTTTACCAAGTATGTACTTTGATTAATAAAATAAGAATGTATAAGTCTTTTAAAGGAAAGGGAGAAGGACAAGGGAGTTAGTTTTCAATAATCTAACTTCTACTGGTTTTCTACTCTGGGTATGCTCCTTTAGTTTTCTCATTATTATTCTTCTTTTGTAGTATTTCATTAAGTATTTAAGAATTAAACTGTAACTTTATACCTTGACATATGCTGTCTTTGTAAAAGAGAAACTATTTTCTCTTTCTGGAATTGAGAACTGCATATTTCATTGTCATAATTATTCAATATTGCATACTTATAATGACTGATGAAATCTTGTAATAGTTTCTACCACAAGTGTCATACTTGAAATGCATTTTAAAACATTTTCTAAAAACAAAAAATTACATGCAAAGATGCTCTTAAAATACATAAAATATTAATAAATTATTTTCTTTTAAAAGTGGCTGATATTTTTAAATTATATTTTTAGGATGTAACTGATTAAAAATTTATTTCCATTATATAATCACACAGAAATTTCTTAAAAGAGTTATTACAAAATAATAATATTTAGCCATATTATCCCAATGATTTTTAAGCAGTAATTTCCACTGAAAATCAATCGCTGTCTTATTTGTCCATGTGTACTAGTACTATAACATTCTTAGCCACACTAAATAAAATTATACCCTTGAATTGTTCAAATTTAAGGAGTAAACCAACCATTTTTAATACTGGTATTTAATTTTTACCTCACATATTACAACAATGTAAATAAGAACAATTTCAACAAATTCCCCTTTTGAAAAATCTTATAGGCGAGTTATGCTCTTGTTCTAGTACATATAACAAATTACTATTATGCCAGCGTACACCTATTATAGCTTCACTTAAAGGGTCAAAATAAGGGCTATATATTTAAGGTAAAACTCTGCCATATGTATTAGGTACCCTCACTACTATTCAAAGTAGCTTTGGTCAAACGCAAAGTACAATAGATGATCTTACATCTTTACACAGAAAAAAACAGAAATAAAACTCAGACATATTTTCTTTATGAGGTCACAAAACAAATTTCAAATAGAATTGCATTAAGATACAGATGACTGTTGATGAAGATTTTTAAGAGGCAGTGATATCGTAAACTCTAACTCAGTCTAAGTCATTGGGATAGCAGGGGCTCAGAATCTAGCAAAACCGCGTACAATATTTATTAGATCCATGGTAGCATGCAAACATTATTTTGAGTGTCAGTAATTGCCTTATTACTTATGGCATGCGTAACAAAAACTGATACTGAAAATTTTTCCAGTATTATGTTATGCTTCTGTCTTCTGTTAATAGTACAAACAATGCACTTATACCGCCTACAGCTCTGTATCTACTGTATAAAGCTGGCTAAGTATCATTAACCTTAATATTGATCTAGTCTTGTTAATACTTGAGTATTTGGCATCCTGAATGTAATAGCCTGCCCTCGCATTTTCACTATGCAGCATTTCTTTGTGCTTATACTATGTACATTTAACAATACTTGAATTTGAACTCAGTTTTAATTGCTTTCAGGCACTTTAAACAGAGATATGAATTTACCAAAGTAAATGATAGTACTATGATAAAAAGTAATAAAACTAAGTTTGCCCATGCATATTTTGTGAGTTTGATATGTGTATCTTAAGAAGAAAGAAGTAACAGAAAAATATAAAAAATACAATAAAAAGTCAGTAAAAAAACTTTAGCAATGAAGCTGAGTGGTTTTTAAAGCTCTTCTCTACAACTAATAAATTATGGAGTATGCATGAAGTAGTCAAAAGTAGGAACAAAACTAAGTTATATTTAACCTCTTAACAGGTATTTTCTCACCTGTTCTTCACAAACTTCTATCGATGTAAAACCAATGGACTAAAAAGAGCCTGATTTAGCTGACTATCTGAGGAACCTCTGGAGTCTCATATTGTTTTAATCACCAAATGGAAGCAGCAGACTGTTCTATTGTTCTTCAACAAATTTCCACTGTGGCCATAGAGAGCATACTGTAAGCAGATGAACACAAAATTATTCTTTTTTTGTCCATGAAAGTGTGTTTAATAACAAACTTGTTTGGATAAACTGCAGGCATCAAGAAATGGGTCTAACTTGCAGCAACACAGAATCTCATTAAGTTTTTTCAAAACAACAGATGTTTCTGCTTACTGTCTGGTCAGGAACATTCACTGTTTGGCTTTCCTTCAGCTGCCATATTCACCAGGTCCACCAAAATCTTCAAGTGTCTAGAATTTCATTTTATTAGCAATATGACAGTATTTCAACTCCCAACTTTACATTTTTAATTCGGTTACTTCAGTAATTTTTACTGTACAAAACCATCAGTGTGGAACACTGATGTCTGAAATTGTTCATGTTCTTCAGATATTCAGAGCTGCAAGGCATATTGCATTCTGTGTTTGCAAGCTTTTCGCCTCCATACATGATACATTTGCTATTTATGTGAGAAATTGTCCTGGATTATTTCAGAGCTCCCTGCCCAGTCTAATTTACATTCTTCTACAATTCAGCTGCTAAGTACTTGAGCTCATCTGCCTTGTTTAGTCCAAAATTAAAATCTACGCCGATTTGTAACTGTTTCTCACAGCCCATACAATTAGCTTTCACTATGTTCGTCACTATGCTCATCACCGTGCTGTTCTGCGGGCTGGCCTACTTCCTCTAGGCCTTCTCTCACCAACACACGAAGCCTTCTTGGTTCTTCTCACAGTACCTTAAGCAAGAGAAAACTTTGGGCTAAATTCTGTTGCTGAACTTCTCTTCAAAGCGATGTCATTCCCAGATCATTGCTTTAGGACTGTAGAGCCCATTTTACAGGGAAAAATGGTTCCTCAACACTGCAGGACAGCTCACCCACACTCTTTACCGCGTTCCTGAGAGTTATCAAGGCCCAGGGGCAGCGTCTGTTCCTGACGGGCCCAGTCACCGCAACACCCGCAGGCTGCCGCCATTGGGGCCCGCCCAGCCCCGTGGCCGCGGGGCCCAGCTCTTCCCACTCCTCTCCTGCCCTGTCGCCACCGTCCCGCTGCGGTAGCGCCAGGCGGCGGCCACCGTGGCGCGGGGATGAGCCCGGCCCGGCGGCGGCGGCCGCGCTCCCCTCAGAGGCGGCGAAACCAGAAATGGCGCCAAACGGCCGCTGGGCGCGTGGAGGGCGCGAGGCGCCAACGGCCTCGCTCCCCCCCGCGCCTGCCTGGACATTCCCAGCCGCAGATTCGCCACAGAGAGACAACGCCGCAGCGCGCTCCAAGCACCCCCGCCGCCCGCCTGGCCGCCGCGGTCCGGGTAACGGCGGCCCGGGCGGGGGCTGCCGGCCTCGGCGGGAAGGCGAGAGGCAGCGCAGCATCGGTGTGGAAAGTGCGGAGGGGAACACGAAGGCAGGCGGGCGGCTCCCCGCGCGCACCTGCCCCTCGCTGCGGCGAGGAGGGGCGAAGGGGCCGAGCCCGGCGCTGGAGCCGGCGCTGCAGCCGGCGGGGCTGCGGCGGGAGGGGCCGGCGGGGCCCCAGCCTCGGCCGCGCCGGCAAAGCACCGGGCTCCGGGGAGCGGCGAGGCCGCGCCTGCGCGCAGCACCCGGAGCTGCCTTTACGCGCCGCGTGCCGCAGATTCGCCACAGCCCGCTCCGGCCTCCCTCGGTCCCCGGCGGGTTCCGGGGCGCGGGGCGGGCGCGCCCGGCGGCGATCCCGGAGGGGAAGGCGGCAGCGGCAGCAGCCCAGCGGCCTCGGCGGTGAAACCCGAGCAGGCCCCGTGGCTGGGGCGGGGCGGGGGCTGCGTGTGGAAAGTGCGGAGGCGCAGGCGCGGCCCGCGCTGCTGCCCCAGCCCTGTGGGGAACAAAGGGAGCGCGGCCGGGCCCGGAGCCGGTGAGTGGGGATGGCGGCGCCGCGGCCCGGGGCGCGGCGGGCCCGGCGCGGCCCGGCCGCTTCCGGCGGGGGGCGGCCGAGGGGCTCGCCGAGGCCGCGGGAGGCCGCAGGCCCGGCCCGGCCCGGCGCGGTACCGGGCGCGGCGGGGCCCTGCCCCCGCTCCCGCGCTCGGGAGAAGCGGGAGCGCTGGGGCCGGTGTTGGGGAGCAGCGGCGCTGCTTCTGCCCTGTTGAGTTTCGTGAGCGTTTCAGTGCGGAAAACGAGAAAAATACAAAGCTAAGGACGTTGTAGCCTCGTGTAGAGCCGGAGCGGGCGCAAGCTCCGTTGCAATCGGGACGCAGTTGCTTTAAGAGGAAGGCCGAAAAAATACTGCTTTGTTATAACGTATTTTTCTTATGCACTTACGAGCTTGATGCTAAAGGAGATCAAATATGCTAACATCCCATAGCTGATGCTGTGAAGAACTCTCTGGCTTCTGTCATGTTTGGCGGTTAGTTTTTCCTGTTCCATAACAGAAATATTCAGCGAGGTCATTCACACCTGAAGACCAGGTTTCTGAAGCAGGCTGTGCAAAATAATGATACGTATTGTTTTATTTCTTAGGAAAAAAAGTTAAAATCTGTAACATGAGGATTGCATAAACCTGAATCACGGGTATTTAAGGCCAGATTCCTTGGAAAACGCATTCATTTTACAATGAGATATCGCCTTTAGTTCTTAGAAACTTTCTTTTGTCTTCATTCAAAAATTTTCAAATTTTTAATAATAACTATAACAATGGAAGCTTCAAAGATCTGGCAAAGCTTAATATTTAATAGCATGATATTCTTTTGTTTTTCAGAATTACAAATATAATGTCAGGTGGCTGAAAATTTGCCTATCAAAATGTCAAGTAAGTTTTCAGATTTTTCTTCCTTTAATTTGATGAATTAAAGACCTAATTCAGCAGAACCTAATTGTAAGATAATTCCTTTATTCCTTGTGTGAAAAGGAATGACATGAAGTGTAGTCACTTTTGACCAAACTCTTGGCCTTAAATCTTAGTTGTGGCTGATTTCTTGTATCCCAGGTGTGACAAGAATTCAGCCTGTTCGTGTTTATTTCTAAAGCATACTATAACATAGCAAAGACTACTTTTTGATTCTAACCCTCAGTTTTCATAGACAATTCAGATAAGAAGAATTTCTCCTGAATGTTTTTTCACCACTTTTGCATACCTTCTTTTTAACTGCTCTGCATTTAAATGCATTTTATAGTTTTTAATCTTATGTCTAAATAAAAAGCCAGCAATATGGCAGTGGTGTGGGGTTTTTCTTTTTCCTTTCTTTTCTATATGTTGTTTTACTGTCTTCAGTAATATAATGGAAAGTCTTTGAAACCAAGATTTCTAATTTTTTTTCTTCCCTGTAAATCTTTGAAAAGTGTTTGGCACTCTGGATGCCTTACAAAGAATTCATATGCGTTTTCAAGAAAAAATGTTTTGCTTGCGTTTATCTTTCAACAGAAAGGCCATCTTACGCCCCACCTCCTACCCCAGCTCCTGCAACCGTAAGTATAGTGATTTTTCTCATTAACACAGATCTGGTGATACGGCCTTTAATAACTTACATAGCAATAACACAGAAGGTGCATCAGCTTCCTACACTGGAAACATAAACTAACTGTATTTCATTAGTAACACGATATGCATTGTTTAAATGCATCTCAACAATTTTTAAAGCAATTCATGAAAGAGAAGCTGCATAAACTTGTTAGGCCTTTAAGGCTAGATCCTTCGGATACTTAATTTTCTATAAGTAGTCAGTGTGATTATTTAGACATATCCCTAATTTTATTTACACAGATAGCATTGAGCCTTGGTCTGAAATTATATTCACAGCTTGTTGCAAAAGTATAGTGGAATATTTAAGAACAAACTGATACACACTTGTACCTACATAGCTGACTTTCAGGGGAATAGAAGAGTATGCATGTTTTTGTTACAGTGCAGCAGAATAACAAAACATTCATGGTGACAGTCTTATTCAAACTTTTTGAAATCCATGGTAATTTGAAGTCTGTTGCATGAAAAATATATTTTACTGTATGGTTTGGAATGACACTTACAGAAACATGAAAAGTAGTTTTAAATCACATCCAGTTGTGTGCGTGCATATATAAAAAAGGTATTGAAATACCAATGTCCTGTGGTCAGAAAAGCACTTGAAAGCAAATACATAGCATTTGTATTTCTTTAATAGCTTGCATTTGAGGATTAACGCATTGACCCAAGAAAGTACTAATTCTCTGTGCCAAAGAGGGAACAAGGATGCTAGTGAAGTTCCTGACCACAGAAAATTTGAAAATTGTTATCCAGTAGAGTATTCTTGGTTTGTGCATCTGGGATGAAAAGTACAGGATGGGATCTAGGGGAAGTGTGATCCTTTATTGTGCCAGACTTTACATCTAAAAAGGTTGGAAAATGCTATATTGTATAAACATAGATTGTTCTTTAAAAACTTATGGAAATAAAATATTTTACTATTTTTGGCATAGTTTGTTCAGAGTTTTCATTTTGCACACAACTTTATAGATTTGTGCAAAAACTACAAAAATTATGATGGCATCTGTTCTTACAACTGGATTCCTGCTTCAAGAACCAGACCTACACATAGAACGCTGATTCTCTTGGGACTTGGCACGGATGCAGATGTTTTTTAATGGAGTATATTGATATGGGTGTTGGCGTGGGAGGGGGGTTTGGCGGGTTGTTTGTTTTAGTTTTATTAACTTTTAGTTGAGTTAGTAAGTCTTTAGGAGGGTATCTGAACATTAAATTTCAGATCTGCAACGTGACATGTATTGCCTGTTTTACAAGGCTCTTCTGCATTACGTAAATTACTGCATACCCCATCCTTGATGATCTGTGCTCTGTTAATGCAAGTCAAAAAAAAAAAAAAAAAAGAGTAGACACACCTGGCTTACAGCTCATGTTACTGTTCTAAACAAAATATGAGCAGTCCTCACTAACTGCAATATTTTATCTGTAGTAAAAGTTCTCTAAACATCATCTAGTGTGATGATAGGTAGTTCCCCCATAATATTAAACACCTGTCTTACAGAAATAAAGAGTTAAGCACACAGAAGTTATAATTGTCATTCAATTTTGTTGGAGATGTAATTCAGTTTACTCAAAGCCTGTTACTACACTAATGCTGAACTATAGTAAAACCACAGCTTATTAAATAGTGAATGAATATGTCATGATTGCAGGCACGGAGACTGAGTTAATGTCAACTACTGTGACTGAGTTAAAATTTGGCAATAAAACGTACATTTGAAGGTTGGGTCTTAAAGCATAACTTTACTGTTTATTTGTATGTTTAGCAATAAACTACAGTGTGTCTACATATACTTGAAAACTTTGCAAGTTAATGTAGTTTAGTTTATAGGCTATTCTTATTCACTGTTTTTATCTGTGTAGTGTCACTTTGGCTTCCTGAACTTATTCATAGATTTTTGTAATAGTAATCTATAATGGGTCTAGTGAGCAAACCATTTTATAAGACTCTTGGTGTATGTGTTTCTTATTAGGGCCAGAGTACCACTAAGATTGGGACATTGTATAAATGTTTCTTTTTAAAACTCCTAGAAACACTAGAGGACATTATGAATCTTTATATAATGGAATGATAGGACCATCAGAGTCTGGACTCTTATGTAGATGATAAGAAGGAAGGGATTGGAACAAATGAAGATTATCTTTACGCTACTGCAGGTGAATACAAATTGATCCACTTTCAAGAATGGATGAAGATATGTTCATTAACTTCTGAAATTGTCTTGGATTCAATGAAGTAGTGATCTGATGAGTTTGTAGTTTCTAACGTATGGATTTTATTGCAGTGGTTCTTCAACTCTGTCATTCTGCAGGCTACCTCCTAACAGAATTACATCTCTGTGAATCATCTCCCCAGCTTCCTAATCTCCTAGTTCCCCAAAATATTTAAATATTGCAGATCACCAAGAAAGTTTTCAGATATTTCTACCCGTGCACAGATGATACTTTGAGAGATTCTTTCCTGTTGATAGTATTAAATGTTTGTTGGAAAGGCAGAAGGATGGGAAGAAAGGCAGAAGGAGATTTTCATTGATACAGTAAATACTGATACTAGGGACTTCTGCCCACCTACTGCGTGCTACGTTACCTTGTAAGTTGGATATGAGAGTCTTTGAATTGCTTGGTGGCTTATATATTGGACAATTTTATTAGCCATGTGCAGAATTTATGGAATGCTTGTTTTTAAAAGTTACAAGTTTAAAAAATAAAACCACAAACTTGAGACAGAAATTTGTAGTGACACACTTGGCTAAAAACCTTGTTTCCTTGATAGGTTTATATTGGAGTAACTTTTACATACTGAGAAGATATCAACTGCTACACCTCATTTGCTTGTTTAAATTCTGATTGCTTTTGCATGCCATATTGCAGTTCATTTTCATTTCTGTGTTTTCCTCGTTTGAGCTCATTTCTCATTCGTGTTTTTGTCTCATTTGTTTCCATCAGCAAATGCCCAGCACACCAGGGTTTGTGGGATACAATCCATACAGCCATCTGGCCTACAACAACTACAGGCTGGGAGGGAACCCGGGCACCAACAGCCGGGTCACGGTAGGAGAATCAACTATTACATCATCCGGCAAACAACAGGAATTGACCAGAAATGGCTTTAGAGTTAGGTTCTTCTGAATCTTGGCTGCTGCCACTTTTTATAAAAACAGAAATTACTTCTTATTTCTCCCCTCCCCCCTTCCCTTTCACTGTGAAACCTTTTACTGGAAAATGGACTTCTGTTCAGTAGGGATAAAATGTTGTGCTCATGTATGATATGGAATTCCAAAAAGAAAGACTTTCTGTGGTCTTCAGTGGCCACTGCATGCTTAGGGAAAAGGTTTATAGTGTGAGTAGAGAATTATTCTTGGAGGGAGGGAACTACTAATTTTATTGAAGCTTATTAGCACAAAGAGGAAGAAGGTATTTTCCAAACAGGTGATCACTAATAGTAATTGCTTCATATTACTGAGCCATGCAAGAGATGCAAGCTTTTATTTTGTACTCTGTAGATATCTGGAAAACGGATGTTAAATCCATTTTTCATGGAATAAATAAAGTGAGCTGGACTCAAGTGATGAGAGAGAGGTGACGACTTCTTTCAAATACAGATAAAAGATCTGAGCATCTGGTGTAGCCAGGAAAGAAGAACATACTGCAGAAAGTGCGACTTTTTCATAACAAACACAATAGAAATAGAGTAAATCCATAACATTTTTAAAACATAACCAAAAAGAAAAGATTTCTGTAATTCTTACAGTCTTAGCTTTTTTTCTTCATGTACAACTTTCTATCTCAAAACACTTCAATTTGGAACGTCGTATAAAGAAAAACTGATCAAGGAATAAATGGTGCTTTTAATGCACTATACGTCTTTATATGCCTCTTGTATAAATTTTCCTAGAAGTTCATCTATTTTGTTAAAATGCTTACAGGAAAGACTTGCCCTATACCAGCTGGAACATCATATATTTCTTTTCTAAGTTAGGTTTTGTCTGAGAACTTTCATTGTTTCTGTATGTCATAAGCATATGCAGCCTTCTCTGCCATGCATATACCAATATATGTATGGTGTCTTTAAATTCCTATTAATTTAAAAGCATTGAACAATTTCCGTTAATGTTTTCCAAATCCATCTGTGCGTGTATGTGTATACATTTTGGTAATACATATACCTCATGTACATTATTTATATCTATATGCAATTCTGTATGCATTGTTTCATGGAACTTCATAAATTCAGTGAAACAAAAATATCTAGAGGAGAATTTTGGAAGCTGAATGCTGAACACTAGCCTCCTTGGCCAGATCCAAGTATTTATTTAACCTATGGCCATAGTCTTAGAAAAGTTTGAAAGTGCTTTATATTTTCATGAAAATGGTGTCACTTAATACAGTGAAACTCCTTGTTTGTGTAAGTGCTTTAAGAATTGAGATTTTCAGAACCTGCAGTTGATATGGACTGTAATATCATTGTGCTACTTTAGGAGAAGAAAACGCTGTCTTACAGATCTGTTCTCTGAGGTGTTTGGTAGCTTAAGGGGACAAGAACAGGTGGATGCAGCAGCTTTCCATCAGTAATGCTTACTGTTCAGTGCTCTTTTGTTTAGTGGAAGCAACATGCTTGATGTTGTACTAATCTAAAGGAAGATAAGCGCACATAGGAATATTACAGTCTAATTTAGATAGCTGCAGTAGAGCTTGGATACAAATAATGCACACAGGGGGAGATCAGTTGCATAGGGATGTTTTCATTTTATAGTGAGTAGTTACAAATATATTTCCAAAAATATTTCCAAAATATGATTCTATAACAAATGTATGTATTTGTTTGGACAAACTTTCTAAAATTATTTGAAAATTAAAGGATGTCTAGATAATTCATGCTATTAGAACCTTTTCTTTATTTTCATTCCCTACCCCCAGGAGATGCATTAAGCTTGTCAAAACAGATACAATAACAGTTGCTTATCTGAAGTGACGAAAACAACATGCTGGGATTGGCGTATCCCCATAGCTTTCTGAACTGTGCCTTTCAGTTTTAAGAATATAGAGCCCTTTTGGACATTTATCCAGTAACTGCTCTGTAGACTTACAGATATAAGGACAAATTTAGATTGGGAAAATACTACTGTGAGGACCAGCTCTAGCCATTCACAGTTTTGGTAACTTTTGGGGGTGATGTTGCTTGGTATTTGGGTTTGGTTTGTTTAACTACACAACGAGTGTATTCCAAAACTAGTGTATATGGAAACTGTCCAGTGATCACATTAACAAATGGATTTATTCGGTTCTTTTATAGGCTTCCTCTGGTATTACCATTCCAAAGCCCCCCAAACCCCCAGACAAGCCTCTGATGCCCTACATGAGGTACAGCCGGAAGGTGGGTATACAGTGTCAAGCAAGTAATAATAAAAGTTAGTGTTTGTATGTGCTAACAATTAATTGCTATTATCTTAGTTTCAGCTTCTAAACTTTTACTTCTAACAGCCTGCACATTCTTTTAAGGGAATTTTAAAGTACAGATGCATTGCCCTTCAGAATAATGGCAGCAGTAATCTGTTCATGCAGTTGCCAATTTCTGGGGGGAAAAATTCTCTAAAATGATAATATACTACCACTGTCTCTGCTGACAAGGATCCACCCTGCCACATTCAGAAGTTCCTGTGACTTACTGACAGAACTTTTTATAAACAGAAAGTATTCCTTGCGGTATACTGGGCTTGGTACAGTGCTGTAGCTGGACTGAAGAGTAGCAATGAGTGGACTTTGCATGTTCTCCTTCACCAACCTAGCCTGTGGCAACGTTTACTTCGCTATTCTATGAACTGTTTGACAAAAAGTAGGAGAGAGACTCTTGTGGAGTCTGAAATCTGATTGGGCATGGGGAGGGCATTTGAGCCTGTCTGCAGCAGGTGAGCCAGAAGGAAATTCATCCACTCCTGGTAAAGTATCTTTACCAGCATACCTGTCTTAGGCCAAAAACCAACAACAAAAAAAAAAAAAAAAGTCAAGTGGCGTTCTAATCTCTCACAGCAAGAAATAACACTGGCAGCTCGCTCCTTTTTTTTTCCCTATAAAGTTAGAAACGTTTTTGGTGGAGTCAGAACTTGTTGGAACTCAAATTGATCAGCAAGACTGAAAAATATTTTGAAATGTTACATTCAGATCTGAAAAGCTCAGTGCTCTTTATCATAACCTACTGCTGGATGTGTTTACTCAGTAGCATTTTTTTTTCCCAGAGATGCAGCGATGTGCATTTCAGAAGAGAATTAAGAGGGTTAAAGGCACTATTCTCATGAAACCAAAGCCGTTTCAGCAGTTGCCTGTTTCAGTAGATGGCCTCCTACTGACTTCCTGCCCCAGAAAATAATCGAGATAGTTTAGCCAGACTCACTCCTAACTTAATCCTGTTTTTTCATGGTGGTTCCAGAAAGAACACTGAGATGACAATATAAAATGTTTAATTTGGAAGTATTTAGATATCATTAGTAAAGCTCCAGCTGTTTCTGTTAAGGTCTGGGACCAAGTGAAGGCGTCCAATCCTGATTTGAAGTTATGGGAAATTGGCAAGATTATTGGAGGAATGTGGCGAGATCTCACTGATGAAGAGAAGCAAGAGTATTTGAATGAATATGAAGCCGAAAAGGTAAATGGAAGAAATCTGGGATGTTTATTACAGCTGATTCTTCTAGGAACTGGTCTGAGAAGAAAAATTCATCTTACCCATGCAGTGATGTATATGAGGCATTCACGAGACCCCCTATATGTAACTTAAATGGAAGTATGTCCTGACACGTCTTTTAAATTTTTTTATTTTTTAAAAAAATAACTGTACATCAACTGTGACTGGTCAGTTTTTAGACCTAATTCAAAATGAAGTATTTATAATTGTGTCGATTTTAACTGTTTAATGAATGGATTTGATTGTACAACATCAGTGTTGAAAAGATTGTCTCAACACCAAAATCCTATTTCAAAACTGGTGCTCTGCAACTACTGCTGTTGAGTCATGAACATGTCCATAAAAGACTTCCAGTCACGTAGGGTTTTGTTTCCATGGTATAATCTGGTGTAACTCCATGTTATGGCATAGTATATTGTTTCCTGATAGAAAAAGATACCATTTTTAGGGTTTTCTTGCATTTGTTTTTTATTGATCTTCATGACAAAAGGTGACAGCTACGTTTTGTGTCTAGGTTGGTAAGTGTTGAGGATTTTTACAAGACTGTTATTGTATCAGGTATCCTAAGCCACAGAGGGTAACTTGTCCACCTGCTGTGTTGTGCTTAAATCTGTTAGGCATCTGAGCTTGTGCAGAACCTGATCAAACCTGAGGAACTTAGAGTTGTTTTTATTCCAAGTCAATAGAAAAGTACTTCACAGCTGGATGCTCTTTTAGTTGAAACAAAATCAAGGATTTTTACTTGGTAAAAATGCTTAGATTGTAAGCTCCTTGGGGCAGGGCCCATCTTGATTTTATACACATATATATATATTTTTTTTAAAAAAAATATTTTTTTTACAGTTCCTAGGCAGAAGGATTCTAGTTCTAATAATAAAGAAAATGATACCTTTAGGTACTTGTAACAATATTGAAGAATAGATCTTGCTTTTTGTGGAACTATCTGAAATTGCTACACAAAACCTAGACTAGGCAAATTAAAGCAATTAAAAAGGAAAATATTTCAAAAAAGGTGAAAATAGTGATGCAGTCCTACTACAAGGAGGAGACGGTAATCTGGCTGCAGCATTCTGTATCATCCCAGTGCAGGGATGCATCAAAGAACTTAAAAACATAAATTACTGTGAAAACTGGTTCATGCCCTATTGGAAAAAGGGAAACAGAAGAAATCATAATCAAAGATCTAGTCAGAATGCCAAAGAAGTATTGAGAATGATTAAATAAGAAAAATGAGTTGCCTTGAAACAGCTTGTCAGATCATAAATACCTTGTTCTAAAGTGTTTGATTTTAAATCTCAGTAACAAGGCTATCGTAAGACTTCTCAGATATCACGACTGAAGTGTACCTAAAAACTCAATGTTTTTAAGACATGAATGTCAATGAAATCAGTTCTAATATGTAAAAGAAAAACTGGGAGCAGTCACTTGTACAAAGTAATTTTGTATGAACCAGATGATTCAAAATAGGTTTGTCCGTTTAACTACAATTTGAGTTGCACCTATTTATGTCAAGTCTGAAAATGTCCAACGGTGCAATCAAACAATATTGGTCACGTTTCAGATAGAGTACAATGAGTCCATGAAGGCCTACCATAACTCTCCTGCATACCTTGCCTACATCAATGCAAAAAGTCGTGCTGAGGCTGCATTAGAAGAAGAAAGCCGACAAAGGCAGTCGCGCATGGAGAAAGGTGAACCTTACATGAGTATACAGCCAGCAGAAGATCCAGATGGTAAGCAGAAAGGAATTTGTTTGCGCATCCAATGAGACAGTCTCATCATAGGACCTGCAGTATAAAGGAACAGATGCTAAATATGGAAAAGGACCAATGTATAACTTTCACAGTGCTTAACATGACTTACTTTCTATTTCAGTACTTTTGAAACTAGTTTTCCTGATCACCTTTTATCTGCTATAACTAACAGCTGGCTTTTTCTTGTTCCCAAAAATTAAGGTGGCAAGCCAGTGATAAAAATTCTTCAATCCTTAGCTGTGTGTGAAATAACACTTATAGCTCAAAAGGAAGAAATCTATTTAAAACTGCATATAATGGTTTTAATATATGAATTATAAAATGCCTAAATGTCTGGTTTATCCAGCTTGAATGGAATTCTGTGCATTAGTACCACTTGCACATGATTCTGATACTTGAGCAGAGTTCTAGAAAGATTGAAAGCACCTGAACTTTAAACATGTTCAACAACTTCTTCCATTCAAGACTGTTTAGAAAAGAAAAAGTTATTTCTGCTACTGACAAGCTGATGAGAAAATTCCTAAAGTTTATTTGACTTGAAGCAATATACTGCACCCTGTGCAAAAAAAATAGACTCTTACAATTAATTTCTGCTTTTAAATTTATATTAAATGGCTGACCAAATAAATACTTGTTGAAACCTGAAGGTAAAAAATGTACTCAGGCAGTTACACCTCTTTTTTTTCTTCTTTTTTTTTTCCCCTTCCCTCACTTCTTTTTTTCTTTTGGTAAAAGCACACCTTTGATATAAATGACAGAGTTCCTCATTGTGAGGGTAACTGCAGAATTTTTGCAAGTGTATTTGGTGTTCCATTAGCTGACGTTTTAAGACTCTCAAATCGATCTGGCTCTACCTGGGTCAAATTAACTCGGGCAGAAGCAGCTGTGCTAGCCCTTAAATTGCATCTGTTCATATCTGGGATGAATCAGCAAATTCTTTTCTGTGACACAAATGTTGGTGTTGTCCTAGCCTGCATGTCACTAGGATCAAGAAACTTAGTGTAAAAGGAGTCTTTTTGAGAGGTCAGTGACATAACATTATTAAAGAGACTAATCTGCTTAATACTTGTCTCTTGCAAATCTGTTGTAGTCCCACTCTGTGTTCTCTTTTCCCTCCATTTAATTGGATACCTCAATGGCAAATTGAACATAACACTTTCAAATAAACCACGTAACTAGTTTAATGAAAATTCCTTTTTTTGGTAATATTTTCCTGGCATGCTATTTTAGGAGCCTGTCTCAGATTTTGTGAATACTTGCAGAATAATTTCCATTAAGAAAATTTTGTGCAGAATAAGCTAAACTTCTGGACTTTTCTATATGACATCATTCTGGAATATAATTCATACCTTTTAACTGACTGAATCAGTTAATTTAAATGTGAATTATACTTACAGGAGCTTCCCCTTGAGTTTGTGTCCTCACTAATGCTATTTAATTACTCTGCTTTAAATTCAAGTTTCTAGTTGGTTTAAGTTGAATTTCTTGAGTCTGTTTTGTAGATAAGTTCTTGATACCAAAACTGCAGGCTATGGTTTGGTTTGTTACAAGACTTTACCTGCTCTCCTTGAACAAACATAGAGTTTTCCCATGCTGTGAGTTTCTATCTTCTATGGGTCAGAAACTTCTGAATGCCACTAGATAGGGGAAAACAAATTTTATAGTTTGGGTGCTATTTTGTTCTGCTGTGTAGTGTCAAACTGAATTTTACTTCTAAAATGAGTCCCTAGTACTACCCAGAACAAAATAGTTCATGTTAAATTATACAACTAGGTTAACATTGTCTAAGTTCAGTATCTTGCCATAAACTAGAAGTGCTTTCAGTTTGACTGGGGGAGAGGGGGAAGGAAATCCTTTGATCTGTCTTATTAGATCTAGATATATGTCAAAAAAGACAGCTTAGTTTCTGTTAGGCTTCCTTTTCTTTCTTTTATCTGCAAGAAGCTTATGAGGAGACCAGCACTTGACCTATGTTCATGTATACTTTTCTCCAAAAGTATATATTTTTTTTATTTCAGCAACTGTTCTTCAGAAGAAGAAAAGTACCAAAAACAATTTTTGTACCAAAAAAATTTAGTATACTCTTCTTGCATTATTATAAATTATCTGTGATGATTAAGCATATGTCTCACTGCCTCAGGCTTTAATTTCCCTGCAATAAAAAAAAAAACAAAAACTTTTTGATCTGAGGTACAAAGCTTGTTTACAGAGGAGCATCTCTTCTGTTATTATTTTGGTAAAGACAGGTTTTCTTGCACTGGACATAGTTCTGGTAAAACAATCAGAATTTTTTTTTTATTTGGTGTATTACTTAAAATAGTCCCTCTTACTCTGCAGACATGTAAAGCGCCACGTTACCTTTGGAACTTAATAATTGCTACTACAATAATTAGGTCAGTCCAAATTTCATGTCTGTGGGAGTTGTGTAAATATCATGGCTGCTATAGCTGTGCCACTCTCCAGGGTGAATGCTGTTCTACCTTTGTATTGTCTCTCTTTTTTTTTTCTTCTTTTCCCCCAGTTACTTAATGTTCTATAGCCATTTGTTAGCATGAACCCCTTTATACGTGATAGAAACTGGTGTTAGTGTTGCGGAGGAGGGTTTTTCAGTTTTGTTTGTTTGTTTGTTTTTTTGTTTTGTTTTTTTTTTTTTGATTAGTGGTGATGCACGTGTAGTTTCATTAGACTTGCTATTCATTTTGTGGAATTAAAGTAGTTGCATTTAAAACTTGTTTCAGATTATGATGATGGATTTTCTATGAAGCACACGGCTACAGCTCGTTTTCAAAGAAACCATCGTCTCATCAGTGAGATACTGAGTGAAAGTGTGGTGCCTGATGTCCGCTCTGTTGTCACTACAGCTAGAATGCAAGTTCTTAAACGTCAGGTTCAATCTTTAATGGTTCATCAGGTAAAGACAAATGTTATGAAAACAGCTAAACATAATGGTGTTAGGCTGTACTCCAAGTTTCATGTCATTTGATCATCCACATGACTATTCTTGTTGGATGTCAATGTTCTGAACATTCTAACAGCTCATCTCTGGGCTTTCTTGGGAGTGGCAAGATGTGAGATCTTCCACTGCTTTTTGTCATCTCAGAGTTATGTTCAACTGTATTTTGTTCTTTAGGATATTTTAAGTGGTAAATCTGTAGCTTTTCAGTATTTTACATAATCCTTCTTTATATAGAGTCTTTTGCTTTATATGCATTGATATAGTTGTGGCTTTCAGCTAGTTTATTACTGGTAACTTTGTTCGTAACAGCTTCTTATTTTGGTAAGCCCTCCTTATAGTACCATTTTTTCATTGCAAATTACATGTCTACAAGGAAATGTGGTAAGGTCACATTTGCATGTATCAGATAGCTTTGCCTGGACAGTGTCTGTATTTTCTAAATAAGTATATTAAGTACAGTCAGCGTACATGTAGGCAAAAAAAAAAAAAGATGGAAATTTGTCCAGGACAAGACAGTGGACTGTTCACCTCAAGTACCTATTGTTTTTCATTCATAATATGCCTGGCAGTCAGGAATTGCTGCATAAACATGTTACTCAGACTTCATTAATTTTTTACGTGAACTTTTGTCATTGGGTATTAGATCAAAGAAAAACTTCAGTTTAAGGATGTTTAATTTACTACCTAGGCTTATTTTAAAGTATTGAGTTTAAATATTTTTATATGCAGCAGTAAACTTTGCCCAGTACTTGAACTGACTGCAAAGTAAGCTTCTTACCAATTTTATTTGCAGCGTAAACTGGAAGCTGAGCTTCTGCAAATTGAAGAGCGTCACCAAGAGAAGAAGAGGAAGTTCTTGGAAAGCACAGAATCCTTTAATAATGAGCTAAAAAGGGTACAACTCTTCCACTTCTCTTCACTTACTCTTAGGAACCTGTAGTTACCTGTATTTAGGAGTACTCTGTCCCATTTCTGTTTAGTTCTTTTCTAGAATATTCACAGCTAGATGGATGGCAGTGTGCTAAGCCTGGTGAAGTGTGTGGGTGTTAGCATGCAGCATTCTGATTATTTCATGCTCTCTCAGTGACCTTTAGTGGTTATTTTGAGCCAGTACAATTTAAAAGAGCCTTCAGGCTTCACTGGTTGAGTTCAGTAGAGAGCAATACAAGGAAAGTGGCCTAAAGCCATTTTGGAGAACATTGTGCTCTGTCCTTGGCTGCATTCAAAAACAAGACTTAGATAATATGCTTGTATTTACTGAAGCTCTTTATATTAACCTTGTCAAATCCAAAGAACTACGCTGTATGTAGAAAGACTGAACTTACAACTGGGTTTTCATGATGTTTTGTTTTTCAGTGCAACAGAGTTAGTAATCTTTTTGGGGGGGGCGGGTGTTTTTTTAATTGCTAGCTATGCAGTTTGAAGGTGGAAGTGGATATGGAAAAAATTGCAGCTGAAATTGCTCAAGCTGAAGAACAGGCTCGCAAGAGGCAGGAGGAAAGGGAAAAAGAAGCAGCTGAGCAAGCTGAGCGCAGTCAAAATAACATAGCAGCTGAGGAAGAACAGGCAGCTAACAAGATGGAGGAGAGGAAAGAAGAGGAGAATACTCCCATGGAAACAGGTAACTGCATATGAAGATCAGCTTCAGCATCTTAAGAGGATGAACATTTTATCTGTAGAGTCTCACCTTAGGCAGGAGGAGCGTCCTACATTTTTGCTGTCTATAGGAAGAAAAGCTTATTCAGCAGGATGTTAAGAATAGTTAACTTGGTGAATGCAGGTGTTTGCTTTCTTCTTATTAAATTTTTCCGTTATAAAATGGGAGAGGAAGAGATACCACAAAGCCAGTATGGAATGCTTGGTATTTAATGTACCCAGGGAGAAAAAAAGTTAGATTTCTGAACCCTTTCTAAACTTAATTCATCTTTTAGACAGGAGTTAGACTGGAGCATGGAGCATGTTGGGAGTATTTTCCAATGAAGAGCTCTGCTGTCGATGTCTAACAAAGATGATGCATTTTCCATGTCCCTCTTATAAACTGATTTACAAACTTATTTACAGGTGTTCAGTACAGTGACATTAGAATAAATTAAGGTATTTAAGATTATCAGTGGCTAGTATTTCAGTGGCCCACTGTCATAACAACATAAGCCTAATGGAACATGTACCAAGAAATTAGATTCTAGTGTTTCTGGTTTAACAAGGTACATTGCTTTCTTTTGGCTATACTTTTGAGGTCTAGCAGCTGCATTTGACTTTCAGGAAGGTATGTGGCAGGACTATGCATACATCCTAGGTACTGAGAAGTCTTGCAGAGCAGTGCCTGTTACAGCATACACTAAATAATAGAAATAATTGCTATGAAATAGAATTATTACTGATGTTATTTATTCCTAAATTTTCATTGGACAATCTAAATAAATGTATTGGTATGTAAATGACACAGAAATATTTTATTGCAGAAGAGCCTCATCCAGAAGAGAGCACAGAAAACCAACAGAATGGTGAAGAAGGAACATCTACCCCAGATGATAAGGAGAGTGGTCAAGAAGGGGTTGATAGCACTGCAGAGGAAGGAACCAGTGATAGCAACACTGGTTCAGAGAGCAATAGTGCAACAGTTGAAGAGCCTCCTGCAGACCCTATCACTGAGGATAGCGAGAAGAAAGAATAAATATTGACTCACTTCATGTGTCTCTTTTTAATGAAGTACAATTTTGAGTTCAAAATGTGCTTACACGGCTTTTGTATCTTCCTTGCCTGTATCATTTATCTCCAAATGATACTGGATTTTATTAATGTGTCAGATACCAGCATAGAGACTTAAAGGGGCCCTTAGGGGCAAAGTATGTCTTACAACAGACAGAAAACATCTTGCTCTTAAACATAATTCTACAATATGGAGAGGATTATTGTTTGGGATTTCTTCCTCTCAAAGATTTGTGTTGGTTTTGGTTTTTACATTAGAAATCAGATGCTCTCACTGTTTTCTAATTCCATGATCCTAGTGAAAATGTACTTTTTCTCCAGGGCACATTTTGTTCATATGTAGCTGAAGTGAGATGCACATATTAAGATTACTTATGTGTGTATTGCCATTCTACAGCAGTTGTCCTGACTTAGATTTATTGATGGACTGACTGGCCTTCCACGCATCTCCTTGTCCTAATCCATCATGTTGATTGATGTAAGGGAACATTACATGTGCATCCAGGAAGCTGGTAATATGGTCACCGAAGCTGATGACAGAACAATTAAGAAAGATTCTGCTTATAATACCTGCTTTCTAGTTAGGTTAGAACTTCTATAATGTATCTTATAGTTGTTAGCATTAGTATTGAGCCAAGACACACAACCCCTTTACCTCTGGGTGTAATTTAAAGAATTTCCTTGATTCGGCAACAAAAAAGAAATGCTACAGCAGTCTAGCATGTGTTATCACTGTTGTTTCAGTTCTTGCCAGCTAGGATGTCTGCTGCAGCTGCCCTGTTCTTCAATTAAAAAAAAAAAAAAAAAAAAAAAAACTTTCAGTACATGAGCAGGGCTCCCAAATAAGGCTGAAGGACTTTGATGGTTTGTTCTTTTTTTTTTGTTTTGTTTTGTTTTTTTTTTTTTTTGGTTTGTTTTTTTTTGTTTTCTCCTGTGTAATCTCTTTTATGCACTAGCTGTTTTAGAGCTAAGGAAGTTTGCTCACGTTCTGCACGCAGCTTTGCAGGAGATACACTTCCAAGTCTAAGAGCACAGTCTCCTTGAAGTGACTGACTACATGATGTCTTAGGGGGAGTTTCCTGTGATGCAGAATTCTCTTCACAAATAGTCTTTGCTTTTCTTCACCATTTAACTCTTATTTGCTACTGCGATCTCATGGTGTGACCTCAGCCAAAGATACAGCAAAATACAAAGCAGGAGAGCATTTAAAGATGTACTTTTATCTCTGAGCTCACAGTCATGAATGCAGTACAGACTGAATTAAAAAAATAGTGGTTTTGTTTGCCATGAGTTTTCAAAACTTCTGGCAACTCTGCAAGTGTACTGAAAATACCACACTGTGCCCTGTATAAACAGAAGCCCTGTCTGAAGGAAAGAAAAAAAAAAAAAAGCTCTAATTACTAAAATAGATACAAGCCGTTTCATGACTCCAACTATAAAAGAACACATGATATGTGCATATGCTTCAATAAACTAGTATGTTTTTACCGAATAGTGGGTATATCAGATGGTAATGTTTTTTAAAACCATTTGTTTTTTTTTAAGTGGTCTAAAAATAATAAAATCCAATATGTTTGGTTTTTTTAAACTGACAGTGGTCTGCTTCTTGTCTTTTAAGATAGTGACGCATTTGATATAGGGCATTCATCAGCCTTTCTCCATCTTAAGTCTGGAGCAGAAAAAAATACATGGAATTCATTACTGAAATGTATTAAATACAAAAAGTTATGCTCAAAAAGCACTTTGAAAACTAAAGCAAAAAATTCCTGAGTAGCTCTAGGCTTTTGTTCAAAACCTAGCTGTCTCTAGAAGGAACTCTGACGTTTGACTTTGAAAGCCAACGAACAGGAGAATTTGTAGTGGGAATAATACAAGCAGTAGCTAACTTGTCAGCTTTTTGCCTGGGAGCTTTTAACTGCCCCTCTCCAAACTGTCAGCAATAATTTTGTGTTACTTTGAACCAAGTGACATTTCCGTCCTGAAGGGGCTATGAGATAGGAACTTAAAAGCAGTAAGGTATTTGCAAGATATGAAGAGGAAGATGCAAATATAGTCCAAATGCTTAAAATCTGAAGTCAATTTTTGTTGCTGATTAAGTGTTCTGCACTCCACCTCAGATGATTTCATGAACTGTCTAAGCCAGACTTAGACCTTTATTTCTGCTAGCAAGCTGTCGTTAAATCAGACACTACAACACAGCTTGTATGTCCATTAAATAGAGATACTGCCTTGCAATTTACAATTTAGTTTCATATTGCAGAGAAGTACACCTTTTGGCAGTGGATACCAAGTAGATGTTTTTGTCGAAATGCCTGCAGTAGTTCTTAGCGTTGTAGGTTCTCCTATGAAAGAGTACGTGAGGCTCGAGAGAACTGATTTAAATCCTTGCTGTAGATGTTAAGACTAACCCCACAAATAAACGTCGGTACCAACACTGTACCTACTTCTCCCCAATGGGCAAATCTGAACAACACGTTTGCTTGTTCAGGTGGTAAAGGAGAATGTGTATATAGCCAACCAAAAATTAATTCCTATAGGTAATGTTACAGCTTACTGAAATACGCAAATTACAGTCACTGTTACCTACCACTGATTGTATTGACATTACAAGTTGCAGAAAATGCAAATCACAGCTGAAAACTGGGAAGGAAAAGAAATTGATGATGGAAGCCCTCACCTTACAAATACTGTCACATAGTGTACTACTCAAGTGGGAATACTTGTATTTTTCTCACCTCTTTTGGAAAAACATAAGATTTGAAAAAAAAAAAAAAAAAAAAAAAAAAAAAAAAAAAAAGGTGTTGCCTTGGACACAAAAGGAACTCTTGTATCAGGAAATGGAAACCACAGCTGCTCCCTAAGTTGTTTTTAAAAAATCGAAGCAGTGAAAACCCGTAAAAATTAAAGTCATTTTAAATTCAAAATTCTATTCAGCTTCTCAGAAAAAGAGGCATGCTGTTCCACCATCAGGCTTAAGCACCTGTAGCTGTACTAGTTTGGTTGCATTTTATGAGTTTCCATTTCCAGTGATTAAAAGGATTGCTTTTAGAAAAATAAACCTTAAAGCACTTTTAAGAGTGGGAGGGAGAAAAGTGAAAGAGTTGTACCCTTATTAGCGCAAAAATAAGCAACCTGCTTGCATAGCCCATTGTTTTACTCACTTTTAATTGAAAAAGTATTAGCATTAGTGTGGAAATTATGAGAAACTCTTAAAATCATTCTAACCACAGATTACCATAAAAAGACAAGGCTGTTGCCTTTCTTACACTTAAAATTCAAGTTCTAATTAGCACTTTATATTCTCAGAAAGGTAATTTAAATATAAAAG
Source organism: Rhea pennata (assembly GCF_028389875.1). Lineage (NCBI taxonomy): Eukaryota > Metazoa > Chordata > Aves > Rheiformes > Rheidae > Rhea > Rhea pennata. The sequence goes on from NC_084688.1 coordinate 1,167,298, forward strand.
ATGAACAAATGGCTTCACTGACTCACGTTGTTACAGTCCCTTAGATCCATACTGGGATCTCGCCTACCAGCATGATCTGATCAGTGCTGCGTATCATGCAGAAACTAACACAAAGTGGTGCTCCTATCAGCTCAGTTCCCTTTAACAAGCCTTTCTGATTATACATAGAGACTCTTTTATATCTTAAGTAAAATATCTGAAGATTTGTTTAATGCATTACATTCTCCTAAAAATCTCTTTCTTGAATGATAGCTGCTGCCAAAATAAAACCTCATTTTCTTAAATGACAGCAGCTGCTACCTGGCCTGGACCTGACCACAAAGGTGCTCAGGTGTTTCCACCGGAACCAGCTGGTGCACAAGCAACAGGAGACTTCATACTTCATGTACTGTGAATGCTTGTTGGGCAACTGCTTTTATCTGTGCCACAGCTTTGGTGTTTGAAGGCCATCTGTGTTTTTCATCTGCTGCATATTCTCAAGGCGTATGTAAATACCAGCAATTACTGGCAGAGACGGGGTGTGTTGTAGCTAAGGGTGTGTACCCAGATGAGTAGGTGTCACTTTCAAGGGTAAGGTAACTTTTCCAGGCACACCAAAACCCTCTGAACAAACGCCCAGGAGGTAGGGTTTGAACCACTGACCAATTCCAGTGGCGTCTGGCAGAGGTCCAGAAGTCTCTTATAGGAGGTGCCTGCAAGGTATGTGCACATCAGGGATGAGGCACAGCAGAGGGACCCAAATCGCTGCCTGGAGTGGGTGCTGCCAACTGCTTCTCCTGGACACCACAACATCCCTGGCCAGCTGCAGTACGTGCTGCCTCTCGCCTGGCACGCAAGCTGTCAAGGGGGAAAGAGCAAGAAGCGCGGGGAACTAGAGGGCAGCGATGAATTTAGGGGAGTCATGAGGAGTAGCACAGACAAGGGAGAGAGCTCGGAGAGGCACTGGGATAAGCGCAAAACCCAGAAGCGCTGCAGCGCCAGACTCGGAAGAAACCTGGCTCCTTTGCTGTGCTGCTGGCATAGCCCCCCCTCAGCCCTGCTGCTCTCCCAGCCGCAGCGGGGACCAGCTCCCGGACAACCGCTTTGCACTTTCAGCTGACTGGCTAGCTACAAGGCCGCAGGGAGGCAGCCGATTAGGGCTGCTGGTGCCCCAGCACCCCCACCTCCTCCTGATGGCCTGAAACCCTCCCACAAGGAAGATGAAGTAGATAAACCCCACCAGCTTTTGGGGGCAATTGCTCCTATTAGTCGCCTACCTCTGTTTTTTTTTTTTTTTTTTTTTGTTTTTTTTTTTTTGCATGCTTTGTCTGGGGAGTGGGTGCAAGCTTGTAGAGCCATGGTGACCACAGCTCCTTCCTCTCCTTCCAGCAGTGCAAAGGGACTGCTCTGACAAGGGTTCCCAGAATCTGCCCAAGCAGGGGTTGATGTGGGTGTGGGCTGACGGGTGTGGGGACTACGGGGAGGTACCTGCACTGCTGGAGATACCAGCTGCAGCGGCGTGCAGTGGGGCCTATCCCACCTCTCACAAAATACTCAAGAGAGGGCAAGTCTCACACCCACTGGGCACTGACAAGAAAATGAAAAGGTGAATCTAAACCATTGCATCATTATGAGGGAGTTGTTTACTTTAGTCTGTTTCGCTCTTCAAGAAAAAACAGGATGGGGGGTGAGGTTTGACTTATGCTTTTTGACCTTTGACAGCACCACTGCTCTGCAGCTTGCTCTAACTTGCTCTACAGGAGCTCAGTAGGTTAAATCAAGCAGAGAAAAGTTCTCTTTCGTGTCTGGCAGTTCTGAAAAATACGCTTTTGTTTCCCCAAAGATATACTCTTATTAGTAGTCATTCAAGAACCCTAAGTTAAAAAAAAAAAAAAATCTTTTTAAAGCTGATTATTTTTTGCACTGTGATTATCATGTTTTATCACCCCCAAAAGCCTTCTGACCTAAAAAAAAAAAGAAGTATAATAGGTATGAAATGTGGAGCAGGCCCCAAAGGATAAATGATCAAAGGTGTTTAAATGCTAAAATATGACCTAGGCACCTTATGAGACTTTCAAAAACAATTCATCAGGTTAAATGTCTCACTGGTATTGAAATACATGGGGTTGAGCCCCCTAAAAACTTTGTGCATCTAAATACCCTTTCAAAGCATGATCCTACATATGTGGTTGAGGTTAGCTTCTAATGAAAGCCAAACCTCAAATTTTTGTGCAGCTGCTAATTTTTTTTAAATTTTTTTTGAGGCAACTAAACAAGGGTGTTATAAAAAGCTAGCCCGCATGACGCACTTTTTCGTTTTTTTTTTTTTTTTTTTTTTTTAAAAAAAAAAGCTAATCCACCTCAAGCAAAATGAGCACTTTGATTGTAGGAGCTGTGCTTACTTACAGGATTATCCTGATGATAGAACAGAATAAAACAAACAAGTACAGCTTTAGATGGATAAAATATCAAAGTAAAACTGAAGTCTGGCACAGATGAAGACCAGCACAGCTCCCTGAATGTAACAGAAGATGAGATGCCGTTCAGGAAAATCACACTGCAACAATGCATAGCAGTTTAGAGCAAGAAGTAGAAAAACACTACACTCAAATTACATTAAAGAGGGAATTTAGATGGGTCAATTAAACAGCCTAGCCCAGAAGACTGGCAGTGAGGTTTCCCAGGACAAAAACATACGTTTTTGCTGCAACCATCAAAGCCGGGTTGTAGAAAGTTCACAGCTGACGATGGTGGAGTTTCTGACAAGAAGGGGACGTGTTGGCAAGTTGAAGGTTTTCCTGGCCTGAGGGGAATAGGATCTAAATCCTCTTTGCTTGAGTCAAAGCAGGTATTTGATGAGGCTTCTTACCTGCCCTGTGATGTGTTTCTCCCAGTTCCCATCAGCTGTAGGTACTCCACCTTGTATGAAATACCCCCTTTTGTGTTCTACCATGTCTCATGGAGTCAGTGACAGTTCCTTTTTCCTTCATTTTTCTTTTTCTCTCCCTAGTTCTGTGCTAAATGCCCTGCTGAACAGTTCTTGCCTTTTACTTTTCTTTTTTTTAAGAGAGAGCAACTAAATAAGTTATCAAAAAAAAGTTATTAAAAAAAACTTTCAGATTGCCCATCTATCTAAAAATCTTGTGTAGACATAGTGTCATTAACAGTGCAGTAACAGTCTTTGCTCCACTCTTTTGCTCACCTCTCTTTCTGTCCCATTAACCAACAAATGTTACCAGCAGTGCTGACTGCTGGGTTATTCAGAAAATTACTCTTCACTACAGATTCAAGACAGGAATTGGTGTCGACTATGTGACTGCAGAGGTCTGTGAATTAGCCTGAATACAGCCACCAGGTGTCTCTCTAAGCCTCCTTTTATGACTCGTCTGCCTGGAGATGAATTAGGGGAAAAAAATATACAGTCCTGCCTTTGGTAGAAAGTGCCTAGACAGGACTGCAAGATAATAACCTGTGGAAGCACATATTGGCTTTCGACTGTGATCAGGGCTTGAAACTGCACTATTGTTCGGTTTGTGAATTTAACTCCTCCACCTGGTATGGCTGCTGATCATACCGATACCAAAATATAATGCATGCAAACAAGCTTGCTTGCATGCCCTGCTGATGACCACGAGTAGCAGTTATAGGTTTCTTGCTTACTTTAGATCATGGCAAATAGAAATGAAAACCATCAAGAAGGAATTGGACTCTGACTTTCTTCTTCCATTTCTTTTCTCCAACTGCCTAACAAAAAAGAGCTGTGATGAAAAACATTTCATCTGTGACAGAGGGATACCTTTGGAAGAATTCTGTGCATAGAGAAAAGCATGCATTGAGGAAAGGTGTCTAAAGACAAGATACCTTGTAAACAAGCAGAGAGAAATGCTTTACTAGACTGTAGCTGAAGCTTTAGTTGGTATGTGCCAAAGGGAGAGCTCAGTCTTCCACCTCTGGTCTTATGAAGGGACTAGTGGAGGGAGGTTTGAGTATCTTCGTGTCTTGTCCCATAAAATAGAGCCAATCTGGAGTCACACCCCTGCAAAAATTACAGAAATTCAAAAATAAGCACTAGATCTTATTTTTTAAGCTGATTTTGGAGAAATTTGATCAAAAGAAAGAGAAAAACACTCTTAAGCACCAGGAAAAGGTTTGGGTGGCCTGATCATAGGAAAAGCTCCATTAAAAACATTAGTCTAGATGTGTCTTTTTTTATACTTTTTGTATCCAATTTTAAGTATGACTGTGCTTTCTCATACCCATATAGTAAGCTCCATATGCTTTTAGATAACTTGACATGAACCTTAAGTAGTTGTGCCACAGCCAATTCAATTAGCCAATAAAGGTAACTTATACTTACACTAACTTAACATCCAGCATGAATTAAACTAAATTAAATTAAGGTCACTTTAATTCTGAACAAGATTGTGGGGGCTTAATGCAGTTTAATTCATCCACTTTAGTTCATGCAGGTTGATTTATCAGTGTATCCTTGTATGAAAAAAAATCAGAGTGCAAAGCAAAGGACAATAATAGTCTGAGTTTTTTGAGTGTAAATGATAAATAACTGAAAGTTACTACCAACGTTTTGTATCACAAACTGTCTCCTCTGCTGAGGAAAAACAGGTTCTTACAGCAAAATAATGAGCATGCACTAGCTTTTTGGCTCTAGCAGTGCTGTGGAGATCACACTTGCGGGTACAACAGTTTGACAAGAACAACCTGGGTTTGTCATCACTTAACTGCATTGCATTAAAACTACAGAGCTGTGCCCTGATAGGATTTTGCAGCCAGGTATTTACTGCATGTTAGTCATGCAATTTAGAAGAAGCAGCATTTTAGGAGTAGCAGATAAAGGCTACTGCATTTCTTAGACCTCTGTTTGGTACTCTGTTGCACTTGGAAGCATATGAGGCTGCAAACTCTTCTCATCAGTTCACTGTACATTTTGTTCTTGGATGTGAGCTTGCTGTGAGCTAGAGATTTTCTTGGATCTTATCTTGTGCAGAAACTATGTTCAGCCTATTATTGTTGCCTGACGGTAACTTCTTTACTGGGTATAATTCTCCACATATAGAATTCAGTACTTGCATAACAGACACAGTATTGATATTGCCAAATTGCCTTGCATCTGGAAATGGGACGGGTAAGTGTGGTGTTTAATGAGCCCGTCACTGTCAGAAACGATTCTTCTAACGGTTAGATATTGAGAGCAGGGTGTTCTGCACTATAAGCTTTGCTGTCTGTGCTCGGTGTGACTCATTCTATATATGTACAGAGATAAATGCAGGTGTGAACGCTGTAACAGACATTCATACAACTTCAGCAGAGGCTAGAAATCAGCTTCAAGCTCTCTGGTCACCTTGCACTTAGTAAACTGAGATTGCTACCCTGTCGAAATGTGCATAGCATCTTTTTTAACTGATGTTAGGTGGACTGAACAAGCTATATTTGCACTTTCACTATCCAGGGCGGGCATACAGCAAGCCCCAGTTTCTGCTCATGCAGGTTGACTGCAGCCATAATTGTTCATGGCTTGAAGGCGTTCACACCACTTGACTGCAGTTTTGAATACTCAGTCAAGTATGCCCAGTATGACTGAAATCAGAGAGTGATTCTGCAAATCTCTCTCAAGTGGAATTTGTATGGACAACCAAGCAGAAATCAACTATAGGGAGATCAGCTATTAGACTATAGGCTTGAAAGCATGGATCCTTGCTTTGATTTAGATCTCTCTCTCACTGTTTTTGTTCTCAGTTCCCTTCTTTCATTTTGACGCTCTTTTACTGTCTTCATTTTTTTTTTGAAGTGGTTTTGCAGTTATCAGGCTGTTGTCTTATTTTGTTTAAGCTATCACGTAGAGCTTCACTTGCTACTTAAAAAAGGCTGTTATTTCTGTGAACACCTAGTTTCAGCTTGCTTCCTGTAACTCAATTCTATTTAATGAAAGAGGCAAGAAAGATCCATTTAAAATCCTGGCACCAGCTTCAGAGGGGGGTGGGCAGAACCAGAAAGAGTGACATTAAAAATGCAAACATGAAATGAAACATAGCATATGACTTTTGATTTTTAACCCCAGAGATGGAGAACGGCAGAAGCATGTGATAAAGGACGCTCAATGACTGCTTCTTAGCTGGAGGAAACAGCGATGGGATTAATCTCTGTTCCTATATCTGCCTTGGTATCAAAGACCCCAGGGGACTGTGTTTAAATCTTAAGCCTGTGAAATATGGTAACATTGGCTCATCAGAAGGTTGTTTTTGTATATTCACCTGACATTTCACACTCTCAGTTCTTTCAGGAGACCTGATTATCTTGTTTGTTTGTTTTGTTTCTCACTAAACAAGTCATTTGTGTCACTAATGTTTGATACCCTTAGTGAAGTCAGAGACAGTACCACACCTGAGTGGGGAAAAAAGGTACAGGGAACTCTTCAAAAATGTCTCTAGGCATAACGAGAGCTACATACACCCTTCCTACCATAGTTCCTATGCAGTTCCAGGAATTTTCTTTTTTCTATCTCTCTTCCTGTCCTCCCTGGAGCGATTGTGGTCTCAGCTTCATGTTACTTTAGGCCAGAAGGGATCAATATGTTCATCACAAATTCCTACATAACACTGTCCAGGACAGACACCTGCAGGAGCTTATAATGGGCCTGGTAGTGTGGGCAAACAAAATGGAGCAGATCTCATAGCAGGCCAAGCACCACTGACCTACAGCTCAGCGTTCAGACAGCCAGAGCAAGCAGCAGTCTGCTGCAGTGGCTCATTACGCTGTTTTCCTCTGCACCTCAGCTGAAGCAACCAGCAAGTTCCTTTTCTGCTCCCTGCATGACCTTGCCCTCTTTGCTCACGTCTCTGGGTGCGTTTGCCTTGTTACAGCTCAATTCTTGGACTGCAGGTTCAGGAAGCTGCTTTGGTGCACGGCAGATGCAACTCTGGCCAAATTGTTTTATTTTGTTGCAAAAAAGAGAACTGTAGAGAAATGCTACCACCCGTGGCATGATGCAGACATGGAGAAGGTGAATTCCCAGTGACGCCAACTATGTGCCCTTCTCTCACGTGGCTGACACAGGGGCAGCACTTACGCTAGTGAATCTGGGCAACTGCTTGCTCCTGAGGTCTATGAGTGAGTCTGTGCAGATTACTTCCTCTATTGGGTGGATAAGAATCTTTTAATAGCCTCGTAGTGAGATCATAAGATTTTTTAGGGCATCCCCTACAGCCCTGGTAAGAACCCCTTTTCATGAAGAATCCCATCTCACGACCACTCTTAATGTCAGGAATTTACTCAAATTTCACTTCTGCTTTTTTTTTTTTTTTTCTTGAAGACCAACTAGCTTTGAGCTAGGGCTCAAAGCCCTTCTGGAGTAAACTTACTGACTTCAACACAGGAACTTTCCCTATACATTTCTGAAATGCCAGCCCAGTAGCTTAGGAACTGCAAAGGGTATCTGGGCAGGAGGGGAACTGGAAGTGGGAGATTCCAGGTATGTTCACTTTGCTCAGGGGCTTGTCTGCCTGGCAAAGCAGCAGAGAGGAGACATCATGATCTCAACATGACGTAAGAGAAGGCAAGTTATTGGGGAAACAGGCAGTTGAGTAATGTTCACTTACAACTGACCAGTGCTTCTGTCTAAGCGACCCTGGTCTTCCTCAGGTAATGGGGAGAAATCCTTCCTTATGGTTTAGATCAGAGATAGAACAGAACATTGCTGGAACTGAGTGGGCTGACACAGCTGGTATTTTCCTTTAGTGCTCTATTCTGTCTCCTCTTGTGGCAGGATGCAGGGAAGTGAAAGATCAGAAGTTGGCAAGGCACCTGTGATACCTAAACTTAGCCTATGTTTTATTTCACTTTTATGAAAAACCTGATGATGATACTCAGCCTGAAGCTGGACTACAGTAATTTTGGTTTGTTTATCTGAAGCGGATTGTTAATGCTGCTCATTCAGCACTATGCGAGAGCTAACCCATGAACTGCAGTTTAGTTGATTCTTCGTCCTGCAATGACCAGAACCAGGTGAAGCTGAATGGAATTTCCACCTGCTGAAAAATTCTGGTATCTCAGAGTGTGTTTTCCTCTCAATTCACTTAATGCCAAACTAATGGAAAATGCAGGAAAGCTTTGATTTGGGGACATGAAAACATTTTGTTTCATACCTTTCCAGAATGAAGCTGCACCTTGCTACAGTACGATAGAGCCTTATGAGTTCTGCTTTGTAAGATTCTACCACATTTACTCCATACAGCCTGTGTATGTTGTCCAGACACTGTCTCCTATGATGCACTGTGATATCCATAAGACTTAGCTGAAAAAGAGATTGTAAGAAGTCTTATTTTATAGACCAGGACATGGATGTGAAATACATCAACTAAATTCCCATGAGAAATTTCATCACTGAATGATTTGCAATTTAATGTCAAATCAATTAAAAATTATATCTTTTAATTCAGTTAATCTAATTCAGTGTTCATTTTCTGTTGGTTCAACACAAACGGGTTTATTCTGAGCTAATTTCCTGTGGAATTTATTGGGAACTGCATTTTCTTTTGAGAAGTCATATTGACAAATAATTTCAATGTAGTTCTAACACTGTAGTGTGGGTAGTCAATTGTATCACTGATTTCTTCTTTTCTTGCAGTAGAAGTGGCAATAATAAATCAAGATTCTAACAAGATACTCACGAATTCAGAAATTTTCTATCTATCTTGAATATTTTCTATAGTTAACTTGAATTTTAGGGTAAAGAATATATTCTTCTGAGAAAACAGCACAGCACGGCTGTCTTTCACACGGATTAGGCCAGGCATTATTGAGGAGTGTTATGTCTGAATGTGCATGTAGGCTCACATTTCAGCAAAAAATAACTCACAGGAAGCACATATTAAAGGGAATATGTCAAAGAGATAGAATCACTAAGGCATGAAATGGACTGCAAATATGCTCATCCAAATTAAATAAAGCTTTAACAAATGTTTTGAGAGCTATCCAGGTATGAAATATTACTGCTACAAGAAGATTTAGTGGCAGAAGCCCATTGCAAATTATTGTTTTAAAATTTTCCAGCTGTGTTTTCAGGGAGACAATTTGATTAAATTAGTTGATTCTAACATACAACTTAGCATGTACCAAAACTTTTTTAAGTTAAAACTTGTGAATATGCCCAGGAAACAACAACCTGCAAACGTTCTATCTGACTTCTTTCCTCACTTTGATTTTTGGCTTCAGTAACCACAGATTTGGTGATATATTCACCGAGATTCTGCATTAATGTCTGGTTCTCTTCTGTCTGAGAATTGTGAGCACATGGAGAGTGGATCTAGGAGACTCTGCCTATCTTTACATATTCACCATGCCCGCAGACAGCACAATGACTTAAAAGACTTTACACCCACCATTTCTAAGTATTCTGCTGATCCTCTGACCTGAGAAAAGTCTTTGATCTCTAGCCCTTTCTCGCGGAAGTGGTTAAAATGTAACTCTCAAAGGTAGCATACCTGCCTGGATAATTGGTGAACAAAAGGAAAATACAGCAATAGAGCCACAGAGCCACGAAATGCACCTGCCTCAGATAGGTCAAAAGCAAGTGTATCGAAAACCTAGTGATGTGCACTTAGACAATGCTAATGAAACTTTGTAGGTCATCTTCTGGGAAGCCAGATAGAAATGCTGATAGTCTCCAGACATGCTTCATGTTGCACTGCCAAGCGCAGTTACTGTGGGCACCTGGCCTTGGACAAGCTATGTGGGGGAGGCAGCGTCCAGCACCAGAAGGCTGCCTTGGCACGGCACAGAGGGCCCATTAAGTACTCCAGAATGAGATCAAGACAGCAGCGGCACCGTCTTACCCAGAGCTGAACACTGAGAAGGCAATTAAGAGAAAACTGGGCTGACATAAAGCTTAAGGAGGGTATGAAACCGTAGATGGGTGTTTACACATGATCTGAGAACATCAGCAGGATCTGCAACTTCAGACACATTTAATTCAGGCTTAAGAGAGGGCTAGGAAGTGGAACATTCAGCTTCAAGTTGAAGCCTTTACAGTAATAAAGGCTGGAGAGCAAGTGATGTGTAGTTTTAGAATCAGAATCTTAAATTTAAATACTCAAATTCTACTGAAGCCCTATTTTGGATGTGGTTAACCCTTACAATCATTTAAAATAGTTTTTTTAACAGAAATTTATCAAACTTTTTTTGGTGTTATTTAAAAAACAAAATAAAACTTCAGCTCTTCCAGAGCTAACCTATGTCAGAGGAAATCAGGCAATCGGCTCTTCCAAACAGCGTAAAGCGTTAACGATTCTCAAGAGCCGTGGACAACCAGACTTTCTGGGGTCATGAGCTTTAATGTTTATTAGAGTTATCATTCGCCTACAACTGAATCTTACCTATTCTGGACAAAAAGTTCTGCTCTCTGGAAGACAGGAGGAGCAAATGTTTCTGGGAGAAGCCATTTTTTGTGTGAATGCTGGCTGAAGGTACTTGCACATATGGAGTTTAAAAGACTAAAGTCTGCCTTGGGCGGTTTAGTATTAGAGGGGTGAGGTGCTAGTGCTGATGTAACCAGTCAATTCAGGGAATTTAACTGATCTAGCTATTCTGCTCCTTTTAATACATACTTCATATTACCAGGTTATTTTGCAAGACACTCAGTAGATTACCTTGGAGAGAACAGCCGTTCATGATAGTCAGGAATCAGCTGCCCAGTACAGATGTCTCTTAAAGCTATTCAATTACACAGCAATTATTTTCCTGATGCAGAGTAAATACATAACCTCTAAATCAGTTTAGATCACCTAGATATGAATCCTTCAGCCTTCAATCCTCCATCTTTTCTCTCTGCAAAAACAATCAATGCAACATAGATAAGGCATTGGTTTTGCTTTGTTCTGATTTTGCTGAAGCAGACCAGTGTCTTTTTTAGGTGTTTCCCAATCACACAAAGATTGCCCAGGTTTCATTCTCTTTAGTGAGACTGGTCTTTCCAGCTAGTTTTGGCAGTTCTCTGCTCAGTGAGTCTGAACTGTTAAACCCTCTTTGCACCCTAAGCAGGACACCCTCATGTGTAACTCCAGGCCCAAAGTGCTAGGTACTGTTGAGCCTGTTAGGAACTATAAGCTCCATTTTAGATCTCTCCTGGCTGCAATAACAGTATTGCCATATCGTAGGAGGAAGGTGCACAGGTCAGGGTGCTAAAATAATACAGGCTGTGCAGGTATGCTGATAGAGCAAAGACAGCAATCACAGTATCCCCAGTTAAAAGGTAATTTTCTACAGTAATTCTTCCACAGTAAGTGACTCCCTGTCAAGGCAGGGGCCAGAACTGACAGTGCTGCAGGTCTTTCCAGGGCTATGGATGGTATCTGAAATCTCTGCAGTAGCATCATGGTGGAGAAGGAGCAGGATTAACCACAAATGTGCAAAACCTTTTGAGGAAGACAGTCCCTGCTGATACTCAGCAGATAACAGAAAAGCAGAAAGAAATGGGGAAATTCCCTTCTGTCTTGGGAGCTGCTCATCATCTACCGATAGGGCGTTGTGAGCACGTAGGACAGAGGGAAAAGGATGCCGGTTACTGGTAGTCCTGTATATTGAGACTTTTCCACCTAGTAGTTGACTATTTCTGGGGAAGGTGTTCTGGAGATGAGTCTTCCCTGTTTCCTACCACACTCTATTCTAGCAGATGCTTTGCTAGATAAAGTAGCATCTACTGTGAGGAGCAGAAATAGCAGAAGAAAGGAGTCTTTCTCTTGTTCCTTCACCACAGTCACAATTCTTACGTGCCAGTGCAAAAGCAGAACCTGCTCTGTTTTACTGCGCTCTCAGAGCGTGTGTGTGTGCATGTGGTTTCAGAGCTCAGCTGCATGCAGAGGAAGAACCAGAATACACAACGTCTGAAGGGACTGTGGCAGGTAGCACAACTTTCCTGTATTGGTGAAAGCACAAGGAGAAAGAGGAGGGTCTACTAAATGTCAGCAACGCCAGGGCACGTCATGAGGTGCAGGAAGTATATAATGCAGTTTCTCTAAGAGGGTCTCTGGCAGGAGCCACGGTGCATGGCGGCTATACTGTCTGGAACATACGATGCTCTTGCTAGCCTTGTGATTTCGTCACTGTTTGAAACAAGACCATGGACAGTGGTGAGTACATGTTCTGAAGTCTCTGGTTTTGTCTTCAGCTTTAATAATAAGGACAATGCCCAGATTCATGTCCTATGACATAGGACTGTAACAGACTTTTAACAGAGTATTTAAATGATGTAAAATAAAAGTTTCAGTCTTTCTCGTATTTATTATAATTTTGCTTGGATTTTCTTTTTCTTTTTTTCTTTTTTTTACAAGCTAAAAAAAAAACCCAAATCAATTATTTTAGAAACACACACACAAAAAAAACAGGTTTGGAGAGGGGACTTCAAGGAGTTCTTCTGTCCCATAGCAAAGGAACTCTTCCTTTATCATTCATACCTTTTCTTCATGTTCCTAAAAAGACACAATGCTCTCTCCCTGGCATTACCTTAGTTCAGTGAATAAATCAAGGGACTGGGAGCAAGCATGTATGAGTCTCCCCGGTCTCATACAAAATGTTTCTGTTAATGTCTGCACTGTGCCCATAAAACTTTGAAAGTTTAATACTTTCTTTAGTCATTTGTTGTTGGTTTTTCACATGCAGTGCTCCACAGGCACCTGCTTCCAGTAGCTTCAGTAGGTGGAAGGCTGTAGGAAGGGAATGGCACTGTGTGTCAGAGATGCGGTGAATAAGACTGACCCTTTTTTTTCTCTGAGACTATTTATTCTTTTTGAGTTGTTTTATTAACCTAAATACCTCGAGTATTTAAAAACTGTGATTCCAGTGTGAATGAGGGATGTGCAGGGAAGAGGAGCAAAGGAACTAACTCAGGAGATTAAATTAGTTTATGAACAGAGCTCATAATACAACTGATACCTCTCTATGACTAAGAGCGTGGTCAGAGCTGTAACAAGGATGGTGAGTGTGATGGGGCAACAGCCAACAAGTTCATTCCAGTAAAGCCCTTCTCCTCTGGTAGTAATGAATTAAGCTTTGCAAAAGGGTGGAATGGAAGGTGCTTCTGCCTTTTCTCTGTGACATTTTTCTAATCAAAGCTTTGAATTTATTGGGACTGTAGAGGCTCCCCTGCACATTCCCAATGCTGTAGCAAGCAGTATGCAGAGAGGTACAGATGTCCCTGTGCTGAATGCTGCAGAGAACAAGGAAATATCTGTGAAATGATTTGTTGAGATTTCAGCATTCAATACCCTTCAGGTACCTCAGGGGCCTGCAGCACATTTGAAAAGGATGAGTAGTATTTTTCTTTGCTTTTTTGAAAAAAACAAGAAACAAGGATAAAAAATTTAACTCAAACAAAATCACACACAGAGCTAATAGTCTGGTAAAGCTGAGAAAAATAAATGCTTCTTTTTGTATCTTTGTCTCATGTTTCAGCCCCAAACTTCACTCTCCAAGTAGGGTTTTCTCCTCCTGGAAGGTCAGCAGTGATTTATGAATTAAGCAGAGGGGTGTTCCACAAAATGTAAAGCAAAGCAGCTGGTGCTGAATCCCATGCTGGGATCCCAACATTTGAAGTGATAGGGAAAAGCAACTAGGGGATGCAGAATGCTCCTGCTCAGTGTAAAAGAGAGGAATTCACCACACGCACAAAGGTGATGGGAAGAATACAGAGAGTTCCTCACTCTCCACTGCCTGTGGAAGTCTTAAAAGTGCAGCATTATGCCAGAAGAACAACCTCTGGCACACATTGCTCACATGAAAAGTCTCTAGAAAGGTTACAGTACAAGACAATTGTGATGAGAAGACAGGAATGGATGTACTGCATCCCATAGGATCCAACATGCAGAAATGGGGAATGGATAGCCTGAGTCTTCTCATGCATGCATCCTCACTGCTCCTAGCAATCAATGGTTCAGCATATTCCTGAACCAGAAGCTGCATTCAAATTAAAACATTTCATAATCCAACTGAATCTACTCACCACAAATTAGTATCTTTGTGATCTCATTTAAACTTTTGCCTGATGCAACATCATCTGTTTGCTTTGTTCTTTTCCATTTATTTTAAGGTGTTTAGTATTGGGGGAGGGGAAGACCCATTACTGTGAGGAGGGTTCTATGTTTTAATTAACTGATAATTGTTAATTATGATAGGAAAAAAAAAGAAAGAAATAGAAGCCGACAAATAAGAATAGGTTAATACTGTTGCTTTGGGTTTTACGGGATTTTTTGTCCTATTATTGAATTTCAGCAGAATATTCCAAAACAGTTCTAGAAATGTTAAAACATCTGGGGAAAACGCACAGCATTGTGTGGCGTGTGTGTGTGTTTTACTTTTTTTAACTGTAGGTAGCACATGATCAGCTTATTTAAGAATGATTTTCTAATTTGCTTATTTCTGCTTGTCTTGCCTTTTGATTCACAATTGCCCTAAAGAAGTGGAGAAATAATTATTAATTAATAATTAATAATTATTATTCTGTAACACAGGTCTACGAATGCATGAAATAAAATTATGACTTAGCTTCACTGGGCTTTTTCACTCCTGAAATGAGGGTCTCTTTCCTCTACTAGTTGTGAAAAATAGAAGGGAAAAAGCTGGGGGGAGGAACAGGCACTGAGCTGTTAACGGCCAAAAGTCATTGTATTATTTAAATATGATTAATTCTTCTCAGAAGTATCTGGTTGCTTTCCCCAAAAGCCTACTACACTGATAGTGAGGAGGCACTAGAAACTGGTACATGGATGAAGATATAAACAGTACATTACTCACTACATAAATGTATGCTAAGGTGCTTGAGACTGAAACTTCTGCCTTGCAATTTTGGCCAACAGGAAAAAAAAATCTCACCGTGAAGGTTTAGCCAGAGCAGGTTTGCTTAACTTTGCCAATACTATCTAAAGTATTCCTGAGAATTCAGTGAATACAACCTACTGCTTTTCACTTTGCACATTCCTCAGCATTAGCAGAGGTGAACAGCTGCTCCTCCAGGTTCAGAGTCTAATCTGTGTAGGAAGGAGCCAGCATGCAGAGCAGGAGCAAGTTCCTTGTGCAGAACAAAACCCTGGGATTCATTCCGCAGGATTTTGTTTGTCCAGTCCGGTTCTAAACATCCTAATTGGCTCTATTTCTGCTACTCTTTCCTCCTCTCAGGACTTTCTGCAGCCAAATACGTCTCACTATCCAAAGCTTTCCTGCTTCGGATAAGTAACATTGCTAACGTTACTTAGCAATCATTTCACTTTTTTTCTAATTCCATGCCTGAGTATCTATCTCTGTGCATACCTACAGGGCTTTATTTGTACTGCTGCTTTTTTTAATCTTGTTTGAGATTGGTTCCTGATGCTGAGGGAATATACAGATAAACTGCATGGGATTCATCTGTCCCAACTTACATGTTTACCCTTCTGTCACAGCATGAAATGAATTGCACCCAACATTCACCCCTGGACAGGTAAATCACACCTTAAACATCTGTTCTTCCCTTCACTATTAAGAGAGCCTACATAATCTCAACGGCTAAAGTATGATGAATCCCACCCAATAGGCTTGTCTGTAGGGGGAGATTTTCAAAACTGACTGGATGCTGCCCCACTTTCCCCAGCCACTGCATCAACAGCAATTTTGCTACTTCATCTGTAAACAAATGGGAGCAGAGGCAGCGTAATTTTAAGTGTTTTTAAAACTGCTGCCATCTTTCACAGGAATGACCAGAGGAAGTCATCTCCTTACAGTTCACCTGACAGCAGTCGCACTGAGAGCAATGTTCCCAGAGCATTGCCCTCCCCTGCTTCCCTCTCTTTCACTTACAGCGGGCAATTCTGCTCTCCACAAAGTCTTCTCAGGGCTTACAGGACAGGCAGGTGCTTTTGAGAACTGTTGCAAACCAGCGCATAACCATCTGAGGGAGACGGGAGATTAAACAGGGCTTCGTAGCATGGCTTGACCCATTCAGTGTGCAGTGTTTTTCTTTTCTTTTTATTTTTTTTTTAAGTACAGTTGCTAGTTCTACTGTTTGTGGGGACTTTTGAGAGGGTTTTTTTTTTCTTAACATTTTGAGGAACAAAACTTTAGGAAAATACCCACAGTTGTGAACTGCCACAGGCTAAAAAAGAAAAAATGCCTATTAAACTCCAAAGCATGTCTCATTTCCTCTCTGCAACCCATTTGCTTCTGCCACCCTTCCCCCACCGCACTGGACTCCTAAGCATGGTAGAGTGAGAAGTGAGTTTTGTCCAGCCTGCCTGAAACTGGTGACTTGGAGACTCACTCAACAGATTAGCAAGGAAGGATCACGAGGCTGCATGGCCTCTCTAGTTATGCCTTTGCAAATGCGTAAGCTGAGGTAGAGGCAGCAAGGAGGGGAAGGTACAGTGGAAGCTTTCTTATAACGAAAATTGTGTGACATTTAAGACATCTGAAATAGCAACCAGGAAAAAAAGAACACCAGTGAAACTCTTCAAAGGAATGATACTTAGCTGAACGGTTTCAGGATCGTTAGTTGAGTCACTGTTAGCAGACCTATTTTGTTACACACAGCGCGTTTAAAAAAATAAAATAAAATAAAACACAATTTCCTATGGCTGTGCAGTCATGAATTTTCAGACTAAGCAGAGTCTGGCCTAGTCCAAGGAGGTGAAGGGAAGATGCAGAAATACTCAGAGCAAAACGATGCTGTTACTGCAGTGCCCTCTAAATTACCAGTAGGAGGCATCGTGGTAGTGTCCTTTGGAGGAGGAGATTTAAAAAAAAATTTAAAAAGCAGTTCTGCTAACAATGCACTGAAGGAGTGGAATTTATGTTGGTCTCTTTTCCCCTGTGGACTGATAGTGCAGGATTCTTCTCCTCTGCCTCCATTTTTATAAAACTGCTAGGAATTTAATTACCTTTGAGACCTCAGCTTCTGCCAAACATGGTTGAGACTGGCCAACAGAGGTAATAATTATCTAGCAACAGGCACAGGCAGACAGATGTACAAACTGCAAAAGCCCTTAGGAAACCAGGCTAGTAAGAAGGTGTAATAGATGATAAAAGACCCCAGTGAGTTTTTTTTTGCAGGGGTCAGGGTCCTCATGCCAGTGTCCCAGGCAGAGAAGGTAGTAATATTCCAGGCTTCCTTAAATTCACCCAGAAGGTTTAGGTGGTTTAGAGTTTCAGTGCATTTCCTGTGTGATATGCAAAACTCAGATAAGCAGCTTGGAGGGAGAGATGGTTAAACTGGGTATTCACTAAACTTCTGCCTGCAGTCTGGAACTGGTCACAGCAAAAGGCATTGGACATGCAGAAAATACAGACAGAAGCATTTAGCCAAGCCTTAAGGTTAATCTTGGCCAACCTACCTTGACATACTTGACTTCTTACTGTAAATGTCACTAATAACACATGATTACATGTTTCTGATTTCCCCAGGAGAATGTGAGGGGTATGAACATAACTAAGCATCTAGTTACAGGAGGCAGCATAAAAGATGAAAACATAGGGGAGGCACAAACGTCTAAGAGATGTTGTGGGTAGCTCATATAGAGGCTCTAGGGAAAAACAAGTCCAGCTTTTTCACGTGCAGTTGGGAATATTCCACTCTCACATCACTATTCGTGTATATATGAGTATCTCTGATCGCAGATACCAAAATAACTGCTTCTGTTATTAATGATGCTACTGCACACAATTTAAAGCAGGTCTTACTGAGGATACAGTGGCAAGAATGGCAGTTACCTGAAGTAGTGGAAATTACTCCTTCTGGTCCAGAGTAATACCCGAACAGGACACTGCCAGAGCAGGGAAGGGTGCAAAGGAACTCTGGAAAGAAATAAGTAGCAAGCAGTAATCCAGAACAGAGCTGTGTACTACAGACTGCTGAGCCAAGAGGGGCAAATGAATCAGTCAAAACTATGAACAAACAGGCTTAACTATGAGGAGAAAGTCATATTCACCAGAAGAAGCAGTGAAGAGATTAAAAAAAAACATCTCCTCTCTCTGCCCCAGGCTTGCTCAGTGAACCTGGACCAAATAAATGCTATGGGGAAGTGAGCTAGTGCTGCGACAGACTTCCTGTGATGAGCAGCATGATGTGCCAAACAAAAGCTGCTAACTCTCTTTCAAGGCAGGATACATCTTTAGTTTGTGCTGGAGCAGAAGGAGGTGAGAGCCTTCTCTGAGTTGCCAGCACACTTTCCAACTTGAGCAAGAAAAGGTTTCAATTCCAACTGCCCGAGGTAAATACTGATACATGCTTTAAATAGCAAGAAGTAAAAGCTTTCGCTGGCCCCTATGCCTCTGCTAACCACAGCAGGAAGAACTGTTTGTCTGAGATTGCTCTCAACGTTATCACATCTGGCTCTGAATTTAATTTTTCCTTCCAGCTGTCAGCATCCCATATCTCCACATTCAAAGACAGCAGAAGCCAGCCCTGACATTTAAAGATGTATAATAAATTTCAGTCAGCTTCAGTTACATATATCCTGCAGGGTGCAGAGCTTTCCTGTTCTGCAGTCCAGTCACCACACTGTCAAGGAACAGCTGGGCCAAGTTTATTGCACTCACAGCTGTTTGTTTTTATGTGCATTGAGTATGCTACACCCTTAAAGTCCAGAACAATGCACTGGCTGCTGACTGACTATAAAAATAAAAATGGTTGCACTGCAAAAGAATTAACTGGATCTTCAGCTTTTCCTTATTGGGCTGGAGGCAGCAGACTGCTCAGATTGAGTCCATGCTCCAACAGTAACTTGTTACGTGACTCTGGGCTAGCTTCATAGCATCTTCATTAATATTTTATTTATCCATCTATGAGGAGTTTAACAGGGATAAGAATGCCATGATCAGGTGTGCTACTGCTGCATAGTATCACTCTTTTAAAACTCAGCTATGTTTTCAAAAGGAACGTCAAGTGGGAAACCCTACTTAACTGCTAACAGTAACACAGTGTCTCTTTCTTGTCTCCTTCTTCTCTAGGTAAGCAAATAAAGGTTAGCATGGTTTTCAGCCTTCCTCTAATTTTTCAGGTAAGATGTTAAAAACAATGTGGTTGAAATGTAGCTGCGTTTGTGTTGTGGGTAAACAGAGATCTTGGAAACTTTGACACACCAAAAGCAGCCACCCACAGTGCTGGAGAGATTTGTGGGGGATGCTGCTTTTCATACTAAGAATCCTATCATGCATGGAGGTGGATGATGAGAAAGCAAAGAGCAGTGCTAAAAAGTCAGAGCAAAAACAAACACAAAAACAACAACAAAAAGATAATTATGTAGACTGGGATTTCAAGATAGCCTTGATTGTTAGACCTGAGTTCCATTTTGGCACCTAAATGAGGATTTTCAGGAAAAAAAAATGACAGCATCATATGCTGAGTGCATGGGAAAAACTGGGTCATTCCTCTTTGGAAAGATCTGGTCAGAGTGCCTTGGCCTCTGTGCTTTAAACTGAGTTTAGTATTGAAGAGCCAAAATGCCTAAAGAAGAAGAGATCAGCTGCCTTGAATGCAATGCTCAACTTCTTCCTCCTGTTCCTACTCAGAACAAACATAAAGCTGGAAAGAGAACCCAAAGTACTGAACTCTGTTGTGACCTGCTCCTGAACCTTGTGCCTGGCCCCCAGCACTCATACTCCTGCAACCACAGGAACAGCCTCAACCACCCCACAGTCCCCAGTTCAGTCTCTTCAAGAAGCTCAGCAAGGCAGGGAGGTTTTTGCAGCCTGCTTCTTTTTCCTTTCACTTCTGGTGGCATGCCTCCAGGTAGCATGCAGGATGTGGTAAAAAAAGCCTGCCTGAGATGGAGAGTGTGCTAAGATACCCAGTGATAACAGGCAGAGGTATCCACGGGAAACCTTTCATCTCTATGCAATGGAGAAAGGGTACTGGAGACTATCAAGTCACAGAAAAGCAGGGCACAGATACCACAAGCTCACTCTGCCCCATAGATTATGGCAGTGTAGGAAGATGAAACAAGAATAATCAGAGCTTAAATCAGAGGCAGAGGCCTGAACGAGACACCAACAACTTGTCCTTGTCAGCACAGTCACAATTTCCTGCTTCAGTCACTGTGCTTCCTCAGAGCTTCACTGACACCTCTATTTAGTAGAGAAAAAAGCCAAAGCAGGCTCCAGCTTTGTGTTCCCACACAGCCCTTTGTTCATACTGCTGGTTTCAGCTATCTCACAGGCTTATTCTTTGCTGCGAGTGACCAAAGGAGACAGGAAGGGCTTGCAGCAACAGGCTGTTGTTGGCTACAAACACAGCAGTTACATCCCTCTTTTACTACTTCACCAGTGGGAAGTTCATATGAAGAACATGAGTAACCTGGGAGGGAGGACAAAAAAAAAAAAAAAAAAAAGCCTAGTGAGCATAGTCAGTCAAGAGGAAATTTTCTTCATTTTGAAGAGAAGAAAACATTAAAGGACATATTTTTCCTATTTTCTGACAACTAACTATGTACACACAGTTGTATTTGGGTCCTTAAACATTCTGGAAAAAGCATTTATTTGCTGAGAGCTTTCAGGTGTTATTTTGGCTGAGCACTAATATTTCTTTTGGAATTTCCACTTTGACCCCCAAACCCTACATACTTATGGCAAAAGTTTTCAGCCATGAGACCCAGCCAACTCTATTGATGATATCTGCATGAGGAAATGCTTGGAAAATCCCTGGGATTTCTCTGCTGTTTGTTGGTTGGACGCTCCTGCTTGTTTTTATGTCAACTTCAGTTCACTTCCTGAAGCAATTCATGGAAGGGCAAAGGCTGTGCATGCAGAATAGCTGTCTCAATGCACTTTTTTTCTTCCCTGTTCTAGATCTGCACTGGAAACAATGTCACTGATAACTATGACTCCAACACCACCATTGACTACACCCTGTTCGAGACCCTGTGTGAGAAAGACGAGGTCCGTAACTTCCGTGCTGCTTTCCTCCCAGCCATGTATTCCCTCATCTGCTTCATTGGGCTGGTGGGGAATGGGCTTGTGATGCTGACCTACATCTACTTTAAGAGGCTTAAGACCATGACAGACATCTATTTGCTGAACCTGGCCTTGGCGGACATCCTCTTTCTGTTGACTCTCCCCTTCTGGGCCACAAGTGCAGCCATGTACTGGCTTTTTGGGGAGTTTGCCTGCAAAGCTGTCTATTGCATCTGCAAGATGAGCTTTTTCAGTGGAATGCTGCTTCTCCTGTCTATCAGCATTGACAGGTACTTTGCTATTGTTCAGGCTGCCTCTGCCCACCGTTTCCGTCCCCGGATGATGTTCATAAGCAAGGTCACATGCATCCTCATCTGGCTCCTTGCTTTCATCCTGTCAATCCCTGAGCTGGTTCACAGTGGCATAAATAACTCAGCCAGCCAACCCCGTTGCTCTATCATTGCTACTGACTTGCAGACATTTAACACCGGCATCAAGGTCTCCCAAATGGTTTTTGGTTTCTTATTTCCCCTGCTGGTCATGTCTGTCTGTTACCTCATCATTATCAAAACATTACTCCAGGCCCGCAACTTTGAGAAGAATAAAGCTATTAAGGTCATCATTGCTGTGGTAGTAGTCTTCATTGTCTTCCAGTTGCCCTACAATGGCGTCATGCTGGCCAAGACCATCTCTGCTTTCAACCACACCAGCTCATGTGAGGAGAGCAAGCAGCTTGACGTGGCAGATGATGTGACCTACACTCTGGCCTGCTTCCGATGTTGCCTCAATCCTTTCCTTTATGCCTTCATTGGTGTTAAATTCCGCAATGACCTCTTCAAGCTTCTCAAGGAACTTGGCTGCCTGAGTCAAGAGCGCCTCTGGCAGCTGTCTGCCTGCCGTGAGAGCAAGAGGTTTTCCATTGCCATGGAGACGGAGACAACAACCACTTTCTCACCGTGAGGGGAGTTCTCCAGGCAGGCTTTGACTGAGCTGAAGGCTGGCACAGTTTTGTACACTGCCACTATTTTGAATCTGTGATAGAGTAGGACCTGTCACTACTTTAGGAAAGGCAGCTGTAGGCAGGAAATCCAAGAGCCTCCCCACATCTCAAGCAATAAGCATTGCTATCCAACACTCTCACAAATAGACTTCAATAAAGCTGTAACTAATACTTAAGCATGGGAGAGGGACACTGGTGAGTCTAAAATTTATCGTGCCATTTGACCTTTACTTTAGACTTTCCTAGGTGAAATAAGAAATGCTCAAAATAGAACAGTTTTCTTAACAAATATCAAGACAGCAAGTCATCTGTGCCACACAATTGCTTGTTTTAGAACTGAACTCCCAAGAGCATCATCCTTGAATTCAGTGTCGTATTTAACAAGAATGCCTACTGCTCTTTCATATGTACACAAATGATGCCTGCCACACTGACCCAGCCTTCAAGACAAAACAGCCTCAGGCTCCAAGCTTAACATAGTATGCAATATAAGCTATGGAAGTACCCTAGCATGCAACTCAGCTCTGCTTTCCCCCCCAAAAGCTAGAAATTTGCATAATTAATCCTAAATGCATATATGATATGCATAGTTTCCATAATTATGCATACTGTTGTGGCATCTCAAATTTTTCAGGAAAAGAACAACTTCCAATTCACTTCTCTGTAATGATGGTATCTATAAAGATGTATCCTAAGGAACAGAAGTCATTGCATCTCCCTGTGCAGGGCCTGATGCAAGGGTAGCTAGCACATTTTAAACTCAAACTTCCTGCATGAAGACAAGCCCTCAGTGATCTGAGTTACAAATCTGACATTACTGAGACCTTTTCAACCACCAGACATACAAACTTGAATGAAGAAACTGGTATTCCTTCACAAATCCAGACAGATGCTTACAATACATTTTTACTGCTTAGCCATCCACCCTGTCCCAATATCACTCTTATTCTTGACATGGCGAGAGATTGTCTACTTGTATGCCTGATATTAAAGCACGTGTTTTGGTCATGAGCACCAGAATGTTCAACATTTTCCAGAATTAAGGCCAGGACAAGTCTGTATCAGTTTCTATGAGCAAGGCTCTCAATTTCAGGATATACTGGCAAACTAAAGTGGTTGGACGATGGGCACAAGCATCTGAAACATGCTTATGTCAAGCTTTATCAGTTACTGCGGACACAGTCTGCTGATTTTCACATATGTGTGGGGGCTTTCTGTGCTATTGCTTGCTGACCTCAGAAATGAATGTGGTTTTTTTTCTCCCTTCCCCATCAACATGATTTTTTCTAGAAGGACTTTAACAGCTGGCTTTTTACAAGTCAGATATGTATTTCACTTATAAGCTACTGAAAATGTGTTTTGCATTCATATTGTCACTGCTAATAAAGACACCATTCATCATGGCTTGATTTACACACAGGAGACAGTCACATGTTGAAGATTACTGCCAGGGTCACATACTTGAAAGGAACACGGCAGCTGAACAACAGATTATTGTCATGTAAAATAAGACCCTGAAAAGAAGTCCAGAATGTAATGCCAGTTGGTGCGTTTACTAAAAGAATGACGATTCCTCCTGATGGATGAATACCCTGGGAACTGCTGTCATGGGACATCTGAATGCCAACTGGGGAGGAGCTGCTGCAATTATACATCTGTTATTGACTAGCATACCACAGTCCCCATACCACACAGCTCTCCCTGGAGTCAGACACCAATGACCAAAGGTCTTGGCCATGAATTCCGTTGGTGCTAGGCTGTAGCAGTCTAGGTCAGTGCATGTATCCAACCCTACCTTCCAGGGTAGCATTTGAACAGCTCTGATTTGTGGAACCTGTAAGCATGTTTTAGTGGAGACCAGAGCCATGCAGAGCAAAGCATAAACTTCCAAAAGAGACACTTACACTTTTTTGTTACCACTCATGGACCCATCAGAAGTAATCTAAAACTCTATGGACCATAGGTTGAAAAATCATTGTTCTATAGACATGAGAATGTCTAACTGGATTCTTTCCTCAGAAGGTCAGTTTTCAGTTTTGAGACATTGCCATCACCTATACTGCTGGCTACCATCATTAAAAAGTAAAGGATTCTGCTGTGAGCTAAAAGTGAGTAAGAAAATACATTTTGCTCTGCATTACTTGTCTAAATTGAATAATAATCCTAGCCAATCATTTAAAGCATTTTGTTTTATAATGCTCCTGTAAACATGTAACATGTAAAATAAATGTTGTTTCTTTGTCATATGAAATGGGGAGTTAAGACTGACACGTGGAATAGTCATTTGTTCTTGTTTTCCTCCTATAGTCGTTACTCAGATAAGACAAAGCTAATGAGAACGTAGCAAGAGTGAGGAAAACCTATAATAAAACTGAAAAGATCCTATGTTAATTAACGTATATTCAGATATGTAAAGCTGCTTTTCATAGACAATAGAGTTAAGTATGTACACAAATATATACTGGAAATACATTGCTTTAACTAAACATTTTCATGCAAAATACATTCACCTAACTTACTCCAACAAGGAAATCTGCTTCACCAAAATGTGCAATTGTGCTTGTATCCTGTTTGATAAAAGCCCCCTCTGCAAACTGAGAATGCTTTAGGTCTTTATCAACTACATGTATTATTCATAGGAAAAAAAAATGCCACTGCTTACATAAGAATGAGATACTAAAGCACAAGGCTTAGATATTTGGAAAAAAAGAGCAACTTTGAAATTGGTACAATGCCTTCTATTACTCGTCGAGAAAAATTAGATTGTGTAAAAGCATTAGTGCCTCCTAAACAAGACTGTGGTGACTTCAGAGTGAAAGTTCTTCTCAAAGCAAAAGATTAAAAGCCAAAACAAACCTGCCAGTTACTTAAGTCAATGTTAATATGTTTTACCTAAGATCCTAACTTGAGATTCCTCACTGAAATCTCAAAACTATGTTTTGCTATTTCTAGAAAATAAATCAATTTAAAAATACCTTCATTTTTCCCCTTGCATTTTCTCCATAAGATGCAGCTTGCACATATCCTTATAGTTTGTATAATATCCTTCTGGTCCTGTCAAGAGATGTTTGCTGATCAACCTAGCTTCATATCAGTACTGCCCTGCAGGAAAAAAAAAAAGTGTAATACATTCTAATTTAAAAAAAAATTTTTATTTTCCTTATCTGTCAACAAATTATACAGTAACCAGGTCATCAATGAATTTAAAATAGTGGTATTTTTCTTTATTCTAACCCTTAACCTAATTGCCTTAATGCTGCTCCAGTAACAGACGTATCTGATGGCTTCCTATCAATGTTTACATGAAAAACATTTGTACTGTAACATTTTATTGTTCACTTTTAATTAAAAAAAATCAGTAATGGAAATATATCATTGTGCAAATTGTTCACAGCGGGAGGCACTGACCACAATTCTCATGGCTAGAACATCTACATGTAAAGGAATAGTAGCAGTCACCATGCTAGTTCAGACAAGCTCTCTATCTAATACAGCTCTGGAACTCAAACAGGCCAGCATCACATGATTAACATACACAGAACATATCTTCCTGACCATGGCTGATTTATGCTTCAAAGCACAGGGATGGTCACTATCCTTTATAAAAATTTACCTATAATTGCAATCATGCTCATCTTAACAACTTCACCATAGTTCAGTAAATAAACAAACAAGCAAGCAGAGATCTCTTTGTAAAATAATACTAGTGTAACAAACCAAAAACATAACACAGGAGTTTTTTCAGTTCCAGATCTTTTATTCTATCATTGAAAAATGACACATTTTGAAAAGCCAATATTACTGTAGAAAATATTCAGCCGCACACACCTCACTACAAGGATGCAAGTTACACAGACATTTTAAAACAAAATGGTTGTGAACGAAGCCAAATTTGACCATGTTAAATACTTTTTTTTTTCCCTTTCTTTCTTTTAAGTAGAAGAATGCTCACTTCACACTAGCAAAGAATACAAATGTTTTGTGGGGGGAATTTGTCACCAATAACAGCAATATGAAGCGTTTTCCAGGAACGCTTTATACTTGTAGAGGCTGAGCTAACTCAGGTCTCTGATACACTGTATAACCACAGTGTGTTTGGAACCTGTCAGCAAAAACAAAGGAATGGAGTGTGTCATTTTTAAGACAGCTTATACTCCTTGCCCAGTCTAAGACACAAAAATCTGACCCAATAATAGATTCAAAGCAAGCAGGTATGTCCCTACATAAAGCACATACTTTGCTGATGAGGAACTATTCCCGTCAAACAAATATGATGCAAGGTCTCTCCCTATGCCAGAGAGACACCACGGAAATACTGGAAAAAAATCAGAAGTTACCAACTAGCAGTCAGGTTTATTTCATGCCACATTCAAGTGGCCACAGTGACTTAGAAGCATAGCTATGGCAAAGCTGTATGCATTCTGTATCAGTGAGGAGGAAACCCCAGTTAGAAAAAAGGGCCACCTAAAAGCTGTGAGCTACAGCTTAATTTCCAGCCACAGAGCATGCTAAGTCCCTTCCAGAGAATCCTTTGCTTTGGTGAAAAACCACAAGAATGAGAAGCAGCTTCTGTTATTTCATACCTAGAAAGATATATTTGCATCTAAATCCCATGAAAATAAACCATCTTGCCACTTTCTCCTGGGCTGCTAGAATAAACCAAGGCCTCCTGTTTGTCTAACAAAGGAAGGCCATGAGCCACATACTGAGCACCTTGGAATCCAGAGAAAGGAATCTCAGGCAACACCAGAAGACAAGACAAACATGCAGTTTCACGTTCGAATGTCAAAGCAACAAGGATCATTACTGCTTTCGCTAAGTAGTGTGCATCAGTCATGGTTTCTCCCTAGAGAGAAAGTATTAGGCTAGTTTCAGCATCCGGCCCAGAGGCTCAAACAGTGATACAGAGCATCTCAAGACCACGACACCACAATGCTACTCAAGAAAATAAAAGTCTAACCCCAAAACTCCTTGAATAAACATTAGACCTCACTTACCACAACTAGGTCAGAAAGCTCAAATGCACTGAAGTCCATTAAGCTCATTTGTGTAACAGACGTAGCCTGGTGAAACAGGTGCTCTAAGCTACAGCACCACAGAACAAAATTCTGGCTTTGCAGAAAGCTGCCATACTCATTTAACGAGTTCCCTATGCTTCTCAGAGACAACTGTAAACTAAACTTTTAAACAGGAAAATTGCTGAATTTTTAAGTAGCACAGGTTCCAACATACAACTCTGATTCAAACTGGTACAACACACTCCACCGAATAACCAAAGCTCACACCTCAAAAGGCACTGTAAATATCCCAGCCAAACCATGCAGGATCTGTTACTGAAAACAGGTGCATTTCCAAAACAGATATAACTCAATTTAGTATCTCTCATCAGCAAGACAGAGAAAGAGAAAATTTGTTTTATATAGTTCACTGGAGGACTGTGACCAATTTCAGTTTTAAATCTTTAAAAAGTCAGTTCAAATCCTTGTTACAGAAAGGGGTCACTGCTCTGCAACAAACTACACCAAAAGCAAGAGAGAGCTATCTCCTAGTCACAGCCATCTGGACTCCAGGCTGTTTCTGCAATCCCTTCTCCAAGCCATTTTGGGAACTAGTAGAAACCTTTTCATTGCTCAGAAGCAGTGGACTCCTCATTGCTCCAGATACAGGATGACTGCTAAACATTTCTCTCTCCCTTTAAATTTTTCACCTGTGTACATGTGCTTGTTATAAACATGTATTAAATTGCAGTTTAAAAGCTCTAGATACCAAACAGATTGGGAGGGAGAGGTAAACCGGAATCAGGCCTCACTAAATGCAGTTGCTCCCATGCATTTCGTGCAGGCCTGTCTTCTCCCGTTGCATGCTGTCCCAGACACTGCTTCTCACAAGTCATTTGCAAGATCGGTGAATGAACTGATTAATCAAAGGTGAAAGCGAAGCTTCTCCAGGCATGGCTGTGGTGTCTGATGTGCCACCTGCGCAGCTATGGAAGGGAAGTCCTTGTCACCCTAAGAAAGACTGAGCTGGAGTTAAATGAGGCAAAGAAACCCTAAAAATAATGCACGTGGGTGATGAGGAAGGGTGGTGGCACTCTACAGCAATCAGAAAAGCTGACAGTGGGCTACAGTTTCCTCTCCCCATATCTTCTTTTGTATGGAAAAAGAACCCAGCCTTCTGTTCTTGGGTTGGAGGTGTCAGATCTCAGGGGAGAACTCATCCCACAGCCAGTGATTTCCCTCCCCAGTTTGTCAGCTGAGCCACCTTGCCCAGGTGGCCACCTGCCACACAGGAATCAATCTCCTCCAAAGTGACAGGTGAAGGGTTTTGTCACAGCATTTTCTACACCAGGGGATTTCTCCCCTTCCGGCTCAGCAACCCTTGTGTAGTTTTGGGGAAACGTAAATCAGCCCAGGCAGCAGCAATCCTACCAGCACAAGCAGCTGCATGACCTCAAAGTGAATAAATCAACGAACGTGACCAGACTGAAAATCAGAGACTTTTGATGGGCTACAGTACGGCAGGACCAGCTCAGGTCCTATTGCTGGCACAAGAGACAGGACAAGAACATGTAATTACAGGGAAAAAAAATTGGATAACCAAACAGCACCATGCTGCATTTAATGATAGCAGCAAAATCTCCTGTCAGGCTATCTTACCTTCATTAGAGCGCCTGATATGAGTTTGCTTTGGAGGGCTGAAAAAGAAAGCAGAACAACATTCTACATTAGAATGCAAATGACAAACCAAAGACACGTAAAGAGATGGGAAATCTAACAGGGTTTTGTTGAGTTCTTCTTAGACGCACTGTCCAAAACTGTCAGTTTGTTCCTCGTGGAGATCCCTGTTAACAGCAAAATTCACAGTATCAGAAGGTAAGAACGACAGGTGAAAGAAGATGAAAAGAAAAAGTTTTCTGACTAGAGAAAAAAAATATATTACTTAGTATCTGCTCACTAAGAAGCCTTTTCCTTCTTGTATGCCCTTTGTGCTGGCATGAACCTCCAGACTGGCATTGAGCCATTCTATTCAAACAAGATACAGTCAAGTAGCTTCAGTTTTTCCATGTTTCTGCAATGTTTTAAGTAGTGGTACTGCAAAGACAGAAGCAGCTCAATCTGATGCAATGGTCAAAACGTTGGATGAGCATTATAAGTGGGTTCTGTCCCTAGCTTTGCTATCCAGGAATCCAAGTCAAGCCTCCACCTCTGCCTCAAACACTAAAACAGAGACAAAATGTTACTTTGCATACATAATAATGGGAGTACCTAGATATTACTATTAGTACATACAGGAACCTTCCCACCTCCTTGTTGAAATAAAAAAGCAGATCTAATTTATTTAGATTTCACAGAGATTACAAGTCTCCAAAGTGCACAATCCAAGCAACAAGTTAGCTTACTTTCAAGCTGAACAGAAAGTTACTTTTCACTTTCATCTTTCAGTAAGACCCCAATTCTTCAGAGCTAAGATTATTAACCAAAGGAGTAAAATCTTTCGGATATTAAACAAAAACTTGCCACTGCCACAGCTCGTTACAAACACTTATTCAGGTTTGGACAAGTAAGGAGACCTTCAGTTCACCTTTACCACATGCATGGCAGATGCATAGCCAGTCTAGGTATGATCTCACATATTTGTCATTGCTAAACCCATGCAAATCTGCAGTTTGCAGGAACTGAAACTCTAACTTCCCTTCCTGTTGCTTTGTTTTTTAATTCAATTGTCTAAAATAAGATAGTGAGCAGTTATTTACTTTCCTTTCTTTGCTGACAAGCACTGTTGCACAAAACCCTAATTTTTATGAGTAATTATGTGCTTGATTGGGAAATTTCTGAAAACTGAAGATAAATTCTAATGTTTAAGATCTCCTACATTTCAATCTCCAATGCAACATACAGTCCAGTGAGCCACCCAAGATTCAAAGTCTGCATATACCATCCTTCATCAAAATGAGAGCTTTTCCCATTGATTCTGGTTCTTGCCTCTTTTACTCTCTTACCCCTCTTTTATACCTTGGCATAAAATCTGCTGAAACCAACAGGAACCTTCACAAATAGTCCTTGTATTACTTTGGAGTTTTTTGTACTATGCAACAGGAAAAAGAAGAGGTAAAATCCCAAAGAATATATGCAGGCAACTAAG
This sequence comes from Rhea pennata, assembly GCF_028389875.1. Taxonomy (NCBI): domain Eukaryota; kingdom Metazoa; phylum Chordata; class Aves; order Rheiformes; family Rheidae; genus Rhea; species Rhea pennata. The sequence continues at coordinate 1,197,341 of NC_084688.1, forward strand.
TGAACTTCTGGAAAGGGAAAAAATAAAATAAAATAAAATAAAAGGAGAAGCCACTTAATATGTTTTTTTCCCAGGTGATAAGAATTTTATTGGTCTTAAAACAAAACTAGGAGGATTTCGTACAAGTATCTGCAAGGCTTGAAGAATCCCATGCAATAACAAGAATGCAACAAGTACACTTGCTCCTTCCATATTTTATAGCCATCTCGAACGCTAGCACAAAACTCAAAAGCTGTGCTCTTCTGGGACAAAGTCATGGTTTATACATTAGAATAAAAAGACCAAGAACTTAAAGTGGATGAATGCTCCAGAGAAGGAAAAAAGGTGGTCTTGAAAAAAGGCTCTTAACCAACCTTGCAGTAAAAAAATAAAATGTTCACAACCACAAGTGACTCATAGGTCAAAACGCCTTTTTCCAGAGACTGTTTCAGGCCAGTGTTTCCAAGAGACACCAGCGCTTTCACATTAAATAATGTAAATAAAAAAACCCTCATCAGATTATATGCGAAGACGGTTAACAGAAGGCACTCTCACAACAACATACTCCACACACTAGCAACCTGCTCCAGGCCCTAGAAATTAACACCTATAGAGGTATGAAGCAAGGCTCAGGTGGACTGCAAGTGACCCACAGAGTATACAGAACAAGTCCAATGGCCACAACTGCCCTTTAGTTGTAGTCATACTTACATCTCATACAGCACTAATAACCAACATGAAGTTGAGTTAGACAACTCTGATTTTTAGGAGTGCCTGGGCGTTATCTCCTCCACATCCTTCCATCTAAGCAGCTCTCCCCTCCTCTTGCTTTCAGTAACACAGAAGATGAAAAAGCATACTCTTAACAGAAGATTTTTTCTTCTTCAGCAAGCAGACAGAATCAACAACAGCCACCTCTCTGAGGGATGCTGACACCATGTGGGAAATGTTAAGAAATGTTCAATAGTCCCCCTCTACTTCCAAGGGGGTCACAGGACTCTAGGAGAACACTCAAGAAAATTTGTCTCATTAACCAAAGATATGGGTTGAAAAAGTATTAGTTAAATCACATTAGAGTTGCCTGTGGGCAATCAAGCTAACATTTGAGTCATTTTAGTTTGGTTTCATTTAAATATATTGGAAATTGTTTCAGAACAGCTTTGCTTCAGTTTATTTTACCTCCTAAATCAGTCTCCATGCCCTTTCCACATACTTTCAATAATCCACTTTGAATACTAAATCTGACTATCTTTTCCATGTCTTTCCATAAAGATGAGACCTTCTATGCATCATCTTTAATTAACTTTGTACCCAATTTCTTAAACAACTTTGAAAAACATAAGGAATCTTTTTCAGTATTGACTGACCACTAAATAACCTGCTGGAAACTGCACTGTAGCTGCTAAAGAGCTTATTGGCACTGGCAGCATTTTCACTGAAAGCAGTCCTTTCCCAAATGATGGAGTTCAGATTTTTCAGGCAACTGAAGAAAGCAGGTTTTGACTTCAAAGAGTGAGTGAACATCACAAACTGAAGTTCCTGTTTTTACAGTGAGCATTATAAAAGCAGGTTTTTCCTCTTGAGGTTCTGTTCTGATTTTTAATAACTCCCTGATCAAACCTGAGGAGAGCTCTATTTCTTTTTTAGTACCACATGTTTGCTCTACAACCTGTTTCAACAGCAGCTCTTTGAAAAAAAGGCTATCTTGAACATAACCACAAGTTTTCATTCTACAAAATCCCACAGTGAGCTAAATTCCTCAAGCCCTGCACTGCTTTCCCTGCTCATTATGAAATAAAGCCTCTGTTTCCAAGCTCTTACAAATGAACCGGGAAGAAAACCCTGCCATTTAAACCAAAGTCCTGTTTGATGACTCAAAGAACTAGATATTTTTAAACAGATGAGAACCAAACCTCTTAGACGCCATTCAAGTAAAGGTTACATTTCTATGCTCTTTCAAGATGCGCAAGGTTTAACTTAACTGCATATGCTATTTTTTAATGGAGACTAACATTGTGGCAATTGCCACTTTCAATCCCCTCCATCTGGGCAAGTTTCCAACACTCCCTCTCAGAAGAGGCCTTGCCATGTGCCATCCCTTCTGTCTACAGAGGGGCTCCACCATTCAAGAAATCAGAATGGTGTGTTGCATTGCATCGTGGGGCTCTAAAACATAATTGGCAGTAGAATTCACTGCCTCTATTTCCCTTTCAAATATGTTCATTGCAAACTGAAACCTCCCTTACTCCATGTGGGTTGACCCTAGTAATGCTTCTTTCTCCTGTTTGCATAGAAAAGAAGTCCTTTTCTTGTGGCTTTCTGCAGAACAGAACAAAAACAACCAAGATTGCTCCACCTATGCAAATAGCTTTTACCTGAAAGGGATACAGCCCACACTCCACCCACCAAAACCTTAAAAAAAGTATAGTGATATAAAATCTGTTATCAAGGAAAGTTTCCCCACACTCCCCTACAAAAACATTTCAATATTTTGTTCTACAAGATGCTGCCAACCCGCTTCTTCCTACGCAAACCAAAGTGTGTGTGCACAACAGATAAGGAATCAGACATCCCTTTTCAGCCCTAAAGACGTTTTGCTAAACAGTTTCCAAAGATCTCTAAGAAATGGGATATGTGCAAGCTGCAAGGAATTGCTGCCACTTTCTAAAAGATGTCCAAGCAGACTTCACATTGATTTTTTTTTTTTAAGTGATAGAATAGCTTGTTTCTGCACCAGGCTGCTGCTAGTAAGAAAGAATAGCTCACAGTAACCGAACAAGCACAAATCCTTTGAGGGTTATGCTAGATCTGCCAGTAGAGCAGCCAAGGTCACATTCTGAGATGAGTCCTATCACCACTCAAGAAATGTGGGATTTTTATCACTGATGTCAGTAAAACATCTAGGTACAGGCACTACAAGGTAAACTATTAAGACAACAGAACTTCTATGGGTTGGCAGCAGAGACATGATCCCATTTGCCTTTTCCGTGCTCTTCTTCCAGTTGTATACACACTATAACCAGTTTCCACAGTTTTCACTTCAGTCACAGTGATCACTCACACAGCTTCTGACCTCGTGAGCAAACACAGTGATGCTGAAGGACTCGAGCAAAAGGTTATTCCACTTCTTACCCACTACACTCCCATCCTCTGGAGTCTTTGCTCTTCTTCTGGGTGAAGTGCACTCTGCTGCAGTGCTCCTGGACAATGCACATCCCACGAGCTTTCATGACAAAGCCAACATGCTTTTCGAAGCATGTCCATTGTTCACTCTGCACAGAAAAGACTGCCAACACTTGAAAGCACACAGCCAGTGCATCAAAGGGCATGCAGAAAAAACTTCCCAAATATCAGTTCCAGCTTTAGCTTTTTGGCACTTATTTTATGCTTTTGCCCCCTTCTTGTGACTCAGTTCCCTGAGCAGAGGGCTTAGACTGGGGTGGCTTTTGGAACCAAAGGACTCCATTTCAAGGAGTCTTGATTGCTTCTTCAGCACAGACTCCAAGAATGCGTCAGCATAAAGACAAGAGGAAGACTTATGAGATCTTGTTCCACTCCCAGCTTGCCTACACACTCCCTGCAGGATCCTAGACCAAATACTGAGGAACAGCAGGTCTCAATTCCCATGCTATAAAATGAAGCCATTAACATTTAATTTCTCTCATCCATTGTCTGCCTAGATTGTAAACTCAGTGGGAAAGAGACTATGTATTTGTACAGCCTAGCATGAGAAAGCCTCCAGACATAAATGAAAGATAAAATAATAAAAATAATTTAAAACCCCAGTAGGCAGTTGAAGAAGTAGCAGGATAGAAGAGAAACACATGCTTGCCTTCTAATGATAAAAATAAACACCCTACAGGCAGTCAAGAGACTGCTGTGCTACATAGTAGCAAGGCTTCTCATTGCTTTTCTGGGAAGAGCTTGCTAATCCACAGCTCCAAGGAGACCATGCCAAATACCACCAAGCAGGTTGAGATCCCATTAATACCTGATCAACATCATCCTCTCATTACATTCTCACCAGTATCTCACACAATCAGTGGGTGAAGCTTACTAGACTTAGGGTAACTCTTCCAAGTGACACATTACACCATCAGTACTGCAAGAGCAGCAAATTTCAATCCCGTTTCCAATAAAAGGCAGAATGAAAGAAAATCCAGCTATGCAATTTAACACTGTTTCTGCTGTGGGAAGTAGTTGATGGATTTTGCCTGATTTAAGCCAACAGCGACCAGCCACAAAAACATGCCTAACCTTTCATTTTAAGATTTAAAAGTCTGCAAATTCCACATGAGCTTGGCTTTGCCTTAGTGAGTCAGGAACACTTTCTCTGCAGAGCTAAAGGGCTGCCAAGAGTCCAGTGCTCAACAGCAATTCTACAACAGTACATGAGCACGTGCACACAGAAAGGATGTTAGTAGGGGAACGCACGTTAGGGAGCAAATAGAGACAGATTAATCGGTGAGACAAACGCTTTGAAAAACATCTCCACAAAGAACATTTTTAAGAGCTCAACACAAAACCCAGGAAAGGCAGCACCCACTTTAGCCTCCCACTGCCAATATCAGTACATTTAATACTGATAAGCAGTTCAAGGGTTGCACTTATGAAAAGAATGTGGACTGCTATTATTGTTAGTGCTCCAGCCACCCTTTCAATGTCAGGGTCCCCCCATACAGCAGGAGACAGGGCATATCTCAAAGACCTTGCAGCCTGGGTAGCCAAAACAAGCAGTGTGGCAGGGAAGGGGGAGCACTAACTGGGGCTGCTGAAGCTAACATATGAAGTCTGGGGGAAAGCCAGGAACCAGGCCCAGATTTATCAAATCTCAGGGCAGTGCATGGGTCACTAGAGCATCTGCTCCCATGTCCTGCTCACAGAGAGGCCACCACCTAACACCCAGTGTCAAAGTCTGACCCCAAAACCCAGCCAGGCCCCAGAGCTGCTCCAGGCCTGGTCCCAAAACCCCCATCCCCGGCCCCAGCGCTGCCCTGGCCCCAGCCCCCACACCTCCTTCTCCACCGTAGCGCCATCCTGGCCCAACAACCCTCCTGACCTTGGCCTCAGGCTGCCCCAGCCCCAAAACCCCCACAGCCCCAGTGCCACCCCAGCTCCAGAGCCACATCAGCCCCCAAACCCTCACAGTCCTGACCCTAAAGCCCCAAACACAGAGCTCCTGACTCCAGCTCCGAAGATGGAGCTCCAGGCCCGAGAGTCCCAAACACAGAGCTCCTCACCCCAGAGCCACCACAGCCTTTACACAAGAGCCCCCCTGGCCGCAGAGCTTCCTCAGCCAGGACCCAGAGCCCCCCGGCAGCCATGTCAGACGCTCACCGTCATGGCGCCGCTCCCGCCCTCGCACCCGAGGGGGGGGGGGGGGGGTTGGGGGGGATCACTCGCGCATGCGCGCCATCGCAGGTGTGAGCGTAGGGCTCTTGCACCGGGGCGTGCACGTGGGGGCACGTCACCGCGCCTGCGCGCCCCTCTTGCTGCGCGTGCGCGCACGTGATTCCGGTCACGCGCGTTCCACGTGCACCCCCTCCCCTCCGCGTGCGCACGCGCAGCCCCCCCCCCCCCCCACCTCGCTCGCCCCCTCCCCCCCGCCACGTGCTGGCGCGGGCCGCGCCTCGCTCTGCCCCGCCGGCTGCCGCCGCAGCGCCCCCTGCCGGCCGCTCGCGGGAACCGGCCGCGCGGGAGCCAGGCCACGTGACCGGGCCTCACCATTCGCGCCCTGCGGGGCGGGGGTGGGGGGGGAAGGGCCGGAGACCCCCCCCCAGCCTTTCGCGTGTCGAAAAGGAGAGGGAGGGTGCGGCACCCCCGCGGCATTGGAACGCTCCGCGGGGAGGGGAGGGGCGCGGGGCTATAAAGAGCGAGCTCGGGCGGGGCTGAGGGGATCTGTGTGGCGATGGTGGGCTGGCGGCTGGCGGCGCTGAGGGCGGGTGGTGAATGTGGCGGGAGCCCAGTGCTGGCCCTGCTCTTCCCTCAGCGTTGCCTGAGCGGGCCCGTGCCCTGCTGGCAGGGCCCAGTCGGCACCCACCATGGCGGCCCCGGCCCCTCACAGGGCCCTGGCGCCGCACCCGCGCGTGAGCGCAGCCTGCGGGGTGCCAGGGCTCTCCGAAGACCCTGGAGGCCCCTTAGCACCTGTGGCCTTGCCCGCCTCGGGGCTGGCAGTGGCTTGTGGCTAGGCTGTGCTGCCTCCTCTTCTGTGCTGTGGGGTGCTGGGCTGTGGGCGTGCGCTGGACATGACCAATTTGTAGTGCTGTGCTCAAGCCTCGGGTTGCCGTGCAGTGCTGGGACTGCAGGGGAAGGGAGCTACTTAAAACAGACAAAAAGGAGCGTTAGGAAATCAAAGAGGGCAGGCGGGAGGAGCGTGCTGTCCAGGCTAGCGCTGGAGGTGCCCTCGCCGTGGGGAGGGGGGCCAGCTGCCAGCGTGACTCCTGTCTGAGCAGACTGACGTGATGAGGGCTGTCTTCCTCTGAGCTTGTCCTCTGCAACATGCCAGATAACGTGGTATTGGATTTGTGGTAATGTAATTACATCAGGTCAGAGTGATCAGTCCTTTAGTAGGCAGGGCTGCCAAAGAGGATTTAATCTACTGAGTCTTTATCATCACTTACTGAGCAAACATGGGAGATGGCTGTCAGGAAAAGACAGACAGTGAAGTACTATGACCTGGTATGTTAAAGGGCAACTAAGTTGGGTTTTAGCAGTGCTGAGGGAAACATCAGCAGGAAGAATTGCACCTGAGTGTTCGCACTGCAATTGTGCCTGCAACGTGGTAGGCATTGTACAGTCAGAGGAAAGCAAACACAAATGTAAAGCTCTAATATATGTGAAGAACACCACCATCCTAAGACTACAGTGTGCTGCCCTGCACTCTATCTAGCAGACGCTTGAAAAAGAAACGCAAAGAAAGCTTTATAAAGCAGACCCTTCCATTCAGAAATTTAAACTGGAAAAGGATGTTTTCATGAGCTGACTTCTGTGGAGGTGCATCCTGTGGCCCAGGAGCAAAGCAGGCTGTCACCCTGCACAACATCTAGCCTTCTCACAGATTTAGTAATCTCAGGGGTAGTAGAGAAACTATCCCTCTTTTTTGTCTCCAGAGCATCAGCATCTATGCTTGATGGGCATGGGTTAGCTGCAACAAACCACATGTGCAACACCAGGAGGAAACTATAGGGTTGTCTGGGTTGACCAGGTGGGAAGCATGACTCCTAACTGTTAAAGCTGATGTAAGGAGCACACTGAGCCACGCTTTCTTCCCACTATTTCACTTCTCAGCTAGCAAGGGGAGGTTGTGCTGGGTGCATGTGTGTTTTGCGAGTTACTATCCACTGGAGGGCAACATGAGACTATCAGATTTCTTGCACCCTTGAACCTGCAATAAACGTAAAATGAGCACAAAGGGTAAAAGAAATCAACCCACCATTGCAGAATGGGTCTATTGGGAAGCTGAGCCTGACAGAAGAGTGAGGGAACTGCAGTGTGTTGTAGAGATCAAGCGCTAATAGGCCCTTCATGTGTTTGTTCTCTTACTAGTATTATTTCTCACAAAGTTTCTAAATCTTTGTGCAAGCTATGTGTTATGTTCTGGTTTAAGTGGAACAGCATGGTGCCCTTCATTATTTTTTTAAAGGATCTAAAAGCTCGATTTGATGCTTGAACATCTTGATATTTCCAAAGCTGACTTTTTTAGAACCACCTTTCTTGCTGCTGCTGTAGGGAGTTAGATAATGCCCAAGAAATCCAGAAACAACACATTCTTGGCAGCAGTTGATGTCTTCTCTTTAAAACACAGATTGCACCATAAAAATCCTGCCCCCTCATGCCCTGTCAATGGCCACTGAGGCATTATTTCCATTTGTACAAACCACAAACAATGCAGTGGGAAAGCCTAGCTAGAAAACAAAGTGGAAAAGCCATGCTTTATGTTTCTCTGTACCTTTCATCTGAGGATCTCAAAGCACATTCAGAATGAGAGCCCCAGTCAACCTTGTTATAGACAGCAAGCCAAGCTGCAAATGTGTGTTAAAAAAGGAGAGAAAATAGTCTATAGATACTGCCTGGAAGTGTGGTCAGAGCCTGGAACTCTGCATGTATTTCAGATGTTATGAGCTCACTCTCATGTCTGTTTTGTTGGCAGACAATTGTAGCACTTACATTAACAGGAAAGGAAGTAGTAATGCACATTTCTGTTATTAGAAATGAACAGATAAATAGGCCATGGCATGCATTCAGCACATTAAGAGGACACTATAGTTTGAAGCTGTTTGTTTCTTGTCCAAGGTCTAGGAGCCAGTCCTTTCCTTGTACTGGGGCTGGTGAGCAGTAACATCATGGGTTACTTCACAATTCTGGGCAGAAAGAGGGAGAAAACCTGGGCAAGCAAGCAAGTGCTAATTCACAAACATGCAAAGAAACAAACAAAACCAGAGGCAAACCATCTTGTTCTTGTAAATGCCTGAACATCTCTTTTTTGGTTTGATTTGTTTTCCCATGACACGATTTCATCAATGTCATGAGAAAAGTGCTGAAAAATCCTAATGGCAAAATAAAAATTACAGAGGCCAGCATGCTGTGCTTGATGACATGGATCAAGCCAATCCCCTGCAGCCAAGATCCATCTCTTTACAGGGAGTCTCACAAAAGACCTCCTTTGCAGAGAAGGGTACCAGTGTTATCTGGAAGCATCAGGATGCTGAAGAGGCAGAATAGAAGATACCCAGAGTCTCCAGACTGGTGGTGTTGGCAGCTGAATTTTCCATCCTTCTTCCCTCTGTGGTCATGACTGGAATTGCAGATGTTTCTGTTATAATTTGTTGAAGCTGTGGCCCCAGGGGATGTCTGAGAGTGACAGCAAGAACAACTGTGGAAGTGCTAGTGATCTGCTCACTGCTTTTTTTCTCTTCAAGACAGCTTGTCTCTCTCCCAGGAGAATCACTACAACTCCATTAGAGTCCATTAGCAGCTACCTTTTCTTTTTATCCTTGAAGTGAATTTAGCACTGGTGAAAGGTGTTGTCCTGACAGTCCTAGAGGCTGGAATCTCTATTCACAGCACAGCTCCTGCAGGGAGAGAAGGCAGGCTCACATAGACTAGCCCCACTGATTCTGCCCTATTTGTAGACAGACCATGCCTCAGAGCCAAAACGAACCTTGGCATCTTGTTGTCCTGCCTTTTCCTGCAGATGTGGGCGACAGCAGAGGCAGGTACTTGAAAGAGAAGGAATGATGGGTTCTCCCATGTCAAAACCAAGTATTTCATAAAATGGTATCTGACTGGTTTTCACTTGCACTGCAAAGGGAGGGTTCAGGGGCACTGGTGCTTTGCTGTGAGCTGTCTGTGCTATCAGGCTGTTAAAGAGGTGTCTTAGTATGGCAATCCCAGTAAGAGAGACCTTTGCTTCACTGAGCCAGGGGCAAAACCTGAAGATAAAGTAGCACTGGACCACATGGGACAAGAATCGACTGAACTAGTATTGAGGGCTTTGGCCAGGACAAAAGCACAGCTGGCTCAGACAGGACAGTTTCTTGCAGCACTGCAGCTGTTGCTGGCAGAGCAGAACAGAAGAGATGCCTCTTTATTGCGAGAAATGGCATTGTCTGGAGCCCAGCTGGGGCAACGTGGGCAGAGCAGGGCAAGTGCATTTCCAGTCCACAAATGGCAGGACCATGGGAACTTGGGAACAGTCAAGCAAGGGCACTGCAGTCCAGGATTGGGGCATGGAGAAAACACACAGAGCATTTTGCCTGCTATATTCTGCACTAGGGATGTGAACAGCCTTCCATAAATATCAAAATGCTTTGACTGTGACAAGTGTCAGCAGCTGTGAGTCAGCCCATTGCAATGCTTCAAATGAGACAAACCATGGTTTCATTGTCTCTAGTCCCCTGGAATGTGAGTAGCAGAGAAGCCCACCCTGGCAGTCCAACTGCTTGCCTGGGCTGCAAAGGCCAAGCAAGCACCTTGCCAAGTCCCGGTGCGGTGATGCATGGGCCGTGAGGGAGCCAAGTGGGAGATGCCACTTCCCAGGTAGTGTTTGTGCTCTTCATGCATGGCCAGTACATGGCTCCGTATGGAAGACAGATATCTAAAGCACATCTCGGTGCTCCTGATGAGGGATATTTGGGAATGGCTGCTGAGAAGAGTGTTTGATTCTCTGCTCTTTGAAGGCTCCTGTAGATTTTAGTGGATTTTACCCATCTTAACATGAGCCTATTAGTGCACAGCTGCAAAGAGGTAGCAGACCCCTCCATACCGCCAACACAGCACAGTCCTACTCACAGTCCCTTGGCAGACTTCTAGCACTCAGTGATTCTCACCTATCTCACCATCCTTACCCCTTCATCCCAGTAGTCCCACAATAATCAGCCTATTCTTCTCTAGTCCTTTGCTGCTGCACCCATCCGGAGGCCCTTAATATACTTTGGCCCTACCTTTCCTTTTCCTGTGCTGTCACTTCTTTCATTCCCACTCACTCCTGCTGTTAGCAGTAAGAGGTGTAATTAACCTGGTTGGTTCTCTCCCTACCCTCATTGCAGTAGGGCTTGCAGGTTTTTCCGTTGAGCAAATGTGGGTGCAATTTCCTTGAACTGCCAGTCCCTATCAGTTAGTGGCTTGGGGCATTGCAGCATGAGCAAACAACACTGATTATAGAGAGGAAAAGCAAGTGTGGAAAGCGATTGTTCTTGCTGGCTTCACCCTGATAACAAAGACGCCAACCTCAAGAACAAAAGCTGTTTCACGGTTCCTTTCCCTGTGGTTGCAGGATTGTCATTCCTGAAAAAGGGAAGATAGTCAGTGGTAGTTTAAAATGTAGTTCTAGGGTAGGAAGGATGGTCCAGTGGTCGCACTGAGGGGGAAGACCTAGATTTAGTTTCCTTTTTTTTTTCTCCACCCACTATGAGACTTCAGGCAAGTCTCTTACTATGTAGAAGAAAACCTTTCCATGATTTAGTTGAAAATTGTCAATAACTACAACTCAGAGGTTAATGCCTCTCCTCTTGCAATATGTTCAATGTGTGCAGAAATGCTTCTGCTGAAAGATCACTGGAGCGGAAATAACCGTGCACATAGATAAATGTACCACCTTCATCTCAGCTCTCTGCACTGTTCACACGCTTTGTGCAGACAGCACATCATGCAGTAGACCAAACTGCCATCTAGGTTAGGGCCCATTGTGCTGGATTTCTTTTCAGCAGTTACACGGTGAACAGCCCAGCTGACTGTCTTTCTTGAAATCTTGCCTAGAATACCACGTTCTGTGAGCTGTTGACTCTCAGCTTCTCCAAACTATCTGCGAGGTTTCACCTGCATGAATGTGGGAGATCCCTCACTACTGGCTACATGCTGTTCCCTCTGATGACTTGCGTTAGCAGTGCTTTGGCTCCTCAGCTCTGTGGCTCACTAGTGGATTATGTGAGGAATGCGGCTCAGTCTCATGGTATAATGGTGTGCCTCCAAGAACCACATCAGGTACCAGCTTCTGTTGGTACTTGAGAGAGCCATGATTCAGGCCAATCCCTAAATGATGAGCAGCTTTTGCAGAGATTCTTCCATGAGCTTGGCAGTCAGGTGTGCAGGTGAGAAGAGCTCTGTGGGCCCACTCCCCAAATGACTCACTTTCAAACATCTGTAGATGGTTAGGGAATTGGCAGTGAAAGGGAAACGAAATCTTTAGGAACTTGATCTGCAGAGGAGAAGCCTCTATTCCTTTAGGCAGCCAGAAACACAAGCAGCTCTAGGGTTTCTCCTTCAAGAGCAGATTTCTCCAAACGTTTACTGTGAAATTCTGCAAGCTTTAACTGGCTCTGTAGCTCCCACTGGGCTAGCTGGTGTCTTGCATCTCCCACTGAGTAGCTGAGAGTCCAAGCCAGCTTATATTTCTAATGGTGAAACTGCTGATGTACCAGAGCATGGTAGGTCATGATGCCAGGCAGCTCAGGATTGGAAGTGGCCAGGACAGTTTCACAGTTTCCTCTGGAAACTCCTGGAATTCAGCATTGATAGTTACTGGAATGGCTCCATGTGTTTGGGGTTCTTTTTTTTTTTTTTTTTTTTTTTTTCCAGGCAGCACCTCCACAGCCATGTGTCCATAGTCACGCACAGAAGAACTGAGTAACTGAGTAAGTGTCTACTGAACCATTGCTAATATATTCCTTTGAGGTGTCCCATTCACCTTCTAGCCCTGTAGGCTGGGGGCAAAGCCTGAGGCAGTGCACAGGGACTGGCAATTAAAGAAACAAGCTCTCAGTGTTAGCAGCAAGAGAGAAGGAATCATTATACCCTCCTTAGGAAACAGATGATGTTATGGTTCCATGTCTAGATTGGAAATTCTTGTATTGGCCCATGATCGTGTGTCTTTGCATGGCTTTCATTGCTGAGTTAATGTGAGGTGTTTGGCACAGGCAGTGAGAAGCTCTTCCGATAACGTGAGTATCCAAGCTTGCAAGAGCCCCCATGAACCACTCTGCTGAGGGTCCCCTATGACTCTGCTGGCTGAGGTGGCCAGCAGGACCAACACAAGACTGTGCTGACTAGCAGTAAGAAGATAGTGTTGCTTGGCACAGGCTAAAATGTGTCTCTGGTGGAGAGCCAGATGACACGCGGTCTGCTTCCATGATTCATTCAGCGTCTCACATAAATACAGGATTGTTCACAGTTGTATCCGGGGTGGATCCTAGACATATATTTCTAAGGAAAGGTTTGGACACTGACTTCCATACTTCTGATGGGCAGCTGCTACCGCATGGGCACACCTCATGCCCTGCTGTGTCCCTCTGCCTGCCAGAGCATCACATACCATGCAGCAAGGTAAAAGTGTCACCACAGCAATGCTGAGGCATTTATTCCCTGTGAGAAGTTCCTCACCAGGAATGGTCACTTAAAAGCCACCTCAGGAAAGGGCTTGCTGGTTGAGAAAGGAAGAATCCAGGCCCTAACACTTTGCAACTTAGAGAGCAAAATGCAGGTAGCAAATGCATGGTGCAGAGAGCTGTCTGTGCTCTTTTCTGGCTTTAATTTCCCCATCCTCTGGGAAAGCATACCCCTGACAAGTCGAAGATGCATATCCTGAGTCAGCAGGGATTATATCTTGTGCAGGAGGTGAAACAGCCATACTGTACATGCTTAGAAGACCTAAGCCCAGGATTGGGTTGCAGGCCTAGGCCTAACCACAACTCTCTACCCTGACCACAACTCACCGAGTTTGAACTTGCTGTTTGGGCCACATCTGGCCATAGATGCAGACTGACTGCACAGTCAGCATCGTCTGGGCTGCAGCTCAGCAGGGAGAGGGCCCGTTTGTGTGATGAAGGACAGTGGCTCAGGAGACTCCATTACGTGCAGTGTCATGTCCAAAGTCGTCACTGTCCTTTAGAACAGGGAGCCTCTAGATGCCAGGCTGGTTTTGGGCTTGTTTAGTGCCTAGCTTATGGGTACCTGAAAAATCACCAATGTGCCCCAGGACTGGACCCAAAGCAAAAGCTTTTTCTGTGCTCCACCTCCAAAACAAGGTAATTCCTTGAAGGAGGCTGGCAGGAGCCACCCAGTACTGTCACCCCTGCTTTGTCCGTGTGAGGCCGGCAGCAGACTTACTCCCATCACGTCGGTGGTTTTCCCCTCGCTGGATGCTGAAGGCCTTGTACCGCCTGGCAGGTGGAGACAGATGCAGAGCACGTTGCTGCAAGCCGTGCCTCTGGCACACTCTGTTCCGTAACGGCTGCATCTCGATTCCCTCCAGCACAGCCGCATCCGCCGGCTCGGGCAGCCCCGGCCAGCCTGCACCTCACCACGCGGCTGGGTGCTTGCGTGAGGGAGGAGCGGGGCAATGCTGGTGGCCATTGGTCTGACTCTCACCTTGACTTGGAGCCTGAGCGTAACAGCAGCATTGCTCCTGGGCACGGTGTGGCTTCCGCTGAGGGTTGCTTTTTCAGCCTATGAAATTTGAACTTGAAGGTCTAGAAAACAAAAGGTCCTTCTTCCATAAAAGGAGGCTGATTAATATTCCCTTAGGGGAGCTAAAGGGCCTCGTCACTGCTCTGAGTAAATATGTTTTATTGTTCCAAGAATAAGGGTGACTCACCTGATAGCAGCTTAAGAAGCAGTGGGGTCTCTGCAGGAGAAGCACATGGCTCTTCCAGTGAGCCCTGCGGCAATGGGGTTTAACAGAGCTGTGAAGTGCTGATTCTTAAAACCCAACGCGTTTCCAGCATGAGCCTACAGCTGGAGGTTTTTCCACCAGGCACCTTGTGGACTCACAGACGCTAGACGTGCTCAGTGTTGCCAAGCAGTGGTGGATGTGGTGCCCACGTGTTCCCCTTCTGAAAGGAGGGGCTGGTGCAGCTGAGAATGTTTATAGCTATGTTCAGAGGTGTCCTGCCTTGCCTGGCAGAGGGATTGCTGTGTGCTCAGCAGTTCTGGACCTTGGTAGGGTCCTGTCCCCTAGACCACAGCACTTTGCCACCATGTCAAAGCGCAGTCAAGTGCACAGTAGCATCAAGCATCCCTCGAAGGTTTCCCTCTGCATTGCCTGGGTTTGCTCATCCTATGGCAGTCCTGACCTCTGTCCTAGGAAGCTGATAGATCTCCATAGCTTTTTCAGATAGGTGTTTCAGGGCTTAGTGCATATCTTTTCATCTTTGAAGGTCCAAAATAGCAACAGTTTGTTTCCTACACAGATTCACTGCTTTATCGACTTCCTGTGAGTCACTTTTGATGTTACACTCATGGTTCCACTTCAGTGCCTCTCTCATGTCGGGTTTTTGCAAGGTTTTGTGGAGCCCCTGGTGAGAGGGAGGTGGTCTCAGAGCATAACACCAGGGCACAGGGCAGAGCATTCCTGAAAAACACTTGTTTTGGCAAGGGCAGCTGCTTGGGCCAGCGCAGAAATTACACTGTTTAACTGTCAAATTAATATTTGGTGGTTTATAAGCATGTCCTGGGTAGGGCCATGCTCAGAGAAACCGAGTTTGCACGACAGGTCTATTTTAGTTAATGTGCAAAGAAAAGGCAGAGAAGGTAATGAAGGCGATCTTTGAGGATTCTGCCACTGATGCAGTGGAGGGGTTTTCTTAGGGTAAAGAAGGACCTGGAGGATTGTTCCCTGTTCCAGCCCTTCCACATGGCCTGACCATTGCAGCCCAAGGTCTTCCCTGCTCTTGCTCCCCTGGCCTGTGTCCTTCAGAGGTGCTGGGTGGCTTCCCTCCACTTACGCAAGCAGCAAATCTTCAGGTCTAAGCAGAAGTGACAAATAGAAGTTTTTTTAACCTTTCCTCCTTGTTAGCATGTGCACATTCCAGGGAAACATTCGCAAGTCTTATTCATTACCGGTATTTGTTCCTTTGAAAAGGCTCTCTTACGTTTGGTCAGCTCACTGATATCTGCATATTTATTTTGTTCAAATTCCAGAAGGAAGCAACCATACATTTACAAAGTCTACATGATCCTGAGTATATGGCTATCTGTCTCCCCTGTTATTGAAATAATTTTTCATTCCTTATTTTTCCAGCCTGCTTCTGTTGGGAAGGTCGATCTGTTCTGCAAACAAGCAGTTGCACATCTGGCTGTTGCGGCACTTCTCTGCATTGCCACTGATCCTGCCCTGAGACAGTACCCATCTTTTGTACTGTAATCAAACAGAAGAGCTCTCAGTCCTATGGACTCTCTAACTAGAGAGCCAGGGTGAGAATCCTCCAAAGTGTTGTTGTCTGAAGTATCATCACACGCAGAAAAAGATGGACTGGAGAGGGTTCGGAAGGAAAGATTCTCTCCCAGCTCAACCCGTGGCTACTTCAGTTTTCCTTGGCCATCTCTATCTGCAACATGTGACTAGAGAGATGTCCTCGTGCCATTCTCCCCCTCCTGATTTCTCTCTGCTGGCTCCTGGGGACAAAAGTTCTCAAGCAGGGATGGCATTTCCTGGCTGCTAAATACCTGTCACATTCCTTACCCATCTGCACTGCGTATATAGAGATAGAGATATGCTGCTTACAAATGAAGATTGAGACCTTCAGGGTGGGAAAATTGAAGGTGACCCAGAGGCTTGTTCACAGCAGGATTTTTCATGTAAGTACACCCACACAGCTGATTGGCATGTGGTTCCCTCATAGCCATCCCTGCTTAGAATATGAAACATCTTGAGTGAGTTCAGTGTAACCCAAGTTGAAATAAGGATAAAAACACCCTAATGCAAATATGTCTTTACACCTGTGCAGCAAAAGGGGTGTTGAGTGATACAGCAAGGATAGTGCAAAATATCCTGTTGTGTTGACAAGCTCTCTGTCCACCTCATTCTTTTTTTCATGTTAATCTTCCCCACACACACAGAGTCCAAAGAAGAGCTAATGGCTTGGCGAAAGAGCCACTGAACATCTTGGCTTCACTGCAAAACCAGCAAAATCAAAGCCAAAGGAAAATGTTTTTTTCTGCGGGTCTTGCAATATCACTGTGTTCATGTTTGTTTCAGAGTTCAGGGAGGAGTTTGAAAGTGTGGTAACAAACAGGCCTTTCTCTATAGCAACTGGCCCCTCCAGGACATCTCCGAGTGCCTTACACAATGGAAATGGAAGAGCACTGAGTCGTGAATGCCTCTGCTGCAGATTGAAAGCAACATTAAAAAAAGCAACACAGGATTTCAGTTTGGCTGTAAAAGTGCCAATAGCAGTAACAATTCAATACCTACTGAAAAAGAATTGCATCCTTCTGAGACAGAGAGGCCACTTAAAGCCGTGGGCAAACTGGACAGGATGTTAAAAGCACAGCAAACATCTTTGCATTTTTTTATTTATTGCTGAAAAATAGATGTCAGTGTGTGGAAGCTGCCCTCATTTGTGGATGCCAACCCAGCATCGCAGTCATGTTCGATCTGATTGTCACCTGCTTTCAAATTAGGCATGAACTAGCTCTTAGCTGGTGAGGCCTCCAGGATGAAGCTACGTGCAAACTAATCGAGCAGTCAAGAGCAGAGCGCACTCTTGGACTTGCATGCTCATGTGCCATCTTCATTGGAGGTGCGTAGCCCTGAACAATGTATTTTAGTCTGCTGACAAAGGGTTGAGCTTACCTGGGTTGCAAACCCCATAAAAGAACCATGTGAAAGCCAGATGTTCTCTGAGTGCAGGCTGCAAACCACTGGACCGGAGCATAAGGGCACCTACCAAAATACTTCCGCTCCCACTGCTGCCCTAGTGCTTTCCCATTCTGCACTGTCTCTAGCTCCCACAAACACCTCACTCTTCTGTAACGGGAAAGCTCAGACCTGCAGAAAGATAACACTGAGTAAAATGTTCAACTTGAGGGACCTAACCCGGGTCATGAATGCCCAGTAATTCTCCCTGTCTGCTTCCTCCATCTGGACTCTTACTGCTCATGTGGTGCTTGTAGTAATAGTGATAATGAGTGTCCTCTTCCTGGTTATAAATGCTGTTTTTCAAGTACCTCATCAACGGTGAATTTTACCAACCAGAAAAAAAGAAAGCTGCCGGGAGATCACTCACTAATGCAATCTTGCAGCCGTTACAGAAGAAAAGGGGCTGCGGTGGCAGTTACATTCCATGAGTATCCACTGTGAAACACTGTTTACCTAGGGATGTAAAAGAAGGAAAAACAACCAATGGCTGATAATAAATAAAACGTTGGGAAGATTGTAAAGTGAGATCAAGGAATTATAAGGAAGGCAGTTAATGTGGCGGATTTCCTGATAAAATCGGACATTTCAAAGAGTCACTTAACAGTGGATCAACGTTGCAGTAAACCAAAAGCATTTATGGGCAGCGGAATAGGCAGTTCCCTTGAAGAGGGGTATTTCAGATATATGATTTTAAAGGTTAGTGTTGCTGTGTGGCTCTGTGCCCACTCAAACTAGAAGGAAATCCTTGAGCCAAAATGTACAATGATCCAAAGACATGTTTGGGGTTTATTTATTATCTTCCATTGCATCAATGCTAAATGCAGCAACCAGGCCGATACTGCTCTGGGCTGGATACTGCGCAAACAGGAGTTAGAGACACAGTTACCTTAAAAAAACGTTTTTATCTGCTCCCTATAATGCACAAATCAGATAATTGTTCTCAGGGTGTGGAAAAACTTGTTTTTTTCCGATCTGGCCAGAGTAGCCCCGTGGCAGAGCAGAAGTTTACTGCTGCCCTTTAGCTAGACATGATGGGAGACTGTTTCCCTTTGCACTCAATTAGACAAGTCTCACTGATAGCACCTCCTTTGCCACAGGGGTGGTGACGAAGGGCTAAGGTTCCTCCTAGCCTAAGACAGCAGGTCTAATTGGTGCCCTCTGCACCAGGGAGCAATAGATATCTCTTCTGGAGTGGAGGAGAGAAACCATGATACAGTGCTGTGGTGGAGCTCCAGCTTAGCTCCTCTGAGCAAAGTTAATCAGCCCTTTGGAGCTATTGCCCCTATCTTACCATGGCAGCAAAACACACCCTGGAAAGCCTGGTACAGAAATACTTCCCATGGGCAGGGTCGTGGTGTGGCCTGCACAAATCCTAGCAGCGTCCTTCCCGCGCTCCTGTTCCAGCCCAGTGTTTCTGGGTCCACAGAAACTGGGTGGCTGAGAGAGAAGATCGAGTGTGATGTGCTGAAGGTGGATGGGACCAGAAATGGTCCTCTGCTGCTACACAGGGGTTGGGGGCAGAGTTCCCCCCAGGGCTTGAGCATTCAGTGCTGGGCTTTGGATGAGCTTGCACCTAGTGCTCAGCAGCTGCAGCACTGGGAAGCTCGTGGCATCTCCAGTATGCCTCTGTGCTAGAGCAGCCTTCCGCAGGGTTTGGTAATGACTGCAAGCAGTCTCATCTCTCAGGTCTTCTCAAGGGGAATATCAAAGTGCCTCCACAATGTTTTGTTGTGTTTTTTTTTTCTTGGGCACAGCAGTACCAAACCAGCACCTGTATGTCGGAGGAGTAGGGGTACGGTGGGAGCCGCACAACCCTCTTCCTGCTGTGGTGGCTCCCGTCGCCCAGCTGAGCAGCTCGGCTGCGCAGCCCCGTGTGCCGGTGTGCTCTGGCGGCAGCCTGGCCCCTCGCCAGCGCAGCTCTGCTCTGTTCCGTGTCCCAGCGTCTGGGTCTTCCCTCTTGCGCTGCACCTGGCCTGAGCGGGGCCGCACCCTGCGCATGGAGGGGCGGCCAAGCAGAGCTCAGCCCAGGTGGGAGGGACTGGGCTCCCGTTAAATCCAAGGCTCCAGGAGGACCCAGTCCTTGCACAGACTCACCCTTGTACTGATTTTATGAGATCAAGGTGCTGTTACAGGTATTGCAGCAAGAGCTGTGTGCTGGAGAGGGGGGACAAGCAACTGCAACTCAGGTAGCTACTGAGAGCTGGTTTTAATGGCCATCTTTGCCTTTTCAATGTTTTTTTCAGGTTCTTTTTTTTTTCCTTCAATCTTCCATACGAATGTTGTTTGCAAGTTGTATCTGTTCCTCTCTTCGCTTCCATCACTTCTCTGTCTTTTGCTGCTGCTTTACATTTAGCTGATGATCATTCTTTTGCCTTGGGAGAAATCTACTGCAGAAATCTCAGATTTGCCAAGACAAGGTTTTTCCTGCCTGAACAGTACTGTTGGCTTGCAAAGATACCAAGTAGTGTTTATTCTGGGTGGGGAGGGCTGTTAGATGTTGTGTTAGAAATGGTATGGTTTTATGCTTATTGCTGAGGCTATGGTTTGGACTTTCCTCAGTAATCTCTGGGTTTTATTTTGTTAGCAATTACCTTCCGTATTCATGCAGAGCTTGAAGCCTATTTAACATTTCCAGTGGTGTTTGTTGACTGTGCATCTGTACAAGTGGTGTAAGATAGTTCATTCATTCTGTCGAAGTCTATTTAGCCTGTAGAAATGAGGTACGGTGCGGGCGAATGAGCATATGTGCCTGGCGTCCCAGTGGGAGACTGCACTGCGAGTGTTGGGGATGTTCAAGGCAATAAAAACGCCACGTGGTAGCACGAGGTCTGATTAGCTGGAGGGAGTGGTTCATCTAGGGCTCAGGAGGAAAATCAGCTAGCTTTGCATCGCTCGAATTCAGGTAGGACTGTACTTCCTCAAGCCGTTGGAAATCAGCAAGGAGGAAGTAGGCACCACGGCTCACCTCAGGCAGGTCTGTATCACGAATGCGGTTAAGCCAGACCTGGAGTCCTGAGGATCTGTCCTTGGATCAGGACAGGACAGCAGAATGTGGGGATGATTGCAAAGAAGCTGTATCAGTGTGATGATGAAGGTCTGCAGAGGGGCGGGAGAGAATCTGCTTCCTGGGGTATTGGTGCTTTTTGTCCCTCAGACCCAAGAGAGGGGTGTGGAGCATGGCTTGCTGCTTTAAGAAGGTTTCAGGCCTTTGGTTTGAGAGTGAGTCCAGAGGAAAATGAAAGGTGGTGACTGCAGGCTCCAAAGTTTGGGTTTGTTTTGAGACCGAAGGATGCAGAACCGTGCAGTCTCAGTGGGACAATCACAGGAGGTGTGCAGACCTACAACATCTTCCTGCTGTGTTTAAAGGTCTGCAGACCCCTCTGTGCAGTGGTTCCCATCCTATCCCTTACCTTAGCACCCCAGAAATGCTAGGAGACAGTTTCCGTCATGCTGCGGTTTTTGACCTAATATTACTTGAAACAGTCCCACAGGGGAGCTGAGGTAAGAACTGCGCATGGTATCAGAAGGGAAAAATCCAGGGTGATGCTCCAAGGAGCTTGTTAGGACGTCTAGAAAGTCTCAAGTTCCAGTAACTCATTTCAAACATTCCTAGGATTAGCCAATTTGGTCTATTTCTGAACATAAATCCTCTTCCAAAGATGCTCTCCTTGCTTTCACCTCCCTGAGCTTCCTGTGGCCACTGCTAACCTTGCAACGAGCTGGAGAGAAAACCCTGCTGGCTTTTCTGCAGCTGGCACTCGTGAAGGGGGACCAGGCACTCCTGCAAGAGAGCCTGCCGGGGGCAGCTGCGCTGGGTCGCGTGCTCAGGGGAGCTCTTACCAAAGGGAAGCGCCTCCTGGGAGAGGAGAGAGCATGGCAGTGGGAGGGGAAGTCACTGGAGTAGCAATTTCAACATTACTAATAATCCTCCGCATCCAAAACCCAGGAGACCTCTTTCAGAAGTTTGAAATGTTGCTAAACAAACAAGGCATTTGGGTTGTTCGCAGTGCAGTCGCTGGGGGAGGATGGCTTCTGTTGCTAAAAAACTTAAGTATTGCATTGAAGTGCTTCTCCCTAACGGAGCAGAAAGAACTCCTTTTGTAATGATCACACCAGCTCTGCCCCCGTCTCAGGGCTCCAGGGACCGATCAAATACCCAGAGTTAGTGATGCTGTCTGGAGTTTCATAAAGGCTTCTTTTTGGTGCTGAACTCTTTAATCATTCTTGTTTGAGCAAGGGAAGGAGGGCTGTCTGGCAGTCACCCCTTCTCTCCCCTGACGGCCCGGGGCGCTGCCCCTCCTCAGACACCAGCTGCCTCGCGCTCCAGGTGTCAGACTCCCCCGTAGCTGGAGGTATATTAATATTTGCTATGTGATACCGCTGCTCTCTGAGCTCTGCAGGCAAAACACAGCATAACCATGGCAACTATTTTCCCTAACTTCATCAACACACCCTGCTAATCCAGGCAAGTCACCGAGCAGCCCTCTTACTGATTAAAAAGGGTGTAGTGAGCTCTCTAAGTCCTGGGTGTCCTAGCAGCTCATTCTTCTCTTCCTGGCAAGGGGACATCCGTGCCAGGAAGCCCTATCAGAAGGTTCCCAGGGCTCACGTTTCAAGGAAAAACAACACGGACTTGGCAGCCGGCAGCTGTCATGGTCGTGCTGTTTGGCGGTCTCCGCTCAGACCGCGAGCGGGGCTGTGTCCTGGCTGCTACGTCGTGGCTCCGAACAACCGTGCGGGAGCATCCCGGGCTCCGTGCGCGCAGCTGCCAAGTAAAGCTGAGGGGCAGCGTTTTCGGCACTGCTGTTACCGCGCCCGATCCGCTCGAGCCTGGGGGAAAGCCAGGACAGAGACAGCCCCCGGCACGTGCGGGCGGGCCGCACGGAGCTCGCTGCGTCCCAGCGGAGCCCCGCCGATCAGGGCAGCGGCTGCTCGGGGGGGGGGCGCAGGGGAAGCAGGCGCTCGCGGCTGCGGGCTGCCGGGAGCCTTGCACGGAGGGACTTTGCTCCGCGCGGAGCACGTGGGGCTCGGCTCCGCGTGCCCGGTGCTGCCTGGCTGCGCTCTGCCCGGCGGGTTCATGGAAGGGCAGGCTGCTCGCAGGGCCTTTCGGTGATGTGGCAGCCCCACATGCGCTGCGCAGGCGGTTATCTAACAGCCGGGGTGTGCTGGGCGCAGCCCTGCCCCGGGGCACCCTGCTTCTCCCTGCACCCGCCTGCCCCGCTCCAGACCCAGCGCGGGGCGGCCCCACCGGCTGCTCCAGCTCGGGCCCTGGAGATCGGTGCTGGATGCAGACCCCCGGAGCCCGGCGGCCTTGCTGGTCGGGGAGCCGTGTGCTGGGGCCGGCTCCGGCAGCCCCCTGGGCCGGGATCGGGGGTGAGAGCTGGCGTTACGGGGCTCCGCGGCAGCTCCAGCCTCGCTCAGCCCGCTCTCGGGGAACAGGCAACTGCTGCACAAAGAGCCTTTATAAGCGTGTCCGTCTCCGCCAAAAGCTGTGACATGTTTGTCCCCTTAGACTTAGGGGAAATTCTGTTCCAGAGTCTGTTTCCAGGAGTCAGAAACTCTGTAATTTCCAGTCTAGATGTGTTTGTGGCCAGCTAATTTCCATTCCTTCTTGCGCTGCTAGCCTTGTCTTAGCCTAAACAGCACTGCTCTTTCCGCAGTGCCTCCGTACAGAGCAGTGCAAGCCGAGCCCCGCGAGGCCCGGGTGCAGCGAGCCAGCGCGGGCAGGGGTTCCCGCTGCAGGGTGCACGGCTGCCGCTGCCGCTGCCGCTGCCGCTGCCGCTGCAGGGCCTGCTCTGCCGCTGGCTCCCGGAGCAAAGGGCATCACGTGTGCCAGCGGCTTCCCTGGGTCGGCTGGGCTTCTGCTCCCCGGACTGCGCTAACGGTCTTCAAGCTGGAGCCTGACCCGTTGCCCTGCACAACCGGGGGACAGTTGGGCACTCACCAGGGCTGTGCACAAGGGTGCTGGTATTTCTGATTGCTCTTGGAAAGTCCTGACATCTGTGGGTAGCATTTGTCCTAGGGCTGCACCATGCTGATGGCTAATAGCCATGCTGTGATTAACTGTGTATTCCCAGGTCTTTTTCCTCCCTTGTTCTTTCTGACAGAGAAGCCTGCAGCTGAGTCTCGAAATCTTGTTAGTGTGCAAACTCTCTCTTTAACTAAGGAAGGGAAGGGAGAAATGAGGTTTGGAGGTTAATTCTGGCAGCATCAGACATGAGAAAGATCAAAAACTCAGGGCAGGAGTACAGCAGAGGAGGGAAGCTGTTGCATGCATGCTCCTGAACCCCCCAACAGTCCTGGTTCATGCATGCTGCACATTATTCCTGTACCTACTTAAATTAAAACCAGCCTTGTCTTGCGGGTGCTGACTGGAGCCAGGCAATTCTTCTCTTCAAGGAAGAATCCAGTTTTCACTCCATCTAGCTTGTATTTTTGACCAAGAGTGATTATTCTTTTTTTATTTAAAAATTCTCCTTCCATATCTTGTATCGTGTTGCACTTCTCACGATGCCGGTGCCAGTGGTGCCATGGCAAACACACGTTCCAATCTGGAAATGAGATACAGGGAAATGCTCACCCCGCTGAGGCTGTGCTGCAGGGCTGAGCCGTGAATCAGCCCAGAAGAGCAGCAGGTTACGTGGGCAGCGCAGACGTGGGCAGCCCTGGCTGCCCGCGGGAAAGGGAAACTTGGGTCCTAGCCCACTTCTGCATCCTTTACGTCAGCGCCCAGAAACGCTGAGGACGAGTAACTACCAGGTGCTGGAAGTGGTGTAGCGGGCTGGAGGGATGCTGCGGCTGTGCAGCCGGAAAGCCGCTGCCGCCCTCGGTGCCCGGGCGCCCGGGTGCGGCTCGTCGCCGTCTGCAGTGTTAGTTTCGCGCTCTGCTCGCAGCTCCCCGGTCCTCCCGAGCCCGCTCTGCTCTGGGGAGCCCCTTCCGCCGGGAGAGTCGGGGCTATACGATCCGCAGCGGGCGAAGCCAGCCTGCTTCGAAGCCTCGTCCCGCTAACAGCTCTCAGCCCCCGACGCGGCGTTAGTCACCGCGTGCCAGACATGACGTACGCGCCGGGCGAGCGCGCCTGCCCTCCGCCCACTCCGGCGCTAGAAACCGCCCGAAATCGGTGCGTCTCCTGCCTAATCCTCTGACTCGATAATTAATCAATCCGGGATAGCCAGGCAAATAAGTCAGTCACTCAAGACTGATGCAGGAAAGGACAAATATTTTAACAAGCGTGGCCCGGTGTTTGCACGTATTACGCACAGAGGAGCGCGCAGGATACGAAGGAGCCAGCCGTGAGCCGTGGGGTCAGCTCGTCTCGGGGGGGTCCGTCGGCTGCACCCCCCAGGCGGTCCCGCACCCGCGAGGGGGATCTCCAGGCAGGGGGAACCCGCCCTGATCCCCGGTGCCGCTGGGCGACGTCCTCCCCCTCCAGAGGCTCTCGTGAGACCTCGCGCCCCGAGCCCCCGCGGGAAACGGGCCTTCTGCTGCGCTTCCCTTCCTTCCTTCCTTCCCCCCCCCCCCAGTGGTGAGTTAAATAATATTTTAAGTCTAAAGTGAAAGTAGAGAGAATTCAAGATTTAGCAGCAGTTGGAGTCCCCAGACAGCACCTGGCCTGGGAGCGCAGGCACATACACGGCGTCCCAGGGCTCAGCTCGCGCTGTACCAGCAAATGCAGGGCTCGGATTAAATTAACACCCACTCGCAGAGCGTTGCTCTGGCACGCAGCTCAGTCTTTCTGGCCCGCTGCAAGTCTGCCATGTGTGGCTTAGGGCTTGCTGCCTGCCTTTGCCTGTTTGGATTGCTTCCGAGAGCCAGGATCCCATTCAAAAGTTGTTAGACTGACATTTTTGTTTCATTCCTGACCAAGAAAATAGCACTGTGCAAATAAAGCAGAACATAGCTTTTAGGCCTTTGAATCCTGAGTAGCTGTTGTGGATTAATCCTCTTTGCCCTTGCCCAAATGCACAGTGACACCAGGAACAGAGGGCTGGAACTGAGTGGAAAAGAACGTACAGAATGACTTATTTTCTTACAAGCTGAATTCCAAGTTTGCACTGCAAATCCCCTTTCTTACAGACTTTTCCGCTGAAGCCCGTTCCTGCTCTGAGCACGCCTGTATAACCGTTCCTCTCTCTGCATTCTTTAGATTCTTCTACTTGAGACACTGGATTGAAGAAAGGGTCTGAGGTCCCTGCGAGTGAAAGGTGTGCGGCAAACGTATCCTAAGGACGAAGCGGAGGAGGAGGAGATTTCCTTTGGACTCTAAACTGTCAACCCAGAAAGGAAAAATATGTCACAGGTCATACCGAACCACGTGTTGCGGGTTGGACAGACTGTCTGCGTTGCATCACAGGAAGAAAGCCAGAGCTTACGGCCGGCGGGGTACCCAGACTGCTCTGCGCTGCAAACGAAGTACTCCTACTACTCAGCAGATGGCTGGGCTGACCCCTCCGCCATGGTGCGAGCCCAGGCACATTTGCTTCCTAACGGAGGACTGTACAGAACCCACCCTGTGTTTGAACATGTGGCCTCCCACGCTCAAGGGAAAGGGCAGCAGGATACCTCTTTGGAGAGACCCAGTGTCGCTCGTCAGCCAATGGAGGAGGACACCACTGTGGATCCTGATGCTCATCTGATGTCTCCTACCTTGGATATATCAATAGAAAGTCTCAACCAGCTGATCCTGGAAATCGATCCAACCTTTCAGCCACTCATATGCAAGCCAGTGAAAGATGCTGTCCAACCTACTTCTCAGAGTGACCTTGTTGCAACCAAGAAACAAGATCCAGAGGCAATAGGTGAGACAAAAAATCATCCTCATTTAGCAGAGCCAGCATAGCTCATAGTAAAGACCATTTACCTTAGGAAAGTCCAAGGAGTGAGGCTGTCCTCGCACCAGCCACAGACTGGTGCATGTAGAGTGAGATCCTGTGCACTTGTGAAGGCCTGGAAGTAGGGCCTTGATGACATCCCCCTCCATCCCAAGTGAGGTTGATGTTTCACAGGGGATACTGTCTTCTCTCACATCAGTGCTTGACATAAAGGAGCAGGCGAGTAGATTATGTATCCGGGCTGATTGCCCTTCTGCCTAACTAGTGCACTTAGGTGGTCCTGGTCTGATTACTTTTGAAATGTCTCATGTCCAGCTAGCTCAGCAGGAGCCAAAAGGAACAGGGAGAACAACCTTTAATTCTTGTTTGCCTGTGTGGAGAGAATGTTTCTGAAGAGAAATTACAGCTGTAGCTCTCTGAAAACTCCTAATCCAAGTTATCACCATCAATGACTAGAGACAGGCGCTGACCTCTGCATATGATGTCTGTAATGTGTTTAACCTCGCAGCAGAGTCCCAATTCTATGAAAGAGCACTGGAGCCTTTCCCAGGGTCATACTTGACTTGTGGAAGCACAAGGATTTGAAGCCAGATTTCCTAAGCCCTGGGCTAAGGTACTAATTGTTACACAACCCTTGCAATTTAGATGTTCACAATGATTTTGCAAGGGAAATTCCTTTTGCAGGGCTTGTACACTCCTCCAGCAGCATACCTGGCATACACAACGCTGGACATCATCAGGACATACGAACCCCTCTTTCTGCTCTCATCCCTGGGTGTCTTACGTGAACCCTCTGCAACACCTCACTGTCATCTCTGCAATCCAGAGCTGTGCTACATGTGCTGCTTCTGGCCCAAGCTTTTCTTGCCTACCGCTCTTCCACAGTGTGTTAGCTGGCCAATGCGTTATGCACAAACACAAAGCAGACTGTGTGTTGCATGTTGTAGCACATCTTCTGGTACACCAGCTACTGGAAAATAGATCTCTGATGTGAGTAGTTGCCTAAAGATTCAGGTTCAGTGCTTCTGAAAATCCTTATTGCCTATCTGCATCTTCAGATACCAAAATAGCTTGAAAATCTGTCTCCAGACCTCGTTCCAGAGGAGAGTCAAATGACAGGATATTAAAAGCACGAAACAAATTCTGTTCTGTTCTCCCTGTGCTCTCATGAAAGCTTTTACATGAGGAATGTGGGGTTGGAGGAGGACATGGTGTACATCTTAAAGTGCACTGAGCACTGGCAGGTGTGAATTTACTGATGCAGGAACAGGGAAGCAGATAAGCAGGAGCTGGGGAGTGTGGAGGTCGCAGTAGTGTGAGCACGCAGCTGGACTTGGGCATTTCTGGAGCAAGCTGTGTACGTGCGTCCAGCTTCCCCGAGACAGAAGGGGGTGGCCTTGCAGATAAAGTGCTGTGACAAAGTACAAGTTCAACTCCTTGCTCCTTATGCTGGGTTTTAGAGACATTTAGATGCCCCTCTTCTAGGCATCACACTCAAAGGCTGGATGATTTTGAAAATCTGGCTCCAAGTGTGGAACTGAACATCTGGAAATCTGGCCCTGGATTCAATGGGAAAAGTCTCACTTCAGCTTTCAGTGTCTTTTAACCTCTCTTCTCTTTTCCATAAAACTTCTACTGCTGTACTCCAGCCTGAAGAGCTTGAGGGAGGCACGCACTTCACTCAGGGTTTCTTGCTGCACCCGGACAGTCTCTGTCTACACTGCTGTTCCCACTGGTGCTGTCGCTCCAGCTGCCACCATAGATCTGCTTCATGAAGGCTCCCTGCCTCAATTTCCTCCTCTGGGCAGTACAGGGAAGGACTCTACAATTCCCCATTGCACCTTCTGAATAATTTCTATGCCTTTCCTTTCTGCCTAAGGTGTGAAGATGCAAGTCTGTGAGGAACTGAAACCAGAGACAGCTACTTTGTGTGTGTGTATGTGTGTATCTGTATGTATTTATGTGTGTATATGTTTATTTGCCACCCCATCCCATGTTGGTTCGAATCCACTGTCCTTTAGTGAATTACTTTAAAGAAAAGAGGCAGGAGGAGCTGATGGGAGAGTTCCCTGCAAAATGGCCAGCTGATGTGAAAGCTGGTAGGAGACGGATGGTGCCCAAGGAGTACCTGAGAGGGGTTTTGTTCTTGTCTAGTGGAAAGCATGCTGAGGGCTTTTAAATTTTCCATCAAGAGAGAGTTTGCACACTAGATGCTGTAGTAATACTAGACAAATTACCCCTGGTGCTAATCGTTCTTTAAGAACAGGAGACCAGTCCTCTCAGCTTGCGTGAGAGTCAGACTTAGTATTTGTGGGACTTTTGCCACTCCTTGATGTTGAAAGAATTGCCAAGATCCTGAGCAAATATGTAAGACTTAACCACATCTGATAAGCAAAAGCCTCAGCTGGAGGCAAAGGGCCTTGTTAGCCCAGTACATAGATACTTTGCAGTTATTTCTATAAAGGAAAATTAAAAGACACATTTCTTTTCCTCTTTTGAGGGGGACATTGACAAAAAGTATCCGGACAAGATTTTGTTACGAGGGCTTTGCACCCTGATACCAGAACTACGTGGTCCAGGAGCCTGTCCAAGAACCGGCTTTGAAGGATCTACTGCTGGCTTTCAACGGCAATAAGGGTGTGGGACAGGGAAGGCTGCAACTCTGATTCGTTCCCAATGCACAGTCCAGCTGCGTCCCCACTGGAGACCACCAATTCTGGCTTAACTGGGTTCCTCAGCTGCTGTCAGCTGGCCGTGCCGATTCAGTCCTGCGCTTAGGTTGGCTTGGAGAAGTGGCTCAAAGAGTAACTTTTGTACAGGCTTTTGCTTTTCCTAGTCATCAAACTTATGCCCCAGAGGTCTGGTTGTTCCTTATAACAAACAGTGATTGCAGCGCTTGGCAATGAGCAGTTAGCTGCTCTCCCCGGGCTGGATACTCTTAACTGTAGGTTCTAGGGCAGGGTTTAGGTATATAAAATAAACTGCAAAGAAACTCAAGATTTTTAAGATCATTTTTAATTGCTACAGCAAAAAAATTTTCCCTCTCCAACAAACCTTTAAGAATGAGAGCAAGAAACCTTCATGAACTTCATGGCAGAACAGGAGCTGAAAAAAAAAGCTGAACATGTTCAGGCTAGAAATAAGGTGCACAATTTTAGCAGTGAAGGTGATTAACCACTGGAACAACTTCCCTGGGGAGGAGGTGAATTTGCCATTGCTGCAAGTCCTTAAATCAAAGCTGAGAGTCTCTTTCTAAAAGGCACCTTGTAGCTCAGTAAGAATTTATGGCTTTGTTCAAGGTGAAAATCCCTTTGCAGGGAAGCCAGAACCAATCATTAGATTTCCCTCTTGGCTTAAAATCAGTGAGCCTGAGCCCAGCCTCCAGAGCTCTGGTTTAGACCTGAGTCCTTTGAACCTAGCGTGTCTGTGGGAGACAAACAGCCGCTTTCTGGAGGAGGGGCCCAGTGCTAGGGTTGATACTGTGGCCTGTAGCTTCGTCTAGCTCGTCTCCTTTCCACTGTACGCGCCCTTTGCAGCGACAGAGGTGTCCAAAGCCCCGTGCGGCAGGCGGGGAGCGTTGGCCACTCTGCCTGCAGCTTGGCCCCGGGGAATCGGGCGCAGCGGGGCTCTGCGAACGTGGCCGGCTCCGCAGAGCTGGTGCATCCTGCGGCTGGCGTGCAGCAGACACGAGCCAGGCCCTCGTGTGCTGCCTGTGAGCTTTCCCTGAAGGTCTGGCAGCAAGCCGTGCCCCATGCTCCATCCAACGCGTTACCTGCTAACGGGGCCTAGGAGGTGCAGTGCCTGCCCCGAGCATGCTTGGAGGAAACGCACGACAGAACGTGGGCACAGAAACTGCCTGGGAATTGATTTTGCTGCTGAAGGGACTCCGCAGGCGGGAACGGGGGGAGGGAGAGGGCCGTGCCCTCGCTGTTGGCACACGTGGTCCCTTACCTGGTAGCCCAAGCCGCATGATTGCCCTAGTTCCATATGACTCCCCGGCACCATCAGCTCCAAGGCCACGGCGCAGATGTCCAGCTGTGCCTGGGGCCAGGTGACGTTCCTGCTGCGCTCATCCACCCAGCGAGCCTTAAATGGGTGTGCAGGGACTTGCGTTTCCCCCAGGAAGCGCCGGCTGCCTTGGGCATCCTCTGAGTCTGATGTAATCCCTCGAGGGAGCAGCCAGATGTTTTTCTCTTGAGTCAGGTACAAGCAGAGCTGCTGCTGGAGGAAACACCCGCCACTTGCTGCAGGTCTCGGCAAGCGCCAGCTGTGTAATCCTTGCAAGGGGGCTCTGTGCAGTCAGATACGACCGTACGTAACCCGTTCTCCCGCAGTGCCTGCCAGCGCTTGGGTGGGTCGCTGTGACTTGGCACCAGTGAAGAAATCAGCCCTTTTAGGGGCGTAATGAAAGCCCAGCGTTGCGCCGTGTCGGTGTCTCCTGCAAAGCCGGGCGATCCTCGCCGGGAAAGGCAGCCCTGCAGCTGCGCACAGCGACGCGGCTGCCGAGCCGCCGTGCAAGCGGCGGCAGGGCCACACGCTGGGCGAGTGGCAGCCCCCGCCCTCCCCGCGGGGGCTGGAAACTGGAGCCAAAATTAATAACAAGAAGAATAGAGACGTGTATCCCCCACGGAGCTTAGCTAACGAACCTGACTCACACGCTGAATTGCTAACAACCTCCTGTTTCTTCCTCCAGACATCAAATACATAGAGATGCTGCCTGCTAGAGCCAAGTGTCCCGAGCTGCTGCAGGGCTCCCCAAGCCCGTCCAGCACGCCGTTCTCGATGTCCCCCCAGGGCAACGGCTTCCTGCCCCAAAAAGGGGGACTCAGAGGCAACTGCAGCACGAACGGCAGCGTGGTCTTCTCGAGCTCCCCGGGGCCTGAGAGCCCCCGGGCAGGTGCCCTGGGCTGCGCTGCCTCCCAGGCCTGCAGCAAAGCCTCGGAGTGCATCGCCATCCCCCAGCGGTGCGCTGCTGGACAGAAGGACAGCATCTCCTACGGCCCAAGCGCTCTCCTCGGCACGTCACCGGGCCTGGACAATTTGCTGAAGCCTTTGCAGGTTGTGAGGGCACAGCAAAGGACCAGCGGGATCTCCCTGCTGTCCACCAGTCCCGGGTCAGACACCAGTTACGTCCTTGGAAGGTAAATGCAGCCTTGTGTCTCTGCCTGGGGCTGGTGATGGGAGACGAAAGGGGCACGGGACAGCCATCCCCAGTCCTGTTGTCCAGGGCCCTCCTCCTCCTCGGGGTGGGAGTTAATATCTAAGCAGGGCTGAGCTCTCCTTGTAGTTACAGTCTCTGGGGTGGTCTGTGCATTAGGTCCTGACTAAACAGCTCCTGCCAATTGCCTTCTACTCTGTGTCTTCCTCTTGCAGCAGCACCCACTCGCTCCACAACGATGATTCAGATGCTCACCCTGCTGCTGGCCGCTCAGCTGACTGCCCATCCCCTGCGGGATCCCTTGGCAGCCCCTACCCATCTTCCCCAAGTGTCAAATCTCACACTGGAGAAGCTTTTGGCCTGGGCTCCCTCCAGCCAAGGTCAACCTGCTCCACCAAAGCCAGTATGTCCCCATCCCAGAAGGGCCAGGCCAGCAGCTGCCCCCCTTCCATCCTCAACTCCACAGCTGACATCCCAGTACTGCTGGTAAACGGGTGCCTGGAGCGAGGAGACGCATCTCCTCGGCTGACCAGAGGTCCTGCAGCCTCAGTGAAGCAGAGCCCTCCTCCCAGCTGCAGTCCGTCCCTTGGGCTCAGCGGCTTGAACAACGCGCTGTCTGCACCAGTGCTCTCCTGTGCCTCCGACAGTAAGTCATCTCCCTGCCGCAGGGCAGTTTTCAAGGGCAGAGGAACACTGCATCAACCATGATGTTTCCCCTATCAAGATTCTAGGGCACATGTTCAACAGACAGAAATGTCCTGGTGCAGGTGAAGGAGGTGCAGATATGCTCATTTATAGACACTGAAAACAAGGACCGTAATGTTGTCGTTTCATACTTTTGGGGGGACTCAGAACATGTGGGGAGGAGGGGTTAGGGATCCAGTTTGCTCTGGAGGACGTCGAAAGATATCCAAAGTTTATAAGGTCCTCCATTCAAGAGCAAACAACAGGGCTATTGTTCGCTGGAGGAGATTAGCAGAGGCAGCTGTCAGGGCAGAGTGTTTTAATTGGGATTCTCATGGGAAAAGGAGGAGGGCTGTAGCAGGTCAGATCTTCAGCTGGTGTAAATCACCATGGTCCAGTGGACTTCTGTAGGGTTGGGCAGACTGGTGCTGCCAGGGGACTTCGTGTGCTGCCTCTCAGCTCTGTCACAGCATGCCAAGAAAGATAATTATGTGTAGAATGAATTATTCTGAGTAGCAGGGAGGAAGCTCTGATCAAAAGGATTGAAAAAATACTTCAGTCCTGGCCAGCTTGAAAAAGAAACATATTTTAGGGCTCTGTTCTCCTCAGTGATGTCTACTGAAAAGGTCTTTAGGGTTTACATCCCTGACACACCACCTCTGCTTCTCTGTGAAGAGGATGCGTATTGCTTGCTCTGCTTGAGGGAGTTACATCTCTTGTAGGTCCCCCCAGAGATGGGCAACCAACCATGAAGTTTGTGATGGACACATCGAAATACTGGTTCAAGCCAAGCATAACCAGGGAACAAGGTAACACAAGTGTCTTTGCTGGCATAATCCCATATTAAACTTGCTCTCTGCAAGTTGGCAGGAATACTGGCTATTCCTCAGAGTGGTATTTGCTTCTATGCAGTAGATCAGTTCAGCTCCTACCCGTGCTGAGGTCTTCAAGTGACTTGATGATGGCAATGAAAAACATGCTGGGAGATTCGATCACTATTCAGGATGGAAGGCTTAGAGATGCAAGCTGTGCCATGACTAGATCTGCACCCTCCCGGTCTAGGAAAGCTTGGCCTGCTTTTGTAACTGTGGCATTAATCAACACAGCTCTGAAAGGGGCTGAATCTATTCTGCAGATCCCAGAGTCTAAGTCCCTGAGCCCCTGCGGATAGGTGACCCGCAGGGGTGAGCCAGGGCCCCTGAGACAGAAAGTACCTTTACTGCTAGAGCCACACTTGCAGGCAGCAGGCTACTAGCCGCTGCAGAGCTGCCCAGGGCTGTGGCACTGCGGTCTGTACCTGCACGGAGGACGCCTCAGTGCTCAGCAGACTCTCCTGGTTATTTCCTGCTGCTGCCAAGGAATGGCTCCCAGCGAGAGCATCGGCAGGATGCTAAGTGCAAGGAGGGGAGGTTCCACCTGTTTTGCTTGGCTCAGTCTCTGCCTGTGCTTTGACAGCTATCCAGCTGCTGAAGGACAAGGAGCCAGGCACGTTCATTGTGCGAGACAGCACGTCGTACCGGGGGTCTTTCGGACTGGCAATGAAGGTTCTTGTCTCTCCATCCGGCAGCCAGACAGGTACAGGGATTCGCCCACACAGGTGGTGTTCTGCTTCAGGGTGTTCAGTGAAACTGGCCGAACCGTGCGGTGTGTAAACGAGCCAAAAAGCAGCAGGACGCTTGTTCTGCGGAAGAGGCTAGAGCTGGCATCTGTGCGTACCCTCTCACCCCCGCGCAGGGAGCCCTGCACTGCTCCTGCCACGAAGAGCACCGGCTCCGGCGGAAGCCGTGGGGCAGCAGCACTGTGCACGGCCCCTGCCCCGGCCGCCTGCCGCAGTGACCCCGGGGCGGGAAGCAGAGGGCAGGGGAGAAACAACTGCACCCGTGCTGGTGCCGATGCCCTCTTCAATCTTGCCTGAAGGTGACGACAGCAGCGACCTCGTCCGGCACTTCCTCATTGAGTCGTCTGCCAAAGGGGTGCACTTGAAAGGAGCCAGCGAGGAGCTGTATTTTGGTAAGGACGATGCCACCCCCGGGAGCAGCCCTGGCAGTTTTGTGAGGGTCTTTCAAAGCCCCCAAAGCACCAGCCAGGACCCGAGCTCCTTCGCAGCCTCGCAGTGAGCTTGCTATGCACACGCTGGCTCGGGTGGGAGATTCCAGGCCCCGGGGCCCTTGCTGACCACACGGTTCTGTGTTGCAGGCAGCCTCTCCGCCTTTGTGTATCAGCACGCCATCACACCGCTGGCACTGCCCTGCAAGCTCAGCATCCCCACCCGAGGTAGGTGCCGGAAGCGGGAGGTCAGCGGAAAGGGACCACAGGCAGGAGAGATGCTCCAAGTGTCTGGGGCCAGCCTGCGCGCCTGGGGAAACGGCAGAGCGCAGGGTGACCTGTTAGCAGCGTGTGGTCGGGCAGTGGGGAGAGGGCTGAACAGCTCAGGTGCCCCATGGGAAGGGCCAGCAGAAATGTGGCTGATTGCTCTGGCCCTAACAGAGCAGGGAACCGCAGGTCTTGACTTGAGTATGAGACAGTGATGACTTGCTTTTGCTGGGGCTGGAGGGTGGTCAACCATGTACATCAGGGAGGAAGGGCTGCTGAGTGGGCAGGGAGAGGAGGAATGGGGAAATCAGAGATGAACGGCACTGGGAGAGCCATGGAAAAAGGGGATAGAGGACAATTAAATTAGTTGCTACTCTGAAAGCCTGCAATTAATCCTAGCCCTGATGTGAAAAGGAATTTCACCATGGACATCAGAGCTTCTGTTTGTTGTTTGTGCAGACCTTGCCGATGGAGAAAATAGCCCTGACTGTGCTCCAGAATCAGCGGTGGCCCTGCTGAAGAAAACTGCTGGTGAGAAAAGGATTGGGGTCTTTTGACCAAGGAACAGTTGAATTGCCCCTAGCTAGAGCTCAGGCTTGAAAAGATAGTTCTTGAGTTCCCAAGCCTGACAAAAGACCCTAAACTTTTCTGATTCTCAGTGTCCCCTGATTTTTTAAGCCGCTCCTAATTTTGTCTAGCTGATGGGTTTTGAATATCTGGAGTTTCTAGGACAGGATAGTGCTCTCTGGAGCTCTTTAAAGCCACTGCTTCGTTATTCTGCTGAGGGACGTTATGGGAGATGCTTAGGTTCCAAAGAAGGCCTTTGCTTCACTTCTGCACCCTGGTGTCCAGAGCCCGTCCATGTTCAGCAGTGGGTGGGCTTCAGGTGAGAACAGACAGCGACAGGGAGGAGACAGCGTTGACTCGGTCACGGTGTAGTCGTGGGAATCAGAAACCGCTTTGTTTTGCTGGAAATTCTGAAAAAATAAGTTGGCAAGCTCAAAAGTTTAGTTTGACCCAGAACAATACTTTAAACATTTCAATCAGCCTGAAATGTCATGTTTTCAGTTGGACTTGAGCAGTTAGTCAGCTTGGGGTATTTCTGCTTTTCATTAAAGGAAATATGTAGTAAACAGAAAAAAAAAAAATCCAAATGTGACATTTAGAAACCGGAAATTAAATACTTCGACTTTTAAAACAATCAGTGCAAAGAATTAAAGTAAACCAAAATAAATATGTCTGAGTCACCAAATCTTTAATTTGCATCTGACCCCCCAAAATGTGTCTAGTTCTGCATGATGATGCCTGGGACCTGGTTCTGGACTCAACACTTTTGTGCTAGGTGCTGTACATATTCGGAACAGAGAGATGCTGGAGTAACGTCCAGGGGGTTGTGGGCGCCTGTGCTGCTAACCTTGGCTCTGTGTTGTCCTTCCAGTGTGCAACGTCTTGTACCTTAACTCGGTGAACGTGGAGACGCTCACAGGAGCCCCGGCCATCCAGAAAGCCATCTCCTCCACCTTCGAGCTGGAGACCCTGCCCACACCCACCCTCGTGCACTTCAAAGCGACCGAGCAGGGAATCACACTGACGGACATCCAGAGAAAGTACGAGCGGCAGCAGGGGCGCATCGCCCTGCCCTGCGGTGCTCTGCGTCTGACGCCGCAGCCAAGGGCTCACTGAGGGCAGGATCCTGGTGGGAGGGAACAGGAGGAAGGTCAATGTCTTATGAAAATGCAGCTCATTCTTGAATCCTCAGATCTGAGCACAGCTTTCTTCCTGCCTGTTATTCTGCCCACTTGCTATTTTAGAGCCTATCAGAAAAAACTGGCCTGCTAGGACAAATCCATGTTGTAATCCGGGGATGGACTTGACCCCTTATTTTTACAGCACAGGGCATGATTCTGCTTTAAGTGAAGCTAATGGCAACATTTCAATGGTCTTGCAGCAGTGGGAAGTAGGACGAGGCTGAACGCAAGAACCGCGCGCGGTTTGCCAGCGGTCAGCTCCGAGCCAGCCCTCGGGAGCAGGGCCTCCGCACCTCCCCTTTCGCAGCAGCCAGGAGTACTCAGAACAACTTTGCAAATGTCTCGTTCTCCCACCAGCCCTATCCAGGCACTTTCTAACGCTGCCTTCTCCTCCTCTCTCCTGACAGGGTGTTTTTCAGACGACACTATCCCTTGGCTGCCATCAGGTTCTGTGGGATGGATCCTGAAAACAGAAAGTGAGTTAACTGCTCTGTGGGTTGAGACCATTTGTGCTAGTAAAAGCCGTTGTGGAGTAGTGCTCGTTCTGCCGTGGTTCCCCGCAGGGCCTCAGTGCGTCTCTGCGCCAGGGAGAGCAGGGTGATTCCCATGGAGCTGAGCATGGCCCTGGGGCCAGACGCCCACGCTAGGATGGGCTGCTCCAATCCCCTGCACTGCTTAAATTCCCAGACAGCAAGATGTGCAATCCCCCACCTCAGGCAGGGTTTCTAGCTAAATATAAACCTTGACTTTGCAGCTACCTGAATCAGTTAAATATCACTCTTCTCAACAAATCCAATTCTGTTCTTCTTTCAGGTGGCAGAAGTACTGCAGGGCTTCAAGGTAAGACTCGCACGAGGACCTCCTGTAACATAAGCATGCCGATGAAAAGCTGGGGGGGGATGGCTGCTTTGATTCAGCCTTGACTCTTGAGAAGGGTGCGTTGCAAAGAGGCAACAAAGAACTGGAGCTTGGAAATGAATAGGAGATGCAATAAGCATTAGCATGGTGGCTGGAAGAGTTGTGGAACAAATGAGTGAAGCTTTACGGAGTCCTTGCTCTGAAGGGTTAGATGCGAGGCTGAGATAATGCCCAACGTTCTCTGCGTCCCCTTAAGTGGAAAGTACCCACCCAAATCCTTAAACTTTCCCAGAGTTACTTGTTTGCTCTGGACGCAGGAAGTGAGCTGATATCTGGCTCTACCTTGCGTTCAAGAAACTTTTTACAGTTGGGAAGGCCTTGCCAGAAATACTTTTCCCAATTGTTTTCCTTCCAAGTAAACGTGATTAGGGAACAGGCCAAGGCAGAATTGTTGGAGCTGGGATTTTGCTTTGTGGCCGGGGCTAGTTTAAGCATATTCCTTTGGATTCCTGAATGGGAACTAAGTAAGACTCTCTCTTCTTTTTCAAAGAATCTTTGGGTTTGTGGCCAAAAGCCAAACCGATTCGGAGAACCTCTGTCACCTGTTTGCAGAGTACGACACTGTGCAGCCAGCGTCTCTTGTGATCGACTTTGTCAGCAAGCTTCTGCCAGGCCCGTAGAGGACGTAAACCCTGGGACAGCTCAGGGCTGGCAGCTGCCCACATACTGCGGAGACGGTTCCTCATTTTCTACTGCTTTTGGGTTGCATTTTGGCAACAGCTCGTATTTATATTTTTTTGTTACATACTGTTGTGTCAAGAGTTTC
This sequence comes from Rhea pennata, assembly GCF_028389875.1. NCBI lineage: Eukaryota > Metazoa > Chordata > Aves > Rheiformes > Rheidae > Rhea > Rhea pennata. The sequence goes on from NC_084688.1 coordinate 1,234,872, forward strand.
AGTTAAAGATTTTATATTCACTGCTCGGTTCTTGGAAGCCTCTGGTGGGATCAGATGTTCTTTCAAGGCCTCCATGAGGAATCATATGGAAGCATTCACTATGATGGCAAATGCATCAGGATCCCAACCCGCGGAAAGCTGTGCCTGGCTTGGGAGTAACCGCGTGTGAGAGGAAGCTGGGCTTGCCTTACGAAACTGCTGGCTCGCTCACCTGGCACGCACGGGTTTATTTTCTCCATGGAGGACTGAAATAACAGAAGATTCCTACCAGTAATGGGGGATGCCTTGACTTTGGGTGTCCAGTCTGAGGTACTTTGGGGGGAGCTGAGCTCCCACCTGCAGAGAATCAGCATTAGTGCCCCGCTCTCTCCCAATGGCGAGGGAGGGAAGGTCTGTTAGAGACAGGGAGATGACTCTCTCTCTGCCTTGAAGACAGACCTGTATCACAAGGCAGTTTTGCAAATCAAAGCGTATAAAAATCACTAGACCCTTCTGAAGAATCCTGCTTTCCTAAAAGAGCAAGAAACATCAAAAAGGCAGAAATGTCAGAACAGCGTATTTTTGCCAGGTGCTGGTAAATTCTCTTGCCCTTTTTTGCAAAGCAGGGTTACAAACTAGCTCAACCTATATGCATTGTGATAAGCTGAGAAGTAAATGTTGACATTTTCATGACAGTAAAACACTGGGTTTTTGGATGTGACTTCCATGAATTTGGGCCAGATCCTCAGATGACGTAAATTGGCGTAGCCTCGTGGAAGTCAGTGCTGCTGTGATTTACACCAGCTGAAGATCTAGCTCTTGCTGCAATGTCAGAGTGGAGTAGAGCTGCTCTGAATCTAACACATAATCTCTTCTCCCTCTTGCTTAACGTGTACCACTGTATTGTTTTAATTTGGGGCTGTGTGCTAAGAAACCCTGCTTAAGGGTATTTTCAATAAAACCAGCGGATCATTTATCTCACCACAAACACGGAGATTTTAGCAATTGAAATATGCTACTTCGCTCTCTTAAACTGCCAAGTGTATGTATGCAGTGAACATAAGGAAAAAGTCACCATCCTCCAGCAAGACTTTGAAACGGCGTCCAAATGAAACAGCTCTTTGGCAACGAGGAAAATAACTCTGTGAGTTACTGAGACCTGCTGTACCGGCGAGGGGGGAGCAGCCGGCTGCAGTAAGAGAAACTAAAGGTTTTGTCAGGCTCGGGTCTGCGTGCGTGCGATGCCCGAGGCGCGAGGGAGGCGCCGCCTGGGAGAGCGGCGTCGGGAGGCGGCAGCGTGGCCAGCTCGGCCCCCAAGCTCGCCGCAGCCCCGCGGCCCGGGCAGCGGGCTCCTTCTCGGAACTGCGGCTCCGTACGTGCCGCGTTTCCGCGGCGCGCCGGCGGAGGCACGCAAGGCTGGAAGCGGGTGCGGGGCCCGTCCGCGGTGGCCCCCGGGGGAGAGGTGCCACGCGGCAAACCCGGAGCCGCGGAAAGCCGTGATTGCTGCTCGGCCCCTGCTCTTGCCCCGCGCAGCCGTGGGCTCGCGCGTCCCTCGGCTGCTCCGCATCCGGCCCCCTTCCTGCGGAGACGCCGGCGTCCTTTAGGAACGGCTCCCCTGGCGCTGCCCGGGGACCGCGGCACCCCGCGCCCGGGCCTCGGGCGCGCAGGATGGGACCCGGTGCAGTGCGGGCTGCGGCCAGCAAGGGGCCCCAGCAAGACACCGTCCCTCCGTCCATCCTGCCCGTCGGCTGGGAGCCGTGAGTAAGGGCAGAGCTGCCGGCTCTTGCAGAGCTGTTTCCATTAAACACTTAACTACTCCCGTGGCTGCTCGCAGCCTGCAGGATCCCGGCGCCCGGGACGCGGCGCTCGCTTACACAGCCCGCGCGCGAGCCCCGCTGCAGGTCCCTGCCTGTACGAGAGCAGTGCTTCATGCGGCCGGCTATCGGCGCGGCGGGAACACGAACACCCGCACGCTTTGGCCCCGAGCGGCAGCGCGTCCCCCGGCACGCGCGTCTCCCCTAGCACGCTTGTGAAATCCGCCTCCCTTTTGCAAGACTCCCAACAGCAGGAGAAGCAGGGTTTGTTTGTTTTCTGGGTAACGGGGGCAATGGTTGCTTTTCCCAGTTCAAACCTAGAAGATTTTGGAACGGGGAACCGGCCCGGCTCCAAACTCCATCGTCGGCACTTGGAATTTTCAGTTCATTGAAAGCCCTTTTCCCGTGAAACGTAGCTGAAACATCGCTCTGGGATAGTTCAGCCAAAACCACCTGATTCAGGAAAAAAACAAGCAATTCTCTGAGCTCCGTGATTTCCAAAGTCTGTCCCAGGCTTCCTGGAAGCGCAGCCCTCGGCTGGGCTTTTTGGGTCCGGTTCCAGCCATTTGATAACAAATCCGGGTCCCGTACGGGCTGCGTTTCCCGGGGGTTCGGTGCGAGGAGCCTCTGCGGCGGCGGCCGGGCGATGCCCTGCGGCGGCGGCTCGGCATCGGGACGCAGCCACCAACAGGCAAGATCCCGAAAGCCGGAGCGCCCGCCGGCGCGGAGGGGCGCCGCGGCCGGAGCCGGCAGGACTCGGCGCGCGGGGCGGCACTTGCAAACGAAGACAACGCTTCTGCTTTTTAACAGAAGTCCAAGTGTTCCCAGCCGCGACGTTTTCCTTTCCGCTCTCTAATTGCTTGAAAGGAGTTTGGAAACGCAAGGAAAGCAACCCGCCGCGGAGGGGGGCCGGAGCCGCGGCGTGCAGGGCCAGCTCCCGGCGCAGGGGCCGCTCCGAGCCCCTACGTGCTGCTCCCCCGCGCAGCCGCGGGCTCCGCTTTCCCGCACAGAGGGAGCAGGGAGCCGGTTCAGCTCGGGGGGGACCAGGCAGCACGCCGCTTTGGGGGGAAAGTTTTTTTTTTTTTTTTTTCCCTAGCATTTTGGCTGAGGCCGAGGATGCAGAGCCAGGGCTGAAGGGGCTCAGCCTGCCCCGGGGGGCCGCCGGAGCTGCAGGAAGGCCGGCGCTCCGGCCCGCCCACGTGCACGCATGCGCGTGCAAAGCGCTTCGCTAAGGGGCTCCCGAGCCCGGGCACCCCTGCAGCAGCCCGGGCTGGGGCTGGCGGCAGAGCCCGCGCTCGCCGGCCAACCGGGCGCCGGGCCGGGCTCCAGCAGAGCTGCCGTTGTCCCGGGGCCGGCTGCCGATGCGCCGCGCCAGCAAATTACAGCGCTTGTCTACATTGGCTGCAGCCACCCGCCCTCGGGCCCGTCTGCTCCACAGCATTTGCACAGCCCCAAGCACCTTCAGGCCGCTGCGCTCCAGCTTCGTGCTGCACCACTGGCCCCGGGGAGCTGCACCGCGCAGCAGCGTGCACCGCCAGCCCGAGGCAGCCACACTGCACAGCAGCGCGCACCTCCAGCCCCCGTGCAGCAGTGTGCACGGCCAGCCCTGGGGAGCTGCACCACGCTGCAGCGTGCACCTCCAGCCCCCGTGCAGCGGTGTGCACCGCCAGCCCTGGGGAGCTGCACCGCGCAGCAGCGTGCACCTCCAGCCCCCGTGCAGCAGTGTGCACCGCCAGCCCTGGGGAGCTGCACCACACTGCAGCATGCACCTCCAGCCCCCGTGCAGCAGTGTGCACCGCCAGCCCTGGGGAGCTGCACCGCGCAGCAGCGTGCACCTCCAGGCCCCGTGCAGCAGTGTGCACCGCCAGCCCTGGGGAGCTGCACCACGCTGCAGCGTGCACCTCCAGCCCCCGTGCAGCAGTGTGCACCGCCAGCCCTGGGGAGCTGCACCGCGCTGCAGCGTGCACCTCCAGCCCCCGTGCAGCAGTGTGCACGGCCAGCCCTGGGGAGCTGCACCACACTGCAGCATGCACCTCCAGCCCCCGTGCAGCAGTGTGCACCGCCAGCCCTGGGGAGCTGCACCACGCTGCAGCGTGCACCTCCAGCCCCCGTGCAGCAGTGTGCACGGCCAGCCCTGGGGAGCTGCACCACGCTGCAGCGTGCACCTCCAGCCCCCGTGCAGCAGTGTGCACCGCCAGCCCTGGGGAGCTGCACCGCGCAGCAGCGTGCACCTCCAGCCCCCGTGCAGCAGTGTGCACGGCCAGCCCTGGGGAGCTGCACCACACTGCAGCGTGCACCTCCAGCCCCCGTGCAGCAGTGTGCACCGCCGGCCCCGGGGAGCAGCACCACGCTGCAGCGTGCACCTCCAGCCCCCGTGCAGCAGTGTGCACTGCCAGCCCTGGGGAGCTGCACCACGCTGCAGCGTGCACCTCCAGCCCCCGTGCAGCAGTGTGCACCGCCGGCCCCGGGGAGCAGCACCACGCTGCAGCGTGCACCTCCAGCCCCCGTGCAGCAGTGTGCACCGCCAGCCCTGGGGAGCTGCACCGCGCAGCAGCGTGCACCTCCAGCCCCCGTGCAGCGGTGTGCACCGCCAGCCCTGGGGAGCTGCACCACGCTGCAGCGTGCACCTCCAGCCCCCGTGCAGCAGTGTGCACCGCCAGCCCTGGGGAGCTGCACCACGCTGCAGCGTGCACCTCCAGCCCCCGTGCAGCAGTGTGCACGGCCAGCCCTGGGGAGCTGCACCGCGCAGCAGCGTGCACCTCCAGCCCCCGTGCAGCGGTGTGCACCGCCAGCCCTGGGGAGCTGCACCGCGCAGCAGCGTGCACCTCCAGCCCCCGTGCAGCGGTGTGCACCGCCAGCCCTGGGGAGCTGCACCACGCTGCAGCGTGCACCTCCAGCCCCCGTGCAGCAGTGTGCACCGCCAGCCCTGGGGAGCTGCACCGCGCTGCAGCGCGCACCTCCAGCCCCCGTGCAGCAGTGTGCACCGCCGGCCCCGGGGAGCTGCACCACGCTGCAGCGTGCACCTCCAGCCCCCGTGCAGCAGTGTGCACGGCCAGCCCTGGGGAGCTGCACCACGCTGCAGCGTGCACCTCCAGCCCCCGTGCAGCAGTGTGCACCGCCGGCCCTGGGGAGCTGCACCACGCTGCAGCGTGCACCTCCAGCCCCCGTGCAGCAGTGTGCACCGCCAGCCCTGGGGAGCTGCACCACGCTGCAGCGTGCACCTCCAGCCCCCGTGCAGCAGTGTGCACCGCCAGCCCTGGGGAGCTGCACCACGCTGCAGCGTGCACCTCCAGCCCCCGTGCAGCAGTGTGCACCGCTGGCCCCGGGGAGCTGCACCACGCTGCAGCGCGCACCTCCAGCCCCCGTGCAGCGGTGTGCACCGCCAGCCCTGGGGAGCTGCACCACGCTGCAGCGTGCACCTCCAGCCCCCGTGCAGCAGTGTGCACCGCTGGCCCCGAGCACTTCCCAAGTGCCCGCAGCTCCCACCGCTGCCACCACGACCTCGGCTGCAGCGAGGCGGCCGGAAAAAGAAGCTGCCGAATGTCTTTGCCGGCGGCTGACAGCGCCCGTCAGGAGAGCGAAGCCCCAGGGCACTGTTGCTCGTCCTCTGCTCTGGATATTTTCTTTAAAGTGACGCAAAGATAAAATATGCTCGATAGAAACATATCAAATAACAGTGAAAATTAAATACAGCAATTATCATCTTCCCTCCCCCCCTTTTTGACAATACAAAGCTCCAAGGTTACTGGTAAAAGAGGGACGCGGCGGCACACGGACGGAGCCCAAACGGCAACGGAAAGCTCGTGCCGGTGCGCAAACACGCGCGGGGCAGGTAGCCTTAATCCGGAATAACGATCTCGTGTAAATACAGCCTTAAACTACCGGGGGAGACAGGGCGAAACGTCAGCGCGCCAGGCGGTGGGCAGCGCCCGGCTCCTCGCTTCACTAAAACTGAAACGTTTCCCTCCGCGCCGCAGCGGGCTCGTCCCCCTCTTTGGCAAACTTTCCCTTGCGACCGAAAGGGCAATTTGTCACCCCAGAGTCATCGAGATGAGCAGTTCCCAGCCCGGCTGGCTCCCGCGGAAGCGCTTTGGGGGGGGGGGGAAAAAAGCTGCAAAAAATAGTGAAAAAATTTTCAGCAGAAACCTTTGCGCTGGCAAAACCCACAGTTTTTGCGTCACTGAAGCATTTCCGAAATTCATCTTGGTTTCGCCCAGCTGGCCAGGTCGGACGGCGCGGAGGCACAAGCCGTTCGCAGAGGCGCCCCGCCGCTCGCGGCCGACCGGGCCGAACAGAGCCGGCGGCAAATCCACCGGCTGCGCTTCCTAAACGCGGCAAGTCTTCGGCGCGGGGCGGCCGCGGGGCGCTCACATGCTGTCCGCCGGCTGGTGACAGTCCAGGTCCCCCTTCAGCTCCAGGAAGCCCGGCAGCTTCACCCCCGTCTTGCGGTCCACGCACCAGCACTTCCCGCGCCGCCCGTCCAGCGCCGGGTGACACTAGGGAGGGGACGCGGCCGGCTGAGCTCCGCCGCGCCGGGGCCGCCGGCTCGGCCGAGGGAGCGGCGCCGCGCGCGCTCGCCTACCTGCTTGGGGTGGAAGTTGCCGTTGCGGTCGCAGTTGGGGATGGGGATGACGTAGAGGTCCTCATGCGTCCGCGTCGGCGCCGCCGCCAGCCGCTCCAGCGCCCGGTGCAGCTCGCTCTGGCACGAGCCCTGCGCCTGCGGGAACGGGGCGCTGAGCCGGGGCCGGGCGGCCGCCGGCGAGCGCCGCCGCCCCCCGGCCACCCCCGGCCCCGCGCCGCCCCCCGCGCTCACTATGGGCCGCGTCTCCTCGCGGTGGTTCCCGCTGTTCCTCATCCTGTTGCCGTTGCTGACGCGCTTGGCCTGCTGCTTCTGCAGGCACTTGCGGTCCTGGAGGCTGCAGGGGCTGAAGCTGTTGTTGGGGTGCTCGATCTCCTCCTTGTCTGCAAGGACAGAGCCCGCTGCGGCTCAGCACCGCGGCTCAGCGCCGCGTCCCCGCGCGCGTCGGCGGCCGTCGCGCCCGCACCCGCCCCCGCCGCGGCTCGGGGAGCTCCGCGACTCGTGAAGCCGCGATGCACCACCGCGGCGTTGCAGACGGGCCCGGGGTGCCCACCGCGTCCCCGGAGAGCCCGGGGCAGGGGACGGCGGCCCGGGCACGTGCTCAGCGCCGGCGCAGCCCCGCGTCCCGCGCGGGGACACGAGCGTCGTCAGCCGGGCTCGTGCCAGGGCCGTCACGGCTTTGCCTCCCGGCTCCCCGCCGCTCCGGCCCCAGCCGCGGCTCCCGGCGGCCTGGGGAAAGTTCACGGCGGAGCCCTGGTGACAAATCCTTCTGCTGCATTCGGGTGCTGTTTGCTTTTCGTTTAATATGTCATGTTTTTTTCCAGGAAATGGCTCAGGTCCTTGAAATTTGAAACACAAACCCAAAGCGCCGCCCGGCTCCCGGTGCGGAGCGGTGCCAGCCCCGGTGGCGCGAGCACGAGCCCCGCGCCGTGCCGCACCGCACCGTGCCGTGCCGCACCGCACCGGGGCCTCGGCTCACCAGAGCCACTCCGGGAGCTGCCGCCGGGGCCGGGAGCCCCGCGCCCCCGCCAGCGCCAGCGCGCGGACACCCCTCCTCCCCGCCGGCCGCTGCCGTGGTGTCGAATCTCGTGGTTTAAATAAAACCAGATGCCAATAAGCTTTTCCTAAGGCCGCGCGAAGCAGGCGGTGCCGGGGGGCGGCCGGGCTTCGTCGCCCCCGTGCTCGGCACCGCGCCGCGCTAGCGAACTCCTCCGGCTCTACCAGCCCAAGCGCTCGGACGTGCGGGCTGCAGCCGCGGGGTCCCGGACGGCAGCTAAATCGCTCGTAGCCGCTGGCCGCGCGCTGGGGAAAAGGCCCTCGCCTCCCGCAGGATGCCGCGGGCATGCCCGGCCGCGGCCGCCGAGCAGGGAGCGACCGTCCAGCCCCTCCGAAACCCCAAGCTCAGCCCAGCCCCCCGCCGCCGATTCCCGAGCCTCTTCCCTGGAATGCAGCATTCCCGGCGCCCCCGACAAAGTGTTTACTGTACTAGCTGCACATTAACCGCTTCCCGGCCATGGCTGCCCGCCGGCGCACGCCGGCCAGCGGGCGCCTCTCGGCCCGGGAGCCCGGGAGCACCTGCTCCGGCCCGCCGGCTCGGCACCCGCCGGGATGCGCCTGGCTGCGGCGGCACCGGGCCAGGGAGCCACGGCTCTGGCATCCCGCTGGGATCATCCTGCCGGGGCTGCAACGCCGACGCGCTGCAGAGCTTGCGCCCGCTGGGCAAGCGGGTGCTGCCTGCTCTCCCTTCCCCGCAGCCACGGAGCTGCCGGCAAATTGCCCCATTCCCGCGGCCGGATCCCCCCGTCCCCAGCCCGAGTCCCGAGCAGCACAGGAAGAACGGGACAAACACTGCGAGTCCGCTTCCTACAGGCTCTGGAAGAAACGCCGCGTTACGCAGGCCAGAGCCAAAACCAACAGGCCTTGGCAGCCCGGCGGCGCCCCGGGCCCGGGAGCCAAGGCCGCGTTTGCAGGATGTGGGATGGGGACAAGCAGCCACGGTGGGGGCGGGGGGGGGTCTCCGCAGCTCGCGGCCCCGTCGCGGTGCCCTTCCCCAGGGATCTCCGCGCCGGTGCGGGGAGGAAAGCGGAGCGGGACTCCAGAGCTCGCGGCAAGCCACCGGCACGTCCAAACCGCTGCGGCCGGCTCGCGGCCCGTCCCGGCGGGACGCTGCTCCCCGGCTCTGTCCTGGGAGACCTCTCCTGCCCTCGCCCGCTGGCTCTGCCGGGGCTGCGAGGCCCGAGCCCGGCGAAAGGAGCTGCTGGGCCTCCCGCGGGCCGTCTTCTCGCCAGCCCACGGCGGGACAAGCCAGGCGGCAGCGGACGTCGACGGAGCTACAGACACAACAGGCTGTGCCCAGGCTCCCGGCGTGGCCGGACCCTGGCCCCGGCAGCGGGACGGGATGGCGGGCATCCAGCCCCCCCGGCGGCCCGGCAGCGCTGTCCGGAGCCCTCCTGGACCTGTCTCCAGGCTGCTCCGGCGCTCAGCCCCCGGGACGTGGTCCATTCCCGCTGCCCGAGCTGCCGTGTGGCCTAAGCGGGTCCAGGGCAGCGCTGCCACCTCGGCTCTGCCGCTGCGCCCAGGACCCCGCGCCAGCGGCACAGGGGGCAGAGGGCGGCACGAGCAGAGCCGGCCGGCGCGGCGGGGCTGCAACCCCTGAGCGTCCCCCGGCCCCTCCACCGGCGCAGCCTCCGTCACAGCCCCGGCACGCAGGCAAGCCCCAAGCGGCGTGCGGAGGGAAGCAGGTGCCCCGAGGCCTCTTTCCTGTTTCCTCCCGGCGGTGCTGCCTCCCCAGGAAGGGGGGAGCACGGGGGGCACCGTGCAACGGGAGCGTCCTCCGGGCCACGCGTGGCTGCAGGATGCCGCACTGCCCCGCTGGTGCTGGCACTCCGCAGTGAGGGCTGGGCTCGGGGGAAATAAATGAGCCCTTGCAAAGCGCCGTGCCCCCGTGCACAGGCTGCATCCCTGCCTGGCACCAGGGCTCGCCCGCCGGTGCCGCCGGCCACGGCACTGCCGCACGGGGAGCTGCTGCGGACGGCACCAACGCGGTACCCAGCCGCGGGAGCTCACGCAGCCCAGCACCGCTCCAGCCCGCGGTGCTCCTGGTGCACGGCTGTCCCGTCCCGTCCCGTCCCGTCCCCTCCCAGTGCAGGCACCCGGCTTGCTCCCAGCCTCACCCGTGCCGGGCGAGCGGGGCCGGAGCGAGCAGGCCGCTGCGAACCAAGCGGGCGGGAGCTGCCCGGGGAGCTGCCGGCAGCCTCCCCCGCCGCAGCCCCCCGCCGCCGGGGCCGGCCTTACCTGTCGGCTGGAGGCTCTCCTGGATGGCCTCGACGTCGGCCAGGTCGGTGCAGACGCCCTGGCCGTGCATGAGGGTGTGCAGCGGGCGCGGGACGCCGCGGGGCGGGTAGCAGCGCAGCCCGGCGCCGCAGCGCGCCGTGTAGACGCCGCAGGCGGTGCCGCGGCCGAGCGCGCAGGTCGCGCAGCAGCCGCAGCCCGGCTCGCGCACCAGCTCCGCGCAGCCCTGCGGCGCCTTGCAGCGCGCCAGCCGCTCCTCGGAGCACGGCGGGCACTGGATCGCCTCCTCGCCGCCGCCCAGCCCCGCCGCCGCCGCCGCCGCCAGCAGCAGCAGCGCGCGCCCCGCCGCCCCGCGCATGGCCGCCCGCTCCGCTCCGCTCCGCTCCGCGCCGCCCGCTCCGCACCCGCGCTCCGCGGCGCTGCAGGCGGCGCGGCCCGGCGCGGCGCGGCGCGGTGCGGCGCGGCCCGGCCCGGCTCGGCTCGGCCCGGCGCGGCTCTCCGCTAGCAGCGGCCGCGGGGCGGCGGCGGCTTTATGCGGCCGCTGGCCACACCTCCCGCCGCCGCCGCCACCGGGGCCACCGGCGGGGCCGCCCCGCGCGCCACCGGCACCGGCACCGGCGCCGGGGCCAGCGGCCGGGCCGCTCCCGCCGCGGGCGGCGCTGCCCCGGCCCCGCGGGAGCTGCTCCGGCCCCGGGGGGCTGCTCCGGCCCCGTGGAGGATGGTCCGGCCCCGAGGGGGCGGCTCCGGCCCCGACGGGGCTGCTCCGGCCCCGCGGAGGATGCTCCGGCCCCGACGGGGCTGCCCCGGCCCCGAGGGGGCTGCTCCAGCCCCATGGAGTCTGCTGCGGCCCCGTGGAGGATGCTCCGGCCCCGGGGGGGGGATGCTCCGGGCCCGAGGGGGGATGCTGTGCCCCCGAGGGGGCTTCTCAGGCCCCAAGGAGGCTGTTCCGGCCCCGAGGGGGCTGCTCCAGCCCCACGGAGGCTGCTCTGGCCCCGAGGAGGATGCTCCGGCCCCGAGGGGGCTGCTCCGGCCCCGTATGGCGGCTGCTCCAGCCCCGAGGGGGGATGCTCTGCCCCCGAGGGGGCTGCTCCGGCCCCACGGAGGCTGCTCCGCCGCCTGCGCAGCAGCGGGGCCGCGGGCAGAGCCACCCGCTCTGCTCTGGCCCTGCGCCCCGAGCGAGTGACGTCGCCGGAGCCCCCGGGGCTGCCCCACTGCCCCAGGCTCGCACACTCCTCCCTGCCCGACAGCCCCCATCACTGCGGCCCCCGGCCCCACAACGCCGTGCCCTGCAGCCCCCCACAGCCCTGCCTGGAGACCCTCATTCCTATCGCCCTCCACAGCCTGTCGAGCCCTCCTGGCACAATCCCCCTGCCCTTCTCCTCGCTCCGTAACCCCCTTGCAGCCCCTCTGCCGCCAGGATCCCCGGCAGCCCCCCCCTACCAGCACCCTGTCCACCACGGCCTGTCCGGTCCTGAGAGCAACTGGGATGAACTGGGAAGCACCTGGGGGAATGCCTGAAGCTCGCGGCCGTGCTCAGACCCAAGGTCCACGCTGGGGACAAGCAAGCTCTGCCCCGCGCGGGCCCCGCCGGGCCCCACGCAGGCTCTGAGCCGCGGGTGCGGAGGTGCCAGAGCGCCCGGGGCGGCGGCCGGGCCCAGGCGGGCGGCGATGCGCCCGGCGCCGGCTGCAGCCTGCCGCTGCCCCCCTCCCCGCCCCCCGGGCCGGGGGCTCGGGCCGGCTCGGGAGCTGCTTCCCCGCAGCGCCCCGCGGACGGGCGCCCGGCGCGACCCGCAGCCCCGCTGCACCGGCACCGCGCAGGGGAGCAAAAGTTGAAAGCTGCCGGCACCTAGCGGCTGTTTCAGCAAATCGGGAGGAAGCGGGGAGAGGAGCCCGGAGCATCCCGCGGGGCAGGGCCGCGGCTGGCTGCAGCACGGTCAGCCCCGCCGGGCCCGGGCGGCCGGGGGCCCCCGCTCGGTCCCTCTCCCGCAGGGTCCCCGGCGCCGGGGACCGACCGCGCCCGGGCAGAGACCCGCAGGGCTGGTGCCACGGGCCGCCGAGGAGCGGCTGCGCGCTGCGGGGCGCCTTCGGACCCCGGGGCGCGCTGGCACAGGGAGCAGCCCGTTCCCGCGCCCGGCCACAGCGCAGACCCATGGGTGCAGAGCCGAGCCCTGTTCCCACCACGGGGTGCTGGAAGATGGGGCCCAGCCCCAGCCCCGGCCCGTGCGGGGATGCGACGCACCTCGGCGGCCCGGCGGGCCCCTGCCCCGGCGCTGCGTGGGCACCTGCGGCTTGTGGGTCACTGCTCCAGCTCCTCGCTCTGCCGGCCGCGCCACGCCGAGCCCGTCCCCAAGCACCATGCCGGGGGGATGCTGCCATCCCACACGGGCAGCTCGGGGACCAGCTGCAGGACAGACCCAGACCCGGACCAACCATCCCCGTCCGGAGCCGGCGAGCAGCAGCAGGGTTCGCAGAGCCCCGCGGGGAGGTGCAGAGCTTGTCGCGGATCGGCCATTGCAGCTCCGTGCCAGTGAGTCCGCCCGGGAGACAGAGCCGAGACGCTCCGGGCCGGAGCTGGGTGATTTCGGGAGCCCGGCAGTGGGCTGTGGAGCTTGGCAGGACGCTCCATGGCGAGGGCCCAAGGGAGGGCAGCACTGGGGCCACGTCTGGCGTGGCTGGGAGGGACGGGAGCAGGCGCAGGGCGCTGCGGGCTGTGATACTGGGTGCCACCTCGGCCCCCACCCCCAGCCTGCAAGGCAGGGCCCAGGCTGAGCCCCCCAAACTCATCTCACAGGTGATCACATCCAGCACTCGAACCTGCAATTTGCAGGGTGCTGCCGACAATCGCCGTGGTGCTGAGAGCCCCCAGGACCATCTTCTTCCTCGTAGGGGCCTCACACGGGGGTGGGCACAGCACGGCGGTCTGGGGCAGGCGGTGGGCAAGGGGCTCCGCAACCCCTCCCCAGCTCCGGGGCCGCCCCGAAGCCCCTGCCCCAGCGCGGCCGCACTGCTGGGGCGCGCGGCGGCCGTGACGCGGGCCGCAGGCGCCAGCCTTGACACGGTGTCCGAGCCCAGGGCCAAACCCAAACAGGTGCCCGGCCCCGCTCGGGCCGCGGCACCTTATCAGGCCTTGGCAGCGCTGAGCACCCGCTGCGGAGACTGTTGTGTCTGCGGGGCCGGAGGGAGCGGGGCCGAGCGGCGCGGATGGGGCCGCGCTCACTGCTCTGCCCCCGGGCACTGTGCTCCCTCTCCAATCGGGCACGGCCCCCCAGGTCCCGCTGCACCATCCTGCGGGGTGGAGGGGAGCCGGTGGGCACGGAGCCCCCGGGGCGCCGATGTGCCCCGTCCCCAGCCCCCCGGTGCGCCCTCCCCCCCCAAAATCACAGCGGTGCAGCCCCGCTCTCCTGCCTGCGGCCGGGAAGCCCCCACGCTCCCAGGGCTCCGGGCGCTCCGGGCTCCGTTCCCTGGGACCTGTGGGCTCCCCGAAGCTGGGGAGGGCCCAGGCTGCCTGCTGCATTCCCACGACCCATCCTGGCAGGGTCTGGAGCCATCCCAGGCCTGGGGAGAGGCTGCAGGTCAGGGGAAGGGCTGGAGACCCCCCCCCCCACCCCAGCAAGGGTGGCCCTCCGAGGCCAGGCTGTCCCCAACGGAGTGGGAGAGACACGTGGCCATTTGTGCCCACTGCGGGATGCAGCGGGTGCACACGCCGCAGGGTGCAGTATCTGCGCCCACGGTGACTGCGCACGCTGCCGGCGTTGCACCGCTGCAGGATGGGGTGATTGCACGTGCTGCAGGGTGCAGGTATTGAGCCCGTCAAGGGACACAGGTGTTGTGCTCACGGGGGGATGTGGGGCTTGCACCGTGACCCCTTGCAGGATGCCAGTGCCTCTCTCGCGCGCACACATGCTCCCGGGGCTCTCGCAGCCCTGCGCCACGCTGCAAGTGCAGTTCTGGCTGCCCCGTCCCCGTGCCAGGCCCCCCAGGCCACAGGGACCCACGGGAGCCAGCCCAGCTCCCCCTCGCCCGTGGCCGATGCCCCTCGTGCTCCGCCGGCCCTCGCCTGGGCTCCCCTCCTTGCTGGTTTTATTTCCCATTCCCAGGTGGCATCTCCTCCCCCAGCTGCGCGGGCGCTCAGCCCCCGCCGGATGCGGCCCTCAGGGCGCGGGGCGGGCACGGAGGCGTGTCGGGGGCCGCCGTGATAACACCCGGAGCCGAGCCGGCCCCCCCCGCCCCTGCCCGGCAGCCGGCGCCCGGGCGGCAGCATGGTGCCCGGCGGCCCCCGGCGCCTCCTCCGCGCCCTCTGCATCCTCTCGGCGCTGGCCGCCCGCCTGCCCCCCGGCACGGCCCAGTGGTTTTACGGCCTGGGCGGGGAGGACACCACGCCGGAGCTGGGCACCGGCGCCAGCCCCACGGCCCCCACGCTGCCCGCCCTGGCCCGGGAGGAAGGTAGGCACAGCCGCGAGAGGGGACGCGTCCCCGGCGCGGCCGGGGGCCCGGGGCTGCCGGCGGCACCGCCGGGCTCGCCGCGCCGTCCCCGACTCCCGCGTGCCTCCGCTCTTGCAGGCGGCGATGCCGGCGGCGCCGAGCCCACGCGGAAAGCGCTGCTGAGCAAGCCGCCGCTGGCCACGGCCTCCAGGAGACGGGAGCTGCTTGCCAAGGGGGCCGCCAAGGGCCCCGGCCCGGCCGCGCCGCCCGCCCGCGCCCAGGTGCCCTCCCCGCGGCCGGGTTTGCACGGCCTTCGCCTGCCCCGCGCCGCGAGCTGCTCCCCGTCCCCGGAGCCGGGCTGCTCCGACGCTTCCCGGCTCTGCCGTTCCCCTCCGGAAAGCCCCCTCTCCGCCGCCTCCTCCCCCTCGCCGGCGCCCGCCCGGGCGCGCAGCCCGGGGTTCTCCTCGGGCCGCCCGGCCGGGAGCCACGGGAGGCTCTGCTCCCGCCGCCCGGCTGACCAGGCGCCGCGTCCCGTCCCCCCACCCCGTCCGTCTAGCCCCGCCGTCCCACGGCCGCCCCGGAGGTCTTCGAGGGCAGCGCGGAGGAAGAGGAGTTCCTGCGGATCCAGGTGGGGGCCGGGGCCACGGCCAAGGAGCCGCCCCCGGCCCCCGGCGCGGACGCTGCTCTCCAGGTGAGACCGGGCTGCCGGGGGGCTGCGCCCGCAGCCGGCCCGCTGCCCCCCGCCGCCCGCGGCGCTCACGGCTGCCGCCCTCCCGCCGACGCAGAACGGCTCCCGCTGCGCCTGCCCGCTGCGCCCGGGCCCCGCCGGCCCCAAGGTACCCAGCCCCGCTTCCCGTCCTCCCCAGAAATCCCCCGGCTCTGCTGGCCACGCCAAATCCCTTCTCCGCCCGGGATTCGGGCTCTCGCGCCAGGGCTGGCGCCGGCGCAGCGCCCTGCCAGGCTCTCGCTTTCTCCCACCAGGGAGAGAAAGGCGACCCGGGCGAAAGAGGCCAGCCGGGATTTTCTGGAGAGAGGGGGAAGACGGGCAACCCGGGCCCGCCGGGCCACCAGGGTCCCCAGGGTCCCCGCGGCCCCCCAGGGCCACCGGGACCCCCGGGACCGCCGGGCGTTTCGGGAGCCAGGACCCCCCCCGCACCGGCCGCCCTCGCCAAGGGCTCAGACAACGAGGTGAGGGCTGCGGCGGCCGGCGCCGGTGGGCGATGCCCGGCCCCGGGCCGGGACCCCCGCGCACGCGGCCGCCGGAGCACGCGGCCCCGGGGAAGGTGAGCGGAGGGCGGGATCCACCTTGCTGCCGTTCACCGTCTCTGCTCCTCTTCCCTTCCTGCCTCCAACCGCACGAGCAGCTGGGAGCATCCAGCCCTGGGAGAAACCTAGGACCCCCCGGTGCCCCCGGGCAGCCTGGCCCCCCGGGCTACCCAGGGCACGAAGGCCCCCCTGGGCTGCCCGGGCGGGAGGGCCCACCGGGACCCCCCGGCCCACCGGGGGCTGTGGGGCCGCCCGGTTTCCCGGGGGCCGAAGGGCCTCCGGGCTCTCCGGGTTCGGCTGGGCCAGATGGAGCCCCCGGGGCACCGGGACTGCCAGGCCCCCAAGGACTCCCCGGGCTTCCCGGGCACGAAGGGCCCCCCGGGCCCGCAGGACCTGCATCACTGCCCGGCAAACCCGGGCTTCGAGGGGAGCCCGGATTCCCCGGACTGAAGGTAAGGAAGGAGCACCGAACTGCCGGTCCATGCTCCCGGAGCAGAGCGGCCCGGAGCGAGGAGCCTGCCGCAGGACTCCTGGGCCCCCCTCCAGCCCCGTCGCTGCGGGGGCTGCGGGGGACATGGGGCCCTGCACCCCCGCCCCCCCCCCCGCCGTGTCCGCAGCACCGAGCCCCATGCTGACCACGCCGTGTCCCGGCAGGGCGAGAAGGGCGAGCACGGACTGCCGGGCATGCCGGGGAGCCCCGGGCGGACCGGCGACACGGGCTCCCCCGGCATGCCGGGTCCCGCGGGACCGCCGGGACCCCCGGGCGACTACAGGGTGAGCAGCCACGCGGGACGGGGGTGCTCGGGGGCGTCCGGCGGGGAGGACGGGGCGGACGCCCCCGGCGCCCGTCCAGCCGTGCCCTCCTCTCCTTCCAGTGCGACTCGCGCCTGGCCGGGCACCACGGATCAGCCGGGCCGCCGGGACCCAAGGTGAGCCGGGAGAGGGGGCGGCGCGTTTCGGGGCCGCGGCAGCGGAGGCCTCCGCCCCGCTCCGGCTGTGCCGGGCTGGAGCGCGGCCGGTGCCGGCGGAGCCACGCAAAGCACGGCAACGTGCATCGCCCGGGTCCCACCGGAGCCCGGGCGCTCATGGGCCTCCTCTGCTTTCCTTCCAGGGCGAAAAGGGCGACCCCGGAGAGCGGGTTTGTAGCTGGCTAGGGTGCCCCTTCCGCAGGGGTGCACGGCTAGGGTGCCCCCCGTGCGCGGCCGCCGGCCCCGGGTGCAGCTCCCGCGTCCCGTCCCCCCGCGCCAGGGCACAGCCAAAGCCTGGGGAGGGTTTGGGGGGGTCTGCGGGAGTGCGGCCCAGCTCGTCTCACTTGTGATGAACCGGGCTGGGGCGCAGGGGGAGCGAGTCACACGTGCGCACACGTGCACACACGCGTGAGCGCGGGGGCCGCTGCCGGCCGCCCCGCGCGGGTGCTCGGTGCTGACGGCACCTCTCCCCGCCGCTCGCCCAGGGATGCTGCTACGGGGAACACGGCTGCAAACCCGGCCACCACCTCGCCTTCCCCAGCACCGGCGGCCCGGCCGGCTCCTGGGCGCCCATCCAGTACCCACCGGTGAGTCCCGCGGGGCGGCGGAGCCCAGCGAGACGCCTGGGGACGGGCCCCGCTGGCGATGGCGGGACAGACGGACGACGGCAGAGCCTCTGCCTCCATCCTCTCCCTCTTTCTCCGCAGAATGGCAAAGAGGACGCAGATATTTACGGCGCGATCATCCCCCACGTGAGCTTGCCCGGCCGCTGCCGGCCCGGCCGTAGCGCCCCGCGGGGGGGACCGGAGCGGGAGGGAGGGGACCCGGGGGTGCCTGGTCCCACCGACGGCGGCAGCTTATAGCTGCCCCCGCCCAGGCAGCACCGAAAGACCCCGGCCCAACCTCTGCACCGCTCTGTGCCGCAGGGTCCTCGAGGTCCCCCCGGCCCGCCCGGCCCGCCCGGCCCGCCCGGAGCACCGGGTCTCCTCTACCTCAATGTAAGGCCCGGGGAGGGCAGTGCCGGCGCTCGTGCCAGCGCTCACGCACGCGGGCGAGCACGCGCGCCGCGAGGGGCACCCCGCACAGCGGCCTGTCCTTGCTTCCAGAGGGTTTACCCCGTGCGCGCCCCGCCGCCCTGCAAGCAGCCGGTAAGGGGGGGCTCGCGGGTGGCACGAGCCCCGCGGGGCCCGGGGCTGGTGCCCTCTGCTTGCCCGGGGCACCCCGGCCTGGCCCGTCCGCGGCCCCGCGGGGCTCGTGCACCCCGGGACCGCGGCGGGCAGGGGCGGCCGATGCCCGGCGCCGCGGTGACGGAGCCCGTTTGCCGTCGCAGGCAGCCGCCGACGCAGCCTGGCCGGCAGGTAAGGGCTCTTCCCGGGCGCTTCCCGGGTGCTCCGGGGGGGCTCCGGGGAAGGCGGGCGCCGGAGCCCCCGCGTGCCGGGCTGCGCGGCGCCCACAGCCCCTCTCCGGGCTCCGCAGACGCCGCCGCCTCCCGGCCGGAGCCGCCGGGCTCGAGCGCCGCGGATCTCCGGGCGGCCTCCGCGCCCCCGGCTCGGCGCCAGACGTGGGTGTTCGGGTCCAAGGAGGCGATGCTGACGGCGGGCGCCGCCGTGCCCGAGGGCGGCCTGGTCTACGTGCGGGAGGGCAGCAGCGCCTTCCTGCGCACGCCGCAGGGCTGGAGCCGGCTCCTGGTACTGCGCGCGGGCGGGGGGGGCTGCGGGCTCGGCAGCCCGCGGCGGCGGCCCCCTGAGCCGCCCCCCCCGGGGCTTCTTGCGCTGAGCAGCTGGAGGATTCGGAGTCGCTCCTGGCCGGCGACGACCCCTCCGCGTCCCCCCCCCTCTACCAGGTGAGGGTTGCGGGCGGCGGGGGCGCGGCGTCCCGCTCGGAGGCGCCGGCGGGGCCCCCGGCTCGCCGCGGGGGCTCTCCTCTCCCCCCGACACCCCACACGCAGGAGGCGAAGCGGGCGCGGGCGGAGGGTGCCGACGCGGAGCCGCCGGCCGCGCTGCAGGCGGCAGCTCCGGTAAGCGCCGCGCCGCGGCGAGGGGCCGCCGGGACCCCCCCCCCTCCCACCCCGGAGCGCTGCCCGGGCACGGCACGCCGACGGCCCGGCCCGGCGGCCAGCCCCGACGCGAGCCGCCTTCCCCCAGGTCGCCGGGGACGAGGCGCCAGGGACGCCCGGGACGCCGCCGACCGCCGCCGCCCCCAGGGTCCCTTCAGTAAGAGCCGCCCCGCTTCCCGGCCCCTCCGCGGCCCCCCCTCCGCGGCCGGTCAGGAAAGGCAAGGCTTTCCAGCCGGGAAAATAAACAAAAAAAAAAACCCCCCGCCGCGCCGCGTCCGGCGGGGAAACGTCCAGGGAAAGGCCTCCGGGAAGCCCGGGGCGCGCGCGGGCGCCGGCGCGGGGGGTGCCCGGCCTCCCTCCCTGCCTCCGCAGCTCCGCCTGGCCGCCCTCAACGCGCCCCTCTCCGGGGACATGAGCGGGATCCGGGGCGCCGACCTGCAGTGCTACCGGCAGTCCCAGGAGGCCCGGCTCTACGGCACCTTCCGGGCGCTCCTCGCGGCCCCCGCGCAGGACCTGCTCTCCATCGTCAAGCGCACGGACCGGGCGCTCCCCGTCGTCAACCTGAAGGCAGGTGGCCCGCCGCGGCGGCTCCTTCCCGCCCTCGGGCCGGGAGACCCGGCACGCCTCCGGCGGAGCCGGGCCGGGGGGCCGCGGGGCCCGGCGTCACGGCCCCGGCGCTGCCGCCCGCAGGGGCAGCTGCTGGCCAGGAGCTGGAGCTCCCTGCTGCGGGAGCGGGCGGGCGCCCGCCGCGCGCCCATCTACACCTTCGACGGGCGCGACGTCCGCAGCCACCCGCTCTGGTGAGTGCGGCGGGCGGGCGGCGGGGGCCGGGGCGCGCGGCGGGGCCGGCTGCGAGGACGCCGCGCTGTGTCCGCAGGCCCCGCCGGCTGGCCTGGCACGGCTCCACCCCGCGCGGCGGCCCGGCGAGCGGCCGGCACTGCGGCGGCTGGCGGAGCGCCCGCGCCGACCACGAGGGCATGGCGGCCCCCCTGGGCCCGGCCGCGCTGCTCCGCGGGCAGCCGCGCAACTGCTCCGACTTCCTGGCTGTGCTGTGCGTGGAGGTGGCCTTTCCCTACCGGCACATGTGGTGAGGGGGCCCCGCTCGCCCGGGAGGCTCCCCCGGGGGAGCCGCGGCCCCCGCCGGCGCGGGGTGCCCGGCCCCATCCCGGGCCCCGGCTCCTGGTCCTGCCGTCCATCCCTGCGTGCTCCCATCCCCTCCATCCATGCAAATTCCCGTCCCCTCCGTCCCTGCGTGCTCCCATCCCCTCCATCCATGCAAATTCCCGTCCCCTCCGTCCCTGCGTGCTCCCATCCCCTCCATCCATGCAAATTCCCGTCCCCTCCGTCCCTGCGTGCTCCCATCCCCTCCATCCATGCAAATTCCCGTCCCCTCCGTCCCTGCGTGCTCCCATCCCCTCCATCCATGCAAATTCCCATCCCCTCCATCCCTGCGTGCTCCCATCCCCTCCATCCATGCAAATTCCTGTCCCCTCCGTCCCTGCGTGCTCCCATCCCCTCCATCCATGCAAATTCCCGTCCCCTCCATCCCTGCGTGCTCCCATCCCCTCCATCCATGCAAATTCCCGTCCCCTCCGTCCCTGCGTGCTCCCATCCCCTCCATCCATGCAAATTCCCATCCCCTCCATCCCTGCGTGCTCCCATCCCCTCCATCCATGCAAATTCCTGTCCCCTCCATCCCTGCGTGCTCCCATCCCCTCCATCCATGCAAATTCTCGTCCCCTCCGTCCCTGCGTGCTCCCATCCCCTCCATCCATGCAAATTCCCGTCCCCTCCATCCCTGCGTGCTCCCATCCCCTCCATCCATGCAAATTCCCAACCCCTCTATCCCTGCTTGCTCCCATCCCCTCCATCCCTGCAAATTCCCGTCCCCTCCATCCCTGCTTGCTCCCATCCCCTCCATCCCTGCATATTCCCATCTCCTTCATCCCTGTGTATTCCTGTCCCCTCCATCCCTGCATATTCCCATCCCCCTCATCCCTGCATATTCCTGTCCCCCTCCTCCCTGCTTGCTCCCGTCCCCTCCACCCATGCATATTCCCATTCCCTCCATCCCTGCATATTCCCGTCCCCTCCGGCAGAGGCAGCTTTTCCCGCTCCGGGCGTCCCGGTGTCCCGTTTCCCGCTGTGTGTCCGGCCCTCCCCTCGCGGCTCCTCCGGCCCAGCCCGGGCTCTGCATTCCCTAGAAATAAACGTGCCGGACGGTCGGTGGTGTCGGCGCTGGCGGAGCGGGACCCCGGCGGGGCGGCGCGGCCGGCCGGGAAGCGGGACGGGGAGCTGCGCCGTGGGGCGCAGAGCCGCGGGGCTCCGGGGCCGCCGGCGGATCGGCCGGCGCGTGGGGTGGCGTGGGGGTGCGCGCCTGCACCCGCACGCGTGTCCCCGGGGCCGGCGAGTGCGCCCCAGGGCCAGCCCAGCGTGTCACTGTGTCCCAGGGCCAGCCCAGTGCATCCCAGTTTGTCAGCAAGGCTGGCCCAGTGTGTAACTGTGTCCCAGGGCTGGCCCAGTGCATCCCAGTTTGTCACCAAGGCTGGCCCAGTGTGGCCCCAGGGCCAGCCCAGCGTGTCACTGTGTCCCCACAGCAGCCCAGTGTGGCCCAGTGTGGCCCCAGGGCCAGCCCAGTGTGTCACTGTGTCCCAGGGCGGCCCAGTGCATCCCAGTTTGTCAGCAAGGCTGGCCCAGTGTGGCCCCAGGGCCAGTCCAGTGTGTCACTGTGTCCCAGGGCGGCCCAGTGCATCCCAGTTTGTCACCAAGGCTGGCCCAGTGTGGCCCCAGGGCCAGTCCAGTGTGTCACTGTGTCCCAGGGCGGCCCAATGCATCCCAGTTTGTCACCAAGGCTGGCCCAGTGTGGCCCCAGGGCCAGCCCAGTGTGTCACTGTGTCCCATTGCTGGCCCAGTGCATCCCAGTTTGTCACCAAAGCTGGCCCAGTGTGTAACTGTGTCCCAGGGCTGGCCCAGTGCATCCCAGTTTGTCACCAAGGCTGGCCCAGTGTGGCCCCAGGGCCAGCCCAGTGGGTCCCAGCCTGTCCCCAGGGCCGGCCCAGTGCATCCCAGTTTGTCACCAAGGCCGGCCCAGTGTGGCCCCAGGGCCAGCCCAGTGGGTCACTGTGTCCCAGAGCCGGCCCAGTGCATCCCAGTTTGTCACCAAGGCTGGCCCGGTGTGGCCCCAGGGCCAGCCCAGTGGGTCACTGTGTCCCAGAGCCGGCCCAGTGCGCCCC
This sequence comes from Rhea pennata, assembly GCF_028389875.1. Classification (NCBI taxonomy): domain Eukaryota; kingdom Metazoa; phylum Chordata; class Aves; order Rheiformes; family Rheidae; genus Rhea; species Rhea pennata. The sequence goes on from NC_084688.1 coordinate 1,256,480, forward strand.
AGCCTGTCCCCAGGGCCGGCCCAGGGCGCCTAGCCGCCGCCACGGCCGGGCTGGCCCGCGAAGCCCCGGTGCCCGGGCCCGGCTCCCCCCACGCCCGAGGCCGGGTCCCGTCACCCGGGCAACCGCGGCCCCGACGGCGTGCGCTAGGGACGCGGCCTCGCCGCCACCTCCCTCTTGCTCCTCTATTGGTCGAGATCGCTGCCCGTCATCCAGATGTCCCTTGTGAGTGGCGAGGTTTGAACGGATCCCGCCTCCCTCGCGGCCGGAGTGGCTGGTTTGAATGAGCGAGGAGGCTTGTGACTGGCGACGGGAGAGGGTGGGCGTGGCCCGTGGCCCCGCCTTCCCCCGGCGATTGGCGGGGCCGTTTCGGCGGGCTGAACGGAGGTTTGAAACGCGCCCCGGGCAGTTAACGGGCCGCCATCGCCGCTCGTCAGCGCCGCCGCCGCCGCCATGGAGCTCGAGGAGTCCCCGTCGCCCCTCCGAGTGCGTGCGGCCCCCATCCTCACGAGGGTTGCGGGATCCCCCATTCCCCTCGGACTCCTCTCGAGCCTCTCAGATCCCCCCGGGGCCATTCAGGTCCCAGATTCACCCCAATTCCCCGCAGGTCTCTTCCCCCCCCCCCAATTCCCCGCAGGTCTCTCCTCCCCCCCCACTTCCCCGCAGATCTCTTCCCCCCTCCCCAATTCCCCGCAGATCTCCTCCCTCCCCAATTCCCCGCAGATCTCCTCCCCCCCCCCACTTCCCCGCAGATCTCTTCCCCCCTCCCCAATTCCCCGCAGATCTCTCCCCCCTCCCCAATTCCCCGCAGGTCTCTCCTCCCCCCCCACTTCCCCGCAGATCTCTTCCCCCCTCCCCAATTCCCCGCAGATCTCCTCCCTCCCCAATTCCCCGCAGATCTCCTCCCCCCCCCACTTCCCCGCAGATCTCTTCCCCCCTCCCCAATTCCCCGCAGATCTCCTCCCTCCCCAATTCCCCGCAGATCTCCTCCCCCCCCCCACTTCTCCGCAGATCTCTTCCCCCCTCCCCAATTCCCCGCAGATCTCTTCCCCCCTCCCCAATTCCCCGCAGATCTCTTCCCCCCTCCCCAATTCCCCGCAGGTCTCTTCCCCCCCCTCCCCAATTCCCCGCAGGTCTCTCCCCTCCCCCCCAAATCCCCGCAGATCTCTTCCCCCTCCCCAAATCCCCGCAGATCTCTTCCCCCCTCCCCAAATCCCCGCAGATCTCTTCCCCCCTCCCCAAATCCCCGCAGATCTCTTCCCCCCTCCCCAAATCCCCGCAGATCTCTTCCCCCCTCCCCAAATCCCCGCAGATCTCTTCCCCCCTCCCCAATTCCCCGCAGGTCTCTTCCCCCCCTCCCCAATTCCCCGCAGATCTCTCCCCTCCCCCCCAATTCCCTGCAGGTCTCTCCCCCCCCAAATTCCCCGCAGATCTCTTCCCCTCCCCTCCAAATTCCCCGCAGGTCTCTCTCCCCTCCCCTCCAAATTCCCCGCAGGTCTCTCTCCCCCCCCCCCCCCAATTCCCCGCAGGTCTCTTCCTCCCCCCCAAATTCCCTGCAGGTCTCTCTCCCCTCCCCCCCAAATTCCCCGCAGGTCTCTTCCCCCTCCCCAATTCCCCGCAGATCTCTTCCTACCACCATCAGTTCCCTCCAGATCTCCCTCGGGGTCTCCTGCGCCAGATTCCTCCCCCTCATGTCGCCCCTCGGGATCCTCCCCCGAGCTCGCTGGTACCGTCTCAGGGTCCCCCACCGCCCCTGCCCCTCCCGGGGTCCCTGCCTGCCCATTGCCCGCGGGGCCGGTCCCCGCTCCGCTCACGGCCCTTGTCTCCCTCCCCGAGCAGCCCCTGGACGAGAACCCGCGGGTGCCTAAGGGCGACGGCGCCAAGAAGCGGCTCTCGGTAGAGCGGATCTACCAGAAGAAGACGCAGCTGGAGCACATCCTGCTCCGGCCCGACACCTACATCGGCTCCGTGGAGCTGGTGACCCAGGTGCGCCGGAGCAAGGGCGACCCCGGGGGCTAAGCAGCACCCGGCACGGGGGTGGGGGGCTAACGTGGCCCATCAGCTAATTAGGAACTGGTGCTGGGTGCCTCTGCCTTGCGCACTGATGGACGGGAACGTAACACGTAGGAAATCTGCAAAATACTTACGGATTTATGCTTTTTTTTTTTTTTTTTTTAACTTTTCAGCAAATGTGGGTTTTTGATGAGGATGTGGGCCTTAACTGCAGAGATGTAACCTATGTGCCTGGCTTGTACAAAATCTTTGATGAGATTCTAGGTGAGCCATGAGATATTTGTTGGGTCAGTGATTACCAAGGTTTTTTGTTTGTTTTGCTTTTTAAATTATTTCTGGGTATCTGTAAGAGAACCTTGAACTAAAATTAAGAACTTGGAAAATGTACCTTTATCTAGTTGCATTGTTGACCAAGTAATGCATAATCCGATGGAGAGAGTTCACAAAGTATATTGTTTGTTGACTGTGCTTCAAAATATTGGATACTAATGTTCTGCTTGGTCTTAATTTCCATTAGTGCTACTAAACTGTAAGCCATTCTTGGGATGATGACACTATATATCATAAAACTAATTTCATTCAGCCCAGATTCTCCCTTTTATATTATCCTGTAGTGCTCATCTCTATAACTTGCAAAATCTTTGCAAACCAGGATGATTATTAGTAGCATCTTCCCCTCAATTTGTGTGTTCATTCTACTGAAAGCACTTTATAGTTAATATTTTTTGTTGTGACTGAGAGCATAATATGCTAAAAATAACAATCTTTCCATTCTAGTCAATGCTGCAGACAACAAGCAGAGGGATAAAAACATGTCATGCATTAAAATTACAATTGATCCGTAAGTTTTGTTTCTTTTTTGTTCAGTGCCTTCCCAGCTCATGTGTGTTATGTTTTCTTCTTCAGATACTATTCTGTTAGGCTTGGTGTTAGGCATTAAAGGGCTCTCTGGAGAGGCCCATTCAAGTCAGACCAAATGCAACTCTTGGCTCCACAGTTGCCAACTTATGTAGTGCTACTGACTGATCACAAAAACCTTTCTCTCCATCTCTTAATGTTCATGTGTGAAATCATCACTTTTGGTTTTTTTTGCTTTTTTATTTTTTTCCACTGTGGTCATTTTCTCCTTTTCTTCTTCTCAATGTTTTTATTCTGTTATTGAGCATAGATAATTTTCATGCATAATTGTCCATGTTATAGGTGGTATCTGCAGATCTGAGGCTGAAGGATTTTTTTTGACTTGTCCACCCTCTGCTGGCTGTTTCTGCACTAGCTGAACAGAAATTTACTTTTTATGAAATGGTGGCCTTCTTCCAGAGATTATATATAGTATTTATTTCATAGCTCAGTAATTTGCAGCCTTAAATATGCATTTTCTTTTCTCCAGAGAGAATAACACAATCAGTGTATGGAACAATGGGAAAGGTATTCCAGTTGTTGAACACAAAGTGGAGAAAGTCTATGTGCCTGCTCTTATTTTTGGCCAGCTATTAACATCGAGCAACTATGATGATGATGAAAAGAAAGTCACAGGTAGGGAAGTCTCCAAATTATGTGCTAGTATTTTTGTGTGCCTTGATCAACTTAAATATGTGAACTGAATTATCTAGTGTGAGTGAGCAGTAGTTACTGGGTTTTGTCAAGACTGCTTGTTCTGAATAAAGGTGACACTAACTGGTCCCTTGCTGTTCTCCTTTTTAAGAAAAAGAAGGGATGTCATTGCAGCAAAAAAATGAGTTTCTTAGTGTATCAGAGGGAAGTCTTCCTGCTGTATTTTGTAATAAAACCGGTACAATCGTGGAGAGCAGGAATTCCCTTTGAACCCAAACTCCAATTAAATATGAGTTTGTAGTCACATACTAAGTTTGTAGGATATTGTCATTTAGAGTGAGTCATACTTTGACTGTGTTGAAGTGACTGAATTCGTGCTAGCGTGGAATTATTTTAAAGAGTTTTGAACAAATGTTGCAACGCAGGTTTGTTTGCATTACAATTTCAGGTGGCCGAAATGGTTATGGAGCCAAACTGTGCAACATATTTAGCACAAAATTTACAGTAGAAACTGCGTGTCGTGAATACAAAAAATTATTTAAGCAGGTATGGACACCTTATTCTGTTTTCTCATTTCAATAAGAAATTATTGAAATACTTGAGATTTTCAAATAAGAGCCTATATTTTTGTTCCAATTTAGGTGGTGTCTGCACGGTGCAAATTTGTATTTGTAGAATGACTATAATAACTTTAGGCCACAGCGACTGTACTGCTAATTTTGTTTCAAATAAATAATGAAATAAGCAGACATCAGAATCTAATTTTTAACCAATGATTTTATTTTTATTATTTGTAATCTCTTAATATATAAAACTTGTAAATTGTCTCTGTGGTTTTAAAAATTAAGCTAGTTGTTCATATTTGTTAAACATGTAACTCGCACAATTCCTTTTTCCAGACCTGGACAGACAACATGGGAAAGGCTGGTGAAATGAAACTGAAATATTTTGATGGAGAAGATTATACATGTATCACTTTCCAACCTGACCTGTCAAAGTTTAAAATGACAATTCTGGATAAAGACATTGTAGCTCTAATGTCTCGAAGAGCATATGATATTGCTGGATCCACAAAGGATGTCAAAGTTTTCCTAAATGGAAAGAGACTACCTGTGAGTGATCATTTAGAGGAAATAATACCTATAGTTCTCATGCTATTTAAACAATGAGGTTCAAGCAATGTATACATGTGGTGAAATGAAAATTTGTGTGAAGGATTATTTATAGTATTTATAGGCTCTGTTGTAAACAAATTCTCTGCTTTTATCCACGTGTAGGTAAAAGGATTCCGTAGCTACGTGGACCTCTATATAAAGGACAAAGTAGATGAAACTGGTAATACCCTTAAGGTTATCCATGAGGAACCAAATTCTCGGTGGGAAGTGTGTTTGACTTTAAGTGAAAAAGGCTTCCAGCAAGTTAGCTTTGTCAACAGCATTGCTACAACAAAGGTAATTCTTCTTTACCTTATTTACCTTATTTAGTCAAGTTAATGACTTATTCTTTATTAGTAGTTTTCTTAGGTATTTTCAAATCTATGTTAGTGAAAACAGTTAACTGCCTAAGGTGCGAAGACCATACTTAATTTTGAATAAAGATACATACCTTTGATGGAATCAGCTCAAGATCTTTGGCCCTTTTTTGCCTTAGGGTGGCAGACATGTTGATTACGTAGCTGACCAGATTGTGACTAAACTCATTGAAGTTGTGAAGAAGAAGAACAAAAACGGAGTTGGAGTGAAGCCTTTTCAGGTACAAACTCAATCTCTAATAGAAAACCTAACTCTAGCATTATTGGAAATTGTAGCTACAACTTGATGAATTATTACAACAGTCCAGCTTATAATCAGTATTTCTGTTATAAAAATAATATATATAAAATGTACTACTAATAGAAGCCTTGCATGTTCTATTTTAAACCAACTAACAATCTTCTCTTCCCTTAGCTGTTGTATTTGTAATCAGAACATCATAAATCAGTGCAGATGTGCTAAAAATATCAGGTGATATCTGGAGAAGAGCTGCTGATTTCTGAACATCCAAAATCATGTAGTATTGTTCATGAATGTCCATTAGCTGTCCTAAGTTCTGACAGTTTTGTTTAAATAGATATTTAGAAGAATTCAAAAAAAAATACAGTAATAATTGAATTAGTTCTCTTTTCAGTGTGATTCTGACAGGGAAATGTCAGAAGGCACTGTGAGATGAGCTTGTATAATTTGTAATAGTACCTGTATTTAACTACAGGTGAAGAACCACATGTGGATTTTTGTGAATGCTTTGATTGAAAACCCAACCTTTGACTCTCAGACTAAGGAGAACATGACTCTACAGGCAAAGAACTTTGGCTCAACGTGTAAACTGAGTGAAAAATTTATCAAGGGTGTAAGTACTGGTACACACAGATTTCAGTTCCAGATGTCCATAAAGCTGCATATTATGCTTAATATACTATTTATGAACCAATGTCAGTTTTAAAAAATGAGTATGTATTTTAAAATTTTGTCATAGTCGAGGTTTTTCTCACAACTGAATCTCTTGTATTACAGGCAGTCGGCTGTGGTATTGTTGAAAGTATCCTAAACTGGGTAAAATTTAAAGCTCAGACCCAGCTGAATAAGAAATGTTCAGCTGTGAAACACACTAAGATTAAGGGCATTCCTAAACTGGATGATGCCAATGATGCTGGTAAGTATTTCAAATCCCTTTCTAGCCAGTTTATTCAAAAACAGTTAAAAAGTGTTTGTTAGACAAATGAGAGAATCGTCTCCTAAAGAAAGTGAGAAAATTCTGTAATTACAGCTTACCCTCATTTTGCAGTCAGTCCTATGTGTAGTCTAACAAAACCTGTGTTAGAAGATACTTATTTGCATTCATTTTGTGAGCATACAAATTCTGATTGCATTATTTAAATAGAAAATTGACTTGTTTTTTTTTTAGGCAGCAAGAATTCTATAAACTGCACACTTATCCTGACTGAGGGAGACTCAGCCAAAACACTGGCTGTTTCTGGTCTAGGAGTGGTTGGTAGAGACAAATATGGAGTATTTCCTCTTCGCGGGAAAATACTCAATGTTCGAGAAGCTTCTCATAAACAGGTTAGTTGGGACATATTTATAGTCTGCATATTAGAAGACATGTCACCCTTTGTGTAATGCAATATGTTTTAACCAAGCCAATACAACTGGCCATCTGGAATACTGCAACTTGTAGTAATAGTATTCCAAGTATGTGAGGCTAGCCTTGCCTTCAGTATGACTTGCTGATTAAGTGGGAATATTGACCAAGTTCTATTCACTGTTTTGCCAGAAGAGACAGCATTTGTGTTGTGGACTAAAAATTGTTTGGAATGACATAGAATAATTTAAGCATTAGATTTCAGTTTAGAAATAATAAGTTCTAAACAGGAAAGGAATGTTGACAAGGCTAAGCACAATAAAGGAGATATATAGTGGATCATCTTGTATTTTTTTGAGCTGTAGTTTGTCTCGCAAATAACTTCATTCTGTGTGATCTTTTCTAGATTATGGAAAATGCCGAAATCAACAACCTCATCAAGATTGTGGGTTTACAATATAAAAAGAACTATGAAGATCACGAATCTTTAAAGAGTCTTCGCTATGGAAAGATTATGATTATGACAGATCAGGTTAGGCTTACTAAAATTCAAAATTGGGAGAGGAAGAAAAAGCAAAACTATACAGAAGAAAAAGGATACTACTTTTCTCCCACTGCTGCTGTTGTACCAAATTCTCTGTATTCGTCTGTTTTTATCATTCCATTTTTTTCAGTGGGTCATCCTAAATTTTCAGTCACAGAACATAACAGATAAGGTAGAGGGGGGAGCAGCATCGCCAAACTGCTAAATAATGCCTTTTCAGTCTTATAATAGATCTGGTATAATATCCTTGACTAGACCTCAGTAGCTTTTTGGACCAAAATTGTGCCTTTTCTGTTTCTCTTACCTTTCGCTAGTTAAAAGGCGGACTTGTATGATCACATCTTTGGAAGAGAATGTTAGTAGGGCTGATTATGATCACTTGCTATTAAGCTAACAATTGTCACATTCTATTATGTCCCTGATTAAAATATGCCTTTTAAAAAAAAAAAATCAGGATCAAGATGGTTCTCATATCAAAGGCTTGCTGATTAACTTCATCCATCATAACTGGCCATCTCTTCTAAGACATAACTTCTTGGAGGAATTTATTACTCCTATCATTAAGGTAAGGGCTGAGTGGATGGTAAAGTGAATGAGTAAACATCAGTTGATCCACATCTGCCTCTCACTGCACAAATACAACACTCATTCATTACAGGTCTCCAAAAACAAAGAAGAAATACCATTCTACAGCATTCCTGAATTTGAAGAATGGAAAAACAGTACACAGAATCACAATTCATGGAAAATCAAGTACTATAAAGGTCTGTAGAAAACCTAATAAGGTGGAGTTAATGATCCAGGTAAAGGCCATTTCATTCAGAGTTAGCCCCACTTGCACAAAGGCTTTTGAACCAGATGCTCTCTGAAAGTCTCTTCCAACTTAACTTATTCTGATTAACAAATGCATGTGACAAAGTTTAAAAGCTTTATGTATCAACACTGAGCATGTTTCAAAATAAGGAAACCATAACCTCTAACTGGAGGATCACTGCCTAGCTTCAATAAAATCTCTCAAAATAGAACTAAAATATTCTAGGTATGTGTTCTTTCAGCCCTCTTGGTCAAATATGTTTAGCTTTATGACAGTTTTCTTCTGCTATCCATAATACAGTCCATGAGTAATGATAGCATTGCAAGCTAAAGTACTTATTCCGATAAGCAAGTTGCCAACTGCCAATCAACAGCTGGATGATGATGAGCCTTTTTCCAGTTTGCAGTTAATAGTTCCAGACATCTATGGAAGTCTCAGGCAAAATCCAAAAGTACAGGATGCAACTGTTTGCTTTCCTTGCTTGCCTTTAGTTCTTGTGCTTTTTGTGATACCTTACTTCTCATTTTGAAGTAATTTTAGGGTTTTCAATAAAATCATACTGTTTTAACATTTCACATGACGTATCACAAAAAATAGACGTAACAAAACATTTGTTTAAACTGAAACTTAATTTGAGCGGAAGTGATTAGGATTAACTTGTATTGTCTTTGCAGGTTTGGGTACCAGCACATCGAAGGAGGCTAAAGAATACTTTGCAGATATGGCAAAACATCGAATTGGCTTCAAATATTCTGGTCCTGAGGATGATGCTGCAATCACCCTGGTAACTAAGAATACTAGATTTAATTGCTGACTTACTACCTTTGCTATTCTACTGCTTAGTGCTGTGTGTATTCTCTTAAAATGCTCTTAGAGGCCTTTGGGCTTGAGACAATCACTTTGTTACCAAGGCTACAGCTTTAGACTAACCAGTAGAACCAAATTGTCCGCAGACCTCAGGCCAAGAGCACCCTTTTAATTATGGCTTTTAAATACAGCCAGAACAAACTAATCACTACAAACCTATTGACATTTTCAGATGTAATGGTAAATATTCCTTTAACATTTTTCTGCATGTTATGATGCGGTTTTTTTCTAAGCCAGAACCCCCCTGCCTTTTGTGTCTCAGGTTTTCTTACTGTTTTCTTGTAAAACAATCCACCAATGGTTTAAAACAGCTCTTGCTTCAGTGAGCTTCATCTTAAGTAGTTGTTGACTCTTAAGTATTCTTCTGAGTTATCAGCCAATGCCAAAACCAAGATTTTCCCCAAGATGTTAACTACACTAACAGAGAAATTTGCTTTGTTTTTTTGTTATTCTGTAAAAGATTCATAAAGCTAAGCCTAACCATCATCTCTCCTAAAGACTGGTGGATATTATGCTCTTATTTTTAATACTTTTAGCTCCAACAACCTATTACTGTACTTATTAGGCTGTTAAGCTAACTTGTTTATCGCATTATTCCCCAGTTTAAACTACTGCTTTATGCTTTCCTCTTCTCAAGAGGTCCAATAGGGCACACTACAGAATGTACTAGAATTAGTTACTTTTCATTTGCATAACGTATAGGCCTTCAGCAAGAAGAAGGTAGAAGAGCGAAAGGAATGGCTGACTAATTTCATGGAGGATAGAAGACAGCGGAAGCTGCGTGGCTTGCCAGAGGTAAAAGGTTTAAATATATGAAGGAATCTGGTTTCTTTTCACTCCCTGGGGCTGTTCTCAGTTTCATTCTGGCATGGTAGAGCTGCACATGCCTTATGGTCTAGCTGCACTAGATTATGGGACACTTACAATGTTTCAAGACTTTGCAAAGCAGCCTCTTGTGTCATCTCATTAGTGCAGCCCTCAGTGTCAGTTGTCCAGTGATTATTTTGATTTTTAGCTCTTATCTTTCAAATTACTTTATTAAGAGGGAAATGATAACTTGAACAGGACTGAATGAAGTAAAACGTAATTTCCCTATAAAACAGGCCAGTATTACAGGAAGCAATGTTTCATTTTTCCATGCTGAGAATACCAGTGTTTGAGCTGTGTTTAGCTAGTCTTAAATTAACTTCCGTTTTGGCAAAACCAGACAAATATGAGCTAATAAAAAAAATAGACCTTTATTAAAATTAAGGCATACTTAAACCTATTTTTCTTAGGACTACTTATATGGGAAAAGTAGTAACTGGCTGACATACAATGACTTCATCAACAAGGAGTTAGTCCTGTTCTCAAATGCTGATAATGAAAGATCAATCCCATCTCTGGTTGATGGTAAGCAATTTCAAGTTAGTGACTCTGTAAATGGATGTTTGCATGTTATATTGTCAGAATCAGGGCAACCTGCTGGGTTTTCAGGGTCAGTGTTCTAAGGTCCATTTTCTGTTCTCCAAGGTGGTTGGTTTTTTGTTTTGTTTTTTAATCTTTGGACTAAATGTCTTGTCTGTTCTGTGGCATGTAGTTGCAAGTACACAAATCTCATGGTGCTGACTCTAGGTGTGTATGTAGTTCTTAGACTCTTTAGAAAGCAGAAGCTAAGTGAAATATTTTATGTTGTAATTGCAAGGTCACTTTTTTCTTTTTTTCATACAGGTTTGAAGCCAGGTCAAAGAAAAGTTCTGTTCACATGTTTCAAAAGAAATGATAAGCGAGAGGTGAAGGTTGCTCAACTGGCTGGTTCTGTAGCTGAGATGTCCTCATACCATCATGGTGAAGTAAGAATCTAATCCGGTTGTGCAAAATGCTTAAAAAAATAAAATAAAAATCTTCTGTTGCCCCAGCAGTTAAGGTGCTTCTAACTCAGGGTTAGATGTTTGCACATGAACTCCAAACTTAATGTGTTGACTAAAAGGAACCCAGTACTTTTACTCTTTCTGTCAATAGTTCAGTAAATTGATGGATTTGGTAGTAATAACCCAATACGCTTTCAGTGAGAGTTTCCTCCAGTATTTTAAGAGCTTATCCTTCATATCAATTTTGTTCTTGATGTGAATTCTACTTTTTTTGCAAATAATTCTGCATTCTTAACTTTGGACCTTACTTCATTGCAGGCATCACTGATGATGACTATCATTAACTTAGCTCAGAACTTTGTGGGCAGCAACAACCTCAACTTGCTACAGCCTATTGGACAGTTTGGCACAAGGCTGCATGGTGGGAAAGACTCCGCCAGCCCTCGATACATCTTTACAATGCTCAGGTAAGTATTAGCACATTACAGTCTGATAGCACTTAAAATGAAAAAATATTTTTTTCTCTTTAAAGCTATAAATATTTGGACAACCTATGTCACTGCTACTTTGAATATTCAAGTGAGATTTGGATTCTCAGTTCAAATGTGTGAACTTTTGCTGTTGCCTTCCCACAGAACAGAACGCAGTAGCAGAGCAAATGGGAACAGAAGCAAAAACAAAGGGGGAGATTTGGGTAGGATAAGAAAAAATGAGCTTGAGTAGGAAAGTTGAGTTCTAGTATATTAAAATATAGTCCTTAGTCTCCGTGGCTGGCCTGATAGTCACACAGATTGTACCTGATCAGATCTGTTCCATGCGCACATGTGTGATTGTTGTACTAGGGCAAAGAATACAAAGGATTGTAATCTTTCTGGACATTAAGCATCTGATTTACATAATTAAAGTATGTGCTTAAGATCCGATATAGACAATAGAACGTGTAGAGTTTGGTTAGACTGCTTAAGACACTTCTATTTTGATTGTTACTCCAGAAGCCTAGATTCCTAACATAGACACCCAGGCTGCATGGCTGAGGTTGGTTGATATGAATATCCCAAATTTCTGTGTTCTGTCTGGGTTCAAAGGCTCTTTTACAAGAGTAGCAAGAATTTGGACTTACGTTTTCTCTTTGATTCTAGCCCGCTAGCACGGTTGCTGTTTCCGCCAATGGATGACAATATCCTGAGATTTCTATATGATGACAATCAACGTGTGGAGCCAGAATGGTATATCCCCATCATCCCAATGGTGCTGATAAATGGAGCAGAAGGGATTGGTACTGGCTGGTCCTGTAAGATCCCCAACTTTGATATCAGAGAAGTTGTGAATAATATTCGTCGACTAATGGATGGAGAAGAACCCTTGCCAATGGTAAATAATGTATTCAAAAAAAAAGTTTCATTTATTAGTCTGTTCAGTATATCCTGGAGCACTTGATGCTTATACTTTTAAGCACTTACGTGAACAGTGAATCCAGTGTTCTTTTCTACTTAGCTTCCTAGCTATAAGAATTTCAAAGGCACAATAGATGAGCTGGGACCAAATCAGTATGTGATAAGTGGTGAAGTGTCTATCCTTGATTCTACAACAATTGAGATCTCTGAGCTGCCTGTCAGAACATGGACACAGGTAATAAATGCTGAATTTGCCCTATGAATGTATAGTTTGTCCTATAAAGTAAGAAGTGGTGGTTAGTGTTTTCATTTAGAGATAGGGCTTTCATTTCCTTGGGAAACATGAGTCTGACTTTGATTCTTTTCTCAGACTTACAAAGAGCAAGTTCTGGAGCCAATGTTAAGTGGTACTGAGAAGACACCCCCACTGATCACAGACTATAAAGAATATCACACAGACACCACGGTGAAGTTTATAGTGAAGATGAGTGAAGAGAAACTAGCTGAAGCTGAAACAGTGGGGCTGCATAAGGTCTTCAAACTCCAAACAAATTTGACATGCAACTCCATGGTATGTAACAAATTTTGCTACAGAAAGTTCTTGTTTTAACTGAAAGTCCCATGTTCAACTCAGATATTTTTCATTAGGTGTGAAAGACTGCATGGACAACTGCAATTGCTGGATATAAATAACAAAAATGCTCGTGTGAAGTAACATATTCACTTTCATTTTCTACTGTTACGGATTTTAAATCAACTTTCTAAATATGCCTTTAAAAGATTGAGACAGGCTTAGGTATGGCCACAGAACAGTACGGCTTTGCTAGCATGAGTAGAAGTTATGTGAAGTCACACAGTCTGTGGAGACCCTCGTGACAAGGATATTGACATTGAATGTCTGGATCTTGACAGTATAGAGTGTGTTGGGTGTTACGCAACACAGTGTTTTAAGATTCAAGTAACCTTAGCCCCAGTGTTTCCAAGAACTTTGAAATTCTAAAATCATCTCTGCTGCTGTGCTTGCAAACTGAAGTCATTTTTGAAGTGGCGCGAAGGTTATGTACTTTGTTAGATAATAAGTCAACTGTACTGTTCCATCTGTGTCTTGTACCTAATTTTCAGTGTGGTGGTTTTTATTTATTTATTTTTTTTTTTGAAGAGTTGTATAATTGTAGCACCTATGCTCTTTTGTGCAGGTTCTTTTTGACCATGTTGGCTTTCTCAAGAAGTATGAGTCTCCTCAGGATATTCTAAAAGAGTTCTTTGAACTCAGACTCCGATATTACAGTTTGAGGAAAGAATGGATTATTGGAATGTTAGGTGCCGACTGTGCAAAACTGAACAACCAGGCTCGTTTCATCTTGGAGAAAATAGATGGCAAAATTGTGATTGGTATGTATTGTTTTCAGTTGTGAAATTGGTTTATGAAATTGGGAGAATGACCAGGTGCTCCTTTCAGTTCTGTCAGCGCCCACTCAGCCCCAAGCTGGTTCTTAACAAGCCACACCAGAGCTTATCTTTCTGTTCTAGCGACATGTAAGAGGAAAATGCTTCACAAAGTATCCTTGGTCTATACAGCATTATGCACGCATTCATTCAAATAGGATACTCATACAACCTTCCTACTGTGTTTGACACTATTTTGAGAATAAAAATATTTTTAAAATAGTTCAGCATAAATTCCTTTCTGACTCAATAGAAATAAAAATTAAGTATTGATGGGGTAATATTTTCTGTTTAAATGCATAATTCTTAAGAATCCATATCTCTTCTGTGCTATAATTTTGAACCTCTGCAAAATATTCTGAATTATTCTTTCAGTGGGTTTGGTCTTCAGACTTAGAAGATACTCGACTTATCAACATATGAGAATCATGAGCTAGAGAAAGAAACAGATCTTTGTTCTCAGCATTCCAACTTTTCAATCATTTTTTCCACCTCAGTCTGAAAGGCAGCCTGTATTTCACTTGTGTTCATGGAGGATACAGCTAGATAAAGTGTCATAAGATGCTCTGTGGTTTGTGTCTGAAGGCAGCCCAATGATCCTAACAGTCTGTGTCTGTTTGATTTGGCTCTGAAAGAGAAATAATTCCCTTGAAATGAACTTTTTAATGAGCTGTTCCAAGACTGACAAACCTGATTTCATTCATATTTTTTTCTCATAGTTGATTGCTCTTGCAATCTTAAAAAGGAGCAAACTCAATTTCCATTGGTTGGGGCATTTGCAGTGTGTTTTGCCCAGGTGATGTCTAATAAGGTTCAAGCTTAAGACATAGTTTTTATATGAGCGCTATTGGAAAGTTTTTGCCTCCACCAGGCTGCCTGTTATCACAAAACCTTTCTGATAGTTTTTGAACTTGGAAAAAAAATTACTTAAGGCAAGGGAAACGTATACATGGAAATGAAGAAGAACGATATTTAAAGTGCTGTGACAGATGTTCTTGACAGGTGTAGAAGCAGTGCTGAGCTGACAAGCAACCTGTTAAGTAGGACCTTTTGATGTAATTTCAGGCTCTTTTATGTGTCCCACCTCTAATGAGGAAAGTGTATTTCACAGAGGCCTATAGGATGCTGAGCTGTTATAACCATAGGATACAAAATTTAAAGCTCGCCTGCCGTTCCTAACAGTGATTGTACTAGTCAGTAAATGACAATACTGAAACTTCTGTTTACAGAAAACAAACCCAAGAAGGAGCTGATTCAAGTCCTTATTCAGAGAGGGTATGAATCGGATCCAGTGAAGGCTTGGAAGGAATTGCAAAACAAGGTAATACTTCAGTCATTCTCTCTGAATAAATCTTATGTAGTCCCTATCTCTAAAGTTTCAGTACTTATTGGAAGAAGCTGAAGTTGCCTTCTCATTTGAAGGACTGAAGAGCTTGTGTGCTGGTAGGTCTGTAAGTAGAGACATACAACCAGTAAAATTTCAGTATCTTTTCAGAAGATGTTGAGACCTGGTCATTGTTTTTTGAGTATATGAGGGATCAAATCCTTCTGAAACTTCTACCACAGCGTTTCTGCTGTTTCTTAAGGATTTTGTTCCTGTGAGTCAGAGCTGTCAAAAATATTGCAAGGAAGATGCGGCTGTTTTAAGTAGAATTTGGACTATTAAGACAGATTCTAAGATCTCACAGATTGTATTTGAGAAGCCAGAGCAAGTAGAGCGAAAGTCATGGCAGAACTGTTTTTGCAGATGGAGTCCCCTATGTGGAAAACATCTGAAGCTTTTAAGAAGCATAATTTCATCTTTGAGCTGTCCTGGAAGAGCCTAAGACACCACAAGTATACGGAGTACCTGTGATGAATACAAACAGAATCAGCAGCCCAAGTATTCTATATAGATGCATTTGTTTACAGTGTTTGTTTTAAATCCACATTCAGGAAGAAGAAGAAGAAGAGGATGAGAGTGATAAAGAATCAGCTCCAACTGCTGGACCAGACTTCAACTATCTACTGAACATGCCCCTCTGGTATCTGACTAAAGAAAAGAAAGATGAGCTCTGTAAGCAGAGAGATAGCAAAGTATGTTTTTTCCTTTTCCTATAAAAGTATTTAAGAAGCCATATTAAAATACGTGACTAATGATTTTCAACTATCATTTGCTTTAGGAAAAGGAGCTGGAAAACCTTAAGTGCAAGAGTTCCTCTGATCTATGGAAGGAAGATCTTGCTGCCTTCATTGAGGAACTTGATGTACGTAGATGTTCAGTGCAGATGACTGACTCCCTGGGCTTGCAGTCTCATTTACAAGCTCTTTATTGACTTTTTTTTGCCATTATGAGGAAACTAGAGATGATAACTTGAATGTCTTGTATGAATTGCACTTTTTTTAGGAGAACCGAAAGCTTTCTTCATCTTCCTAGGCTGGATAGGATTACCAATGCTCTGGGGCAGGGAGTCAAACCACTAAGGTGGCTCTTGGAATGAGACTCAATTAAGAGTCTAGTGAAGAGGAGATTTAGGTTGACTAAGAGAAGACCGGTACTGAGTTACAGTATAAGATCTAGTTCAAAGGTTTTTGGACACTGAAGGAGGTGAGGGGAGGACCTAGCCTTTACTGAACAGAACTCAAATAGTGGGCAGATGTCTGTGCACAGGTATAGAATCATAGAATGGTAAGGTTGGAAGGGACCTCTGGAGGTCGTCTAGTCCAACCTTCAGTGTAGCCCATGTGGGGATTGAACCCATGACCTTGGCATTAGCAGCACCACACTCTAACTAACTGAGCTAAACCTGTCCCCCCATAAACTGGTCACTGCTCGTGTCTGTTCCTCTTTCCCAAGTAGCTAAACTATAGCTCTGGTTGGAATCATTCCTTGAAAATGTGCAAATCCATAGCAGACTGGGAAGCTTCACTTAATCCGATGTTAGGAAATATATCAGCAAGTTTAGAGTGATTTACTGTAAGGACTGTGATTTCCTTCCCCCAGCTCCCCCCTCCAGTAGTACCTTTATTTTGTGTTCTTACAACTGTATTGTTTTACATTCACCTCTGCAGGCAGTGGAAGCCAGACAACTTCAGGATGAAATGGTAGGGTTAACTGGTAAACCTTTAAAAGCAAAAGGAGGGAAAGCAAAGGTGAAGAAGATGCAACTGACAGAAATAATGCCATCACCTCATGGCGTAAGGGTTGTTCCTCGGATAACTGCAGAGATGAAGGCAGAGGCAGAGAAGAAGACTAAAAAGAAGATGAAGGTAAAAACAAAACAAAAAATCCCTCCAAACACTTAATCTTTTATTACTTCCTTTTTAATTCAGACAGCCCTAAAGAACTGCTAATTCTTGGTAGCAGAAGGTGTGCTAATGAAGCAGCTTTATTCTGCTTTCTGGGAGAGGGAGAGAATCTGAGGACATGGGAGACCTGGGAAATGGATGTTTCTCAGAGTAAATAAAGGAGAAACAGAATTACTATTGTAACAGGAGGTGGCTTAGAGTGGGATCTTCTTTTGGCAAGAACGTACATCTCTGGCATAGACATGGGTTGATAGCTCAGAAATGAAAAAGCAGATGCATGCAAGATATTTCTAGGTGTCCTGGGGATTTTATAAATCCTCTACCAGGCAGGAAGTATGACTAGTAAATTCACTTCTTTAGAACAGCGTTTGCATTTCCAGTAATGCTTTTAGTCACTTAATGCAATTATTGTTCTTGATATTAAGGAAATAAAGACATAACTCTTATAGGACTACTTGAAATTATATTATTCAGCCATTTGTGATTTAGAAAATTAAAATATCACTCACCTTTTCTGACCTGTAAGCCAGAAATACTCCGCCTTTTCTACAGAGGGCTCCATCAGTTTTTCCATATAACATGCCCTGTTTTTTTTAACCCACCCTGTTCAATTCTGCATCCTCAACACACCCTGCCATTGGCTCACAAACACTCTCATTAGGTGTGGGGACAAAAAGTCTATTTTTGTTAATGCGGGATGCTACATTTTAAGTTGCCTACTCTGGAGATTGATCATGTTGAATTTACTTGTTTGTAATCAGTTTTACATAAATTCTGGTTTCTTGTATGAAAGCTGTAAGAATACATCTAAAATAAGCATCTTGCTTCTATATTGCTCTCTATTTGCTTCTTCTAGTTGTATTAAATAGCTAGTTATCTGATCTCTGTTGTATCTTTAGAGTGAAAAAAATGAGTCTGACGAGAATCAAGAAGGAAACTTGTCAGGAGATAAAGAATCTTCAAGCCTTAAACAAAGATTAGCACAGAAGGTTAATACTGAGAGAGGTAAATAGTTTTGTGTGTTATTCCATCAATGGAAAACGAGGGGAGGTGCTGTAAGTTTGGTTATCTGACTGCTTCCTGATGTGGCAAGTGACATCTGGAATCAGTATTTTGGAAAAACTAGGTGAGAGATCTACAACGTGATTCTGAATAAAGGCAAACTGGAGGCGTGGTTACTAATTCCCTTCAATATTTAAACAAGAAGGCTATGAATTTAGTGATGTATCCTAAGTTGAGCTTGGATTACTGAGTACATGGAATGCATTTGCTGATGCATCCTGCTTCTCATTATTTTTCAGGTACTAAGAGACAGGCTACTTTACCATTTAAACCAGTAAGGAAAACGAAGAAACGAAACCCTTGGTCTGACTCAGGGTCTGATTCAGAGTCTGATGACATTGAAGTGGCTCCTAGAAGAGAGAGAGTGGTTCGCCAAGCAGCAGGTGAGTGATGACACAAATGCAAAAGAGGAAGGAGCAGTCTGTGGAGGAGAAAATCAAATAGACCATTTAGCTCCATACTCTGAGATCTCAGCCAGAAATCATTTGTAAGCAGTTTATCTATTTTACTATATGTAACAACTAAGAATTTCCTACCGTGTGAGCTGATTTGCAAAATGATCTGTCGAGGAAAAACATGAGTAACCAGAGAAATAAGGTTATTGATTTTAATTACACGGTATCTAAAAAAATGAAATGTGGTGTTGGCAAGTGAGCCTTGAACACACCTGTGACTCGGAGTTTTCTCACTTTCACTCTCAGTATCTGCTAGTTTTTTATTCACATGTTTAGTTTTTAATAACTGCAGCTAAAATATTGAAAAGGAAACTGAGCTGCATGTATTTGTGTAATTTCATTAGCCAAAATCAAACCCATGATCAATTCGGACTCAGATGAAGATCTCTCAGGCTCAGATGAAGAGTTTGAATTTCAGGGGAAGAATGAAGCTAACTTTGACTCAGATATAAGCTTTGAAGAAAAACCTGCTCCAAAGCCCAGAGTTGCTCCAAAGTGAGTATTTCTCCATCTAGTCATTGGAAATAAATTGTTCACCTTGTTTGAGTGTTATATAGAAATGTCCTTTCTCATTGCAACTATTCAGTGCATCATAAGCTGAAGAAATACTTGGGATTTTGTGTTCTAGGAAAACTACTGAAAAAGCAGCCAAAGCTTCCAAGCCACAACCTGTGCAAAGTGCTATCTCTGGTAAGGATAAGACCTTCTAGACCTTGTTGGTTTTCCTAAAATTCCAAGAAATAAGCTGGACTTTCTGATAAGTGCTTAACACTGACAAAGGCAGATGTTACAATCGCAACTGGACATTTTGCAAAGAAACCTTGATGGTGGGGTGCAAGCTTGTTTCACTTCATCTTGGTTTTTGTCTGATTCTATCTTGAATCGTATTCATGATTAATCCAGTTTTGATAGTTGTTCTGCTTTATTAAAAATTACTCAAAATTATTTCTTTCTGCTTTGATGTTTATAGCCAGATAGCATTAATAATTTAACTATTTCAAACTTGCTTTCTACTCTCTTTACTCAGCTCAAGTCCAAGATGTTGACAATGAAAATGTAAGCCAAGCTCCTACAGCTCCTTCTGTCTCTGTGCCTCGCGGTAAAGTGGCACCTAAAAAACCTGCTGCAGTTAAGAAGGCCAGTGCAACAAAGGGTAAGGTGAAGCTAGTTTTTCCAAGTTTTATAAAGTCTTTTGAAGACTGCTTTTAGATAATCACTATTCCTGCAGGGAAACAAAATCTGAATGTTTTTAAATCTGAATGTTTTTGCTAGCTATTTAGAGACTTGAGTAACCTGAGTTTTAATTTCAGAAAAGAGATGAGGTTTGTGGCAAAGGCTGTCTAACTGCTTGAAGAAGCTTGTTTCTAAACATATGTTCTAGTTCATCTGAGACATTATTCAAGGCAGTGAATTTTAAATTGTGAGTAGGAAAAGGGAATGCTTCCTATAGTGCTATGTAATACATGGCAAAACTCATTTAAATGGGATTTCTGTATTATAGTGGTAGCTCAGTGGTAGCTTTCCTCCCCAAAAGAAGAAAAAATTCTATGGGATGGCTTGATCTATTTAGTGTTAATTTGAACTCATAAATCTAAGGCATTTGACTCGGATTGTTTTTTTAACCTTAACAGCCCAGAGTCTTTGTCAAACTTCAAAAGCTGTTTGGCTGGTTTTATGTATTCCATCACTATATGTTATACTTCTTTACTGCTGGGGTGAATGTTACTTTACAGTAAAATAGCTACTTTTTCCACTTCTAAATTCTGGGAAAGCCTGTTGTGGTTTATAAAAGGTTTGTTCACTTCAGCTTAGTTTGGAGAGACGCTTCAAGAAGCTGCTAAAAATATGTCAAAATGTAGGTAAGAAAGAATTCAAAAATTAAGTTGTTTAGTATAGATGGTAAATTCATTCTCTGTGCTAAAGTTCGGAAGATAAAAGATTGGTTACATGGCCTTAAGATTTCAGAATGTTTCAATCTGAAATAGCCTGTAAATTGCTTAATTTGATCTTCAAAACTAAACGGAACTAAGCAGATAAATAAGTTGATTTCTAGTAATCTTTGTAATCTTAGTAAGTAACTCTCTTTAGAAATTCATGTTGTAAAATGAGATGACCTGTGTGGTGACCTCACAGTATACTGCAGAGCCATGTTTGTGTTGGAAGTAAGATCTGTGAATGAAAAAAGACAGCAAAACACAGGTTTAAATACAGAGTTCTATTTCAGGTAGCCAGCCATCTATCATGGATATTCTAGCCAAGAAAAAAGCTGCACCAAAATCCAACGAGACTGCTTCGAAGGAGAGATCCTTAGATACTAATACTGAAACAGTGGTTCCCAAGAAGCCTGGCCCAACCAAGGGGCGAAAAGTTACAAAAAGACTGCCAAGCTTTTCAGATTCGGATTCAGATTTTGGGTCGAAGCCTTCCAAATCAGTTGCAGCTAAGGTTTGTACTCTGCCGCACATTATAGCCAAGCAGTCATGTTTTTGACATTAATTTTGGGCAGCACAGGACCTTTGAGGGGAAGGAACAGACCAAAATATGTGTTACAAGTTATTTTGGCAGAAAAGGTGGCAGAAGTGGAATGTCCTGTTTGACAGCCATTTTTGTTGAATATAGAGAAGATGGGTGAGAGGGTGGTAGGGCATGTGTGCTCATCCCGGGTTGTACGTGTGATCTAATCAGTGTGAACAGCCTTACTATTGATACAGAGGTGAGTTTTATGTTGAATGTTGCCTGTTTATGCTCCAATTCGCTATTCATTTCTTGACTATGCTTTTCCTCTAGAAATCCAAGCTGGAAGACGATGATAGCTATTCTGTTGATTTAACGGCTGATGTGGACAGTGTTGCAGTGATTAAGCCCCGAACAAGGCCTGGAAATCTAAAAAAACCTGTGAAATACTTGGAGGAGTCTGATGAAGATGACATATTTTGAATTTTAAAGATTTTAAACCGCTGATCCAGATTGATCTATAAATTTGCTTTGGACAGAGCTCTCGGCAGGCTCTCACCAAAGAACTACATCTCAGATCAGAACATCTTTTTACTGAATTAAGCTTGTCCACAAATGTTTGATACAAGTGAATACAGCTCTAATTTTCTTTGGTTTTAAATAATTTAAATTCATTTAAACAAGAATACCCTTCCCCCTTTCTTGTGAACCATGGAACAACAACATGCCCAGCTAGTATTCGTGAGCTTCCCTCTTGTCCATTAGCTAGCTGGAGGTCCTGGTAATTCTTTTGACTCTTAATGGTCATTTTAATATCAGAGCAGACTTTTATCATTCCTATAAAATACCTTCTCGTATCAATCCCCTCCTCTTTAGATACACTTTTTTAAATTGCACAACCACAGAGGTTTAACATGTGAGATGTAAGGCATGTAAAACTCCATACTAGTGTTTTTCTCTACTCTTTCACAGTCTTTTATGTCTGTGCAAGCCACTGTTGCTCGATTTCTGTCATGTTGAGTTTTAGCCTTTGGTTTTTAAAGTCAGATCTGGTAATGAAGGTTTGTGCAGACTTGTCTCCACACTGTACTCAGTGTTGGCAGTTTTATCTTCTGTCTTACTGCCCGGAAACCCCATGTTCAGCCCAGAGGTCCTCCTCAGGTAATAGGTGCTTGACTGCAAAATACTTTGTACCATTAAAGAAGTAAATGGACATTTTTGAGCTTAGTGCCTGAGGTGCCATCTGAGTGAAACTGGCTGTTATTGAGGAGGGGACTCCAGCATCAGGCTGGACAGAGATTCTTCATCCCAGCAAAGGAGACGCAAAGGAACTTTGATCTGTAGGAACTCAAAAGCAAGCAGGTAGATTATTCCAATGCACGTATTGGAAAGCAGCAGGTTCTCCTGGGTTGGGCTCCTCTGCTGCCATACTTTGCACTAGAAAATGCTGTTCCACAGAATAGCTACTCGGCAGCATGCAGTTCCTCATGCCAGTTCATGCTTCAAAATCAGAACATGTTTGTTCTTGGGGACAGAGAGTGACTTCCCCTTCTACATGCTGAGCTGCACAAAGGGTGCAGTCTCCTGTGAGGTCTGTTCGTCACTTCTCAGTGCTGTTAAGCAGTTGGACTGTTCAGCGTCACAGCTAGAAGCTGGTGGTCACAGGTGTCTGGAAGACTTGCAGTGCCTGTGTTCCTCAGCAGCAAGCAGAGAAGAAAATCTTCCCTTCAGAAGTACTTCACTGGAGTATGCCTCTATTAAATGTTTTGCTTTTCATAGAGCCATTTCTATGGCACTGTTATTTCTTGGCTGTCTATGTAAATATTTTTTTGTTTTTTTTGTTTTTTTTGTTCTGTTGTCCTGAGCTTCTGTCCTTTTAACACTTAAATAATAAAAGGGTTTTACACATGTTTTGTTCAATAACAGTGATGGTTGCACTTAAAAGGGGACTATCATTATGTGTTTGTTCCCTGTGTTTTTCACTTGTGGAAGCTGCAGGGCTCTGTAGCTGTCTTTGCTAAGGCTGAATCTTTGAAACTGCTTTTCTCAGGAGGAAGAGGCCATCAGCTTCCATGCTCTGCTGCCAAGACTGTGGTCTAAATGGGTCATTGCCTTGTGTTTTTCATAGCAGTTGCAATTGTATAAACACACTAATTACTTCCTAGTTTATTTCCTGCACTGGAATGATGCAGCTTGGCATTGTCATGAAATGATTGGGGCCGCGGTACGAGCAGCGCGTTAGCGCGGCCGGGAGCGGAGAGCTTGGCGCGGGCCGTGGCCTGGGCTTAGCGGCTGGCAGAGACCAAGCGCGGGGTTGGCACGTCCTGCGTCATGCCCATCTGGGCTATCTTTAATACACGTCTGATTAACCGCAAAGAAAGGGGGGGAGGGCGGGGTGCAAAACTGGTGTCTGCAGAGCCGAGGAGAGGGCCCGGCGGCGGCGGCGACTTCCCCGATGGCCGCTCCCCGCGCAGCGCGGGGGAGCGCGGGACTCCACCGCGCCGCAGCCCAGCTCGAGCATCCGCGGGGCCCGGAGCGACGGCCCGCGCGCCCGGCCGGCTCCCGCGCTCGGCTCCGGCTCGGCCTGGTGTCCCGGGGCTGGGGGTGGCGGGTGGCAAAGCCTCCCCGGCGGCGCTGCCCGCTCGCGGGGCACCCGGCGCTGTCGGGGCCACCGAGGTGCTTCCTGGCAGCCGGTCAAGCGTGGAAAGCGCTGTCACATTTTCCACTGCGGGGCTCTGGAGAGCGTCTCCGGCGCGGCCCCGCCGGGGCTGTGCTATTTACGGCGCTCCGTGCTGCAAGCGCGCCGGAGCCGCGGCTGGCGCGGCCCGCGGAGCCGGCGGCACGGCACGGGCTGCGCCGGGCACGCTGTGTCCGTGTATGTGTGTGTATGTATTTATATAGTTATAGCGCGAGCTCTGTGTGTGCGGGCACACGCACGCGTGAGCGCGCACACCCGTGGCTACACCGGGATTTTCTCCATCACGAGGTCGCCGGGATCCGTGGCTTTGGGGATGCTGATGGGGGGGCAGCAGCGTGCTGGAGCCCACGACAGCTGCCGTGGGAATTGCTCGGCCGCCCGTGGAGGGTGGGTGTCCGAGGCTGAAACACCGTGACCACTAACCCCCCCCTCCATTACAAGGGGAAACTGAGGCCCGAGCCGGGGCAGGGAGCAGGAGGGACGGCGGCGGCTGTCCCCGAGGCCCCGGGGGGCCGGCGGAGCGGGGCAGAGCGGAGCCCGGCCCTCCGGGCGCCCCGCGGCGGGGTCGGGCCGCTCTGTGGCTTTAAAAGGACTCCAGGCGGGGCTGCGCGCCCGTCCTCCCACCCGGACCCGGACCGTCCTCCCGCCCGTCCAGGCGCCGGAGAGCCGGACCAGCCGCGCCGGGGCGCAGGTACCGGGGCCGGACCGCGTCCCGGGGCGCGGGGCCGGGGGACTCCGGCAGCTCCGAGGGCGCAGCCCGGACCATGGGCGAGTGGGGCTTCCTGAGCTCGCTGCTGGACGCGGTGCAGGAGCACTCGCCCGCGGCCGGGCGCTTCTGGCTCCTGGTGATGCTGCTCTTCCGCATCCTGGTGCTGGCCACGGTGGGCAGCGACGTCTTCGCGTCGACTGCTTCGTGTCGCGGCCCACCGAGAAGACCCTCTTCAGCCGCTTCTGCTTCGCCGTGGGGCTGCTCTCGGCGCTGCTCAGCCTGGCTGAGCTGCCGCAGCAGCTCCTGCCGCCGCGGGCTCCCGCCGAGCAGAGCCGGCCCGGTGCCCCCCGCCGAGAGCCCCCCCGGCGCGGGGCGTCCTCGCCGTCTAGCCCGGCCGGGGGCGGGGGGGGGGGTGTTGGGGGATGCAGCACCGGGAGCAGCCTCGGCAGCTCGTCCTGCCCCGCCACAGCTTTGCAGTGCCTGCTGTGCCCCCCCCCCCCCCCCCCCCCAATCTGGCCCCACTGCCCCCCGCCCAGCCCCACTGCCCCCCCCCCCCCCCCGGGGGTTCCTGTTGTGGGCCGCGCGCGGGACTCACCCTGCAGCTGCTGGAAAAAAACAACGGACAAAGAGGAAACCAAACAGGGCCCGTCCCTGCACCGCCCAGGGCTGCCCCCCCCCCCCAGCCCCCTCCCCCCGAGCTGGGGTGTCACGAGTGCGTTAGGCCTCTGCAGCATCAGTGCTGCGAGCTCAGCTGCCCCAGCCTTGGGGGACCCCGAAAGGCTCTGCCCCAGCCCCGAGTTCTGTTTTTGGAGGAGGAGGAGGAGGGGGATGGTGCTGGGGAGCAGCTGGAGCCAGGGAGGGCAGATTGGGGGGGGGGGGGGGGTCCTGAGGTGACTGCAGCCCCAACCACATTCCCCCCCCCCCCCCAATCCCAGTGCCCCCACAGCAAGAACGAGCCAGGTGCTAGAATAAATAAACTTTATTCTGGAGCCAGTTCCCCTCCCCACCCCTTCCCACCCCGTCCCCGTGTCCCCCCACCCCGTGCCGGCCGGAGCCTGCGCCCCGCCGGGCGCCCGCAGCCGGCCCCGCTGCCCCCGCCCCACGCCGGCCGGGGGGGCCACGGCGGGAGCCCGTCCGGCGCCCCCGAGACTCTAAAACCACTAAAATCTCAACAACAAAAAAAAATTTAATAATAATAAATCGTGTGCCCCCCTCCCCCCCACCCCTGGCAGCGCCCACCGTGCCCCCTCCACCTGCACAGGCCTAAAAACCCCTCCAAACTTTTACAAAGGTTTTAAAACGTATTTATAGATATTTATAGATATTTATATATATATACTTTGATTTCTTTCTCTTTTAAATGACTCTGCTTCCTCGGCGTGGGGGGTCTGGCTGGGCGCTCCCCGCGGGGCCGGACGGACGGACGGGACGGGCGCCGGGGGGAGGCTCTGCGGTCGCGGTCCCGTTTTTGTGCTGGTGCTGGTGGGGCCGTTCCCGTGGCCGTGGCCGTTCCCGTGGCCGTGGCCGTGGCCGTCCGCAGCGCGGCAGCAGCGCCAGGCCGAGCGCCGGGGGCCCCGCTGAAATGTAACTCAACCAAAGCACTTCACTCGCCCCCGGGGCGGGGGGGCTGCAGAGCCGGGGGTGGGGGGAGCAAGGGGAGGGGGGGGCCGGGTCCCCCCCCCTTCCCACCGCGGCCCGGCCGGGGTCCTGGCGGCGCGGGGTGGGGGGGTCACGGCGAGTGGGCGGCCGGGCTGCTGCGGTTGGAGCTGGGCGAGAGGCTGGGGCTGCAGCTGCCCGGGGGCGGCGCCAGGCTGCCCACGCGGGAGCCGCCCGGCTGCCCGCCCAGCGTGTCCATGCCCTCCGAGTTCTCCAGCATTTCCTGGATGAGCGGCGGCATCGAGCCGGGGATCTCCATCTTCAGCGTAATCACCCGCTCGGCGCCTGCGGGGAGGGACGGCGTCAGCAGCGCCGGGGAACCCCCCCGCCCCCGGCACCCCCCAGTCGCCCCTGGCCCCCAAGGATGCTCTGCCTGGGGGACGGTGTCCCCGGTCCCCGAGGATGCCCTGCCCCGGGGATGGAGTCCCCGTTCCTCAAGGATGCTCTGCCCCGGGGACGGTGTCCCTGGTCCTCAAGGATGCCCTGCCCAGAAGATGACGTCCCCGGTCCCCAAGGATGCCCTGCTGGGGGATGGAGTCCCCGTTCCTCAACGATGCTCTGCCCCGGAGATGGCGTCCCCAGTACCCGAGGATGCCCTGCCCAGGGGACAGTGTCCCTGGTCCTCAAGGATGCCCTGCCCCAGGGATGGAGTCCCCAGTCCCCAAGATGTCCTGCCACGGTGATGGAGTCCCCGTTCCTCAAAGATGCCCTGCCGTGGGGACGGTGTCCCTGGTCCTCAAGGATGCTCTGCCCAGGGGACGGTGTCCCCGGTCCCCGAGGATGCCCCACCCCAGGGATGGTGTCCCTGGTCCCCCCACATCTCCCCTTCTTGGGGGGGGCAGGGGGTGCAGCCATCCCACTCCCCAGCTCTCACCCTTGGCGCTGATGCTGCGGAGATCTGTGATCTTCATGAGCATCTTGGGGAACATGTGGGGCTTGTTGGGCCTCCTCTTCCTCACGTAGATCTTCAGTGCCTCCAGCAACGGCTCCTGCAGCTTGTCC
Organism: Rhea pennata; assembly: GCF_028389875.1. Classification (NCBI taxonomy): domain Eukaryota; kingdom Metazoa; phylum Chordata; class Aves; order Rheiformes; family Rheidae; genus Rhea; species Rhea pennata. The sequence continues at coordinate 1,283,397 of NC_084688.1, forward strand.
ACCTTGTCGGGCTGCTCCAGGTCCTGGCGGTCTGGGGGCAGCAGTTAGGGGGTGACACACTGACACGCTCCCTCCCTCCCCTCCCCGCAGGGACCGAGGAGGCCAGGCCAGGCCGGCTGCCCCCAGCAAGGCGCAGAGGGGCGTTCCAGGTCGGGGACAGGGGTTGGGAGCAGGACAGACGGACAAGATCAGAGGGAGCCGGCTTGTTCCTGCGGAGTCTCCCCAAAGCAGCCTCCGGGCCGGGGGCCGGGGCACCCACCTCCGCAGATGAGGCAGATGGCACTGAGCAGCCCCGTCTCGGCGTCGTCCATCTCCAGCGGGAGCAGCTGGTTGGCGAAGGCGAAGACGAGGTCGGTGAGGGGCCCGAAGCCGGCGTTGTGCATCTGCGTGCGGTTCAGCGTCAGCCCGTCCGAGAAGGTCATGGTGTCCTGCTCCGGGGTGTAGCGCGTGCAGATCCGCAGGATCTGGGGGCGGGAGCGAGGGGGGCTCAGCGCCGCGGGACCCCCACCCCGCCGCCGCGCGGCGCCCGCCGGCCCCGCTCTCACCAGGATGTCGAGGCAGGCGGCTTTGAGGAGGGTGATCTGGTCGGCGATGGTGAGCGTGGTGAAGCCGGGGAGCTGCTTGGCGAACTCCACCGTCTTGATGATGCACTTGGTGGACAACTCGCTGAACTTGTCCCAGAGGTCGATGTCGAGGGAGACCCGCTGCTCCGAGCTGTTGTTCTGCGGGAGCGCGGCGGGGGGTGACGGCGAGCCGGCCGGGGGGGCGCCGGCCCCGGCCCCCGGCCCGCGCCGCAACTCACCGTAGTGTATTTGCCGAGCTGGCAGAGGGCAGGGAAGGTCTCCTGGTGGGCTTTGCGCACCTTCTCCACCAGCTCCTCCACCTCGGGCGTGATGATGTAGCTCTCCGAGCACTCGGGCTTGGGCACGTCCTTCTTCTTCTTGTTGCGGTCGTTTCGGACAGCTGCGGCGGTGGCAGCGTCAGCGCCCGGCGTGGGGGGGTGGGGGGCCGCATCCCCTGGCACAGCACGGCCCCCCCCCCCTCTCCCCCCGGCGCGGTGGGGACCCCCGGCCACAGGGGCGAGACAGAGCCGGAGCCGGAGCCTCCCACCCCGATCCCGGAGCCCGGGGATGCGGCACCGCAGGAGCAAACAGATGGGGCCGGACTCCTGGGCCCCCCCTCGCACTGGGGGAGGGGGCGAGCGCGGCGGGGGCCGGGTGAGACAGCTGTGCCCCCCTATCCCCCCCCCCGGTTATTAATCCAGCCCCCGGCGATGCCGCCGTGCAGAGGGGGCGCGGGGGGGGGGGGGTTACAGCCGGGCACCATGACAACTGGCACCAGACACCCGGAGGCCTCCGTCAGCGTCATTTATCTCTGACATCATCCATCACGCGTTGCCACGGCAACGGCGGCAGGAAGCGCCGGGTGCTCCCGGGCGCCCGGCTCGCCTCCCCCCCCCCCGTTCCACCCCCCATCCCCGTCTCTGTCCCCAGCGCACTCACACTCCTTGGACATGCCGACTTCGAAGCACTTCTGGAGCCGGCAGTACTGGCAGCGGTTGCGCGTCACCTTGTTGATGATGCAGTTCTTGTCCCGGTGGCACGTGTAGACCATGTTCTTCTGGATGCTGCGGCGGAAGAAGCCCTGGGGGGGACACCGGCACGGGCACCGTCAGCGGCCAGGACCCCCCGGAGGTGCCGGGCTGGCTCAGTGGGACCACAGTGGGATGGGGACCACCATGACATGGGGACCATGGTGGCACAGGGGACCACGGCGGGATGGGGACCACAGTGGCATGAGGAACGTAGAGGATGGAGACTACGGTGGCAGAGGGGCAGGACTGCTGTGGCATGGGGACTGTCATGGGATGGGGACCACAGCGGGACGGGGACTGTGGTGGGATAGGGACCACAGTGGGTTGGAGACCAGGGTGGGATGGAAACTACGGTGGCACAAGGACCGTGGTAGGATGGGAACCACGGTGGCATGGGGACCACGGTGACACGAGAACCATGGTGGGATGGGGACCATGGTGACACGAGGACCATGGTGACATGAGGACCACGGCAGGCTGGAGCCCACATGCAGCGGGACGGGGACGGGGACGGGGACGGCGGCGGCGCTCACCTTGCAGCCCTCGCAGGCGCTCACCCCATAGTGGTAGCCCGAGGACTTGTCCTGGCACACGAAGCAGGGCTTGTAGATGCGCGGCAGCGGCGGCGGCGAGGGCGGGCTGGGCACGATCTCCTCCGAGCTGGTGCTCTGCGTCTCGACGGCTGCGGGGCGGCAGCGGAGAGGGGGCTGAGGCGGCATCGCCCCCAGCCCCCGGCCCGCGCGGGACAGGCCGCCCCGGGGCCGGCGGGGAGAGGACGCGAGCTGCAAAGATGCAACTTGACATTTCCAGGCCACGCCGAGAAAACGCGGAATTCAGTCGGACAGAAAAAGGGAAAAACGGAGTGCGCGTCCCAGGAGCCCCCCGCGCGCCTCCGACGGCGCCCGCCGGCCGGCATGGCACGGCACGGCCCCTGCGCGGGGGGTGGCCCGGCGCGGCATGCTCGCTCGCACGTGCCGGCCCGCGTGCGCCCAAATCGAGGGCAGGGGAAGCACCGGCGCCTGCGGAGCGTCCCCAGCCCCGCTGCGCCCCCGGCACGACGCCGGTGCCCACCGCATCCCGGTGAGCGCGCAGGGAGAGCCGGCGCCGCGCCGGCCGGAGCCCCCTGCACCGGGCTGAGGCCGGGCGCAGCTCGTTGCAGGAAGGGGCCCAAGGAGAGGGGAAGGCGCCCCGGCGCTGCCGAGCCGCCCCGGCCGCCCCTCGTGACGGATTAAGGCTGCAGCCAAGCAGGAGGGAGGGAGGGAGGGAGGGGGCTGCAGCCCGGACGCCTGGGCCCTCGCCCGGCCTGGGGTCGAGGGAGTTAAAGGCTCGGGGGTGCGGGGGAAGCCAGGACGCCTGGGCCCGCTCCCCCAGCGCCAGGCCGGGGGGGGGTGGGGGGGGGGAAGGAGGCAGCGAGGTCCGCGGGGGCCGGAGCGAGCAGGGCCGTGCGCCAGGACGCCTGGGCCCCCTCCCTGGCAGCGAGAGGGGCCTCGCGCAGTGGAGAGAGGCGGGGGCAGGGAGCCCGGACGCCTGGGCCCCCCCACCCCGTCGCGGCAGCGTCACCGGGAGGGGACGAGGCGGCCAGAGCTTTACCCCCCACCCCCCGCCAAAGCCGGAGCCCCCGACTGCCCTCCCGGCACAAAAGCGGAGGCGCCGGCGCCACAACGGCCGCTGTGTTCGGGCGCCGGCGCGGGGGCCGCCGCGGGCACCCCGGGGCGCCGGGGCTGGGGAGGGCGCGCGGCCCGGGCACCCGCCCCGTTGCACCCCGGCACCAGGACGGGGCAGCGCCGGCACCGCAGCCCGTCCCGGCTGCGCCAGGGGCTGCGCGGTGCGGGGGCGCCGGTGCCGGCCGCCGAATAAATCAGCGCTTCCACTCGAGGGAGCGGAGCCGTTAAGGCGACTGAGCGAACGTCGTCTATAATTTATCGCCTCTTTTATATAATTTAAGAACTTCCTCGCGGCGAGCGGCGCTCGCAGGACGCGGACCTGACAAGGCTCCGATGCGCCGCGCGTGCGGGGGGGAGAGGCGGGCGCCCCGCCGGCGTCCCCGCGCCCGGCACCGCTCGCCGCCGCGGGAATCCCCGCGCCCCCGCGAGCAGGGGGTGCCCCTCGCGGTGGCGTCGGGTCTGGGCACCCCTCGCGGCCCCGCCAGTGCAGAGGGAGCAGCCGGCGCAGGATTGGTGCCGGACCTGCCCTGCTCCCGCACCAAGGAAAGGGGGGGGGGGCCCAGGCATCCGGGCACCCAGCCCCTCCCCCAAACCCTTCCTCCTCTCCCCCACCCCCCTCCCCGCACCAGGAGAGGGCCCAGGCGTCCGGCTCCCCCCTCCCCAGCGCCGGCGCGGGAGGAAGCCAAGCCCAGCTGCAAACCAGATGCTGCGCGGCGGCGGCGGCGGCGCATCCCCGGGCGAGCGCGGCTGCCTGCGCGCCGCGGAGCCCTCCTCCCGCCCGCCGCCCGGCCCCGCTTCCTGCCGGAGCCGCAGGAAATCCAGCCGGAGCCGCCCCAGACGCCCCCCGCCCCGGCGTGGGAACGGCCCCGGGGCCGCAGCGCGGGCACCCCGGCGGCCGGGGACGGGCCCAGGCGTCCCGGCTCCCGCCCGGGCCTCCCCGCCGCCCGCCCCGCGCCTCCCTCCCGCCTCGGCTTCCCCGTGCAAAGGGCTCCGGGGCGGCAGCGGCGCCGCGGCCCCCGCGCACCTCCCGGCACCTTTGCCCGCTCCCGGCCGTGCGCAAGGGCGGCCGGCGGTGCGCGGTCACCGCGACCCTGCGGCCGCGCCGCGGCTCCGGGAGCCGCTGCCCACGAGCGCCGGGAGGTCGCGCGGGGCCGAGGCCGCCGCCGCCGGCACCGCCCGGGCGCCCGCGAGGGGCGAAGTCCGGCGAGGCGCCGCGCTGCCCCCGGGGCACCTGCCAGCGGGAACCCCCGCGCCGGGGCGGGGGGCGGCAGCCAGGGCCCCCCTGCCCCCCCCCCGGGGAGGAGGGAGCTGCGGCGCCCCCGGGGCCGGGGGGCGGCTGGCCAGGCGCCCCCCCCCCCCCCCCGCCGGCGCCCAGGGCCCCGCGTGCTGCCCAGCATCCAAACCGGTGCTGAGCCCAGCACCCAGTGCTCTGCACCCAGCGCACGGCACCCAGAGCGGTGTGCAGCACCCAGCACTTTGCACCCAGTGCACAGCCCAGCACCTAGGACTCTGCACCCAGTGCACAGCACCCACACCAGTCCATAGGCCAGTACCCAGTGCTCTGCACCCACTGCACAGCACCCATACCAGTGCACAGCACCCAGTGCACAGCCCAGCACCCAGGACTCTGTACCCAGTGCACAGCACCCACACCAGTGCACAGCACCCAGTGCACAGCCCAGCACCTAGGACTCTGTACCCAGTGCACAGCACCCACACCAGTGCACAGCACCCAGTGCACAGCCCAGCACCTAGGACTCTGCACTCAGTGCACAGCACCCACACCAGTGCACAGCACCCAGTGCACAGCCCAGCACCTAGGACTCTGTACCCAGTGCACAGCACCCACACCAGTGCACAGCACCCAGACCAGTCCATAGGCCAGCACCCAGGACTCTGCACCCAGTGCACAGCACCCACACCAGTGCACAGCACCCAGTGCACAGCCCAGCACCCAGGACTCTGCACCCAGTGCACAGCACCCACACCAGTGCACAGCCCCCAGTGCCCTGCACAGCACCCAGTGCTCAGCACCCAGTGCCCAGCACCCAGACCAGTGCCCAGCCCCCAGTGCCCAGCCCAGCACCCAGGATTCTGCACCCAGTGCTCAGCACCCAGACCAGTGCACAGCCCCCAGTGCACAGCACCCAGACCAGTGCCCAGCCCCCAGTGCAGAGCTCAGCACCCAGTGTCCAGCTCAACACCCGGGACTCTGCACCCAGCGCTCAGCCCCCAGTGCCCAGCACCCAGTGCCCGGCCCCCAGTGCACCCAGTGCCCAGCCCCCAGCCCGGTGCCCAGCCCCCAGCCCCCAGCTCAGCCCCCCGTGCTCAGCCCGCCGTGCCGCACCGAGCGCAGCGCCCAGCCCCGCCGGCTCCGGGCAGCGCTTCCCGGGGGCTCCCCCCAGCCGCGCCGCCGCCTAACGCCGCCCGCACCGAGCCGCCCGGGGGGGCGGGGGGGCCGCGGTACCTACAGCGGGCGGCGCTGCTCCAGCGCGGGGCGCGGGCGGGCGCGGGCGCGGGGGGGGCCCGGCGCGGCGCGGCGCGCTCCATGGCGAGGAAGGGCCGGGGGGGCGCCGCGGCCCCCGCCCCCGCCTCCCGCATGCCGGGGGCGCCGCGCCGCGCCCGCTCAGCGCCCCCCCCCGCGCCGCGCTGCCATGGCCCCGCCGCGGGGGGGGCGGCTGCGGCTCCGCGCTGCTGCGCCCCGCGCGCAGGAGGAGGAAGGGGAGGAGGAGGAGGAGGAGGAAGGCGCAGCCCCACCGGCTCTGCAGCGCGGCGCCTCGGCTCCCCGGTCCCGCCCGACGCGAGCCGCCTCCCAGCAGCCTTAACCCGCTCCGCGCCGCGCCGCGGGGCCGCCCCTTCCTCCTCCTCCTCCTCCTCCTCCTCCTCCCCCCCCCCCCGCCCCGGCGGCGCGCAGCGGGGGAGTTCGGGGCGCGCAGAGGGGTTCGGGGCGCGCAGGCGCAACCGGGGGGCGCAAGGGGGGACCCGGGGCGCGCAGAGGGACCCGGGGCGCGCAGGCGCAAGCGGGGCGCGCAGGGGGTCCCGGAGCGCGCAGGCGCAGCCAAGGCGCGCAGGGGGGGGGCGCGCAGGCGCAAGCAGGGCGCGCGCGGGGCGGGGGCGCAGGGAGAGCGCAGCTCGGCACGGTGCTTCCCGCAGCCGGGAGCCGCCGGGCCGGGCCGGGCCGGGCCGGGCCGGGCCGCGGCTCATTTGCCTAATGGGATGCGGGTGAACTGCGGGTGACCCCGGTGGGAAGGGCTCACCTCACCCTGACCCCCGCCGCCCCCCGCCGCGCCTGGCTGCGCGCGTGTGCGCGCACACCGACGTACGTGCGCGTGCACGCACGGGTGCATGTTCCCGCTGCATACGGGTGCAAGGTTGCATGTGCATGCCTGTGTGCATGTCCCCACAGTGCGCAGGGGGTTGCACATGTACATGCACACACACGCTGTCGCTGCACACAAGTGCGTGCGTGTGCGACGTGTCCCCACCGCCCGCTGGTGCAGTTGATGTGCACCCACGGCACACGGGTGCCTCCGCTGGAGCAGATCCCTGCTGCACGTGCGTGTGTGTGTCCATGTGCCTGCTGCACGCACACGTGTGCAGCCCTGCTGCAACGGCGGTACGTGTGCATGCGCGTGTCCCTGCTGCCTGCTCGCCCTGCACACGCATGCACGCACACAGGCTGCACCTCCGCCCCGCACTCCTGCTGCACCAGCCCTGCCGGGAGCGCTGGCACGGCCGAGCCCTACGCCGATTGCCCTGGGCACCGCGCGGTCGCAGCCGCCCGCGAGGGCGCTTCCACAGCCCCCGGGCCCGAAACGTGGGGCGGGGGCTGCCGGGGCTCCGGCGCCCTCCCGCCCCGCCGACGCAGGGACCGCAGCAGGCCCCGCGCCCCGCGCGCGCTCAGCGCGGACGGGGCTTAGCGCCGGCGGGTGCTGACAGGCGTCACGTAGCGATGCCAGTGACAGAAACCAGGCTCGAGGCTCGGCCGCGCACGGGGGGCAGGAGGGGCACACGCGCGTGCACGGCGCCGCAGCCCCGCAGACGCGCCCCCCCCCCCCCGCCCGCTCCGCCGGGCCCCACGCTGAGAGCAGGGACGGTGCAGGAGCAGAAGCGTGTGCATGCATGCGTGCAAGCGTGTCGCCGCACGTGCACGCTCGCCGAGGACAGCCCTGCGCCCCCGCCCCCGGCTGCACTGAGCGTGCATGCTTGCACACACATGCATGCACACAGTCGTGCATGCGCGCGCGCACCCCGCCGCGGGCCTGCGTGCGTGGCAGCGCGCGGGGGGCCGCCGGGGCCGCGCACGCCCACGCGAGCGGCGCTCCCCTGCCCCGGCCCCAAAGCGAACAGCTAGCGCTGATCGGCTTTTATTTAAACCCTGCCCTCCCCTCCGACCCAGAGAGGGGGAAAGGGGAAGGGGGGAAAAAAGAGAGAATAAGAGAAAAGCCTGGAGGCATGTGTGTGTCTGTGCAAGAGAGAGAGATCAGCAGCGCCTGTTTAAATAATAATAGAAAGTCAAAGGCTCTGCTTAGCCAGCAGGTTTCCGAACAAAAGCCCAGCGCTCCTCCAACTTCCTGCAGCGAACATGACAAACGTCTGCTTTGACTCATTTACCAGCGCTGGAAGGAATGCGGCTGCGACGGAGGGGGACGCGGCCGGCGGCGCGGCACGGCACGGCACGGCGCGGCGCGGCGCGGCACGGCACGGCGCGCGGGCGCACGGCCGGGCACACGGCCCCGCGGATTTCGGAGAAAAGAAAGAAAAATCAGAGCCCCCCCCCCCCCCCCCCAAAGGGCCCGGTTATCCCCTCCAGCCGCTTCGGAGCGCGGCGAATTCCCGGCTCTCCCCAAAGCCGGCCGGCCCGCGGGAGCAAACCCCCCGCCGGACGGGCTTGCCCCGCGGGTGCGCGGCGGTGCCCGGCGCTGCACGCCCCGCCGCAGGGCCGCCCCCCGCGCCCGGCCCCCGCCTGCCCGCCGCGCGCTTGCTCTCATTAATTTTTAAAAATTAATTAATTAGGGGGTGCCGCGGGGGAGCGGCGGCGCAGAGGAAACCGGAGCTGGCGGGTCAAGTGACGGGCCGGGCCGGCCCCGGGGCCCCCCGTGGCGTGGGGGGGCCGCGAGAGCCCCCCGCCGCCGCCACAGCCCCGCGGGGAGCCCCGGGGGCGGGGGGGGGGGGGGGGGGCGCCGCGCTGCCGGGGCCCGGGGAGCTGGGAGGGGGCCCATGGGGCTGGGAGGGGGCTGCGGCCCCCCGGGGCTGGCCAGGCCCCGCCGTGGGAGGCAGGGTCACGGCAGCGCCGTGTGCACGCAGAGACACGCATGCACGCGCGCCGGCACGGACACGCACAGCCCGCTCTGCGGCGGGCGCAGCGCACAGACACACGTGCAGCCGTGCAGGCACAGGCACGCAGGCAGCCAGCGCTGCACTGCATGCACTGAGCACACGCAAACACGCACGTGCACGCAGGCAGCCAGCGCTGCACCGCACTGAGCACACGCACGTGCACGCAGGCAGCCAGGGCTGCACCGAACGCACTGAGCACGTGCATGTGCACGCACACAGCCAGCGCTGCACCAAATGCACCGAGCACACGCAAACACGCACGTGCACGCAGGCAGCCAGCGCTGCACCAGATGCACTGAGCACACGCACGTGCACGCACACACACGCAGCCAGCACTGCACTGAGCACAAACATGCACGCAGCCAGCGCTGCACCGAAGGCAGTGCATGCACGCACACGCAGGCACACGCAGCTAGCTCTGCACCACCTGCAGTGTGCACGCACGCAGCTCTGCGCGCACACACCTCCGCACAGGCTGCGATGTGCACAGAGCGAGCCCCGCGTCGGCGTGCGCACTCGCACACACTCGTGACCGCCAGCCCGGGGAGCACGCGGGGCACGCACACCCACCCCAGCGTGCCCCCAGGCCTGTCTCCCTGCCCGCAGCGGGGGCAGGGCCGGGGAGCAGGACGCCTGGGCCCCTCCGCGCCCGGCGCATGCCTGCACGGGGATGCCGTGACTCAGCCTTGCCCAACGCCGGGGCCGGGGCTCCGGCCGGGCGTCCGTCCCCACCCTGCGCTGGGAAACCGCAGCGCTCGCGCCGGCGGGGGCTCCCCGGCCGCGGTGCCCAGGGCGTTCCCGGCAGCTCCGCTCACTTCCCCTTCGCCGCTCGCCGCCCGGCACGCAGGGCCCCCCCGGCCGGGCACTGCCCGGGCCAGGAGGTGCCCGGCTCGGCCATGCCAGGCACCCGGGGGCCAGCCCGCAGCAGGGCCACCATGCCCGCGGGAAGCGATCCGGCCGATCCGGTTTCCCCCGCGCCCCGGGGGGGCCGCATCCGGCACCGGCTGCTCCCCCGCGGCCCAAACGCCTTTAAATATTCACGGAGGCACCGGCCCCCCCCCCCCGGCCCCGATGCCGGGCATGGGGCGGGCTCGGCCCCGGGGCCGCGCAGCTGCAGCACATCTGGCGAGGGCGGGGGGGCGGGGGGCTCCCTCCCGGCTGCCCAGCTCGGGCACCGACCCCGCGGCACTTCCCTTGCGCGGGGACGGTGCTCCCAGGCCCAAGGCGAGGGCTTGGCCGGGGTGGGGTGGGGGGACCCCAGTGGGGCCCCCCGGATCCCACAGATCCCCAGGATCCTGTGGCCTCCCAGGAAGAGCCTCCGCCAAGACCCCCGGGCATCCCCAGGCACGGCACCCCGGGACACCGCTGCATTCCCGAGACGCGGCCACCCCCGGGGATCCCGGCGCACCCCCGGGAACAGCATCGCCTGGACCTCACGGACCCCCAGACAGCGTCCGCCGGGGCATCCCGAGATCCTGGTGCATCCCGAAAGTGCCCCCCCCAATCCCATCCCTGCAAAAAGGCCCGGGGAAACTGAGGCACGTGTCACCCTGCCCAGCAGGGAGCCCGGGCGTCCGGGCCCCAGGGCGCCCCGGCAGAGCCCCCCATCCCCTTCCCCATTGCCGGGGGGGGGTGGGTGAGTGCATCCCCCCATTCCCACAATGCCGTGCGGCGGGAACAGCACCCCCACCCCCACACCCAGCAAGCGCGGGGGAGGGGCCCCACCCACCGCCACCCAGTCGCTGAACTGGTCCCACTGGGTCCCGGTGCCGCCGGGGCGGCTCCGGCGGGCGAGGGACAGCGCCGCGGGCCGGCCCTGCCCGGGCCCGCGCCGGCCCCCCCGGGGCGGCGCGCCCCGACCCGCAGCGGACCCCCGCCCCGACGGCACGCGGCGGCCGGGCGGGAGCGGGGTGCCGGCGCCTCCGGCGCGGCTCCCAGCTGCTCCGCCGCGGCCCTGCCCCGGCCCCCGTGATGGACGAGCCTGTCAGGGGCAAATTGAATCCGGGGCAGACGCCGCGACCGCGCTTATCGCGGCCCCCGCGCCGGGACCCTCCGCGCCGCCGCCGGAGCCTCCTTTATCCTTTCGGCCCTTTTGTTTCCTGTTATTGCGGCTATTTATAAAGCTCCCGCGGGCGGCGCGGCGCGGCGGGGGGATGCCCGCGGCGCGGCACCCCGGGGCGCTCCCGGAGCGGTGCACGCCCCGTGCCCGGAGCGGCGCGGCGGGAGCCGGTGCGGAGGGCTCCGTGCAGCGCCCCGGGCCCCCCCGGGCCCCCCCAGCGCGGCGGTACTCACTGGCCGGCGAGGGCGTGCTGTATCCGCTGACGGGCAGCTGGTGCTGGATGCCGGCCAGGGTGCTGGGCGGCGAGAGCCCCCCGATCATGTGGGGGAAGAAGAAGGCGTAGTGGGGCACGGGGTAGCCGTTGAGGTGGCCCCCTCCGGGCGTGGGGCACGAGCTGCTGTTGCTGGCCATGCCGGGCGGCGGCGGGGCGGGCGGCTCACGCGCGGGGCCCCGCGGCCCCGCAGAGCATGGGGCCGGCGGCCAGCCCGGCGCGGTCACCACGGCCTCACCGCTGCCCGCCGGCGGCGCGTCCGGGCCCGAGGAGGCGGCAGCGGCTCCGGCGACGGCTGCGGAGGGAGCAGAGAGGGGCGTTAGCGGCGGCGCTGGGGCGCCCGGCTGCCCCCCACCCCTTCCCCACCGCCTCCCTGCCTCAGTTTCCCCAGGGGTAGGGATGGAGGGGGGGTATGCACGGAGCGGAGCCCACCCCCCCCACCCACGGATGGCGGCTGTGCACCGAGCGCGAGGGGGCTCAGCCCGCCGTGGGGCAGAGCCCCGGGCCGGGCGCAGGCTCGCCCCGCGCCGCGGCGGCTCCCGGGGACCCCGCGCCGAGCCGGGCGGCGGGCGGGGGGCCGGCGGCGGGGAGGGGGGCGCGGGGCTTTCACAATCCCGGGCTGGCTGTTTATTTAAGCGCTGGCGCGAGGCCCGGCGGGGGATGTTTATTTGCCGAGAGCGCTGGCTCCCGGCCCCGCGGAGGCGGAAAAGGATCCAGAGGAACAAGGCAGGGCCGCCCGGCGAGGCGCTGGGGAGGGGCCGGGACGGGCACGGCCCTGCCTGCCCCTCGCCGCCCCCTCCCCGGGGCCGCGGCCCCCCGACGACGGGGTGCTGCCGGCCGCCGCGCGCCCGCCGGCGGCAGGGTGCACGGCGCTGCGCCCGCGCCCCGGGGCCCCTCCGCAGCCTGGCGCGGGTCACCCTGCCCGGCGCGGGATATCCCATCCCGCGGGCGCCGTCCCCGGGGGCACCGTGCCGGCGGCCGGACCAGCGCCGCTGCCCGGGCACGGGGCCGAGCCGGCGCGGCCCGGTGCAGCCGGCCTTGGCGCGGGGCCGTGCCGTTGCGCAGCAGCCCCGGGTCCTGTGCGCTGTGTCCCCCCGCCCTCCCCCCCCCCCCCCCCCCGGGTCTGCCCAGTATGGGGTCTGCCGCCCCCCCGGGAGCCGGGATGTGGTCCCAAGCCGCGGCGGCCGGGGGGAGCGGAGGGGAGGGCGGCGCGGGAAGAACTGTTTATGTTTGCCGGGCCAAGTGCTTGCCAGGCACGGTGCCAGGCTCCGTCGGGGCCCAATTACTCAACCCTGCTCACGCCCCCCCCCCCCAAGCACACCGTGGGCCTGGGAGAGAACAACGCCAGCATGGCCTGCCAGGGACGGCCACAAGCCCCCAACCCAGAGGGGACGGATGAGCCCCGGCCACAGGGAGCCAAGGGGGCTCCCAGGGACCGGACACGGCCCTGCTCCAGCGTCCCCCACCTCTACGACCCCAGTGAGGGTCCCCATCCGCCACCCCGGCCCAGGCAGAGCCTGCTTAGCTTCCCACAAGGGCCAGCCCCCCAGCACGGCCCTGGCCTGGCTGGGCTGCACCCCAAAAGCGGCAGCGTCCCCCCCACGGCGTCCCCAGGGCCTCCCCGGCCAGCCACAGCCCTGCAGCAGCGCGGCGCTGGCCACGAGGCCCTGCGCCGTCGCCTCCCACCGGCCCGCTGGGCCGGGGAGGGGGCCCCCCACTCTGCAGCTCACCGCTGCTCCTAAACACGAGGGAAGAGGCTGGGTAAGACCCCCCGGACCACCCGGCTCCGCTCCCCGCGCTCGGAGCTGAACCCCGGAGCACCCTGGCTCCAGGGGAGCCCGGGGGCGGCAGCGGGAAGGTGGGGATGGGCCGCAGAGGCGGGCGGCGAGGAGCCCCCTGGCCCTCCCCAGCCCGGCCGGGCAGGCGCCTTTTCCTCCAGTTCCCCGGCAGGAGCTGGCCGGGAATCGGTACTTCCTGGAATCCAGAGCCTCGTTCCAGCCCCGCAGAAAACAAGGCCACGGAGCTCGGGCCAAATCCCAGCCACGAGCAACCTCCCGACCAGGCCGGGGGCGGCCCCAGGGAGCGGACGGACGGACGCGCGGACAGACAGTTCCCGTTCCCAGGGTCCGGCGGCAGCGGGGCAGGGCAGGGCACGTCGCCGGGTCCCCCAGCCCTCGAGCCCCCCGCTGCCCACGCCTGCACCGGGGCGAAGCACCGCGGGCCGCGTCTCCAGCGGCCGTGCCCAGCGCGAGGGCCGCGGAAGCACCCCAAATCCCCCTGCCCCCCCACCCCGAATCCTGCCGCGGCAGCGCCCCGGGGGGCCACCGGGCCGACAGCAAATCGGGGCCGCGCTCTCGGTGCCTGTCGGGGCCGCGGGCAAACCCAGTGACCGAGCCCTTCCCGTCATGCCTGCGACCGCAGCGCTCCCGGCCGCAGCTTCCCCCTCGCCGCTCTCGATTCCCGGGCCGAAGGGTTTCGCTTCGGCTCCGGCCCCCCGTCGCCCCGCTCCCGAGCCGGGGCTGCCCCGGCCCCGCTCCCCCTCGCGGCCCCGCCGGGCCGGGCACGGGGCGGCCCCGCGCGCCGGGGGTGCCGGTGCCCCGCGGCCGGGGGCTGCCGGCTCCGGTCTCTCTCGCCGCCTCCCCCAAGGGCAGGGCAGGAAGCGCCCGCGGATCCGCCGTGCGGTCGCAGCCTGCGGTTTCCTCGCTGCTGTCAGCAAAGAGGCCGAGGCGGCATCGCGCACGCGAGGCCGAGGGCCCCGGCGGCCGCGCGGGGCGGAGCGCGGCGCCCCGGCGGGACCCCCGCCCCGCGTCCCCGCGGCATCCCGGCCCCTGAGTCACCGTCACGTTTCTCACGTCCCCGGGGCAGGCGTGAATCACGCCCCGGGCGGGCGGATGTTGCTGGGCCCGAGCCGGCGGCGCGCGCCGCAGTGCGGGCAGCGGGTGCCGGAGCCGGGGCTGCCCCAGCCCCGGCGGGGCGTAAAGCCACCCTGGCTGGAGAGGCACCGGGCAGCACCCCCCGGCCCAACTCCCCCCACCAGGCGCCGGGCAGGCAGGCGAGCCGGGAGGGCCCCGGTGCTGGCTGCGAGCCCTGCGCTGCCCAACGGGACGATGCCCTGCTCCGCGCCGGCCCCGAGCACCGCGGTCCCTCGCCCGCCCCACGGCACGCCGCGCGCCGCCCTGCTCCCCCAGCCCCGCCGTGGCACGGACGAGCACCCCGAGGAGCTGCCACCAGCCCCCACAGCCTGCCCCCCCCCCCCCCGGCACCCCCGATGTGCTGCTGCCGGGGCCGGAGCTGCAAAATGAAATTCCACCTGTCGCGGCTCAGCCTGCCCCGGCTCCGGTTACCGCCAGGAACGCGCCGCTCCGGTTACACCTCCTACACCCGCCACCAGACGCGCCATTCTTCTCCGGCAACAGGTGCCCCGGCCCCCGCCCCGGCCCCCGCCACGCCGCAGCGGCCGCCGGCAGCGCCACGGGCGCCGCTCCAGCCTGGCAGGACCGGCACGGCTCCAGTCTGGGTACCGGGCTCCCAACTCCCTCCAGAGCAGTGGGAAGAGGCAGCTGGTGCAGGGTTGCATCCTAAAAGGCTCCAGCAACTGCTGGGATCAACCCTACCTGCCATTGCAAGAGGCCCCACTGCAGCCTGGGGACCCCCACGCCCGCATGGTGGGCACGGGCTCCCGGCCTACTTGGCACAGCGGGGGGAGCACCCACCCAGCACCCGTGCACTCTTCCCAGCCACTTGACCCCAACTCAACAGCGCAGCCCCCAAGCCAAGCCAGGAGGTCCAGCCCAAGGAAACTACAGGTCCCAGCATGCACCAGCGCTGCCCAGCGCCCCCCTGCGGGTACGGCCGGCCCGCAGCATGCTGGGAGTTGTAGTCCCGAGGGTGCCCTTCCCCGGCACGAGTGCCTGCCGGCTCCCGGGAAGCAGCCGGATTGCAACACGGCGGCTGCTCGCAACAGCCCCGGGTTGTTTTTAGCTCTGGATGCTCGGAGCAGCCAGGCCGCCCTGGGAACGGCTTGCCGGGAACAGCGCGGCCCCAGACAGCCCTTTCTGGCTCGGCGACAGCCGGCAGACAAGTGCAGCTGGCTGCGCGGCCAGCCCGCGGCGAAGGGCCGCTCAGGACACGGCGCGCGGCGGGGCGCCCGCAGCCACGACGCCCTCGCGCGCCCGGGTTCGACGGCGCCGTGCCCCCGGCCCGCGCGGCCTCTCCCACGCGCCGGGACGGAGGCCAGGCCAGCTCCGCGCTGGGACCAGGCACGGGCGAACTGGGGCGCTGCGAAGCCCCCAGGCTCCAGGTGCACCCCCCCCCCCCGGTGCCAGGACACCCCACGCAACGCAAGCACGTGGCTGGCCGGCTCCGGGGGACACCGGGGGCTGCAGACGCGGGTGCCGATGCTGCACCCCCCCCCGCCCCGGCCGGGCCTGAGCTCTGCAGGAGACGCCGCTGGGCCTGGAGCGGTTTGGAGGTCAGGCCCAGCGCCGGCCGAGCCAGGCGCACGCGCTGCCCCCCGCCCCCCACCCCCCGGCCAGCCACGAGCCCCCCCCCCCCAACCGGGCTAAGCCACCTCCAGCCGCAGGAGAGATTAACCCATTTTCTGTAATCAGCACATGTGTCACCGCAGATACGATCGCAGCCCCCCCGCTGCCGCCTCCCGGGCCGCCCCGTCCTTCCCGCCGGCCCACGGGCACCGCAGGGCGCAGGAACAGCCCCCCCTGCCCCCCACGGCGCGTCCACCCGTGGGGGCCCGCCGGCTCCCACGCGGCCGCTGCCCCGAAAGCCCCGCGGCACCCCGGCGTCCGGCCTCGCTCCCCCGCGGGTGCCGGCCCGCCGGGGCGGACGGAGCGCGGCACGCAGCAACGACGGAGCCTCCCGGTTATAAATAGAGCAGGAGCCGCGGAGCCGGCAAACACCGGCGCCGGAGGGCAGGCGGGCGCGCGGGGCCGCGCTCCCTCCGTGCTCTTCCCGGCCGTGGCTCCGGCCCGGGGACCAAGCGCCGGGAGCCGGCAGGCTGCGGCAAAGCCGGGCGCACCGGGGTTGGGAAGCCGGTGCCTCGGGACACGCCGGCCGGCACGGCGGTGCCGAGCACGGCGCCCCGCGCCCCTCCGGATCCGTCCCGTCGCCCCTCGGCTTAGCGGCCTCATCCAGCGGGGTCCGGGGGAGCGGAGCGGAGCGGACCAACGGGCCGGTGCCGGGTACCTCCGCGCCGGCCCGGCGGGCACCGGCCCGTCCCGGGGCCGCCGGCAAGGTCACCCCCCAAGGGCAGGGAGCGCAGCCCGCCGGGGACATATGGCCCGGGAGCGCGGGGCCGCTAAGCCGCGGCGCCGTCCCCCGCTAATCCCGGCGCGGCCGCGGGCGGGCTCCGGCCGCACCGCCGAGCGCCGTGGCCCGGCGCCAGCGGGGGCTCGCCGGGACCCCCCGGCATCCCGCAGGGATCCCTCCGAACGGGATAACCCCGAACGGCCGGAAGAGGTCGAAGGTCAGAGGTTTGGAGGAGGAGGAGAGGGATCCCCCCCCTCCCCCCAACAGGCCGGCGGGGGGGGGGGGCACGGGGACGCCGCAAACAGCCCAGCCGGGGCCGCGCCGCCCCCCCCCCACCCCCGGCCGCGGGGTCACTGCTGCGAGGAGCGCGCCAGGGCTCAGCGAAGGGGCCGCGGGGCCCCCCCCGGCGCAGCCGCGCCAGCGCCCCGTCCGCCGCCCGCGGGGAGAGCGATTACTTCCTCCTCGGAGGATTACCTCCGCCAGCACCCGGGCCGGGCCGGGCCGGGCCGGGCCAGGAAACGGCCCGGGCGTCGCTCCCGAGCCCCCCCCTCCCCCGACTTGCGTAACGCTGGGGGGACCGGGCCGAGGGGGCGGCGGCGGGGGGGGGGGGGAGCAGCGCGGCGACCCCCGGGGTGGGGGGCGCAGCCCCCCCGCCCCCCCGCGCATCCCACGCAGAGGCCGCCCGGCCGGACCCCCAGAAAGGGGAAGCAGCGACGGTGCACCCAGCCCGCCCCCCCCAATACACACACCACCGGGAGGGGAAATTGGGCTGCGACACCCAGCCCTGGGGGGGGCCCCGCTGCCCCGGTCCGGGGCGGGGGGGGGAGGGAGAGGTCCCCAGCACCCCGACTCCCGGGGGCAGGTGCCCTCAGCACCCCGCTCCGGGGGGGGGGGGGGAAGGACACGACAGGACCTCGGTCTAGGGAGGAACAGTCCCAAAACTGTGTTCATGCGGGGGGGGGGGCTTCTGGGGGCACCCACCACCCTAACCCAGGGTTGAGGGGGGAGGAGGTCCTCAGCACCCTGTTCCCGGGCACCCAAAGCACTAATCCAGGCGAGGGGAGACCCAACGCTCCAGCCCTGCGGCTCCTTAATCCCAAACCCCGGGGAGTGGGGGGCAGCACCCCCCCGCAGGGGGGGGGGGGAACCCACCGCCCTATCGCAGCGCGGGGGGGCCCAACACCCCCACTCCCGGGGTTGGAGGGGACCCACCGCGCTAATCCAGCCCGAGGGGCCCCGGCGGCGGGCGGCGACCCCCGCAGCCCCCCCCCGCGGAGAGACACGCACGGTCCCGGTGCAAACCCGCCCCTCCCCCGCTGCAAAAACGGGATCCCCGGGTGGGGGAACGGGAAGCTCTGCCCCGCCCGCCCTGCCCCAGCCCGGTGCCGAGCCGGGGCACGGCGGGCGGGGCAGAGCCTCCGGGGCGGAGGGCAGGGGGGGCGGGGGAAGGGGGGGGGGCCGCTCGGTACCTGGTCACGGAGGGGCGCCGCCGGTTCCCTAGGGCCGGGCGGCTCCGGGCGGCGGCTGCATGGCGGCGCGGGGCGGCCCAGCCGGTGCCGGGGGGCGGCGGGGGCTCAGCGCGCGGCGGCCGCGGCCATTGCGAGTCATGTGCTCGCGGGGAAACTTTACCCGGGGCTGGGCTGGGCCGGGCTGGGCCGGGCGCGGCGGCAGCGGCGGCGGCAGCGGCGGCGGCAGCGCGGCGGCGGCGGCGGCGGGGGAGGGCGCGCGCCGCCCCGCGCCGCCCGGCTCGGCCCCGCCCCCGCCGCGCCCGGCCCCGCCCCCGCCCGGCCGCGCCGGCCAATGGGGCGCCGCCGGGGGCGGGGCGCTGGCTACATTGTAACTCTTTGAAGTCTCGAGAAGGCGGAAGGGGAGAACGTGGGTGCGCGCGCGCGCCGCGCGGGCGGCGCGGGGGGGGCGCCCTTAAAGGGGCCGCAGCCCCCGGGGGGGGGGGTCGCGCAGATCACGGCCCCGCCGCTGCCTCAGTTTCCCCCGGGCTCGCCCCCGCCGTGCACGCGCTCGCCGTGGGGGCGCCTGCCGGTGGAGGAGTCCGAGGTGCCCCCCCCCCAGGCTGGGGGTCACCCAAGGCCATAGTGGGGGGAGGCAGAAGAGCTTGGGGGGGGTCACACGGTGGGGACAGAGTTGGGGGTCAGCCGGGGAGCACAGGGCCCGCGGCCAGGCCCCCTGGCATGCGTAGTCCTGCCCCCTGGCACCCCCTGCCTGCCCCGCAGCTGGGCCAGGTCACCCCTGTGGGGCTGGAGCCGGCCACTGCCACCTGCACGGGGCCCAGCCGGAGCCTGTGTGGCCTCCCAGAGGCGCGCGTGTGCACGCACATGCACACGCATGCATGTGCACGCACATGCATGCACTTGCACACACACACACATGCGCACACACGCATGCACATGCATGCACGCACACGCACAGTCTGCTGCAGCCGCAGCCCCCCAGGGACCGGTGCCCGCGGTGTCCCGCCTGCGGGGCCGCGTGGCTGCCGGCCCAGACCCCCGCCGGGGCTGCACGACCCGTTCAAGCAACCGGGCAGCAGAAAGAAACCCCAGCGCCTGGGGGCCGCCCGGCGAAGCGCCGCGCCGTGCCAGCCCGCCGGGGCTGGAGGGGGCCGCGTCCCCGGGGAGCCGCCGGCCGAGCCTCCCGCGGCGGCATGCCGGGCCCCGCCACGGCGGGAGCGCAGAGCGGGGAGCCGCGGGGTGCTCGGGAGCCCCGGTCCCCCCCGGCGCCGGCGGCGAGGCCGGGCCGCGGTGCGGGGCAGCGGCGCGGGGCCCGGCGAGGCCCAGCCGCCGGCATGTGCTCAGCCAAGAGGAATGTGCCAAATCACTCCCAGATGTGCGCGGGCCTCCCCTCCTCCGCGGCCACCGGGGCGGCCGGCCGGGCCCGCGGCCCCCGCGGCCCCCGTCCTGCCCGGGGCCGCGCTGGGGGCCGGGCCCCGCGGCGGCCGGGCGGCGGCGGCCCGCCGGAGCGCCCCGCGGGCCGCGGCGGGGTCGCGCGGGGTCCGGCCCCGGCGCCCGGCTCCGGCGCAGCCGAGTGGAAACGGGCTGTCAGATGGGATCTGGGTGCCGGCGGTGACAGCGCGGCGGGGGGGGCCGTGCCCGGCCACGTGGCCGCTTATGTAAGGAGAGTGCAGTGGAGGACAGGGAGGGCGCCGGGGACGCCACCGCCGGCCGGGCACCCGGACCCGCCGCGCACACGCGTGCGAGCGCGGCGACGGACGTGCATGCGCGCCGCGGCCTGCCAGCGCCCCGGCCGCCCGAGCCGGAAACGTGTGCTGGAGCAGGGGGACCGGGACACGCATGTGCCGGAGCAGGGGGACCGGGACACGTGTGCCAGAGCAGGGGACCGGGACACGTGTGCCGGAGCAGGGGGACCGGGACACGTGTGCTGGAGCAGGGGGACCGGGACACACGTGTGCCGGAGCAGGGGGACCGGGACACGTGTGCCAGAGCAGGGGACCGGGACACGTGTGCCGGAGCAGGGGGACCGGGACACGCATGTGCCGGAGCAGGGGGACCGGGACACGCGTGTGCCGGAGCAGGGGGACAGGGACACGTGTGTGCCAGAGCAGGGGACCGGGACACGTGTGCCGGAGCAGGGGACCGGGACACATGTGCCGGAGCAGGGGGACTGGGACACGTGTGCCAGAGCAGGGGACCGGGACATGCGTGTGCCGGGGCAGGGGACCGGGACATGCAGCTGCTGGAGCAGGGGGTCTGGGACACGCATGTGCCAGAGCAGGGGGACCGGGACATGCAACTGCTGGAGCAAGGGGACAGGGACAGGTGTGTGCCAGAGCAGGGGACTGGGACACGTGTGCCGGAGCAGCGGGACCGGGACACGCGTGTATGGGAACAGGAACATGTAACTGCTGGAGCAGGGGGACAGGGACACACATGTGCCGGAGCAGGGGACCAGGACAGGCGTGCTGGAGCAGGGGCAGGACACGCGTAGCGGAGCAGGGGCACAGGGCCGCGCTGCCCCCGCGGCCGCCCGGCGCTGCCAGCCCCTCGCCGCGCGGCTGATTAACGCCTCCGGCAGGAGGCTCCGGCACCCGCACGAGTGAATCAATTTGCGCTATCGATTTTTCATCCACTGCGGCAGAGAGCGAGCGGGCGCTGGAGGGGACGGCGCTGCCAGGACCGGGGACCCCCCCCCCGGGGCCCAGGCGTCCGGGTGGGGACGGGTGCCCGGGCACCACCGCACCCGCGGCACCGCGGCCGCTTCCTCCCTGCCACCGGCACCCAGGGACCGTGGGGTGGCCGTGGGGCGGCCGTGGGGCCCGGCCCTCCCTGCCGGCGAGCGCGCGGGCTGTAACTGCCCGGCACCGCTATCGGCTTAGCCGCGGCGCCCGGCCCCTGCCTCGGTTTCCCCGCTGCGCCCCGGGCGGGAAGGCGGGTTGGGAAGAGCCCAGGTGTCCGGGGGCCGGTGCCAGCGCCGGTGCCGGGGCTCCGGCAGCTCCCCCCGGCCCCGGCCCCTCATTAGGCTCCGCAGCCGGGGCTGTGGGAACGGCCGGGAGATCAAAGCAGCCCGGCGGGAGCCCCGGCCCAATTAGTGCCTCGAGAGGAGGCCGGCGAGGGGGGAGGGCGGCGCGGGGGGCCGCCGGCGCGGGAGCCGCGGGCAGGCGGGGGGCCGCGGCCGCCCAGCCCCGAACCACGCCGCCTCTGCAAAAAAAATAAGGGCTAAGGGGGGGGGGGGCAGGGTCCACGCACGGACCCCCCCCACGCCCCCCGAGCCGGCCCCGCTCTCGCAGGGCGGGGGGAGGCGCCGAGGCCCCGGGGCAGCCGCGGCGCGCGCCAGGGCCAGCCGGAAACCGAGAAGGAGGCGCGGGCGGAGGCGGCCCGTCGTCATTTCCAAACCAGAAGGGCTTTATTGCTGCTGCGAGGGCCGGGCCGCCCGGGCCCCCGCCGCGGGAGCCCCGCGCGCGCCGCCGGAGCCCCGAGCCGCGCCGGAGCCGCCCCGCTGCAAAGGGGGCCGGGAGCGCGGCGCTGCCGTCTCGCTTCCGCTCCCGCGCGGCCTCGCCGGCCTCCCCGCTTTGATCTGCGGCCGTGCAAGAAAAAAAAAAACAATAAAAATATATAAATATACAAACGAGGGGGCGCGAGGGCCCCGCACACGTGCCTGCCGCGGGGAAGGGACAGCAGAAGGTCGGCAAAGATCCCGGCTACGGCACGGGGAGGGAGCCGGGGCGGCGGTGCCGGACAGGGCTACCGGCTACCGCCAGGGCCGCGGCGCCCGGCGACGGCTACAGGACCCCGGTGAGACTGGAAACCAACATGCAATTAAAAACAGGGCGAGCAGGGCGGCGCAGCCACGGCCGAGTCCCGCACGTCTGCCGGCGGCGGCGGCAGCGGCGGGGGCTACGGCAGCCCCTGCGCCAGGATGTTTCCCACGAGGGCGGCGTCCTGCAGCGCGTGCTCCACCTCCGCCTCCTCCAGCTCCAGGGAAACCTGCGGGAGAGCCGAGGGGGGGGCTCAGCGCGCCGCCGGCCCCCGCGGCGTCGCCCCGCCGCCGCCGCCGCCGGCCCCGCCGCTACCTTGGCCAGCCGGGCTTCCTTGGCGCGCTTCAGCCGGAGGACGCCGCGGGCCTCCAGGAGGGCGGCCAGGGCCAGGCACTCGGACTGGTCGGCGGCCGCGAGCTGCTGCCGCCGGCACACCTTGCTGTAGGCGTCGTGGAGCTGCGCAGAGAGAGCAGCGTTGCGGCGGGGCGCTCGGCGCCGGCACCGCGCCGCTCGGAGCGGGGTGCCGGGGGGCCGCCCCGGCACGGCTCACCTTGCCCAGCGTCACCTCCTTGGCCTTGAGGTGCCGGGAGAGCAGCAGCAGGGAGCACACCAGGATCTTCTGCTGCAGCGGGAAGGAGTCCCTGGCCCCGCCGGCGCCCGCGGCCATCCGGTCGCCGTACACCTCCGAGATCACCCGCGAGACGTGCAGCAGCCCCGCGCGCCGGGGCACCGGGGAGCCTGCGGCACAGACGGGGCTTGGGCGAGGGGCCGCAGGCAGCGAGACGCGCCGCTCCGGGGGCCCCAGCCCCTCGGGGAGCGCCCTGGGCAGCGCCGCGCGCCCAAGCGCCGGCCCCCGGGGAGCCCGGACCGGCCCCGGCGAGGACGGCCGCGGCCAGCGTCGGGGGCAGACGGAGCTCTCGGCTTGGGCGGCAGCTACTCACAGCCGGGCAGCGGCTTGAGGACGGTCTGGCTCCTCACGTCCCGCTCCACCATCTCGACGGCTCGCCTAGGACACGGTCCCCGTAAGCCCCGTTGCCGGAGCAGCCGGGCTCAGAAATCCCCCCGGCCCCTCCCGGCTGCAAGGATCGGGGCAGGGGGCCACGCGCGCCGGCACACGGGGACCGCGGCCACCCGCTGCCCCACGGGCCCGGCGGGACGGGGCCGATCCGGTGGCCGGCGGGGACGGCAGCCCTCGAGGGCGCCGCGGCGGGCACGCGACGCGCCGGCACCGAGCCCGTTAGGGGCGACTCGCTCCCGTCTCCCCGCACGCTGCCCTAACGCGGCCGAGCGCCCCGGGGGCTGCGGGGACCGAGCGGTCCGGCCCAGCAGCCGGCCTCGCCTTCCAAGAGCGGCCGTAAGAGGAGGCCGGCGCGGGGTCTGGACCGCTTCCTCGGCCGGCGGCCTCCGGGCCTCTCCGCTCGCCTCCTGGCTCCTCCCAGCCAGGAGCTCGGGCCAAACCCCGTGGTCAAAGCCCGGCGCTCGCTGCTCCCAGCTGGCCTCCAGCCCGCGCCGGCGGGGAGCTCCCAGCCGGCCGCTCCGGCGCGGGATCCCAGCCGGCTGCTCCGGCGTGGGATCCCCGGCGGCAGGGGGGTCGGGGATCCCTGCTGCACGGGAAGCGAAGGGCCGGGGAGGGGAAGAGCTCGCTCCGAAGGCGGATCTGGTTCAGCTTCATAAAGAAGCCGGCTTGGGAGCTGCTAATGGGGCTTTCTGCGACACAAATGTAATTAAGCAATCCAGAGCCGCGGCGCGCTCGCCTCGCCCTCCATAGGTAATGGGCCGCAAAGAGCTCTGCCGCTGGCGCGCTCCCGCTGCTCGGCGGCCCCGGCGGCGAGCCGAGCGGCGACGGAGCCTGCAGCCGCGTGGGCCGGGAAGCGGGCCGCCTTCGGAGGAGGCAGGGCCGCGCGGTGCCGCTCACCTGCAGATGTCCAGGGCCTTGCGGGCGTCTCCGGAGACGGCGGAGACCTTGCGGGCGCAGAACTGCACGGCTGAGCTGTCCAGGACCGGGTCGCCAGCCACCTGCCGAGGAAACGAAGCCCCGTTACGCTGCCGGCGCGGCAAACAACCCCTCCAGGCAGCCCTCCCGCGCCGTGGGCTGGGGCCGCGCCACTTCCCGAGCCGCTGGCCCCTTCCCCACCCCGGTGCCGGCTCATCAGGCCGCCCGGCCCCCGTCTCCCCCGGTTAACGGCGGCGCCGGCACCGCGAGCCTCGGCCGGGGCCGGATCGCCGCAGCACCCGCCGGCTTCGCCCGCAGGTCCGGCCCCGCCGCCGCGGTCCCCACCTGCTTCAGGCGCTCCTGCAGGATGGAGGCGAGCTGCTCCTTGGTGTACGGCGGGAAGGTCAGCAGCTGGGGCCGGCAGCCCGGCCGGGCCTGCAGCCGGGCCAGGCTGCGCTCCGTGAGGTCCAGGGCGTTGGCTGTCCCTGCGGAGCACAGCGAGCCCCTGAGCGCGGCGGCCGGAGCCGCGCAGGCTCTTCCCGCGGAGCTGTGCCTGGAGCGCCGAGCGCAGCTCCGCGGCCAAGCTGCACCGCGCCGGACGGGACGGGACCGACGCGGCCGCGCGGCCGACGCTCACCGATGAGGACAAGCCTGGAGCCGGGCAGCCAGGGCCACTCGAACACGGTGTAGAGCACGTCCTGCCCTTTGCTGTCCAGCTGGTCCATCTCATCCAGCACCAGCAGGCTGCGGAGCCGGAGGAGAGCTCGGGTCAGCGCCGGGGGCGGCCTCGGCGGCTGGCACATCCGCCTCGCCGCGGCCCAGCCCATGGGGTACGGGCCAGCCTTCCCCACCACCTCCGCACCCCACCGTGCACGCTCAGAGAAATCAAAGCTCCTAGCAAAACCCTGCACGGGCGCCGCGTGTCCCGGCAGGCCAAGGCCACCCCGAGCTCCCGGGTGCAAGAGGCAGCTCCGGCGCGGCAAGAGCGCTCCCCGCGCAGCGCGGGCGACTCACACCATGGGCCCCTTTGCTGTCAGCTGCTTCTCCAGCTTCCTCACGATCTCCCTCCCGGCCGCCCTGGCCGCTGCCTGCAGGCCCAGCTGCTCCGCGATGGCTGGGAAGACGGCCTGCGAGCTGCTGAGGGACATGCAGTTCAGCACGACGGTTCTGCTCCTCGCGAGCTCGCCCTGCCAGAGACACGGGAGGGCTGCAGCACCGGCAGAGCCCGGCAGCGGAGCGGAGCCGCGGCCAGGACGCGCAGCTCCGCGAGCCTGGTTCACGCGGGGACGCCCGCGTCCACCCCCCTCCCACAGGGCGATGCTGTGGCGAGCTTGAGCTCTCCCACGCTTGGCTCCTGCTCCTCGCGAAGGTCCCTCCCTGCTCCCCTCTGCTCCGCCAGCCCCCCAAGCTGGCACCCGCGTCGTCCCCCCCATGCACGCGGCTGGGCAGCCTGCACCGGACCCGACACCGAAACAGGCTCTGCAGCAGGAACCCAGCAACTGCTGCATGCGCAGGAATAACGCTGCGCGCAGGGACGGCTGTTAACCAGCCAAGGGCGTCCTGCTTCCAGACCAAAGTTACTGAGCTACAGTGAGTGGAAAAAGCTATTACAAGAGCCCAGAAAAGCAAAACCTCCTGTCGTTCCAAACCACTCGTACAAGCTACTCCAAACCTACCAGAAACTTTCCACCCTAGCACCAGGCTGCCCCAAATGCTCCCCAGGCAGCGAGACCGTGACTACTAAACGCAGGGAAAAACACCAGCCTTGCAAAAGCGAAGCTTGTTCCAGCTTCAGCTGTAGCAAAGACCTCGGCCCCTGGAGGAAAGAGCCCCCCCAGGCCGTGACACACCTTGCAGTCTTGCAGGACCCTGCTCAGACAGGCGGTTTTCCCCGTTCCGGGGGCTCCCGAGATGTAAAGGCTGCCGGGTTTCTCCCCGCAGACGTGCTCTTTCAGAAATCGCTTGATGACACTCGTCTCCCTCTCCCTGGCGTGGAGGCAATCCGGGACGGCGGTGTGCAGCACGCGCTTCGCCTGCTGGTAGCAAGAGCCTGCGCCGGGAAAAAGAGGCATCGGAGACAGCTCCCGCGCTCCGGGGGGATCCCGCCCCCCTCCGCGCCCCGGCGCCCACCTTCCTGCCGGAAGAGCCGGGTGCAGGCGGGCTCCCGGCCGAGGTCCGCGCTCCGGGGGGTCTCCTGCCCCTGGCGCCGCGGGGAGAGGCCCGGGTCGCTCCGCTTCTCCGGGGAGCCGGGGGCCGGCTGCTCCTCGAACAGCAAGCGTCGCCCCTTGTTCTCCTTCCTGCTCTGCTTGGAGGGGGAGCAGGGCAGCGCCTGCGGGATGTTGCACAGGTTGTCGTCGCCTGCGGAGGAGACGGGCGACGGTGAGCGGGGACGACGGCGCGGCAAGGGAAAGCACCGACGTCCTCGGCGAAGGACCGGCTACGCCGGGGGCCCCGGTTCTGGGAGCCGTCGGGGAGGGGCACCAGGGAGGGATTTGGAAACGGGACGTTTTGTGAAGTCCGGCTGCCACGAAGAGGAGCCCTGCGGGGACGTGGGCTCAGCCCCGTGCCGGGCAGCCCCCCGCAGCAGGAAAAGCCCCACGGAAGGAGGGAGCAGCCCCCATGGCACGGTCCGGCCCCACATCTCACTCCGGGGCAAAGGCGCCAGCAGCTCACCCAGGCGTTTCCGGGGGCTCAGGGGCAAGGTCTCAGTCCGCGGGGAGAGCGCGCCGGGGGCCGGGCCCCTCGGCACGGGGGCCAGCCGCAGGGCGCGGGGGTCGGCGCCGGGGCTCTTGGCCGGGAGCCGCGCCGGGGAGCGGGCGCTCTTGCGGACGGGGAAGGCGATGGCGGCCTGGCTCCGCGACCTGGTGCTGGGCATGGCTGCGGCTGCGGGGAGCGGCGCCCGTCAGCAGCAGGGAGCAGCCAACCGGCCCGGCAGGATGGGCCTGCTGCCCCCCAGCCTCACACCCGCCCCACATACCCCCCACGTCCCCCTGACTCTTCCCTCTCCCTCCTCGAGGCCTCTCCCCCCTGCCCCACACCTCCACCCTGCTGACCCCACCTCTCGGCCCCAGCCCTCCCACCCCAGGCCCCACATCCTACCTCACATCTCCCCCAGCCCTCCCTCCTCCGGCCCCACATACCCCCCTCTCGGCCTCAGCCCCCTTGCCTGCCCCACATACCCCCCTCTCGGCCCCCAGCCCTCCCCACCCCCCAGAGCTACACATCTGCTCCTCACTCATCTTCTCAGCCCTGCCCCACTTGCCCCCACCCCAGCACCCTGCAATTCACCCCTCCCCACACCCCGGCCGTGCCCCACATCCCTGCCTCCATCTCCCCCAGCTCCTGGCCCACAGCCCCACACCTCTGCACCCCAGCCTTGCCCCACGCGTTCCAAGCTTCTACCCCATAGTCCAACATCTCTGCCTCCCATTCCCCCCCGCCCTGCCCCATAGGCTCCCAGTTCCCCCCACACAGCCCCGCGCCCGCGGCCCCCCAGTCCCCCACCGCCACCCACCTTCTCGCGCCAACTCCGCTGCGGCTCCGCACTTCCCGCCACCAAGCCGGCCCGGCCCCGCCCCCGCCACCCCATTGGCTCTGCCGCCCGCCGTCGCTGCCAATCGCTGGGTTCCGCGCCAAGAGCCACGGCCGAGGGGGTAGGGGGCCGCCCCCAGCAGCCAATCGGAGCCGGCGAGCGCAAAAGGTGCCGGGAAGTGTAGTCCGGGGCGCGCGAGGCCTGCTGGGAGCTGTAGTGCTGCTGCGTGGGAGCGGGAAGCTACGGCCACGCCCCCCCCCCCCCCCCCCCGCAAGGTCTCTAGTCCTGCTCCCAGCGCCTCCCAGCGCCCCCCCAGTGCTGCTCCCAGTGCCCCTCAGTGCCTCCCAGGCCTGCTCCCAGTACGCCCCCACACACACTCCTGCTCCCAGTGCCCCAGCCCTGCCCCACGCTGGGGCTCCCCCGGGGCGGGGGGGGGGGGCCCAGCCAAGCAGGGGGAAACCGAGGCACAAGGGCCTGGGAGCCCCCAGCAAAGCCAAGGGCAGACGGTGCTGTCCAAGAGAGGTGCATCTTTATTATTTTTATTTAAATGCAATTTCAAGCTTATTGTTTTTTATTGTTTCCCTCTTAAAAGAGCCCCCTTTGCTTCCACGCCAGGCACAGGAGCCAGCGTTACAGGAAGAACCTTTTTTCCTTTATTTAAACAGAACGGCACAGTGCATGAACTCCTCCCCCAGCTGCGGCGCTGGGCCGCCTCGTCCTCCCGGGGGGAGCGAGCCGAAGCGAACCGCAAGGCTTCCTTGGGCCAGGCAGCGTCCCTCAACATGAGTGCTGCCTAGCGCCATCGTAAAAAGGGTAAGTTTCCGTCATCATAGGAAAAAAAATAGCAGTTAAAGGTGAGGGGTTTAGTACACCTGCAACAAGCCCACCTTCCTCCTATATTACAAGCTTTTTTTGTTTTTACAACGTACAAAATAGATCAGTAACTATGATTAACGTAAAGCCCACCCCAGTACTGCGAGTAAATACACAGAGAAACCAGCCTGGTACCAACAGTCTGACAGAAGTAGTGTAGATAAGGCAAAATGTCAGTTAGGGACCTGGAGCGGCCGGGCCAGGCCCCTTCCCACCCCCCCCCCCCCCCAGCGCTCTCCACCCTCACATTAAAAAGAAAAAATAACAGAAACAAAAAACCCTGCATCTCTCTGCTTCTTCCACGGATGATGAGTAGTGTCTTTCTGTTAAAATGCTCCGTTCGGTAATTCAGCATCAAAAGCAGGGCTACCTCGGCGCTCTGTGGCGCCCAGCCTCAGCACGGGCCGCGCACAGGGCTCCCGGCGTGGACGGCTCCCTCCTCCACCGGGTTAAAAACACGCCGGCAGCGGCTGGCGTCCCGCCGAGCTGGCTGCGCCACGCGAGGCGGTGAAGCCCCGCTGGACCGCTCCCGTGCGAGGACAAGGCACGGCGAAGGGAGGTCGTGCAGCCGCGGGGAACGTCCCCCATGTGGGAGCGCGGAGGCAGAGCGGCGGGGAAGGCTGCGAGTTCCCTGCCGAGCTGCCTCGCAGCCCCCGGCTCCCAGTCCCTGCTTACGGCTGTGGATCAGTCCCTGCCCAGAGCAGCCTCTCTGGTCTCCCTGTGGCGTGGGCTGTGCGGCCCAGCACCGTCAGGCTGTTTCTGGATGGTCCCGATCGTCACAAGCTCCTTCACTGGCTTCTGTGCAAAAAAGCAATTTGCTGTGTTTGGGTAACAAAACATTCTGCTTGCTCCTCCTCGTTTCACTTAGCTTAACGGATCAACACGTAGCATTTCTGCCCACGAGCGTCCCAGACGGAGCGCGCTCAGAGACGCCCCTTTTCCTGTACCCCTCCGCAAATCTGACCTACCCCAGCTCCCTTCCAAGCCCACGCAACACCCTCAGCCTGCCCTAGCCCAGATGAAAAGGGGGCACCAAGCCAGTTCTGGTTCCAATGCCATCAGCCGGTCTCGGCGTGGTTCAGCATCTGCCCCAGTTCTTGTGCCCAAACACCCAGACCGCAGCTAGAAGCACCGTCCCGACACGTCCCAGGATCGGCGATGAGTGAGCGGAGGAAAGGACCCATCCGGGCTTGCCAGCAAGGTCACCGAGTCCAGGGTGAGATGCATAGATGAAGGTGGGCTGGCAGAGACAGCTGAGCTGGGGTTATCTGCTCTTCCTTGCACAGCTGGGAAAACCAAAGATGCTGGGAGTTTCTCATGCAGGTTCTCAGGGGGCAGGGAGGTGGGGAGGATCCATCTGAGGAAGGGGAAGTAGGTCCGTATCTCTGCTCAGGAACAAACTGCCTGCATGGCTCACTCTCACCTGGGGATGGGAGGCAGAGGGGGGGCCCCACGTGTAGCTGCAACACAAGAAAGTCCATTGAAACCGGAACCTGCACGGAGACGGCCGGCACAGCTGCTGTGGCAGCATGCCTGGCACTGCTAACGCGTGTCGGCTTCTCCCCAGCCTCCTCGCTGGCTGCCAGGGTCAGCTCAGAGGATCGCTGCCTCGGTGGTTAACAGAGAGGCATCTGGCACATTTGCTTACCCTCCTCCACACCCTCACATCAGCCCCCGCTGCTGCCCTCCCCGCTCGTATTCCCCGCAGAGGCCCAGAGCCTGGGATTTGTGACTCGAGAATCAGCCATTGCAGCATGCACGGAAAGCTCAGGGCTTTTCAAATCCACATTAAACATTTATCGTTCTAAAAATAAACGAGCATCCCATTCTCCCTCGAGTCTCTCCTCCCGGATCTGCAGGGCTGACTCGCAGCGGCGGAACAGCAAGGGCACTTTGTGCTGTGTTGGGAGAGGAACTGGCTCCCATAAGTGTCGGATCCAACCACTTCTGCTCAGGGCCTCTCAGTTTGCCCTGTTACAGCATTTACACAGAGGCTCTTTACCCTTCCTCTGCCTGCCTAATACCAGCATGTCAGTGCAGGGCTGCAGCTGCTGGAGTTCTTTTACAACTGCTCCAGCACCAAAGGCCAGGAACAAGCCCTAAAGCGCTTCTGCACACAGGCTCAGCAGGCAGCAGAGGGCAGGTGGGGATAGAACATCCTCACAGCCCAAATCCCCAGGGCCATCCGGGGTGAAGCAGGCTGCCTTGAGGGCTCAGCACCCCGAGAAGTGCATGCAGGCCCCAGAGCCATGTTGTTGCACAGAGAAAGCCAAGGATTAGCAGAGCCCCTTAAACCACAGCCTGAGGTGGCTCATCAGCTACACCAGCACAGCCCCCTTGTACGCTCTACCCTGGCCAGCTTGAGGCAGAGGATAGTGGGTGGCCACAGCTCCATCGCTGTCAGCTCCTGACACCAGCACCCTGGAGGGGAGCCAGGCCATGCAGGACAGCGGGCTACCTCCTCCCCTACCTCTGTTTGTTTTGCTGGGGTAGATCCTCTGGAAGTATTTATACTCTTCTGGGGCTGGAAAGTCTTCGACAGGGTGAAAGGAATATTTGGATTCAAAGTCATCTGCAGAGAAGGGGGAAAAGTGGGTCAGGGAAGGTGGCTCTGAAAGAGCACAGCTAAAGCCAACCTTGCCCAAAGGGCTCAGCACTGCACACCAGGGCCCAGCCTACAGGAGGTCACAGAGTTCCTCGTTCGCAATTTTCTGCCCTGTGTGAGAACAGCAGTCACTAATGAGCACGTAGAGGCTCTGGATCCAAGCCTGGCACCAGGTCAGGACAAAGCAGCCCCAGGAGCATCCTGTTCTGTCCCTCCCCTCCGAGCTCCGTAACCCCCAGCCTTCTCTGCCGAAGGAGGGGTCTCTGCACCTCTCATGTTAGCTGCCAGGAGGCAACAACGGGGGGCACGTCCACACGCAGGGTTTCTTTTCTCCCTGTGACATACAACCTGAGGATAAAGCTCAGTCCGTTCCCCCAGCACTGGCACGGACCCCCAGGGAGCCGGTTCTGCTGCCAGGCGCAGGCTCACCCGAGGTTTGCTGACTGCTGGACAGCAGCACTCGCTTTTGTGTGTGCGGGGCCTACAACAAGAGTATCCAGAGCCAAACAGGGGCACACCAGGGCCTCACTCACCCAGGAAAGCTCTGACAGTGGAGATGGAGTCCCGGTGGCCGTTCCTTACTGGCGGCGGCGGTGGAGGCGGCCCCGCCGGCGTCCTTGTGGGCGGCGGCGGCGGCTTCCCTCGGCTCGGGGGCTCCGCAGACCCGTGCAGTCTGTAGGGGGGTGGAGGCGGTGGGGCGTCTCGCCCGCCGTTACGCAGCATCGGTGGTGGGGGCGGAGGAGCTGCAAGGAAACCCGTGTCAGCACCGATGCAGCCCGCGGAAGGCAGGGGTGAGGACAGCTGCAGCCTGCCAAGATGAGGCATCCCTAGGGCAAACCCTCCCCTCGGCAGCGGGGCCAAGGACACCCTCCAAGGTAGCTTTCCAGGCCAGCTGCTGAGCTGGAGAGCACCGGCAGCCAACACTGCAGCCCAGGGATGTTCCTAGCTCACGTCCAGCAGAGATTTCCTGCTCGTCCTGACATTTGCATTCCTCCCCGTCAGCTGCGGCTGGGACCTGGCCAGGCGCCTGCCCAGAGCACAGCTAGCCCCAGAGGCCAGCTGGCCCCGCAGCTCACTGCAAATGGGGACCAGCTGAGGCACCGTGAGGGCACAAGGC
This sequence comes from Rhea pennata, assembly GCF_028389875.1. Classification (NCBI taxonomy): domain Eukaryota; kingdom Metazoa; phylum Chordata; class Aves; order Rheiformes; family Rheidae; genus Rhea; species Rhea pennata. The sequence continues at coordinate 1,314,877 of NC_084688.1, forward strand.
CACGTGGGCCAGCCCACCCCGAGCAGGCTACCCAGCCCTCGCACACCCCCAGCCCGCAGTCCTGCCTCCCTGGGGAGAGGATCGAGTCTGCCAGCTCCTGCGTCGGCCAGCGGTGCGCTGCCATGGAGGACAGGACTGGCACAAGCCCTGTGCCCCACTGCCAGGCAGCCTGTGTCTAAACCCACGTTACTACCAGAAAGCATCCTCGCTGTGCAGGGTGTCCTGGCAATCCTGCAGCGGAGGGAGCCCCTCCACGTGCCCCTGCGCCCAGCCTGCACCCCACGCACAGACCAGGCCCACCGGCGAGCCACAGCACGAGCACACGCTGCAGCTCTGCTGCCTAAGGTGCCAGCCCATCGCAGCCACGCGCAGCACTGTCCCTGGCAAGGCAGGGCAGGGCAGATTTGTGGTTTTAAACCACAAAAAGCACTGATGGGACCTGCAGCCTCTCTGACCCACCTCTCGCTCCTGCCCAACCTCCCACCAATGCACAGTGGCAGTTCATGCTCCTAATTAGGCTAATTACGCGCACACTAACAGAGCAGATCCCCAGTCATAACTCAATGGAGGGATTCTGGCAGGGCCGGAAGGACAGAGCAGCTTGGCAGGGGACCAGGCAGGAGCCGCGGTCTGGACACGGAGCCCAGGAGTGGGCGGGGGGGGGGGCACCGGGGCAAAGCTGTCACCAGGCCCAGCAGTGCGACACGCTCTCGTCCTGCTCCGCGCTCGGGGGCAGGGAACGGCAAGTGGCCTCCACCAAGTCACACAGGTAGCAACAGGACAGGGATATGGGCAACCTCTGGGAGCTCAGACATTTCCTCAGGCAGCATCTGCCACGGGAACGTGCCACCTTCCTTCACAGAGAAGGAAGGACCAGATGGGAAGTCCTGGCTCTGTCAGGATGCCTGACACCAAAATCCCAGCAGCTGCATCAGATGCAACAGAGCCTTTACCACCAGCTGGCCTTCAAACCACTTAGTGCTGAAACCAGCCACGATGCCCACAAAGGGGGCAGAAGAGTTTGCGTTGTGCTAGACGCTCTCCCTGCTGCAGAGCCAGGTGAAACGTTTCTCCCTGCTCTGCCGCAGCTTTCCGTCACTGCCTCAGTGACATTTAGGAAGCTCAGGGGAGAACCTGCAGCACAAATCTGTCTCTAGGTTCATAATATTCTCTCCTCTCACCTCAGAAGAGTCTCCAGCCCCCAGGAGGACACACCAACCTCATATAAAAGAACTAACAAGCCACAACCCATCACCAACAACCAATATGAAAGGAACTGGATAAATAGAGGACATGACCAGGGACATCTATCCAACATGACAGTCCAGATACTGCCTCTGGCACAGGTAACCCCTACACTGAGTGCCATGTGCAGGAGAAACCTCACTGTGTCCCGGCTTTGACTCTTCCTCAGGCATCTCCTGCCATCAAACCACCCCTGTGGGCAGGCGACCCCAATCTGACCCACAACGGCTGCTCTCAGTCTCGGGTACAAAGGAGTCGGGACTAGAAGAGCAAGAGGTTCTTACCCGCTCCTCTGCTGGGGGGGTCTCTGGCCGGTGGAGGGGGACGACTACTCTGGAGAGACGGGGAAGCTGAAGCAGGTGGTGGTGGCGCAAGACCCCGCAACGGGCCCGGCGTCTTCCTATGCAACGAGTTGTGTCTCTGCGGCAGCTCCGGGGCGGACTCATTGATGGGGCTGGAAGGTCCATTGGGGACCCCCGGGGGCTGCCGATAGGGGGGCGGCGGCGGGGCGAGAGACTGGCTCTGAGCCCCCGACCCCGTCCGGATGCTGACTGGGGAGGGAGGGGGCTTGACGGGTGGCGGGGCAGGAGGTCCATCCCTGCTCACGGGCAGTCGCTGTCCTGGGGTTGGCGGCAGGGGCTTCTCCCGGTTGTAGGAAGACACCTTGGTGCTGTGCGCAGGAGGAGGGGCGGGAGGCGCAGCGGCCCGGCGGCCCGGCGGGGGAGGCGGTGGGGCAGATGAGCTGTGTTTCATGCCGGTGCTGCCGGCACTGTTGGGCCGGGAGAGGTCCGGCAGGGAGGGCCTCTGCATGCGCGGCAGCTCCGGGGGAGAGGCCCGGCTGTTGTCAGAATCATCTTGAGGTCGGCTGTTGCTGGCGGGCACCGGGGGCCTGGGGGCAGCAGCTCTGGAGCCGGGGACTTGCAGAGTTTGCTTACTGGAGCTGTCTGCAGTAAAAGGAAAGCAGTGTGACTTGCCAGACTAAGCACAGGCTGAGAATCAGCAAGAGCAACGGACAACATTTCGTCTCAGAGCCTGCGCACAGCGCGGGGCAACCTGCCCACTCTGCCGGCAAGGGCCAGACCTCGGGGAACACTGTCTGGCACAGGCAGGGAGCTGGCATCGCTCTCAACCACACACAGCTCCTCTCTTACCACTGCTATTTGCTCTCTGGCTTGCTGGAAGGCAGGTTGCCACAGAAAATAGCAGACAGAAATGTTCAACAACACACATGACTCCCAGGCCCTCCAAAGAGATTATTCCCATGCAGGCGCTACAGCACAGAGAGAACACGGCTTGTCTGCGGACACACGTGGGGTGTTGATTTGGGGTCCCCATCTCTAGCCAGCTGAAACCCCAGGCAAACACAGCAAGATCCTCAACCCTTCCATGCTCAGGGATCTCTCCAGGGCAAAGCACAATCACACGGCCACTACCTGAGGTGTCCTTTGCTCCTACAGGTCTGAGCTTGGGGACACCACCTTGGAAAAGGCCTCCTTTTGGCTGGATCGCAGCTGAGCCAGAACTGTAGCTGCTGCCTCCACTACCCTTCGGTTCTGGAAAGAGAAAGGCAGAGAGGTTAAGTGCTATCAGCTTCCTCCAAGTAGGAGCTGCTGGAAATGACATGAGTGAAGCCAAGAAGCCATCCTGAAGGCCACGGCAGCACCCAGCACAGGACTCAGAGAAGCTGAGACCCCCCAGGGACATGCCAGACAGGTACTCACTCTCCAGAATTGGTGCGCTCCGGTCATTGATTTGTGTCACTTTCTTTAGCTTGGTCCCTTTACAGATGTCCTGCAGGAGGGCCCCACGCCCTCGCTGCTCCTCTCGGCTCAGTTTTGGCGGCTCTGTGTTCGCCTGGAGATAAGAAACAGCTTAGCAGCATTTGCGTGTGCGTACGGATACTCCAGTGCACAGAGCACTACCCGACTCCACCTTCCCGGTCCCACACCCCACTCCTCTGCTGAGCCAGCAGGCAGCCCGACCATCTGCTGGGAAACGGCATCCTCCAAGACATCTTTTTGGGATGCAGCAACCTGTCTGCCCCAGGAGTCAAGTGCTACACCACCATCCTACAGGATCAGGCGGAGACTCTGTCCTACCAACGGCGAAGGCATAGCTCACAGCCACACACCAAATCCCCTGCTCTCCCTTTGGGGCCATCATGGTACTAAAAGGAGAGCCCAGAGGCACCACGGGGTCCATGTGGAGCCCCTTCCCTTGCAGAAACTGCAATAAGGGAAACTGAGGCACAGCTCACAAGCTGTCAGCAGGCTGGACTCCAGGAGGTCCAGCCACACAACACACGGGAGCTGAGCAAGAAGCACCATGTGGACACAGGCCACCCTACCGCCGGCGAGGCCGTGCGAAGGGGCCAGAAGCTGTGAGAAGACTCTTACCTGACTGAAGGTAGGAGGCGGTGGGGGGCCGGGTGGGGGCGGAGGGGGCGGAGGGATCGGCATCCTGGCCTGGCTCCGGGCAGGCAGCTCCGGCTGCTCAGTGCTCAGGGCGAGCCTCGGCACTCATACCTGTGGGAAGGGAGGAAGGAAACGGTCAGCGACCGGAGGGGAAAGCCAGCGAGCCCAGCCAGCGAGGAGCGGCCCCAGGTCAGCGCGCGAGGGCCCTTTAGCTGGAGCAGCGCTTCGGGGCGGCCGCAGCCCCGGCGGCCTGGCAGGCAGGGCAGAGGCAGGGCAGCCGGTGCGTCGGCCTGGGCTGCCCTCTCCCAAAGGGCAGACGGGTCCTTCCAACGCCCCGCGACGGGAGCTGCAATTCCCCAGTTCCCCGGGTCCAAGGCCACACAGCCTGAGGCCAAGCCAGAGCTCCCAGGCAGCCGAGACTTGGGATATTTTTCATGCAATCGCCTCACTTGGGAGAGAAAACCTGACCAAGCTAATTCTGCGCCACCAGTACAGCTTCTTTATCTGCGGCAGGAGGCTGCTTGCGTGGAAATGCGACAGGGCCCCAAAGCCAATGCTCATCAGCACAAATCAAGGGCTAACCCTCGCACACATCTCCAGTAGATCCCTCTAGCTGTAAATGTAGATAAATCTGCCACACAAATTACCAAGAAGAAAGCAGATGAGAAGGCACGCGGTGCTGCCCTATGGCTCGCACTGGGAGACACTTTCCCATCCCCAAAGAACCCTGGCAGATAAGCTAGATTTTAAAATCCACTTGGATCTTACTTCGATAAACTCCCAACGCTCTGAAGGCTGATGGTGTTCCACATCTAACAATTTGAACAACTGTGACTCCAAAGCTCCCTTTGACGGCGTCCGTGTGAGCAGGCGGCCAAACAAACTTTCCTAACGCCAATCTAGTTACATTTCAATCCATCTGACTACGAGTCTGAAACAGAGCCATCCCACACCATGACTTACCCAGAGCGGCTCCAAACCAGCGCAGTCCTTTGCCACTCAGACTTCGCCCAACCCAGCAGAAGCTCAGATCAGCACTAGAAACTGAACACTTAAGTGGAGGAAGTGGGGACAGGAAGAAGAGCCTGAATCACTGGGTGATCACAAGACAGGCCCCTGGCAGGCTCGTGTCTCTGACAGCAGCCTTACAGGTAGGGCCATCCCAGCAGCACTGGCTAAGGGAATAGGAATGTGGTGACTGGAGGCCTCGCTTGCCACCGTGGGAATTTCAGGGGCTTGGGGCAGACTGAGAGGCAGGGGCAGAAGCCTCGCTCCAGAGCCACAGAGCACAGATTCCCCTAGGGAATCCAGTTCCTTAAACGTTAAAGGGGACCATGGTGCTAACGCCTGGTAAGAACTAGTTTCATACATAAGCCTTTAGATTTCTGATCCCTGATCGCCAGGATACGCAACCACATATACTTACAACTACAGTGAAAGTTTCTTTTTAACTCAGGCAATGAAAGCCAGGTGCCCATGACATTTGAAAGGGTTTGTATCAGGTATTAAAATTTAGATCCCTTCTGAGACTCAAGACAAACTACTCCCACTCCCATGACTCAACAGACCCTCGTTCACCTCGCCAGAGAAGCCACCTCACTCCAAACCTCTCAGAAATGTACCTTCTCCTCCAACATGTGCTGTGTTATTTTGCTCCTGACCAAGCTCAAGACCTCACACAGAAGAGGAACTAACGTCAAGCCGTTTCCCCTCCAGTCCCCTACACCACCAATCCTCCCACAAAGCCAGTGCGCTCCACAAACTGGAGTAAAACACAGCAAACCCACGCAGACGGTACCTTTCCCACCAAGGCAGATCAGAGACAGTTCATAACATACCAGTCTGGGATTTGCAGGCGCTGCCCAAGACGTGTTCAAACAGGAGCTCTTTCCCCCAGTGCTCCCTCCCATCCCGCAGCGAGATCATGTCCCCAGGGCTGCAAGCTGCTGCCAGACCGGAGCGTGACGTCCCGAGGACAGCGTGACGTCCCGGCACAACCCGCGGGAGGGGATGGGGCAGGAGAGCCCAGGTCTTGTCTGAACACCAGCAGCTCAAGGTAATTAGCAGAGTTACAGCTGAGAAACGTGCCAGGTAACAAGACTCCTGACTGGGTCTCATGTGTCACAGGCCCTGGCCAGCGCAGAGCGCTGCCAGCACTGCAGGCCGTCACCTCTGCTCCTGAGCCACGATGACAAAACCGCCCCATCAGCCCCCAGCTACCTTTGCGCTCCAGCATGTTACTCGCACGGTGGCATTTCCCATGCCGCTCTGCACTTTGCTGCGAGTCACAGACTGCCCCGGGAGCCCAACAGCATTTGGATACACCGGCAGCAGGCACAACAGCGACCCATCGCCTCACCGCGCACAGACAGGGACTTGTCGACGTTCAGAAAATGAGTAAATACCAGATCCGAAACTCGGGTCCATCCATTTCGCCCCACTAGCCCACCACGTAAGCACCGCGTCAGGCTGAGCGGCGAGGGAAAATCCCACAGAAACATGACTTGGTGTAACTACAGACTGGGGAGGAGAGGGGTATTTCTACAGAGAAAGCCATGAGTCATTATTTCCCTGCATCTAACATGCCCTCAAAACTACTGCTGCACTGAAACCCGCATTCAAATACAGGATCTGACCTAGAAGAGCAAGAGAGGAGGGGCAGAAAGAGTTTAAGCTAAAGCAGCTTGAGGATAAAGCGCAGCTGAATTCCTGACAAACGGGTCATTTCGCTTCAGCACGCGGCCCCATTCAGGTTGTGGATCAACAGCAAAGGTCACATTGAAAAACAAAAATCAAGAGGCTCCGAATTCAGTCAAGGAAAATCAGCACACGGTAGATGCTGATTATTTCATACCATGAGAAAAGCTGAAACCTCTGGGTGGGAATGCTGGAGTAATCTTTGTCTGTCTTTAAAATAAAGCCTAGGTCTTCAATGTTTGTGAAGGCAGGCACAGCTGATAAAGATTAGGGAGACACAGGCTAAATCCTCCAAGAAAGAAAAAAACTGGGGGTTCTCCCAGCAATGCTCACCAACCCTTAATGTTTAGTACATGCCTTATGGAAAGCATGTCCTGCGAAACAACGCCGCTCAGACAGCTGACTTCTCTCGGCATTTCTTTCCCTTTGTTCTTCGTTACCAAGGATTCTTTCCCGAAGCCAGATCTTAATGTTTGAGAGCTCCACATGCCACAGCAGCAGCTTACTGCAGTTGCAGGGAAAATGATTTAAAAGACCTCAATCGGGACAGTGTGAAAGACACCCTGTAGATCAAAGCGCAGAGGAGAGCTCATCTTCAGCACAGCCAGAAGGGTAGATTTGCACTGTAGCTTTCCTTTTAAAAAACAAAAACCAAGAAAGCTGTGAAGAAACCAGGAGGATGACAACATAAGAAAGAAAACCAAAGCCATCACTCTGGAGAAGAGTTTACCAAAATCCAGGTGGCCCTGGAGAAAGCTGCTTTCAGAGCTGCTACTCAGAAGCCAGCCTCTGTCCCACCACCCACGGAAAGCAGACACGTTACTTCAACACCTCGCGCCCTGCGGCAGCACTGACTTGTGGCAGTCCAGCAGCATTGCAAATCGAGTTTCCCCTGCCAACTCCAGGTTCAAAACACTATTAAAAAGCAAGAACTTTATACTCAGCAGTCCACCTCTCTTGTAAAACAGCTGAATTAGCTTAACAGTTGCTGTTCTTCAGCCAGAAGCGCAGCACAGCCAGCGCAGAGGAGTCGCAAAGACCAAAATAGTCCTCTCCGTGCTTTTCCCCCATGCAGCAGTACTTGCCCCATCCCTGATTTTACAATACTGCATCCACTCATTCCTCCCATGCTCTCGAACATGACACTGCCACACAGAGCTGGAACATCCAGCAGACCCCCAGATTTCAGGAACCAGATAAGTTTTGCCTTGCAAGGCCTGTGTCCAGATAAATCCGTGACAGGAGCGCACACCCTGGTTTTAAGCATTTTCAAGTGCATATTTACTGCAAAGGGAAATGAAATGCTTTCTGCAGAAAGTAGCCCTGGTTTCTGCTCGTCCCTCAAGGCTGGGGGTGGGTTTTTGTTTTTAAATCACGACTTGCAGCAGTGACCTTCAGCGATCACGAGCGTGTTTCCTTGCTTTTCAGGGGGATTTGGGCACTGTGGCGGATTTGTATTTCACAGCTACACTGCTTCTGCGGCGAGTCTGCATTTGCAAACTCAAGATGAAGCATTTCATCCTCAGGGAGGCAGCGGCTTTGAACTGCAGATCAAGCGGAATTTCCAACCCTCTGATGTCGGCTGCAGAATGCGGCTGCACCGGTTCGGGGACGACTTCCAAGGCTGGACCTTTCAAAACACCCTCCCTCCCGCCCCCACATTAGAGAGCTCCTCTTTCTTCTACCTCTTCCCATCCAAACCCTCGTTATCCTGAGTGCAGACTTCCAAATTCAGATCCTGTCCTCTGAAGCCTGACATTTCTGCCTGGTTCTGAGGAGCAAGGGCTTAGGCAGCACTGAAGATGCAACATAAATAATTTATCCTGAAAGACAGCCATTGCAGAATTTAAGGTCATTCAGGCTTTTAAAATCGTATCAGAATGCTTTAAGAGAGCGAGCTGCCATCTCGATTTGGAGCGTCTCAAAGAGCTGGTGCATCTCTGCGTGCAGACAGACAGACACGCTCCAGCCCTGCGGGACTCAGACGTTCACTCTGAATTATTAACAACCCACGGTCACTGACAATGCGTTTTTAACAAAACCCTGAACACAAGGTTTCTAATGCCTCGGGGCCAAATTCCACAGCCCTCAGTGGAGCCGAGGCTTTCCCATCTGCTACCACGAGCCTCGCTCTATTAGGGGACCCCAGAGCCGGACTGTACGCTAACAGCTTTCCATCAAGCTCAGCTCGGTTCATTTGGCAGAGGAAACATTTAATCAGTAGCGAGGAATCGTGTCCTGACATTAGGCTACAGCAAAGGGAAGAGCAGGAAGAGCCCTTCCCACAAGGGCCTGCGGACTTCCCTGCCTCTCCCCGTCCCGTGTGCCAGGCGAGAAGGGAGAGGAAGACGAGGAGGCAGAGGTGGCACACGAAGGGACCTGACAGGAACTTCTCTGAACCACCGCTCTCGCTGGCAGCCATCTCCAATTGTTCCAACGGGAGGAAGCGGAGGGAGACGCAGGGACTTCCCGGCTGCTTCGGCTGTGACCTGCGGCAGAGAACATAATGGGCCGCGCGGCCCACACCTCTAAGAGAACAATACCCTGCTAAATGGGAAGAGGACTCCCAAGGCTGCCGTAAGTTGTCTAGAGTTCAGATAAAAACGGCCTTTTTAACAACGGCCAGTGACCCACCTTCCTCTTCACCAAGGGCTTTAGCAACTGTTTGAACATGTAGAGCAAACGAAGCCTGCACGCTGGAGTGGATGACTGCGTAGTCTGTCCTACTAGAGCCAGCAAGAACCAGGGACGCTCAGAACCGCATCGGGGGGGGACTGAGCAAGGAAAACTTCTGTGGCTTCGGGCTGCCTCCAGCAGGACGAAGAAGACTCCAGCCACCTCCGAGAGCCTTTTAAAGCCTTTGAGAGCTGAAGGAGCCAGGCGAGTCCAGAGGCAGGCGCTGGCAAGCCACGTTCAAGGCGCTGTGCGCGGCAAGCGCAGCCGCAGCAAATCATCAGCCTTCAGTGCTCTCTGCAAGGCTGCAGTCGAAGCACTACCGGTGGGGAGTCACCAATACTGAATGAACTCGTGGCTCTTCCGGCTGTCATTCAAAACCAACAGCATACAAAGTTATCTGTACCACAGGACCAGACACTCCACAGTGCGGAGCTTGCGACACTTGCAGCACTACGCAGCAACAGTCAACAAGTATCCAGCTCCAGTCTGCCCCCCTGAGTTTACACTGTCAGCTGCTTCAGCATCTGCTGAATGAAGGTCTGAGTCATGAGGAAAGGGCATCAAAACACCGAGGCTGAGCCCTCTGCCAGGGAAAGCACAAAAATTCTACCAGGCCCAGCTGAAGGCCACACTCAAAACAAGCATATGTGCCAAGGTTTTATTCCAGACTCACCCCAATATCCGATCATTCGGCCACATCCTGACCCACCCTCTCGGTGAAAGGGCTGCCGCTGCCCAGAACTGAAGGTACAACATTTCTAGGGCTTCCAACTCTGCCCTTATGGAGCAGCAGTCCTTCTCCAGCCCCAGGCCCAAGCAGGCAGCATCTCTGCAAGAGGTCACTGCATCATGAGACTAAGCAAGTTGTGCAGGTGTTTTAGGAGAATAGCTGGAGCTCTGCTGAGTCCCCCTAGTTCCCACCCCTGAACAAGTCCAGCAAGTTCACTTACAGTCACAGAAGAACAAGAAGCTGGTGAAGAACCATGAGCTAAATGAAAATATTGCTTCGATGTCTGGCTATTCTCAGGAACCTGGATGGCAAACACTGTGCACCTTTAAAGAACTGCAGGACCAGCTCCAGCTTAAACTCTTCCCCCTCCTGCCTCCACCCTGATCCCAGTTCACTCTGTACCAGCCTTCGCCTGTGTTTAAACACTCAGCTTAAACACACTTGAAATCCTGCTGTGCCTCAGCAGTGCTTCTGGCTCTGCTGACCACCCTCCTCCACTGTTTACAGCCCTTCAGCCACTTCATCGGCACCCGGGGGGGGGCTGGATTTGCCTCTCCAAACCTGAGCCCTCCGAGCTGGCTCTCCTCCAGCTGCTTCGTCTGCTCCTCCGTCCGGGGAGCTTCCAGGCCTGGGGCACTGCTCCAGGCAGGACACGCTGGGTGTCACTGCACCCTGCAGAGTCACCTGTCTCCTCCTGCCGTGGAGTTATCCGGGAACTGCTGGTGCAGAGCTCCACTCCCTTTCTCCTACCACTTTTCTGCTTTACTCTTTAATGAAAAAGAATTTTCACCATTACAGACAGTTTTTTTCCTGACCAATGGCATCATATTTTCTGTCCTCCCCGGCTCCTTGATGGTGAGGACCTTTCCAGTGGGGACTCTCAGTGGTCTAGTAAAGGGGCTGATGGAGCCTCACTGCCTCCACGTCTCCTCTGCCAGATGCCCAGCTCTCCTGCTCCTGTCTCCTTGGGGTGTTCCCAGCCTCTCCTGACAGCTTCCTGCCCAGGTCTCTCTCATTTACTGCCAGGTATTCACCATTCAATGGCTTGGCAATACCGCCTCCCTCTTAATCTGCCAATCGGGCTACTGGGAATCCTCAGGACAGAACACGGACACCTCTAACTCCGTTCACGACTGTCCCTTTCGCTGCAGGCCAGAGGCACCGGGGCCTGGCTGCTCTCTAGCCTCTGCCTTCCGTGCTGACTGTTTTGCAAGAGCAACTCTGAGTCTGGTTGTGGGAACAGTACTGGAGGGGGACACGCAGAGCCAGGCCAGAGCGCGAGGTCTCTTGCTGTTCCACAAGATCCAGCCAAGTATTGTCAGAGTTTTCCTAGGCAAAGGCCAAGCAGAGATGCACCAATTTGTAATCCAGAATAGACAGGGCAAATAACAGAGCCAGACTGCAAGTCACTCTGTGCTGTAAGGAGGTGCCTGCTGGAAAGGCACAGTCCCTACTGCAGAAGAGTTACCCTAAACCACCCCAAAGCCACAATGACCTCAAAGAAAGGAAGCAGCCACTCGGAAAACTGTCACTGATTGCTTTTAAATTTTTAATTGGCTTAAAAAAACAAAAATGCATCTTTCCCCTAACCAGGTTTGCAGTGAGAGTAATTAGGAGAAAACTTTACAAGCTGCCATAGAATACCCAGCATTTAAGTGTTATTTTCGGACATGTGCACTTAATATTTGTGCAAGGTCCTAAAACTACAGAAACTTCATAAATGGTCCTGATTTATGCCACAAGATCAATATGATGGTTTACAGCCTGGGTGCACTTACTGCTCCACCAGCACATCCGCGTTTACAGAACATCCCGTCCTCCCAGCATCACAGCAGCTGTCCAGGAGGCTCCAGGTCGTAGCAATTGCCACCTCTCAGAAGAGCCAACAGTTCAGACGGACATCGTGGACTCCGCAACGCAAAGCCCTTGCTTGGGCAGAAGGTCAAAGTGCTGAGGGCCCAGCCCCACGGGCTTTCACTGCAACAGCCACCGTTACGGTAGGTGTAAGAATGCGAAGGAAGTGCCTGTGACGATGCCAAGGGTGAAACTGAGCCAAGCCCTGTCAGAGCAAATTCTCTGCACAGGCAGATCCACACTCTGCTGCTTTTTAGGTTGCTAAGTGCCAAAAACACGCTGCAAATTTACAGCCAGTGCAGAGGAAAAGGAGAGTTTGCTTAGAGACGTGATCTAGTAATGGAGCGTGACAGATGTGGAGAATCAAAGGCAGGGGTCGAACAGTCCTTGCAGACACAACCCCAACGCTTCAGCAGCCTGCGCACCAGCTACCTCGGGTGCCCAAAGCAGCGAGATAACACACATACCACTACTCACTGCTTTTCTAAAGGCAGGGGCTGGATTAGTCCTGGACACAGACGTGAGCACTGCCAGGCAAATGACCCAGATTCCAGCTCATGCAAAGGCAGATTTGAGCCCTGCGCCTCCAGGCTGAAGCACAGCTGGCTCCTCAGGGAGAGCACGGGGTCCCGGCTCACCACCGCTATCACTGCGGCACGGAGAGGATCCCAGCACAGATCTGGGAGAGGTTTCTGCTCCGCTCAAGGCAGAGGATGAACGCTTTGAGCAGGCAGGCTCCGCATTCAGAGCGCCTCAGGGAGGATTTTCAGTCGGTGGGAAGAGCACTGCGCGCCCCCCTCCCAACCCTGCTGTCACTGCAGAGCACAGCCCAGGGCAGAGGCAGCCGTGGCCAGCTCCTGTCCACGTTTCCCAGCCACACGCACAGGAAGGCGTCCGGCTGCTTCGGCAGAGACAAGCCCCAGGCTAACGAAAGGCAGCGCGCATCGCTGCGGGAGCACCACGCCAGCAGGTCAGATCTGACAAGGACACTTGAGGGAGCCAGTACTGAATCAGAGCACGCAGCCGTCCCAAAGCGTCAGGCCCAGCGCAACGCCCACGCGTCCCCTCCTGTCCCAGACTACGGGCAGGGCACGCTCCAAGCGAGCGTTTGCAACTCACCTTATTTGCTCCCATTCTAAATGGGAAACCTGCAAACCTCCTCGCAAGCATCCTTCCCAAGGCTCCTCCACCCCGGGGCTGCCAGGGCAGAGTCTGCACCCGGGGCACAGAGCTGCAGCATCTCTGACTGGTACAGCCAGTCCTGCAGGGTATTTCTAAGGTGATGCTGAAGTGTTGGGAAAATAGAGCACAGAAGGGAAAAGAGTCTGGCCCAAAGTAAGCAAAAAAGCACACGGAGAGGCATTTGAGCCCCCCCAGCCCAAGCACGCACAGCTCTGTGGCCTCTGCGCTGCAAGCGACCCTGCGGCAGGTTTCAGCTCTCAGCATTGCAGTCCCCCAGAGATCAGTGATGAGGAAACCAGTTCAGCCCTGGAAAGGGCCTTTTAATTTGTGAACCAACCTCGTAACAGCAGTATGGCTCTGGGAGTGGCATTCATTCCAGAACTGCCCTAGCGAAGCCAGCAGAAGAAACCCAACACGCTTCAGTCCCTCTTTATGAGGGCACTTTCCTCCAGCTCCCTCCTCCCACTTTTGCTTCCCAGCAGAAAGCTACTTCTTGGCAGAGCAAATGTGCCTTCCTTCCAAGCAGCCAAATGTAAGTAAGTAGGTCAGACAAGGACCAGAACGCCTCCACAACAGCATTTTAAAGCAAAGCAAAGTGGGAAGTGAGCCCTGACCTGGAATATGCCCCGTCACCTTGGCATTCGCAGAGAGGGGGACTGGCATGCGTCACTTCGGAGGTAACGCGTTAAGACCCGATTCAGTAGGAGCAGAAAATCCAATAGCAGAGTTGCACTCTTGAGCAGTGAGTTTCGATTCAGGGTCTAATACCCTGCAGCCACAGCAGCCTGAAAGCTTCACAAACTCACATGTCTGCGTCACCAGTTGGCCTGCAACAGCGTGGAACCACAGACCTACTTTTAAATGCAGAAACTAATTCAAGTGGACCCAATTCAATGGAAAGGAACACAGAGCGGCTGGGCAGCGGTCCAGATGGTAAAGGTGGTGATTTTGTGCCAGTAAGACCTCCTCCCCTCTGTGCCACACTCCCGTCTCCGCGCTGAGCGCTGACATACGCTCTAGATGGCACCCCGGCTTGGCATGCCGCTACGCCGGGTCCAACAGTTCCCGTTTGTTCACACAGGGACCAAGCCAAGCCCTCCCTCGCCCCGCTCTGCACAAAGAGGGGTTTGTGCTCCCAGCCCCTGAGCAGCAACGGGAAAAATAGGCTCTGTATTTGCGTTCCAGCAGCACAGCAACTCAATACGCGGCAGCGAGCAGCAGGACCCTCGCAGCCGCTGCCTGGCAGCCCCCACCAGAGGTTAAGCTGGCACTTCTCACCACGCCGCACGTGAAGTGTGAAGAGAGGCCATTTCCCCCGGAGGCTCTGCAGAACCAGCGGTGCCGCAACACCTACAGGACATGACATACTCAGTAAGCAGAGACATGCAGAAATGAACCCAGGCATCCGAGCTGTGAAAAGCAGCACATGTGACACCCTGCCACGGCAGCAGACACGCTCGCCAGGTAGGTTTGCCCTGGAGAACACATCCAAACTGCAGAGCCAGGCAGATTCACACCTCATCTGCAAACTGAGCTGACTCCTTCGGCAGCAAAGACGCGAGTCAAGTTGGATTAGATCCTCTCTGGCAGCCATCAGCAGAGCAGCGACACTCCACAACAGAGATGGGGCCAGGCAGAGCAGCCCAGGCAGACACTAATCTGAAGCCAAGTCTGCCAAAGGTAAAACAAGGCAGTTTTGGGATCATGGCACCTCTCCAAGCACTCCTGCTCAGCCTAGAGCACCAGAGACAGTCTCCACTGATTTCATTGAAATCACTTTCATGCAAAACCTCTGCCTCCACCTGGCCCAAGGACGCTACCACACCAGCTCCTTTCTGCTGCTGCTGACTTCTCACTGTCTCTTTCCTGCCAGCCGAGAGGGCCACTGGCCTCCAGCCCTTGTTTCACCTTGACAGCAGGATATGGAAATTCAGCAATTACATAGGCAGAGCAGTCACAAGACATCAAGTGCTTCACATCCATCTATCAGCTGATGATCAGGAGGGAACTCACATCTGCTCCCTTACCATCCCATCTGACTGTCCCCAGTAACTGCTGGCTCAGACCCAAACAGCTATGGAGGAGGTACGGTCTGATCACCCATCCTGCTCAGTCAGAAGCAAGTAGTTCAGAGCAGGGCTGTGGTTAACAGCGACTGGGATTCGAGGAAGGTAGCCCCCCACACTCCAAAACCCAGGCTTTGAAAAGCAACACATTTTACAGAAAGCTGTAAGGACTGGGCTTTTGGAAACCCACACTCCAGCCTCTGGCTTGCAATGCCCCTCCATCCCCACCCTGTCTGCTACCTCCTCTCCACCCACTGGTGCAGGCCCTGGTCCCCACTCACTGTCGCCCAGATCTGACTCACAGCTCCACACAGAGCAGCTTTTTTGTGACAGGGCAAACAGCAAAACAAGCAATACCTCAACTGGAGCAGAACGCCAACAAGGAAAAACTCAAGTGTCAAGACACAACAGCTCGTGTACGCAGCCTGCCTGCAGGATTTGTCCCTGTGCAGCACACATACCCTGCAGCCCCAACCCATTTGCGGTCTGCCCTGCGTTGCAGCTGAGAGCATCACGGCACACTGAGGACCTCATGCACAAAGAGCTTGAGCAAAGAAAGCCGGCCACAGACTCTGTCTGGGAAAGCCACGTCAGGAGCAGCAGTACGTTCAAGGGCAGGAACAAGCCATATCAAAACTGCTGAGTCCTCGCAGGTGAAAAGACTATGGCTGCTTGTGCCACAGTGACACTGCTCTCCTGTCCAAAGGACACACACAAAACAATCAGCTACTAATTTTGTTTGCTCAGAACCAAGACTCTGGAGAGGTCTAGGACTTAAACACAGAGAAGGAATTCAGTCCTGAAGGCTAGGGTGCTGTCTGGGCAGTATCTGGCACACGCACATGCTTCCATAAGGCTGTGTGGGTGGGGAAGGGCCCGTCAGGCTGGGAACACACAGCTGTGGCAGTGTTTACCCAGAGCAGAAAGGAGAGCCCGGCCTCCACGGTGGCACTTGGAGCACTTCGCTGCCCAGCCATATGCCACCCCACGCTCAGGTTTTCGTAGGTGGAGGCTGCTCAGACTGCGATTTGCCAACACTGGGCCCAGAGGAGTGACCTGACCGTAACGCCAAGACCCCAGGAGCACCATTTCCCCGAGAGGGCATAACCAGTCACCCCTGAAACATCCCAGATGCTGCTTCCGGGTAGGTGTGGAGTCCTCACTGCTCCAGGGAGCACAGGGGCACAGCTGAGGCCCTACTTCAAGAGGGGAATGAAGGGGAAAACATAACAAAACTTTCCCACAACACCAGAGAGAAAAGGGAGTGGGGAACTTCTCCCCAGGGTCCTCAGAGCCACATGCAGCAGCAGAGCCCACCCCGCAAGCCCTACACGTCCTGCAACCGCTGCCCTTCCACCAACATCCCTTCCAGTACAGATACTCCCAATTACACCAGTGTCTGCCCTACAGCCTCTGGATGCCCCAATGCAACTACTCTTACAGACCCCAAAGCACCCAGTGCCATCCCAAAAGACCCAGTGCACCCCGTTCCCCCAGTCCCACTACAGCTCCCCACAGCAAGCCCTATATAGACCCCAGTGCGCCTGCTCCCACCTCATCTCACTGCACCCCAATGCCGCTGACCTTACACGCCCCACGGCGCTCCCTGGGCGGCCGCAGGGCACCCCGGCACCCACAGGCACGCCCATCTCACACAGCCCCAAAGCACTCAACCCCACTGAGCTCCACTCATGCAACAACCCCCCCATACATCCACTCCACTGCACTCCCACGCCATCACTCTGCACCCCACACAGGCCCCACACCTTCACCCCATCCCTCTGCACCCGACACAGGCCCCACACCCTCACCCCATCCCTCTGCACCCCACACAGGCCCCACACCCTCACCCCATCCCTCTGCACCCGACACAGGCCCCACACCTTCACCCCATCCCTCTGCACCCGACACAGGCCCCACACCTTCACCCCATCCCTCTGCACCCCACACAGGCCCCACACCTTCACCTCATCCCTCTGCACCCCACACAGGCCTCACACCTTCACCTCATCACTCTGCACCCGACACAGGCCCCACACCCTCACCCCATCCCTCTGCACCCCACACAGGCCCCACACCCTCACCCCATCCCTCTGCACCCCACAGAAGCCCCAGACCTTCCGCCCACTCCTCTGCACCCCACACAGGACCCGCACCCTCACTCCATCCCTCTCTCTGCACCCCACACAGGACCCGCACCCTGTCCCCATCCCCCTGCACCCCACCTAAACGCCGCACAGGCCCTACACCCTCACCTCGTCCCTCTCTCGGCACCCCACGGAGGCCCCACTCCTCCACTCCATCGCTCTGCACCCCACACCCCCTCCTCATCCCTCTGCGCCCCACACAACAACCCCACGGGACACAGCCCCGCCCCGCCGCAGGCCCCACCTACCGCGCTCCCTCATTCCCCGCTCTCGGCCCCGGCCCCCCGGAGCCCCCGCTCTCACCCGCCGCCCGCGGCCTCCTCCCGCCGCACCCGGAAACGCGGCCCAAGGCGCCGTCCGGCCTCCAGCCGCGGCCAAACAAAATGGCGGCCGGTGTCCCGCGTGCGCACGCGCGGCCCGGGCCGGATGTGAGGGACGCGGAAGGGCGGCCGGGCGGTAGCGCCATGCTGGGAAGGTCAGCCGGCCGGGCGGGGGGGGAAGGGATTTGGCAGCCATGCTGGGAAGGGCGCTGGGCTCCGCGCCGGCGGCCATGTTAGGAAGGTCATTCCGCGACGAGCGCCCCTCGCTCCAAGGGCGCCCCGCGAGGCGGGGAAGCCGCCGGCGGCTCCGCCCCCTCCCCCGCCATGTTGGGAAGGTCGAGCGGAACCCCACGCGGCCACCGTGGGGCGGAGGTCAGCGCGCGCGGCAGCCATGTTGGGAAGGTCGAGACCCCGCCCTCCCCATGTGCTGTGGGCTCATCCGTGACCTCATCGCTGACATCACGCCCCACGATGACGTCAGCATACAGCATTCCCCCCCTCCCCCCCCCGCGCACACGCAGGACACGGCGCTGGGACAGCTCGGCTTTTATTCGCGCTCCTGGGGGGGAGCCCCCGCGGCGGCTCCCCCCGCCCCGCCGCACGCACACACGCGGGGGGGGGGGGGATTTTTGTGCTTATTTTTCCTCCTTTTTTTCTTAAAAAATAAATTTACAATTAAAGACAGCCATTTGGTACAAAATATATACATTCTGGGGGCGCGCGGGGCGGAGGGGGGGCGCAGCGGGGCCTGGGGACACGTACAAAAATAGAGGGGGCGGCGGGGGGGGCACAGCCGCCCCACGGCGCGGGGCCCCACGGCGCCGGGCCCCACAGTGCTAGGCCCCGCGGCGCTGGGCCCCACGGCGCTGGGCTCCATGGCGCTGGGCTCCATGGCGCGGGGCGCCCCCCCCCCCCAAACCTCCGCAGCCCCCCGGCAAAGTGCGTCAGTGCTGGGGGGGGGCCGCCCGCCCCCGCGCTCACTGGCTGCTGGGCTCCAGCTTGTAGGAGAGCTCGAAGAGCAGGTTCTGGTTGTCGATGACCCGGAGCTGGCGCACGTAGGCCTTGGTCTGCAGCTGCCCCGGGGAGGCCTCCAGCTCCAGGCCTGGGGGGCGGCGGGGCGGGGAGGGGGGGGCGTCAACCCGGGGGGGCACCGGCTATACGGCCCCCCGGGGGACGCGTGGGGTGAGCGTCCGGGGGGGGGGGCACACACGCGTGGGGCGAGTGGTGGGGGGTGGCCGTGCATCCCCCCCCTTCCCCCGGCCCCACGGCACAGGTTGTGTCCCCGCACCCCCACCCCTGGGACCCCCCCCCCAGCCCTGACTCACACAGCGGGCGGCTCCGGTACTTGCGGATCGTCCTCACTTTCTCGGCGATGCAGTGCTGGGCAGGGAGCGCCGAGAGGCGTCAGCCCCGGGGAGCCGGCCCCGGGGACCCCCGCCCGCGGGGACCCCCAGGGACCTGGCTCCGAGGGCACCCGCCCCTGGGGACACAGGGACCTGGCTCTGGGGACCCCCGCCTGCAGGACCCCCCGGGGACCCGGCTCCGAGGACACCTGCCCACGGGGACATGGGGACCCGGCTCCGGGGACACCCGTCCGCGGGACCCTAGGGACTATCCCACCCCCCCCCTTTGCTGCACACTGTGGGGACATCACGGGAGACCCCCACGCCTCCCCCTGGGGACCCTGCTCGGCACCTCAGGGGCGATGCACCCTGGGGAGCCCGCTCTCGGCCACCCTGGGGACCCCACTCTGCACCCCCGGTTCATGCACCCCACAGCCCCCCCCCCAACTGCTGCTCCCTGGCCCCAAATCTCTCCCTCCAAGGACACCAGGGTCCCCATCCCACGTCGGGGGCCACATCCACTCGGCGACGCCGGACCCCTGCGCACGGCCGGGCCGGGGGCTCCTCCGCCGCCGGGGGCTCACCAGCTTCTCCATGTTGACCAGCCCGTCCAGGAGGGTCTTGCTGCCCTCGTGCAGGAAGGTGAGGTCTGGGGGCGAGCGGAGGGGTGAGGGGGCCCCGCGGGGTGGCCGGAGCCCAGCGCCCCCCGGCCCTGCCCTCACCTTTGAGGATGAGTGGCACGAAGGGGATGAGGGGGGGCTTCATCTTGGCCAGCACCTCCCGGTAGGTCTTGTGGTTCCTGCAGGGGTCCTGGGGGGAGCGGGGGCTCAGGGGCCGCGGGATGGGACGGGGCCGGACAGCTCCCCACGGGCACTGGCCCCTGCCCGACCCCCGGCCCCTCCTCACCGTCAGGTTCTCGAACTTCCGAAACAGGTTCTTGAACTTCCCCGGGAGCTTCTGAAATGCAAAACCCTGGTGGGGCCGGGAGCATCCCAACAGGGCTACGAGCGTGCCGGCGGGGCCGGGAGCATCCCGGTTGGGCCGGGAGCATCCCCGCAGGGCTACGAGCATGCCGGCGGGGCCGGGAGCATCCCGGTTGGGCCGGGAGCATCCCAGCAGGGCTACGAGCGTGCCGGCGGGGCCGGGAGCATCCCGGTTGGGCCGGGAGCATCCCAGCAGGGCTACGAGCGTGCCGGCGGGGCCGGGAGCATCCCGGTTGGGCCGGGAGCATCCCAGCAGGGCTACGAGCGTGCTGGTGGGGCCGGGAGCATCCCGGTTGGGCCAGGAGCATCCCAGCAGGTCTACGAGCGTGCTGGTGGGGCCGGGAGCATCCCGGTTGGGCCAGGAGCATCCCAGCAGGGCTACGAGTGTGCCGGCGGGGTCAGGAACACCCTAACTGGGCCGGGAGCAAGCTGGTGGGGCCGGGAAGAGCCCAGCCGGGCCGGGAGCGTGCCGCCGGCGGGGCTCCGGGGTCCCTCACCTCCCAGGTGAGGCGCAGGCGGCTGACGGCGGCGTTGTTGAGCCCGATGACGACGGCGTAGAAGGAGAGCATGTCCTGGTTCTGCTTGCACCTGCGGGGCGGGGAGGCGGCGTGAGGGCCGGGGCCGCCCGCCGCGTCCCCGCGTCGTCCCCCCCCCGGCCCCGGCGCTCACATGGCCGCGATCTTGATGAGCTTCTTGAGGAGGTGAGCCCGCTTGCCCAGCGACTCGCAGAGCAGCAGCTCGGTGCCCACCCAGTGCTGCACCTCGCTGCAGCGCTGCAGCATCAGCTCCAGGTTGGCCGTCTCGCGCCGGCCCCGCTCCCCGTGGAAGACGTAGTCCACGAACTCCAGCTGCCGCGGGGAGAGGCCGTCAGGGCCCCGCGCGGCCGGCGCTCGCGGCGGCGCCCCGGCGGGCGCCCACCCACCTCGTGGATGCAGCGGAAGAGCTCCCAGTGGAAGGCGGTGAGGTGGTTGGCCACCTCCTCGGGCTCGGCGCGGTGCAGCTCCGTGTCCCCCGGCACCACCTGGATCTCCTCCGGCAGCGGCACCTGCGGCGGCCCCGGCGCTGCACGAGGCCGTCCCGCCGGCGCCGCGCCGCCCCGCCGCCCAACTCACCAGCGACTCCAGCGTGTCCCTGGTGCAGGCGAAGAGGTGGCTGTTGATGCCCAGCGCGGTGAAGACGCACTCCTCGCTGGGCTGCAGCACGGCTTTCTCTGCGGGCAGCGCCGGGCGGGCGTCAGCGCCGGGCGGCCCCGCGGCGGCCCCCCCCTCCCCGCCCCCCCCGGCGGCACCTCCCGACGAGGCCACGGTGACGAGGACGAGGGCTTCGTCGCGGGCGCTCCGCTCCTCCGAGTACTGCAGCTTCTCCGTCACCGAGGTCAGGATGTCCTGCACCGAGGCCGAGAGGCGGCTGCGGATGGTGACGTACGAGTGGTCGGGCATGTAGACGCGGCAGAAGACTGCGGAGGGAGGCCGGGGCGTCAGCGCGGCCGCCGGGACCCCGCGCGCCTTCCCGGGCCCCCCCCCCGCCGCCCGCCGCGCACTCACTCTCGTCGGAGCCCCGGAAAGCCACCCGCGTCTGCAGGCACGAGTCGATGCGGCGGAAGTGCCGGAACAGCGGCTTCACCTGCTTGTTCGGGGGGGGCGTCTCGTCGGCCACCCTGCGGCAACGGCGCCGGGTCAGACCCCCCCCCCCAACCCCGGGGTGCACGGGCACGGCGGTCCCGGCACCCCCTCCCCACGCCCCCGCCGGCCTCCTCGGCTGCTGGAGCCGGGACCCTCCGTGGGGCCCACTCAGGTCCCACTTGGCACTGAAGGGCTGCTGATGACCCCCCCCCCAGCCCCTGCACCCTGCCCCCCCCCCCCGTGTGCATGGTGATGCCCCTGCACCCACAGTGACCCTTGCACTCGTGGGACCCCCCTGCACCCATGGGACCCCTCCCTGCACCCAAGGGGGGACTCTTGCACTCACGGGACCTGCCTGCACCCAAGGGGACCCCTCACACTCATGGGAAACCCCTGCTCCCTGGGGGAACCCTTGCACCCATGGGACGCTCCTGCACCCACAGCGACCCTTGCACCCTGCTCACTTCAGCTCCACAGTCTCCACCAGCTGGTGCAGCTTGAGGATCTCGTCCTCCAGGTCGTGGTAGAGGGACGTGTCCTTCATGATGAGCAGGTAGAGCTCCTGGGGGGCAGCGAGAGGGGCTCAGCGGCGCCGGGGGGCCGGCGGCGCGGGCGCCCGCGGGGCGCGCACCCACCTTGATGACCTTGCCGGCGCTCTCCTCCTCCTGCAGCAGCCCCTTGTAGGTCTCCAGGAAATGGAGCAGGACGGCGAGGACGGCCCGCTTGCGCCGCAGCCCCGCGCCCTCCTCCCGGCCCGGCGCGGGGCCGCCCGCCGCCAGCACGAAGGTGGCACCGTCAAGGAGGAATCACGGGCGGCGGGTGTCGCGGGCACCCGCCCTGGGCGCTCCTTGCACCCCCGACACCCTTCTTGTGCCCACCCCATGCCCACCCTCACATCCACCCCGTGGCCCCCCACAGCACCCTCGCGCCCACCCCCACGCACCCGCGGGCTGCACCTTGTGCCCTCCCTCCTGGCATCCTCACGCCCACCCGCGTGTCAGCCCTGCACACACCCTGACGCCCGCCTCGTGCCCACCCCCGTGGCACCCTCCCGCGCCCCCCGTGCCCACCCCCGTGGCACCCTCCCGCGCCCCCCGTGCCCACCCCCGCGCCCGGGATATTGCTGGTGCAGCTGCTGCAGGAAGCGCTCGGTGGGGAGGAAGAGCGAGTGCGTGAGCACGATGTCATCGAGCAGCGAGTCTGGGGGGGACGGGGGGGCGGCGGGGTCAGGGCGGCCGCCCCCGGCCCCCTGCCCCCCCCCCGCCTCGGGCCGCCCCCCCCGCCCAGCGCCGCGCCCGCCGCTGACTCACGGCGCCGCCGGGCCGGGCCGGGCCGGGCCGCCCCGCTCCGCCCCACGGGGCAAACGGAGGCCGGCAGCGCCGGGGGGGGGGGGCGGCGGTGCAGCCCGCTGCGCGCCCCACGCCGGGGCCGGGACCCGCGGGCGCTGCCCCCCCCCTGCCCCCGGCACCCGCAAGCGGGACGGGCCGATGCCCCCGCGCCCCTCGGACCCCCCAGCCCACCCAGCCCCGGCACCCGAGCCGGGCACAGCGGGAGGCGCAGAGCGGACACGACCCCCCGCGGCCCCCCCCAGCCCCGGTCCCCTCCCGGGGCGCCGCTCGGGGGGGCAGAAGGGAGCCTCCCCCTGCCCCGTTGCCCGCACTCCTGGGCCCCCCTTCCTGCGTGGGGCAGGCTGGGGCTGCGAGAAGGGCAGGGGGGGGTCTCCGTGCTCGCCCAAACCCCAGCGCAGAGCCCATCATCCCTGCCTCAGTTTCCCCCATCCTCACGGACCCTCCCCCCCCCCCCCCCAAGAGCCGCGGGGAGCAGCAGCCGCCGCGGGGGCTCTCCGGGCGCCAGGGCCCCTCGCTCCCAGCCCAGGGGCTCCCTCGTTTCGCCGAGCTGCACCGCGGCCCGGCCTCGTCCCCCCCGCCCCGCGCCCGGCGGAGCGGGCATCTCCCCCGGCCCTGCCCGCGTTGCACCCGGCCGCTGCCTGCGGCCCCCGGCGCGGGCAGCGCCGCTCCCCGCCGGACGGCGAGGCGCCGGGGCGCCCGCCCGGCTCCCCCCACCTCCCCTCCACTGCGGCTCCGGCGCGGAGGCTAATTTTAGCACCGGGAAAACGTTAAAGATTAACCCAGAGGCCGACGGCCGCGGCTCTGCGCGGTGCCGCGGGAGGCAGTGCCCGGCCGCCCTTGGCCTCCGCCGGGCCCGGCACAGCCGCGGCCCCCGGCCAGCCTCCCCCCGTGGCTCCCTGGGGTCTGCACCCCTCCGTGCAGCCCGGCCCCGCTGCCGGGGGTGCTGCGCCAGCCCGGCCGTGCTGCCCCCGCCGGGCACCTGCCTGTGCCCTGCACGGTGCCATCTACCCCCCCCCCGCCTCGCCCCAGCAGCCGACGGTGCAGCCCCTCGTGCCCCCCCAGCATCTCCCACTGCAGCACCCCAGTATCACCCAGCCCCACACCCAGCCTTGCCCCCATCATCTCCCACGCCAGCACCCAGCGCTGCCCCCCAGCACTGCCCACCGCAGCGCCCAGCGGTGCCCCTGCGCCCTCCAGCACCTCCCACCGCAGCACCCCGCAGCGCTCGCTGGATGCCCCAGTGCTCAGCAGCTCCCCTGGCACCCAGCAATGCCCCCCCCAGCACCCAGTAACACCCCACTGCACCCCGCTGGCATGCAGCAACACCCTCCCCAGCACCCAGCAGTGCCCCCAGAGCCCTCCAGCACTCAGCAACGTCTCCTAACACCCTTTGAGCACCCATCAATGCCCCCAGCACCCCCCAGCACCCAGCAATGCCCCTTAACACTCCCCCAACACCCATCAATGCCCCTCAAGAGCCCCCTAGCACCCAGGAATGCCTCCCACCATCCCCCCAGCACCCAGGAGCGCCCCCCAAGAGCAACCCCCCCCCGCTCCAGCGATGCCTCCCAGCATCACCCAACACCCACTAATTCCCCTAACGCCTTCCGCAGCCCCCAGCAGCGCCGCCCCAGCGCCCCGCGGCGCTGCCCTCCGGCACCCCGCGGCCCCCCGCGGCGCCCCCCACCCCCGGCCCCGGCCGGGCCCCGGCGCCGGTACCTGCTCCGCAGCCGCGGCCGTGCGCGCCGCCCGCCGCCAGCCGCTCCAGCAGCGCGGCCAGGAGCCGCTCGGGGGGCGCGGGGGCGGCCGGCGGCCAGCAGCAGGCGGCGGCGGGGGGCGGCTCGGGGCTCGGCGGCTCCCGCTCGCCGCCGCCGCCGCCGCCGCCCGGGGACAGCTCCTCGGAGGACAGCGACGGCGGCGAGCGCGGCGGCGCCTCGGGCGGCCGCAGCTCCAGCCAGCGGCCCTCGCCGCCCGGCCGCGGCGCCGCCGGCCCCGCCGGCTCCTCGGGGGAGGCGGGCGGCCGCGACAGGCTCTGCCGCCGCGGCCCCGGCCCCGGCCCCGGCCCCGGCCCCGGCGGCG
Organism: Rhea pennata; assembly: GCF_028389875.1. Taxonomy (NCBI): domain Eukaryota; kingdom Metazoa; phylum Chordata; class Aves; order Rheiformes; family Rheidae; genus Rhea; species Rhea pennata. The sequence goes on from NC_084688.1 coordinate 1,339,584, forward strand.
CGGCGGCGGCGCGGCCGCCCAGGTGCGAGCTCTGCTTCTTCAGCAACTTCTCCAGCGGCTTCATGGCCGCGCGGGGCCGGCGCCGCGGCGGCTCAGGGGGCCATGGGCGGCCCCGCGGCGGCGGCGGCGGCGGCGGGGCGGCTCCGGCTGCGCGCCCCGCTCCGCCTGCCCCGCGCCTGCTGCGCGCTGCGCCCCGCCGCGGCCCGCGGAGCCGCCGCCGCCGCCGGCGCCGCCCCCGGCCGGGGCCGCCCCGCGCCGCCGCCGCCGCCGCCGCCGCACCTGCCCGCTCCGCCCCGGCCCGGCCCGGCCCCGGCCCCGGCCCCGGCCCCGCGCGCCGCAGCGACACGGGCCCCCCGCGGGCGCACAGCCTGGTGCACGCGCAGTCACACACCCCCTTGCACACCCACAGCGCTACAGTCACACCTGCAGATACAGGCACGCTCCCCGCACACACCCACAGCGACAGCCGCACACAGCCTGACGCCGCTGCACACCCTGACCCAGCGAGACAGTCGCACGCACACCCCCTCCCCCCCCACGACGTGATGCTTCTTCACACCCGACATTGCACCCACACAGCTCACTGCACCCCACACATCCCCCCTCGCACCCCGGGGCAATGTGCCCCAGCCCTGCCCGGAGTCCAGCCGTGGGAACGGCAGAGCCGCGTGGGGCCGGGGTCCAGCCGTGCGTGGGGCAGGGGTCGAGCTGTGGGAATGGCAGAGGCGCGATGGGGCTGGGGTCCAGCCATGCGTGGGGTCAAGCCGTGGGAACGTCGCAGCTGCATGGGGCCGGGGTCCAGCCGTGCGTGGGGCAGGGGTCGAGCTGTGGGAATGGCAGAGGCGCGCGTGGGGCCGGGGTCCAGCCACGGGAGCGGCACAGCCGTGCGTGGGGCCGGGGTCCAGCCGTGCGTGGGGCTGGGGTCCAGCCACGGGAACGGCACAGCCGTGCGTGGGGCCGGGGTCCAGGCACGGGAGCGGCACAGCCGTGCGTGGGGCCGGGGTCCAGCCGTGCGTGGGGCCGGGGTCCAGCCACGGGAACGGCACAGCCGTGCGTGGGGCTGGGGTCCAGCCACGGGAGCGGCAGAGCCACGTATGGGGCCGGGGTCGAGCCGTGGGAACGGCGGAGGCGCGCGTGGGGCCGGCGCCCGGGCGGCTCCTGCCCTCGCCGCCTCCCGCCGGAGCAGGCCCTGCCGGGCGGGCCGGCAAGCCGGGGCAGGCGGGGATGCGGGCGGGAAGAGCCGCCGGCCGGGGCTGGGCCCCCCGCGCCGCGCTCTCGCTTTGCTCCCCGGGTTCCTCCTCTGCTCCCCCGACGCGCCGCGTGCCCGGGCCGCCCGTGACGCCCTCCCCGGGCCCGGCTCCCGGCACGGGGCGCGCAGAGCCCTGCGGCTGCCGGCGGGGAGCGACTCGGGGCGGATTCGGGAGGGCTGGGGGTCGCCGGGTCCCTGCTTTGTTCCCGCGCCGCGGAGCTACGGCAGTTGCTTGGCAACTCCATCGCGCAGCCGGGAAAGCAGCCGGTGGCAAAACGCCGTCCGTCGTCGGGCGCCCCGGGCCGCAGCTGCACGCGCTGGCCCGGCTGAGCCCCCGCGGCGAGGCGCAGCCCTGGCTCGGCCTCCTCCGGCCCCGCCGAGCCGCGGCCCCCCCGAAACGCCCCCGCCCTGGCGGAGCTGCAGCCCCGCTCGCTCGCTGCCTGCTCCTGCGGCCGCCCTGCCTGGGCACGGCCGGACAAGGACGCACGAGCAGCGCCGGCGCCCGGGCTGCGGCTGCGCGGAGAGGGGCTTCTCCCTCCTGCCGGAGAGAGCAGGAGGGGAAACCGAGGCACGGGGAGGACGCGAGCGCTGGGACAGGGCCCTGGAGCACCACGCTGCGCCGAGGCCGCGCTCTCCGCTGGGAAACGCGCCCCAGATCCAGGCTGGGGCTGGCGGCTCACGCTGAAGCCCGGCTCTGGGCATGGACAGGGGCCCTGCTGGCGCAGAGCGAGCTATTAGCTTAATTAATTTGCTGTTATTTCTCCTAAAGAGTAGGGATCTGGAGCAGGCTCTTCCCTCCCAAGCTGGCGTCTCCATTTGCAGCCGCATTCGTTCTCCGCCCCGGCAGCCGAGCCGGGGGTGTGAAGCCTCCAGGCGCTGCTCAAAACAGACCTTGTGTGGGAAGGAAAAATTACAAGGAGGGAAAAAAACCCTCCCTGAACCAGCACATTAACCTGTTTGCAGGCTCCAGCCCGGGATAGGGGATCTCGGGGGACACTTGAACCCTTGCAGCCAGGGGCTTCCCACCTGGCAGCCCGCAAGCGCTTCCCCGTGCGGCCGCTGAGGTCCCGGGTGGCCGGGACAGGCGCTGACACGGGCTCGGCCCCCGGCCCTGGCAGCAAGGGAAAGGGAGGCCCGGCCCGCAGAGGGGGAAGGGGCGACAAGGCCGCGGCCAGGGCGAGGGGGGACCTCGATGCCCCCGCTGCGACGCATCAGCAGCTAGCGGGGAGGGGGGGAATCACCAGCCCCCCGTCGCCGCGCCAGGCAGGGCACGCGCAGCCCCAGCGGATGCGGCTCTGCTGCCCTCAGGGACCCCTGTCGCGTCCTCTTCCCGACAGGCGCTCTGCAACCACCTGCCAGCACCATCCCTCCAAAGCCGCTGCAAATTCCTCCGCCTCCCGCTCGACCGCGAGCCGGCGGCCACGGCGCAGGTAGGGAGCAGCCGGTGCCCCCCTGCGAAGCAGCCGGCGGCTCCAAGCGCACTGCAGGACGCAGGGAGGGGGCATTCGTCAGACTCCTGCCCCGCTCGCCGCGGGAAGCCGGGCCGCGGGCCAGCTCGCGCGGCAGCACGGACCGGGGGGAGCCGCGCACGGGAGCGGCGCGCAGAAGCGCGCAGGCGGCACGCTCCCACACCGCCTACGCACCAGTTGTTCCTTCCTCCGCGAGCGAGGCAGCTCGCTCCACACCCGGGCTGCGACGAGCACCGCGGGCGAGAGGCTCGCTCCGTCCCACCGCTGCCGGCTGGCTGCCGACGGGGCCGGAGCTCGGCCCCAGAGGGAGCGCGCGGGGGGTGAAGGCGACGGGCGGTAGCAGCAAAGGCAGCTGCTTTTCCAGCCGCCCAAAAGGCTCTTGCAAATTGAAAAGCATCTCCTCGCACACCCGGCCTTCGTTTCCGACAGCATGTCGGAGGGAACGCCGGTCCTTCCCGAGGAAGCTGCGCGTACCTGGCCCAGCAGGTCTCAGACCAGCCCGCAGGTGGCCCCAGGACAGAGAGACACAGAGCTGGCTACTTTCGAAAACGTATTCTCTCATCTCCGTGTCAATACAACGCTGGTTACAAACGCGCACTCCTAATGAACAGGAATCAAAATAAACAAAAACCCATCACAGTGTTGTAAGGTCTAGGATTTCAGTCATGCGACCGATACGTTAAACAATACACTTCAGCCTTAAGGCAGAGAAACAGGTACATTTAAAACATAAAGGATTTCTGCTTTTAAAATGTCATTTGACATCCGAAATTAAGTACAAAAGGTCATTGAGTTACAAACACAAACAAAGAAGGTATTTCTGCTGGAGAGCCAGGCGTGCACAAGAAGATCTCAACCAGAAAGCAGGCAGGTGGGCGCTCTGGGCACCCTTCCCTTGCCACAGATGGGAACTCGAAGGCCAAGATGCCACTTGCTTGGAAGGAATAACTTTCCCACTCTTGCTGAGAGGCCTGCGCCAGCAGCTGGCACTTCCACACGCTGCCCCAGCACGTGCTCAGGGCAAACGGCAGGAATTAGCAGCCTCGGTGCCAAGTTTCCTAATGCAATTTGCAAACGGCTGCGAGGACATCGCCAAGCCCGAGCGTGACTGGAAGCCGCGGCTGCTCCGCCTGGTGATGCGCCTGCGGGATCGGTGCTGCAGAGAGGCAGCGTGTCGCTGCAGCAGGGCCGGGGAGCCCGAGCAGCCTGGCAACAGCAGCACTGCAGTGCCAGTTGCCTCGGCAGCTTGGCTCGAGAATCCTAACGCAGGGAACAAGGCCACCAGGGTCCCCAAGGGAGGCACCTGGTTATGCGATCGTACGCGCCTGGCTGGAGCGCTTCCTCCTCAGGGATCAGAGGGACCATGCTGCACGCGTCAGAGCAGGTTAGAACAGCACCTTCCACTTCCACAGCAGCAACACCCAAGCGCTGGAAGCAGATCATTCATGTGCTCGTCCCGTCTAGCTGGTTTGTCTGCTGGCAGGGCTGTTCTGACAGTTGCTGAGATGCCTGGGTGCCTGTAAACGTCTACTCTCCACCTCTGACTTAGCAGAGGTCTGCTGGGTGGGAGGAAATCTCCCCCAGCTCTGCCAGGTGCACTTGTAACGGTGGGGAAGGGGTTTGCCCTGTGCTCGTGCACACGGATTCCTGTCTGATTCGAGTTGAGAGCCTGCATACACACAGACAGAAACTGCCAACACCACAGTTACCAACAGGGTTTGTTCCAAAAAAGAAATAGGAGGAGCTTCTAAATTAAGTGGTGACTGCACAGCCAGAGCGTTCCTGACAGACTCCTAACACTCAGCTGCCCTTCCTATCCTTAAACAATGGCAGAAATAAACTTGCTAATTTAAAAGAGAATTGAAAACAAGAATTAACTTATCAGTTGTCTTTGTGAGGGGGGGAAAAAGGGGGGGAAGGGGTAGTAGTAGGGGGACGTTACGTTTCTGCTAGCCAGACAAACAAATTCAAAATACCCAAAAGAAACAAATCAGCTTTACTGAAGGAGCTGGTTCATTTCTTAAATAAAAACAGAGACCACAATCAAGCATTTTAGTTTAACATCCTAGAAAGGGAAAAGGGCAGACGTTTAGTAAAAGGGAGAAGTTGCGAGAACTTGTGGCCAAGGACCGACTCTTGTGGTTGATTCTTCAATGACCTCTGTGCCCCAGTGAGGGAAGGAGAAAGGAGGGCAGATCATCAGCAGCAAGAGATATGGTTTTCAGGAGGGCACCAGCAAAACCGGAGAGGGAAGGTGCCTGGCCCTGAGCACAAGACGGTGCAGCAGATTTCAGGCTGCTGCCTCACCTACGCACAGGGAAGGAGCCTTTTCCAAGGAGCTTCCTCCTTGCTGAGGTGCCAAGTCTGGTGTTGGGATTCCCACGGCCACATCCCTACGTGTTGCTCCTCTCCTTTGATTTTTCACTTTTGCTGTCCTAAGGAAAGGGAATGGGAGGGAAGGAAGAGAAAACAGGAACCACAGGGTTAGGCTGCTCCTATCGCACACTCCACACAGGGTTTATAGCACCATCACCAAGGCACTGCAAGTAAACATCCTCCATGCCTGGCCGCTAGACAGCGACCACCGCCCTCCCACCCTCCAGCACGTTCAGCCTCCTCCATGCCTACTCTGGGTAAAACAAGCTCTCTCGGTGGCTAGAGTGGAATTGCCTAGCTATGGAAAAACGTTTCAATGGGCACCTTTATCAGATTATCTCACAGTGATTTACAAAAGCTGCACATTTCCCAGGTAGGAAAACAGAAGGGTGAAACGGCTCCTCCCTGGTCAGAGGCAGAGCCATGAACCCAACGCGAAAGTCTTCCCGCCAGGCCTCTACTGTAACACATGCTGCTTCTCTCAGATACAGGAAAAGCACCCAGCACAGGCCTGCCTGGGTCCAGGCTTGCCATGATTCATGTTCCTTCAACTCCCATGTACTAAGGAAGGGATTATAAAGGAAACCAAGCACGCACGTGGCACTCCTGCATGTGCACGCACGCACACACACACACACACACAGTTCTCAGCATAGAGAAGTAGTTTGCATCTCGTAAAGCCTCCAAGTCTGCTGTCTTAACTCTATTCTGTTAAGATCTTGGCTTTTATTCTTCCAGAGGAGTCACTGCCTCCTAGCTTAGGACTGGATTTTTCTCTTTTAAAGAGTATTTTTCTTTTTTTTATTATTATTTTTTTCACCCTGAATGAAAAAAGAAAGCAAGAGTCAACTTTGGACTTACTTTTTACGTGGGTTTAGATTTAAAGTATTTAGAAACTCAAATTAACTGGAGCCCTGCTTACCACCTGCAACGAGAAGCTGAGGTATGGGACATGTCAAAGATTAGACAGTTTAGGATTTTCTTGGAACAACATACTTTTTGGATGGGAGAGGGAGACGGAAGAATCACACGCACACACCAGTGGCGTAACGTCACACACGCAGACTCACAGAGGAGACAGGCAGAGGGCACAATACCTCAGGAGGTGGTGGCTTGATAGTGACAGGCTGGGATGTCCTTCGTGGTGGAGAAGGTTTGGGCTGCACTTGCTGCTGGACAGTATTGTAGTACGTGACCCCTCCATACACCTGGGACTGGGCCTGCATTCCCCAGAGAGCAGAAGTGTCAATGCTCTGTGCTGTGGAGGACACAGCAAGTCTCACCCATCACAAGAGCACCAAGCACCTCTGGCAGCCTCTACGGCATAAAGTAGGTCTCTTAAAAGATAACACTACCTAGCACCACAGGTGAACAGACACAGGAACATCTGGTTTGATTTCTGCTATGATCCCAAACTCAAAAAAGAGAGCAGCACTTAAAACTCCCGGAGGGTGGCTGCTGGAGAACGCTCTTTGACCACTGCCTACTTACCAGAACCTCCCTGTTTTTCGCAGGGTGGGCAGGTATGTGGCTTTGGCAATCCACAGTCACACTGGCCTGAAGTTCACAGTGGACTGAGTTCTTTACCCTGTAGAATTTCCCAAGTACCATACAATCTTTGCACTTGAAACAGCAGTAGCTACTGTTTTTCTGTGTAAACCAGGGAGACAACAATTCCCCCTCAAATTGTGATCACTTCCAGTTACCAGAGGCCTCTGGACCTGACCCCAAAAGCAAGCTGATTCCCTATCAGGGCAGCTCTGACCAGACCAGGAGAACAGGAAAGGTCAGAAGGGTTGTAAGGCCTTGGGAACATGCACATCTCTTGCCTGCCACTGAGTGTCAGCCGTGTGCTGTTTGCAAGCCAGCCACAGGGAGCCTCTGATTTGTCCTCAGGATGCCCACAGAGATCTTGCTCCTCTTTGCAGAGCAGCTATTGTGGACACAGAGGTCGGAAGTTTAACGGGAAGAGCAGGCCCTGTGGGGACTGCTGTTCACACAAAGGGTTTTCCTGGTCAATGGCAAAGAACAGCACCAGGCAGTTTCAAGCTTCCCGCCTCAGTCTTGCGAACAGAAAGGAAGGACTTCCAAAACAACTGTCAAGGTGTCCTTGACAGCACAGACCTGAAGGGGACAAAATGGTTTCACAGGCTCCCTGTGGGCTGTTTCCCTCATTCTGCAGGGGAAAAAATCTTGATTCTGAGATCCACCAATACAGACATTGCATCCATGAGACCTCAATTCCAGGTTAAATGCAAAGCAGACATGGGGGCAGTCCCTTTCAATTCCCCACTCAAGTGGAGACAAATGACAGTAAACAACCCCCTACTATGATAGGGCCCAGATGTTCCACATCCTCTCCTCAAAGTTTTACAGAATATATTCCCCTCCTCCTCTCCCCCCCCCCAACAGAGGATCCCATCTGGGCTCGATGGCTTCTGTTCAGAGAGCAGATGCACAATGCATTTTGCTTACCTGTGTGTTGGAATAGAGATGAGGAGGGGGCGGCGGGGGTAGTGCTCCTGGCGGGTAAGGGTAACCAGGATTCCCAAAATTCATGACTCCAGGAGGGGAGAAATAGGTAGGTGCAAGCAGCTGCTGTGGAGGGGGCTGACCTGGAGGCATGGAGACTGGTGGAGGATACAGCCCCGGGTTTGCCATTGGGGCTGGTGTCTGGTGGGGATGTAAACCTGGAAACGACAAAAATAACCTGAACTTGATGTCATACCTAAAGCAAACATGTCTCAGGCAGGGCTAAGGTTGCTAAAGTGCCAACACGCAGCAGTGTGACTGTGCTGGTCCTGCTCTGGCCTTCCTTGCTGCAACAGGAAGCAGGAGGACTTTGCTCAAGAGGCCTTGCCTGCAGCCACAAGACCCCAGCTCCTGTGCTGGGGAGGGAGAAAAAGGAAGCTTTACTCAGGACGACGGAGCACACCAGCCTCCTCCACACAGCCAGAGTTCCCAGTCACAGGAACCGGACACAGCCCTGGTCAGCACATCCACTTCAGGGAACAGCTCTTGTGGGCATGGTAGGGAACATTGCAACTCAGCAGCTCTCGTTTCTGCTTTTCTTTTCTGATCTACAAGAAGCAGGATCTAAAGAATGAAGCTAGCGCAACGGCCAGCAGTGGATACATCCCACTGAAAGGGAAAGCAATGCAGCCGAAAGGGTCTGAACTGCACCCACATGCATCCAGCTACAGGCTGTGAAAACTTTCAAATGATCTTGGTCCTGCACTGCTTGTAATGCCCCCAAATATCTATTTTTCTTTCCTTAAAATTTATTTTTTTCATCCTCACTGCATGAGGGAAGTAGGTCTCTCTCATTTTACAGTACAGGCAAACTGGATTCCCTGGCTTGCCCCAGTGACAGAGGCAGCGTCAGAACTAGCGAAACCAGAGTCATCTCCTCCCAAGCCCCAGCACAGACTGAGTCTTCAACAGGGCACAAACTCAGTGTCACCATCAACTGCACTGTGCCACCAGGGAAGCTGTTTCGTTACCTGGATGAGGGAGGTGCATTTCCGGCTGTACGATCATCCCTTGGGGGGGCAGCGGGGCAGGGTTCTCACTGTGGGTGTAGATTGGTCCCTGGAATTGTACTGCAACATAAAACAGTTCCTAAGGAAAAGCTTCACTGAATTTTATTCTGCTACAGCGAATCACACCACATACACAGGCCAATTGCAGTTACAACAATTAAATGCAGCGCTACAAGAGCAGCGCTGTTATGTTCCCATCAAGGAATAGCAAACACGATCCACAAGATGTTACGTATTCCCAATCGAAGTGTTCCCTACTCCCCTCTATAAAGCAGCAGAACACAGGAAGTTTCTTCTCCAACACTTTTAATGCTGGGGTAAATTTCAGATCCATCCCCATTCTTGTTCCATACCTCTCCTCACTCTTAAGCATCAAAGAAATTACTCCGACTTCAAACTGTAGCTCCTACTTCTTATGAAGAAAAGCAGTGCCTCAGGCAAAGCCCTTGCACAGGGAGGGAAGGTGGTAACACTGGTTGTGTTTAGATGGGAAATAGCAAGGTCTAAACACAAACCAGGGAGGCTCAGAGCAGCCTTTTAGTCACAGTAAGAGAGGCAAAGCAGTAATGATGTTTACAAAGGGAAGGCAAAGCCCACTGATCCCTCCTACCCTAAGAGCGCACTGAAGGGGCAGGGGACTCCCGCTCTGGCTACTCAGAGCTCAGCTCTCAGCACACGGAGGACCGCTGCAGCTGCAGGGTAACACTCACGTGGGTCGTAGTAGTGCCCTTCCATGATGCTGATGTGCATAGGCGGGGCAGGCTCCGGAACGGGCGGTCTCTGCCGCTGCGACGAGTAGCGTTTCACACGGCCCCCCTGCACCGCCTGCAAGAATCCAGCAACGTTGGCAATGGTCAGCATGTGATGAAGGAGTCCCCTCTCCAGGGAGGGGGCACTGACCCATCTCACCCGCCAGCCCCCTGCAAATATCTGTTTTGGATCACGCAGTAAAAATTGTTAACACACATGAAAAGGAAGGGCTAACGTGTCACAGACAGCTTCAAATTGTTACAGCACAGAACCGTATAAATGCTTGGCTTTACCATTTCCTCCATCCTGTTAAACTGAGGTGGTTGGCCAGTTCCCACGTGCATATGGTTAGGAATACCTGAGGAAGAAACAGACTGGTTACTATGTCTTGCATTTGTTCTCAGCAGAAACAGCCATCTCACTCGCCACCAAAGGCACTGCCAGAAGCAACCCATTGCGTGCCACAAGGGCGCCTACAAGCACCAGCAGTCTGCAGAAGTTACTGTATGAGAAGTACTAATACAGCTCTTGCTTTCATGATGAAAAACCTTAAAACAACTTCATTTCTTAGGTTACAATATTAAATATTCCAATATAAATTAAAGCTGTTGCACCTCTGTACAGTCATCCATGTTGCCTGACACCTTTTAAATCTCCTTAAAATAAATAAATAAAAATCCTTGGCAAGAAGTCCAGATCCCAAATTAAGCTCTGTTCCTGCTGAGACAAGGATCTCTTCAGAGTAGAAACCAAACATGCAAATGGAACCATATGAGCTGCAGTTTAAAATCACTACAGAGTGTAGCCACTTACATCACAGGCTGCATTTTAATCCAAACAACAAAGTTACACTGCACAACTTAAACCACAGTGTCAAACTGATTATAGGCAAATCCAAGGGAGCAAAAGCGGGTAAAATAAATACTGAAAGTGACCACAGACCACTTATACTGCAAACATACACAAACATGTATATCACAGTATTTTTGAACTCTCACTCTACTAGCATTATTTAAAGCCTGTCCATCTGAGTCTGTGATCAACACCAAGGGTCTGTTCACACAAAGATTCTACTGGTCACACCAGTGCCAGAGAGCTTGTGGTTGCGCAGACCTAAACCCCCAGAGACACTTATGAAAGCAGCAAGCCGCTTTCCTCTCCTTGCTCCAGTTTTATTTCTCTCGGGAAGGACTCTTAACTCTCCCTAGAAAAGACTCTCTAATTCTGCAAAGAGATAATTATACCTGAATGACCTCTCATGTGGATTCTCAGCTGGAATTCAGTTCTCAGCTCACATGGGTCTAATTCTGCCACAGATCTGTGCTTCAGCCTGCTTCTGTGAACAGAGCTGCTTCCTCCTACCAGGTGCAAATGGATCTGCCAGTCCTAGGCAGGCCTTAGCAACCAAATTTCAATGCTATGAAATAAGCTCTGTCTACTGAACAACCTGCTGATCAGGGAGGGAAAGTTGCTTCCTGCCCTTGAGCAAGACACTAGCAAGTTTGATTAACAATCACCCACCCGCGAACGGATCACAACACTCCTTATCCCCAGAACTGACTCCTGCTGCAGCAAGCCCCACCGTGATTCATACACCACACAGTTCCTGTCGTTTGTTCCACTTGCAGACCTTCACTTTACTTAATCTTCCTCTTTCTCAACACAGAACAGGGTAGACAGAGGGAAAGAATCCAATCTTAGGTCCTTCCCAGCCCCAATTCCGTTAATATTCTCAGATATTTAATTCCTCCCTTTTTTGTTCAGTTTTACCCTCTTCAGTCATCTCCACTGTACTTTCTCAACACTACAAATATCTGTCATGCATTGAAGCTGAGACTGGACTGGACAGTTCAGCTCTGATCAACTACAAGATGTTTACAACAAGAGCAGAACTGCATTCTACTAGGCATGGTGGGGGGAAGTTCAGCAGAAAATTAACAGGCTATACCCACTTACCCCTAAGCTCCCGGGGCTGTATGAACTGAGACTGCCCTGGAGCCCAGTTCTGCTCAGTGAGATTCATTTGTGTCATCTCTTGCTCGAGTCCATCCAAGCTGGATTCTACTGGCGACTCCCAATTACTGCTCTTGGCTGGTGGGGGGGATGTCTCCACTTGGACAGGTTTTGGTGGCGCAGTCGTCAGCCCTTCTGAAGCAGGTACTTCATCTGCCAACTTCCCTGCATCCCCAGCTTTAATTCTGGTCCTCCTTGCCCGGGAATAAGACTTCTTTTCAATTGGTCTGTCTGGTGGTGGCTGTGTAGCATCAGCAGTCGTGGCCTGGCTTTCCAAAGTAACCTCTTCCTTCACAGGGCTGCTGTGGACATGTGCCACTTCTGCCTCAGGTGACTTGTCTCTCGCTGGGGTTTGCTCCACACGCTTCACTCGATAATTGCTTTCCTGTTTGGCCTGCTCACCATTTCGAGAGAGATGCTGGACACTTGCTTCTGAAGCCCGGTAGCTTGGGCGGGTTTCCTTGTAGCCACCCATTCGCGGATAGTTCCTAGGTGGGGGCATTCTCCCTGTACCTGCAGAGCTCCTGTTGGTGAACGTTCGCGGTGGAGCTGAAGTGCTGTCTGGGCCTTGGTGTCTTGGGGGCTTATTTGGCCTCTCATTGGACCAGTTTGGGTCTCGCTGAGGAGGACTCCCAAACCTGAGGAAGAGAAATGCTAAGTAGTACTGGAAACAAAACCCTAGGTGAAAAATAAAGCTGTCACTGAAAGGCATTTCTAATTGTCTGGGTTACCCTCTGGTTTGAAGTTAGTTTCCAGAAGGTTCTTTGTCCCCACAAAAGAACAGCTTGAATCCATACTACTGAACCATTCTGCAGGTGGTTTCTCCCCTGAGCTCAGCACTTCTGCCCTGAGAAGCAAGAGGTCCTGCAGCACCAGGGAATCTTTTAGCAGCATCCAACCCCCAGGACTACGGTCCTACCCTTGGGCCAAAGCCAACAGCACTTTGCCACTTAGGGGCTCCAGACCTGTGGTCTGAAGTGCCTGACATGAGGGCTGAAGTCTCCTCTGGGATGAGCTAGGCTCTAGTTTGACTTTGCTGTTCACCTTGGTTTGCGCATCCTCCTCGGCTTGATGTCATCAGGGTTGTGAGCTGACCTGATGTCATAGCCATAAAGTGCAATCAGCTCCTGCCTGGTCTTGGGGGCCTGCTCATCCTCCCGGAATTTGTCGTGTTCCCAGCGGCCCTCATCTTTCCACAGCTTCCGCTGCCGACCCTTTGGCCTGGAACAGTTACACAGAGAGAAGAGGTCACTGCAAAGCCAAGGATATGCAGCCACTTCAATGAGCACCAAACACAGAGAATGTGCATTATGTAAGGGGATCCTTACACACCTGACTTCCTCCTCCTGAGTCTGCCCTCGGAGATCATGCTCAAAGAAGAGCCCTTTGCGCGGGATATAAGCTGGGTTCTTACGATCCTCATCGTCATCCAGGTGCTTGGGAACTTTTTTCCCAACTTTATTCTCAACGGGTTCAGTGCTCTCCTGTCAGAATCAGACAGCTCTTAACACTGCAGCAGTCCTTCTACGAAAGGCCCCTCATGGCCCAGAGAATGCACCTGTTTAACACCTACCTGCCCGTCGCCACTTTGTCTCTCGCCAGTTACAGCACCTTTGGAGTCAGGCTTCTCATCCCCTTTCTCTGCTTTTGCTGCAGATTCAGAGGAATCATTACTGTCCTGCTTCAATTCCACTTTGGCACTTTCTTCCTCACTGTAATCCTCCTCTTCTGCCTGAAAGAGCCCCAGTTACTCAGACATCTGCCTTCAGCAGCAGGTCCCCCAGGAAATTCCCAAAGAGGTCTCCAACTCTGGAGTTAGATTCCCGTTCCAGTTGTTAGAGAATTGATTCTTTTATAGAGGGGTATTAGCTCTCAAGGTCCTTCCTATCCCTATATTTTTTATGAAGACAGCAAAGACTAAATTAACATCTCTTCCCACCAATTCCCATCAGTGACATTAGATCAAACAATCATGATTTCTAGAACATAGAGCTGGAACCAGTTCTTCCACAAAGTCACAGTCTCTAATCAGGCTGAAACGAAAAAGCTGGTATAGGCCTGGGAGAAAAACTAACAAGGGAGATGGTTTCTACACTGGGCCCTTAGAAGGTTCCTTCTTTCCCACACTGAAGGCCTGGATCCAGCCACTGCTGTCTTTCCAGATTCCCTGGAGTTTCTCAGCTGACTCACTCCAAGCACTGTACTTGCAGGAGTCTGACCTCGTTTCACCCTTCAGGAGCCTGCAAGCCTTGCTTAGGCTGGAATTGACACTAAAAATAGCTTCATATGATTAAGAAAAAGACTGCTCTATTTTTCCCTTTCAACACAGCATATTTGCACATCAACTGCTTCTTTTGTTTACATTAGGGAAACCCAGACGTGGCATTATTTTTAGACACAGGAACAGAGTCATCCTGGCATGTCAGTGATGCAATATTGCCACGGCTCAAACACCCTGGTGTGCACCAGCGCGCCTGTGCTTCGACGTGCTCCGAGTGCTGAGTCTCTCGGGAGCCCTCTACGCAGTTTGCTAGAGGTCTGGCGAGTTGCTGTAAGGGGAGCAGGGGAGATGCCTCCGTACCCTCCGCATGCTGCCTCTATAGCCTGCAGTGCTCCTTCCTCATTAATGGCAGGGATTCATTTACAGATGAACAGCCCCTACCAGCCTCCAATTTCACTTGTTTTGTTTTAGGGCCCCTCAATACCTGTCTCAAGAAAAGGGTTTCCACTAAAATACATATATATATACTTTTGCTACAATACACTCTAGAAAATCGTGAGAAACCAGAACTTCTCTAAACACCTCCAAGATATTAGACTTCCACTCATGCAACAACCATGCAGGGAAAGCCACAGGCAGCTACCAAGGCTGCCTCACCAGCTCAAAGGGTCTCACCAGCACATGTGAGGGGGCGATTTGCACAGGATACACACAGCAACCAGCACTCACTAGCTGCACTATTTTTCCAACCGCTGTACAGGGATGCTGTTGGGATGCTTCCAATTCTGAACTTAGTTTTTAATTTCAACTAATTAAAATGCAACCAGCATTCTAGAGCCCCTTCCACATCCTTCTCAGTCACGGCAAACCCTACCCCCAGTATCCAGCACCCAATCTCTGAGGAATCAGGCATTTTTTCTCCTCACATACTGGCACCATACCCACCCCGCCAGCAGCACAGACAGCTTCCAAACTACAGATGGACCCAGCAACAGCTGTACAGAGCAGCAGACTGCACACAGAGCAGTGCACTGCACACAAGAGAACTGTCTGGCAAGAGAGATTAGACTGAAAAAGGCTTTTTCTTCCAGCATTGAGGACTATTGCAGCGCAGGTCGCTCCGAGTCCTCACACAACGGGTGCAAAGCACACGAGCTGCTATCTTGAGACAAAGGCAATCACTACAGATGGGGTCAGTGGAAGAGAATGAAGGACACAAACTGGGTTTTGTTCTAAAATTAGGCAAGATACAGTTATTCTACACAACATCAGGACAGAGGCTCCTCTTACCTCCGAGTCTTCTGCACTTTCGTAATCCGAGAGTACAGCTGTGAAGAAAGAGAGAAAAAAAAGAGATTGGCATCGAGGCAGAAATAGAATAGTGCTTTCCCTGAAAACAGACTCTCTTTGAGCATAACATGCCATGCTCCAGGCTACTGCTGGAAAACACCCACAACTCAGTAACACCAAGGGGAAGTCAGGGCGTAATATGAAGTGTCCCTGACAAATACCAATACTAGTTCATACAGGAGGAACAAAAGGTGATTTTGGAGAGTACTGTCCCTGCACTCCATGTTTGTCTACTGTTATGAGGTTATGGGATAACAACAGCTTTAAAACTCTTTTAAAAGGCATTTTGCTCACTTCTGTGCTTTCGTGTACCACAGCAACACTTGCAGTGCCAGACAGAATTGTTACTTACCATCTCCTTCAATGCCATCTTCGCTTTCCTAGAGAGAAAAGGAAAGAAAACTCATTAGCGGGGAGGCAAGTACGCAGCCTGATTCACGTGGCATCCTACAATCCCAGACACAATCACAATAAAGTTTGGCCCTGGTCCTACCACATCCGTTCTTGGAAGTTCAGTTTGAATTTCCAAGCAGGAAGAAACAAATTCAGTACCAGTAGTACTTTTCTTTAAGGTCTTTTAGTCCTCATTGTAGAGGAAGTTACACAGAGGGAACTTAAAGGGCACAGCCCTCAAATAAAAGAACCTGAACTGTATTAGCTGCTGGAGGATCTTTGGATGGACATGGACAGACAAGGAACATGGACAGACAAGAAGGATTTCCTTCTCTGGACAATGCAGACCGAGACAGCTAACTTGGGAAAGCAAAAAGGGGATTACTTAAAGCAAGAGCTATGGAAAAACTACAGAGACTCAGCAGGACCAAGCTCAGACAGACATCTGCTATAGACTCCTGTAACAGAGATATAGCCCTGTATCCAAGAGGAGACATGGGATGAACTGGAACAATTCAAACCACAGAGGATTTCTAGTGAAACTGTCTGATGAACAACTCAGTAAAAACAACTTGAGATAAAAAATAAAGTCAATCAATACATTAATGAAATAAGCCCCAAAGTCAAAGTAACTAAACAAAAATACTCTGCCTTGTCAGGAGAAACTTGAAATAACCAGCACTATAAAATCACAACAGAACAAAATAACACCCAGCTATAAACTGTAAAATGAGAAGATTTATACAAGAGACATGGGGGAACAACAATACTACAAGAAGTTCCTCCAAAAAGTTTTTAAAGCCCTCATGTAGCTTTCTCGAGCATCCTTTTAAGAAGGAGAGGGACTGGCCTGAGTGGACAGCAAGCTCCAGGGCTGTCTGGGGCCCCACAGGAAGCAGTTTGCCCCAGGAAAGGGGGGGGGGGAGCAAGCCCCCCTGCCCCAGCCCCGCTGCAAGAACCCCCCCAAGGAGGGAAATGAGGATGGGGGGGGCACCTCCCAGTTAGAGCTCAGGGCTCACAGAGCCCAGCCTGCCCCAGGGACCACCCTGGCACCCGCTCACAGCCCGGCAGCTTGGGCCTCCCTCCCTGCCGGGAACCCCCCAAAGGCCCAGGTGCCCCCCCCTTTGTGCTCCCCCAACTCGCCAGCCCCCTGCACCGCAGACACCCTGCTGCCTCCCCTTGATCCCACGGCCACCCCGGCCCCTCCAGCTCGGTGCCCCATCTCCCTCCCCCCCACACACCCCCCGGAACCTCCCCGTTCCCCCGCCCGCCCCATTCCTCACCGCCAAGAGGCTTCTCCCAGGGCCCCCGGCCCGCCCCCCGGCCCCACTCACACACTCAGACTCGGGCGCGCTCTTGGCCGCTCCCCCCGCGGCGCTCTCGGCCCCGCGGCCCCGCGGCCCGGCGCTGAGGGCCCCGGCGGCGCCCCGCGGCGGGCGGTGCGACGGCCGCGGCGAGCCCGAGCGGGAGCCGGAGCCAGAGGCGGAGCCCGAGCGGGAGCGGGCGGCACTGGCGGCCGAGTCGGCGCTGTCGGAGGCGGCCGAGTCCGAGTCGTCCTCGCTGTCCTGCGAGGCGCGCTGCCGCCGCCGGTCCGCCATCTTGGGCCAGCCGCGGGGGCGGGAGGGCGGGCGGCCGCGCGGGGCATCACGGGACGGACTACACCTCCCGGCGGCCCCCGCGCGCGCTTCCGGCGACGCGTCACGCCGCCGCCCCAGCAGCCCCCGCGGCGGGGCGCGGACGCTCCCCCCCCCCTTCCCCGCCGCCGACTCCGCCGACTCTCTGCCCAGCAGGGGGCAGGCGCGCGCCGGGCGAGGCGGTGACGTCAGCGCGCGCGGTGATGTCATAGCGGCCGAGGTGACGTCACGGCGGGGGAAGCGGACACCGCCGCGCCGCGCTCGTTTTTCTGGGTTATCGGTTAAAAAACCCTCAGAACCTCCATTTCTCCACGTGTGAAACGCACGGGGGGGGGGGGGACACGCGCCGCGCTCGTTTCTCTGGTTTCTTGGTTAAAAACCCTCAAAAACCTCAATTTCTCCACGTTTGAAACGTATGGGGGGGGGACACACGCACCACGCTCATTTCTCTGGTTTCTTGGTTAAAAACCCTCAAAAACCTCAATTTCTCCACGTTTGAAACGTATGGGGGGGGGGGGGGACACACGCACCACGCTCATTTCTCTGGTTTCTTGGTTAAAAACCCTCAAAAACCTCAATTTTTCCATGTTTGAAATGCACGGGGGGGACACACACACGCGCCACACTCATTTCTCTGGTTTCTTGGTTAAAAACCCTCAAAAACCTCAATTTTTCCATGTTTGAAATGCACGGGGGGGGGGGGGACACACACGCGCCATGCTCATTTCTCTGGTTTCTTGGTTAAAACCCCTCAAAACCTCCATTTCTCCACGTGTGAAACGCCCGGGGGGGGGGGGGGGACGACGCGCCGCCCCCGTCACCGCCGCGGAGCCCGGGCCGCGCGCGGGGCCCCAAGCAGCAGCCGGAGCAGCTCCTCCTTTACAATCAAACTTCTTCCGTTTTAATAAGGTATTTACAAGACAACCCATTTTACACGTTAGAAACGGTATCAAAAGTACGCGGTACAACAGACAGCGGGGCGGGCAGCGCGCCGCCAACGAGGCCGAAGCGCACGGACAAGCTTCTCGCTTTGAACGGCGCGTGCGTGCGTGGTTTTAAACTTTTTTTTTTTTTTTTTTTTAACAACTTTCCTTACACTAGTTCAAACTCAGTTCAAGAAAGCAGGGCGGAAGCCGGCGAGCGGCGCGGCGGGGAGCCGCAAGGCCCCCCCTCGAAGACGCGGTTTCACAGTGTTGCAGCCCGGACCGGGAGGAATTTGGACCGTTTTGGGCGCGGGGCGGGCCGAGCGCGCTCTTCGCCGCCGGGGCGGCCCGGGGGCTCATGCCGAGTCCCCCTCCGGCAGCCAGCCCTGCAAGACAGACGACATCGAGGACAGGAAGGAAAATGAGAGGCTCTGCTCGCGTTTTGCTCCTTTAATATTTTGGCTCCTAATTGCACAGAAATCCAGGGGGGACGCATGCGATCATGCTAAAAGCAGACACCCAACAACAGCCTTTGCGAAAAACGGGCCGCGCAGCACCGGGGTGGGGGGCGCAGGGAGCCCGCGCGCCGCCCCGGCCGCCCCCCGCGCAGGGCAGGGCAGCGCCGCTCCCAAAACGTTTAAATTAAAAAACAAACAAACAAAAAAAAGAAACCGAAGTTGTGCGTATAGAATTTTCATTTCACAAAAAAAGAGTTTTGTTTGTTTCTTTCTCAACTCTCCCCTCCGAACATTACAGCCGTTCCAGATGGGGCGGGAAAAAATAAAAGTTAAACAAAAGGAAAAGAAAGGAAAAGAAGAAAGAAGGGACACGAGCTGGCACAAGCCTTGCCGCACCAGTAGCCTGGCCGGGGGCATCTGCGCCGGCAGCACCGCTGCGGGCACAAACCCGCTTCCCCCCTCGGCTTTCCCGCTTCGCCCGGGACCGGAGCGGCTTCGGGACAGCTCCCGGCCTCGCTGCTCCGGACAAAGCCGGAGGACTTGCTGTCGAGGGAGGAGGAGTAAAAACAAGAGAAAAACCCCAGCTCAACGCACAGTCAGTCGGCGGGGAAAAGAGTCTGCAGAGAACGGTGAAAAAAACCCAAGAGAACGAAACCGGGGGCGTGGAGGGAACGAAACCATCCGTGAGCGAGGCCATACGGGAGGGCAGAGATCCGCGCGACCCAGCAACGTACGGAGCCCCTGGGCGCCGGCTCCCGCCGCCCGGCTATTTCCGGCACGTCCGGTGAGGCGTCTGCTTCTTCTGCATCTCCAGCCGGCAGCGGCTCCGCTCGTCCAGCCAGGGCAGCTCGAAATTCCTGCGGGGAGAGCCGGCGCTCGCTGCGGCGCGGCGCCCCGGACCGCGGGAAGCCGCGCGGCAGCGCCCGGGAATTCGTCCTTCCCGGCGGGGCTCCCGCCCGCCTCGCCCCTCCCGGTACTCACTGCGGAGTTAGTTTTGGTAGCGGCCGGCCGAAGGCGACGACGGGCAGGTAGGGGGTGATGAGCAAGCTCTCCACTGCGGGGGACACCGGAGCGTTACGCGGCCCCCGGCGCAGCCGCCTCGGCCCCCTCGCCGCCCAGCGCGCCGAGCTAAACCCACCGTCATCCGGCTCAGGGAAAAATGAGGTAACTTCAGGCTCCGACTCCTGAATTCCTTTCCTTTTGTACATTCGGAGCTGCAGCCGTTGCAAGATTCTTTGTTCCCTGATCCTCTGGATGTCCCACCTGGAAAAGACGAAGCGCCCGGCCGCGAGGAGCCGCGTTGGGGAGCGGAGCGGCTGCCGCCCCGCCGCCGCCCCGCCGCCCGGCTCCGGGCGCACGCGACACCCTTTTCCCTCCTACCTTTTCCTTCTCTTCTCGTCCAGCTCCAGCTTCGCGTGCCGTTTGGAGAACACGCTGTCGTCTAGGTTCTGCAGCGACAGAAAGGGAGGTGAGCGCTTCCCCGAGGGCTCCCGCGCCCGCCGGGCGCCCGCTCCGGCCGCTCGCCCGGGGCCGGGCGGGAGCCCGCCGAGACGCCGGCTCCGGAGGCGGCTGCAGCCGGGCCCCGCCGCGGGCTGCTGCGTACCTCCAGGAGGTCGGAGGGGTTGGGGTCTCTCAGGGGCTCCACGACATGGTCCCTCCACGACGGAACTGCGGGGCGAAAGGGCAGGCGTTAAAAGGGCGCGCGGGCTCGTGCCGGCGCGCGCCCGCAGCCGCTCGCTCCCCTTCGCAGCTGCTCGGCCCGCCCCAAACCCGGGCGAAGCTGCGAGAGGGGAAGGGGCCAGGCAGGAGCCCCCGGCTGAGCCCCGAGCAGCCCGCTCCGGCGGCGGGCTCCTGCCCGGCAGGCGGCCGGGGCGGACAGACTGCGGAGGCGCAGCGGGAGGGAAGCTCGGCTCGGGCGGGCCGCTCGACGCGAGCCCCCGCGCGTGCCAGCAGGAATCTCCCACCGGCAAACGTATTTCCCAGGAAAGGGTGGGAGAACCGAAGGGACGCGAGCGCCTCCCCGGCGCGGGGCTCTCCCCCGTCCCGGGCAGCCGGCGCCTGGGAAGGGCTGACACGGCGGAACAAGGCAACTCTGCCCGGATTTCGGGGCGACGCACGGCACGGGAAGCAGCTTCGCGAAGAGGCGGCCGGAGAGCCGCTAAGGAGGGGCCGCGCCGGGGCCCTCGTCTCGCCGCCGCGCGCCCGGCGGGGGCTCTGCCTTCGCGCCCCGGCCGCTGCCAGCGGGCTCTGCGCCGCTTACTTGCTACAGTCTCCTCCTTCTTCGGGGAGGGCTCCCGCAACGGCGACGGCGGAGGCTGGTGCCAGCGACACAAGTACATTTCTGTGGTGGAAAGATAGGGCAGATCCTCTGTCTCGCTGAAGAAGCCCTTCTCCTTGGGGTGGGCGCCGGGGCCTTTCAGCGGGGCGCAGGGTCTGAGCGGCGTGTCCAGGAGCGAGCGGTTTTTTTCTGGAGTCTCTTGGCTCCGCAGTTCTCGTTTACAAACAGTTTCGGATAAAGAGCCGCTCGACTCCTCTTTTCCCGGAGAGTGCTTCAGGCTTTTGCTCTTGGCCTTGGAGAACTCGGACACCAGCTTCTTCACGGGCGTCTTCCTCTCGGCGCTGCCGAACGTCGGCTTCCTGCGGAGGGGGGGAGAGGTGAGCGGGGTGCCCGGGCGGGGAGCCCGCGGCCGGCGCGGGGCTCGAGGGGCCCCCGCAGCGCCCGGGGGTCCCGTCTTCGCCCGCGTCCCGCCCCGTCGGCCCGAGGCCTCCCCCCGGTGCGGCCTCCCGTGCCCTCTACCTTTTGTGCCCCTTCCCGTTCCGGCCGTAGGCGAAGTGCTTGGGCGGCAGGGTCTGCGAGGGCTCCAGCGGGTCCTGCGGGCACTCCAGCGGCAGCTTCTCGCACGCTTCCGCCTCGGCCTTCTCGTCCACCTCGAAGCCCTGGAAGATCCTGTGCTTCTCTCTCTCGGTGTCCTTTTTCACCAGCTGCACGCGCCTTTCCATGCGCTCGATGCGCGCGAGGAGCTGGAAGGCAGGGCGGCACGCCGGTCACGGGCGAGCCCTCGCGGCGCAGCCGCCCCCGGCACGGCTCTCGCCCCCGAGCAGCGCCTCCGCCCCGGGCGCGCGGCGGAGCCGGTCCGCAGCGAGGCGACGGCGGCAACGGCCGCCGCGGCTCGGGCGTCGCACGCGGAGCGAGGCCCGCGGCACCGGGGCGCGTCCCGCCGCGGCGCCTTGCCCGCTCTCCGCCCGCGGCGGAGCGTTTCCTGCCTCCGGACCCGTCTGCCAGCCGTTACCTTGCAACTTCTCGGCGGTGCAAGCGGGAGCCCCCGAGGCGCAGGAGGGAGTTTGCGAGGAGCCGCCGGGCGGCACCGGCGCCGGCCCCGCTCCCGAGCGGCTCCGGGGCTCGGCAGGTAGCACCCGAGGCGGCCAAGCAGCACGCGGTGGCCGCTGGCTACCTGCCCGATTGCTTCGCCCGGGCAGCTGCGGAGCTCGGGCGCGCGCCGGGGAGCGATCGCAGAGCCTCCGAACTCGGCCGCCCGCCCCGCCGAGCGCGCGGGCTGGGGGGCGCCGGCTCCGGGGCGGAGGGTGCAGCTGGCACCGAGACGCAGCCTCCGCCGAAGAGACGCGTTCGCGCCCCAGGCTGGGCGCGGGGATCCGCAGCTCCGCCGGAGCCGGCGCCAGGACCGGGACCGGGACCGGGACCGGGACCGGGGCCGCTGCCCCCGGAGCGCTGCGAAACGCTGCCTGCGAGCGGCGCATCCCCCCCCCCCACCGCCTGCCTCGCTGCAGACCCTCGCCCGGGAAGGGGGAAGGCCATTTCCCGGGCGGCTCCTTCGCCCAAGGGAGGCGGGAGGCTCCGGGCACCCTCGGCGACGCAGCCTCGGGGGGCACCTGCGCTCGGCCGGGGGGCGGGGGGAGCCGGGAGCCGCCGCACGGTGCTCCGACCGCCGCGGCTCTGCACCCACCCGGGAGGGTCCGGGACGCCGAGGCCCCCGCGGCTCCCTCCGCGCTTTGGTTGGGGGCGGGGGGGGTTGGCGCGGATCGGCCCCGGGACGCGTTTTGACGTGGCCCTGAGAGCCTCCCCCCCCCCCCCCCGCCCCGGGGCGGCCGCTGCGGGAACCGGGGAGGGTTTTATTTTTAGGCCGGCGGCCGCACGGAAGCGGGGAGGGGGGCGAAGGGCGGCCCTGCAGCGCCGCCGCCGCTCGCACCACGTGCGGCAGCCCTGCCCCTGCGCCAAGCCCGGGGCCTCCCTCCCGCAGCGGGGCCGCGCGGCGGCCCAGCCCCACGGCGGTGGGGCGAGGCGCAGGGGTCGCGCCCAGCGCAGCCGGCCGGCCGGCCCCGCATCAGCGGGCGGTACGCACAGGCAGGCCCCGCAGTGGGGCGGCCCCGCAGTGGGGCGGCAAGGACAGCCGTGCTAGGGCCAGGCCAGCGCGCGTGCCCTGCAGTGGGGCAGCCCCACCGGCACCCGAGCAGCGTGCACGCCCCGCGCATGCCCGCACGGGGCAGCCCTGACGGCTGTGCCGGGGCCGGCGTGCGTGTGCCGCGGAGGGGCAGCCCCACTGCGGGGCAGCCCCACAGCAGGGGCCAGGCCGGCGCACATGCCCCATGGTGGGGCAGCCTGCATAGGGTCAGGGCGGCGTGCGTGCCCCACGGCGGGGCAGCCCCACGGCGGGGGCCCAGCCGGCATGCGTGCCCACGGTGGGGGCCAGGCCAGCATGCATGCCCCATGGGGGGGGGGCAGGCCCACCGTGGGGGCCAAGCCGGTGTGCGTGCCCCATGGCGGGGTAGTCTGCATAGGGCCAGGCCGGCACACGTGCCCCACAGTGGGCAGCCCCACAGCGGTGGCCAGGGTGGTGTGCATGCCCCGCAGCAGGGCAGCCCCACAGCAGGGGCCAAGACGGCGTGCATGCCCCACAAGGGGGGGGCCAGGCCGGCATGCGTGCCCCACGGGGGGGCAGCCCCAAAGCAGGGGCCAGGCCGGCGTGCATGCCCCACAGCAGGGTAGCCCCACAGTGGGCAGCCCCACTGTGGGGGCCAGGCCAGCGTGCGTGCCCCATGGCGGGGCAGCCCCACAGCAGGGCAGCCCCACAGCGGGGGCCAGGCTGGTGTGCGTGCCCCACGGCAGGCAGCCCCACAGCGGGAGCCAGGCCAGCATGCATGCCCCATGGCGGGGCAGCCCCACAGCAGGGACCAGGCCAGCGTGCGTACCCCGTGGTGGGGCAGCCCCACAGCGGGCAGCCCCACGGCGGGGGCCAGGCCGGCGTGCGTGCCCGTGTTACCCCCTGCCCCCCCCCCCCAACTCCGGGCGGCCCCTTAAACGCAGCCCCCCCCCCCCGCGCGCGCCGCTGCGGGGCGCGGGCTCTTTAAGGCCCCCCCCCCCCGCTGCCATGGCGACGGGCGGCGGGCCCGTTAACCCCCGGCGCGCCGCCGCCCCGCCCCGCCCCGGCCCTTTGTGCCCCCGCCGTTACCCTCGGGGCGGCGGCAGCGCCCGCCCCGCCCCGCCCCGCCCCGCCCCGCCCGCGGGGCCTCCCGGTAACCCCCGCGCTGCCTTTGTCTGCCCGCGGGGGGGCCCTGAGGGGGGCAGAACCCCCCCCCCCCGGGGGGGCGCATTAACCCCCTGGGGGGGGGCACTAACCCCCTGCGGGGGGGCCCTGAGGGGAGTACGGACCCCTGGGGGGGGGCCGTAAGCCCCCTTGGGGGTGTCGTTGGGGGGGGCATTAACGACAGAGGGAATCGTTAACGCGGGGGGGGTGTTAATTCCTTAGGGATATTGGGGGGGGGGGGGCACAACCACATGAGGAGGCCTTAACGCCTGGGGGAGGGGTGTTAATGCCTGGGGGGGGGCGTTAAGCCCTTAGGGGTGCCTGGGGGGGGGGCCTAACACTTGGGGGGGGTCCTAATGTCTGGGGGGGATGTTACCCCCTTAGGCTGCCTGGGGGGGGGCGTAGCACTTGGGGGGAGGTCCAATGCCTGGGGGGGGGGGGGGTGTTAGCCCCTTAGGGGTGCCGGGGGGGGGGCCTAGAACTTGTGGGGGGCTCAAATGCCTGGGGGGGGGGGGCGTTAAGCCCCTAGGGGCACCAATGTCCGTGGGCTGCCTGGGAGGGGGGGGGGTGGGAGCATTAGCACACGTGGGGGCCTTAATGCCTGGGGGGGGGGGGCATTAACCCCTTAGCTGCTGGGGTGGGGGGAGGAGATTATCCCACGGGGGCGACTTGTTCCTTGAGCACCGCGGGGGGGGTGGGGGGGGGTGGAGCAGTTGGGGGGGGGGTGTGTTAACCCTTGGGGCGCCGCGGGGGGGGGGGGGCACTTACCTCCTTGGGGCGGGGGGGGGGCACAAAGCCCCTCGGGTGTCGTCCCCCCCCCCAATCCCTTGGTGTGTGTGGGGGGGGGCATTAACCCCCCCCCCCCCCGGGAGTGCGCGGTGGGGGGGGCGCACCACACACACACACACACACACACACGCGTTAACCCGTTGTGCGCCGCGCTGGAGCCGCCCCCCCCCCCGCCGCCGTTAACCCCCGCCCGTACCGTGTCCCGCTCGGCCTTGAGCTCCTCGATCTCCTTCTCCTTGGCCTGCAGCTGCTGCTGCTGCTGCTCGATGAGGTCCAGCTGGAGCAGCAGGATCTGCCGCAGGCAGGCGGCCTGGCCCGGCGAGCCGCCGCCGGCGCCCATGGCGCCCCGCCGCCCGCCGCCCTTGCAGGCGCGCCTCGGCCGGGCCCGCGCCCCCCGCCGCCGCCGCCGCCGCCGCCGCCGCCGCCGCGCCGCTCTGCCCGGGCAGCAGCGCCTGGCAGCGCGGCCGGCCGCTGGCATCCCCCGCCGCCGCCGCCGCCTGCCTGCTGCCGCCGGCCGGCCCGGCCCAGCCCGGCGCCCCGCCGCCGCCGCCGCCGCCGCGGCCCTTGTGTGCCCCCAGCGGCGGCGGCTCGGCCGGCTGCCGGGGCGGCGGCGGCGGGCGCTGCTGCGGCTCGGGCCGCTCGGCCGCGCCGGGCTCGGGCCGCTCGCCGCCCGCCGCCGCCCTGAAGGCGGTGGATCGCATGGTCATGGCGCGGCCTGCGGCCCCGCGCCGCCGCCGCCGCCGCTGCTACCGCGCGGCGCCATGGGCGGGCGGCCGCCGGCAGCTGGCGGCCCCGCCGCGCTCATCCCCGCCCCAGGCCGCCGCCGCCGCCGCCGCCGCGGGCCCCGGGCAGGGGCTTCCCCGCGGGGGAGGGGCGCGGGGGCCGCGCGGCGGCGGCGGGGGGGGGGGGGGGGGAGCACCGGGACGGGGGGGGTGCGGCGCGCGCGCTCCCCCCCCCCGTCCGCCCGCCCGCCCGCACCGGGGGTGACCGCGGGGGCTCGGGGCCGCCCCTCCCCCGGCGGCGGCACCGGGAGCGCGGGGCCCTCGGGAGCGGGCGCGGGCCTGGACCGAGCGGGAGGCGGCGGCGGCGGCGGCGGCCCCCCCCCCCCGGTTACCCTTCAGCCGGGCTGAGCGCGCATGCGCCGGCGGCGGCCCCGGCCGGGGGGCGGCTTGGGGGGGGGGCGGCCGGGGGCGGCAATTTGGGGGGGGGGGGCGGCTGGGGAGGGGGCGGTTATGGGAGGCAGTTTGGGGAGGGGGCAGTTGTTGGGGGGCAGTTTGGGGCAGCTGGGAAGGGGTATTTGGGGAGGGGGCAGTTTGGGGAGGGGCAGCTATGGGAGCAGTGGGGGCAGTTTGGGGAGGGGGCGGTCGGGGGCTCCGTGGGGCGCTCCGAGGGGGCAGTGCCAGGGCGGGGGTCATGGTCCCCACAAGGCCGGGGCAGTGGGGGGGGGTTCCGTGGGGGGGGGGGAGGGAGCAGGGGGCGCCCCCCCCCGCCCGGCTCCCCCCCACCCAGCGCAGGGCCCTGCCGTCGGGGCGGCACACGTGTGACGAGCGGGGCCAGGCCTCAGCCGCGCGGCGGCGCAGAGCCGCGGGGCCGGGGCCCGGCCCGGGCGCCTCCTCCTCTCCCGGCGGCACCCGCGCCGCGGCCTGGCTGCGCTGCAGTCCGTCCGTCCGTCCTTCCGTCCGTCCAGGGCCGAGGGACGCCCCTTCCCGCTGAGGCCCGGGGTAGCAGGGCCGTGCGGGACCCCCGCGGGTGGCAGCGTCCCCCTGCCCCGCGGCGGCTCCGGGAGCGGCGGGCTCCGGCGGCCGCGCTCGGAGAGGCCGCGCCCCCCCCCGTGCCAGTGCGCACACGCGTGTGCACGTAGCTACACCCGCAGCCAGGCGTGCAGGGGCTGCAGCTCCCACGCGCACACGCACACGCGTGTGGGGGTGCACGCAGCACTGCAGGGAGGCATGGCAGCCTCCGCTGCACACGCGTGTGTGTGTGTGTGTGTGTGTGTGCAGCCCCCAGCACATGCCTGCACGCATGTGCACACCTGCAGAGGCAGCAGCCTTCAGCACATGCATGCACACATACGTGTATACACCCATCCATGCATGCACAAACGTGTGCACGCTTCGGCAGGGGCTGCAGCCCCCAGCACATGCACACACACATGGACACGGACTCGTATATGCACACGTGTGTGGATACACACACTCCTGCAGGGAGGAGCTGTGCAGCCCCACAGCGGGGGCACACACACGCACACGGACAAGTATGCACGCACCCGTGCGGGAGCTGCAGCCCCAACACATACACACACACAGAGACATGGACTTGTGCACGCACACACGTGTGTGGATACACACACTCTTGCAGGGAGGGACTGCAACCTGCAGTGCATGTGCACACACACGCGTGGACATGTATGCATGCACCCCTGCAGGGACTGCAGTGCCCCGTATGCACACGTGTGCACGTGCACACACACATGCACACACACACACAGCATTTTCCCACACCCTGCTGAACAAACACCGCACCCGCCAGGCAGCGACTGTAAACAGGGCAGTGGCACAGGGCACACGCAGGGCACAGCGCAGGGCACAGGCAGGGCACACGCGGGGCATGGCGCAGGGCACACGCAGGGCACGGCACAGGGGACGTGCAGGGCATGGCGCAGGGCATGGTGCAGTGCACACGCAGGACAGTGCAGGGGACGTGCAGGGCATGGTGCAGGGCACGCACAGGTAGGGTGCAGGGGACATACAGGGCACGGTGCAGGGCACACGCAGGACGTGGTGCAGGGCACACGCTGGGCACAGCGCAGGGGACACGCAGGGCACGGCGCAGGGCACACACGGGGCACGGTGCAGGGGACATGCAGGGCACACGCAGGTAGGGTGCAGGGGATGTGCAGGGCACGGCACAGGGCACGGTACAGGGCACGGTGCAGGGCATGGTGCAGGGTGCAGGGCACACACGGGGCACGGCGCAGGGACGTGCAGAGCACGGTGCAGGGGACACGGGCACGGTGCAGGGACATGCCCCTCTGCAGAGCTGCCTTAGCTGCGGGGGGGGGGGGGGCACCGGGGCGTGGGGGGGGGTCCTGGGCAGCCCCCATGCCGCCCGCGGGCGCCGGTCGGCCCTGCGCAGCCGCTCCCGGCGACGCGCGGGTGCCAGGTCTGCGTCGGGGACCCACGGCGGCCGTGGGGCGTCCCCCCCCCCCCTCCTCCTCCCCCTGCGCGGCGGCGGTGGCGGCTGCCGGTGCTGCATCACCGCCGCACTGCAACGGGCCCGTGCCAGGGCCGCCGCCGCTGCGCCCGCGGCACGGCGTGCCGAGCCGAGCCGAGCCGAGCCGAGCCTCATTTAAAGCCCGGCCTCCCGGCTTCCCACTGCGCCGTGCGCACACGCAGACACACACACACACACACACGCACACACGCACACGCGGACACGGGCGCGCGGCGCACGCGCGCGCACGCCGCCTGCTTGGCGCTGCCGCGCCGGGGGTTTCCTGCGGCCGCCCGGCCCCGCTCCTGCAGGCCCACGTGCCGGCCCCGCGCCCGGCCCGCACATGGCTCTGCAGCACGGCTGCTTTGCAGGGAAGTTGTTGTGGCTAAAAATGGAGCAGGTCTCACATGCCAGGGCCACGTGACGCCGGCGCTGCAAACAGCTCGCTCAGATGGAGCGGGCTTGCAAACAGCGAGGAGGAGGAGGAGGAGGAGGACGAGGCGGGGGGGGGGGAGCCGCCCGCTCACACGGGCTGGCACAGCCGCCCGCCGGTGCCCGGCTGGCCTGGGACGCGGGGACGTGGCGTGCCGGCCGGAGCCCCGGGCTGGCCGCGTTTCCCGGGGGTGGTCTGCGAGGCCGAAGGCGCCCCCGCAGCCCCGCGCTCTTCCTCCGCCTCCCCTGACTCCAGGAGCTCGGGGCCGGAGGGCGGGAGCGGGGCCGGCGCGGCCGCTGCGAACAGAAGCAGAGGCGGGCGCGTGAGCGCGCGGGACCCGCCAGGACCCGGCCCGGAGAGGGGCCCGCGCCCCCGCACCGGCCCCCGCTGCTCCCCGCCCTGCAGCGGGGCGCCCGCGTGCCCCCGATCCTGCACCCCTGGCCGCCCCCCAGGGCTGCATCGCCCCAATGGCCGGGGCCCTGCACCCTGCCGCCCACGCCCGTGGGGGTCCCTGCACCCTTGCACCCGTGGATCCTGCACCCCTGATTCCTGCACTCCCAGCTCCTGCACGCTGGGGTCCCTGCACCCTGGATCCTGAACCCTGGGGTGCCCCTGCTCCCATGCACCCTTGGATCCTGCACACCTGGGGTCCATGCACCCCTGGATCCTGCACCCCTGGATCCTGCACACCTGGATCCTGCACACCTGGGGTCCTGCACCCCTGGATCCTGCACCCCTGATTCCCACACTCCTGATCCTGCACCCCAGCATGTCCCTGCACCCCTGGATCCTGCACCCTGGGGTGCCCCTGCTCCCCTGCACCCCTGGATCCTGCCCCCCAGCTGCCGGCCCCTCCGTGGCATTCCTGCCCGGGAGCGCGGGTGCCCCTGCCGCCAGCGCTCTCCAGGCCAGGCCTCCTGCTCCGGCTTGTTTACCTGCTTTTTTTTTTTTTTTCCCTTTCCGCGAGGGAAGCGAAAGGGCGAGTTCTGGCACCGTGGAGCCGCCAGCCCCGGCCAAGAATCCGCAGGGATGAGCTGCGGCTGCTGCTCTTTTAAGCCATAAATCTGCATGCTGCACGGCAGGAAAAATATCCCCGGAGCGTCCCCGGAGCGAGCGGCCTGCCCGGCAGCCCCGTGCGGGACCGGGGCTCGCTGCCCCCACCAGCGCGGGCACCGCGGGCTCGGGGGCGCCCCGGCAGACATGGGGCTTCCTGCCAAAACCGGGAGTGAGGCAGGATCTGGCACCTCCGGAGACGCGGCCCCGCTCCCAGCCCCGCTTCAGCCCCGCGCTGCAGCTGGGGAAACTGAGGCAGGGCCGTGGGGGGGGGGGACGCCTGGCACGGGCAAACGGCCCAGGAGGGTGCCCCAACCCCGGCGGGGTGCTGGGGGGCGCCGGGGGGGGTGTGCCCCCTGGCAGGGAGGGAAACCCCGGTGGCTGCACGGAGCAGACCCCCTCTCCCGGGAAGGGCGGGCGGCGCAGGGCAGGGCCCCGCGCGTCCCCCCGCCGCTCCCAGGGCGAGACTCACCCGGCGCCCGAGCGCGCAGGCACGTGCCGGCCTCGCACGGGCGCAGGAATGCCCCCGGCCGCGCTGCAGATTAGCTTCCAGGAGCCGGGCGCCGGGTAAACAAGCGGGACGGGAACGCCGAGGCACGCTCGCCCGGCCCCGCGGGGCCCGCGGCAGCGCTGGGGCCACGGCCCGGCCAGCACCGGGGCACGGCGGGCACGCGGTGCCCAGCCTGAGGCGTTTGGGGCTCCCTGCTGCGAGCCCTGCTCTCGCCCCGAGCCTCCCTGCCTCCGTGGAGCCTCCCTGCCTCCATTGAGCCTCCCTGCCTCCGTGGAGCCTCCATGGAGCCTCCCTGCCTCCATTGAGCCTCCCTGCCTCCGTGGAGCCTTGCTGCCTCCGTGGAGCCTCCCTGCCTCCGTGGAGCCTCCCTGCCTCCATTGAGCCTCCCTGCCTCCGTGGAGCCTTGCTACCTCCGTGGAGCCTCCCTGCCTCCGTGGAGCCTCCGCAGAGCCTCCGTGGAGCCTCCCTGCCTCCATTGAGCCTCCCTGCCTCCGTGGAGCCTCCGCAGAGCCTCCGTGGAGCCTCCCTGCCTCTGTGGAGCCTCCATGGAGCCTCCCTGCCTCCATTGAGCCTCCCTGCCTCCGTGGAGCCTTGCTACCTCCGTGGAGCCTCCCTGCCTCTGTGGAGCCTCCATTGAGCCTCCCTGCCTCTGCAGAGCCTCCGCGGAGCTCCCTGCCTCCATGGAGCCTCTGCAGAGCCTCGGTGCCTCCATGGAGCCTTCCTGCCTCCGCAGAGCCTCCATGGAGCCTCCCTGCCTCGGCTCCCCGAGCCGCAGCGGTGCCCCATGCAGGGCTGTTTCCTGAATTAAGAGCAGCGGCTGAGTCACGGCTAATTGCCGGGGCCCAGGAACGTGCCGGGAGAGGAACGTGGCTCCGAGCGAGGCTGCGGGCCGAGGCGCGCGGGGCACCGCCGGCTTCCGGCAGTGGGACACCGGGGTGGACGGTGCCACTGGCCCCAGGGCCTCCCTGGGGGCAGCGGGGGAAGCCCAAGGTCGGGTCCCCGCTGCATCCCAAGCGGCACGCTGCGCCCGGCGCCGCCGGCCCCGCGGGAACAGCTCGGGTGGGCTTCCGGTGCCGAGCACGTCTGGGCCCTGGCAGGGCACGGCGGCACGGGGACAGCCTGGGGCTGGCAGGGCGGCACTGGGGGGTCCTGCTGCGCTGCGCGGGGTGGGCACAGCCGTGCCAGCTGCACGGTGCGGTGCCAGGCTGTGCCCAGGGCTTCCTCCCAGTGCGGGGAGTGTCGCACCACGCTGCGTGCACAGGTGTCCCCAGGGCAGCGGGTCCTGCTGCACCAGTGCCAGGTCTGGGTGTCCCCATGTGATGCCACGCCAAGTGCCCCTAGTGCTGGCCGCCGTGCCAGGTCATCCCTGGAGCTGTGCAATGCCCTCTGCAAGCACCCCCCGTGCTTGGGAAGTCCTGGGGGCCGTGCACTGCCCTCCCGGGTGTCCCCAGTGCTGGACACGGTGCCCCCCACGGGCTGTGCAGTGCCCTCCGGGTGCCCCGCAGTGCTGGGACCATGCAGTGCCGGTGCCCCCCATGGGCTGTGCAGTGCCCTTCAGGTGCCCCCCCCGGTGCTGGGCACGGTGCAGCCTGGGGGCCGGGCACTGCCCTCTCGACCGCCCCCGGTGCCGGGCACGGTGCAGCCCGGGGGCCGGGCACTGCCCTCCCGAGTGCTTCCCCGGTGCCGGGCACGGTGCAGCCCGGGGGCCGGGCACTGCCCTCTCGACCGCCCCCGGTGCCGGGCACGGTGCAGCCCGGGGGCCGGGCACTGCCCTCCCGAGTGCTTCCCCGGTGCCGGCACTGCCCTCCCGGGCGCCCCCGGTGCCGGGCACGGTGCAGCCCGGGGGCCGTGCACTACCCTCCCGGGCACCCCCGGTGCCGGGCACGGTGCAGCCCGGGGGCCGGGCACTACCCTCCCGGGCGGCCCCGGTGCCGGGCACGGTGCAGCCCGGGGGCCGTGCACTGCCCTCCCGGGCGCCCCCGGTGCCGGGCACGGTGCAGCCCGGGGGCCGGGCCGTGCCGGGAGCCCGCAGCGCCGGCGCTGCCCGGGCGCCCGCGGGGCTGCCGGGGCCGGGCGGGCGGCGGGCGGGGGGCGCGGCGCCGCCGGGCCGGGCGCCGGGGCCGCCGGCGGAAAGTGTGTCACTGGGGCACGAGGCTCTCCCCGGGCATCACATGGGGGAGGCGGCGGCGCCGCGTGCGGCCCAGTGCGCAGCCGCGGCCGGTGCCGGGCTGGGCGGCGGGGCGGGCGGCGGGCGCACAACAGCCCTGCCGGGCGGGCGCGGCACGGCTCGCTTCGGCCCCGCTCGGGGTTTTGGCACGGTTCGCTTCGGCCCCGCTCGGGTTTTTGGCACGGTTCGGGTTTGGGGTTTTTTTTTTCTCTCTCCTTTTTTTTTTTTTTTTTCTTTTGCGCGGCTCGGTTTTTGCACGGCTCGGTTTCGCGCGGCGCGGCTCGGCGCGCGGAGCCGTGACAGCCGGCTGCCAGCCCCACGATGGCCGCCCCCGACACCGGCAGCACAGGTCAGTGCCCCGCCGCAGCCCCCCGCCCCGCCGGCCGGCCCCGCGCTCCCGCGCCCCCCCGGGAGGGTCCCCGCACCGGGAGCAGCCGCTGCTGCGCCCCGGAGCGCGGCCGCGGTCTGCGCGCCGGGGCCCGGGGGGGTGGAGGGGTCCGGACAGCGGATCGGGGGGGGATGCGCACCGGGCACGGAGCTGCGGCGCACCGGCACCGGCACCGGGCGGTGCTGCACGGCGGGGTAAGGGTCCGGGCAGCGGGAGCAGAGGACAGCGGGGCGGCGGGAGGGGGGAGGGTGAACCGGGGCGCGGCGGAGTCCCGCACACCGGGGCGGGGGAGCCGGGATACGTGGCGGCCCCGCGCTGTCCCGCACACCGGGGCAGCGGCGGGGGAGACACGGCGGCCCCGCGCAGTCCCGCACACCGGGGCGGGTGGGCGGGCGGGGGGGGGGACGTCGCGCGCGGGTGCGCACCGGGAGCGCGCGGCGGGCCGGGGGGGGGGGGGAAGCGTCACGCGCGCCGGGCCCGGGCGGGGGTGACCCCGGGGGGGGCCCCCTGGGCCGCCGCGGCGCAGTTCCCCCCCCCCCCCCCCCCCCCGTCACGTGGCCCCTCCCCGGCGCTGCCACGTGCGGAGTTTGTTTTCCCCGCAGCCCCGCCCCGCCCCCGCCCATTGGTCGCCGGCGCCTCATTACATCATCGCTTCTCCCCCTCCCCCTCTCCGCGACGTCACACCCGGAAGCGGGGACGCCGCGTTCCACTCGCCCTTTTAAACGGCGGCGAGGGGGTGGGGGGGCGGGGCAGAGGGGGCGGGGCGTGGTGACGCCATCGCCGGGGCAACGGGTCCCCGGGGCGAGGTGGAGGGGGGTGCGGGGAAACCGGGGGCGGGGCCGGGCGGCGCGGGCGGCCAATGGGGAGGCGGGGGCGGGGCAAAGCGTGAGGGGCGGGCCCGGGGGCGGCCACGTGCAGGCCGAGCACGTGGCGCGGCGGCGTGAGGCCGCGGGAGCGCGGGGGGGAGCGCGGCGGGGGGGGGGGGGGGGGGGGGGGGGGGGGGGTGCGCGACCGGGGCCGCCGGCGGCTCCGCCGCCCCGAGCGCTGCGCCGGGCTCCCGGCGCCTCACGGCCCCCCTCGTGCTTCAGGGACCGCGCGGGGTCCCGGCGCACTGCGGCCGGGGATCCCCCCCCCGACCCCCTCCCCCCCCCGCGGGGTCCCCCACCCGTGTCCCGGTGCTCTGGGACCGGGGATCCCCCGGGGTCCCGGCGCTTCGGTGTCCCGGGGGGGGGGGCACTTGGGGGCCCAAGAGAAGGGGGGGGCTCCGGCTGCTTGGGGGGGTCAGTCCCCCCCCCCCGCGGTGCTGGCCCTTGCCCGGGGCTGCCCACGGTGCCCACGGGTGGGGCGGCGCGGGCAGTGCGGATCGGTGTTGGACGCTGGGTCGGGGGGGCCCCGCGCCGCCGCGGGGAGCGGCAGGAGCCCGCGCGCCTCCCGCCGCCGCCCCGCGTCCCTCCCCGCGGCGTTTCCGGGGCGCCGCGGCCGCCTCGCGCGTGGCCCCGCCGCCCGTGGGGCCGCCTGACGCCGCGCCGTGCCCGCAGGCGGCGTGATCAGCTACGTGGGCTCCAGCGGCTCGTCGCCCAGCCGCACCAGCCCCGTCTCCCTGTGCAGCGACGGCTCCAGCGGCGGCTCCCAGCCCTTCCCCGCCTACTTCCCCCCGTCGCCCACCGGCTCCCTCCAGGATGCCCGGAGCTACGGCGGCGGCTCGCTGGGCTCCCGTGAGGACGGCTCCCCTTCCTCCTCCTCCTCCTCCTCCTCCTCCTCCTCCTCCTCCTCCTCCTCCTGCTCCTCCTCGTACGGCTCCCCGGGGAGCTTCGCCGGGGCGCAGCCGGCACCGGCGGACGAGCGGCGCCGCGGCTCCCCCAGCAAGGCCGGCGGCTCCATCACGAGTGAGCGGGGCGGGCGGGGCGGCGGGGCCGGGCGCCGCGGGCCCCCCCGGGCGCCGCTCACCGCCGTCTGCCCGCAGAGCTCAACGGCATGGTGCTGCTCTGCAAGGTGTGCGGGGACGTCGCCTCCGGCTTCCACTACGGCGTCCACGCCTGCGAGGGCTGCAAGGTAGCGGGGCCGCCCGCGGAGGGGGCCGGGGGGGGCGGCCGCGGCGCCCCCCGGCCCCCCTCACCCCCGCCTCCCCGCAGGGCTTCTTCCGCCGCAGCATCCAGCAGAACATCCAGTACAAGAAGTGCCTCAAGAACGAGAACTGCTCCATCGTCCGCATCAACCGCAACCGCTGCCAGCAGTGCCGCTTCAAGAAGTGCTTGCTGGTCGGCATGTCCCGCGACGGTGAGCGCCCGGGCCGCGCGCGCCGCGCCGCACCACGCCGCGCGGGCCCCCTACCACCCGACCCCTGCTTGCACTCGTGCGCTTGCGTGCTGTGCACGCTTCCTTGCAACTTGCACGCTGTATGTGCTTGCTTGCACGCTTGTGCACTTGCACACTGTGCAGGCTTGCTTGCATGCTTGCTGGCACACTTACGCTCTGTGCACACTAGCTTGCGCTCTTGCAGGCTGTGCATACTAGCTTGCACACTTGCGCACTTACACTCTGCATACAATTGCGCTCTTCCAGGCTGTGCATGCTTGCACACTTCCGCAGTTGCACACTGTGCACGCTTGCTTGCGCACTTACACTGTGCACACTAGCTTGCACACTTGCACACAGGCTTGCTCGGAGACTTACTTGCGCACTTGCACTCTGCACAGTTGCTTGCGCTCTTCCAGGCTGTGCATGCTTACTTGCACACTGTGCAGGCTTGCTTGCACACTTACACTCTGCACACTAGCTTGTGCACTTGCACACTCTATAGGCTTGCTCGCACACTTACTTGCGCACTTACACTGCACAATTGCTTGCACTCTTCCAGGCTGTGCATGCTTACTTGCACACTGCACACTAGCGCTCTTGCAGGCTGTGCATGCTTGCTTGCACATTTGCACGCTGTGCAGGCTTGCTTGCCCAGTTGCATGCTGTACACCCCCATCCCTCCCTTGTGCTCGCGGCTGCGCGCACCCTCGCAGGCGGGACGGGGGACGCGGCGGTGCTCCAGGCCCCCCCCCACCCCCGGACCCGCATCCCGCTGGCGCGTTGGGGGGGGGTGAGGGAGGCGGTAGCCGGGAGGCGCTGACGCCCGTGTCCCCCCGCAGCCGTGCGCTTCGGGCGCATCCCCAAGCGGGAGAAGCAGCGGATGCTGGCGGAGATGCAGAGCGCCATGAACGGCCTGGGCAGCGCCCCGCCGAGCGGGCCGAGCGCCGGCGAGGGCCCAGTGCCCGGCGGGGGCCGCGCACCGCCCCCCGGCCCGCCGCCGCCCGCCCCCCCCGCCTGCTTCTCCCAGTTCCCCCAGCAGCTGACGCCGCCGCGGTCGCCCAGCCCCGGGGGGGCCACCGAGGACGTCATCGCCCAGGTGGCCAAGGCGCACAGGGAGATCTTCGTCTACGCCCACGACAAGCTGGGCCCCCCCCCGGCCTGCGAGAGCGGCGTCCCGCGCTGGGACGGGCCCCCCGCCGGCCCCCCGGCCTGGCCGCCGGGTCCCCCCGCGCCGCGGCTCTGCCCCGCCGCCGCCGGCCCCCCGCCGCCGGGCTGCCCCTGGCCCCGCCGCCCGCCGGAGCTGCTGCCGGTGAGCGCCAGCGCCGCGGCCGCGGAGCCCCCCCGCCCCGCGCCGGGCGCGCGGGGCTCACGGCAGCGCGTCGCCCGCAGGCCTGCCCCATGAACACGCACCCGCCCGGGCGCAGCGGGCGCACGGTGCAGGAGATCTGGGAGGACTTCTCCCTGAGCTTCACGCCGGCCGTCCGCGAGGTGGTGGAGTTCGCCAAGCACATTCCCGGCTTCCAGGCCCTGTCCCAGCACGACCAGGTCACCCTGCTCAAGGCCGGCACCTTTGAGGTAGGTCCGGGGGGCGGCTGAGATGTTGGGGGGGTGGTGGGGCTGCCAGCGTGGCACAGTGCAGCACGGCACGCTGCAGCACAGCACCGCGTGGCACAGCAGCGTGCCACGGCGCAGCAGCGTGCCACGGCGCGGTATGGCATGGAAAGGCCCGATGCAGCATTGCACGGCCCGAAGCAGCGCAGCACGGTGCAGCATTGCACGATGCAGCCGGCACGGTGCAGCATTGCCCGCCACGGCCTGGCACAGTGCAGCGTGGCACAGCACGGTGCAGCATTGCACGATGCAGCCGGCACGGTGCAGCATTGCCCGCCACGGCCTGGCACAGTGCAGCGTGGCACAGCACGGTGCAGCATTGCACGATGCAGCCGGCACGGTGCAGCATTGCCCGCCACGGCCTGGCACAGTGCAGCGTGGCACAGCACGGTGCAGCATTGCACGATGCAGCCGGCACGGTGCAGCATTGCACGCCACGGCCTGGCACAGTGCAGCGTGGCACAGCACCGTGCAGCACTGCGTGATGCAGCCGGCGTGGTGCAGCATTGCCCGCCACGGCCTGGCACAGTGCAGCGTGGCACAGCACCGTGCAGCACTGCGTGATGCAGCCGGCGCGGTGCAGAGCTGCATGGCGCGGCCCGGCACGGCGCAGCGTGGCCCGGCACCGTGCAGCATTGCACGGCGGGCCGGGACGCGCGGCCCCTCACGCGGCGCTGCTCCGCAGGTGCTGATGGTGCGCTTCGCCTCGCTGTTCAACGTGAAGGAGCAGACGGTGACGTTCATGAGCCGGACGAAGTACAGCCTCGAGGAGCTCTGGGGCATGGGCATGGGCGACCTGCTCAGCTCCATGTTCGAGTTCAGCGAGAAGCTCAGCGCCCTGGAGCTCAGCGACGAGGAGCTGGGGCTCTTCACCGCCGTGGTGCTGGTCTCGGCAGGTGGGGCCGGCGCGGGGGCGGCACGGGGGGCCGCGGCGGCGCGGGGGGCCGCCGGCCTCACGGCGCCGTCCCCGCAGACCGCTCGGGCACGGAGGACGCGGCGTCGGTGGAGCAGCTGCAGGAGACGCTGATCCGCGCCCTGCGCGCGCTGGTGCTCAAGACGCACCCGGCCGAGACGTCGCGCTTCACCAAGCTGCTGCTCAAGCTGCCGGACCTGCGCACCCTCAACAACCTGCATTCCGAGAAGCTCCTCTCCTTCCGCATCGACGCCCAGTAGCCCCCGGACGCCGGGGCCCCCCGGACGCCGGGGCCCCCGCCGGCACCCAGGCTGCAGCGCCGGGGGCGCCCGCGCGGTGCCGCCGGACGCCTGGGCCCCCCCGGCCCCGCGGCGCCGGGCTGGGGGGGGAACCCGCCGCCGCCCCCCGCCGCCCCCCGGCCAGCGGTGGAAAGCAGAGGCCGGAGGCCAGCCGAGCTGTGTGGGTGGGTTTGGTTTTTTTTTTTTTTTCATCATATATTTATTACATAAATATATAGTAAAATAGACCAGCAACAATTACCATAAAAATATCTTTCTTTAAAATCCTGACCAAAACACAAAAGGGTTTAAAATCGCACGTCACAGACTTGTGATTGTCACGTAAATCAGCAGCGCCTGCCCCGGCCCCCCCGGCCCCCCGGCCCCGGCGTACATTCAGCGACTCCCTGCCGGCCCCCGCGGGGCTCGATGCATAGTACGGGGGCCCCCGCGGGGCCGCGCCGTGGGGCCCGGCCCCCCGCCCGCCGCGGGGCCGCGCCGGCACCGGGAGCCTTGAGGTATGTGCGGGGGGGGGGGGGGACACGACACGCGGGCCCCGTCCCCCCTCCCGGGGCGCCACGCCGGGGCCGCGGGCGACGCTGGACGTGCGACGGCGAGACGGAGACGAGACGGAGCGGCCCGGGGCGCCGGGCGTGCGCGGACGAGCGAGTGTGAGTGCGAGTGCATGCTCACGAGCGCGGGGGCACCCCCGCGGCCCGGCACGGTGAGAACGAGCGGGGACACGAGCGGGGACGGGGGGGACGGGAGAGGGGACCGGGCTGTGCTCCCCCCCCGGGACGCGCTACCCCCCCTGCCCAGCGCCGCGCTGCCCCGGGGGGGCCCAGGCATCCGGCCGGGGACACGCTTCCTGCCTAAGACACGTCCCGTGACGGCTCTCCTGCCCCGCGCCCCGGCACGGCCACGGAGCCGCGCGCGCAGGGGCTGCCCGGGCACCGCACCGGCGCGGCACCACCTTGGCACTGGCACTGCAAGAGCGTTGCAGCAGCACTGCGTGCGCACTGCACGGGCAGCGCGCGGGTCCCGCACCGCCTTTGTGCGTGCGCTGCACCGGCACTGAACGGGCATCGCCCGCGCCTTGCACTGACCCTGCGTGCGCACTGCCCGGGCACTGCAGCAGCTGTGCACGCGCGCCGCGCCGGGTCTGCACGCCTATCGCACGCGCGTTGCACCGACACTGCGCGCGCGCGCTGCTCGAGCATCGTGCGCCCCGCCAGCTCCCGGCCCCGCAGCCCCAAAGGCACCGTGTTAAGGCCTGGCGTGGCGTGGGGGCCCCGGCGCGCGCAGGGCAGGGCAGGGCAGGGCAGGGCCCGCGCAGCACCGAGCGCCTGGCCAAGGACGCGCCGGGATTCGCAGGCGGGCGGGCGATGGCGCTGCCCGGCGCCCCTTGCACGACCCGCACCCGGCGCCCAGCAGAGCCCGCGGCGAGAGCGTAAGACATTTTTGCACCAACCACGAACCAAACCCCGCGGCGGGAGCCGAGGGCACCGCGTCCCCTCCCGGGCCGGGGCGGCACCCGCTGGTGCCACCGCCCGCGTCCCCGCTCCAGCGCCCCGACACGGCCCCGCTGCCCCGGCCCCCAGCCCGGCCTCGGGGCCGCGAGCGCCGCCGCCGGGCACCGGGCGAGGAAGTGTTTCGTGTTGGGATTTCTGCTTTTAAACGACCCGTAAAAAGATTTTTTTTTAATTACAAAAATTATATATTTTATAGATTTTATATATATATATATATATATATGTATGTATATATATATATATATTAGCTTAGATGGGCTCTGGCAGCCTGCCTGCCTCGCCGGCCCGCTGGTGCGCCGCCCCCGCCCTCCGCCCTCGGCCTCCCGCCTGAGGTAAGAAGAAAATTCACAAACCTAAATCGGGGGGGAAAAGGTGACAAACGCGCTGCGGGGCGCCGGCGGCTCCGGGCGCCCGCCGCGGCCCCGCCAGTAGTGCAGTGCGGCGGGCGCCCGCCCTGCGCCCGCTGCCCCGGGGCCATTGCAACTTTTGACGGAAAACAGAACAAATAAAACGACGACGACGAGAAGAAAAAAAAAAAACATAACGAAAAACAACGGAAAAGGTGTGTGTTGGGGGGTGTTTGCTGGGGGGGGCGGCCGCGGCGGGGCCTCGCAACCCCCCCGGCCACGACGCGCCCCTGCTGCCGGCGCTTGGCACAAAATCGCCTCCTCTCAGCCCCGAAAAAAGACAGAGAAAACCAAAGCCCCGAAACAAAGCGGCTTGCGGGGGGCAGCCGGGACCGCGCGGCCGAGAGGTAGAGGGCGAAGCAGAGACGTGCCGTGGGGGGGTCCCTGGTCCCCGCGGGACGGGCTGGGGCCCCCCACGCACGGCGGTGCCCTGGCACGGTGCAACGCCCTAACGCAATGCAGCACCCTGGTGCAACCCCAGGGCGCCCCGGCACGGGGCAACGCGCCGGCATGGTGCAATGCCGGGGCACCCTGGCACTGTGCAACACCTCGGTGCAACCCCGGGGTGCCCCAGCACGGTGCAACGTGCTGGCACGGAGCAATGCCAGAGCACCCTGGCACAATGCAACACCCCAGCATGATGCAACGCCCCGGCACAACCCCGGGGCATGCCGGCACGCTGCAATGTGCTGGCACGCCGCGGCACCCTGGCACGATGCAACGCCTTGGTGCAACCCCAGAGTGCCGTGGCACGCTGCAATGTGCTGGCACGGTAAAATGCTGGGACGCCCTGGCACGGTGCAACACCCTGGTGCACCCCCAGGGTGCCTTAGCACGGTGCAACGCGCAGGCACGGTGCGATGCCAGGGCACCCTGGCACGGTGCAACGCCCCGGCACAACTGCAGGGCGCCCCGGCACGGTGCAACGTGCCGGCACGGTGCAGCGCCCCGGTGCAACCCCCAGGCGCCCTGGCACGGTGCAACGCCAGGGCGCCCGTCCCCAGCCCCCCGCGGTGGCCGGGTGCCCCTGCACCCCGGGGTCCCCAGCCCCCCGGCGCCATGCACCCTGCGCGCCACTGCCAGGCCAAAAGTGCATGCGGCCTCGGCGGCCCCCGCCGCCCCGGCAGCGCCTCCCTGTGCAGCCCCGGAGCCCCCGTCCTCCTCTCTCCTCTCCTCTCTCCTTCCAAAGTGCAGTTAGTTTAATATTTTAGCCTCTCAGGGAGGGAAATAAATGCTTAAAAAATAATAATCTAAGAAGAGAAGAACAATAAAGGAAACGCTCGACCGTCGGGGCCCTTCCCTGTGCAAACAAACAAAATTTGTCAAGTCCTGGGGCGAGGGAGGTGCCGGCGCGGGGGGGGCGCCGGGCCGGGGTGCGGGGGGCGCGGGGGGCCCCGGGGCGGCGGCGGCGGCCCCCTCCCGCCCCGCGCCGCCCCCCCGGGCCGCAGCGCCGCCCGCCCTCGCCCGCGGGCCGCGGGCAGAGAAAGAAAAAAAAAAAAACAAAAAACGGGGGGGGGGGGGAAGCGGAGCGGGGAAGCAAGCGCGCGGGGGCGCGGGGGGCGCGGGGCGCCGGCCGCCCTACACCTCCTGGTCCTCGAAGACCTCGAGGAAGAGGGGCGGGAAGAGCTCGGTGGGGCACTCCACCTTCATGTGCAGGAAGCGGCTGGCGTGGCAGGCCCCGATCATGCGCAGATCCGTCACCTTCATCAGCAGCTTGGGCCAGAAGTGGGGAATGTTGTGTTTGCGGTAGTTGATGTAGTGCTCGAACGCCAGCAGGTACGTCTCCTGGCACTTCTCGATCTTGTCCACGCAGATCAGCCCCGTGCGGTCTGCGGGCCGCGGGCACGCGTGTCCGGAGGGCGCCGTGTCCGGAGGGCACGCCGTCCCCGTCCGGGCATCGCGGCGCCGCCCGGGACGTCCCCGTCCGGGCATCACGGTGCCACCCGGGACATTCCTGTCCGGGCATCGCGGTGCCACCCGGGACGTCCCCCCCTGGGCATCGCGGCGCCACCCGGGACGTCCCCCCCTGGGCATCACGGTGCCACCCGGGACGTCCCCATCCAGCTCCCCAGCCGTGGGCGTCACGGTGCCACCCGGGATCTCACAGCCCCCAGGGCCCCCAGGGTCTGCACATCCCAGGGCTCTGGGTACGGGGTGCCCA
Organism: Rhea pennata; assembly: GCF_028389875.1. Taxonomy (NCBI): domain Eukaryota; kingdom Metazoa; phylum Chordata; class Aves; order Rheiformes; family Rheidae; genus Rhea; species Rhea pennata. Next base: position 1,381,256 of record NC_084688.1, read on the forward strand.
CCCCCTATGCCCCCCTACAGCTCTGCACAGCTCCCCAGGGCTCTGACCACCAGGGTGCCGCCCCACGTCCCCACCATGGCTCCCCAGGGTGCCGCCCCACGTCCCCACCACGGCTCCCCAAGGTGCCACCCCACGTCCCCACCACGGCTCCCCAGGGTGCTGCCCCACGTCCCCACCACGGCTCCCCAAGGTGCCACCCCACGTCCCCACCACAGCTCCTGGCAGTGCCGCCCCACGTCCCCACCACGGCTCCCCACGGTGCCGCCCCACGTCCCCACCACGGCTCCCCAAGGTGCCACCCCACGTCCCCACCACGGCTCCCCAGGGTGCTGCCCCACGTCCCCACCACGGCTCCCCAAGGTGCCACCCCACGTCCCCACCACAGCTCCTGGCAGTGCCGCCCCACGTCCCCACCACGGCTCCCCAGGGTGCCGCCCCATGTCCCCACCGCGGCTCCCCAGGGTGCTGTCCCACGTCCCCACCACGGCTCCCCAGGGTGCCGCCCCACGTCCCCACCACAGCTCCTGGCAGTGCCGCCCCACGTCCCCACCACGGCTCCCCAGGGTGCCGCCCCATGTCCCCACCGCGGCTCCCCAGGGTGCTGCCCCACGTCCCCACCACGGCTCCCCAAGGTGCCGCCCCACGTCCCCACCACGGCTCCCCAGGGTGCCGCCCCACGTCCCCACCACGGCTCCCCAAGGTGCCGCCCCACGTCCCCACCACGGCTCCCCAGGGTGCCGCCCCACGTCCCCACCGCGGCTCCCCAGGGTGCCGCCCCACGTGCCCACCACGGCTCCCCAGGGTGCCGCCCCACGTCCCCACCATGGCTCCCCAAGGTGCCACCCCACGTCCCCACCACGGCTCCTGGCAGTGCCGCCCCACGTCCCCACCGCGGCTCCCCAGGGTGCCACCCCACGTCCCCACCACGGCTCCTGGCAGTGCCGCCCCACGTCCCCACCACGGCTCCCCAGGGTGCCACCCCACGTCCCCACCGCGGCTCCCCAGGGTGCTGCCCCACGTCCCCAGCGCGGCTCCCCAGGGTGCCACCCCACGTCCCCACCACGGCTCCTGGCAGTGCCGCCCCACGTGCCCACCGCGGCTCCCCAGGGTGCCGCCCCACGTCCCCAGCGCGGCTCCCGGGCCGGGGCCCGGCGGTGCCGCCCCGCGGCCCCGTCCCCCGCGGCTCAGCACCTGAGGACATGAGCAGCACGGCCTGGAGCAGGGCCACCTCGGTGTCGTCCAGGTTGAAGGCAGACAGGGACTTGCCCAGGTCGAAGATGGCGTCGGAGACGACGCCGAGGCCGCCGTTCTTGAGCTGCTCCCGCTTGACGGCCATCTCGCCGCTGAGCGTCAGCGTCTCGCTCTCGGGGTCGTAGCGCACGGCCGCCCGCAGCGACATGATCTCCATGCAGCAGCCCTTCAGCAGGATGATCTGGTCTTCGCAAGGCAGCTGCGGCACAGGCGTCAGGCGGCGGCCCCGGCGCGGCCCCCCGCGCCCCCGGGGCCCCCCCTACCTCCGAGAACATGGGCAGCTTTTTGGCAAAGTCGACCACGCGGGTGATGGCCGGCGTGATGATTTTTGTAAACTCGCTGAACGCCTCCAGGTCGACTTTGTCCCCGTCGGGCATGGAGGCCATGGGCGACTGGCCGATGTCCTCGGGCTGCCGCGGAGGAGCGGGCGGCCGTGAGCGCCGGCGCGCGGGGACGGGGGGGACCGGGGCGCACGGGGGACCGGGGGGGGGACCGGGGACCGGGGGGGACCGGGGACCGGCGACCAAGGGGGGAACCAGGCCCCCAGCGCAGGGGAACCGGGGCGTGGGGGGAGCCAGGGTACAGGGGGAGAATCGGGCCCCTGTTATGGGGGGGAACTGGGGCACGGGGGGGAACCGGGCCCCTGGCACGGGGAGAACTGGGGCACAGGGGGGAACTGGGTGCGGGGGGAAACCGGGCCCCTGGCACGGGGAGAACTGGGGCGCGGAGGGGAACCGGGGCGCGGGGGGGAACCGGGCCCCCGGCGCAGGGGGAACCGGGGCGCGGGGGGGAACCGGGCCCCCGGCGCAGGGGGAACCGGGGTGCGGGGGGGAATCGGGCCCCCGGCGCAGGGGGAACCGGGGCGCGGGGGGGAACCGGGCCCCCAGCGCAGGGGGAACCGGGGCACTGCAGCCCCACGCCGCCCGCCCGCCCGGGGGTCCCGGGCGCGGGGCAGCAGCCAGGAGAGGGAGCCGCGCGCCCGGCGGCGCAGCGGGCACGGGGCCAGCCCGTCCCCCCGTCCCCCCCCACGCGACGGCAGCCGCCCCACGGCGCGGCCGGCCCCTCGGGTCACCGCTGCCCGGCGGGGACGGGCGCCCCGCGCTCGAGGCCGCCCCACGGCGGGCGTGGGGCTCGCGGGCCCCGGCGCTCACCAGGAATTTCCGCTTCTGCTTCCAGTGGCTGCCCTGGGCGTTGGTGCTGCGGTGCGCCTCGGTCACCACGTGGATGAGCTCCCACTCCTCGGCGCTGGGCTCCGGCCGGTGCTGCAGCGACTTGATCATCTCCTCCTTGCGCCGCCGCTCCCGGTTCTCCTCGATGAGCTTCCGCTTGGCTACGCGCTTCGAGTCGTCCAGCACCACTGCGCCGGGGCGGCGCTCAGCGGCGCCGGGCCCCCGCCCCACGGCCCCGGCCCCACGGCTCCGCCACCCCCCCCACGGCTCCGCCACCTGCCCCCCGCTGGCCCCGGCCCCACGGCTCCGCCACCCCCCCATGGCTCCGCCACCTGCCCCCCGCCGGCCCCAGCCCCACGGCCCCGGCCCCACGGCTCCGCCACCCCCCCACGGCTCCGCCACCTGCCCCCCGCCGGCCCCGGCCCCACGGCCCCGGCCCCACGGCTCCGCCACCCCCCCACGGCTCCGCCACCTGCCCCCCACCGGCCCCGGCCCCACGGCCCCGGCCCCACGGCTCCGCCACCCCCCCACGGCTTCGCCACCTGCCCCCCGCTGGCCCCGGCCCCACGGCTCCGCCACCCCCCCATGGCTCTGCCACCTGACCCCGTCGGCCCCGGCCCCACGGCTCCGTCACCCGCCCCATGCTGACCCCGGCCCCACGGCCCCGGCCCCACGGCTCCGCCACCCCCCCACGGCTCCGCCACCTGCCCCCCACTGGCCCCGGCCCCACGGCTCCGCCACCTGCCCCAGCCCCACGGCTCCACCACCTGCCCCCTGCCAGCCCCGGCCCCACGGCTCCACCTGCCACCCCACGCCAGCTCCAGTCCCATGGCTCTGTCCGCCGCCCCGCCGGCCCCAGCCCCACAGCTTTGTCTGCCGCCCAGCCTCCCGCCTGGCCCCACGGCTCCGCCACCCGCCCCGGCCACCCGCCTGGCCCCACGGCTCCGCCACCCGCCCCAGCCTCCCGCCCGGCCCCATGGCTCCGCCACCCGCCCCAGCCTCCCGCCCGGCCCCACGGCTCCGCTAGCCACACTGGCCACCCTGCTCGGCCCCGTGGCACCGCCGGCCGCAGCGGTGGCCACGCCGGGCCCCGTCCCGCGCCGGGGGCCCCGTCCCGCGCCGGGGGCCCCGCACTCACGGTCCATGGCCATGCCCACGGAGATGCACTTCTTGAAGCGGCAGAGCTGGCACTGGTTGCGGGTGATCTTGTCGATGACGCAGCAGCCATCGTACTTGCAGGAGTAGGTGGGGTGCAGGTTCTTCTGGATGGTCCGCCGGAAAAAGCCCTGCGGAGCGGCGAGGGCGCCGGGCCCGGTGAGCCCCGGCGGCGCCGCCCGGCCCGGCCCGGCCCGGCCCGGCCGCGGCCCCCTCACCTTGCAGCCCTCGCAGGTGATGCAGCGGTAGTGGTAGCCCGTGGCCTTGTCCCCGCACACCACGCACTGTTCATCTTTGTCCAGGTAACTAGGGATGTACCCTGGGGGGGGGGAAAGGGGGGGTGTCAGGCCGCCGCGCGCCCCGCCGGGGGCTGCCCCGTGCCCCCCGTGGCGGGTAACCCCCTCCCCGGTCAACCCGGAGCAGCCCCCGCCGCGCGACGGCCCAGCGTCCCCACCACCACTGCCGGGGGGAAACTGAGGCACGGAGCGCCCGCAGGCGCCCGGGCCCCGCGTCCCGCGCCCCCACCCTGGGCAGAGCCTGGGCGCCCGCGGTCCTGCACCCCGCCGGCGCATCCGGGAGCCCGGACGCCTGGGCTCTCCCCCGCCCTAGGAGGGGAGGGGTGCGCGGTGGGTCCGGGTGGGGGGGGGGGAGGGGCCCGGACGCCTGGGTCCCACCAGCCGGCCCCTCCTCCCACCCGGATCCCGCCGGAGCCGGCCGCTCCCCGCTGGGGAATGGGGCAGGGCCGGGGTGCCCGGCCGCGGCGCTGGGTGCTGCGCGGGGTCCGCGCCCGGCCGGGACGCCGTATTGTGGGTACCTGGGTGCTGCTGACACCTACAGCCCCCCCGCCCCAACCCACGCGGGACATGGGTGCCCTGCAGCGATGTGGGGTGCACGGGGCCGTCTGGGGACCCAGCAGGGATGTGGGGTGCCCAGGAGACACTGGGGTGCCGGGGGGATGCAGCAGGGATGAGGGTGCCCAAGGGAGCTAGCACAGATGTGGGGCACCCATCAAGGATATGGGGTGCCCAGGGGACCCAGCAGGGCAGGAGCTTCTTGGGGACTGTGGGGCACCCTGCAGGGATGTGGGGTGCTCATTGGGGCAGGGAGTTCTGGGGGACCGTGGGGCGCCCTGCAGGGATGTGGGGCGCCCAGCAGGGTGGGGGGTCCTGGGGGACCGTGGGGCGCCCAGCAGGGCCGCGGGGTGCTGGGGGACCGTGGGGCGCCCGTTGGGGCGGGGGGCCCGTTGGGGCGGGGGGCCCCGGGCCCGGCTGGGGCGGTACCTGACATGCTGCTCTTCACCAAACATTGGCTGCTCTTTCTTTTGCGCTTCCCATCCAGCCACCTGCGGGGAGACGCGCCGTGAGCCGGGGGGCGCCCCATGTCCCCACGTCCCTGCGCCCCCCACGTCCCTGCACCGTGTCCCCACGTCCCTGTGCACCCCGTGCACCCCACGTCCCTGCACCCTGCGTCCCCATGCACCCCATGTCCTGCACCCTGCGTCCCCGTGCACCCCATGTCCCTGCGCCCCCCACGTCCCTGCACTGTGTCCCCAACGTCCCTGTGCACCCCGTGCACCCCATGTCCCTGCACCCTGCATCCTCATGCACCCCACGTCCCTGCACCCTGCGTCCCCGTGCACCCCATGTCCCTGCGCCCCCCCACGTCCCTGCACCGTGTCCCCACGTCCCTGTGCACCCTGTGCACCCCATGTCCTGCACCCTGCATCCCCGTGCACCCCATGTCCCTGCGCCCCCCACGTCCCTGCACCCTGTGTCCCCATGTCCCTGCGCACCACGTGCACCCCACGTCCCTGCACCCTGCGTCCCAGTGCACCCCACGTCCCTGCACCCTCTGTCCCTGTGCACCCCATGCACCCCATGTCCCTTCACCCTGCGTCCTCGTTCTCCCCACGTCCCTGTGCACCCCATGTCCCTGTGCACCCTGTGCACCCCACGTCCCCGCACCCTGCGTCCCAGTGCACCCCACATCCCTGCACCCTGTGTCCCCATGTCCCTGCGCACCCCATGTCCCTGCACCCTGTGTCCCCATGTCCCTATGCACCCCCTGTCCCTGTGCACCCCCTTTCCCCATGTACTCCGTGTCCGCACGCAACCAAGTCCCCGCACCCCATGTCCCTGGGGCCCTGCCAGCGCCAATGACACGGGCTGCCCTCGCCCCGCGTGTTCATGCGTGTGCACGCGTGTGCAAGCCCCCGGCCCGGTGGTGGCACGTGTGCAGGGGGACACGCGTGGGCCGGCCGGGCCTGGGACCCCCGACTGCCCCGGCATCCGGCGGGGGGTGGGGGAGGGGAGGGGAAGCGCAGGGGGGAGGGGGAGCAGTGGGGGAGGGGCCGGGCGGGGGGAGGGGCGGCGGGGGGAGGGGCTCATTTACAGTCAAAGACAAAATGTCCTTTTGGCTCAGCGGGGAAGTGACATCACGGCGCCCGGCCAATGGGCGCGGCCGGGGGTCCGCGCCTCAGCCGCACGGCACCAGCCCATTGGCGGCGGCGCCTGGCCCGGCCGGGCGGGGCCGGGGGGGCCCAGGCGTCCGGGGGGCGGCGGGCGCCCAAGGTGACCCCGGCCGGGCCCCCCCCCGGGCACGTGCGTCTCCGGGCAGCGCTCCCGAAATAGCCCCGGCGCTGGCGGAGCGCCCGCGGGGCCGGGCAGGGGAGGCCCCGCCGCCGGGGCCCCCGGACGCCTGGGCCCTGCTGGGTGCCCTCCCCCTCCGCAGGCACCGCGCCGCCGGGGAGCTTGGGCTTGCACGGGGCACGGGCACGCTTGGGGCACGCACGTGCTGGGGGCATGCACAGGGTATGCACACGCATGGGGCATGAACAGGGCATGCACATGCATGGGGCACACATGCACATGGGGCATGCACACGCATAGGGTATACACGTGCATGGGGCACAGATGCATAGGGGGCACGCACACGCATGGGGCATGCACAGGGTGTGCACACGCGTAGGGCACACACGCACATGGGGCATGCACAGGGTATGCACATTCATGGGACATGCGCATGGGGCACGCACAGGGTATGCACATGCATGGGACACACATGCACATGGGGCACACATGCGCACGGGGCATGCACAGGGTATGCACACACATGGGGCACACGTGGGCTTGGGACATGCACACAGGGCATAGTCTGGCATGGGCTTTGGGCATGGACAGGGCAGGGGCTGGCGCAGGGCGTGCACGGAGCGTGGCACACGGGGCACGACAGTGTGTGGGTTTGCATTGGCTGCAGGCATGCATGGGCTACAAGCATGTGTGGGGCATGCATGGGACACTGGCACGCACAGGGCCCACATGGGGCACGGGCATGCTTAGGGCACAGCACAGGCACATGTGGGGCATGGGCTTGCATGGGCTTTGGGCACGCAAGGGGCACCTGTGCAGCACAGGCACGCTTGGGACACGCATGGGGCAGGGTTCTGCATGGAGCACAGGCATGCACAGTGCATGGGTTTGCATGGGCTACAAGAACGTAACGGGCATGCACGGGGTGTGGGTGTGCATGGGGCAGAGGTCTGCACCGGCTACGAGCGTGCAAGCGGCATGCATGGGGTGCGGGTGTGCATAGGGCATGCATGGCGCAGGGGTCTGCATGGGCTATGAGCGTGCAAGGGGCATGCATGGGGCACAGGCGTACAGGGGGCGGGGGTCTGCATGGGCTACGAGTGTGCAAGGGGCATGCACAAGGCGCAGGCGTGCAGGGGTCTGCATGGGCTACAAGAGTGCAAGGGGCGTGCGTGGGGCACAGGCGTACAGGGGGCAGCGGTCTGCACGGGCTATGAGTGTGCAAGGGGCGTGCAGGGGGCGCAGGCGTGCAGGGGTCTGCATGGGCTACGAGCGTGCAAGGGGCGTGCACAGGGTGCAGGCGTGCCGGGACGCAGGGGTCTGCATGGGCTATGAGCGCGCAAGGGGCGTGCGCGGGGTGCAGGCGTGCCGGGGGCAGGGGTCTGCACGGGCTATGAGTGTGCAAGGGGCGCAGGCGTGCAGGGGGCACATCCGGGCCGGGCCGGGCCGCGGCGCTCCGGCGGGGGCCTCACCGGGTGTCCTCTGGCTCCGACAGCGGGTCCAGGGTGCTGGGCTTCTGTTCCATTCACCGCAATTCCATCAAGGAGCGCGCGGCACCGTCCGAGGGGGCTCCGCCAGCGGCGCCGGGCGCGGGGGGCCGCGGCGGGGGGCTACGACACGCGCCCCATGGCGCCCGCCTCAGTGCTCAGCTCCGCGCAGCATCCCGCGCCCAGCCTGCGGAGGGAAGGCGCCGGCGCCGGCTCAGCGCCGCGCGCCGGCCCGGCCGAGCCCCGGCGCGCTCGCCTCGCCCCGCGCCCCGCTGCCCGAGACTTACGGCGGCGGGGGGCGCCGGGGGCCGGGCGCCGGCGGTGCCTTCCCTCGGGGACGAGCTCTCCTGCGGCAGAGAGGCGGCGGTGGGGCCGCGGCGCCGGCAGCGGCGCCCAGCCCCGGCGGGGAAACTGAGGCAGGCAGGGGCCGCGGCAGGGGGGGAGCGCGGGGCCGCGCCGGGCGCCGGGCCCGGCCCGCGGGCTCCTCCGGCTCCGTGCGGGGACGGGCGGAAAGTAGGTCACGTTTGTCTTGGCCGCGGCAGAAATTCCTCCGGCGGATTTAAAGCGCGGCGGCGGTGGCGGCCGGGCACCGCTCCGCGGGCGCCCCTGCCCGCGCCGGGCCCCGCGGCGCGCTGCCGCGGGGCTCCCCCCGCCCCACTCGCTGGCCCCCCGCCAGGCGGGGAAGCCCGGCCGCGCCGTGGGGCTGCCCCGGGGCCGTGCCAGCACAGCCGGCGCCGGGCGCCCCGACCCGCGCGACGCGCGAGGGCATCGCACGCGGGAGCGCGCGGCGGCTCGCACGCCACGGCTGCACCGCGGCTCGCACGACGGCGCGGGCACGCGGGGGGCTGCGCGCACGCGGGGGGCCCGAGGCACGGCGCAGCGGCCCGGACGCCTGGGCCCCTCGCCCCCGGCGGCGCCGTGCCCAGGAGGGGGCCGCGGCTCCCCACGCGGCGCTCCAGGCCGGGCTTTGGGCCCGGCCGCGGGCGGTACCTATAGAGCCGGCGCAGCGCGGCCGGGGGCTGCAGCAAATGTTTGTTCCATATGGGAACGGCGCGCGGAGACTTCCAAGTATAGGCACTGGCAGGGCGCCAGGGCCGCGCGCGGGCCCGCCGCCCCGCGGGCACCCGGCCCCCCCGGCCGGCCCCCGGCCCCGGCGCGGCCCCGATCCCCGGCGGCAGAGCCCCGACCCGCTCGGCGCGCGTGCGGCGCCGGCCGATGCCCGGGAAGGCGCGGTGCAGCGCCGCCGCGGGCCGCTCGGCCGCCCCGAGGCCGGGCACCGCCGCGGTCCCGCGTGGCGGGCGGGCCGCCGCGCTCGAGGGTCCCCGCGGGCCAGGGGCGCGCGCGCTGCAGCGCGGCCGCTCCCCTCCTCCTCGGCGCACCGCGGGCCCTGCACCCCAGCACCATCTGCCGCTGCCCACAGCCAGTGGCAGGGGCCGCGTGCAATGAGTCCCGTCGGGTCTCAGCCCCCCGCGGCACTCCTGGAGCCGCGGCGATGCCAGGCGCCCCGAGCCGCCGGCCCGGGAGCTCCGGTGGGGCCGGCGTCGCCCCCGGCCCCGCTCGCCGCAGGCACCCGCGGGACCCCGACGCGCTTTCTGCTGAGTCGGGCGATTGCAGGAGCTGGAAAACAACCCGGGGGCAAAGTCCAGGGCTGGGCGGGCGGCACGGCCGGGCCGGGCCGGGAGCCGCCGGCACCCCGCGCCCGGCCCGGCCCGGCCCAGCCCCGCACGCCCCGGCCAGATGGGCTCCGGGGGTCCCAGGCATCCGGGCGCCCCCTCCCCCCGGCCCAGCTGCTATCTGGGTCAGGGAGGTGAGGGCCTAAGCGCTTTAGCAAGGTGCCAATTAGCGCGATTAGCGCAGGCTGGGGGAGGGGCGTGGCGAGCAGGCGCCCGCCGGGCACCGCCGGGCACGGCGGGGACCTGCCGGGGCCGAGCTCCGCGGCGGGACGCGGTGCTGGGACAGGCAGCCCCGCGGCTCTGCGGCAGCAGCCGCAGCTGCAACATCTGGCAGGAGCAAAAGGCCACGGGAGCCCGGCAGGGATGGGCAAGGGGCACCGGCCGCGGCGCCCGGGCCAGGCCACCAAACCGCGCCGCGTACGCCCTGCTCGCCCGGCGCGATGCAGCCAGCTGCGCCTGGCACCGTGCCCGTGCTCCCGTGCGGAGCAACGCACCCGGCGGTGCCCAGCGCTGTGCCTGCATACCAGCACGGCGCAACACACCCAGCGGTGCCCGGTGCGGTGCAACGCACCCGGCAGTGCCCAGCGCTGCGCCTGCATCCCAGTGCGGCACAATGCACCCAGCAGTGCCCAGATCCCAGCACAGCGCAATGCACCCAGCGATGCCCAGCGCTGTGCCTGCATCCCGGCACGGTGTAACGCTTCCAGCGGTGCCCGGCGCTGTGCAGTGCAATGCACCCGGCAGTGCCCGGTGTTGTGCCTGCATCCCGGCGCTGTGCAACGCTCCCAGCGGTGCCCGGCACTGTGCCTACATCCTGGCACAGTGCAATGCACCCGGCGGTGCCTGGCGCTGTGCCTTGCACTTGGCGGTGCCCGGTGCAGTGCCTGCATCCCAGCTTGGTGCAGCGCACCCAGCGGTGCCCGGCGCTGTGCCTTGCACTTGGCGGTGCCCGGCGCTGTGCCTGCATCCCAGCTCGGTGCAGCGCACCCAGTGGTGCCCGACGCTGTCCCTGCATCCCGGTGCAATGCACCAGCAGTACACGGCACTGCGTGTGCATCCCAGCGCTGCGCAACGCGCCCAGCGGTGCCTGGCGCTGTGTGTGTGTCCCGGCACGGTGCCCGTGCCCAGCGGTGCCCGGCCGGCACCAGGGCACCCATGGCAGCGGGGCCGCGCGGCTGCGCGTGACTCAAGGCCGCAGGAATCCCAGGCATGCGGCGGCAGCTGGGCAGCCCGTGCGTGCCGGGGGATGCCATGCGCCTGACATCAGGGCCAGGGCGACCCCGGGGCACCCCGGACCCCGCCGGCACCCCGAACCGCAGGGCTGGGGCGGCCCGATCCTACCGCAAACCCCGGCAGCACTGCGCAGCACCGTCGTGACCGACGGCTCCCGCGCCGCAGCGTCGGACCCGCGGTGACGGCGGGACGAGGGAGCAGCCCCGCGTCCCGCCGGAGCCGGGTGCCACCAGACGCCTTGGGATCAGCCTCAGTTTCCCCATCCGAGGGGGAAGTGCTGCGCGGCCGGCGCCAGGCGGGCGGGCGCGTGGCGCGGGAGCCGCCTCGCCGCCCCCCCGCCGGGGCCCTTGCACGCCGGCGTGGCAGGATGCGGCTGGGCGCCCGCGCCGGATGCCCGTGCCCCCCGCGGCCGCCCCCATCCTGCGTCGGTGCCGGACCCCCGCCTCGGCCCGGGGCGAGCCGCGGGCCCCGGGCCCCCGGGGCGAGCCGCGGGTGCCGGGAGAAGCCGGGCGCCAGGGAGCTATTCTCAGCGCGCCTGGGGGAGGGGGGGCCTGGCACGGAGAGCGGGACGTTTCTAAATCGGGGAGAGCAGCGGGGGCTTCGCCGTGGGAGGGGGCGGGGGAAGCCAGGACTCCTGGGCCCCCGCGCTGCCAGGACACCCCCACGGCACCCGGGGGGCAGCGGGCGCCAGCACAGTGCCGCAGAGCCCGGCTCCCTTGACAGCCCCCGGTGCCACGCGCGGGGGGCCGGTGCGGCCGTGCCCTGCCGTCCGGCACCCCGGCGTCCAGCCTGTGCCCGCCTTCGGCCTCGGCGCCCCCTCCTCCTCCTCCTCCAGCGCCCGCGAGGGGACCCAGGCGTCCCGGCCCCGCCTCCCCAGCACTAAACACCACCCCCGGGCCCCACGGCTGCCGGGGGTCCCGCAGGGCCGGGCCCGCCGGCCGCCCCGTCCCGTCCCGTCCGGTCCGGCACGCGCCGGCTCCAGGCTTTCCCGGCAGCCCCGGGAAAGTGCGTGGCGGAGCGGGGAGGGGGCGACTTCCCGGGGCTGCAGCCCCCGGCCCCCACCCCGCACCCGGGCAGGGACGGGCGCCGCGGCCCTCCAGCACCCCACAGCCGGGGGGGGCACCGGGGCGCGCGGCCCTTGGCGTGAGTCCGGCCCCGCGCCGGGCGCTGCCCCACGGCGCAGACGGGAGGGTGCCGGGCACCCCATAACCGAGCTGGGCACCCTACATCTGCGCTGGGCAGCCCATAACCGTGCCGGGCACCCCGCGTCCGCGCCGGGCACGCCGGGGCCCTGCAGGCGCCGTCCCCGCGGGGCGCCGGGCCGCACGGCCGGCGCGCTGCAGAGGTCACGGCGGCGGCGCGGGGGGCTCCGGCCGTGCCCCCGGCAGGTGGCCGTGCACGGGGGCGCACACGCGCGTGCAAGGCCCCGCGCTGGTTGCACGGGGGCACGTGCAGGCACACGCCAGCGCCGCGGAGCAGCGAGGGGAGCCGAGCCGAGCCGAGCCGAGCCGAGCCGGCGGCTCCTGGCGCGCTCCCCACCCTGCGCCAAGACCCCCGGGCGGCGCAGAGGAGCGGGGCAGGCGGCGGCGGCGGCGCGGGCGCCTCCCGCAAACCGGCTCCGCCGGGGCCCGGCGGCTGCGCGCGGGGCGAGGCAGCTCCGCGGCCCGGCGGGGCCGGTCCCGCCGCCGCCGCCGCGGGCCGGCGGGGGAGCGAGGCGCCGCCGCCGCCGCCGCCTGGCACGCGCCGGGCCCTGGCGCTGCACGACGGCGGAGCCGCCGCTGCCCGGCCCGCCGGGCACCTCGGGTGACCTTGGACGGGGCGCCCCGGCGCTCCGCCGCGGCTTCCCCCGCCGGCGTAGCGGGATCCCGCCGGGCCGCGGCGGGTCGGGAGCGGCCGGTGCCCGCCGCCCCCCGCGCCCGGCTCCGCGGCGGGCGCCGAGCCCGCCGCGTCCCCCCTCTCCCCGGCCCCCGGGGATGCCCCCCGGCCCGGCCTCGCCCCCGCCCCACCGAAAAGCAGCAAAACAAACAAAAAAAGGCGCTTTCCTTCCAGCAAAAAAAAAAAAAAAAATTAAACGCATTCCTGACGCCGCCTGCCAAGAGCGGGGCGCGGGGCGGGGACGGCCACGGGGCACGGCCGCGGCCCCGCCGCCGCGCTGGGCCCCGCCGCGCTCCCGCTCCCGCCGCTGCCCCGGTCCGGCCCGGCCCGGTGCCGCGCTCCGCTGCGGCGGGCAGCGCCCCCCAACCCCCCCCCCCCACCGGGGCCCGGCCGTCCCCGGCCGCCGCGGCGGCCCCGGGCGGCGGCGGAGCCCGGCGCGAACGGAGCCCCCCGGGCGCGGCCGCCCCCGCCTCCCCCTCCGCGTATTTTTCGAGAAAAATATTTCTCCGTTCCCCCCCCCCCCCCCGCGGCGGCGCCGCCGCTCCGCACGCCGGGACCCCGCACGCCGGGACCCCCCCCGCCCCCCGGGCCCGCCGCTGCACCTCCCCCCGCCCCTTGCAAGCACCGAATTGCGCCCGGGCTCAGCGCCGCGCGCCCGCTGCGGGGAGGGGGGGAGGTCCGGGCCCACGGTAAACAACGGGGCCCGAGCGGGGCCGGGGGGGTGCGGCGGGGCCCCCCGGTCGGGGCGGTACCTGGGCGGCGGCGGCGGCGGCGCGGGCCGGGGCGGCCGGGGGTGCGCGGCGCGGCGCGGGGCGCGGAGCGGAGCCGAGCGGAGCGGAGCGGAGCCGAGCGGGGCGCAGCGGCGGCGGCGGCGGCGGCGGCCGACGGCGCCTGGCTCCTCCCCCGGCCCCGCCGCGCCGCCCGCTCCGCCGCGCCCGCAGCCCCCTCCGCCGGCCGCGGCCGCTCCCTGCACCCGCCGCCGCCTGCGCGCCCCCGCCCCGCGCGCCCCCGCCCCGCGCGCCCCCGCCCCGCGCGCCCACCCCCATCGCGCGCCCCCCCCACCCCCCCGCGGGCGCGCCCTCGGGGCCCGCCCCACCCCACCCCCCGCGGGGCTCCGGGACCCCCCGGCCCGCGGGGCCCCAGCGGAGCCGCGATGGGGGCAGCAGGGGGACGACACCCACGGGAGGGGTGGGGGGCACGGTGCCCGTGGGGGGACAGGGGTGGTGCCCGTGGGGGGCCAAGGGTGATGCTCCGGGGGGTGGGGGGCACGGTGCCCGTGGGGGGACAGGGATGGTGCCCGTGGGGGGCCAAGGGTGATGCTCCGGGGGTTGGGGGGCACAGTGCCCGTGGGGGGACAGGGATGGTGCCCGTGGGGGGCCAAGGGTGATGCTCCGGGGGTTGGGGGGCACAGTGCCCGTGGGGGGACAGGGGTGGTGCCCGTGGGGGGCCAAGGGTGATGCTCCGGGGGGTGGGGGGTACGGTGCCTGTGGGGGGACAGGGATGATGCTCCTGGGGGTGGGGGGCACGGTGCCTGTGGGGGGACACGGATGATGCTCTGTGGGGTGGGGGGCACGGTGCCCGTGGGGGGACAGGGACGGTGCCCGTGGGGGGACACGGATGATGCTCTGTGGGGTGGGGGGCACGGTGCCCGTGGGGGGACAGGGACGGTGCCTGTGGGGGGACACGGATGATGCTCTGTGGGGTGGGGGGCACGGTGCCCGTGGGGGGACAGGGACGGTGCCCGTGGGGGGACACGGATGATGCTCTGTGGGGTGGGGGGCACGGTGCCTGTGGCGGGACAGGGACGGTGCCATGGGGGGGACGAGGACGGAGCCCATGTGGGGTGGGGGGTGGTGCCGGGGGGGGGGGTGGCCCAGGGGAGCCAGCAGGGCCAGGACACTGGGAGGGGGGAGATGCCGGGGCTGGGCCCTGCGCTGCCCCCCGGCCAGCCCCACGGCGTCGCGTCGCCGGGGGTCGGGGTGCTCCGCGCTGGAGGCCGTGCCGGGAATCCCGGGAGCTTGGGCGAGCGGAGTGGGGCGAGCGCCCGGCCCCATGGCCGTGCCCCCGTGGGTGCCCGCCGAGGCACGGCCTGGACCCCCGCACGGGGCCCCCAGCACCCACTGGCACCTGGTTCTGCCAGGGCAGAGAGATCTTGCCGTGGGGCAGGGGGGCCCGGGACAGGCCCCCCGCTGTGGGTCGGGGGGGCCGGGGCAGAGACCCTGCTGTGGGGCAGGGGGGCCTGGGACAGGCCCCCCGCTGTGGGTCGGGGGGGGGGCCAGGGCAGTGACCCTGCTGTGGGGCAGGGGGGCCCAGGACAGGCCCCCCGCTGTGGGTCAGAGGGGCCCAGGGCAGAGACCCTGCTGTGGGGCAGGGGGGCCGGGACAGGGACCCCGCTGTGGGGCAGGGCGTCCCGGGACAGGCCCCCTGCTGTGGGGCAGGCTGTAGGGCCCGGGGCAGAGACCCTGATGTGGGGCAGGGGGGCCGGGACAGGCTCCCCGCTGTGGGGCAGGCCGTAGGGCCCGGGGCAGAGACCCTGACGTGGGGCAGGGGGTCCCGGGGCAGGGACCCCGCTGTGGGGCAGGGGGGCCCAGGACAGGCCCCCTGCTGTGGGGCAGGCCGTAGGGTCGGGGGTGGCGAGGGGCCCTCGGGCGCAGCAGGGGGGCCCTGGGGTGCAATAGGGGCCGGCCCCCCCCTCGCTGCACCCCAGCCCGCCTTTCCCACCCCACCTCCTTCCCAGCAGGCCTTGCGCTCGCCCCCTCCCCCCGAACTACAACTCCCATCATGCTCGGCTCTTAAAGGGCCAGCGCCTCATTCCCGAGGCCGGGGGCCGCGGCCGCCCCGGCGGGACCCCCGGGATCTCCCCCGGGATCTCTGCCTGCCCGCCCCCACCGTGGGATCCCGGGCCCCTCCCAGCACTGTGGCCCACCCCTTCCCGGCTTGCCACGGCAGCACAGTGGTACCCGTGGGACGGGTGTACCCTGCCGGGATGGGGGTACCCA
Source organism: Rhea pennata (assembly GCF_028389875.1). Classification (NCBI taxonomy): domain Eukaryota; kingdom Metazoa; phylum Chordata; class Aves; order Rheiformes; family Rheidae; genus Rhea; species Rhea pennata. The sequence continues at coordinate 1,396,686 of NC_084688.1, forward strand.
GGGAACAGCCATAGCCGGGGGATGGGGGCACTCAGGGGACGAGAGCACCCAGGGGATGGCGGCACCCAGGGGGTGGTAGCACCGAGGGGAGGGCAGTACCGGGGATGGGGGTACACAGGGGACAGTCATCCCCGGGGGGGGGGTATCCAAGGGACAGGGGTACCCAGAGCACTGTGGTTCCCATGGGACGGTGGTATCTGGGGCACACGCCAGTGCTACCCAGGGAATGGTGGTACCCAAGGGATGGTGTAACCCCGGGGATGGTGGTACCCACAGGATGGTGCTTCCCTGGGTGTGGCAGTAACCATGGGATAGCGGTACCCTGGGGACGGTGGTAAGCAAGGGATGGTGCTTCCCTGGGTGTGGCAGTAACCAGGGGATAGCGGTACCCCAGGGATGGTGGTATCTGGCGCACAATGCTACCTGGAGGATGGTGGTACCCACGGCAGGATGGTCCCCAGGGGATGGGACACGGTAGTGCCCAGGGGATGGTGATACCTGGGACATGGTGGTACCCAGGGCATGGTGAAACCTGGAGGATGGTGGTACCCAGAGGATGGTGGTACCTGGATGGGCATGGTGGTACCCAGGGCATGGCAGCACCCAGGGGACGGCGGTACCCAGAGGATGGCGGTACCCAGGGCACGGCGGTACCCAGGGCACGGTGGTGCCCAGGGCAGACTCACCCCCCGCCCCGGGGCGCGTTGCCCCCTGCCTGGTGCTCGGTCCCGGCCGGCCGGCCGGCGGCGGGTGCCCGGCACCCCCGGGGCTCCTCGGCTCTGGCCGCGGCCCCACCCCCAGCCGGCGGCCGCGCGGAGCCAGCGTGGCAGGGGGAAGGGGCGGCCGCGCGCCCGCCCCGGCCCCGGCCCCCTGCCCTCGCTGTACTGTACACTTTATCCTCCGCAAACACGCGGCGGCGGCGGCGGCCGCCCTTCCCCGCCGCACGCGCCGTCTGCCCGCGATAAGGACGCAGCCAGGGCTGAGTTCATCCTGCCTCCCGGGGCCGGCCCGGCCCGGCAACCTCAGCAAAACGCCGTGTCCCCGGGTCCCCCCGCGGCCCCGCTGGCTCGGGGGGCGCCGAGACCCCCTCGGAGGGGAAACTGAGGCAGGGCGGGAGCCCGGAGGTGCCCCTGTCTCCCCCCAGCGCTGGCAGAGGACCCAGGCGTCCTGCGGGCCGACGGCCGTGCACGGGCGCTCGCCCGGCGCCACAGGCTCGGTCCGAGCGCCCGCGGCCGGCCGGGAGCCGGGGGGCCGCGGTGGGGCTGCGTCCGCTCCCGGCAAGACGCAGTCGGCCGGAACGAGCTCATTAAAATTCATCCCGCTGCTCTGCGGCGCGGAGCGGAGCGGCTATATATAGCCCGGGCCTGGCGGCACGGCCGCGGGGCCGAGGCAACGTGCCGTGGGCGCCACCGAGCCCGCGGGGGACCCCGCCTGGGCCCTGCCCCCCCCCCCCCCCCCGGGCAGCCCAGCTTCGCCCCGGGGCTGCTGCCGCTGCCTCCGGGGCCCGGCTGCCTTGGGAAGGAGGCGATGCCGCACGGGCAGCGCGGGAAGCGGCCCGCGGGAACCGAGCTTGTGCCGCCTGGGGGGGGGGACACGGACCAGGGTCCGGGTGGCCCTGGGGCGGTGGGAGCATCCCCCATCTCCAGCCTGGCTCCCCCCCCCCCCACCTCCGGCTTCCTGCTGGGAACCCATCATGGGAATAAAATCCTTCACACCCAATAAAATACCAACAGGCAGACGCAGGCGGGTGGGAACGGGCCCCGTCTGCCCCCCCCCCGGCTCGGAGCAGGGATGAGCACGTCCCGGAGGGGGGTCGGGGCGCCCGGGTTCCCCCGGTGGGCAGGGCGCCCCCCCCCCCCCCGGCTGCGGGGCGCTGGGAACGGCCGCGGCCCCTTCCGGCAGCCCCTGGCCCCGGGGGGCTGGAGGCAGCTGGGCCGCGGCGCCCTGCCAAACCGGGCCGCCGCGCCGGGAGCTCGCCGAGCCCGCGGCGCCTTCCCGGGCGCCGGCCGCCCCCGCGCCGGGCGGGGGGCTCCGTTCCCAGCCGGCCTGGGGGGGTGGTGGTCTGGGCTCCCCCCCCCCCCCGCTGCCCCACGCTGCTCTCAGCCCCACTGGAGCCCAGCCAGACGATCTGGGGCAGCCGAGGGCGCCTTGTGGGGCCCTTTGCCGGGGGGGCTCGTCCTGGCCTCGCCGTGCCCCCGCTCCCCTCCCCGCTGGGGCCCGGGACTCGAACCCGCGGCCGCGCAGTGTCCGGTTACCCCTCGCCAGCTGCCGGGGACCGTCCCCCGCCCCCGGCACAGGAAATCCGTCCTCATGAATAGGGGCCGGGGCCCCCCCGGCTGCCGGCGGCCCCCGCCGGCTGCGCAGCGCCTCCGCGCCTGGTCCCGGCTCCGGCGCCGCGGGACTTGCAGCCGCCGGCGCGCCCCGGCCCCGGGGCTGAGACACGGGAACCGAGGGGCCCGAGACCCCCGCGGGGGCTCCCACGCGCACTGTCCCCCGTGGGGCTCCCCGGTGCTCCCCCACGCCCTGGGGCTCCCGCCCGAGCCCTCTCCCGTGGGGCCCCACCCGCCCCCGCCGGGCTGCCCCGAGGCCGCCCACGCCCCCCCGTGGCTGCCCCGGCGCCCTTCAGCACCTCGGACAGCGGCGTGGGGCGGGGCCGCCCGTGGGCGGCCACGCGCGGCCGCGGCACCGCGAGGGGAGCCCCGGGGAGCCGCGTCCTGCCGCGCCCCGCGGGGCCGCCCCGCCGGCAGGGCCCCGCCACGGGCCCACGCGTGTCCGCGCGCACCCCGGCAGCGCTGCCCTGCGGGACCGCGCACGCGCTGCCACGCGCGGGCACGCGCCTGCATCCACCGCCCCGCGCCCGGCCGCGCGCGCCTGCCCCTCCACGCCCACGCGTGCCAGCACACCCACGCTCTTCCGGGGGCCTGCACCTCTGCACGCACCCCGGCGCACACACACGTGGGTGCGCACACGCGTTTGCCCGCCTGTTTTTGCAAACGTGCGTTTGAGCATGTGCATTTGCCCGCATTCGCGCATAGACGGCATTTGCACACACGCGTTTACACACGCGCTTGCGCGCATCTTTGCACTCGTGTTTGCACGCGGACGTGTATTTGCACGCGCACGTATTTGCGCACGCACATCTGCACACAAGCGTTCGAACGGAAGCATTTTCGCACGCCTTTTTGCACGCACGTACCGGGACGCAGCTATTCGCGCACACGCATTTGCACGCACGCCACCCTTTGCACACACACGCGCGCGCGCGCGCCCATCTCCGCCCTCGAACTACAACTCCCAGCAGGCGCCGCGCCGCGCCGCCCAATCAGCGCGCGGCTTGCTGCCGGGTGCCGACATGGCGGTGCCCAGGGGCTGAGGGCCGCGCTGCGGGGCCGGGGCCTTGCTGGGAGCGGCGGCGGCGGGACCGGGCCCCGCGGGGGGCGCGACCGGGCCCCGAGGCGGCGGCGGCGGCGGCCGAGGCGGGGGCCGCCGCGGGGCGCGGGGCCGAGGCCGCGCCGCCATGAAGGTGGTCAACCTGAAGCAGGCCCTGCTGCAGGCCTGGAAGGAGCGCTGGAGCGACTTCCAGTGGGCCATCAACATGAAGCGCTTCTTCCCCCGCGGCGCCACCTGGGACATCCTCAACCTGGCAGGTGAGGGGGGGCCGCGGCCGCCCTGCCCTGCCCTGCCCTGCCCGGGCCCCCCCCCCATCCCCACCCGGCTCCTTCCTCCTGCCTCAGTTTCCCCCCTGCCAAGGAGGGGGGGGGGTAACGGCCCGTCCCCCTCGCCGGGGGGGGGGTGGGTTTCCAGCCGGAGCCCGGCGTCCCTCTGAATCCTGAAAGCCTCCCCCCGCCGCCGCCCCCACCCTCCTGCCCTCCCCTTTTTATTAGATTTTCTTTTCCTGTCCCTATTCAAGGACGTTTGACACAAATCCTGCCAAATGCTGGTACCTGCTGAGTTGCGTTGGTTTAAAGATTTGCCAAGCTTTTATGCCAATTATAGAAACTTGTTGCTAGGGTGGGTTTTTTTTTTTTTTTTCCTCTGTGCAGTAAGCGTGTGTTTGCAGGCCCTGGATAAATAAACATGAAGCGCTGCTCAAGGATTGCTGTAGTGGGGGATTTAAAGGGAAACAGCCCCGAGGCAGGCAGGGAACTGCTCCTCGCTGCGCTGAGAGGAGAGACCTTTTCCTAGCTGACCTTTTCCCCTTGCTCTGTCCTACCACTGCTTTTTTTCCAGCTCTGGCCCAGCCCCAGCTCCTGAGGGCAGGTTCTTTCAAGCCACATCCCTGCAGCCAGCTCAGTCCCCAACTGTGGGGGCTCCTTGCAGGGTCCCAGGGCTACCTGGAGCTTGAGGAGGCCTGTGTCAGTCACCCTGGAGCTGTGGGGCAGCTGTGGGGAAATAGTTTAGCTCAGGGCGGCTGGCATGGCCGTGGGAGCAGAGCGCTGCGGTCTTGGCGCTGGAGGATGCGCAGTGGGGCTGGGGGCTGAGCTGGCACTGGGGAGGGGGGTTCGAGGGTTGGCCTTGCTGCCGGCCAGCTGGTTCCTGGGGCTCCCGGGTGCCTGTTTCCAGCGCTGCAGCCCTTTGCCTCGCCCGGGCAGGATCATCTCCAGGTCAGTCTGCTGAGGCGGCAAGGCCTGTGGGGTGCTCGCTGTGGGCCTGCCTGCGCAGCCCTGGGAGCAGAGTGGCTGCTTTCCACCAGCTAAAGCCCGGTCAAATGGTTAGAGATAATCAATGCCTGTAATTTCGGTGAAAGCAGGTTTCTCCTGACCACCTCTTAGTGCTTCAGCCGAAATTCCATAGTGTAGTGGTTGTCACATCTGCTTTACGTGCAGAAGGTGCTGGGCTCAAGGCCCAGTGGAACGAGCACCAGGAGGCCTTCGGGAGGTTGGACCAGGTGATCTCCAGAGGTCCCTTCCGACCTCACTGAATCCGTGTGTGGTGTGTGCGATTATGCCTAAAGGCTCTTTAGCCAAGCCTGAGCTGGAGGGCAGCTGCCCTGCAGGGAGGGGGGGGGAGCAGGTCTGTTTGGCCCTGCTGCCTCAGGAACTGCTTGTTGGGGGATGTTGGCGTTGCCGGGCCTTCCTGGGCAGCGCGAGTGTTGTGTGAGGGCCGGCAGGTTGTGAGCACGCAGGGAGGGTGTTCCCGAAGTCTGGGACGGCTGTAACAACCGCTGTGTTCGTAGCACTGCTTTCTTTCTAAGCCCCTCTCGCCACAGCCCTCGCGCAGAGCCTTTCCCAGCTCGTGTGTTGCAGGTTCAGACTACAAAGGAGGAGAATCTGGCACGAGCTGCCAGAATCACGGCGGTGCCCAGCAAATCTGTGCTGACACGTCTGCAGTGGGTAACAGCATGTGGCTGGCTCGTGTTGACACTCCCTGATTAGACGGGGATGGGAAGGGGGAAGGTTGCCATCCACCTTCTGTCTTTGAGCTACAATGCTTTTGGACGTGGTCTGAGTCTCCGTTTGAGATCCCGGGTGCCTTTTGCTTCCGTGGCTGTGATCCAGCCACGGCTGCTCCGTGTTTTCTTCGGGGGAGACGGTTTTCTAAGCGGCCGCTTCCTCTCGCATCTGGGTGCGTTGACCTACTTGCAGCCCATGCTGCAGCCTGGGGCCTGCTTTTGCGAGGTGGTTCCTGCACTCTGCCATAGTTCAAATGGTCAATTAAAGGCTTGGCTGAGCAGATAGGACGGGCAGAGCCCCTCCAGCTTCTAAAGGCCAGCGCTGGCAGGCAGCCAGCGGGAGGGAGTGCCAGACATGCAGAGCTGATCTCAGCAGAGGGGCTCTTTGCCTCGAATTCAGCCCCAGGTGCCAGAGCAAAAGTCACTCAGTGGTAGGTGCCAGAGCCTCCTGTGCAGTTTGTGGGAGGAAGGGGAACATGTTTGGAGAGCATCAGGTGCTGTTTGGGGCCTGGGGCCCTAGGAGAGCTGAGTTAGTAGGAGGCTACTTGTGCTTCCTAAATTATAAAGCAGCTTTTGCTGCTGGGATTAGAAAGTTATGGGATTCAGGGAAGCTTTGTGCAAAGTCTTCGTGGTTAGTACAGTTTGTCTTTGCCACCTTCCCTGTGGAATGAGACAAAAAATGAGAGCACTGTGTGTGTGTGTATGTCCACAAGTCATGTGTTTGCTGACCTGGGACCTCCTGGCCCCTCTCCTTTGCTTGCAGAGGCTCTTCTCGAACAGGCGATGATCGGGCCATCACCGAACCCACTCATCTTGTCCTACCTGAAATATGCTATCAGTTCGCAGGTAATAACCCTCTTTGTGTGCTGCAGACACTGCTGAGTGTTATCTTGCAGTCCCTAGTAGCAGGCAGGCAAAGAAAATGGGGTGTGGAATTGGTGGCAGCTAGACACTCCAAATCTCCCCTCTGCACCTCGGAAGCATCACGTCTGCCCCCAGGCCGGGGCGGGTGGTGGGCTCTGTGCGTGGCGCATGCCCAAGGCAGGGACCTGTCTGTAAATGGTGTCCATCCGCTGCCCAGCTGCACGTAGACAGAGTAGAAATTCTTGCCTGCTGAGAGCCTCTGCAGTTGCTCTAAGCCCCGCACTTTCTGAGCATAGCGTTTAATATTGTTTAAAGTTTGTGCGAAACAAATCAGCAATCACCTAAAAATGTCTGTTTGGATTTGTGCCGGGTCAGTTCCCCAGCCCCATCCGCGATGACAGGCAGCGAGGCCATGCCCTGACCTTGCCGTTCCTCAGCAACGGGCGCCGCGCTTACGAGCATCACCTACTAACACGCTGCTCTGCCGGGTTTGTTTTGGTTTGTGTTTTGTTCTTAGATGGTGTCTTATTCCACGGTGCTGACGGCCATCAGCAAGGTACGGCTCTGACAGCTGCTGTCTGAGGTTTTTCTCTCTACCTGTGATCCACATATCCATTTCCCTCCCCAGAACTCTCACCAAATGTAGGTCAAGTGGAAAATGACATCCTCTGCTGAGTCAGCAGTGGTTGGACAGCGCAGATTAGCAATGAGCCCTTTCGTGTCCTGTTGGGGACAGGCCCTCGCCCTTCCTGACGGGGTCCCACTCTCATTTTGGGACGGTCGTGCTCAGTGTTGTGTGTGCTGCAGCTGCGAACGCCTCGTCCCTCTGTTGTGTAGGGCCTGGCAGGCTCCTGCCCCGCAGCACCGTGCGTGTAAACCGCGCTCTGGCTGCCGGAAACCACATCCTTCTGCGGCCGGCGGTGCTGGCGGCGCTGTGGGAATCCAGAGCTGGCTTTGGAAAAGCCGCGCCACTCCTGAGGGAGCGCTGCCAGTGCTGGGCTGCGTAGCTGTGTTTGCCTGCCTGGCTTTGTGGACCACATCCCCGCGGGCGCTCGACATCCCCGCGTTTCCCCCCGTCTGGGGACGAGCCCTCTGGAGCTGGGGGCAGAGCTGCCTCCGTGCGCCTCCGGGGCACAGCATGGCCGCTCTGAAGGGAGCGAGTGGCCCCGTGCGGGCTGCGTCAGGCCCCCCGCCCTCCCTGGGCGATAGCTTTATCAGGGCAGCCTCTGATTCAAAGTCAGGAGCATTTCTTTCCTCCCACCTCCATGTATTTAGTGAGGTTGGGAACAGAAGGGTGCTGTAGTGACGGGATGCCGGGGTCGTTTTGGGGTGCTGCAGGCAGGCTGGGCACGGTGCAGCGGCCTTCGGTCTGCAGGGAGCTGTGCTGTAAACACACCACTAAGCCCCAGCGAGGACGGGGGGCCTCGGCACCGAGCCGGGGGGGCCGCCAAGCTCCGGGGGGAGGGAGAGGCAGCGCAGGGCCGGCCGACGCGGAGCGCTGCGGCGGGCGCGCTCCGAACGGCGCGGGTTTGGCGCCGCTCCCTCGGTCACGCGTCGCCGCCCGTTCTGGCGGGGCGGACAGACAGCTGACCTTGACAGCCGAGGTTTCCTCCTTCAGATCAGCGTGGGCCGCGAGGAGACCCGCGGGCTAGCTCCGGCCCGGTGGGGCGGCCCCATCTGCTCTGCAGCCTTCCCTGTCGAGGGGGCGGGGAGCAGCGCTTCTGCTGCCCACCACCCTGCGGGCCCTGCGGCCAGGCAGGCTGTCAGCGCGCGCGGCCGCTGCCAACCTCGCCGAGCCAGGGGTGGGCACGCGGGCTGGCGCCAAGCCACCGCCCTGTCAACGGAGCCCACGGGGCGCAGAGGGGCCTGAAACTGAGCTCTGCCCCCCCCCCCCCGCCGCACTCTCGGCTGCGGCCTTCTGCAAGGTTGTTTAGAAAACTCAGCCTTGTCCCCGTTGCCGTGGCCCAGTTGCCTGCCGTGACCCCGGGAGGGCACGACCCAGCCGTTGGACAGCCCCGAGCTAGTTCCCGTTGGAGTGGCTGCTGAGCAGCTGCCAGGGCGGCAGTGTGCTGCGGCTGCTGGTGCCTGGCCCAGCCCTTCGGGAAGGGGGTTTCACTTGTTTTTGGAGCTGCTGGAGCCTGAGACCCCCCATCTGAAATCCCTCCTTGTTCCCCTGTTGTAGTTTGATGACTTCTCCCGAGACCTGTGCGTCCAGTCGCTGCTGGAGATAATGGACATGTTCTGCGATCGCCTCAGGTACGGAGCAGCCCGTTGCAGCCCTGCCGCCTCGTCCCCAGGCTGCGGCGGGACCGGGAGCCCGAAGCTCAGGCGGGGCGAGAGGGCACTGCCGAGCCCGAGGAGCTCGCCCTGGCACAGGGAGGCAGGTTCTCCCTCTGGCTCCGTGTTTGTTCCTGTGCTGCTGGGCCCCCTTCATGCCTCCTGGGCGGAGGATGCCACACGAGTGCCAGGACAGTCAAAGCAGAGGGCTAGGGAACCCCAAACCCTGTCAGCTTCGTTTGAAGCTGCAAGAAATGCAGTCATTCTGTGATAAGGGCTTTCCTGGTGATGTTCCTGCCTGGCTCAGGTAGAGAGAGGTGGGCATAAGCCCGGTGGCCTGAGGGTTTCTGTGCTCTCCACGTTTTGTTACTTGTGAGGCCTCTCTGGCTTCCCAGGGCCCGGGCTACGTGTTCCCGTCTGCCAGCGCTCAGTCCTGCCTGCGCTGCCCCAGGCGCTCGACGCAGCTGCCTTGTTTTGCTTCATGCTCTTCCGCTGGTGTTGCAGGACCCAGGGGAGCCCAGACAATTCAGGCCACAAAAACTTTTTTAGAAAGCCCAGAAATCTTCCTGTTAACCCCTGACAGCCTCTTCTGAGAGGCTGAGTAGAGAGCACGCAGGGGGCAAACAGGAGGAGGAGGAAGGCTGAAGGTAGCAGCTCTTCAATTACATGAAATGAAGCGGCAGCAATGAATATGTATCAGTCACAGATGTTGACAAGGAGCTGTTGCTGGCCAACTGCAGAGCCAGCCACTTAATCCAGTCCCTGCCTAATCTGATCCTGTGCTTAATTTGATCAAAACTTCTGGCCCCAATGATTTGTGCATCAGGAAGGGAAAGCGTTCACCTCTCGCAGCACATTGATCAATGCTGAGCCTCTCTTAGCAAGATAATTTGATTAGAGGCTTGGAAAGTTTCCCTGTAGTTGAGTGGCCAGAGAGGAGTCTGCTCTGGGAAGACTTTATTTGCCTTGGTGTTGGGGGGGGGAGTGTTCACAGGCTGAGCAGATTGAGACATGCAGCAGAGGAGCTGGCAGGCACGCTGGGCTGGTGCACGGTTCCCCAGGCTGCCATGTCTCTGTGCCTCAGTTTCTCATGTGTAAAATGGGAGCAATAGCTCGGCCTGCGATGAGTGCAGTCCCCTTCCTCTCCCCTTCGCAGCTGCCACGGCAAAGCAGAGGAATGCATCGGCCTCTGCAGGGCCCTGATGAGTGCCCTCAACTGGCTTCTGCGCTGTGCGGCCTTCTACGCCGAGAAGGTGAAGGAGATGCTGGAGCAGGCGGCAGCTGAGAGCCAGTTGAAGATGTGTCTCGAGCGACTGGAGAAAATGCTCGGCAGCACCAAGAACCGAGCCCTGATCCACATCGCGAAGCTGGAGGAGACATGTACGTCGCTGCCCCTGCCCAGGCTTCGTGGCCGTGCCCTGCCCTTCAGCACGCGCAGCTCGTGGCAGCTGTCACTGCCTCCTCCGAGTCGCTGCCGGCCCCAGGGAGATGTCATAGCCACCTCTCCCTCCCCCCTGCCCAGATCCTGCCGCATTGTCCCTGCAGCTCCAAGCCCATCTATCTTACAGCCCTGTTGCTGTAACCATCTCCTCCTTGGCTCTGTGCCACCCTCTACCCCCTCCCTTTCACACTGCCCTTGGAAGAGGAGCAGAATTAATGCGAAGGCTGCGTGAGCTGTTCCTGGGCGAGGAGTGGATCCTGCGCTCCACCAGCCTGCCTGGCACAGCCCTGCACCCTCAGTCTGTCCATGTACCTCGCCAGAAAGCTGTGCCAGGCTGAGCCCAGAGCAGGAGCTGCTTGGTGGTGTGCACACCCTCAGCTTGGGTTTGCAAAGGCACCCTGGGGAGTTGGGCACCCCACAGCTATGAAGATGCAACAGGAGCTGACGTCCGCTCACTGCGAGGCCTGGCAAGGAGCCCCAGCCTCGGCAGGCGTGCAGTGCTACCGCGGGCCCTTGAGCCAGCCTGCTGGGTCCTTGCCACGTTTATGTCCCCCATCCCCCCCACCACTAAAAGCCTGTCCTCCCTCCTCAGCCTCGTGGAGTGCTGTGGAGCAGTCCCTCATCAAGCTGGGGGAGAACCTGAACAGCCTCAGCAACTCCCCACTGCGAAGCCAGGCTGATGACTGCATCTCCCTCATCAAGAGGTAGCTGCGTGCTGCTGTCTTCATGTGCTCCAAGGGTAAAGTGGGTCTGAGCCCTGCTCTGGGGGCCCGAGAGCCTCCTGCTGCCTGCACTCTGGCTCCTTGCTTTCCTGCGCTTCCCAGATCTGACTCCTGAGGTGGCCAAGGGCTAGCAAGACGCCATGGGGTAGGAGGAGGACAGGAGTGGCAGTGACCTGCTGCAAGGCAGTCTTGCCTGAGGACCATTCCTCCAGTGGCCCCTTGCCATTTGTCCCAGACCTTGTCTGCAGGGGCACACTGAGCTGTTCTGCTGTGGCCAGCGCTGCTGTCCCTATCCTGGATCCCTCCAGGAGGTGCTTCCAGGGCCCATGGGGGGACTCGGCCATGCCTTCAGCCAGAGGACAGTCCCTGGCTACAAGCTCTCCTGCCCTGGAGCAGCCAGTGGAGGCAAGACAGCAGAGATCTGGGGCCTGGCTGGGAAGGGAGGATGGGATAGGCAGAGCAAGAGTCTATCCCTGCAATGCTCCTGCGACCCTGTGCTGTTTCGTCCTGCCCAGCATCCCCACCATGCTCTCCGTCCACACCGAGCAGCTGAACAAGACTGGCTTCCCCACTGTGCATGCTGTGGTGCTGCTGGAGGGGACCATGAACCTCACGGGAGAGACCCAGCCACTGGTGGAGCAGCTGATGATGGTGAAGAGGATGCAGGTACACAAGTGGCGCCTCGTGGTCGTGCTCTGGGTGGCCTGGGGGATGTGGGCCAGGGCCTCGCTGCAGCTCTGCGTGTTGTGCGATCCTGGTTCGTGGATATGGGCAGAGCCGCTGGGAGCAGCACAAGCCCATTGGTACAGGGGGAGCTTTTGTCCTTGTAGTTGGTCCTTGCAGGAGATTCTGGGCTTGGCTGTGGCTGGGGGAGTCGCTTTATTGCTCTTATGGCACTTGGCGGCCTGGGAGGGTTCGACCGCGTGGTGCCCTCACGCAGGGTCTTTGCTGTGTGCCCTGCAGCGCATCCCCTCCCCACTCTTCGTGCTGGAGATCTGGAAGGCCTGTTTCGTGGGCCTCATCGAGTCCCCTGAGGGCACGGAGGAGCTGAAGTGGACAGCCTTCACCTTCCTGAAGGTAGGCACTAGTCCCCCTGGGAAGTGTTGATGCTCTTGCCCAGGGCCTGTCACTGCCTTTTCCCCCAACGCCCTGGTCCCTGCTGAGTGCCGAGCCTGGCAGAGCAATTAGTTCTCCTCTCCCCTGCGTGCCCCTCAGGGTCCTCCTCACACCCCATCTGGACAGCGTGTGAGATGGCAGAGCCTGCAGGCAGCTCTCGTACAACCCGCTGAGCATCAGCTTTGCTGCCTGGGATGTCTTTTCAGCCCAGCCCCATTTTGTTCCCCAGAGTGGCTTTCCCGGGATGTTGTTCAGAAAATCATGGCCTTTGAAGGATGCCACAGCAACCTTTGGTCCTACATTACCAACGGCTCAGCAGTGGGCAGCCCCAGAACAGTCTCCTTTGCTTCTTGTCTTTGTACCAGGCAAAGGGCATCTGGGTGTAATTTCAGGCCTGAGACGTGCTCTGTCCTGCGCCCCGCTCCTCTGCAGCCCAGGCCGCTGCCCGGCCGTTACGAGGTGGCTGTGCCCTGCTGCTCCTTGTGACGGTTGAAGGACTCTTCAGAGGGGAAGTGGTGGGACAAAGCACCCAGGGCACATAGGTTGCTTGTGAAATGCTCCTTCCTCTGGGCTGGGAGAGCAACTGGTGATTGCAGGAGTTCTGCACTTGGAGTCCAACTGCCTGTGTTGCTGGGGGGCCCTCACTGCAGAAACGGCTTTGCCTTGTCAGTCACATCTGTGCCCCGCTTCTTTCAGATCCCCCAGGTGCTGGTTAAACTCAAGAAGTATCCCCAAGGGGAGAAGGTGAGCTGTAAGGGCTGTTGATTGGAGCTGTTTGCAGTGTTGTTTGCACAAGTGAATCGTGTTTGTCACGGTGGTGCTGGTGTCATGCCAAAGCTGCATGGGGGCGGCTGGGGTAGGGAATGGTCTGTGTCCCGTCAACTTTCTTTTAACGGGCAAGACGGAGTGGGAGGGGAGAAAGGGGGTTTGTGTCAGCTCCTGTAGCAGCTGTTCCCAGCTGAGTGCTCGGCTTTGTGCACGGCAGGACTTCACTGAGGATGTGAACTGTGCCTTCGAGTTCCTGCTGAAGCTGACCCCTCTGCTTGACAAAGCAGATCAGCGATGCAAGTGAGTGTCCACAGTGCCAGTGGCTGACCCACAGTGCCGGGAGCATGTGGTGGCCATGGCTGGTCTGCACCACAGGATCCCCCAACCTCTCTGCAGAGAGCAGGGTGCTGCTCAGGGATCCCTCAGCCTGACGCTCCTGTCTGCGTTTCAGCTGCGACTGCACGAGTCTGCTCCTGCAGGAGTGCAGCAAGCAGGGGCTGCTCTCGGAGGCCAACATGACCAACCTGATCGCCAAACGGTACAGCCCGCTTGAAGGAGAGGGCCTGAGTAACCAAGTGGGGTTGGAGTGCTGCGTCTCACTGCTGGGACACGCTGGCCTGGAGGGACAAGACTGAGAATGGCAGTGTCCTCTCAGAGTGGCCTGCAGTGGCAGTCTGGGCTCCGCAGGGAGGACAGGGAGGCAGTGGGTGCTGGTTCCCTCAGGGATGGTGGTGCTGTGGCCCTGGTTGTGGAAGTGTGGGAGGTGGCTGAGCCTTGGGGAGGAGAGCGGCGGGGTGAGGAATTCCTGCTCGTGACACCCGTCTTGCGCATCCCCCAGGACGGCAGACAGGGAACATGCTCCGCGCTTGAAATCAGCAGAAAACGCCAACATCCAGCCCAACCCCGGGCTCATTCTGAGAGCTGAGCCGACTGTCACCAATATCCTGAAGGTGAGTCTCTTCGCGCCTCCGTGCCAGGCAGGCTGGGCTGGGCTTCCAGCAGCACTGGTCTTCCCAGGCAGCCGGGGAGTGGCTGGAAGATGCTGGATCTCCCCCGGTGCTGTGGTGGAATCACTGCCAACCTTGTTGGTAGGCAAGGCAGGCCAGGTGCTCCGCGTGGACACAGGGAGCCTCCTGCCCCTTCCTAGGAAGATGGAGGAGCCGTCAGGCGGCACGTTGCCTTGTCCGAGCCAGCAGCCTGCGCCTGGCCAGCTCGGCCCGTCTTCCTCTCGGCCGCTCCCCCACGTGTCCCCGTGTGCGTCTCCCCGGTGCCCAGGGGACTCCTCCTGTCCCCGCGTCGCTCTGGTTGCCTTGCCGCTGCAGAGCGTGAGAGGATGATTTGCTGCGGGTCGTGCTGCCCTTCGTGCCGCGGCTCTCCGGGGCGGTGACAACCGCGCTCTGCTTCGCGGCTACGCCGGCGTGCCCCGCAGTGCCTGCAGAGCCGGCGGCGCTCTCCCCATCGCTCCAAGCCGCCTGGGTCCGTCCTTGCAGAGGCCTCGTGGGATGCTGTTGGCAGCCGACCAGCACTGCCCCCACATCCGCAGTTTCACTGCTGCTCTAATACCCGTTTCCCCTGATTTTCCTTCCCTGTGTTTTTTCGGTAGACCATGGATGCAGATCACTCCAAATCCCCTGAGGGCTTGCTGGGGGTCTTGGGCCACATGCTGTCTGGGAAGAGCCTGGATCTGCTGCTGGCAGCGGCAGCAGCAACGGGCAAGCTGAAATCCTTTGCTCGGAAATTCATCAAGTGAGTGTGCACTCAGGTGGCACTGTCCCCAAGGGCTGGTGGCACTGGCACTAGACCCCCGTGCCGGAGCAGCGCCAGATTCAGCAGAGCGCTGGGGGGGCTGTGCCCCACAGCAGCCTTCCCCCTGCACGCCTGCGTGAACAGCGCAGAGCGTCCGAACGGATTGGGTTGATTTTGAGGGTTGCGTGCTGAAAGCAGCAGCACGGTCTCGGATCCGGGGCACTTGTTCTGTGTGAGTGTGCGTGTGCGTGTGCGCGCGCCTGTAGTCCCCAGATGCCCGTGGCCTGGTTATGGCTCAAGTCTCAGCACGCGCGGGAGTGGTGCGACGTGCTTCTTGAAGCAGGGAGCCTGGGGGCAGCTCGAACTGTGCAGGCCTCGCTGGGCGCCCGGCTGTTCAGCAGGCCACGGTGTGGCCCTGGCGTGTGCTCTGGTCGGGCTTTATGTGCTGCGGTATGAAGAGGGTCACGCTCAGAAATTCCCACGCGGCGCTGGCCCTGCCAGAGGCCTGTGCTCGACACTGGACCAGTTGGGTGGGTGGGTGGGGGAAGTGTTGCTGGACCGGTTTTGCTGCAGAGGAGCAGAGGCTGAGTGAGGAGGCAGCTCATCACTGCTGTGCCAGAGGGTGTTTGCGGAGCTGGGCCCCCCTTGGGTCCCCTGCACGCCTTGCTCCCTCCCTCCTGCCGGGCCTGTGCCGGGTGGGAATGGCAGCGCCCTGGGGGTAGGCAGGAGAGGGGGATATGGGAAGAGGCAGCTCCTCTGCCGTCCTGGGAGTGGGAGGAGGCCTCTGTTGCGCTGCGGCGGCGATGATAATGCTTCACTGTGGCTCTCTCTGCCCCCTCCAGGCTGAACGAATTCACGAAGCACATCAGCGGAGAAGGCTGTAAGTGCGTGCGCGTCCGCGTGTGGGGCGGTCTGAGCTGCGCTTCCCCCGCTGCCACGTTCTGGGACGGGGCCTGGAGCGGCCCGGCTGGCAGCAGGGGTAGCTGGGGCTGGCTGCCGCGCTGGGACGAGAGCTGAACTGTGCCGTGCCAGGCTGGGGGCTGCCGGCGGGGTGCCCGGCGCGTGGGCACGTGGCTGGCTGCCAGCAGGGATGTGGGCCCTGGGCACCCGCTACCCTCGTGCCTGGTGTACGCCCATCCCCAGCACGGGGTGCTCTCTGCTTGCAGGGGAAAGGCTCCCTCCTCCCCAGCCCAGCCCCCGGGGCCTCTCAAGGCCGGCCCTGCCCCGGCTCCCTCCCTGGAAGGGGTGATGTGTCAGCACAGAGCCCAAGATAAGGATTCTGACTGCGTTTGCATGTGATTAAACATGCCGAGTGCTCTGACCTTCCGCAGCGCGGGGGGAGCCCAGGGCTGGGCTGAGGCTGCGGGATGGGAAGCCAAAGCTGCTTTGGGGGGCTG
Organism: Rhea pennata; assembly: GCF_028389875.1. Taxonomy (NCBI): domain Eukaryota; kingdom Metazoa; phylum Chordata; class Aves; order Rheiformes; family Rheidae; genus Rhea; species Rhea pennata. Next base: position 1,412,409 of record NC_084688.1, read on the forward strand.
GGCTGAGGCAGACTGGGGTGAAGGAGGCTGTCGGCACGTTCCCTGGCATCCTCGCTCGCGCACAAGCACTTTGGGGGGCTTTGGGTTCAGGAGAGCTCTCGTGAAGAAGCAGGGTCCCAGCCCGCTGCTCGCAGGGCTTCCGCTGGCCCCGCTCGCGCTGAGGCTGGAGATGCCTGAAGCCGTTGTTTCTCTTCCCTCAGCCAAAGCAGCCTCGGTCCGAGCCCTGCTCTTTGACATCTCTTTCCTGATGCTGTGCCACGTGGCCCAGACCTATGGCTCAGAGGTAATAACCTGCCTTCCCTCTGGAGGGGAAAGGGCGGGAGCGAGACCCTGATCCCAGCTGGTCCGGGCAGGGATGGGACTCTGACCCTGCGAGAGCAGCGTGCTGCAGCCTGCCAGCCTCCTCTAGTGGCCAACGCGGCCCGCTGGCTGGGACCGAGCTGCCAGCGCTGCCGGCCCTGGGCCTCGCGGCCCCCGCGGCCGCCCTTCCGGCAGCATCCTGCTGCACGTGGGTGAAGCGCCCCGTGCATTTCCCCTGGTACGACAAGAAATCAGCCCGCACAGGGCCTGTCCGCACCAGGCGAGGGAGCAGGGATGGCTGCAGCATTCCTGAGCGCGTTTGCTTACTCTCCTACTTTGTCCCTTTCTGTGCTGTACAGCGTGTGCAGTACCGTGCCGTCGGTGGGAACGCTGCGTACGTACCCGGTCGGGGGCTAGCCTGGCCGGCTCTGATCTTGCCAGGCTTTTCCCAGCCTTGCACTCCGATCCCGCACCGCTTGGGTGTGGGTAGAGGCCAGCGTTTGCTGGTCGGGGGGCATGTGCAGCCAAGGCTGAACGTCACCCCTCCCTCCTGAAAGGAGGAACTTGCAGCTCCACTCAGGAAGCAGCACTTTGATTGCATGAAAATTTTCCAGGTTTCAACATCTGTGTGTGTGTTGAGAGGCAAAACGATACCGAAACAGCGGGAACGCTGAGAGGGAGAGAAACGTGGCAGGGACCTGCCCACCCGGACCCAGGGAGCTGGGAGGGGGGAGGCTGGTGCAGCGTGGCCAGAGGCAGCTCAGAGCCAGATGTGCTCGGGGCTGTCTGGTGAGGTCTCAGCCCCCAGCCCAGCCCGGGGAGACTTTCCTGACCAGCTGTTGCTGAACAGATGTGCAAAGCATTTCTCTTTTGACAAAAATAGCATCCCTTGGGTTACAGAGGCTGAAGGGAGGAAGCAGTGTGCAGGATTCCCAGCTCATATCCCCCTCAGGACCCTTTCCAGCTGGCTACCAGCTGGGCTGTGCACCCCGTCCCCAGGCTGCGCCCCATCCCTGCAAAGCTGTGGGCCCCTTGGCCCTGTGGCCGGGTAGCCTGCACTCAGCTCTGCCCCGCTGCCAGGGTGTCTGGGCACAGGGCACAGCAGCCTCTGGGCCCCACGGTGGCTGGTGAGGAGCAAGTGGCCCTTTCCAGGCAGGATACGGTGACCTGCTGCAGCGCTCGCAGCCCCTCGGGACTGGCCCTGTCCCGGTGTCTCCCCGGGGATGCCTGGTGCAGCCTGTCAAAGTGGGAACACTGCTCCAGGACAGGCTGCTCCCCCCCTCTCCGGAGAGTCCCACGGGAGAGGGGCAAACCACAGCCCACAGGCGGGAAACCAGTGCCTTCCTGGGGAGTGACCAGTGCCTTACTGGGTGACTGAGCAGGGCCAGAGATCAACCTCTCAGTGCGGGCCACGGGGCGGCGCTGTTCCCCCAGCCATGAGCCCCCTCGGGTGGGGGGCAGGCCGCAGGGCGGGGGTCCCCGGGCAGGGTGCCCGCAGGTGCAGCGCTGCCCCTGGGCCGGGTCCCCTTCCAGGTGATCCTGACGGAGTCGAGCCCGGCAGGCGAGGTGCCCTTCTTTGAGACCTGGATGCTGACCTGCATGCCTGAGGAGGGCAAGATCCTCAACCCCGACCACCCCTGCTTCCGCCCCGACTCCACCAAGGTGGAGTCCCTGGTCGCCCTCCTGAACAACTCCTCCGAGATGAAGCTGGTGTAAGAGCTCAAGGGACTTCCCGCGCGCCTGGCCCTGCTGGGCCGCAGTGATCCCCGGGGCTGGGGAGAGTCATCCCCTCTCCCTGGGCACGTGGTCGCTCTAAGCGAGCATCTGAACCTCTCCACCTCTCTTTTCTCTGGCAGACAAATGAAGTGGCATGAGGCATGTCTGAGCATCTCGGCTGCCATCCTGGAGATCCTCAACGCCTGGGAAAACAGCGTGCTCACCTTTGAGTCCATCCAGGTAGGCCTGGTGGGATGACGGCATGGGGCAGAGCAGGGTGTTGGCAGGGTCAAGACTCCCATCCTCCTGCCCCAAATGTTGCTGCAGAACCTACTGGTTACTTCACAACTGGCATCTCCTCCCTTAGAAAATCACAGACAACATCAAGGGGAAGGTGTGCAGCATGGCAGTGTGCGCGGTGGCCTGGCTGGTGGCCCATGTCCGTATGCTGGGCTTGGATGAGCGGGAGAAGTCCCTGCAAATGATCCGGCAACTGGCAACCCCCCTGTATGGCGAGAACACGCTGCAGTTCTACAACGAGCGGTGAGTCCAGGCCTTGTGGCATGCAGAGCCCTGTATTGTGGCCTTTTTTGCCTTCCCTCTGCCTCCGAGGACCTGAGTGACCCCTTTCTCTCTCTGCTGCAGTGTGGTGATCATGAGCTCCATCCTGGAGCACATGTGTGCTGATGTCCTGCAGCAGACGGCCACACAGATCAAGTTCCCCTCCACGGGCATGGACACCATCCCCTACTGGAACCTCCTGCCCCCTAAGAAGCCCATCAAGGAGGTGCTGACGAGTGTGTTCACCAAGGTGCTGGAGAAGGGCTGGGTTGACAGCCGCTCCATCCACATCTTCGACACGCTGCTGCACATGGGCGGCGTCTACTGGTTCTGCAACAACCTGGTCAAGGTACGGGGTGGAGGAGGCTGCGCTGGGCCGAGGTGGGAGGTGGCCGCGACCCCCCTGGTGCTGCTGCTGAGAGTTGAGCCCATGAGTGCTGGGACTAGTCTGTGCTCCCAGCACACCCTTCCTGCCAGGGCTGGAGTGGGACCCGGGAGTGCTGGCTGTGGTTAGGCTGCGTCTCCTGTGACAGTCACAGGCACTGGAGATGAGCGGGACAGGCCAAGCTGCGCCCGTGCGTCCCTCAGCCTGGCCCTGTGCTTCCAGGAGCTGCTGAAGGAGACGCGGAAGGAGCACACGCTGCGGGCTGTGGAGCTGCTCTATGCCATCTTCTGCCTGGACATGCAGCAGCTGACGCTGACCCTACTGGGCCACATCCTGCCCAACCTGCTCACTGATTCCTCCAAGTGGCACACCCTCATGGACCCACCAGGCAAGGCCTTGGCCAAGTAAGGCCCCCGTCCTGCTGGGCCTTTGGGGTGGGGGTCCAGTTTGTGGAGCTGGGAGACTCTCCATGCTGAGGGGCAGATGAAGTGTCCCAGGCCAGGGCCCGGCAGCCTGGCTCCTACTTGGGCTCGCACACAGTGGTGGTGGGAACAGATGCGCTGGTGTCCTGGGTCCCATTCGCTGCTGGCTGTCACCCCTCACTGAGGAGGGACCTGCCACGTCCCATCCTGATGCATGCTCTGGGCTCTGCGTCTTCCCTCAAAACCTGCCGGGCTCCCGTCCTGAGATCTGGGTGGGCTGTGACAGCACCTCTGCAGCTCCCCCTTCCTGTCGCTAGGCTCTCCGTCTGGTGTGCCCTGAGCTCCTATTCCTCCCACAACAAGGGCCAGGCGTCTGCCAGGCAGAAGAAGAGACACCGAGAGGATATTGAGGTGTGTCTGGTGCGGAGGGGGCGGTTGGTCGGAGGCTCTTTGCCTGCCCGAATGGGCAGCGTTTGCGGGAAGTGGCGGGCTTGAACGTGCTGTAGCTGAGGCTGGACTCCCTGCCCAGTCTCCCTGGGCTGTCCGGCGTGCTGTCCCCTGCCCTTTCCCCGGAGAAGGGGGAACGTAACGAGATGGACTGCATGGCCCAGGCTGAGTCACCGTGGTGTGACCGGAGATCCCAGTCGTGGGCCATGGCGCTGCGCGGAGCCTGCGGTGGGCTGTCCGCCCCGCGTGCCTGGCGAGCGGGGGACCCTGGTGTGGCCCACGCAGAGGGGCTAGTGGGTCTGATCCCTCTCTGCCCCCTTCCCTCCCAGGATTACATCAGCCTGTTCCCACTGGACGACACGCAGCCCTCCAAGCTCATGCGCCTGCTGAGCTCCAACGAGGAAGACGCAAACATCCTCTCCAGCCCCAGTAAGTGCAGGCGTGGAGGGCTGCTCCTGGAGAAGGCGCGGTCCTGCCTCGCCACTCGCTTGTGGGTGTGAAATGTATGTTAGCACAAAAAGCATTTTCCTTCCTGAGCTGGCCAAGTGCTCCTGGCTCTTGGATGTGGCAGGGAGGGCTCTCCACTCCCCTCTGCGTGGCCTCACCTTTCCAGGCCTGGCTGCAGGTGTCGTGTGGCACCGGGAGGCAGGCAGCACTGGCTTAGAGCTCAGCGCTTGTTTTCGCAGCCCTGGGAAATAGCGTGTCTCGCAGCCCCTTTTCTGTGAGTACTCGGAGACCCGCAGTAGCGTTTGACAGTAACAGGGTGTTTTGAGAAGATCTCTAAATCTTCTCAAGTGAGAGAGTTTTCCTGAGTTCCCATGGAGTTTTTGCGCTGAGAAAAGGCTAAAGAATTTAGTTTCTGTGACGAAAAGGTCTTTAGGAAAAGTGATGTTATGTTACCACCTCAGGCAGCGCCTGGTGCACAAGGGTCTCCAGGAGGTGTAGTTCAAGCCCTGTTGTTCACGATCACTCCATGTGGGACCAGAAAGCTGAAGGGCTGGAGGTGACGTTCTCGCTGTGTCTCTGATTAAATCCTGAAATTCCAGTGTTGTTAACAAGGCAGCAAATGGAGCTGATGAGTCCCTGAAGTCACGTCTCCGTATTGCTGGAGCGCGGATGCTTCGAGTTGCAACAGCACTGGCAGGAAGTACAGCAGGCAGGAAGAGGGTCCTTGACTCTCCCCTGCAATGGGGGATGCGATGCAGTGGGCTGTTGCAGCTCTAAAATATGTTTGGACTCCTGGGCAGTGAGTCAGGATGCTCCCTGGTCATTGTTTCTTCCAGTGCCCTTAGTCTAACTTGGTAGATGTTTTTCAACATATACATCAACCTGTGGTTTTTGTTGGTTTCATTACTGTTGAAATTTGGGGGTTTCCCTTTATTTCACTATCTTTTTTTAAACTCTTGGTGCAGTTTCCACCTCTTTCTAGTGACATTCAGGACTTTTTTGGTCTGTCCACTGCGATGATTTGGAAATCCTGCTTCCTGAGCTAGCTACGTAATTCAGTAATTCCATGAGAAAAGTGGGGGAGGGCTTTCTTTTTTTAGCGGGCATCCTCAGAGCAGCACAAGGTGGGTCCTGCTGATTTCAATGTCTCTGTAGGGCGAGTCTGCACAGGGGGCCTCCCCGGCCTGTTGGAGAGGAGATGGCACCAACTCCTCTCCTCCAGGAGCCCCCAGGACAAGGCGGTGTCCCTCAGGCCGAGTCTGGCGGGCTCAGATAGGCTAAGATAGATCCCCAGCCTTCCCAAGGTTTACTACTAGTCCACTGGTCATGTCTCAACTCCAATAGCTAAATCCTTCTCCAAGAGTGACTTCCCAGTTCTGCGGCGCAGCTGTGGAACATCTGGCTCGCTCCACCCAGCTGGCTCTGCTGTGAGCAGTATGCATAGCATGTATAGCTTGTGCATTACTTCAGCTCGGCGGAGCGCTGTTCGCTCCCTGTCTTGACTGTGGCATTGCGTTAAGCTGCTCGTGCCATTGCGGGGTGTCAGTAACGAGTCATTGTTGCAATTAAATCCAAATGCGAAGTAACAGGGAGGTGTCCTCGCACAGTCTCACTGATGCCTGTCCCTTGGAGATGTCATTAAACTTGGTCAGACTTGGAATATGTCTGTCTTGTGCAAGAGTGAAGCCCAGTGACACATCTTTGGAGCAGCGGCATGTGCAGCCCTCCTTGGGCTGTTGTGCTTCGTCATGCCTCGGACTGGCACGCGTAGGCCTGTCCCGCGCTGCCAGGGCTGCTTGCTTGCACCCCAGCTGAGAGGGATGGTGACAAACACGGAGAGTATTTCCGTGCTGCGTGCATCTGGCATGTCCAAGCAGCGAGGATGGTACTCGTTCAGATTGGCTGGGTGTGGAGAGTGCTGGGGACCACGCTCCAAATCTCTCCGTCCCCTCCTGGGGCCTCGGAGAGCTCAGATGGCCGGCGTTGGCCAGGGTGGGCACCTTGGCACGGCTGAGGGGGGCCGTTGCAGCCTGTGCCCAGTCTGACACGTTTTCTTCCCCGTCAGATCGCTCGATGAGCAGTTCGCTCTCCGCCTCCCAGCTTCACACCGTCAGCATGAGGGACCCGCTGAACAGAGTGCTAGGTAACGGCGGGGTCGCCAGCGGCAGGGCCTGGCCGCGGCCGTGGGGTCGGCCCAGGCAGCATGCCCGAGAGGGCTAACAGAGGTCCTCTCTGAACTCACCTGGTTTCTGACATTTCCCTGTCTCCACAGCAAACCTCTTCCTGCTCATCTCTTCCATTCTGGGGGCCAAGACGGCCGGCACCCACACCCAGTTTGTCCAGTGGTTCATGGAGGAGTGTGTGGACTGCCTGGAGCAGGGCAGCCGTGGCAGCATCCTCCAGTTCATGCCCTTCACCATGGTGAGTCCTGCAGCTGAGACACAGCTGCTGTCCTGCGCAGGAGAGGGCTGCGGAGCAGCCGCTTCTCCCATTGCCAGATGCTACTCCCACAGGATGGAGGCAGGCGTTTTAGGGGGACGGGACTGCCCCCTGAGAAGCTGCCCCTCTCATAAGAGCAACGTGGGGCTATGGGGTTGTACACGATGCTCCACTAGCAGGATTAGTGTGGGTGCAGGGGCAGGAGAGTGCTGGGACTGGCTTGGAGGTGCTGGTTTTGCATGACGGGATCCTGGGGCAGACCAGGGCAGTTCCTTCTCCAGCTACTTCCCTGCTGTGTGTGAGCTCTCGTGGTTCAGTGCTGACAGACCAAGTTTCAGCCTCAGCTCTGCCACCAGCTCCCTGCGGTTTTGGGCCCTGCTTGCACTCAGGGATTGCCCCAGGGTTGCTGTCTCCAGGACAGTTGCACTGACATGGTATTTCAGGCTCAAGTTTCTGTGGTTGCATTCCCCAGCCCCCTTGGTCATCCTCGTAGCCCTGGTTTGAGCCGCTGCCCGGCTCTGATGTCTCCAGTGTTGTCATGAGTCAACTGTTTCCTCTCTCTGGGCAGGTTTCGGAGCTGGTGAAAGTATCCACCATGTCCAGTCCCAAAATTGTCCTGGCCATCACAGATCTCAGCCTGCCGCTGGGTCGCCGCGTCGCTGCGAAGGCCATCGCCGCCTTGTGAGCACGGCACCCCCCTCCGGCTGCGCGGGAGAGGGCTGCGGAGCAGCCGCCGGGAAACGCCAGCGGCCGCCGCCGCGGCCCAGCCATAGCAGTCTGGAGGCTGGGCTGGGGCACGGGCGCCCGGAAAAGCCTCTCCGTCACCGCCGACTTGGCCTGGCTGCGCCCAAGGGCATTGCCAGCGGCAGCAGGGGCAACTTCCCTCTGCGTTCAGCCTCCTGGTGATGCTCTTACCTCACTGCCTCGTGCTGGATATTCAGAGACTGAGACAAAGCTGCCGCTTTTTTTTTTTTTTTTTAATTCTAATTAATTCAGTCCTTTCATAGAGCTGGGCTTTGCCTCATTTCTGTTCAGTTTTCTGACTGCAGCCCAGGACCCTGTGGCTCCCGACAGCCCCGTCTCCAGGTGAGCTGCCCATGGGGCTTGGGCAGGGGCAGAGACCAAGCCAGGACTTAGCTGGGGCATGGGGAGAGGGTGGCCAAGACCAACGCTGGGCAGGGGAGAGCAGGGAGATCCCTAACCGTGGTGCGAAGGCCGTGGTCAGACAGGTCTGAGCCCAAGATGTGGTTTTAGGAGCACATAGTGGCCGTGGGGCTGCTTGTCACGGGGCACCTGGGGCACAGGGTCGAGGAGGGGGCAGATGAGTCATGGGCAGAGGGCTGAGTGGCAGCTGTAAGCTGTGATGATTCAGATACGGCCTCCAGCTCCGGCAGTCCCTGCGCTGCCGTGGGCCGGGAGGGAACGGACAGGTTGGAGGATGCGTCCTGGATGCTCCCGCAGCGTTTGCTGCCCTCCTGCCCTCCAGCCTTGCAGGTGATCCTGGGCCCTACCCCCCTGTGTGCTGGTCTGCATTTAATTAAAACTCTAACGGGAAGGGAAATCTGGGCGTGGACGAGTTCACACGGCTGCAACATCCCTCCTGGGGGGTTGAACCCACCGGCCCCGGCCCAGCTCGGGAAGGCGGCGCGGTGCCCGGAGCCGAGCGGGCGACGCTCTGCGCCCGGCCCGCCGGCTGCAGGTGTGCGGCTGGGTGGAGCAGCGATGCTTTCCTGCCCGGCTGTAAAATACAGGCAAATTCATGTTGGAAATTCCTCCACGTGAGCGTGAGTTCACTCCACGGCCCCGGATCCAGGCACGGCACCGGCGGCTGGTGAGTAACGGGCCTCAGCACCACTGGGCCGCGCCAGCCTCCCCCTGGGAGCGGCTGCTCCGTGGGGCCGAGCTCGCGCCCAGTCAGCTGCTTTTGCGATGAATCTGCCTGGAAATGTCACGAAAGCCCTTTCCTGAGGGGGTGGCAGCGCTGGGGGCGGCTTCCCCTCTGCTCCTTCCATTCACAATTTCTGTTTGACTCATGCAAAAGGGGGAAAGGGTGCCAGGGCGGGTGCTGCGTCACCCCGTACCTGCCTTACGCTTCTCAGGCCAGGGCTGGCTCCGGGCTGCGTCTCCTACGCCAGTGTGGGTCAGCAGGATCCGGGTGCTCTCCTCCGAGGCCGGAGCGAGGCCGGGTGGCCGGTGGCGGAGGGAAGGGTGGCCGGGCGGTGATGCAGGGCTGCCTTGCTCCTGCGTCCCCCCAGCGCGAGCGGGGACGGCCCGGGCGCCTCGCTGCCCGCCCGGTGCCCGGTGCGGGCTGGTGGCGGGGCCGCCGCGGGCGAGGGCAGCTCTTTACCGTTAGCTCCGAGCAAAGAGCAGAGCCGGGTGCCCGCGGCCTTCCCAGCTCTGTCAATATTTGCCTGCTGCGCTGGGGCCGCGTGGCCGCTCTGGGCTCGGCATTGGCCCTTGTCCGGTGCCAGCGCTTCACCTTCCTGGAAGGGGCTGGAGCGGGAGAAGGGGTTTCCTGTAAGTGCTGATAAGCCGGGGCAGGAAGGCGCAACGCTTCCCGCTGTTTGTTCCCGGGAAAGCCGGCGCAGGGAGGGCGCACACCAAAACAAACACGGGCAGCGGCTTCCCCGCGGCAGCGACGGGAGCCCTTCCCCGGGCCCCCTCCGGGCTTGGGAAACGGGGCGGGCGGGGGGGGGGGGAAATGTGGGAGAAGGGGCCTGGCACCGCCTGGAGCGCGGCTCCGGCTGCCCCTGCGTGCCGAGCGCGGCCGCTGCAGTCGCAGGGTGCGAGCGCGGGACGGGCGGGAGGAAGCGCAGGCTGGTGCGACGCTGGGAGCCCGGGGCCGGGCTGCGGTGGCCGAACGCCCCGCGCGGGAATAGGGCAGAGACCAGGGGCTGCCCGCGTGGGCTGGCCGGGGGCCGGCGTGGTGGGTGCCGGGGCTGTGCCGCGACGCAGGGGCTGTGCCGCGGCCAGGTTCCCGGCTCTGCCGCGTGCGCCTCCGCGCATCCAGCTGTCTGCCCCGGTTTTCCCGCTGCCGAGCAGCTCCGGGAGGCCCCCGGCAGCTTGGCATCACCGGCTTCGTCCCTGGGCAGCTCTGGGGCAAAATCCCCTTGTGGCAGGAGCGAAAGAGGAATTGCAGGGGCCGGCGGTGCTGCTGCGTCACTGCCCGGCAGCGCTTCGCAGGTTGGAAAGCGGAGGGCAGCCAGGGCTGGCCCGGGCATCGCCGCCAGCCCCGGCGAGGGCTCGTGCCCAGGCCGGCGCCGCGCAGAGCCCTGAGCGCTCGTCACACCGGCGCTTCCCCTCCCGGGCGCAGGCCGGCTCTGCGCCGCCGGGGGCGAAGCCCCGGGGGGGCTCGGCCGGGCCGGGGGCTCGCGGTGCCCCGGCCGCGGAGCTGCCGCCAGCGCGGGCGGGCCCCGGCGCTTTCTAGGAATCGACGCTTGCCCAAGCGGCGCCGCGGGAGGAAGCTGCCGCCCCCGGGCCGCGGGGCGCCGGGCGGCCCCGGCCCTTGCGGGCTCCGCGTGGCTCGGCCGCCGCGGCCCCTTCGCCCGCGGGCCGGCGGGAGAGAGCAGGAACGCAAACAGCCCAGGCTCTGGAGCAAAAATAGAGTTTATTTCTGTTTTTATTGCGTATAAAAAAAAATACCCTGTGTTTATCTGGGGCTAACCCAGGCGCAGTAATAAATACCAGTACAAAACACACCGGGATGGAGCCGGGGCCGCGCCGGGCCCCGCTCGCCACGGCAGGGCCGGAGCGGGCGGACGCCCTCCCGGCCCCGGAGCTGGGGCGAATAAGTTAAACTGCAATAAATACGGGGAGTTCGGCTGCGGGGAGGGGGCGAAGCGGCACCGCGGCCCTTCCCCGGGAAAAGCCGCTTCCCGGAGGCAGCGGCAGCGGGGCCGGAGCCGGGGGCACCTCCAGCCTCCCCTCCCGCCCGCTCCGGACCTGATGGCTAATAAATATTAATTAATGTAAATATGTGTAATAGAAATAACACCCGCCAAGCGCGGCCCCGCGGGGCCGTAACCCGCGCAGGGAGCCGCCGCTCTTAAGCGGCTTCCTCCGCGGACGGAGGCGGCTTCCCCGGGGCAGGCAGCAGCCGCCGGGGCGGCGGGGAAGCCGGGCCGGCGCGGGCACGGCCGAGCCGCGGTGCCCGGCCCGGCTCCCCCGAACCTCGTAGCAGAGATACGCTTTTGTTTAAATATTAAACAAGGCTGATGCTGCGCCCGGGGGCCGCCCGGCGACGGCGTCCCGGGGCAGAGCCGGGCCACGTTAAATAGCGATAAATATTAAATAAGCAGAAAGGGGGGGCTGTGGGGGCGCGGGGGGCCTCAGCGCCGGGCCAGGTGCCGCAGCGCCCGGTACGCCGTCTCCAGGAACCGCTGGAAGTTGGCCAGGATGAAGAAGCCGCCGACCTGGTGGTGGAAGCTGGAGGAGAAGGCGGGCAGGGCGCCGCGGCCCTCGGCGGGGTACGTCACCGTGGCCAGGCCCAGGTCCTCCATCTAGAGCCGGGCGGGGGGCGTCAGGGGCGTCCCCGGGCCGGAGGGGTCCCTCTGCCCGGGAACGCCGTGGTGCCACCGGGAGTGCTGAGCCCCGAGCCCTCCCGGTGCCCGCGGTGCCACCGAGGGTGCCGAGCCCCACGTCCCCGCGGTGCCACCAGTGGTGCTGAGCTCCGTGTCCTCCCCGCAGTGCCACCAGCGGTGCTGAGCCCCACGTTCCCGCGGTGCCACCAGCAGTGCCGAGCCCCGTGTCCTCCCCGCGGTGCCACCAGCGGTGCCGAGCCCCACGTCCCTGCAGTGCCACCGAGGGTGCTGAGCCCCGCGTCCCCGCGGTGCCACCAGCAGTGCCAAGCCCCGTGTCCTCCCCGCGGTGCCACCAGCGTTGCCGAGCCCCACGTTCCCGCGGTGCCACCGAGGGTGCTGAGCCCCATGTCCTCCCCGCAGTGCCACCGAGGGGGCCGAGCCCCACGTCCCCGCGGTGCCACCGAGGGTGCTGAGCCCCGCGTCCCTGCTCACCTGCTGCTGGATGTTGGAGGAGAGGTTGGCGGCGTCGAGCTGCAGCCTCTCCACGAGGCCGGCGTGGGCGGGCAGCAGCTCCAGGACGGAGGCCAGGGCGCCGCCGTAGCCCCGGAGGCCCTCGCGGATCTGGCCGAAGCAGGCTTCCTGCGGGCGCACGGCGCGGGTGGGCGCGAGCGGCGCGGGGCGGCCGGCACGGCCGAGGCCGCTGGGCCGCGGCGCGGGCGGGCTGAGCCGCGCCGGCCCCGCACTCACCGCCTGGAAGCTCCGGCCGTGGCACTGCTCCAGGGGCGCCTGGGCGATGCCCAGCTGCTGCCGCACCAGCAGCAGCTCTTCCTCCTCGCACAGCTGGAAGGTGTCGCACTGCGGCCGAGGAGGGGACGGCGTGAGGGCGGCCGCAGCCGCGCGGGACCCCCGCGGCCCTCCCCGCGCCTCGCCGGCGCCCGGCACTCACCACGGCGCGCTGCAGCGCGGCCACGTCCCCCTTGAGCTTGCGGGTGAACTCGAGGTTTTTGCGCAGGAAGAGCTGGAAGTCCTCGTCGCCGGAGAACTCGGGCAGCGGCGCCCCGCGCAGCGCCGGGCACAGCGCCGCGCCCAGCACCACCGCCAGCACCTCTGCGGGCAGAGCGGGCGGCTCAGCGCCCGCCGGCGGGTCGTCGTCCCCCCTTCCCTGGCTGCACCGCGCTCGGGCAAGTCCCCCCTGGGGCCGCGGCGCCGGAGGGAAGGGGCAGAGGTGCCCCCGGATTGGGGGGGGGCTGGTGACAGCGGCGTCCCCTCTCCCCCCCACCCCAGCCCTGTGGGGCCCATGGGGCGCTGGGCTGGGCGCTGGGGGTGCTGGGGGTGCTGCAGGTGCCCTGGGTGCAGGGTGCTTGGTGCAGGGCGCTGCTGTGCTCTGGGTGCTTGGGGCGCAGGGGTGCTCGGGGCGCAGGGGTGCTGGGCGCAGGGTGCTGGGAGTACTCACGGGCGAGGGAGCACATGGCGGCGCGCGTCTCGGCGTCCCGTCCTCTCGGCGAGCGCCCCCGGGCCCGGCCCAGCTTGCGGCTGCCCTGGCTCTGCGCGGCCTCATCGATTAGGGCATTTTATAGCCGGCTCCGGGGATTCACACCGATGTGGCAACAGTGCCGATTGCCTCATTGTCTTAATCACCGATATGCAAATCCCGGGCGCTGCCGGCCGCCGGCCCGCGCTGCCGCCGCGCTCCCGCTCCCGCTCGGGGGCTTTCCTGGCGCCCGCGGGCCGGCGGCCCCTCTGCGCCGCGGGCACCCGCCGCCGGAGCCGGGCGCTCCGGGCCGGTGCTCGGTGATTCATTAACCCGCCGCCGGCAACGCCGGCCCGCGGGAGCTGGAGCCGAGCCGGCGGCTTTGCGCAGCCTCGTCACCTGCCTCCTCGTGCAGCTCACGGCCGCCCGAGCCCCTCACCCTGGCGTCAGGGCGGGCGTGACCTCCATGGTGAGACCCCCCCCCCCCGTCCCTGCCAGCCCTTTGCAGGAGCGGCCGCTGGCAAAGCCCCGGGGCCGCGGCCCGGAGCGAGCCCGGCTGCTCCCGGCCGCCCCGGGGCGCTGACGTGGGATTTTGGCTCCGGCCGGGTCCTGCGAGGGCTCCCAGGGCTGTTTGCTGAGCCGGGGCCAGGGGCGCTGGCTGCCGCCCAGCACGGGCCGCGGGGAGGCACCGGCTCCGTGGCGGCCCGAGACCCGGGAAAGGGGCCGCCGGGATCCCAGCAGGATCGAGCCGGGGTGCGGAGGGGCCTCACCCTGCCCGGTGCCCCCCCTTGTCCCCCCGGCGCCCTCGGTCACATCGCCTCCCTCCCGCAGGCCGCGCGGGGCGGGAAGCCCTCGCCGCGCCGCGCCGCTCCCGAGCCTTGGAGCTGCTCCACCCTCCGGCTAGGTGAAAGGAAACACCTGGAAAGGCGCAGCCCAGCTGTGAGCACCATCTGGGGCCTTGCCTGGCACGAGACAGGTGTTAACTCTGAAACCTAACGATGACTTTCCCCTTCCCGGACCTGGAAGTACTACGTTTTCTGCCCTCAGGCTGTGTGAAAGGATGGCAGCAGTAGAGCCTGTTTGTGGGACTTCCTGGGAGAAATTTTCCTCTTCCAGCTCTGCCTTTGCCCTCCCTGGAGCCGGGGCAAGCAGGGCCCACCTGGACCAGGGTGGCCATGGAAGGGGGGGCGGCGTGACCTGCTGGCGTGCTCCAGGGATCACCCCTTTCCCCCGAGCTGCGCAGAGCTGCCGTCTCAGCAGGTTGGTGCTTTCAGGAATCGGGGCTGGTGCAGGGAGGACGGTGAATCAGTGCCGAGCGGGGCTGAGAGCCCGCGCTGGCTTTCCGAAGAAGGAAGTGGTGTCCGAACCCGAAACTTGTGGGTGGCGAGGCGCGGGCGGGAGCGCTGGGCCAGCACAATTCGCCCCGGGGCCGGAGCTGCCACGGCCCGGCCGCGGGAACTGCCCGGCCACCCGCCCCGCTGCGGTTCTGCCTCGTGGCCGCCCTTCCTCTCGGCGGCCTTGGCGGGGACCCTCCGGCTCAGCCGCGAGGAAGCTGCTGTTCCCGGGGTGTCCCTCGTGCCAGCTCCGGTGGCTGTGTCGGGCTGGGGCTGTCCCCTTCCCTGCTCCATCCCGGCCGCAGGGTCTGATCCTCCGACGTCCCCAGGGGACGGACGAGCCGTATCCATCGGGCTGGGGCTGCCCCGCTCCTGACCCGCGCGGCCCTTGGCCACCGGCCCAGCTTGGGAGCGCCGGGAGATTCCCAGATTTCCCCAGAGGATGAGCCCAGCTGGGCCCAGTTGCTGGCAGGACCCTGCCGCGGTGCTGCATGTCTCCCTCGTCCCCGTCGCTGCCCCGAGCGGCGCAGAGGCCCCCAGCGCGGCAGGGCTGGGTCCGGCTCGAGGGCACGAACCCCTTGGAGAGACGGGGCAGGCCCTGGGGGGGCCCTGGCCCTTACCCCCCGCGCCAGCGGCTGTGGGGCGCCGAGAGAGACCTGCCTGGAGCAGCCCCGGTGCCTTTCCCTGCAAAGGGCAGGAGGGGGACGTGGGGCTCAGCCCCTCCCCGCGCCGGCAGCGCTGCTGCGTACGCAGGGCCGCTAATCCCGGTAATTCCTGCCCTGGCCCTTTGCTTGCAGCTGCAGAACAAAGCGGCTTTCGGGAAACGGGATCCCGACGGCTGGTGTCTGTCAGCGCGGCTGGCAGCGCGCCGCGGGCACCCTCGCCTCAACCCCGTGACTGTGCTGGGTCCCGCACCCCGGGGTCCCCATCCCCACCGCCCCAGGCCTCTCCCGGATCCATCCTGGCCTGCTCCGGAGCGGGTGCCGCAGCCCCGGGGACGGGATCCTGCCGGGCCTGGCCCTGCCTTGGCTGCACAGCTCCACTCATCAGCTCCGGTCTGTGGCTCGGGAGAGGGGAGGAGGGCACCAGCTTTCCCCCGAAACCGCTCTTCCAGGCCTCCAGCGGCTCAACCCACAGACGTGACAACAAACCCACGCCAGAACAGGGCAGGCTGGTGTTTTTCCAACTTTTATTTTAAAAGTCATAATTGAAGCTTAACAAAGTCTGACCCCATTATTGTTGTGAGAGCCGGGGGCGACCACAGTCCCCGTGGAGCCCTAATACCGACCCCTGCCCACCCTGGCCCCGCTTCCTGTGGAGCTCCCAATTCATGGGCCCTTGCCCGCCTCTGCGTAGGGCTCAGCAACGACTTTGACCACAAGCAACCTTAAAAGAACGTTTGTTTACTGGGGAAGGGGGTTCCCTCCGTGGGTGGCAAGGGCGACGGGGGAGCAGGCCCTGTGGCTGAAGGTCCAGGGAAGCCACGTGTCCCCCTCCCCCGGTACAGACATGCAGGTATTTATAAAAGAAAGGCAGATCGGGGACCAGGGCCACGTGAGGCAGCTCCGCTCAGACAGCATCTTCCCTAGGGACAAATAAAAAAGTACAGCCAGGCCAGAGGGTCACGGGAAACCGTCATCATCGTCCTCCGCCATCTCCTTCGCAAACTCCAGGTCCTGCTGCTCGCGCTCCCGGCGCTCCTGGAAAGCAAAGGCAGAAGTTGGTCTCAATCAGGGCACGGGGTGCAGGTCCTTCCACTGGCCTTGGTGACTGCTGGGCTGCAGCATGAGCAAGCCTTCTGCCAGCACGTGGACAGAAGAGCCAGAGGGCAACAGAGGCATGGGTGAGATCTCACCTCTGCAGATTCCAAGTCCTTGTTGTAAGATTTGGGTGGGAACCTCATGGCCTGGAGAAACAAGGGAGACAAGAAGCTGTGAGCAGAGAGGTTTCGGCTCTGCGCCGCTGCCCCCTTCTGCCAGTCAGAAAGCCACCATCTTCCAGCCAGCTCCGTCCCAGCCTTCGCTGAAGCTGTTTTCTCCATCAGGGCTGAACCCGGGAAGGCAACAAGGTGCACTAGCTGGTTCTGAAACCTGTCTGCGACAGAGACCTGTTCCTTCCAGCTCTGCAGAGAAGCCCTGTGGGTCCCCCTGACATGCTGGCAGCCTCCCAGTGTGGCCCAGCACGACTTCTCACTTGACAAGGCCCCACCAGTGCATTGGCCAGGGACCAACGTGAGGTGCCCGAGTTGCTGCACTCACCTTGACGGACATGTTGTGGATGTCGAGGCAAAAAGAGATGCGCTGGTGAAATGCCAGCTGGGGCTCCCGGGTCGAGTAGATGTCAATCATTTCTTTTGACTGGACATAACCCTTCTCGTGGTTAATGCTGGCCTCAATCACGCCGTCCCGGATGGCCTGCAAGCCGGAGGGCATGTGATCAGAGCACCCGCTGTCTCCAAGGGCTGAGGCAGCAATTTAGAGTGAAGGGAGTTGGTTGCTGCAACAGGAACACTCAGGAGACAGCGCACAGAGATGTGACTTGGTGATCTAGAAGTCCCCAGGAAGGGGTGGAAGCAGCCTGGCAGCAGCGTAAAGCCATCTGCGAGAACCAGGAGCTGCAGACAGGTGTCAGGACTCAGAAGTCATTCAGCCGTATGAGATTTCATACGCAGCTACCTTGGCAACGATGAACTCCGCATCCTCCGGGCTGTCCAGCTGCAGCTTCTGGGCAATATCAGCCAGGGAAATGCGAGAGTAGGAGAGGCTGATCATACGGACACCTGAGATGAGGACAACGAGAGCTGAGCCCTCTCCTGCCGGGCAGCCACAGTCTCCGGTGCACAAGGTGACACCCAGCTGCCAGCCCAGCCTGCGGCACGAGCTGTGACACAGCCCCCAAACACCACAGCAGCAACCTCCTACCTGTCTTGATGACGTTGTGCCTCAAGCGAATGATCAGGGTGTAGGTGCCATCAGCCTGGAACTTGTCCCCGAACTGGTCGAGGACCTGGTTGAACTTGGCCAGGTTCCCAGTCCTGACAGCTGGAGCAGGCAGATAAAGGAGGAGAGGACGTGTAAATCAGGGAAGGCTCTAAGGCTGAGGTGTCAAGAGCAGTCTCGAAGCTGGGTCCCTTTGAGGCCACAGAGACACCTCCGTTGCTCTCCCCCCACCCCACGGCTTCCCGCTCCCTTGAAGCGGGGGACATTGTGCCAAGACACAGCAGTGCTGCAGCTCTGCGAGGAACCGAGCACGGGCAGGAACGGCCCGTCGTACCCTGAGTCAGGAGGAAGTAGGGCATGAGCGACCGCTTGAGAGAGGGCTGTCTGAACTGGAGCCTGTCCGGGATCTCCCCTAGCAGCAGTTCCACCACGATGAGTAGCTTGTGCACCTTAAGCAGAAAGAGACTGTGAGTCCCTGAAGAGCCCAGGCTGGGGCTAAAACTCAGACACAGCTTCGCCGTGGGAGCACAACGGAGGGGGACCAGCAAGGTGGTAAGACCTGCCCTGCTGCAGCCCTGACCCAGAACGAGCGAGGAACCGACACTCCTGAGTGCTCACGTACTTCCCGCGCTCGCTCACCGTCTGTTTGAAGCCAACAGCCGTGTGCTGCGGTGCCTTCCGCAAGGCGTTCGTCATGGTCCTCCGCGCCTCCGAATACTCCAGCTGAATGGCCTTGATGCGCCCTGGGAGAGGGTTCACATGGGGCAGGAGGCATTTGGAAAAGCCACTGAGTTAATCCAGCTGGATCCACCTGGCTGGGGCTTCAAATCCAGACTTGAAGACCCAACGCCCAACTGCTCAGACAGATTCTCTAGGGGACTAGAGACCCAAATCTCACATGCACCCCAAGCTGCCAGCAGCACACGGGACCCTCTGCATCTCACCTGTGTAATAGAGGTACCGTGCCCACTCGTTGTTGTTGGCCTGCTCGGGAAACACAGACTTGGAGACGAGCTTTTCTGCTTGGTCGTAGAGGTTGTAGTGAAGGTAGTTCCTCAGCAGCAGATTCAGGAGGGTGGCCTGCCCGTCTGCATCGTGGCGTAGCGTGGCTGTCCGCAGCCGGGCATGCAGGAAGCTTCAGCGCAGGGAAGGGAAAGAGTGTCAGGGAAGGGAAGGGAAGAAACAGCCTGGCTCACCCAGACTCGCAGAGCCAGGCTCAAGGAGAACCTGTGCGCAAGACCACCGTGGAGGGCCATTCCTACCTCCTGACCACATCAAGTTTATTCAGGAACTCATAGATGCGTGAGTGGTAATAATAACATTTAGCCACCACCAAATCAAGGGCACGGCGGTTTTGGGAACTGATCTTCTGCATCAGGTCATCAGACACTTTCTGGGCCTGCAGGAGGGGAACAGAGATCAGAACAGATGAGCTGCTGCCCAGGAAGAGCTGGGAGACAGACAGGGTTGTGGGAATGCCTTGGCTGAGAGCGGCAGCGGTGAGGGCTAGCGCTGGAGGCTGCCTTCTGGCAGAGCTCCTCCAAACAGCTGAGACAAAGGCAATGAGACAGGCAGGCCACCGGGGCTCTCCAGCCCCAGGTCCTGGCCTGGTGCAGGAGTGCCACCTGAAGAGCTCAGGTTTGGGGTGGGCAGTGAGGCAGCCCGGGGAACCTCACCTCTGGGTATCGCTTGCTGTTCATCAGGTAGATTACAAGGAGCAGCTGGAGGTAGGTCTCCACTTCTGGCAAGAGAGGGGCTGAGGCGGCCTTCCCCGTACGTGGGCGAAACTGCAGCTCTGCTTCTGTGTCCATGGACTGCGGGAAGAGACACGCTCTGTCCCGGGCTCAGCCCGCCACTGCCCTCCCGGGGTCTCCGGGGCCAGACCCTCACGCCACCGCCAGCGGGAAGCGCCTCAGGCGAGGCTGGTTCCCAGGCCTGTGGCCACCAGCAGCTCTGCTGAGGGTGCAACACTGGGGCCGGCCTGGGCTGCTGGCAACACAGCCCCCTCCCTGCTGGGGACCGCGGTGATCCGCCTCATTTCACACCTGCTCCTGGCCAGCGGGGCTTTCTGTCCCAAGCCCTTGCTGTTCCCGACACTCCCCTGCCCCGCAGGAGCACCCCAAATGCTCCTTACTGCAGTCTCTCCACAGCCAGTTGCCTGCCCCCATCCCGCGCGGCCTCACCTCCTCCAGGAAGCTGAGGAGAAAGTCCCGCGTGGTGCTGTTGGAGGTGAAGAAGCCGTTGATGGCTTTGTGGAGCACGTTAGAGTTGAGTCGGCGGGAGGTGGAGGGCAGAGCCCGCAAGGCACGCAGGACGTAGCGTGGCTCCTTCCCTGACACTGCCTTCTCAAGCTGCTTCACGTGCTCTTTGATGTCTGCAGGAGCAGAGGCGACGGGTTAGCCCGGCGTCTCCCAGAGCGAGGGCGGCCACGAGGCTCGCGCCAGGTAAGAGGGCTGCTCCATCCCGCCTCTGCTGGCTCCGTCTCCCTCCGCTCTTTGGATACGTTTTCAAGACAGACCTCACGTGTGCGGCCTTCGCGTCCTGAGCGACCGGGTCTGGCCCTCTGGCTGACTCTGCTCTGGGCAGGAGCTGGACTGGACACTTCCAGAGGCCCCTTCCCACCTGAATTACCCCACAATCCATGGGTTCCCCCCCCCCAGCATCCACATACAGCATTCCCCAATTTTCCCTGCCCCTATCCATCTCTCGCTGCAGTCTCTCACAGGGACTCTCCCTAACTTCCTTTCCCTTACAGGGATCCCCATCACCTATTCCCCACAGCTCCCTTCCCCCACAGACACCCCCAGTTCCCCTCCTTTTACAGCCCCTCCCCCCCATGCACCCTTCCCCATCTTCCCTCCCCCACAATGCTCCCTACACAGATCCCCCCAGGAACTCTCCAAAGCTCCTCTTGGCTCTTTCTTCCCACAGGGATCCTCCCTACAGCCCCCATTTCCTACAGGAGCTTCTCTGCAACTACCTCCCCCTATGAGGACCCCCCCCCCAGCTCCCGTCACCCACATGGATGCTCTGCAGCTACCCTCCCCCCAGAGACCCCTCGAGTTATCCTTCTTCTTCCCAGAGACCCCCCCAGCTGCCTCCCCTCTCAGACATCCCCTGGTCACCCTCCTTCCTCAGAGACCCCCCCAGCTGCCTCCCCCCTCAGATACCCCCTGGTCACCCTCCTTCCTCAGAGACCCCCCCAGCTGCCTCCCCCCTCAGATACCGCCGGTCACCCTCCTTCCTCAGAGACTCCCCCAGCTGCCTCCCCCCTCAGACATCCCCTGGTTACTCTCTGTCCTCAGAGACCTCCTCCCCAGCTACCTCCCCCCTCAGATACCCCCTGGTTACCCTCCTTCCTCAGAGACCCCCCCCCTGGTTACCCTCCCCCGGGGGCCGGCCTTAGCGCGGGGCCCCCTCCCGCCTCCGCTCACCCTCCAGCGTGACGGCGTCGAGCTCGCGCTGCGGCTGCGGCTGCCGGTCCTCGGCGGCCGCCGCCGCCGCCGTTTCCTCCTGCATCTCCACGTCGGGGGGCGCGGGCGGCGGCCCGTCGGGGGGCGCCTTGGCCTTGTCGCCGCGCCGGCGGGACGCGCCCTCCTGCTTCATGGCCGGGCCGGCCGTGACACTGCAGCAACCGCGGGGCACGCCGGGAGCCGCCCAGGCGCGGCCAGCTGCGCGCCCACCGCCACCGCCAGGCCCGCGCGGCCGAGCGTCGAGCGAGCGAACGCTCCTCTCGCTCGGCGCCCCCGAGGCAGCCGCTCGGCTCCTTCCGCGCGCCTGCCCGCTCGGGTGTTTCCGGCAGGAGCTCGGCTCCTTCCGCCCTCCCGCTCGGGTATTTCCGGCAAGCGCTCGGCTCCTTCCGCCCTCCCGCTCGGGTATTTCCGGCAGCCGCTCGGCTCCTCCCGCCTGCCCGCTCGGGTGTTTTCGGCAGGCGCTCGGGTGATTTACGCTTGGCGCATGCGCGTTTCTCGCCTGCCGCGCTGAGGCGAGGTGCGAGGGCCGTTAGCTGCGGGCGAGCCCACGGGCCCGGTCCCGCCGCAGCCCCGGGCCTCCCTCTCCCTCCCCTCCCGGGAGAGCTCTCCGTGCTCCTTCCCGCCCCTCTGCGCGGGCTCGGGGCCCGCAGCCCTGGCTCTGCTGCCTCAGGCCGGGCTCCTGTTAGGCATGTGGCCTGGCCCCTGTGGCTGCCCAGGTAAGAGTTGTGGCGTAGCTGAGTCTCAGTCATCTTGAACTGTGCTACAAATATGAATAAAAAAATTGCCTTTAAGAACATCCAGATACTCTGTAAGAAATTATTCTCTTTATTTCTGTTGTAGTAACCAGAACATTTGTTATGCCTGCTCTAAAAGAGTTAAAAACTCAACTGATTTCACAATTATTTTCTGTTTTTTATAGAAAAATGGGGGCAGACCAGCTGTGCTGTCTGCTATTATTTATTGTGTTCTCTAATGACCTTATAAAAAGGATTTTCTAGTTTCTCTAGTATGTAGGTGCTGGGCTATAATGGAGGAAGTTACTCAAGAGCTGGCTGGTCAAAATGCAAAATTGCATTTGAGGTGGTGGGAGCTAGTTTCATTTGCCCCAGAACTGTTTAGCAGGCTGGGTTTAGCCTGTGAACTGTCTACTGAACAGCTGTTGTTTAAAGAATACATGTAATTGTTCTAAAAATGTGGCATTGGAGTAATAGGAGAACACCCATTTTTGGACAGAGACAGCATCTAAGATCTGCTCTAGCATGAGCCATCTACTGGTAAAAGAAAATCTGTGACAGGCTATGATACATAGAAAGTTACACTGATACTGCAGTATTTATAATATCTTTACTGCTAGGGGAAAAGGGTTATCTGTATGAGTGAAGAGAATTGCTGATACAATGTTTGCTGAAGAAGAGATATTAAAGCGGCCTGCAGAATGCTAATATGTCTAGAGGAGAAGGAGGAATAGGACAGGATAACCTCACTCTTGTACTTTTGGGATCTGTGACTTCTTTTTATTCTAAAGTGTTTTTATTCTAAAGTACATGAATGGCTCCTTCCATTGAGGTGGTTGTAGAAACAAATATACTCTTTTTGATATCTAACCTAGCTAATGTTTTCTGATAGTTTTAAAACTCATCCTGTGAGTAGGTAACAGTATCTGCTTGAATACTAGTCATGTTTCTTTCCCTGATTTAGCCCAGAAGTTGTAAGGGGAATGCTGAATGTATTATAAAGCTGTCATAATCTATTCTTCGGCATCACTCATGGGATATGTGATGAAGATACCATTTTAGTTTCTGTCTTCCATAAGCAGATATGCTGCTTTAAGACTCTGCTTTTCCCACTCATTTAGAAACAAGACTGAGTGGTTATAATGTCTTGCCTAGATAGGAGTGAAGCCTGGAGAGAGAAACTATCTTACAATAACAGACTTGCAAATATATCCTCAAGCTATTCCCTTTAAACCATTCCTAACAGGAAGAAAAGTGTAGTCTAGTCTAATGTATTCAGAAGATCTAGCACATACAGAGATGCATACAGGGCTGCTAGAGATGAGAAGGCTTCTAGCTCACATTCAGCAGATCCGTTTTTCTGAATCTTCACTCCACTCATTTCTAACATTACAGTGGTTATTTTTAATTCCTTCTCTTGTGAGAAGGAGAGCAGACTGGCATCCACGCTGAAACAGCCCTTCGTGTTTTCTATACTGTGTTCCAAGATGCTCTTGACCTTCACAACAACAAAAACAGCAAAGTCAGTATTTTGAAACTTCAGTCGGTGCTGCAGTAAGACTGTGCCACCTGTCACTGGAAGTCACTCAGTGAATAAATAATGGCATTGACATGTGAAATGCTTTAGCATCTTGCAGGTTTGCTGAGTAATGCACATTTATACATGACACTTTTCATCCAGAAAGATTATCGTACTCATGTACTCAATTTTCAGTTTCTTGTGAATTAGTTATGTCTAGGAAATCAAAATGGTACTATGCTTGGAAATCTGAAGCCTAAAAAGCTAACAAATTTTACAGCAGCATTCTCTCTCTCCTAATTGCTGGTCAAGGGGGTACTTTCAACTCTGGTAAACTCAAATGACAAAGTACCTTTCTTTCCAGAAGAGAGGGAGAGAATATACCTGAAAATGATACTCAGCTGCATCCAGTTTAGTATTTATCTTCAAAATAGATGTTAGAAAACTTAGGCCTTCTTGTATTGTGTGATTTCTCTCGAAGTGAGTGTTTTGATCCCTGCCAAGTCTGAAGTCTGTAGTAATTCTTTTTTTCTTTTTTCCCAATGTTACCTTAAGTTGTGATACTGCTACTTATGTCATAATCTAAATGTTGCTTGTTGAAGTAACAAAGTAAAAACAAACAAAAAAAAAAACAAACCCCAACCAACCAAGCAAAAACCCCACTTTCATTTTGAGACAAGTAGGTGATGTGTGGTTTCTCACCAGCCTAAGTTGTTGGGTCACAATCTTCTCTTCCAAAGACTCTAGCAATAGCAGCAGCTGATCCTCTGTTAATTCTGGAGAATTGAAATGGTTTTATAGCCAAAAACAAAGTAAAAGAAAAAAAACCCAAAATACTGAAAAACAACCCCCCCACCCCTGATTTGTTTCAGAGACAATTGGCCAGATAATGAACATCAACAGTCAGCGTGGCACACCTGTTTGATCAAAAGTTCTTCAGACGTTGTATACTAAATTAATCATGCAATCTCCCTGTGAACTGAATGAAAGTATTATTTTAATTTACAGATTATGATAATATTGAGTAGTAGAGATCATGGGGATGGGAGAGTTGAGGGGATGTTCAAACCATGTGTTTTGGCAGCCTTAGGAAAAGAATCCTAGAATTGGTACTCTTGTTTCTGTAATGTAATCTTCCCATCTTTAGCTATGTTTTAATTGGTATTTCAAGTCCTCCTTTGCTTTGTTCAAGGATCCCTCTATATTCCCAGTAATTCAGTATAATGCTCCAAGGAGGTACTGCACTGTGACCCCCAAGCTGTTGCTAAACAGCAGCTGTAATGGACAGGTTTGTGCCCTCGTCAAACCTTTCTTCAGCTTCCAGAATATAAGAAATTATTTTAGGCTGTTCTTTTGCAAGTATTTCACTTTCCGCAAGTTTTTTGTATTCTATTAGCCTTAGACAGGAATGCTTTCAGAATATTTGGATACTACTAGATTTCTCTATTAGAATGACCAGAAAACCTTACCATCTAAAGCGTAAAGGGTGTAGTTAATTGCTTCTGCAAGCTTAAGGAGAAGACCTTTCGGAGAATCCTGTAAACTGTACAGCAGGTCTTTTAAGTCTGGGCTCTCTGTTTTCAGGTCACAGTTATCAGGTTCGTCAAGAACAGCTTCCATCTGGGGAGGGATCAGAGAAAGAAATTTCAGGATTTAAGAGAAGAGGCTGCTGATAGTGCACTGCAATGTAACTACAGAAGTAGACGTATGAACAGCCATGTAATATGGGATTCCTATCCGTGAGCTCTTTATGAGGCTCTAATTGAGGCTTTAGTGAAGTATGGCATTCAAACATTAAATTCAGAATGCTGGATTTAAGTGATTTGTTGATACCTTCAGATAAAGAGCCCTTCTGTGTTCTTAAAAAAAAAAAAATTGTAAAAGCTGAGGTGAGAGAGAGGCCCGCTAAGCTATATTGAGGACGTATTTCCTCAGACCACTCTGTCCTGAGCACCTTGTCTCTCTGTGTGGTGATTAAGACCAGATGAATATGCTGAGGAGTAATTTGGATTGATAGTCGTGGCATAGGAGATGACTCTTGGGTGCAGACATGATAGTGGAAGTCTTTGTACCTATGAATTCTGGCAGTGAGAACAACTTTGCTTACTTTCTGGGTCAGTTCTTGAAAGAGGTTTCTGTTTCTCATCACAGCTTTGATGGATTTTAAAAATATGACACACAGATCCACAGACAACTTGGAGAAAATCTGATATTTTGCTTTAACTTCCTTCTCTAGTGCTTCTGATTTTCCACATGAGAAGCCTGAAAACCAGAAAAGAGTTAAAACATATTGCTTTTAAACAGGTCCACCGGCATCCCTAAAATTAGTTTGAAACATTTAGATTAATATTTTTTAAAGTAAATAATAGATAACTTGAGTATACTTCCTTATAGACAGTTGTTCTGGCTCAGGTGATGGGCAGTAGCCCACAGCAAATGCATTGCTTTGGTGATGTGTTTATCTTGAGAAGTTTCAGCTTAGCCAAAAGGGATAAAAGTAATGCAAATGAAAATATTAAAATATATTGCTTGCCATCAGATGCAAATGTTTGTATATTATCTTCTGGAAAATGGTAAATACCTGCAAGAGAATAAAAAAGGAATTGTTAATTTAGAAAATACTTGAAGTTGGATAGTTTGTTTTGTTTTGTTTTTTGTCTGAAGATATTAGTATCCCAGTTACGAATTTCCTGTGGTATTTGTAGGTCAGACTGTGATATTATTTCCACTGTTCTCCAATGCATCTGTCTTCTGCAGCAGGTTTCGTGGATGTTCATCCTTTCTTTCTCTACCTGTCCAACACTAGCCTCTTACACCAGGCTTCCTATTGAAGGTTCAGCCACCCTGTTTTTACCCAAGCTATTTTATCCTATAGAAAAGAAGAATTTTTGCCCTCTACACAGTCTTTCAACAGGAGTTGTCTTTGCAGTTCATGAAATCTATAGCTGAGATTTCCTTACAAGTGTGTTTCCTTACCAAAAAAGCATGACTGCACCCCTTTCCCAAGTAGCTCTTTTAACTTACTATGTAGTGTCTTTTCCCACTTGATTTCTGCAATTAGTATTGCATATGTTTATTTTCTTTCACATGAACTGTTGGGGGGGGGGGAGGGCATTAGACTGCATGATATTTTAGGAAATGCTTTTGCTCTACTGCATTGTTTGCTAAATGGAAGAGCTGGAAGTTCCTGAAAGCTACTTACCCCATGATCCATCTTGAATAGTCAGCTGCATTGGTCTGAATGCTATGATGCAGCCTTTGGGTATAGTTATGCTTTGTTTGCAGTCTCTGGTGCCCTGATCAATGAAAAATGTGTTACTAGACCCAAATGGCATGCAGATGTTCTAAAAAGATTGGCTGCTAAAGTTTTAGACAAATCAAACCTTTGTGCTGAACTTGGCATAAAGTTGGGCCATGAAGCTCCCTTCTGTCCTATTGGTTTCCTCATAGCTGGTCTCCTCTGAGGCTTCTACTGATTCATAAACCACATACAAATTCTGTTGCCTTTTCTTTAATTGTTCAATGAAGGAGTGATTCATATTGATTTTTCTAAAGGAGAAAAAGGATGCAATGTGCTAAGTGTCTATTGTTCTTATTCTGTGAGTTATACCAAAAATACCTAGAGCCTGTTTAGAGGCTTATGTTTGTGTCCTTTCTCCCATTATGAGAGTGTATGTAAATGTCACAATATGTAAGGGGCTTCTGGGGAAAAAAAAAAAGGTGGCAGAAAATGAGCTGCAGTTTCTGCTGTCCACAATATATTTCCCTCTGCATCTGACAGGGACCTCAGGAGAAAAATGGCAGAGGCGGACATGTTCTGGCAGACATAGGTGGTGTGTTCCTGATTTGTGTGTTCCCTTCCAGGTATAAAACATGAGAAAAGATAGCTTGACTCACACTGAGGTGTTTCCACTTCAAGAACAAAGAAATCTATGAGCATTACAAACCTATGTAAGGGGCCTTAGCATCTCTTTCCAGTCCTTTAGTAGTATGCCTAGTTAGGCAAAATATGTAGTCTCCGGTTTTAATCTTGTTTTTGGCTGCTAAAAACAAATTGTGTGATCTGGCATAAAGTAATAGAGTATGACCAAAGCATATATTCTCCATTCCTGTCTGCCTTACCTTTCTGTTTTTAGTGACTCAAATTTTGCTACTGGTATGTACTTTTTTTCCAGTTTGATGGACCCCTCTTTGGACCAATGGGTAGATCCGTGTACTTCTGTGTTTGCAGAGTTAACAGGAAGGTGAAGTTTCCCTTCAACTCTGCCATCGACGTGGTGTGTAAATACAACTTGGCTTGAATCTTGAACGTCTTCAGTGGGAATGAGGGCCCCTGAAATAATTTGATATATTTGCTTAAATGTAATTACACAGACTCAGTACTATAATTCATGCACACAAGTGGAGCATGGTAGCCACTGAGAGAAAACAGGATGATACAAATGTTTTGTCTATGGAAACTGTAAATTTAAGAATGATAAATCTGGATATTACCTGCACTTACTTTGTCGTCTTCATGTAGCAACACATCATAGAGACTATACTCTGTTCTTCGGTAGCCAGGAGTTGGGCAGAACATGGTTTTTCCTTTTCTTCTAACTAGGCAGAAGAGTCTGAAATGTTCTTGGTCTAGGATGCTGTAAACTGGAATCACTTCTCCTTTTGGATCCATCTGCTTTGCTATGGATTGGGTAACTTTTTTAAACATTCTGCTGCAGCTTGATAAAACTTTGAACCAAAAAGAAGTGCCTTAGGGAAGAGGTAAAGACAAATTAAGTAAAATTACTTGAAATACGAATAGGAGGTTGTAGAAAAGTATCTGGCACTTTTAATTATTGAGGATGTTTCAGAAAGGATAACATCCAATAAGCCCACATTTGTACAAGGACACAATTTATCCTAGATTATTTACAGGGAGGTTCTTGGAGAACTAGAAATAGGAGTCATAGTTTACAAATTAGACTTGTTGAGGCTTATCTCATTTTTGTTGCAATTTCCAGTCTTTGTGTAGAATGTTTGTAGATTGAGAACACAGTTTCTGAGGGTGCTGATCTTCAGCACTGGAATCTATTAGTACAGTTTCAATTAAAATTTTATTTGTTTCATATACCAGCACACACCTGAATCATTTTCATTACTAGAACTAAATATGGCTACTTAGCCTTGTATTTCAGTTACTGTTGTCCTAAGCATTTTAATCTCTAATGTGTTCACGCCATTAAACGTTTAAAAAGAAAAAAGTTTGAGCAATTTCCTGCCACAATGAACTAGCAATTTGCAGAGGATGATTCTTAGTTCCTGTGCAAGTACTACTTCTGCATTTTACCCCCTTATATCTTGATGCCTGACAGATAAGAATGATTTATTTGGAAATGACAATTCTAAAGTATTAGAAAAGTGATTTTGTTGAAGTCTTGCAATGAGAAACTGAGTGTTGGGAGGAGAATAATGACTTACAGGAAAAGGTAGGACAGCTTGTTCTATGCCAAAACTTTCTTCAGCATTTTGGATGCATTTCATCTGTATCTATGCCCCCTCCTTTTCCCCCCCCAAGCATATGCGTTCCAACACAGCTGCTTGGATGTGTTCTAGTTCTCTACCTGTATGTCCCCCTCAAAGTTGGATGTTTGAGAGGCAAAAAGACAAACAACGTGTTCACACAGTATCCTCAAAGCATTTAGTTTCGTTTCTTTCCAGCAACATTTGTAAGGCTTGATGAAGAAAATCTTTGATTTACAAATTTAAAAGGTTACTGTACTCACTGAGGAGCAGAGTGTGCAGGCTTTTTCCCCTCATCTGTACCCTACTTTATCAGATTTTTTTAGAGAAAGGAAGAGAAGCTGATGCCCATTTACAGTTCAGATTAGCAATTCCCACCATACTGGGGGATGTGGGGAAATCATTCCTCCCTTTATCTTGCTTAATGTCCCTTAGCGATCTGAAAAACAAACTTACTAGATTTGATTCTTTAAAATTTGTAAAGACCAACACATCACAAAGGATGGAATATTGTATGAAATGGAGAGGGAGAAGTAGTCCTATTCTGTGGTTAACATGGAGTCATTTTAGTAGTATATAGAGAACTCGTTCTCTCAGCAGACTTCAAAACAGATTAAAACTAAGAAGCTACTCTTAACAGTTTGTTCAGCCCTCTTCCTGTACTGAAAGCTTACAAAAACTTACTTACCTGTTTACACCGTGAAGTGGCTTCTCTTCTTATCTACTGATCGGTGCAAATGTGTGTGCAATCTGCTGTGCTTTGTAAGTGGTATTGCCTCTTTAAATCAGCAGGGGTGGGGAAATATTTCACATATCCGGAAGTATGTGCTATATTAGGGAAATCGGTTACTGTTTATGTAATTCTTCCTCCAAAAAGTTATTTGTCATCGATGTGTGGTGTTGTCATGATCTGTTAGAGTGAATGTGGATAACCTGAAGTGGTTCCACAGATTAATTCTTCTTATACTGTAAGATTAGTTTCATTTCTAGCCTAGTTTTAATTTTCAGTTGTATTGCACTTTTTATCTACTAGGATGAGGATTAATGCATTATGATTTTAGAGCATTTCACTAAAACTCTCAGAGGGAAATGATTAGGTGTGTTGTAGACAAGGGAAATGATACTATATTACTGGGAGTACTTTTATTAACTAGCTGCCTTATGTTATTAATCATTGAATTTAAATCTCTGGACAATGTATGTGTGTTACAGGTATGAATGCTGTCATAAACCAGTTCTTGGGATTTTCTATAAGATGTTACATAATTTCTACACTTTGCTTTTAAAAGCCTGAACACCAGCTATGCAAGGAGAAGCGCACCAAGGACAACAAAGTGCTGTGCCTGTGTGACTTTTATTCTTGTCTGTGTCTCCAGGTGAACAGTGATGCACATACGTTGCCGTGTGTTGTCCTCCATTGTCACTAGGCAGGAGTTTGTGTGGTTTACCAGTGTGGTACCCTTCTAGGATTCGTGTAGTAGGCCGCAAGCTTTCTGCTTTACTGCAGTTTAGGATTTGGTGGCCTTGCAGTTGTCATGTCATGTTACTCATTTGCCACCCTTGTTTAACAGCAAAACCTGTCCATACAAAATTCAGGGAACAACATACAAGTTTTTACACGAATACTTGCTTTATTAGTTTCTCTTAGAATGCTGTACAAAGGAGTAATAAAAATATTCACACTTTAGTTTAGAAAGTTCTCTAGATGAGACTTTTGTATACACAGCAAAAAGGAGGGCTACTGGAAAAAAACCCTAAAACTATGTACAATGTGAAAATGTTCCATAAAAAACTAATTTAGCTTGCTTAAATTGATCCAGGGAGGATGGATACATACATACATACATACATACACACACTTGCATGCTTAAAATACATATTGTGGGCAATGATAAAGCAATGTAAGTCATAACAGGAAATATTAATGTGTTAACAATGATAACCCAGCTGCTGTCCCTTTTTCAAGGGCCAGTACCATGCTTTTATTAAAAATAATAATAAAAAAAGAAAAATACTCTGAAATTAAGTAGCCCTGGATCTCAGGGTATTATTATTATTTTTTTTTAAAAGGCTTTCTCCTGCAAAGTGTTGGGCTCCATGACATCTCGTTAGCTGTATTAAATGAATTGCAAGACATGATCCCTAATTCAGAAACAGGAAGCTGGTAATACTTGATTGTTTTGTGACTTTCCCTGGTGCAATGATTTTTGTACTGAGTAAGTACATAGTCTTAACAACAGCGTAGAGCAGCTTTTGCCCACAAGATTGGGCAAAGGGATGGTTTTTGCCAGTGCCTGTGAACTCATCTAGTGGTGCTTTTCAAAAACTTTCCTTTCTCCATCCACAGCAAAACAAAAATGAAAAGCATTTTTAAGTACATACTTGTCCATTCTTTGTTTCTCAGTCACACAATGGAGTCTGCCTTTAATTCTCCAGCTGAAGCTTACCCTAGTCACTGTGCAGGGAGCCAGTACAAAGCTTAGCAGAAAATGTCACCTGTGTTGTGATCAAAATCTCATTTAAAATCAGTAACAATCAGCTCTCTCTTTCAGGCAGGTACTTGGAGAAGATCCTGTGGTCTAGAAGAATTAATGGACAGTCTTTTCACTCACATTCTGGTTCTCTATGCAAAAGGTAGGCTTCACTCTTGTATCACTGCTATGCTAGCTGCAAATACAGTAGTGTCTGAAGGTCCCTCATCCTGTCTTTTATCCTGATGTTCCTTTTCTTTGAAGTGACTTATCCCATAGGAGTTTTAGTGTTTTGATTATCCTCTTTAACTTTTTTGTGTCCATGATTAGCCTTAGGACTAAACTCTTGTTTCTATAAAACAAAGATTAAAACAGAAGTAGTTTTGGTGCAGAGTTCCAGGAGACCCAAAACTCTGTTATTTTCACACTGTTGCAGTGGAGATAGTTAACAAGAAGTTAGGTCAGGTATAGCTTGTTGTCCTTGACACTGACAGGAAGGAGCCAGCCACAAAACTTGTGTATGAAGGTGGCTCAACCAGCAGTACCAGAGCTCTAAGTTAAACCTAACTTGCGTACACCTAGCAAGTAGCAATTGCAACTGTGGCTTAATTAAAATTAATCTGTGGCTTGTTTTCCATTTTTATTAGTTGTCATACTTACCCTGAAGATGGCATCTTAAGATTAATAGCTATTTGAACAATTATTGATCTGATAGGATCTTCCTTATCTAGATACTTAACATACTATGAAATTAAAATGAAATGTTTCTTCAGTTTTTACTCTTTTCCATATTTCTCCTGTTTTCATTTATACTTCACTTTATTGGACTAACTGTATGAGTCCAAGTTAACTTTCAGATATTCCATGGCAAAAATGTTGTGCCTATGTTGTAAAGAATGTAATTTGCCATGTAACTTCAAATATATATGTGTAATGGCTATTTTAATTCATTTCAGTGTGAACAAAGTAAATCAGAAAAGTTTGCTATTATAATTAAGGCTTTGTCTAACAAGAAATTTTAGGCTTTAGGAAATGCTCTTTTAAGAAGCTTGTAATCCCATTCTATTGTTTTGCAGTAAATCTTTAATTCAGCAAAATAGAATCAAATGTCCATAGTGTCAATTAAGAGTACAAATAATGTATGTTCAGATCCTCAGCTGTTGTAACAGCAAGGCCTTCAAAGAAGCTACAGCGCTGTATTTCATTATGAAAATCTGACCCTTAACTTCATTCTGCTGAGAATGTCAAAATTGATCTCATTTTGTGTAATGTGCATGTACTTGCAGAAGTACATATATCTGTTGGAATACTGTTTTTAAGCAAAAGTATCCTTGGTAAATCAATTGTTTTTGTTGCAGATAAGTGGATATCTCCCCCCCTCTCCCCCAGTTCTACCTAAGTAACTGAATTGTGCTCTTTCCTCTGGAGAAGATTTGCCAATAGCATGCACATTCCATGAGCTGTCAGACATTCAGATTTGTTAAGCACCATACAGTCTACATCATAGATATTGACTTTGCCATCCTGTTAAGAAAAGACTCTACAAATGTGAAGGTAGCAGTCCTTCTACAGGCATTCAAGACATTAAAATGACTAAGAAATCAACAGTATCAAAGATACTTAGCTGATTGAAGAACTAGCTCTAATTTGAAAACAATATTTTATTTAAAAAGTCATTGTCGAGTAGCTTAAAGAGTATATTAGCTTTAGGGTATATAGTACCTTAACTAAAGCAGCAATCTCTATGTCATTGTGGTTAAAAGGTTTTTTTTAAAAAAACAAACCAAGTTAGACATCTGTCAAACTCCCTTGCTGGAGAATAGCGCTCAGGTATCAAGCCAGACTCACTCTTCTGTCTATCTTCTCAAGAGCTTCCTTTTCACTTAAAATATTTCCATTTCAAACATGTTGGATAATGCTTCTCTAGGTATTACAACAGCCCTCTGAGACACATATAAGTTTTTTTTTTTTTTCCTTTCTCTACAGCAGTCTGACAGTAAATCTGAGACAGAAGTAAAACAGCTTGCCCAAAATTATGCATGGAGTATTACTAGACCTTATATGCAAACTTGAAGTTCTTCTGTCTCTATCCTTTGCTGAGACCATCAAGTCATCAGTATTCACTCTGTTGCCCACTGACCTCTATGGCTATACTTGGCTAATGCAGGAACAAAAATACCATATTTAAAATGTTTATATTGTTGTCAAAAATGTGAGATAATATAAGCACTAAGACAACAAAAATACAGGCTTTCCGGGGGAAGCATGAGGAATAACACATTTCAACCAGCACACAACCCAAAATAAAAACCTACTGCTTTGTGAACAATAGAAAGACCTCTCAACCAGGAGATCTAAACCTGCAAACCTATTTTATTTAGGTGGATAATTTTATGGGGAGAAAGCTTAATACTATTTCTGTACTAAATCATCAGTTATCTTCAGTGACCTATTACATTCT
Source organism: Rhea pennata (assembly GCF_028389875.1). Taxonomy (NCBI): domain Eukaryota; kingdom Metazoa; phylum Chordata; class Aves; order Rheiformes; family Rheidae; genus Rhea; species Rhea pennata. The sequence continues at coordinate 1,445,547 of NC_084688.1, forward strand.
TCTGTTGGTCAATTCAGTTAGCTGTCTGCTGCTGGTGCTATTTGTTAGTACAGCTGTCCTACAGCTCCCTTACCTTTCCAGTGGTCATTTGAGGGCCAGGGGATGCTGCTGCAGTACTTTGGCAAGACATTGTGCATAGAGGACAAACTTCCAGGTTAAGTCAGAAATCAAACACTTTCCCTGGTGAGAAGTGAGATGCTGAGTTAAGTCCACAGCTAACTGGAGAACTGGCAGATGTTGGTAACGTACATAAACCTGGGAGGCCAAGTTGCTGGCTGGAGGAGAAAAATTCCAATCACAGCCATTAACTGCCTGTATCAAGCAGCCATCTGTGTCTCATTTGGCCTATACCTGTCAGTCTTCAGTTTCTGGCATCCTTATACAATCTCCATGTACCAAGTAGCTCAGTGACACTTCTAGTTGATCATTAGAATAACTTGCACCCTGCCCCTTAATCCAGACGCTCACAGTGAGCAGTCAGGTAGTGCTCAAGAGTGCTTTAAAATGGGTTGTTTAGGGTGGGGAGCAAAGTTACTCAGATTCTGGTATGAGCTGAAAATAACCAGCATGATTTAGGGTCTGATTAGGACTTTTCCCCTGAACTACATGAATGGTACCATAGAAAACTGAAAACTCTGTCAAACTGCAGGTCGTTCCTTCCTGTATTCTTCTCAGTAAAAGAATTTCCTTTCTCAGTGGGATAAAGGTTTTAAAATAAAAATCTGTCATTTTCTTCTCCCTCACTCCCCACCCAAATATGAAATCCTTACCCTAAAAACAATCAAGTATTGGGAAAGTCTGGCTGTATCCCTTTGAATTTCCCCACATATCGCTTAAAGCACCTAGCTTCAGAAAGGGAAACATATTCTAAAGTGCATTTACCACAGCAATAGTACCAGCACTAGAAGCTTTTCCCCTCATCCCTGTACTTTTCATTCAGTCTCTGGGATAGATGAAAATCTCCCCAGAATTCATCATCTTTGTACCTTGAAGTCTCAGTGTATCTGCATCTACTTGATGACACTGGAATAAAAGAAATCCAGCATCATGTATCCTGCTCTGCACTAAACTCTACTCTGGAGCTTGTTTAGATTTATTGGGCATGAGGATCCAGCATGCGGTATATGTCTATTGGATACTGCATTTAAACAGCCGCCATGAAACTATATCCCAGTGTGCATGAGGGTGAAGAAAACAGGACTAAAGAGAAGGAATTTCCCCCTCTCCCCTGCTCCTCTTCAATTCATTCCATCCAAGCAGTTCAGTACTTGTTGATCCCAAAGATCCGGACTCCATGAAACTGGGGCAGTTTGGGAATCAGGACACTCATAAGAGAGATGGTGTTGATTATGAAGTGTATCCGGTCATACTTTGTGTAAAAGCTCGTTAGAAAATACCTGGAAAGGAGGGGAACAAAAAGAGGAAGATGAATTACAGCAGCTATGGTTTCCAGTCTTCCTTATGGCTCCCAGAAGCATAAAGATACCTTCAAATAAACGATCAGTTATAGCTTCCCTCGCTCCTTGGGTGAATTGCCCCACAAAACCAGACCTTCTATATGGATGCAATAACTGGCTTAGGAACATGGGGGGAAGACCCTGGATTTGACAAACCATAGATTTGGGGGCAGAAACACTGCTCATTAGTTTCCTTTCTTTGGTTTTCTCTCTCTTGAAGGAGGGAAGAATAGCTTCCAACTGTCCTTCCAGCCTCTTCAGCATTAAAAACAGTCTGATACTGTCTTCTGTGTCTTTGAGTCAGAAAAACAGACAATATCATGCAGAAACCAGGCAGGGCAAGATCACTTCTCACTGTAGTGATCGCATTTTTTTTTCCTCAGGTTCTCCATTCTTTCATATACCTGTTTTCCTAAGCCTATAGCTGACCTCCTCTGGGACAAGACCCATACTTTTGTTTCATTCCTATTCGGCAGCTATTATCATAGGATTCTAGTCCACAACAGGCTCTTAAGTATTATTAGAGTCTATGAAAACATGTTCACTAATAGCCCAGCAATGCACAGCGTACTGGACCATAGAACAGCATAGATCTGTACTGATCTATCTAGAAGTACTTTATGAGCATTAACTCAGGTTGCAGAGGACCCCAAAGCAAGCTGGAGACTGTTCTCCGAAACATTTAGTCTGACAGTGGCCAGGAAGAGTATTGGCGTAAGCACGTTATACTAGTCCTATACATATCAATTATACTAGCTAAATACATTTGTTAGTATATTGCTTTAAAAGCAGAACTGGAGAAGGGAGTGGAAAAGAGTTGTTGTGTTGTTTTGTTTTGTTTTTTTTGAGGGTGGTACAGTGTTTTCTTTTCCCAAGGCAGCACGTTCAACAGCAGCATTGATTAGTACAGGCACGTGAGAAGCTTAACTGCCCTGAAGTACTCACAGTACAATGGGCATGATGGTCAGGAACTTGCGCGATGCTGTGAACTGCACGCCGTAGTCCATCTGCTCCCAGTGCGTGAGCAGCCGAGCCTTCCCTTGATCTGGGGTCTCAAAAGGCGTTCCTTTCACGGTATGTAGGAAGATGTACATACTCTGTAGCAAATACAAATGCAGCCTGAAGCACACCACCAGAGAGAGTTCAGCTTCAGCAAGAACAGGACAGTTGTGAAGGAGAGGTCAGACTGGCAGCTTGCACCGGCACGCTGTTCCGCTAGAGGGACACGTTACCGTCCCTGGAAAGCGTCCTCTCGCTGACAGCAGCTAATGCAGCCGCAAAGCTAAGGAGGAAGACTGCCGCCTGGGGCTGGCTCAAACTTAGCTGTTAGCACTGGAGGCCTCTCAGTCAGCTCCTGGGCATAAACAACATGACAGCGTTTGGATCTCTGGGACTGGGATATTAGCACAGGCTCGTTGTACCATGAAACAGCAATGATAAATGCTTTTAAAAGGTGTTGGTAGACTTGTAGGTAAAAAGGGTCTGTTTCTATTCTAATTACAAGTTAACTTCTTGAAGCGGAACATGAGTTACAGATAAGCAGCAACTGTCTGGCTAAGTTAGGCATGTTCGTTAAATGTGGTTATTGCTGGCCTTTTAAACTCCTTTCTGGTCCCAGGAGGGGCACAAGACCCAGGGAAGGGAGGAGAAGAGGATCTGGATGAAAAGGAGGCAGCATTTGTGCAGAACTCAGCCCCCAACAGCTCCAGTTGTGTGGGGGGTGGGGTGAGGGGGGGTTTGTTTTGTCTTGTTTTTCCTAGAGACATGGATAACAAGCATGAGGGTCCCCAATAAGTGGGGCATTTCTGACTCCTAGTCTTAGCCTGAGATGCTATTTAAAATAAAGGATACAAAATCTATTGCTGCATCTGTGTGAAGTAATATGGCTCTCTTGCTGGAGGGTGAATTGCTGCCTGGAGGTCTGCTCTTAGCTCTAGAACGCAAGCATGTTAAGACTTGCACAAGAGAATGGCAGAGGCATAGAAGTGAGCCATTAAACAGACCACGGTTTTTCCTCTACTCGCTAGGAAAGGTTTTACTGAGTGACTGCAGCTTTTCCAGGGCACAGCAAAGGACATCACTGTATAAACAGAGCAGATCCTGGCATCACAAATAGCCTTGGTAGACTGTGTTCCTGGCTGCAGCACGCACATCTGTCAGGCTGTGCACACCTGTACAGATCTAGCCTGACACAGATGAACATTCATTTAGGTACCTGATCCTCAGAAGAAGCAAATCTGTTCCTGAACTAATCTTTCATTTTAAGGTGAACAGATTGGTTTGATTTTTAATCTTGTTTTTTACTCTGAGGCCAATTCAGTTTTATTGTATCAACCAAAGTGAAAGCTGCCATGCTAGCTTCTGGGGCCTGTAAAATCTATTCCTCTGTTACCTCTACACCTCTGTTAAGGTGGACACAGCAAAGGGACCTGCCATGCAGGCAAATCAGTTCAGCGTCCCCTCTGAGCAACCTTACCAGATGTTCGGTGCCTCATCAGCACCTGAGCTGATTTTAATATATGACCTAGAGGCAAAGGTGCAATGTGAGGAGTGGAGGTTGAGTAAGCCAGCCCATGTCTTTGGAAATGCAGAAAAAGAAATAGTTTCAACAGGATCTTACTCGATCTCTCACAAGAACAGCTGGTGCTGAGAGACTCACATCTGCATGCCCCAGGAAATCAAGCCAACCGTGCCATTCCCTTACCATGTTGTGAATGATGTTAGTAAGAGTCCAAACCACAGGAACACTGAAGAAGGGGATACTCAGGAGTACGACGTGCAGCAGGCCAATTCCAAGGACGTAGGATAACCAGATGCCCCGGCTGTTCATGACACGGGTGTTGGGGTTCACCTCGCTGTGCGCTGTTCCTACATTCATGTTGGCTTTTATGTTAATCAGGCACTCCTGAAACTAAACCAGAGCCAAGTTAGTACTTAGATTTTGGTAATCTCTCTACGTTACTCAGCTAAGAGTAGCTTGGGTGGAGCACTCTGCTGTTAAGCAAACCTGAGTTCTGTTGCGGTTGCTATAAAAATCACAAGTCAGTTCACTTCTCTGCAACTTATTATTTCCATTTGTAGAGCTGACATTTCTGAGAGGAAGCTAAATCCAGGAACAGCTGGGATTTGGGAATAATGTGTGGGAAGCTTGTCTGTGACAGGAGCTACTTGTGATCTGCTGAAATGTCTTCTTGGAACCAAGATGTCAAGGTTCAATCCCACGATTGCCTGAGAAAACTCAGACAAATATTTGAAGCACTTTCAAAGTCACCCTGACAGCGTTAATCATGGAAGCACTTACACATGAAGCTACTTATATGTTTATAGGTTCAGCACACCTTAAACTCAGAAAAAAAGCACGAGTCTTTGCAGAATAAAGGTATAACAGCTATATAATGACAGAACTCTCCATTGCTTCCACTGATTTATTAGGGTTCTGCATAGCTCTAGGAGATTGCTGGTCTCCTTGTCTAGGTTACATGTTTTGCCTTCCAATTTAAGACTTAAGAAAAGAGTAACAAAAAGTTCTGCATTGGGAAGGAGAGAGATTCTTCTTTAGCAGCAGAAAATAAGTTGGAGATAACAAGGAAGACTATTGGGAGTATATTTTAGTAGCAAGAGCTGCAGACAGCTCTTGTTCTACCTGGAAGGAATAGATGCCATGGAGGAGAAATGCACAGAGAAATTTTTCTGAACAATCCCAGGAGGAAGAAGCAAGACAGCATTATCCTTTCAGATAGCAAACAGGTAGCAACACCAGTCTTTGGAATGGTGCCCTGGGACTATGGACAATGCAGGTATCAGAATGGGTTTTTATATTGCTGCCGTGATAACTAGCACTAGCAGAAAGACAAGGTGTCTGGCATAGCAGTTTTCAGGGATTACAAGAAATAGCACAGTGGGGAAATAACTGAAAAGTAGAATACTTTTACATTGAGATGAGGGAAAACCTTCCATAAAATCATCTTTGCCCATGTCCCAGAGAAGAGCAGCGTCATTAGATAATGCACTGTTTTCCTTGTTGTACAGATGACCAGCAAGGCAAGGGCTTTCCCCTCCTCCCTCTGATGTCTAGGCCTTGTGTTTTTGCTGCTTTGGTTCCCACAGCTGGAAGACTGAGTTGCTGTTCTCTCTAGCTCTCACAGTCTTTGGTCTCTGGAGGCGAGTCCCAGCCAGATCTAACATTATGCTCTGTATGTCACTGCCAGCTGTTCTGAGTTTCCTTATAGAGTGCTGGGTCTGGCTTCTTTCAGAAACGGGTGCTCTTTCCCGTCCCTGCCCAGAGCTAGTACACAAAGCAAATACTTGATTCTGCAGCGCCTGGTATGCACAGTATAACTTTCAAGCCTCTCTCAGCTGCACTTGCGGCTGTTACTCAGTGTTGCAGGCAGCTGTTGCGAGATAGAGCTGCTAGGTGAGCAGAACAGATGCTCACCCACCTCTCCTACTCAGGCATCAGGTTGTTTATTTCTGGAGAAGGCTTTTGTTTCACTACCAAAACACAGACTGCAGGTTTGCAGATTGCTTGGCTTCTTTTCACTTGTCTCCTGGGTCAAAGGATATCAGCTGCTGGAGATTGCAGGTGAAGGTTGAAGCTTGTTCTGAAAACAGGACTTGGAGCCAAAAAGTTCAGCACTCCAATCCTAGCTGAGAAACTAAACCCCATCTTAAATCTGGTGCAATTCCTAAAGGTTTTCAAAAGAAAATCTAGGAGTTGCAGTGAAGCATAACGAGTGCTTCAAAAATGTCGTGTTGTTGCAAAAGAAGGCAAACACCAGTGTGGAACGTATAAACAGGAGTACTGTTTGCCAGACATATGAAATTATTCTCCTAGATATTGTTAACTCCTCAGCCAGAACACAGTCCAGTTCTAGGAGCAGCTGGATAGAGTCCAGGGGAAAGCAACGCGAATGAAGAGAGGTGAGGAAAAACATGACCTGCAAGGACAGACTGAAGGAAATGGGTTGTTTAGTCTAGAGAACACTCAAGAGAGATGTGATGAATAGTTTTCAAATCCTTACAGATAGCTGCGAAGAGAAAGGGATAAATTGTTGTAGTGGAGTTAACTGCACAATGGAGATTCAGAGCAGCTTTATAAAGCAAAAAGACAGTGTGATGTTGGGATGGATTGCCTATGGAAAGTGATCAGTCTCCTTCATTGGATGTTTTAAAATCATGTTTCATAAAAAATGCAAAAAAATACTAAAATTTCTCTTTGGAATTGGAGGTTGACTAGGTCATCTCTCAGTGGCCCTTCTGGCTCCCCTTCTTTTTTTTGAAATCATGCTGTTATCCAAAGACTGCTGAAGTTAACAAACCTGATGTTTAGAGGTGCAACAAGGACATTTAGTAATAAAGTGGAATTTCCATTTGAGGACAATCACTAGTCTGATTTTCAAAAAATGATGAGCAGATTCTACTTGGTCCCATCTACAAACTAGGGCAGTTGCAAGTCTGAAGCTGGGTGACAAAGAAGAAGAATGACCAAACTTAGAAGCTGTAGTTGGAGCAATTCCCCTCCCCATACCTCAGTTTTCTTGCCTATACAAATGAGGATTATACAGATGAAACTAGTATAGATAGCATAAATGTTAATTTGTTCTTGCAAGAGAGCTTTGGGGGAGGTCAAGCATTAGGTCATATGATTAGGATAATTTTGCATGCTTCTCTAATTCTGTCCTCCCCCAGTTTAAAAATATTTCATCTGTGAATCTTTTCTATTTCTTGATCGATGTTTGCAGCCCTTGCACAAGCTCTTTGCTCACACACTTTAGATTGCACATAGAGCTTTGCACATTATTGCAAAAGCCTAGCTGAGAGTCTGAGCTCTTAAAGCTCAGATCCCTACCCCCATCCCAGACCTCATGGTATTTGCTTTCTAATTTTACACTGGGGATTTGTTCACCTGCAGGAAAAACAAGGCAAAACACAAAAGCAGGAGGAACTCCAACTCCACCCCTAGAGCAGATGGCGGCTAAGCTGCGCTTTCCCAGTTGTGCAGCAGTTTTTTGGGACAGAAAAGCTTTAATGTTTCATCAGACTGAGTGTGAAGGTCAGGACTGCATTGACGTTGGACAGTGTCCATCCAAGGAGGGGAAAAGTCGTAACTGTGGTCAGACACAAACAAAACGTTGCCGTAGAGGAGCTGAACCTTTCCTGTCTGCCCAGTCCTTTGCAACTCAGTCTACTGACTTCCCTTGCATTCCCACCCACCGCTGCACGAGCTCCCTCTTGGTCTTAGGCACCCCACAACTTTTTGGGGAAAGCAAGGCTTTTGTTCTGGGGTTCAGAGCAAGCATTGGCAGGGCCGTCAGTTCAGCACCTCACGTGACAGCACCTCCCCTCTTCTAAGAAAAGGGGGAACAAAACAGCACCAAGAGTTTGGCACTTGCTTTGTCACCAGGCAGCTGCTGGCAAACTCTCAATCTCTGGCAAAAATTGTGCTACTAACACCTCAAGGTAGAGTTCTTCCTCACCTTTTCTTGCTCCCAGAGGTACATAACCACCGTCTGTCTGTTCCTGTCCCCAATAAATGCGTGCCAGTGACATCACTCTTCCCTCGGTCATATCCCCGGGGGCACCTCCAGGCAGCAACTCACCGCGGGGCCCAGAGCGGCGGCCTGAGCCCTGCACCGTCTGCCTGAGCCCGGGCAGCTGGCCACTTCCCTTTGCACGCAGCCTCCTAGCTCCTCTGCTGCTCGCTGGACTGAGATATGCTTGCGCAGGAACTTTCACTATAGATGCAACTAGTGCAATAGGTGCTTATCTTGGTCGATCTTTCTAATGTTCCCAGAACAGAAGCGACTATGATCCGACTGAGCAGCTGAGGAGCCGAGATCACTATCTCGGGCAGCAATCGCAATCGCCCTTTCCCAAGCAAATAAATATTTTAAACCCTTCTTTGTGAGATGGCATCAGTGTTTGAACTGGAGTCTCAAGTACACCAAAGATTTTAGTGAACATTGCTGTATTTAAAGGGAGCTGATGGGTGACAGGTCTGGCTGATTATATTAGACTAGTGCAGCATTCCTTTGTATTCCAGTCCTACCTGGAGTCACTGATAGAATTTAGCAAGTCTGAGCCCCCAAAGCTGCCCATTCCCTCCTCACAAAGCCAAGACGGCTTGCAGCAGCAATATGAGAGCCTACAGCATAGAAATGAGGCAGGGCTGCAAAACAGGGGCTCCGGAGCTGAGGCCCGACTCTAGGGACCGGAGATGGCAATGAGGCCAAATTAATGCAGGCAGCAGAAACATGAGCAATCCCAGATGATAATGTGAGCAGCTGGATCTCTACTTCCCTTTCAACCTTGTCTGCTAAATTTAGAAGGGAAGTTTAGACATGAAGAGAACTCTACAAGTTAGATTTTTCTAGGCTCACATGGACGTAGGCTCAGGATCCCCCGTGTCCCGGACCCCGTATGACTAAAACCAAAGGCCGGGCCCCCGCCCCAAAGAAGCACGGGCGACACGGAGCAACTGCGTGGAGGGACCTATGCCCCAGGGCCCTTCCAGCGCCGCTCGCGAGGCCGGCGAAAGGGGAACGAGCGCCCGGCCCGGAACGGCCGCGCTGCCGCCGCCCGAGCGCCGGGGCCCCGCCACGCTCCTCCGCGCCCCCGGCCCCGGGCCGCCCCGCAGCCCCCGGGGCAGCGGAGGAGCCGCGGCGGCTGCCCCCGCCCGAGCCTGCGGGCTGCGGGGGTGTCCGCCCCGCTGCCCCGCTCTCGGGGCCCGGAGCCCTCCCGCTGCGGGCCCGGGGAGGGAGGCGGCGGGGCTGGGGCTGGGGCTGGGGCTGGTGGCGGGGATCGGCTCGGCGCCACCTGCCCCCGCTCCGCCGAGCGCGGGGAGGCGCCGGCGCCGTAACCCGGGCCGGCCCCGAGCGGCGGGGGCGCCGCGCCTCCCCCGCCCCCCCGGCCCGCGCAGGGGTGGCGGGGCCCGGGGCGCCGCGCCGGCCCGCACTCACCGCTGCAGGGCGCCGCTCCGCTCGGCGCGGCGGGCCGGCGCTCCCCGGTGCGCCCCGCCGCCCCGGCTGCGCTCCCGGCGGGCGCCGCGGCGCGGCACGGCACGGCACGGCACGGCACGGCACGGCGCGGCCCGCCCCGCCGCCGCGGCACGCCGGGAGCTGTAGTCCCGAGCGAGCGGCCGGCGCTCCCCGAGCCACCGGCGGCGGTGGCGGCGGGCCGGGCACGGTGCGCTGCCGCTGTGGTCAGCGGTGGTGGAGCCCTCCGAGTGGCAGGGATCCGAGCGGGGGTCTCCAGGGAAACCCTCTAGGAGCAGGGATCTGAGCTGGGGTCTCCAGGGAAACCCTTGCTAGGAGCGGGGATCCGAGCTGGGGTCTCCAGGGAAACCCTCTAGGAGCAGGGATCTGAGCTGGGGTCTCCAGGGAAACCCTCTAGGAGCAGGGATCCGAGCAGGGGTCTCCCGGGAAACCCTTGCTAGGAGCAGGGATCTGAGCTGGGATCTCCAGGGAAACCCTCTAGGAGCAGGGATCTGAGCTGGGGTCTCCAGGGAAACCCTCTAGGAGCAGGGATCTGAGCGGGGGTCTCCAGGGAAACCCTCTAGGAGCAGGGATCCGAGCGGGGATCTCCAGGGAAACTCTCTAGGAGCAGGGATCCGAGCGGGGGTCTCCAGGGAAACCCTCTAGGAGCAGGGATCTGAGCTGGGGTCTCCAGGGAAACACTCTAGGAGCGGGGATCCGAGCAGGGGTCTCCAGGGAAACCCTTGCTAGGAGCAGGGATCTGAGCTGGGATCTCCAGGGAAACCTTCTAGGAGCAGGGATCCGAGCTGGGGTCTCCAGGGAAACCCTCTAGGAGCGGGGATCCGAGCAGGGGTCTCCCGGGAAACCCTTGCTAGGAGCAGGGATCTGAGCTGGGATCTCCAGGGAAACCCTCTAGGAGCAGGGATCTGAGCTGGGGTCTCCAGGGAAACCCTCTAGGAGCAGGGATCTGAGCTGGGGTCTCCAGGGAAACCCTCTAGGAGCAGGGATCTGAGCTGGGATCTCCAGGGAAACCCTCTAGGAGTAGGGATCCGAGCTGGGGTCTCCAGGGAAACCCTCTAGGAGCAGGGATCTGAGCTGGGGTCTCCAGGGAAACCCTCTAGGAGCGGGGATCCGAGCAGGGGTCTCCAGGGAAACCCTTGCTAGGAGCAGAGATCCGAGCGGGGGTCTCCAGGGAAACCCTCTAGGAGCAGGGATCCGAGCTGGGGTCTCCAGGGAAACCCTTGCTAGGAGCAGGGATCTGAGCTGGGATCTCCAGGGAAACCGTCTAGGAGCAGGGATCTGAGCTGGGGTCTCCAGGGAAACCCTTGCTAGGAGCAGGGATCTGAGCTGGGGTCTCCAGGGAAACCCTTGCTAGGAGCAGAGATCCGAGCTGGGGTCTCCAGGGAAACCCTCTAGGAGCAGGGATCTGAGCTGGGGTCTCCAGGGAAACCCTCTAGGAGCAGGGATCTGAGCGGGGGTCTCCAGGGAAACCCTTGCTAGGAGCAGGGATCTGAGCTGGGGTCTCCAGGGAAACCCTTGCTAGGAGCAGGGATCCGAGCGGGGGTCTCCAGGGAAACCCTCTAGGAGCAGGGATCTGAGTTGGGGTCTCCAGGGAAACCCTCTAGGAGCGGGGATCCGAGCAGGGGTCTCCAGGGAAACCCTTGCTAGGAGCAGGGATCTGAGCTGGGATCTCCAGGGAAACCCTCTAGGAGCGGGGATCTGAGCTGGGGTCTCCAGGGAAACCCTTGCTAGGAGCAGGGATCCGAGCTGGGGTCTCCAGGGAAACCCTCTAGGAGCAGGGATCTGAGCTGGGGTCTCCAGGGAAACCCTTGCTAGGAGTAGGGATCTGAGCTGGGATCTCCAGGGAAACCCTCTAGGAGCAGGGATCTGAGCTGGGGTCTCCAGGGAAACCTTTGCTAGGAGCAGGGATCTGAGCTGGGGTCTCCAGGGAAACCCTCTAGGAGCAGGGATCTGAGCTGGGGTCTCCAGGGAAACCCTCCTAGGAGCAGGGATCTGAGCTGGGGTCTCCAGGGAAACCCTCTAGGAGCAGGGATCTGAGCTGGGGTCTCCAGGGAAACCCTCTAGGAGCAGGGATCTGAGCTGGGGTCTCCAGGGAAACCCTCTAGGAGCAGGGATCTGAGCTGGGGTCTCCAGGGAAACCCTCTAGGAGCGGGGATCTGAGCTGGGGTCTCCAGGGAAACCCTCTAGGTGCAGAGATCTGAGCTGGGGTCTCCAGGGAAACCCTCTAGGAGCAGGGATCTGAGCTGGGGTCTCCAGGGAAACCTTTGCTAGGAGTAGGGATCTGAGCTGGGGTCTCCAGGGAAACCCTCTAGGAGCAGGGATCTGAGCTGGGGTCTCCAGGGAAACCCTCTAGGAGCAGGGATCTGAGCTGGGGTCTCCAGGGAAACCCTCCTAGGAGCAGGGATCTGAGCTGGGGTCTCCAGGGAAACCCTTGCTAGGAGCAGGGATCTGAGCTGGGGTCTCCAGGGAAACCCTTGCTAGGAGCAGGGATCTGAGCTGGGGTCTCCAGGGAAACCCTCTAGGAGCAGGGATCTGAGTTGGGGTCTCCAGGGAAACCCTCTAGGAGCAGGGATCTGAGCTGGGGTCTCCAGGGAAACCCTCTAGGAGCAGGGATCCGAGCTGGGGTCCCAAAGGAAACCCTCTAGGAGGAGGAGGTCTTGAAGGGAAGTGCCCCTCTCCCCCCGCCGCGTGTTGTGGCTGCTCTGGCAGCAGCGCCAGCCTGGCCCCTCGGCGGTCCGCGAGCCGGGGTGCTGTGGAGGAGCAGCCCCAGTGAAACGCTCCGGCTGGCAGGAACGCCTCTGCCCCAGCTGTGCGCGCTGCGAGGCTCACGTTCAGCGGGGCGCTTACACCCGGCTCGGCGAGGGTCGCTTCCCTGCCCTGCTGCCACTGGAGCTCTTCCCGCTGGGAAACCTCAGCCCCACAGCAGCACACACGTGTGAGTAGTGTGTGCAAGCAGGCGGTGCGCACCGCTGGGACGCTGGGGCCACGGGCGGGGGCTGGGAGCTCTGGATTCCTCCGCTTGTGCGTCGGGGAGACCATCTGGCCCCGTCTTTGTTTGCACCACGATCAAAGCTGATAGCGTGGTGCTGCCACGGCCCCTCGGTGTGCGCAGCCATCTGTGCAGGGCTTTGTGTGCGCCGGCAGCCGCGAGCTCTTCCTCCGAGGAGCGGCAGAGGGTGCAGCGCCGACGCTGAATGGCGACGCGGCTTTGTGCTGGAAACCACCCGGCCAGGAGCTGCTGTGCTGCCGGGTCCCGTGGGGGTCCCGAACCTGAGCCCCGGCAGGAGCACGGGCTCCGCTGCCCCGTGAGCGCCCGCGCTGCGCTGCTGAGCTGCTCTCTCCGTGCGCACATCGCCCGAGCGGCGCGGCCGGGGTTGCCCAGAGCTCCCCCGGCTTTATAGGGCCGCTCACAGCTCTACCGGTTCCCTCTGCGGCCGCTCTGCCCAGCCGCTCTGGAGTTTCGCTTTAGCCCGGGTGGGTTTCCAGTGCTCACTGCACATGGCCCCGTCTGGATTCAGTGCCGCGGCTCTAGGCCTGAGCTGACCCGGCGGGTGGTTGTGTGCCGGCTGGGCCAGGCTGGGGTGCCGAGACCCTGCCGGCTGCCAGGGCTGGGGCTGCCTGCTTGTCACACGCTGGCCTCGTGCTGCTGGCATGGAGGTTGCTTCCCGGAGCCAGAGATCTCCCCGTGGCAGCTGCTGCTGGAGGGCCTTGGCAGGGGCCAGGCACGGTGGGGCAGAGGATGCGCGGGCACGGTTAAAGCCCTGCTGGTCCAGCTGCCAGGCCGAGACCCTCCGGCGGGGCAGGAGAGCCCGATCCCTGCCCTCTCCCGCCGGGGTGCCCTCGCAGGGACGGCAGGGTGAGGCGCGGGGATGCCGGCGAGCGGAGGCGGGGGATCCCGCGGGAGCTGGGATGGCGAGGCGCGGTGCGGGGATGCCGGCGAGCGGAGGCGGGGGATCCCGCGGGAGCTGGCCCTGCTTTGCAGGAGAGACACGCACGCACGGCACGGTCTATTTTTATCCCTGCTCCTGCCTGACTGAGCAGATCCCTCTGCACGGTGACATCTAATTTAGCAGCTTCCCTGCACCCCGCTGACTCTGCACGTGAGGGGGAAGCTCAATGCGACAGCTATTTTTATATCCCCATAAATATTAATCCCTTTCAATGATGCAGCAGGCAGCCTCTCTCGCTGTCGGCGTGTGAGCGCGGTGAGGGGACCTGCTCCCTCGGCTCCCCAGCCCAGATTCACCCACCCCAGGAACCCGGGCATCCGGGGGCAGGAGGGGTTCCCCGGGGGGGATCCGGCCCCCTCCCGCTCCACGGGCCGGGCCCACGGCTGCCGTGACTGCAGCTCCCCCTGCTCTCCGCAGGGCCGGTCCCGCGTGGTTTGCCAGGCCTCGCTCGCTCTCGGATGAGGATGAGGATGGCCGTGCTCCCTCCTGCTCTCCTGGGCTCTCGGTCCTGCTGCCGAGTCAATACTGGGCTATATTTAGCACGGCGGTGGCAGCGAGGAGCCGGTGCTGGCTATTTTTAGCCGGCCCTGCTGCGGTTGCAGCTGGAGGCTCCCGGTGCGGGGTCGTGCTGCACTGCAGGCTCCAGGTTGTCAGGCAGCCGCTGTGGCTCCACGGGGCCGGGGGAGGCTGGGTGCCCCCAGCCCCGGGACCCCCGTGAGTGCCGGCTGCGCAAAGGCCCTGCGTGGGCACGTGCCACTGACCTGCTGCCCTGACTCTGCTGCCTCTCCGGGTCGCAGCATGAGCAGACCAAGCTCCCCAGGTCTCACCGGGAACGCAGGTGCCCGCCAGCGTCTGCCGGGCTGCCTGAGCTCCCCGACGCCCGCGAGCCGCGGCCGCGCTGCCGGTGGCTGTGTCGTCTCCGGAGCCAGCCCTGCGCTGCCGTAGCAGCACCTTCGCGCGCTCCCCGGCAGCGCTGGGACCTCTGATGAGGGCTCGAGGGCCGCTCCGCTCTGCAGCCCGGGGGGGACGGATGGGTGCGCACTGCCTGGAGACCTCCAGCCTCGGAGCCCACGGACAGCCCCGTGGGCCAATGCCGTCCCTGGGCTGCGGACGCGGCAGACCCAGGGCACGTCCTGCTGGTGAAATCCCTAAGCAAAGGTGGCCAAGAGCGAACTGCAGCTCGCCCGCTGCCGGCACCTCGTCGCGGAGCACCCCGCCTGCGCGGCGCCCTGCCCAAACCCGGCCTCCGCCCTGGCTCCAGCAATGGGCCGGCTGGCTGGGCTACCCTGAGAGCCGGCCCCAGGGCTTCGCTTGAACGCCGGCCCTCAGTGCGGGGATGAGGACCGGTCCCCCCGCGTGCACAGACCCTCGCCGGCGGCATGGCCCCACGCTGCCCGGCGCTGCGCCCGGCTGTGCTCCTGCGGCACCGCGCGCCCGGCTCTGCCCTCAGCTGGGCCCGAGTGCGGGAGTGGGGGTCCCCGGTGCCCAGCAGCGCTGCTCCAAGGGGATGTGGTGCTGGCGGGCGCTGGGCCAGGGCAGAGGGCTGGGGGTCTCAGCGGGGCCCGTACCGCGGCTGGTTAGTGAGGGGCAGCGCGGGGGTCCCGGGAGAGCGTCGGGAAGCGCCGTGCCCAGGGCTGCGCCCGGCTCCAGCCCTGCCTCGCTCGGGGCCTGGCTGCGCCTCTCTCCCGTCAGGTTTTGTTCTCCTAATTGATCCGAGATCCAGGCCAGGCGCCTCGTAAACAGTTTATCGTCTCTGAGCAGCGGGGGAACATAAGGGCGCCGGGCTGGGCCGTGCCTCCAAGGAGAAGCAGGTTACGGGGCGCGGGCGGCTGCGAACGTCCTTGGGGCAGCACGGCGAGGGCACGGCCCGCTCCCGCGTCGCCGCGGCCCCCTCGGCCGGGGCGAGACCCCCCGGCTCCAGGGAGCGGGCCCCAGCCCGGAGCGGCAGGGGGGCCTGGCCGGGCCCCGGGCCCCGGGCCGGCGCCGGCCCCGCGCCGCCGGCTCCCGCCAGCCCGGCCGCCCCCGGGCCGGGGGCCAGGCCGGGCCCGGTAACGGCGGCCGCTCTCCATGGTCCTGAGCCGGGGCCTGCCGGGGTCCCGGGGCGGGGGCGAGTCCCGAGGACCCCCGGGCCGCCCCCGGGGACCCCTGCTAAATCCCGCCTCCCGGGCGCAACGGGGAGCTGCTGGCTGGAGGCGGGGGCTGCTCCGGCCACCCCGTAACGCCGCGGCCGGGGCCCGGGGCCCGGGGCTGGCCCCGCTGCAGCTCGCGGGCCGCCCTGGGGTGCCCGGGCCGCCTCCCCCGGGCTCCGCGGAGGCTCTGGCCGGCTTGCTCCCCGCCGCGGCTCGGGTTTCCCCCGAGTAACCGATCCCGGCGCCGGGCGGGGGGGGGGGGGGGGGGGTGGCGCGGCCTCGCGTGCCCGTGCCAGGGCAGCGGGCAGGAGGGCCCGGCCCCGGCTCGGCCCGGCTCGGCCCGGCTCGGCCCCGGCAGGAGGGAGGGCTGCTGCTCGCCCCGGGGCTCCGGGACGGCCGCCGCCCGGGGAAGGAGCCCGGGGGGCCGGGGAGCGCGGAGCAGCCGCAGGGCCCGGGGCAGCCGCGGGAGGGCAGAGCCTGGCGCCGGGGCAGCGCCGCGCACCCCGGCCGGGGCAGTGCGGGCGGCAACGGGGGGCCGGGGGCCGAGGCCGGTCACCGGCGGGACAAGAGCCCAGGGCAGCGGCTGGGGGGGGTGGCGCGGAGGTGCCCGGGGCTGCGCTCAGCTCCCCGGGGGGGCCGATCGCTCCGGCGGCCTCGGCTCCCTGCCCCGAGCCGCTGGTCTGGGGGTGCCGGCAGCCCCTCGCCCCTCGGGGCGCCCGGCAAGGACCCAGGTGCGAGGAGAGGGGGTGCTCGGCGCTGCACAGCCCCCCTCCCGGCGCCCCCCCGGCGGGGCGGGCCGGGGGCGGGGAGCCCCGGGGAGGCCCGGGCGGCGGATCCCGCCCACCGGCCCCGCCGCCGCCGCCGGCTCCGGGCCCGCCGCGCTGCGCGGGGCGCGGCCGCTCCGGCCCGGGGCGCGGGGCCGCTCCGTCGCCGCGGGGCTGCGCACGGCAGGTGAGTCCGCACCGGGACCCCCCCCGGCCCGCACCCCCGGCGGCGGCGGCGGCGGCGGCGGCGGCGGGCAGGGCGGGAGGGAGGCGGGGGGGTCCCGGCAGCGCCGCGCCGCGCCTCCCCCGGGGAATTACCGGGGCTTCCCTCGGCCCGCAGCGCCGGCGGGGGGAAGCCCGGGCATCCTCGGCCGCGCTCGGCGGCTCCGCGCAGCCCCGCTGCGGGCGGCCCTCGCCGAGGGACCCCCGCGTCCTGCCTCGGGGCTGCGGGGGGGCCGGGCCGCTCCGTCCTCTCCGCGGTGGGTACCCGCTGGCGCCGGGGCCGGTAACCGTCCGAGCCCGTCTTGGGGCCCCTGGGAGCAGCAGCCCCCCGGCGGGGTCCCCCAGCCCCGTGGGGCGCTGCGGACGCCCCCCCCCCACTTTCCTGGGCCGCCGGGTCCCGGCCCAGCCAGATCCGCTCGCAGCGGTGCCGCGGCGCATGTTCGCTTGGTGCCGAGGGGCAGCGTTCGCCCTCGGTCGTTCTGCCGGAGCTGGGGGGGTCTGGACCCCCGGCTGCGCGGGAGGAGCTGCCGTGGGGCCGGGTCCCCGCGGCCGGGCCGGGACAGCGATGTGCCCTGCCTGGTGCCAGGCGGCACGTCCACGTCCGCCTGTGCCAGGCACGGCTCACCGCGACCCTGGGCCAAAAGGGCACGTGCTGCCCAGCCCGGGCAGAGCTGCCCCCGCCTGCTCTGCCGCGGGTTTCCAGGGTGCCCTTTGGCGGCTCCGAGCCCTGGTCCTCCCCTCTTCGGTACCAAGGGGACCCAGAGCCACTCAGAGAGCCCAGCCTGAGGTCCCGCAGGCCGTCGGGAGCGACATGCGCGGAGCTCGGCCCCACCGCCGCTGCCGGCGTGACCTTGGAGGATTTGGTGCGCCCAGGCTGAGCTGCAGCATCAAGCAGCGAGCGGAGGGAGCCCCGTGCTTGGCTCACGGCCCCTGTCCCCCCGCGGGCCCTGGAGCCTCCTCGCAGTGCCGCGGGCACCCGTCGAGGCCCGGGTGGCTCTGCAGAGGCCGTGGGGAGCGGTGATGCCCCCCGGGACTGCCTGGGGAGGGACGTACGGGGACGGGCGGTTATGGAGCTGGGAGCTGTCGTGCCGGGCGGCGCTAACGGGCACAGAGAAATTCAAGCTGAAGAAGGGAGCAGGGGCTGCCGTGCCGGGGGCCAGGCTGCTCGCTTCCTGGCAGGCTGCTGCCGGCTGAGCGGGGGCGTCCGCGGGACCTGTGCTGGGGGCCGCGGGGACCCCTGCCCAGGAGATACCTGCGCACCCGGCGGGCTTCCCGCAGCCCAGCCGCAGGGCGTCTCGCAGAGCGTTGCGTCGAGCGGGCGCCGCGGCGCTGCCCCTCTGTGCCCATTTCTTTAATCGTGAGATGACCAGGGAGAGTTTCTGCGTCCTGCTGTGGTCACGCCGGAGATGGTCACGGGCCCCTTGATGTGGCGGGAGCTGCGGCTGGGAAAGCAGGGGAACGTCTCGGACGTGGCCCTTATCTGCTACCACCACCCTGGGAACTTATTAAAAGCTCAGCTCAAGTGAATTTCCTTTTTCTGTTTTTGTTTCTTTCCTGGTGACGTTCTTCCCCTCCGGAATAAAGGGCTGGATGGGGACCATGGTTACAAGGTGGTGTGGGCAGCCCAGCCCTGGGGCTGGAGCGGGACCCCGCAGGGGCCGGGAACAGCAGAGCCCAAACATCCGCCCGCGCCAGTCCCTGGCCAAAAGCGGACACCCCACGGAAAGAAAAAATTGGCTTGTGTCTGCGTCCTCCCGGGGCACTGGCTGCAGGCGCAGCTGGAGGGCAACGGGGCGCGTTGGGGTGCCTGCTGCCGGCCCCATTTGCCCGCCGCGCCGTGCCGCGCCGCGAGCCTGCCCTGCTGGGGCTGTGCGCCCGGGCTCGGGGCTTGCCCAGCACTGCGCCCCGGGGCCGCTCCGCGGGATGTCCCGGCCTGCCCCGGGCGAGCCGCGAGCTCCCGGTGACCTTGGCGAGGTGGGGACCTCGCCGCGGCCGTTTGCTACGGCACGGGAGATCCGCCTTCGCTCGGCCTCCCGGGGCTCCTCGCGCCGGGCGGGAAGCCGCGAGCCCGGCCTGCGCCCCTGCTCCACCGGGGAGGCAGGCGGCGGGGGCTCCCGGGCGGGCGCAGCCCCTCGGCTGCTCCTCGGCGCCGCCGGCCTGACGCTGTCCCCTTGCCGTCTCTCTCTGTCTCAGATGCGCCGAGTCCAGGCAGCGCCGCCGAGGGCCACAGCGGCCGCGTGATTATGCACACGCGGCGCCATGCCTCCGGCAGACCGGTTCCTCCTCCGCTCCGTTGCCATGTGGCTGCTCCTCCCGAGCTTCCTGCTCGCGGCCTCCTGCCTCCGCTCGGCTGCCGCCTTCCCGAGGGGCTGCTACCCCTCGGAAGAGGAGGGACTCAAGACCTTCCGGTGCAGCCACGCTCGGCTGACCGAGGTCCCTAGGGACATACCCAACGACACCAACAAGCTCTACCTGGACTCCAACCGAATCCCCTTCCTGCCGCGCGACGCCTTTCGGGACCTGCCGCTCTTGCTGGAGCTGGACCTGTCCCACAACGCCATCGCCAGCGTTGAGAGCGGGGCTTTCCGGGGCCTGGCGGATCACTTGCACTCGCTGGACTTGTCTTCCAACAAGCTGGTGTCGGTCAGCAAGGATGCCTTTAGCAACCTGAAGGCCAAGGTCAACCTCTCCAACAACCCCTGGCTGTGCGACTGCCGGCTGCAGGAGCTGATCCGGACGGTGGATCTGGCAGCGGGCTCGTCGGGCGGCATCGTGTGCGACTCCTCCGCGCAGGAGGAGCACGTGGGCAAATCCTTCCTGCAAGTGATTGCGGACACGGACTTCTGCAACGTGTACAAAAAGACCACGGACATCGCGATGCTGGTCACCATGTTCGGCTGGTTCGCCATGGTGATCTCCTACCTGGTCTACTACGTGCGGCAGAACCAGGAGGATGCCCGGCGGCACCTGGAGTATCTCAAGTCCTTGCCCAGCAAGCAGCGGAGGTCGGAGGAGTCGTCCACCATCAGCACCGTGGTGTGAGGGACCGGCGTCACGGCGGGCGCGGGGACCCGCGGAGCCCGCGGGGCGGCTGCTCGCGGCTTCGCCGTGGCTGTAGAAGCTGTTACTAACCGTTGTCGTCGCACAGTAATAACAGTGGGTTTGTTCCGTTCTCTGCGGGGAAACGAGGCCTGGTTGTGGGAGCGGGAGCCGGAGCGGGAGCGGGATCGGGAGGTCCCGGGTCTGGCGCAGCGCGAGACGAAGCGGCTGCAGCGGGGAGCGACGAGCAGTCGACGAGCGCAGCCGAGAGCGGCCGGGGCGGCCGCCCGCGGGCTTCAGCCGCGCGCGCCCCCGCGAACGCGCGCCCGCCGCTCCGCCTGCGCCTCCTGCACATTTACTCTTCATTTTAAACTGTTCTGTTTCTTTTGCAGAAATCCCTCGGGGCATTAATGAAATCGGTGTTTTAGTCCCTCCCTGGCTTTCCCTTGGCCGCCGGCGGGACGCTCCGGCTCCGTGCAGGCAGGGCCCGGCGGCGGCGGCGGTGCGGCAGCGAGGGCAGCCCGCGGCGCCGCGCCGGGAGGTGCCGCATGCCCGGAGCCCGGCCCGGCCCCGGGGATGCACCGGGGCAGCCGGACGAGAGGTCGGAGCGTGTGCGGTCGGAGAGGGGCCCGAGCCGCGGCCCCGCCGAGCCGCGCTGGCGGCGCTCGGCGAAGCCGGAGCGGACCCCGAGCCTTCAGGCCGAGCCCGAGCCCGCTGGTTCGGCCGGTTTTGTCCTTTCTCCAACCAACTGGAGCTAAGTTGCCTTAATTCACCAAGAGCACCGACCAAAGCTGCTTGAACGCCCGCCGGGCCGGGCCGGGCCGGGCCGGGCGGCCGTGGCGCTCGGCCGGGCCGCGCTCGGGCCCCTCTCTGATCACTTCCCTCCCGGCGCCGGGAGGACGGAGCCGGCGGCGCGGCGCCTCGCGCCCTTCCACAAGTGCCTACAGCGCGGACGCGGCACCGGCGCTCGGCGACGCGCAAACACCTTCCAGCCCCGCGCCCGGCTCCGGGCACCCTCCCCGCGCCGCCGGACGCCCGCGACCCTCCGACCCGGCGCGCGTTTTCCTTTAAGGGACTTTTTCCGTTCTTTATACAACAATAAAGTCGGCTTTTACTTTGGCGTCCGTCTGGTGCGTGCCGTGCGCGGCGCTCCCGGCTCCCGGCCACCCAAGGGCGACGCTGCTGGAAACAGGATCCCTCGGTCCCGCCGGTAACCCAACCTCCGCCTCGAATTAATGAACGCGCCGCGGCTCGGTTTCCGCCGGCGCTGCTCGGGCGGCCGGCGAAGCGCTGCGCCGGGCCCGGCCGGGGCCAGGTTTGCTCCCGGCGCTCCAGCAGCCTTGCGGCTGGCGCTGACCCGGACTGGGCAGAGGGAGCGGGTGCCGGTGGGATGCGGGTGCAGGTGGGATGCGGTGACAGTGGGATGCGGGTGCTGGCGGGATGCGGGTGCCGGTGGGGTGCGGTGACAGTGGGATGCGGGTGCTGGCGGGATGCGGGTGCCGGTGGGATGCGGGTGCCAGCGGGATGTGGTGCGGGCGGGATGCGGGTGCGGGTGGGATGCGGGTGCTGGTGGGGTGCGGTACCAGTGGGATGCGGGTGCTGGCAGGATGCGGGTGCTGGTGGGATGTGGTGCTGGCAGGATGCGGTGCGGGTGGGATGTGGGTGCTGGTGGGATGTGGGTGCCAGCGGGAAGCAGGACGGGGCCCCGGCAGCCCAGGGCTCTGCTCAGGGCCCCTCCAGCCGTACTGGCGCCGTCCCGGTGCCTGCAGCTTCCCTGGCGATTTTCGGACGTTCTCCGGTGGAGCAGCGGCGCCGGGCGGCCTTCGCCGGGCGCGAGGCCGGGAGCGAGCGGCCCCCCCCCTTCCGCGGCCCCTGGGGCAAACGCGGCCCCGGGAGCTGCAGGCGGGGAGGGAAAAGACGCCAAAACGCAGCTTTCGGAGCGGCGGCTCCGGCGGGCACGCGGCATCGCCGGGGGGCTCCGGGGAGCGGCAGAGCCCTGCGGCCCCCGGGGCGCCTCGGCCGCGGAAACCCCTGCGCCTTCACGCACGGAAACGCGTGCATCCCCTCTAGTCCGCCCCCGCGGCAGCTGCCCGCGCGGCTCGCACGGCCTGCGTTTTGGAGAGGGGGCAAAGCGATCTATTTTCCAGCCGGTAAGTGGGACGTGCTCGGCGCTCCTGGCCCCAGACTGCATCCTGCACTTTCACAGGATTAGATTTAGAAGAGGAAAGGAAGGATGTCTAATTGTTTAATTTCCACAATTATAAAAATATTTATAAATAATTAGAACTGATGGCAGCAATTACACTGTGATTAAAGCTGGTCTACACTTCATCAACAGTCCTTCAGTTACGCAGGCTTATTTATTTATTTTCACCACAAAAAAATCCATTTACAGTGGCATTGCTGCCAATAATGAATCATACTTATTCACTGCCTGCAAAGGATTCATTAATCCTATGATGTTGCCTGTTACAGGAGCGGAGTCGTCCGTAAAATGTGGCCACTGGAATTCTGCATGGGGAAAGGCAGCTTCAGGGGGTGGGAAATCAGAGCAGCGCCTAAAACCGTGCGATTTGCCCCGGTGCTTTCCGCCGAGGGCTCGGCCCCGAGGTCGCCTCCCCGCCGCCGGGCTGCACGAGCCGGAAAGCATTTCTCTGACATGTATATACATATATATATATATATATATATAGATGGATGTATGTATACACACACACACACACACACACACACACACACTCACGTATATTTTTAGAAGAGATTATGCCTATTAATAAAGTGACAGGCAGCCTGCAGGGGATTTGTGAAGCCTTCTGTGCCGGAGAGAAAAGCCGCCTTTCTGGGTGCGCTCCCGGCCCCGGTGCCGGCCCCGGCACCCGCCAGTTCCCGGGCGCTGGCACCCGCCGGCCTCCCCGCGGCCTCTGTCCAGGCCGGGATTTAGATGCCAGAAAGCAGCGCGGGCCCTTTCTTTCTTTCTTTTTTATTTCTTTTTCTTTTTTCTTTCTTTCTTTCTTTTTTTTTTTTTTTTCTGGTTCCAGTTCAGCAGAGCAGTTGAAAATATACTTAATTTTATATAAATGATCGGGCCCACCGAGGAACGCGCTGCGGCTGCTGCACCCGAGCAGACGCTGTGTTTCGCGCCGGCTTCCCGCTTCCCAGGCGCCGGCTTTGCCTCGGCAAAGTGACTAATCCCCTTTTTGTGCAGCCCGGCTTCCCGGGAGACCGCGCAGCAGCACACGGGATTGCAGCGGCCCTGGTTTAGGTCGTCTCCGCAGCCCAAAGCTGCACCTGGGGATGCCCTGACACCCCTGAGCCCAGGCGTGGGCGGTTCTCAGGGTTATTTGGACCCTGGAAAAAGGAGCAAAAGCGGCACCGTGGACTCGTGGCCTGCAGGAAGCTGCGCTTTAGGGTGCTGGGCGCCCAAGACCCGGCTAAGTCCCCCGCCCAGGTTGCACCAGGTGTTTCCTTGGTCACCCCCGACCCAAGAGCAGGCTCGAGACCAGGTGTGATGAGTTGCCCCAGAGGCATCAATCTGCCCAGCCCTCCTCCTCCTCCTCTTCCTCTTCCTTCTCCTCCTCCTCCTCCTCCTCGCAGAGCCCCTTTACAGGTGACCTGCTGGAAGCTGCTGTGTTTCTGGCCTGCAGAAGCCAGCTGCAAGCTGCAGCACGTAACTCCGCTGTCTCGGAGAGCTGTGTGACCTATCCCAATCCCGCTCCAGATGATTTAGAGGACTAGCGCGCTCGCAGATGAATGGAAGCACCGTGGTGAGGGGCGGGAAGACGCTTCCCCCGACGGCCGTGCCGTCTGTGTGGCCCGCAGTGCCGGGCTCTGCAGTGAGTACTCCAGTGCGTTTGCAAAGTGTTCCTGAACCGTTGTGTCCCGGCTGGGAAAATCCAGCTCTGACGTTAAAGCA
Organism: Rhea pennata; assembly: GCF_028389875.1. NCBI lineage: Eukaryota > Metazoa > Chordata > Aves > Rheiformes > Rheidae > Rhea > Rhea pennata. The sequence continues at coordinate 1,469,015 of NC_084688.1, forward strand.
GTGCGTCACGGCTCCTGCAAGTACTTGTGCGCTGCTCGGAGCGGAGCGTGTCCTCCAAGGGGCAAAGAAAGGGGCCGGGAGTTTCCAGTTTGCTGTTTGTGAGAACTCAGCGCTGCCCGAGGGGCCTTGCTCGGCCCCGCGAGGCTGAGGAAAGCCTCGCCGCCCGAGGCCGAGCGCCCGGGGAGGCTGAGCCGCGCTGCAGCGCTCGCTCGCGGTGGCGGGAACCAGGCGAGGAGACCTGGGAGCCGGTTACAGCCACCGGCGAAAGCTGAGCTGCGGCAGCGATCCATCGGCTTGGGAGGAGTGGTGATGTATCATAAATGAAAGATCTAGCCGTTTTTAGGGGATTACGGGCAGTGGGAGAGTCGATGCTCAGCCTGGATAAAGAGTTTACGCGTGGGAAATGTCAGAGCCGACGCGTTTCGCACTGGAGTTTTTCGCGACAGGCCGGTGGAAGCCGTGGCGCGTGTTCCTCTGCAACCTGATGCCGCCAGCGCTGGCACAATGCTGAAACGTTTGACCCATTTTTCTATTTCTTTTTAAGCTCCACTGAAAAACTTGGGGCACTAAAAGAGCTAGCTACAACTTTTCCCCCCTTTAAAATAAAATAAATAAATAAGAAAAAAAAAAAGAGAGGAGGGAGAAGCAGGTAAGTGTCCATTTGTGACTCGTTAGCCATTACATTCAGTATCTACCAACTGCTTTTCTTCCCCCCGTCTAATTTACGCGTGTGGCATTCCTCTGCGAGATATTGCTGTGAAATAGGCCAAGAAATGCACGGAGTGAATGCAGAGCGCCCGTCTGTTTAATCTGTATAAGCCTGCTGCACAAAATGGCCAGTTGGCAGCGAGGATAATCAGCCTACAGGCAGTTTAAATGCTCTTGTTACAGTACATTTTATTCATCAGCATTTCATAAGTAATGAATATGAAAAGCTTGGAGCATGGTCTGTGCCCGTACCATCTCCTGCTGTGTTCCTGTCAAGCTAGATAAGTTAAACTGGGTTGAATAGGGTCGATTTTTGGATGATTACCCACCAAGGCATATCTAGATGCCATGGGAAGTTGCGATGGAGGTGTTCCTTCTTGCTTGGCTTAACGCTGCACTGACATCTCAGTGCAAAAAGCAAGAGCTCGCCCTGTGCAAGGGGGCGGGGGCAGCTCTTGGAGCTCCGCGCGCACGGGCAGCTGGGCGCAGAATCCCTCCAGCCAGGCTGGCGGCGGGCGCAGCGTGCGGCCTCGCACGAGGGAAGGCCCTGGCCAGCCGCGCTTCCAAAGACCGAGGAGAGGGGAAGGGTTGCCTCACGTCTTCCCAAAAATGACTAGGCAAGAGAACAGCTTACAGAGATTTAAGAAAAATGAAGTTCCAGAAGCGCGTGCTTCTCTGCTGGAAGCAGTAGACAACGGTCTTTAAAGACAGGCTCTGTAAGTTTTCTAACTATTCCAAATTTTCCAACCACTGGACTGCAGGATTTGTTACTAAACCTACCTCTTAGGGACCTGCTTGAGAATCTAAGACCTCACTTCCCACTCTCGTTAGGTGATCGTGAGCAGAGCTCCCACTGGCGGCGGCAGTATGGAAAGCTCTCCGTGGATGGGTACGGAGGTTCCGTCTATCGTATCGTCCAGCTTCGCACAGTGCAGGCTGCAACGTTTCTGACACAGAGGAATTGTTTTTCTTTGTCAAAAATAGGCAAAAACAAAGGGAAGTGCAACTAATATTTTTTAAATCATTAAGATTGAATACTTTCAACTGGCAAGAGTAACTCTAGCAGATATTAATATATAATTATATGTCATTATATGTATAATTCCCCTACAACTATATCCCATCTTCCTCTGAACTGTTTATAGCTCCTTAATGTTTTCTGAGCAAACTACAGTGCTCAGCTGTGGCTTGTTTGGTGTCACCACTGAGAACCAGGCTTTTTTTTTTTCCTCTCTAAAAGCCACATGGCAAATTTCATAATTTTCTTTATATATATATATATTTTTTTGCATTGAATTACTTTACTTTGCATGAACACTTTTTTACACATACATATATATATATATAATTTAAGTGGTCCCTGATTACAGAAAACATAAGGCTTTGAATGATGGAGTCTGGCTGTTGTTCAACAATAAAGGTAGGTTTCCAGAATTGGTAATTAAAAAGAAAAGGGGTATCACAAAAAATGCTTTCACAACTTCTCTTCAGTTTCCAATTTTATTTTTCTAAGTCTATTAGCAAGATTTTGCTCCATACTGTTTGATTTGAGTTCTTACACAAGTTCGGCAGGTCACTTCATTGTTAGGACTGTATGTTCCAGGATCACAAACCACTGCAAATAAAACACATTTACAGTATTTTTGTCAGCTTCCCTTTACCTCAGACAGGGACCATGGCCATTGGACAATACTATATGCCTACAGAACACTGTAAATGAGATGTTCTTCTAGATCTCTACTGAGAATGCCTTTCCTTCAATAACTCTAAATCCAGAACTAGGTACTGCTAAGCAGATCTTTTAAAATAACAGAACATTTTTCAGCAGCAGTACCATTAAGGTAAAGTTTTCTTATTTATCCTATATCTTGAATACTGTCACTGACCAATGACCTGGAAGAAGACACTTCACTGCTTCTACTTACTCTATTTGGAAATAGTTTTGTCTCCTAATGCAGTAACAAATGTTTCAAAACTACCAGCTTGCTTTTCCATTTCTACCAGTTCTTATCTGCAATTTGAATGTCTTTCCAAAAGATGAATGGAAATATACATCTATACGAAAGTGTTATTTAAAAAATGCTCCTCAGAGGGAGCTGTGATCAGGGCTAATACCCCAAATTTATAATTAATGTATCTTATATTTACCACAGCAACTAGCGCAGTCATTGTGGGTGATATCGTTTTTCCCAAAACCTGGTCGACAGCTGTCAATGCGAGTAACTTCAAAACTGTGGTCCACATAGTGTATTGTAGGAAGAGTTTGAAAGTCATGCTTCAAAGCATATGCCTGTTTATTAAAAAACTCTTCAATACGATCTCTTGCCTAAAATTTAGAAACATTAGAAGAGTAAAAAGATATTCTTAATCAAGAAAAAATAAAATCTGACTACCAGCAAGTACTTTATATTCCTGACCCCACATACACTAACCTGTCACCTTAACTGGAGTCTTCCTGCAGCTTCAGAGGGCCTAGAATCAGACCCAGTATGCAGTTGATGATATATATATATAGATATATATATATACACACACATTAAGAAGGTAGAGATATTAGATTCTAGAAATCAGCTACAGCAGATTTCTTTTAAACTATTATTCCATTTACCAAATCATAATGCAAATATTTATAGGAGTTGAAGTACAGTATACTAATATACTAATCTTATCTTAATCTTACTTATTTTATGAAGTGAATAGAAAAAGACTTGATCTTTCTTTTATTTCCTCCTTCAACAAATTTTGGATCAACTTGACTTTTAAACAATTTTCCATCTTGGACTGAATTAATAGAAATTCATGAAGCATCATTTACAGTACTATTAATTCCAAAAAAATTGGGGGAAAGCTTATTATGAGTCAAATCTGTAGATGTTAAAGTAGAAATTCGTGTTTAATATGCAGAGAAGACAAAAGGCAGCTGACACAACCTCTTGAACTCTCATGTTTGTTGCATCTTCACAATCATAAGGAAGCTGGTTGCAAACTTCTTCCCATCCTGGTGCAAAAGGATTTACTATGGGGGAGGAAAAAAAGATATGTTCATGTACATAACTTGAAGAATACATTACAATGTATGTATCTGTAATATGTATCTTCAAGGTTAATCTTGGAAAACATTGGCAAGCAAATAATATTTATTATTGTTTTTAGCATGGTATGGTACTCATTTTACCTTACTGTAGTACCTCAGTTCTGCCTCTAATTTGTGCAGAACAGTAACTTTCTTACATCTATCACCGTCCCTAGTCAAGATAGTGTTCACATTTTGAAACTTCCTTTAACTGGATGCATTTGAATTTGAAAAATAAGAGCAACTGCTAAAGAAAACATAAAATAGTTCTGGTGATTTCTATCCACTTAATTGCACTGTTCCAGTAAGAGTCACCGAGGTATACCCAATAAAAATAATGGATAAGAATGAGAAGACAGGGAGAGAGGAATTAAATTCTCACATAGTACCCTCAGGTTACAGAAAGGACTAAAGTTGTATCTGAACTTTAAAGCTTTTGGTCTTTGATTTGTGCTGAACATTCATTTTATTTGATGTAAAATGGCCACAAAACTTCCATAACCCATTGGGATGGGTTCCTCTTGGCACATGATGAGAACATAGACAGGAGAAAATGTGGTCAAAATACTTGTGAACCATTTCCTTTCATCAGTGACACAATATCTCTAAATTAGGGCAGTCATCAGGGTTGATTTAACCTGTTTTGCAAGGCAATACAGCCACACTGGTATTACCATAAGGGAACTCTGAAGCTCTTGCTTTTAATCTCTGTGCAATTTCCTAGAATCAAGCAAAACCACAGAGGTCACAGACTATTAAAAATCAAATAATGGAAAATGACTCTGACCATTTTCTTTTTACAATTGCATTAGTGAAGAATCATGACACGTTATCAATTTTCTCCTTTCAGCAATCCTTTCAAACTATACACCTTAAAAAGTAACATTAGTTACTAAGGTTAGGTAGTACAATATTACAAGCTCAACATATACGCTGCATTTTAGCTCCATCTGTGGGCTACTAAGAAAAAAGACAGAGTCCAAAAGAGAGCATGGAAACAGCTTTGGAAGGTATATTTCATGATTATAATTTCAGATGTTTATGCTATTCCTTGATTGCTTTTAAAATAAAAGGATCCCTCCCAAACAAACATTGAAATCTGTTACCTTGAAAAGTAACAAATAGCTCATGCAGGAGGCTGTGCTTTGGTCTCTTGACAGAATGGCATTTATATGATGGGTCTATGACATGGCATGCCAGATCAGAGATTATATTATCCAAGATTTTCTTCAGTTCCTGAAAGAACTGGTCATTAGCTATTAGCTTGCATCCCTTTGTAGTAAAGCGAACAGATATCTTGTATGCATAGTCAGGTTCCCTGTATGCTTAAAAAAAATGGTTTGTGAATGAGTACAGCAATGTAAGCACAGACTGTATCTTACACAGTATCTTACCTATATCACTGCACTTTACATCTTAAATATGAGCTTTTTATTTAGAAGTAAACAAGTAAATAAAGTTTATTCATTAACCATAATGGAGCAGATTTATCCTTTATCTGACTTGCATAGTAAGAGACATTTAGTTCAACGTATAGTTGAAATATAAAGAAATCTTGAATGTTTAAGTTGTGAAGCTCTGCTCCCAAATATTAAAACAGAAAAATAACAAATACTAAAATAAACACAGACCTAGAAAGGCCATTTTAGAATCTATGAACTTAGTTACTAAAATGTATTGGAATTATGAAAAAATCATTTGCAACTGCAATTTGGGAGTGAATGTTGTAAAAATGATTTGGAAAAAAAAGGGAATGTGTTTCCTTTTTAATCACTTTTAGATATGTTATTTGATGGGTAGAGAAGTGATATTCGTGAACCATTGTTACAAATGGTGGAAGAATGTCTAAGTGCACAGCTCAAACAATTGGGTCGGAAGGCTTGCTCTGCACAAGCATATGTTCTCAGTTCACTCCTTTCTCTGGAAGGAGACTGCTTGGACCCGAGTTTCCTTTTTTTGATCTTGAGTCTCACTGGAATTATTGTAGTTGACCTTGTTCTTGTCAAGGGTAGAGATTACTTCATTCTTCGGGTCACCATGTGTTCTTTGTAGCTGTTATTTAAACTTTTTCCAAAACTTGGAAGGTATTTGACAGAATAGTTTTCTCTGAGATAAAATGTTAGCTAATTCAATTTATCAAATGTTGAAATAAACGCACACTTCATAAAACCACCAAACAACAAAAGCTGTATGTATTAGCTCACTAGTAAACTGGTGATCTTACCATATACCATAAATTTGTATGCCTCAAACATTTCTGTCTCATCCTGTGTATCAGTTTCAATGATTTTGTGAGAAAGAGTGCAAGTGTAGGCTCCAGACATAGACTCCTTAAAACCTACCACCATCAGCTTTCCTGTTTCTGTAAGATTCACATATATTTGCCCTAAAATAGAAACAGGAAATACTTATTACTGGAAATATTTGCTTTCTGATGCTCTACTCATTTAGAACACTTAAAGATGAGATATCTTGCTTTTGTACATAACTATATACTGATTCATGTTGGTCTGAAACAGCCTATCATTAAAGTTTCCTTTTATCACAAGAATTTGAAAATTTGGAGGGAGAAAGGAAACATGGTCTAAATGTCAGAGCTTGTGGAAAAAATGGCAAAAGACCACATGACTCTTTGGACCCTTCAGCTGGGCTGACGCAAGATGACATCAACAGAAACAATGGAAAATGTATTTCACATACAGAAATCAATTTAGCCATTTGTGGTTGACTTTTCTTTCCTTTGTAAATAGTGGAGAAACCGTTTCCGCTTTCCATCTTGGCATGTTTTCCCAATTCCCACCCCCTGCCCCCACGAGGAAAAGGCTGTTTCTAACATGTGAAAGAGAACTGTAGAAAACATACGAGTAACTGTAAAAAATGGCTACAGTAGGAAGAATGCAAATAAGTTGTAGTCAGGACAAAGTAACTAACCTTCCAAATTTTTTCCATCTGGACCAATCCACAAATAGCTGGGATCTATTACCTCTTCTTGAGAAAGGGCTAAATCCATACATACTAGAAATGGGCTATTTGTAAATACTTTAACATATACATTAACTGCAATACAAGAGAATAAGGTAAATGACCTGATATGTTTATCTGGAATGAAGTGAACAAAATACCTGTTTCAAAGATACATTTAATTTTATGCTTTCAAAGCCCCAACATGGAAAATGAATTTAGCATTATATCAATCTTTGATCTGTATTTGCTATTACCACTCTTACGGAACTGTCCATGATGTGGCTGGTGCTGACTACATGCAGAAGAACATTTAGTCCCTCACGGCTCAAGTTTCAAAATAACAAATACCAGACTTTGAATCTGCAGCTGAGCTGCTGACTGGACAGCCCTTGTTCTGATATTAAATGCTCACAAGTGCTTGATGTAGAACCACAGGAGAAATGTATTTCTAAAATCATAACCTCAATTACTGTATACCATTACAATAGTATTCTGGAGTCTCCAGCACCAAATTTAGCTAAACTAGGTACTAAGAATTGTCATTAAAATGACGATACTTATAAATGGTATAAATTGTCCATTGCTCTATTATTCTTTAAAAAGACATTAACAATCTAGGATTCAATGTTTCCATTAAGAGGTATTTAACATCACATCAAAAACTCAATTTGCTCACCTAAATCTATTCATACAACTTTAATAGTCAGATGAAACATGATAGTAAAGTTCTTGTGGAATAAAAATGTTATATTAATTCAGTTATGATGACAAACCAGTTGGAAGAAAAAAAGAACTGGAATAAAATAGGAAAATTACATGTTTACACACATCATCAGAGATATGCTTTCTCTAGCTGCTCACATACATACTTGTATATGAGTTGAAGGTTTAGTATAAGAGATTTCATATCACTTCCACATGTAGCATTGTTTACACGCATTATCATTGTACTTAAATTCCATTTGAAAAGTCTAACAAGACTAAAATATAAAAAAGCAAATTTACCTTCTCGTTTGATGTTGCCATAAATATGATTCTTTCTAGATACATCAACAGAATATTCTTTCTCAGTTACAGCTCTCACTGTAGAGAAAAGGGCTTACAAAATTATAAGGAGAAATCTAAGCACAGACATTTTTAGCCCTCTGATTTTGTTTTAGGAAGATTCCTTCTCCTCTCTTTTATTCCTCCCCCTTTTCTTAAAAAGAGGGCTCCCATGTGTTGCTGACAAGTTGCTTTAGTGCCAGGGCTGCACACCTATCTTGACTATAGCAGACTGTAAATTAGCTGAGCCTTTCTCTTTCAAAAAAAAATTAAAAAAAAAAAGTGGAAAAAAAGTAGTTACAAAAGCTAACTAGAAAGCCAAGGGTCTTCGCAGGGACTCTAGAAGAGACCCTTGAGAAGTAGGGTGGCTGCAAGGTGTTCATCACAGACAGGGCAGGTTTCTGAGCCTTTGAGGCTAAAAGCCAGACTTTGCCTTCTGGGAACTGGTGTGGAGTTGTCCAAGTCCGTGGGTTCCTGTCAAGAGAGACCCAGAGGCGTGAAAATCATCACGCCGGTGTTTCTGCGCTGACTTCTGAGGCATTTTCAGGCCAGGCTGGCAGGCTAGGATAGCCCCTTCGGACCCTGCCTTCCCGGGGCGATGTCGCTGGCAGGATCCACACCTTCCTGCCCGAAAAGGGGTTCTGATCTCCCCCCCGGTGCTGAAGGAAAGTCCAGCAGAGGACTGTGACAACTGCTGTCTGCTGACCGCTAGGCGAAGAGGCGCTTCCTCCCCTTCCCCCCTCCGCGGTCCTTCCGCTCCCTCCCGCCTTACCTTGGGCCAAGGCAGGCGCTACCACCACCGCCATCCCTAGGAGGCCCCAGGCAGGGAAGAGCTGCGGCTCGGGCATGGCGAGAGGGCCGGGGAGCCGCCGCCGCCCCCGCGCCGAGCGCCAACGGCCGCCGCCGCCACACGCCAACCGCCTTTCCCGCCTCCCCCGGCGCCGCGCGCGCGCGCGCGAGGGGGGTGGGGGGGTTGAGGGGGCGCTAACGGCCCTTCCCGCCCTTTCCGCGCGCCCTCCGCCTTCCCGCCCTTTCCTGAGGGGGCGCAGGCAGCCGCTGGCGGGGCGGGGGTTTGGGCCCGAGCCGAGCCCTTCGGATAGGAAAACAAAGCGCCTCGGGGGTCCCCGGCTCACTCCGACGCTGCTTTGCTTTTCTGCGCACCTCACCCACACCCTCTCCCCGATTATTACTATTTTATTTTATTTTATTTGTTTAATATTTATTTTTTGCTTCGCGCCCCATAGTCCTCCAGGGCTAGTGAAGGGTGGCCCCACTTTGTGGGCGCTAGCTGCCCTCCCAGGGGTCCCGTGGAAGGAAAACTTCCACATCGCTCTTCCAGAGCGTGCAGTGAAATCTATTTTTGTATGTAAGTGCTCAGAAGCGCTGTTTCCTTTCCTAGCCCACACAGCTGGAAACTATAGGGGGGGGGGAAATAGGTGCAGGTATTGGCTGTGGCCTGCATCTCCGCTCCACACACACAGAAACTGCCCTATAACCACAGTGACGTCCTGGCTGGTGTCTCCACGCTGTGAATACTGCTAACTTTGACAAGGTAACTGCAAGCTTTGCACACCAGCCTATTCTTAAAGTGCTGGTTTCTGGAGCAGGTTGTTACGGGAGATCTACTTTGAGCTTAAAAACAAAAAACATTCCTACCACTCACTGTGAAGAAAGACAGAAAATAAGACCTGGGCATATCCTGTCGGCTCAAAAACAGAACAGAATGCCACATTTGTTTAAATACTTTGTGGTTTCTGAGCCAGTTGCATGTTTTAGAAGTTTAGAAGACTTACTTAAAAATTTTAAACTCCTGAAAGTAAAAATACTGTGCTTCTAGAATTTTACAATAGCATATAGAAAACATACATGAAGATGGTGTTAAAGGTACTTGTATTTGACCACAGTGGAAATTATGAGATGCTCAAGATCAAAAACTGTGGTCAAGCCTTTGGTAGTTAGCTACATCGTATTTACATTATAGCCTCAGATCATGCCTGTGTCAAAAAACGATTTAATAGTATTTGCATTAGCATATACAGACTCAACCAATGTGGAAATTACAGTTGTTTTTGTACATAGTGGTAAAAGTTATAATTCAGTGCTTACATGTAAAAGTTATTAAATGAAGTTATGAATTTAAGTTATGGATTTTCTTTAATAAGGCATACAAAAATAAAAAGATCTCAAAGACGTTAAATTATTGAAGGAAAATAGGTAGAAAACAGTTTCATGCGAGCCTGTTAGTAGTTTAAACTAGTCACCCTCTCGTTTTATGTCTTTTGTAACCCCTTGCGCTACTGAGTTGGTGTACTGCCTCATGATTTCACTTCTCTCTCTTTGTAGGGGAGCAGTATCCTACACTTCATTAGACCAAGATACTATGTCTCAACTGTCTGGTTAAGGTGTAAGAAATTCGGAGTTCTCATTTTTTAAATCCTTGAGTTGTTGAAGAGTTTGTTATTAGGACCACCTCAAGAAGGTCCAGCATTCCCCTGTGTTGGGTGTTTTCAGTTTTACTCAAAGTTAACATTTTATGCTTATGCCATGTAGGCAAAATGATTCAGTTCTTAACGTATCTGCTATAAACTAGTCATATCTGAGTCTGAACATCCTCTGTTCCAAAGGATGTTTATACCCTACTGTAACTTAACTGTCCTACCCAGCCCCTCATTATCCAACTCGTTAATTATTGTAAAATAGTATCTTTACTATGAAGCTTTTCTGCAGTTTCGGATCTCTAAGTACTTAGGCTCGAGGTCTGCGGTGTTAATCAAATGACTCATTCCTTTCAAAGTATATGATATTTCTAAGTTACAGGCTGTTAAATTGTCACTATAGGTTTGTGAACCTCAGACAAAAAAAAACTTAAAGAATAGAGTAATAGAAATGTATGTGTGTATGTGGGAGAGGGTTAATAGGCAAAATGTGAAGTCATGTCTTTATGAATTACCAGGTATTTTTGCCAGTGACTAGAAGCCCTATTAGTTAAAAAAAGGGAAAAGAGGAAAAAAAATCTATAGTAAACTTGTTGATTGTGACATGACTACAGATTTGATCATGAAAAAGGCAAATATTTTATCCTAGGTATTATGCAGGGATATTTCCAGTAGTACAAGGCTCTGGAAAGGCATTATCTGGAATGCAAGGCAAACTTTGTCTCCAAGTTGAAAGATCTAAAGCAGGGACAATGCAAAGGAAGGCTGCTGTGAATGCATTGCAATTTTTGATAGGCTATTTAATACATCCTTTTTTGATTTCTGCCTTTGAAATAAAAGCAGAGATCAATTCTCTAATTATATGGTGGTAAATATGTAAGGGGAAAATAACCATCAAATCTGGCTATAAGAACAAATGGCTATGAATAATTGTGGGCTGGAAAACAGAAAGTTTTTAATCATCAAGGCAGGAGGTTCCAGAGCTTCCAGTAGGTTTCATGAGATCAAGAATCTTTCTTCTTACTTCAGACCAAACCAAACCAAACCAAATCAAAAAACATAACTAGTTCAGAAAGGAGAAATACAGGATTATTCAGAATAGCAGTCTGGATTTTTTTTTTTTTTTAACATTACGTTCACAGAATCTTTTTGGATGTGATGGAAAAGCACCAACTTAAGGAGCCGTCTTTGAGATGACACAGAAAGTAAGTATGAGAATCATTTCTCCATGTTGTCTAGTTATCACACACTAGAGCCTTGGTAATAGACATTCACACTATCCAGTTTTATATCTTCCAAATGATCAGGTAACATCAATATTTAATTTCCCATTTTATTAACATCTAGAGTTTGCAGCTACATGAGTATTCTTACTGATTTCTGTAGGACCCCTTTGTGGAAATGTATATATTCAAGGAACAATATGCATTAAGTCTCCATCAATCTTCTTACTCCACAGCATTCATTTGTCAGTTTTAAAACTATAAATGAACTGCAAGTCAAAACAAAACAAAACAAAGCAAAACAAAACCCCAAACCCCAAACCTGATATAATAAAAAAAGTAGAAAACTGTAATAAAGAGATGCAAAAATAACTTCAAGGGTCCAGAAGTACACCTGACTAAAGTCATAATGAAAACCATCAGTGAGCCTTTAATATAAAGCATTTTGGTTTTGATTTTTTTTCTTTTCCCCCCTCCCCCCTCTCTGTTGTCTCTTTGGCTCACCAGAGTCTAAAGCTGCAGGCACATTATATGTTGAGGTCAAAGCATGCCAGGTACTGACTGTTCTGTACTGATGTTCTCTGCTGATTTGTACTGATTTGATATCTAGGCCAACTAGAATCTTTCTTAGACCTTTTCTTGGTAAATATCTCTGGGCTTTGTTTGTTTTTTTAAAGACTATTTCTTAGCTACCCTATAAATTAAAGAGTACATTGGTCTGGAACACCTCAAACTTCCTAGGGTAGATGAAGCTTCCCTTCAGACTTTTACTAGATGTGCAAAAATGATCATTTAACAAGCTTCAAAATCTTTTTCTAATGAAATTAATTTTTGCTTGAATTTATTAAACAGTTTTGTAAATTGATTTTCTTTTATATAGCAAAGCTATTTCGTTTAAGAAAAACAACTAGCTCTATAAGATTAAAATAAAACCTAGTGTTATTTCAGTCATCTAATTTTAATGTACAGTCTGAGGAGTATCACTTATGAAAAAAACAATGCAAAGAAAGCTGCATTCGTGTAACAGTTGTGAGACCCCATTGCCATATTTACATGGTGTGTAAATAGAACCATGACAAATTACACACAAAGGAAATTAAGTATATAGAAAAGACATTGTTCTTTTATGTGTGGCGGCATCATAGCACTCTATTGCCATACAAATTCAAAATCTTAAACTACTGTGCTCTACATTGTATAAAAAAATAAGAAATCTGCCAACACAAAATAGTTGGATCACCCTGTTAAACTCTTTATATGACTGGCTATTGTCCTTTGAATGACCTGAATTAAATCATATTTAGCTTTCAAGCAGTATTTTGGGTATTAGGACTTGTTACGGGCTTTGAAGATGAAAAACTCCCCAAAATGCTATGCAGTATTTTTGACTGGACTTCTACAATACATTATGGACCCATTTATGTCACTGGCAATCCCTTCACGGAAGGGCTTGTCAAATGGCTTCCCACACGACAGTGCTCAGGGAAGTCAGAGGAAATGGAGGACGCTCTTTCTGTCTGATAGGTATGCAAGTGGAGATTTGTGTTGAAGACAGCTGTTCACCTGGGACATGCATCTGGGAATCTGTGGGATCCTCTGACTTCCTTGGCAATGAACATGAGAGTGGGTCTGAACCACAAGGTATGGGGGAATCCTTGTGAGGCTGTCCAGCAAGCCATTTAAAGAACTGCTGTTTGATTCCCACTCTTATGACAGTGAAGGAACCTCTCAGCCTCAACAAACAGGACACACTTGGCAGTGCTGAGACACAGAAAAGCCTGAGATTATGTATTTTTGGTTCTTTTTAGAAGCCTCGGTGTGTTACAGCTCTGAGAGTCGGGACACTCAAAACTAAGTGCCTCTCTCTTGCTGATGCAGCCTCTAAAGAAGTGTCACCCTCATTTCATGATTTCCCTCTCTGCAGTCTACCTGGTCCCTAATCCTGGTTGTGCCTGTTTAGGGAACCTATTATGGCTTCTTTATGAGGGCATGTCAAGAAGCCATTTCTGACAGGGCCTATGAAGCTTGTTGGGATGTTTTTTTTTTTTTCCAGAGACCAGGGTTTCTTTCTTTTCTTTTTTTTTTCCTTTAGTGTTTTGTGCAAAAATAGGAGTATGCCCTACTCTCCCTCCCCAACATTCGCCTTCTGTCTGCGTCGTTTTTCAGTGCTGTACACTGATACCACCTCGGGATTTCTACTGGAGGTGTCTTGGCTACAGGTAGGGCACACGGGGCTTTGCCACACAAGTGCTAGAAGGCAATGACATGCCAGGACCAGTATAGATCTCATGTTTTGAAGGCGTTCTTCAACACCTGATGATAATTGCGCTACTTACGAAATGGCTGGGCCTTCCTCACCCCCAAAAACGCACGCTTCGCCCCCCACCGCTTTCCCTTCCAGGGGGGCAGCGCAGCTCGCACGTGCGTGCGAGGCGAAGCGCTGCTAGCTGAGCCCATCGAAAAGCCCCCACTCGGCTATGGCGAGCTCCGGCGAGGACGGTCTCCTGCCGCCTCCGGAGCGCGGCCGCGGGGGGCCGGCGGCGGCGCCGCTCTCCGCCGCCCGGCGCCGCTCTCCGCCCGCCGAGCGCCGGCGCGGCGCGGGGCCGGATGTCACGGTGCCCGTGGCGGGCGGGAGGAGAGGCCGGGGAGCTCCCGCCGCCCGCTCTGACAGTCCCCGAGCCCGGGCGGGCACGTGGAGCCGGGAGCCGCAGCCGGAGCATGGAAGGTGAGAAACGACCCCGCTTCTTCCCCGGGGGGAAGGAGCTGCCGCTCGCGGAGCCCCCGCTCCTCCCCGGTGACCCTCTTCGGTGCGCTTGTAGCGGCTGCACCGTGTTCGACCTCGCCTTTAGTCCTAAGCTGCTCCTTCTTCAACGCTTTTTGCAAACAGATTGCAGCCTCTGGAGGAGAAATCTAATTGCACGTTGCAATTAAACAGGAAACGAACGAGGCTTTTTTATGTGTGTGTTTAATTTCAGAAACATCACAACATGTATGATGAAGTTGGGCTTAGAGCCTGCTTTATCTACTGTTCATATTCTAGATTTTAACGAATTAAAGGGCGTGTTGGTTTCTTTTGCTAGTAGAAACTGCATGCAACTTTCAGAGCCAGTAAAAAGCGTGTTGCAAGTTAATCTTAGGCTACAGGATAATTAGCTTCTGTAGAAAGGCAAAATTACTATAACTTAACAAGCCTGATAAAAAGCTTCATGGAGTGGCACTCATTTATTATTTCGAGGTAGATATTCTTACTATGCTATTTTAAATCATTTTAAAGGCTCGAGTGTAGATTCTGCCTTGTCTCACTAAGTTGAAGTGTTTTTTATTTTAAGTTAGATTCATTTGTCTGTTTTTTTTAAAGATAATCTCTTTGTCAAAGGATTTTAAAACATTTGTTTCTATAAAGATAATTATTTAAATACAATCTGACTTAAATCAGAGTATTGCAGCTTGAGAGCTGTAAAGAATGTTCTGAAATAATGGGCATGGTAGCTGTTTGGTACTTAAATGCAATTAAATTTTTGTAGTCAATCAAGTTGGGACCCAGGTACATCTTTTGTGGGAGATTAAAGCTCTTCAGGTGTGCCAGTAACTTTAGTCTCTGAGAAAATAAGCGTATTTCTGCCATTCTAAAGTTTTTTTTTTTTTTTTTTTTTTTTTTTAATCACCCTTTCATCTTCCTATTTCTTAATAGGAACTTAAAAGTTAATGTGGGAGTTACCCTTCAAGTTTGAGTGCTGCGTGTGGGGCTTATAAAAAGCAGTTAATGTGTCTAAGTGTAATAAGACTTGTTATGTTTGGGGATGAAGTTAATGTAAAAGATGGTGTTATACTGTATCATCTTTGGATACAGTGACTGCTATATGTCTCTGTTTTCATAGGTCTTGGATAAAATTGTAGTTCCATTGAATTAAAGGGGAAATTTGCCATTGAGAAAAAGGAGCAAGATTTGTTTCCTTGATTTTTTCACTGTGCTCAGTGTGAGGAGTTTCAGGTTACTGACTGGATAATTAATACTTGCAAGAGTAGGTGTTTGAGAGCTGAGTCCGGTAAGCCAGAATGTGCAATATTTACTTGATCCCATCTCTGTATGAGTAGATTATTTTGCCAGAGATCGCAGGCATCTGACCATATGCTATCATTTCCACTTTTTATGCTGGCATGAATATGTTGAGTTACTAAAAGATATTCCATTTTCTTTTTTTTTTTCTTTTTTTTTTTTTTTTTTTAGATCACATCCTACAGCTAGAACAGATTATGTTGTTTTGTGAAAATCAAAATGTTACTGTTAGTTACATATTGCTGATCAGCATTTCTTCCCCAAATGGTGCCTATACCATTTAAAACAGTATGTGGTACATAAGAGTAATGGAGTATTAGAGGCCCTATTACTAAAAGCACAAAGTGTTTATTTCTGAGAAATACGTTGGCTGAAAGAACATCTGAATATTGCTATGCTTAGGATTTTCAAGCCTTTTTTTAAAATGCATCTTGCATTTCAGAGCGTACTAGAATGGAAATAGTAGGAAACATTTTATTTTTTTTTAATATGATAAACTACTCTGAAACTTGAAATATTTCAGTCATTAAAGGAAAGTGAATAGTAATAGAAACAAGAATGTTTTAAAATGAAATAAAACTAATAACAGTTCTCTGAGATCATGAGAAAAATGTTATTAGGAACAATGATATAATCTGAAAGTTTTGGGTTTTTTTTTGGTTTTTTTTTTTTTTTTTGTTAACTTTTATTTCATAAAAGATGAAGCAGGCCCCTGGATACTTTATTCAGGAAGCTATTGAGATTGTAAATTCCAAAGAAAGCCATTGAGTCAGAAAATTAGATGCGCTTTCTCTTGTTAAGAATATAACATAGTTTGGAGATGAAAAATGTACTGAGGCAAAAGAGTTTGACCACTGCACATAACAAAGACATTGGGTTCTGCTGTGGGGATTTAGTGATAGTCTGTGGGTCTGACTGTAGGACAGAGGCCCAGATTATTATATTTTTATTTTGGCTTAAGACCATGTGAAGACAAGGAAACTAGCATATTTGCTTTACATGCAGTGATAGCAGGGCTAATTGTGAATGGAATTTGAAAAGACTTGACCTTTGGAATGCTGTTGGATCAAAAAATACAGCTGGTAATACAATAGCAGTGTTCTGATTTTTGCTTTGGAGGCAAACAGATAAGACCATAATAATTCAAGCTTTGCCTCTTGTTCCACTGCCTTCTACTGTATTGATATTAAAAGGATATTAGTGGTATAGTTTATTTCAAAAATGCAAATTTTGGTTAAAATGCAGTTAGTTTTGTTGCTTCTATTAACTCATCAAATGCCAGAGTAAAATATTAATACAATTATGTATTAAAATGCCATAACACTTCTTCAACAAGCTATTTGAATATTTTTGCTCACTTTGGCTATTGGTGTAGAACACAGGATGGTTAAGGATAGGTTTCAAAACATGTGAATTTTACTTCTGCTTTGTAAATGATCATCGTGCGTCAGCTGCAATATACATGTAAGACAAGTAGATTCTTTCCATGCACCCTAGTCAGTGGATCTCTTTGAAGTTTGGGAAGACTAACGTATTAAGTAAGTGATTTCCCTGTTTGTGCTTTTCTGAACGTTAGGTAAAAGTATGGTCTTATTATTTGTATAGAATGGGGGTGGAAACTTCCCAGACTCTGTCCTTCTAGCACATTTATGTGACACAGAGAAGGTTTTGGCTTAAAATACTTTCCTAAGAAAAGAGATCTGAGGTTAAATACTAAGAGACCACTAAGGTTGTAAGAAGCTTCTTTGAAAGAAGACTTATAAAGAAACGAGGTACAGAGGCGTGGATATAATATGTTTAAAAGCAATATGAAGACTGACATGTTTGTCGATGGGAAAATGTTACACATTATGTCATTATTCTTGTCTTTTTAGAGGGTTTGTGCTGCCCAGAAGCCCATCTTGATAGGAATTTGTAATGCTCAGCAAAATATAGATAAATTAGTGGAGGCATGCTCTACGTTAGCTAGACGTGTGTCTGCGAACTGGCTAAACAAATCCTGTTATGGCATTGCATGGTTCATGCAGTACTATTCTATAGCAATTATGCTGCAGTTATAGTTCAAAGATGTGCTTGTGAAAGAAAAGTTTATTGACAAGTAATGGTGTTGCTTTGAGTCCTAAAATACAGTAGCTTGTGGTGATACAATTTACTGAACAATCTATAGCAATGTGTGCATCTGTAATGGAATGACTATGTGCTAGGGAGAAGTCCTGGTTTGAATGCAATGGTTTCTAAAACAATATATTGATACAGAAGTAGATGCAAGTTTATCTTAATTTAAAACAGTATCTGTGGGACTTCAATTTTTCTTTTCAAGACCTCCTAACAACCCTTGGAAGCACAGAATTGTGATGGAATTATAAAATCACACCGGCACACATGTGGAATACATCCTTTTTACAAAGTCCTGCAGCTTTAACCAGTTAACAGTCTTTTATCAGTCAAATGAGGCTCCTGCACAAAACTTTTGCATGTAATTAAAATGGAGTTCAAATATTTCAGAATAATGAACATTGGATTCTCTTGCCCAAAGATTAATCATTTGCATAATCACAAGGATTTGTGTAATTTTAATATCTGTTTATTGATGTAAAATAAAATTAGTATTAAGGAGATTTTTGCTCATTTGCCATATACTGACTGGTATTTTCCAATCAGTATTTGTGGTATAAATTGGTCCATTTGTTTCTTTGTACCTTATTCTTCCCAGGATGATAAAATGAAACAAAGATAAATAAAAAGCCATAACTGTGGAGTTCGTCATTTATTTATTTATTTGTTTTTAAATACAGACTTATTAAATATTTGAACATTGTTTTTTATTCAACTCTATGGCTCTGTTTATGACACAAGTTAATGTGACATGCTTAGTTCTAATAAAAGAGGCATAATGCAAAAACTTCATTCATGCTCAATATTCATGAAAGGATAGGAACTCTGATTTAATATTAGGATACACTTCCTAAGTGCTAATGATAGCTTAACAACTCTTCTGTAGTCAGGAGTTACACTCTAAAGAGTTTAGAACAGTGCTGGATGGCTTAAATCATTAATAAAGCCCATTCTTAAATGCATTTTTTTTCATGCTGCTGTTTGCTGATAGTGAGTTAAGAGTAATGAGAACTACATACATAATGTAACTCTTAGCCCCATTTTCGAAAAATAGAAGATGAATGTTTGCATTTTGGAGACTATATAGCCAGACATTTAAAAAACCTTTGTTGGACAGATCTGTTGCTTTTTTCTTATCTGAGCTTGCTTTTATTTTGTTGAATCAGCCCAATTTCTATTTGTGCAGAATTTTTGGAGTAGCCTCATCTGATAATAGGCTTTTTTTACTTTATAGTTAATAGAGTTTTATATTTGGATGTTGCAGAGACCACAGAAATGTTCCATATGAAGTGAAGTGGCGGTAGAGATAATTACGGGGAAATGTCACTAGTGGTTAACACCTCATGGCCACTGTATGTGTGTTTGAGTCCTGGAGCTATTATTTATGTACAAAGATGATAATGTATTTTTTGATATGTTAAATATATATAAAAAAGGGGGGGGGGGACAAAAAAGTGAGGGGGAGAAAGGAAGAAGGAAGCTGTGATACTGTTAAGAAAATTAACCCTGCTCTCAATGAAACCTCATGACAGCGAGGCATCAAGTAAAGACTTATCTGGATGGGCCAGATCTGAACCTCCATTAGATTCGACAACCTAAATTTAGGCAGTAGAGTGGGAGATGTAAACGTCTGCAGTTTGTGTTGACTTAGAAGAGGGCTACTGAGTATGCAGCACTTCTGGAAACAAGGCCTCTTATGCAGTCCTCTACAGATTTTTAAAATTCTTGCTGTATGATCCCTGTCAGAATTTCTAAAGGGGAATTAAATTTGCATTCCCCTTAAAATCATGTAGCCTTAGTAAAAAGAGATTTAGAAATGTCTTGCACTTGATGCTCTGTAGAAATTCACACCATATAGATTTACTATCATATAGTGTGCTTAGAGGGTGGAAGATGGTGTTAAATAGAAAATGTAAGTTATTTTGTTCTATAATTTGCAGAAGTTAAGAGAATAACATTGGTTCTTTTTTCAGGACACATGGCAGTGCTCAAGATGCAAAGAAACTGTACAATTAAATGTAACAATTATTTAGCAGGTATTTCTTTTAGGATTTTGCTTTTTCAGTCTTGTTTGATGTCAGGAAAAAAGGAATACATAAGATTAGAATACTATTGTATCATAAATGGTTTTAAATGTTAAGCAATTCAGACTACTTTTCTCTGTCTTTTGCAGATTCAGAGACAGGTATGGATCTAAGTAATTCTCAGGAACAGCCAATGGCTGCAGGTACTATACTTTTTGAGTTCTGTTTTTTTCCCTCCTCTCCTGAAAATAATAATTTTAAATGGAGAAAAATACAAGAATTGCAGCTTGTTCAGACTCCTAGAAAACTGAATAACAGTCATAAATGTGAAGATGGACATTAAAGGAAAAAGTTATATTCCAGAATTGAAAGAAAAGAATGCAAGTTCAGTATAAGATCGAAAAATGATACTAAAGAAAACAAGACTGTATGGTAGGAAAGGAATGTTTTCAGAATAAAGATGTAAGGTTTCTTAGAGATGCAAGAATAATTTTGGTTGATTGCATTTTTCAAAAGCTGAAAATAGACCTTTGTGTGTGCTAGACAAGTGTTTTGCCTTTTAGCTAATCAAAAATAAAAGTTTCCGATTCAATATAATATTTAGCTTGAGAAGAAATGTCTGTTTTATTATCCAAGTGTTCAGAAAGTGAAAACAATTTTAAATGTTGCTTTGAATTTTAAAAGTTGGCAGAATTGCTTGAAGAAAACATTCTGTCAATTTTATCTTTTTCAACAATAGTTGAAATTTACAGGAATATGAAAAATGTTGTGTTGATCAGTATAATACTATTTTAGGAAAGACGTTTTGGTTGAAAAATTTCACTCAAATTTTATTATATCTTCAGCTATGGGTTTCCTTCAGATAAGAGGCTTGGAATACTGGGACACACTGCTGCTGCAGTGATGAGTAGAAAACTTTCTGATAATATTGATGTTTAAAAACAAAATAAGCCTAAAAGTCCAGTTGCATTCAAAGCGGCTTCAAATTAAACACATGCTTCAGCAGGTTCTTGGACTGTGGCTAGTGATTAACATTTTGCCCCAACTGAACAAAGTAAAGTTTTGATTCCTCTTGCATGCTTTGAAGAGCTTGCTTGCTTACCTGTTATCAGCAGTTATTGGAATAAATAAGACACACATTTACACATATTTAATTAATTCCCGTTCTGTTCTCAGAGCAATCTCCAGAATAATTAAATCTAAGCAAAAGCTGAAGAGTTATTTAAAGATGCATACTCTGTGTAAGAGTTTTTGTACACTTCTTGGAGATCTAAGCAAATCCCTTCAGACAAATTGCAATCTAATATATTTATAGAAAGATCATTATGAGAATTGCGAATAATATTGGGAGGTTTGCACATACTTTGAGGTAATTGCCTGGAAATGTTCTTGTAGCATAAATTGTTAATTATTTTCAACAATTCCCTTTTTTTCAGAAGGACAGGAGGTTTTGAAAGACTGTAATTTGAACAATTCCCAGGAAATGGAAGGTGTGGATAATGTGGAGGAAATGAAGGAACGCAATGAGTCTAATGAAGAAGCAGCAGGTAAAGTGGGGATTGAATGATGAAAGTTAATAGTTACATTTTGTCCTCTTTTACTCATCTGGTTATGCTATGATAATGACCAAAAAGTTCATTCTGGATCATGACTCCCTTTTGCCTGCATGTCTGTGAAAGGAATAAAGATACGATTACAGTTTAGAGCATTTTAACATTTATTCCTTTATAACACAGAGAGGAGCAGCTATTTTCTATCAGGGAACCTCTCATGCATTAAATAAGTCATTTATATAGTATCTATGAAATACGGTTTTAAAAAGATGTACAGGTGTGATGAGCTCTTTTAATGTGCATCATAGCATACAGACTCTTTAAGAAAAGTGTTTCTTTCCATTAGAGTTTTTAATGTACTATGTACTTATTGGATCACAACAGAGGGGATAAAGTATGTTTTATGTCATTGTGAATATAAGATTTGGAGATATGAAAAAGCTTCAGATAGAAAGATGTGGAATAAACCAATTCATCTGATATGCGGGTAGTGAACTGCATATGGACTCATTCTCCCAAAAGTAATCTCTTATTATTGAAACGAATTGACTAAAATTTTTGTTGGAGGAATAAGTAGTTTGCCTATGACAAATGCATATGTTAGGACAGCACTTGTTTATCAGTATTATTAAGCTACTCTGACATCTAAAAATAATCAGACAAATTTATTTTCTCTCTTGGAAAGATAAGACAGGTTATTTAAATTCATAGAACAATTCAGCCGTGTACAATTAAAAATGTAGAGGTAATCCCCTACTTCAAACTATGGAGGAAGAAAAAGTTGGTCAGCTCCCCATATTTATGGTGTAATTCAAAGAGTAAACACTTTTTATTCATCTCTTAAGGAAGATAAAAGTAAAACATTAAAACAATATATACTATTTTTATTTTAAAAGAGAACCTACATGAATGTATCCTTCTGTGCATCTTTAAAAAACTCTTAGGACCACTTAAGTGAATAGATAAAAGAAGCATATCCTGCACTCTCAGCAGCCTTACAGGACCTTGGAGTCCAGAGTTCATACAGGTATATTGCAAATGTGCAGAGCAAGAGGCCTTGAATTTCTTCCTTGATGTAGGAGCTCATAAACTGAAATCACAGCATTAATAAACATTCCTGCCAGTGAACTGAGTGTGTTCATTTATGCCAGTTCTCAACCACAAACAGTGAAAAATGCTGCCTGGTAGAGGATGTGGTATATATACTGAGGAAAGGACATACATGATTTTACCAGTTTCATGTTGTCTCTGAAGTACAACATGTCCATGGAAGTATACTAGTGTCAAGGCAAATTACGTCTGTGTCTTTGGATAGTAGTTTTCTGAGGTAGGGTTTACATATTGCGTAAATCACTAAAGGATTCTTTCTGTTTTGTCACCCAGCTAGCCTTATTTGTTCCCACCGCATAAATGTTATGATTTAATCTTGGATTAAAACACAATATTCCAATTTTGAAATTCTAAATTATTAAAAATAAAACTTATATAAAGCACAAAGCACGAAATGATACAAAAGCTGAAGAAAGTCCTGCAGTCGTGAAAGAGATCATGCTGAGTGTTAAATTCTTCTTGCTTAGACACTGATGCTGTAGGTACCTGTAACTGAACTAGTCTCCGGCCTTGACAGTCAATGGAGAGAAATAGTGTGCACTAATTTGGGTGCCTGGCTTAGGATGAATTGTCTTGTGTCCCCAAAATAGGTGTTTCTTATGAGGACTCCTTTTATTGTCAATGAAGTGTAGCTCAGTAAAATGTCTGCATTGTAGAATCTTAACTTGTGCAGATGAATTACACTTTGCTTACTCTAGAAAGCAAGGTAACCCTCGTAAAAGTGAATATATAGTGTTTTCCAGAATCCCAGAATAGAAATATCAGTATCGATGAAAGCTATTTGAAAGTTAATTGCCTTCTTCCTACACCTGAAAAGTATGGCTATTGAAAAATTCTGACATTTGACCTGGCTTTGCCAGGTGAACCATTTTGTAAATTTGTGTATATCTTGCTTTGATCCACTAATATGCTCATTATATGTTAAATTTAAAGAAAGAAAGAAACAAACAGAAGAGTTTATACGTAGTTCTCATTAGTCATAGTATCCACAATCCCTTCCTTTTGGAGTGAACAATTCCAGAACTTCATTATTTGTACTTTCACAATTCATCATTGATGATAGCATACTATACAGAAAATTCTTTTTTATCCTGAAGCTATGTGTGATCCATGTCCGCAGGGTTTGTTTCATCTACTGTGGGCTATCATAAGAGCATGAGGCCATTGTCTTGAATAGTGAGATGAAGCATTTGATAGTCTGCTTTCCCTCACCTTAATATGTCTATAACAATATTTTTCGTCAATAAGATTATGTCTGTTTTTTCCATGTTTCATGGTTAAGCATTCATACTAAGTGGTACTCATACTGCTTTTCTGTGACTCTTGGCATTATTAATGGGTGTCACTTAACACACCCTGGGAATTTACTCTGAGGCTTTGAACAGAAGATGGAAACTGGTCAAATCTAGATGCTGTCTAACTCGAGTTTTGTGGAGCCTTTTATGTTAGGTCTGCAGAAAAGGATACTGCAATCCTGTCAAAAGGCTATAGAAACTTCATAAAGGTAGTAAATAAACTAATGTATAGCATCAAAATGTCTTTAGGAATGGTGCTCTTTTGGTGGAAAAAATGCACTTTTGCAGCTAACAGTTTCAAATTTGTACTTTTCTGTGTGCATGCAAACACACTGGCTGCTGTTTTGTTCATTCTGTCTGTGTCATAACTGATAGATTAAGATTCCTTTCAATGAGCTCAATTCAACCTGTCGTTATCATTATGCCCCTTCTAGAAGGGCTTCGACTATGGTGATCACTAAGTATAGGGGAAACAGTTAGAAGACTATAATAATATGTTAATTAAAAGCTTGATGGAGAATAAAAAAAAACAAAAGCCTTTTTTTTTGCCCCAAGGGAGTTAAGCTGCATGCTGTGGTGCACATGCTGTGTGCCTGTGCACAACCATAAAGATACACTGTTCCCATGGTGCTTCCTGTATCTAGTCAGAAAAGAGACAAGTAATGAAACAGATACCCCAGGAAGGATTTTGATTTCCCTTGCTTCTTTATGTACACCCACCACTGCAACCTTGAGTGGCCAAAGCTGAAGAGTCCTTAATTTAAAAATTAAATTAAAAAAAATGCATTATTTCCCATGGGAGTCACTGTCAAGTACAAGTGTTTAATTATGTCTTAATTCCCTCATCTGTTGAGGCAGACAACTTTTTCAGTGTTATGAATGTTAGCTAGCTTTCATGGTTGTGAAATAAAAAGAAATAGAAGCCACATTTGTGGTTTATGGATGCTAATTGCTGCTGCATTTAGGTGTGTGAAAGGGGGCGGTTAAAAGGCTGGAGTGAGACAGGAGAGGCTGACAAACCCTCGCTTCAGCATGCACTGAGGTTCCAGTGGTGCTGTTAGCACACGCACTTATCTGCTTGAAAAGGAAGTGTCGTTTTTTATCAGAATATTACATCTCCCAAGCCCAGATCGAGCCCTACCGCTCATGGGACTCAGAGGTTATCTCACAACATCAGCAGTACTTTGCTGCAGAAGTTCACTTAACAGGGGATTTCTGTAAGTGTTAAAACCAGGCAAGGAGTCTATACTGCTTAAGTATGTCAAGTCTCTGTGCTTTGGTGGCTATGTATGAGCTGAAAGTTGTATCTTAATGTTATCAACAAAAGATCCTCTTGACTTTGTTTTAGCTCTACAGTACTGTAATGTCAACAGCAGGAATGCTGCCAAGCATGTTCAGTGACATCAACATGAGTTAGTGTCACTACAGCTTGTAAATGATTGACATCAGCTTGGATTATCCTGCATTTTTGGTAGCCCAGAGCACCCAAGGCTGAAAGATATGGGAAGTCGGATATTCTGAGTGCTCTGAAATAGTCAGAAAAGTGCAGTTATTTCCTTATCCTGTTTCACCCATCATAGTTAGCAGGAAAATAGAATGGGTTGCTTTTGAGACATCTGACAGTCAGTGTCAGCTATCAAACAAGACAAAGCTCAGAAGGGGAATGGATACATAGTGACTTTCAATAGATTACAGATTTCTTTCTATAGCTTTTAAAGCACCTTTTTTCACTTGTGCTACGATGTGTAACTTGCAGATTCATACAAAATAATTCATTGAAATAAAAGGGAGAAATATTTATTCCTTTGACATTAAAGTAAAATCTAGACCAGGGTAACTGGATTTATTTATCTATTTATTTATTTATTTTTCCCTGTACAGCACACAGAAGTAAAAGAATGGAGGTGAGAAAGTGGCCCTAGGAAGTCAGATCACATGTCACTGTAGAAACTAGTCCATTTTTGGAAACATAGGTTGATGGAAAGAAGAAATTAAGATGACTAGTGTTTTGCCTCCAGACTAGTCTACACATTTGGCACAAAAGGTGTGAGTTTAAGGGGTAGGTCTACTATTGTTTGTGCTGCTGGAACAGTTGGAAAGCAGAAATAAATCCAGAAGAGTCAAAGCTCAGTTGAAATGCAACAAGTGGTTCTGTGAGCGTTGAAGCTAATGAAGGTTGGAACTAATGAAGCTTGATTTTCAGAGGAGTTGTGTCATGTTGACTTTGAATTGAGTTATGCAGAGTTGCAGTGTGAGCTCAACACCATATTTTACTTCTGGTACTTCAAGCTAGTTTTCCATATTCTCAGCACCAATTTACATTATGCTACATTCACATGCTCCAGTTTCTATTCCTATTTTTGTTCCCTCTGCTGCTATGCAGGAGCCATTATAAACTTTATTTAATAGAGTGCTGTAGCGGTGCTGAGGAGCCAGCTGGCTAGCCTGGAATTGCATGTATTGTTGTTGAACAGTATGTTGTTGTATCTCACCTGCCAAATGCACCAAACACAATTTCTCCTGATGCTGGAGCACCACCTCCAGGAGTGGTTTCAAGAGCTGCATGTACTCCTGGGCCATCTGTTGAGCAGGCCAGTTGTCAAAATTGAGTAATTTTGAGAAACTTGCCCTTCTGCCAGATAAGATTGAATTTAGCATTTAGGTCTGAATGTTACTAAAAGAATAGAGACTGAATGAATAAGCCTCTGTAGAAGACCATGCTAAAAATAATAAATAAATATTTAATTATAAAAATATAAAGTTGGAGAGGGTAGATTTGTGACCTAAAATTCAAGCCTCTAAATCTGGAATATTTAGTACTAGAAATTCTTTTATGGTTGAGTGAAATGGATACATTTAACTTTATGAAGATTGTGATGTTTTAGTTTTTAAGCAACATCTTAAAAAACCAAGCTCCTGACTTCAGCTTATGGATTTTAAAATTCCACTGATATTTATGACAAACAGATTTCCCTGTTTTTATTCCAAATTTCCTCTTTACCCCATATTTGTTTTCTAGTATGAAACGCATGACAATAGTTTATTCCATTGTAATTAAGGCTTTTGGAAAATGAATTCAAAAAGGCTAAATAAAGCTATACTTTCAACTTCTCAGATTTGAAGCTCATTTGAAAAAGCAGTTGACCAGAGATGATCATGCCTGAGTGGTCGTATTAGTAATAGGTCCCTTGATATAACTAATGAAGGTGATTATCTGAATTTAACATGTGGCCTTTTTCAGTCTGACTGTTAGGTCCAGATGTTCTCTGATTAACTGTCTAATTGAAGTCTGATTTAACAGTTGTGATTGTATCAGGCTTTCTGGACTTTAGGAATTGTAATTTTAGAAATGTTTTCTATGACTGATGTAATCTTAACTGTAACAGAAGGGAACTCATACAGCTCCATCTTGTTCTGTGTATGTCTTTTTTTTTAAGAAGGAGACTTTAAAGATAAGATACTAAGATTTGAAAGGGTAATGTTAACAGGTGTCATAAATGAAGCAAAATTCATCTGGGAGGGCGTATGGAAAAACCTGGGCACTGCAGGCCATGGAACATGGGATGCCTTTCTGTCTGATTGAGTATTACTCTGTGCTCCTGTGTAATACTAAAGGATATGGGCAGTTAAGGAAAAAAAGGCAAAGCAATTGACACTTTTTGTAATAATAAAAAAAAAATCCACAATAACTTTAGCATAGTACTAACTATAGTTTTCTAGTCTGCAGTCATATTCATGAATATCATTAGCTGTCTCAGCTAATAATATTCAGCTCCACCGAATTCTTTTTGTAGTGTCAATTAGATGCATTATTTTTCATTTCCTTCCCTAGACCATGGCCTAACACTGCTTGTTGCTGCTGTACAATTATCCTGTTTAATTCCAGTTCTGGTAGCACTCAATTTTGGATACAGCTTTCCTTTATCAGTGTTTCTGTTAAATATCATTTTAACATATTTTAAGAGGAAGTCCTAAAAAATGCTAGATTCTTATTGAAGGACAAACAGTTGATAATAGATGGGAAATATCAGATATGAAATTGCAGATCTATATAGGAAGATAGATCTGTATAGGAAAAAAAACCTGTATACCTTTGGATAAAATACTTTAAGAAGCAGTTAATTTTAATTCAAGTTTTCTGGCTCACATGAGTTTGGGGCACATGATGTGTGATTTTTATTTTTATCTTTTATTTTTAAAATTAATTGTATAACAACATAAATTTTATTCTTTTTTGATTATAGAAAGACACTAGTATTAATAAATTAGAAGATACACATCCAAATGCTTGGAAAATGATGCCTGATTTTTTAGCAGTTCTCAGTGCTGCATTTCAATGTGATTTGTTTCTATTTTGTTTCAAGTAACAATAAAAACAAGGAGTCTAATTATCATAGAGCATGCATTCCATGAAGGGAAATTATGAGAGTTTCTTTCCTATTTTTAGAAGTAAAATTTCCACCAGGTGCTAACTTGCACTGGTTCATTTAGGAATTACCCTTCAAGTATATTTTATACAGTGTCTAAACAAAATGGATATCTGTTTTTGTAGAACATGGATACAGACCAATAGTACTAAGAAGTTAAAAATACTGGAAGAGACAAAGATAGAAATAAAATAAAAACAAAAAGCCAGTGCTTCCAAGTAATATTTTTCAGTAAGCCAAGGAAACAAAATCTACAGATTTCCAGTGCCATGTAGAATAAACCTAATGAGTGCAGTACTTGAGATTTTCACTGCAGAAGAATCTGCTTTGGCCTATAACGAATGGCACAAGAAGGGCATTTCAACTATAAGGATGCTGAAGTTTGACAAACTCCAGTCTCATCCACTCTTGTAATAGGAGGGAATACACGTGTATTTTTAGCTATGAAGGACAGCATGCCACTCTATCTTTGCTACTGTTTGCCACTGCTATCTAAGTTAAAACTGATATTCGGAGATTGCTTCTTCCTTTCTTATCAAACAAATGATCTCATAACAGCATTTCTGCCATTGTCATAAACTGATCTTGTCACTGGAATCAGTGGAAGAAACAAGATCTGATTGAGCTAAAGTCTTGAACTCCTTTCTCTTCCCTACAACTGATGTCTACAGTGGTATTAGAAGAATGATAAAGAGAAAAGTTGCTTTGCCTCTGACAGTTTTGCCCCTCTTAAAAAAAAAAAAAAAAAAACAAAAAAAAAAACTCACATTGTTATTGTGACACTTCACATATTATAACCTTGATGCTTTTACGTCTCCATTACTTACAGTCTCCAAGTTTTCAATATAGATAGATCAAGCAAAAAAAAAAAAAAGTAACTTAGGTAAAGCGTTGATTTTCGACTTACAGTTTTGGCTGGATGAATTGCAAACATCACTAAGTAGTCATTAAGTTTTTTTTTTTCTTTTATTTCATGACATATCTCTCCCACACATTGTGTTAATTCCATTGTATATGTTATTTCTCATAAATGTGCAGGATTTTGACTTTAGTTTGGAAACTCCACTGACTTTTTCAGTTTTGCAGTGTACAATAGTTTTATTTCAAGCTGATTTTGGCAAAGGAATCTCACATTCTATGAAGGGACGAAAACTAGTATGTGTATGTTAATAGTTTTTTTACTCGTACTACTATTTCTAGGGACAATTTGTGGAGATAAGCTGTGATGATTCATCAGTTAATACCTGTCAAATTCAGGTTGTCACAAGAATTCTTCAGTACACGCATAAATAAGACTCCCTTCTTGTTCTTCAGTAGTCTAAGCATCTGAATCCTATTAACAGCTGTCAAAACCCGGTAAACTATTTATATGCTTTCACAATTTGTTTAATTGGATAGTTAGGAAATGGCATACAAGAAAAGCTTTTCTTTTTTTTCCTTTTTTTCTTCCTTTAGTCTGGCTGAACATCTGTAGCATTAGGGGCTCATTATCTCTGAATTGGCATAGCAAATCAGCAGCATCATTAAAATGCCACATTAAGATGATTAAGTTTCTTTGTTATCCAGTTGACTTTTTGCATGTGCTGAGGATTTCATGATTATGACCCCACTCCTTGTAAAACACTTGAGCAACATCACCCTTTTGTGCTGTTGTCTTTAATGGCTTTTGGTTTTTATTCTTTGTGCTTTTCATAACACTACCAGCAAACTTTGCTTAACAACAGCACAAAACTTGCATTCTTTTCTTTATATTTGATAGCAGGTCTTGGATTAAATATAGCAACTGGGGTTTTTTCCTTCTGAGATTTCCTCTTAGAGAGAATCACTAAGATAATACTCCAGCTTCTCTTAATTATTTGCTGTTGCTGACTTCTTTTTTTATTCTTGCATTTTATAGAACATATACATGCACTGTTATTGTGGTGACTCAGTCTGAAGTTGCCACCACATCTTTATTTTGGATCTTTTCCAGAACCCATTGTTTTTACAGTGTTTCAGGTGAAACAAAAGTATTACTCTGGAGTGTGTCTTTCATCTTACAATCATCTCCCCAGGAAATGAAACCATGTGCATCAGCCTTAATGCATCAAGCTAATACTTTGTTGTGTAAAATCTACAAATCTTTTTCTGCGATGTATATTACCTTCATGAACAGCTTCCAGAAAAGTAGTTACCTGTGGTGGACACATGAATAATTTTTCCTCTTTTAACTTCTTCACTTTACTAACACAGGAGAGATGATAACAATTCTCTTTTCAACCCAGGGAGCCTTGATAGTATTGTTAGGGATAACTGTGGTGCTCTTCCCTTAAATTTCCCTTTTCAAGGTGATGTGACAGCTGCCTCCCCCTTGATTAAGGAGGACCAGCCTGGAAGCTCACTAATCTCGTCAGAATATGTTGATGTGCTTTTTAAGTGATAGATACAAACTTTTCTACACCTCTGGCATTCTCTTGATCTCAGTGTTCCCTGTGTATGCCAGTATACAAAGCAAAAGCCTGGGACAAAAAATGAAATCAGATTGCTTCAGAACTTTGCACTTGGTTAATTATAGGCTGATGGTACTGAGCCATCTTTTTCTTGGACTACTTTATACCAGAGCTTTCTTTTGTGTCATTGTCTTCTCTCAACAGGTCAGAAAGGCCTGGTAGAATCAGTAGGCTCTGAACTATAGGTGTGCAGGGTTAGAAGAATTCCACTTTTCTACTCTACCATTTTCTTTATGAAAAAGCTTCTTCCCTAATAGCTTCTGCTGTCTGCTGTTTTCAGTCATCAGAAGTTGATTTTTTCCGTTGAGGTTCTTTAAACGCCTACATGCAAACTGAAAAGCACTCGAGCTTTGGTGGGATAGCACCGACAGCTGGAGTGGTGGTGATGGTTGTGGGGGGGAGGCAGTGGTGGAAAAGCCTTGATCAGAACTCAGGTGCATCCTTCTCACTTACTATAAGAAAACAAAAACATTGCCAGCAGTCAGAATACAATATGGAAAATGCAAAGGTAGTTGTTTTCCACAGCAGAACTGTAGGATGGCTTCCCCAGTTTATGCCAGTCAGCAAGTGCTTGCCAGGTGGAAATCAAGATGACATTCATACTGAACTACATGAGCACTGACATAACTCTGTAAAAGAGTGAAAAGTTGTGAACCATGAACTTGTGGTGAGAAACAGTAGAAAACGGTAGAGAAGTCCTCTCAATTGGAGGTTACAACTAGTCCTCCACTGTTAAACAATTGCACTTAATACAGATGAAAGGTGAGACGTTAAATAGAAAGTGGGAATTGAAATCATTTCTGAAAGTACCAACAAGGTGCAGCTGCAATGTGTATTTCCTTTTAACATTCTGTGCAGGATGTGACAAATTATTTTGGAACTACCTCCTTTTTAGAAAAAAGAAAGCATGTTATTTTGGAAAAGAGATTCTGTTGAAAGCTTCTTTCAGTAACTGGCAATAAATTTTCCTTGAAATGATGGAAGTGGATGCCTAACTTTAGAGTTTTGAGAGCAGGATCACCCAAACACCCTGAGACAAAAAGTTGGAAGCAGAAGCTATGAATAGAGGAAAACCTGTTTCAGTGGAAGTAGAAGTTAGGATGTGAAGCAAGGCTAGTACTGAAGCAGATGCAGAGAAGAATGCTGCATTTATAGGTGAATCTAGGCGTCCATGTGACTCTGAGCAAACATCAAAGCCTGCACAAGTCCTTCTGGGATCTGGACAGCCAACTCTAATGTTGAATTCTAAGAAATGTCTATCATAGGGGGATAAAAAATACACATTATGGGGGAAAAAACAGCTTTCTTTGGACAACATCGTCTGGGTTAAGCACTAAAAGGAGTCTCAGAGTTTTTCACAGTACCATGGATTCTTCCATAGGATGAAGCAATTATCAGCTAGTTGTTTCTTCCAGACAACTTTAGCCTGAACTCGGGTAGATTGGCTGGACTTGGTGCAAACACTGAGGAAAAAGAAATGATTTTTATCCCCAACCTATAGCTGAAAATTTTGATTTCATGAAAGTGTTGCCAGATTTTTATTTTTCAGTGCTGCTTTTATGTTGCCATCTCATTTTCACTATCACCCAGTGTTTGTTCTCTGCATTTGATGTGGTTTATTACTCAGAACCTGAGCTAATACATATTCAGTAGTCCATGTTCTGTACTTTGGAGAAAGGACAAGTGATTAAGTGCCATATTTAACTGTCTAACCCTCAGTTTGAGAGAAGAGCAGGTGGCCAGAAGAACAATACTTTCAAACAGGAAACTCTGTATTTTATCTCTTAGTACTTTTCTTCACTTGATAGCTTGAGGCATAACTCAAGTTTCAGGCACAAACCAGCTCCTGTCTACAAAGAAAAATCATCCTTAAGCTGAAAATATCTGTCCTGTCAATTGGTAAGGTTTTAATGCAAGTGCTAGTAATGGTAGAGTTAATATGGAAAAGAAATTCAGCCATGTAAGTCAGGAATCATCAGCTTTGCTTATATTTTTATGTGGGAACATTATTGTTAGTAAATTATTAGCTACTTGTTCCATTCCCATCTTGTTGCGAAATTACATTAACCCAAAAGGTCTTTGATTTCCGGTTTTCTCTGGAAGCTGCTACAGGTCCAGGAACCTACTCAAAGGTATTTAGTAGAAGGAAATCCAGCAGGCCTTCCATATTGGTCTTCGGGTTGCTTGTGATTCTTTACCACACGCTTGCAACATGACTTTGGACAAATCCTGTAACATTCTTGGTACAAATTTATCTATTAGGAAATCTTTACTGTGCTTTTGCCTCATTTTATTCAAATAGTATTCTTACAATATGGGTATCAATATTATTGGATGCTCCTCAAACATTTGAGATCTTTGGATAAAAATTACAATGGAAAGTGAAAATTAAATTATTGATTAGGTTTACTGATGACAATCAAGGTAAAAAGGGCTCTCTTTACTATGCAATGCCATGGGAACACTGGAAGTCTTATGCTGGATCAGACGTTTTTGTATCCATGCTCCAAGCACCACAGGTTTCACATGAATGTATAAAAATCCCTTTTTATTTGCGGCCTTCTGTATTCTGAATTCACAGCAACATTCCATGACACTAATTTCTAATTGTGGCTATTTGTGAAGTGTGTGAATAAGTATTTTCTTTTGAATCCTGACCAGTACCCTGCTATTGCAATAGTAGAACTATGTACTGCATTATACTTTCATAATCTGGATAATTTCCTTCTAATCAACAGGCAGGAAAATATTTTTAAAAGTTTTCTCTTTACGACTATTATCAAATAGATATGACCCATGAAGATTCATGTCTCAACTGTATTTTTTTTTTTAATCTCTGTGAGTTTAAGTAAAACTTGTAGGGTGATTTTTAATGTAATGTTGTGTAATTTGCTGTGATTTTTTTTAAGATACTTCATGGTGTCTAAGATAAGCTTTTTTCACTTCTGTGCTTTGTTTTACCTGCAGATGATGTGGTTAAAGTGAAAGGTGAATACAGTGAAAGAGAGGAGAATGCTTTAAATTCAGAGCATATGGAAAATGCAGAAGAATCTGAAATACCTTACACCTATCCCAGAGAATATAATGAATATGAAAGCATTAAACTGGAAAGACATTCTGGTTCATATGACAACATCAGGCCAGCTAGTGGAAAAATGAATTGTGATATCTGTGGATTAGCCTGCATTAGCCTCAATGTCTTGATGGTTCATAAGCGTAGCCACACTGGTAAATATCCTTATATTATTCTTGCAATAACTAAATACTGAAAGAGTGGTTTGTAATATAAACTATTTGTTTAAAAGAAGGATACCAAACTCAAGATTTCTTCATTCTGTCCCTCACTCCACCTGTGATCTTTAAGCAAGTTGTTAATTTTTCTGTGCCTTGCTTTACTCACCTTTTGTCTTACCGGAGTTGAATGTAAGTAAAAGCATGTTTGTGAAGCATTTTAAGAATTTTGGATGAAAGGCACTATTGTCACTTGAGTATTTCAGCCACAAAACAGAAGTTAGGTTGTTTTTTGTACTACCATTTCCAGTCTGTGCGTTGTATTTCTCTTTGTGTTATAATTTGGCAATAAATGCACAAGCATCTTAGGTTAGACCTTCAGTAAGGTGAGGTGTTTTTTTGTCGTTTTTTTTTTTTTTTAATCGCTAGTATGTTTGAATCAGCATCTTGCAGATCACTTATTTCCACGGAAAATCTGTATGGTGTTTTCCATAGTTGAACATATATTATGAGATGCTCTGACACCAGAGCTGCATGTAACTCCCACTGAAGTCAGTGGAAGGGCTGTATATATTTCTACAGAAAGAAATTGATCCAGTATTTCATTTTTTCCTCTTCTAAAAAGAAAAGGGTATGAGGATAGTATGATATCCACATAACCATTAAATGTCCTTTTTTGTATGTCATTTTAAGGTGAACGGCCATTCCAGTGTAATCAGTGCGGAGCTTCCTTTACTCAGAAGGGTAACCTCCTCCGCCACATTAAACTACATACAGGGGAAAAACCTTTTAAATGTCATCTTTGCAGTTATGCCTGCCAAAGGAGGGATGCGCTAACAGGTCACTTAAGGACACATTCTGGTAAGTGACTTCAAAGACACTTCATGTGTTTTAAATGTGTGTCACTAGGACACTAGATGTGGAAAATAAAAGGTCAGTCAGCAAAGTCTGATGAGCCAATCTAGTTCTGAACAGCTGACAAGTATCAGTGATCCCTCATTCTACCTACTGTATTGATAGAACTATCTTGGGATTGGCTCTGCTCTTTGATGTTAACGCAGATAGAGGGCATAGGGAGACCTATTGTCAAGAGCTGAGTGCTGTGAGAAAAGGCCTAGCCTTGATATTTGCACAATATAACTCTTCGGTGTTTGCAATTGAATGGAGATAGCTAAGCTAGCAATCTCTGAATTTGTGCAGTAGCTGAGACATGCTTCGCTGGGACTTTCTTCCATTCCAGTCCTGAGGTATTAGGATAGCTCTAGGAACACAGTCAAAACCAGCATTGCTCTATTGCCTGTTAATACCTCACTGTTGTGGTAGTGCCTTTCATCTGAATATCTTAACATGCTTAACAAATGCTAATTTTTTTCAAGACTGTTAGTGTATTGCATCCATTTTACAGATGGGAGAAATGGAGGCATAGAGCTGAGGTGACTTGAATAACAAGCCAGGTGTAAATCGACTCATCACAGTTAATCTTGTTCTTTAACAGCTAGATTGTGCTTACTCTTTTGTATGTCCTGTTTTATACAGAGGTTTAGAAAGAAAGCATTTTTTCTATATTATCTCTGCACTGCACTTCAGAAAAAAAATTTTAACCCCACAAAGAATCAAAGTTAAAAGTGGATAAATAAGATTCTAATTTGACTAAGACCCAGCACAGCAATGGTAGCTGTCCCTCATCAACATTGAGATAAAAACATGCTTCAAACACGTCAGGTGGTTACTGTGACTAAAGCTTTTAGGAGCTGGCTTATTAAAAGCTACAAAAAAATCTCCTTAAGTATATCATAAATGATCAGTTGCACTAGCAGTAGAGAGTGTGGTCTTTTGCAGAGTATGCAATGTAAGGATAGCCATATTTGCACTGTACAGATTTGGGAGTTATAATGTGCCTTTATGTGTTAGGGAATGTCTGTGCACAAAAGAGTAATGAGATAATTTAGGGAGTGTTTTGGTCTTTTTTATGTAAGACACCAGGAAAGGCTGTGTGGACATCTTTTCTTCAGTTTCAAACAGATTTGTTTTTAGCTTAAAGTAATTAGGAATATGTTTGCTGTACAATAAATGATGTTAGAAATGAAATGAGAACACTTGCAAAATATCTTGGTTTGGTTTAACTTGATTGGTTTCATGAAATCCTTGAAAAATCCTGTATAGACAGACCTCGGTCAGGCAGTTATGAGAGCTGCAGTTCTTGTTTGGGGTGTTACAGTTAGTCTTCCCTAGGGAAGTTATGCTGGGAAAAGTAGTCAACTGGAGAAGGGCGCTAGGAACCTGAGCTCCTGGGAACAGTGTCTAATTCTAAGTCCTCTTCTTTTGTGGTGCTGAACTTAGAGAATGAAGAGGGCCTTGCAGAAACCCTATGTGTCTGGTGGATTTCACCCTTAAGTAACCTAATTTTGTGATAATTAAAATGCTTATAAACTTTATAGAAATTTTAAGCATTCTCTAAGCCTAATGTTATCTTATCAGTAACTATACACTTGAATGTCAGAAAGATGATGTTTTATTAGTCTCTTGTGGTTATTTTATTCTGCTCTCTTGTTTTTCTAGTGGAGAAGCCATACAAATGTGAGTTTTGTGGAAGAAGCTACAAACAAAGAAGCTCACTAGAGGAGCACAAGGAGCGGTGCCGTACTTATTTGCAGAATGCTGGCATGTGCGAGACTGGTAAGTTTATCACATTACATTGGTACATTGGAGTGAGGGCTTTTTTTTTTTTTTTTTTTTTTTTTGTACATTACAGTGCTTAGAAACGGGCATCTGGTAAGCTGTTAATTTATAGCTTGAGAACAGTTTTTATTACTGTCGTTTTCAGTAACCTAAGGGGCAGCAATGTCTTGTAAAGGGGCCTGGTTTAACGCATCCCTCAGGCAGCTAGCTAAAGAATGCTTTTATTTTAATCACTTTTTTATTTCATAGTTACTTTGAATAAAATATCTGAAATACCTTGTATGCAGCATTTCTGTAGGTGACACTCAACATAGGTTAAATTATTCCTATATTAATGCTATTATAAGGTTTATTTTATTGGATGAGTTGATGCACATAATTGTTATCAGCAGTTGTTCACACGCATCAGTCCACTTGATGCTTCCTTTTCTTTAGAGTAAGAACTGTTGGTCAGAATCAGTTAGAATTTACAGAAGTTTTAGTGGCATGGAAATGTAGTATGATCCTGAAGATCATTGATAGATCAGAGAGAAAGGGCTTCTTGGGTGTAGGGCTGCTTTTGAAAAAGGACGAAGGCAAGATGAATCAAAACACATAGTCTTCATGCTTTATTTTCCTTTCCCCAGTCTCAGTGCTGGATTTCTGAAAACATTTCAGTGAAAAAATAACTGCTATCTTTTTTGAGTCTTCTTCACTGGAATATTTCAAATTCTAAAATCAACTTGTTTGATTTAAGTCCCACAATATGCCATGAGTCAGGAAAGAATAACTTTCCCATTCAGAGAGTCACGGAAAGGTTGTGACTTGCCTAACGATAATACAGCTGATCCATAACAGAAGAAAGACTACAACTTCAGAATTCAGATTCCTATTTTTTTGCTATATAGCCTTAAAAAAACCTGTGAAGTGTCAAGCTTCCTATTTTTGATTCTGAATTTCAAATAGAATTTTCTTCTCAAGCAAAAAGTTAGACTGAAATTTCCAAGAAGAAAACATGTAAAATGAATTTTAGAAAGATGTTAACTAAGTGTTAACTAAGTGTTAAAGTGTTAACTAAGACCCTTTTAATAATAACAAAATTGTATTTACTGATCTGATTATCAAGCAGAAAATCTGCAGGCATCATCATAAACCAGGCCCAAAAAACAATGTGCAGATCCATTAATATATGATAGCTATGTGGGTGCAAGAGTTGTTACATGTGTGGAGTAGGTTGAGGTATCAGACTTTGACACATACACATACAAAAAATGCTAAAAAGAAACAATGATTTAATTAAGTTAGGGGTTTTTTTTAGTTTTTCATGGAGTGTTTTCAGCAAGTAATGTTTTTTAGAGCATTAGTAAAAGTCACTGGTGATCTGAGCATCAGCAAATTTTGATTTTCATGAGAACTCATACATACTGTATTTGTGGTTTTATGTTACAGTATAAACTCCCATGATGGCAATCATTTTGAGATGTCCACCACAAGAAAATGGAAAACATGATATCTAATATAGATTTCTGCTTTTAAATGATTCTCATAGTTTATATTCATTTCAGGGTAGCAACATTTCACTTATCCAGAATCTGCAATGTAGCACTTACTAAAGTAGTGTAGTATGCCTTAAACTGGTCACAAAGGAAATGTAAATTTCCAGTTCAGCGCAATGTGGCTGTGCCCTATACCTTTAAGACCTTCACACTTTAAAAATACTGCAGTGTTGTTAGTGGAGTAGTAAGTTTTATTAAAAACAGGAACTCCAATCTTGCTGAGGCATTTCCATTCAATTCTCTGATATCAGCACTATATTACATCACAGAATCATAGAAAAGTAAGGCTGGAAAGGATCTCAAGAGCTCCTTTGGTGCATTTGTTTTTTGTTTTTTGTTTTTTTTTCTGCTAAGGGTAGCATTTTGATCTTGTCTTTAGTGAACATCATTTTTTTGATTTTTGACCACTTTCCTGCTTACCTTTGTCATTTTGAACTTCAGTCCTCTTTTCTGAAGTCATTGCAACCTTTCCATATGGGGTCATCTTTAAATGTATGCTCTGCATGCCATCCAATAATTAATTCAAATATTGAAAAGTATCTAGACCATAGTTACCATGATGATTGCTTTTTAGCATGAGGTATGCATGTTTCAAATGTAGCAAGATGGAAATACTGAAGAAGATTGTATGTAGCAATATTGTTAGAACATTGCTCTGTCCCTGATAACAATCGCTGGTCACATTGTTCTCATTGCACAATAACCCACCTTTGTGTTCCACTCTCCATTATTTAATGACCACACATAGATGCTACAGGAAGCAATGCCTCTAATTTGAGCTCTGCTTTGTACTTTAGGGTTTTGTTAACGATGCCTGCACTTCTAAAAATTATACTCACAGTTATGATGTGATAGAAACCGCACTGTGGAAACAATTTAGTATAGGCTAAATGATCGTCTATTCACATTCTGGGCTGGAAGAAAACTACCCACTTTCTGTACATCTGCAGCATGGCATTATGGCTAGTTGACAACATTGTTTTATGAGGTGGCTTGTCATTTAATGATTACCGCAAAACACAGATAGCTATTCAAAATAGATAAATCATACTTTCATAAAAAATTTCTTCTGAAAATGTTCTATACACAAAAGATTGCAACTGAAATGTGCATGCTACTGAGGGGAGCAGCAAGACTCAGATGCCCTGCAGAGAATTCTCAGCTGGTAATCAGTAAAACAGTAAAAACCATAACCAGTTGCTGTTATGAGGTAAGTAGGCGATAGCGGCCCAAGATTGAAAGTGGTCAGGGCATCAGAACTGAACCCTGTCCTACTATTGTGTAAAATACCATGGTTAGGAGCTTGACTTTCCATATAACTGCCAGTGGCCCATGTAAGCGTATTGATCAAGTCTGATCGTGAGGAAAGAGGGTAATTTATTTAGTCAGCAGTGCTTCCTTCAGCATCCTTAAAGTTTTTGTTGTGTTTTGACCACGCAGCTTTTGACCACCGTCTTTTGATCATGCAACGCTTTTGTCCATCAGAAGTATTTAGCTTGTCGGGGACTTCAAGATCACAGGCTGAAACAAGTTAAATGCTTTGGAAGTCTAGATTTCCTTTTTCACTATTCAGTTATTCTAAGTGTAGTTTTGGGCAAAGCACTTGACCATTTCTATCAGACCAGCCTGAAATTTGTTTTTAGAAGGTTGCTGTTTTAAAATCAGATGTTTCTTAGCTGTCATATGGCCAATGCATGATATATTTAGGTAATTATTCTTTAACTTAAATGGCATAGTATATAATGAAATCTAGTGGGTAAAGTAATTGAAGAGGCAGATAGGAGTTAAGTGTTTCTTTCTTTCTTCAAGAAGTCTTTAGTGAATTTTGAGTGATAAAAAGTGCTTCCAAATTAAATATTATTCCTGAATTGCTTAATAAATGGTCCATAAGAAAAAAGTGGAGGAGATTATTTTAAATTAGCTTCTGGGTAGGAAGAGCAATGTTGTGGGAGGGAGCACTGTTCAACTATCCATGTCTCAATGGAAGTAGATTATGTTTGCCTAAAGCTATATTAGGAAGACATTATCAAAGATCTTTTGTGATCCATAAATAGAGGTTTTTTCTTTAGAAAAAAATGGCCATTGACAAGCAGTAGAAAATCTTAATGTGAAAGGAAAGACCCTTAGCTTTAAAATGAAATGGTAGACAGACATCAAGCTAGGAGATTGGTATTTACAGATGTCTCAGAACATATTATGTAGGTCAATAATCTTTACTCAGAAGAGATTACTAAAGAGACAGTAACTATTGTTACCTCTGCAGGAAGCCACTTGTCTGCCCTTTTGACACTAATGTAATAAAGTTCCCTGGGTGGCACATAAATAACATTGACAAGACAAGTAGGACACTGAGATGCTACATGTAACTTCCAGTGTGTTTCTAAGGCTGGCTAAGATGACGTACAGAAACCCCACTCTTTGAGTTTTGTCAGAAGATAAGGATTCTGAGCATGTGAAATGAAAACAAAGTTTTACAGAACAATGGCTCTTGAAGTTAAAGATTGAGAAGAAAAAAGAGGAACTAGAAGGAAAAAATAAGAAAAGCAAAGCAATAAATGGCAGAGACCAAGGCCTTTCTATTTTGACAGATGTATTCTGTTTTTTTGCTTTGCTTTTTCATTTACAATAAAAGTTTTTGGATATATAACACTGCTTATATTATTATCTTGTTCAGAGTAGTTGTGGGTTGTCAGTTTTTTTAAGTTACTACTATTAATGGCTTGTACAAGGATCCTGCCAAAATTACAAGCTTACTGGATTTGGGATGGTTCAAACCCTAAACTAGAGTTATGTAAATATAATCTAAAGTGTTCAGAAGTAGTACTGCGTATTCAGGGTAGATATCTTTGCCTTTGAATTAGTACCAGACTCTCACGTATTGTGAAATGTTGAATATTCCAGTTTTTGGAGCATGAAATTTAAATAGAAATCCTGCAGTTAACCTGAGAACAATATTCACAAGAGTTTCTGGACAAAATTTGAAGTTCTACCTACCTAACTTTTCCTTATACTTTCAATTGAATATGATATTTTGCCTCACTTTGTGAAAACTGTTAGGTAGTGTCTTGGTACTATTTCAGGCTAGAAGCAGTTGCATTTTAGCAGTTGGTGAAATTATGTCTTCTTTATATATATGTGTGTGTTTCTAAACATTTTAGAGTAATTTGGAATAAAAATCATAACAGAAAAGCATGATATTGTTATCTTTAAAGCATTGAGTGTGCATGCGCTCTTTGAGTCTGGTTATTAAGTATATTATGAGGTTACAGCTTCCTGAAACCAGATTAACATAGTACTGAATTGAGCCCTGCTCTCCCATCCATCCTAAGTCATATTCATAGCTAGTTTGCATTGAGCACTTGTGAAGCACTTTACATTTTCAAAATATTGTACAAATATTAACAAATAGTTATGGCTGGAGTTTGAATCATGGTTTGTACTGACTGAAACTTGTCTAATGTCAGTAACAGTAACAAGAAGTAAGGACTAATTTATCTTGAAATGATAGGGAAATGCTGCACGTAAGCTATGGAAAGGTGATATTACATTTTTATCACCTGCTGTACTCAGCAAACTTAAAGTCCAATACTTTACAAAGCTGTATTTAGCAGGTCTGCAGTGATGCCAAAGTGTATCATTTTCTTCTGGTATTACTTCTGTGTTATGTAGACTGTTTCATATAGTTAAAGTATCCATGTGCAACAGTACAATAGCACAGCAGCCAGGATTCTTTTGCCATGAAATTCAACCTTCTGTGTTTTACTTTGGAAAGGTGAATTTTCCTTCCTCATCCTCATTTACCATTTACTTAGATAGCAAACTTCTACAGACATGGGCAGTCTCCTAGTATGTCTGTAGAGTTTTCAGCACAGTTGTCCCTAATCTTGCAATTCTTACTGCTACTTCTATATAAAAGGTTGCTGCCGCTACTGCTACTGATAGTTGTTCTTGAGGGGAGCAAGTTTGGGGTGGAGGGGAGCTGCAGCGGTTATATTCAGTATTAGTCTGGCAGTTGTGAGATGAGGTGGCAGCCCTTTTCAGCTTGGCTGATCCAGCTCAAAAGCCTGTGCAGCCTCCATGAGATTGAGAGCATGCAGTAATTTCCGTGAGATGATGGGCACTGGGTAACAGAGCTAAAGAAGAACTCTGGAAAATGGTAAGGTGCTTAAAACAGTTGATAGCTTAGCCTAAGTGAAAGATCCTACTGTGCATACAGTATTTCTAAAGTTAGAAATTCAGGATCTTTTAACAAGATTTAAAATACCTAATACAAATGCTTACAAATGTGCTGAAGGGAATATATTCTCAACTTGCTTCGCTGTAGCAACTGGAAAAAGACTGAAGAAGTGATAACGAGACTTAAAACAAATGGGTTAGTGAATACTGAAAGGTTATAGTTTTATTTTAATGGCATTTTGGTATATTTTTGTAAGAGTTTCTTAGTGCTCAATTAAGAAGACATCTCTGTGTGTCTGATATTAAGTATAACAAAGGAACTGAATGTCTCATATTGAAGTTTTGGAGAACTATGTCAGTCTGCAGGTGTCACACAGCCTTACTCAGAATCAAAAAGAAAGGCTAACAGAGGTTGTATCTCCATCTACATTTTGTAACCAACCCGTCCAGCCTGTTTATTTTACACTTCCTCTTGCTAATGAAGATATTGGTTTTGTATGGTTTGTGCTCTCCTTGCACGAGCTCAGGACTGCAAGATCAGTGTGTGTTTCTGTGCTTGGTTCCACCGACCGCAACTGGTGCCCAAGATGCAAAAAGCAACAACAGAAAAAGCAACAAAACAAGTTTACATCAGATCTCCAAACTGTTTCCTCCCAGCCAATGTGGCAAACTCCGGAGATTAAACCATTCATTTCTTCCTTTTTTTTTTTTTTTTGTTTTGTTTTTTTTTTCCTTTTCACCTACGTGTTTTTTTCTTTTCACATTTTCCAAACTAGCAAACGTGGAGGCAAGGCACATCAAGGCAGAGATGGGGAGTGAAAGAGCCCTTGTGCTGGACAGGCTAGCAAGCAACGTGGCAAAGCGAAAAAGCTCAATGCCTCAGAAATTTATTGGTAAGAACAAAAAGCCTTTTCTTGTGCAACAGTTAAATATGTCAAAGTTGGTAACCTACAGTACAATGCCACTGCTTATTTTAAATATCCTTTTCAAGTTTATAATCCAATCTAATAAATGGGATGTAAACAAAGTAACTTTAATTTTCTGATGTTTTTGCTGATTTGTTGTAGGTGTTCAATTAAAATAAAAAATAGATTAGAGAACTGGGTACAAGCTACTACTCTACTTTGTTTGTACAGACAGTATATACATACGTTTTGTAAGCTTTCATGCGCTGTTTTCTGCAGTTATGTATTTCTGCTAGGTTCTTTGCTAGGTTGTTAGGTTCTTTACAGGAAAAGAACCAAAAGGCTTAATGCTGTTAAGTGCTGTGTGCTATCACTACCCTGTCTAGTCTGCAGGAGCTGACGGTACTTGTAGCACGCATATACGGAATGAGGCCTAAAGACAGAAAACTGGAGTTTTTTTAGTCATCTGCTGATTTTGAATATGATGGAAAATATCACATCCTTTCTTGTGACAATTTAAGCTACAAGATGCTTCCATAACATTTTCCTTGCATTTAACTGTATACAATCAGTTACATGTTGTGAATCTTGCATATTAGTTTAGCAAACTTACTGCTTTCTGTAACTAATTTGTATGTTTTTTATTTCACTTCAGTCTCAGTGTTTAAAATTATATCTAGTAATTTATCAGAAAAAAATGACCACTGATATGATTAAGATTTCCAGTATTCCTTTAAAAATTAGAATATTTGGAACTTATTTTATTTTTGCCAAGAAGCTATTTGAAATGGATATACTAATCCATAGTTTTATGTAACTAAATCTGTTGCGTGTCATAATAGGAAAATAAAGGGGCTTTATTTTAATTAAAAGTGCTCATCAGTTTAATTTTTATGTAATGTTGAGCTTACTGGGAGGTTCTATATTTTGGTGGATGACTGATCCTGTTGGCTGGTTGTATTTCATTATCTTGCCCTTTATGAAAAGAAAATGCAACTATAATTTTGGAATTTATTGTCATCTAAGTATTGTCATACTTAGCAGTTATATAATATTAGTACTAGTAATGTCTTATTTGTAATATTCTGGATGGATATATATGGTACTGGACT
Source organism: Rhea pennata (assembly GCF_028389875.1). NCBI lineage: Eukaryota > Metazoa > Chordata > Aves > Rheiformes > Rheidae > Rhea > Rhea pennata. Next base: position 1,513,170 of record NC_084688.1, read on the forward strand.
CTTTTCTTAATATAAATTTTGTCTTCAGAATAGCAGCCTCTGTGGTAACTATGTTCACACACATTACTGGGGAGGGGAGAAATGTGGGGCTGAGCGTGCAGACAGGGATCAGCTGCTCGTTGGACTGACCCACCCTGGCAGAGGGAGATTCTGAGAATCTTTCTTGAACTTCTGGGGCTAAGGTTCAAACCTAGGTAAAGGTATGCTGCTAAATTCATAAGTACATAAGAAAGACTTACTTTTTAAAGGTAATGTAGATCTTAGTGGCTTACTGGACTTTTATCATCTATGAAAAATTATAATTTTTATTTAGATGTCAGTATAAGTTTTAAAAGGCCCCCTTTTCATACAGGAGTGAAGTAATACCAGCACACTCCATATTAGTACCTTTTGGTACCTAATATTGAAACTGTTGACTGTGTGACTTAGACCTTACATGTCATGTTGTGATTCAAAAAGTAATACTAATGCAAATGTTTTGAAAATCTTTAGCTTCCTTTTTTAAGTTGCTGAGAGCAGCTTCACACATCTTGTTTTACAGTGAATATCCATTTGATCCTTTTACATTTATTAAACACATCTGCAGCAAGGCAAAACTACTCAGTGTAACTGCTAATGTTTTGCTTAATTGTTTTAACAGCATTCTCCTTACTGTATGGAATAGATCCCTTTTTTGATCAGTAGTTGATAGTGCTCAATAATATTGCCTGTAGATCGCATGAACTGATACTGTGTCATGCAAAAGTTTTGGGGGAAAATTTGGAGGAACTGTTGCCATTTACTTAAAGGCATAAAATACCTGATTTCTGAAACTTTCTTGTTTTCTAAAACCTGTGTTGTTGGCATGTTCTTGTTAGGTAACGTGTGAAGAAGTGACTCACTTGGTCCCTTTTATCCCTGGGAAGCAAGTTTGCAGCAGCAATCAGTCCGACCTTGATTTGACTTTTGTGACTTTCTGAGCTGTATGTGTGGGAGTGAAAATCTGCCAGGAGAGCTTTGTGATTTCTTGGGAAATGGAGTTCTCAGAATGGGTGCTATTTTTTCATTATGTCAGGAAGAAGGGATAAAGAGATCTACACTGACAGGCCATCTTTGGCTCATCATGATGAAAGTCTATTGAGCAGAAAAAAATAACTTTATTATTTTGTGATTCTACAGAAGTTCCTACATTCAGCTGTTGCCCACTTTATTTCTCACATATTCATCTTCAGTAGCTACTTTATGTAAATAATATTTTCTTAGTATGCAAGTGTATAATTCTCAATTAAGGACACAGACAAGCAGAATGTACGCTTGGCTTTCAGCCTCTGTGGTAGGCTCTTCTTTGAGGGCTTCTCTTGCAAAGATTGTATATTTGGCTTTTCCATGAGTTAAGTGAGAACAAGGATTTGAATGGAAGTTTACCATTTGTGTATGCTATTTTGCTGTGGATTTCTGTTCTGCATATGTGTGGATGAAATGTACCAAGCCTGGCTCTTTGCACTTCCTCCATCAAGCAATAAAGAGATAAAAAATAGTGCAGCAGAATGGATACTCTCTGATATACACATAGCTGGGCAGGTGCTCCTTTGAGTTAAACTAGTTGTTCCGAATGGGTGTGCTGGTGCTGTTTCACTGCTGTATAAAACACTCTTGGAGCTAGGTCTTCAGTTCATACAAGTCAAAGGAACTGTCGCAGTCAATGTGTTTCTGCTAGTTTACACTAGCTAAGCGTCTGGCCTTCTACTACTTTCCATTTAAAAAAAAGTTCTCGTTGAGAGCAGTATTAAAAATCTATTTCTCATAGCAGTGAAAATGCTAGTACAGTTCTGACACATTAGCAGACACCATTATCTCACCATGTGGAGAGTCTAATGAGAAATTGTCTGCTTTGGTTAGTACAGCAACAGGAAGTAGGTTCACTCCCAGTTTCCAGTGTCCACACTTCATCAGGTTGCAAAAGTCTGCATACATTTTAGAGTAAGTGAAGCATCACTGAGCAGCACATGAGTATGTGTCATACGCTAGGACTCATGTGTGAATTTTGAAGGGGAGCGCTCTTGCATTGCGTTGAGACCAAAAAAAGAAACTGGAGAGAAAAGATGTTTCAGCTAACCAGTGGACTGCTTTGTAAGTGAACAGTAGAAGATTCTGTAACTTAAGTTCTTAATTTAGTGTTTTGCAATAACTTTGTGGTGCTTCCTGTGCTACAGATAGTAGCTTAACTCTGAATGGTCTATAATTCAGAGTAGAACATACTCATGTAATCATTGTCCTGCCAGCTACAAAGATAAAACATCATCAACTGCTTGGGGCACATCTTATTCATTCCCCAGTCCCTATATGCTCCCTTCCTCTAAATCATTGATTGCTGTGTTTATTGAGTGAAGTACTGATCTGACTTTTAATCTTTTTCCATGGAAAACTTTGCAGTGTTTGACTTACGGTGGGGAGGTGGGAATCAAAAACAGCCCCTTTTCCACCTGATCATGATACCACTCTGTAGTTAGACATTCTGGTCTTATCCTTAGAACTTTCTGTGACACTTGCATGCAGGCTCATTCTGCCTAAATATGGGCAACTTAAGGTATCTGAATTGGAAGCCTATTTACCCTGAGCTCTCTACTGAGACAATGGAGAGAGAAAGATGTCATTCTTTAATACTTCTTTCTTCTCAAAGTATCTTGGAAATTTCACAGTCTGCTTTAAAACATGGTTGCTTGCCCTCTCTTAAAATGAGTCTGCTTCTGATGTGCAATGTAGTGGCCTTTTAAAGGGATACAGCAATGTGACACATTAATGTATGTCAGGAGAGTGAAAAGGGGTATTTGCGTTGAACTTGATATAGCTGATAATTTAAGGGAGACGGAATAAGCTATAGTGGGGATTTTAAAAAGCCACCAAGATAGTGGGAAAAATAGTTTGAGATCCTTGGTGATTACAGATTGTGGGTTTTGTGTCTTATCTTAGTAACCCCTGAGTTTTAACCCAAAATGTACAGGGCTTCCTGTATATTTTTGCTTTTGTTACATTTTTTAAAATTTCAAATTTGATTGCATCTTTCACTTGCCTGGAGCTGGTTTTACGAGTCATTCAAATATGCTATATCGTTGTTTCCTTCTGTGTAAGGCTGGATCACAAGTTTTGTTGAGGGTTGGAAGCAGTTACACTTTTGTGGTTCACTAACCTTTTTGAGTGTTTTAGAAGAAAGAAACGTGAGCTCCTGGTTTTCTGCCTCTACAGTGAAACTTGATGAGTTTCATATACATTGAGTCATGGTGTTGACAGGTGACTGATAAACATCTGTACTACTCAAGTTACCGTAACTAAAAGATTAGTGGATCTGATGTTTGTAAGTCACTTGCACGTGGAACAGTTGTTCTGATTTTTTTTTTAAGCTATGAACAATTTTAAGTTTTTTGTAACCACAGAATTCAGTTATTTATTTCTAGACATTCGCAAAAAAAAGTGACTTTGGCCCTTTTGGGGTGCATTTTTTTTTTCCTCCTTGGACCTGGCATGTAGAAAACTAGTTCCAGTGTGCTACATTCAGTACCCTTCCTTGCCTTATCCCTTGTTTGAAGAGACATGTGCAGAATGTGCAGTTTCTTAGCTCTCCTCCCACTCTGTCTCATCTAGAATATTCAGTCCTGGCACACCCAAAGAGAAATATGTTTTGCTCTTCTTTTTTCATTAAGGATCATTTACCTTTTCCTAGAAAAAAGGATGAGAGAAATTAATCTATGGAAGCTTTTCTTGATGATAATCTTTCTCTTAGATCTCACAGTAATAAGAAAAATTAATGATGGTTTGGCCAATAAGTAGTCACTACCTTGTCTATTAGATTTTTTTGTTTTCAGCAGTCTTGGGCTTTAAAAAAATGTACAAATGGCTTATTTTCCACAGAGAACATTCCATATCTTTCTACTTTCCAGAAACTACCACCAGACTACTGGAAGAACATCACAGAATTTAAATACTTCTTTAACCAACTTGATAATTTAATACTTTTGCTCTCTTGCAGGTGAGAAACGACATAATTTTGATGTTAATTATAATTCAAGTTTCATGTATGAAAAGGAGAGTGACATAATGCAAGGACGCATGATGGACCAGGCCATAAATAATGCAATCACCTACCTTGGGGCCGAAGCCTTGCGTCCTCTTGTGCAGACACCGCCAGCTCCCACTTCGGAAATGGTCCCTGTCATAAGCAGTTTGTATCCCATACCACTGACCCGCTCTGAAATGCCAAACGGCAACTCACAAGATGCAGAAAAGAGCCATACCCACCTAAGAGACAAAAGTTTGTCTTCTGATAGAGGCCTTTCCCCAAACAACAGTGGCCAAGACTCCACAGATACTGACAGCAACCATGAGGAACGGCAGAATCACACCTTCCATCAAAGCCAAATGATCCCCCCTCAAGCCCGTAATGGCCTCCAATCCTTGAAGGATTTTCCAAGGCCGTATGACATAATCAAGCCACCTGCCATATGCCCACGTGATGCCTTTAAGGTCATCAATAAGGAAGGGGAAGCTATCGGGGTCTACCGGTGCGACCATTGTCGCGTCCTCTTTTTGGATTATGTGATGTTCACCATCCATATGGGCTGCCATGGATTCCGTGATCCTTTCGAGTGCAACATGTGTGGGTACAGAAGCCATGACCGATACGAGTTTTCCTCACATATAGCGCGAGGAGAACACAGAGTAGTACTGAAATAAAAGGATTGATTTTTCTGAGATCAAAGGATTTGTTTTAGATTGGGGGGAGGGTTGTTTGTTTAATTAGTATAAAGAAATTTCTTGAATATTTTTCTATGTCAGTTTTTAAACGATCAATGTCAGAGGGATGGTTTTGTTGTTTTTCTTGGTTTTTTTTGTTTTTTTTTTGTGTTTTACAAATAATTCATTGTTCTGTAGCATCTATGTCTAGCTGCTGTGGTGAGTGGTACTGTATAAGTACCAGAAGTAGAGAGAGAGATTTTATATGAACTTATTTTTGTGAAAATTAATAGCAATTTAAGATGTTTTTAATTTTTAACACGCGTTTGTTTCTATAGTGTTTGCTTTAATTCAGCACGGAAGTGTTTTATTCTCTACTGCCATTTTGTCTGGTTGAGCAGATGTATAGTCAGAAGTGCATAGGAAGAGCGTTTTCTCACTGTTTCGATTCCTATGGTCTTAAAATGGCTAATCACTGAAACACAGAAAACATATATTTGGGGAGGGTGTATTAACTCATTTTTAATGGTTTTCCCCTGAGCCTTAAAGAGCATGTGGTCCCACCACACTTTCATTTTTCTTACCTCTCTGTTCACTTTCTTAAAAGTCATTCCCCACAAACATCTTAGTAATATAAGCAAAATAAGAAATAAGACCTATTTGGGGGGTGGGGTTTTAAATTGTATACATTTTGGAATACCCAATGAACTCATTGGTTGACTTGTCCAGCAGTCTGGGGAAAATCCTGATTTTTGTTGATGGGAAGTGCTTCTTTCTAATGGGTGCTTAGTAAGAGAACGAGACTGTGCTGTGACTTGTGTCCCTGCCTGGCTCTTGCTCAAGTTAAGCAGCAGAACGTGCAGTTGTTCCATCCAGTCCGTGATCAGCTCTAAAATGGCAATGTGAAAGCGAAGTGCCCGTTGGCAGAGTAGAGCATGTGTTGGACTCGGAGCAGGAGTCACCATGTCCTGGCAGTAGATACCGTGAGAATCTTCATAGGTGAATGTGTGGGAGCTGACAATTCAATCACGCTGTCTGGTTTTACGCGGGGATATCCCTCTGAGTGAAATGTGCTGTTTTGCAAAATGAGTATTTACAATTACTTTGAAGCTGGTTTTAAAAATAGTTCTTTTAATCTAATCATTGTTCTGCAGCTGTATTATTAGTCACTGTGCTGAAGATATGAATTTGATAACAATTTTGCTGAGTGTATGTTTATTCTTTACAAGTTTTTTTTTTTGTTTTGTTTTTTTTTTTTTTGTTTTTTTTTTGTAATGTAGAGTTAGGTGTATTTTGATGGACTTTTTGCATCCATTGTATATTTTGATATCAACATTTGTTTTGTACTTTTTGAATGTTATTGTGCCAGCCAATATTCATAGTGTTCAATATGTTTCTTTGAAGTAAGGCTGGGGCATAAAGATCTGAATGAAGTGGCAAGGGATACTGAATTCCATTTCTGCTTCAGACTTGGGCTCTTTTTTTTACCTTAGACCAGACACTTTCTCTCTCCTTGATTTTTTTTAAGGTAGAATTTCATTCATTTTTCTGGTAGGAATATGAAGAAGGATAAATTAGTTTACAAAAGTGCTTTGATATCTAAAGTACTATAGAAGTGCTAGATTCTGCTTATCTTTGGGAGGTGAGTAAGGAAAATTATTTTGCTAACTTGTTCATTATTATGTGCATAGGTATAAAATAGTTTTAAAATCTTTTCCAATGGCCGTTTTCTCACGATGAGGCACATATTAGTTAGATGTTTGTTCTTCTCCCTAATAAATACCCATTGCCACAGCATGACAAAAAAATCCTTCTTTTGAGTGACTTCTGAGGTTGCAGCTTCACAAATGGTTTAACCCGATCATCTGAGGATCTTTTGAGCAATAGTCTAGACCTGGAGTGGCTTAAGCCAGTTTCCTGTTTCATTTAGTGTAAATTGTTAAATAATTCCATGTCTCATAGAAAGAGCGCTGCATTTTCTTGGGGAAAGCAACTGAGTTATGTATGCATCGTGATTGGTGAAAATGCTCCTCATGGTTCAACAGAAATTAATAAAATTGCACATAGTAAAATGTAACTGTTGTTTGCACAGGAAGCTCCTCAGATTGCTGAATACATGTTGTGCAACACCACCAGTTTCTTTCTCACACCACTACCGAATCCTTGAAAATACTCTTCAGCGTTTGCTCTCCCACTCTTCACTTAATGCCAGGCAGGGTTTCAGCCACCTACTGCTATTGCTTCCCAGATAAAGTGAGCAGTCAACCACTGAGCCTCCAGAAAGTTCAATGTGAGCAATACTGCCAGGTTTTTGAAAGGAAAGATCAAGGTTTTCACAGCATCTGCCCTAGAAGGCACCGTTTTCCCACCACAGCTTGGGCAAAGTAATGTTTTTAAGACATGCTGAACCGAAAGTACTGTCTGGAGTTAATGAGTGATCACGCTGTTACAGCCCTGCTGTAGAATAATCACGTTGTTGAATTTCAACCCAGTCGTTTATTAAAACAATGTGTTTATATGTGTGCTGTTTATGTGCTGTGTAATGCTCACAAAACATTTCACGAGCGTGTGCCAGCAGCTACCCAAACCGGGGCCGGGGACTGTCTTAATCCTGCCTTGGGAGCAGGGATGGCGAGTCAGGCGCGCCAGCCCCCCGCAGTGCCGGGATCTCGTGGGCCGGGACCAGCCCCTTTCACGCTGGTGGCCGCTCGCCTCCCTTTGAGTCCTGGGGGAGAGGCTGGAGCTTGCAGCGCTCCCCGGGGAGCGAGCAGCCTTCCTCCTGGACCAAACCGCAGCGGCGCCGCGGTGGGCGGCGGGAGGCCGGTTTGGCAGCGCCCCTTCGTCTAACGCGTACCGTGTGCGGTCTGGGGCCCGTCGGGCCCGCCGGCTCTGGGGGCTCGGGCGAAGGGCTTTGCCAATCTGGTCAGGAAAAAGGAAAACGAAGCCCCTCACTAATTGCCGTTGGTCTGATTTATTCCGCTCCTGAATCGGCTGATTTTTGATATGGAACAAACTTCTGTTTAGGTCTTTCTCTTAAACGCGCTCTAGCCACCTGTTTCTTCTGTTTCACTTCGTTTATTTATTTATTGATGAATTATATTCAGACTGTGCAACTCAGATGACACTTAGGAGACTGGGTTTTAGCGTTAAGAAACAAGTCTTTTGTGTTAAAATCTTCTTGAAATATCTATTTCCTTTGAAATTTATTTGAAATCCTTTTTGAAATTCTTTGAATTTCAGTAAATTATTTCATGTACGTAATTGTTACAGGAATCTCAGCTGCTGTGTTGATGTGCTGTGCTTCACTGCTCTTGCAAGGCCAAAGCTTGTTCCTTAAAGCTCGAAACACACAGATGCTGATAATGCTCAGGTCTGAAAAGTGAACGGCAAATTCTGTTTATTTGACAGAAACATGTTCAGAGAAGACCCTGAATTCCAGGGACTGGGAGCTGCTGTTCCTTAGGCTTGAATCTATCACTTTTTAGATCTGTAAATCAAAAAGATGTGATGAAACCTGTGACCAGCATGTAGCTGCTCCACTCAGAGCTGCCGAGCTGATCACGGCGGCTGTGGTTAGCAGAACACCAGCTAGTTTCTTGGTGGAGCGCTGCTGCACTCCGAGATTTGGAGATAACATGGTCTGCTCTTCTAACTGCTGAGAAGTGGTATCAGCGTTCAGCTCTGGTTAATAGATGAACGATACGGTCCTCCTCCGCCCCGGGGGCGGCAGGGCGCCTTCCTCGGCCCCCTGCGAGCCGGGGGCAGGCGTCCAGCCCCGGCCGCCCGCCGGAGGCGGAGGCGCTTCCCCTCGGCGCCCCGGGGAGCCTGCACGGACGGGCCGGGAGGCGCCGGGGTCGGACCGTGGCGCTCGCTCGCTCGCTGCGGCGCGCCGAGATACGCCGTCCTCTTCGGCTTGGTGTTGCTGAAAGCAGTAATAGCGAAACCAGGCTTTGGCAGAAGCGCGGGGGAGCAGGGAGCCCCGAGGTGTGAGCTCGTGGCGGCCTTGGCTGCGTGCTGAGACGCGGCGGCGGGGAACGCTCGTGGCTGCGTTCGCAGCCGGGATTCCCGGCGTCGGTGGGGATGCCTGGCGCGTCCGAATGACACGGCTCTTAGAAACGCAGCGCGTCCTCGCCGGCGGGGCGCTGCCCCGGGCCGCGCGCCGGCGGCTCCGGGCGGAGGAGCGCTCGGCAGGGCGACGCGGCGGCGCTTCGGCAGCGCGGCAGCGCTTCGGCAGCGCGGGCGCCCGCTCCACGGGCCCTCCCCGGAGGGGTCGGTGCGCCCGGGCCGGGCCCTCCGAGGTGGGAGCCAGCGGCAGAAAACAGCACAAAAAGGGAGGATCCCTGTTCTTTTCCTTTTGCCTTCGTTTCCTTCCTAGCCTCTCGATTAAAGACAAGCAGCAAAAATTATTTTCCCCCTTGCTGTGAAACTTGGGAAGAATTGTTTTAACCACTCTGCCCCGCTGCCAGGGCCTGGAGCGGGTTAACCCGCTGGGTGCCGGAGGAGGGTGCCGGGGGCGAGCCCCGTCCCTGGCTGCGGGCGCTCGGCATTCCTGTGCTTGGGACCAGAAACCCTTCGCGCGTCGGCCTCGCAGGAGGGTTCGGGGCGTGTTATGACGGGGAGATTCTTGTCTCCCGGCAGGCTGCGACGGCGCGGAGGAGCTCGCTTCGCCCGTCGCGTTGAGACGCCTCCTGCGAGGCGCGAACGTTCCCGCAAAGCCGCCCGGCGCTAAGCTGCGCCGCTGAGCGGCTCGGGCGCCGTCCGGAGCCGCCGTCTCCTCCGAGGCCGGCGGGGCCGCGGGCGAGCGGCTGCGGCGAGAAAAGCGGGCGAGGGAGAACTGAGTCACCGTCACCACCTCCTCGTCGTCCCCGTTCCCCACCGGCGCCTGAGTCACGCCGCGGCGCGCCGTGCCGCGGGGCTCCTGCGCGGGCGGCTCCGCGGGGCTCCCGCCGCCGCGCGAGGAGGGCGCCGGGCCCGGCGGCTCACGCAGGCGGCCCGAGGCCGGGCCGGGCCGGGCCGGGCCGGGCTGGCTGCCGCCGCGCCGGGGGCAGCGGGTGCAGGTCACGCCTGGTGCCGCCTCCGCCGCGCTTGGCCGCGCGGAAGCGAGCGCCCCGGGGAGCGGGGCGCCGCCGCCCGGCCGGCTGCGCCGCCGAGACGTTCCCCGCGGCGGGGTTATATCTGGCCTCCCATTTGCATAGCGGCAGCGCCGCGCACCTGGGCCGCTAGCGAAACCCTCCGGGGAGCGAGAGCGCGGCGCGCGCCCGCCGAGGGGCCCCGCAGGCTCGCCGGGGAAGGAAAGTCCCTGCAGCCGCTCGGGCTCGGCGGAACCGCCGCAGAGCCGGCGGCGCCTCCGGCCCCGTGGGCAGAGCCTCCGGCCCGGCGCCCTCCTTGCAGCCGACGCTCCCGGGCCGGAGACGACGCTCCTGAGCCGGGGATGATGCTCCCAGGCCAGAGCTGGAGCTTCCAGGCCAGGAACGATGCTCGTGGCCCGGGAACGATGCTCGTGGCCCGGGAACGATGCTTGTGGCCCAGGAATGATGCTCGTGGCCTGGGAACGATGCTCGTGGCCCGGGAACGATGCTTGTGGCCCAGGAACGATGCTCGTGGCCCGGGAACGATGCTCGTGGCCTGGGAACGATGCTCCTGGGCCGTGCAGTGATGCTCCTTGGCCAGAGACAACCTTGGCCGGAGCTGGTGCTCCTGGGCCGGGCGGCGATGCTTTTTGGCCGGAGCTGATGTCGGGGCCGCCAGCGTGGCCCAGGTGGCAGCCCGCCGCCTGCGAGCCCCGGCGGTGGCCCGGCGGGAGCCCCGCGGCTGGCCCGGGCCAGCTTGGTGCTTGGCTTGGCCGCGGCGCTGCCGAGGCCGCCGCTCCGGGGTGCGGCAGGGGGGCGGCGGGGCGCCAGTGGGGCTGTGGGGGCCACCGGGGCCCGGCCCCCCCCCCCCACCCCGCTGAGCGGCCGCCCCGGGGGGGGGGGTCTCCGCTTTGCAGCCAGCGGCAGGGGCCCCCCCCCCGGCTCGGCGGCGGCTCGCCGGGCCCCGCCGCCCCCCTCGCCTGCCCCCCGGAGCGGAGAAAGTTAGTCAAATCGGCAGAAACCGCAGCGGGGGGGAGGCCGCGTCTGCGCGCGGCGCTTTGATGTCGGCCCCGCGCGGCCGCAGGTGCCGCGCCGTTGCCATGCCCACGAGGGCCGTCGGCCCCACGTTGGCAGTAACTCGTGCCGGGGCGGCGAGGCGGGGGGGGAGATTTTTGCAAGAAGATCCCTCCTGCCCGGCGCGCCACGTGCGCTGATCCCTGCACTGATCCCTGCGCCCAGCAGCCTGCACCCTGCATCAATCCTCGCACTGAGCACCCGCTATGCACCCTGCACCCACCCTGCGTCTGTCCCTGCACCCAGCACCCGCCCCACACCTCCCGCCCCTGCATCCTGCCTCTATCCCTGCACCCAGCGCTCGCCGCGCCGGCTGCACCCGCCGTCCGCCCTGCGGCGATCCCTGTGCCCTCTGCACCCATCCTGCACCGGCCCCCGCGCCCTGCACCAGCCCCCTGCACCCACCACGCACTCCTTGACCCCACCGTGCACCCTTTGCGCCCTGCCCCCGGCTCCGGCCCCCTGCGCACCCGCCGGGGCTGCTGCGGGCGCGTGGGGGCCGGGGCGGCGCGGGGGGGCGCGGGGGCAGCTGCCAGCCCTTCCCAGCCCCGTCACGGCCGCCGCGCTCTCGGAGGAAGCCGCTGCACCTTTTCACCCGGTGCTGGTTAAAAATACCCCTCCCGATTTTAATGCAGCCCGCCGCCGGCGCTATTTCGGGCCGGGAGCAGGAAGTGAAACCCCACGCGGGTCCCGCTCGCCTCCAAGCGCCCGCTCCCACGCCGGCCTCCCCGGGGACCCGGCCCAGTGCGGGGTGGGGGGGGGGACCCCAGGATCCTCCCCTTGCACCCCCCGCCCTCCCGCTGCGAGAGGGGCCCAGGCGTCCGGGCGGGGGGCGGCAGAGGCGCCCGGAGCGGCGGGGCGGCTGCAGCGGTGCCGCCGGCGGCGCCGGCGCGGCGGGCGGCCGCTACCGGAGGCCGAGGAGCCGGGCGCCCTGCTGCGCCGTGCGGGCTTCCCAGCGGAGCAGGCGGCCGGCGCGCACGCCGCGCCGGTCCGGTGCCGGAAGGGCGGCCGGGGCGCCTCGATCACCCGCAGCGTGTGCTGCAAACGGGGCCGTCACCGCCCCGGCCCCGGCCCCAACCCCCTTCCCGTCTCCGTCCCCACTGCCGCCCCCGTCCTCTTCCCCATCTCTTTGCCCATCCCTGTTCCCGTCCCCTTCTCCATCCCCATCCCAGCCGCTGTCCCCATCCCCAGCCGGTCCCAGCCTCCAGCCCCACTGCCGACCCCCAGCCCTGTCCCCCTCCCTCCATCCCCTTCTCCATCCCTGTCCCCGTTCCCAGCCCCATCCCTCACCCTGTCCCCCCCATCCCCATCCCTGGCCTTATCCCCATCCCCATCGCATCTCAATCTCCAGCCCTGTCCCCGTTCCCATCCACATCCTTTCCTTGCCCGTCCATCACTTTCTCCATGCCCATTCCCATCCCATCCCATTCCCATCCTCATCCTCATCCTCATCCCCATCCCCATCCCCATCCCCATCCTGTCCCCATCCCCCTCCTCACCCATCTCCATCCCCATCCCCATTCCCATCCCCGTCCCCATCCCTTCCCCATCCTTATCCCTGTCCCCATCCCATCCCCATCTCATCCCCATCCCCATCCCCATCCCTGTCCCCATCCCCATCCCATCCCCATCCCTGTCCCCGTCCCCATCCCTGTCCCCGTCCCCATCCCGTTCCCATCCTTGTCCCCATCCCCATTCCATTCCACGCCCATCCCCATCCCTGTCCCCATCCCATCCCCATCTCATCCCATCCCCATCCCCATTCCATCCCCGTCCCCGTCCCCGTCCCCAGCAGGGCTCGGCCCCGGCCCGTCGCAGCCTGCGAGGGGGAACGCCGGCGGGCGGGCGGCCGCTGGGGACGTGCCCCGTCGTGAGGGCTGACGGGCTCCTCGGCCAGCGAGGGCGCCGGGGCCGGCACCGCGGCCACCTCCGCGGCGCTCTGGCCCAGGCTGGCGACGGCGGCGCGGGCGCGCGCCGGGTAGAGCCGGGTGAAGCTGTCGGCCGTCTCGGCGTCGGCCTGCGAGGGGCCGGCGCGCTCGGCCTCCGCGCGGACCTTCGCCTCGAACGCCGTCGTCACCGGCCCCGGCCCCGCCGGGCTGATCCTGCCGCCGGCGGCGGCGCTGGGAGCCCGGCGCGGCGGGCCGTGGCGCCCGCGGGGCTCGCGCCGTGCTGGGGCGCAGGGCTCGCACCACCAGGCTCTCGCAGAAACCCTCCACGGCGAACTTGGAGGCGGCGTAGAGGTCGGTGAAGACGACGCCTGGGCGAGCGGCGGGGGCGGTGAGCCGAGGTGGCGCCGAGGACGGACGGACGGGCGGACGGGCGGACAGGCGGACGGGCCGCCGCACCCTGCAGCCCCATGCTGCTGCTGCTGACCACGATGTGGCCGCCGCGGCGCCGCTTCATGTCGGGCAGCACCTCCTCGGCGAGGCCGAAGAAGTGGGTGCCCGTGAGGCTGCACCGCGCCGCACCGCGCCCCGGCCCCGCTCACCCCGAAGCGCCGCGGCGTGTTCCCGCGCCGGCTTCACGGCCACGGGGTGCCGGGGGGCGGCGGGGCTGCGTGGGGCGCACGGAGGCGCCTTTGCGCGGGGACACGGCGGGGACACGGGGACGCTGCCACGCGGCCCCGGCTCGGCGGGGAGGGGGCACCGGGGCCGCCGGGGCACCCGCGGCCGGGAGCAGCGCGGCGCCCGCTCGGCCGGGCCGGGGCTGGGGCCGGGCGCCCTCCCGCCCCCAGGGCGCCGTCCGGCCTTTCCCTGGCTCCGGATGGCGCCGAACGGGGAGCTCTGCAAAAATAACCTTTATTCTCGCTCGTATAAAACACGTCACAGTTGGAGCGGCCCCGGGGGGGCGCGCAGGCCGGGCAGGGGACGCGGTGGCCGGTGCCCCCCACCCTCCGCCGTGCCGGCTGTGCCAACCCGTGCGGCTGAGCCGTGCTGGCTGTGCCCAGTTGTGCTCTGCAGGACCACGCAGGACCATGCTGGCTGTGCCGTGCAGGACCATGCCCAGCCATGCTGTGCTGGCTGTGCCATGCTGGCCCTGCTCTGCCACGTCGTGCTGCCCACGCTGTCCCACGCCATCCATGCAGGACCATGTCACATTGGCCATGCCGTGCAGGCCCATGCCATCCGTAAAGGACCATGTCACGTTGGCCATGCCGTGCCAGCCATGCTGTGCAGGACCATGCCATCCGTGCAGGCCCATGCCATCCATGCAGGACCATGTCACATTGGCCATGCCGTGCTGGCCATGCCGTGCAGGCCCACGCCATCCATGCAGGACCATGTCACGTTGGCCATGCCGTGCCGGCCATGCTGTGCAGGACCATGCCATCTGTGCAAGCCCATGCCATCCATGCAGGACCATGTCATGTTGGCCATGCCGTGCAGGACCATGCCATCCGTGCAGGCCCATGCCATCCATGCAGGACCATGTCATGTTGGCCATGCCGTGCAGGCCCATGTCATCCATGCAGGACCATGTCATGTTGGCCATGCCGTGCAGGCCCATGCCATCCGTGCAGGACCATTTCACGTTGGCCATGCCGTGCAGGACCATGCCATCTGTGCAAGCCCATGCCATCCATGCAGGACCATGTCATGTTGGCCATGCCGTGCAGGCCCATGCCATCCGTGCAGGCCCATGTCACGTTGGCCATGCTGTGCCGGCCATACCGTGCAGGACCATGCCATCCGTGCAGGCCCATGCCATCCATGCAGGACCATGTCACGTTGGCCATGCCATGCTGGCCATGCCATGCAGGACCATGCCATCCATGCAGGCCCATGCCATCCATGCAGGACCATGTCACGTTGGCCATGCCGTGCCGGCCATGCCATGCAGGACCATGCCATCTGTGCAGGCCCATGACACCCACGCAGGACCATGTCACGTTGGCCATGCTGTGCCGGCCATACCATGCAGGACCATGCCATCCGTGCAGGCCCATGCCATCCATGCAGGACCATGTCACGTTGGCCATGCCATGCTGGCCATGCCATGCAGGACCATGCCATCCATGCAGGCCCATGCCATCCATGCAGGACCATGTCACGTTGGCCATGCCGTGCCGGCCATGCCATGCAGGACCATGCCATCCATGCAGGACCATGTCACGTTGGCCATGCCGTGCCGGCCATGCCATGCAGGACCATGCCATCTGTGCAGGCCCATGACACCCACGCAGGACCATGTCACGTTGGCCATGCCGTGCCGGTCATGCTGTGCAGGACCATGCCATTCATACAGGCCCATGCCATCCATGCAGGACCATGTCACATTGGCCATGCCGTGCTGGCCATGCTGTGCAGGCCCACACCGTCCATGCAGGACCATGTCACGTTGGCCATGCCGTGCCGGCCATGCCGTTCTAGCCGTGCCGTGCCATGCCAGGCTCAGAGGGCCACGCAGGTGCAGTAGTGCCGGAGCTTGCAGGGCAGGATGCCCCGGTTGATCTGGTGAAACTCCACCAGCTGGATGAGGTCGGCGAAGCGGGTCTGCCCGTCATCCATGGTGAAGTAGAGCCGGCCCTCCTCCTCGCTCTGCAGGGACGGCGGGCGTCAGGCCGCACCGCCGGCCAGGCCCCCGGACCCCCGGCCCGGCCCCCGGACCCCCAGCCCGGCCACGGCCACTCACCGGCAGGATGAGATAGTGCTTGACCTTCTGCAGGTGGCACAGGGACAGCACGAAGCCCTTGGGGTTGCGCTGGCTCTCCCGCACCAGGAAGACGCTGCGAGCCCCAGAGCGGCGTCACCGCGCGTCCCCCGTCCCCGGGCGCCCACCGAGCCCCCCGGCCAGGCCGGGACGCCCCCTGGGTGCCTCCGGCGGGCTGCGAGTGCGGCCGGGGTTGCGCTCGTTGTTGGGTGTTGGGGCGTCTCCTGGCTCGTCCTGTCCCCAGGGGGTCCCCTGCGAGCCCCAGACCCCAACCCTGGGGTCCAGTACCCCCGGCCCTGAGCCCCAGGGAGGGTCCGACGTCCCCCTGCAGCCTCGGCCATTGCATACCCCCCCCCCGGGGTCCCGAATCCCCTGGCAAGCCCCAGCGTCCCGTAGCCCCCAGGGGCCCCATATCCCTGGGAGTCCCAGGGTCCCGTAGCCCCCAGGGTCCCCTAGCCCCCAGGGTCCCGTAGCCCCCCGGCTTCGTACCCATCCACCAGGCCCTGCCGGCCGATGAGCCGCTGGGTGTCCTCGCGGGAGATGCGCCCGTGGAACCAGGGCTGGGTGCGGTGGATGGCTGCGGGGAGATGGGCTTTACGCGCGGGGGCCTCGGCGCAGCCCGGCGCCCCGGCACGGGCGCCCGCGGCCGCCGGGGCCGCCGGGGCCGGGCGCTGCTCACCGGTGCTGAGCGGGGAGGTCTGGCAGGCCGCCGGCAGGCTGTGCCGGTGCGTCGTCTTCTTCTGGCCGTGCAAAGCAAGGAGCGGGCGTCAGCGGGGGCGCGGGGGCCGCCGCACGCGCCGGGGGCGGGGGGGGGTCCCCCTCGTCGCCCCGCACTCACCCTCCAGGCTTGCGCCTCCTCCAGGGCGGCCGTCAGCACCTCGCTGGGGTTCTCGATCACCCGGCCCGTGCACCCCGAGAAGTCCATGGCCACCAGCGCATTGTCCGACACGCTCCGCTGCGGGGCGGCGGGAGAGCTGGGGGGGGGCGGCGGGGAGCCGCGCCGGCAGCGCCGGGGGGTCCGGCAGCGCCGGGGGCGGGGGCAGCACCCGGGGGGGGGGGGGGGGGGGGCGTTGGCGCCGGGGGGGCCGGCGGCGCCGCGGGCCGGGCCGGGCACTCACCAGGGGCGTGGGGCCGGTCCAGGGGGGCTGGCCGAGCCGGGCCTGCGCCTGCTGGTAGTTGCGGTAGAGCTGCATGCCGTACTGCGGGGGGGGGGGGGGGGGGGGGGAGAGCGCCGTGGGCCGGGGCGTCCCCGCGGGGGGGTTCTGCCCCGCACGGGCACCGGGGCTCCTGTCCGGCATCCCCCAGGGACGGGGATGGGGACACGCAGCCAGGTCCCCCCGCAGCAGGGACGGGGACGCCTGGCCGCATCGCTCGGGGACGGCGCGGGGACGGCCGCCCGGCGCCCCGCGGGGACGGGGCCCTTCCCGGCGCGGGGCCGGCGGCGGCTCCGGCCGGCCCGGCGCCGGGCGCACCTTGAAGAGGCGGAAAGCCGCCATCCAGCACGTCCGGCTCTGCTCGTCCTCGCTGCACAGCAGCTTCAGGCCCTTGGTGCCGCTCCGCGCCTTGCAGGGCTGCCGAAAGGGCCGGCGGCGTCACGGGGGGCCCCGTCCCCCGGCGTGGGCGCACCCGCGACCCCCCGGAGGAGCTGGGCCGAAACCCGCCGGGGCCGGAGCCGGGGCCGGGGCCGGGGCCGGCGCCTCGTGCCAGCTCCCGGGGCGCGGAGGGGAGCCGGGCAGGCGGGGGGGGGCCCGGCGCCCCGGGGGGCAGAGCGAGCCCCACCTTGATGCAGAAGCCGAACTCGGTGGGCGTCCCGTAGCGCTTCTTGCCCTGCGTCACGTAGTAGACGTTGGACTCGGTGAGGTCGGCGAAGTACTGCAGGTGCCGGGGGTCCTGGGGGGCCGGGGAGGGGGCGTCGGGCGGGCGCCGCGGGCAGCGCAGCCCCCCGGGCCGGGCCGTGCCGCGCCGTGCCGGGCCGTGCCGGGCCGTGCCGGGCCGCGCCGCGCCGCCGCCTCACCTTGGACGTGCCCTTGGTGGAGTAGTAGAGCCCCGAGCGGCGCAGGGAGAAGTGGAATCGCTTCCAGACCTTGCGGCCGGCCTCCCGCAGGTGCAGGAAGCCCTGGACCTCGGGGCAGCTCCCGGAGTTGAGGAAGTTCTGGGGAGGGACGAGGGGTGACGGCGCGGCCTGCGCGCGGCTCCCCGGGGTGCCCCGCGGCGCCGCAGCCCCGTACCTGGATGAGCTCCGAGTGCGCCATGCTCTTGTTCACCTCCAGGCAGCCGGCCACCATCACCTCGGGGAAGAGGGACTGCTGGGGGGGGCAGGGGCGTCAGCGGAGACGGACGGGGCATTTGGGGTCCCTGCGGGGAGCCCGGTCCCCATGGGGCATCCTGGTCCCTGCGGGATGCCCAGGTTCCGGGGGGTTCTCCAGGTCCCCCCGGGACACTCTGCTCCTCATGGGGTGTCCCAGCCCGCATGGGCCTCAGAGTCTCCATGGGGCGCCCTGGGCCCCCCGGGGTGGCCAGGTCCCCGTGGGGCATCCCAGTTCCCATGGGGCATCCTAGTCCCCGTCGGGTGTCCCTCTCCCCATGGGGTGCCTGGGTGCCTGTTGGGCGACCTGGTCTTGGTGGGGCGCCCAGGTGCCCGTAGGGTGTCCAGGTCCCCGGGGGGGGGGGTCCAGACCCCCCTCCGGTGCCCGCGGCGTCCGCTCCTGCGGCCGCTTACCCCGTTGCTCTTGAAGAGCTCGTACTTGGCGAAGTTCTTGCGGAAGACGAGGCGGCTCTCGGCGCCCGGGGGCCAGGCGCCCTGCACCTCCACCACCGACTCGTGGTCCTCCAGGCACCGCTCTGCGGGGCACGGCGCGGGGCTCAGCGCCGGCGGCCGGGCCGGGCCGGGCCGGGCCGGGCCGGGCCGGGGGGCTCGCGCGGCGCCCGCCGCCGCCGCCGCCGTGCTCACCCAGGGCCAGGTGCGGGTGCAGCTCCACCAGGGCCCAGCTGTGGTCCTGCAGCGCGTGCGCCCGCCGCACCAGCGTCTCGCAGAGCTGCCGCGCCGTCGTGCCCGCCGCCGCCTCCAGCGAGCGGCACGCGCCATCCTCGCTGAACACCTTCACCACCTGCGCGCCCGCGCCGGGGGCGTCCTCAGCGACCCCCGCGGCCTCGGCCGCGGACCCCCGCCCCCAGCGCCCCCCCCAGCCGCCTCCTCCCAGCCCCTCTCCTGCGGGGACGGCACAGCCGGGGGGTCCCGGGGGGGGGTCACATGGGCACAGCCCTTCTGTGGGCCATGGGTGGCACCAGGACTGGTTTTGTCCCCAGGACGCCAGGGCCCCCCTTCCCCATTTCCCACCCCTTCCCGAGGGTGAAAATGGGAGCCAGGATGTGCCCAGTGCCAGCAGCACTGGGGGGGGGCGCCCAATCCCTCCCCCAGCTCCCCCATGGTCCATCCCCGCCACGGCAAGGCCTGGGGCCACTGTGACGAGTGCGCCAGGCCTCAGCCCCAGCGCCGGCCTCCCCCAGATCGCAGCCGGGAGGGGACCCGGTGCTGGGCTGTCGGAGGACCCCGACACAGCCAAACCCCCCCCCCCAGCCCCGTCCGCAGGGTGCCCGGGACACTCACGTGGGAGGCGCCTTCACGGGGGGGCCCCTGCCCCCCGGTGGGGCTGCTGAGGATGGGGGAGTTGGAGGGGCTGCAGAGCTCGGGGAAGGGGTTGGGGATGCAGGGCAGCGACGAGGCGCGCGGCTCCTCCGGCGCCGGCTTCCGGCTGCGGGCACAGAGGGGCTGAGAGCGCCCCGGCCGCGGCGGCTCCCGGCCCCCCGACCCGCGCCTGCCCCCTCGCCCTGCTCACCCCCCCCCGCTCACCCCCTCCCATGCCCCTGGGTGGACCCAGGCATCCGGGACCCCCCACCCACCTGCCGGCGTGGATGAAGAGGGGCTGGGAGCGCTTGACGTCGGCGGCGGGCGGCCCCTCGCCCGCGTCCCGCTCGCCGGGGCAGAGGCCGTGCGTGGGGGGCGGGCCGGCGGCCCCCTCCTCCTCCTCGCTGCCCGCCCCGGGGGGCTCCAGGGGGCTGCTCGGCTGAGCCCCCTCATCCATGGCATTATCTGTGGGCAGAGGGGGGGGGTCCTGCAGCTGAACGCTGCCCCCAGCCCTGCCTGGGCCCGGACACCTGGGTCCTCGTGCCAGCTTTGGGGGGCGGGGGGGGCAGGCTCTGGGGTTTGGGGCTGCGTGCATGGAGGCCACAGGCACCCCAGGAGCTGGCGGGGGCCCCGCCACGCCGCTGGCCCCCGTGCCGGCCCCGCCGCTGCCCCGGGCAGCCCACCCCGGCCCCCGCCTGGGCCCAGACAAGCGGTGAGTCAGCGCGCGGCGAGGTGACTCAGCACGGCCCCTCCTGCCCCCCGCAGCTCGTTCCTGCCCTGGCTGCAATGGGCACCGGTGCCCCCAGCCCGCTCGGGCCCATGTTCCCGGCTCTGCACCCAGGCAGGGCGCCCGGGGGCGGCGCGGGAGGCTGAGGCTGGGGGTGTCCGTGGCGCTGTGCCCCGGCGCCGTGGCAGGCGGCAGAGATCTGCCCCCCCTGTGCTCCAGGGTCAGCCTGCCGGCTCCTACGCTGTGACTCGGTCTCTGGATCAGGCCCCCCATAGCAAATGGGGGAGCAGAGGGGCAGGGCGACCGCCCCCACCCCTTGCCCAGCACATCCCCATCCCAGCTGAGACCCAGCCAGCTCGTGGCAGGAGTGGGCCTGCCCGGGGGAGCCCGCTCCCGCCGCGCTGCAGCGATCCAGGCTGGCTCTTGCGGGCTGCGGGTGCCCCGCGCCCAGGTGCCTGGGTGGACGCGGAGCACCTGGCTGGGCGGCCGGGAAACCCTGGTCTGGATCGGGGCGCTGGGAATGGAGCCCGGCGGCCCCGGGGGGGCGGCTGCGCTGCGAGAGCCCGGAGCCTCGCCGCCCGCCCGCCCGCCCGCCCGCGCCTCGCCCGGCCCGGCCCCGCGGCACGCGTCCCCCCACACCGCCGCCGAGAGCCCCAGTGCCTCCGGCTCCGGCACCGGCCCGAGCCGGGCTGAGCCGAACTGGGGCTGAGCCGAGCTCAACTGGGCTGAGCCGAGCCGGGCTGAACTGTGCCTGGCTGAGCCAGACCGAGGGGAGCTGAGCCGCGCTGCACTGGGCTGAGCCGAGCTCAACTGGGCTGAGCCGAGCCGGGCTGAACTGTGCCTGGCTGAGCCAGACCGAGGAGAGCTGAGCCACGCTGCACTGGGCTGAGCCGAGCTCAACTGGGCTGAGCCGAGCCGGGCTGAGCCGAGCCAAGCAGAGTGGGGCCGGGCTGAGCCGAGCGGAGCGGTGCCAGGTGAAGCCGAGCTGGGCTGAGCCAGGTGGAGCCGAGTCAAGCCGAGCCGGGCCAAGCAGAGCACAGCAGTACTAAGCTGAGCCGAGCTGGGCTGAGCCGGGCTGGGCTGAGCCGAGCCAAACTAAGTGGAGTGGAGCGGTACCAGTGCAGCTGAGCGGAGCGGTGCCAGGCAGAGCCGAGCCGAGCCGAGCGGAGCCGAGCCGTGCGGAGCGGAGCGGTGCCAGGCGGGCGGTGGCGGCAGGAGGAAGCGGAGCGTCTCGGAGCCCAGCCCAGACACCTCCTCACCGGCCAAACCAGTTCTGGCGGCCGCTCCCAGCTCCACCTCACCGCGCTGGCATCCGGGCCGGGGCCGGCAGCGCCGCGGGGCTGGGGGCGCGGAGCCGGCGCCCGCCGTGGGAACGGCCCCGAGCCGGCCGGGCGGCCGCGCCGGCCCCGCGGGGCGCAGACCTCCCGCGCCGCAGCGCGCCGCGCCAGCACCCTCGCCCGCGTCCGCGCCGCCCACGCGGCCCCTGCCCGGGCTGGCTGCCGGGGCCCCGCGGCTCCATCCCGACGCTCCCGTCGTTTTGGCCCCAAACCAGGCAGACTCTTTCCGGCAGCGGGTGCAGGCGCAGGTGTCGGCACCGAGCCACCGCCGGGCTGCGGCACCAGGCGGTCACGGACCCCCGTCCCGTCCCGTCCCGTCCCGTCCCGAAGGGCTCCTCTGGCCCCGCACCGCAGGCCTGGCTGCCAGTTTAATCATTCACGCCCGCAGGCGGCCCCACGGCCGCCGCCTCCCGCGGGCCCCACGGCGCCGCGAGCTCGGGTCCAAGTCCGCGGGGGCCGAGGCGGCCGGGGCTGGTGCACACGGCAGGGCCGCGCTGGGGACGACGGGGCGATGCCCCCGGCCCCGGCCTGTCCCGGCCGGGCTGACGGCGCCCGCTGGCCCTCGGTGCTGGGGGTGCCCTGGCTGAGCCGGGGGGTCAGGGTGCAGGGCGGGGGGAGACCCCGCAGGGAGTGGCACTGTCCTGCTGCTGACCTGCCAGCCCCTCACCGTGGCCTCGGGCCACCTGGATGCCGGCCCTGGCCGTACAGCTGTGACGGTGGTGTCGGTGGGGGGACACGGGGCACCCTGGGGTTGGGACACACAGGGGACCAGGGCCAATGGGGCTATGGGGTAAGGGACCAGGGCCACCACGGCCGTGGGGCAGGGGCCCAGGCCATGGGGTTATCGGGTTAATGATGGCCCAGGGGCCACCAGGGCCATGGGGCAGGGGACCAGGGTCACCACAGTTGTAGGGCAGGAAACCAGGGCTGTTAGGACTATGGGACAAGGGACCAGGGCCACGGAGTTACGGGGCAGGGGACCAGGACCGTAGGGTGGCGGGGGACCAGGGCTCTCAGGGTCATGGGGCAGGGGACCAGGCCGTGGAGCTATGGGGCAGGGACCAAGCCATGGGGTTATGGGGCAGAGTTCAGGAGCCAGTGAGGCCCCATGCCGGGGGTTCAGGGCCGTGGGAGCGATGGGGCCGGGGGGCGTCGCGGTGCCAGGGCACGGCGGCAGCAAGGCCGAGCCAGGTGGAAGAGGAGGAGGAGGAAGAGGAGGAAGAGCAGGGAGCAAGGAGCGTCAGGGACGGGAGGCTGGCAGAGCGGGGCCCCGGTGTCGGGGGTGTTGGGGGCGCTGCAGCCCCACGCAGGGCCCCCCCGGCCTGGCTCCTACCTGCAGACGCCCGCCGTGCCGTGCCGTGCCGTGCCGCGCCGCGCCGGGGATTCCTGTTTTCCCCGGCCTTTATCTACCTGTGCCAGCTCCCGCCCCCGCCTGACATCACGCTGCGGCCGCCGCGCCGTGGGGCGCCCGCCGTGGGGCACCACGCTAGGGGCCCCTGCCCACCCTGGCCCCACGGCCTCGCAGCCCCGCCGGGCGATGGGGAGTTTCCCACAATGCCCCGGGGCAGCAGGGCCCACGGGGAAGCTGAGGGGGGACCCAGGTGTCCAGGCGCCCCGGGGTGCTGGGCGGGTGGGGGGAGTGTGGGTGCAGCTGGAGGGGCCCTGGGGACAGTCCGGGGCTGGGGCAGGCCCCATGGCATGTGGGGTGCCATGCAGTGGGGAGGCTGGAGATGTGGGGGGCTGTGAGGTGGGGGGCCGCGGGGCAGGCATGGGGCTGCCTGTGAGGTTCCCACCAGGGACGTGGGGGCCCCATAAGGTGCCAGGTGCCATGGGGCTCCAGCAGGTGCTGTGGGGCTCCTGTGGGTGCTATGGGGCTCCGACAAGTGCTATGGGGGTCCCATGGGTGCTGTGGGGCTCCCGTGGGTGCTACAGAGCTCTCACAAGTGCTATGGGGGTTCCATAGGTGCTGCAGGGCTCCCATGTGGGCTATGGAGCTTCCACATGTGCTGTGGGGCTCCCATGGGTGCTATGGGACACTCGTGGGTGCCATGGGGCTCCCATGGGTACTGTGGGGCTCCAACGGATGCTGTGGGGCTCCAACGGATGCTGTGGGGCTCCCACAGGTGCCGTGGGGCTCCTTTGGGTGTTACAGGGCTCGCACGGGTGCTGTGGCGCTCCCGCGGGTGCCGTGGGACTCGCACGGGCGCTACGGGGCTCCCGTGGGTGCCGCGGCGCCCCCGCGGGGTCCCCGTCGGCCGGCGCGGCGGCGCCGCTGCTGCGCGCTCCTCCCGCCGGCAGGGGGCGGGCGCGGCGGGCGCCGAGCAGACGAGGCGGCGGGGCAGCGGGGCCGGAAGCGCCGCGCTCACGTGGGCGGCACCCGGAAGCGAGCGGCAGCCGGCAGCGGGCGGCCGGTGGCGATGAGCGGCGGGGCCGGGGCCGGGGCCGGGCCCGGGCCCGAGGCCGAGGCGGCGGCGGCGGCTGCCGCCGGGCCCGAGCACCGGGTCCGCATCGTGGTAGAGTACTGGTGAGGGCCGTGCCGTGCCGTGCGCCCTGTCGGGGCCCGCGGCCACCTTCCCCCGGGGCTGGCGCCGGCGGCGGGGCAGGCCGGGGCGGAGAGGGGCCTTTCGGGGCAGGAACCGGGGGAGCTGGGCGGGGACGGGGCCTGCAGGCGACCGCAGGGCTTTTCGGGGGGCTGGAGGGTGCAGGAGAGGCGGCGGGGAGCCGGTAGCCGGGCTGGAGGAGGGCGGGTGAGGGAGCGCAGAGGGACTTGGGGGCTGAGAGGTGTTTTAGGAGTGGGGAGAGGCTGAGAAGGTGGAGGCATTTGGGGAGGGGACACAGGGATGTGGGGGGAACCGGCAGTGCTGGGGGGCCGCGTTGGTTGAGGGGGCTGGAAGGAGGGTGTTGGGTCTGGGGGTGTCAGGGTGAGGGGTGCTATCTCACCCCTTGGCCCCCCAGTGACCTGCCTGCCCCTATTCCTGACCTGCTTCTCCCCCTGCATCCAGCGAGCCCTGTGGGTTCGAGGCAACGTACCAGGAGCTGGCGAGCGCGGTGAAGGAGGAGTATCCCGACATTGAGATCGAGTCCAGGCTCGGGGGCACAGGTGAGGCCCGGGCCTGGCCCCGTTGCAGCATGGGGAAACTCAGCGCCGTTCCTCAGGAACGTGCAGGGAGGGTGGAGGGGCTGAGCGGGTTTAAAGCTCGCGGTCTGGATGAGTCTGTGATTTTGGGCTGTGCATCGAGGCTCCTGGGGCAGTTTGTGCGTTGCTTGTGTGACAGCTGCACGTCACAAGGGCTGTCCCAGCCCCTCACCGGCGTCTTTGCGGACACAGAGGCTTTTAGAGTCTGCCAAGAGCAGGGCAGAAGCCTCCAGAAGCCTCCGCATCTCTTCTGGCCGTGCTCCGAGTGCCTGCTGGCCCAGTCGTGCCACACAGGCTACGTTCGGGCAGCTCTGGAGATAACCCGGACCCAGCCGCCGTGTTTCCGCCTCTCCGGCGCTCGTTGCCATGACAGGAATGATTGCGTGGCTGGTTTGGGATTTAACAGCATGGCACGGGCAGCAGCAGGGTTTACAGCTTGGCTTTGCATATTTTTAAGGTGCCTTCGAGATTGAAATTAATGGGCAGCTGGTCTTCTCCAAGCTGGAGAATGGAGGCTTTCCCTACGAGAAAGACGTAAGTACCGGGGCCCAGCCAGGTCCTTGTGTCAGCCGGGTTCGACAGGCCCTAGAGGGAGGCTTGTTTTGGCAGCCAGGTCTCCTGTGGCCGTTTTTTTTTTTTTCCCCGTTGAGGCTTCTCAGTGTCTCTGTTTCATCGCCCACGAGTTCTGCAGAGCTCGGGGGGTGGGGAAGCGTCGTGCTCCTGCCACGCTTCGGTCCCACCTGCCTTCCCCGGGCAGCAGCCGCCCTCAGCGCGAGCCTGGCCTGCCGCTCGCGCGGGGGAAGCGGGGCAGGTTCTGGGGGCTCCGCTCCTCTCCTTAAAGCCTGGCTGTCAGTGCCGTGGCTGATGGGGCGTCGCTGTGCTTCGGGCCCGTGGCGCTGTCTCGCCTTCACCCTTGTTACGTGTGAGCGCTGCAGAGCGGCGCGGCGCCCCGCACGGCGCCGGACCGCGACGCGGCCCGCGCTGGTGGGCGCGACCCCTTCGCCTCTGTCTCCTCAGCTGATCGAAGCGATTCGCAGAGCGAGGAATGGGGAACCGCTCGAGAAAATCACCAACAGCCGCCCGCCGTGCGTCATCCTGTAGCCCTGGCCACGTCCCTGTGCTAAGCTGGGACCTCCCAGTGCCTGCCGGCCCCCCCGGACCCTCCCACGTTTCGCTCCTCTCCGCCTCCCTTAGCTCCCTGCGCGGCTGGGGACGTCGTCGGGGAACGCGGGCACGTGGGGAGCCCCCCGGGAAGGCCGCTGCCTGGGGGGGCCGGGCCAGCCCTGCCGTGGCAGCCGTCGCCTCAGGCGGCAGCTCTTGCTGACCGCGGTGGTTACAGCCGCGTGGCTGTAGCCAGGCGCAGCACCGGGGTGGCGCGTCCCCATCAGTCCTGGCCCGCTGAAGGGTGTAACCGTGGTACCGCTTAGCTTCCCCCGAGGCGGGGAGAGCGCTTCCCTGCCTGCCTTTGCCATTCCCTTTCCTCTCTCCGGGCTCGGGCTCCTTAGAGGGCCCAGCGGGGCAGGGCGGGCGCACGGAAGGGTTTTCCTCCCATAACTGCTGGAGTCTTGAGGGAGTTCAACAAACCCTCGCGTGCCCCCTGTGCCGTGGGGCCCGTGAACGCTCTGCACAGCCCTCAGGGGAGCCAAGTGTGGTGTACGCAGGGGGTTTTGCAGATTCAGACCTTCCAGGAGATTAATGCAGAGGAAAACCACTTACTTTCTGTAAACTTTGGCATGATTTGTTAATGATTAAAGTCCCTCCTGTCACTGTTTAAACTGGTGCAAAGGCAGTGGGGACTGGCTGCCCCGTCTGGGCCTGGGAACCCCTGCTTGGCTCTGTCCCCAGAGCCGAGAGGTTTATTTACCAGCCGTACACTTCCCCCTCCTCCCCTTTCTCAGGCGCTCGCACTCAGCTCTTGCTCTCCGCCTGTTGTGACCCTGCCCTTTGCCACGGGGCAGCCAAGCCTGGGGGGAGTGTGGCTGTGCCAGGGGAGTGCCAGCGTGGGGGGGCTGGCGGTGCCGCTCCCCTGGCGCGGAGCCTGCGTGCCAAGCTGAGGGTGGGGCACCCTATTTATTCTATACTGTGTATAAACCCAGTGACCTGGTGCTGAATAAAGGACAGAGGAGAACATGGCCCTCCTTCGGCTGTGTCCCCCGGGCGGGGGGGGGAGGGGAGGCGGGTACAAGCAGGGTTACATCAGGCCCTGTCTCCCAGCTGCCCTGCACTGGGCCAGCAGCTGGGCGGGTTTAAGACTCTTACTTTACCACCAGGTAAGTGGGTCCTGCCCTCTCTTACCTCCCTGGGTGGGAGCTGAGCCCAGTGGGGCCAGGGCGAAGGGAAGCTCTGGTCCCTGGGAAACGGGAACGGCTCCCCAGTCCCATGTCAGCTGCCGATGGGAAAGGGCAGACGCCGGAGAATGGGGGGAACCAGGCAGACAAGCAAAGTAGAAAAACAATGTACAATTATCAAATATACACCTAGGTGTGATACAGTCGGCTTCAAAATAATCCAGCAGGTGTCTGGGCCAACGCAGAGGCCTGGCGGCTGTGTCACCCTGGTCTCAGTGCAAGTCTGTGTGTCCCGGCCTGGCCCGGGCTCCGGGGTGGGGAGGGTGATGTGAGCAAGGTTCCCGGCACGGATCCAACTGGGACAGGTCTGGAGATGTGAGCAGTAATGAAGTCTTTGGGGTGCTGCTGGGGCAGGGGGATGTGTGCTGTTAGCTAGATAGGGAGCCCAAAGGGGCTGGGGAGGGAAGCAGCAGGTGTAGAAAACAGCAATAAATAGCACAGCGGCGAGGAGGTGTGTGTGTACCCAGCCAGCTCCTGCTGGGTCGCTGCTCCCCGGCTGCTGGTGCTGTGAGCACTGGCTCCCGTCGGCAGAGGCAGCTCCGGAGCCCCGGCGGAGGGCTGCTCAGCTGTGTCCTGGGACGTTGCTGCCTCTGGCTTCCCTTGTCCTTCTCCGGGACACGCGCGCTGCACAGGTGTGAAGGGTCCTGGGCCCTGTGGGCTTGAAGCTTTTCAGCGCTTGCAGGCGGCAAGGGAAGGCTGTGCTGGAGCGGGGCTGGCCCTGGTCCTGGCTGCAGGGCAGAGCGCCCTGTGCTGCTCCCCCTCACAGCCTGAGCTCCATCCCCCGGCTCACGGGGGGCATTCGGCCCCGCAGGCACTGCCGCGCTCCGTCCCGCAGGTCCTGGGCTCTGCCAGCCCCGCCGCGCTGGCGCGGGCGCCGCCCAGCCCAGCCCAGCCCTGTGTTCGTGGGCCGCTGCACACCATCCCTCCCCGAGCTGCCTCAGTGAAGGGGGGTCGCCGTGGCCCGGCCCTACACGGCCGCGTCCGTGGGCCGTGTGACGGCGTCGGCGAGGCCGAGGTACTCGGGGTTCTCGGCTGTGGGCGTCACGTCGGTGCTGGCCTCGGCACCGCCGGCCTTGGAGGGGTCCTGGTTCCAGTAGTAGGGGTTGTCGAAGGCCTGGCTGAAGGGGCCGGGGCCGGGCAGGCAGGGGGGCGCCAGGTACTCGGGGTTCTCCACGGCGTGGCCAAAGGGCCCCCCGAAGGGGTGCTTTGGTTCCTTGATGAGCCCGTTCTTGCCTTGGTGGCCCTTGGGCTTATCTGGCGGGGACGGTGGTGCACAGGGGTGCCGGGGAGGAGACCGGGGCTCCCCAGCCTGGTTCACGTACTCTGTGGGCACGAGGGGAGCGTCAGGGGCTGGTCCAACATGCGCAGCCCCCGGAGGAGCCCTCAGCCGCCCCCTCCCACCCCTTCCTACCTGGCATGGCAGCGCAGGGGGACAGGGGGGCAAAGCCATCGTTTTCCAGGCCCTCGTTCTCGTCGCTCGGCAGCCCCGTGGGATCCTCGCTGTATCGCTGCGGCGTGCTGGGCTCCCGCGCTGGCGGGCTCTGCAAGGCTGCCTTGGCTGCGGCTTCCCCCTCCAGCGCCTCCGGAGCGGGGCTCTCCGGCCCCTCCGCCGCGCTCTGGGGTGGGAAGGGGAAGGCGGCCAAGTCCTCGCTCTCTCCGTCTGCCGGGCTCTCTGCGGTGCTCTGGGTGCGGGACAGGGTACAGGAGTCAGGCACGGCGCCAGGGCCAGGGCCGTTTCCACCCAGGCCACGGTGCTGACGCTGGAGGTCTGCGGTCTGCAGGCGGGCTGGGCCCTCGGGGCAGCGTGAGAGACTTTGCGCCCAGTGTTCCCCAAGCACGCACATGGCTGCAGCCTTGCCTGGCCCTGGCTCGTGCCCTTGTGCACCAGAGGTGCCCTGGCACCGTTGGCAGCAGGTTACCCAAACCCTCTGCCAGGAACAAGGGCTCGGGACAGCCCGTCCCCGTGCCAGCACCCGGCCCCTGCCCAGCAAGGGAGCACGTACGCGGGTAGAGGAGATGCGGCTGCGGTAGGTGGTGGAGGTCTCGGCGCTGAAGAAGCCTTGGTGAGGGACCAGGTACTCCTCAGCATCCACCAAGTCGTCCATGTCCTCCTCCTCGAGCAGGGCTCGGTAGAAGGTGCTATCAATGGAGCTGGGCAGCCCGATCATGTCGTTCTGGGGGCGAGGGGAGCAGTCAGTGCCCGTGTCCTGCCCCGAGGAGCCGGTGAGGGGCAGGCCCCCCACCCTGAGGACCCGCGTACCTGGATGACCACGAAGCGCTGGGGGTCCCGGGCCATGCGGGAGAACTCGGTGACCAGCTCGCGAAACTTGGGCCGGCACTCGGAGTCGATCATCCAGCCTAGGGCAGAAGCGGGTGCTGTGAGGGCTGGTGCCCCCAGGCACCGGCCCCTCCCTGCTGGGATGAATGTCCCTGTGGTGCCCCGTCCCGGGGCCCCGGGCCGCGTCCCCCCCCGCCCCGTACATTTCACCATGATCATGTAGACGTCGATGGTGCAGATGGGCGGCTGCGGCAGCCTCTCGCCCTTCTCCAGCAGGTCGGGGATCTCCCGGGCAGGGATCCCATCGTACGGCTTCGCCCCAAACGTCATCAGCTCCCACACGGTGACGCCTGCCGGGGGGGAAGCTGGGGGTGAGCGATGCCTTTGGCCCCGCAGCGTGCTGCCCTCGGCACCATGCCCAGGGCTGGGGCCAGCTCGACGTACCGTAGCTCCAGACGTCGCTCTGGTGCGTGAACCGCCGGCGGAGGATGGACTCCAGCGCCATCCACTTGATGGGGACC
Source organism: Rhea pennata (assembly GCF_028389875.1). NCBI lineage: Eukaryota > Metazoa > Chordata > Aves > Rheiformes > Rheidae > Rhea > Rhea pennata. The sequence goes on from NC_084688.1 coordinate 1,542,642, forward strand.
TGGGTGGACAGAGACAGGTGAGCAGGCGTGCGGGGTCTGGCCATCCCCAGGGGACGCAGCTCCAGGGGAGACGCGGTCCCTGGTCCCCACCACTTTGCCCCCCAGGGCATGGTCCCCGCATCCCCCGGCCCCCCACCTTGCCGCCGTCGGCGTGGTACTCGGTCTCGTCGATGTCGAGCAGCCGGGCCAGCCCAAAGTCGGTGATTTTGACGTGGTTGGGGCTCTTGACAAGGACGTTGCGAGCAGCCAGGTCCCGGTGCACCAGCCGCACCTCCTCCAGGTAGCTCATCCCCTGGGGGCAACAGGCATCAGGCTGGCCCAGGCCCCTGGTGCCCAGGCCGTATCCCCCCCACCAGGTCCCTCTGGATCCCCCATCCTACCTTGGCGATCTGCACACACCAGTTGAGCAGGTCCTGGGAGCCGATGCGGTCCTTGTTCTCCCGCACGTAGTCCAGGAGGCAGCCGTAGGGCATCAGCTGCGTCACCAGCTGCACCGTGGAGGTGAGGCAGATGCCCAGCAGCCGGGACACGTAGGGGCTGCCCACCCCCGCCATCACATAGGCCTCCTGCAAGCGGCAAGGGAGACTGGGCTGGGTGGGGAGCTGCGAGGACAGCGCTGGCTGCCGCTGCCCACCCGCCTGCACCACTCACGTCCAGGATCTCTTTGTTGGCTTTGGGTGACGTGTTCTCCCGCAACACCTTGATGGCCACGGGGATCTTCACGCTCTCCCCATCAGGGATCCAGATGCCCTGGAGGGGGGGAGCTGGTAAGGGAGTGCAGAGCAGGGATGAAGATGGGGATGGACAGGCGGTGCCACCTGCCCCTCACCTTGTAGACGGTGCCGAAGGCACCGGAGCCCAAAACCTTCACTTTCTTGAGCTCCGTCTCTTTGAGGATCCGCATCTGGGCCTGGTTAGGCAGGGCCCCGCTGGGTGTCAGTGGCTCCACCAGCTGTGGGGCACAGATGGGTGAGGGGTGCTGCTGCTGGGCTCCCCCCAGCGCCCAGCTCCGGCCGTCCCAGGGTCAGGCCACGCTGCGAGAGCTGCGGGCTCCGGCTCTGCGCGCCCCACCTCCGTCTCCTGCAGCAGCCGCCGCATGGTGTGCTTCCTCTCCTGCTGCCGCCGGCGCTTGACGCAGACGACAGTGATGAGCAGGAGGACGACAACCAGCAGGGCCCCCACCACGCCAGCAATGATGGATGTCACCTGGCTGCAGGACAGCAGGTGACAGGGGGACAGCGGCTACGGGGGCAGCCTGGCCTGCCCTATCCCCTGGCACCAGGATGGTGCCTGGGGACACGATGCTGTTTGTGCTATTGCCCCGTCTGGGGCAGGCTCCTGGCTGGAGGAGCCCCCTAGCATCCAAGACGTGTGGGACGTGGGGTTCAGGGCAGGTGGGCACGTACCTTGGCTTCTGGTCCATAGGGCAGCCATCCTCATCCCGGATCGTGCACCTAGGGACACAGAGAGCCCCCCTGAGCAGCTGCCCGTGCCTCCCTCCTCGTGCCTGGCGTTTGGCCGGCCCTGCACTCACGAATGCGTGCAGTTGGTGGGGCAGAACTGGCAGACGCCGTCTTCGTCTGGGTACTTCCAGATGGGCACGAAGGAGGCATCGGCCTTCACCCCGCTCGGGCACTTGCGCACGCAGTTCTGGGCGTCCTTGTAGTGGGCGCAGGCCACGCACTGGTCCGCCTCCTGCGCAGAGGGACGGTGAGGGACGCTGGCGTCCACAGAGGGGCCACGGCCGCCCCTCCCTGCACAGGGGACGCCCCCAGCCCGTGCCCATGTCCTCACTGATCCGAAGCAGGTCTCGGTGCCGTTCTGGGGCTGGCACTCAGGGTGGCAGGGGAGGCACCGCGTCCCATTGGCGTGTTCCCGGACAGCTCTGTGCGGAGACAGGAGTGTGCACCGTTCTGCACGAGGAACGAGTCCTTCAGCCCCTCCAGCTGCAACGGGGAGGTGGAAGGGGGCCTGCCCTTCTCCCCGCCGGCCAGGCTGAGCCCCGTACTCACCCATCCAGGAGGTTGCAGGAGGCGACGCACTCCTGGCCGCGCATGAACCGCTCGCAGGAGACGCACTGGGTTGGGCCAGGGCCCCAGCAGTGCCCGTTGGCACAGAGCTGGAAGCAAACCAGCCCCTCGCTCTCTGGAGGGGGGCACTGTTACTGCCCGGGGCCATGGGGCTGCTGGCTCTCCCTCAACTCCCTCCTCTGGTGCTGGGTGCCGAGGTTGGGGGCCAGCGGCGCAGAGGGGTTGCAGGGCAGCGTGCGGGGCCGCAGTGGAGGGAGGACAGCCCCCTTACCGCACTGCTCTGGGGGTTTGTTGTGGGTCTGGAAGAGGCGCTGGCGGGGGTTGCGGAAGATGCTATCCCAGGGAACCTTCTGGAGGAAGCAGAGCTGGGGGTTGTGGTGGACGAGCACCATCCCGCTGCTGATCTCCTGCAGGGAGCGGAGCCCCAGCGCCGTCACGGCCAGGTCCTGCAGCGTCAGCGAGTAGGCCCCACTGCGAGACACGGGCCGGGTGAGCGGGCACGGCCACGCTCGCTCACTCCCCGGGCCCGCGCGGCCCTGCGCCCACTCACTTGTGCAGCACGCGGCCCCGGATGATGCGCAGGTTTTGGAAGACGCGCAGGTCCGGCAGGCTCGGAGGCCAGGCCGCGATGTACAGGAAACCTGTGAGGAGCAGAGCGGTGTCACAGCACGGTGGGGCGCCCCTGAGCCTGCCCAGGGCGTCCCCCCTGTGCCGGGCTGCCCCTGTCCTTAGTGCTGTCACTCTCACCTGTCAGCTCCTCCAGGCTCTCGAAGGTCCAGAGCAGCTTGGGGTCCAAGGGCGCCGTGTTGGTACTGGGATCGCTGGCGGAGATGGGATGGAGGTTGGAGGGGGGCAGGTCCTGGTGTGGGTCCCGGCAGACCCCGCAGGGAGACGCGGCGGGGTGCGGGGTGCTTACCCAGCGAAGGTCTCGGGCAGGAAGGCCAGGCTGCCGAAGATCTTGGTGCAGCCAGCGAAGTGCTGGATGTTGGAGGCGTTCACGGCCCGGACGCCCTTGAGGAAATCCACGCCCAGCCCGTAGCACACTGGGGGCAGAGCAGGGCTGGGTGGGGGACGGGACACCCCAGGGTGGGGGACACCCTGCAGGGACCCTCCCAAGGCTGAATCCCTGCTCCTTCTGGAGAGCCCAACCCTTGGCACTACAGGGACACAGGGGACCTTCCCAGCACTTCTGGGCCCCCCAGGGATTCCCCGGACCTCTCAGGGAGCCTAGAGCCCCCCAGGTTAATGCAGGCAGACCCCTGGGGCTGTCCCCTGAGCCGTGCCCAGGCGCCCCGCAGGCTGTTTACCTTCCGGGCAGGGCTTGCTGCACTTCTCGCACTTCTGCACGTTGTTGACGCTCACCTCCTGGCTGTTCTGGGGGCACACGAGGGTGCAGGAGCCCACCTCCGTCGCCAGGTAGTTATCTAGGGCAAGGCGGGAGGGCTTGGCGGTCAGGGCTGGGGGCCGGCGCAGCCACGCTCGGCGCCCGGCGCGGTGCAGGACTCACAGGGGCACTGGCTCACGCAGCTGGCGCCGAAGGTGTAGCGCCCGTCGCGGTTGGGCACCGACTCGAAGGTGTCCGAGTTGTAGATGACAAGGGGGGGACAGTGCAGCTCGCAGATCCCGCTCCGGTTGAAGTTCAGGCAAGCCTGGGGCATGAGGGGCTACAGTGAGACCTTTTGCCCCAGAGACCTCTAATAACCCCCAGCCTGCTCCCCAGGAGCCCCCTGCCAGCCCCGCGCCCCCCCAGCCCCGGTGCCCACCAGGCAGTCGGAGTGCTTGGGGCCGGTGCAGCCTGCGGCACACTGCTCGTGGCAGCAGTCCGTCGGCTTCGTGCCCTTGCAGCGGGGGCACCCGTGGCAGATGCTGTTGGTCACTAGGGGGGAGAAGAAGGACACGGTGGGGACAGGGACCCCCTTGGGCTTCCCCTAGTGAGAGGAGGGACGTTGGGGGCCCTCCACCCTTTGCCAGGAGTTGAGGCCATAGGACTGGATCCCCCACCCCAGCCTCACCCTAGGTGCTGGTCTGCCAGACCCACCCCGGCCCAGGGATTCCCCTGCCCCGCCATGTTGGAGCTGGGGGGCACAGGGACCTGGGGGGGAAGGGGGGTCCTGGGCTCAGGGATCAGTGGGGGGCCCTGAAATCTTTGGGGGGTAAATGGGGCACTCATGGGGCAGGGAATTCGGGGGTCTCTGTGGCAGGGATTTGTGGAGGAAGGTGGGGATCCCCAAGGCAGAGGTTTTAGGGATGCACAGGGCAGGGATTCGGTTCAGCTGAGTGGAGGGTCCCAGGGGCAGGGATTTTGGGGGTTCCCGCAGCCAGGGCTGGCTCCAGGCGCCATACTCACGTGTCTGGCAGTCCTGCGGCCCATCGCCCCAGCAGTGCCCCTCCGTGCACAGCTCCCGGCAGTCAGGACCTGGCCGAGGCGGGGGAACATGAGCGGCCTCCGCATCCTGCCCCAGGCACCCCGTGGGAACAGCACCCCGGCGATGCCGCAGCTCCCAGCAGGTAGGACCCCTGCCCGCCCCGTTCCCCCCCTCCCGGCCCGGCGTGGGGCTCACAGCTGCGGCTGCGGGTGCTCTCCACGTGGGTCTCGCCACGGAGCTCGTTGTGCCGGTGCAGGATGTCGGCCCAGAGGATGGTCTCCTGGAAGCAGAGCTGGGGGTTCCTCTCGATGCGCACCCCACCCTTCAGGATCTCTGTGCGGGCACCGCCACCGGCGTGAGCACCCGGCCCCAGCGCCCGCCCCGCAGGGGCAGCCAGCCCTGCGGGGACACCCAGCCCTGGGCAGGGACCAGCGGGGTACTGACAGCGCCGTGGGGACACCCGGGGACCATCAGCTTCATGGGGAGACCCAGCCCAGGCGACCCAGAGGGGACACCTATCCCCGTGGGGAAACCCAGCCCTACAGGGACACCTAGCCCCACACAGGGATCAGCAAGGACCAGGGGGGACGAGCATCTTTGTGGGGACACTCACTGTTCCGGACAGGGACCACCGGGCGGCTGGCAGCCCCATGGGGAAACCCATCCCTGGGCAGGGGCCAACGGGGATACCCAGCCCCAGGTGGGGACCCGCAGCTCCACGGGGACACTCAATCCTGGACAAGGGACCAGAGGGGACTGGTAGCCCCATGGGGACACCCAGTCTCAGGCAGGGATGCCCAGCCCGAGCATTCAGCCCCAAGCAGGGACCAGCACCCCCCGGCACCCCCAAGCACCCAGGCCCGGTGAGGCACCCAGCACCCACCTGTGAGGTGCCTCATGCCGAGCTGGCGGAGCCCCGGAGCGCCCGCGGGGCCGGCGTTGCCCAGCACGGCCAGGGCGTAGCGCTCCTCGAAGAGCTGCGTGCCCCGGATGATGCGCAGGCTCTGCAGCTCCAGGCGGCTCACCTGGTTCTCGGCGATGAGCACGTAACCCTGCACCTCCTTGATGTCCTGGGGACGGAGGGGCGGCGCGTGAGGGCCTCCGGCGTGGCCCCCCGGGGGGGTCCCCGGCCGTGCCACTGCCTCGGGGCGTCCCCGGCCACCTCGGGGTGTCCCCAGCCCGCTCACCTTGAGGAAGGTGGTGTCAGCATCGGGGGCCAGGTAGGTGAGCTCCAGGTTGCCCTGCACCACGCGGCAGCCCTGGTAGAGGTGCCGCAGGGTCTCGTAGTGGCTCTCGGGGCTGGAGGGACGCAGCAGCTTCATGTCGGTGCCGGTGCACACTGCGGGGACAGAGCGGGACGTCAGCGCGGCGCTGGCACTGTTGGCGGGGGGACACCCCGAAGCAGCCCCGCGGGAAGCCGAGCCCGGAGCGCCGGCCTCCGCAGGAAATGCCGCGGAGGCCGCCACCGCCGAGAACCTCCGGAGCTGCTTCCAACAGCTTCCTATGGGCTTCCGGCGGGGCCGCTCGCACGGCGGCGTGGGGCAGGCGGGCCGTCCGTCGCGCCTCCGGCCCCTTCGCGCGTCCCCGGGGCCGCGTGGGGCGGCCCGGCCCGGCCCCAGGGCGAGCGCGGGGCCACAGCACCCTGGGGCGGCCCCTGGCACCACCCTGGGGCTGGGCCAGCCTGGGAAACCGGCCTGGGAAGGTGGGGACGGCGAGGCGGGAGGCCGCCGCGGCGCGCACCCAAGCCCTGGCGGGGGCCGGGCTGCGGTTGGCGTCCCCCAGGCCGCCCGCGCCGGCGTTCCCGCGGATCCCGGGATTCGCCGGGGGCCGGGCGGGAGCGGCAAGGCTCTGCCCACGCCGGCGGGAGGGGGGAGCGCCGAGACAAGACCCGATTGTTGAGCGGCGGCGGATGCCAGGAGCCCCCGGACGGCCTCGCCGGAGGCCGCCAGCCCCCTCCCCGAGCCAGCCGGGATTCCTGCCACACACAGCCCCACGGATTGGCGTGCGTGCGCGAGGCGGGGGGAACGGCTGGGGGGATCCTCCCCCAGCACCACCGCCAAGGGCAACGGCGCCGGGGGCGAGCTGAGACCTGGCGCCGTCGTGTCACGGGTGCCCGCCCTGGGCCGGGCGGGTGAGTCACGGCCGGCGGGGCGGCACGGGGGGCCCCGCGGCCGCGGCCCGGCCCGCCAGGAACCGACTTTTCAGGTCGGGCGTGTTTGGGGAGCTGACGCAGGGCCGCCGCCGCCGTGCCTCGGTTTCCCCGGTGCGGCGCGGCAGCGGCGGGGTAGGGGGGGGCCGTCCGACCCGGCCAGGCCGCAGGCCCGCCATGGCCGCTGCCGTCTCCTAGCAACCGCCCGGCCCGGGGCACCGGCCCGGGGCACCGGCATGGGCCCCCGTCCGCCCCGCGTGGGGAAGCCGAGGCCCGGCGGCGGCCGTGGGGAGCTCCCCGCCGGCGTCCCCGCCGCCGCCGCCGCCGCGGCTGACTGACAGCCGCCCGGTGCCCGGCAGCTGCCCGCCAGCGGCCACCTGCCCCCGGCGTCGGCGTCGTCGTGTCCCCCCCCCCGCCGCGGCCTCCCCGCTCCGGGAGGACGAAGCTCAAGGCCCCGCGGCGGGCGGGGGCGAAGGGCGGCCCGGGGCTGCCGGGCGGCTCCCGCCTGCGCCCCTCGACGCCCGCCGCCGCCACGTGCCCGCGCCGAGGGGGCCCCCGAGCCCCCCCCGCCGCTGCGCCCGAGCTTCGGCCCCGGGACCCTCGAAGGGGGGGGGGGGAGACGGGGATGGGGGTGGTACCGGCGGGGGGGGGGGTCCAGCTTCGCCCTCCCCCCCCCCCGGGGTGGGGGTTGGTACCGTCGGGGGTGAGTCTGGTCTCGCCCCCCCCCCCCCCCGGGGAGGGCGGTGGTACCGGCGGGGGGAGGGCTCCGGTCTCGCCCCCCTCCCCCCGGGGCGGGGGGTTTTCGCCCCCCCCCCCCTACCGGGAACCCCCCGCACAAACCGAGCGGCCCCGCGGTGCCCCCGATCCCTCCGCAACTTTGCGCCCAGTCCCGGTGCCACCCGGGGCGGGGGGGGGGGGGGGCGGGGAGGGGGCCCCGGCGGCCCCGGCACCCACCTTCGGCGGCGGCGGCGGAGCAGAGGGCGGCCAGGAGCAGCCCGGTGCCGAGGCAGCAGCCGCCGCCCGCGGCGATCATGGTGCTCAGCGCGGGCCGCGGCCCATGGCCCCGCGCCGGCCGCTCCGGGAAAGTTTGCGGCGCGGAGCCGCCGCCGCCCGCCGCGCTCCCGGGCTCCGCCTCGCGGGGCCGCGCCGCGCTCCCGGCCCCGGCCCCGGGCCAGGGCGCGCCGCGCGCTCCCGCCGCCCCCGCGCGCGCTCCCGCCGCCGCCGCCGCGGGTCCCGCCGGGACCCCCCGCCCGGAGTGGGGGGGGGGCGCGGGAGTGTGGGGCAGGGCGGGGGGAGTGGGACGCGGGGACGGCGCTGGGGTACGGGGACAGCGCCGAGCTATGGGGCAGCGCAGGGGTACGGGGACAGCGCCGGGGAACGGGGACAGCGCCGAGCTATGGGGCAGCGCTGGGGTACGGGGACAGAGCCGAGCTATGGGGCAGCGCAGGGGTACGGGGACAGCGCTGGGGTACGGGAACAGCGCGGAGCTATGGGGCAGCGCTGGGGTACGGGGACAGCGCTGGGGTACGGGGACAGCGCCGAGCTATGGGGCAGCGCAGGGGTACGGGGACAGCGCTGGGGTACGGGGACAGCGCGGAGCTATGGGGCAGCGCTGGGGTACGGGGACAGCGCAGGGGTACGGGGACAGCGCCGAGCTATGGGGCAGCGCAGGGGTACGGGGACAGCGCCGAGCTATGGGGCAGCGCAGGGGTACGGGGACAGCGTCGAGCTATGGGGCAGCGCAGGGGTACGGGAACAGCGCCGAGCTATGGGACAGCGCTGGGGTACGGGAACAGCGCCGAGCTATGGGGCAGCGCAGGGGTACGGGGACAGCGTCGAGCTATGGGGCAGCGCAGGGGTACGGGGACAGCGCCGAGCTATGGGGCAGCGCTGGGGTACGGGGACAGCGTCGAGCTATGGGGCAGCGCAGGGGTACGGGGACAGCGCCGAGCTATGGGGCAGCGCTGGGGTACGGGGACAGCGTCGAGCTATGGGGCAGCGCAGGGGTACGGGGACAGCGTCGAGCTATGGGGCAGCGCTGGGGTACGGGGACAGCGCCGAGCTATGGGGCAGCGCAGGGGTACGGGGACAGCGCCGAGCTATGGGGCAGCGCTGGGGTACGGGGACAGCGTCGAGCTATGGGGCAGCGCAGGGGTACGGGGTCAGCGTCGAGCTATGGGGCAGCGCTGGGGTACGGGGACAGCGCCGAGCTATGGGGCAGCGCAGGGGTACGGGGACAGCGCCGAGCTCTGGGGCAGCGCTGGGGCGTGGGGCAGGGCTGCAGCGCAGGGACAGCGCGGGGGTGTGGGGCAGGGGGCGGCCCTGGGGCAGGGGGCGGCCCCAGCACGTCGGGTCGGTGGTGGGCCGCGGGCGGAGCTCTGGGCCGAGGGGGCGGCCCGGCCCGGCGGGCTGGAGGAGGGGCGCCATTCAGGGCGCCGAGCCCCCGGAGCTGCGCGGGAAGGGGCTCCCGGGGAAGGGGCTCCCGGGGAAGGGGCTCCCGGGGAAGGGGCTCCCGGGGAAGGGCCCTCGCTGAGGGGGCGGCGGGTGCCACCAGGCCCAGGGCTCCTCTGACCCCCGGCGCCGTCCCATGAGCCTCTGGGTGGGACGTTATATCCCGTGATGCTCCCCGGGCCATTGAGGGGGGGGGGGCGCTATATCCCGTGATCCTCCTCGGCCGCAGTGGGGCGCTATAGCCCCTGATGCCCCTCGACCACTGAGGGGAGCGATATCCCGTGATGCACTGGGGGCGCTGTATCCCTTATGCTCCCCGGCCATTGGGGGGCGCTATATCCCGTGATGCTCCTCGGCCACTGGGGGCGCTGTATCCCTTATGCTCCCCGGCCGGCGGGGGCGCTATATCCCGTGGTGCTCCGCGGCGCAGTGGCGTTTCCGGGGCAGCGGCCGGAAGCGGGGCCGGGCGGCGATGGCGGCTCGGGGCGCCGCTCGGGCCGCGCTCCTGCTGCTGCTGGGGGCGGCGGCGGCGCCGGGCCCTGCTCGCGGCTCGCAGGGCGACCGGGAGCCCCTGTACCGGGACTGCCTGGCCCGCTGCGAGCGGCGCAACTGCTCGGGGGCGGCGCTGCGGCACTTCCGCGCCCGCCAGCCGCTCTACATGAGCCTCACAGGTACGGCCGGGCCCGCCCCGCGCACCCGTTGGCTGGGCGCGGGGAGGCCACGCCCCCTGACGAGGCCACGCCCCTCTGGAGCCCCGCCTACAACACCGCCCCGGGCGGGTGAGCGGCCCCGGGGCTCTGGGGCCGGACCAGGCCGTACTGGGAGGGCTCTGGATCGTGCTGCGGCCGTACTGGGCCATTCTGGGGAACACTGGGCCATGCTGGGAGACACTGGGCCATCCTGGAGGCATGCTGGGGATCATGGGGCCATACTGGATATCACTGGACTGTACTGGAAGCATGCTGGGGGTCATGGGGCCATACTGGGTATCACTGGACCATACTGGAAGCATGCTGGGTTCGCTAGGCCCCTGTGCGGGACACTGGGCCGTACTGGAGGTAACTGGGCCATGCTGAGGGACACTGGGCCATGCTGAGGAGTTCTGTGCCCTGGTAGGTGTTAATGGGCTGTACTGGGGCTGTGCTGGGCTGAGCTGAACCGCCGCTCTGGAAGGACACTCAGCTGTATAGGGGGGTGCGGGGCCATGCTGGGGGACACTGGGGAAGACTGGAGCCCAGGCACTGGCCCTGCCTGTGCCCAGCACAGTGGACATCCCCCCAACTGGGCAGGGCAAACCCTAGTGGGCTCCTCTTTGCCCCGATCTGGGCCCCAGCACCCCTAGGTGCTGGGGTGTTCAGACTGTTCTGCCTAATGGAAACACCGGGGTCTGCACTGGGATTGACTGGAGTGGGCTCTGTGACTGGGGATGGGGCACCCAGGAAGTGCCGAGCCCCTGAGAGACCCCTGCCCATCCTCGGAGGCCTGTGCTGGCCGCCAGCTCCTCTCCCTCCGCTGCAGGCTGGACCTGCCGAGATGACTGCAAGTACGAGTGCATGTGGCTCACGGTGCGGGCCTACGTCCAGGGCGGCTACAAAGTGCCTCAGTTCCACGGCAAGGTGAGCCGGGTCGGCACCCAGCACCGTGTGCTTGTGAGGGAGACGTGTCCCCGAGGCCTGGGGCGGCCCCGCGCACCGGCCTGTCCTCCCCTGCCCCATCCCTTTGGCCTCTGAGCTGCCCGGTCCTCCCTCTGCCCAGGGTGCCAGGCACGCTCCAGCCGCCTCGGGCCATTCCGGCAGCGGCTGCCTGAGCCCCCCGGGCAGAGCCCCGCGACGAGGGTGCTAACACCCAGCCAGCACCCGGCTCCTCCGTCCGTGAGGGCTGTGCCCAGCAACTGCTGGGCGCCGTGTCCAGCAGAACGGTGCGGTCCACGCAGCTAACGTGTCTGTCATCCGTCTCCTTCCTGTTTTCTGTTCTAGTGGCCCTTCTCTCGCTTCCTGTTCTTCCAGGAGCCCGCGTCTGCCTTCGCCTCCTTCCTCAACGGACTCGCCAGCTTTGTGATGCTGCACCGCTACAAAGCCTCCGTCCCGCCCTCCTCGCCCATGTACCACACGTGCATCACCTTCGCCTGGGTGAGCTGCGCTCGCACAGGCGCCTTCGCTGTGGGGCTGCCCAGGGAGGGCAGGGCTGCAGCGAGGAGCCGTTCCCTGCTCTCTCACTGCTGCTCCGGGGGTCCCCTGTTAGCCTGTGCCATCGCCCCCTTCTCCCAGGGACCCTCCGGGGTTATTTCAGGGTCCAGCAAGCTGAGGGGCTCTCTGGTCAGTGGTGACTGATACGTTGCTCCCGCGAGAGGGATCAGTCCTCTGAGCCAGCTTGGGTGCCCCGGAGCAGCAGGATGTGCTCCGTGGGGTCCCGGAGGGCTGCGGGGGAGCCCTGTCTCGTGGCCCTGTTCCCATCTGCTGTGGCTCTGGCTCTCAGCCAGCCTGTGTAGGGGGGTGGCTGGACCCCCCAGTCTTGGTTCACGTTTGCTGCCCGGCTTCCTGCCCACAGGGGTCTGGGGCTGGTTGATGTGAGTTGTGCGATTGCCCTCTGCTCCTGCCCTTGCTCCCGGAGCTGCCTCGTCTCTGCCCTCCCCATGGACGGCACCGTCCCTGCGCTCCACAGAGCTGTCCTTCTGGGGGACAGCCTCCCTCCTTCACTGCCCTTGCTGGCTTCGGCAGGCCGAGGGGACAGGCTTTGTGCAGGGGCTTCTCGCTGGGCCGTGAGCGTTCAGTGCCTCTTGCCTGCAGTAAACTCCCTGTGCCAGGGCAGGGGGAAATCGCTGCCGCTCAATACAGACCTGTGCGTGGGTGGGAGCCGCTTTCCTCGCCCCGCAGGAGCTGTCTGGAGCCTTGGGGCGCGGGGTTTGGCTGCTTGCTGCTCAGGTCGTTGTCAGGGGTGTTGCTGCTTATAAAACCACCCAGGCACAAAACGAGCCCTGTGACCCCACCACGGCGTGTTGTCTTCCCGCCCGGGTCGGCTACGTGAGAGAGCTGACGCCGGTTCCCAGTTGGTGCCGGCAGCGGTGCAACTGCCCGAGCAGCCGCAGCCGGTGCGCGAGTGGCGGAGGAGGAGGTTCTGCGCTGAGCGCGGCGCTGGGCAGGCAGCGCTTGCCTGGGCATCCTCTGCCAGAGAGCAGTCTCAGGGGCTTTTAAATAAACAGCTGATCAGCAAACCCTGCACAGCTCCATTAGCTGCCGCCTGCCCCGGCAGCTCGCGTCTGCAGATCCAATTTTCGGGGCACTCTTGTTTGATAATGAGACTGACAAGCTGGTTAGGGGGAACGTGATTGAAACTAGTAATTGGCACTTAGCTAATAGCATTGGCTGTTTAATCTTTCGCCGCGCAGCGTGCCGCGGTTAACAAGGTGATTAAGTGTAGCCACACCGATTCTCGCGGCCCTGCGGCCGGGCTTTGGCGTCGGAGCGTACCCGCTCTCGGTGGGTGCCGCGAGCTGCGCTGCTGTCGCCGGCTGAGCCTGACGTTTGCCGGTCGGGCAGGGAGTCGATCAAAGCTGTTGGCAACGGGGCAGCGAGCAGCGAGGGGTCCTGGGATGCCGTGCGTGCCCCAGGAGAGCCTCCGCTGAGCAAAGGGCTTGCGGGGTTTAAGTGGGGATTGAGAGGATGCTGCCGCTCTGGTTCTTCTCTCGAGACTCCCAGGTCGTGATTGCCCCAGCCTGAGATTTCCCTGTCTAACCAGCCACCTCCTCCCCTAGGTCTCCTTAAACGCCTGGTTCTGGTCCACTGTTTTCCATACGAAGGACACAGCTGTAACGGAGGTGAGTGTCACCCTGCGGAGCTGGCGCCGGTGGCTGTGGGGCTGCCCCTTCCTGACGTGCCGCAGCGTGTCCTGCGGCTTCGTCACCCTCTGTCCCCACACCTGCCCTGGGGTCTGGTTGTTCCTGCCTGGGTCTGGAGGGACTTTCTCACCTCTGGACCTTGCTGAGTTTGTCCTGAAAGCTCTTGACCCTCTGGACGCCGTCTGTGTTATCCCTGCTCTCTGCACTCCCAACCTGGCCTCGTGTCTCGCAGAAGCTGGATTACTTCTGCGCTTCGGCCGTCGTCCTGCACTCCATCTACCTGTGCTGTGTCAGGTGAGCTGTGGCGCCGGGCTTGTGCCCGTGCTCCGCTCACCCTCCGCAGCCAGCGCCCCGCTCGCGTCCCGGCTCCGGGGGACGCTGCTGGGGCCGGCGAGGAGCCTCGCCGTGGGGCAGGCCGGGCGCTGTGCCCATTGCGTCCCCAGCCCTGCCCGGAGCTGCACAAACCCCAAACTTCCTCCTTGTCCCCCAGGACGCTGGGCCTGAAGCGGCCAGCCTTAATCAGCATCTTCAGGGCCTTCCTCCTCCTCTTCCTCACCTGCCACATCTCCTACCTGACGCTCGTCCAGTTTGACTACGGCTACAACATGGCCGCGAACGTGACGATCGGTGAGGCCCCGACGCGCATCCGTCCGCCTGCGGTGGGGAGAAGACGGTGGTGGCTGTGGGTCAGAGGGTGATCCCGGGAGCCGGCGTGGGAGGGCCGTGCCAGCGGGTCCAGCCTGTGCCAAGCGGGTGCTCCTGTCTCCCCGGTGCTCCCCAGGCCTCCTCAACCTCTTCTGGTGGCTGTGGTGGTGCGTGCAGAACCGCCCGCGCCTGCCCCACGTCTGGAAGTGCGCCGTGGTGGTGCTGCTCCTGCAGGCCCTCGCCCTGCTCGAGCTCCTCGACTTCCCCCCGCTCTTCTGGGTGCTGGACGCCCACGCCATGTGGCACATCAGCACCATCCCCCTCAACGTGCTCTTCTACAGGTCAGTGCCCTGGCCCACCCCCTTCGCGGGGGACTGGACCCCCCTCTCTCCCAGATGGGTGCCCCTCTCTTGCCCATGGGGTGCTGGGGCACCCTGCTGCCGATCCCTGGGAGCCAGAAAGCCCTGAGATTTGGCCGTGTTCCCTGGGGGGAGTTGGGGGACCCCCGTGTCGCTACTGAAGCCCCTGCAGCCGGCGCTGGGGCCGGAGGGTGCAGCCGTGCCCTGCCAGGGCACATCCCGGCCTCCAGCCCCGGCTCCGGGGCTTTTCCCCACGGCCGCGGGGGGCAGCGGGCTGGGGCCGAGCCGCAGCCCCGGCACCCCCGACCCTCCTCGCAGCCCCTGGCAGCCGCCCGCCTCTCCCCCTCCTCTCCGCAGCTTCCTCGTGGACGACAGCCTCTACCTCCTGAAGGCCAACTCGGACCTCTTCAAAGCAGACTAGCGGCGCGGGGGGAAGAGCAGCCCCCCGGCCGCTGCCCGCGGAGGCCTCCCTGGGGCGCCGCCCCGCCGTGTGCCAAGCGGAGCCCCGCCGCCCGGCCCCCTCGGTCCCCGGGCCGCGGGCTCCTGCCTTCCGCTGCCTTCCGAGGTTGACTTTGCTCTCGCTGGGCATCCCCGGCCCGCCCCGGCTTGCTGCCCGCGCCGCGCCGGCGGCCGCCGCTGCCGCGGAGCCCCACAGCCCGCGAGGTGGCAATGGCTGTCGGGGCCGGCGGCGCAGCGGGGGGACGGGGCGGGGGGCGGGTGTGTGCCCCACGGGGCTGCGCAGTGCTTGTGCCCGATGGTGCCTGCGCCCCGGCACACGCGTGCGCCGCGTACGCGCCCGGGGGTGCTCGGGGTGCCCGTGTGGGTGGGTGCTGCTCCGCCTTCGGGGGCTCAGCCCCTGCCTGACGTGGGGTCCGGGCTGTTGGTGTAATGTGTGGGGCTGACAGGGTGCTTTTGCTCATCCATGGTCCCTGGGGCGCCCTGGGGAGGGGCTGTGCCCCCCAGGACCCCCCACAACCCCCCCTTCACCCCTGTGTGTCGTGGGCTCTGAATAAAGCTGGTTTTTAATCTACGCCAGTGCCTGGCCACTGCCCTGCCACCGCCTCGCTCCGCGGCCCTGCCGTGGGGCACCCTCGCCCAGCCCCACTGCGCGCCCAGGCCCCTTACACCCCCCTGCCACGCAATGCCTGCACATGCACTGTGCCCCAGACCCCCTGCTGTCACCCCACAGTGTGCCCCATATCCACCCTGCACTGCACCCCACGCCTGCCCCACTGGCTGCCCCATATCCACCCTGGGGGGTAGCCCACGCACATCATGCCCCAGGGCGTGCCCCACACCCACCCTTGGTGTGCCCCCACCCTCTCTGCATGCCCACCGTGCTGCCCCACTGTGTGCCCCGTGCCTGCCCTGCCGTGCGCCTCCCCTCTCCCCCGGGCCCGGCTCACCGCGCCGCCTGCAGCCGCCTCACACCGTGCTCTGCAGCTCAAGGTTTATTGGGGGGCAGCGTGGGGGGCACTGGGGATGGGGTGGGGGGGGCTCAGGAGCAGCTTTCCGAAATCCAGCTTTGGCAGGGCGCCATCGGGGCTGGCCGGGGGCTCAGGGACAGGCCGGGGGGGGCTCAGGCCTCCGGCGGCTTCTGCGCGTGGGCGAAGAAGACGCCGGCCACGTCGTCCACGCCGGTCTTGAGGGCGGGCGGCATGAGGTAGGAGCGGAAATCGCGGAGGGCGAAGCCGGCCCCGGCCAGGGCGCCGCGGACGTCGTCCTCGGCCAGCGGCACCACGGGCAGGCGCGCGGCGCCCGCCAGGTAGAAGGACTCGCCGAGGGCGCCCAGCAGCAGCGCGTGGCCGCCCGGGCGCAGCAGCGAGCCCACGTGGGCCAGCGCCCGGGCGAAGCTGGCCCGATCGGGGCTCACGGCCTCCAGGCAGAAGGCGGAGAGCAGCGCGTCGGCCGGCGGGCGCAGCGGGGCGCCCAGCGGGTCCGGCTGGTGCACGTCGATGGGCAGGATCCGGCGGAGCCGCCCCCGCAGCCGCCGCTCCTTGTCCTGCCAGTGCTCCCTGCGGGGACGCGGGCGTCAGCCCTGGGGCTCGGCCTGCGCCCGCGGGGAGGCGATCCCGTGGGGACCGGCCTGGCACCCGTGGGGCTGTGGTCCTGCAGCAGGGTGAGGCAGTGGTCCCATGGGGGTCAGCCTGGCACCCACAGGATGTGGGGCTGGGATTGCACAGGGATGTGGGGCTGCAATCCTGCAGGGGACAGCCCGGCATCTGGGAGGCTGTGGGGCTGCAGTCGTGCAGGGATGTGGGGCTGGGATCCCATGGGGTTCAGCCCAGCACCCATGGGATTTGGGCTGCAGTCCCAGGGGGATGTGGGGCTGGGATCCCATGGGGTTCAGCCCAGCTCCCATGGGATTTGGGCTGCAGTCCCAGGGGGATGTGGGGCTGGGATCCCATGGGGTTCAGCCCAGCACCCATGGGATTTGGGCTGCAGTCCCAGGGGGATGTGGGGCTGGGATCCCATGGGGTTCAGCCCAGCACCCATGGGATTTGGGCTGCAGTCCCAGGGGGATGTGGGCTGGGTCCCTGCAGGGATCAGCCCAGCACCTACGAGGATGTGGGACCGGGACCCCCCCCCCCCCCCCCCGGGATGCAGGGTTATGCTCTGCAGGGATGTGGGGTCAGGAGCCCCCCGGGATGTGTGGGCAGGGGCTGGGCTGGGGGTCCCGTGCCCGCGCCGTGCCTACCCTCGGCCCTCGATCTTGCAGACGTGCCGGATGAAGGGGCTCCAGTCGAAGGTGCCGGGCTCGCCCCGCGCCCAGCGCCGCAGCTCCTCCCGGTTCACCGCCAGGTAGTCGGTGGCCACGATCTCCTCGAAGTGGTCGCAGGCGCTGAGCAGCTGGTAGATGGTGGGGCCCGAGCCCACGTCGATGAGCGTCCGCCCGCGGATCTCACCTGGGGGGGGGGCAGGACGCCGGGGTCCCTCACCCAGCCGGGCACCCTGGGGAGGGGGGGGGGTCCGGACGCCAGGGTCCCATTGCGGGGGGGGGGGGGGGGAGGGAAGAGGGGAGCCAGACACCCAGGTGGGGAGCAGCAGGGTGGGCAGGGGGGAGCCGGGTGCCCGGGGTCTCGCCCAGCCCGTCGGCGCCTCCCTCACCGCCGGCGAAGGTCTCGGCCAGGCACCGCAGCTTCCAGGGCACCACGCTCGCCTCCGAGGAGAAGTCGGCGCGCGGCGGCACGTAGTTGTTCTGCAGGTAGGCGCGGGGGTCGAAGCCCTCGTAGCCCGCGCGCACCGCGGCCAGGCTGCTCATGGCGAGGGGCTGCGGGTCCCGCCGCAGCCACCGCCGCTGCCTTATAGCCGCGGCCGGGGCCGGGGGGGGGGCCGGCGGGGAGGCACGGCCGAGCCCGGCGCCGCCGCGATCGCGGCCGTCCATCCCGGCTAACCTGGTTAGCGTCAGCCCCGGGGCCGGGGGCGCGGGCTGGGCTCCGGCGGCGCCGGATCCGGCCCCACGCGGCCGCTCTGTGCTGAGCAGCGCTGGCGGCTCCCGGCTGAGCCGTGGGTCTGGCCCCATAGATTTGGGGGGGGGGGAATGACACCCCCCATCACTGCTCCCTTGTGCAGATGTCACCAATGAGCTGAGCGTGTTGGGCCTCAGCCCGCGGCAGGGCCTGGCACCACCTGCTGGGAGCAGGATGGGACCCACTCGGGCTGGGCACGGGGAAGGGGCTAAGGGCCCCCAAAGCCACGTCCGACACCAGTGGGGACACGGTGGGTCAGATTTAGCCCCTGACACTGGGATGAAGGTGCCGAGGCCTCATGGGCAGCATGTGGGGATGGGGATGGGGAGTGGGACAAGGCCGGGGACAGGGAGGGGACAGGGGCTGGCGGGGACCCAGGGACAGCGGGATCCGGCCAGGAGGGAACAGCTAATCTGGGTGCTGGCACTGGGGCCACCCCGGGCACAGGGACAGGTCAGGCTGGCAAGGGGGGGGGGGGCATTATATAAGCAAATTCCGCCCCCCTCGGGCAAATACCCCCCCCTTTCCAAATCCCCCCCGGGGCTCCTGGGTCCCTCCAGCTGCAGGCAACAGGCTGTGCCTCAGTTTCCCCAGTTCAAAGCCCAATGGGGTGCCTGGGTGCGGGGGGGGTTGTCAAACCCACCCTCACCCCCTAAATCCTGCCCCTGTCCCGAGCATGGTGCCCCCCCCCGCAGCCCTGGTGAGGGGGGATGGGGTGGGCTGGGGCAGCCCGGGCGCGCTGGCACCCCCCCCCCCCCCCCAGAGCCCCTGGGAGCTGCGGAGCCGCAGGGCAAGGCTGGACGGTTTATTGCAGTACAAAGAACGTCAAATCAGTAAAAAAATCCACGCACAGAAACCCGCCTCGGCCCCCACGGGCCCCGGGACCCCCCCCCGCCGGCGCCCGCCGGGGAGCAGAGTCACGGTCGGGCACGGCTCTGCCCCCGGCGCCTCGTCCCCCTCCCAGCCCCCGCCATCGCTGCCCCGGGGGGGGACGACCCAGGAGTCCCCCCCCCCCCGGCCTCCCCCCGCCCACTGCTCTCCATCCACCCGCGTTGCTTCTCCGGGGCTGCAGAACGGGCCCAGGAGTCCGGGCCCCCTCTGCCCCCCGCCTCCGTCGCCGACCTGCTCACCCCCCTGCTAGCAAACTAGAGCCCAGCCCAGCGCCTGCTGCAGCCCCCTGCCCGCGGCCCGGACGCCGGGGCCCCTCAGCCCCGCTGGGCCTCGTGCGAGAGGGAGCGGGAGAGGGTGCGGGGGACGCCGGGCTTGGCGCCGCGCAGGTCGGGGGGCGCGAAGAGGGGCAGCGGCAGGGTGCGGGCGTAGGGCAGGAGGTGCTGGGCCAGCGGCTGCCCCAGGTGCCCGGCGCGCACCAGCCCCCAGGGCGAGCGCTGCTCCAGCACCCGCGTCTCCCCGCGCTGCTCCAGCGTCTCCCGGCGCTGCTCGTCCACCTCCCGCCGGCACCACCTGCGCGCAGGCAGCTCGGGGGGCTGCTCGGGGGGGCTCGGAGCCCCCCGAGCCCCCCGCGTCCTGCACTGCCCCGCAGGGACCCAGAGATCCTCCCCTGTCCCTCACTGGCCCACGGGGATCCTCAAAGTCCCCTCCTGCCCCATGGGGACCCCGGAGACCCCCGCATCCCGCACCACCCCATGGGGACCCCGGAGACCCCCACATCCCACACCACCCCATGGGGACCCCAAAGACCCCCGCATCCCACATTGCCCCAAAGGGACCCCACAGCCCCCTGGAGACCCCAGAGATTCCCACGCCATATCCCACACAGCGCCATAGGACCCACGCATCCCCACTTCCCCCCCAGCCCCATGGGGACCCTAGAGACCCCCATATCCCACACAGCGCCATAGGACCCACGCATCCCCACTTCCCCCCCAGCCCCATGGGGACCCTAGAGACCCCCATATCCCACACCACCCCATGGGGACTCCTCCACCCCTCATTGACCCATGGAGACCCCAAAGATCCCCCCCCAACACATCCTGCCACTGCCCCACGGGGACCCTGGAGACTCCCACACGCTGCACAGCCCCACAGGGACCCCCCACGGGAACGTCAGAGACTCGCACAGCTCACCCAGCCCCACGGGGACCCTTGGGGACCTCCCCCGACCCCCAGCCCCATGACCCTTCCCACAACCCCAGAGCCCCATGGGACCCTTGGGAAAGCCCCAGAGCCCCCCTCAGTGCGTCTAACCTATGGGGACCCTCTCCCAGCCCCGGGACCCCCCTGGCCCCCCGCCGCCACCGCCGCTCACCCCTCCTCAGGCCGGGTGCTGAGCACCAGGTCGAGCCAATCTGCGCTGAAGGACTCGTGGCGCCCCACGTCCTCCTCCCGCACGCGGCAGCCCAGGTGGGCGCCCGAGAGCAGCCCCCCGCTGCGCACCACCACGCTGGGCCCCCACATGCCCCCGGCCCGCGGCTCGGCTCCGGCGTCGCCTGCCCCGCTGCCGCCTGCCCCGCTTATATGGCCTCCGCCGCCGCTATTTTTGGGACGTGTCGCTGGCACCGCCGGGTGCCAAGGGCCCTCTCGGGGCAGGCGGGGGGGACACACACGTGCGTCCCCCCCCGGCCCTGCCGAGCCCCCGCCACCAGGGCCCACGCGGGGCCGGGCCGGAGCGGGCGAGCTGGCAGCCAGCAGGGTCCCGCGGGGCCGGGGCGCTCGGGGCCTTTCTGGCAGGACCGGCCCCGACAGATGGGGGCTGCGGACAGACGGGCGCCCGCAGGGCCAGGGCTCACGTGGCCCCGGCGCTCGGGCACCCAGCGCCCAAACTTCGTCCTCGGAGCTGGCCGAGCCCCGGGCTCGCACCCCGCTTCTCTGAACTGGGGGGAGAGGGGGATCTTCGGGGCGCCCCCGGGATGCTTCGGAGGCAGCCCGAGGGGAGAGGGCTCGCGTGGCCCACGCGGGCCGGAGGGCGCAGGGGGGCCCGCGCCGGCCGGGCTCGCTCCCCCCGCTGCTTTTATTCGATCGGGTTACAAAGGTCGCACACGGAAAGCAAGAGGCCGCGAGGAGCACGAGGCTTTTTATTCCCCCGGGGGGCGGGCGGGCGGACCCCAGGCCGCAGGGCCGCCGCGGGCGCTCCCCCCGCCTCCCGGCAGCGCTGCCGGCGCGGGCCCCCGCGTGCGGGCGGCTTCGCGCTGCTTCCCTTTATAGCGCAGAACACGGCACTGGCGCACACAGGTAGAAAGAAGCTGCAGCCGCCCCCGCAGCCCCCTTCCCCCCTCCCTCCAAAAAAAAAAAAAAAAAAAAAAAAAGAGGAGAAAAGTCTCTGCTTAAGGCGAACTGCGCTCTGCCTCCGCGGGGAGCCGCTGTGCCCGCGGCACGGTCCTCGGCGCTGCACCCCGCGCCGGGGGATCGGGTGGGCTGGGGGGCTCAGGGAGGGGTATCAGCCCCAGCTGCCCATCCTGCGACCGCAGAGGAAGGAGGTGCTGGGCCAGGCCCCGACGAGGGGGGGGCTGCCCTTGCCTTGGCTGGAGCCCACCCTGGGGGACGCCCAGGGCAGCTGTGACGCTGCGGGACCGACTGTGACGGCAGGACGGATGCCACCCCCTCACCTGCTCCTCGGCTCGGCCCCCGGTTCATGGCTCATCGCGAGGGGAAGGGGAGAGGCCGGACGCCGGTGGGGGGCAGAGCCCGGCGCCCCGGGAGGGCAGGGGTTTGGCACGCAGCACAGTGTCAGTGGTTTCCGGGGCCCCGGTTCGGTGGAGCCACAGCAGGAGAGGGAGGCGGGCGCCCGCGGGCGCCGCGGCCTCGGCTCGGTTAGCACGGGGCAGCCGCCGCCGCGGGGTCTCGGCGAGGCTCTCCCCGGCCCGCACGAGGCTGCTCCCTGGTCTCCGGCCGCCGCAGACGTAGGGCAGAGGAATGTCCGGCCAGGGCAGCTCCCCGCTGCTCACGGTTTGCTCGAGAGCTCGCCGACGCGCTGGCGGAGGTGGAAGGCGAACTCGAACATGGTGGCCGCCAGGCTCTGGTGGATAAGGTAACGGGGAAGGCGACCCTGCGGAGAGGCACAGAGACGTAGCAGACCGAGGCAGCGCTCGTCGCACCGCAGCGCAGAGGCGTCACCCCCGCAGCAGCGGCCGGGCGCGGTGGGTGCGCGCAGCCCCCCTCAATTACACGCCAGAGCTGCTGAAGCTTGCCACAAGCGTACTAACGCCTTCACCTCCAGCGGGGGTTTCCTGAACGCAGCTGCACCGAGGCCCACGCACGAAACCACGCGCGAGCCCAGCCTCTGCCCCGGGCAGCCTGCCCAGGGCTGCTCGGCTTTCACTCCCAGAGCCGGGCCCTCCGCTCCCCAGCCCGCGTTCGCTGCGAACAGCGCAGGGCTGGCCGCCTTCCCGACCCCGCGGTGTCCGCGCGGAGGGGACAGGCCCGGCCGAGGGATGCGAGAGCGCCGCGGCGGGGAGCGGCAGCTTTTGAGGAGCTTCTGCTTGCTCCGGGGGAGTAACTGCAACACGTTTTAATTTCTCTAGAAAACCCTGCACGCCTCAACCTGAACCACCTCATCCCGTGCTCTATTACACAAGATGCATAACCCCCCCACACTTCTTCCCTCCGTGGGGGAAGAGCGTGCACGCAGGGCTGGGAGTACGTTCATGGGGTTTGCACAGGGTCCCGCGGCAGAAATAAATTCCCAGGTCACAGCATTTAGCTCAGGCAGGGAGGGCCGGGCTGGCCGGCTGCCCCTGCCCCAGGACACAAGACCAGCAGGCACATGACAAAATCCCTCTTGGACTCAGGGTGGGAGGAGATCGGTCCCTGGCTGCAGCAGAGCAGGGCCTGGGTCCGACCCCAGGGTCTCCCCGGCCCCCTTCAGCAGGGCCCAAGGCAAAGGCCTCTCCCGGAGGGGGCTTTCCTCTGCAATACGCGGGTGGGAGACTGGGAAACTGTTGGTCCAGGGGCCATTTCAGATGTCTCTCTGAAGCAACCCCGGGGTGAAGCTGCAGCACAGACACAAATACACACACGAGCGTAATTCTCGCCTTTCGTTGCAGGAAGGGATGAGCCATGTGCTATAAATATTTCTTCAGGGCCAAAGGAAATAGCAGGACAGCACATAAGAGGGGTCTGGGCACTAGCAGAGCACTTCAGGAAGATGGTGGAAGCAGCTAACAGGCAGGTTATTAATAGCTCGTCTGCTACGGCATTTCTTCCAGCAGCAGAAGGCAGGCAGTGGGCGAGCGCTCTCCGGCCTGGGAAGCGGAGGGAAGGTAGTACCTTTCCGAGCCCCACCTAGCACAACCAAAGGGGCTCCCTATCCCTCTGAACCAGCCGGTTAGTGGAGGGGCAGAAGAGGCATCGGAGCCGGATCCACGAAGGAAGACCACCTCCGCTGCGAAGCCCCGCGCCAAGCAGCACAAGGGGCAGCGAGGCCGAGGTGCGGCTGCTCTCTGCTCTTCCCGTACTTTCAGTTCCCAGTCGAGGGGCTGCCAAGGCAAGAGCTTTTGCAAATCCTTTTCAAACCATTTTACAAGCAACGCAGTAGCTTGATCTCCTTGTGGGAGGGGAGGGACGTGGGAGGGGAGGGGGCCGCGCAGCTTTGCAGGCAGAGCTGATGAATGGAGCCTTTGTGCTCGCTGCTGCAGCACGGTTTCCACGTCAACCTCGGCGCAATTCAGCGGAGGAAGAAAACAGGCCAGCTCTACCCAGCGCCTCTACCCCAATCCGATCCGCCTGACCCCGGCTCCCGTCGTACACTGCCTTGTCCAGGCCACCAGCAAGGACTCAACATGCAGCTCCACAAATAACTCCGGATCTGGGTCATCTTTACAGCCAAAGCGCCTTTCCCTGCAAGCAGGCACCAGCCCCGCGCGCTCCTCGGGTGGCTGTGTTTGTACTGAGGTACAGGGCGAGTAGCAGGGCGTGCAAGGGCGAGTGAATCATCCCTTCAGCAGGTTCCTAGGAGCAGCAAACAGCCAGCCAGCCTCACATGCCCAACTATTTTTGGTCCCCAGAGAGGATAAAAATCGCCTCTCCCCTAGCCCTGTACACAGAGATGTGAAACCCATAACCAAGATCTCTGCCAGGTAAGGAACAGTTTCCAGACCTCAAACTGCAGTAACTCCATGGGGAATGAGGATGATTTTCAGATACTGCTTAACATCTACCAGCAAAACTCTAGTCCCTTTAGGGCTGCTTTTGATAATGACCGTGACTAATCGCTGGCTGCTTTCGGAAGTGGCCAACAGGATTGCAGCCCCTGTACTGTCCACCCAGGGGTACAGAGCAGGTCCTCAGCACGCGTCCTATGCTACGTGGGGGACTTCAGAGCATGCTGATTAACTCTGCCTGTGCTGCAAGCAGCTCTGCTACGGGGAGGACACAGCCACAGCGCTCAGCAAGGAAGTCAATTTACCTTCAGGTCCGTGTTGAGAATCCAGATGAAGGTGCAGACCCTGGGGTTGCTTGGACACTTCAGCACGATGAATCCTCCAGGCCCATTCTCACCCCTACAGAGAAACAGCAGCACAAAGTCTGACTAGGGGCTGGCAGGCTGGCTGAAAAGCGATTCTCTAACACTTTGGGGTGCATCGCATCGATCCCGCATTAGCTCTTGTAACAGCCATCCCCACTGCCTGGCAGCAAGGGCTGGAGCCCAGCAGGGTAAGAACAGATGTGCAGAGTGCCCAGGAAGGTATCTGGTTTGGCTGCAGACACACGAGCAAACATGGCAAGGCAGGTTTCCCACAGGTGCCTTGGCAATGGAGGTGCCAGGGCTGCCGCAGGGCACAAAGCAGCCTCTGCCTCCGAATTGTGCCAGTCCAGCCAACACCAGCTCCTCACTAAGGGGGGGCTTCCAAGGCCCTGCCTGGTAGAAGGTCGCAGGAATGCCGAGCGCCCAAGGAAAGCTTTGGCAGTCAGGACTGGCTCAGCACAGAAAGCCTTGTCCTCACATCCCCCAGATTCTTACTGGCACCATCTGATGTGTTTCAGAGACAAAAGCTCTGCTCACACACACAGCCCAAATACAGATTTCCCTTCCCTGTTCAGGAACACAAACTATTTTTGCTGCATACATTTGTAAAAAGATTTTCTAGACCCTGAAGTCCCCAGCTCCTAAATAGACTGAGGCAGCTATAACGGCTCTGAGTTAAAATGTCAATTACTTTAACCAGATTATTAGGAAAAACAAAGTCAGTGAGAGAAGTGGCACAGCTGAGCCCCAGGCACCGGAGCAGACAGTAACAAGGAGTCCTTGTTTGATGAGATCCATCAGAGATCCAGCATCGACTGATTGTCCCTTTGGAAGGGGAGAGGCCAAAGACCTGACAATACTTTTGGTCAGTCCATCTTAAAGTTGCTTGTTTCACCCATGGGACCATCTCTCCATGTCCTCAGCCTTTAAAATCAGTAAGTGACTGGCTTACGAGAAGCAAAAGGCATTTGAGAGGCTCAGAGAAAGACAGAGTCAGCTGTTTACTGCCCCTCAGAAATGGCAACCGTCCCTGTTTGGGAATTAACTGTTACATAAACAGGATGCGGATTCGGTTAGGGTTTGTGCTGTTATTGGTTGGCACCTCCACTCCCCTGAGCAGAGAGCTGGGAAACGCCCGAGCAACACTTAACAGCACAGAGAGTTTCTCTAACAAAGGAAGAAGAACAAGAGAAGCAAGGTTTAGTTCCACAAATAGATCAGCTTCCTCCAAACCGTGCCAGAAAGGCAGCAGGGTTTTCATTTAAGTGGCTCTTTGCCCTAAACTTAAGCAAAGTGTGTGTGTCAAATACCAGCTGAAAAATAGAATCTACCTCTTACCTGACATATTTGGAGAGTGGAGGCTTCAGGCTGTGCGTGGTCGATATCCCTGAGGAAATGTACCTGTCTCTTCTTCTCTCGATACGACGCACGTTCACGAAGTCCCTAAGCAAAGGAAGAATACTGACAGCTTTAAAATGTGCAGAGGACTTTGATGGAGCAGATCAGACACTCCGGACTGCCGGGAAAGGCTGTACCTTTGTATGTCAGCACATGGACAAAACGGAGCGTAGCACCGCTGTCAGGGAGACGGACTAACTGACCCTGACGGATCCTGAGTTCCGAGACTCCTGCCAGAAACCTCTGGAGGTCACTCTGGGGGCTCACTGCCTCCGGGAGCGTTACCCACACCACTAGCCCGCCCTGCCTCTTTGATACTGGGACAGCCCACAGAGCAAACAGTGGCACTGCTGGGGCAGAGCGTTCCCACGACAGTCTGATGTTTCTCTCCATATTTTAGGATGATACTCAGGGACTCACTACAAAATAGACAGTGGAACAAACTGACCTGGGAGAAACAACGCCGCCTGCGGCCCCAGCTGCTACGTCGTACGAAACGATCGTATTGTCTTCAACCCGCTGCAGGATCTGAAAGAGATTTCCTCAGACTGCTGTACCTGCAGCTCAGCATGGAGATAAAGCCCCTCCCTTAAAACAGCACCAGGGCTCAAAGCAGCCAGAGCATCTTTAATAGCTGATCTGAGGCTCTGGGGCTGGAGGGAGAGCTCTCCTCGAGCACACACACGGGTTTGTCTCCCGGCCCGGCGCTGGCCCCTCTGAGGAGGGCACAGGCGCTGCCTTCGGATCCTTGCCACACCAACAGCACACAACGCCCAAACTGTACTGAGCAAAAGCAGGCTTGGCTCAGCCGCTGGCCCATCTCCCTGCCCACCTCATGGGCTTTTGGATGGGCACATCCACGCAGCTGGCTACCGTAGAGCACTCGGATCGTACGGATGAATGGCAGAGATTTAACGCCTCAGTGATTCAGATCCAGCTAAGCTCCAGTAGGGCCTGGGCACCACTGACAGCCGGTGTTGGACCTGGAAGCTCCAACTCTCCGCTTCAAGGAGCTCCTGTGATTAAGCCATCTTTGTCCAGCACGCTCACCTGGCAAGCTGCCACTGTTCTGTTCCACAGGATCATCTTCTCAGGCTGGAGAATAACCTCCTGGTAAACTGTTTCAGCAGAGCACTGCAGGAAAGCCTGAGGACAGAGCCAGAGCAGTTAACTAGTCCCCTGCTCCCCTTTGGTAAGATTATTATTAAGGAGCGCAGGACAGATCACAAAGAACAACTGGGATAAAAGAGGTGGGGAGCAGCGAGGCTGGCCCGGCTCGAGCGCATGCAAAGCCAAGGTTGCTTCCTCAGCACATCTTTACCCTGAGCTCAGCTGCCCCACTGCCACAGCGGCCTCGTTCCCAAGAGCTGAGAGGGCAAACGGGGAGTCAGAAAAGACAGACTGGACCTCAGGTTTAGGCGACCGCTAAATTGCTGCCTGCTGTGATCTGTGCAGTGTGCTGGGTGGAAGGGTTGTTACACCAGGTATAAGAAGGAGTAAGCATCAGGCTGCAACGTGCCGAGTCAGACAGACCTTGGGGCTGACCCAGGCTGGCTGTTCTTCCACCCTCATCCCAGTTTATCAGTAGTTCTGGTGTGTGTGCAATTGGTCTGGTAAGCGGTTGAAAAGCTACTCTGAGCTTCAGCATAGGCAACATTCATTCCTCCACATCCCCGTGGGACAGAGGATCTTCAGAGGCAAATGGTTAATGCAGTAAAGTGGGACCATCCAGCTTTTCCTCTCGAATACAGAGCTGCTCCATCGGCAGCTCCTGCCAGCAAGGCAACATATGCACTGGAACAAAGAAAAGCCACCGCAGCACCAATGCTTCATTAAAGCATGGTTTACAGCCAAGCCACTCCAGCGAGAGGGCACAGAGCGAGGCACTTTCGAGAAGCTCTTCTCAATGCCAGGCAGCAGCAGACGCACTCTCAGCCCTGGTCTTGCTGGCAATTAGTTGCAATTAGCCTCCTTGGTCAGATTAGTCCTAGATGCTGGGGTTGGAAGCGAGTCTTGCAATCACCTGCTCCCACTTCTACCAGCAGAGACAGGGGCCCAGCATATTTGCTGGGGAGGTTGTCCGCCAGCCAAAGGGTTTTCCTGGAGAGATTCCCTAGAGCGTGCAGTGTAGTTCATCTGCCTCAAGTAAACAGAATGTGCTCTGCAGACTGACCTGTCCTGACAGAGCCAGGAGAGCGTGTGAAACCTCAACTGAATTGTGGTTCCAGGCAGAGCAGTCTGTTTTGGCCTGTTACACACAGATTAAAGAATTGATTCAGAAAGGTTCTTACCTTTAAAATAAAGGTCTTGCCATGGAAAGGTATTTCAAAAGTGTAAACAACATCACCAAACTCCTGTGCAAGAAATGAGAGGGTTACTTTTATTCTGGCAAAAGAAAATTAAATGCTCCTCTCCAGGATAAAGTCTGCTAGTCTTCAAACACTGTGCTACGGCTTCAGGAGCCAGACTGCCTCACATGTCATTCTGAAGGACCATCTTCAGCCCTGAACTGTTCCCAGTTCCCCCATACAAGTCAGCAAGCCCCAGTCCTGGAACTGCACTGAACACATTTCAGACGCACATGCACAAATTTCCATAAACAAAACAACACTGAGAGAGGTAGCAGTGTGATGAGACAGGGAAAGAATCTATCTCAAGCCAGCCTCAAACTCCTTTCAAGGTCAAACTCTCTTTGTAGCAAGCTACCAACATCACCATAAGAGAGAGGGGATAGTTTGCCAGCACTGCTGTTGTTACCTACATCTGAGAGAAGACTCCCTGGAGGGGTTAGGGATGGACAGATGATAACCTTTCATCATTAGCCCTGTGTTAAACTCTGATTAGTCTATTTAAATCCATCCCCCTTTGGATAAAGAAAACAATCTGCCCAGATAGTTTGGCATCAAACAATGGATCACTTGACAGGGGAATTTTAAACACCAGATGAGACTGCAGTTTGCAGGACTCTCACCTCAATCATGCTGTGGGCCCCCAAGCAGAAAGCAAAATTGGTTCTAGGGGGCAGAGAGACTGCCCCTTTCTCCACCCTTCAGAGAGAGAAAGGAGCTCTAGACACTCCCCTACCCCCTGAAAACTCTACTGCAGCTCAGGGAACGGGCAGTGGAATGAGGAGAGAGGCAGTGCAGTGCCTGCTTTGCTTTGTGCACCTCTATGCCTTCCGAAGAAAGAGGTGCCACCTGCAAAATGACAGTTGGAGGCTGCAATGCAGGGTGATGTCCCCATTCACACTCCACCACCCACAAGGTCCCTTTCCTGAGAAAGGGGACATATGAGCAGCTTTCTGGGATGGGACGGGAGGAACAGCCTGTGCCCTGCACACTCTGGCTCCCATGTGGACCAAAACAGACCGAAGAGGCCAGACTCCAACTTGGCCGGAGTCTCCCCAGACCTGAGCACGCTCAAAAGCTTCTTGCTGTGGAGGACGGACAAAAGCTGCAGCAGTGGGGCTCTCCCGCGCTGCTGCACTGGCCAGCGTGCCTCCACTCCTCCCCACGCCATCAAGTGCAGCTCCCCATCCTAACAGCTACCCAAGGTGAGCTGTCCACCCTGCCCACCTGCTGCCTAGAGGGAGGAGTGATGGGCTCTCTCCTGTCAAACAGGAAGGTAATTAAATGTCTAATTAAATAAGAGGGGATTTTACATTTATCTGAACTGGAATAGATTCCTAATTCAATCAGGTAATTGTAACGCTTGTTAATTTTTCATGTCGCAAGGAGGTTTCAAAAGCCTCATTCGTCCTCCAGTTTTTGCTAAGCCATCCGTGCTTTCTGCAGGCAGTGCTGCCGGTGAGGTGGGGTGGGGGCACACTTGCATTGTTTTTCTCAAACTTCCAGTTCTCTTCCTGGGCTAGGATTTGGTCCACAACTTCCATTGCTTCTTTGCCTTGTCGGACATATTCCTTCTCCTAGGAGAGAAAGGAGCATTTCACTAGCTGGATTCGCTGTAAGCCTGAAGTGTGCAAGACTTGCTCTCCCGCCCAGGGCTGGCAGAGAAAAAGGGATAACTCCCACCACCACGCTGCAGAAATCTCTTAATTCAGGTCACAGAGGCCTCATTTTGGAGCTTGAAGTCATGCTCCCCGCCCTGGCTTGTATCCACACACCAGCTGTGTCTACCAGTGTTTCTCCTGCCTTCGTGTAAGGGTTTCCAGCAGGAAAAGGGCTATGATATGTGCTGAGCTTCTTTCTGTTGAAGCGTCAGATCTGGAGCTGTACAGCAACAGAACCACTTGGAAAACAGCACAAAGAAGCCTGAGCCCAGCCAGACCTCAGAGCGATGAAAGACTGCCTCACTTGCTAGAATTCGGCTAGGATGATTGAGACGATACCCCTTTAGGTACGCGACCACATAACCAGGAACCGAAGAGGGAAGGGGAGGAAGAAGACAGGCAGGAGATAGAGCCAGAATCGCATCTCTGTGGGATGTTGCAGAGGAGGGCCCAAGACCCTGAAGAAGTAGATTAAGGCCCCCAAATGGCCTCCTCCTGCTGCAGCCACAACTAGCCATTGGTCCCAGGATGTAGAGAACAGCCCGGTGCTGAGGGCCAAGGCAGAGCACATCAGCCAGGTTCCCTCAGGACAAAAGGTTGTGAAACAAGGGACACAGACTTCTGTCCCTTTGCAGATACAACACCCCAATGGGGCCACAGGATTGTCAGGTACCCTCAACAGCCCACAGCGTTGGATCAGCCAGATGGGACAGGGATAGGCAGCATCTGCCTGTGCTGTTTACCTGTGCTGTCAACGCTTTCCTTCCTGTGCCCTCCTCATCCGACTCGTCCGATCCTAGGGGAAGCACACAATTAATGGAGGGAGCTGAGGATCCTGCTTGTCCAGTCTTTCTTTGACCTTCTCGTGGGGGACGGACAACATCAGATCCCTGCACCTTATCTGATGGGAAGACTGTCAGCAGGGGTGACTCCAACTCATCCAAAGGCCTGACACCCCAAACGCTGCCCCACACACCTCTGCTCCACAGCAGGCTGACACCCACTGCTCTGCTCCCCAGCTGGGGACAAACTGCGCATCAGCTACTCCAAGACAACTGCTCCAGCCGATGTCTCCCCACTCTTGAGTTGGGGAGATCTCTGGAGCATGCAGGAGGCAGTATTACAGGGCAGTGGCACACTGCCAACTCTTATCCTTACTTGCTTGTGGTGACTTGTCCCTGTGCCCTCCTCCGAGGGCAACACTTTTCAAGAACTTTAGCCACAACTAAGCGGTTTTAATCTTAAAACCACAAAATGCTCCAGTTTTCCCACTTGGCTGAAGCTGGGCACGTAGAGCTAAGTTTGATTCCACTCTGCAGATGGCACAGAAGTGGTGAGACAGCACGGTCTTGCCTCCTCTGCCCAGGCACACACGCCATACAAGGAGCAGGGAGCTTGTTTTGCAGTGTCAGTTCTTGGAGGCTCTGCCACCCGCTGCTGCCAAGGGCTCGGCTAACGAGATAGAGCTCAGAGAGGAGGCAATAACAGGGGTGAGGAGACCCTGCAGGAAGGTTGTAAGGGGAACAAGCTCGGCAGACAACTCAGCCCAGCTCTCAGAAAGGTTATGGCAGAAGGGAAACAAAAACTCGTTACCTGCGAAGGACTCTGGTGGGGAGTAAAACTGCCCATCCGAAAGGGCTCCAGGGTAGAGCAGGGGGCCTCGAGCTGCTGCAGCCTGGGCTGCCAGGTACCCTGAGAACCAAAGCACGAGAGTTTCACATACACAATGTCCAACACCTCAACACCACGAGGTCCTGCGGTCTCTGTCCTTTTCTCCACCAAATCCATGCCAATCTAACCACCCTCACAGCCACTTTCTTCCAGACACAGCTGGTCTTTCCACACTAACACCAGCCAACCCACAAGCTTTTCAGCTCCTATTGCCTCATCTTTTGTTTGAGACATTTTATCTGCATGGAGATCAATGGGCTCTTTTGCCTGTCAAATCCAAAAGCGATTAAGCATCTAATTAAATAAGAGCTTCCCCTGGAAGCAATTTGGAACCTGAGCCTAATCCAATAGAGGCATTAAACACTTGATCATTTTTCATCTTAAAGCCTCCTTGCAAGACCCAAACATCCTCTGGTGTTTTCCACTCAGTCAATGCATTTTTGATCGAGTCTCATTTGACAAATACTTCTTAGTTTATGTGCTATTTCCCAGTTTTCTTTTGTCAGTTAAGACTAGGAGAAAGAAAAACTCCTTTGCCTGTAATAAGCACTTCTGCTTTAGGAATGGGCAGTTGTGTTAGTCCAGGCTGAGCATCAACTCCCCAGAAGGATCTTGGAAGTTACAGGTGCTCAGAAATTCACTGTAATTCATAAAGCATAAGGTCAGAAAGACTCAACCTCCCTTTAGTGTGACCTCAACAATCAAGGACCGTAAAATTTCACCCATCATAACCCACACTGAGCCCCTTTAATATGCTTTTGACTAAAGCACACCTTTCTTAAAGGTCTCCAACTCAAATCCAAAGACAGATATCAAGAGATGGAGAGTTCAACAGTCCTGTTGGCACTAGTCCCAATGTTTCAAAATTCTCCCTGATGCGGAGGTGAGCTCTATTTCCAATATGTCTGGCTTCAGTATTCAGACATTGGGGAATTTGGCATGCTTTTCTCCACTCAATTAAAAGATGCTTTTTATAATCTGGTATTTTCTTCCCCTGAAGGGACTTATATACCATAACAAAATTGAGTCAGGCACTTACCGTCACAGCCAGCATGGAGATCACTTCCCCATAAATGTCATATCTGTCAAGGTGCTGCCAAAGCAGCGGAAACCCCAGGCCTGGTAGTTTAATCTGCCAACTCCTACCAGAGAGGAGCAAAGTACTTACACCGTTCCTCTTCAGCTTCCTGAGTTAGGACTTTAAAATCCAGGAACCAAGTCTCCAGCCAAGCAATGACAAACGAGACGATAGGAAGTAAATAGCCGAAAGCCCCTTTGGTCAGAAGCTGGGTGGAAGAGAGCAAAAACCACAGGGAGTTTACGCAAAATGGAAAATAACAGCATCAAGTAATCACAAAGCAATCCCCTGTGAGCTCAAGGAAACCAACCTCGGAGAGGATGACCTTCACAATCAGGAAGGCACTGGATACCAATGTAGTGACCTGAAAAATAAAATTACATATCTCAGACCCCTGAAAACTCTAGGCAGAGAGAGAGAACTAAAAACAGAACAGCAGAAATTTGCCCTCTTACCGCTATGACCCACCAGTGGCGCAGTTTCAGGATTGCATAGGCCAGCAGCAGCACAAAAAATCGAAAGAAAGCCAAGACCTTTGAAAACAAAAGCCATTGATACTAGTCACTATGCTTGCCCTTGGGCCAGGTGCTGTGTGGACAGAGACATGAGATCTCTCCACCCAGACAGACCAGGTCAACAGTGCAACAGCATGGGCTGTGACCTGCCCAATTTCACTGAGCCTGGCCAGCAGCAAGGCTGCAGGAAGGCCCCAGCTCTCTGGGGCCTGCACTCTCCCTGCACTGCTACTGCTGCACCACTCTTTACTTAAGGGCTATTTCCTCACCTGTGGCAATCTGGGATACTCACAAATATATCAAAGAAAGAAGTCTTAAAACTGTACTCGATGATTTCATTCTCCAGGTTCTTCTGAATGCCATCCTTGGTCTGAATGGGAGACAGGAAATGAGAAAATGCCATTGAGTGCAATGATAAGAAACTAATGAAAGGAAAAACCTGACCAAACAGTGTCCAAAGGTTACTCTCAGGTCAGGTTATGCATCAGGCTTATAAATGCCTGCTGCAAGCATGACGTGGGCTCATCTGCAAACACAGAGCCATGGGAGGATACCACAGTCCATTTCACCCTCTGTTTCACACAAAAGAGTACGAATCAGGAAGCTAGAGCTGCAGCAGCACATAGGTACACTAAACACCTCTACGTGGAGGCTTTCTAACACTGAAAACAACTCCTTTGGCCCGGCACACCCACTGCCATTGGATCTCAACCCTCACAGTCTAAGGCCCTTGATTCCTTGCAGGTCGGTCAGACAACATCTCCCACCTGTGCCCACCACTTTCACAAGTAGTTTCAGGCACCAGAGTGAAGCTATATGGGAAGAAACGCAGAGCAAAAAAAGCCGTAGGAAATAGCTTCTTTAGCAACTTCAGTAATGCAGCCGCTGAGCAAAGCTTCTCCCAGAGCTGGACATTCAAAACATCTCTCCTGCACAGATTCTCAAGAGGTCACTCAACAACACGGTGGAATTTAAGCTGCAATCATCCTCTTTGCACAAGGCACTAAGGGGTCCCCTCACCTTTCTTCCAGGCCAGCTGGCTCCCTACAGCTAGCAGGAACACAGCAGTACTGAATCGCCTCCGGGAAATCTAACAGAGGAAGTCAATCAGCAGGTTTGAAAGTATTGGCAAAGGGGAACAGGGAGCAGAGGAAGACTAGAGACCTGCACACATACACAGAGACTGCAAGGAAATCTAAAAGAGGCAAAATCACATACTGTATGGGAGTGTGGAAAAGGCTCACAGAAGTGCTCTCTTGCATCACCCCTAAAAAACGTGGGGTCTGACAGCCCTGGTACTTTTGACACCATAAATCCTGTTCTCTGGAGCTTGGAACTGCCGTTTATGAGGAAGTGGATGGCTCAGGTAACTGGAACAAATGTTTCACCTTTAGGCTATTGGTTTGAACACAGCCCAGCTGGCATGGAAGCTGGTATATGCTGACAGCTGTTTGATGATCTGTGAGAAACAAGTTGGTGGATCTCAGGCCAGTTCTTGGCAGCCTGGTGTCCTGGCACCCTCTTGTCAGACAGTCCAAGGACAGAAGAGGCAGCCATCAGGAAGTGGTCCCTCTAGGTCAGGGCTGGTGCTTAATATTCAGGGAGAGGGGGGCAAAGCAGTTCTGCACTATTGCTTTATCTGATCTGTGGCAACAGGACTCAAGCCAGCCAGCTTTGCTGAGCTGCCACTGAAAAGGTCTTCCCAATATGAGATGTTACCCGAGGAATGAGCACAACGAGGGCTTTGGATTAAAATTTCTGGGCTGCATTTCAGTTTAAACAAATGTCATTACCCTGAATGAGCAAGAACTGTCTGAGGCATCTCTATCTCTGAGAGGAGCAAGCTCACAGAATTATAGTTTGCAGGCAGCAGGCATTTAACAAGGGCTGATTTGCTCAGCTTATCTTGCAGCAAAGGGAGCCATTAGATAAAAAAAAAAGCATTAGTCACGACATAAACTTGTTGCTCTTCTTAACTAGGCAAATAAGCTGTCCTAAAAGCCTTAAACATGCAACATCTCTGCTTAAGGCCCAAATATCACTCGTTAGTCACTTATTAATGGTTACCTGCAAGACCTACGCTCAAAATTACCCTGGTGACCAAGCTACTACGTTATTTCTCTAGGGCTGGATTTTCTGATTTGTAGACAAGTACCCTGCCAGAGAACAACAGAGACAAGAGCATGAGGCTGGGGTCCAA
Source organism: Rhea pennata (assembly GCF_028389875.1). Taxonomy (NCBI): domain Eukaryota; kingdom Metazoa; phylum Chordata; class Aves; order Rheiformes; family Rheidae; genus Rhea; species Rhea pennata. Next base: position 1,577,239 of record NC_084688.1, read on the forward strand.
GCTGGGTGTGCACGACACCATCGGCATCGCTGGAATGCTGGCTGAGAGCTGCTTTTTCCTAGCTGCAAAGGGGGTGGGGGTCTCTTCAAACTCTCGACGCTGTGCTGCTGTTTGCAATGGGCAAGGCAAGCAAACTGCTGGCTGAGACAATCTATTAAGTGCAGACACTGCATGAGATAAACAGGATAGAGATAACAGCCGCTAAAGCGAGCACAGGATCCAGTTCTGATAAATAAAGGCCAGACACCAGGAAGGCTGCATGCAGAAGCGGTGGGGTCTATCTGTTCATCTTGCCTTTCTGCTCAGGTTCTTTCATTGTAGGACATGCAGTACCTGCAGCCTGAAACCCGTCATCAACACAGCTGGAACTAGCCAGGACCGGATCAGGAAAAAAAACCCAAATAAACAAAAAATCCCCCCCGCCCCCACACACAAACAGTCCGGGGAGTAACCTGATGGGATAGAAGTGAATAAAGTGGACTTCCCTGTTCACTGCAAGAGTTCACACACTGAGCAAATGCAGCACCCCAGCACAGGTGTGACAGCAGCATCAGAGAGGACCAAAACCACTTGGGGTTGTCCTTTGCTAGTCCACCCTGACAGCTGAGCTGCATCACTGGTTTTCAGAAGCTGAGATTAGTAACAGTATGTTGGGACCAAAACTCAAATTCATTTTTGGTTTTGGCCAGCAGCTGGGTGGCTGAGAGGAAGGTCTATCTATGCATCCCACCTCACTCCACCAATTCTCTGAGAGCAAGAAACTCCAGCAAAGCTGGCAGCTGCTTGGCAAATGCAGAAGGAAGCTTCACTTAAGGCCAGGGGAGCAGGAGAGAAATTTTGCCAACTGTTCAACATAAGGATTCCACTGGCCATAGATCTTGTTACACTATTGACATAAAACGTTACATGTAATGCTGTTAACGACTCTGGACAGCCACAACACAGCCTGGTTGCAGGAAATGAGCCGGACTTCAGTTCATACTAACTGTGCACTGTTTTCTCAGCTGGTGCAAATCAGCAGAACATTAAGAAGAACACACAACGACTGGGCCCAGGACTTCTAAAACAGAGCCATTAGTGCAGATGGACTTGAATTCAAAAAGCGTAATGTTAAGAAGGGAAAGACACCATGCATTTGCTTCCCCTGACTTACATTCAGTTCAATTATCCACAGCAGAGAGATGAAGAGCAGATCAAAGGTGACGAAGAGGCAGAAGGTCCTCCTTACGTCTGAGATGGCTTTCCTCTTCTCTGGAGAGAAATAACAATACGGAGAAAAGCCTTGGCTCTGCGAAAATGAAGTGCTGATGGATGCTATGGCTGGGAGGCTTCGTTCCAAGTTGTGCTGCAAGTCTGTCGGCTTGCTCATCCTTGGCCCAAGCAACTTGGGTCCTACATCAATTGGGGCAACATCTGTGAGCTGATCAGTGCATCACCTGTGAGGAGACATGAAGGGGACCCTCAGACATCAAAATTAGCAGAGACAAATCCTTACGTCTCGCTTGACCGAAACACCCAACCCCAACTGACCACTACTCTTGTCAGCTAGAAGCATGTAAGTGCAAAAAGGAAGCAGGCACTCAGTATCCATTCTCCTCCTCTCGCCTTTGAGGGCAAATATTCCTATTACCAAATCAGCCAAATCCTGTCTATTCTAAATAAATGCTGGGGGAAATGGCTAACACTGTCCCTTAGGTTACCAGAGAACCTCCTCTCAGAAGTAAACGCATCTAGGGCTCTCCCTCCTGCCCCATCTTCCTCCTGTACACCATGTTCATCAGCACAGGCACAGACTCCCTTCCCTCACGCTTGCTGCAGGCAAAGAAGAATGGGCCACAAAAGGCTCAGAGGTGCAGGAGGGTCCATGAAGTTGCTAGAAAGTGTCATTTCAATCCAAAGTCAGTCACCCAGAACATGCTCTCAGCATGGAAAGCCAAGCTGGCAGCTACAGCCAGCGGTCAAAGCAGCAGATGGCAAACCCCACGGAGATGCCATGGCAGCAGGGAAAGGGGCCTCAGGGTGTTTTTGCAGAGGTCCAAGTATCAAAAAGGAGCTGTTCTTGGGATCACTGGAGCCTTTGGCACTTCCCCTCCCTGCAACAGCCTCATCTATAGGGATGGATGCGAACTTCACAGGGGCTCGACACTTTGCATCATTCAAACCACAAAATACCAGGATCTGATCATCCTGTGCTGTGGAGCAACCTCTTCTCCACCCACGCAGCCGAGAGCAGAGTCTGCTCCCTTCACCGACAGGGAGCGGGTTCTTACACCCTCTCCGAGCTGCCCAGCTCCAGCCAAATGCCAAGTGGTGCAACGGGAAAGCAGAAAGGGAAACTGCTGCTTTTTGTCACAGCCACTGTGGGCTGGCAGTACCGGGAATTTGGGCAGCCACGTGAGCAGGTCGGGTGTGAACGAGGTGTTAAGGTCTGAAGCTTGCTTTCAAGCAGCCTTGCCAGTCATTGTATTAAAAATTTCCCCTCCGTCAGCAACACACACAGAGGCAACTCTGCTAATGAACCGTGCAACCAGGCACACACACACGAGACGAACAAGGAAGGAGGATGCCAGAACAGGTCAAACCAGGGATTTGTCGGTCCCAGGCTTTGCCATCTCCGACTGACCCACAGCAAATGCATAATTATGAACATACTCTTTCCAAAATACTCATGCTCAAGGACATACTGCTTTCAAGGAGCTGGACTCATTGCTGTATTAACCACTGCCACTGTCCCAGCAATTCTGCTTCCTCCAGGATCTGAGTGAGATTAGGTTTGTCTAAGGCAAATCTCACTTGAAACCCAGAGGCTGCAGCCAAGCCCCGTCTTGAGGAAAAAAAGCCCCGAGACTGCAGCCAGACCTGCAGGAAGGGGGAGCCCACAGGGCCAGGGGAGGCCAGAGATGCTGCCGAGTCCTTTCCAGCTCTGAGCAATTGCAAGAACTGGCCCTGACCGCAGCTCGATCCGTAACCACAATTTTGTGTCCCTGCGTAAGCGGCTCTGCATGCCAGTCCCTGGGGAGCGCCGGGGCTGGAAAGGGAACAAAGCTGGACTCCTGTCAAATCACTGCTACTCTTTCTCGGAGGCACTTCGGAAGGAGCTGGAAGACATGTCACTTTGGATAAGCAGCAACGACCACGGCCCTTCGCTGCTCTGCGCGAGCGGCCCGTCTCAAACTGAGAAAAGTTGAAGACATCTGTGAGCACTGAATAATGCATCACCTCACGCACACGCTGCCTCCTTCTCTCCGGCAGAGTGTCACCGCGTTCTTCACTCAAACACCACTTTGCACTTACACAGCCCCCCACAACTTCAGAGCGCTTTAAAATCACCCTGCAAGACTGCCCGGCCCCATTCCCCAGACAGCTGCTGAAATGGCACTAACGCTGCTCCGCGGCGGCAGGGATACGGGGTGGGAAGCAGCCAGCCGGGGTGCTCAGTGCGAGCACTTACGAAGTGCACAGCTCCCATGGCACAGCTAAAACAATCGGTTATTAAAATCCAAATTTCCGGATGAAATTTAATGGTGTTTCAGTAGTGTGCCTGTCCTGGAACAAACATGTTGATAAGCAACTTCTGGGAAAGAACTAGTGAGACGGATTTTGCCTTCAGAGTAGTAAGAGAGAGGTACAGTGGGACAGAGTGGGGATTTTACAGAAACATTTTAAGCCTAGGTGGAAAGAGATACGGAGAGATTGGATTGCTTCATGCCTTGGGAGCTACCTGGATGTTAGTTCTGAAACACGAAATGCCCAACTTTGCTCAGTTCCTTTTAGAAAGGAAATCTCAGATCCCTACCAGGGAGCGAGCTCAGCAGCCCTGCAGGCAGGCCCGGCCTCCCGGGGCGCCCTGTGGGCCGGGACTGCTCCACCAGACAGGGAGAAGGTCAGAGCAGAAAGAGCAGTGGCTGGGCCCGAGCGTGTTTGAACATGCCTTTTTCTGGGTGATAGATAAATTATTGAGCATCCTGGTGTTGTATTATGCATTCAGACATCCTCTGCAGCCTGTGGCTGGGCCGCTGCTCTGCTTTCGGGGGCCCTGGAGCGCTGCTGCTCCAAGGCTGGACACGACCGACGGGGGAAGCGCAGAGTTCAGCAGGGACGAGGCAGCAGCGCACGCTGCCTGCAGGGAGTCCCGGGACAGTGATAACACCATCTGGGGGGCACCCACACCAGGGACCCACCAGGGCTCTTCTGATTGAAAAAGGGACCTCTGAAGTCTCTGAGGGAATATTTGATTTCTTCTTGCTGCTTAAGCTCCCTGTTTTGAGCATGAACTGGTCACTGGCTCTCCCTTAACCTTGTCCCCTAGAGGGGATGCAGCTAAGAGGCTCCCTATCAGCAGATGATGCGTCTGTGCGCTCCCCGACAGCTCTCCCTGCCTGGCCTCTCCCCTGCTACTGAGACCCCGGCACCGTCATGCCCACAAAGCAGCTCTTGCGCTGGGCACACTGCAGCCCCAAGGCACGAGAAGGCCTCGGAGCGCCCGCGAAGGCACCGCGGCTGCCACCCCGCCGCAGGGCAGGACTGTCCCCACCGCGCCGGCGCACCCACCGCCCAGGGCTGCTCGGAGCTGCCTAACAGCTCCAGGAGGGCCGACAGAGACGGACAGACTGCCGGGAGAAAAGGCAGCGTCTCGCCTGCCCCCTCGGCGACCGCAGCTCCCGCTCCCGAGCTCGCCTGGCAGGGCCCGGCGCGAGGAGCGGCGCCACGAGGCAGCGCACCGCGCTTACGCCTCGCTCTCCCCCCGGCAGCGAGCAGGCCCGAGAAGCCGAGTGGGAAGCAAACACGTAAAGAAGCAGGCTAAGTATGGGATGAAATCCTGAGAGAACGCCAAGTGCAAACACGCAGCGCGCGCTGCCGCCCAGGTCCGGGCGGCGAAGCGCGCCCCACGCAGCCCCATCCCAAAGGACGCTGGTGTCAAAACAGAGCCGGGACCGGCGCTGAGGCGCGAGCCACCCCTGCAGAAGGCCAGGCCAGCCTGCACAACGCCAGCAGCGTCCTCTCCTTCCACTCTTCTTACGGATTCAGATCACAGGCTTCTCATTAGCACACGTTTGCATGTTAATGACATGTCTTACAGTAAGAAGCCTTTCCATCTTGTGACATAGCTTCTCCTTGTCTCCCGCGCCCCCGACTTCCTATTAATGCGTCTTCTCAGATCATACGATTACTTTAACAGTTAATTCTCATGTCACCTCTTTTGATAGTTACAGGCTTTGCACCAAATGCCGCATCAGAAGATAAAATGCCTAGAGAATATTAGAGAAGGATCCTTTTAAAGGCACCAGCTACAGATGTTTTGCCAGCTGCTAGCACATGTCCGAGTTTCCTAGAGGGCAGAGGCACCTTTAAAGCGAGAAGGTAAATACTCAATTAGACGTTAGATCTCACTAAAAATATGAAGTAACTCCAACTTCTTTAGCAAAGGGCTCAACAGGCTCTATAACATTCACAACCGGCACCTTTCAGCACCATGGCGAAGTAGTTTTGTTAACATACAGCAGTTGCATTTCTGATCACCATAAGCAGCGCAGCACTTCACAAACACTGCTTTAAGCCACGCTCTCCATTACAAAGGCACGGCGCAGACCTCCGCAGCGTGATTTTTTCCCTGCACAGTCTGGGAGCAATTTGAAGAGTGCCAGTTTGTAGCTTTCCTTAAAGCACCTTCCAGGGCTAATTCAAGCCCATGCCTACACTTAGAAAGGTCACCGTCCTGGCCACATTACACGGTGGCTTCTGGCAGCGCCCACGGCACGCCAGGCCTTGCCCCCAAATGACAAAGCAAACAGACGAAGTGGGCTGAAAGGCAGAGGCTGTTATAAAACAGCCACAACGCAGAGGAGGACTGAACTGCTCCTCTTTCAAATGGTCTGGCGGGAGACTTGCCGAGAACAACCCACTGCCCAAATACTGTACCCAAGCGAGAGCGGTTATAAGGTGTGTCTGCGGAAAGCCCAGGGAAGCTCACCTCCCTCTCCACTTCCCGAGGCAGAAACAGGGAAATTCTGCTTCTTGGACAGCTGTGTGGAAAGGGCAACACTTCCTTTGAGCCAACAAGGACACGGAACAACAGCAGGTGGTGAGTGGTCCCTAGGCCAATCTTCCTGCGATTTCAGTTTGGGCAGAGGGTGCTTTTCCCCCTAACTGCTCCTCTCCCACTGCCAGCTCACAGCACCCTTCGGACGCTTGCTTGTTCCCCCTGCGTTGGGCAGGGCCATCTGTGTCAGCCAGTTTCATGGTGGTTAGAAGCCGGATCGCTGCAGGACCCCGTCAGCGTGCTCAGATCACATACAGGTCCCAGTTCGATCGTGTTTTCACTCGTCCCTGCCTCCTCGCACGGCCCCAAAAAGGCAGCACGCCCCAGCTTTGCTACCCTGCTTGCTCCCGAGCAGTGCCCTGGCTCTCCCCCAGCCCCAGCTTCTCCTCCCACCCTGCGCAGACTGCTCCCAGCCACATGGCTATTTTCATTGCAATCCCTTTGCCCCCTCCCAGCCTTTCCATTTGTAAACTGTGCCCTCGGGAGTCAGAGGGAAGCGGGCTCTTGGCTTTGGAGCGACTTGACATTTGGTATGCCGAGGGCAGGAGCAGTTCAGCTGCAAGCTCGCTGCATCCCGGGAAGCAGGCAGCGTTAAGCCTTCTCTTCTCTGAGCTGCTCTTCTGCTCGCTCTCGTGCGATGTGTCAGGCTGGAGAAAGCACTCCCGAGGGACCGCTGAGCTGTGCGCTCCCACTCTCTGTCAGAGGGCGTTCAAAAAAATCCAGTTGTGGTTGGGTCACATGCCAACTCAGCTGCTCTTCTGAGTAGTGCTGCCATAGAGGGGTCATTTCCACTCCTCCAAGCCCCAGCTTCCTCCTACAGTTGAGCCCAGGTGACAAAGCAGAACAGCCCTGGCATTCCCAGCAGTGCCAGCGTCCGTCCTGCCCAGGCTACGTTAGGAACTGATCCAAACCACAAGGCCAGTAGGCATCTCAAGGATATTTTGGGGACTTTGGGATGCAGTGGAGCAGTCTGCAAGCATCTCTCAAAGTGATATGGATCACTGCAATGCCCTGCATTTCCCCTCCTGTGCTGTGGGACCTTCCCAGCCCCACTCGCCCCAAGCCGTGAGCGCTGGCACAGCTCAGCTGCTGCCCAGGACTGCCCAGAGCCACATCCTGCCTTCCCCAGGTGCAAGGGCAGCAGCTCAGCACAGCTCAGATGAACAACCCCTGCTGTGAGGGGCCCAGGGAGCGGCCCCACAGCTGGCAGAGCACACCCCACACTGCAAGGGAGCCAGACCCACGCGCCATCTTCACCCACAGTCGCCACCTCTCTGCATCCAGGTTACAGCCACGGCCACCCAGGCTAACGCTCCCACCAAAACGTCCTCCTTATTAGCACTTCACACCATCAAAGTAATTTTCAGAACACTTTGGCAATGACCCAGTTACCCAAACCCCTGATTCACCCCATCTTCCAGCCCCTGCCCCACAGCCACATGGCATCTCTGGGCCCGTCCCTCTCCCTCCTCAGCCCCTCTTTTCCACACGCACCCCACCATGGAGCCCACGGCTGGTGTCAGACATCGTCTGCCATCCCCGTGCCTGGGAAGCCAGCGAAAAGCACTGCCTGCCTGAATATTCAGGAAGCCTCCTGCCCCCGAGAGCAGCTGCGAGACTCCGGCACGCAGGCTGGCAACTCAGGGTCTCACAAGCGTGCGAGGAAGGCTCGAGGTCTGATGTAATTAGTCACTGTTTTTATTAGCAGTCACCAGCAGCTGCCAGCTCAGGTTTATAAAGCAGTCGTAATAGGGAGATTCTCAGGGCCTTGTGCAAAGATCAGAAGAAAAGTTTGTCCTGAGTGAAGCACAGGAAATGTCACCACAGAAAGCTTCTGGCCTTCAAAACAACATGTTGCCAGGGAAGGATGGTTTCCCCCACTTTGGTCTGCTGCTGCCCTAAGGAGTTTGGGCAGAGAAAGGGACGCAGCAGGTACTGTAAAACCACAAGGATCAGGCAGCCATGAAGGAAAACAGAGGATCCGATGCCAGGTCCCAGGGACTGCGCACACCCTGGGCTGATCCCACATTATGCACGGTCCCTTTTCCTTTCATCTAACTGTAATCACAGATTCTTACTCACAGCCCAGCCAAGACTGCGGGTTTACTTTACGTGCTGCTCTTTTGAGAGCCTTTGATCTCTCTGCTACCCTCAGAACTGTATTAATAAAGTACTAAACTCTGGCCCAATCTCATTGTACTGTCACTTAAATCTCAGCAAATTCTCACTTAGTTCCTGCACAGCAAGTGCCAAGGGGTTTTCTGAGGTGCCGCAGTGAGGAACAGGACATATGTGCTCCAGACAAAACAGATTTACAACCACATGAAAAACTTCATACCGCTTTTATCAGAGCAGAGATAACAGCTTGCAGAGGGCAGTGACCGCTGCCAGCATCGCAGCACTGCTGCGCCACGGTTCAAGGAGCATCCTGCCTCGCGCCCGTCCGCAAAGGGCAGGGCTGGCCTCAGCTCAAACCGCAGAGGTGACGGCTCCTCAGCGCCGCACACGAGCTCGCCGGGCAGTCAGCCCACTCAAAGGAAAAAAATAACATTCGAGGTCTCTGCAGAGACCCCAGCAGCGCAGGCGTGGGGGTGTATTTGTGACAATTACGTGCACGGAGCACGCAGGCAGGATGATGAGGGCAGATGGGGGCAAGGCCTGGAGCTGGGATCTTATTATTGCTCAAGCCGCAACTTGAAAGATGACAGTTACCTACAGCGCGGAGAAAAGGAAGGAAGAGACTTTGCAGTTAAGAGCATCCTCAGAGGCGACGCGCTCGACTCCATAGGCAGCGAGTGCCCTGTGCAGGCAGGGTACGTCAGCCGTAACCGCGGTGCACGCAGCACCCTGCAGCTGCCAGCCCAAAACGCACGCTTTCTACCGCCACCCAAGAGCGACCATCCTCGTGCTGCTGCTGTCCAGGAAGACAGAGAGCAAAGAAAGAGCACCCAGGCCTCAGCGGCTGGCCCTGCAGAGCTGGCGCTCACCCTCTCGTCCGTCTGCATAGTTCAGGGTCTTAAAATGTTTTGCAACATGAGCCTCTAAAAATAGCATAATTCAGTAACCCATCCAAGGTTGCGCGGCCAGCAGCCCTCCAAGTTATAAAGGGAAGTTTACAGCACAGCTTTATGAGTACTGGAAGTCACGGTGGGCCCTGAGGATATTCTGGACTTGGCCATTCAGGTCAGTGTTTGCAAACGCATCGAGCAGAGAGCTAGTCCCACGCCCCCAGATAATCCGCCGTGACCTTAAGCAAATCTCTCTGTCCCTGTGTGCCTTCACGTTTCCAGCTATAAACAGACAGCACCTCTTCCCAGGAAGGGCTGCAAGGCTTAATTGGTTAACATTCACCAAAGCACCCTGAACGGAAAAGTATTATTATTGCTATTAAACCGAGGCAAAGCTTTTAGCTGCGCGTATCTCTGTAAGCTCCTAACGGGCGTTTGCCGCCCGCGCAGCGCATTTGCCTTGCCCCCAGCGAGCCGGACTCCTGCTCATCGTCACCAGCGCCTGCAGTGCCCATCAGATAGTCCTAAACCATTTAAAGGCAGCGGTGCCCGTGGCGAATTAGGGCATAAGGCAGCCGCAGGGAGCCCTGATTTAAACCAGGGCCTCGGTGCTATCAGCAGCCGCTTCCTGCCCCCGACCCCAAACCCCACCGTCGGGCAAAACCGTCGGCGCGGACGCCCGAGCGGCCGAGCACGAAGCGCAGCCGAGTCCCCGCGCGGATGCTGCGCCCGCCGCGGCCTCGCCGGCTCCGCAGGGCAGGGCAGGCCCGGGGGGGCCGCGCCTCGCCGCGCAGCCACCCCGCCGCGGTCCCGGCCGTGCCCGGTTGCCGCCGGGACCCCCCCGCCCGCGGCAGCCCGGGCCCCCTCGGGCCCGCACCCAGGCGGCCGCTGCCGCCGCCGCCGCCGCCTCCCCGGCCCCGGCGCGGCCCGCGGTACCTGCTGGCGGCCCCGGGGCCAGGTCCCCGCCGGAAGTAGACCCCGGCGCGAGCCGCTTCCGGCCCCGCCGCCACCTCTGACACCGGAAGCGAAACTCCGGAGCGCGGCTGAGCCTGGCACCGACCATTGGAGCCCCCCCGTGGGGGGGGGGGGGGGGGGGGGGGGGCGAAGGGAAAAACCATTGCTGGGAGGGGGAAATGTGGGGCTGGGAGGGACCATTCCCCACCGGGGGGAGGTAATGTGGGGCTGGAAGAGACCATTCCCCATGGAGGGGACTGGGAGGGACTATTCCACATGGAGGGGGGAATGTGGGGCTGGAAGAGACCCTTCCTCATGGGGGAAATGTGGGGCTTGGAGGGAAAATTCCCCACTGGGGGGGGGCGGGTGATGTGGGGCTGTAAGAGGCCATTCCCCCCAAAGGGGGTGATGTGGGGTGAAGGGAGAAACCGTTCCCCACAGCAGGGAGGGGGGAAATGTGGGGCTGGGAGAGACTGTTACTCATGGCGGGGGGGATGATGTGTGGGTTCCACCCCACAGCCCCTGCCCCACGTCTCCCCGGCTGCCACCTCCCGGACATGGGGGTCCCACCCCACAGCCCCTGCCCCACATCTCCCCAGCTGCCACCTCCTGGACATAGGGGTCCCACCCCACAGCCCCTGCCCCACATCTCCCCGGCTAGCACCTCCTGAACATGGAGGTTCCACCCCACAGCCTCTGCCCCACATCTCCCCAGCTACCTCCTCCCAGACATGGGGGTCCCACCCCACAGCCCCTGCCCCACATCTCCCCGGCTGCCACCTCCCGAACATGGGGGTTCCACCCCACAGCCCCTGCCCCACATCTCCCCGGCTGCCACCTCCCGGACATGGCGGTCCCACCCCACAGCCCCTGCCCCACATCTCCCCGGCTGCCACCTCCCGGACATGGGGGTTCCACCCCACAGCCTCTGCCCCACGTCTCCCCGGCTGCCACCTCCCGGACATGGGGGTTCCACCCCACAGCCTCTGCCCCACGTCTCCCCAGCTACCTCCTCCCGGACATGGGGGTTCCACCCCACAGCCTCTGCCCCACATCTCCCCAGCTACCTCCTCCCGGACATGGGGGTTCCACCCCACAGCCTCTGCCCCACATCTCCCCAGCTACCTCCTCCCAGACATGGGGGTCCCACCCCACAGCCTCTGCCCCACATCTCCCCAGCTACCTCCTCCCAGACATGGGGGTCCCACCCCACAGCCTCTGCCCCACATCTCCCCGGCTGCCACCTCCCGAACATGGGGGTTCCACCCCACAGCCTCTGCCCCACGTCTCCCCGGCTGCCACCTCCTGGACATGGGGGTCCCACCCCACAGCCCCTGCCCCACATCTCCCCAGCTACCTCCTCCCGGACATGGGGGTCCCACCCCACAGCCCCTGCCCCACGTCTCCCCGGCTGTCACCTCCCGGACATGGGGGTTCCACCCCACAGCCTCTGCCCCACATCTCCCCAGCTACCTCCTCCCAGACATGGGGGTCCCACCCCACAGCCCCTGCCCCACGTCTCCCCGGCTGCCACCTCCCGGACATGGGGGTCCCACCCCACAGCCTCTGCCCCACATCTCCCCGGCTAGCACCTCCTGAACATGGGGGTCCCACCCCACAGCCTCTGCCCCACATCTCCCCGGCTGCCACCTCCCGGACATGGGGGTTCCACCCCACAGCCTCTGCCCCACATCTCCCCAGCTGCCACCTCCCGGACATGGGGGTCCCACCCCACAGCCCCTGCCCCACGTCTCCCCGGCTGCCACCTCCCGGACATGGGGGTCCCACCCCACAGCCCCTGCCCCACGTCTCCCCGGCTGCCACCTCCCGGACATGGGGGTCCCGCCCCACAGCCTCTGCCCCACATCTCCCCGGCTGCCACCTCCCGGACATGGGGGTCCTGCCCCACAGCCCCTGCCCCACGTCTCCCCGGCTGCCACCTCCCGGACATGGGGTCCCGCCCCACAGCCCCTGCCCCACGTCTCCCCGGCTGCCACCTCCCGGACATGGGGGTCACAGCCCTCTGCCCCGGCTCTAGCCCCCAGGCACCTGTGTCGCACCCCACAGCCCCCGCCTGCCCCACCCGCGCCCCCTGCCACCCCCGGACGCCTGGGCCCCGGCCCCGCCCCCCGACAGCGGCCGAGCCTCTCTGTACAGCGGTTTATTGCGCGGCGATGCTGGATGCGGGGCCGGGGGGGCGCGGGGCGGCCCGGGGGGCGCGGGGGCCCATGCACACGCACACACACACGGAGCCGGGCGAAGCGGGGCTGCGGCGGGCGGCGGGGCTGGACGGGGCGGGCCGGGCCGGCCGGGCCCTCCCGGGGCCCCGTCGCGGCTAGCTGGTGCCCAGCGGGAAGGCGCCCCCGGGGCGCGGCGGCGCCTCGGCGAAGCCGACGTGTCTGCGCTCCTTGCTGCGCTCTGCGGGCGGACGGACACGCTCAGCGGGCGGACGGACGGGCGGACGCGCGCCGGACTCGGCCGCCTCGTGGGGCTGCAGCCGCGGCGCCGCCGGGGCCCGTCGGGGCGGCCCGGGCCCGTACCGCCGCCGCGGGGCTCCTCCGGCTCCCGGCCCGGCTCCTGCTCGGCGCCGCCCTCGGGGGTCTCCGACCCCGTCAGCGCCTTCACGTCCTCGTCGCGCTCGTCTATGCCGCCGACGAAGGACACCTTCTGCCCCCCTGGCGGCGTGGGCGCCGTGGGGACGGGCCCGGGGGGCGACCCCGCCGCCGCCGCCCCCCGGCCCGGCCCCCCCCCCGTTACCTCTCCGCTTGTGCGCCTTGGCGGCGGCGGGGAAGAGCCGCGGCTCGGCCCGGGCCTGGCTCCCGGGGGCTTCGCGGGAGGCGGTGGTGAGGCGGCGGCGGCGGCGGCACCCCCGGGACCCCCCGCGGCACCGGGGGGGGGGGGGGGCTGGCAGCGCTGGCACCCGCCTCTGCGCCCCCCCCCCCCCACGCGCTGGCAGCCCATCCCTGTGTCCTCTGGGCTGCAGCAGCCCTTTCCCGTGTCCCCGTGTCCCCCGGGCTCCGGCAGCCCCCTCCCTGTGTCCCCGTGTCCCCCGGGCTCCAGCAGCCCCCTCCCCACGTCCCCATGTCCCCTGGGCTCCGGCAGCCCCCTCCCTGTGTCCCCGTGTCCCCCGGGCTCCGGCAGCCCCCTCCCTACGTCCCCATGTCCCCTGGGCTCCGGCAGCCCCCTCCCTGTGTCCCCGTGTCCCCTGGGCTCCAGCACCCCTGTCCTCCATGTCCCTAGGCAGCCCATCCCCATGTCCCCACGTCCCCCAGGCTCCAGCAGCCCCCTCCCTACGTCCTTGTTTCCCAGGCTCCGGCAGCCCCCTCCCCACGTCCCCGTGTCCCCAGGCTTTAGCAGCCCCCTCCCCACGTCCCCGTGTCCCCGGGCTCTGGCAGCCCCTTCTCTGTGTCCCTGGGCTCCGGCAGCCCCCTCCCTACGTCCCCGTGTCCCTGGGCTCTGGCAGCCCCGGCCCCGTGGCTCCAGGCTCCGGCAGCCCCCTCCCCACGTCCCCGTGTCCCCAGGCTCCAGCAGCCCCCTCCCCACGTCCCCGTGTCCCCGGGCTCTGGCAGCCCCTTCCCTGTGTCCCTGGGCTCTGGCAGCCCCCTCCCCACGTCCCCGTGTCCCCGGGCTCTGGCAGCCCCGGCCCCGTGGCTCCAGGCTCCGGCAGCCCCGGCCCCCAGCGCCCGTCGCTCTCACCGGGCTCGAGGGCGCTGTCGGGGTCGCAGGCGCGGGCCAGGTCGTGCTCGCCGTCGTCGGCCTCGCCGTCGGAGCTGTCGCCGCCGGCCAGGCCGCTCTCCAGGTGGGACTGCACGATGCGCTGCACGGCTGCGCCGCGCGGTGCCGTCAGCGCCGGGCCCTGCTGCAGGCTCAGCGCCCGCCCGGCCCCAGCTTCCCCACGCGCCGCGCACGGGGGGCTCCCGGCCCCCCGCATGGGCGCCGCGCGGCGGGTGCAGCCGGCCCGGCCGGTACCTTTGAGCGAGGGCGGCGTGTAGGCACACGGGTTGGTCCTCTTTGGTTTAAGCAGGCAGCCCTCGCCGGACGCTCGCTGCGGAGGAGGGCGCGGAGGTCGGGCCGTGCCCGCGGCCGGGGGTCCCGGGCATCCCCCCGCACGGGGCGGCGACCGCGGCCCCCGGGGTGACTGGGTCTGGCTCCGCGGAGACGGGGCCCGGCACCCCTGGGTCCAGGAATGGGGGTGCCGGGATGGGGACCCAGCCTTGGGACTCCCCGAGGACGTCCCCGTGATGGGGACCCTGCAATGGGGCCCCAGCCTGGTGGACCCTCCGGAGACGTCCCTGTGATGGGGACCCCGTGACAGGGACCCCGTGGGGCTGCACTCGGGGAGGGGATCCCTGGGGCTGGGGCTGGTTCGGGACGAGGGTGGGGCGGCTGAGCCCCGTGCCCACCGTCACCGTCCCCCCGTCCCGAGGGGGCTTGCACCGCCACCAAATCCCACCGCCCGTCCATGTCCCCGTCCCCATCTCTGTCCCCATGGTGCTGGTGCCCCAGGGCAGGGAGGAGACAGGGAAAACCGATAAGCGCCAGGGCCAGGCCGGGCCGGGGCCACCCGATAACCATGGCGGCGGCACCCCGGTGCCCGTCCCGGCGGCAGTGCCGGCCCCCGACGCCCGCTCACCTGGTAGGGCAGGGACTCCTCCTCTGTGGGCCGCGGTGCCGGCGGGGGAGAGAGCAAGTGAGCAGGATCGGGGCCCCGAGGGCAACCGTGGGCACCCATGGGTGCCCGAGGGCCAGGCAAATCCCCACCAACACCATCCCCAGGGATTTACCCCACCCTCCAGGAGGTGCCACTGCGTCCCATCCCTGCCACCATGTCCCATCCCTGTTGGGACCTCCTGTCCCTGCCACCATGTCCCCTCCCTGCCCCCATGTTCCATCCCTGCCACCATGTCCTGTCCCTGCTGTGACTTCCCGTCCCTGCCACCACATCCTGGCTCTGCCATCGTGTCCCATCCCTGGCACATCCCCATCACCATGTCCCACCCCAGCACCAAGTCCCATCGCCAGCGCATCCCCTGCCACCATGTCCCGTCCCTGCCACCACATCCTGGCTCTGCCACCATGTCCCACCTCTGACACCATCTCCCGTCCCTGGCACATCCCTGTCACCATGTCCCACCCCAGCACCAAGTCATGTTGCCAGCACGTCCCCTGCCACCGTGTCCCATCCCTTCCACCATGTCCCGTCCTGCACGGCACGGGTGGCTCACCTGGGGACGAGTGCTCGGAAAGCTGGAAGAGCATGGCCGGCGTGGGCCTCCGCCGGCGGATCTGCGCGAGCGGGACGTCACCGCGCGCCCGGGGCCAGGCTGCCCCAGCCCTTCCCGGGCGCCGGGTGCACGGGCGTGCGGGTGCACCGGCAGGGACGGGGCGAGCGCTGCCGAAAGGCGCAGCGCCCCGTGGGGCGGCCGCGGCCGGACCCCGGCTCCCCCCAGCCCCTGGTCCGCCGTGGGCAGCCGCAGCCCCAGGCTGGGCAGAGGCAGCTCCGCTGCGGTGCATTGGCACCGTCCCCCCATCCTGCACTGCCCCATCCCTTCCCTCCCGTCCCTCTGTCCTGCCCCCCCCGTGCTTTTCCCTGCTGTCCCCCTGTCCTGTCACCTCCTGTCCCTCTGTCTTGTCCTTTCCCCGCATGACTCACCTTTGCCATGGGACCGCAGCTCGCACGGGGACCTTGGAGTACCCCTGCCCTGTCCCTGTCTGTCCCTGTCCCATCCTGTCCCACTGTCCAGCCCTGTCCCCTCTGTCCTCCCTCCCTTCTGTTCCCTGCCACATCCCTCCCTGCTGTCCCCCGTCCCCTGTCCCATCCCCGCAGGGCGCAGGCGGGTACCGGTGGTGCCCAGGGGGCCGGGGGCTGCCCCGACGGCCACCCCGACGGCCGCCCTCACCAGCTCCACAGCGCGGGGGTCCAGCTGACTGGGGGGCGCCGGCACCGAGAACTGGATCTTCTTGCGGTCCTTGGGGTCCATGGCGGGGGCTCGGCGGGGCCGGGCTCGCTGCGCTCCTACCTACCGCGCGCCCTGCGGAGTTCGGCAGCGCCCGGGCTCGGCACGGCGCGGACTGAGCGCAGGGAGCTGGGGAAAGCAGCGCCGGTGAGGAGGAGGAGGAGGAGGAGGAAGGAGAGGGAGGGAGGACACGTCTCCTACGGGCGCGCTGAATTATTCATCCCGCGGGCAGGGGGGCTGAGGCCTCGCTAATGAGCCCTCGGGGAGCTGATTAGGGGGGTTTTGAACGAACCTGCCGGGCCCCCGTTAACCCCTTCCCCGCTGGGCAGGCGGGCGCCCGCGCGGTGGTGGCAGCAGGCAGGACGGCGCAGCCGCCCGGGACGCGGGGCGCTGGGCTCCGCAGCCACCTCCGGGCCCCGGATTCCCCGGCAGGGACCGGCAGGGCAGGCTGGGGGCAAGCTCCTGCTTTTGGGCCATGTCCGGGCAGTTCGTGCTGGTGCATGGGACCCTGGGGGGGGGGGGGGAACAGCTGGGAGAAACCCCCCAGCTGGCTCGGGGCCCTCGAGCCCCTGCTCCTGCCCCCGGTGTCGGCCAGGCCAGCCCGCCTGCCCGCGCAGGGACACAGCGGACGTTTGTGGGGACAGACCTGCAGGCACGAGGTCCCCCAAATGTCCTGCTGTCCTTGGGCTGCCGGGAGCACGGGGTGTCCCGGTGGCCGGGCACCGTGCGGCCACCTCGAGGCGCGCTCCCGTCTCTGCGATTTTCCCCGTGGAAATTTCCACCGAAAGCAAACTTTCTCACTGGAGGAGCGTACGGGAGGGGATCGGCCCAGCCCCGGTGGGAGCAGGCGGTGGGTGGCACCTCCAACTCTGCTTTTAAAACTTTGCCGACTTTGGCAGAGCTGTGGGAGCAGAAGGCGAGTGCCCGCCCCGTCCTGGCACCACTCCAGCCGCCAGCACCGAGCCCGACGCGGCCCCAGTGCACGGCGCTGTGCATGTCAGCGGCGGCAGGAGGCCGGGCGCTGCCCCGTGTCCCCCCACTGGGTTGTCCCCACTGGAGGGGACACCAACCCCAGCAGTGTCGTTAGGCCGCCAGGAGCCGCACGGACAAGGGGGCAGGGGCCGGCACCAGCCCCCGGATCCTCGGGTGCTCCAACGGCTGCGGGTGGCCCCGGGCCAGAAGCCACGGTTCCAGCAAAATATTTACCTGAGTGGCACCATGCCACTGGGCCCGTTCAGCCCGGCAGAGCAAAGCACGGAGAAGCACAGGTCTGCACGGCTCTGCATGGGAAAACACGGCAAAGCACCGCTCTGCACGGCTTTGCACGGCTGCACGTGGCAAAGCACCACTGCGCAGGGCAAAACGTGGCTCCACATGGCAAAGCCCGGCTCTGCACGGCGTCTGTGTGGCAAAACACAGCTCTGCACGGCAAAGCACAGGTCTGCATGGCTCTGCACGGCGTCTGCATGGCAAAACACAGCTCTGCACGGCAAAGCACGGGTCTGCATGGCAAAGCCCAGCTCTGCACGGCGTCTGCGTGGCAAAACACAGCTCTGCACGGCAAAGCACAGGTCTGCATGGCAAAGCCCAGCTCTGCACGGCGTCTGCGTGGCAAAACACAGCTCTGCACGGCAAAGCACGGGTCTGCATGGCAAAGCCCAGCTCTGCATGGCGTCTGCATGGCAAAACACAGCTCTGCATGGCAAAGCCCAGGAAAGCCTGCCCGTGCACGGCAAAGCACAGTGGTGCATGGCAAAGCACGGGTGCACACGGCAGAGCATGGCTCTGCACGGCAGAACACAGCCCTCCGCGGCTCCGCATGACTCCACGGGGCCGTGCGCAGCTCTGCACGGCGCCGCGCAGCAGTGCACACCCCCGTGCCAGGCTGTGCAAGGGGCTGCAAGGGGAGCCTCCATCCTCGAGGACCCCCTGGGAGCCAGGGGGTCCTGGCAGGCGGGGAGGGGGGCTCCCAGTGCCGCCCCCGCGTGCGGGGCCCGGGGTTGTTATGGCAACAGGTTCCCGGGCTGGTTGGCGCTGCCAGGCGCCTTCCTGTGCTTCTCGCAAGGGCGCCGTGCAAGGGGGTGGCCGCGGCCCCCTCCCCATGCTGCGGCAGCCGAGCAGCCCCAGCAGCCTCCCGCCCGCGGCCCCCCAGTGCCGCTGCTGCCTCCGCGCGAGGCCCAGCGCCCCACAGGACCCTGTATCCCATCACGGCACAGGCAGATGCGCCTGAGCCCCATCCTTGGCACATGCCTGTTGCACACATGTTGCATGTTGCACCCATGTGCACCAGCATGTTGCACGCGTGTGCGGCACACTAGCAGTGCACAGGAAGAGGTCGGGGCTGCCTTCCCATGCCCCCGGCTGGGGCCAGCCCGCTGCGGAGCCCCGCGTGCCACGCATGCGGGGGCAGAGGCGCCCGTGCCCGTGCCCGTGCCGCGGGGGCTGCAGCTCTGCGCGGCAGGCGAATCCTCCTGCAGAGAGAGTAAAAATAGCAGCGCAGTTTGGGGGAGCGGCGCTCACTGCCTCGCCCCCCGCCAGCGCGCGCCGCGGAGCTGGGAGCCTGCTGCCGGAGAGAGGATGGGGCCTCTGGGCCGGGCCCCGTGCGCCGGGGCACCATGAGCACCGGGCAGCAGGGGGTGGGACGCTGCAGGGACAGGGTGGCATGGGCATGGGGCAGCACGGGGATGGGGCACCGTGGGCACGGGGCAGCAGGGGGTGGGATGCTTCAGGGACAGGGTGGCATGGGCATGGGGCAGCACGGGGACGGGGCACCATGGGCACGGGGCAGCACGGGGATGGGATGCTGCAGGGACAGGGTGGCATGGGCGTGGGGCAGCACAGGGATGGGGCACCGTGGGCACGGGGCAGCACGGGGATGGGACGCTGCAGGGACAGGGTGGCATGGGCATGGGGCAGCACGGGGATGGGGCACCGTGGGCACGGGGCAGCACGGGGATGGGACGCTGCAGGGACAGGGTGGCATGGCCACGGGGCAGCGTGGGGACGAGATACCATCCCCAGGTCACCACGGGGATGGGGCGCTGAGGGGATGCAGTGTCGTGGGGCCAGGGCACCACGGGGACAAAGCACCGTGGGGAGGGGGCACCCTGGGGCCAGGGCACCACGGGGACGGAGGGTGCGGGGACGCGGTGGCCCGGTCCCACAGGTGAGTGCTAGGTGGGCGGGGCCTGGGGCAGGGGCGGGGCCTGGGCAGAGGTGGGTGGGGTCATGGGCGGCGTGGCTTGGATGGGGGGGGCTCCGCAAGGGGGGGGCAAAGGCCCCCCCGGTGCCCCCCAACCTGGACACCGCCTTCCTCCCAGCCATCACCTTCCTCCTCACCGGGCAGGGTGCAGGGGGAGGCCCGGACGCCTGGGTCCCCTGCCGCGGGGGTCACTGGGGGGGGCGGTGGCAGGCCCCGGGGCGGGTGCTCCCGCGGGAGCCGAGGCGGTGCCGCGGGGGCGAGCGCGGGGGCGCGCGCGGGAGCGGCGGGGGCGCGTTTAACCCCTTCCCAGCCAGGAGCCTCCTCCAGCGACGAGCCCGGGGGGCTGCGGCAGGGAAGGCGGAGCTGGGGGCTACCCCCTCTCCTAAAGGAGCCGAAGGGGGAGCTCTGGGGAGGCCTGCCCCCCCCCCGGCTGGCACAGTGCCCCGCACAGCCCTGCTGCCAGGCCCCCGGCAGCGTGGGCCCCTGCACCCCCTCTCCGTGCAACGGGGAAATTGAGGCACCGAGCAGCGCGCGGCGGGGGGGGGGGGGGGCACGTCCTGGCTCCGGTCCCGCGGGATGGGGGGCTCTGACCCCCCCCCCAGGATGGGAGGGAGCTTTCTCCCTGTCCTTGGAGCATCCTGGGGGCCTGTCCCTGTACCCCAGCATGTGTCTGTCTCCCTAGAGAATGGGGAGGAGGCTCTGTGTCCCCATGTCCCTGGCAGGATGGGGGGGATCCATGGACATGGACCCCTGACACAACGTGGCACGGGGGGCCCTGTCTCTGCCCCCCCCAGCAGGATTGGGGGACATGTCCCTATACGCCTGGCACACCGTGGGGGGGGGGTGGGCTTCCCCATGTGCCCTGTGCAATGGGGCTCCATGTCCCTGTTCCCCCCCCCGCCCCGGGGGGCCCCGTGAGGCAGCAGGACGGGCGGGGGGCGGCGTGCCCGAGCCCCCGGCCGGCCGGGGCCTGGCAGCGCCCGTGCCCGGTGCCACCCGCCGGGGCGGCCGGCGTTGCAGCGCGCCGCCGGCAGATGTCAGCCCCAGCCCGGCTGGCACGGCGGCGCCCGGCTTGGCACGGCGGCGCCCGGCTTGGCACGGCCCCGCGCGGCCGCCCCGGCCTGGCCGGCGGCTCCTGCCCTTGGCACGGGGCGACGGAGCCAAGCCGGGCTGGAGCTGCCGCGGCTTGGCACACCACAGCCGCCGGCTCACTCCAAGCCCCGTGCCAGGCAGTGCCAGCGTGGGGGCTGCAGACCCCGGGGACGATGCGCCCCGTCCCGGGCACCACGTTGGCCTGGGGGGTCCCAGATGCCTGGCTCATCCAGGCCATGCGGAGGGTGCAGGGTGTGGGAGGTTAAAACTGGGGTGAGGGAAGTGTGTGGCTATAGGAGGGGGCAAACCTGGACACCTGGGTCCCGAGGAGGGAGTGGGGTGCAGGGGAGCAGGAAAGGAAGGATAACCCCTTTGCTGGGGGATGTCACTGGGTGCCAGCTATGCCTCAGTTTACCCACCCACCGCACACACCCTGCCAGCGGCCCGAAGCCCAGGTCCTGCCCGCCCGGGGGCGATCCCAGGGGACCTGTGGTGGGGTCCATGGTTCCCGACAGGACATGCTGACCCCCAGCACCCCCTGGGCATGTGAGGGGCCCCATGGCCATGGCCACCCCATCCCTCCATGCTGAAACCTTCCCAGGGTGGGCGGCCGGCTCCGCGCCCAGCTTGCGCCGAGCCGCCAGCACAGACCAGTTTGCTGCCTCCATTCCCAGAAGAAAGAATAAAGTTAAAACATCTGTTAATTTATAAACCAATTTAACCATGACTGGTTAATAAATAGCTAACAGCTGCCAAATCCACTACCCCTCCGCTCAGGAGAGGGGCACTCTGGGATCACGGATACGAGCAGATTAATCGAGCCGGGCTCGCGGCTCTCGCGATCTCTCTCCTCCAGCATCTCTGTGATTTCGGGACTATTGTTGTGGCTTTTCCCATGTCATGGGCAGGGGCCAGGGCCGTTGCCATCCCATGGACGTGGGTGGCCATGCCAGGCATCCCCAGCTGTGTGCAGGGCACACAGTGGCTGCAGCACAAGGCTGGGCCACAGTATCCTCAGTGGCGCTGAGCCAGGTGCAGGTGAGGGAAGGGGTTTGCTGATGCCATCCCTATCCCTGCAGGAGGGGGTGGCACTTCCCTCTGGTGGCAGGAGGGATCCCAGTGAAGGGACTTTCAAATGCAAATCTATAAAGTGAAGAACATATGGGCTGGCAGGCGCCTGGGAAGGTTCCCCGGGCTGGGTGGCTCGGTGCCCGTGGGGTGCTAGGGAAACCTGCAGCCCTGGACCAGGGCTGGCCTCAACAGGGCACCCAAGCCCAGGCTTCAGCCCCTGAGCCAGTCCAGCCACTGCAGAGATGTGGGGCCATGAGCCCCTGGGGTGGGAAGCTGCCCTGGCACAGCAAAAGATGTTTCAGCAGGTGCTTGTGCTGTGGGAACCTGCACACGTGTGCGTGGGGCTGTGCATGTGCCCAGAGCTGTGCACAGTGTGTGCGCACCCAGGGTGGGGGAGGGAGGTGTGCATGCATGCCCAGAGGTGTGTACAGTGTGTACGTGTACCTGGAGGTGTGCATGGTATGCGTGTGCACAGCAGTGTGTGTGCTCATGTGTGCAGCAAGGCTGGCATGTCTAGGACGTGTGCATGTGTGTGCATATGTGTGCCTGGTGCCGTGCGAGGTGTGTGCATGCACAGGGGGTGTGTGTTCACATGCACAGTGCATGCGTGTGCCTGGAGGTGTGCATGGTGTGTGCATGCACAGGCTGTGTGTGTGTCCCCATCACAGCGGGGCTCGCAGGACCTGAAGCCTGTGGCCAGCACAGGGCCCATTGCCTCCCCTAACGGAGACCAAGGGATGATGTTGGGACGGGGCCAAGGAGAGGTTGTGATGACACCATTCCCTGGAGACAGGGACTGGCAGGTGCTGCCGATGGTCCTGCCCAGCAGAGCATCCTCAAGGCAGTGCAGCTCTGGGCCGGCCGCAGAGGGGAAGGGCCTGGCCCCGATGATGGGATGCAGAGAGCACAGAGCCCCAGAGCGTGGGTGGCCGGATGCCCCTCTCCCCGCTGTGTGTCCCAGCGCCCCGCAAGCAGGGCCACAGTCCTTGGGCATGCACCCCTGCCTGGCAGCGGGTGCACCAACACATGTCGCAATAGTAATGTAATTTGTAAGTTAACAATGGGCAGCTTGAGGTTTATATTTAATTACAACGTTTGCACCAACCTGAACTCACCCTTATTCATCAATAATGCATGGGTTTGTGTTTATCGCTGCTTAATTAATCTGTGCTTACGACAATTAAAGGCTTGCAAAATCCCCAAAGGTGGTGGTGGGGGAATGGCTGCAGTGGTGCTGGGAGAGGCGCCGTGGGGGCAGGAGCTGGCAGGCAGGGCCTGGCAGGGAAACCGAGGCACTGCCCACGGCCAGGACTCCCGGGTCAGCAGCCAGTGCCAGGAGCTTTGCTCCGTGCCTTGGTTTCCCCACGGTGCTCATAGGTGCTGTTGCAGGCAGAGGCTCTTGCTTAAAGACCTGGGGCTGCTTTGCCCCACCAGCACCAGCACTGGGGACCGATGACACTGGGCACCTCCAAACCGCCCTCCTCCAGCTTCTCTATATTTGCTTTTTTTAACTTTCCATCACTCTCATTTCCCTTTTCTCTGCTCCTTCCCCAGCCCTGCTCTGCCCTCTTTCTCCTTTCCCCCTCGCTGGCGCTGGTGCTGCCGAGGCCGGGAGTGTGGCCAGGCCGTGCCGCACAGCACTGGCCCTTTAAGCGCGGCGCGGCGCGGCTGTCCCGGATCAGCCGGAGCGCCTATTAAAATTTTATGCGAAGTGTAAATGGGCCAGGTCTCCAGCTTCCCGCTCCCTCCGAATGATTTATTACTCGCAAATACCACAGAACTAATTAGTATAGTAATTAATTAATACGAATTTGCATATTTGCATGTGCAATTAGTGCAGTGGAGTGATTACTCTGAAAATGAGAAGTTGGGCTTGTCAGATGTTAGTGTGAACTGGAGTGGAAAAGCCTCGTGCAAATGAACTTCCCCGGCGCGGCGGTGGCGGGCACGCGGCGGGCACGCGGCAGCAGCAGCTCTGGCGCGGCCACCGCGCGGCCACTGTGGCTGCTGTGGCCGCGGGCGCCTGGGCCTGCCCGCCCCGCGGCCCCGCCGTGGGGACCGCTCCAACCACGGGCCATCTCCATGGCGACTCACCGTGCCAGGCGCATTGCCATGGCAACGGGCCGGGCCACGCAGCCTCGCCATGGCGACTGTTGTCATCGGCGCCATGTCGCCATGGCGACTCCCCCTCCATCCTCACCCTCTCCATCCCAAAGCCAGGTGCCCCTCGATGGCGTGGGGTACTGGTATGTGGGACCCCCCCATGTACCTCAGCATGGGGGTCCCCAAAGCACCCCACGATGCTGGATGGGGGTCCCCAAAGCACTCCACGACAGGAGACAGGACCCCCAAAGCACCCCAGGATGACGAGTCCCCAAAGATCTAGCAACCCTGGGATGCTAGATGGAGGGTCCCAAAGGCCTTGGTGTGGGGGGTCCCCAAAGCCCCCCAGCAGCGGGGGAGGGGGTCCCCAGCATGCCCCGGGCTGGCAGGGAGCGGCAGCCCCCGTCAGCCCCACGGCCCAGGACTGACCCCACGGCCCCTCGAGGGCCCCACAGCTCCACATCCCGCCCTTCTCCCCCCTCCCCTTCGCCCCCACGCTGGGCCGACCGGCTGCTCTATGACGTCACAGCCCAGCTGCTGTGATGTCGCAGCCCGCTGTGACATCACAGGGGCACCTTATGACCTCACAAGTGACAGCAACATGCCCTCTGGCACCTCCCACTCCGCAGAGCAGAGCCACCCTGCGCCCCTCTGGGAGAGGGGCTGCCCCCGCCCCTCCCCTCGGCCAGGTACGGGGCAGTGCTGGGGGCCCTGGCTGCCCCGCAGCCCTCCGCCCGCAGCCCCGCGGGCGGCACCGGCAGAGTTTGCCATCGGACACTTCCCAGCTGTTCTCTGCCTAATTCAAGCTCTTAGAAAGTGTTTCCCAATCTGCGGGGCGGGCTGTGATTGGCAGCGTGGGTGGGAGGGGAGCGGGACACCAGGCCCTGGCGCGGAGGAAGAGGAGGGAGCTTCGTTCTCACTGACGTAGCAGCCAGGGCTTCGTGTGGCCCCAGCATCCCGTCGCACTCCTGCCCCGTCCCCGCTGGACCCTGTTTGCACTCATATCCCGGGAACAGCATCCAGGCAGCCCATGCTGCTGGGGCAGGGATGGGCACTGCAATCAGAGCCTCTTTCTTTGCAAAAGGAAAGGGAATTTGCTAAAAGCCCCCCAGCACCCAGAGTGGGCTCCAGCTGAGCCCTAACCCCATCTGACTCAGCACTGCTCCCTCCCTCTGTGCCTCTGTTTCCCTCCACCATCAGCTTCCTTGTCCTCTGCTCTCTAGCCATCCCAGGGCCCTGCAGTCCCCACCATGGAGCCCATCAGGGACATGGCCACAGGGACCAGGGATGGGGCAAGGCAGACCAGAGACCCTATGTCCCTGTCCCTGATTGCTGCCCCCGTCCCTGAGACTGGCACCTGCTCACCCAGTGATTTCAGAGGTGGCCAGGAACAGCGGAGTTTAATGGGACAGATCCCGTGCTGGACGACCACTCCGGGTGCCGGTGCTCGTGGCCGGGTACACTCGCTGGAGGTGCCAGCATGTGCTCACTGCTGCTCCCCTGTGCTCTCCTCCCTGCCGCTGACATTTTCCCTGGCGGTGGCTCTGGCGTGCACATTGCTGCATCCATCTCTCCCCAGCCTTCACCTCCCAGAAATATTGCAGCATGGCGCCGGCTCCATCTGGCAGCGCGGCCCCCACCTCCCCCCCCCACCGCTTGCCAGGAGATGCGGCAGGGCAGGCCCTGAGCCGGCTCCACTTGGGCCTCAGGTTGCCCATGGGGCTCAACGACCCACAACCCGTGACCCACAACCCACCCCAAACCACAGGGCTGCACAGCCTCTTGAAAGCAGCCAGCTCAAGAGCCATGAGCAGGCACCATGCTGGGGACATGGCAGCTGGCTGAGCCCCGGCAAACTCAGCTCATTCAGGCCCCCTGGCAGTGGCTCTGAGCCCAGCTGGCTCCCAGGCGCTGGCGTGACCCCACGCCCAGCTCCCACCTCCAGCACCCACTTGCATCCCAGCTCTGCCCCCCCCCCCACCCTGTTTTGGTCCCTCCTGCTCCCTGCACATCCCCCCCCACCAGCTGGCTTCCCTGGCTGAGCATCTCCGGAGCGTGGGGGCCGAGACACCTGGCTGCTGCAGCCAGGCCCTGCGGGAAGGGGACAACAGGAGCAGCCCTCCCCCTGCGGAGGGGTGCCATGCTGCAGGAGGCAGGGTAAGGGACATGGAGGTTGCCTTTCGGGGGAGGAAAGAGCCCCATTCACTAGCAAAACTCCCTGCTGACAAGCTGCTGGCCTCGGTGGCGATGCAGCCAGGGCGACCGCGCACTGGCCATGCCGCAGCCACTGCAGGGACCAGCTCAGTGGGCTCAGGGAGCCCCAGCCACAGCACCAGCCCCACAGAGCACCCAGCCACTCCAGACTCCCAGTGGGGAGAGAAACGCACCCAGCTCCTCCCAGGCACCCTAGACGGAGAAACACTCCAAACCACTCACCTGCACCCAGAGCACCCAGCTCCTCTGCCTGGGCCTGCTGCTTTAGCCCTGCTTGGGCACAGCCCCAGCTGCAGCCACATCAGTACCGGGATTAATCCCCACCTTGCCATCCCCAGCTGCCCCACTTGCACAGCACGTGAGGCTGGATCCTGCTCGCACCGATCCAGCACTGTGGCCATGCTGCAGAGCCTTTGGGAGCATGCTGGATGTTGGGCACTTGGCTCGGCTCTGCCACCTTCACTAGCCTCAGAGTGGCCTCGGCACCCATCAGCATCAGGGATCCCTCCTTCTCTCTGGCAGTGCCTGCACCGCTGGCACAGAGGGCTGTGTCCCAGCGCAGACCGGGCCCGGGGCCTCCAGCGCCGCACTGGCCCCGGCACAATTAAGCAGGCAGTTTTGGTTTTCATCTCCCTACTCCCCTTTCATCTGCTCTTCCTTTTTCATGTCTCCACTTTCTTCTCTCTCCAAGCGGCTGTGCATGCTGATGAGGCGCAAGCCCAGCTCCCAGCCCTTGCCACCCGCCTGCTGCTAATTAGGCTTTAAAAGATGTGCCTGTTTCAGGGTGCGCAGGTTCCTCTCGTCCCCATCCTCTCATCCCCATGCGGGCCTGCATGTCTTGCTGCCCAGACTCGGGCAGCCATGCTACCCCAGCAGCGGCCCTTGGCTCCAGTTCCCCCATTCCCACGTAACCTGCCTGCATGCACAGCTCGGGTCCTGGCCCTCACTCCGTCCTGCACCCCGCTGGACTGTTAGCTTCCCTCTCGCTTTTCCATTTTGTTTCCTGCTGCTTCAAGGCCACCCAGGCCATCGCTGTCCTGTCAGGGCCCAAGCTGGGGGTTTTGCTTCCCCTGTTGCCAGCAGTGTTGCCTGGCCAGTGCGGCCCTGCCAGGCTGTGCCCATCCTCGCTGCGAAGGGCTTGTGCTCCCCGCAGCCAGCACAGAGCCAGCTGGAGGGTGACAGCGGTTCCAGGGAGAGGAGACTTACCCAGAGCACTGGTGGGAGACCCCCGGGGCTCCTCCAGGGGCTGGAGGTATTCAGGTGAGGGCCCACAGGCAGGGTGCCCGGGCTCCTCCCGGCTCCACAAGGGCACGGTGCTGCCCAGAGATGATCCGCCTGCAAAATGAAGACGATAACAACAGAGGGAGCTGAATTCATGTTGCTGGGGAAGGGCTGTGCCGTGCTGGGAGATTTCCCAGGAAACGATGCCCGAGCAGTGATTTTACCAGCAGTCCCCTCAGCCAGGCACCACACAGGGGTGGCAGGCATGGGGGGGAGGTCGGGGCTGCCCCGGCCAGGCGCCAGGGCTGCCAGGGTGGGCCCTGCCTCCTGCAGCCTGGTGCCAGCCCAGGTGCCATCTGCTTGGCCACAGGCTTGAGTGACAGCCCGAGATTTCGGCAGTGGGAGTGTGCACACGGTGGGGGACAGCTCGCCCTCGGCGGAGGTCCCTCTGTCACGTGCCGGCCCTGTCACCTGCACCGAGGGAGCAGGAGACACTGCCGCTGGCAAACGACCCGGCGGCGGGGCGAGGTGAGCCCTTTGTCTGCGTGCAGGCAGAGCCCTTCAACGGAGGGGCTCTGGCCAGTGTCGCTGTCGTGGCTGTGCCAATGCCACACCGCCATCACCCTCCGCCAGCCCTGGGCTGCCCGCGACCTGTACCTGGACATGTTGGGGGCACAGAGCCATGCATGTGGCCTCTGCACCCAGCTGCTCCTTTTCCTGTATGCATCCCAGAGCTGGCCCCAGGGGAGGGCTCCATGCAATGGGATAGAATCCACGGGAGACCCGACATGGCCAGAAAACCAGGAATGTCTCTGTTGCAGAGGGCAGGCTGGCTGCAGCCAGGAGCAGTGCGCAGGGCCGCCCAGACAGGAGCTGCTCTGCACAGGATAGAGGGCTTCCAGCTCCCACTGCTCTCCTGGGATATGTCAAGCATCCGAGCCAAGAGGAGCTCATCCTGGGAGGGTGGGAGAAGGCACAGGTCCCTCCAAGCCTCTGCCCAGTTAACCCAGTTGCACCTATCCAGCTGAGCTGCTTCCCACACTTGGTGCATGAGAAAGGGGTGGCTCTGAGCCTAAACACGACATGCAGACCCCGACGAAATGTGTAGAGGGCTCACAAGCTCCCACCTGGCCAAGGAGCAAGGCCCATGTGGGCACCCAGCGCCATGCCAGGCCCATCCCTGCATGCGGCTGGGCCCTGGGCCTGCACCGGGGGCTCTTCCCCTGCTGGAATGACAGGGCTGGAGCGAGCCGCATGCTAATGTGGCCCCATTAAGGGCTTTCTTCTTATCCTGCTATTACCCACTGCAAGTTTGCAAACACAACCGAAATTGCAGCAGCAGTAAGTCTGGCTGGCACACTCGGCTCAGCGGGCGAGCCGGAGTGAGCAGGGGGATGGGGAGGCTCACCTGGGTACAGCGGGTAACCGTGGGTGTGCGGGGCCAGCGGGCGAGGGATGCGCCCGGCAGACAAAGGCCTCCCGGGCGGCGGAGCAGGGTGGCAGCGTGCCGGCCACACTGGCATCGCCTGGCCTCTTCTTCAGGGACAAGACCGTTGCTGGACCCGCGCTCTCGGGGTCTCAGCTTGGACTGCTGCGTGCGCCAGGGAGA
The DNA here is from genome assembly GCF_028389875.1 of Rhea pennata. Lineage (NCBI taxonomy): Eukaryota > Metazoa > Chordata > Aves > Rheiformes > Rheidae > Rhea > Rhea pennata. Next base: position 1,605,710 of record NC_084688.1, read on the forward strand.
GGGCGTGCATGCGCGCGCGCGCATGTACAGGCGTGCCAAGGGCTGGGATGCGCTTGTGTGTGCAGGGCTGTGCTGGGTGGGTTTGCAGAGAAAGGCTGGCGTGACTGTGCCAGCGAGGGGGAGCAGGAAAGGGACGGTGTCCGTGAATCATGCCTCTGGGAGACCAAGGGGGCCCTGTGCCTTCCTCGCGGTGTGAACCGGGGGCCCTGCAGCCACCCACCCTCCCCTGAGCCACTGGGGAGCTATCGCCGACCCTGTATGTGCAAACGCAGCCCTGGCAGGCTCTGCCAAAGCCACTGCCACCTCCCAGGCACCCACCAGCCCCTGCCCCGGCTGGGCCCCAGCCGGACCCCAGCCCACGCCAGGCCCTCCACGCTGCAGCCAGCCCCACTTGGCTGGTGCCGAAGGGTGGGGAAGGACTCGGGTGAGCTGCTGTGCTATTTTTCAGCGTGGCGCAGATGCCAGCTCGCGGCGAGGTCCCCGCGGCGTCCCCCCCCATGCCCCAGCGCCTGCCCCGGCTGCCCCCGGCACGTGCAGGCCGGCCCAGGGTGGCACGGCTCCCCCGCCGCCCTGCCCGCTCGCTCCATTGTTCAGCCCGAGCCCTGCTATCGTGTTCATCTCGCCCAGGTCCCATTTTGCGGCGTGTAGGCAGATCTGTAGATTTGGAAGGGTTTTTTTTTTTTTTGAGTACAGAGTGACAGATGGCGAGTCCTCCTTCCCCAGAGAGACAAATCTCCCTGAATGCAAGCGCATGTCAATCATTAGCTCTCATGTGATAGCTCTCGCGCATGACGTGCCAACCATATGGCACTGGCAGCAGAGCTGGTACCCCCTTTGCTGGGTAGAGATGCCACTCTCGCCTCCTTTTGGATAGAGGACTGCAGGAGGCTGGAGCACCTCAAGGAGCCGCGTCCTAGTCCCAGAAGATGCTGGGAACAATGAAATAAGAATTCCTCCAGTCAGCGCCGAAGGTGAGTTATGTAAGAAGTGGAGGGCTGGGGAGGGCAGCGAAGGAAACTTGAATGGAGAAAAAGCAACTTCCATGTTGATTTTGTTTCTCCTCCATGTCTCGCCCTTTTTTCCCCTTCTCTTGCTCCTCTGCCTCCCCGGCTTCCCCCAGTGCCGCCCGGCCCCGCGAAGCGCTTTTCCCTGCGCAGCCCCGCGGCGCCCGGGGCTGCCCCGGCCCCCCCGCGCCTGGCCGCGCCGGGGGCGCCCGCAGAGGCGCGGTCCCGGCGGGCCGGAGCGGGCAGCGCCGGCCGCTCCACACCAACGAAATCGGCGCGGAGCCGCGGCGCCGCCGCCGCCGGGGGCCCCGGCCCGGTCGAGCCGCCTCCCCGCGCCCCCGCGGCGCCCCCGGCCGCCGCCCCGGGCGGAGCCCCCTGCCCCGGCCCCGCCGCGGCGCCCAGCCCCGGGGGCGACCCCGCCGCCGCCGCGCCCGGCGGGGTCCCCGGCCGCCGCCGCCGCCCTTTGCTGCCGCCGCATCCCGCGGGCCGCGCTCCGCCGCCGCCGGGGCGGCGGGGGTGGGGGGTGGGGGGGGCTGCGCTGACCGCGCCGGGGCGGCGGCGGGGGCGACGGCCGCTGCTCGCTGCCCCGGCCCCGGGACGGCGCTGGCGGAGCCGCGGCCGGGGCCGATCCGCGCCCGCGGCGGGGAAAAGTTGGAGGTGTCCAAGAGGGGCCCGCGGCGCCGGGCCCGGCCCGATGGGCACCGGGGCGGGGGCGCCGAGCCGGGCCGGAGCCCGAGCGGCGGCGGAGTGGGGGGGCTGGAGCTGCGGGAGCGCGGCCTGAAACCTGCGAGGAGGAGCGGGGCGGGGGTCGCGGCCGCGGGGAGCCCGGGGTGGGGGGGCCGCGGCGCCCTGCCCCGAGGGTGCCCCGGCGCCCCCCGGGCCGGCGAGCCCGGGCGGGCCGCGGCGGCGGGCGGCGCCGCGGCCAATTCGTTTTCGTCGCATTTTGGGAACGGCGCATCCCGTTTTCTTGGGAAAACGAGAGCGGCGGCTCTGCCCGCGCCGCCCCCGGCTCTCCACCGCTCCGGGGCCGCGGGGCCCTGCCGCCGCCCGGGGAAACGGCCCCCGGGCCGAGCCGGCGGCGCAGCGGCGAGGCCATCGGCCCCCGCGGCTTCCCCGGGGCGAGGGGCCGCCAGGGCCGCCGTTCGGAGCCCGGGAGCACCGCCCCCGCCAGGAGGGACCCCGGGGCCGCGGCGCCCGCAGCCCCGCAGAGCCGCTCCGGGGCCGGGGCGAGCGGGGCCGGGCCGGGCCGGGCGCCGTCCGCCGCGGGTAACGCTGCGCTCTTTGCCCCCGCTCCAGCCATCATGTTGACGCGACTTTTCAGCGAGCCCAGCCTCATCCCCGAAGTTCAGAAATTCTCCAGCTGGGCCGAGGAGTGCGAGGACGATGCCCGGAGTGACAAGGAGGAGAGGAAGGGTAAGGGCTGCGCCCTGCCGGAGGAGCAGCCCGAGGGCTCCCTGGGGGAGAGCAAGGAGGAAGGGGAGCTAGGAGGGGACGAGGAGGAGGAGGAGGAGGAGGAGGAAGGCCTGGAGGAGGCGGAGGGCGACCGGCCCAAGAAGCGCGGCCCCAAGAAGCGCAAGATGACCAAGGCGCGGCTGGAGCGCTCCAAGCTGCGGCGGCAGAAGGCGAACGCCCGGGAGCGCAACCGCATGCACGACCTCAACGCGGCCCTGGACAACCTGCGCAAGGTCGTGCCCTGCTACTCCAAGACCCAGAAGCTCTCCAAGATCGAGACGCTGCGCCTGGCCAAGAACTACATCTGGGCCCTCTCCGAGATCCTGCGCTCGGGCAAGCGGCCCGACCTGGTCTCCTACGTGCAGACTCTGTGCAAGGGGCTCTCGCAGCCCACCACCAACCTGGTGGCCGGCTGCCTGCAGCTCAACTCCCGCAACTTCCTCACGGAGCAGGGCCAGGAGGCGGGTCGCTACCACGGCCCCAACGCCTCCTTCGCCGTGCACCCCTACCCCTACCCCTGCTCGCGGCTGGCCGCGGCGCAGTGCCCGCCCGCCGCCGGGCCCGGCTCCCACGGGCTAAGGACACACGCCTACTGCGCCTCCGCCTACGAGAGCCTCTACGGCAACGCGTCCCCCGACTACAACAGCTCGGAGTACGACGGCGGGCTCAGCCCCCCGCTGTGCATTAACGGCAACTTCTCCCTCAAGCAAGACTCTTCCCCCGACCACGAGAAAAGCTACCACTACTCTATGCACTACTCGGCCCTGCCCGGCTCCCGGCCCTCCGGCCACAACCTGGTCTTCGGCTCGTCGGGGATGCGCGGGGGGGTCCACTCCGAGAACATCTTCCCCTACGACATGCACCTCCCGCACGAGCGGGGCCCCATGTACGAGGAGCTCAACGCCTTCTTCCACAATTAACCCCCCGCCGCCGGCACACGCGGCCGCCCCCGCCCCGCCGCCCCCGCCGGGCCCCCGGGACTCCGCCGCGGGCTTTGGTGCAATATGGGGACCCGGCCCCGGCGGCGGGTCCCCGGGCCCCGTGGGGACAAAGTGCTTTTTTTAAAAAAATTATTTTTATTTTTCTCTCCGAGGGGGGAGTCGCGCCGAGCGCTGCCCTCGGCTCCTCCCGGCCAGCGGCGGGGCCCAGTGGTGACGCGCCCGGGAGCCCCGTCCGGCCCGGGGCGCTGGGTCGGGCCGCGTCGTTTGCTTTTTATTTTATTTATTTTATTTTATTTTTTAAATTCCCCACCGTTTGGGGGCCGTTTCTTCCTTTCGGCGCCGTGAGCCCCCCCCCCGAGCATTGGAGACCCGCTGCCCCCGGCCCGTGGGAGCGAGAGGAGACCCGCGCTGCGGCGCGGAGCGAAACTTTCCGAAGCAATAAAGAGGCGAAACGGAGATACCAATATTTCTATCTATGCAAGCAGGCACGGCCCGGCGGACGCTCAGAGATGCACTTTGCTTTGGGGGGCCCCGGCCCCGGCCCCGCTCCCGGTCCCCCGGCGCCGGGGCTCTCCGCCCCCGGTGCCCGGGAGCTCCTCTCGCAGCGCGTGTGTCAGGACATTTTTTACCTGTTTTAAAAACTTGAAACGGAAAAAAAAAAAAGAAAAAAAAAAGAAAAAAAATTGCAGAACTGCCCCGGTTTTCCCGAGCTGGCGGAGCCGGGGCCGTGCACGGCAGGGCAGCCCGCAGCTATGCAAGCGGGAGCGGGGCCGCGGCCCCGGGCCTGGCGGGCTCCCGGCGGGGCGGCCCGGGACGCCCCGGCCCGGCTAGGCTCCCGGGCCCCGGCGGGCGGGCCGAGCCAGTTTCGTTTGTATTTGTCCCAGTTTTGATGCATTCCTTCGGTCAGGAGACGCCGGTAAACCAGAGATAACGTTATTTTTGAACCTGCCCGCACCACCTTAGACAAACCAGCATTTTTAGAGAACAGGGAGGAGGAGAATTTCTGAGAAATGTTTTAAAAACGAAAAAAAAAAAGTTTTGCAAAAAACCTGAAAAAAACAAAAACAAAAAAAAAAAACAGTTGTAGCAAAGGGGACCCGCCTGTCCGACACCAGAAGTGCTTTCGTGTTTCTGTTCCGTTTCATTTCGATTAATAAATATTTATGGCCAACGATATGCAAGAGCCCCCCCCGCGCCCCGGCGGGGCCGCGCCGGGAGCCGCGCCCGGGCGCGCCGTCCCCGCCGTCGCGGACACTGCTTGGCGGCGGCGCCGGTGCGCGGAGCGCGGGCGCGCTGGGCCGGGAGGCCCGGCGACACTGCATGCATCGGTCCCCCGGGGCCGGCCCGGCCCGCTGGACGCTCGCAGCCCCCCGCGGCGGCGGTCTCCGCCGGGGCGGCCCCGGCAGCGCAAGGCACCGCCAGGACTTCTCGGACGTGCTACGAGCCGCGGTCGGTTGTGATTTGAGTCAAACCTGTAATTAACGAGCGTCCTACGACGGCGATTAATAAATATTAAATGTTGACTCCGCCGTGTTCTCCGCTTTCCTTGCGACCCGCTCGCCGGGGCCCCGGGGGCGGCCGGCCCGACCCGCGCCCTGCGCCGGGCGCCGCTGCCGCCCGCCGCAGCCCCCCGCGGCGCCGGGGCGTCCCGCCGGCGGCTCCGCGCCCGCCGCCGCCGAGTGCGCGGCCCGCGCTGCGGCGGCGCTGATATAACGCGGCGCTGCCCCACGGGTGTCCCCCCGGGGACGGCGGAGGCGGCGTGTCCCCCCCCTTCGCCCCCCGCCCATAAAGGCACCGGGACCGGAGCCGCGGCGGCGGCCGCGCCCCGGTGCCGCCGGCCGGGCGGAGCTGTCCGCCGCGCGCGGTGCTGAGCGGCCGCGCGGCCCCGCCGCCTCCCGCCGGGGCTCGCTCCCCGCCGCCGGGGCTCGCCAAGCCCCGGGCCCGTCCCCCCCCCCGCCCGAGCCCCCCACTCTAGCCTCCGGTTCACCGAGGGCTGCGGGCACCGGAGCTGCGCGGGCCTGGAGTGTACGTGGTGCCCCACACCCCGGTCCGGTCCGCCCTCGCCGGAGCACCGGGAAGAGCTTTGGGGGAAAAACACAATTGTTTGGGAGCGCGGATTGGGACAGGGTCGCCCACCGCAGCCCGGCCAGGCCCGGGGGCCGGTGTCGTCGGGCGGCACGGAGCGGGCTGCAGGCCGCCTCGGCGGCATGGCTGAAAAAGGCCCGTCGGAAAATCGCTCCAGCTCTGCCCCGACGCGCGGGGCTCGGCCCCGGGAAGGGAGAGCAGGTACAGGGAGAAGGAGCCGGGCCCGCGGTCACCCTGGCCCCGCGGACGCCGCCGAGCCGCGGCGGCGGGATCAGGCCCCTCGGGGCCGGGGCCCGCTCGGCCTAATCGAGGCCGCGGTCGGGACCGAGATCGGGATCGAGACCGAGTCGCGGCGGTCTCTGCCCCGCCGGGTCGCCCTGTCCAAGCACTCGCCCTTTCCGCAAAGGGGCGAAACTGCCTCTTCCGACGGCGCCAGCCCGAGTCTCCTTCCCCGGGAAGGGAACGATTTCTCTGGGGAAAAAGCCTCTGGTGTCTGGGGCTTTTTCAGGGGGAAGAGGAAGGGGGCGAAGCGCGGCCCCTCGCCCGGGATCCGCGGCTGGTGGCACCGGGAACGTGACCCGGAGAGACGGCGGCGAAGGACGGGTCAGTCTCCGCTATGGGGATGAGATGGAGGGAGAAAGGAAGGACGAAGGGGGAGAGGAGCGGAGGGGAGCGCGCCGTCTTCGGGGAGGCCGTGCCAGGCCGGCTGCCAGGCGGCGGAGCCGTGCGGGCAGGGCTGGCGGCCCCCGCCGAGCCGGAGACATCTGCTCGCCACCGGCGCCTCGCTCGGGAAGGGCTCGGTACCGGCGGAGCCGCGCTCCCCGCCCGCTGCCTCGCGGAACGGGCAACGGGTTTGTCCCGCTTTAACGCCGCGATTTCGCGGCGTTAGGTCATATTTTAAATTCCTGTTATTTTGGTTCCCCAGCGCCCGCCCGGCTCCGCCGAAGCGAGACGCTGCAAACGTTTGCCCGAGTGCAACGGGGACGAGACGGCCCCGCAATGCGGACCCGCACACGGGGCAAGGCCCCGGCGCAAAGCTCCCGTGCCCGGCTCCGTTTGCACGGCCCCGGTGCCCGGCTCCGGCGCAAAGCTCCCGTGCCCGGCTCTGTTTGCACGGCTCCGGTGCCCGGCTCCGGTGCGAAGCTCCCGTGCCCGGCTCTGTTAGCACGGCCCCGGTGCCCGGCTCCGGTGTAAAGCTCCCGTGCCCGGCTCTGTTAGCACGGCCCCGGTGCGCGGCTCCGGTGCAAAGCTCCCGTGCCCGGCTCTGTTTGCACGGCCCCGGTGCCCGGCTCCGGTGCAAAGCTCCCGTGCCCGGCTCTGTTAGCACGGCCCCGGTGCCCGGCTCCGGTGCAAAGCTCCCTTGCCCGGCTCTGTTTGTACGGCCCCGGTGCGCGGCTCCGGTGCCCAGCCCGCACCCGCGGGCATGGTGCGCAGCAGCCGTGCGCTCGTCGCCGCCGGGGGAAGGCAGGCGGTGGGGAACTGCCACCGCTACCCCGCCGGGAGCCGCTGAGATTTCGTGTGATCGTGGGGTCAAAGTCGCCGCAGGGCAGGGAGGATTCGTATGAAACCGGGCGGCTCGGGAGGGGCCGGGTGCGCAGAGAGTCGGGGACGGAGGGACGCGGGGACGGGGGGACAAGGGATGGGTGAAGGCGCTGGCCGCAGCGGCGGAGGGCGGCAGGGCCGGGGCGGGGAGCGCGGGCTGAGGGCACCGCGCACCGGCACATTTCGCCTCCCAAATGGCTGGGCTCAGCCCAGCAATTTCCAGGCAGGATCGGAGCGGGAGAAGGGGGGCGATTTCTCCCCCCATGTCCCCTTCGGTCCCGGGATCGAGCCGCCCCGCTCCGCCCGGGCCCGATCTCCGGCTCCCGGCCCCCCCCCGCCCCGCTGCCGGCGCGGGCGGAGCGCGGCGGGGGCGAGGGGCGAGCGCCAGGCGCCGGGTCGCCTCTGCCACCGGCGAGTGCCAGCCCGGGGGGGGGAGGAGGAGTCATTGCTTCAGTTTAAATTTCATGGCATCTGTTCATTATTATACAGTGCGGATTTTTATATGGACAGCTAAATTAAAGACAGATTTCTGCCAAAATTGCAGATACCATAAAAAACGGATGCTCCCGGCGCTGGGAGCTCGCCGCGCTGCAGATCCCGGCCCGGTTCTGCCGCCGTGGCCAGGCCAGCTCGGCCTGGGGCTGGAGCCGGGGCAGGGGGAGCCCCGGGGGGACCCGGGACGTGTGTGTGGAGACCCGACCCGTGCGGCTGGGGCGGCGGGGCTGCGCCTGGCTTTGTTTGAACGGGAAAACTTCCTGTATTTAATTTAATTTAATTTAATTTAATTTTATTTTATCTTATTTTATTTTTGTTATATATTTTATTTTATTTTATTTTATTTTTATTTTATTTTATTTCTTTTTTCCCTTGCCGGGGTCCCTGCGGGGCGGGCCGGGGCCGGGGCCGGGGCCGGGGCTGGGGCCGGGGCTGGGGCGGGCCGGGCTGGCAGCGGGTGTTGCCGCCGCACCGGGGATGCGGAGCCGCCCCCTCCCCCAGCCGCGGCCTGACAGGATTCATCGCAGAGGAGTTAAAACAAGGACATCTGTGCCTGGAATCGCTGTGAAGCTCCAAACCTGCCAATGCCTGCTGGCACGGAGCGCCGAGCAAATGCCTGGTACTCCGGAATGCTGCACAGCCTGGCAGCCTTGCCCGGAAAAACCCCGGCCCGGCCCGGCCCGGCCCGGCCCTGGGCAGGAGGCGGCTGGCCCGGTGCAGTGGGGAGGGGGCTTGGCCCGGCTTCACGGTGTGGGCCGGGGTGTGTGTGGGGGGGTAGGACTGGCCCAGCTCGGCCCGGCTCAGCTCGGCTCGGTGGAGGGGGGTGGCCATCACACAGCCCCAGCTCTGCACCCCTGTGTGTGGCTCTATTCAGCCAAGTGCCTGCCGCTCTGCAGGGACCAAGGACACGGCCTGGTGTCGTGTCTCAACCCAGTTCGGCCCAGTCTGGCCCCTCTGTCCTGCTCCATGTGGCCCAATGTCGCTGCTCCTGGTGGGCGCACAGTGCCATGTGTTTTAGCAGGGTGCTGTCATCTCCCTGCCACATCCCCGTGCCCAGAGCCCCCGGGGGGGGGGGGGGGGGACACGACACCTGCCTGCCTGCACCATGCAGCAGTCCCAGACCCCATTTATCCCCACTCGCTGGGGGTAGGAGCCCCTTTCCCGTTTATCTCCAGCCCTGGGCACAGGCTTGATCCCTCGGAGGCCACATCCGCCCCCGTCCATGGCCGGACCGAGCAGGATGGGCACGGTGGCACATCGCGGATTCCAGGACATCTGCTCTTGAAGGAGATACTGCGCCAGGCACCGGCACTGAACCCACCAGGGCAGCGCGCTGGGCCATGGGGTCCCCGTGGGGATGGGGGCCAGGCCGAGGCCGGGGGCGAGAGGGGGAGCCCGCACCCCGCTGGGCCAGGCCGGGGCTGGGGGAAGGATGCATAGATGGACGGAAATCTGTGGAGGTGTGTGTGGGGGTGCGAGGCTGTGTGTGTGCAGAGGGGAGGATTGCTGCACACACAGGCACGCGCACACGCGCACGCTTGGCAGGTGCCCTGAAGGTTAGTGGATGGGGCTTGCAGCCACCAGATCTGGTTACTGGGTGGCCTCGCCATTACCAGTTTCATTTGGATAAAGGCTTAAACACACATGCACAACCCCTCCCCCCCCCCCCCCCCCGGTGTGCTCACTCTCGCACCTGGCACGGGACCCCCGGGCTGAGAGACGGGAGAGCACGACACGGGGGGCAGGCAGAGACCCCCCAGCAGAATGGGGGCTGCCCAGGGCTGGGGTCCAATCTCTGCTCCGGGCTGGGCTACTCCGGTGTGTGCATGCAGGCACACGCACACATGCACCCTTGGGTCCCCCTGATGCCCCCTCACCTGGCTCTGATTCGGAGCAGCCTGGGGGGCTGGGGGCTGCGGCCCCGACACCAGCAGATGGGGACACCTCCTGCCTAGCCCTCCCCAAGCCCTGGGGACAGAGAGGGGCAAAACCCAGCTAGGGCCCAACCCAGGACGGCCGGGTCCGCAGAGCCAGCGCCGCCCCGGCCAGGAGCGCGGGAGGCAGGTGGTCTCCACCTGAGCATCCGGCGGCAGCCGGGTCCCGCTGCTCCATGGATTCCCGCGGCACCCGGGTGCCTGGGCTGCCAGCTCGCCACGCCGGGGCTTGCACAGCCCCCGAGGCCCCTTCCCTCCTTCTGCCTCATCCTGCCACCCTCCTCCCACCTGCCGTCACTCCGGGTTGGAAAGAGCCGCCCCTTGCTCCAGCTCCTGGCAGTGTAAACGTGCTCTGAGGCCACTCTGGATCAGGCCCTGGCCTGGAGGGTTTCTCTTGCTGGAGGGAAGGATCAAAGCCCTCCTCGCGCCCCTCCGGCGCGTGCCCCGAGCCCGGCGCCGGCTGTGCAGCCCCTTCGGAGATGCCACGCCGGCCCGCTGCCCGGCAATCCCCCGGCGCCGGCGCCCATCCCCTCCCGCTCCGTGGCAGGCAGCGCGCATTTCATATGGGAAATGTCCATTTTGTTGCTACTTAAAAGCTGATTTACAGCCGCTGCATCGGCAGCCCTAGCTTGGCCTGCGTTCATCCCATAATCTGCCCATTTCTCTTGGCAGCTCCGGTACGGCCGGGCTCGGTGGAGGTCTGGATTCGGTGGAAGGAGCTCCTGCGTGCTGCCCCCCCCGTCCCCTCCTCTCCCTGTCCCCCCTCTCCCTCCCCAGCGACTCCGACAGCCTGTTCCTCATGCTGGTACTCACAGCTGTAACCCATCTGCTTTGATTGGATCCTGACAGTGATGAGACAGGAGCTCTGGTTGATGCATCCCGCGCGCCCGGCACGGCTGCGGCAGGACGGAGGGGCCCTGCGGCCCCCAAGCTGCCCCCGAACCGCCCGCCCCGGGGTGCAGCAGGGCTGCCAGGCCCCTGCCCGGGACAAGAGGACACCAGGGCTCCTGCCCCTGTGTCCTGGGCAAAGGAGGTGGATGGGGTTGTCACTGCGGGGATGGTCAGGGCAGGGAACAGGCAGGTGGGGAAAGCTCTGCTCCAGGGTGGGGTGGGGGGATGAGCGGGGTCGGATCCAGCCCCGGAGCTGAGCACAGCGGAAGCAGCTCCCTGTCGCCACCATCCCCCCTCCGGCAGGGGTGGCCGTTCCCGTGGCCCTGTCCCTGTCCCCGTCCCGTCCCCGTCCCCAGGGGCACCAGTCCCGTCCCCGTCCCCAGGGGCTGGTGCCGTGGCTCAGCCCAGCGAGCCTGGCAGCGGGTGCCTGCCCAGGGGCCCAGCCCAGTGTGGATGTTTCCCCATCCTGGAGCCTCCTGTGCCACCTTGGAGGAAAAAAAGGAAGGAGGAAGAGGAAATTCAGAGAGGAGAAACTTCTCGATCCGCCTCCTGGCGAGGCTGGGCGAGCTGTGCAGGTGCCTGGGGCGAGCACAGGGCCATCCCGTCCCGGCACGTCGCTCTGGCAGCAGCGTCCGGGCAGGTTTGCACCGCCCCAGCAAGGTGAAAACTCCCCCACGTCCACGGGATGGTAGAGTGGGCTTGTCTGCCAGCCAGGCTCGAGGCTCCCGTGCCCGAGGATGGAGCTGGCGCGGGTGCCCGGAGCAGGGAGCTCAGCTGCCGGGCAGAGCCGTCGCCCTGTGCCGCGGCTGCCTGCACCCAGGGCCGGGGCTCCAGCGCCGCGGCCGCCGGCCACGAGCGGCAGCATGGCTGGCCTGGCCCTCTTGCACGCTCCTAATTAAATTTTACTCCACTATAAATCTTTTTGTTAAATGTAATTGAAAAACACACCTTTGGAATCATCAAATTAACCCAGCATCCGCTTTATTAGAGTAATTAAAGCCTTTCTCAAGTTAGTGCCGGGCAGATCGGCTGGATTGCACCATAATCCCGGCAAAGCAAACAAGTTCAGAGCAAAACTAATTACATTTAGAACAGCTGTGATAATAATCCTAATTCAGCCCCATTTGGTGCCTAAAATCCAGAGATCCGGCAGTGAAAGCGGGGAGGAGGGGTGGCCTCGAGCCTCCAAAATGGGGAAAACAAATGGAGTCTGGCCCGTTTCTCCTGGGACAAGGGGGCTGCGAGGTGCCTCCGGTGCGTGTGGGTGCTCCCTGGCTCGGGTCGCAGCAGGGCCCGAGGCCGGGGGGGACACGGCCATCGCTGGGGCTCGCCAAAATCCCACTGCCCCGAGCCCCCGGCCCCACCAGCACCCGGAGCAGGGCCTGAGACAGAAAGTGGCACGTCGGGGCTGGCGGGCCCCTGGCGACGGCGTCCCGGCCTCCGGCACCGGCCTGGGGCCATCCCTGGGCTCGTCCACCAGGAATTTGCCTGCTCTTTCCAGATCCATCGGTGGCGGCGGCCTCCGAGCCGGCCGTGCTGCGGGGGGCTGCCGGCCGCGGCGCAGCGGGGAGCTCGTGCTCGCCTTCGCCCCGCCGCGCTGGGCCGGGGCAGCCCTGGGGACCCTCCCGGTGCCCTCGGGGGGCTCAGCCGGCGCCGAGCTCCCTGCGGCTGCTCCGGAGGGTCCCTCTGCCCGGCCGCCGACTCCCAGCGCGGCCGGGACCTTCCTCCCCGCCGCGACCTGCCAGGCAGCCCGGCCCCCCGACCCCTTCCCGGCGCCGGCGGTGGCTCGGTGCCCAGGCCCCCCCCCCCCGAGCCTCCCCGCGGGCTCCCCGGGGACGGGGGCTCGGGCGGCCCCAGCTGGCGCGCGCAGCCGTAATGGCCACGGCTCGGCTGGCAAGGCGGCCCCGGCGCCTGCGGGCACGCGGGCGGCGGCAGCTTGTGCGCCGTTTGTCCTTGACTAGTCCCCGGCGCGGCCGGCCCTGCCTGCCGCGGCCGCCCGAGCCCACCCCGGCGCCCGCCCCGGCGCCCCCCGCTCGCCGCCCGAGCCCTCGCTGCCCGCTGAGACCGCCCGGCTCGTTGCACGTGTGGCGCCAAGCCCTGGCGGGGCTCAGGGCCGGGGAGGGGGGTCGGCGCTCTGCTCCCTCCTGCTGAAGAAGCCCCTCCTGCGGCGGCGGGCGCAGGCGGCAGCGCCCTGGGCACGGGCATCGCCGCGGCGGCCGGGGCGAGCGCGAGCCGCCGCCGGCGGGGGGTGAGCGAAGTTATTTGCATCCTCGCAGATACCTTGGGGAGCGTTTGCTACAAATGTATATTGGAGCTTTTTATTAAAGTTGCCAAAAATTTGTGTTAGCTAATGGATTCTTAATTCTGTCTAAAATGAGAGAAGGAAAATTATGCTATTCATCTTGTATTGGTTTGAAATCACATCTGACAACTAATCGATCATACTGTGGGACATTAACTCCTTTGGATTGGGGCCCAAGCCGGCTCTCGCAGGCTCCCTCGCTCGCGCGCTGGATTAATTTAACTACTTTACTGCTGGTATTTTGGCACGTGGCTCCGAGGGCTGGTTTCTCTCCGGTTTGTGCTGCTGAATTATTTGCCTTTCTCCGGATGCAGCTGGCACGTCGCGCTGCGTTATCCCCCGCCCCGCGCAGCTCCGCGGCCACCCCTCCGCGTGCCGGCACCCGCCGGCGCCCTTCACCCGACCTTCACCCTGCAGCCCCCCCCTTCCCAGCAGATTTCCCCTCTTTTGGGCATTTTTCTATTCCCGCCGTGGGGCGAGCATCCGAGGATGCTGCTGGCTGCTCCTGGGGATGGGGCAGGGGCCCCTCGCCCCCCGGCCTGCAGCAGGCTCTGCGACGGCACACGGCTCCGTGCCTCAGTTTCCCCGTTGCTGCATGGGGGAAGAGCTCAGCTTTCGTCCGCACGCCCGGTCGCGGTCCCCGAGCCGGCGCCCGGGGCCGCGGGTCCCGGCTGCACCTCCAAGCCGCGAGCAAAGGCGCTGGGGGATCCCCGCGACCCGGGGAAAAGCCCGGCCGACACGTCACCCCTCCGCCGGGGTTTGCCCGAAAACGGAGCCCGGATCCCGCGGGCGACAGCAGCCCCGGAGCCACCGCTCGGCCGCCACCGCCGCCACCCCCCAGCCTCCCACTGCCCCCCCCCCGGCAGGGCTCCCGGCTGGGGAGGGGCTAAATACCCCGGAGTGGGCGGGGCAGGGGGCGGGGCCATCTCTGATTGGTCAGCAGCACCTGCCGTGAGGTGAGATTGGCTACGGCATGAGCCCTGCCCAGGGATTGGCCGGCCGTAGGGGCAGCGCGGGATTGGCTGAGGTCCGTCCCTGGTGCCTGGGGCTGCGGCTGGGACTGTCCCCCCCCAGCGCCGGGCCGGGTGGCCCAAGGCCGCTTCTGCTGGCCCCCGGCCAAGGAACGCCGCCGGCCCGTCCGTGCGTCCCTGCGTCTGCCCCTCCCGGCACCTGCCCAGCCGTGGGCGTGTTCATCCGTCCGTCTGTCCGTCCATGCATGTGTCCTTCCATCTATCCGTCCATTCGCCCAGCCATCCGCCTGTCCATCCATGTATCCATAGAAGCGTCCGTCCATCCTTCCATCTGTCTGTCCATCCATGCATCCATCCATCTTCCCATCCATCTATCCATTCCATCTATCTATCCTTCCTTCTGTCCATCCATCTGTCCATGAATTTGTCCATCAGTCTCTGTCCATCCGTCCGAAACATCACCACGGACCTGCTCCTCCGTGAACGGGGCTAGGACCCACCTTTGGGCACGGCGAGCTAAGGCCTTTCGTAGCCCAACCTAGAAAGCATTGCCCACAGTGTGCTCTGGAACAACCCCTGCTGGGGGACCTAGAACACCCCTTGTGTGACCTAGAACACCCCTTGTGTGACCTAGAGCCCCACTGTGTGACCTAGGGACCCTCTATGTAACATAGCCATTAGGCCACCTAGAACCCCATTGGGGGACCTAGACCCTCCTCATGTGTGACCCCCATTGGGTGACACCTTCCTCCCTTGGTGACCCCAAGCACCCACAGGGTGATCTCGAAGCCCCTGTTGGGTGACCTAGAACACCCTCGGGTGTCCTCAGGGCCCGGCCCCGTGGCAGTGGTGGGTCAGGGCGGCCCCCTCCCAGGCCCGCGAGGCCTGGCGCCCCCGGGGAGCCGCGGCCCTGGTGCGGGGGCACCCGTGGGGCCCCAGGCTGGCGGGGTGGTGCGCCGGGGCCGCCGCGGGCTCCCGCCTGCCTCCCTTCTGTGCACTCGCTCTCATTTAAAATTCCGATTTCAGCCGAAGAGCCGCTTTAAATTTCCACATTAGCATGCGGCTGGGTGGCAGGCCAAGATGTGGGGATGTTTTTGGCAGCAGCCATCCTCCGACAGCTTTTTTGCCAGCAAAAAACAACAAATGAATAAAAGAAAGTCAGGAGCCCTGGCAGCGGGGCCGGCGGCGGCGGGCGGCACACGGGGCCTCGGCGCGTGGGCGGCCGCGTGCACGCTCGCAGCGTGCGCGTGCTGGCCCGGGCTGGAAACGGCGCGCGTGCTCGCACGGGGTGTGGACGGCTGGTGTGTGCACACTCCCAGCGCCTGCACGCGCGCGGGGCTGGCGCACTTGGCAGGGGTGTGTGTGGAGAGCGCGCACTCGCGGAAGCGTGCACGCTCGCAGGGGTGTGCGTGCTTGCAGGGGTGTGCACGCTTGCAGGGGTGTGTATGCTTGCGGGTGTGTGCATGCTTGTGGGTGTGTGCACGCTCATGGAAGTATGCACGCTCACAGGGGTGTGTGTGCTTGGGGTATGTGCACGCTCGTGGAGGTGTGCACGCTCGCAGGGGTGTGCATGCTTGCGGGTGTGTGTGCTTGGCAGGTGTGTGCACGCTCATGGAGGTGTGCACGCTCACAGGGATGTGCATGCTTGCGGGTGTGTGTGCTTGGCAGGTGTGTGCATGCTCATGGAGGTGTGCACGCTCACAGGGATGTGTGTGCTTGTGGGTGTGTGCACGCTCGCGGAGGCATGAATGCTCACGCGTGCACGCTCTCCCGCCGCGCGTGTGCACGCTCACCCGCCACGCGTGCCCTTGCACACATGTGCTCGCCCACCGCCTGCCCGTTGCACACGCGCAGGGCTGCACCCCGGGAACGTGGGGCACCACCTCCCAAATCCGGCACCCGGCGAGGGGCGGGGCAGGGGGCGGGGCAGGCAGAAGTGGGCAGAGCCTTGCCGGGTGGGGCAGGACTGGGCGGAGTCATAGGAGGGTGGGCGGAGCCAGGTTGGGTGGAGTCAGGTGGGGTGGGTGGGGGGTGGAGCCAATCTGAGGGGGGCCGGGGTGGGCGGGGTCAGGCAGGTGGTGGAGGCAGACTGGGTGGGGCCAGGTTGGGTGGAGCCAGCCAGGGCAGAAGTGGGTGGGGCCTCACAGGGCGTAGCATAGGGGGGTGGAGCCAAACAGGATGGGGCCAAGTGTATGGGTGGGCGGGGCTAGGCAGGGTGGAGCAGGGCTGGGTGGAGCCAGGCAGAGTGGGCGGAGCCAGACTGGGTGGGGCCAGACAGGACAGAACTGGGTGGAGCCTGAAAGGGCGTGGCATAAGTGGGTGGAGCCAAACGGGGGCTGCCAGGTGGGAGGGGCGTGGCCGGGTGGGTGGAGCAAGGTGGGGTGTGGCCGGGTGGGCGGAGCCTGCGCTGGGCAGAGAGGCAGCAGTGGGGACACCCGAGTCTCGCGGGGGCCGGAGGGGGCAGCCCGGACGCCTGGGCCCCTCCCGCAGCCCTCCGGGCCCGGCGCCCCCGGCACCGCCGCCCGGCGCCGCCGTCCACCTGCCGGGCGGATTAAGATATAGGATATTAACGTATGTCAGGAATAAATGACTGTCGCCGAGGTGCCTAATCTGTTTTTCTAATACGACCACAAGCAGAGCGTTAGCGGAATTAGGCCGACAGCTGCTGCGGGTTTCGCTCCCTCCCTCTCGCCGCGCCGCCGCGCTCGCAGCGCCGGCACCCTCCGCTCCATCCCTCTTCATCTGCCCGCGCCGCGCCGTTTCCGCAGGCTGCGCGCTGCCAGGCCTGCCTGGCGCCGGCGTCACACCTTGCTGCTTCCAGCGATTGCTCCGCAGAGCGCGGGGGGGAACCGGCAACTCGGCGCTGATGCAGCCTGGCGGCGGCGGCGGAGGGGGGGGGGAGCCGCGGAAGGTGGCGGCGGCGCGGGGGGCGCGGGGGGCACCGCCGGCCCGGGCGTGGGGCCGGGCGCGGGAACGGGTGCGGGAACGGGCGCAACACGGGGGCTCCGCGTGGCTCTTCCCCTTTTTTCCTCCCTTTTTTTTTTTTTTTGGATAGCAGTAGAATGCAGTATGCAAATGAGATGGTTATTACCGCAATGTTCGTCAAGCTGAGCTGAGAAGACATTAATAGCCTGATGAATATGCATGTGAATTTGTTAATTAAGTTAATTATTCTGCTGAAAATGCATTCGTCTTCCAAGGACATTTTCCCAATGATTTTTACATGCTTCAGTCATTAGTCATGCTATATTTTATCAGGGAAATGAGTTTGCTTAAGTTGTAAAAAAAAGAAAGAAAGAAAGGAAAAGGAAGATGCAAAAAAAAAAAAAGAAATAAAGGGGAGAAGAAAAGGCAAAAACAAAGCGGAGGAGAGAGGAGGAAGCGGGAGGGTTTGCGGCGAGCAGGAAAGTTTGGGGCGGCGGGGAGCCGGGGTGGCGGCAGGCGGGGCGGCGCGGCCCCGCGCTTCCCGCCGCCCCCGGCCCCCCCGCTCTCCTGATGACAAACTTTTTTTTTCCAGTGCCAAATTTCCAACACATTAATTAATTGTTGTAGCCAATTAACTGTAGTTGTGCAAATGAGTTTAGCACTAATTACCATGCAGTGCCTGTAATCACATAAAAAACTTGCTGAGAGATAGAGGGAGAGCGGCGGGGAGGAGGGAGGCCGAGGAAGGAAGGAGCGCGGGAGCGGAGGAGCGGCCCCGCCGCAGGCCCGCGCGGCCTCGGCTCGGCTCCGCCGGCGGCCGCGAACCCGAATCCTCCGTGTTTTGCGTGAAATCGCTCATGTCCCCTCACGCTGGGGGCTGGGGACGAAGGAGGGGACACGCAGCACCCTGGGGTGCAGGGGACCCGTCCTGGCAGGCACCCCAGGGTGCAGCATCCAGCCACCGCCGCCTCAGCTGGGGAGTCATGTCCCGGGAAAACCCCCACTGGGAAGGGATGGGACGGTGCTGAGCCCCCGGTGCTGGGCTGGGGCCGCTCACCTGGTGCACACAGAGAGGGGAAACCGAGGCACGGGGCAGCCGGGGCTGCGTCCCCTCCCGCAGGCAGCCGGGCTGGAAGCTCGGGCTGGCGCTGGGGACGGGTGGCAGCTCGGCTGGCGAGGTGCCCGGCTGCCGGATTAGCCGTGCCATGGATACAGACTCCCCGGTGACGGCCCCGCTCTCCCCGGGCTGCTTTGGCAGCCCCCATGGTGTGGTACAGCACGGTGTTGCATGGCACAGCACACCGTGGCATGGCACGGCACGGCACGGCATTGCAAAGCATGGTGTGCTGTTGCACAACACAGCACTGCGTGACAGCACAGCACAGCGTGGCATTGCAGGGCACGGCATTGCGCGGCATGGCATTGCACGGCATGGCATGTTCTTGTTCAGCACAGTACTGCATGGCACGGTATTGCACGGCATGGCATTGCATGGCATGGCGTTGCATGGCATGGCATGTTGTTGTATGGCACAATACTGCACGGCACAGCATTGCATGGCACAGCATTGCACGGCACACAATTGCATGGCACGGCATTGCATGGCACGGCATTGCACGGCACGGCATTGCACGGCACAGCGTTGCACAGCATGGCATGTGGTGCAGCGCTGCACAGTGCGGCACTGCACGCCACGACGTGGCTCTGCATGGCGCACCGTTGCACAGCCTTGCGCGGCACGGCGCGGCATGGCACGGCGCGGCGTTGCACGGCGTGGCGTCGCCCGGCCCGCGGTGGGGCACGCCGTGGCGCTGCACGAAGCCCGACTCGGCCCTCAGCACGGCCCGGCCCGCGGCGCGAGCCCCGAGGGCGGCGCCGGCGCGGGGTCCGGCGCCCGCTCCCTCGCCGGCTGGGAGGCAGAGAGTTAAAGCGGTGGGACAGGCGTGCTATAAATTTTGCATCAGAGTGCGGGGAGCGCGGGGCTGCGGGGGGAAGCTGGGCCGCAGCCAGCGGGCTGTCTCTAGGTAACAATAAACACTGCGAGCAAGGAGCAGCTGTTACACTTACTCTCTCTGCATCACAATGCTGAAATAACGCTAATAAACCCACACGCGCGCGGGCACCGCACGCCCCGGGCCGGGGGGCGCGCCGCCGCCGGCCGGCCGGGCCACGGGCCGCGGCGAGGCCGGGCGGCCGCAGAGCGGCGGCGTCGCCGGCCGGGCCGGGCTGGCGCCGGGCTCCCGCCTCGCAGAAATGCAAATCCGCAGCCCCGGAGCGGGGCCGAGGGGATGTCAGCAGCGGGCTCCGCCGCCGCCCGGCACCGCCGGGCCCCCGCGCAGGAAAAACCCTCCTAGGGAAGCTGAAACACGCTGAAATTGCAAGGAGCCGCGGCGCCCGCTGCGCCGGCCGGGGCCGCGGCAGCAGGAGGGCGCGAGGTCGCCGCTCGGCGCGGCGCCGGCCTCGAGGCAGCGCCGCCTTTCCCGACGGAACCGCCCAGAGCTGCGCGCGGGGGCACGTGCCGGGCCGCGGAGCGACGCCGGGGGCGCCTCGCGGCTCCTGCCGGGTGCGAGAGCGGCTGCGGTGCCCCGTTCCCGCGCTTTGGCTGCACCCTGTTCCTGTGCCCAGATGGTGCCCCGTTCCCGCACCCGGGCCGCACCCTGTTCCCACGCCCCGCCTGCACCCCGTTCCCGCGCCCCGGCTGCACCCCGTTCCCGCGCCCGGATGGTGCCGCGTTCCTGCGCCCCGGCTGCACCCCGTTCCTGCGCCCCAGCTGCACCCCGTTCCTGCGCCCCGGCTGCACCCCGTTCCCGCGCCCCGGCTGCACCCCGTTCCCGTGCCCCGCCGGTGCCCCAGCCAGGTGCCCGCAGCCCTGCGCCGTGGGGCGGCTGTGGGGCGTGCGGTGGCAGCGGCGGTGGCCGGGGCCCGCGGGTCGCATTCCAGCGCAGGAGGCAGCTGCGGCGCCGCCGCAGCCCCCCGGCAGCACTAAATATTAATGCCTGCCCTACATTGCGCAGCCGGCACCTGGCGCGGGCGCGCCGGCGCCCCGCGGCCCCCCCGCCGGCCGGGCAGCTGCCCCCGCGCCGGGGAGCCCGGCCGGGCACCCCCGGGGGCTGCGGCGGCCGAGCCAGCTGTGCCGCCCTCGGTCCGGCGCCGCGGCGGCCGCGGCCGGGCGGGAAGCGCTGCCGGCACAGGCCGGGGCGCGGGGCCCAGCCCGCGGAGCCGCCGGCCGCGGCGGGGCCGGGAGGCGGCCGGCGGCGCCGGTGCGAAGCCGCCGCCGCGGCCGCGCTGCTCGGCGCTCGCCTGCCCGCCGCCGCCCCGGCTCTGCCTCCTCGGGCGCCGGGCAGAAGTCCAGCGCCGAAAGTAGCGGGTGATTGATGGCAGCGCTTGCCTGGTAAGTGCACCCCGCGGTCCAATCCTGCTCCTTCCCCAATTCCTCCCCTGCCCCTCTTCAGAGATCATGTTGTCTCATGCTGCTCCCAGAGGCACCATTAATTAAAAATACATCCAATTAAATGGCAGGTGAGGACGTGCAGGCGCGGGCCCTTCCCCCCGGGCGGGCGCAGCTGCGGCGCGAGCCGGGGGCCGCGCCAGGCGCCCGCGCGCGCCGCGCTGCCGCCCCGCTCCCGGGGCATCCGGGCGCTCTGCCGTGGCCCCCCCGCTGCCCGCGGGAACATCTGTGCCGGGGCCGGCGGGGCGCAAAGGAGCGGGGAGGCGACCACGCCGCCGCGGCGCCTGGCACCGCCGAAGCCCCGCACGGGCCAGCACGAGGACACGGGGACAGGGGGACATGGCTGCAGCCCCGTGCCTCAGTTTCCCCACGGCCCTTGGGTGCAGGATCCCGCTGGCGCGAGCGCAGCGCCGGGCACCGCGGGGCAGCCGGCACGACGGCAGCCAGGGGGAAGCGTGCTGGGGCTGGCGGCGCTGGGCGACCCTGGGCCTCGGCCCCGGTGCTGCCGCGGCGGCCGGGCACGGTAACCCCAGGTGCCTCCCCGCGCCGGCGAGGCAGCGCGCGGGCTTGGGAAAACGCCCGGAACGCCCCCGGTCTCGTCCGGCGCTCAGGGCTGGCGCGGGCGGCACGGCCCTCGAGGGCTGCCGCGAGCACCCGGCCTTCCTCCTCCTCCTCCTCCTCCTCCTCGTGCTCCTCGCCGGGCGCGAAGGCCGGCGCCCCGGGGTGCCTTTGCCCGATGCCGGCCGCTCGCCGCCCGGGCTCGCCCCAAGCCGGCAGGACTCCGGGCCGGCCCCGGCCGCCGCCGCCCGACCCTGCGCCTTCTCCAGGCCCTCTTCTCCCCCCGCGCCTCCCCGTCCCTTTACCCCCCCCCAAATGCCAGTGAAAGGTGTTAACGGGTTTTGGAAGGAATCGTCCGAGCTGCGAGCGAACCTTCCCTGCCGGCAGCCGGAGCACCTGGAGGACGGGTAGAGCCGGGAGACGCGGGGAGCGGGAACGGCCGCGCTCGCGGCGTGGGCAGCGGGAGCCGCTGGCTGTGCAGAGAGCGACACCTGGTGACCGGCGCACACGCGTGTGCGCACACGCCGGCACACGCGTGTGCACGCATGCGGCCACGCCTGGGCGCATGGGCGTGGGCACGCACACGCGTTGTGCGCGCTCACCCGCGCCTGCGTGCAGCTCGCACACATGCACACGTGCGCGTACAAGCAGATGTGCCTGTGCGCATGCTCACATGCCTGCACACGCGTGTGCATACGTGCGCCCCTGCCTGCGTGCGTGCTCATGTGCACACGTGCATACGTGCCCCCATGCTTTCGTGCATGCTCACACGCCGCATGCGTGCACGTGTGCGCACACACCTGCATGCATGCTCACGTGCACACGCCTTGGCCGCTGGGGAAACTGAGGCACGAGGGCGTCCGCTGCCCTCCTCGGCCCCGGGCATGCGCGGCCCGGCTGCCGCCAGCGGCCCTGGGGATCGGGATCCGCTGGAGCGGCGGCACCGTCACCGTCACCAGGGCCGGGCCTGGACCGCACGGGCTGCGGGACTGAGCGCAGCCAGGCGCCTGCGGCACCGGGACCGGCGAAACCCCCAAAGCGTCGGCGCGGGCCGGGGCAGGACGGGCCGGGGCCGCGGGGCCGGCGGGCGCCGGCAGCCTCGAGCGCGGCCGAGCGCGGGAACGGGAAGATTTACGGCGCCGGCCCCGCTCTGCCCGCGCCGCACGGCCCCGAGCCGTTCGGCGCGGCAGCTGCCGTGGAGGAAGTTCAATGCAAAAAATAAATTAAATAGAATAAAACGCCGTGGTCACCTTGGGATGAGGCCTGGCGGGCTCGGCCGGCGCGGCGCGCCCGGGCACCGAGCCGGGCCGGCTCCCAGGGGGCAGCGCTGGTTTTTCAGGCTCCCTCCCGCGGCCCGTGCACGTGGCCCGCGTCTCAGCGCCCAACGCCGCGGTGCCCGAGCCGCCCGGACGCCGGCGGCCGTCGTCCGCTCCCCGCCGCCGCTCGGCCCCGCGCGGGCACGGGGGCCGCCGGGCCGGCAGCCTCCCCCGCGCCGGCCCCGGCCACGATCCGCAGGGCGATTCCCGGCTCCCAGCTGCCCCGCTAATAAATCAGGCGGCGGCGGCGGCGGCTCCGGCTGCACACGAGCTCCCTGCGCTCGCGCCGGCGCGGCGCGGCCGCCTCCGCGCTCCCCGCCATCTGCGCGCCCGTGTATTTTAGGACGTGTCGGCGGCGGGGACGCTAAACCGGGTGAAAGCTGAGCAGGGAAGCTGGGCGCAGAGCAGCGGCGCAGCCGGGCCCCCGCCGGGCCGCGAGGCTCCGGGCAGCCGCCCGGGAAGCGGGCCGGAGGCCGGCCGCGCGGGCGCACCGCGGCTCCAGCTCCCCGCTCCGCCGCCAGCCCCCTTTGCTGCCCGAAAGCAGCTCGTTGCCCCAGCTGCCCGTCACCCCCCAGGGCCGGAGCCCTGCGCTTTCCTCCGTTCCCGCCTCTCCGCCCCGGCAGCCTCCGCCGCGGCCCCGGGCTGCTCGGGGGTCCCACAGCCACTGGCCGTGGCCCCGGCTCCCGCGCGGCGCCGCCGGCCCCGGCTTGCGGCGGGGACCCCGGCCGGGGTCGAGCTGCAGCCCGGGGAAGGGACACGGGGGCGGGAGGGGGGAAAACCCATCAGCGCGCCGGGAAGCACAATAACGCAATGGAGCCAAAGGCAATACAGTAACAGGAAATATTTAATTTTCCAATCTCCACTTTCCATTTTTATAAACTGAAAAGAAAAAAAAAATTGAATATATTACAAAATATCTGTACAGAGACAAAGGTACAACCAGAAAAAGCGCGCTCAGTCTCGAAAGGAAACTCGGGAGAGGTACAGCGAGAGCCTGGTCAGACGCTCCTCCGGCGGCAGCAGGGGCTACAGCTCCTTAGACCCCGGCGCTAACCCACACGCGAGCCGTGCTCGGGAAGAAAGGAAGGGTGAATTGCCATCTACCGCTTCATCTGCAACCCGCACCGCGTTTCAGATCTGTTTGATGCATGTGTGCCCCCCCCCAGTAAATCCTTTTGTCTTCTTTGTACAGAGCCCCTTAAAAAGCAAACAAAAAAAAGGGGGAGGAAAAAGGAAGAAAACAAAGGAAAAGGAAGGAAAAGGACACTGGCAGCGACAGGGAGGAGGGGAGCAGGTCCGGCGGCTTCCCCGCCGCGGCGAGGGGCGCGTGCCGGGCAGCTCGGCCCCGCGGCCACCTGCGGCTCCCGCGGCCGGCTCGAGGAGAGGCGCTGCCGGCGGAGCGCCCGGGCCCGGCCATCTGCCGCGCGGCGCGGCGCCTTCCCCCGGGTGCCGCCGGCGCGGGCGAGAGCAGAGCAGAGGAGCGGAGCAGAGCGGAGCGAGCCCCCCGGGCTCCCCCGGCCCCGCGCCGCCCCGGCGAGCTGCCGCCGCAGGAAGGCCGAACAGGAGGCAGCAGCGGGCGACGCGCGGCGGCCGGCGGGGGCCCAAGCCCGCCCGCCGAGCGCCCGCTCCCGCCGAGCGCCCGCTCCCGCCGAGCCCCTCGGCCCGTTGGGGGACGCGCTGCGAGGGGGAAGGCGCCGGCGCAGCCCCGCACGCCCCCTCCTTGCCCGGCTTTTGGGGGCCCCGCCGGGGCCGGGCCAGCCTAGAGGCCGCTACTTTCTCGCCAGCCTTAGCTGCGGCTTTGCCAGTTTGGAAAGATAATAAATAGGCGTCCGCTTCCTACGAGGATTCAGCACGGTAACACAATTCCTCCCTCCAGAGTGGATGGGCTCAGGAAGAAAAGCCAGAATAGCAACAGCAAAAACTCCAACACATACCAGAGCTGGCAGCTGCATGTTGAAAAGAAATTTTTATATATATAAATTAAAAAACTCTGAAGAGGCGACTGGTTTATTTAGTGCACTCTGCATCTTACAGAACTTCTTTTTTTTTTTTTTTTTGTTTTGTTTTTGCACATCAGGCAGGCATGAACTGGCAATTAAAAAAAATTTACACTTGGAATTTTGCAAACTGTGTCACTCGTCTTTGCTGAATCAACAATACCAGAGTTGCTCTTCTTTTTATTCACACAGGGGGCCTTGCACATTACAGGCAATATATATTCCTTCCTCTCCTTCCTCCCTTGGCAAAGCTATTTCTTACGCAGTCACTTGTCTTTCTGTATAAGGCAGATTTTCCCTGTTAGAGAAGCACCACCTACTCAGGTGCATTTTTTGAATTTGTATCTCTGTATAAAAAGAAATAAAATCAAATTCTGTTAGTCTCCCGGCCTCACCCATTCCAATCCGTTTAACACTTCAGAACACTCTCAGCTCTAAAATTAAAAGAACAACTGCATGTTTTCCATAGGAAAGGCCTATGCGGGGAAAAAAGGTCATAAATATGTACCTTTCTTTTACTCATTTCTTTTAAGTCTTATTGAAATGGACAACACTGCAATGCTCTGCAGGAGGGAAAATCCATTGTAAATACTTCCTCGACAACAACAAAAATATATTCGCTTATAGAAACGATGCATTAATGCCTGTTAATCCTCAAAGTACCGAGATGCTGCTTAGAGAACCCGACCGAAAACTGCGTGCGGCAGCATCGGCCCCGAAGCACGAACGGCGCTGACAAGAGACACTCCCAGCTGGTGGAGCTTCCCCACCAGGAACATTTTTCTTTAATTCTTAAGATGTTTTGGAATTTACGAATTACAAAGAGAATACAGGTAAGTGAGGTGTTCTCTTCGGCTCTTAAGCATCTTAAAAAAAAAAAAAAAAAAAAAAGAAAGAAAAAACAGAAAAAAACCATTCCCACTGCAAACGTGCGGTGGAAGAGAGATACAAAACCCAAAGAGACCCTTCACAAAAGCCAATTTACTAAGGCTACCATCAAAACATAAATGATCGGGAGTCTGGGAGCCATCAGGGTGGGATTCGCAGCCTCCCAGGCAGCTCAAAGACTTGACATGGAATGGAGAAAGAGGAAAGGGACGGGGCCAGACGCTCGACGGAAAGAAAGCGCTGTTAAATAAATTCTGAGTACAAGCCAGTGCCACATCCTGGGTCTCCAAATCCAGGACAACTGATCCAGGTACCCCTGCATCAACATTTTCCCATTTCCTTTTTATTTTCTTTTTTTTTTCCTCTCTCTAAAAAGAGGATTGGAAAACAAAAAACAAAACAAAACAAAACCCTGCTTTGGGAAAGACTCTCCCTTAGCCCTACCTGAACACCGCCCCGTGCTCCCCTTTCCGAGGAGCTCTAGTGCCCAGATTGTAAAACATTCTTATTTCCTTCTTCCAATGTGGTCGGTTTGTTTCATTCCTATTTTTAAACAATCCCCCACCATCTGCTGGCTCAGGGCAGAAAGCTCACCGCATTTTTTTTTTTTTTTTTTTTTTTTTGTCACTAACCAAGCGCGAGAGGTTTGGCTAGCGAGACACCCAAGTTGGGACCCTACAGCACTTCACCGGGTGCCGGCCAGCAGCCTAGCGAGCAAGGAGCACAGAGAGCTTTGCAGCAGCTGAAATGCGGACGAGGCCTTGCTCCGGCGAGAGATGGGGGGAGGGAAAAAAAAAAAAAAAAAAAATCATTTCACTAAAGGTTGAGAGGCAAGGGAGGGAAAGATCACCGTGAAACGAGAGTCTTAGTAGGGGACGCCTCTCCCTCTTCCCCCTCTCGGAGGCACTCTGCCAGGCCCGCGATAGGCCTTCCCGTAAGCGGCAGCCTGCGTCGGGGCGCCCCAGCTGGGACCCGTCCCTGCCCCGCTGGAGCCAGCGGTCCCCGGCGCCAGCTCGCTGTAGTTTTGAATTTTGGCCTCTGGATGTACCAGCGTGTTGTTGCTCCCCTCGGCTTTCGTAAAGGATTGCCCAACAGCCGAGTGTATCGCCACGGGGACTCTCGCGAAGCGGAGGTCCTGGTCCCCTGGAAACTGGACAGATCCTGTGCCCTGGTAGCTGCTCGTCTCTCCAAGGTGGCTCACGGAGCCCAAAAAGGTCCTGCTTTTCCCCAGAGTCTGGGCAGAGGGTTCTAGTAGAGTTTGGCCAGAATTCAGCTCCTCGGCACCAAATCCCCCCTCTGAGCCCTCGGTGCTGTAAGTCCTGGACGCGTGGGACCTGACGTAGTCCGCAGGTCTCGAGGCCTGATGCTCGTGCGTCGCGTGGCTCAGCGACTCCGCCTCTTGCTGAGAAAAAAGCTGCAGCAGAGCAGCCGTCACGGCTGGGTTCAACTCCTGTGCTGCACCGGAGAGATCTCCTTCAGACAGAGGAGGCGGTGGCGGTCCGGGGGGCTCAGGGGGTCTCTTCTCTGGTGGGAGAATGCGAGGAGGACATGCTGTGGAAGGGTTACTTCTTTTAAACACCATCGTAAAAATCACGTGAACAGATATAAACACATTTACACAAAAAGAAACCCAAACAGCCTACCGAGACGGTCGGCTCTCTAGGATGCACTGGAAAGGAGGCGGAGAATTTTAAAGGCTGGCATTCCTTGCGAGATCAACGCACGTGTTCATTAACGTCTTCCCTGTACTCGTCCCATCCCCACACTCCCAACTAGTCAGCAACAGCTGTCCTAACACATGGGCATCCGTGGAGAGAATTCCTGCTCCCGGATCAAAGGCTAACGCGGAGAGGGAGACAGATGTGGAGCCACATGACAGAGCGTGTTCCTTGAAAGCGGTGCCTCCTGCCGCAGAGGGACACTGTGCCTTACTGCTCCATTAATACGCTCGCTGGCAGCCACACGGCTCACCGTACCGCTGAAGCGTGGCCCCGATGTATTTGTTTAAAAAACAAAACAAAGACCCACCCTCCCCTGCAGACGTCAGCTCCGGAGCGTACCCAGCCGAGGGCTGGAGGGAATGGGTATACCCTGCTGTGCCCCTTATCTGCTTCTCAGGAAATCCAATTCTTATCGGAGGCTTCCTTGCCTTGCCTGTTTTATGACCTTCTTAAGGAGTACATTTCTAGAGTACGGTCGAAAATAATCTCAACCCACAACTATTTGCATCCTATGTACAGATTGTCCTGAAGCATGTGAAAAATCACTTTTTTTTTTTTTTTTTTTTAATCAGACCTGAAGTAACAAGGATTTCTGTTTCCAAAGGATCTCTCCTAATGAGAACAAAAGCATCCTTCATAGCACACCCTCACAACCACCACGCTGTTACTTCGTATTACTGCTTCTGAGCCAGCAGCCAGAACAAAGCAGTCTGCTTGGGGAGTGTGAAGAGGCAAGAGCAGATCTCTGGCCCTCCCCCGTTAAGGCAGGGTCATCGCTAAAGGCGACAATACGCAGAGCAGAGAATGCAACTTCCTGCAGGACATCATCTGTTCCCTCGTGTCTCGCGTGCGGACTTCGCTAGCCAAACCCGTTCTGACTCCTGCAGAGCAACACACCTGAACTGACTTTGTCTCATTCATCAACAAAAGGATCAGCTACATTGCAATTAAAATTATTACTGGCGATGACGTAAGAGGCCACGAACACCTTAGTTGAATCAGATCCTCAAATCATTTGCAAAACTGGTTATTAAAAAGGTCAAACTTTATTGTGAAAACCAGTAGTCTTCCAGGACCACCCCTCCACCCATATCAGTCAGTCCACTTTAAAACTAGATTGTGTTTAAATCCAGAAAACAATCTTCAGGTAATTTTAAAGCCAAGCTGATTTGGGGACAGTATATCATTTAAAATAATTATAACAGAACAATGTTATTTAATTGAATCTGCTCTACAATAACCTAATTATTTTCCAGTTCTAGGGCAAAAAAGCACGATCACAACTGGCTTGTGGTGGGCGGGTGTGTTGAAGGCACGAGAACACAGCACGTTCAGCTACATTGCAGAGGAGTTGTATATCGGGCCAAAAGAGGCTCCCTGGAGAGTTTGAGACATACTCAGGAGGCGCTTCTAGAATTTGGTGAGGTCGTCACAGGATGTTGCTAATAATTCAAAAAATCAACAGAAACAAAAGACATGGAGACATTTACACTCACCTTTGAAAAGGAAATCCAAGAGTTCACTGATACAATCAGGTCTTTTAAACATGCCTCTTACTTGCCCTACCTGAGCCAATCATCTGGCTCAACTTCAGAAGTTGCTGAGTTTAGGACTCATGAAAATCAACTCTACATAGAGTTTAGGCACACTAAAGCCAGATGAAAAGGTTTCATGTACATATTTGCCACTGTCCCTCCCTTTTAGCACTCTCCATTCGTTCTCATGTTCTTTGCAATCTTGTCTGCACTTTCTTTTTGAGGGGCCAGAATAGGAGGAAGGGAACGGTGAAAAAGGTAATTGTGACAAATAGACTGGAAGAACTGTGTAACTGCAGAGATCATGTCCTGTGCAAAAAAAATCTACCCAAATGTGTAAACCCAACATGACATTAGTTGTGACTAATGACAGGGTGCAGATTACCAATTTTGGGGAATGTCAGAGCAAGAACAGAACCCTGCAAGTTTCCAGCTTATGTCTGGGGAAAAATGGAGCCATTAATCTTCACTGACCCATTCACAATGGAGCATTACAGCATTTTGTATGTTTTAGAGATGTGAAGCAGTTTAGTGTTTTGGCTTTGTTGTACTGGGAAAAGCCTCCTGAGCAGTTCAGCACTTACCACAAGGAGTGGGTCAGTGTTTTTCCCCCATCTTGAAATCTAACGCTTGACCACATTTAGCTCCCAGCTCCTTCCCTCCTCCCATCCACTCCCCTCTGCCCAACTTCACAAGCCTCCCTCTGTTACAATACTCAAATGTCTTAGTTCCTCCTGGCCGCAGTTAAACTAGAGGCACTTGTATGGAAGGCTTTAATTGCTCAAACAGGTGAATGACATCCAAGATATACAAGCAATGGTCACAATTATTTACCTGTACTTTCCTCTGGATGCAATGTAGGGGTTTTCCTTGGCCCCCGTTGCTCAGTGCTCTTCTCCCCATTGCTTTCCTCCAAGGTTATAACAGGCTCCTGGCTTTTCATCAGCTGACTTAGCAGAACGGCCAGCACGTTCTGCATATCTCCCTGAGTGCTGGCTGCTTCTGGAGTCACCTGCTCCTCTGGTGGCTGGGCCTCCGTGGGTGGCTCTTCTATGGCTTCCTCTGCTGCTGCTGCCGCCTGAGACTCATGTTGCTGAGTCGTGGCTTCTGTCAGAGCATTAATGGACTGGTTGAGAGCCTCCAGCTGCTGCTGCATCTCTGGGTTAGAGTGTACATTCAACAGCTGGGCCATCTGTGGGACACTCAGATCAGTCTGGCTCTGCAGCAAGTTCAGTAAAACAGCTAGTTCACTCTGATTCAGCTGCTGGGTGATTTCTCCAAGGCCTGTAGAAAACACAAGAATCATCACAGAAAGGTTAGGGAAAGCTACATCAGACTAGTTTGTAATTATGATCCTAACATACACCAACAAACACCTTCACCATGTTCCAGGGCCTGAAGAAGGCGGGGAGGCTTTAGGAGAAGGATTCCAGGAGAGTTCGCTCAGATTTCAGCTATCAGCTTGCCCCTTCCAGACTATGATCAGATCTAAGCAGCACTGCAGCAGCACCCCGTGGTACTGCTTACACACTGCACTCACCCAAGACTACAGTCAGACACTGCACAGTTAGCAGCAGAGGGAAGCTTTGTCACTGCCCTCTCCAATCTGCCATGGTAACTGCACACGCAGCTGTTCATTAAGTCAGCTCAGTTAAACCCAACGTCTCCACTCTCGGGGCAGTTAACTCATCCAGGGCATCCCAAGAACTGGGGTGGTGAACAACTACACAAGGAGTTATGCCAGCAAGTCTGAGGACGAGTGAGAAAATCAAAACCCTTCAGCCCAGCTCAGTGGTACTGACAGCAGCAGGTCTGACAGCAACTCAGCACCTTTCCAAGGTCTCTGTAGCACTTTGTGGATCAAAAGTCTCCCCTGTGCACTGAAAAACATGTTCCCCAGGATAGATTTAAGCTGCTGCTTGGAATGAAGGAAGTGTTCCACTAATACGGCAAAAGAAATTAGGCCAAGTAGAATGCAGTTCTGTGCTGAAAGCTGGCCTGAGATCACACAGGGCTCTGTCCCAACCTGCAGGTACGCAGGTTAGTCTGAAATACAACCCTTGAATGGCATCATCTCCTCCCGTGCCATGCTGGTGCAAAGTCTCCCTAGTGAGGGTGACAAGGGTGTCACTTTGCACTGACCTTGCCGGTCATGCAAACTCCTTGGGAGTCATGGTGCACAGGTTTGGTTTTGGAAGCTTAAAAATAAGCTCCCCTTGCTAATAGGCAACCAATAAATGTGATATACTCTTTTCTCAGCTGTTTGCTCATCTGACTACCACCTTTTGTCCATCTGCCATGTTTCACTGAACACATGGATTGTGCATTCCCTGGAGCAAGAGCTGTCTTACTTGTTATTTGTCTGTTCAGCATTTGACAAAGGAAGCTTCAGCCTGCATCTGGGTTTTTACAGATCTTCCACAGAACAATTAGCCTGGTCTAGGTAACTTTGTGTACCTCTACGTTACCAGGAAGCAAAATATGTCTCCTCAAGCTATTTCCTAGACACCAGAAGGTTGATCAGAGTGTTGGGAACAATGCACAAGTCCTGGTCCAGCAAGTCATTATGACCAAGTAATTTTTTTCTGCAAGAAGCTTTGTGCAAAGATTTACATTTCTGCCCACTGGTCACTAGTCTGTTACATCACATGCCTTACATGCCTCACCTTTATATAATCTGATCAATAAGATCATGAACTTTTGCTCATTTGCACACCCTTTACATGGCAGTTCCCTTCAGCCTATTATTTGTTACTCTGCTGGTCTAAGTGACTCAAGAATTCCTTTCATCATCATCCTCCATGAAAGCATGTTTAGGAACCAGTAATGTAAATCATACAGTGAATTTATAGTCAGCTATTCAGAGACTCCCAAAGATCATCCAGAATTCTGTGTAGCCACTAATTTTCAGAGTAGAAAGAAAGAAAGAAAGAAAGAAAGAAAGAAAGAAAAAAGGAAATAAAATGGAGGAAAAGAGAAAAATCACCACAAAACAAAACACAACTCCCCCATCCCAAACAGGAAGAGTCTGGTAGGCTGTTTCTGTAGAAGAATCACACTAGCTTAAAAAGAGGCATAAGCTTCTGCACCCAGTTCAGACTGAGACAGCAGAGATGCAAGTTATCAGTAGGACCTTTTTACAGACCAGACTAAGCACTAACCTACTGCATCTCCAACACTAGGCTCTGTTTTGAGCTGGGCAGGCTGTGGGTGCACAGGACTGCTGTTGTTTTTGACAGTGTCTGTGCTTGTAACAGAGGTAGTTTCTTTCCGAGAAACTTTTGATAACGGTGGCTCCTCCACTGGAATTCCACTCTGCCGCTGCCGTCGGCGTTTCTTGCTCCACAGCTCATGACAATCCTGCCAATGAGGAAGGCTGGAAGAGAACAACAACTCTTAATAGCTAAGAAAGCCAGCAAGAATATTAATTTTATCCTTGAAGACCACAGAAAATCATTTGTGCTGTAAAGAGAAGCACAGATATCCCCTGACTGCAATCATAATTTTAAACTCAGAAGGGCTGAGTCCTAGAACCGGGAAGGGTACATCAATGGCATGTGAAGCATTTAATTTGCACTAGGACCTTACTGCTGTAAGGGCTGGTTACTACAATGCACACAACCTGCCATAACTGTAAGCCCGTTAAGCTTTGAAAGTACAGTGGCTTTCAGTCAGCAGCTGCCATCAGGAACTCTGAAGGAAACAGGAATCTTAAAAGCTATCACTGTACTTGCATGCAAGGAACCTGGAGTTTCATGATCTGCTTGAGGCGGGAGAAGAGAGCTATGGTGCAACACTGCTCAACAGTCACTACTCTAGCTGATAAACAACGAGGTCTAGCCAGTCCTCCATGGCACAGCAGACAGGGATTTTCTACAAGTTACTCCTCTGCTCTAACACTGCTGGAAGATGTTGAGCCTTAACAGCATCAAAAAACCTGAGTTTTAGAAAACCACCATTAATTATGAGGCAGTAGGGAAGCACAGGAAGAGCTATTTGCTCAGCCGTATGATAAAATACTGGGGCATACAAGAGAAAAGAGGCCAGAAATCTTGACTCATTTTCTGTCTGAAAACAAAGCCAAATCACGGCTCCTTCCCCAAGCTCACTTAGCAGAGAGCCCACTGTGGTGGCAGATGCCAGCTAGAACTTACTCCGGAGGTGCCATCTTGCTGAGGTCAACATCCTTAAGGAAGTCACTCTGCAGGGCCTGTTCTGCTGTGCAGCGCTTACTGGGGTCCAGCGTCAGCATGTGATCCAGCAGATCAAGAGCAGATAAAGGAATGCTGCACAGAGATTTGGAAACATGGCTGAATTAAGAGGTTATTCTGAACAGATGGAGAAGCCCACTTTCAGAGAGTCCACCTCAGACCTAGAAGTAAATTTTGACTGCATAGGTTTCTGTTAAGTAACGCAGCAGCTCAGAGACATCATCAGAATAGGCATCAGATTTGTAGTATTTTCAGTCTAATTTTTGCCATTTATAAAGAGCAGCACTGCTACAAATCCCAAGAGATTATCACACAATTATACTCTGCCTCCAGAGAACACATCTGTGAAGTCAGACAGCCTCAGCACTGTGCAAATGCCATCCTGTGAAGTTTCTAAGTACAGACTGACAAGGCAGACTCTAGCTAGAAGTGTCACAAGTACAAGAGGCAGGAAACCTCTTCAGGAGGCACCTGTGGCAGACCAGATATTTAGAAAGGTGACAGTAACCACATTCCGGCCTTCCACAGATGGGAGAAGCCTCTTCCTGGAAAGGGCTGCAGGGAAGCAGAAACACTGCTTCATCCTGCCAGGTAGACTAGAGCCAAAAGATGGCATATCAGTCATACAATATCCCTATGCACCTCTCTCCTACTGAAACTCACAAGGAGAACTCCTCACGCAGGCGCCTTCGGTATTGCTTCTTCGGTTTCATAGTGTTGAAGTAGGGCAACTTGATGACATCTGGCCACACTGCTGGACAGGGGCTCCCACAGAGTCGGCTGAGAATCAGAAAAGCAGATTACTATCAGCACGTGAAACGCATCTAGAAGGAGAACAGTCACTAGCCAAGTGAAAACATTTCGTTTTAAGCAACTTAGCATATCAACAGCCTAGGGATGTGCACACTTTTACAAGGATTAGATGAACAAGGAAATATCAAGGACAGAAGAAAAAGCTTATTTCGAGTTTACAGCCACCTAACAAACTGAATGTTCAGTGGTGAGATCTAATTTAAGGTCAGGATTTTTGCATTCAGCTAATAGTACCAGTTTACTGAGGTTGCATACATTAACAGACACATACTTGACTGCAGGCGTGGACATCTAGAGGCCTAACCACTCACATTTGCAGTTCTAGTCATTTACTGGTCCTAATTTGCAGAAAGATTAGAGGAAGAGGACTCTTATAATATACAGAGTATGTGCCTGAGCAGTTTCTGCAGTACCTCTTCTCATAGGCATGCATGTGCAATGCTTTACCTGATTAATTCAAGCTGAGCCAGTTCCAGATTGGCTTGGAAAATAGGCTTCTTTGTAAACAGTTCCCCGAGGATACAGCTGGAAAGAGGAAAAGCAAGAGGTCATGACAGTAAACTCTTGGGATGATTGTTTGAACACTGCAGCATTTCTGTTCAGAAGGAGGTTTGCCTAAGGAGAGTTATTTGCGTCAGAGCTTGCAGTTGAGAAGCGACAAACTAACCTATGTGTAAAGAGCCACCAGTTCTAGGCAGCTGGGAAATAAGATTTACTAGTAGGCTGGTTAACACATCACAGGCTTAACGCTCTAACTCTTTGTGGGGAAAATGGGAAGTGTCAATATCATGATGAGAAGAACAGTCAGTCATCCTCTGCTGCCAGTAGCCTACCATTTATCATTGCCAGGTACACAACACTTACATACATGTCAGTGCACACAGTATTTTTTAATAGTTGGAAGACAATGAGGGAGGGGAGAGCTCTGACTCATTCAGTCCTTAACATCTATGCTTAAGCCTTGACAGGAATGACAATCGGCACCAAATATAGCTGTGGCCTGATACAGGCACCTGTCTGCTGGAACAGGACTAACCCTACTCATTTGGCACAGGACAGTGAACAGCAACTGGACCTTCACAGCCAGAATTTCCACAAGTAATCAGCATGGCCTGCCTTTTACAAAGTCTCTGCGGCTTGTGTACTAAACTTCGCTGAGAGTTTACCCATGGGTATCACAATAGGAAACACACTTTGGACAATCCAGTCCCACTTCTAAACGCTGAATACTCAGAACTCTGGTTCTGAGCTGCTTGGAGAAACATCTATCTTTGCTGCTGAATTGCCCAGAGTCCTCCTGTTCACAAGATTCCCTACACTACTGGGGATCCAAGGTCTCCACTTCAAAATTCTCAGATTTAGCTAAAGAACCCAAATTAACAGAGCTACCAAAGAGGTTACACAAAAAACACTCTATTAGGTCATGAAAATCCCACACCAAAGCTATGACCAGCAGAGTAAGAATGAAACACGGAAACTGTCTGTCCTCCCTCCTGATCTTACTAACATATAAGCATCAAAGATTGGATAGTTAAATTTTTAAAGACTGAGAAACACTAAAATATTAAGTAGATACGTTTTATGCTCGTCTGTGTCAATATTAAAACATATCTTGTTCTAGGAGCTCTCATTAAATGGTTTAGCTTTTGTTAGCTGACAGAAACCTCTCTCTTTAAAGCACAGAATTTGAAAGGATTCCAATACTACTGGAACATTCTTTGTCAATAGCTAAAACAGATACAGTCACAGAAAACAGCAGAAGTCAGATTATGCAAGAGACACAAACCAGGTACTTACCCGCAGCTCCATACATCTATGGCTGGTGTGTAACGCTCCTCACCTAGCAGCAATTCTGGAGGTCGATACCATAATGTAATGACTTTATTTGTGTATGGACGGCTGTAATGCAAGATACATATAAGTAAATTGAAATTAAGAGCCACAGAATGCTTAAAACTTTAATTACTACTTCCAAACTGTAGCGTTAGGCATTTAAGTAGAAGTGGTAGGCTTTCAGGTACCTATACTTCCATCACACCTGCCTTTGCTAACAAAGCAGGAGGTTATATGTGCTCAAGATTGAAAAATCCTGACCTGCAACAGACTGTCACTACTGAACAGTGATTGGTGTCATCCATTTGGAGCAAAATGTGCAAACTCCCCTGCAATACCACAGGAAATTCAGGGAAGGTCCATGGCAAGTAGAGAAGATGTTTCAGTTCCTTATCAGCTGGTTGGTCTAATGAGATGCTATTAACACTAGCCAGGAGGATGTGTTTCCAACAGCTGGAGCAGTGTTATATCTCTTATACTATATTGGAGCTCATTACTCGGGTAGTGCTGGGACTCCCCAAGTAACAGGGCTATGGGGATATTAAGAACAAAGGAGCTCATTCCACTTATGTTAGACTTTCTCCCTTCTTTCATCCCACCATGCCTTACCTCTCCTCGGAACTGTAGAGTCGGGCAAGTCCAAAATCTGCAAGTTTGATTTGCCCACTGAAAGACAAAAGCGATTACTAGTCTGAATCACAGTAGAGATTACACGCTGAAAGCAGTAGAATGTAAGAAAACTCCCCCACACAGTAGGAAGCCCTAGCAAAGCAATGTTTGCAGTAATTATTTTGGCTAAACCAGTCTTAGTTTTCCAGATCCTGCTTAATCCTTCAAAGAAATGAAAATACACGCAACAACTCAGGCTCATCCCTATCATAAAACCTACCTAATGGATCATTGTCCCAGTGAAGTCTTCTACATGTATATCAACATGTGGATGCAATTATGTGCAGTATTATTCTCACTAGCTCAAACTTTTCTTATGGATATTCAGATAAAGACTTGAGAATTAACAGCAAAAGCCAAACTAATTTATCCTATGATGAACTATGTTACAATCAAACAGTGCTATCTAAAAAAGAGTGAGAATTCATGGAGAACTGCTACTTCCTACTTTAACCTTCAATGCTTTCTCTGCATATAAGCACTTAAAATAAACAGTATTTTTGCCAAAATGCCTTGGAGGCAGAGTACACTGAGACCTGTTTAAGTCAACAGGAAAGCAGCACAACTGTAAGGAACTGCAAATCTGAGCAGAGGGTCTCACATGGAGAAACTACTACCAGCAGAAATTTAAACGTTAGAGCATTGTTAGAACTGTTTCCCTTTGCAGCAGGAGCTATGTTCCTAGATAGTGGCAGCACCCAGGAGACCTACTGCTTAATTAGAATCATCTGTCACACCACTGGCAGAAACACGCAAGACTGTATTCCTTCAGTGGATCAAAACCTTCTACTCCTAAGTGTATTCAAGGTGAAGATGACAACTGTAGGCTCTCTACTTAAATTTACTGAACCCCCATGAGCACAGGGAAGTCAGTCTGGACAAAACTGTATCTAGCCCTAAGTTACCTGTTGTTCAGTAAGATGTTGGAGCACTTGATATCTCGATGAAGGAAATTCTTTTTGTGACAATAATCCAGGCCCTCCATTAACTGTTTCATGAAGGACTTGATATGGTCCTCTGAGAAATGTACCAAGCCAGATTCTAGCAGCCCCATTAGGTCATGGTCCATGTACTCAAACACAAGGTAAAAGGCACCTGGCAAAACACAGCAAGAAATCACTTAAAACTAGAAAGACAAGGGAAAGGGAAGAATACAAGTAGATCAACTAATTGTTGAGATATTCTTTTTTTGGCATAGTTAGTTGTGTTCTGTTGGTGCATTTTTTTTAAAATATAGTCTTGTGGTATGTAGGGTTTACTGCACCCCAGAAGGAGTTTTACCCAATGGGAAAACAAACAAAAAGCCCAAGTAGCCCCTCTAATGTATCAGGCTGAATACCTGAAATCAAAGCACATCCCCCCAAAAATGAAAGAAAAACCCCAAACTAAAAAGCTAGTGGGATGCTAGAACACCCTTCTTCCACACTGATGGAAGATCGAAGACTTCTCACGCTATCAGGTATTTTATCAGCACTAATCAGTGCTACAAGTGACTCTGCAAGAATAAATGCAATGCATCCATGTGCACAGGCACAAGCCTGCATCCATCCCTCCCATGCAGCGCAACAACTCATGTTAATTGGAACCTATTATTTGATGAAAGACCAAAACCAGATGACAAAGTTGGCTGGAACTGTTGCATCAAGAAGGAACACAAAAAAGAAAATTTACATAAACCAAAACTTAGATTTCTAGTTTTACACTATGAATAAGTTGTGTCACCTCTTTGGCTAATTGAAACCACACCCTGCAGCAAATAATACCTTTGTCCTTCTTGAAATCCAGTGCATCTTGTTTGTCTGTGACAATTTCCTTCATGTTAACAACACTGCGATGGATCAACTGCCGAAGGATTTTGATCTCACGGATGGCTGTAATGGGGAAGCCTTCCTTTTCATTGTCCAGTCGCACCTTCTTTAGGGCTACCAATTCACCTGCCGGAACAAGCCAGTGTCAAAGCATCCACACATATCACTGCTAACAACTCTGTGGGTTTCCAGGAGGAAGTTAAAAGTACCTATGGGCACAATCAACATCCACTAAGAAAAAGCAGAGTCAACTTGAGTTACCACCCTACTTTTTGTTAACACTGCTCTATCAGAGGTTATGACACATGCAACTCATTACGATAAATGACACCAGCATTCCTGCTCTGCTTCAGCGGAAAATGGCACAGGTAAAACTTCAGCTTACCCTGGAAACCACTCCAGCCCTTTCCACAAGCTCTGCTACTCTAACATCTGACAAAGGCACACTTAAAAAGCAGGGTTCAGGGAAGGTCTGTGGCTGCCATAGCTATGCCTATGATGACTATCTGACCAGGTACCAAGTTGTACCTCAAACTTCAGAATGCAGCTTGGCACCAGTTCACCAGTAACAGGATTTCAGAGCCTCTGTGTTTTGCCCTCTCCTTTTTTTTAAGCCCATTTTGAAAGCACCTGCTGTAAATGTTCATTCCAGGGCTAGAGACATTTCTGGTTCTACAGGTATTTGTCTTTAACTGTCACCACCACTAAGCCAGCAAATGGCTTTAAGTACACCCACAGTAACAGAGCAAGGCCATAAAGAAGCAGAGTCAATCTGAAGTCACTTGGCATCTTTACCTGTATCCTTGTCCTTGGCTTTGTATACCTGCCCGTATGTCCCTTCTCCAATAATCCCAATGATATCAAATTTGTCCACACAACGCTTTCCCCAGTCGCTTTCTGTCTGTCTCCTTTCCCCATATCGAGGGCAACAGATTCTGAAAGAGGGAAGAGGAATGTTAGACTCTTGAGCACTCTATCTTGCCCACAATCATGCAACAAATGCTAATTCCACTGTTTTAAGTTATGCCCCAAGAACAAATGCACAGTTCAGGCACCTTGCCCTTACACTCCTAGCAACTGTGCGCTTATTTAATAGTGTTCAGATAATCTCAGCTACTCCAGATACAAGAACTACTATGTAGAAATGTTATCCTTTACTTCAGTCAGATACTAAACCACCCCAGTAAAAACACTATATCACTATCGGATATTTCCCATCAGTTATGTATTTATAAGCTGTACATGGCTAATGAGCGACAGCTTTCTTCTACTAGGAAAATAAGGAAAACAAATCAGACTGGGGAAGACAAGCAAAGGGATATTATGCCACCTCACATCCACAGGCTTTGATATGGCAAAATCATTTTGTTATAGCCTCTCTGGGGCATGCAAACACCTATATAGATTTCTACAAAGACCTCACTACAACACAAAGTAGTTTGAAGAATTACATTACAGTAGGGCAAAAACACGTGTTTGAAGTCTTTTGCACAAACACAGGACATTTGATCTTTCTGTCTTTAAATAAAGCAAAGTGCAGCTAACAATATCTGTAAAAAAAAATAAAAAACAAAACCCACTACACATGCAAGAGTTTACTAACTCCTGAGAAATGTATGAATTTTGCTATCAAGGGAGGCTGCATATGCCTCGCAACATAACTGATAACATAACTTCAATTGTGCACAAAGAAGAGGGATGACTCCTTTCCTACATAATCTCTTCCTAAAAGCACTAGGCGCTTTATATAGGGACACTCATCAGGAGATTTATTTAGTAGTAGTTTCTAGGCCAAAGAAAAAGATGAAAGAACTCTCAGGGTAGATGTGGCTGAAGACTGAACGTAACACACTCCAGCAATTCCTACCATTGAAAGGATCAAGGAGAAGGACAACAGAATCTGTCACAACTTTGACATTAACTCTGAACTCTAGCTTCCGTTTGATGCACAACCTCTTCTTCCCAAACTGTAGCTACTGTAGTCTTAATTCTCAAAATTGGTGGCAAGTGGTCTTCAACTGTGAGTGGTCCAAATACAAAACACACCACCAGAAATGGATAAACTAAGTTCCTTTTTGTTCTGATAATGGATTATCTAAATACTAATCCACGGACATCAGATTTTCAATAAAACAGAAATGGCTGAAGATTTATAAATAAATGCACATTAAGCGTTATCCTCATCCTAGAAATGGTGGGGAAGATGCTAAGTGCAGGCAAAGCAGCTGCCAGATTCAGTTTTTTTAAAAAATGACTGCATTTTCAACAGTGCCATTTCCACACAAAGCATGGGGGCATACAGTCAGCTCTTGGTCTTTTAAAAGTGATATGGTACACACTGAAAACCTCCTCAAGCTCAAACAAGTCAGACTGACATTCGTGTGAAGAAACAGAAAACCTAACAATTCAAAAAAAGCCAAAAAAAAGTAAACCAGCCTTACTTTGGTCTCTTTTTGAACGGTTGCTGAGGTGGTGTGGCTGCCTTTGGTTCTGGGGAGTCAGGAGGAGATGGATCCCCTCCAGGGAGTTCTGGAGGAAGCGGGAGGTCCGTAAGTAAGTGTCGTGGTCTCTGCTCTCTATCTTTCTTCACAGGTTTCGGAGGAAGAATCTCTTTTGGACTAAACTCCGAAAAGTTAATATGATACAAAGGTCAGACTTAACAGCCAATTAAAAACAAAAACATCACTATTGCAGGCCAGAAGCTCTATGTTTGAGCACAAAGTTAAGAGCCAAGTTTAAGTGGCAAAATTAACATAGCCAAGTATAAAACAAAGAATAGTTAATTTTTTTTTACACAGCTAATAAATCAGTGGAGGAAAGCTAAGTTTGGATGCACTGTCTTCAAACACACTGCTCTTTGCAGCTAGAACTCTCAGTTTACGCAAATAAGTAGTTTTTCTGAAGTTCCTAGAGTGCACAGAATTCGGATTATCATCGGGTTACCACTTGCTGACTCTTACTTCTTCTATCTCATCCATTTATTATAAAGTAATTAAATGCATGACCTGTTAAGGACCACCATAAACACACACACTCAGAATTAAGTCTCTACATAACTTGCTTTTAAATTCTCAGCAAGGACTAAAACATCACTCTGACTTCTGCATATTGCTGAGAAACCAAGAATTTTTTGTTTTGTTTTTAATTTAATTATCAATGGCATCGGAAGCTTGGTTCAGACTAGCAAAAGTCTCATAAGCAGAACCTAATTTCTCCCTTCTTTTTGCATGTGGCAAGGAGAATTCCTAGGTCTGAATAGTCAGTAATTCTTCTCCATGAAAATCTGTTTTAACAGAACAAGAAACTGATTCAGAGATATGAACAACCTTTCAAAGTTCATTCTTAGGGCAGCCAGCAGGGGTTTGCTCTTTGTCAGCATCAGCAAGTCTCACGATCATCAGCACAGAGAAACTCAGCATAAACAAACTGATGGAAGTAGGTCATTTTCCCAATTTTCTTATTAGACACTGCTCAAACTACCTGAAAATCTGTTGTGCAATACAGTTAAGACACAAGCAACACGAAAGAAACACTCTGGAGCCAAGCTGTGACATCTTCTGTACAGAAAGCAGGGAGCAGTCTCGTCCTGCTGCTAGTGGTCACAGGACTAACCCAAAGTCATGCTACTGTAGCAAACACGCTCTGATAGGCACTACCATGAGCAGTATGTATCCTAGAAATAATAAAAGTAAGAGAGCCGCAGGGGCTGAAGCTCAGCCCCCACTAACTGTACATCTTTCATTAAGGTGCAGAATGATATCCAGGCAGCTCACTTTGGCAAAGCAGAAGTCACATCTCAAACCGTCACATAGGACAAATGCCTCACTCTGCTCCAAAAGAGTGCATCAGTTCAGTTTTGCTTTCATTACACCTCTCGTACATATACTTGAAACACTGTGATCCACCATCCAGTTATTACAGACTGTAGTAAATTCATGACAACAAGATTTTTAAACCAACTTGCTGTTCAATCCACTTTTAACCTGCAGATAATTTGTTCCTGATAGTATGTAGATATCTAATAGTATATACTAAACCTTGTCTTCACAGCTCTGTCAAAAAGCCTCTGCCTTCACACATCAAAAGCAGATTTCTTTGAAAGGCTTTCTTGGGAAGTGCAAAGGTGCGTCCATAGCGTTAACGCGCAGATGCCCAGCTTCCCAGGAGTTCCCTTCTCTCCCTCTCAAATAATCCTTCTCTTGCTGGTAACACTGTTACCTTTGTTTAGTTATTTACAGCTGCTTAGTTAATCTATTTGTACGTTAGCATTAGTGCTACTAGATGTTACTCCTATTTTAATTACCGCCAGAACACTCAGACACTTCACTAGGCTTTTTTTTTTAATGGGAAAGCTAAACAAAGACTCCAGAGCTGCCCAAGCATAAAAATGACAAACTGCAATCACGAAGTGTCTGACAAAGACTCCCAGAAGCTACCTGCCTTCTCTCCCTCCCCTAAAATAGAGGGTACACGATCAATCAGCTCGCTATTTTTAAACTGTGTCAGTGCTATGAACTAGCAACCGGATGTTCCCAGAAACCTATGCAAGCTTTGGGATTTCTGAGCACAACATCCATCAAATACGTACAAAGCTTGTACCACTTGACTCTAAACATCTTTTTCCCCTCCCTCCGCTATGCTTCCAGCTAGGGGAAGCAACCACAGCACATCTTGATTTCTGAAATGTCTAAAAGCATTACAGACCAAAGATAACTCAAAAGTTTGGCCAGCATGAAGAAAGGCCAATGAGTGAGTCTCTCTAGTCAAGTGAGATGCTTCGTACTTGGACATTTCAAAGCATATTTTCAAATCTCATGCTTACCATGGTCTTAGACCTCTGCAGGAATGTTTTCCTAGTCTCAGTATAGCAAGGAAAAAAAATCTACTTAAAAAAAAATTTGTTCATAAATATGGAGTCAGTTTGTTAAGAGTGAGCTTCCGTGTATGGTCAGTGCCATTTGAAACTAACACTAGACTCAGCAGATGAAGTGGGATTTCCCCTATTTTTATTGGGAAAACGTCACTGTAAACTCTAGCAACCAGCTGTTCTATTATCCACATTTCCAAGTTTATAGTGATGGCAAAGATGGAACAAAGACTTTTACATAATCAAGCCACACCTACGTGGAAAATAAAAGTTCTAGATGTGACTGGCTGAAAAATACAGTATTTGCAGTACTATTTCTATGGTTGGAGATGGATGAAAATAGAAGAAAGAATCTTGCTTAAACTGGCACTTGAATGGGGGGAAAAAAACCTACAATCTCTTAAAAGCTACTGTTCATCCCAAATACATTAAAACTAAATAGATACTTGCTGAATAACATTAAACAGCTTGAGAAGGACAAAATAAACATGTGCAAGTTTAACTTATATGATGATCACAGTGACAGCATTGCCCTGATTTACATCAATACCAGGGTAACCCATGAAAATCAATTAAGTGAATCAGAGAATATATAACATACTGTTTGTTTAGACAGTAGGGTAATTAAATCATAACTCTCATGTAAAATATTTTGTTAAAAAACATACTTTACTAACAACAGAGACACCTAATACATCTTT
Organism: Rhea pennata; assembly: GCF_028389875.1. Taxonomy (NCBI): domain Eukaryota; kingdom Metazoa; phylum Chordata; class Aves; order Rheiformes; family Rheidae; genus Rhea; species Rhea pennata. The sequence continues at coordinate 1,648,617 of NC_084688.1, forward strand.
AGCGAGGGCTAGAAAGAGACAGAAGTTGTAAGGGAACTACGGCTATTCAGATCAAGTAGGAAAAATACCAGTGATTATCTTATAATAATATACTAACAGCTACAAAGGGGGGGGGAACCCCAACTTTTTCCTCTTTTACACTTCTGCTTCTGATATTCTGTAGTGTGCCCCCTGACAAACACCCCAAAAAGAAGAAAAAAAAACAGTCTATTCCTTCAGAGTTTGTGTTAGAAGTCGAGCAGAAGACCAGCTATGTAAGGTAGATCCAGAGTAGCTGTGAGAACTACAGTTCACAGGAATGCATTAACTCTGCAAGTTCCAATTAGAAATGATAAGAGAAAGGATTTCCTTGCACTTTACGGCTACACAGCAGCACAACTACACCGGCAGTATGCAGTACAAATAAAGGACATGCTGCGTGTGAAAGAGGAAGGCACGTTAGTCACTCATGTAATCATTAGATCTATAACTTCAGGTCTAATCACCTTCTCAGACCAGCTCTTTGACAACAAAAAGAGTAACTTCTATTTTTTAAAGCTCAGAATATTGAAGTAGGTGCACTTTTACTCCCAACATTGATATGTTTCCATTTTCAAAGAAGTAACACCTACTTTTTAAGCAAGAAGTATTATGAATCATTGAATAATTTAATACTAATAATTTAAGTTAATTCAATATTTAACTTAAAATAGTGCCTTTTTCCCCCCCTCCATGTAGGCATGGCTTGCATGCTCAATGATTTTGAAACAGAAATAGCTGTTTTAGGTTCTTGTATTCAAGTTGTTAACTGTTACTTTAAAGATAAATTTAGGAGCATTAAATAATCAATTTCAAAATAAGCTTTTGCAAATGACTGCAATGCAAAGGGTGTAGGATTCTGGATCCTCACGTCATTACTATAACAAACACGAATTAAGTGTGATTTGAAATTTCTAGTAACCAGCATTTAAACAGTACCCAAACTACTCTTCCTTACTGAGACGAGATGAACCTATCAGCACAGGATCATAAAACTCTCCATGTAGAGCTGAAAGGCCAAACCTAGAAATGGCTGTACAACAAGATATTTATTATACAACAGCATGGTCTTCACCATATTCTGCTGGATAAGTTAGCAACTATCAAACTAATCAAAATAAGTTTGCTGTTCCTTTCAGTGTTTTGCTTTCAAATACAAACAAAAAGACGCTGTTTCATGTGATCTTACCTATCCAAGTCATCTTCCCCAACTAAAATAGGGGGAAGTGGGAGCGGAGGCAACGTCGAAGTTTTCAGGTGTGGGATAGCAGCCGTCATGGACACTTGTGTTTTTGTAGCGACTTGGACAGAAGACTGAGAGTTCACCTGAGAGGATAAAGTAGACGTCCTTGGGTGGGAAGAAGATGGCAAAGATGTTGGGACTGAAGTAGGAACCTGAACAGGAGTCAGCTGGGATGGTGGCAAAGGTGGAACAGCAGGTGATGGAGGCAAAGGTGGCAACGGTGGAGTTGGAGGTGGTGGTGTGGTTGTCGGCAGAGGTGGAGGAGGTGATTTTATTGAGGGTAATGGGGGCGGAATCTCCTTCTCTGCTGTATCTGTCTCTTTTGGAGATAGAAGCTCCTCTTTCACTACTACAGGCTTTAAGTCTTTTGTTCCCGTCTGTTTTGAATCTTTAACTGGAACAGGATGTTTCCTTTCAGAGTTCTCGTCCGCCTTGATTTTTGTTGTGTCTGCAGATGCTTTAGTCTCTGCATTAGTATATAGTAAATTAACTAATTCTGTATCTGAAGATGATTTTTCAGATTTAACAGTTTTGGTGATCTTTTTAGACTCTGTTCCAGACTCCTTAAGTTCAGCTGAGCTGTTCTCCTTTCTAGATAGGAAAACAGGTGAGCCCTTTGCCTCTTTTCCATCCACCTTTGCTGCAGCTGCTGCTGCTGCAGCTCTTTCCTTTTTCTTCCTGCTGAGTTCTGCTCCTAGACTAGAATTCAGTGGTAGCCTGGTAGGCGATATACTGGAATGGCGACTACGTGACCCAGACCTCTGCTTCTTACTGTGAGATGATGAGTGTCTTGAATACCCAGGACTTCGACTTCGGGATTTCACAGACTTCCTATGGAGAGGACAGGAAGAAGGTAAGTGACAAGAAGCATCTCAACCTCTGAGCTACTCACCAACATTATTAGCTCTCTCAGAAAATAATTCTAATTCATTATTTGTCAACTAAGATTAAAGAGTCCATAACAACTGTCAGGAGAGATTCCAGTTACTAGAACTGCTTTGAGACCTGAAACTTACTACATTAGTCAAGATCTAGTTTCCAGCATTAAGACTGTCCTTACAATCATACAGTTAAAATAGAAGTGAAGGCTCAAGATTGGACAAGCCTCAAGGTAATGATGAGATCACAGATGCATGCACTAAGCAGATGACTTTAGTTAAGAGAATGAGCCAGCAGTTTACAAATCTTCCACAGTAATTACGTACAGCTTTAGAGAAAGCAACAGATAAAACAGGACTGCCCTGATGGGAATCCCACCTAAGAAAACATCTCACTTCAAGCTAATTTTTCCCCTGGTTCCCTTGCTATCATCAGAACTTAAATTTGCATATTGTGATTCAGGGAAAAAAAAACAGGAATTTTAATTGTGTTGAGGTATATTCAGAAGGTCTCAGTCTTCACCTACAATAAACAGCCTCTAAATTAGTAATACATGCAGGGGGGAAAAATAAATAAATAAAACAGAAAAAGCCACTCTTACTGAAAAACCTGTACTGCAATATGAGCAACAGGCAAGGCAGGAAGCGCCTCACACTATCAGCGTTCGCACCATAAACACAAGATGATCCTAGTCAGAAAACTGCAGTAACTGCAAGTTCACTAGAGACTGATTTGGAAACAAATAAAAAAAAATAGAATTAGAAACTTCTGCTTTGGCATATTTATATTGGCATATAATTTTGATATATATGTTGGAAATAGAAGAGTCCTGTTTCCTCTACTTCAGGAGGAAGCAGGTTACAAGATAGCATACTTTACCTGTATGCATGATAGACTTCACTGGATTATAAAAGCTGTGTTTGCCCACAGAAAAAAGTGAGGGGGGGAAAAATTAAAGATATACCCCATAGAGGCTATAATAGAAACTATGCTCAAAGTTGATTTATTAATGATTAATAAATAAATCATGCCATAACTAATTTTGAAGATGTAGAATTCTTTTAAAACAGTCACACTGTGTTAGAAAAAAAAATGACTAGTTAGAAAAGCCCGCTAACACCAAGTATGTTTGAATGCAGTAGATGCTTGGCTCACTCATAACAGTAACCAGAATGTAGTAAGAGAGAAAGATGTAAGTTTTTTATACTGGTACACAAATTAGTTCTATCCCAAGAGACTATAACCACTTAGAAAATCAACTGGAGAACTGAGACTAATGCAAATTACCTTACCAGTCCCCACTACCTTCAAGGACAGGCACAGTTGTGACTGCATGGGCAGGTGAGGAGTCTCACTGCAACCTGGCATGGAGTTCGAGCTGAACAGAGCCCCATTCCCGCACTCCCCCAGGCACACACATTGTCTCCATCAATAGTAAATACAACCCCAAACTTCATGATAATAGTGGTCAAAGAGCAGGATGAGTGGTCATCTTTAGACATAAAAAAAAAAAAGACGCCAAAAGGAGGAGTCTTCTGAAGTCACTCAACTATTTTTCCCTCTTCAGTAAATTAGTCTTTGATGGGAATGCTACCTCAAGATCCTGCCTTTTTCCAAGGGTTCTAGTTAATGAGTTTATTTCTCAAACAGTTTACCATTCAGATAGCAATTCACTTGCCTCATCCCAGCACAAAGTTGCCAGAAGCTGAAAAAGCCACAGCAGGTTGTAGCTTACTGCCACCACAAATAGTTTAAGAGCTACCATTCCCTATCACAATTCTTTCAAGATAGTATTGGAACATCTGAAACAGAATCTAAGTTCCCTGTCTTCTATCCTTCTTCCTGAAGATAATCTCTTCCCAGTTATATCAATTCAACTGGCTGCACAGCTGCATTCTAAACAAGATCACTCAGCAGATTTGGTGTAAGAAAACTTCTCCAAAACCACATATTTACTTTATTTGTAATAGTGCTAGTTTATAAATACAGCCACAAAAACCACCTGCATGGACACAGTCAAGGAAAAGGTATTGCTGGAGGAAATGGGGGGACGCATGGACATCAGCCTCTCACACAGGGGCTGCTGCAGAAGGAGTTGCATCACAGAGCCACCACTTCAGACCTGTACACGACTCCCTCCCTTTCCACCACCAAATATATGGGCACCTCTGCTCCACCAGGAACAAATCTGCCTCCTGTTTTGTACTAATAGTCTCTTCTGCTCTACAGGCACTACTCACTCTTTTTGTCTTAAGTTGTTTATAGCTATTACATAAAGTGCCATTGTTTCTAAGCCCACTTTTCAGCTTAGTGTTTACGGCTTGTTACACCTGAAGGCACTACATCCAGAAACTTGTCTGCTTTGCCAGCTACATCAACTAAGCCAGTAAGAGAGACTGTTCTACAACAAATTTTACCTCTTATATCATTAGACCATCAAAAGCCTCAACATCAGTGCTCACTGAGGGGCAATCTTCCACAGCACCTGCTTTTATCACTGCTGAAAAACTCAAAAAGATGCAATAAGAGAGAAAATGCACAGGCAGATTTTGCTTTTAAAGAAACTCTTCCCCTCCAGAATGATCCTTTCATGGCTTTACCTGCAGCCAGTCAGTCAGTACTTTTACCCCTTCCTCACCCTTACATGAGCTAACAGCACCCAACAGCTTACTTGATTTGCTTTAATTAACAGGAACTTGGAAGAAGAGAAGACTGTCAGGCCTACTCACCTTTCTTTCTGGATAAAAGTGCCCCGGGTTAAAAAAAAAACAACAACAAAAAACCACCTCATTGTCTAACACTGGCAACTAGAAATCCAAAATATTAACCATGATGTCTGTCAATTAACATGGAGGAAATCAAAGATGATGGCTCATTTAAAAATTCAAATCAAAAAGCATTATTAAATTACCTGATATAATTAGAGAATTAGAATGGTCTTCAGAGGAGGAACTGCTGGAACTCTCCAGACCTCTTCACGCTGAGAAAGAGGCTATTGCCAATAACTGTTGGCAGAGGTGACCCTGAATCAGTCCACACTTATGGACTTCCACATTATCCACTATACAAGCTCTTAAGATCATCTATCAACATTAAAATATTATACCTCAATGGAAGTGAGGGGTAAAGGATAGACTAGTATCTGGGAAGCTTAACTGCACACCCCATGCTGTAATCGCTCAGGGAAAGCCCAAACAGAAGGCTACTGTTTCTTATTTATGAATGCCTGATGACCTTGCATGGATCTGCATAACAGCAGCCACTATTACAGCACGTGCACACTCACTTAGATGCTTTACTTACTACAGAGCACAACACACCTTCAGCAAGTTGAATGACTCTAGAATTTCTTCTAGTTTTAGCTGCAACAACAACATTTGCTACAAGGAATGGCAAGTCACATCTGTTATTTTCCCTACTGACCAAATCATCCCTATTTCCTCCTAAATTGAAAGCAAGTTGCTTGGTACAACCATTTAAAATGCAAGCATTCTGTATTCCCTCTAATCAGCACAGCATGTTGATTTAGTTCCCTAGAACTGTATTATGGACATATAGATTAAAGAAAAAGAAGAATGTACTTGGAAGAAAAAAAAGAAATCAGGCAGTGGAAATAACTTAGTGTCCCAGAAAAGCCTAAATTACCTCCTCCGAAGAATTTAAGCTGTAGTCAGATGTTCATGCAGAATTGAGGGTACCCGTTTAAGATGATTCATCTCCCAAACCGTTTGTTACTGCCCCTCTGCAGGAGCCAGTGGAACATATCATGCAGTCACTCCATGGCTACCCTGGTGCAAAGTCAGCTGCCTCCATTTAATGCTCATCTGCAGCAAGTCAACCAAAGCTGACTTTTCAGTGGAGCAGGTGGAGGAGTGCTCAGCTGATCAGTTCCTTCAGGTGAGTTCTTGGACAGCCTTCAGCAGAGGGGTAGTACCACACAGCTGGGGGACATCTCTGGCCTCTGGAGCAGAGGTTTGACCATAAATGGAAATTGACTTCCACACTGCACCGACTGCAAGCTTAATGAAGCAAAGCCAACATATTAATTACAACTTAAAATTTGCCTAATATATGGAAGACATTAAATTCTCTCCCTCCTCTTAACAAAATCACCTAAGGCAGATGTTTTCTGAAGGCATAATCCACGCTTTATGTTCTGCTCTAAAAAAAATATACATCAAAGCCATTAAGTTATCTTTCAAGAAAGGAGAGAAGAGTGACAGGTTATCAACTGAAGTCACAGATTCAAAGACTCTAGTACAAGCAGAGTGTAAACAATAAGTAACCTTTGAAATCTATTTTGGTTTGGGTCTAGCTTTTTGTCAGTGAGTCAAAGATGCCTTTAAAAAGTTTCCTACGTGGGTATGTAAGTTCAGGGAAGCACAAAATGCTTCAGAGTTGCTCCCATAGTTAGGGGAGAAAGCGCTTGATTCCTCCGGTCAGGAGCAACTGGCTATTCAGAAAGATACAACTTCAGATCTGCTTGGGAAATAAGGCAACAGGGGATGTGCATGCACGGCAAAGACCACCTTTTAGCATACCACTTCACTTCCCAAGTGGTTTCTCCCTGGTTACAGCTGAGCACAGACACTTAGCAGATCTCATGTGCACTCTTACCTCACATAACATACAGAAGTTTCTACCATTTCGTTCTTACTCTTGCACAAAGCATTACCAACTAACCTGTAAGAGCAGAGCCATCAAGGCAAAAAGAATTGAGGGGAGGGCAAAGAAAGCCATCAAGGATTCTCTCTCAACATCTCTCAGGTATACATACAGAAAATAGGGAGGGGGAGAAATAAGCCTGGCGTCAGCTGGGTGAAGACGAGACAGGGTAACTTTTGCTCATTTCTACTACAATTTTACACAGTAGACTTTAAATAACAGCTTCCAGGATAATACACAGTGCATTTCTCTTACAGCGAGGAGAAAGGCGATGTTTCAGCCCCAGAACAGAACAGAGTAGTCTCTGAAGTTGAGAGAGGAGATCTAGTAACAAAAGCCAAATTCCAAAGTCACCAAGTTCTCTGGCAACTACTGATCACATAACTAAGTTCTGGAGGCAGACTCTTCTCTCACAGCTCCTATTTGGACCAAAGGATGCAGCACTGCCAACACAGTACAGAGCATTTCAATAGTTATTACATTCCAGGTCAGATCTTAATTGCCATGGAGCTACAACCAAAGCTCCACAGCACACACAGCAACAACTGGGAACTCGCTCAACCTAAACTGAAGCTAGAAAGAAGAATCAACATTAGACTATGTATTCGTGCACATAACAGAATAGTTAATGAACATCTGAAATAAAACACAGTTAGCACCACTTTCAAGTAATAGTTTTGTTCTGTAGCAGTATTTCTGCCGGGGGTGGAAGGGGGAGGAAAAGGAAAGAGAAAAAATATAATTAAGCCAAAACACAACTGCTTACTACTTGCTCTTCCAGAATGCCCTGATTTCAGAATATAGAAGCAAGTAACTCTATTACTGAGAAAGTTTAGGCTAGAAAGATGCAGTTTACACGTGGTCATCTCTAATTCAAGGAAAGAAAAAAAAAATAGTCAGTTTAGAAAGAGCAAGATACACTCAAAACAAAAGCCACCCTCCTGAAAAGTGCGAGCAAGTTTCCACATCTAGCAAAAAGATAAAGGATTCCAGAAATAGGTGAAAACATTCCTAACTGAAATTCAGGCCAGTGAAGTGCCTCAGGAGCGGAAAGGCTCTGTCTCCCACGGACATGCAGCTCCCTGCTCCCCTTCGCTCTCTTCTGTGAGGGGCCACCTCTAGAGGTGAGTGTAATTTAATCCTGAGAGCTCATTCAGTCCTAGGCCTCTCTGCTGAGAGCCAACATGGACGCTGCATAGTGCCAGTTAGGGAGGTGTTTTCTGAAGTGTGAACACCATATTAAAGAGAACTGCAGTGAACCTCACCAAAGTAATTCCACACAGGTCACCCTGTGGCCAATTAATGCAGCCGTGGGACAGAGTGATCTGGGTCAGATCTAGATTACAAAGGGGGTTAATTTCCACATCCCCAGAGCCACCTCAACCACCCCTAGATACTTCCTCCTTTCCCCTTCCACTTTTCCTTCCCCATTGCCCAGCCAACAAAAGCAACACGGAGGTCACGCACCTGGCTATCGGACTTCGGCTCACAGACCGCTTCGCCACAAAAGGGCTGCTTGAGCGCCTTCGGCCATACGGGCTGGGTGACCTCCCGCTGTATGACCCACTTCCTCTCTCGTAGCTTGAGGAGCGCCTCCTGTTATAGGGGCTTATAGACCTCTGTCTCCGGCTGTAAGGGCTGGGAGACCGAGTGTTCGACTGGTAGGCCACAGGCTCCTTGTAGGGCGGGCTGATCGACTGCCTGCGTGACGAGCCACCAGGGCTCTTCTTGTAAGAATCATAGTTACTGGATGTATGAGACCGGGGAGGGCTGATATCATACTCCTGGATGTAGGAGGCTCCTGAAGGGCTGTCATCCAATTTAGGGCTGTCAGACCATTTTCTGTGGGGACTTCTGGATTTCCGCTTCGGACTGTCAATTGTTTTATAACTTTTTGGAGCATCCCTTTTCCGGTGGCTTTTACTGCGCTCCTTGTGACTGGATTTGAGCTCCCGATCCTTCCTGGATTTCTCCTTGTGCGCTTTGGCTGATCGGGACTCCTTGTTGCTACTCTTTGAGGACAGCGACTTAGGGCGCTCCTCATCACTGAGGAGTCTCTTGGAGGATCCTGATATTCTGTCCTTGGTGGACCCTGACCTGCTAGAAGCCTCCAGGCTTTTTTCTAACTTCCTCTCCTTCTCTGCCTGCTTACTCTTCATCAGCTCACGAATGCGCTTGTGCTGGTGGTGACGGTGCTTCTGTACCCTTTCACTCCTGTCCGTTTTCCTTTCCTCGTTCTCCCTCCTGTCCAGCTTGAGAGCCACATCATCAGAGAAGGTATCCGAATCTGAACTGATGTCGTCGTACTCCACCAGCGGCTTGATCATTGCGCCCAAGGGTGCTGTGGTCTCTTGGGCTGCCAGCGGTGACTCCTTGGAGTGCCTGGACTTATGCCTCTTGTGCCTGGAGGCCAGACGATGCCTCTCCTTGCTGTTCGAACTGCCGCTGCCAGGCGCGTGCTGCGAGGACCCCCCACCGCCCCCATCCTTCTTGCCCCCATGTCTCTCCGGATTTGGCATTCCTCCTCCACTGTGCTTGAAAGAGGGGAGGGGGGGAATCCTCCAAAACCCCCAAACTTTAAACTCCCTCAGCACCCAGTTCCCTCCCCTCCCACCATTCACAGCAGCGTCGCCCCCTGCCTCGACCCTCCCTGCCGCCAACACCCCCCTGTCCTACATGGGGAGCGGGCCGAGGAGCTCGGCCCCGCGGCGGCGGCGGCGGCGGAAGGGAGGCAGGAACCGGCAGGGGCGGCGGAAGGGCACCGGCCTCACCGCCTCATCCGAGGGGCCCAGGCCCGGAGGGCAGCGCCGCCGCCGCGGGGGCGCCCCGGGAAGGCGGGGCCTGGGCCCAGGATCCCTCCTCCCCCGCCCCCACCCTCCCCCCTCAGCCCCGGGCCCCGCCGCGCCGGCCCCTCGCCTCGCCCTGCCGCCGAGGCAGAAGGCCCGCCGGGCGCCGCCGCCGCCGCCCCGCCGCCGCCGCCGCGTGCCCGGCCCGGCCCGCCGCGCCCCCCGCTCACTTCCCAAAGCGAAACGGCACCGCGTCCGAGGGGGGCCCCCGCCAACTCTCGCGAGAGCGCGCCGCCTCTCGCGAGAACGCCGCCGCCCTCCGCCCCGCCGCCGCCGATCCCGCGAGAGCTGCCGGGAGGGGAAGGGGGGGGGCTAAAGGAAGGGAACCGGGGCGCGCGCCTCCTCTCGCGAGAGCTCGGCCCGCCTCCGCGCGAGGCTGCTGATGACGCGTTCGCCGGCGTCGAATGAAACTTTATTCGGGCCCCAGGAGCGGACAATTCCCCCTCCCTTTTCCCGCCGCGCGCCCTCAACAAAACTTTATAAGGGCGCGCAGGGCGGCCAGCCCGCCGCCTCCCGCCGGGCGGCGGCCCCAGGCACCGGCTCGGCCCCGGAACACTCTGATGGTGCAGCAGGCCCCTCCCGGGGCTGGCGCTGAGGCCTGGCCGCCCCGGGGGTGGGGGGGGAGACGGCCGGGCCCTCGCTCTGCAGTTGGCTCGGAACTCAGGGGAGAGGTTTCACAGCAGTCCCGCGGTTTCTTAACACCCGCCCCCGTTTGGCTGGTCACAGGCGGGGGTTTCTTCGCCCGGCACTGAAGTGACCGGGCTTAACGCGGCGCTATCGCCCCGCTTCCCCGCACGGGCAGCCGCTGCCGCGGGAAGATGCGGGCACGGCGGCCACCCGCCGGCCCGGGCGCGCGGAGCCGCCGCGGCCTGGGGGTGAGGCAGCCAGCTCCACCGCCCGGCAGGTAGATCTCCCAGAGGGAGCCGTCAAGGCGGGTCACCGAGCAGGGGACCGCGGCGCCGGGCCCGGCCGGGCAGCGCCGCGGGGGGACGCCGCGCTCCCCGGGCCACCCCTTCCACCCCGCCCTCCGATCTCGCGAGATCTCGGCGGTGCGCGCATACCGTGGCTCTCGCGAGAGGACGCGGCGGCGGTCTCGCGAGAGGTCGGGCAGCGCCGCGCGCCCGCCTCGCAGCTGCGGCCGTTGGGATGGCGGCGGCCGCCGCCGAGTGAGGCCGGCGCGGAGGGCCCGGCCGCCGCCGCCGCCCGCCCAGCCGCCTGCCCGACGCGAGGCCGCCGCCCCGGGCCGCCCGTCCCCGCCCGCGCCATGAAGGCGGCGCCGGGCGGCGCCGAGGGTGAGTGCCGCCTGAGGGGCGCGGCTGCGGCGCCGGGCCGGCCCTGTGAGGAGCCGCGGGGCTCGGCCGCCCGGCGAGGGGCTCCCGGTGTCTCCACGGTGCGGGGGTCGGGGTGGCGGCCCCGCCGTCGTGGATCTAACGCACCGCTCGGGGCTCCCCGTGCCGGGCCGCCTGGGCCTTCGTGCCGGCTGCAGGGCTTGTTCCATTTTTGAAGAAAATAAAGGCAAATACCCAAGTGAAACTCTAACTACGCTGAAGTCTGGCAAAAATCCCCGTCTCTAATGCAGCTGAGATGTATAAAGTGCCGGGAAACATCTAACAAGCATTTAGTTATGTTTTACACTGGGGTGGGTCAGTACTAATTCAGTGGACTGTTCATGCGTCGATCATGAGAACAAGCCCTACAGAGTTTCGAGGTGAGGCCTTGCAGGGTTGCACACCATGGCAGTTAGTTTTGTAGCCTTTGTGTTTGCCTTGGACCCTGCAGTGCCAATGAGAGGTTGATTTTGGCAGTGATGTCTGTTGGGCTTTTCAAAGAATGCAACTGTTGAAACATCTGTCTGCTAGATAGCAAAAGAAATGCAAAATTATAGCACCCTTGAAGCTCCCATTCTTTTTTGTATGTTTTTTATTAGGTATTGGGGAAAAAGACACTATTTCGACTTGGATTTTTTTAGTTAATCTGTCTGATGCTAGTTTTCTGCACAGTCAGTGTCACTGTCTCCCACCTCTTATCAAAGAGAGATTTTTCGTAACAGTGGAACTTTCTAAAATACAGGAAAATGAGCTTATAAAACCGCACCTAATAGAAGGAAATCTCTGGAACATGACAAGCATTTTGTAAGGCTTGACTAGATTCCAGTCTGGTACCAATTTGTGAAGCACTCTTGAAGGCAGAGCAAAGCAGGTCATCAATTGCTTTGTTGCATCACAGTGTATGGAGCCATACACTGGTTCCAGAACAGCACAAAGACACCAGTCCTTGGGTCTTGGGCTAGCAGGGCGTGGATGAGAATATGGCTGGTCAGAGAGTTTTGACCCGCTGAAGCGCTGGTAGTTAGATTGATTTGATTAGGAGATGAAGGGTTTGGGGAAGATCTTTACGATGCAGGAAGTTGGGGAGTTAGAAAAGCCAAAAGATGAAAGCTTAACCTCTGTTCTTTGAAAGTTTGCTGATGCATTGTTTTCTACACTGCCTACTCCTTGTCCTCCCTTAGGTAGCTTCAGCACATCTTTAAGCCATGCTGTGTCCCAAAAGAGTGCCCTGACATATTACTGTTATACCAGAATTTAATCATCTGGAACCATCTCATTTAGAGTCCATGCAGAACTTCTCCCAACAGACCCTTAGACCTTTGATGATCCTCTAGCTTTTAATAATTAGTGATATATCCTTAACGTTATGTACCTGTAAGGTCTAGGTCCCAGTGAAAAATCAGCAGTAGGTAAGTTTTGTGAAATCATGTTTAGCTTAAAAATGGAAAGTGTTTTCATTACGACTGCCCACTTGTTCTATTTGTAAAACTTTAAATATTACCTAGTTCTCTCTTTTCTGAATTTTGTCCTATGATTTGTCTTATAGAGGTGGAGAAGCTGAATAAGATGAGTTCTCTCTTAGAAAGACTTCATGCAAAGTTTAACCAAAACAGACCTTGGACAGAAACCATGAAGCTAGTCCGTCAAGTCATGGTGAGGACTGTTGGAATCTGAGCAGGAGAGTTTTAGGAGTATCTTTAGCAATAATTGTTGGTTTGTTAGATCTCTTCAAAGTGCTTTACTTCTTGTCCAAACCTCGGCTTCCTGTTGGGCCACTGTCATTGAGGCATGCCAGTTCTCAACCCAGCAGTGTGCAGGGGAGTGATGCACATGTCCTGTCTGCCTGGAGTGCCTTTGCCTTCCCTGGTTACAGCCTCTCACTTTACAGCCTAATTGACAGTGGGCAGCTGTTATTTCAAGTCCAGGAAGAGAGTAAAACTTGACAGTTTGAACTGGTGGCGAGAAGCCTTAACCATTCTACCACTTGCTGTTTTGAGGTGTTTTCTTTTGTTAAGCGATTTGCTCCCTTTTCAGTGGTGTTCAGAATTCAGTGTTGGTTTAGTCAAATGTGGTTCTGAAACATTGATTTCTGGGTGGGGGTAGGGAGGAACAGAAGGCAGGAGAGAACTACATCAAAGGTTTCTCTATATATTGTTTTGAGGCGTTAAAAGTTTGCCTGTATGGTTACTTTTCTTGTCTCCTCCTATATAACTCTAAGCTTACACCTATTAAAAAGTTATTACAGTCTGTTCTTCCGGATGAGCAAATTGCTTAAAGAACAAAATCAATTCCAGGTCTGCCTTTGTTACTTGTTTCTAAAATGGATACTGTTGTCATATAAGAATCAAAATGAGGATGTAATTTGGGGATGAAATCTAATCTGCCTTTAATTACCTGAATAAACCTGATCTGACAGAGCAAAAATTGCAGTAATTCCCTCTCAATGAGTGATACATCAAAAGATTTTTTTTTTCCTCCTTTCTGACTAAGGAAAAGCGAGTTGTGATCAACTCTGGGGGGCACCAACATCTGGTGAGCTGTTTGGAGACTTTGCAGAAGGCATTAAAAGGTTGGTATGTTCTGTGCATGCACTTTATGTACTGCTTAGCAATGATACGCTGTGGAAACATTCGGCATCATAAAAGCAAGCAAGGTTGTTGCTAACATGCATCTCAGTGTTCTTAATGTATGTGTAGTCACATTTACATAAGCATGCTTATCTGTTACCATTCAGTATCATTCAAGATTGCCTGTTATTTTTATTGTAAATGCCCATACCTGAATTCCCTTGTCTGGAATGCAGAAGAAAATCCATTCTATCTTTGTATTTCTGAGAATGTCTATTTTTCTCTTCACAAATTGTTCTGCCTGAAATTTGGATGTTGATAGTATGTATAACTGCATGTTTGAAGGTATGAGAACACCTGGGAGTAAGTTGTTGAGATTGCTTTTAATGCTGATGTCTCATTCCTGGGGAAATGTTGAATCATTTCACTAAGCTTTCCTTTTTGCTTTCTCCATCTAGTATCTTCTCTGCCTGCTATGACAGATCGCTTAGAGTCTATAGCTAGACAAAATGGGTAGGTTGTCTTCTTTATTTTATGGCAAAGATATTTCTTGTTTATCTGTACACATCATAATCTCACTGCTGGTTTGATTGTTTTTTGTGTGCATCTCATAGCAATTTTTGTTTTGTTTTGTATGTAAGCCTTGGATCTCACCTTAGTGCAAATGGCACTGAATGTTACATCACTTCAGACATGTTCTATGTGGAAGTCCAGTTAGATCCTACAGGGCTGCTGTGTGATGTCAAAGTGGCTCACCATGGAGAAAATCCTGTGGTATGTATTACTGAAAAAGATGAGAGTGATACCTTTTTGTCTTTGGAACTGCTGTTTTAGTTCCCTTCTGTATGAACAGAGGAAATGGATTATACTGAACATTCATCTAGGCCTAACAACTTTACTGCTTGTTCTAGTGGAAAGTCAAAACCTCCGTGGAGTAGTCCGTTCTTATGCTTTTATCTGATGATCAATGCAGTGCATGTGTGCGAGGACTGTTCTGCTGAGAGTCCTTATTTTCTTATGAGTAGCATCATTACTGGCAAAATTGCTTAGGAAGTTACTTGTTTTGTTTGTGAGGAATTTTATTTCTTGGAGAAGGAGAGGGAAATTAATCTTATAAGACTTAGCTCTGTGAATGGAAAACACTAAAACCTAGAAGCATACAGCTAAGGTCCTGAAAGAAAATAGCATTGTTTTTTTCCTCCGCATACATGGCAGTTTGCACTTGGATTTTGTATTGCCATAGCTCCTCTTCTGCAAATGAGGCCATTCTTATTGCATTTATAAAAGATCAGAGGTTTTCAAACTAAGGCTTCACTATTTTGAAACTTTATTCCAAGTTATTTATTTAATAGGATATGATATTGTTTGAATTTCTCCCAGAGGAGGTTGTCAAGCAGAACTAGAACCATACCAATGCGTAGTTGTAAGTGTTTCTTCTCATCAGAAGCTGATCCTTAGAAATGTCACTGTCCTAATATTTTGCAGTCACAGTGCTGCACAAAGGCTGAGATTACTACATTTGATATTGATACAGTTCTATATTTTTCCCTTTTTAGAGCTGTCCAGAATTGGTGCAACATTTGAGGTGAGTAGCAATAGTTGTATTTTCAGACGGGTTTGTCTTTGCATTATTCAGCTGGTGCTATTTCATGCCTGGAAATGCCAAGCAGTTTGCTAACTGTGCCTTCCTCCCAAAGTCTTTGTACTTCTCCAGGGGGATTTCTGGCTTAGGTTCAGATATGCCAGATTCAGACTGCGATGCATGTGGACTTGGAAGCCATAGTGTGATATCTTGCAGAAACATTAAACCTGGATCATTTAAAGAACGTGTTTTTACAGCTTTCTTGTAACAAAAGTCTGTTCTTTTGTGACTTCATTTTTGTATTAATGTAACTTTTAAAAATAAAATGTCATCTGCTATGAATATGAATTCATATTACCTTTTTCCCTCTCCTTTTAGAGAGAAAAATTTTGATGAATTTTCTAAACATCTAAGGGGGCTTGTGAACCTGTATAAGTTGCCAGGAGACAAGTAAGTCTAGACTGTTGTATTTTATTACATGCACATATATAAAATCTACAAGCTTTTATTTCTGTGCTTAATTTTCCATTGTGTGTGATCTTCCTGACTCCATCAACATGATTTGTGTGTGCATGCAGTGGGTAGCGAGGATTTAGTTTGAAGTGGGAATGAAAAGTTAAAACTTCTAAATGCTTGATCTGATGGAAAGTATTGCAGCTTGTCAGTCAGTATTTCTGTAATTGGATTTCATTGCACAACTCATTTTAATTTTTAATTTTTCTTTTTCCAGCAAACTTAAAACCAAAATGTACTTAGCTCTCCAGTCCTTGGAGCTGGATCTCTCAAAAATGGCAGGGATGTATTGGTAAGAACATCTGTATGTCTTGTTGATGTTTGTTTTTTCTTAATAGTACCACATCATATTGACTGGTTCTAACCATAGGGAAGTATCCATGAGCTGATGGCTCATCAGTGCCTATGTATTCTGACATTATTGCTAACTTCAGTGCCGAGGTTTCAGAAGGCCTGTGCAAGCCAGGGAGTGATACAGAGTGATAGAAAAATTGCTCAGAGCTTCTTGGAATTTACCAGGAATTTACCTTTTTAACTACAAAATTCAGTTTAAAAAGGGGGGGAAAAAAAGCAGTTTGCAACTAGATAGATTAGTGGTAACAAGTTGTTCTACAGTAAGAAACTGAAAAACACTTGGTCATCTTTTACTACTGTAGATTCAGAGGATAAATCATCCATGCTTTACAAAGTAAAGTAGCTTCTATTTTGCCCATTGCAGTGTGAGATTTAAGATAGCTAGATCTGTTTACTGAGCAGCGTGTATGTGTTGAGCTAAAATCTTAGATTGTCATCAACCCATGATTTTTGGCTTCAACTATGGCTCTGGCTTGTTACAGACCTGTGACTGCCTCTCTTGCAGGCAAGCCACCAATGCAAATCCCCTCGACAAGATTCTTCGTGGCAGTGTTGGCTATCTCACCCCCAGGAGTGGAGGTATCTTTGATAAACATTTTAAAAAGGAAAAAAAAATGTGGATTTTCTATGTGAAATTGGCTTTGTTCAGTATCTCCTTTATGGATGGTAGTTTTACGTTAACTGATGCTAATAATGGAAGAAACTAATCAAAGTAAAAGAGGCTTAATATGTGCAAGTTCCTTATGATCCAGAAAGACAGCTTTTATTTATGAAGCCACCACAGATAGTAATCCTATAGGAGATGGCAGTATCTGTGCCTTTGGCAGAGGCGAATAACTCTTTCAAGGTGTGCTGGCAACTCTGCCCAACATGTTCTTTGTTACATTGCAAATTTAATGTTACAAGAGTTAATAATAGTTGGGTAACTTGTGTCACCAGGATGCTTATTTATAAGCCTTTCCCCCACAGGTCTCCTGATGAATCTCAAGTATTATGTCTCGCCATATGATTTATTTGAAGAAGGCACTGGAGCCCCCATTGTTTTGCATGAGAACAATGGTAGGTCACCTTTAGAAGCTAGTATGACTACTTCTGCTTGAAGGAGAGCAGAAAGCAGATTTCTAGCAGTCTAGCTCCCCTCTGCTGTCACCTCGAATACAGGAAAATCATAAGCTGAGTACAGAAAATATGGGTTTAATAAGCATGTCTGTAAATGCTGGCTCAGCTGACCCTCTTGAACCTCATGGCTCTTCTGGAATTTGACAGGGACTAGTACCAGTGAACCTGGATGACTCAGCCTGCAGTTGAATCCTTTTGCCTGGGGTTTCATGGTACACATGAGATCTGTTCTATTGTGAGAATACTTGTGCTTGTGCCATCTTACTGAAGGATCAGTTTCCTTGTGTGTATGCAGACATCTCATTTGCTAAAATGACAAAACCAAGCACCTATTAAAAAGGAGATTGCTCTGGAGAAAGGATAGGGTGAAATTGTTCAAATTCATTAATTATTTTGCTTTGTAAAGAGCATAATACAAACTTACAAATCTATTTGAAACATATTTTAAGATTTATGCTGTAGACATTCTGTGTAAGGAGTGAAAAAAGCCGGTAGTGTAACTGGTATGATTGTAGTCCATTTAGGTGTTAATGGTGAACACTGAAAACTGTACTGTATGGAGGAAGTAATATATTTCTACTAGTTTAATTTAACTCATAAAGCCTGTGGTATTTTTTTCTTGCTTCCTTTTGCAGTTCCTCGGGCTTTGGGTATGAATGCCTCAGTAACAGTTGAGGGAACTATGGCAATGTACAAACTTCCAATTGCACCACTGATTATGGGGTCTCATCCTGTTGACAGCAAAGGGTAAGCAAAGGACATATCTGCTAGGCCTTTCTCAGTGACCTTGTTTAAATGCAAATTCAATATTCAGTTCTCTTTTGAAGTCAGAGTGGAGAGATGACTGCATGATGTTATAGCATTATAAAGTGACTTTTATGCTATTTTTAGGCTGAGAAGCATGTATTTCAGGCATGTTTTAATGCTTTTGATGAGTGCCATTATTTTCCAGAAGGCATAAACAATCTGTTTGTATTTGAGCAAACAGTAAAACGCATGTCTGACACTCAAAGCAGAAGCCAAAGTCATGTTCTGCGCCTAATAAATATTTGTATGAACTCAATCTTTAGGACACCGTCTTTCTCGTCAATCACCAGTGCCAACAGTGTGGACCTGCCAGCTTGTTTCTTCTTGAAGTTCCCACAACCCATTCCAGTATCTCGAGCTTTCATTCAGAAACTTCAGGGCTGCACAGGTGGGTTGCACATCTGTTAGAAAGATGCTTTCTAGAATTTTCCTAATAAGCTGATGTTTATAAAGCATGACAGAATAGCTACTCAAGTTTTTGTGTCCTGGTTTCAGTAAGAACTGGATAAGTTTCCTTAACTAGGTGGTAACTCATTTCATGGCTCATCAGCTCTTTCCAGGTCCCAGGTGCAATCAGTCTGTGCCATTTTGTTTCCTCAGGTATTCCATTGTTTGATACATCACCAACATTTGTACCCTTGTATGAACTGATCACACAATTTGAGTTATCCAAGGAGGCTGATCCTCTACCTTTAAACCACAATATGCGCTTCTATGCAGTAAGTATATTGTACAGCCAGGGAGTTAGACTTGCAGATGAGCAGTTTAGGGGCTTTACGTGTTTTTGGGATCATTCAGGTAGAAGCTATTATAAATAATGAGATTGTCCTCCTGGATGGATGGAATTAGCAATTAAGATCTGGCTATGGACTCTGCTGCAGTAGTGACAGCAGAGATATGGAATTTAGCCTTCCCAGGTTCTGTTCCTTCTTCTAGCTTTGATTTTTGATATGTGACTGAATAAATCATAACACTTTGGGAGAAAACTTGTTTTTTTAATGTTAGTCAATGACAGATCTCCTATTGACTTCAGTGGATTTTTATTTTCTCAAAAGAGATTCTATACTGTATGAAACTCATTTAGTTGGGGGAAGTGAATACTGTTTGGCAGTACTGCTTCTGAGGAGCCTGAGTGCTGTTTTGCTTGTTCAGATCTGCTTGTCATTTAGTAAAAGGAAAGTATCTTCATTCAATCTTGTCATTTCCAGCCAGAAAGATGGCTTGACATTGCTTGGATTTGGAGCCTGTTCTTTCCTTCCTAGATGTCTGGTTTTGCCTTGTATCCAGCATTAGTTGGAGTAAAGCAGGAATTGTTTGTCAGGCTCTTCCAGGACAGCAGCACTGTTACTTTCTGAACAAAGATGCTCCTCTCCCAGATGGAAGAAGTCTTCAAGGAACTCTGATTAGCAAAATTGCCTTCCAGCACCCTGGACGGGTTCCTCTCATCCTTAATTTGATCAGACATCAGGTGGCTTACAACACACTGATAGGCAGCTGTGTCAAGCGAACAGTTTTAAAAGAAGGTAGGTACCACATCAGGTGGAATCTAATGTGTAATTGATAGGGAACCCTGGGTAATTTTCTCAGATTTGGGAATAAGAAATAGGATGCTGATACTGCTTTTCTCTTACCATTTTATTTTTCTCTATATGGGAGTATTGAGCATGTGCCTCTGGTTCATTTCCTGTGATCTTTAATTTAATAATTCCCTTGTCTTCCAGATTCCCCTGGGATCCTGCAGTTTGAAGTTTGTCCTCTCTCTGACTCCTGTTTTAGTGTGTCTTTTCAGCACCCTGTGAATGACTCTCTTGTGTGTGGTAAGTGGACTCAATAAAAGCATACATATAATTACAAAGAGAATGGCAGGGTTTTCTCCCTCTGTAACCAGAATTTTCATCTATTCCAAATGCCTTCTGTCTTTCAGTTGTAATGGATGTGCAAGATTCTACTCATGTGAATTGTAAGCTGTACAAAGGGCTGTCTGATGCTCTTATCTGTACAGATGATTTCATTGCCAAAGTTGTTCAAAGGTAAGCCAGATCTTTCTGTGATGCCATGTAGTTTTGTTTAGAGTATTGTTTATAAGCCAAAACGCAGTAGCTCACATGTGCTGTTGTTACTTGTACATGCCTACAGTAATATTTCACCAGGCCTTTCGTCCTGCGGAAAACTCAACTTTGGGGAGGAGAACTGGCAGTACCAAAACAGGCTCCAAAAGTACCCCAGAAGCAATATAGTGTGTCAGCTAAAATCAGTATCTGAATATCTGGAAATTAGTAGTTTTCCCTTATTAAATGTAAGGGCCCTTGTAAAACTGAATTAACAAATCCAGGATCTCTGTTTAACTATCTAGATAGGTGATTTTTATCCAGAACATTTTTTGAATGAGTTGTCATTATCCTTATTTCACTGGGGCCAGGCAGATTGAATGGTGCATTTGTGGTCACTTAGCAGACCAGTGCCAGAATGAAAGAGGTGGTTCAGACCTTCTGAGTCTGTCTGGTGCCATGCCTGTGGGACCAGGTACTCAGGTTAACTCTCCTTTCTGCTTTTTGAGTTCTAAGAGAAAATCCTGGTGAGTACCATGGGATTAGTATGGGATACTTCTAGCATTTATTGCTTAATGTACCCCGAAACACATAGATGAACTCTGTGTCCATTTCATAAGTATCCTACTGATTTTTGGAACTGCTCTTTATTTGAGTGAATTTTTGTAGTGATTCTTCATAAGGGAGGAAAACTTGGAGCCCTACTGAAAATCATATTGTCGACTTCGAATCTTAACCTCTGATATTATGTGCGTGTCCGAGGTACCTGCCTTTTTATGCCTTTTCATGCAGTTGATAGCTTTCAAGGTCTTGTAAGGTGGAAAAGAGCTTCCTGCAGCTTGCCTTTTACACAGGCCTTTTATCAGAATTCCTCAACACCAGCCACCACTGTACGCATTCAGAATACAGCAGAATGTTAACAGTACACAACACAGACCTCTTGAGTGAGAATACATATTTTTCTTTCTAAACATAGGCTTGCTGACCTTGAGTGGGATGTGGCTTTATCATTGCACTTTACAAGGTTTCAGGAACTGAGGTTGCCTAAGCTTAGACAAAGGTGTTCCTTAACAGAATGAGTGTAACAACCCAGATTGCATGTTTCCATCCTGTGCTTTAATACAAGGTCATCATCTGTCAGTTACTAATAATTGAATAAATTGTTTGATTAATTCTCTCTGTATTTGTGTTTGCAAGGTAGTTTAGAAAGGCACCGTTTTCTTATGGCTAGATGAGTGTGACAGGATAAGTATAAGTACAAATAGAATAGCAAAGTTTTTACAGTGCCTGGACATGTTGCTCTCTTGTGGCCAAGACCCGTAGCATTTCTTTTAGTTGAAGACCCGTAGCATTTCTTTCAGTTGTCATTTCCTTTAGTTTTCCCTCCCCAGAATGAGAAATACCATCTTATCTCATTTGGCTGCTGCTTTTCTGAGGAAGTTGTTAAAACTACTTTAATGAACGTTGCTTAGGGCAGTAAAATGCATTCTAAACTATTTGTGTCTTATGTTTTGCAGATGTATGTCCATTCCTGTGACCATGAGAGCAATTCGTAGAAAAGCAGAAACGATTCAGGCAGACACACCAGCCTTGTCACTCATTGCAGAGACAGTAGAAGATATGGTGAAGAAAAATCTTCCCCCAGCCAGCAGCCCAGGGTATGGCATGACCACAGGCAGCAACCCAATGAGTGGTACCACTACCCCAACAAACACTTTTCCTGGGGGGCCCATCACTACTTTGTTTAATATGAGCATAAGCATGAAAGAGAGGCATGACTCGGTGGGCCATGGGGAGGACTTCAGCAAAGTGTCTCAGAACCCTATTCTCACTAGTTTGTTGCAGATCACAGGGAATGTGGGGTCTACCATTGGCTCAAGTCCAACCCCTCCCCATCACACACCACCACCAGTATCCTCACCAGCAAGCAACACCAAGAACCACCCCATGCTCATGAACCTTCTTAAAGAGAATCCCCCTCAGGATTTCTCCACTCTGTATGGGAGCAGCCCTCTCGAAAGGCAGAACTCTTCCTCTGGCTCCCCTAGAATGGAAATGGGCCCTGGGGGGAGTAAGCAAAAGAAAAAAAAATCCCGCATCCCAGCAGACAAGCCCAAGCATCAGACTGAGGACGATTTCCAGAGGGAGCTCTTTTCAATGGATGTTGACTCCCAGAATCCTATTTTTGATGTCAACATGACTGCAGATACCCTGGACACCCCTCATATTACTCCAGCACCTAGCCAATGCAGCACTCCTCCTACTACATACCCACAGCCTATACCTCACTCGCAGCCCAGTATTCAGAGAATGGTTCGACTTTCTAGTTCAGACAGCATTGGAGCCGATGTTACTGATATCCTTTCGGATATAGCAGAGGAGGCTTCCAAACTACCCACCACCAATGAGGACTGTCCACCCATTGGTACTCCAGTAAGAGACTCTTCTAGTTCAGGACATTCACAAAGTGCCCTCTTTGACCCAGATGTTTTTCAGACGAACAATAGTGAGAACCCATACACAGATCCAGCAGACCTGATAGCAGATGCTGCTGTGAGCCCCAACAGTGATTCTTCAAACCATTTTTTTCCAGATGGGGTAGATTTCAATCCTGACTTGCTGAACAGTCAAAGTCAAAGTGGTTTTGGGGAGGAGTACTTTGATGAGAGTAGTCAGAGTGCAGACACTGATGATTTCAAAGGCTATACTCCCCAGGCTCTAAGTACGTTGGGGGTGCAAGTGTTAGGGGGTGATGGGGGAGAAAATAAATTTAAGGGGAGTAATCAGTCTGATACGGTGGATTTTAGTATTATTGCAGCTGCAAGCAAAGCACTGGGGTCCTCTGACATCATGGAACATCACAGTGGTGGTCAGAGCCCTTTATTAAATACAGGGGATTTGGGGAAAGAAAAGTCTCAGAAACGGGTAAAGGAAGGCAATGGTTCTGGAAGTAATATGGCAGGTCCTGGGCTAGATGGGAAGCCAGGGAAGCGCAGCCGGACTCCATCCAGTGATGGTAAAAGTAAAGAGAAACTTCCAAAGCGTAAGAAGCAGGAAACAGATGGAAAATCTCCATCTCATAGTTCATCAAACAGGCCTTTCACCCCACCTGCAAGCACAGGTGGGTCCAAATCTCCTGGGAGTTCAGGCAGATCTCAGACTCCTCCTGGTGTAGCTACTCCTCCTATTCCAAAAATCACAATTCAGATTCCAAAAGGAACAGTGACTGTTGGCAAACCATCTTCACATGGCCAGTATACGAGTAGTGGCTCTGTCACCTCCTCCAGCAGCAAAAGCCATCATAGCCATTCTTCCTCCTCCTCCTCTTCCTCTTCCTCTTCAACCTCAGGCAAAATTAAAAGCAAATCAGAAGGGTCTTCTGGTTCAAAGATGAGCAGCAGCCTATACTCGAGCCAAGGTGGCTCAGGTTCAGGTCAGTCCAAAAGCTCAGCTCAGTCTATGGGAAAGCCTGGATCCTCCCCCATCACCAAACATGGCCTCAGCAGCGGTTCTGGAAGTACCAAGATGAAACCTCAAGGAAAGCCATCATCACTTATGAACCCCTCTATGAGTAAACCAAACATCTCTCCATCTCATTCTAGACCCTCAGGAGGTTCTGACAAGCTTGCTTCTCCCATGAAACCTGTTCCAGGTACTCCCCCATCATCTAAAGCAAAGTCACCTATAAGTTCAGGTTCTGGAGGCTCCCATATGTCTGGGACTGGATCAAGCTCAAGTATGAAATCCTCTTCAGGAATGGGATCCTCTGGGTCTATGTCTCAGAAACCACCTCCTTCATCAAACTCTTCTACAGCATCTTCATCTTCCTTTTCATCTAGTGGGTCTTCCATGTCTTCATCCCAAAATCAGCATGGAAGTTCCAAAGGCAAGTCTCCTAGCAGAAACAAGAAGCCATCTCTAACTGCAGTCATAGACAAACTTAAACATGGGGTTGTCACTAGCGGGCCTGGTGGTGAAGACCCAATGGATGGGCAAATGGGGCCAAGTTCCAATTCCTCGAGCCATACTATGTCCTCCAAACACAGTATGTCAGGAGGTGAGTTCCAGGGCAAACGTGAGAAGAGTGACAAAGAGAAATCTAAAGTTTCTGTTTCTGGAGGATCTGTCGACTCTTCCAAGAAGACTTCAGATTCCAAAAATGTTGGAAGCACTGGAGTGGCCAAAATTATCATCAGCAAGCATGATGGTGGTTCTCCTAGTATTAAAGCCAAAGTAACTTTGCAGAAACCTGGGGAAGGAGGTGGGGATAGCTTAAGGCCTCAGATGGCTTCTTCCAAAAGCTATGGATCCCCTCTAATCAGTGGGTCTACTCCAAAACATGAACGCTGCTCTCCCAGCCACAGTAAGTCACCAGCATACACTCCCCAAAACATAGACAGTGAGAGTGAGTCGGGCTCTTCCATAGCTGAGAAATCCTATCAGAACAGCCCCAGCTCTGATGATGGCATTAGGCCTTTGCCTGAATATAGCTCAGAAAAACATAAGAAGCACAAAAAAGAGAAGAAAAAAGTGAAAGACAAAGACAGGGATAGAGATCGGGATCGTGATAAAGACAGAGACAAGAAGAAATCTCACAGCATTAAGCCAGAGAGTTGGTCTAAATCCCCAATTTCAGCTGATCAATCTCTCTCCATGACAAGCAGTGCTATCATTTCAGCTGAGCGACCATCTCGAGCTAGCCCTGAGTTTTTGATTGGAGAAGAAGACGACGATCTCATGGATGTTGCTCTAATTGGAAATTAATTTTCTTAGTATCTTTAAAAGATACTGAAATATTTTAAAAGATGAGCTGAATGCAGGACCTGCAGGTTTTAGAGATGAAAAGAACCATTTATTGCATAACTGCCACACTGATTCTTAAGAGATGTGTCTTAAGAGAAGTATTTCCAAGGATCTCAAAAGTCTGAATGGAACACGTGTGAGTGCCGATCTCTGGCTGTGTCCAGAAGCTCCATATGGCAAGCCAGGTTCCTGACTGTGGCCTTGGTTCTGTGGATACTTACACTCTTTTTTAATTTAGAAGTATTAATAGTCCTGTTAAAAATAACAGGCATAAAGCTAAATATGCGTGTCAGTGTGTGAGCAGACCCCAAACTGGTGCAAACAAACTAGGCTATTCTGGGAGAATCTGACTTCCTCTGCCCCCTCTTCCCCTTCAGAATAAGTTAATCTTGTTTTTAGGAATTTTTAAGCTAATTATTTTAGGGCATGTTTTGGGGTTGGATTTTACTCTTTTTAAAAGGGTGGTTGGAAGAAAAAGATGCTTTTTAATTGTTTTTATTTTTGTGGCACTTCTTCATTCAGTGCCTGATTTGGAGTGTTGCTGAGGAACTTGATCTTCCTCTGATGGGGCCACTCAGCAAAATCAGGCACTGTGTTCTGATGAGTATCAGCATTTTATTCTAGGTCAAAATGATGAAGGGTAGCTGTCTTATGTTTGACTTTTCTTTCATTTTAGCTATTTACTTATGTCCGTATTTGAACGCCTTATGCTGCTTGTTTTCAAACAGTCTCTGTTTTAATTGTATGATGGCAGAGCCCAAAGGAACTTGGCAATTTGGGTAGAACCTATGGTTTTGGAAGGCTCTGCACATGTGCAGCCACTGTAGCTTTGATGAAGTTAGTAAAATTCCAGCATGCATTGGAACAAAACTAAATTTAAAAAGGGCCACCACTGTCTTAATCTGAGCATTGCTTCCTTGAAAGCCTAGCAAACAATTTCCCCGGAATTCCCTGATGCTGCATTTGTAAAGAGACAGAGTTTATAAGCTGCGCACAAGACCCAATTCTGCAAACACTTTAGAACTATGCTTAATTTATCTACTATGAATAATTTCATTAATATTGATAGGACAACTAGTGTGCATTCATGGTTAAAAAATTGGACCTTATTTTCTCAATCTGTTTCTGTTGCTGAAATGCTTACAGGTTTTTTGTTTTTTTTTTTTTCTTCCCCCTTTTAACTTGCAGTACACTTCTCAAATAGTAATTCTGGTAATGCACACAAGCATTCCCTTCTCTCTCTGGGAGGTGTTAGTCTAGCAGTGTGAGTCATTCATGTCCTGGTGTTAGCATGCACTTTCGCTGCTGGAAAAACAGACCCTAACTGGTTCATCTGGATAAAGATTGCAGCAGAAGCAGTGTTTTCCTTAAATGACGGATTTTCCCTTTTTGGCCGGACTTAAGAACATGATTCTGCTGTCCTCTATGATTTTATCTTGATCCCTGAAAGGAAAGAGACTGAGGAGGAAGATATTCTATTTTTAAAAGCAATTAAAGCTGTTTTGCCCAAGAGGAAAAGTGGGAAATCAAGAAAGAGTTCTGTGAACCCATCTCCTTTGAGTTTTGTACCAGGCAGAATCCTGCTCCCATTGAGTTTTGCCATTGATTTCTGGAGGCCAGGATTTCACCCATGGGGAAGAGATTATACTTTGTATATGGGGATGTGGTCTGAAAACATGTCAAGGCTTTAAGTTTCTTCTAAACCACTGAAATTTCCAATCATGCTTACAATCTGACCCCAGTAATACTCCAGACAAGCATTTTCTTCTCTGGCTTGTTAAAAGCCATAGCAAGTCAGATGTCTTTTCAGCAGAACAGCAACTATTCAATAAATTGTAGGGATTTTTCACCTCTTTTTTCCAGTCTTCAGCTTAATTCCAGGGTTCCTGTCCAGTGCAGGAGCCATGAATTTCTCCAAATCCACCCCAAACTTTGGAGACATCTCCATTCTTGTATTTTCCAACCTTCAGCCTATGCTCCTAGTGATCTGCATACAATAGTTTCCTTCTCACAAATGTTCCCATATTCATGTGCAGAGATGATAAAAAAAGTAGTAAATAAAGTCTAAACCTGGAGCAAATGACATCTTATGCAGCATCAGAATTATATGACTGTGGGGTGTCTATGAAGAGGATGTAAGGAATACAACACCAGATGACTTACATCTTTGAGACCCTGCTACAGCAGCTGCATCTTGGAAATAATACCTGTTCAGACTCCAACAGGTTGTCATCTCTTTAAATTCTGTTCCTGTCATTTTAAGTTGCTTTGTTTTAAAAGAGCCCTTTGAACTGCTCTGGGTTGTGTGAAGGTATAAGCAGCCTTCAAAAGCAGCACTCTTACAAAGTTGAATCAGGACTGGGGATTTCAAGGAATGGTTTGCTGGACACTTGTCATTAATTGGAGTGATGTTTTACCAATATGAAACAGACATTAAAAGTTAAATACTGTTCAGCTTCATAATTAATACATAAATGTATTTTAAATGAAAGAGCTGAACATGTTTCCTTCTCTGCTTGCCCAAGACCAAAGTTCAATATTCTAAATTTCTCCTGCAAAAGGTGGGCATCACGAACACCTACAGAAGTACAGGGAACAAAGTCTCATCCTCTCTAAGCCTCTGTGACACCAAGTGCTGCAAGAGAAACAGAGTCCTGAACTGTGGTCATAGCAGGTAATAAGCTTTTTGATCCGTTTTGATGCACTGTACCCTTTCCCCTTTGTTACCCCATTCATTTTATATCATGTGAGAAAAAGATATACTGGAGTCAGGCAACAGTTGCATGATGCTTCTATTGCATTGATTAGAGATGAGGTACACCTGTTGATATTATACAGACATTTTACATGTAAATGCTTGGTCTCTTACAAATGTTTTATTTTAAAAATATTTTTGCTTATTCTCTACGATATTTTACATCTTTCAGTATTGGAAAGATAAATGTGTAAACAGAGTAAAAACCAAACCTTTTAATCTCAATTTCTCTATCTGAGATTAAAAGAAAATGGTTCTTTCCTAAATGGTCATTATGTAAATATGTGTCTTGAAATTTGCTTTTTTTTTTTTTTTTGTGGGCAACCATGTAAATAATTCTGGCTACTTTTTCATTCTTTTTTGATGTAGAGTGTACTTTCAACTTTTTTGGAAATATTGCAAAGAACATGTTTATTTACATGCAAATAAATCTCTTTGATAAAGAGGTCGTATGTTTTGTGGGAACCGTTGCGCACCCCTGGGGGCGCGCCTGCCGCAGAGCCCGTTGCAGCGGTACACGCCCTGGCGGGCCGCTCACGAGTGACGGAAAGCTGTCGGGGGCGCCCAGCTCCACGCTCGATTTTCCCGCGGGAGTGACCTCACCGTGACGTCACGGCAGCGGCCTGTGATTGGCCGGCGTCGGCGCCCAGCTTGCTCCTCCCGGAAAGGGGGCGGGGAGGGGAGCGGGACGCGCCCCCCCCCCCCCCCCCCCCCGCCCCGGGCCGCGCTGGCTGCGGGGGGGGGGGGGGGGGGAGGAGAGCAGGGCTCCGGCAGCCCCTCCCGCAGCACCACCGCGGGGGGGGGGGGGTGTTACCACCCTCGCATCCCCCCCCCCCCCGGATATACCGCGGACGGGGAGGACTCTCATCCCCCCCCCTTACCTGCGGGTGCGCGTTGCGGCGTCGCTTCCCCGCCCGCCCCCCCCCGGCGCGATGGGCGCGGCGGCCTGCGGGGTAGGTGCGTGCGGCGGGGGGGGGGGGAGGGGGGAGCCACAGGCGGCGCGCGGCACCGGGGGGGGGGGCAGAGGCACCGCCCCCTCCCCCCCCCCCCCCGCCCCGAGCCGCCGCTGCGGCGCGCGCGCCCCCGCCGAGCGCAGCCCCCCCCCCCCCCCCCCCCCCGCGCCTCGCGCCGTGCCCGGCGCCGGCCAATGAGCGCGCGCGTTGCTGGCAGGTGCGGAGTGTTTTTGTTTTGGGTTGAAGTTGAGGCCGGAGGAGACGCCGCGGCGGCGGGCGGAGGCCGCGGAGCCCCGGCGCCCCCTTCCCCCCCCCCTCCCCCTGCCGAGCCGGCCCCGCCCGCCCGCTGCCTCGGCCCCGCCATGCGGAGGGAGATGAACGGGGTCACTAAGAGCCGCTTTGAGGTGAGGCCGTAGCCGGCCGCGGGGCGTGAGGGCCGCCCGGCCTGGCTGAGGCGGCGGCGGGCGGGGGGAAGAGACCAGGCCGCAGCCCCCTTCCCCCCTCCGGCTTCGGGCTGTGCAGCGACACCCCTCCCCCCCCCCCCAACCCGCCGGGCACCGCGGCCCCGAGGCAAAGCCGAGTCGGGGGGGGGAGGTGAGGGCTGGCGGCGGGGGGTTGTGTGTGTGTGTGTGTTGGGGGGGCCTTGCAGCCGCTTCTGCGTGCGTGCGTGTGGCCTGCGCGCGGGGGGCTGTCAGTGCCCCCCTCCCCCGGGTTCGGTGCGTGTCCGTCTTTACTCGTTATGTATAAACTTCCTTTTAGGGCCGTGTGGCGGGGGAGGGCTGCGCTGCTGCTAACGTGTTGCTGGCTGGTCGTGTGCACGCTTCGGCCAAAGTTGATGATCGAGCAAGAGACATGCAAACGCTGCCTAAAAAAGACCCCCCCCCCAAAAAAAAAAAAAAAAAAAAAACAGCTAGTTTAGATCGCCGTGGGGTTGAGGAAGGGGGTGACGGGGTGACGGCGGCCTGAGAAGGGGAAGGTGGCCCGGCACGTATTTTTAGAGCAGTAGCCGGGAAAGCCATGATTGCGGGGAGGTGGGGGATGGAGAGGACGGAAGGAGCAGGGATAAACAATAAGATCTATTCAAAGAACATGGCACAAAGCACCCGATGAAGCCAGGGTTGCTTCCAGCTCTTCATTGTTGTAACAGCTGTCTTCCCGAAGTGGGGGAGGAGGTTGGTATCAAAAATGAGAACAACAGCAGGGTTTACTTCTCGTTGTTTTAAGAGGCTGTTGTGCAGGATGAAAAATTCTACCTGGTTATTCTCTCGACTGCATAGCTTGTGTCGTATGTGAAAACAACACAGGAGGGAAAGAGTGCCCTGTAAAGAGACAGCAAAAAAAAAAAAAAAAAAAAAAAAGTATGGCTACATACCTGTTCCTTAGAGAGGGGATGTAAATACTGTGAAAGAGAAAAAGAGAAATACTGGCTAATGGTAAGCTAAAGACTGCCTGATTCCCTAGTGCACAGAGGGGAACAGCATTGAATTCGCCAAGAAATTGACTGTGGAGCTGAGAAAACTGCAGGAAGTAATGATTTTCCAATATTGCACATGAAATTATTTCATCTCTGTATCAAATCCATTGTCAGCCATTATAAATGAGCAGCAGAGTGTCTGCTTGTGGTTTCAGCTTTTAACAATACTATAAAATTCATGTTTCTGCAGTATCTAAATGATTACAATTTTGAATTAAAGCTAGGAACTCAGAAATAGAAGGCTCCATACAGAAGGTGTTTTATCTGTGGTTGCTGTTTTTAATATTCTAGTCCATTCTTGGATGCACAGGTTTTTTTGGAGCATGGTGGTGTTTTGTTTTGCCTTTTTTATTACTGCAGAGTGGCTTGTTATTGAGGAGAGTGGAGAATAAAAACACATTGGTAGCAGTCTTCTGTAGGGAAATTTCTTCTGATCCTGCGGTGACCTTTTTTGCTTGCTTACGCTTTGTTTTGGAATATGAGAATTCTTTCCAGTGTTGGTGAACTGTTGATCAGGGTTATACCGGAACAAGATTAACCCAATTCATTGAAAAGCGCTGTGGGGAAGTTTTGTGTTTTTGTTTTGTTCTTTTTTTCCTAGAATTGTGTGTTACTTTTTTCCTATGGCTAAAAATGGATGAGTTGAAAATAAACTCAAAGAGTATTTGAGATCTAAATTAACACTTATCATCGAAAAAAGCTCTCTTCTGTTGTGATTTTTTTTCCTATATATATATATATATTTGTATAGGAAGTCAGTGTTATAGAAAGGCTTGCTTTGAACTACAAAAAGTACCTTTAAACATTAGTCTGTGTGGATATATTTTTGTTAGTAAGTTGAGGACATGGATATACTGGCATAGTTTTGTTAGCCCTAATGCTGAGTAGCTCTGACTCACTCACCTGTATATCTTCGAAGAGACAAGTTTTGTTTCAATACACTGTCTGTTTTTGCTTTTAATATCCTATTTTCTAGTGAAAATCTTTTGGTCTGAAAAGTGTTAGTATATTCGCATTATAAACAGAACCCTTTTGGGAAGGGGAAATAAGGGTAAAAGTTTAGTGATGCTTTTTAGAAAATCATTTGTAACGTGGTGCCTTAAAAGTAAAATTTCTATTCATTGACAAGAACATACTTTGTAGTGTAATGGTTCATATCTAATGTGACATAAGGACAATTATGCAAAAATATGTTGAGACTGGAAGCTGCTATTCAAAGTTGTTGAATATCTAAGATCAACGAAGACAGCACTAGATTGAATGCTTGGTGATTAGTCCTCTTCCCACATAGCCCTGTACGTTACCTTCAGATCAGATGCAGAATTGACTGCTGTGGTAGTTTGCCTGACTAACGAGTGGTAAGTAGGGCTTTTAAATGTCTAGTCTTATCTTGAGCAAAAAAAAAAAAAAAAAAATGTGATGCAGAATTATGACTAATATATATTATGTCTCTTGCAGGTTT
Source organism: Rhea pennata (assembly GCF_028389875.1). Taxonomy (NCBI): domain Eukaryota; kingdom Metazoa; phylum Chordata; class Aves; order Rheiformes; family Rheidae; genus Rhea; species Rhea pennata. The sequence goes on from NC_084688.1 coordinate 1,680,033, forward strand.
TAAATAACAAGTGAATTATTGAGGGGAGGTTTGGTTCAGTTATTCAGGCTTAGTTTATTGTCTTTCATTAAGCTACGTAAACAGATTTCTGATCTATTACTGGGTGAATTTTTTATTTTTAAGTCCAATTGAGGTTGTGTTTAATAATCACTTCTTTTGTAATAAAATATGGAAATAGAATATGGGTTATGCTTCTTATATTTGACTTTCCTATGGATTTTCAGTATGTATGTATAGCTAGCCATTCATTCCAGAAAGAATGGAACTCTTCATTTAAAATAAAAGAATGAACGCTCTGGCATGCCCAGCCAAACAAGAACATATTCTAAATAGGTCCCTTTGTAGGAAGTGTGGCCACCACAGAGAAAATAACCTCTTACCATAGCAAAGCAAACAAAATAGGGAAACACTACCCAGACTACCTCCTAATTTTCTGCAGTACTGGGTTAGTATGAAACATGCCCTGACAGATCGCAATCCTGAGTTGTATTTGGGGTTTCTTTGCTTCCTGTAATACGTGATACGTGATGAACTACAACTAAATAAAAAAGAGGAGGAGGTGCCATTTCTTGATGCTTTTGATTGACTTGTACTGTATGCTTTAAGAGTTTGTGTACCTTCTAGAGCTCCAGTTTCTCATCATTTCTTTAATGTCTGGCCCAGGCCCTCATCTGGAGGCAAAGTCTTAGGCTCTTCCATTGCTTCAGTTTCTCTTTTGACTTATTGTGAAACCCACATCAGCAAAATACTTACTAACTCATCAACAAAACATCATATAAGAAGGTCTTCTAGGGAGAGTGCTCCTCTGAGCTTTCTGGTTTTCAGAGCGGGATGGATGTGGTTAGGCAGCATCGCTCTGGGATTGTTAGCACTTACACAGGTGCAAGCACAGAGCTCGTTGACATGATCTAGCACAGAATTACCTGTATGATCAGCAACAGCATTTTGTAGAAATTGTGACCTGTCGATTATGAGACCAGTTGTGGAGCAAGTTTTGAGTATCTTCAGCACAAACAAATTCTTGGGTTTTAAGCTTTCTCTGTGCAGGGATCTTTTGCTCTAAGTTTTGTATTTCACTGAGCCACGTTGTCAGACTTAAATAATTATAGTTGTCTTTTTTTCCAGGCTATGAGCAATACATGTAGTCTCCACTGTATCCTTAAAAAAAGAAACAGCCTTTCCAGCTTCCTCAGGGAGTCTCCAAAACCTCCAATTAGGAGGCGTTGGTTTTGGCTGTAAAGCTTTCCTTTATGGGACAGTTTGTCCTGTCAAAGAAAAAAAAAATCTGAACACTGGAGATGTATTTGAGGAGTGTGTGTGTGTGCTAGGCATGCAAAACCCTTCATCCTGCAGCAGGACTAATGTATCAACTCAGTGCATTTCACAACATTTGGTATCTCGGTATTTAGTATCCTGAATAGGAGGGAATTCTGACTCCTCTAAAGTATGCTGATAACCTGCATAGTTCTTAAATCTTGCTTGAATTTAGATCTACCATGAAATGAGGTAAGCGGAAAGCAAAATGGTATACTTAAAATGTGTCAAAATCTAGTTGCCTTCTAGTAATTAATCCTGTGTTCAGGAAACTGAATTGAATAATCTCAATTACTCTAGTCCCATTTTTTTTAATCTGCTTGGTTCCTCTCTCAAATATTGTTTCCATATTTCAAGATTGCTTGGCTTTGTGATACAGAGTTGATTCTTTTGGGTTTGTCTTTGTTCATTTTGCATGGCTGCTCTTGTGCTCCTTTCTATCATTAGGTCTTTGTTATTTCAAGTAATGGAGGTTGTGTAAACAGACGGACACAAAGTGGACAGGGAGTATTGATAACTCTTTGCATCCCAGCTGCTGCTCTGTCAGAAACTTGCCTGATGCTATACTTACCATGACATTTCATTTTATAGCAGTAGAAGAAAAGAAACTGCTCCGTTGCACCAGAAAGGAGCACTGATGCAACAGAGTGAAGACACTACATGGTACAGTTGAATCAAAACAATCTTCTTTTGGCAGGTATATAACAACATGGCTCATAAGTAATAAGAAACAATGCCAAAGTCGTCTTTTTTTCCTGAAACGCATTTCTTTACCATACAGTTGTTTTCTCTCCTTACTTGCTATTTTATTTTGGTTTCATTTCATGCCACACTTCTGTGAACAGTGACATTTTGTTGACAGATGCATAATATAATCTTACTTTATTGTGTATCAATTGATTGTTTAAACTTTAATGTAATAGGAGAGGTAAACTGTAACCTGTTTCATGCAGCCACTGTGAAGGTCCTGTGCTCCGTACCCTAGTAATGGAAAGAAAAAATTAGCTAGATTTGGAAGGAAAAGTCAGTTTAGTTGAGCTAAAAATACCTGAGCCAAGCTGTAGGAAGACTAGGAGGGATTAAATGGGAAGACAACTTTTTGTTAGAGGAGGGGGCAAAACGGAGGAGAGGTGTAAATTGTTCCTAATTTGTCTCCTTTGCACTGTGTGCTGTGTTTTGCAATAGTGGGTGCCCTATAGGCAAGTTGCCAAAAGCTGAAGAAGGCGTAATATGGAGGAACAAGCTCATAAAATTCATTGGTAAACAAAGGCTATTTCCAAAACCACTTATAGGGACTTTTTATTTGAATCTCTCCTCTAAACTGGAGGGGGGGGGGGGGAAGTGAATTCAGTCTCCCAGCTCTGTCACCCTGTGGCCTTTGTACTGGATGGCTGCCAGCTCATCCCTACCATAGCTGGAGAGGCAGAACAACAGCTTTGCAGGTGGTGGATTTAAACAAATGTGTGCTTTGAACTTAACTCATGTCACCTGAGAGGCTAAACTTGGATGCTGCAAATTCTTTTGTTTTTTCTGCCCAAACAGGATTCTATTCTTGCTCCTTCCTCTGCAAGGAAGTGTACTTGCAAGCTGGGCAACAGTGTAAATCCTGGCCCTATCAGCATGAAATACAAGCAGAAATGCCATAAAGGGGATATTTGCCACACCTGCTCTTTGACACATGTTCAGTGGAGGCATTTGGGGTTAGCATGGGATTATAATTCTTGTCCTTAATTTGGCTTGAGGTGTGTTAAAGGCGGTCATGTTAGTCGCAGTGTGTTTTCTTGTGTTCGGGTTGTGAGGGCTTTTCTTGCATGCTGCTGAAATCAATGCTCCTTCTGTGCTGAAACAGGGGTTCCCCAAAGTGGTTTTACTTGGTACTGCTAGTTGTAGCAGCCACAGCAAATGATAGCTCATGGACATACGCACCCTCAAGAAGAGGCATTTGACTGGGCAGTGTTCGTCTCTTGTATAGAAGCTTGCATAACAGGGAGAGAGCTAGAGAGCCCTTATGCAAGGACATGTCTCATTTTATTTTAGATACCATTATTAATTGGAGACCCAGGATAGATTACATAATTATTGTTTTTACTACTGGGTTACCTTGCTCTTTATTTCATTTGACTCATGCCATTATGAAAGTCAACTTGATGAATGTTTTAGCCATATTGATATAGTGTGAAATACTTAACTATGCAACTATTTGCAGGGGCCTAAGTTTTCTGTGTGGCTGGTAGCGGTATATGTCTACCTTGCTGATCTGCAAGTTATGCTTTCAGGTAGATAAATCTATTATTTATGGCAAAATTCCTTGGTGCTCTTTTCTCAAGTTCCATTGCAAATAAGATTATTTAGACACACAATCACTTGACTTTCTTTCCAAGTATATGTGTGAATAATACCATCAGATCCTGAGTAACAGCAGAATACAAACTTGGTAGTGAAAAACTTCATCACTAACATAGAGTTACAGGCTTTGGAGATGGGGCAGAACTAGAAGTAATTTGTTTATCAAATAGGCTTATGCGAGTGGTGATAAACTGCTGTATGTACTTGAATAACAGGAGTTTCACTTTTGGCCTGAAAGTACTGAAGCATGTCTCTATTTTAAAGAGAATAGTCTGTTCAAAGAATGTTTGTAGTGAACAATTACCCTGCTGAAGTAAACTTTTAAAAAGACTGAAGGAAAAAAAATGAACATGATGAAAGTAGATGTCTTGGGGCATGGTTTGTGGTCATAGCTGTATCCCTGCGAAGTCAAGAAGTCTTTGTCTTATTTATACTCTTCCTATATGTTGATCTTGGATATTGTCTTTTGAGCAGTGGTCTATTTTTAAAACTTTGAAGGGTGTGTGTGTGAGAAAGCAGTATCATTTTAAATCAAATATATGTAAGAGGTCATAAAATACCCAGATGACCACTCATAGGATGTTGAGGTTTTTAATGGAGCTTAAAAAAAGTAGTCTCCCAAAAACAGCTTTGATGATGTCATATGTGGTTACTTTCTCCATTGTATTTAAAATACGACGGCAGCTAACTTTGACCTCTACAATTCTCGGATGTGTTAGCTATCTTTGACGTTTTCAAGGAGTGTTTTTCATTCAGCATCAGATACAACTTCTGGTAAAGACAAAGCCGATTAACTGTGAGCTTCTGCCTCCCCAATCTGTCACCAAGCTGCTTCAGATTCCAGCCTGCATCTCTGCCAGGACTGTCCAGTGGAAACTATTCAAATGTGCGTCTCTGCAGCCTGTGTCAGCTGGGAAAGGTCGGGTAACTAAAAATGCTGAGAATGGCTAGTGTTGGTGTTGTCTTTTAACGTGGAATTTAAAAATGAACCCACTGAGGTTTTTCAGTACAGTTGTGAGATGCTTTCTGGAAAATTGTCTCAAAGCCAAAACTGGGATAGGAAGAGCAAAACAGATGAGCAGAAAAACATACGAAGCACCCTTTTGGTATCTCACAGCAGTTTCTAGTTTTTTAAAAAACAGGATCTAGTTAAAGCACCCATGTGCTTTCAGATGAAATTTTATTTCTTAAGTCAGAAGCAGTCTTCTAGTATTTCACCTCCACTGTATATCTGCCTTCGGAATTTTAGCTTTCTGAATGCGATGATGTGATCTTGTAAATTTACTTATTAAACACTTGATGAATTTCTTCCTCTGTGGTATTTTCTGCCTTACGCTGGTATGTAAGAGGTGCATGCAGCAGGAAGAACTCTACCATGGGGTGGATTTCTGCAGGGCTTTGCCAATTTCTTGATCACTTTCATGCTTTTAGCATTACTGGTTCAAAAAAAAACATTGGCAAAGAAGTTGTTTTTTTAACTTCACTGCTGACTGCAGAGCACAGTCAGGCAGCACAGAAAGACGGCTTATCCATCCCCAGGTATTCTTTATCACCAGCAGAAATTCAAGCTTTTCTAAAGCAATGACAAGCAGATGAAGAAGGAGTGATGACAGTATATGTTGACTAACTTGCATATTGAGCTATTTTTAGGAATATTAAGCCTATAATAAGCCTTGCTGGCCAGGATCTATTTTGTATCGTTTTTGTACTGCTTAGTCATGGTTTTGTTTGGCATTTCAGTCTGGCTCTGGTTCTGAGCCAGGCTGCACTCTGGGTGAAGGAGTCTGTGAATATAGTATGTGGAATGAGGGCGGTTGTCTGTGTAACTGGCAGTTGGTTGATTCTCATTCCCTGGTTCTACTGACACAAATGCTTAGAGAGGATACAAGAGCACTGAGACTGCTAATGATAGAGCTCATCACAGCAGCGGCTTTATTCAATAGACAGCCATTTTCCTAGGAGACTTAATGCAGATTAAACTGAAGGGATTAAAAAAAAAAAAAAAAAGTCCCTGTATAACTGAAGGCTAAAAGGAAAATTCACCCAATCTGAACTGCTCATATGTGTTAACAACTTTATGGTATATATCACATGCTCCTAAGAGCTTTGTATTTAGCTGTTGCTTTTATGTGTCTTCTCTTTGCAGTATAATTATTTTCATCACCTCCTAAAAGGCAGTAGTGCAGCCTGTTTAAACTTCTGCTTTGCTTAAATCGTGTATTGGGAAGGGAGAACCTCAGAACAGATACTCCAAGTGCATCATTTACATTTGAGTTACTTTATCCCTGTACTGCACTTAAGAAATGCAGAAGCCTATTCCAAAATGAACAGAACTAGAGGCAAGGTGTTAGTATATGTTGAGTGTTTGTAAGAAGTCACATCAAAGTTTCACTGAGCTTTTACTGCAAAGGAAATGCATTCTTCATTTGGTATTTACTGTGTTTTTTTTTTTTTTTTTTTTTTAATTGACTAGAGTTGCATGCCTAGAGCTAAACTTGGTGTATGACTTGTCTTGTTTCAGTGACTCTGTGCTGGGCTTGTTCATTAATTCCGTGTGGACCATAACAGATAAAGGTGGTATGAATACTGCTAGTAATACTAGAGTTTTGGATGTAAGCCAGCTGCTGAAAAGCTGAACACCTCCTCACCGGGCATCTCCGTCTCATCAGGATTTAAATTCTGTGCCTTGAATGAATTTGCAGAGATATGTTTCATTTCTGCATGGATATGTTTCATTTTTTTCCTTTCAGAATAGCACAAAGTTTTATTAATAGGTCTGAAAGTTAATTTGTAAAGTGTCTCTGTGATACAGACTGGGTGGGGATGTAAACTGACAAAATATGCTGGTTACATATAGGAGCCTCAACTTATGATGGCAACTATTGATTTCCCCATCTTTCCTAGCTTAAAAGCAACAATTTCCACATGCATTACTTACTGTGTAATATTGCAGTCTGTTTTCTGTGTGGATTTTAATTTCTTAATTTCCTGTGATTATAAACAGTTGTGAAGAATCTGGCCAGCATTTGCTTGTGGACCAAGAATAGTGGGCACCTGGTCTAAACAACAGCCAAAATTTTATCCTTAGCTAATGATGTGGCTTTGTCTCTGACAAAGATGTCTCATGACATCTTTTATTTCATGTTTTATTTCGTGTTTGAGTTTATTTTACTCAGTTTCTGTTATGCAAGTAAACAAAGTATTTTAAAACTATTAATCAATTAAAATATTAAGTATATACTTAAGAGAATACTTTTTAGATTTGCATTGGCTATTTTGCATTAGGTTTGCTTTATATTAAGACAGTACTGAGAAATGTAGATGGTGTATATACTTACAGAAATTTATAGTTATTCCACACTTCCTGTTGGCCACCAGTATGCATGCCTCTAGTTTCCTGCAGTCATGATGATGGTGATTATTGTTTTGTTTTTTTAATTGAAAATTTACGTTTGTCTTTTCTCACTCTGTCTATGTTGACATGGTCTTACACTTGACCATTGCAGTATGCAGTTTTGTCAATGCTTTTTTGGTTGTTTTGAGATTTTTGTGTCATGCTGGAGAGGCTGTTAGGTGGTTGGGATTTTGCAGGCATACAGTGTGCAATGCTATTTCTCACTTGGATGAACATTAAGATGAATAACCATGGGTCTCAGTGTGACAACTGACACAAGTTCTTTTGCTGGCCTTTTAGCTGTTAACTCTGTAAAGCTCCAGATAAACTTTGTCCTCTTTCTCCTTTGAGCTTTGAATTTTCTGCGTTAGAAGAAAAATGTTTGGGTTTAAAGTCCACATCAAGGCTAACACTTCACGTTCATTCTGGGGGTTTGACACTGATTCTTTTAATCTTAAGGCTTGTGTGTTTTTTTTTTTTAATTATTATTATTTTTTAAAGACCAGTTATACCCCCTATGCTAAAAGTGGATGCAGTCACAGTTGAAAACCTGTTGTATTTGTTAGTAGTGCAGTAAATACTTCAAGTTACTATATGCAACAGCTGTATTGCACTGTCAGCTACCCAGTGTTTAACTTGCATCAAGTATAAACATGGACAATTACTTGATGTCCATTTAGTGTTAATGGTAACACGCTGCTTATCCAACTAAATATACTGCTATTAATTTAACACTTTAGGTTCTGCAGCACTCCTGGATGATACAGGCTTTGAAAACCACTGCCGCCTTCCCTCTGTGCATGGCAGTGCGTTTGTCTGCTTAAAGAGCGCACCAAGGATGCTGTTCCTTAACTCGTTGGTGTCTATAAGAATATACTTTTTTATGTAAAAAGTAGTTCTGCAGAAAGGGAGTGAAATGATTGGTATGTGGACATGGATCTTTCTGGGAAGTCTCTTCAGTCAGATTGAAAATGAATGAATCCTTTTTGTGGTTAACCTTGAAAGGTTATGCCAGTAAATTCTCTTGTTTGTGTTGACAAAGTAGAATTTTAGTTGTGCTGTGAGATAACGCCTTATATTTGTTAATTCAGGTTCCTAAGTTCCAGCCTCTGAGCTGCTCTGGGTATGTGAATCTCCATATCCTATGGAGATATGGATATATATCAGTTGTAGACTGCCTGTGTTACATTGAAGACCAGCTCTGTCTTTTTTCTGTTCCTCCTCTTCTAGAGGACAAAACTGTGCGTGTAGGAGGGGGAATATGAGGAATAATGTTGTTGTTCAGTATCTTCTGTCATATAGACAAGGCATTCTGATGTGTCTTTGTATCTAAACTGCACTTGGAGAAAAAAGAAGTCTGTGCTGTTGTTCTAGTGGAAAGTCTTTTTGGTATGCCAGACTAGTAAACTATTGTTCACTTAAATGCAGCTAATAACTTCAGAACTGCTAGAAGAGAACTGTTTTGAATATTTAATGTATAATTAAGTGTGTCATTTGTATTCTGTATGTTAATGTTTCTAGTTATTTCCAATAAACTGTAAATTTTGAAATAACTCATTAAGAAACTTCCCAACTCTATTTTTCACAAACACAGAAAAGTGAAAAACAAAACTCTTTTGTTTCTCGTAGGAATACCCCTCCAACCCTTGTTCAACAATAAAACTAAAACCATTACCAGATGTGACATTTACAGGAAAGAATTGCCCCCTCCCTCTGCCACCTCAAACCATGGAGGAGCTCTATAACCAAGAGTCTGTTCAGAGCTGGGGTACTCAGGAGCTTCTATTGCTTTGCTCAGACTATCCATAAGCTTGGAAAGACAGTTTTGTGCCAGTGTGTATTTGGAGACTGTGTGTGGAATTTGGTGTACCTAGAAGGTAACTGTTCTGTAAGAAAAGATTTAAATTCTGCGAAAACCAACGAGTAAACACTCGGTAAAGAAACTTTTACTTGCTACTGTGGAGTAAGTAAATCAAAGTGATATCAACACCTCCATGTTAAAACAGCATCTTTTTCGGATGGAAACTTCATTTTAAGATACGACAAAATGCTCAGTAGGCTATGTGTGGCTTTACCGAGGGGAGCTGTAGGTGCTGGCTGTACCACCTTCTGGTATTAACACTGGCCAGTGTGACATACACTTGTGTCATCCAGTGAGGGAAGTTGCACAGTCATTGCATGAATCTGTCCAGCACACGCCAAATATTGAACCTGTCAGGGCTGGGCAAAACAGCCTGGTACCAGACAACATACAAACCTGAAGGAAAGAACTGAGACAAGTCTCCACACTTGTGTGGCTTTTGAAGCCTGGTTGGTCCATGACAGCACAAGGCTAACTCAGAGGGCTTTAAATGAGTGGCTGCAATAGTGACATGACATTCTACTTTGTTTTAACTCAAATAATGCATGTTTATTGAGAGTTGCTTCACTTAGCTTGCATCAGCTGTTGTTCACGTCCCTCTTTGCATGTATGACAAGTACTGTACATATGTAGGTGTTCCTTGTGGAGGGACACTCATAATTATACGCTGTGATCCAGTCGTGATCCATTGCATGCTCAGCTGCAAGTGCTGCCATCTGCATCCTGGGTTGATGTCATAAAACATGACCCAGTTCAGATTACTGTGCCCTGTAACGAATGGCCGATGCATCCAACGCCTGAATAGCAACTGTATCTTCTAAACTGTTAGTGGTGATTAGCAGTAGATAAATATGTTAATATTAGTGCTGCACAGGACACTTGCAAACTGTTTTTGGTCTCTCAGAGCAGCTGTATCGAGCTAGTTTGCAAAATTTAGTATTCTGAAAGCCAAGGAAAGAGTTATTAAATAAACAATACATGTTTTACTAAGTGACTTCAATGTGAAAACAATGTGTGGGTTCTTTTTTTTTTTTTCTTTTGGGCTATAAGAACTAAGATGATTAAGGGATTGGAACATCTCTCATATGGTGAAAGGCTGAGAGAGCTGGGATTCTTCAGCCTGGAGAAGAGAAGACTGAGGGGGGGTGGATCTTATCAGTATGTATAAGTATCTGAAGGGAAGATGTCAAGAAGATGGGGCCAGACTCTTTTCAGTAGTGCCCAAGGACAGGACAGGAGGCAGTGGGCACAAACTGAAACACAGGAAGTTCTGTCTGAACTTGAGAAAGAACTTTGCTCTGAAAGTAACAGAGCTCTGGAGCAGGCTGCCTAGAGGGGTTGTGGAGTCTCCATCCTTGGAGATACTCAAAAGCTGTCTGGACATGATCCTGGTCAGTATGCTCTAGGTGACCCAACTTGAGCAGAGGAGTTGGACTAGATGATTTCATGGGATCCCTTCCAACCTCAACCATTCTGTGATTCTGTGACTAGAAGTCTAGAATAGCCTTTACTTTTTTTTTTTTTTTTTTTTTTTTTAATTAGATTTGTTCCTGTATGGACTTGCCAAAAAGCCTCCAACTTATTGGTATATTTAAATCATTGTGTGTTGCTGTGACTTAACACTAGGAAAGAAAGTCTATGAGTTCCAGATTTGCTCTGTTGCATGTGTTGTTGCTGGGTATTTCCTCCTTTGAATTTCAGCTGGGGAGAATAGGCAAGGATTCCTTGCTCTAACAACTTTGTATTTGGGTTTTTCTACTTGTCACGTATCGCACTGCTCCCAAACTGAGTTTCAAATATCTCCTAATTCCAGCCTGTTTTTTGCCCAGCATCTATCATCTGAGCACCAAATTTTGGAGGAAATCTTGTGAAAATATTTAGGTCTGGTGATGTATCCTGGCACTCCTCGGTTAAGGGTGAATTCCAGAGCTGAGGTTCTTTCACTGGGCATGTCCTGCCTCTACCCTGTTGCATTTAAGTCCAAGGACTTTAAGAAGATAAAGAAAACAAACCTTCTGTTAGTGTAGTACTAGTCAAAGGGTAGTTTCTATAGAAAACAAGGCTTTGGTTTGCACTGAAAGCAAGATAAGCTTGTCTACTGAGCAATGTAATGGGTGGACCATGGGGAAAACTTGAAGTCAAGAAGTTATCTGCATTTTGCTCCTAGTTGTTTCTAAGTGTCCTTCATGTAGAATTTCAGGTAACAGCAGATCGGGTCTATTGCTTGGATTTTCCCAGTAAAACTTCAGTTTGGAAAAAGTCTGACTAATACAGAGGAATCAGAAGCAGCCAGGCAGCCTTCTCTAGAACCTGTATTTTACTACTTTGTGTACCTTGCCTGCTCTCTTCCAGTCTAGTTCCTTTTCAGAGAGATGCTATTAGTATGTGACTTGCTTCTTTAATTTCTCTCCTCCCTTTAAGTGAAGGTGTTGGAGGATGTTGGTTCAGATGCAAAGCTGTCTGGATGATAATGGAAAAGAATGGGTAGATAGCATGTTTACTGTTCTGTTAATTGGGAGAAGAAATTTGTGTTCCCATTTTCCCATGAATAATTCCTCTGCCTGTGTATTTTTCTTTAATTACAACTTTATCCAAAATGTCCTTTATTTCCCAAATGATCAAGGAAGCCATCTGGTCAGGTGACAGTCCCAGAATACTGCAAGTGCATTTGTTCCTTTTACAGCCTAGGCCATGTCTGCCCTGATCCGGGGTGGCAAACTTGGGCTTCTGTAAGGCATCGGGGAGCATTCAAGCTCAAGCGTGAATGCAGTTTGTGACTTGAGGAAGTGTTTTTGTGCCCTCGCCCCAGAGGGAATGGACTTTATATAACTGCCTGTGCTAGCTTTGCAAATGGCAAAACTTGCATTTAATTATCTGCAGAATGGGCTGAGTAGTGCCTGTCTAGTGGACCGTTTAGGACTTGCTAACTTGCGATATCATCTAGGGGAAAGTGATAAATGTGTGTGGGGAGGGGAAACAGCACTTGTGTGACGTTTTTGAAAAGAACAGCAGAGTGACTTGAGAGCTCATGTCCTGCTTTGACAGCATGCTTCAGTATCTTGAGGTAAAGAAGCCAGTTGTGATTTAAGTTGATTTTTTTTTTAATGCAGCTTTTAAATTTTATACTCTCTAAAGACATTGTTTTTAGCATTCTCTGTTCTCTTACAATGTATGACTGTATTGTAGATTTGTTATCGCTGGTTGGAGCGCATTAAAAGGCAGGCATGCTTAAGGCAGCACAGTAGTCTTTCACGTTAAGCTATGATAGTTTCCCTGATATGTGATGGGGCTGGATCGATGTTCGGATGGGGAATGTGTGTTGCCTGGTGAGGCGCTCGTCCCTCAGAATGAGGCCCAGCATACATCTTCATAAGCCACTAAGATCTTACTTTCCTTTTTTAACTCTTAATCTGATCCTCTGCCACCTAAGTGACCTAGCTGATGCTGATTTTCTTTGCTTTGTGTACGTACAACTAAATTGGTTCAGACCACTTAATCAACCGATAGGAATCGACCTTTTTAGACTGCAATTTCAGTTAGTAGCTTTCACCAGGTGTGTAACTCAGGAAGATCAACTTCTGATTGTTCCAAGAGGTTAGGAAGAAACTTTATAAATTAAACTAAATCTCCTTCTACTTATTCACAATATCATATTTGGAAATGTTAAAAGTATGCTTCTAACTGGAGAGAGGTATCACAACTCGGCAGTTGGTTAGTGCACGGATAGATTGCTCTTCTCCAATCATTCCTCCCACAGGCGTAAGTGTGTGGAGGTTTTTTGTTTTCTCACCATGGCAAGACAATACTAAGTCTTTTAAATATATGTAGATATTCCTCAAAAGTTAATGCAGATTTGTAAACTCTTTGGTCAATATGATAATGATTGTCATATCCTCTAAGCTTTTTTATGCAAAACTGCTCCAGGATCCTCTCTCCTCCTGGTGCAGCCCCAAAGATCACACCTCCCTTTTAAGCAATGCTTCATGGTTTCTGAAAGCAGTGCTTGTCCTTTCCCTCAAAGCTCCTCAGAGCCGTTCTCAAGCAATTTGTTTGAAGAATGGTGTGGGCACTGTAGTACCTTTTTTGTTAGGCTCCTGTTTATCGGCACTCTTTACTTTCCTTTTCTGTTACAGAAACCAGTCCTGGAATGCCCGCGTCCTCCGTTTGTTGGACATTAGGGTTGCTTGATCGTTCTTGTCGTAGCCTTTCTCTCCGGCCCTTTTTGCCATATGCTTGGTTGGTGCATTGTCATGCTTTCCCGTTTAAAAATGCCTGTGCTTTGGTGCTGTCATGCACCTTTGCAGAACCGCAACACAGACCGAGGCCTGAAGTAATGCAGCAGGTGATACCTTCCTACAGTTGTTGCGAGCCCATAAACACCTGCTGACTGCTGTTTACTTTGATAAATAAACATCCCAGTTTATATTCCATCCACCTATGGTCCAGTGCAGGAGTTTGAAAAATGTAAGCACAAAATTTATCTTTTGATTTTATTGGACCAGATGTCTCTCTTGAAATGGCCTTACTAACCAGCAGTTTCTTCCCTAGAGTAAACTAAGTTTGGTTTTCCTAATGAATATATAAGGCTAAATGGTTTAAATTGTTTCTGTTTACAGATGTTCTCAAACAATGATGAAGCTGTGATCAACAAAAAACTTCCAAAAGAGCTGCTGCTTCGGTAAGCTGCCTTTGAGTTTGTGAGCGTGGAGACTGTGTGTGTGTTGTCTATTGTTACTTGCAGCCAGCAGCTGACTTTGCTAGTATGCTCGTAGATCATGAGCTTGGATTGTTTCACTTATGAAACCATAAAAAAAAAGCAAATCAATTACTATTTTTCAGTTTTTTAAATGTTAAATTAATTTGCTGGTTGCCTGTCCCATAGATGGAAGAACTGTATGACTAAGCAAGTCCTTAATGAAAACAAAGGGTAAGTATAGGCTAGTATGTAGAATAAGATTGTGCCTGTTTCTGTAAAGTGTTCCATTAAAAAAAAAAAAAATCCATGTGAATTCTCTTGTTCTGGTTAAGCCTGAGCAAACTTTGTCCTGCTTCTTGTGAACAGGAACGAGACGCTCAGCACTTGACAGGATGGTCCTGTTGGCTATGATCAAATGGATCAGACTTTTTGGATGTTGGTATACAACTCTGCCCTCTCCCTATGCTGCCCTTACACACGCACGTTTTGAAGTTTGTCTTTCCCAGTGCCGGAATAGAGCAATTGTGTGTGATTGTACCTCAGTCATCAGTTTGATGTCTTTTAATTTCATGATCATCAGTGATTTAAGCTGAGATGCTAGACTGTAAACAGTGAGAGGCAATTGTAGGTGGTAGCTTGAATTATTAAAACTAACAAAGTTCTTACACTGCAACTGCAAGAAACTGTGTAATACTAGCAGCATTTAACGACAATAAAAAGACTGGGGAGAGAAGGTCTGATACAGGAAATGACTCCTAGCTGACTTGTGAAATAAAGTGAATAGGAAAAAAAAAAACATTTGAGAATGACTCTTTTTCTTTTCTTTGATTGTACTGTCTCCTCTGTTCTCTGTAATAGCATCTTCAATTTCGTTCAGTTTCTTTTACTCCAGTGCTATTCAGCTGAGAGCAATCTTCAATTGAAATAACTTTCTTCAAAATGTATGGCTTCTGAAGTCCTCCTTGCTAATGCCATACTGTTTGCTTTTTGATCCTAGTATATGCAAATAATCATCCATGCAATGCAGAGCTTGCTGTGCAAAAGAGGTCAGCATTCAGTAGCTGGGAGAGACTAGCAACCTGTGGGAGGATCAGGATGGAGTAGCAAACAAATAGCCCAGATTGGTTTATGTTTGCAGTTTTTTTGCAGATGATGGCAATTGTCTTCACCTAGCACTTGCCCAGAACTATTGATATGGATGTGTTACAGCAAAGGGGAATTCGAAGAGTGAGAAAGCACTTCTGGATTTTCGGAAAGAGACTATTTTTTTTAAAGCTCAAAGGGCAGGCTAACGTGGGGGACACTGTTGTGGGTGTCTAGTACAGGCCACCTGATCCGGAGGAGAAAGTTGATGAGGCCTTCTATAGACAGCTGGAAGTAGCCTCAAGATCACAGGCCTTGGTTCTCATGGGGGACTTCAACCACCCTGACATCTGCTGGAGGGACAACACAGCTAGGCACAAACAGTCCAGGAGGCTCCTACAATGCATTGATGACAACTTCTTGTCGCAAATGGTGGAGGAGCCTACGAGGAAGGATGTCCTGCTGGATCTTGTCCTTACCAATAGAGATGGACTGGTTAGAGATGTGAAGGTTGGGAGTAGCCTTGGCTGCAGTGACCATGAGACGGTGGAGTTCAGGAACTGCAGGAAAGAAGTAAGGCAACAAGCAGGATTGCAACCCTGGACTTCGGGAGAGTGGACTTTGGGCTCTTCAGAGACCCCATTGGTGGAATCTCATGGGTTAAGGCTCTAGAAAGAAGGGGGGCCCAGGAGAACTGGCTAGTATTCAAACATCACTTCCTCCAAGCTCAAGAGCGGTGCATTCCTATGAGTAAGAAATGCAGCAAAAGGGGCAGGAGACCTGCATGGGTGAGCAAGGAGCTCTTGGCCAAATTCAGACAGAAAATACACAGAATGTGGAAGAGGGGACAGGCTACTTGGGAGAACTGTACGAATGCAGTCGAAGTATGTAGAGAAGCAGCGAGGAAGGCTAAGGCCCATTTAGAATTGAATCTGGCAAGGGATGTCAAGGACAGCAGGAAGGGCTTCTTCAAATACATCAGCAGCAAGAGGAGAACTAGGGAAAATGTGGACCTGCTACTGAATGGGGCGGGGGCCCTGCTGACAAGGGATACAGAGAAGGCAGAATTACTGAATGCCTGCTTTGCTTCAGTCTTTTTGCAGCCCTCATGAATCCCGGAGCCTGGACACGAGGGAGAAAGTCTGGGGAAGGGAAGACTTTCCTTTGGTTGAGGAGGATAGGATTAGAGACCTTCTGGGCAGGCTAGACATCCACAAATCCATGGGCCCAGATGGGATGCACCCACAGGTACTGAGGAAGCTGGCAGATGTTGTTGCCAGGCCACTCTCCATCATCTTTGAAAGGTCCTGGAGAACTGGAGAGGAGCCTGAGGACTGGAAGAAAGCCAGTGTCACTTCAGTCTTCCAAAAGGTCAAGGAGGAGGACCCAGGTAACTATAGGCCAGTCAGCCTCACCTCCATCCCTGGAAAGGTGATGGAACAGCTCATTCTGGATGTCATCTCCAGAGAGATGGAGGAAAAGGTGATCAGGAGTAGCCAGCATGGATTCACCAAGGGGACCTCCTGCTTAACCAATCTGATAGCCTTCTCTGATGGAATGACTGGCTGGGTAGATGAGGGGAGAGCAGTGGACACTGTGTACCTTGACTTCAGCAAGGCTTTTGACACTGTCTCCCATAACATCTTGCTAGGCAAGCTCAGCAAGTGTGGGTTAGATGAGTGGACAGTGAGGTGGATTGAGACCTGGCTGAAAGGCAGAGCTCAGAGGGTTGTCATCAGTGGCGTGGAGTCTAGTTGGAGGCCTGTGGCTAGTGGCGTCCCTAAGGGCTCAGTATTGGGTCCCGTCCTGTTCAACTTCTTCATCAATGACCTGGATGAGGTGACAGAGTGCCTCCTCAGCAAGTTTGCTGATGATACCAAGCTGGGAGGAGTGGCTGATATACCAGAGGGCTGTGCTGCCATTCAGAGAGACCTGGACAGGCTGGAGAACTGGGTGGAGAGGAACCTCCTGAGGTTCAACAAGGGCAAGTGCAGGGTTCAGCACCTGGGGGGAAATAACCCTAGGCACCAGTAAGGGTTGGGGGCTGACCTGCTGGAGAGCAGCTCTGCAGAGGACCTGGGAGTGCTGGTGGATGACAAGTTGACCATGAGCCAGCAATGTGCCCTTGTGGCCAAGAAAGCCAATGGTCTCCTGGGATGCATTACGAAGAGCGTTGCCAGCAGGTCGAGGGAGGTGATCCTGCCCCTCTCCTCAGCCCTGGGGAGGCCTCATCTCGAGTACTGCATCCAGTTCTGGGCTCAGCAGTACAAGAGAGACATGGAGCTACTGGAGAGAGTCCAGCGTAGGGCTACAAGGGTGATCAGAGGGCTGGAGCACCTGCCCTCTGAGGAATGGCTGCGAGAGCTGGGCCTGTTTAGCCTGGGGAAGAGAAGACTGAGGGGGGATCTTACCAGTGTGTATTATTTCCTGAAAGGAGGGTGTCAAGGGGATGGGGACAGACTCTTTTCAGTTGTCCCATGTAACAGGACAAAGGGGCAATGGGCAGAAATTGAAGCACACGAAGTTCTGCCTGACCGTGAGGGGGAATTTCTTCCCTGTGAGAGTGACGGAGCACTGGAACAGGTTGCCCAGAGAGGTTGTGCAGTCTCCTTCTCTGGAGATGCTCAAGGGCTGCCTGGATGCAACCCTGTCTACCATGCTCTAGGTGACCCTGCTGAGCAGGGAGGTTGGACTAGATGATCTCCAGAGGTCCCTTCCAACCTTACTGATTCTGTGATTCTATGGTGGGGCTAAGCAGATCAGAGTCTAGTATTGCTGATGCAACAGAAGCAGGATTTGACCTTGCAGGATGGTAACCAAACACCCAGGTAGGCTAGAGGCAGATTGGGAAGAGCACTGGCACTTACAGCAAAGAGTTCATATGTGGTGTAGTGGGAGCAGGGAATCGGTTGAAAAGAGCCAAAGCTGGGGGATGACTGAGATTTTACGTGACCTTCAGGGCAACAGGTCTGAAGGCACCAGTGTCCCAAGGATCAGGGCCTTAATTAGAGTATTCTGGCAGATTGGTCAAAGTGTAATGATACTGAGTGAGACCAGGAAGCACTTTTGGGACTGTAGGAGCTAGCTGGTATTGAGCAATAGAGAAGTTTGCTAGACAGTAGGATTTGGGAAGTAGGAAGGAATGTCCTGTCCCAACTAGGGAATTTTTTCAGTACAAGCCATAGTGTAACTGAGTTCTCGACACTATGCATGCTTTTGATATAGGAAAATGTCTATTGTGTCTTCATATAACTAATTATCCTAACCTCCTAGAGAGCAGAGCAAGTGTTCAGGGTTGTGTGGAACTTAGGAAAAATCAGGGGATGGAGTTTATAAATGTTAAAGTTCATAAGTAATGATTTTGAGAGTTGGAATTCACTGTTAGCATACTGTGAAAATTAATTAGTGTGGATTGACAGTGCAGCCTTTGAAAGAGTAACTTGGATGCATTTATCTACAGGAATCTCCTGTAAATGAGTGTCACTGTCTGCAAGACAAAGACTTATGTGTTTAAGCAGTGCGGCTGTGTAACGTCTTGTTTTCTGGTTTGTTCATTCTGAAGATGGCATTGATGTCTCGTGTATGTGGTTGCAAAGTGGAAAGCTGTACTTGAGTGAAATAAAGGGTAGGAGGATATAAAAGGGGTGAACAACAGCCTTTGTCACACCCCAAGATGTAGAAATGTGAAACTCCAGTGTGCTCCTGTTCAGGAGGATGGAGTGGATGTGTAAAGTGCTCAGGAGGTCCGACTGTCATCAGAAATCATCCTTTTAAACGTGTCCATGCTTCAGTTGTCTTGTCGTGTTCTACCCTACTGTATTATTGGCAAGCAGTAAAGTTTATTGTGCGTTCTGTAGGTAAGTGGGAGATGGGATTATTTGTAGCCTGTTTCCCTAAGAGCAGGATTCTTTAACCAAGGCTCCCCTGCAGCATGTGGGTTGAGAGATCAAATGATGTGTCACAAATCCATGTCCTGGTGCTGTATACCTGCTTCAGCTTTGTAGTCTTCTGCCAGCTGATTTTTTAGAAGCTCAGCCTTTATAAGTTAAAATATACCCTCATATGAGCCAAACCAGAAAAAGGAGGAATTTTGTTCGCTGCCCTCTCATTCACTCACTGCTGCCAACTCCTCTTTGGGCAGCATCTGGATTGTTGACTCTAAAAGATGAATTTGTGATCCGCACTGGCCCTGGTTGTGGTTGCTCCCTCAGAAGGGGCATCGTGTCCCTGGTTTCCCTGTGCTGGCGTTAATGATAGCCTGTTGAAAAGGTGCATTCATTCTTTGAGGGCAGCCTGCCAGTTGCTTTTTGAGTGCAGGCCAAACCCCAACTGCAAGCTTGAATTTTCAATGGTAATGGTGGTCTCTGCTGGTTCCCTGAAGAAGGTTTACTCTTGGCATGACATGAGGCTCCTAAACAGCTTATGCTTTTCACAGTGAGACAAAACAGGCTGCAGGAGTTTGCCTTTTTCTTACTGGTTCACAGGCAGGTCAAGCACTTTTCAGTTCTCTCTTGGGTTAAGTGGCTTCTACTCTGTGCCGCCTTCTGCTACCCCTTACCTCATTTTCGGCACATCTAGTCATTGGCAGTGACTTTGCTGTCTGACCTTCGAGCCCTGTGTTGATTTATTCCTCGGGAGCTTGAATTCGATTCAGAACAAGGATGCAGCAGAGCAAATAGTGTACTGGAGAGTTGGCAGCAAGGTTGTCATTTCTCTCCTCCTGCCCAGCCCACTGGCATCAAATAATTAAGGAGCAAAATTTAGTTTGAATGGTGGATCAATTGCGTAAATTGGTGTTGGTAACATTAGAAGGCTACAGGTCTAACGCAGCTCACCTCAAAACCCACAACTTCCAGGGATTTCAGTAGAATCTTGACTCAAATCTAATTAGAGTGGCAGTCAAAGTGAGGAGTCTGTTAGAAAATCCTGAGTGGATTAAGAGGTTGAAACCTGAAAAAAATGTTCTGATGGCTGGTTTTAGCTAACCTGTCTAGTGCCAGCCTGTTAAGGCAAAGTCCTGCCTTCACACACTGTCTGGTTGCTTGCTTAGGCCCCTGCTAGCTTTGGCCATAGTGAGTTACTTTGAAATAGTTCAATCTGTTGAATTATCAATTTTGTTTTAATTTTTGTTTGGAATACTCTGTCTTCACCTTTTATCAGTGCTTGAATATGAAGTTATCTGTGTGATTATTTTCTTTCTGTCAACTCTGAAGAGCAAAAACACCAGCGCAAGAGTGTAGCAACTGACTGTAAACAAAACAAAGATGTTGCTTTAGACATAAAGGTAAATGTTCTAGCTTTGTGCCTTTTGATCTATTGAGGCAGAATCGGGAAAGCTGCTATCCAGGTAGTACTATTAAACCTGCTGCTACTTAACTTTTGATTTCTTTCACCAGATAAACTGTGAACCTGACCAGAGCAGCAGTTATTTTTCTAAGGATTTGGTGCTTTGGAACACTTCCAAGAGAATATCCTCCTTTCTGATGTCCTTATATTACTTAGAGTGTCTGGAGCTAACTAGCTAAGTTTGCTTCACGTTTGCTGTCAGCTCAGTATGTTTCCTTGTTGTCAAGTTTAGTTTTAATTGAGCCTTAGGGAGCTTACAAGAATTCTTATTTTATTTCCAGTGGATATATAGGTTACCTTTGCTTTATGCTGTGCAGCCTGCTGAAAGAGACCCAGCATTTGCGATCCATATGGTGCTCCTGTAGGAGGAAGACAACTGCTCAGTCATTGCTTGGCCATGTGGCCTGCTAGTTTGGTGGGGAGTGTGTGTGTGTTTTAATGTTCCCCAACAACTCCTTGGAGAAGAACAAGCCTATCCTTGGGACTGCACTGGAAAACTTAGCTCAGGTCATTGTGCCTGCAGGACTTTAACTTTGCTTCTGTTCTTCTTTCCAGTTTCTGTGAGGGTTTGCAACTGGAGCCAGTTCTGAAATGACAAAAATGCACAATAAAGCAGAGACTGCTGCTGAAAAAGTAGTTTTTGCTGTCTGACTGTACTGAGTCTTTGTCTACTATTCTTGAACAAAGAAACAAACAGATCAGAAAGCACTTAACATGTCTGTCTTTAAGCTTTTAATAGCAAAAGTCTTTGAGTTCTACTTAAGTGCATGGACTTTCTAATGAGACATTGTCACCCGCTTGCACCCCAGTTACTGTTCCAGCGAGGGTAATTAAATTGCTTTTTCCCCTCTCCAAGAAAGGCAAAAGTTACATACAGTGAGTGGAAGGTGTGGGTGAGAAATTGAAAGTGAGTTGAGTTATGCATCCTGTCCTACCAAGAGCATTTAGGTAGTAGGGAACTCCTGGGCACTTGTGTGAAGCTCAGGTGTTAACCTCAGAGGTGAGAGGGTGCTGTGTTGACCTCCCTTTTACTGAGCTGGTAGGCTGCAAGGGAGGAGCAGGAAGCAACAAAGAATTTGGCTGAGACCGAACAGCCTGATAAAGGGATGAGAACCTGGGATTTCCATGGAAAAAGCAATATTTTAATGAAAATATAGAAAGTGTGCCTGATTATTGACTTAGCTACTGTTCCTATGGAGTTCGGTATTTTGTGGTCCCATGACAGGAATTCAGAGGAAAAGCAGAGGTACACCCCAGCTTCTGTCATGTACTTAGGCTTTCCTTGTATTGCTGTTCATTAATGTACTAAATAAATCCTCAGTGTGCATGTATGCGCACGTAAGTAACTTTCGTGAACAAGTGTTCTCTTGAATTAATAGTCAAAAGTGAGTAGAGAACTCTTCTGAAATCCACAGCTGGGCTCCCAGTGCAGTGTCACAGTGAAGTGTGTGTTTGCTCTTTTCCAGACCTATCTTAACCATGTATATCTTGGCATGTCACTGTGAATTTTGTCTCATGGTGAGATGCGCAGGGAACAGGCAAGAATTATCTTGAACCAAATTCCTGGAGTCTCTGAGTGTCCTTGGGCAATGTAGGAAAACAGGAGAGCATCTGGTAGCTCTGGGCTCAGGAAGGATGAGTGTCAGAAATGCTGTGGAATTGGTAATTCCGATGTTCATGAACAGTAACAGATAGTCTCTCATGACAGCTCCAGCTTGTTGACTGTCTTCTGCATTCATCCTCTATTGGTGTTCTCCTGTTCTCTTCTTCCACCAGTACTGATGCTTCTAAAGGGCTTTTTCTATACCTGCTTGTCAGAAAGCTTTGTCATGCAAAGGTGGTATCGTATTATAGCATCTGCTTGTGTCCTCTCCTAAAATTTGAAAACCCAGAGTTTACACCTTGTATATAACAACATACCAGTAGATGTATATCTGTGAATGTATATGCTGCATGTTAACACACAGGCAGAACTTTGTGTGAGTATCAGAAGCCTAGATAACCCTTGCTTGCTTATCTCGAGGACAAAGTGCAATTTATCTGTGGTACACATGATGTTTGTTCTTCTCAGCACCTCTTCCCCCAGTTTTATCAGTATTTGTGCTATTTATTCAAATATATTCCTTTTGCTTATCAGAGGAGAAGAGTACATCATACAGTTTTATGTAAGAGTTTCAGTAACACATTAGTACACAGGGTGTGTCAAGTCTGTAACTCACACAAAAGAAACCCACTGGCAGCAGCAGCATCTTGTATCTAAGTCTCTTCTGCACAGGCAGGTCTGCTGAGAATGTAGGAAAGCTTATGTACACCCCCTGAAGTCCACAGTCTGTCTTGTGAGGAGTTAAATCAAGTATCACAGATACCAAAAGATTGCTAATCCAGGCATGCACTATTCTCTTGAGAAAGTCCAGAGCTCTTTGGAGCATTGTTCATTCTCAGAATTTCTCCTGGACAGCCATATGTATTTTATCTGAGTATTTTATAAAATACTGCATAGCACTGGAACTTTTTTTTTTTTTTTTGGTCCCAAATTCTTCACACTTGCATCTGGTGACTTTGGCGTTTTCTCTCTGATGATCTTCAACTTTAAATTATCGAAGGAGATGTGCAAGTGTGTTCTTGTAGTTAAACACTTGTGTTATCTTTGCAAAAACTTTTCATTCTGTGGTTTTATAATTGCCATCACAGATAATGAGACCTTACTATGTTTCAATGTCCACTTGATCACCTCTGTTTTGTGACATGTAATTGTTTGAATAACCATAAACTATACTGATAAATTGCTTATAGACTTGGGAGTTCTGAATGGATTTGGTAATTCATTCAGTCACAGGTAAAGGGGTGTGTGCACGAGCTGAGAACGCAGAATGTCTTAGTCCACTATAGCATTGCAAACTATTACTGTCTAATTCTTTTACCCTAGTAAATAGGGCAGCGACACCAGGGTGTTGGCCTGATGGCTTGGGTGTGCCCTGGCAGAGGAGTGACATACCACAGAGGAGTGACCGGATCGAAACAGCTCTCCAAGACGCACTGTATGACACATGCTAAGTGTGTCACTGTGCAAGTTGCTCTGCAATGTTTCAGAGCAAAATATTCCTCCTACCTCTGTGTTAGCAACACTTAGTATTTAGCACAGCTATATGAAAAATAAGAAATAAGCCATGAACTGAAATGAGACTGTGATGTTGCTTTGTCATCTTAACTATTAATTGTTTTGCTTTTGGAGTGGTGGTGTTAAAGATGTGGGTTTTGCTGATACCTGTTTATTCTGCCATACCCTGACCTAATTGAATGTTTGACTGCCAGGCTATATGATACCTGTAAGTGTTTGATTTTTAGATAAATAATCATTCTATTTACTGTCAGTAAATACTACAAGGCATAATATTAGTATTTCATAGTAGTTCAGTGACTGTGATTTCTGCTTTCATTTATTAACTGCTTGGTCTGTACTTCTTTTTGCAGTTAAGCTTTGAACTGAATTACAAAGTTCTGCTGTATCCAGTCATCTTTTCCTTTGTTTTCTATGTTCTCTTTGCTTTAAACGCAGATAACCAAAAATAATTTTTACTTCTGTTACAGAATTTTCTCTTTCTTGGATGTGGTCACTCTGTGTCGTTGTGCTCAAGTTTCCAGGGTAAGAGTTCTTGTCATTGCTGGTAGAATTTAACAATTTAGAAGCGTGAGAATTGCAACTAAATAACAATAAACTTCCTTGTGTTTCAGATTGGGAAAATTTGTACTAGTAAACTCTGTGCAAAGACTGTTTCACTTACTGTTATTTAGTGTCCCTTGTTAACAAGGCAATACCAGAAACTTCTGAAAGCAGTTGTGGAGGTAGAATCAAACTTTGAATACAGTTTGACAGTGTCTAAGGCCTTGCCCAGGTAATGAAAGAGAGGTGCCTGTCTCTTTTCCTGAATAATTGTCCAGTCAGCCTGGTCTTTGTACAGAAGACCCCTCCTGAGGAAAATGCTAAGCTTAATTTATGGTACTTGGATGTATCTGAACAGTGTATCTATGTGTTTTCATGGAGATGTAGCATGTTTGTGAATCAGAATTTCTACATGGTAGAAAAGCAATGAACACTTTTCCACTTGGATTTATTTGGAAGAAAAAAAGAAGTCTGTTTTGCTTAGGGTCCCTGTCCTATCCCCCAACTAGCTCATGGCTTTATAGGCTTCAGCAAGTGGAATTTGGCTTGATTCCTTGCATGGAAAAATTCCTCCAGTGGCGGGTCCAGTCATTTAGAACTGCCAGACTTGTTCAGATACTTTATCTTGTAAGCTTCTAATAAAACATATAGGAAGCATTACTATAACAAGAGTTTTAAGTTGGTTAAATGGAAAGGTGTTAATAGAGTTATATTCACCTCATTGGCAGACCGAATGCTGAGTGACTCTGTACAAAACCAATCAATATAGGGTTCAGCTATGCAATAATTTGCTTTTATTCTATGTACACCCAATAAAAAGGCTGCGGTTAAACATTTTTAACTGCAATAAAACCTCTGTGTGATGTCCAGGCGTTATGGTTATGATCCCACATTCTTGGAATACCAGAGGTCTTCCAGGAGGCTGAAATTCACTGCTCCAGTTCAACACTGACCAGTGCAGACTGTCAAAGATATTTGCCAATCTCAAATTGTACTCCCATTTTTGTCACTTGCTTCTGTTTCCACAGGACATCTAAGAACAAGTCAGTCACAATGTGACACAGCAGGCACTCTAAAGGAGTAAAGTATTCGCACAGAGCTACAAAAAGGCCATATGTAATATTCGCTACTGGATTGCACATTAAAATGTGCTGTGTCATGACTTGCATCCACTAGTACGTTTCTTTTCTACTTGAGTTATTACTTTTCTCATGGCAATAGCCAGACCTTAAAACAAGTATCCTCAATGAGATTTAAAGTGCAGAACTTAGTTCTTCCAACTTTTTAAAGTCTCTACATGGCTTGCACAAAGACTAATATATTGTGATGGAGATGTAGCTTAGTGCATGTAGTGTGTGTAGCATAAAATTACACTTATATACATTCTCTTTTGTAATGATGAATTTATAGCTGTTATAAGATCTAGCTGTTTACTTTATGTAACTAAGATTTTGGTTGTAGTAATGTGTTGATGTCTTTTTGCATTAGGTGCTGAATTATTAACTTTCAATTCCTGATTTTTTGTTCATACAAAAAATAGTATATGAATTTTTTTACAAGCCCATTGTCCCCTATCTGCCTCCCCCTTAAAAAAAAAAAAAAAAAAAAGGGCACTTAAAGGTAGTAAACTGTCATTACAGCAGTTGTGCATAGTTCTCAGGTAAGAGCTGAATGCTTTATTTGAACAGCTTACACAGTTTTTTGAATTTCTCCATCTGTGGGACATAGCACCCCATGCAGCAAGCTGTGGAACTGCCTTGAACACCTTTTTCTGCTGGAGGTAAGAGAAGGTGTGCAGGACGACAGCCTCACCCATCTCTGACGGGATCTCACCGCATAGTCCTTGGTTCCTGTGCCACTGAGCGAGTCCTCTGAGCTCCCAGACTAGCTTTGTTTCTCTTGGCAGTATAGGTGCCCGGTGTAGTTTGGCACACATGACTTGCCCATGTCCTGGTATCCTTCACGTTGGGCCTACCAGCTGCCTTAAAGGTGCAAGGAGTAACTCTGCTTGATTTAGCTGGTGATGCTGATTAAGGGATTAGATTCCAGCCAGAACTGTGAAGATGCCCTAACTTCAGCAGTGCCTCCTGTCGTGGGCCCGGTGTCCGCCCTTCCCACGGGCGCAGAAGTGTGGGGGGCACGTTAGACTTGCCTCTCCGGGGACTTGCGAAGAGTGTGCTGTGTAGGTGAGGTGGCTCTTGTCTGAACAAGTGATACTGGTAACTGAACAGTTTTCCTTGTTGGCTGTAATTACTTGTTGCTTTTTCATCTAAGCAGAATGTTGTTTCTAAAAGGAACAAACTGTAACTAGGTCCCCACTGGCATTTTTTCATATTAACAACACATTTACATTTTTTCCCCCGATAAAGGCATGGAATGTTCTGGCCCTGGATGGCAGTAACTGGCAGCGAATTGACCTGTTTGATTTCCAGAGGGATATTGAGGTATAATTAAGTGACATACAAACCCATTTTTCTTGTTAAAATGTAATTACAGCCTAGAATGGATTAATACTCCCAACGTAACCCTTTTTACCTTCCCTGGAGATAGAAATCATTAATTTCAGTTCTTCTTAGCTTCAGGGAGTCTTTAAAGTCTTAGCAATCCATTCAGCTTTTGAAAATGGACAGAATTGTGTATCTGTATCAAGACTTAAAGATAGTAATGGAAGGAGAGTGTTTTTATATGCATTCTGAAAACAGAAGTAGGGCAAGTAAGGTCTCGTGAAGTATTGCTTATGTATAGCAGAACTTAGGCTACTTTTCCTTTCACTCAAAAAATGCTTGCATAAGCTCAGATGTAGACCATTAAGACTGTGAGCTTTCTTTCAAACGTGGCCTGCAACATATCTTTCTTCCCGTCTGTCTTTTAATACTAAAAATTGAAATATAAATGAGGATGATGCAGAGGGACCATAGATCAAAATTGCTCACGGATTCTGATCTAGGGTTCCTAGATGCTGCTAGGGATCTAAAGATGTTGCTTTGGAAATGCCTCTTTGTATCTAGTGTGGATACGTTAGTTGTGGACTACCTAACTCTGATAGGAGCAGATGGCGTTGTCATGCCGTTCTGAAAGTTCAAATCGCATTGAACAGGATAAAAGACAAACCCTCAGTTTCTTACTGGAATGTTCATATTCTGATTAAAATATTTTGGGGAAGGGAGGTAGGGACTGTGTCACTTTTAACTCATTAAACAGGCATAAACTAGAGGATCCGTGAGGATTCACACTTGGTGGGAGATCTGCATAACATTTGTAGAGGAAAAGAGTTAAAATAATTTCTCTGCCAGCCATGTATCTAAGCAGCTGAGATACATGGGTAAGGGTCATGCCTGTGACAGTATGGTGACTTCTGTATGCTTGCAGGGGTCTGAGTGACCTGAGACTCTTTGAAGGAAGTGAACCATGTGATTTTTGTTCTCGATAATAAATACCTAAATTCTTAATATGCCCTGAAAGTTCTGGACCCATGCAATTATTTTCTTTCATGGGGTACAGTAAAGTTATTAACGGTGCCAGGTCTATGAGGCAATAGAAAATGAGGGCAGAACTTTACTGCCATGCTACTTTCACTGGGCTTTGTAGGAGCGAGGTGGGGGGAATGTGTGAATAGAAACTAGGCTTTTCCCCATTCTTGAGTGATTTTTTTGCATGGTTTTAGTATCTCCCTGTTCTCTAACATCACTCTGCACATTGAAACACGTGTTCTTTCTTAAGCAGTGACTTCCCCCTTTGAAACAAAGTGCTTTAATACGATGTACCTAACCTAAAAGTACCTGCTTAGACTTTCTCGAATCGAAAATGTTACTTTCTTTAAAGGAACACAAATCCAGCAATTGATGAAAATTCCACGTATTGTTTAGGTGTATTTGAATCCTCTAATCCAAGTGTACGCTAGTCATGCTAGAGGAACTGCAAAATACACATGCTGTTTCAGATTCTCCAGCCTTACACTGAAGCACAGGTTGGGCTTTCAGTCTTCGGTCGGCCTTTAGCCAGTGCAGCGCTTCGGCAGCCTGCTGCAGCCATGGGAGTTGTTCCCATAGCCTGGGAAAGCAAGTGGCCAGATTTCACCAGAGGCTTATGCAGAGATCTGGTTAAGCTGATGTCCCTTTTTCGGTTGTGAAATTACTCCATAGCTGGCCTGCTTGATTTTATTTTATAATTGGGAGAGAATTTTATAAAAACATCTCTTCAGTCAATATAGAAATCTGAATGTCAACTAGTACTTGAAGAAATGGCTGATACTGCTGTCCTGTGATGATCAACCATGTAGACTATAGTAGAGGGCAAGGTGTTTGAATTACTGGACAGTGATACAAATGTTTTCTCAATGTTTTTTGCACTTTGTTCAAGGAGAAAATGCTATGCATCAAAAATGCGCACTTAAACTGTGTTGCACTAGATCTCTTGAAAACAAATGTTTGAATCCTTTTTTCTGTGAGAGTAAAACTGATGGACTAGTTCTGCCTCATCTGTCTTTTGAATAGAAATTTATCTGACTTTAGTGCATTCACTCTACTTATTTGCAAATCTCACTGCCTATTGTGCAGTGGTGGCATTGCTGCTTTCAGCTTTCTTGGGTAGTACGCACTGATGTCCAGGAGCTCTGGGCTGGAGGAAATTCCTCAGACATTAGCCTGAGCTTGCTTACTCTGGCTTTAGGTAATTGTTCCTTGTCTCTCCATCTTCAGAAGCTGAATAATTCTCCCTCTCCCTGTCTTAGATTGCTGTGACAGCATTTTTGTTTTCTTAGCACTGATTTATCTAGAATAACAAATTGTTGTTAACCTGCAAAGTTTTGAATTCAACTTTGTCAATGCTGAGGTCAGTTTTGCTTTTTTGATTTTTTAATGTAAATCTTTCTGTCTCCGACAGGGCCGAGTAGTTGAGAATATTTCTAAAAGATGTGGGGGTTTCTTGCGGAAGTTAAGCCTACGTGGCTGTCTAGGAGTGGGAGACAACGCGTTAAGGTAGTGGTATGGCTTCTTTCTGCTTCTAAGTACAATGCAAAGAATGATTCATTTTCTGCCATCACAAAGGACTGGAATAATCTGTGAATATTTTGTGACTGAGATCTTAAGGAAGTGTGCCTAACTTAAAACCTTAAAAGCAGTAAAATAAACCTTTTTAATTTTTCATTTTCTGGCTTAACACAGTAACATTTTTCCTCAATTTAAATAAATTACCAGCTGCCACTATGGGATAAGTAGTAATTGACACTGAATCACAAACTTTTGCCTTTGGGCTGGGAAGTCCCATCACAAGATACGGGAAAGCACAAGTTTTCTTTTATTTTTCCTTGAGACAGTTGCTTAAAACTTTATCTGATGCATTGAGGTTAAAGCAAGTGCTTTAAACCACAGGGAAATCTGTTACCTAAAAAATGCTATGTTTTGGCTTTTCTTTAATAAAGGACATTTGCACAGAACTGCAGAAACATTGAAGTACTGAACCTAAATGGCTGCACCAAGATCACAGATGCGTGAGTAATGTTTTGTTCCCCCATCATCCTCTTTACTGTCTGCACTGTATTGTTTTCTCCATCTCCTTTTTAAGGGAAGGCAAGACTTGAGCATATGATAGTCAATACAATGCATGTCATATGAAATGTATGTGACTCTGAATAAATGTATCACGTGAGACTGTCATATGTTCTCTTGCAGTACATGCACCAGTCTTAGTAAGTTCTGCTCTAAGCTCAGGCACCTTGATTTGGCTTCCTGCACTTCCATAACCAACTTGTCTCTGAAAGCACTGAGGTAGGAGCTGACAACATTGATGACATTTGCCATTTGATTTCAGATAGTTTGATCTGCTATTGCCCCCTGTGTCTCATATGCTTCAATGGAGACTGAAATAGGCTGAGGTGCAACAGTGATTACAATCCAATCATTTCCCAAAAGAGCTCAGCATTCATGTGTTACACCTCCTAGTTTGCAGAGGGAGAGGGGAGGACTTGGTAAAAGCTACCCTCAAGCTTGTTTATATCCATTCTGGTGATTATTAGCAGTGGAAGAATGATTATATTGTATTACAGTTCTGGAGGAGGGATTTGGGTGGAGAAGCGAAAAGAAGGAAAAAATCTTGGTCTGCCTTTTTAGGTGCTTACTTACTCACAGTCTGCTGGATTGTAAGTGTACCATTGCATACTTAGCTAGTGTTGCATAGTTAGGTGAACATCAGGTGTGACTATTTGTCTTTTTAAACTGCTTAGGAGACACATAACTACTTAAATCTGCTAAATGGAATTGCCAAGTAATCTAGAAAAGGAAGGGAAAGACAGACATTGGTGGGAAGAGATTGGGACAGAGAAAAGGAGGCAAAAATACACTAGAGGTAAAAATAAGGGCTGAGCTATTAAAAAGATTAAGTAGTGTTCCAGCTATAGCTCTGAAAAATACTGAAGAGAGTGCATCAAGACACTGAAGGAAAAACAAAGATTTGAAAGAGTAAATAAGTGATTAAATTGTTTTATAGCTACACTTCAAGCATGCTTTTTCTCCCCTCCAGGGGCTTCGTATTTTTCCCTAATTTCACATGATCAAATTTGTGCTGCAGTTATCTCAAATACGTGATGGTGTGTATACCTTTGCATGATTGAAAGTCAGATGTGTGAATCTTACTCCTACTGGCAGCTATTTGCAAATGCAGAGTTACACCTGGAAAGTCAGAAGCAGCACAGCAAAAGTCAACCCTCTCTTTAGATTTGGATGAGGGTGGTTTGCTGTATGTAGATCCAAAAAAGCCCGTAAATGTTATCCTAGTATAAGAATTGGGAGGTGCCCAAAATGGGGTGAATCAGTCATCTTTTGCTCTCCTATAAGGAGACTAAAGCTCCTGATTCTGCCTTTGGAGAACTCTTCACATCTGGAGATTGTTTGACAAAGAAAAGTTCCCTGTGGGCCTATGGGGTGGGGGTGTACCTCCTGTGCTCATGTGGATTCCAGAAATGAGAATTTCCTAGATTCTGGCCTGAAACAGAATTTCTTCCCAGGGAGGAAAAAAAAAAAAAAAAAAAAACTTTCCACCCACTTTTCCTTTTGCCTCCCAAGTGAGGGATGCCCACTGCTGGAACAGCTGAATATCTCCTGGTGTGACCAAGTGACTAAGGATGGCATCCAGGCTCTGGTGAGAGGTTGTGGGGGACTCAAAGCCCTGTTTCTGAAAGGCTGCACGCAGGTATGGCTCTACAGAGAACACTCGAATAATAACTGCGAGTTTTACTGCTGTAACTGAATGTATGGGGATGAAATATTGTAGATTTTTTTTCTATTTCCAGAAATACTGTGTTACTGAAATTATTCACGGTCTATCTGTTGGAGATTAAGTGCTTTTATTGAAATTCCTTAATAGCTTTGAGCTCAGAATGAATAGTAGAACAGTGAACAAATTGCGTATCTAGCTGTGAAATCATTCTTCCTTTTTTTTCTCCCCAATTGGGAACACACTGAGCAAAGTTTTTGTGTGTGCGTATTTTATCTTTAAGAGACAATGACTTTGTTATTTCATTCTTGGAAGATTGGAAGGCTCAGAAAATTTTGGAAAACCTGACAATACTTTCATCTGTAACCATGTCAAAGAATTTCCTCTACATGTCATCTAGATTTCTAGCTAGTCAGAGAATCACATTGTACATGACTCTTTTGTAAAGACTTCTCTGCAGGCACCTAGAAACATTATACTGTTCCCTTAAATGTATCATATAGCTCTTGAGATATGACAGCATATTTTGAAGAGACTGCATGGAAAGGTCTGTGATGCTCATTCCTTGGAATATAAATGGTGCACTGACTCTCACAGCTGACGTTTGTCAGCTGACACTTGTTTACCTTCCTTGTTATTCCTTTTGTTATTTAGACTCAGTTTCCTTTTAATGTTGCTCTTACTGTTTTACCTGTTGGGTCACTGGAAAGTTTAACATTAAATACTTCCCTGTGTTACAACTTTACGAAGTAGCAATATTAATTATGAACTAGGGCATGAAGAACATCTACCATGAGTATTACTCTTTTAATGAGTGAGACCTCTTTGCAGTGCTATTTTGCAAAGAATATGGCGACTAATATTACTTAATGAGGTGGGAGATTTTTAATGCACAAACAGATCAGACTAGAAGGGAGAAAACATGCATCTCTGAATCTTGTCCTTAAAAAGGAGAGTAAAGCTAACCTTGCTGGAGTTGAAAGCTGTGACCAAAGACTCAAAAGAATTTAAGAGCCTCAGGATAGACCTGGAAACTGATCTCTGTGATCTCTTTGGTTCTTATACCCAAAACACTGAAAGTGCTCGTGTTTTTGGAGTTTTTTTTTTTTTCCTTGAGGGGTGAGGATTTCTTAAGCATGAGTGAGCAAGTGCCATTTTCAGCTACTGTGTATAAACAGCTGTACATTTTTATTTTGCAAAAAGTGTATTTCTCCTGTGCCTGCACACAGAAAACCCTAAAAGGTTAGTTTGATAAGCAAAGCAATAATACACTTGTGTGCAAACAAGCTTAGCTGTAGGGGCTATAGTCGGTTGTTTTTCAGTGATTTATATTACTGTTGTGTGTTCATAAGATGGGTATATGTGGCTATAAAAAAAATGACTTGATCAGAGACATAACAATCTCAGTCTATTTTCAGAGTTTAGATTATAGAAATAGCTTGAGTTTCTAGTAATTTATGGAACATAGGGAAATACTGATGGCCGTACATCCTTATTATCAATTATTTGCCATCTGTTCTTACAGGTTTAAAAATAGCAGGCTTTCTTATCTTCAGAAGACAACATGGATGTGTTTTATGCTTCCTATGATGAAATAATACTTTTGGGGGGAAAGAGAGAGAGAGAGAGAGAGAGAGAGAGAGAGAAAGTTCAAGTATTGCAATATATAAATGGTGTTATTTGTAGACCCTCACTGGAGTCTAATGAAGCATTTCCTTGATTCCTCTAAATAGTTTCTGATTTCACTTCTTGCTTTCTTAATCATGCGTGTTGGATCAGATCAACTTTTCTTTAAATCAGTAACTTAGTGTTGTGGGTCTTTGAACTCTGTCCCTGACACGGTAAAAAGTGATATGCACTCGTTGCTGTGTGTTTTGAGACTGCGATGTATTGCCCTCCTTCCCTGTAGACACCCTAACCGTGGATGTTTTTAGCGTTCTGAAAGTTTCCTTTGAAGATTGCTCCAAGTATTAACAGATTGCTTCAGTCTCTAAATTTTTCTTTCCAGCTTGAGGATGAAGCTCTCAAGTACATTGGTGCACATTGTCCCGAACTGGTGACTTTAAACCTTCAAACATGCTTAGTAAGTAAGCCTCCTTACGATTTTCCACCTCAGCCAGCATTGTGCGTTTGGAGACCATCTATAAACACAACCGTGCAGAATCTGCTCCATCCCAGAAACAACATCATCTGTGCAGACAGGGCAATTGTAAATTTGGAAGACTTTTAAAACTAGTTGATGAAAAGCAGCTTTTTGGTAGCATTTGGTAAGGTTGAAAAAGTCCCCAAAACAGTGTCTTAGCATTCAGTTTGTCGGAACTGTTTCTGTGTCCTGCCCGCAGGGCTTGTAAACTCATTTGCAGGACTAGCTGGAAAAGTTCTTTCCATTGGGCTGGAATGTTTGTTCTAGCCAGACTCACTCCAGTCTCTTCTTAAAATTGAACCAAGAAGTGCAGTTGCCCTTCACAGAAGGACTGTACACCAATTATTCTGCAGGGCCAAAAATACAAGTTTAAGCCAAAACAGGAATTGTAATGTAGCTCTTTATACATACCTTCATGCAGTTAGTGTGATGCAGTGAATGACTAGGCACTCCCTTCCTTTTCCACTGAATTGGGCAAGGTTTTTGGGTCTGCAGGGCTGTCTGTTCTCTGTCCTGTTTAAGGAGTAGCCTTACCAAATCCCAGACTGACGAGAGATTTGGTGTCCATCTGGGACTGGATACTTGCAAGGAAGGAGTAAGCTGTAGCAAATGACAGAACTACACCTGAGATCTAGGCAAGAAGGCAGGAAAGGAAGAGGTAAACAGGCAGATGGGAGATGAAAGCAAGTAAGAGTCCTTGTTCACCTTAATTGAAAATACCATGCTTCCAAATACTCAGCTTCCAATTCATCCCACTCCAGTATGCAGGCTTACCAGTCTATAGGTTTGCTCTTTTAAAAGAAGCAGTGTCTGTCCCTAGCTTTTCCATGTTGAAACTGAATTGAATCTGTCTGTTTGCAGAAATCTAGAACCTAGGGAATGAGTGAGGTTTAACCTAGGACTCAAGGATACGTGTCCTGTGCCACCTCTGTCCCTTTTTCTCCATCTTCTCCCACTGGGTGCATTGCTTATGGTCCAATACAGCTGCTTGGCATAGTCATGCTCTGTCCCAGAACCTCATGCTTTTACTCATGCGGGGTAACGTCTGGAACAGATTCGTGTATTGTTGTCACTACAGATTTGTTAGCAGAGTGGACCACAAGGGCTAGAGCAGCCCCTCTGTATTCACGGATGCAGCAAGGTTGATGGAGTTACTGCGCCATGGCATGCATTTGATGTGATCTAGACTGTAAGCGTGTGTCTTGCAGTTCAGGGTTTGATCCCAAACCATTCAGATACATTTTTAAAAGGCTGCTTGTAAGGGGCGGGGCGGGGGGGGT
Organism: Rhea pennata; assembly: GCF_028389875.1. Lineage (NCBI taxonomy): Eukaryota > Metazoa > Chordata > Aves > Rheiformes > Rheidae > Rhea > Rhea pennata. Next base: position 1,714,366 of record NC_084688.1, read on the forward strand.
CACTTGTTTTCAGGGTGACTATGACTTTTCATTTGCTCTTTGCAAGTGTGTGTTGCAAGGGAAGTCGGGAGGTTGCTTCTAGGCCTCCTGTTGCCCCACCTTGCTCAGAAACGTTTCTTACATGTGGAATCGCTTCCAGAATATCACTGCAGAGTGACTTACGCTGTTTCAACTGCTCCCGTGAAATATTTGATTTTTTTTTTTTTTTTATTTTTTTGGCTTGAAAGACGCATAACTTGGCCTGAGTTAAGCATCTGCTTGGAAGTCTGAGGGCAAAATATGCAGTGCATTGCACCTCCATCTACGTTGTTATGGCTTGTGATGATGTTGTTGTTTTTCTTGTAGCAAATAACAGATGATGGTCTCATTACAATATGCAGAGGATGCCACAAGTTACAATCCTTGTGTGCTTCAGGCTGCTCTAACATTACAGATGCCATCTTGAATGCGCTGGGACAGAACTGTCCAAGGCTTAGGTAAGTTTTCGGTGCAGAGGGTTACCTAAGTTCCAGTGACCTATTACATACTGAGCAAAGGATCTTGGTGACATAATGTTTGAGCTGCTTTAGACTCTGAAGGTCCCTCTAGTCTGAAAATGTACTTTCTTATCACTGAGCTTATTTCCCACACTTGCTGTGAGGTGATAGCAGTTGCATCCAAACTTTAGTTCCTAAATTTGTGCAAGTAGAATAGTGATAAAAGAGCTCCCTGTTGTGGTGGTGTGTACTGCCAATAGATTCGTTGATAAGTTTCCTTCAAAACCATTGTATATCTATCTTTTTCTTGGGGGAAGGGGGGGTGGGTTGCTTATTTTAATGGAAAACAGTTGAGGTTAGCTTACTCCTCTGCTGAGAACTGAAAACACATTTAATCAATATTTTTTTCTTCTTAACATGCAATTTTAACAGTGTTAATGATTTTATAGCAGATGGAATTGTGCTAATTTTCACTCTGCTTGAAAGAGTGAGCTTCCAGCATCATCTTTGCAGGTGCTTGCTTTTTTAAGATGCTTATTTTTATTAGGACAAGATTATTTGGGAAGATTTTGCTATAACTCAGAAAATGGCCAGGTGCAGAAAGAAGATACAGTTATTATCTGACATCTGTAACAGCTGAGTGGGCCTGTATTAAATGGCATAAGATACGGTGTTGGGGGGGAGAAATCTATGATAAGCTCCTTTAAAGAATTGTAGGTATGAAGTACATCATACAAGTGTATGGAAACCAAAGAGGAAGGTAAAACATGATTGCAGTTCCAAATGGTTTCTGTGCTTATGTTTGACTGCAGTTTTACAGTATTAAATTTCATAAAGCAGAATGCATAATGTGTTTCAGGAAAGTTGGCTTTTTTTTCTGTAAAGGTAGATAAATGTATTAATGCTGAGAAATAAACATCTGTAGAACTGCAGTGTCTGCTTGGCCGAAAGTTTCTGTTGTAACAGAAGCAAGTAGTTTGCCTCCTAGAAGACTTTTTGAAGTTTTCTATCGTGGCGTTAAACACTTGTTCTTTCACGCCAATGTGCCAGGATGCTGTATATACTATCTTGTATTATGCCCTTTTCCATGATGAGCTCTGTACTTAGGGTGAAAACCAGAGGAGATTGCTTGGGGAGCACCCAGCAGTGAAGATTTTAAAGAGCACGTTAGACCAAAATTTGTCAGAAAAGAGAGATTAGAACTGTCCTGCCTTGAAGCAGGGTACAGTGAGCTTTGGAGTTCCCTTTTAGCCTGACTTCTTTTTTTGTGTTCTTTCCTGTGACCTACACTCAGGTATAGAGGGTGGATGCTCTGTGCAAATTATCCTCTCAGAGAGCACAGCCTAAACCGGGTCAAACTTTTCTGGGTTGCTGGAAGCTTTTAATGAAACACTCTGAAAAGCAAAATGACTCCACCATGGTTATTATAAATTCTTTCTGTGCAGAATATTAGAAGTTGCAAGGTGTTCTCAACTAACAGACGTGGGCTTTACTACCCTAGCTAGGGTAAGTGCTGATTTCTACTTGTTCACCAAGTATCTCTGCATTGTTTTCTTCATAGATCTAAACTAACAGTGGCTTTCTCAAAGAGTGTAGATTCTTGTCTTGTTTTCAGTTTTGAAGCTTGAGTAGAAGTTAGATGATGTAAATTAGGTTGTACATAGTACCTGACGTCTTCAGGATGGTTCTGACCCACATATCCAGGAGGGCATGCATCCGAATTGAGATGTCTAATACTTGCGAGTTATAATCTCTTAATGTTTGTTGTACTAGATTAATCTGTCCTCTATGACTGATCCCAAATTTAGCTTCCTTTACTTTGTCTGAATAAAGGAAACTTGGTGCCTGTAAGTGAGAGAAATTGCTAGATTTTATTTAATGTACTTGATTTTCTTTAGTATATTTGATTTGCTTCTTAAAGAAGCATCAAACTTTACTTTTAATCATGATGCTTTCATGGAGAAAACCCTTCCCTCCTAAAAAAAAGGACTCTCTCTACTGCAGACATGTTTATATTTGCTGTCTGAACTTTGCACTTAGTTTGTGCACTTGGTCTTCTGTTTGTTCCTAGAACTGCCATGAGCTTGAAAAAATGGACCTAGAAGAGTGCGTTCAGGTAGGAGGTGCCACCTTTGGCATTATTTTTTTAGTACAAAGTCCCAGCAGCGTAGAAAGATGGCTTGTGATAGAAATTTCCACATTCTTAGCACGGCGACAAAAATATAAAGGTGGTAGATTGTGTTTCCAACTAAAAACTTGTTTTAGAGTCCTGAACAAAAAGACAACCAGTTATATTTGGATAAGAAAATACTGCTTTTGTGGTTTGATCCTTTGTTTGTATTTTGTAATGATGAGTGCTGCCATAACTGTAATAAATAAAATATTTTAATAGTAATAGATATGTCCTGGAGATCATGTGTCAAGGGTTCACAATTTTAGATACAGCGCTAAGTCCCAGAGTAAGATCTTTGCATGTAAGACAAGGGAAAGTCTGTGCTACAAATGTTGCTAGAGATGGTAGAAATTACCTTTCTTTTGGGGAGGGGGGGGGCAGAATGTTGGAACGACAGTGATTTTTGTACAGAAAAGAGATGGCAACAGCTTGCAACAAGGCTGAGATGCCCATTCTATCACAAGCCTTTCTAGAAGGCAGTGAGATGGTTTTTTTGTTTTTTTTTTTTTTTTTTTTTAACCACTAAGTCTGTTACTGTTGACCCACTCTGTGTGCTGCAAGTTTCTTCATTAGTTTTAGGGGTGTCTTTCATTTGTAACTTGACACTATCCCATCAAGTATGTGCCATAGACTGATTACAATTTCAAGATAACAAGGAAAATGATTGCATTTACTCAAGATCCTATGGAAAAATCTGCCAACCTTAAGGATTGATTAGAGTTAGATAAAGACAGTGGACATAATAGGATTTTGCTTCCTGCCATGAGAACAGTTTGACCCCAGTATTCTGTACTTCCTGATTGTTCACAGGGCTGAAATTCAGGAGATCACAAGAGGAACTTAAAATGGTCCAGACAGGAAGCGATTAAAAAAGTTAGCCCAAAAAGGAAAAATTGGGCTGTGTCCTTGGACTGCTTGGAACAAAGATAGCACAGCAAGTTTCCTTCTGAATGCTTTTAGATTAGAATTCCATTGTGTGGAGTCTGTCTTTCTTCCTGAGGAACTAATGAAGAATAATTCAGCAATCTACAGAGCTGTTAGAAAGAGATTTTTAACACCTCTAATGCTTTCAGGGGCAAATATTTAGGAGACATTGTTTTGTTGAAGTGATCTGCTCACTTGTCTCAACTGTGAGCTTGATTTGGGACAGCTGCCTAAGGAAGTACGAAATAACAGCAATGCAGACTCCATGACTTAATAGTACTTTAAGGACCTGAGTTTATTGCTGATTTGGTCTTACAGGAGCAGTTCCTGAGGGGCTCAGAAGAGTTACCGTGGAGAACTGCTTAGGCAAAAGTTTGTAGCTGTTGCTCTGTGCAGAGCATCTGGCATGAAAGGGCACTTTTTTTTTTTCTTCCAGATAACAGACAGCACACTAATCCAACTTTCCATACACTGTCCACGGCTTCAGGTTCTGGTGAGTATTAAAAGGGAGACTTTAACATTTTCTTTCTATAAACAAAAGGATTTCAAACACTGCCCATGGGGTTTTGTCTCTTTGACTTCATAGGTGTGTTCTGAAGGCCTGGAAAAAATCAGTTAGGAACTTGACCCTGAAGAACCTATTGTCCCTCCCCTACTGCTAGCATTAATCATATGCCAGGCACATGTAGCTGCCTGAAAAAGAATTGTAGGATGGTGGATTCTCCTGATACCAGTCTTACATCTCCTAAGTGAGCTTAGTGGAATCTGTCTACAAACCAGGCTGTCTGTCTGTCTGTTAGCAAGGAGGCTGCAGTCCTTTTCACCTGTAGTCTAGACCTGAAAATCTGTGACTTGAAGAGGCTACTGATTGTGGAAAGCAATTTTCCTCTTGGTCTGAATTTCTGAGAAATCAGTCTGTCTCCCTTTCTGTGTCCTTCATTCTCTTTGTGATAAAACTTGTCCTGAGAGGTAAGTGTTGCAGTCACTGAGATCATCTCTGCAGCTATCCCCTGTGCTCATTAACTCACTCTACAGTAAAGTAACAGGCTGATGCTGTCTCCTATTTCTGAGCCCCATTTCCCCATCAAGAATTTTTAGGATACAGCCCAGAAAAAAATCACTAAGTAGATGACATGGTATTTCTATGAGATCTTTGATCCAATGATAAGATCCTTCCTGTGTTTAAGGCCATGGAAATTTGACAAAAGTGGTTTCTCTGATAGCAGAGGTATTTATTCCATTTCCTTTCAGTAAGCACCTGCTGTCCTGTCTCCTGATCCTGTGGGTCTCATCTTTCAGAGGCTGTCCTTTCTGTTGTGCTTCAGCTATGTGAGGTTTTCCCCTTGCAGGCATATTTGTCATTGAAAGCCCACAGAATTCGTTGCTTGGAGTGAGGAACTCAGTAGCTGTAGTGCAGTGAAAGAATATAGATTTGTCTGAGGCTCCAGTGTAGCAAACTAGTCCATGTATATTGCTCCTGTAAAATTTGGGCCATTTTGTCTTCAAAATGCTCTCAGTAGGGGTGCTAGCTTCTGTCTGGTGATGGCAGAGGCTGCTAACCTCCTCTGTTTGGATGCAGAGCTTATCCCACTGTGAACTGATCACGGACGATGGGATTCGTCACTTGGGAAACGGTGCCTGCGCACATGACCGCTTGGAGGTGATCGAGCTGGACAACTGCCCTTTGATCACAGATGCCTCCCTGGAGCACCTGAAAAGCTGCCATAGCTTGGAGAGGATAGAACTGTACGACTGTCAGCAAATCACACGAGCAGGAATCAAGAGACTCAGGGTAAAAAAAAAAAAAAAAAAAAAAGATCAAGGCTGTGACTTAAGCACTGTATGTGGTGGGGAACCAGGAGGGCTGAGTTACAGATTTCTCATAATCTGGCACTCAAACGTATTGCTGAATCAGTCATCTATAAAATTAATATCTTCCTTCACTCAAGAAATGATTGGATGGGGCTGAACACTAGCTGGTAGGGAAGAAATGTAATTGCTGTGCCCACCAAGTAGGAGCAGAAAGGAATGCAGGAGACCCAGCATGCAGGTGCTCACTTTATGTGCAATTGTACTTGATGGTGCTCTTTCAAACCTGAGATCAAGAATTAATGCCACAGCAAATGTGTAGAATGGCATCTCCTCTTGGCTACTTTATAAGCTTAACGTAGATTGTAGAGTGCTTTAAACTGATACTTCCCGTTTTATATATATTTATATAAAAATATATAAAAACTCAAGCCAATTAAGTAATAAGTCAGTCTGGTGCAGCGGAGGCTATGTGGCCTTGTGGATGGGATATAGAGTCAGAGCAGCTTTGTCACTAGCTCCTGGATCATTTAAGACACCTTGTGTCCCAAGTGATTCCTGTGTCTCAGTTCCTTCATCTGTAAAACAAAGGTAATGATACTATTTTATCTGGAAAGAGCACACAAATCCATACAGTACACAGGTAAACCAGGCTCATCTCAGCCTCTCTTTGACTATTGCACTGCCACTATTGTTGTTACTTTATACCTTGTGTTTGTCTTTTCAGACCCATTTACCCAATATTAAAGTCCATGCCTACTTCGCTCCTGTGACTCCACCTCCTTCGGTTGGGGGCAGCAGACAGCGCTTCTGCAGATGTTGCATCATCCTATGACACTGGAAGTGGTCATCATTGCAAACTGAGTATTTAATTACACTTGTAGAATTACGGTGGACACCAGTATCTTCAAGGAAAGTGATACCAGTGTCATTTGCAAGGGCCAGTTAAAGGGCCTGTGGTGCCAGGCCCTGTAGCCACCCATACACATGCATATACACACCCCACCTGTTCCAGCAAACTGATGAACTCTGTGATACGGGCGCTGGAGCTGTGTTGGCTTCTTCTGTAGGTGGATTGGTATAATTCTGAACCATTCCTACTGGGCATGCTCAGATGAAATCCTTGTGGTGTAAGGAGGGGAGGTTTTTGCAAACCCAAAATGACTGTTGCTGCTGTTAAAGTTGTTAGTAACAGAAATTCTTTGAAATGGGGAGAGGGAGAGAAAGGAAACACGCTTTAACCCTACATTCACTGTTCAGGAAAAAAAAACAAAAAACAAGTCTTGTGCCCATGTTCAGTGAGGGAATGAAACAGCAGCCGTTATGAGACATGATTTACTTGTGCTTCTCTACTTCCCATTCCCTGCGGACCACCCTGAGCATGCTCACATTGAAGGTTCATCTGTTTCTTCTGTGTTTTGTAGCATTCAGCTCAGAGGCTTCCTAGATTGTTGTGATATAGCTTGAAATCTGTAATGTCAGGCTCAGTTTTTTTTACCTTCCCCACATCCTGCTTTATTTCTTTTTTTACAGATTTCTAATTCAGTATTTTTTTGAGATTTACCAAACAAGTTACGAATCAGTAATTTTAAAAAAGGGGGGAAAAAAAAAAGTTCTCTTTACCATTAGAAGCCTGAGCCTGAGATGACCTTTTAGGAAGACATTAAACAGAAAGTGAGCTGAACTGCAGGCTAGGCTCTCACAGGCATCTTGGCCTGTTTTTTTTTTTTTTTTTTAAACCGGTGATTGGGTTTCTGAATTTGTTTTGCATTTCAGGTTTTACCCCAGTGATGAAAATACAACTTTTGATATAGGGGGCAAATTATAGTCTCTATTCCAGTGACTGTAAGTTCCCTACTCTTTCTGCCTTTCCCTCCCACCCTTCTTCCTACCCCCAAAGGAACAGCAAAGTAGAGTCTTTTTTGCTTATTGCCCTGGTCAAGAAATAATGACTCACTAATTGAAGCAGAAGGAACAGCGGGCCTGAAAATGTCCTCGATTACTGTCCCATTCTCACAGTGAGATGTGAGCGCTGGGTGGTTTTGCAGACTTTTGCATCTTCCACAGGTAAGTGTCTTGCCCGGGAGAAGGAACCATCTGAATGAAATGGGGGGGTTTACTGTGTGCCAGTTCCTCCCAGCTGTCAGGGTATGTGTTCATAGAAGCTGCTTTTGAGGCATTTCAGGCAAGATTAATCCAGGTGCTTCAAAGGAATAGAGGCAGCCTGAGCCAGCTCTGTGAATGCCTGGTTCCTTGACGCTGGCAGTTCCAGCTGCCCAGTATGAAACATGTGAACAGATGGGCTGACGCCAAGGGTTTAATGGGGCAGAACTTGGTCAAACTGTAACAGGTTTGTGGAAGATGAGCTGATGTGTAAGTAATTGCGCTCTTCCTGCTGTCTGCACCCTGGGATAAAAGGGGGAGCACATGTTTATGGAGGTTCTCATCTGACCGAGACAAAGAGGAGCAAGTCTGTTTAATTAGCTTAGCTGCCAGCAGCCAAGGAAGTGGTACTTCACCTTTATGCTGAATAATAAAAAGATGGGGAAGAGCTGGCTGAAGCACTAGGAATGGCCATTTTAGCGCTGTGGGCTTTTTTCTACTGCGGGTTTGCTTTGAGGACCATGTTGTTGCTTCCAACCCTCTTAGCACTGTCTGAGCTATTCAGGCAGCCAGAAGGGCTGGTTAGTACCACAGGAGCAGTATCCGCTTCGTCTACAACGTGATTTCCCCACCCCATCAAGATGCGCTTAACAAAGTCTTGCAGATGTGCAGTCTGCTGGGAAGAAATCCAATATGCTGTGTTTAAAAGGATACTGTCAATTCTTTTCCTATAGATTGCTTTTAACCAGATATATTTATTCAAATCCTCTTTAGCGCTGTGGTTTCTCTCTCCTCAATGAGCCTGTTCTTATACTTCATTTGCAGAACTCCTTTCTCCGATTTTCAGGGTGGCAGAAGATAATGGAGCTTCCCATGGTAACAGACTGACTATCTGAATGGGCGGGTGCGCCTCGGGCAGAGCCCGGCAATCACAGTATTTGCACAACTCTGGGAAAAAACACTTTGGTTAGTTTATATTGTGGCAGGGGAGAGCTGAAATTGGTTTTTAAGCTAGGGTATAGTTGACTGACTGATCTTTGTAACAGAGCAGTTTTCAAGGGAAAACACAAGAATACAGAACCCAAAGCATTTTTTTTCGCACGGGATAACAGCATAAGGTAGCTCAAACTGTTTGACAGTGTCCTTTTAAGTCAAAATATCCGTCTTTAAATGAACTCTTCCTTATGTTTGTATTTATAAATACCAATAAACAACCATTTTCCAAGCCTTGTCTTACTAGAGGAATACCTTTGTAGAGCAAAAATCCTTCCGCATGTGGTAGCGTATTGGACATGGGCTGTGTTTGGGAATTCTGTTTTAGCTCCATTTGCATTCATCCTTGTTTCTGCTAGACTGAGGAGTAGCTGAGATGGAGGATTGCTAGGCACTAGGTCAAGCACTAGCCCTGTGTTTGATCTGGTGGCTACAGAGGGCATCAACCACTGAGATTCAGGGACCATCTTTTAGAGGAATGTTTCTATTGTGTCGTTTTGAGGGATATGTGATGAAAAACAGTGGCTCCCCTGAATGGTTGGCTGAGTGAGGAGCAAGCCCTGTCTGAATATCAAATCAATTTGAAGACTCCCTATTTGTGCCAAATCCATCCTTTCCAGCCTCTGGACTAGACGAGTTGGACCCAGTCAGTTCAGGTTCTTGATCTGAGACCGTGAGCTGTTCTGTTTGTTTTGGCCCCTTCCTTGCCCTCCCATGAAAACCTTTGCAGCCCCCCGAATCCTGGGATGTCTCTGTAGCTGTGCCCCACGGGCAGAGCGTGGAGGTTGGACCATGTATTGCTACTTGGAAAAGAAGCGTTTTGCTGTGACCTGGATCTGCCTTTCAACACCTTGTCGCTGGCCACGTAGTACAAGCACAGCCAGAGCTGAGCGTGGCCTTGAAATGCTCACTGGACTTCTGAGCAGACGGGTGGAGAGAAGGGACGTCTCCAACAAAATAGCCTGAGCCCTTCTGGGTGAGTGCTGCTGCGATCCTCCAGGCGAGCTGCTGTGAGGCGATCCCATGCAACCAAAAATTAGGCTTTTGTTTTTCTTTCGAGACACAGCAGCACTTTCGATCGTGCTTCTGCCGCTCCCGAAGAGGATGAGGATGTGGCAAGTATAACAAGCTGTCACAAGGGTTATTTAAAACAAAAACTTTAACAAATTCCTATTTTCTAAACGTTGTAATTTCCTTTTTTATTTTACTCTGAATGTGTTGTTCATGGCTGGCCCATGGTGTCATGGTTTTTTGGGGGGTATTTTTTTTTTTTTTTGGTTTTAGGGGGTTTTCTGTTTGAGAGGGCGGATGGGAGATCAGTATGACAAGGTTCTTGGCTGCAGTGTCCCGTGGCAAGTGTGCGCCCTGGAAATTTTGGATGTGTTGTCCTCTTCTGATGAAGGATTATGCACGGTTTCTTTATGTGTTTGTTTGTTTTTCTGGCATCCAAGAAAGCTGGGGAAGATTTTTTTTTCTTCCATTCTCTCTCCATGCTGACAACTAGTCAGAGGTAGCCAGGGAAAGTCGGTCCCTGTGCTGCACCTTCGCTCTGGCTCCGGGGGCTCGGGGGGAGGCAAAACACAAAACGTGTGTGTGTTGGGGGGGAAGTGGCTTTTGCTCAGAGCTTCAGTCCATGTCCCAGAGACGTGTGCCTTGCTTCCCCGGCCCTGGTCTCCTGCTGCCTTGGCACCTCTGCAGGGCACCGTGCCCCGCGCTGGCGGCCTGGGTGCCTGCAGAGGAGGCGTCTCGGCACGGGATCCATCACCGGCGGCACCCGCTCTGCCCCACGCTTCTCCACCAAGTACCTTGCGCCGCTTTGGCACGTGGAGCTGCCGGCAGCTGGCTCTCGACTGAGTGAGGTTTGGGGTGGTGGTTTAAGAAACGAGGCAGGGCATCCACGCTCTCCCCGGCGCTCCTTGCTGGGGCGGCCTCCGCGCGGCGGCTGCCGTGTCGCGGGGCTGGCGCTCTGGCCGGCGATGCCCCCTCGCCTGCTGCCCCGGGCCTCCCTCCGGGAGCCACGCTGCCTCTTCCCGGAGGCTACTAATCCTTTAACCTTCCTGGATCCCTAAAATCACAAACTATCTGAACTCACCATGGTTTTCCCTGCTGGCTGGAGGCCACCAATTTTCACTGATTTCTCTTAAGATGAGATTTTTTTCTCCCTTTCTCTATGCAAACTTCTAAGTGTTGAATGTTCCCGGGCTCCAGCTCAGCTGCAGGTGCGTCCGAGGCAGCTCCCCGCCGCTCGGGGTGGCGGGCGTTCGGCTGCCTTGCGGTCGTGGGCGCTGGGTGAGGGGCAGGGCTGCTTTTGTTAAGTGTTTTTAATGCATTTTTACACTCTGGTGGACTCGTGTCCGCTTTGACTGATGTGTTGGACATACACGTTGGAACCTTGTCATACACTCCCTTGACTATATATAATATATAGAGAGCTGTAAAATATTATTTTAATGATATTGTAATCTGTGCTTTCCTTGACACTGTGTGGATATAATAATGCCATTAACTAAAAGTAAATATATATATGTATGTATGTATGTATCTATATGTACATGTAGCTCAGCTGTCCTGGGTGTGGTGCACGGTGCACAAACGCCGGGCAGCGCTGGTGAGGTTCTCCTGCTGCCTTCTCTGGCTCCTTTCCGTCTCCATCCCCCTCTCTGGGAGAAGCTGCCGCTGTCCAGCTTACCCGAAGCCTGGCCCTTGCCCTGTGAGCCCTTCCCTGCGGTGTCCCCAAACTCCCTGGCATCACCCCAGGGCCGGCGCCAGGCGTGGGCGCAGCCCCAGAGGCGCTGGCTTGTGCTCGGAGGAAGGACCCACCGTTGTAAATAAACGTTTCCTTGAGCCAAAACGCAGAAACAAGGCTTGGCTGGTTTTCACCAGCCAGGGTTGTCCCAGGCTTTGGGCCAGGGCTCTCGGCCGGCTCAGGGCTGCCCCTTGCACCAGGACTTTGCATAATCCCCCTCGCACCAGGGCTTTGCCCCAGCGTTTTATAGCAGCCCCTGTTGCCCCCTGGCCCAGGGCTCTGCTGCCCGGCGCCCTCGGTCCCGGCTCGTCTCGTGCTGCTCCCGCATGTGCGGAACAGGTGGGGCACGTGCACCCCCATGTGCATGTCTGTCCCCACCACCATGCACCCCCCCCGCTGCCCCCCGTCCCTGTCCCCGCAGTGGTCCCCTCTCCTTTGTGACACCGGGGCTGCTGCAGACGGCAGACGGGGCCGGGGCTCGGCGGTGAGTGCAGGCGGCTGCCCCAGGCTGGCCGGGGATGCGGGGTGCTAACGGAGGGGGGCCCTGCCGCGGCTTCCCCGGGAGCCCTGGAAGCGGCAGCGGGGGGAGCGGGGGTCTCGGCTCCCCTCACTGCTGCAGCAAGCTGGCAGGGTCTCGGCCTCCCTGCCCAGCTCGGGGGTGCTGCAGTAACATCCCTCCAAAAATCTCATCTCCCCCTGCAGCGTTGACATCCCCAGAGCCGTGCCCGGGGCGGCGAGGACAGCACCTGCAGACATGGATTTGGTGAGGGGCCGCTCGGATAGCGTGGCGGGGGGGGGGGGGGGGTTGGAGCGCGGTGCCCGTGGACCCCTGGGCCTCCCATCATGACCCCGACGCCGCAGGTCCTGGAGGACATCGAGGACGAGAAGCTGGAGGCGACGCAGGTGGGGAGCGGGCCGGCGGGGGAGACGGGGACGCCGGCGGCCCCCGCCGCCCCCCGCGCCCAGGGCCGCTACCTGCCGCTGCTGCAGAAGGACAGCCTGGAGCGGGTGCTGGGGCTCATCTGCGAGGTGCTGGAGGGGACCCCAGGCATCCTGCCCCGCAGTGGGGGGCTGTCCCAGGCCCCTGCCGCCCCCACGCCCCGACCGGCGCTGTGCCCGGAGCCCCCAGAGCCAGCTCCAGCGGGGGGCACGGGGGAGCCGGGCGGCGCTCCCAGCCCCGGGTGCTCCCTGCTGTCCTGCGAGGAGCCCGCCGAGGTGGTGCTGGCCGCCAGCCCCTGCTGCGACGCGGCGGGCACGGGCATCGGGCAGCAGATCGAGGACGGCGGGGAGGAGAGCCAGGCGCCTGCCCAGGAGCCCGCCCAGGAGCCCGCCCAGGCAGCCGGTGAGCCCGTGGATGCCTGGAGGAGGACGGCGGGACCCCAGGCCAGCGCAGCCCAGCACCACCCGCCGCACTGGCCCGAGCCCCTGGGCGCCGAGGCCGTCCCCGCACTGCAGCTCGGGCAGCTCCTCGCCAGCCTGCAGCCTGGCGAGCGGCGGGAGCTGGAGGACGAGGTGCTGCGGCAGCCCCTCTTCTCCCGGGCCAAGAAGCTCTTCGAGTCCTTGCTCCGCTCTCCCGACACCACCAAGGTGCCTGCTCCGGTGCACGAGGTAGGAAAGCCCTCCTGGCGGCCGCTCCGACTCCGGGGTCTCTTGGAGCAGGTTTCCCGAGGGGCACCGGGAGAGCCTTGGCGATGCCGAGCAGCCCCGGTTTAAATGCTGGCGTCAGCCCTGGCCTGGGCCGTGCTGTGCGAGCGCCTCGGGCTCCTGCCTGTGCGATGGAGGTGGTGGCCCTTGGCCTAGGTCTAGGCGAGGTTTCCACCCGCCATCGGCCGCCTCCCCACCCCCCCCCGCGGTGATGCATGGCAGCGCCGAGGGGACCAACTCAGCTCTTTCCCCTGGAATTCAGGACATGCTCAAGGAGCTCATGGTAGCAGCCCTCCACAAAGCATCCGTGACGCCCACGCCAACATGGGCGCCCAGCACGCCGGAGAACCAGCGCCCCGCGCAGCCGGACCTGCCCCCCTCCTTCCTCCAGCGGATGATCCAGAAGCTCGGGCTAAAGACGCTGGGGAGGAGGGAAGCACAGAAGCCCTAAGGCAGCTGCCGGGGAGCCGCCACCATCTGCGCAGGTAGGGCAGGACTGAACCGCTCAGTATGAAACGTGACCAACAGGCGCTGCCGGAACGGGGCGCGGCGCGTGCTGCAACCCCCTCCATAACCTGCGGGGCAGATGCTGCTTGTCTGCATTTCACTCCTACCCTGTCCCCTCTTTGCCATCCACCTCGAGGGTCACAGCTCACCCTTGACCAGGAGCCTTGTACCTGCCACCTGGATGGGTGCAGGATTTGTGCACAAAGAGCTGGGGAGGGGACAGTCCTTCCCCAGCCAGGGAGCCCAGGCCTTAACAGCAGGCTCCACACACAGCTCCAAAAACCCTGCAGAAAGACCAAGATGAGGTGGAACTAGGTTTGGATATGGTCTTTTATTTAATACCCTTGGATGGAAAACACTATGTACACAAGACAGACAGCATTTATTTCTTGGTCTCCTCCTCCTTGGAGAGGGTCTTAATGATCTCCTCTTTCTTGGCTTGCAGACGTTCCTCACGGCGCTTACGAGCCTCCTTGGTCTTGGATCTGCGAGCTTCAGCCTGGTCACTGCAAGAAGTTAAGAGTTCATGAACACATAGGGATTATTTCAAGCCGCCCAGATAAAGCCTTTAACGCTGGCCTGTATCTCTTTTTGCTCTACAGGGCCCTGGTCTGTCAGACTGGCTGCTGCAAAGAGTGCAGCTTGGCACGCTTTGGTGCATGAGCTCTGGAGCATCCACAGCTCTAAGTGCTGTTCCCTGCACTGCTAGGAACAGCGTTAACCGGTCTTGCTCGGCCAGGAGCCTCAGGGAGGATGCTGAGCTCTGCTCAGGGACCCTCCTGCCCCGACCCTGCCAGGCTCTAGTTCTGGCCAAAGACAAGCTGTGATTCCTGCCCTGTCTGGGGATGCCTCCCGCAGCAAACCTGTTTGGGGTCAAGACAACAGCCAAGTCAAGGCACCCTGGCATAACTCTGTCTGGCCTTCAGCAGGCCAGCGTTCTCTTCCCCCTTGTCCTCTGTGCCACTTCCCTGCTGAACGCTGGCCATCCCTAAAGGGGACGTCCCTTGCTCACTCAGAGAGCGTGCAAGACTGGATGAGGGTAGGTTTGGAGGCACAACTTCCAGGGAACAACATCTAAATTGTTATCCAAATGCTCCTTCACGCCTCTGATACCCTCCTGGAGGCCAAGATTCAGACCCTTAGCTTTTTCACCATGTACGCAGCAGGATTTTGAAATCCATCCAGGTCTAGGCCTCAGCTCCTCCCCTTGTGAATCATTTACTTATATAAGCTGCTGGATCAGTAGTTCTACCAGGTTACAGCCACATGAGTAACTAACATCTGCTGCACACACCGAACACAGAGAGTTCTGCCAGGATTACATATTCCTCTGCTTTTAGCCAGCTCTACCCAGTTTTGTTTTGATTCTTCACCAGTGCTCCAGAAAAAGCCACCAGCACCAGAAGCCCCTTGAAATTACCTGCCTGCAGAACAAGTTATATTAACCTCCTCCCTTCCCTCAGGAAGTCTTAACCTTCAGGACTGAGGCTTAACAGTGGGGTAGCACTTACGCCAAGAGCTTCTTGCGAGCTTTATCTGCCTTGAGCTTGTGGATGTGCTCCATCAGGATCCGCTTGTTCTTGAACACATTACCCTTGACCTTCAGGTACAGGCTGTGATACCTGAAGGAAAACAAAAGGGGTTGTAAACAAGACCACCCAAAGGATCAAAGCACTGCGCAGCTGCTGCTCTTCTAGGCAGACAGTGGCTCCGCACACCGGTATGCTGTCTACGACGACAGTCTCGTCATCTCCAAACTTTGGAGCTGCTGCACAGTCATTTCGTCTGACTTTTCCTTCCTCGGATCCAGCAGAAGGTTTGTCTGGAGAACTGTCAGGGTTATTCTGGAGCAGTTTTCCAGTGCCATGATTGCTGGAGAGGATTTATTTTCACCAGCATACTCCACACTAACAAATTGGCTACAGAAGCTTCATGCACCAATAAAGGCGTACCTAAGTGGACAGACACGCCCCCCAACACATGTCTGCTTCCCAAGGCTGACAACCAGGATGGCAAGCTTACATATGGCGGTCAATCTTCTTGGACTCCCTGTATCTCCGGAGCAGACGCCTGAGAATTCTCATTCTCCTCATCCAGGTGACTTTCTCAGGCATACGAGCATTGGCCGTACCCTTTCTCTTACCTAGAGAGACAGGACACAATGAAAACATGTCTCAGGTTTCTCCAAGTTCAACAAAACCCCTTTACTCCAGCCTTTAATCATTCTTTTAACTCCAAGAAAAAAAAAAGCAACAAAACAACAACAAAAAACCATTAGTGTACCAGCTGCATTTTTTGGCCTTGCCACCAGACCTTTGGAGATCTTTGCTCAAGACAAGCTTGGAGGTGGATGAAATACCAGGAAAAAAAAAAAAAAGACGTTTATTCCAGTTCTCAGAGGGAAGGCAGCACTTACCGATGCCCATGTGCCTGCCCTTTCGGCGGGCCAAGGTGTTCTTCCTGCATCGGGCACGAGAGTGGACAGTCACAGGTTTGCGGATAATCAGACCATCCTTAATCAGCTTCCTGATCTGCTGACCTAAAGACAGAAACACCACATTCAAGATACCATGTGTAACAAAAACAGATGTTAGGCAAAGAGAGACCCAATTTAGCTTGTATGAAAAGGATCTACTGTAAAGGAAAAGGCAGACCTTCTCCCCCCGGTTCCCTCATTCAGCTGGAGTTGCTTATTTCCCATCTGATTTCTCCCTCATTAGTTATCTTTAGTGGCTACCACACACCAGAGTCACTACCAAGAACTCCCCAGACACTACATTTTCGGGAGTGCACTGAAAGTTTTGTAATCTCTGCTGTTGGGCTCATGTCCCCTCAGAAAGGAAAGAGGGGCATAGCAATTGTTCAAGCATCAGCATCTCGCCTAAGCCAACCACATCACTACAGAGAGTCCAAAAACTCTTCCAACACCCACCAATGCGTAGGGCAACACCACAGGCAGCACGCAGCACAGCCACCTGCCCCAAAGAGCAGCAATTACTTACGAGAGTTGGCATTAGCAATCTCATTGGTTTCATTAGGATCCAGCCAGACCTTCTTTTTGCCACAGCGCAGGACGCTGGAGGCCAGCCTCTTCTGGAGCCGGAGCATACTGGCGAGAAAACACCACATGCACCTTAGCAGAGCACCACGCGTGCTGTGGCAGTGAGGCCACGCTTTTCACAGCCCCCAGATCCAGCCCCTATCGAGGTGCGGAAGAGCGTTTCTTCCCAAGGAAGCACAACCTGACAGCAGCTGGCTGCAGGCAGCGAACCGCCCCCTCAGCGCGGGCCCCAACCGCCATTTCGCCCCCATCGCCACCTCCCCCCCCTCCACCCCACCAGCGCGCGCCCCAACCGCCATTTTCCCCCTCCCCTGGAGGCCCGACGAGGCCGGGGCCGCCTCACAGGCCGCGCCCGGGGGCCTTCCCCGCACGGCGGTCGAGCCCCTCCCGCCCCCATCGCGCTGCCGCTCCCAGAGCGGCGCCCGGGGCCCGGCGGCGGCGGAGCGCCCCGCCGCTCACCTCATGGCGGCGGCGCCGGCACCCGCGCCGAGAGGAAGAGGCAGCAGCAGGCCCGGCCGCGCCCACAGCCAGCGCGACGGGCACTCGGCACGTACCACCCAGCTCCTCCCCCCACCACCCTCCGTCCCCCCAACCGTGGGGCGGCCCAAAGCGGGGCGAGAGAAGGGCCCCGTCCCCGTCCCGCGTGGGGGAGAGGCGGGAGGAGTCTGAGCCCCCTCGGGGCGTGGGGGAAGAGATGTAGTTTCTGCCACGTTCCCCCCCCCCAAAACACAGCGTGGTACAGTCCGGGCCACGCCGCGCCTGCGCAGTGGCGGGGTGGGGGGGGGGGGCTGCGCGCATGCGCAGTGGCCGGGACAGTGGTGGTGGGCTCCACGTGGGTGCTGGGTGCGTGGTGGGGTGGGCGCAGCGCGGAGCTTGGGGCTGGGGCTCGATGTGTGTGTGTGTATGGGGGGGACTGGGATAACTGGGGCCAGAGCAGAGCTGGGAGCAGGGCAGGGCGTGCCCGAGGAGCATGGGCATGCCCTGGGGCTGCCCGGGCATGCCCTGGCGCTGCCCAGGCAAGGCTCTGAGGTTGCGGAGGGCTCCCGCTTGCCCGTGGAAAAGCCCCTTTTCCTGCAGCTCCATCTCTCTTGGGGTCGGTGGAGAGGCTGTTGCAATGAATGAGCTCTTACAGCCTTCTCGGATGTCTCTGCTCAGGGAGCTGCACCTGGCCCTGCCCTCTGCAGTTGCACTCTGTCTTCTCTGAAGGCCCCTTGCAGTCCCCTGAGCTGAAGGAAGCTGTCCCCAGTGCGGATTCGACCCTGGTATTAGACTGTGGTCACTCTTCTCACCACATCCACCCAGCCTGGGAAGTTACAGGCTAGGAAGAATTTAATGTCAGTTTTTCATACTGCTTTTTGTAGAAAGAAAATGGGATCTCTGTTTCACCAGCGTTCATCTGCTGTGGTTCGTTGTCTTCCAGGAAGTCACCTGAAAGGGAGGTGTGACTGTCCAGAGGCTAGTGGAGGGTACTGGTCCCTTTGGATGTTGGATCTTGCTTCATTGCTGCGTGTGAGTGAAGTTCCACCTCCTTTGCAGCCATTACTTAGGTCACAACACTGCCGAGAAAAGGGAGGAATTGTATTTTCCTGTGAAATAACCTCTTGACATGGGTAATAAGAAGGCTGCAGTGAGGGCCGAGGTTGGTAGAGAACATTTTACCTTCCCGGCATTTTATATTCAAAGCACAAGGGAGCTTTGGATGTATCACTTGCACCATTTTACATTTGGAAAACTGAGGTGCAGGCTGCCTGAATCACATTTCATCTCTTTTAGCCAAATGTGCCTCCACAAAAAAACTAGTAAGGCTAGAAATGGGCCCAGAGGCAAGTGACATCCTTTATGTCAAAGAAATGACCTAGAAAAGTGCTGGAGTCTCTCCAGGAACAGATTGTTTAAGAGTTCTTGGAAAAAAAAGAAAAGCTTGCAAAATGTATATACATTGTAACTGTAATAAGAAGTAGAGGTTTCTTCAATAGTCCTTTGCAATAATGAATGTGACCAAAATTCTACTTTATAGCAAGCTAGTGAAGCAAAAATGTCACTTTCTAACAACCCAGATGTTAAATAGTGCCCGAATTTATCATTTTGCAGCGATTCTTTTCCCTCCCTTTAAACTGATGAAGGTTGCAAGTGGCTGGAAAGCCCCCACAAGCTCCTTGTTAAGAACCCAAGATAAGATGCTAACAGTTCATTTTGAATCTGGCGGACATAACACAGTCAACATATGGCATGAGAAGAGGAGCCGATGGCAACAGATTTTTGGTTCATTTTGAGAGAAAAACACAGATAAACACAAGCTTTTGCTGTTTAAAAACTGAGTCATCATTTTCATAAAACAAACAGCAAAATCCGGAGGCTCTTGAGACAGGAGAGTGGCTGGGTTTTAATTACTGGCCCAGGAGCAGCTCCAGGCTTCTGCCTACTAGCACTTCTGGGAACCTGCCACTACAAATCAAAGTCCCGTACCGCTCTTGGCCAGTCGCCAAGAGGCAGGAGAATGCATATGCCATCCTACCTGGGTACCTGCGTATGTCTCCCGGTCCTACAAAAGTAGCACCTCATGCTCTCTGCTTTCCAGGGGACCACAGATGAAGGGATCTCTCTGACCCCAGATACAAAGAGAGAAGGTTTCAGATTGGATTTGCGGCAGCCCAGGTAGGGATGCTCTCCTAGGATGTCTGTGGAGACCAACCAGTTCTTCATCCTCCCTCCTTTGCGTCCCACGCTGGACAGGCATGTCCGTAGCTCTGTGTCAACAGAGTCTCCCTGCTTTGCCGCCGAGTTGCCACTGAGTTGTCAAATGCATTAGTTCTGTGGAGGTGAGATCCACGGGGAGCGCTTGGCAGGGGTTGGCCAGGCACCTGGTCTCCCCAGGGGAGCCACCTGCCAGGGACGGCTTTGGCATGCTCTGTCCTTAGCAGCGCCCATCTCCCACGCACAGGCAGCAGCGGGGAGGGCCTGGGGAGCAGAGCTGCTCAGCAGCGTGAAAGGAGAGACACCGTAATTGTGTTAGGCTCCCACGCAGCTGCCTGGGGAGGGTGCATTCACCCTCCGCCTCCTTCCCAGCTCCCTGCTGCCAGAGGCCTTCTGCTGCCTCTGCCCTGTCACCCAGCTCTGCCTCCTGGAGCACCCTCAGCACCACCCTCTGCTTCCAGCTGGCTCCGCATCTCCCCAAAACCAGCCTCCCTCTGGCAGCTGGAGCTCCCAAATCAGTGTGGCCCTGGACAAGGTGGGCAAAGGAGATGGGCAGACTTGTGAATTCAGGATCAAGAGAGTCCTGAAGTCCAAACTAGTTCCTGAGTGTGAGGCCTAGGGCTGGGCACGGTCTGGACTTCAGCAGGGTTTCTGCATTGCATCCGTGGGTCTGCTGCTGATGGGCTGCGTGACCTTGGGCACCTCATCCCCGTCCGAGCCTCATTTCCCCACCTGTCTGGCTGAGATGAAGTATGAGCTGGTGCCGAGGTGCAGTCGTAGGCACCTTACGGCGTCGGTGATGGATGGGGTCTAATAATGGAAAATGTGGCGTCAGCTGTCCTGCTTCCCTGGGCACATTGTCTCGCAGCTGCAGGATCTGGGAGGCCGAGAAGACCCAGTTCCAAGGGGCGGAGGGATCCCGAGGAATTTTTAACTTTCCAACAGCTGGTTGAAAGCCGGTAGCTGCAGCTCCTGCAGTTCAGTTGCTGTGAGATGAGCGTGGCAGGTCTCAGACCGGTCCTAAGCGGGGAGGAGGTGATCGCCCCGTGGCTCCCATCGCTGGCAGGAGGGGCTGAGGAGGACAGAGATACCGAGGGGGCAGAGGCAGGAGGAGGCCGCGTCCTGCGAGGCGCGAGCAGGGCTCCCAGAGCGCCTGCCAGCAGCTCTGGCACGCGCGGCGTGCCCCTCGCGCCTGCTGGCACGGGTAGGCAGGGCTGACGCGCGGGTCCCTGGGGGCCGAGAGCAGGGGGCAGCTGCAGCCGCGCTGGGGGTGGCTGGGTGCTGAGCGCAGCCCCTTCCCCGGCCGCCCGCGAGCCCCTGGGCGTCCCCCGCCGCTGCGAGGTCCCCGGGGTGCCCTTTGCAGCGCGGATGCCTCCGTACCTGGATGCCCCAGGGGAGCAGGTGGGCTGCGTCCGTGGGGAGACGGAGCCCTCTGAGACCCCGCAGAGCCCCCTGCTCTGGGAAGGATCCGGGCGTGGGATGTGGGGAGAAACCAGGCGTTGAGGAGAAGCCGCGAGCAGCTTTGGCCCCGTGGGAACCGCGGGTTCCCTGGCCCAGGGTGCGCGCCGCTCCGGGTGCCGACGCTCGGGGAAGGGGGCACGGCTGCCCCTGCGCCCCCCACCCCACCCCGAGCCACGCAAAGGGCCGGGGGCCCCGCGTCTCCCCACGCAGGGGCCCCCGCAGCGAAGGAAGAGCGAACGCCTGCCCACGCGGGGCTCGTGGCGTGCTGCCCCCCGGCCGTGGGGGGGTCCCCCACCTCTCCGTACCCCCGACCCCCTCCCTCCCACCAGCCGCTGCCCCCCCCCCCCGCCGTCCTTGCCCTTGGGAAGGTGCCGCTTTGGGGGTGCCCTACCTGGGGAGGGGGCGGCCGCATCCCGCGTCCCCCCGAGCCTCCCGGGAGCGCGGTGGGAGCGGCCAGGGCGGAGGCGGAGGCGGAGGCCCGCCGTCCCCCCTCCTTCCTCCTCCCCCCTCTCCTCCTCCTCCTCCTCCCGCTGCCTGCACGGCGGGGCCGCCGGTCGCCGCGGGGGCCGGTGCCGCGGAGCCAGGCCCGGGCCCCCCCCGCCGCCGCCGCCGCCGCCGGCGAGCCCCATGGTGCGGGAGGGCGGCATGGCCCGCACCCCGTGCAGCTCCACGCAGGACATCCAGATGGACGTGCTGGACAACGCCGCCCTCCAGGTGACGGGGGCCGAGCCCCGCCGGTGCCCCCGGGCCTGGCGGCGCCGCTCGGGCCGGGGCGGCGGGGGAGGGGGGGGGGCGGCTCTGCGCCCCCATATCCCGGGAGGGAGGAATTTTCATCCCCCCCCCACACACACCCGGGCAGGCAAAAGCGGGTGGCCCCAATCCGTGCCCAAGCGTCGGGGTTGGGGGGAGGGACCCTGGCGGCACCCCCCCCTCGCCCCCCGCTTTGGCGCCGGCGCCCCGGAGGGGGGCTCTGCCCCCCGCGGTAGCGCACGCTGCGGGGAGGGGGGGTCCGCACGGACGGGTTTCCTCTGCCGCTTGCTGTGTCACCGCCCCCCCCCCCGGGCTTTGCCCACCGGCGGCGCCTTGCGTGGGGAGCGGGGTGTCCGGGCGCCGGCGCTGCCCTGGGCCGCCCGCCCGCGCACCGCGAAACTTTCAGGAACCGGGCGAACTCTGCGCGGAGACGGTGCGCGGCGGCTCCCCCCGCCAGCCCGGTCCCCCTCCGCCCGGGCGCACGGCGCCGGCTGGCGCGGACGGGACGCGTCTCCGGCCAGTCCCTCCGGGAGCGGGCGATGTGGGGCTGGGGGGGGGCACCCCAGGCCCTGGGGGCAGAGCTCAGCACCTCGTCCCTGCGGTCTGGCTGGGGGCAGACCCCTCCCCACGCCACTGCCACCCACCTCCATGGGGACAGACCCCCCCCCCCCACTTTGCAGCCCGGGGAGCATCAGCGAGTTGGAGTGAGAACGGGGTGGGGGAAGCGGCGCTGGCTGCATCCAGCCCCCTGCTCCTGCCAGGCCTCGGGTGGGCCGAGGCTTTGCAGACCACGTCGGCCGCCGCTCCGCGGCCGTGGTTCGCCCGGCGCTGCGGGCGGCAGCAGGGCCGCTGGCCTACCCACCCCCGGGGCCATCTGCAGCCGGGCCCGAGCCGCGTCCGTCCGGGTGTCCGTCGCCGGCTCAGAGCGACCGATGGGGCTGGGCGGGCGGCGGCACGGGGGGGGGGGGGGAGGAGGCGGGTGGGCGAGGGGTGTCGAGGATGAAGAACCTAAAAATATCAGGTCCTGCCCTGCGCGGGGACCACGCATCTCCAGGCCGGGCGGCAGCTGGGCCCAGCTGTCCCTCCGAGACGCCGGGGAGGCGGCAGCCCCGCTGGCGGCCCTGCGCTGCCCCGGCACGTCCCGGCCTTTTGCCCCCAGCGCGGACGCTCCCCGTGCCTCGGCGCGGGAGGGTGCGCTGGCGGCGCGCGGGGCCGGCCCGGCGCGGGGGACGGTGAGCGCGCGGGAAGCTGCGCCCGCGGACGGGCGAGGGTCGCGGCGGGGAGCGTTGCGTGCGCGAGCGCGCAGGGCACGTGGTGCCCGTCGCGCGGCCGGCCCCGGCCCCCCTCGCTGATGCCGCTGCGGCCCCGGGGTGCTGCTTGGAGCCCGGCGGTCGGTTGCTCCCCACCATGCAGCGGCAGCCCTGGGAGCTCGGAGCTGCCCCGTCCGCCTGCCCCGCAGCCGGCTGCGCTCAGCTGCGGGGGACCCCGGTGCCGGCGGCGTTGGGGGACCACGGTGTCGGGGGCGGTGGCCGTCCCCTCGCCGCCGTGGCCGGGAGCCAGACGCGAGCGGCCGGGCTCTCCCGCAAATCCAATCAGCCCCGTGGCCTCCCTCTCCTCTCCATGGAGACTAGCCCCAGCCCGGCGGCTAATTCAATGCCGGGCCCCCGGGGACGGCCCGAGGAGGGGGCCGCGCGCCGCCTGCTTCCCTTGCCACAGCCGGCGCTGCCGGGAGCGGCAGGATCCGGCCGAGCAGCCCCTGGGAGGGTTGATCCCCCCTCGGAGCCGGGCAGGGCTGGAAGCTCCCCTGCACGGGGGGAGGTCGGGGTCGGATCTCGGAGCTGAAGCCACGCGGGGCCCCCGGCTCGCTGCCTCCCTGCCTCGGTTTCCCCGCTGCCGGAGAGGTTGGGCTCCGTCTGCTCGGGACGGGCTGCGGTGCTCCCGGCGGTGGGGTTAGCCGGGGAGCGCCCGCCGCACCGCGGGGCCGCCGAGCTGCCGGGGCTCCGGCGCTCACCGCCCTCTCCTCTCCGCAGGGCAAGTACAGCAAGCGGAAGAGCCGCTTCAAGCGCTCGGACGGCAGCACCTCGTCTGACACGACGTCCAACAGCTTCGTCCGGCAGGTGAGCAGGGCCGGCGGCCCAGGGAGCCCCCGGCGCTCCCGCTCCCCTGGGAGTCTCCTCGGATCAGGGCTCGTGCCGGTCTGGCTCGTGGCAGGGGACGAGGCCGCTGCGTCTGCCCCGGGGGCGGCGTGGCGTGCGTGGCCCCCTCCGGTGCTGATCCGGGGCGGGGGCTGCAGGGCAGGAGCGGGGCAGAGCTGGTCCCCGGCAGCTTGGCCGTAGCTCTTCCATCTCGCAGCTCCCTGCCGGATCCAGGATCCAGTGTAGTTGCCATGGTAACCGGCACAGGGGGAAGGGACCTTGGTGGCCCAGAGCCGGGTCTCATTTTTGGGGCACTGGGGGTCAGTGACCTGCGTGGCCGTGATGGCCCTTGTCCCCTGGGGACAGCGGGGGGGGGGGGGTCCAGGTTTGCAGCCGTCAGCCACCAAGCACCAGCCTGGCCCGGGGGGAGCACGGCCGTTGCGATGGCTGAGATGGACCCGGCTGCCCCCCGCGCCCGGGTCGGAGCAGGGGTTTGGGGCATTTCCTCCCCGTCCTGGGGGGCACTGCTGGCTGCGGCGTTGGGGACACGTGAGCTCTGGGAAGCCCTGGCATTGCCCGCCTGGCATCCAGCCCGGCCTCCCCAGCCCCTTCCAGCCGTCAGAGCCGCTGGCTTGGCACCGACCCGTGCGGCCCCCCCCACCTCAGCCCCCAGCACCCCCCCTGCCCTGGGCTAAATATACCCCGGCAGGCTGCGAATGTCGCAGGGCATTGAAACCCGACCCGCGGGCGCCCCAGCGCAGCGCCCGCCTGCCCGCCCCCGCGGCCCACTCGCCCCCGGTCCCGCCACCATGGACATAGGCAGCAAAGACCACCACGCGGCCCTGGTGAGCGTCCCCGCGGCCCCTGCCCCCCAGCCCCCGGTGCGCGGGGTGCAGCCCCCGCACTCTGCCGCCTGCGCTTGCCAGCTCTGCCCTGGTGCCATCTGCCCCCCCGGCCCCCTCCGGCCCCAGCGCCCTCGCTGCGGCGTCCCCCTCGGCTCCGTCGGGGTTGGAGCAGGATGTCCCAGGAGCTGCTGGGGCCCATAAGGGTCTCTGGGGTGAGGACATCGTGCGGGACCCCAGATGACCTCCCACTGCCCCCCTGGTCTCACCGGGGTCCGGGGTGTTCACCAGGATTGGGGGGGGGGTGTCAGTGCTCCTGCCCATGGCGGGGAGGCTGGGGCTGGGGTGGTGCTGCCATGTCCCCCACCCACCCTGCTCTGGGCCTGCCAGTGGGTCAGGGAGGGCTTGCCAGCCCCAGCGCACCCAGACGCTGTGCCTCAGTTTCCCTGGCTGCCCCTGGTTTGGCTCACAGGGTGCAGCTGGAAAAATAGCCCTGGGGAGGGGACACGGGCAACAGCGGGGACGGCCGCCCTGATGCCCCCCGTCTACCCCAGCTCCGTGGAGCTGTGCCCCTGCCCCAGCACCCCCAGGAGAGCCGTGGGGCATCCGGCCGGGTGACAGCCCCACAGCCCTGGCGCTGCGGCGCTGAGCCCCGCCGAGGGGCCCGCGCTGGCGCGGCCGCTCCTGCTCCCACCGCGGGAGCCAACCAGGCTGCCCACTGCCCGCCTCGCCACCGGAGGCAGGGCCGCCGCGTCCCGCATCCCTGGGGTCCCCCCCGGTCCCCACCCCTCTGTGCCCCCTCGGCCCCGTTTGCTGCCCCTCTGATGCGTCTGTACGGGCCGGATGCCTTGGAGGCAGTGAGCACCCTGGCAGGGACTTACCTCTGCCCCGTGGCTTTGGGGAAGGGGTCCTTCGAGGGGCTGCTGCCCCATGGATGGGGGTCAGAGCCTGTGCAAAGGAAAGCTGGCCTGTCCTTGCCTGGTATTTGGGAAGGATGGGGCAGATCTGGCCACCCTGTGCGGTGGGGGCTGAGGGCAGGCACAGCGTGGGCGTTTGCCAGTGGTCCGAGCCCCCCGCTGACGACGCGCCCGCGTCTGTGCAGAGGCAGCGAGGGGTGCCAGACCCGCACCCCAGGTAGGATCGGGGGCTCCTGTGGTTGGGGGGCTCTGGTGGGGCTATAAGGGATTGCAGAGGGGCTGGGGAGGGGGGGAGCAGCCCTCCAGGTGCCTTTGCTGTCCCCCGAGGTGCCCCTCGCCCTGGCTCCGGGGGCATCTGTGGGTCTCCTGCACGCTGCCCCCTCCTGAGCTCCTGCTGCAGGCTGAGCCGGGAGGGCAGTCGAGGGGTGACGAGGAGGTGGCTGCCGCCCGGACTCCCGGGTTCCTGCCCCAGCCTTGTCCTGGGGTGACCCTGGGTCGCTCCGCACCTCGGTTTCCCCGTTGCTGCGGGGCGCCGTGACGGAGGGGCAGAGCTGTCCCTGCGGCGGGGGGGGTCAGCCTGGGTGCGGCGGGCGACTGCCTGGGCTGCGGGGAGTGCGGGCGGGCGCCCGTGCCTGGCTTCCTCCTCGCCTTCCCGGCTCCGACCGGAGGCCTAGGCAGCCCTGGCCGCCGCGGGGACGGGAGCAGGCGCTGTCCTGCGCCGGTGTCGGCTGTCACGTTCCCTGCTGGAGCGGTGAGAACAGCTGCACCCGGCCCTCGACCTGCTGTAACCCGTCCTGCCCGCAGGGCCCAGCGGGAAACTGAGGCACGGGGCGAGGGCAGGGGGCTCTCCTGCAGCTGGGGGGGAACCCTGGAGTCCTGCGCCCTGCTTCTCCCACCGGTCTCAGCAAGAAACCCAGGTGTCCAGGCGCAAAACAGACCTGGATGCTCCCAACTGCTTTGCCTGAAGCATAGCACCCGTCCTGGATGTGGCTGGGCAGGATTTAGCCCTGCGCAGGGAGGAGGCAGGTTTGGGGGGTCGTTTCTCCCTAGCGTGCCCAAAGGGCACGATGGTGGATGCCATCCCTAACAGGAAGGGCCCGGGGGGAGACGGCTCCGTGGCCCGGCACGCACTCACCCCCTCCTTTGCTCTCCCAGGGCTCGGCGGAGTCCTACACCAGCCGCCCCTCGGACTCGGATGTGTCACTGGAGGAGGACCGCGAGGCGCTGCGCAAGGAGGCCGAGCGCCAGGCGCTGGCGCAGCTGGAGAAAGCCAAGGTGGGACGGAGGGGCAGCGGCCCCCCGCAGCCAGCTGGGCCCCGGGGCTGCGGCTTGGCTTAGGGGACTTGGCTGGAGACCCCCTGCCTGCCCCAACCTTGCTGGGCGCAAGCAGGGACCCCTGCCACCCACCCAGCCC
The DNA here is from genome assembly GCF_028389875.1 of Rhea pennata. NCBI lineage: Eukaryota > Metazoa > Chordata > Aves > Rheiformes > Rheidae > Rhea > Rhea pennata. Next base: position 1,741,015 of record NC_084688.1, read on the forward strand.
TCAGCACCCTCTGCGCTGGCACGGTGGGACCCGCTGCCCCAGGTTGCGTGGGGCCAGCCCTGATCCCTTCCGCTCCAGCTTCTCCCCGCTGTGGCCTCCCCCGTGCCTGGCCCTGGGCACCCTGAGCCCCACGCCTGGCTGTTAGCCCGGCACAGCCCGTCCCCAGCTTTGGGACCCACCTGTCCCCACCCCTGCCCCGCCGACCCCTACTGATCCGCGGTGCTTGGCAGGGCGCGATGCTCCCGGAGCGGGCGCCAGCGGGCCGTGGGCGCCTCTGCCCTGCTTGGCCCTGGACCGGCCTTTCCGTCCCGGGGCTGGGCCAGGCGGGCGTCACCGCGCTGGACCACCTCTGCCACCCCCGGCAGTCCCTCTCCAAGCCCTGCGTCCCCCTCTCCGTGCTCTGGGAAGGGAGTGGGGCCCCGGGGGTGGAACTGGGAGCCTGGACGCCTGGTTCTGCTCCTGCTCTCTGAGCACCCATCGCTCCTTGGCCCCCGGCCCAAGGCAATTAGCTAATGAGCCTCTCGTCCCTCCCCGTCTCCCAGAGCCTCGTGGCCGCAGTGTTCCCAGCCCGGGCGAGCGGCTGAGCTGCAGCGTCCGTCAGGAGCTGAGCCAGCTCCGCTGCCGGGCTGGATGCGCTGGCACCGGCGCCGGGGGAACGGCCCTCGGGCGTCCTGGCGCTCGCTGCCGGGGCCGCCGCGGTTCGGGCGGGGGGTGCGCTGGGAGATGCCGCCCCCGCTGAGCCCTCTCCTGCTGGCAGACGAAGCCGGTGGCATTTGCCGTGCGGACGAATGTCGGCTACAACCCCTCCGCCGGCGACGACGTGCCCGTGCAGGGCATGGCCATCTGCTTCGAGCCCAAAGACTTCCTGCACATCAAGGAGGTGGGGGCCGGGGCCAGGGGGGGGCGGGGGGACGCGGCACGGGTGGGGGACAGCGCGGGGGTGTGCAGTTGGGGGTCGCTGTGGGGCCGGGAGTGGCGTGGGGGCATGCCGTGGGGCTGGGCCTGGGCGGACAGGCAGTGGGGGTGCTGTGGGGCTGGGCACCGCGGGGGTTTCAGGCATTGCCCCCTCCCCGGCGCAGAAGTACAACAACGACTGGTGGATCGGGCGCCTGGTGAAGGAGGGCTGCGAGGTCGGCTTCATCCCCAGCCCTGTGAAGCTGGAAAACATGCGGCTGCTGCAGGAGCAGAAGATGAGGCAGAACCGCCTGAGCTCGAGGTGGGACGCGTCCCGGATCGTCCCCCCCGGCTCCCTCCAGATCCCTCCGCCCCATCTTCGTCCCCCGTCCCCGCCTGCGCACCGACTCCTCTCTGTGCTTCTCTCCACCCAGCAAATCGGGAGACAACTCCAGCTCCAGCTTGGGCGACGTGGTGACGGGGACCCGCCGGCCCACCCCGCCGGCCAGCGGTAAGAGTGTCCGGGGTCCCCGTGGCCTCCGGCCGGGATGGGGCAGGTCCAGCTGGGAGGGTCCTTCACTCCCTGCCGGGACCCCCCTCGTCTGCCCCGTAAACCACAGCAGCTCTGTGCCCGCTTCTCCCTCGCCACCACCGGAGAGGGCCAGGACGGACCCCCGTGGCCTGCCCCAGGCGCCCCTGTGCACGGTGTGGGTCCCGGCCCCCCAGTTGCGGGCACGGGGTCGGCACGGCTCTCCCAGGCAGGGGGACGCGGGCAGCCGGGGCAGAGCGGTGTGGCGGGGCTGCCCAGGGGACCCACGGCATCCTGCCCCATGGCATCCCGTCCCCCCCCCCCCCCCAGGACCCCCAGCCTGCTGCCCCGGAGCCTCCTCTCCCCTCTTCCCCCCACTCCTGTGCCCACCATCCTCCTGCTCTTCCCAGATCCCTGTTTCCGTCTTTCCTCTCTTTTTATTACCGTTATCCCTGTTCTTTTCTCCTTCCCCTCCCTCTCGCTCCGGCTCCCCGTCCGTCCCCAGGTGCCCTGGACATGCCTAGCTTTGCCTTTGACCCCGATGAGTTAGAGGAGGAGGAGGAGGCCGTGGAGACCCACCGCTCCCCTAAGAGTAGCGTGAGCAGTGTCACCACCCCCCCCGCCCACACCAAGCGCATCCCCTTCTTTAGGAAGGTAACGGAGCCCGTGCACGCCGGCCCCGGCTCGCGCTCGCCTGCTGCACCCTGCCTGCCCTAACACTGCCTGGGAGCGCTGGCGGGAGGCATGGTGCGCATCGGGCCGCCCCGGCGCTGGGCGCCGGCCGCGCTGCTCGGGGGCGCGCGGTGCCCGCAGGGCCTCGCCGTGCCGTGTCCCCGCACCGCAGCCTGGGGCGTGAGCGTTGGAGAGCCGGGAGCAGGGCTGAGGATGGCCGTGGGGGCTTCCATGACCGCGGCGGGGGTCGGTCCATGGCTGCCTCCCCTGTGCACTGTGGGATGGATCAGTCCATGACTCTCCCCCCTCCTGAGAACCAGGAGATGGATCAGTCCATGACTGCCCCCCCCGGACCAGGAGATGGATCAGTCCATGACTGTCCTTCCCCCCCCCCCCGTGAACAAGGAGATGGATCAGTCTATGACTGTCCTCCCCCTCCGTGAACCAGGAGATGGATCAGTCTATGACTGTCCTCCCCTCCTGTGAAGCAGGAGTGGATTAGTCCATGACTGCCCCTCCCGAACCAGGAGATGGATCAGTCCATGACTGTCCACCCCTGTCACCATGGGATGGATCAGTCCATGGCTGTCTCCCCCTTCCTGTGAAGCAGGAGATGGATCAGTCCATGACTCTCTCCCCCCTGTCACCATGGGATGGATCAGTCCATGACTCTCCTCCCCTCCTGTGAAGGGAGATGGATCAGTCCATGACTGTCCACCCCTCCTGTGAAGCAGCAGATGGATCAGTCCATGACTGTCTCCCCCTTGTCACCATCGGATGGATCAGTCCATGACTGTCTCCCCTGTCACCATGGGATGGATCAGTCCATGACTCTCCTCCCCTCCTGTGAAGGGAGATGGATCAGTCCATGACTGTCCACCCCCCCCTGTGAAGCAGGAGATGGATCAGTCCATGACTGTCTCCCCCTTGTCACCATGGGATGGATCAGTCCATGACTGTCCTCCCCTCTTGTGAAGGGAGATGGATCAGTCCATGACTGTCTCCCCCCTGTCACCATGGGATGGATCAGTCCATGACTGTCCTCCCCTCTTGTGAAGGGAGATGGATCAGTCCATGACTGTCCCCCCCATGAATCAGGAGATGGATCAGTCCATGCTTGTGGCCCCCCCCCCCACCATGGGATGTGTCAGTCCATGCCCCCCCTGCCCCACGGGATGGCTCAGCCCACGCACCCCCCTGCCCCCCAGCCGTGGGCCGTTCCCGCGGTTTGGGGGAGCCCCCCCCCAGTGTGAGCATGGTTTGTGCCGGCACCGTGGCGCCTCGTCTGTCTCCCCCTGCGAATGAGAATGGCGTGTTCCCCTCCCGCCCCCAAACTGGGCAGGTGATGGGTGGGCTTGGGCCGAACCAAACCCCGAGGCGGGGGGAGGAGGGGGGGAAGGGGAGGGGTGTGTCTGCCCCACGCCCTTCTCCTCCCCACGGGGCCTTCTGCAGCCGGGACTTCGGCTGGGGAAAGGGGGCTCCGGCGGCGCGGCAGGGCGAGCGGGCGCCTCGCGCGCCCGGCGCCGGCCCCGAGCCGCCCGGCCCGTCCTCCTGCCCGCTCTCGATCAACGTTAATTAACGGCTCGGCCGGTTTGGCCTCCCCACCCGCAGAGGGGCGCCGGGCTCAGCGCCGCTCCCGTCGTCCGGAGCCCAGTTTGGGGGCGTCATCCCTCCCCTGCCCCCCGGCCCGGCCCGGCCCGGCCGCGGCCCCCCGCCGCCCCGCCGCCGGCGTGCTCGCGCGCGGGGCCGCCGTGGGTAACACGCATGCCTTGTTTGTCTCCTCTCGCCCGCCCCGGCCCCGCGCGCGGCGTCTCGGCACGTAGCGAAGCAGAAGCAGAAGTCGGTGAGTAGCGGCAGGACCCTCCACCACCACCACCACCACCACCACCACCACCATCACCACCGCCGCCGCCGGGAGGGCCCGCGGGGAAGGGGATGGGGTGCCCCACGCCGCCCCCCGGCGCGGGGCCGGGCACGGGGTCTGCGCGGAGGCGGCGGCAGCCCCCACTCCTCCACCACCCCCCTCCCCGAGCCCGGCCCTGCCAGGCGCTTCCCCCTCCCACCACCACCATCACCACCACCATCACCACCACCACCACCACCACCGTTCCCCCTGTGGCCCTGGTGGGGTGACCCAGGGCTCTCCCGCTCTGCCAGCCCGGCCCCGGCTCCCTAACGTCCGGCTTTGCCCCCCCACAGGCCGAGCACGTGCCCCCGTACGACGTGGTGCCCTCCATGCGGCCCATCATCCTGGTGGGACCGTCGCTGAAGGGCTACGAGGTGAGGAGGAGCGGGCCGCGCGCCGGGTCCCCCCCTCCCTGTACACGCCACCGCGGCCCCTCCGCCGCGGGGCCGGCGGGCTGCGCCTGCTGAGGCCGTGCCGCCGGGGCCGCCGCGCGCCGGCGCCTCCCTTCCTCCCCGCCCAGGTCACCGACATGATGCAGAAGGCCCTCTTCGACTTCCTGAAGCACCGCTTCGACGGCAGGTGGGCGTCACGGGGGGGGCCTTGGCACGCCGCGGTGGGTCGCGGGGGTGCCGCGGACGGGCCGGCACCTTCACCCTGCTCTGCGCTGCTTGTTGTCGCTGGAGAAACTGGATATCCCCTCCCGAGTGAGGCAGGAGACGTGGGGTGGGAGGAGGGGGAAGGGTCCTGCACCCCAAAGATTTGTTCGGGGGAGAATTTGTCGCTGCTGTTGCTCTGCCTCCTTCTCCCACTCGTGCATCTCCGTCCTCCAGGATCTCCATCACGCGGGTGACGGCCGACATCTCCCTGGCCAAACGCTCCGTCCTGAACAACCCCAGCAAACACACCATCATCGAGCGCTCCAGCACGCGCTCCAGCCTGGGTGAGGAGGCGGCGCGGCTCCGGCGGCGGCTCCGGCGCGTCGGGCGGCCCGCGTTGTGCTAACCCTCCCGCCTGGCCGAGCGGGCGCGACTCCCAAGCGCGGATCTGTATCAGCCGGGGACCCCGGCAGCCTGGCGTTCCCCATCCCGTCTCGTCTCGGGGTGCTGCTCCCACCTGCTCCGGGGCATGGCTTGTCCCTCCCCGGCATGTCGGGGGGATGAGATGCTGGGGCACAGCCTGCATCTCCGCGGCCGTGGGGTGGCTAACGTGCGTGAACCCAGCACGCGTGGGGCGGGAGGGGAGCCAGGGCCTTTCGCTCCCGCTGGCCCATTTGACTCAGCCTCTCTCCCCCTCCTTTACCTTCTCTTGTTATGTTTTTCTTTCCCTTTGTTTTTCTCATTTCTTTTGGGTTTCCTCCCCTTTGCGCTGCTTCCTTCCTCCCCTGCTCCTGATACAGATGTCTTGGGTATGTAGCTTGGACCTGTCGGGACCCCTGCCCCCTGCCAGCCCCCTGCCCAGCTGGAGGCTGCGGGGACGCAGCTCCTTGGATCCCCTGTCCTCCCTGCCTGGCCGTGACCAGCCTTGGGGACGCTCCTGTTGGAGTGCTGTCGGGTCTGGCCACCCCACAGCCTGGGGGTTAGGGAGACCCTGGTCACACAGCCACATCCGACCTCCTACCTCACACGCGTGTGGTCCAGGGGTGGCTTAGCCCCCTGTAACCCAGCCACCCTATGGTCTGCATAGGCACGGTGCCAGCACTGGGCACCCAGAGCCACCTCCCTCCGGGACCTGCAATGAGCCCCCCATGTCCCTGGGGCTGAGGAGACCTTGAGGGTGGCCAAGGCCCAGTACGAGACCTTTCCTGGTGCTGTCCCGTTTCCCTCACCATGTCTCCCTGTTGTTCCCTGCCCCACATGCTCTCCTGTCCCTCTACATTGTCTCGCCCTGACTCTCGCTGTCTCCCTGCTGTGGCAGCCGAGGTCCAGAGTGAGACTGAGCGCATCTTTGAGTTGGCCCGGACACTGCAGTTGGTGGCCTTGGATGCTGACACCATCAACCACCCCGCCCAGCTGGCCAAGACTTCCTTGGCCCCCATCATTGTCTACATCAAAATCACGTCCCCCAAGGTGGGCAGAGAGTGCCGCAAGGGTGGGTGGGCCTGAGACAGCTCCCACTCCGGCCATGCTGGGAGATGGGGCTGCCCCGGGGCACACGGGCTGGTGTGGGCTGGGCTGGGGAAGGCTGAGTGGGAGCAGGGCTGTGGTGGCAGGGCTGGGGTCCCTGTGGCCACCCCAGGCTGCCCCACTGTCACTCTCTCCTGCCCCAGGTGCTCCAGCGGCTTGTGAAATCCCGGGGCAAGTCCCAGGCGAAGCACCTCAATGTGCAGATGGTGGCATCAGACAAGCTGGCGCAGTGCCCGCCGGTGAGTACTGCTTCCCACCGCTACCCAGCCTGGCCCTGGGGCCATAGGCTCCACCTACCACCCCACTGGTGCCAGAAGCTCCTCCTACCACCTCATCCTGGTGAGAGCCTCAACCCCTCGGGCACCAGAGGCTCCACCCTGGCTCCATAGGCTCCACCCTCCAGCAGCATAGACCCCACCCTCAACCTCATTGTGGTCAGAGGCTCCACCCCTGTAGTTGAGAGACTCCGCCTCCACAGGCCAGATGCCCTTCCTACCACCAAAACCTGACCAGAGGCTCCGCCTTTGGTTCTGAGGCTCCACCCACCACCTTGTCTTGACCAGAGGCTCCGCCCTGGGCCCATAGGCTCCACCTACCACCCCATCCTGGCCAGAGGCCCCGCCCCTCTTGCAGTAGAGGCTCTGCCCTGTGCTTGTAGGCTCCACCTACCACCCCATGGTGGCCAGAGGCCCTGCCCACCATGCCCTCCCTTACAGGAGATGTTCGACATCATCCTGGATGAGAACCAATTGGAGGACGCCTGCGAGCACCTGGCGGAGTACCTGGAAGCCTATTGGAAGGCCACGCACCCGCCCAGCAGCAACCCGCCCAATCCGCTGCTGAACCGCACCATGGCCACGGCGGCGCTGGCCGCCAGCCCGGCCCCCGTCTCCAACCTCCAGGTACAGGTGCTGACCTCGCTGCGGAGGAACCTGGGCCTGTGGGGCCGCGGGGGCGGCGAGCCCACCCCCAGCCCCCCCGGCCTCCTCGAGGAGCACGCGCTGTGAGCCGGGCCAGGGCCCCTGCGGGCCTGTGCCCTCCACGTTTGGGGCTGTCTCTGGCATCGGGGCCACCCTGGGGACCTACACCCTGCCCCAGGGCGTGGGGCCACCTCGAGGACCTGCATCTCCAGGATTGGGGCTGCTCTGGGGACCTGCAGCTCTCCAGGGTTTGGGGCCATCCCAGGGCACTGCACCCTGCCCCTGGGATTGGAGCCACCACAAGGATCTGCACCCTTCTGGGATCGGGGCCACCCTGGGGACCTGCCGCTCCCCAGGGTTCCAGGCCACCCTAGGGACCTGCAGCTCCCAGGGATTGGGGCCACCTTGGGGACCTGCAGTTCCCCAGAGATCAGGGCCACCTCAGGGACCTGTAGCTCCCCAGGGTTTGGGGCCATCCCAGGGGACTGCGTCCTGCTCCAGGGATCAGGGCCATCCCTAAGATTGGAGCTACCACAGGGATCTTTGACCTCCTGCGATCAGGGCCACCTGAGGGATCTGCAGCTCCCCATGGATTGTGGCTACCCCAGGGGTCTCCAGCTCCCCAGGGATCAGGGCCACTTTGGGAGCCTGCACCCTGCCCCAGGGGTCAGGGCCATCCGTGGGATTGGGGCCACTGCAGGGATCTGCACCCTCCTGGGCCTGGGACCACCCCAGGGACCTGCACACTGCTCCAGTCTTTTGGGCTATCCCTAGGATTGTCCTGGCAATCTGCTCCCCTCTCCCTGGATTGCGCCCTCCAAAGGATGTGCCCTCTGAGATGAGGGCCATCCTTGGGACAGGGGCCACCCCTGGGGACCTGCTCCTCATCCTGGGGTTGGGGCCAAGCCCAGAATCAGGCCCCCATGGAATCAGGGCTCTCTGAGCATCTGTGCCTGCCTCCCCCAGGATTGGGGCCCCCCCTGGGGATTGAGATCCCTCAGGGGCCTGCATCCTCCGTGGTCCCCCACACTACGCTTCCCTGGGGGCTGCCAGGGTCCCCCCACTGCCCCGGCTCACCCCGGCTCGGGGCAGACGGGACCCCGGCCCGTTTCTTTGCACGCTGCTCAGCGCGGACGCCGGGCACTCCGGGAAGCCGGGCGGCCGCGGCAGCAAGGGCTTCGGGGCCCTCCTGGTGCTGGGTGAGGACAGGCTGGGACGAGGGGTGGCCGCGGACCCAGCTGGTTGCTGCTGCTCCTTTGCAAGTGTGGGGTGACTCACGACAGCCCCGTTCCGGGTCCCGGCTCCCCCTGGCCGGCTCCGCTCTGCTCCAGCCCCGTGAACCTCCCTGGCTTTGTGCCTCTGTCTCCTGGGCGTGGGGTGGGACAGGAGCGTCTCCCCCCAGCAGTGCCCCGCAGCGGGAGGGCTGGCTGGAGAGGCCCTGCCCCAGCCTGGGGTGCACGTGGCGCTCGCCCCGGGGCACGGGGCAGGGGGGACATGTGTGTCCTGTGTTGTCTGTTGCTAGTTCTTCCAGCGAGGGGGACGCTGCTGGTGTCGGCCCTGACCCTGCAGCCCCCCCTGCCCTGCTCTTCCACCCCATGCAACCCCCTCCGTTCCCCCTTTGCTCCGTTCCTGCTCTCACCCTGCTCTGGCAAAACCCCCGGAGCCGAATCGCGGCAGGCAGAGGTTTGCCGGCGGTGCCGGGCTGGCAGGCCGGGCCGGGCAGCGCGCATGCGCCCCGCTGCCGGCTCCGCGGTGCGTGGGTCTAACCCGGCGTGGCCACTAACCCGTCTGTCCTGGCATGGTGTGGTGCTTCTCCTAACCAGGGACCGTACCTAGTGCACGGGGAGCCGCCGCGCGAGGGGGAGCACGGCAGCCTCCACCAGCACCCGGGCGAGGCGGGCGGCCGCGGGCAGGGCCGCCGGGGCCAGGCGCCCGCCCGCGCCGCCCCCCGCAGCCTGTCCCGCCAGGACACCTTCGACTCGGAGACCCAGGGCAGCCGGGACTCGGCCTACACGGAGCCGGGCGATTCCTGCATGGACATCGAGACGGACCCCTACGAGGAGGCCGAGGTGGAGCCGCGGGGCCCCCCCGGCGCCTGCCCCCGCATCCTGCCTCGCCACCAGCTGCACCAGCGCCCCGGCGCCTGGGACGAGGAGGAGCCCGGGCGGGAGAGCCGGGGCCGGGCGCTGCGAGGCCGGGCCAAGGGCCAGGACCGGTACTGCCCCGACCCCCCGGAGCCCCTGGGGATCAACCAGAACGACCTGGAGGGCTGGGGCCAGGAGGTTTACATCCGCTAGGGCTGGGGGGCACGGGCAGGGGGTGGGGGACCCCCGGGAGCCCCAAGGACAGGCTCCCCCCTGCCCCAGCACTGGCTTTGGGGTGGAGGAAGATCTCCCGCGTGCCCCCCATTGCGTAGGGCCCCCCTTTGCCCGCTGGGGAGCCCCTGCTTTGCCAACAGCATCCCAGACCCCGGGGTCTCCCAGCCGCCCCGTGCCTGGGTGGGGGGATTTCCCCCCTGCCCCCCCTGCCAGCCCATCCAGCGGTGCCTCAGGCCCTCCCTGCTCCGCAGGGACAGCAAGTGACCAAAGGGGACCCCGGCGGCTCTGCCCACGGCCGGCATGTCCCCGTGGCACGGGGCGGGGGGCCGTGTTGCCCGCACCCCCCGGGTGCCCCTGCCTCTCTGGTGCTGTTTGCCCCCCCTGGCTCCCGGGCGGCAGGGAGACCCCCGGGCTGGCAGCTGCCCGGCGCTGCCGCGACCCACAGCCTCCGCTGCCCCACAGCAGCCTCGCCTGGCCGGGGAGCGGGTGCATGCGTGTGCAGTGCCTGTCGGGGGGTCGGGGGTGCCCGCAGCTCTGCGTGCGGGGGGAGAGGGTTGCTGCTGCCTCCGGCATTGCCCCCCCCCTTTCTTGGGTGCTGCCTACCCCGGGGGGGGGGGGGCGGTTTGCACGGGTTTGCGTTTGAGGGGCTCTGCCTGGGGGGCAAATCTGAGCCAGCCTGGGGGGGGGGGGGTCTAACACGTGCTAACAGCTGCCCCCGGCCCAGCCTGCCCCTGCGTCCTGGGGGGCCCTGAGCTGCCCCCCCCCGTACCCGGGACCGCTGGGCTGCGCCAGCCCCCTCAGCACCACCCCCCCTGCCCTGCCGTGCCTGTCCGCTCTCGCCCTCGTCCAGCCGTGTCCGTCCGTCTGTCTGTCCATCTGTGAGTGTGTCTGTCTGTCCCCCCTGCCCAGTGTGGGCCATTGCCTTGCCCCCCCCCCCCCACCGTGCCCGCCGCGGGAGCTGTGCCCTGCTCTCCGGCCCGGGGCCGCTGCCTTACCCGGACCACCAGCCCCGCCAGCGCCTTGGGGCAGGGCTCTGGGGTGCCCTGGCTCTGCCCGGCCGCCTTCACCCGCCGCCTGCCTCAGTTTCCCCTTGGCCGGGCACCGGAGGGCTCGGTGTCACCGCCTGCCAAGTGCTTTGAGACCCGCCTGCCCGGCGGCCTCGCCGGGGACCTGGGCTCGCCCCGGCGCCGGCCCCAGCCCTCCCGCGGGCGCAGAGACCTCCCGTATTTATGTCACTTCACAAACTATTTAAAGACCCAACAAAGTGTATTTTATTTATTTATTCCCGTTTGTGTGTGTGTGTGTGTGTGTGTGTGTGTTGGGGGGGGACTCGCCCCGCTCGCTCGGTTCTTTGTAATAAACATTTCGTTGAGCTCTGCCCCCGCGGCCGTGCCTGGCGTGCGCGTGGCGGGGGGGACGGGGTCCGCGCGCCCCCGAGCCGCCGGCCCCGGCGGAGCTCGGCCGTGCGGCGCCGCGTCCCAGGCCTCCAGCTGCGGCCGGGGCAACCTCGCGGCGGTTCTAAAGGGGGCCGCGGGCCGGTGCTGCCCCCCCTCGCGGAGCTGGGGCAGCGCTGTGGGGCAGCTGGTGGCCAAGCTCGTGGGCGTCTTCAGGAGCTGCGGTAGGCTCGGGGGGGTATGCGGGGGTGGTATTGGAGGGTCTGTGCATGGGGGGGGGCTGCATTGGGGAGGGGGCTGTGCATTGGGGTGTCAGTGCACTGGGGGTCTCAATGGGGGGGGGTCCGTGCGTGGGGGGCAGTGCATTGCGGAGGGGGCTGTGCACGGTTGGGGGGCGCTGGCCCATGGGAATCGGCCCCGGGTTCAAGGCGCTTCTGCAGCCGCTCGGCGCAGAGGGGTGTGAGCCCCACGCTCCAGGCGGAGGTGAGCTGCTCTGCCCCCCCCCCCCCGCTGCGGGGAGACCCTAGGGTAGACCTCCACCAGCTGTGAGTCCTGCTGGGGCTTCCCGCGCGGGGCGGGGGGCCGCGGCGTGGGGCGGGCCGGCAGCGGGGCGCCGGCGCTGAGCCCGGCCTGGCCTGCTGCAGACCCACCCGGCCGCCCGCGGAGGGGCTCCGGCGGGGCGGGTGCTCCGCTGGGGGCTTCAGCTCCCTGCCCGTGGGTTTTACAAGCTCTTCCCATGTGTCGTTAAATCCTGCCTGTTTAATTCCGTGCAACCGGCTCTGTGGGAAACTTCTGAGGCCAGGCACTGCCCCCTCCCCCCCCCCGAGGCCGGGTCCCCCGGGGCTGTGCAGGACCCGGAGGCACGGACGGACGGACGGACGGACAGACAGACGGATGTGCATGGTGCTCGCCCGGCAGCCCCGCCGCTGACGCCGGGCAGGAAAGAGCAGCGCTGAGCCAAGTTCCCGGCTGCTTCCGCAGGTTTATTTTGTGCTGGGGCAGCAGGGGGTTTCTCAGCACCCCCCTTCCCGGGGTGGGGGTGCAGGGAGCCCCGGCACGGCCGGGCTCTGCCTTGGGGCCGGGGACCTGCCCCGGGGGCTGTTTGGCTGCTGACAGAGGGGGGTCCGGCCCCCTCCATGCATCCCCACGTCTGTCTCTTCATGCCAGCCCCGAGGCCAGGGTGAGGGGCACTGGGGGCTCCTCCTGGCCCCGACTCGGGGTGGGGGGGACGCCAGCTCCGTACGCGCTATTTACAGGGAATAAATAGGGAGCCGGCGCTGCTCAGGGCTGCCGGCATCGCCACTCACTCTTCTCGGGCCGGTACTCGGTCGCCTTCCTGGAGGGGGGAGAGCGAGAGGGTGGCGTTGGTGGCACCTTGCTCCCCGTGGCGGCTCCCCCCACCCTGCCGGGGCCGCCCCTGGTGCGGGAGCGGCCCCCCGGCCCCCTACTCACTCTCGGCCGGGCTCGCCGGGTCGGCACACGAGCCCCTCGAGGCAGGGGCACAGCTGGTTGATGCTGAAGGCCAGGCCCCCGGGGGGCACGTGGCAGCCCTGCGCCAGCGCCAGCCGCCTCTTGCACACCCGCTCGCCGTGCTGCCGCGCGCAGCAGGCCCCGGCGCCGCAGTCCTCGTCCCCCCGGCAGCGGGCTCCTGCGGGGCACACGGCGTTAGAAGCGGGGAGCCCGACCCCCTCGTCGCGTCCCCGTGGCCGCCCCCCCGCTGCAAGCTCCTCACCCTCCTGCCCGTCCGGCGCGGGCTGCTGGCACTTGCCAAACATGCAGAGGAGGCCGCGGGCGCAGTGGGCGTCGCGGCGGCAGTACTGGCCCTCCTGGCGCCGGGGCAGGCACAGCCCGAAGTGCTCGTCGCAGAAGCGTCCTGGGGCGCAGGGGCTGGCTGGGCTGCACGTCGCCGTTGCCTGCATGGGGAGGAGGACGGCAGCACGTCAGGGGCGGCTCGGCCAGCTCCCTCCGAGGGGGCAAAGCTCGGGCAGGCGGATGAGGGAGCGGGGTGGGGGCCGGGTGCAAGGAGCAGGCTATAGCTGCTGCTTGCAGCAGTGCCTGGCCAGGGGTGGGGAGCTGTGGCACAGGCCAGGGTCCCCCTTTGGGAAAGCAGAACCATTGGGATGCAAACTTGGGTTGAGGGGCACCAACCACCCAGGAGAAACCCACCCGTGAGCCAGCTCTGATAGATGGAGAGGTCCCTGCTTTCTTCTTTTTCACTTATTTTAGTGATGCCCACACTTATTTTAGTGATGCCCAGAATCCAGCAAGCGGCTTGTGTTTTCTCTAGGGAAAAGAAACCCTCTGCTATTCTGGGGCGGGGGGGGGGCAGGCGGTGGGTATCCCTCCAGGGGGGAGTTTGCAGGGTTGGACCTGGGGAGGGCTGACACCCCCCTCCCCAGAACCAGCCGGGCGGGGAGGAAAACCCCCGGGCCGTGTCCTACTTTTTTTCTTCCCCTCTCTTAAAAGCTGGCCACGGCCCCCCCGTAAAAGTCCTGCTCCAGGTGAGGCTCGAACTCACAACCTCGGCATGGCTCCCGGGTACTGCCGTATAAGTACCGCGCGCTAACCGATTGCGCCACTGGAGCGGCCCGGGCAGGCGCCCGCCGCGCCCGCCGCTGCGAGCCGCCCGCCGCAGCGGGACCCGGGCGCTGCGCGGCGCGGAGCTGCGCGGGGCTGCGCGGAGCTGCGCGGGGCTGCGCGGAGCTGCGCGGCCTCCCCGCGAGCATCCCCGGCGCAGCCCTGCTCTGAGCACGGCGCGGCGCTGCCTGCCCGCTCCTCCTCCTCCTCCCCCCCCCCCACGCACGCCCGGCACCGCGGGGCAGCACCCGCTCACCTCCTCGGGGCTGCCCGGGGCCTTGGCGCTGCGGCCCAGGGTGGCTTCGCCCGGCGGGTGCTGGGGCAGGGAGTACATCCACGCCCAGAGGTAGCCGGAGGCGGCGGGCAGGAGCGCAGCGACGAGGCACAGGCTGGCCGGGAACATGCTGGCAGCGGGAGGGCGCTGGGTGCCCGGGCCCCGAGCATGGGGTTTATGTAGCCCATGGCCTATCTTGGCCCCCGCTGCTAAAACTGTTTGCCCATCTAATGGGGAAGGAGGAGGCAATCAGGGGTTAAGGGATTAGCATAATTGCCAGCCTTCCCCTAGCTGAGTGAAACAGCCCCAAAGTAAACAGCCCCCCCCAGTGCAGTCTGGCTCCAGCGCCCGGCTGGCTCCGGTGCCAGCCCGTGCCCGGGCCCTGGAGCAGCGGTGCAGGGCTGCCCGCGGCCTGGGCACCGCGGTGGCAATGCTGCCATGGGCCCTGCGGGGGGGGGGCCCGGCACAGGCACGCGAAGGGCTCCCGGCTGCACGGGGCACTCGGGTCCCCGGGGGCCGGGCAGCAACAGCAGCCTGCGGCTCCTGGAGTTATTCCTGCTTTGGTTGGCAGTGAGGCAGAGAGTGGGGACACGGGGCAGACGCCGTCCCCTAGGAAGTGCTGCGGAGTGGGGGCACGGTGGATGCATCTGCCCTGGGGACACCCCCCCCCCCCGTCACTCCCCTCTTGCACTCACTCATCTCCGGGGGTGACAGGCTTTGCACCTTCCCTAATGGCTTTGCAAACGACGTGTTTGCACGGCTGCAGCCGTTATCTCCCGGCTGAGCGCTGCAAAGCCGCGAATGGCCTCCCCGGAGCGGCTGCCACCGACAACGCCGTCAGCCCGGCCTCGGCGCCCCGGGGGGGGGGGGGGGGGGCTCCCCGTGCCCCCGGCCTCGCCAATCCACTCTGCGGTACACTCTCGCCACGCTCGTGCCTCAGTTTCCCCATCTGTAAATCAGAGGTGATGAAGCCCCTGGGTGACCCGCAGCACACCAGGTTGGAGACATGGGGGGACACCAAGCCCTTTTCCCCCGTGCCCGGGCAGGCTGCAGGCCAGGACGCCTGGGCCCAGCCTCGCAGCACGGCCCCTGCTCGCTCCGCCTGTGTTTGCGGAGCAGCTTAGAGAGCAAATATTGATCCTGCTTCCGCGGGCTCTCGCACAATCGCAGCAGTTTCCCTCATCCGTCTCCTGCTGGGCTTTCACTCCAGCGCTGCTGTCTGTGGCTAATCCCCGTCCCCACGGGGCCAGTGCCACCGGCACGGCCACAGCCCTGCGTCCAGCTACAAGGGCACTGTGCTGGTGGTGCTTCACCCTGCGGCCCCGGTCCGGGGTCCTGCTCACTGCCCCGTCCCTCCGCACTCCAGTGCACATCGAGGGGACCTTGCTTTGCAGAAAAACCATGGTATTTTCTCCTTCTCATGCTCTGCCTGTAGCACTTTCAGCTCTGGCCGTGCCACATCATGCCCTGCTGCTGCTGTGGCCCCTGTGGCTCAGGAGGACGATTCCTTCTGCCACCCCGTGGGCTCTGGTGTGCATTTTGTGGGGATGGGGGAGGGACTGGCCTGGTGGTCCCGTGGGGCCCCATGGGCACCACGGAGCTGTGGATGCTGCGTGGGAACTGCTGCCGGGCTGGGCGGCTGGCGGTCGGCTGCCAGAGTGAGCAGAGCCTCCGTGTGCAAACCCGTGTGTCCGAGGGCAGGAGGTGTGTGCGTGTGTGCGTGCTGCAGCTGTGCATACATGCACTGTGTGTGTGCGCGCACACATATATAGAGTTTGTGTGTGTGTGTGTGTGTACATATGCAGCTCCCAGCCCTGGCAGTGCCATGACATGGTGCAGAGCACATCTCCAGCCACCCAAGGTGTTTTTCCACAGGTGGGGGTATAGCTCAGTGGTAGAGCATTTGACTGCAGATCAAGAGGTCCCCGGTTCAAATCCGGGTGCCCCCTGCTTTTGGGGAAATGAGAGGGGGCTTTTTTTTTTTTCTTTTTTTGGGAGAGACATTTGCATTTCCCTCCCATGAGCATCCCTGCTCCGGCAGGGAGCAAGGGGCACCAGCAAACCAGGTTGCTGTGCGGTTCCCGCGGCCTCAGCCTGCCTCTGCAGCCACATTTTCCTCATTAGAGACATTTTCTCCTTTGAAATAAGGAAGAGTCGGGATCTGCAGGGATCCGGGGCAGCTGCAGGCACCTGGGCATGGGGAGCAGAGGGCCTGGTGGAGCAGTGCCATCGCCTCTGCTTTCTCCATGCTGCTTTTCAACACAGTCCAGAAGGGCTGCGGGCCACAGATGCGGCCGCTGTTGGGCCAGAGGGGCCGGGCACGGCCGAGCCACCAGCCCCATCCCAGCGCCTGGGGGATCAGCGTCGCCCGAACATGGAGCTGGTGCCTCCGGCTGGGCTCAGGGCTTCCCCGGGACAAAAGTGCAGCGGACGGACAGGAAACGAAGAGTCGCAGCCAGCAAGGAGTGGGCGCTGGTGGTGGGGCAGGGGTGCAGGGCACTGGGGGCAGTGGAGCCCTGAAATGCAGTGCCCAAGCAGTTGCAAGGCTGCACAGGCATGGAGGTGTGCACACGCACTCGTGAGTGTGCACCGTGTGTGTGCACGCACCGTGTGCTTGTGCCACCTCCTTCCCCTTTGCCGCCTCGGCCGCGTGCCGTGCTGTGCCCAGCCCCGGCGCGGGCACTGTCCTGGCCAGACCCCCATTGCAGCCCAGAGCCGTAGGACACCGCCTCCCCCCGGCTGCAGCCTCCGGCCGGTTCGGGGGTGACTCTGCAGGCAGCGCTCGGGCCTCCAAGGATGCCATGGTCAGTGCCGCGCTGAGCGAGCCTCGAGCGAGCGGCGCAGCCCTGTGCGGGTGCGAGTCAGCACAACCATTGCAGGCCTGGGGGAAAGGAGGCCCGGGTCGAGGCCGGCTCTGTCACTGGCCTCGGCTCTGGCTCTGGTGCAATCTCTAGCTCTGCCTCTGCCTCCGTGGCTGACTCCGTCCCTGGCTCTATCTCTGGGTCCAGCCCTGGGTCCATCTCCATTGCCATCCACATCCCTGGAGCAACCCCCAGCTCCATCCCCAGGTTCATCGCCAGGTCCACCCCATGTCCATCTCCATTTTCGCTCCATCCCCAGCTCCGTCGCTGGCTCCATCCCCGGGTCCACCTCCGTTTTTGCTCCGTTCCCAGCTCCATCCTTGGGTCCATGCCCACCTCCATCCCCGGGTCTGTGCCCGGCTCCAGCTCTGGCCGCGGCCCCAGTGCAGCCTCCGGCTCCCTCCCCACCCCCGGCCCCACCCCCGGCTCCACCCCCGGCTCCCGCTGGGGCTCCGGCTCGGGCTCCGGCTCCTCCTCGGGCTCCGGCTGCCCGGGGCTGCCGGCCCGTGGCGGGGCGCCGAGCCCGCGGCAGCGCCGGCGCCGCCCGCACCATGCGCTGCGGCGGCCTCCTGCTGCTGTGGCTGCTGCGCGGGGCGCTGGGCGCGCCCGGCCCGCGCGGCGCAGGTAGGGCCGGCGCCGCGGTCGCGCGTGGCCGTGGGCGGCGGGGGCGGCGGGCTCGGACGGGACCCCCCCCCCCCAAAGAGCCGGCGCCGGGGCCGCTGCTGCCCCCCGCCCCCGGCGCTGCCCCGGGGGGCAGACAGGCGGCGGGGCTCCCCCACCCCGTCCCGCGGGCCGGCGGTGGGGGAGCCAGGGACCCCCTCGCTGCACCCGGGACTCCCTGGCGGCACCTGTCCGGGGACCCCTTCTCTGTGCATGGGACCTCCTGGCCGCACCTGGCCCAGGGCCCCCTCGCTGCAGCTGGGACCCAGCTCTGCGCCCGTCCTGGCCCCCTCTCCGTGTCCATCCTGGGACTCCCTCGTTGCACCCAGACCCCCTTGCCGTGTCCGTCCCGGGACCGCCTCGCTTCACCCAGAACCCCTCTCCGTGTCCATCCTGGGACCTCCTCACTGCAGCTGGGATCCCTCATTGCACCCAGACGCTGTGTCTGTGCCGGGACCCCCTTGCCATGTCCATCCTGGGACCCCCCACTGCAGCCGGGACCCCTCGCTGCAGCTGTCCTGGCCCCCTCGCTGTGTCTGTCCCAGGACCCCTCGCTGTGCACAGAGCCGTCCCTTGCCCTGCCTCAGTTTCCCCTTCTGGTTGGGGCTGGCCCTGCTCGGTCTGGGGCTGGGGGGCAGGAACCAGCCCCCCCCCCCATACTCGCACCTCCAGGTGCTCCCGTCCCGTCCCTGAGGAGGGGACTGTGGCCAGGGGCGCCGAGGGCATCAGGAGGCCGGAGCTGCTGCCGGTGCCTGGAATCGCCGTTTCGATTCCTCCCGCCTCAGCCAGGGTCGCAGCCGCCGCTCGCGTTGGTGCTCGAAGCGGCCCCGTCCCCTGCGGCGCTGCCCGGCGCCAGGGTGCGGGGGCCGCTTTTGCATGCGTTTTTCACGGTTTTCCCTCCGCCGGGCTCGTGGCCGCCCCTTTCCCCACATGTCTGTAACTGCCCTGTTGTCGGGGCTGAGACCCCCCCAGCTCATGTCACCTAAGCGGAAGCTGTCTTGGGGCAGCCAGTGCCTGGTGGGGGGAGGAGGGTTAATCTCAGCGGGTTGACGGGAGCCCTCCAAGTGGGGGATCCCGGTGACCCCCTCGTTGTGCCCCCCCCCAGGCCACCTGCCCGGGGGCCCAGCGGCGGGCGACGGGTGGCGGGGAGCCCGTGAGACCTCACCAGGGAGCGACGGGACCCGCATCAGCCAGGACCTGGGCGGCGGCAGCTTGGCCATCGACACGCTGCCGGCCAACGAGACGCGGATCGTGGTGAGGCTTTGCGGGAGGACGGCACGGCAAGGCACTGCCCCCCCAGGAGAGCTCGTGGCTTCCCGCATCCAGGCTGCCCCTAATTACCTGCCCCTCAATTAGCTCCCTGCTCGCCGCGGTGGGGTGGGGGATCCCTCGGGGCGCTCGCTTCGCCGAGGCCGGCTTCACGCTTGAAGCATTTCTGCTTCAAGCTGAAAAATCCCTGACGTGGAAGCGTTCAAAAAAAACCCAAACAAACCAACAACCCCCCCCCAAACCATCCCCCCAACCCCACCGGGGCGTTTGCAGATGCCTGGGAGCCGCAGGAAGGGTGCAGCCGGGCTTGCGGTTCCCCTGGCGGCAAAGGCAGCAATTTCCCGGGGCGGGAGCCCGGAGCGGCCGCGGGAGCCCGGAGCGGCCGTGGGAGCCGGGCTGCCTTCAGGGCCCCCCGGGCTCGCAGCCCTCCCCAAAGCCTCCCCTCGCTGTTCCTGCTGGAACCAGAGTGCCGATTCGGACATCCTCGTGAGCCAGCGATGAGGTCAGGGGCTCGGCAGCCAGCTCCTCCGTGCGCCCGGCCCGGCGCCGCCGGCTTTCCCCCCGCTCCTCGGCTCCATTTTATTGGGACGCATTGGGAAGGGCAAGGGGGGATGAGGAAGACGGCGGTGGCCAGAGCCTGGCCAGGGCACGAGGGTGCAGGAGCCGGCGCCTCTTCCCACGGCGGCGCCCAGCTCTCGCCAAAGGGGTCTGGCCTGGGCACAGCAGCTTTTGCTCTTCGTCCCCCCTCGGTGCCCTTTTCCCGGCACGCGGCATTCCCGCGCTGGGGTCCTCCCCGCTGCGCCCGAGCTGCCGGCCGCTGGCCGCGGCTCCGGGGTCTCAGCCCTGCCCTCCCCGGTGGCAGGAGGACAACCACAGCTACTACGTGTCGCGGACCTACGGGCCGGGTGAAGCACGCGCCCAGGGGCTCTGGGTGAACATGGCAGCAGCCAACAGGAGCCAAGCGAAGATCCATGGGATCCTCTCCAACACGCACCGGCAGGCCTCGGTGAGCCCCGCGCCGCACCGCGCCGCCCTTCCGTCTGCAGCCCAGGATGTCCCCAGAGCCTCCCCTAGCAGGGATGTCCTGACGGTGGCCTCTTGCCCCGGGCAGTGGCTGTCCCCACCATGTCCCCATGATGGCCTGGTGGAGACCAAGACTTGGGAAGGGTTTTGCCTTCCCCAGATCTGTTCTTGCATCCTGCAGGGCAGGAGCATCCAAGGGGACCCGGCTCCTGCGGGTCTTTGCGGGTACTGAGCTGCTCGGCGACGCCGGCGAGCACGGGCCCCACTCCCGCTGCGTGACTTTGCCGGGGTCTGAGCGTGGTTCTCACCCCATCTGCCTCCCCCAGAGAATCATCCTGTCCTTTGACTTCCCCTTCTACGGCCACCTCCTGCGGCAGGTCACGATCGCGACGGGAGGTGAGTGAGGGCGCGTGGGGCGGGCGCGCGGGGCGCCGGCGGCGGGGAGCCTGCACCGCTTCACCTCCCTTCACCCGCTCAGGCTTCATCTTCATGGGGGACGTCATCCACCGGATGCTCACGGCCACGCAGTACGTCGCGCCCCTCATGGCTAACTTCAACCCCAGCTATTCCCGCAACTCCACCGTCCAGTACTTGGACAACGGTGAGCGCCGCTCCGCTGGTGCCGTGCGCGGAGAGGCTGCTAATCCCGCTGCCCCGCTCCTTCCGGGCGGAACGGGGCCGAACGCGGCTCTTCCAGCAAGGAGAGGAGCTGGGGCTGGGCGCGGGAGAGGAGCGCCCGGAGGAGGCTGGCGATGCCCTGAGCAGTTGCGACGCTTGGTTGGAGCTTGCTCGTGGGTCTGCTCGAGGCACGTGCTGGAGGCCAGAGGACGCGAGCCTCGAGCGAGCTTTGTGGGCAGGAGAGGCCACGTCAGTGATGGCAGCTGCTGAGATGTGGAGCAAAGAGGGAGAGCGGGGCTGATTCCCTCCCCTCCCCCGGTTTCACCCCCAGGGACGGTTTTTGTGGTGCAGTGGGACAAGGTCTATCTCCAGGGGAAGGAGGACGTGGGCAGCTTCACCTTCCAGGCCGCTCTGCACAGCAACGGGAGGATCGTGTTTGGTTACAAGGAGGTGAGAGATGTCCATGCTGGGGAAGGTGCATATAACCCCCCAGGCTGGTGTTACTGGGTCCCTGGAGGGGGTCCCTGGGGACCTGGGAGATCAGATATAGCGGCTGCCGGCGTGTCGAACATGGGCATTTGCAGCTGCGCAAAGGCCCGCAGGGCTGGAGCCCATCGCACCCTCTCTGCCCCGGCTGCAGATCCCCGTGCCGGTGCTGCAGATCAGCGCCACGCAGCACCCCGTGAAAGCTGGCCTCTCTGACGCCTTCATGATCCTCAACCCATCTCCCGAGGTGCCTGGTGAGTGGCTGCCGCCCCGGGACCGGGGGAGCCGGGTGTCCTTGGCACGGGGGACGGCGGCCGCGGGTGCCCCTCGCCTGCTCGACACCCGGGCGCGTGCTTTGGCCACGTTCTGCGAACGAAAGGACGTCGTGTCTCCTGCCCGGTGCGTTTAGAAGTCGCTGTTCACAGCCAAGCTGTGGTGTCCCTGATTTCCAGCTGATGATGAGGAGGAGGGGGACGGCGGCAGGGGAGGAAGGGTTGCAAATGAGCTGTAGAGGTTCGAGTGCCTCGGAGCTGGGGGGATGCTGGGCACCTCACACCTTTAGGCTCCTCTCGGATCCCACACCATAAAACTGCCCCACTACCGCTCCAGAGGAGCGTGATGACTTGCACGGGGTTTGGACACGCAGCCGCTGCGTTAGTGAAAAGCCTGCAAGTGTCGTGCATGGTCTGAGCATCTGCCACGCGCGAGTCCTGTGTCTGTGCTGCACGCTCCCGTGCATGCCGTGTCCCTGCCGTGTCCCTCCCACGTCCCTGCCGTGTCCCTGCCTCCGTGCCGCAGGGGCCTGGCGGTGCGCACGGCACGGCCGGCGCCACTGAACGGGTCTCGCAGCACACGTGGCTGCTGCAGGCAGGGTCAGGACCGGCACGTGTGCTGGGTGGACGTGGTGATGGCTACGTGCTTGTGTCCCCATAGGCACGGGAGCTCCGGGCACGCCGTGAGCTTGGGGGAAAAGCTGTTTCAGCCACTCCCTGGGCTCCCGCGCGGAGAAGCCCAACCACGCTCCTCCCGCCTCCCCGTGCTGCACCTGGCGCCGTTGCTTTTGCTCGTTATTTATGGAGCCTGCCATCTGGCCCTCATTTATTACCAGTTTACAACCGTTTGGGTTAAAAACCTCAGCCAGGCTGGGTGGTGCTTCCCTGGGCCGCCCCGGCATGCTCGCGCTCCCCGAGCCCCCAGCGCGGCACCTGCGCCTCCTGCCCGGCCCCTTGCCACCGCAGGCAGGCGGGCGGCGAGGAAACGCGAGACTCGTCCCTAACGATGGGAAGGGAAGCGAGGCTCGGCGGCAGGGAGAGCAGAGGGGCAGGAGGGCTCACGCGCGCCTCCGAGCGCAGAGCCGGGCTCGGCTCGGCGTCTGCGAGTTGCCGACGAGCGACGCGTTGTGCGGCTCGTGTTTGCTCAGAGCGATGCAGGACTGGACCGCGTCCATCCCGGGAGCCTCCGCTTGGGGGAAGCGGGGCAGAGAGAGCTCGGGGCTCCTCCTGGGAAAATTTGGAAGAGGAGACTGGGGCCTTGGCATCCCTGCTGCCCCGCTGCCGTTGCTTCACCCTGCATCGGCTGGGACTCGGGGGCTGCAGCCGCCCCCCAAACGCGCGTGGGGGTCCCGTGGGGGCAGCGGCTCGCAGCCCCCGCCGCCGCCCGGGCACGGGCACGTGCGCACCGGGGTTGCACCCGGCCTCACGCGAGGCCTCCCCCGTTGCAGAGTCCCGCCGTCGGACCATCTACGAGTATCACCGCGTGGAACTGGACACCAGCAAGATCACCAGCCTGTCGGCCGTGGAGTTCACCCCCCTGCCCAGTAAGTGGGGCGGCCCCGCGCCGCGCTGCTCTCCCGCGCTTTCGCCCCGCAGCCTCCGCTTTGCAGGAGAAACGAGGAGTCCGCAGGAAATCGCGTCTTATCCGACCTGTCCGGCGCTCCCCAAACGCGCGATGCCAGCGGGTTTGGTGCCAGCCCCTGACACTGGTGCAAACCCAGGCGCGCCCCAGGAGCGGAGGGCAGAACGCGGGAGCCCCCGGGGCGGGTGCTGACGTTCCTGCTCTTCGCCCCGTAAGCCACCGCGCGCTCAGCCAATTCTGCCGGGCGCTGCTGCGTTTCGGGCCGGCCCGCGACGCGTTCTGTAAGCCCCCGCGGTCAGCGCTCAGATCTAATTTATAGAGGGCTCACGCGCGCCTCCGAGCGCAGAGCCGGGCTCGGCTCGGCGTCTGCGAGTTGCCGACGAGCGACGCGTTGTGCGGCTCGTGTTTGCCGCTGTTAAACAAATACATTTAGCGTTCGAGACCAAGGACGTGTGCATGCGAGGCAAGTCGTCATGCAGTGCATAAATACAGAACAGAGAGTAAATCTGTCATGAGCATACCAAGGTTATGCATTTAAGTGGTCTCCCCAGGGTTTTTTATGACAATTTTAGCAGCAGGCAGGGTTCCTGCAAAGCAGATCATAAATAAACAGTCTGCAGTATATGTATGTTTTTTTTCCTTAAGAGTTGCTTTTTTTCCCCCTCGTCCGTCGAGGCAAGATGTGCCGGGGCTGTGCTCTGCCGGCCGCGCCGAGGGGCGAAGCGGGGCCCGCTGCCTTCCAGGACTGCGGGCGCCGATCTGGGAAGGGAGGGGTGCGAAATGGCAGAGGGATGCCCGGAGCAGCGCCAGCTCCGCTCTCGGCTCTGCCACTGTGGCCGGCCAGGGCCCTCCCCCCCCGGGGAGGGCTTGTTAAAACTGCTGCAAAACGGCTGTTTTCCAGCCAGGGTGACAGAGGGCCGCAGGAAGCGAATCCTCTCCAGCGTGCGGAGACTAGTTATTGCGGAGCTATTTTCAGGAAATAAGTGCAGCCTCCTTTGGTGATGCTCTGTTTCTACCCATGCCGCCAGCTTTGAGTTTATGCTCCCTTGTGCCTATCCAGATGCTAGCGTATCGCTGGTACGTGTCTCCTCTCTCTTTTACAGCTTGTCTCCAGCATCAGAGCTGTGAAATGTGTGTGATCTCGGAGCTGACCTTCAACTGCAGCTGGTGTCACGTCCTGCAGAGGTAGCTTGGATGAGTTTCCTTCCCATCTCTTCTCTTGCTGATGTTTCTAGAGCTGGGAGAGCAAGTGCAACTTCAGGTCTAAGCTTTGCTGATGCCTGGCATCCGTGCTGTCATTTTTTTTTTTCTTTTTTTCTATTGGGGGGATGCTAGCACAGCCTTGTAGGCAGTGGGTAGGTGGCAGGCTGATCTCAGGTTGCAAGCAATTAGAGATTTTTGAGGGTGGATACCTTAGTCCTTATGTTTTGATGCAGAAGCTAGAGCAAGTTGGGACTAGACGCAAAGCTCGCATATTTGCGAGTAAGTGAGATCAGACGTGGTAGAAACATCCTCATTTAGGCTGAGGTTTCCGAGAGAAGTGAAGGGCAAGGAGGTGGGGACATGCTGTTCAGAGTCTGGAGCACAGTGGCAGTTGAATGACTCTCGTGACCCCCCCCCTCAGCCGTGGGGGACAGGCCCTTTCCGTTGGGGACAAGACACAGTAAAGGCTGGGGGGACTTGCTGAGCTGTTGGAGGCAAATGGAGAACTTGGGTAGGGGGTGAGGGCAGGCCTTGCCTGTCGTCCCAGAATGGAAGGTTTTGGTCTCTCTCCTCCTTCAGCTCAAGATGTGAGAATTTAATGAGTTTCTTTTTTTTTTTTTTCCTTTTTTTTTTCCTGAAATATTTATTTGGAGCTAGTGGCAGGGGAGAGGACCCAATAACACAGATCCTCGCAGGCAGCGCCGCGCCATGCCATCCCTGCTTTGGGAGGCCCAGCTCTCCGGGCTGCCTGCCCCCCTTCCTCGGCAGCCCCGGCCGAGGGACGTGCCTCCCTGGCTCACCAGGGCACAGCTCACGGGGCACCTACCTTCCTCCTTTCTGTATCGCTTCTCTGTCACTACTCTCAAGACTTACGCTCTTGTCTTACGTGCACCAACTTCAGCGAGGCCTCAGCAAGTATGTCAATGGCAGCTGGAGCAGAGAAAGCTCCTGAGACATCAACAAAGCTACCATATAAATCGGCATTGATTCATTGCCTCTCAATGGGCTGGGGCTGGAATATAACCAGAGCCAGGGGATCATCATTTTTCAGTGACAGTTGCTCAGCTGGTGGCTTCAGATGAGAGAATATTATGTTCTTGCAGCTGAGAGAGATGTGTGAAACCAGATGTGGCTTTGGTAGCAAAAGTAAGCCCAGGATACAGAGTATTGGTCTGGATCTTGTTTGGTCTGAAACCCAGGTGTTCAAGAACTCCCTGATTCTGCTTATTTCCAATTGATAGCATAGGCAAGTCCAGTCTTCCAGATTTGAGGTCACAGCTGTTTATATTTGCGTTTATCACTTATACTCTGGTTCCTCCTGGATGGTTTGGCTGAAATACATGCTTCCTGCAGCCACAACTGCATATAGGCAGCTCGCTCCTGAAGAACACAGACTACAAATACAAATGGCAAGTGTTTTACACATTGGGGAAATTGCAGGCTAGCGTTATCAGGAGCAGCTGAGCAAGTCTACCACTACCTTGCTGGCTTTCAACTAAGCTGGTTTTGCAAAACCAGTGTGATTTTCCCAAGGAGGCTGGTAGGGTGGCTTCCAAGGATTGAACTCATGTCCTGAGTCCAGTTCAGTGATTTAACCCCATAGTTTCATTTTAGCTTTCTTTTAGCAATATAGTTTGTGCTGTTGCTTCTGCTGAGCCCCTAATTGTTACAGGCAACACAGAAGAGCTCAGTGACTCAGCAGGACCCAAAGTTCTTGTGGCTTCACCTCTTTTATTGGCTGGTAGTTGGGTAAATTACTGCTTGTACGAGCTGAACCCCTGATTCATCTTTTTGGTAGTCCCTGGAGACTTTGCAAAGGTCAGAGTTCTGTTCCATTCCCTCTGTTTTTGTAGAGATTTCACTAGTTGGTGTTTTCTTGATGCAGTTTGTAACAACTTCTCTAATGTTGCTTTTCCTGTGCAGATGTTGCTGGAAAAAACTCACAGAGATCATGGCCTTGCTCTGGCATAGAGTCTGCAGAATGGAAATTCAAACTCAGTCTATATATTTTTCCTATTTCACTGTGTCTCTGTTTTCCTTGGAGAAGCGGTATTGACCCTTTTCCTGCTCTGTAAAGAGGAACATTTGGGTCCATCCAGCACAGCTGTACTGGAAACTCCATGTCTTTGGAGACCAACTTGTGTATAATCTTTCCAGTCCACTCATATTTGTTTGTCTAATTCACAGTGCCCATTGGAGTAGCATTTGGGATTCGTAGGCAGCTTAGAAATCATCGTTAGCAGTGACACCCCTGTGGAGTGGTCAGATGAGCGCTGTTCACTCCCTGATTGCTTTGCTTGCTGTGTCTAGCAGGAGTTCATCTGCCACAGATCAATGTCGTTTGTCTCTGTAGATGTTCCAGTGGGTTTGACCGATACCGTGAGGAGTGGCTCTCTTACGGCTGTGGCCAGAAGGTAAGAGCGAGCAAAGCTTCCCTTAGGCTGACAGGATAACAATGTAATGTGGATTTTGCTCACCAGTAGCGGTATTTATGATGTACTCTTACGACTCAACTCTTACAATGAGACTTTAGCTGCAGGTGAAATATATAATCAAAACAGTTTATTTTGCAATTTGTTTTGGCTGCTTGGAGGATGGTAAGCCATTTTGGATGTCTTCAACAGAGGCTGAGAAGAATGATGCTGAACTAAAGAAAAGATAGTGGCTATATCCTAGGTCCAAAAAAATCACTCTCAGCTCCACTTGGCCTGTGCTGCTCTGGAACAGATTGCATACCCCCCTTCAGACATCCCTTTCCCATTACAGCAGAACTACAGACACACTTAGTAGAGACTATCTCCCCCCTGCTCTATTGGAACAGACAGAAGATGGTCCATCTAATCAGGTGTTCCATGTCCTTGCCCTGCTGGTCTTGCTTCTGTGCTGGTGGATGTTCAGTAAAGGTGCAGGACCTCTGTAAGTTAACTAATGGTGCAATCTCAGTCCACTGAGATACTTGCTTTTTTCCCTTGCTGTCTGAATCATGACTATTATTCACGCTGAAGTATGAAGAAATTAGCCCTTGTGATTTTTTTTTGTCCTTGTTAGTGCAATTGTCTCTACACTGGATGAACTAATTTGTCTCAGAAAGATCAGCTTTAATGGAACATCTGTTTCTGCTTTGCTTTTTGTGTTGTTTTTCCCCCAACTGAAGACTCAGCTTTGTTCCATGTTTACCAAGAGGGTTGAGGGAGGGAAAAGGAAGTCATGAGACCTACTGTAAGGTCATGCAAGAAAGTCAGAATGCAGACTGTTGCAAATCACTGCTATTTGCCCTAACTTAGTGGTTCCCAAAGTTCTTCACCTGTTTCCTCCCTGCTAGATGACCCCTGCCACTTCTCCTAGCACATCTGGACCATGTTCCCTGCTTCCCTGTTCCCATGTTGGAACCCCAAGGGCTTGGCTAGCCTGAGGCTAGCTAACCTCCAGCTCTCTGGCACTCTTGCTGGAGGATTGCTAGGAACAGTAGCCATTTTTCATATTTCTTTTCAGTCGGAAGAGGAGACATGCGAGGATTTAGCAGACGATGACCACTACTCGGCACCGCCTGACAGCTCTTTCCCACCGTTTGATGAGGATATCACCACCTCCGCTTCCTCGCTTTTCATTGACAGCCTCACTACAGAAGGTACAGGCAGGTGGGGTGAACAGCTGTGGCAGGGACACCCCCTCCTCAACACTTAGCCCTGGAGAGGTCTTTCACTCTGATGCCTAATGAAGCCAATTAATATCCAAGTAAGCAGAGTAGCATTCCTGGCTGCCCAGTTGTTGAAGCCCAAGGGCAAGGGGGTGGAAACAGAAGACAGTGGAAAGGGGAAGGAAGGACAGAGTAAGAGATGAGAGCTGGAATGACATGGCAAGTGAGGCAGGTCAAACCCTCGAGTAGGAAGAGTTTTACAGTTGCACTGCAGCCTTTTTATGCATTTATGAAGGTCTAGAAGATAATAGACCAAAAACAAGTATTCTCCAGTGGACAGACTCCCTAAGGCCATAAGAGAAGTTAATACTGTAACTAGGGGCTCATGTTTTTAACATCCTTGCTGGTGACTCAGGGCTGACAGTGCTGTCTGTCTGGCAGTAATACAGCACAGACATGTGATTGTCCTCTGCTTGGGAATGGTGTTCATTCCAGCATAAGAAAGCTCCAAATAAGGACCCTGGTGTCCCTTGAGACACCCATGTTCTAAAGCTTGATAATCCTATTAACACAGGGCTGTCTCCTCAGATCCTAACGGCAGGTATCACTTCAATTTTGCTGCTTAATAGTCCCTAACGCAAACTGCTAATTAGAATAAATAGAAAGGAACATTAGTAATTGTCCTTCAGCAATAGAAAGGAGTTGGGCTGGGGGGAGGAATGGAGCTCCTGGCTGACAGAGTTGACTTTGAAAGGAGCAATTAAAGGAAGGGGAGTATAACACCACCACCGAGATTATTTTCCAACTCATCGACAATTCTTGGAAGAAGAACAAGAGGCTTTTTGTGACATATTCAAGCATGAAGTTAATTTGTAATCTTGGAAGGAAACAAAACAGCCAGCTGCATCAGGCAGGGAACTTTATCTGCAGAAGTACAACTCAGGAACAAGCAAAGCAAAGGACTGGACCCAGCCCTCTGCATCTTCCCAGACCAGACCAGCTTGCTGGAGCAGCTCAGTGGAGATGTTTGGGAAAGTGTCTGACTAGCTGGTCTTGTGTCAGCACTGCAACTAGGAAAAGTCTTAGCCAAGCAGTAAACATTCTGGATTAGGATTTCAGCTGGATTCTCAAGGGCTCTGTGGTGAATATCAAGACAGAATAAAGCCTTGTACAATAAATCCTGGTACTTTCAGAATGTGATGAAGAATGGCATTGGACTTTGCTGCTCCCCAGCCCCCCATGGAAGACATCTGTGAATTCCACTTGATTTATCTGGGATATATCAGCAGCATATTTCAGCAAATGCCATAGTCTGAACATAGACACCCACAAGGTTGGGGCCCCATCCAACATTCATTTGTTATTCTGTATTGCACACTGAGCATATTTAATGACTAGTTTCTACAGACATTTGTGCACCAGGTGCCACTTTTGTGAAAGAAGCCAGAAAGCCAGAAACTGCTTTCACTATTGTTTTGTTTTCTGGGTGCCTTTCTCCTCCACTAAACCACACTGACCATGTAAGTGCTGTGCAAAGAGACATGTTCTGTCACAGGCCTCCTGTTATGCAGCAATGAAGGAGGGTGGGAAGAATGGCAAATATCATAGAAATCTCCTGACTACTATTTTTTTTTGCCTGTTTTCTTCTTTCAGATGATACAAAGCTCAATCAGTATGCAGCAGGCGATGGTACGTCCTTAATCTTCTCTTTGCCTGCTCACGTTCTTCCTAAGTGGGAGTGTGGTACACTGAAATCAAATGTACTGGATAGTTGTAATCAGTCAGTGCAGTGGACAGGAGAAACAGATTGAAATGATGTAATCAAGATAAGAATCCTTTTGTCCTTACCTTGATTGTTACTGTTTCAGGTTGTGAAAAGTGAAACCAATCTGTTTTAGCCTGATGCTGTTTTTTTTTTTTTTTTTTTTCACTTTTGCGACTTTCTCAGATTTGACAGGCGAACTAAGATGAGGCATTTTGCCTTTCCTATATAATTCTGTCTTTGCTGTCTTTGCATAGTTGCAAAGTCCTGTTGCTTTTGAATTTCTCCAGCTGTGCCAAAGAACACTGTAAAAGCCAAATATAAAAAGTGTCCTTTCCATTAGCCTAGCTCTGTCTTTTCCCTCTCTGTTCCAGCAAATCCCTTCTCAATCAGAGTGTGTTAATCAGTCCTAAGGATAGAGAACTGAACTGTTACCATAATGCTCTTCCAAATTCCAGAATATAGGGAGGATGTGAGCATTTCTTCCTCTGATGTCAGATTCTCAAGAACTGCAGTCCTATGTAAACCACAAGCCTGTCCCTCTTAACTGAGAGCAGCTTACAAAAGTTAAACTGGGTATAGGATCAGTTCTTTTGCAGGCATGGGGCCTTTGAAATCCACGACCTTCCCAGTTTCATCCAAATTACTCCCCAAATGACTGGTAATGTCTCTGCTAATATATGCTATGTACGCCCTCTCTAGCTCTGTGTGATTGAATATTCACAGCCAAGGAATGAAGGCAAGCTGGAGGACTGTTGGGAAGACATGCTAAGGACACACTCAGCATACGGCTAATGGCTTTCTATCAGAGCGAGCATCTAATATATAAAGTATATAGATGTGGGGATGTGTATGGCTACTGTATAGTAGTTATTTAATCTTCTTTCAAAACAGCTATTGATACCATCTGATGCTGGAGCTCGGATAGTAAATTCAGGGTGAGAACTTACCTAAAAGTAATTCATGTGAAATATTAAAAAAGAAAGACACTGACTTGAATTGACAGCCTCTGTTTGGGGCTAGGGAGGGGAAAGTGCAGAATACTGAGCATGAGGATTATTGTGAAAGATTTCTTTATCTACTCCAGACAAGTCTCACACACATGATATTAAAAGCTTGGTCTAGCAGATCTTTCAGTTCCAAAGATTTGGACTCTTAACATGTGAGCTAACAAAAAGCTCACTCGTGTATCTAGCTTGCTTACTTACCCTCCTTTTGAGCCAGCCAGTGGGTTAAATTGCTCAGTCTTTCATGCAATGCTCTAAAGAAAAAAAGCTTTGCTTCTCCTTTCTTCTGTTCTTTTACTGAGATCTCAGTGATTCCAGCCTTAACATAATTCTCTTTTTACAGGTGTGGGAAGCAGCCTTCCTTCAAAGAAAGCAGGAACCCCGATTCACACAGGTACTATTGTGGGCATCGTTCTGGCTGTGTTGCTCATTGCTGCTATTATCCTTGCTGGAATTTACATCAACAGCCATCCCACCTCAAATGCTGCCCTGTTCTTCATTGAGGTGAGTGGAGAACCTTATCACAGGCCAGTTTTCTCTTCCTCTGCTACCATCAACACAAAGCTGTCATCACCAGAAATGAGGGAGATAGGGTGGGAGGCTATGCCCAGCCTTTTTCTTTCTGATTAATATTAACATGGCCTCTGCAGAGCCTGGTAGTTAGTTACTTCTAGGTTTTCAGCTACTAGAGTGCCTTGTCTCAGCACGCACATTCATTTCTGTGGCTGGAGCATGCTGAGCAATTTAATATATTGAGTCATTCACTTAAAGGGGCTGAGCCATGAATAAGGAAGAACCAGATCATCTCCAAGTGCAGTTGCCTTCAGGGAATCCTCACCTTCTAGAGGAGAGCAGGGAGGCTGGGCTTTAGCAACCACCTGGGAACCAATCATGCGTTTAAAGTTACATTTTTGAGGTCTGAATCCTCTCAGCAGGTTTGCAGATATATTTCAATTAAGCCAGCCACCTTGCTTTGCCTTGGCCTCTGGGGAAACAAAGAAAGGAACACTGAGAAGCTTCATATTTAAGATCCTCTTCATGGTCCTACAGTCACAGCTAATCTCCAACTTGCAGTTGTTGGTGGTATTTTAAACCTAGTCTCTCATCCTCCTACAGCTGCATTTTATTTTATACTCTTTCATAAGCTCCCTTTCACATATTGCCTTTTCCCCCATACAGCGGTAGACTCTTCCACATGCTTGCATGAGCAAGCATGCACAGTCTGGCTGGAGGACTCAGTTGGAGCTATGACATAATTAAAATTGCTGCCTTTTGAATTGCCCAGCTGGATTTTGTTTACTAAAATTGTCAGACTTAACTGATAGATGTTATGCCATCAGCTAATTTGTAAGTGGTGGTGTGAATGCTCTAAAAGATTTTAATTTTCAGAAAGATAGGGGGCCTGACAATCTCCATCTGCTGTTAAAAGCCAAAAGACTGCTTGATATAGACTCCCGAGGCAGTCAGAAGTGGGCTGAATCCTGGCATAGCAACTGCTGTGTAGGAAGTGAGCAACATGTAGCCCTCAGCCTTTCCTTGTCACTCTCTGGCTTTTTTCTATAGCACTTGTCTTTCCTCTATCTGTCTATTTGAAGAGCCAGGCTTCAGAGAATTGATCTATCTGGCCCCTATCAGTTTAGTACCTGAACAATTCACAGTATTTAATAGATCTAGCTTCACAGCTCTCAACTGAGAAAGTCCCTCTTTTGCTGATAAAGAGGAGAGGCACAGAGAGATGATTTGTATGTGGTCACACAGGAAGCCTGTGGCAGTCCTTAGCTGTTAAAGCAGGCACAGGTCATCCTTGTTCCGAAACCAATGTGAGATTTCACTTGCAGTTTCCATTTCCTCTCTGCTCCTTCTTTTAACCTTATTAGCGGGTCAGTTTGGTGAGATTGATGCATTGTAATGCTCCTTAAGTATGAAGTGATTTTATTAATAAAAGTTGAGCTGTCACAAAGACAGCACTGTTTTTGTTTCAAGACTGCGTTTCAAATTTCCCAGCTGGCATAGACTGAAAGGCTCTATCACCGTTTCTGATGGATCTTTGTTTCTGTCCACAGCGAAGGCCACATCACTGGCCTGCCATGAAATTCCGAAATCATACCAGCCATGCAACATACTCTGAGGTGGAGCCAGCCAGCCACGAGAAGGAGGGCTTTGTTGAAGCGGAACAGTGCTGAGCGCTTCCTCCCCTGCATCTTTATTGTCCCATGTCCCGAATGTTGGGGTCTTCTGTTATTGTACTGCAAAGTCTTTCCCCTGTTGGAAGAGAAACAGCAACTAGAGGAAAAAGACCCACTGGAGCATTGAAAGGAATAAGGCAGGGCAATGCAAGGACGTGACTTGCCTGGATTCCTCACGGGACAGCACAGCCTGAAGCAAAGGCAGTGAGTTGCAACGTCAGATTCTGCCTGCACCAAAGCTCTGGATGTGTCAGGAGAAAACAGTGCAGTCAAAGTTTTGGTATGAGTAGTGGGAGGAGCTGTTTGTTTTTTCTTCTTCTCTGTGTGAGGTTGACCTCTTCCATCCTTCTCTGAGAGTCTTAACATGGGCAGTTCACAGGAGGGCCAAATCTAGGTACAGGCAAAGTACATAGTTGCCTAAGGCAGCAGGCTCTTTGGGACACCAAAACTGCTTGCTGCACACTCTGCCTATGCCTGCACTCAGGACCAAGTCAGGCTCATTGCCTCTGCCTCTGTCCACGGAGAGGCTGGGTGACTGGGGGGCAGATGCTGCTGGTGGCCCCAGGAGGGGAAAGGCTGGTTCTCCAGGGCTTATCTCACCTGTCCCATCCTCCTGCTCCCTGCTCTTGTCCCTTTCTCTGCTCTTCCCTTTGCCTTCTTTCAGGGCAGGCAACATTTAGCTTTCTCTTCACGGCTAAGAAGACTTGTGCCCTTGTCTTTTTATCCTGAAGTTGTTGTTCTTACACCATGTCTTCAAATCCTCATGCTTCTCTCTTTTCAAGGAAACAGCTTCTACCCCCGTACTCAGGAAGAAAGAGAAATCTGATCTATTTTAAAGACAAAGCCCTATAGAAGATTCACCTTCAGGTTGTTTGTTAACAAATGGTTTTGGTGTGTTTTCTAGCATCTAGTTAGTTTGCTAAATTACTGACTACGACCCTTACTTTAAAGGAGTCAGAGGGTGAAAAATCTTAGATTCCTTCAAACCACGTATCTGTTGCACTGCCACTAATCCAGCAGGAACAGAGTAAGTTTTAATAGAAGAGGATGGGGATAGAGCACTATCAAAAGCACTGTTCTCCCCAGGGCTAAATCTTGAAGTAAATCCAAGCTTATTTTTCATGGAACTTTCACATAAATAAAGAATGAAGGCATACATGCCACTGTATGATTAAAAATATAAAAATCACTTTGTTAACATCATCGTGTTTAAAACTCACTAAAGTCAGTGGAAGTTTATTGATTTTGATTACATCTGTAATCTGATTACCCTGGTCTGGATGTGTACTGATATCATGATTCCAGATATCATGACCCTCATTAAGGACTTCAATGCTAGACCTCTTGGGGTTTTCTGTTCCTTCTCTGTAATCAGAATTAAGCAGTAATCTTCATAAATACTCTATCCTACTTTCACAGACACTAGCTAGTGCAAGATTGGGCCCTAAACTTAGGAAAGCTTGTATTAAAAAAAGACAGTGTCCAAAGTCCAGTGTAAGGTAAAGTTTCCATCCCCCCCACCAAAAAATGGTGTGGGATGTATGGACTTTTTTTTTTTTTTTCCTTCTTGAGCCTCAGTTATTTATTCTGATATCATGTTTGGTACATACTTTATCCACTGACAGCTTCAGCTATCACTGAGGGTGATTACTGCCAAAGGCAGGGTCTGTCTAATTAATGTTTTCCTTCTCATCTGCTGAATTTATATTGCCTTTGAAGATAAATATGGATGCTCTGTGGCATTTAGACCTCAGATTATACTTCCTCGTACATAGTCACTAGGGAGACTTTTGCTGCATCTATTATGGCCTAAAGACACAAAAACACTCAAGCGGGGTAAGTCAGATTGAGTTGTGCCAAGCTGTTGTGGACCACACAGTCTTTCTTTAGAGATATTTTGAAGATTAACTTTATTCCTAAGTAAAGCTTTCAGCTGCAAGATTGTTTTTTCCCTGTTTTCCTCAAGTAGAATGAATTCTAAAGCATACAGTCATCTAGTTTTTGCTTCAGATCAAATCTGCTTTAAAAGGGTTATAAAGTGGTAGGGAAAATTCTCCGAATTTAGTTGTTTTCAAATAATGGCCTTGTTTTTACTATTTTTCTTAACATTCATACTCTGCATTTTGGGGTATTCCTTTTCCCTTTCTACCCCCAGAAATACCAGGCAACATCCAACAATTGTGAAATGCTGCAAATTTAAAAGAAAACAGCTTCACCTAGTGTGTAATTCAGCTCTATAAATCACTGCTGCATTACTGCAGCCAGAATCTTAGACATGTTCAAAAAAAGGACTATACATTTAGGTGGGGAATAACAGCATCTCAGTGCTAGAGCACATGAACAATTGAAGTATATAAAACACCTGTACTTCAGGGCAGATGCCAAGGTCTGAGAGCCTGGAGTTAGAAAGAGCTTTATTAAATAAATAAATAAATAAATAAATAAATAAAGAGCAGACAGGCTCTGTAAGTATCTAATAGATGTTTTGTCCACCTTCTACTGAAGGACATGGTATGGAGATATCGTCAGGTGGAATACAATATTAACAGCTTCGATTCATAATCTCTAACAATTTGCAGTAGAGCAGATTAAGTTATAACTGCCTATACTTATGTGTGTGCCCTGACCTGAAGATTTTCATCCCACAGTTCAGTTAGCATAACCAATGAGTGCTCAGGTCAGGAGCTCCCTCTGCCTAGTCTGGAGAAGAAAGGCATTTACATGCTGTGTCTCAAGGAGAACAACAATTTGTCTTACCTTTCATCAGGAGGCCTAGCTCTGGGCACTTTAAGTTCACATCTGGGGAACTAGCAAGTCAGCAGGGAACAATCTTTCATGACTTTTCTTTGCATGTGACTTTTTTGTGGAAGAGGGGTCTATTAAAGTCCAGACCATCCAATTATAATTGTTGCTGATTCCTAGAAGAAAGAGAAAAATATCTTTGCCACCAACAAGTACTGCTCTAATACTGAAGTGAACAGGCGAGATGAGTCTGGGCTCAAGTATAATAATGGCTGCACCAATTCAAATGCATCAGGATCAATACTCCTGTCTCATCTGTGTAACTCTGACTTCAAGATGCTGGATAATCTTGCTAGTCTTGAGTGCCAAAGCACGAATACAATTCTGACCTCAAATGGTTTTGATTACGCTTTTAATCATGTGACTTCTGTAGCCATATCCATATCTAAAGTTTTACTTTAGATTCAGATGAACCCATCATCTGGGCTTCCTCCAAAGCAAGCTCCATAATGTACATGTTTATCTTGACCTGTATATTTTATAGCTATAAAATGGGCTGGGGCTGTTAGCTGTGCTCAGTCCATTGCTGAGCTGGTTAAAAGGGGTGCAAAGTGCAAACAATTGCTAACACTCCTCGTTTGTCTTTGCAAGCACAGTGTCCTTGCAGTTTGTGGCAACTGCGGGGTATGTTGTTCGGGTGTAAGCGAACTGCCGGTCATCAAGGAGAAAAGGACATTGTCAATCTGTTAGGTGGCCATTTGTGTTTAGCAGTTGTGAAAATACACCACAGACAAACAAGGGCTTGGTTCTGCTACTACTAAAGTCGGTGGTTAACCCCCCACTTTTCTGACATCAATGAGAGCAGGAGCTGGCTCAAAAATTACTTTCTTGTAACAACTAAAGACCTACCTTCCACATACTTGAATTTACAGCACAGTTGGACTATTTGGGGGGGGGGGGGAACCAAAGGCACTTTAACAGTCTTTTAATGCAAAGTATTTACTATGAACTATCTGCATGGAATACAGTGTTAACATTCAAAAAAAAAAAATCTTTCTTTTTCGACTGCTTTGTTTTCAAAATAAAACCTGCAAAGAATTTTTAGTTGTGTAATACAGACTTTAAGCATGATGGCAATTATTTTCACCTTGTGTGTTTTAATGACATTATAAAAATACAAGCCAATTACGGATCTTTTTTAAAGGTCATTTGAGTCTCTTTTCTGTGTTAGTAACAACACATAGGAGGGGTTCCCAAGATAGATTGAGGATTAAAACTAATATAAGTGAGGTTTGAATCAGGACCATAATTATCTTCTCATTTTCTTCTGTATTGCTTTTAGATGTTTGTAGATCTTTAAAATTAAAAAATGAACTCAGATTTGTCGCGTTTTTGCATAAAGCAATCTTCAGAGTTTTGATCTATGCACTACTATCAAGGGCTTTCATATATACAAATCACCTTAAAAGTACTGTAGCCCTAACCCTAACCCTAGCCGATTTTTGTACGGCACGCCTCGCAGGCAGACCCCAGCTCTGCTGCGCAGCACAGACTCCTCACAGGGCAGCCCTCTTGGCACCAAACGACTTCTTGGGGCAGCCCCTAGCCACCCCAATGCCAGCAGCGCCTCCTGCTTATCTCCTTCTCTTCATCCTAACCCTACCCCTCAGACCTTTGGCAGGCCAGCCGGGCAAATACAAGCCCTGCCCTGGCACGCACCAGAAACTCCTCACACCGCAGCTCTCTGGGCAGCCAAAGCCTTCTTTCGGCACCCTCTAGCCACGTTCATAACAGCGGCGCACCCAGGATAGCTGTAGGTATCTTTCCCTGGTTTAGGCTTCCTCTTGTATCGTGCACTGAATGTATGAACGGCTCAGCATGATGACATACCTGAAAGGAGGTTATGAAATGTTGAAAAATGTCCGTCCTCCAATTTACTATAGATAGCAGTAGATGAAGTCCAGTGGGAGCTTTGATGAAACTGTGTCCGTGTGTACTACACCTTGAATAGTTTATAACGCAGCCAGAACAAGGACTTACTGTTAACCATTTGGATACACTTACCTTGCAAACTGCTGTATCACGTAGAAGCTCAGAAACTTTGGTAATGTAAACTTCCTTCACATCATCTAAAAGAGGTAAGTGTGAGCCCTATTAGAGACACGTAACTTGAGATCCAAGGGTGTTCACAGAGGTAGGACAGAGCTGAAGCTAAGATGGTACGCTGTGATTCAGGAGATGCAAGGCAGTTAGAGGCCCTAAGCTCCCAGTATCACAGCTCCTCATCTCTAATACACAAACAGTAAACACTGTTTTACCTGTGGCTGTTTAAACTGTAAGATACTTGGCCTCAGGATATTTTGTAGCTTATACGTGTACTGTTTCTAGCTTTTCTTGTGCTTGAGCAGCTGAATGCATAATTTTCTAAGCAACTTTGTCCATGCTGCCTTCCAGAAGTGAGTGTCACCATTTGCATACCTCCTTCTTTCAATGGCTAAGACCATGCTGTAGTATTGCAAATAGAAGTAATATATTTACCTCTTATTCTTCCTCTCCCGTTCCCCTCTCCAAACCTCCTGCAGCCTGTCTTCATCACCCTTCCCAAGGAGTTTGTCCCAGGTTGAGAGGAATTGTGCTAACACAGTACAGGCAGTTATAAATGAATTTAAACAGAGTAAAAAAAAATCTACCTACCCAATGCCTTGTTCTAGTGTTTTCTCTGAGCAGGAAAGCAGCAGGTCACTGCCAGCCACAGCTGTGGAATAAACCATACTTAGCCTTGTTTCTCATTTTGATTTTGACTTTTCTATTATATATATCTGGGCAATACTATTCATTCTTTTCCATAAAGAGCAAACACTTTATAACATACAGCTAGGCAAAGATGTAAAAGTCATCTCTCTTGAACAAATAGTTTTCATTCTAAGTCTCATCTCAGAAAAAGGGACTCATAATTAAATACATTACCCATTATGCAAATAAAAAAGAATTTGTATAGTGGAAATGCAGCTGCAACCTCAGGTACAGCAGCATGCTGAACTATAATTAATGATACTAAAAGCAAGTAAGGAACAGATTGCTACAAAAGGGCCTGTGGCTGGTGGAATAAACTCTCAAATAGATGCCACAGCTCTTAATCTGCGATTTTTAACAACTGCTCTGGAATGAGGTATGGTTACAACAGGGATCAGGGAATTTGGGCTCCTGAAGTCCTTACTTGGTTGTATATTAAAATCTCTTTATGCCTTGGGCTTCCCCATCTAGAAAGTAGGGAAGGGAATAATTTCTTTCCTCACAAACAAATTGTAATTTGCTAATATTTCTAAAATACCTGCAGCTGCTTGGGTGAGAGGTGGTCTCAACACCAACTTACTTTGGTGACTCATGCATGTGTTCTTAGAAGCTAGTTGTTTCACCCCCTACCCATCACTAAAGGAATTTAGAAGTCCTCTCTAGTCAGCTTTAGAGATCACAAAAGGGTGTTCCTGTGTTCAACCTGGCTGACTAGAATACATAAAGATTTCACTCCCCACTGTGGGGAGGGGAGGCAGCACTTGCACAAAGTAGAGCATATACAAATCATAAAACAGGTTTGAGGGAAGCCAAGAATCTGATTTTCTTTTTTTTTCTTCTAATCTTCACAAGACAATTTAATTTGCATAAAATACATTTCCTTTTACTGCAGATGCGAAACAGGGTTTTTTTCGGTTTTGCTTCAGCAAAGGGAAATGTATTATCTAGCTGTGACACAGCAGCTCCTTTCCCAGGGGATGCTCATCTACCTCTCCCAGGAGGCTGCATCTGCCCAGCTGCCAGCGGGGCTCCCAGAAGAGCCAACTCCTGCCCTCCCTATCCGTAGCCGCAATGTCTGAACCCGACGCCTACTCTCCAGGACAAAACTCAAAGATGGAGCTCGCAGCAAGGGCTACTGGTATTTCAGGCAGGAAGTTTAATAGAAAACTTAGAGCACAACTCTTTTCATCCCTTAATCGGACTGAACTACAAAATTATGAATGCAAAGTCTATCCCAGAAATCATAGGGATGAAGCCACCGAACCCATTGGCAGGATTCCACCTTAACCCCTGCAGATGTGCTCGCCACACTGCATCCTGGCATGCTTCCGCCTGGCGGGTTTCAGGCGGCTCAGGCAATGTTTCTGCCACCACAAAGAGCTATCTTGAGCTTCTTGCTACCCTTCCAAATGGCACACATGGAAAGATTATAGAGTGGCATCTTGTAGTGTGGTAATTATCAACATATCTTCCAGAGAGGCTTGACTAACAGGCTGAATCTAAGGAAGCAGCAAACACCTGCACGTTTCTGTTCAGCTCTCAAGAGAGGATCACTGCAATAACCGTTCTCTTCTTCCACATTCTTCTCATTACAAAAGGGTGAGGAAGAACATGTGAGCCCATTTCACATACTGAAAATTTTCCAAAACTGGGTTTTATGGTTCTTTTCTTTTCCTTTTTACACATCAGATCTTCATTGTTTTGCAAGTAGGTCAGAGTAGGCAACAGATTTTCCTTTTTCTCAGGAAAACTGATCTAAATTTTGTTGGTCCCCTCCTCAATTTGAACTAAAAATCATAAAAACTGACAGGTGGTTTTATTACTTTTTTAAAAACCTGATAAAATCTTCAACATGTTCTGGCAGAATGTATGTTGCCTTTTCCTCTGCACAAAATACATAACTGAATAAAAATGCAGGGTTGCTTTAATAAAAAAGGAAAACCTTTTATATTTGTTTTCTTTTTTTAAGTACTGAAAAGAATAGGTTTGCTATTCTTTTAAGAATAATAGTGCATTTCCTTCTCTGTGACAAGCTGCATGCCAATACCTGCTAGCTCCTGGTTCCTGCTGTTGAGGGTAAGTTCAATGACTCCAATTCACTGTAAAAGGATTTTTAAGTCCATCAGCCCACAGACCTACAGAATAATAAGCAAATCCACAGTGAGACTCTTAATTCTTTCACCCTTTTCTCTACTGTTGGCTGAAGGAGGTGGGCATAAATTGATGTGCCCAACAGTCCACAGAGGAATGAAAATATATTTCTGGCTCCTGCTATTGGCAGAAGATGTATGTGATGCCCTGGAGGTTCCTCACAGAACCAGTAAAGAAGCATGAATTTGCATTTGAACTGCCAAGAAACAGCCTGGGCCACAAAGTTTGGCTCTGAGGACAAGTGACTACTTAACTTGAGGCATGCAGCAATAAAGAGTAAGAAGGAAGCTTGAAAGTCAAGTTAATTTCTCTAACTTTTATGACAACCCTGGTTACTGCTCCGCCTTGGTATTTCAGTGCCTCTATGGCAGGCCAGGCGCTTCTCCTCTCCTTGCAGGATAACCTCTTTGACTTCTGTGGAGTTGCTCTGCAACTTGGAGGAACTGCCTCTGATTTTGTGTGAACTTGAGTCAGTAATGAATCAGGAACCTTTTATCAAGCAGATGTGAGACAGTCCAGTACAAGTGGAGGAGATGTTAAGAAAACACTCTTCTCAGTGTTAGGTGTTCCTAATAAAAAAATCCTTCGGGAATTCAGCTGTTTCTAAACCTTCACAAAATAGAAACAATGCTTTTAAACAAGATCAACATGTTTGCATTTGAAGGACTTGGTGTTTTCCAGTAACAATGTAAATCACAAGTGGGCTGGCTTCCCATAAACCTACATGCACACTTCCCCCATCCACTGCAAAAAATACTTCAACAATGATTATTCTATTACTACAGCATCTTACATCCAGAAGGATGCCAGATCCTTGAGTAAATAACATTTGTAAGGTATCACCATACGGCTCAATGAAATGCATCAAATGCTGATGTAGAACACAGCAGAGTAGAGCGCAAAGAAACATTAGACCATAATTTAACATATGAGCAAAGAGAAATTGCAGCTGAAGAGATTCAAACACACAGAATGAAAATTTCCAAACTGAAGTATGGTAAGGGGCTTAAGGATTCACCATCCTATTCTGGAAAAAAAAAATCTCTACTCCTTTTAACAGCCAGTAAACATGTTCTTGGTTTTACATTTCCAAAGAAAGCCCAGGAGCGAACAAAACTCCCACCACTCTACTACAATACTGGATCTGTGTGAAGTTTCTGAAATACCACTAGACTCGTGACCATAACGAAAGCAAAGACTGATCCCCTCCTTGGTTTCTTGCAGAGCTATGTAAACTCTTACAATGAAGACACAATTGGAAAAGTTCAGTTACTTATTGTGGTCAAATCTCCATGCTTTGACAAAGGGGGACCTAAAAACCCATTACCTTTTCCCAGATGGGAAAACAGGGGGTTTCCCTGGCGTTTGTTGAAAGGAATAAGGCCTACGAACATGCTTAGCCTGAGAAAACAGGTAAGACCATGAAGCAGAGAGGTATTGGCTGCAGTAACTTCCTATCTATTATGAAGTTTCCCATGGCTCCAATGGGTAATTATCTCCATGTTGTGCTGACAGGTTCCCATCTGTTTACGGCTGAACATTGCATCTTAAAAAGCAGCAGAAAGGAAGAGCACCAGTTATACTCTGACAGGTTTGCTCAGCTCTTCAGAAAACCAGAGGAATTTGATCTGAGATGCTAATGAATTCTTAGTAACCCACTTTTTTTTTTTTTTTTTTTTTTTTTTGTGCTGGTATCTATTTCTCCATGAAACTGGAAGATGGAGGGAAACTGAAGAGAGGAAAAATGCAAGGAATATTTCTAAGGAAGGAACAGGCTGGAAAATCTAGATGCCAGATCCTAACTGGCATTAAGGAACTGCAGAGGAATAACTCTAATGTGAGGTAAACGTGGAATATTTGATGAAGGACGAACAACATATACAGGGCACAAACTAGCATCACCTCTGCATTTATCTTATCCACCCTCTTCATTGCCTTACCTCTATCTTACATTTCCTCCATCAAAATGTTTGGGACCATAGTTGGAGGCAGGAAGCAAAAGTTAGGACTCTGGATTTTGCCTCCAGTTTTGTTATGTATCTTCCAGGCAACCTTAAAAAAGTCACTTTGTGTTCTTTGCTTCATTCTGGATAAAAGCTTACCTACTTTACAGGTCATGTAATAACGCTCTGTGACTTAATGCATACACAGTGTTTTAAGATTTTTCATTGAAATACACCATAAAAGGAGTATTATTAATTTGTCTCAGCGGTGATCGCTGTCTGAAATGATGTGGGAGAGGCATGAAAGAAATGACAAGTCCTGATATTAAATCCATTTCCCTGCCATAATTTCCTGCATTCCTAAGTTTCAGTAGGATGCAACTTTGTTCTGATACTGCAGTGAGGACATGGATGATGCAGCATCACAGAACTGCAGTGAGGATCAGTACAGTCAGGGTTAATCTCAATACACACCTGCACTGAATGATCAAGTGATCACTCAATCTTTTCTCTGTTACCTATTTTGTATTAAATTTTCAATTATCTTTTTTTTTTAATTCCTCCAGCTGTATCTCATTCATATTGCCATGCTCTGCAGTAACAAAACAACAGGAAAATTATACTTCAGAGTATCAAAATTCTGATCGCCTTCTCAGCAGATCATACCGTTTCAGAGCTCTGGACCAGGACCTCGGTAGTATGTGTTCTTGCCC
Organism: Rhea pennata; assembly: GCF_028389875.1. Lineage (NCBI taxonomy): Eukaryota > Metazoa > Chordata > Aves > Rheiformes > Rheidae > Rhea > Rhea pennata. Next base: position 1,783,530 of record NC_084688.1, read on the forward strand.
CCTTAGACCTGTACCATTTGTCAGCCCTCTACCACACCGCCAGCAGTCCTTAAATAGAAATGCAAAACAAAAAGAACATGGTGATTTTATCCTGAGAATTCATTAAGGAGGACGATACAAAATAGTGCCTTAATTTGCTTCATATCCTAGCACAATGCACAGCAGAACTAGCATTGGATGAGTCAACAATCTCCCACTAATTCTACACTTCTATCATTTTGTAACAAGCCTTAAACTGCTCTCTGCAAGTATAAACGAAAGGGTACATCTAAGCTGCTTAATAACACCTCAGAGTTTCATTGAAACCTCAGGAGAGAATAAACATTTGGCAAACGTGGAAAAAATTGATGTAAACAGAGTAAGTACTGAAGAAATTTTACTGCCTAAGACTGCATATAAAGTGACATGAAATTTAGCCTGCATTATGTCTTTCTTACGTGGTTTATTATTATTATTTCCATTTCATAACATTTATAGTGTAGTAGATGCCGTTCTTATTAGTGGTGGTCCTCCGGGTGCAAATTTTCCACTATTCTCTTTTGACTACCATCACATTTGCTGTTCTTTTAGTGACCCAACTCATACTCAAGAAACCACAAAAGAATCTCAGCTTTCTGGCTGCCTATTACTCAAGAACTTTCTAGTTATTTAGGAGGCTTCTAACTCTAGAAGTTGTAGGGAATATTTGAGAAAGGCAAACAGAACATCATAAAGAAGTAAGGCAAGTTTTGAGAGGCTGAACACATTGGCTTGGCAGTACTGAGACACACCTCCTGCCCCCAAAAGAGTTCATAATCTAAAATGCAGTAGACTTGCTTGAGAAGGGTGAAGGGCAGCAAGAGACAATCCTTCCCTTGCAAAAAATAGATGTTTGCCTTATGTAATCTGCCCAGGCATTGCAGACTGCAGAGCCACTTCATGAGGGTTGTAAGGGACCTCCAGTTGCTTCTCCAGTTCTCTGCCCTGAAGCACAGAAGCCTTCCTTGCTTTCTGTTAAGGAATCCCTAACTGACCAACAAGCCTTATTTCCTATTTGCACTTAGTTCCTATATTTTAATATATTTGCTGCTATTATCTTAGGGTTCTACCACATTTTTCCCTAAAATTATGCTTGCATTTTTCTGAACATTTCAGAAAAGCGTGCTGTTTTCAGAGCTCTAAAGATTTAGATCTTGCCTACCTTGCCACTGCAGAGGAATTTAATGAAATGCTTGAACATGGTTTCAGTGCATTTACAGCTACCTTGTAGCTTCTCATGAGTTTTAGATGCCTAACGTGCTTAAGGTCTTTTGAAAATCTCTGTAGCAACTATCTGCCTTCTAAATCCTAGGTATCTGAAAAGCTGACTCCATCAACAACCTGCTCCTCTTATTTAAATTTTGCCACTGCTGCTCTCATTGGCAGCAGGGCTATATAGTTGCAGAGCAGTAGAGACACAACTGATATTTTCACCAGTTATGTAACTTTGCTCACACATACAGTGTAGGCAGGACAAGATAAATTAGGTACACAACACAAGACTACTCATGCATAGATTAAACGTTTAGCACTTTAGTAGAATCAGTACCATAGTTAATAACAACTCAATTGTATTTTTTTCCTTATTAGCTTTCATCCTGTCATCTCAAAATAATTTATAAACATTGACTAGGATTACAGTAGCTCAAAGGGAGAAAAAACCCTGCTACTCATTCCACCAATTTAAAACAAACACAAGAAAATACTATTTCCACATACACATAATTAAGTTGCAGAACTCAGTATCACTGCTGCTATCATTAGTAATGTCAATCATAAAGAAGTTAGACATATTTATGTAGGTTAGGTCCACCAGTGCATATTAAACATGAAAGTCTGGATGTTGTCTCAGTCTCTGGGAAGCTATGCCAGGAGAGGGATTCTCTCTATATGCCCCATTTTACTATACTCTTTTGCTAAGCAATGGTTTCTGCTTACTGCTGGAAACACTGATATTGGCATGAACAAATATTTGGTCTGGGCAAGTATACTAGTTTAAAATGTTTGTTCTGCCATTCCTGAACCAGAGCTCCCTATGATGGAAGACATCTGTGCAAAACACCAAAACGTTAGAGAGGAAGCTGACAATGATACTTTACTGTCAGTGATTAAAATGCTGAAGGAGTTTACAGAGGCAGAATGCAATTGCATCAAGTGATATTTAGTCAGACACTGCTAGCTATCTCACAGTTGAGGAAAAAAAACAGAGGCAGCGTTAAGTGTTTAAGCAGTTACTGAGGTGCTGCTGCTCTGCATAAGAGCATCCCATGCCTGAATAAGGCCACTGACCTTGACAACTGGAAAAGGTTCATCTGTAGAAATCATTGGTTGCTCTCAATCTTTACTTTCATTAGGCTCCTTTCTACCATTAACCATCAGTGTTTCCCAAAAGAGTCTTCACTGTATCACAAGGGCCCAAAATATTTTTGATATCTGAATCTCCATTAAGAGAATTTGAAGATCATAGCAGATATCCCAAAGTCCTTAACACTGAGACTTTTAGGAAAAACTAAATCCCTTAAATATAATATTTGCTTTTAATAGTGTAAGTTGTCAGAGTAGGCTCAACTGCATAGTCAGACTATGCTGAAATGCCACAAGGGGCACATTATTTTTGCACACTTGTCTAGTTCACCTTTGCAGCAAAAATACTGTAATCATGGTTACATCATCATGGCATTCTTACTTCCATTAGTTTAATCTACAGTTATCAGATGACACTATTACTATATTTACTTTTATTTTGTTTCCTTTTTGTTTTCAGTACAGAAAGTTCTTCTTTCAACAAAGTTCCCAGGAAAAAAAAAAAAAAAAAAAAAAAAAAAAAAGTAGTAGTCTTGGAAAAAAAGCCTACTGAGAAAAATCCTTTAAAACCAGCTGCAGCTCTCTACTGCCATCGTATGGGAAAACTGCCTCAGGAGCAACAAGAAGTTAATCTAACCCAAGAGATTCAACCCTTCTCTCCAAGAGAATTAGTTATAGTCAGCTACTTTGGAAGTTGAATTTGTAAAAGCAATAGATTATTTTAAAAACTAGTTTGCTAGTGAATATCAACTGTTTACTACTCTAAAAATAATGGCAGTTTTCTTTTTCCTGGAATTATTCAGCATCATATAATGGTATGTGCCCTGTTTTACAGTTCAGTGTAATGCAGGGTAACAACTACATGGCCATTTGTAAGTGCTGGCTGTAGTGCAGCCTCCACTAACAACGTTTGCAGCTGGTATTGTGCCATACTTCTTACACTGCCACAGCATTGCTCCGAGACATATGTTATGGCACACGAACATAGTGTTATGACATCTCCCTGCTGCAGCATAATTAATTTGTATTCAGGCTTCATGGTCCTGTGTAACAAGACTGTCCCTCAGCATCATGTTGCAAGAACCTTGCAGAGCGGCACAGTGAACTTCTGCTCCGACGTTTGCACGTGCCGGTACCTAGCACTGCTGCCTGGACTCACATTTCCCCTCAGCAGCTTAAAGGCTGGGTTCTGACACGATGGCTGCTCTCAAACCGGAAAGCTTCGCACCGCATCAGTGCTGCGCTACTGCACCAGCAGGCCCGTGACACACCGAGATGTTCTAACGACAGCAACGTACATAGAGAAGCTAGAGCTTCGCAGGTGGCCTGACACTTGCATCACGGTGTGACGCTCCTTGTGGCACCTGACACCAAAACGCGACTAACCCAGACCTCATAACGCCAGCACAGTGCTGACAGGGGGCTGCCTCAGGCGGCCATGCAACAGAGTGCCAAACAGCCTCCACTGCGTCGCGTCGCGTCCCACCCGGTGCTGCCAGGCCAACCAGGAGCCCTGCCGCACGCTGCCCAACGAGGCCGGCGGCCGCCCGCCATGGCGCGAGACCGCGCAACCGCCTCGCTCCGTGGAGCAGCCTCGCTCTGAAATGGACGCCCAACGGACGCCTCCTCGTTAATTATTCATGAGGGGCGGGGTTAGTCAAAAGAGGCGTGCCCCTCTTTCTACGGGGGGCGTGACCACGCAGGGCGGGCGTTTGCACGGGGGGCGTGTCTTTATTGAATATTCAAGAGGGGGCGGGGCCACTTGAGCGGGAAAAGTGTCCCTCGAGGCGCTCGCTTCCCGCTCCTCCCCCTCGGAGCTTAAAGGGCGGGGCGGGGGGGGGGGAGGAAAAGGCGGGAAAGCTGAGGTGGTTGAAAATAATTATTACAAATAAATTAGCACAACTTCCCCGGGGGTGGGAGGGGAACAGTTATCAGGTCACTACTACTAAAATAAAATGTTTCTGTTGGCTATGTTAATTTCTTCCCCCTAAGGATGTATATTGCTACTTTTACTACTACCACTGTCAGCCCCATTGATAATCACCACCCTGGAATTGTGTGTGTTCTAGATTTATTTACAAACATTTCTGCTTGAACTAAAACACACACGCACCTGTGTGTATATCTCTGTTTACATATCTATGTCCAGACCCTCCCTTTAAGCCAAATACAATAGTTAAGAAAAATCTGACTGAAATGTTTAAGTTAAAAATTAATTACAGCAATTTATGTCACTTTTCTTTCTTTTTTTTTTTTTAGAACATACAGCATGGTTTTTCCTGGAGACGGCAAGGTCTGTTCGCCCCTGTCCCTGCTGCCTCCGTTCCTCCTGCCCTCTCCCCTCAGAGGCAGCCTGGCCGTGCCCAGGCTGCGGCTTATTTGCAGGGAAGGAATTTCCGTGAGGTAAAACAGCGTTTAAAAAGTGTTGTCTGTAAGTAGGTACTTACTGCGAGACATTTGCTATTAACTGAAGGTAGATTTGGAGCTACAGGTCCTTACGCTTTTGGCCAGTTGGGCCCAAATGAGGAGAGGAGCCGCAGAGAGAGGATTTAAAAGCTGGTCTCGTCCCTTAGCCTAGAGGTCAGTCGTAACCTGCCTGGTCTCAGCCCGAAATCCAAACAGTGCCCAGCACGTTGTGAAGGCAACTCGCTAGGTTTTACGTGGCAGAGCCAGCAAATACACAGGGAGGCTAAATCTGACCCCAAAACGCAGTGAAAAGGCCAAAGGCAGCGGCGCTCTGAGGCGCGAGCGCGCCCCGGGGCCGAGCTCGGCGTTTCTGCCCACACAGAAACGCGGCGGGACAGCTCCAGCCTACCTCCCCCATTCGCTGTTACTCATCGATATACATGTTTATGGGACTGATTTGTGCGATATAAAGTCATTAGTATAAATAAGAATATGCATTTTATAAGTTGTCCATGAAGGCCATGGGGTGACGAGCACTAACATCCTCCGCAGCTGTGCTCCCTGCTCAGAGGTTTGTCACCCCTCCCTTGAGGGCTTACATTTTCACACGTATTAACAAAGAAAAGGGGAAAATTCTGGCTGAGTTAATATTTGAAGTCACTCTTTTTGTGCTACTTGTGACCAGGCCGGAAGATGGAAATGTTCCAAGCTGGTTGTTAAGGTAAACAGCCTTTTGTAATGAATGTTTGCCAAAATGCTAACGCACACTCAGAAAAATACTGATCAGAACAAAAGTGCATTCGTTACCAAGAATTCACCAGCTGTTTAAAGACACATTAAATGTTCTATATAAGGTTGAAAGTAAATGGTCTCTGCCCTGTAAACAAATTAGCTTATAACAACAAATAAGATGACTGTTCTCAGCTGGTACTATGAGTTTAGCTTGTTAAATATTTAACATTTACCTTTCAATCTTCCAGTCTTGATTAAGCAGTTCTCTAAACAAGCAGTATCCCCACAGCAGATGTTGAGAGCTGGAGGTGCACAGACCATTGCCACATTCTGGCTCAGATCCCTAAGAAACATGAAACACATTGAGTCAAAGAGGAAGCAAGTGTGAGCTTTCAGTAATGTCTCTAAGCTTTGCCCTATGAAACTTTCCGCATGTGCTCATTCTTATTTACACTAATTTTACCTAGCTCTGCTCTAAATTAAAATAATCATGGTCAATTTGACTTCAGTTAAGTTGAAAAGAAGCAGACTGGAACTGGCTGAGTACTTCTGAAAATGTCTCATGTGTTGAAATATTATTTTTTCCACTCTTTATAACATCACTGCAGACCCAAGGTTAAGATTGTCAAAAACACTCAAAGATGCCATAAAATTGTAGTGGCTTTAGGAGGACTATAGTTTAAGGGAAGCTGAGGAAGAACAAAAAGTATCATAGGATTGCAATTTTATTTCTAATGTGCAAATCAGAAAAACATAAAGGATTGTACCTGTCTTGAAGAAATTTTAGTAACGTTTTATTTTTAAACACAAATTGAACTACTTTGTACTTTATATACAAGATAAGAATTATAATTGTTTTGAATTCACAACAGTATGTATAAAATCCATTGACTTCAGCCTATGCTTTCTTTGCTTTTGAAAGATCATTTTTCATATAATTATGGCTTTATGGGCCATTTCTTGATTGTTCTTAAAGATGCTACACCCATTTTCTCTCTCTTGCTTGAGTTGTGTAAAAGCTCAATAAAACACTGATTTTAGAAGTAATTACCTCTGCTCACAAGCCTTGTGAAAGGTTAAACTGCGAGCTTCTTTAGCTAGCTGGAATTATATCACCCTAAATTAAAAATGCTTTCAATGAGGTATAACTTCCTCCCATTCATGATGTAAACTCTATCCAGCACACAGGCACAAGTCAGCCAAATCCATTGGTAATGTTGTAACGAAGACTCCCATATTCTTTCAGTTGTCAGTATAAACAGTACTTCCATTGTGTATGTGGTAATTTTGCTACATTATGAAAAAGGAATCAGTGGCATATTAGAGAGGTCTGGCTTGCATGCTTTAGCTATAAATATAAAGGATGTTTGGAACTTGTTTTCTGTAATTTTAATAAATTTTTAATCTTTGAAACAATGAGGCCTATTCTCTGAGCATATATCCCACTGATGATAACTGGGATGTTGCACTGCAGGTTGGACAGATTCCAGTTATGTTACTACCAGTGCTGCCAGCTCTTGTAATTATACTGCAGTGCTCATTCTTCTTGGTAATTTCCCTGAAGCCTCAGCTGCTGAAATCAAGAAATACTGTGAAAAATCTCATTAAAAAAAAAATGTAAGCAGCAGTGAGTTACTAACCCTCATTGTTGCTTGACAACGCAAAGTGCACTTATCCTAGAGGCTCAGAAACCAGAAGGCAAATGAAAAGAACATATTTATTAATCATTTAAAACTCATTACTTTTCAGGCACTCGTGATTTTGAGAAAGCATGGGTCACTGATTTTTCTTTTCTTTTTTCTTGGAGATGGCACTACTGTATCATTTATTTGTATATTTGCACATACAGACATTATAGAGAATTAAGCCATGTATCATTTTAAATGCTGCAGAAATAAATGGCTTGAACCATCATTATGTTACTTTTAATCTTTTTTGGCATGTGATGTGTGAGCATACATATAAGTAGTTATCACTATGTCAATCAAGTAACATACAAATCATTTCAATAACGTTCTTATTACTTTTTCACGTTCCACTGAATAATTCATGTAACAAAGTATGGAAATGCTATTAACTACTCTGCTTGTAGCATTGAATATACCTCCTCCTGAAGAGCTTCCTTTTACTCAGAACTCTCTCTCTAACTTTCTGATGTCCCACTTTATACCCCAGTGACTTCACCTTCTCTTGCTCCTCCAAGATCTCATTTGGGTATTTTCTTCTTTCAGACATGGATTTAGAAAATGATTCAGTAAATTACATACCATGCCATTAAATTCAAACTAAAATTTATCCTGTGTATGTAACAAGATTTTAATTCTCCACTAGTGTAGCTACAATAGAGTTAATACTTTTGTCCTCCAAAAATATGACTTTTATGTTTTCTCTTCAGGACAGATTTATGGCACTAACAGAATGATGACATCCACTGCAAGGACTAGCTACACCTTGATTCCCAACCGCAAAAACAGGCACAGGAACCGTCGTTCCAAACAATGCTGCAACATCTTGGACTCAGATTCACAGTCTCTGTCAACACTTGGGTATTTTAAAACACTGCCATTAGAGATCTTTCAAATGGTATTGGATTATCTCTCAGGTGAGAATCTGAGAATGGTATTGCTGCCAGGATATGAAAATTACTGCCAAAATTTTCCAAGTAGAAAGAACTATTTTTATTTAAAATGTTTTGCCTTTTTTGCTAGTTGAAGACAATATGTGACTTTTTCTCTGAGTTCTCAGCTTGAATGTATGAAGAGGCACATGATCAAAAAAAATGGCAGTTATAGACCATCTGAAGAGTGCTTTTTGCTTGTAATGTATAAGGAGTATTTGTTAAATCTGTACATCTCTAATTATGTGTCTGTTGGCAAAGACCGTAGTTAAATTTTCTTTTATTCATAAATCTTATTTCCTTTGAAGTAAGGTAAAGTTATTGAGTACTGATCAGCATTTTTCTTGAAGTAAAGATTTACAAATATACTGGGTTTTGATTTTTCAGTGAAGGATATCAGCATGCTGAGCATGGTGTCGAAAACTATCAGCAACCGCCTAATTAATTACATCTCAACCCCGTCAGGAAACCGAAGGCTTTTATTGCAAGACTTTCATAACCTTGAGCTACCCGGGAAGAGAGAAGGATCCAGTATATTAGAGCACTACAAATCTCTAGGTGATCTTTTAATGCACATGATAACACTTAGAGGAGAACCAAACTCACTTAAAAGGATTATTCTGCGATATGTATTGATTGATAATGGTAAAATGTTGAGAAATCATCCAAATCATTTCTGCAGCTCCCTATGAAAGTGAAGTTCTTCCCCATGCCAAATAGCCTACTCTCATACCATTAACTGGGGGAAAAAATTACCTGAAATGATTCCAAAACTCTAAGTTATAGACAAAATAATGTATGTTCTGCCTCCTCCATATTTATTTTTTTAATATTAAGCAGCAAGCACGGGTTGGACAGAGTAACTGCATTACACAGGAGATTCATCAGTTCTCTGTATGAGGTCTTTCCAAATTTAGTTTGTTTGGACACCACCACTGGAAACTGTAGCAGAAACCAAGACTCCCAGGCCCCCACATTAGCTGAAGGAATTTGGCTGTTCAGACTGCCTTCGTGTATCACTTTGGAGTAGCTTGCATTCCTCAGTCTGGGAAACTCAGCTGCAGTACTTAAATCCAGCTTAATTCTAGAATGACCAATAACCATTGCCATCAGAAAGCTTGTCTGATAGTTTCTTCGAGACGTACTGCAGATTACATTCCATTTCTAAGAAAAGTATGCTTATCACAAAGTTTTATCACAGTTGTCACTGATTAGTACTCTCCTTGACAGCGTTGTATCGGAGTTCAAGGACTGAAATGGACATGAAGAGTACATTTTCCTCTCACCCTTAGCTTAGGGATGAAGGACAATGAGAAAATGTCTGCACTCTTGTTGTCTTGGTGAACTGTGTGCTAACCAAACTCTTGCTAGGTGAAAGATTCACTTTTTCTTTCACCTGCTCACTCCTCTTTTGGCATAAGATCTAGGTCAAAATAATGTAATGCTGATCACAGTGAAAAACACTGTACGTCCTCATATTCAAAGCTGTTTGCTTTTTAATTTATGTACTAATTTGAAAAAGAGATTGTTTTAAATTCATTCATTGTATCACTCAAATGATGCATTCTTTCTTATGCATCTTGAACACCAGTTTTTCTTCACTCACCCACTATAAACATTTTTCTATCAGAGAAGCAAATTAAATCCTAATTCGATCCATATAGATTTAGCCTTACCTACCTGGTTTAAAAAAAAAAAAAAAAGTTAATTTGACAGAGAGATAAAGTGATGTCAAGGTTAGATGCAGAATGGTAAGTAAAGCAATGCAGTTAAAGTTGTCTGGACTAAAGATCTCTTACAGTAAGCAATCCATGTAGGTTTTGAGATATCTTAAGAATAATTTTACTTTTTGTTTTATTTTTAAAATTAAGCTTGAAACCCTAAAATTGTGTAAAAAAGTCAACATTGATTAGGGCATTATTTAACTATAGCTGTGTGAACTCATCACTATAGTAGGACTAATAATGAAAACATGTCATACTCAAAATATAAAGATCACTGGCAATATCTGTCTCATCAGTTGAAGGCTCAAGAGAATGCTTTTGTTAAGTCAGTTGCAAAATTAATATTTACTTTACAGCAGGAAAAACTGGACTAAATGAGAAAAATCCATTCCTGTTGAGAGAGCCTGAACAGGTTCTGTATATTACAAAAGTCTCACTTAAACTTCTAGTACTTTTAATAGAGTCAGAATTTCAGTCATTGTTTAAAATGAACTTGAATTATAGATGATAGCAGCACTACCCTTTAGCACAGGGTACATTTTACCATATAAAAATAGCAGCAGTACTTTTTGCTCATCACTTTATTTATTGAAAATAATTTTCCCCAGAACTGATGGTTGTATTCTTACTTGCAGCTATGCTATCTTAATGATCTCAGCTATTCTTCAGGGAGTTATCTCCAAAGTCTAGTCTAGTCATTAGAAAATTTACTTGACTGAGCTTTGAATCATGTCCTAGGCTGATAAATAAATTAAGTCTGTCATGTTAGAATGTTGACATACTTCTAAACAAGGAAATACTCAATTCAGAATGATGATAAACATGTAAAATACTTTTTGACACTGGAAAAGTTGTATGTTCTTTGAGACACTAGCAATTAAAAAAAGTGCTTTTCTGGGGATTTCTGAATCAATTGACAAACAAGATGCATATTTCACTGTGATACAAGTTTTTGAAAATCAAGCTGTTTAACCCATTTGCTGTCAGTAGTTTAGAAAAAAATGCTGCTGCTTAACAAACAGCTGTTCTACAGTATAATGAACTCCAGACTTGGACATCCTAAACGCATACCATTTCAGTCTTGTATAGGAAAATAATTTTACCTCCTAGCTATGTTTTACATTAACACAGTTTAGAATATTTTCTTTCTAGAACATGTGGTCAACTTGAAAAAATTTTGAATGATGTCAGAGAAAAACAGAGTTCCCCAGGGTACTGTTAAAAGAGGTGTAACAAGTAACATTTATTTCCAATATTTAACAGCTATAATTCTAAAACCAAACACAATAATTTTAAAAAGGCTCCAACTGTGACTAATAGGGACTATAGAACAACACCAAACAACAGTTATGGCATATGAGACTTCAATACTCTTAGGTAAGATTTCTTACCACAAAAGGTGTCGCCACTACAGAAGTGTACAACACTTCTACAAGGCATAGCTTACTGTACTATGCTACCCATTTTGCCCTTGCAATAACAACATTTTCTCACTAGTGTGTGCATGCATACATACAGTGTGTATGCTTATGGTAATTCAGTAACATACATGCCACGTATGTATATTCATAGTTGCATATATATTCATTTTATTCACAGGATTGTTGCTTAAAAGATGCACGCTTCTTTTGCCTACAAAAGATAGGCTAAAGTATATACACAAGATATTCTCAGAAGTAAGTTCACATTTCTCTCATTAGTGTTTTGAACTGTCACTTCAACTTACAGTGCCATTCTATAAAATGTTTTTGTTAGTGGAAATATGTCTTATACGGTCCTTTTTCTGAAATTTATTTCTGTAGTGTAATGAATTTATTGGTTTGAAATCAGTCCTTTTTTAAAAAAAATTAAAAAACCTAAGACAACATACTGAACACAAGGTTGTTCTTTATCAAGATTTTTTTTTCTGATCAGCATTGCTGATTTAAATAGTTCCTACATTCCCCTTCTGCAACCCCTTAGCAGATCATTCCCTCTCCCCTCTAGTTCTTAGCTGCGCTAAAATGTTATTAGTGATGCTGCATGATGAATTGCATCATGGATCTGACCAAGGATGAAAATAACTTTGGTGGGAAGGAGTGCTGGGGGAATTTCCTTGCATCACTTAACACAAAACTTTTTTTCCCCAGGTATCTCAGCTGGGCTCATAAGAGATACTACTTCTCCCAGAAAATGTTTTCCTTTATGTTCTAAGATCAGAAGTTTTCAGCTTTTCTTCAGTTTGAGGACTACTAGAAGTTTTGTAGTAAAAGAGCATAACTCTCTGTAGGCTTGCTTTTCTTAACTACCTTGTGCACACCCATATGAAGTAGCTTATGGACCCCGTTTTAAATTCAGTGCTAGACCATCACATAGATGCTATAACTCATTCCTTATACAATAGGGGAAAGGAGTCTGTCTCAATCCCTCTAATCAGTATTGATGTATGCAAGGAATATAGTAAGTTTTCAATCAAAGGAATCAGTTTCTGGTGAGTTAAGATAAGTTACCAGTATTTTGTGCTTACAGGTTTCCTGTTTTAAATTTAATGGTTGTCCAAGTCCTTTGCATTGTTTAGGATTACAGTGTTATGGGATATTTTTACAGGTACAGTATCATTCTGAAGAGAAGGCAAGTATCACAAATATAAAAGAAAATTAAGGTAGTCTTATAATGTAAGCAGTGTTTCAATAGCTAGTCTTTCAAAAAGATTGCAGATTAGTATAATTCTCATCCAACTTAATTCTTCTTTGAGAAGCATCAAAACCCACTATTTTTTGCAAGCTATTTGGAAGTATAATGTTTTGAGCCTTGAAAAAAAAAGGTATTTATTTACTCAGTTCTCTGAATTTCCTTTCTGATTGTTAAGGCTGGTGATCTGACTCCTGAGAGTTCCTTGATCTGGATTTCACTACCAAACAGTCTGGATTTTGATTAGCAATTTATTATCTAAGATGATATGGGGAAAGGGGATCATCTTATTACACAGTTTCAGATTCATGAACCTAGAGTTGTGACTGTTTAGTTTAAAATTAAAAGGATATAAACATCATATGCTGGAAAAATTGTGCTAGCTTGTGGAGATTTAAAAATAAAAACGAAATCAATGTCAAATTAGTTTAGCAATCAACAAGCTATTTACTATAAAGACTATTGTGATTGTAAAAGACTAAGGGAAGGACATCCGAATACTACTTGAGATGTTTGGTTCTGAATTGTTAGAATTACCATAATGATAGCTTTACCTGGGAGTAACTCTGTTTAAAAGAAAATACAAACATGCATTCTGTCTTAAAAGTGCAGGCCTTTTGTCAACACTTTAAATGCAGTTATGTCTTAGAGAAACTGCATACCGATGCCTTTTACAAGCATGTTGCACTAAAATAATTAATAATACACAAAACATATTTTGGCAAACGTGATTTCCCTTCCATGGTTAAGAGTTACGAATAACTACTTTTGCCAGGAAGTGTGTGCTCGTAGCAAATACCTCTGTGTATGCTTTCATGTAAGGCTCAAAAATAGGATCTTGGGCCTGAATGTGGCACACCATTAGCAGACTTTGGTTCTGGACTCAGTCAGGCTCAAGTACAATCCTTACATAAGACAGAGCACCTCTGTGCCAGATTCTGGTTTCTCTACACTCATCAGGGATAAGTTTTGCAGGCACTGCACTCCAAGTATGACATCTTCCCTATCTGTTCTCACAATAAACTGCAGGATAGACTGTATTTATCTAACACAACAAACTGCATTGTCATCTAAATTTGTGGCTCAATCTGTCCATTTTTCACTCCCTTTCTTTTGTAATCTTCAGATCCTAACAGCAGGCTGGGATGAACTAGAATGTCACCGAGTTTTTAACTTCCTCTGTGAGCTGAGCAATCTACCCCGTAAAGTACAGACAGTTGTCAGCAGCAGACCGGGTAAACATCAAAGTAGGCAAAAGTCCTACAAAATCAAAGTGCACTCTCATGAACAATTCAGAAAATGGATCTTGATTACTGCAGACAGAACACACATAGATTTGAGAATGTTTTAGCTCAGCTGAGCTTTATACCACCTAATCCTTTCCTTACCTGTACACCTTTCTTTTAGCTCCAGTGTTACCCAGAATGTGGGTGTTCTAAAGCAGGTATTTTGCCTTCACATACTTAAATACAAGTTTTTTCCAACCAAAAGCAAAGCAAAGTAGTTTCGTGTTTGACATGTACCCAGCGGTGAAGAGAGTTGTCTTGAGAGGTATCTGGTTTTTAATCTTATTATTCTGTTATCAACCAAGTGCATAAGTTATGTATATACAAAATAGTAAAATTAACTTGAATCTCTCCTGCTGTACATTAGTGCCAGTGAAGTCAGTGGGAAAGGAACCAGCATAAAAATGAAGTGACGCAGTAAAAAGTTATGCTTAATATTTCTGAAATGCAGCAATAACATGATACATGCCTTTCAAGAAATTCTCATTTTAACTAGCACAGAACTGACTATTTCTGTGGAATAGTTTCTACATGGCCATATTTATATTTCCTCCTATTTCCAGTTATTGACGGAACACAGAAACACAGAAATAAAGGGTCAGAGTAAGAAAAAAAACATAGCTGAGAGCCCTTGAAGACATGCATGAGAATGCTGCAGAAGGTTATCAGGCATAGATAGAACCTATGGTGTGAATTAGCACAACATATTCAAAAGAGACAAACTCAGGCAGTTACAGCTGCGAATTTAATGAAATCTCCCTAGACATACTTGGATAGTCTTAAGAATTCTTTTCTCTTTCTTTCTATAAAAAACCTAATCATCTGCATTGTGCAAGGCTTAATGGATTTATAGTATCTTCATTCTCTTAACCAGGAAGCGCCCGAAAGCTGGAGCTGCGGATAAGACTATTCTGTCGTAGCGTTTTGTTAAACCACTGGATTCACCGAAGTGATTCTGCATTTTGGTTGACTCGTATTTTAAAGCCATGGCCCATGGTTAATCAAGCTCGCTTGCTGTATATCCTCTTTGGGCCCGTGTCCTCTCTAGATGGCAAGTAGTTTGGTTTTAATTTTTAAAGTTTAATTATTGAGAAAGGGATTTCCCTTTAGGATGCAGTATTTTGGAAAACCAAGTTTTATGCAAATGAAATGTAATTATATTGTCTAGAAACAAATCTTTCTGCTTAACCAGACCTCACTAATACACACACACACACATTATACATATTATATAAAATACAAAGTTATAGTTCAAACAAAGAAATTACAAAGGGCATATTTTTCTTCTGTTCTCTCCTGCTTAGGGTAGAGTTAGCTTGAATGCCACTTAAAGAAGCATCTATTTCTATGAATAAAAGTATTATTTTTCACCTAATAATTAAAATAGTGTTTCTTCAAATCATCCTGCGATACATGCTACAACTACCACTGTTCCTACAAAAACAACAGATGAGGAAAGATCTCACCCTTACAAAGAGAGAGATATGTTACGTAAATTCCCCAATCTGATTCTGCTTTAAGGCTCAGTTTTGCACCTTCGTTGTTTAAAAAATCACTTTGTCATTTAATAGCAGTTGTGATTAATATTACTCAGGACATGTGGTTTGGCAGAAAATGATAGAAGGACCAACAGATGAGACCAGTCTGAAAGGTCTGGCAGATGCAATTAAACTATTGTATGATACAGAAGCTAGAGAATGGACAGCAGATGATGTCATCAGTCTTGTGGATGAGCTGTCAGGTGTGTTTTTGCCTTCATCATTAATCCATGGAATTGTATGATCATGTCCTCCAAATCTAGCAATAAGTGTGTTTCAGACACGGGAGTGTCTTGGGAAACTGATTACAATATTCCTTACAGTAGCTTGGCATAGCTAGAAAAGCTGTAACACTTGGAAGTTAGGCAGTAGCTGGGTATGAGAGAAACACAGCGTTGTTTACAAATTCAGGCTGTCTTTCCCCATTATGAAATATTTTAAGACTCCATTAAGACTTCTAAAATTCTAGTCTTCTGTTACCATTATTAAGCAAACATGCCCAAAATGCATGTAAATCCAAAATATAATGTTTGTTCAAAACAAAATTCTACTCAATGCTGTCAACAGATACATTTAAAGCTTATTTCAGATGAGATTATATCACAGAAGCTATAAAAAACTCTAACTGTATTACTAGTAGGAATTCTTTATATACTGTCATTTCTCCAGCCTCTTCCGTGAGTGTATTTCAGAGGGCATCTCCTCAGAAATTTTCGTTAATAATTGAAGACAATTCATAAATCCACATCTTTCAGAATAGTTTTCCTAGCATTACTTCTTTTTGTCCAGAGATCACTAAAATTCTCTATTTTATTACAAAAGTTGTTCCCCGGGAGTGGCTCATGGAGAACAATGCTCGACTTCTTATTCTGAGCGGGAACAGCATTTGCTTCACTTTCATGGCTAGCAAAGCTGTGAATGGGAGAACCGTTGAATTAGCGAGGTTCATAGTCTTCCTGGCTTTGGTGAGTACTACTGAATGGAGCAGGCTCATGCCTTTTCTCCATCTGCCCACAGATTTGCTTTCCCAGACCTAGAAGCTGTTTTCACACTTACTGTTATAAACCAGGAGTAAGCCCAGCAGGAGGCTTAATACTCTGTTGCCCTGTGGTCTCTGTCCAACACATTTCTGCAAAGTAGCAGCTCTGTTTTCAAATAGGTCTATTTAGAAAAATACTACTGACAAAACAGAGAAGTTCCTCCATTAGTATGCCAACAATAAGACCAACTTACATATCCCCACTGCAAGCCCCAGTTTTCCAGGATAGGGCTGCAATTGATCCAGTCATTCATTAGAATCTTAATTGTCAGTAGTGAAGTCTAAGATTTAATCTTGCCTTTTATAGTATCATCCTCGTCACAAAGGATGCATTCATAGTATTTTTCTGTGTATGTTAGGTCTGTGAGAAGGACCTGTACTGCATGGACTGGGCAGTAAAAATGATGCAGAAGGTCTGCAAAGTTTTCAGCACTCCAGGGGAAAGAAATAACTTCCTGCAGAGTGTGGAGAATTCTTTCGCTCACATGATCATGGACATGCTACAGTCAGTACTGTCAGGTAAGTCTATAGGGCCATGAGCCAGGACATATCTTAAGTTTTTATCTTAATTATTGTGTGCATCTTTTCAAAGAATGCTAAAAACATCACTTGGTGCAGGGAGGTACTGTTTCTGGAAATAAAGAGGAAAGCAGTCAATGTGAACTTACATATTTTTAGAATCTGTGGTTGTGCAAATTTTGCCTTGTTTCTCTGAGTTGCAGAGACTTGGACTAAGAGTTTCCTAGTGCTATGAACAGTGAAACCAATGATCTTTTAAAATATGTCCCACCAAGCACTGCAGCTTGAGGTCCTTTTGCACTGTCTCTGTATGCAGGCTCTGAGCAGCTGCCAGCCAGATTGTTCAACTCAATGAGCTGCAGTTGCTCCCTGTCCACAGCTTGTCAGCCTTGATAAAAACCTCAAGACTGATTATGATTGCAAGCTGTAAAGATGAACAGCCTGCTCAGGACAGATTTTTGTCTTAAAGCACAATTGTTCTTGTCCATCTTTGGACAAGCTGGTGAAGGAGTTTTGAAGAGAGTCTCATGTTATTTCACAGCTGTCCTACCATCAGGTGCAATCACTGATGTCTAATAAATCTAAGCAGAAGCTGCTGATTCAACCTCTGTTGAAAACACTGAGTGGGTAAGATTTATCTTCAAAGATGTCATTTAGATTCACTAATCACACTTTAAATGTTTTTCTTTGCCTTGGTTAGGGGATCGTGATGAAGAGGACAGTAGCTTTCTGAACTTGTTTCATCTTGTAAATGCACAAGCTAATTTCCATAAAGAAGTCCTGTACCTGACCATGAGAAGCAACACCATTTGATTTTATGGACTCTTGCTATACTCCTGCTGGATATCTTTTTCCTTTTCTCCTATTTTTTTGCATTTACAGAGCACAGTGCAGTTATTTCTTAAATTCCTATTCCAATAAGAGCTGGAGTGGTGGCTAGAAAAGCGAGTGAAATACATATCAGAACAGCTGAATAAGCTTATGGGACATACTGGGGGACATCTAAGTATTCATAGCAGAGTTATGCATATTGAACTTGTCTGAGGCTGTGTCAAGATGTGACACACAAGGAAGCAGTCAGTGGGTCTTTGGTTTGGGAACATAAACTATGTTCTTTTCCCACTGTGTATGTTTGCATACACAATAAAAATGACATGGTTTTCATATTTGATGTGCATACACAAATTAAAGAATGTTATCTTAGTTCAGAACTGAAAACAGTTTGATCTTCTAATTTTGTTTTCTTTTGGGAATACAAGGAGAAAAAGACAGATATAAATTAGAGAAACATAGCTACATTTTTCCAGTTTACCAGGGGTATCTCTCTTCAACTCTTAGACTGTTAGCTCTAGAACACTGCAACAGAAATGCTTCATAGATTGCACTTCCACTTTTGGCAGAGAGGTAATTCCTGAAAGCAATTTAACCGTTCTGATTTAGCAAGGCAAAATTAGTTGCTTTTTCCCCCCTTTAATTACAGATGATGGCATCTGTAATTAAATTAAGCACAAAGCAGAAAAGACTTCCAATCCATCTCACTACTCTGTGTAATAACTGAACTGTTAAAATATATTTGCCTTTATGTGAGTTAACTAAGTTGAAGACATATGTTAAATGCACATTAGCTAAGATCACTGTTTTATTAAAGCGTATAAATGTTTCCTACTTATAAGAAGTTTTGATTTTCTGATATGTTGCCTTACAAAAACACATAAAACATACCAAAATGTACTTACTTTGCTGTATTATCTATAATATGGCTATTTTCTTCAAAATATTAAATAGGCTTCTTCTCCACTTCAGTTTCTAAACATATTGGTGGTTGTTCAGGACCAAATTTTGATTATAAATACCCACATTTAACTTTGAAAAAACATCCTCAACTGGCCTCAGCAGCTGGAAACAACTAAAGTGGCACCAATTTATCTCAGCTGTCCTCATCTGATTTCATCAGTAATGAACTGATAACTGATAACAGCTGTATACTGATTTGCTTGGAAGTTTACATGTTTGAAATTCTTGCAGCATTTTTTAATGTAGAGTTACAGACAGTATTTGACTACATCAGGAGTGGATATGGAATGTAAATTTGTTAAGGATCTTTGTAGCATACCAGTAGATGGCAGAGGTGAAACCTTTCATTGGCGGGGGGGGGAAATGTCTGCTAGCAATTGCTTTTTAAATCCCTTTTTTTTTCCTGACTGTTCTGAAGGTTATATTTAAAAGCATATTGCAGAACTAGAACTGTGCTGTAACTACTCCCCATTTCTGAATTAGGCATAATGCAAGATTATTTGTTTGTGACTAGTCAGTGAACTGAATGCCTCCAAACATACCAGCAGACTTAATGAAGTCAAAATATCAGAATAAATAGATTTGCAGTGAGTACAACAACAGGGAAATGTAGTCAAGAAGTGATTGATGTGGAATGCTAAAGTCCAGATTATTATCTATCCCTTCCTTTTATTAGCAGCAGTTGCTACCAATAAATAATCTACATAGATGAAATTCAGAATAATGGTGTCTTTAAACACCACATCTTCTTGCTCCATTGTATTTCTTACATGTAATGATGCTTTGCTATGCTATAACACAAAGAACCACAAGATTGGTGTAGGTTTTCTGCCAGTCTGTGTCTCATCTCCCAGGACTGAGGACACAGCAGCAATAAATTACAGCACATCACAAAGAATGCCATTATGCGGGTGCAGCTCTACAGGAAGAGTAAGTTCTTTGATTCACTGGCAGCAATTGACAGAGATGAAATGTCAGCTCTGCTAGCATTAGTTCAGTCTTTCAACAAACCCTTAAGGAATGCAAGTTTTATGCAGCTGCCCAATGTGAAATATTGATGGCATTATTAATTATTATTAATAACTGCTATTTTTTTTTACATATACAGTATCTCAGCATTTGGCATTAACTTTGGATTTTTGTGGCATTCAAACTTACTCCAGCATTTCCACAAGACGAGGACTTTCCTTCACAAAGGATCAAAGTTCAAACCCAATAAAATGGTACTTCCCAAACCAGTTTTGTTTGAACTGGAAAATGGCACCCACAGCCTGCTTTGCGACTGTATTTTCCAATATCCCAACCTGATTAGCTCTCGTAATTAAACCGCGCTGGGCTAACAGAGGCCAGGTGGGGAGCCCCAGGGCAGCACAGCAGCCCAAAGGAACTGCTGACAGTGACGCTTGGGAAAACGCTTGCTTTTCTTCTGGTGCTGAATTATAACTGCTGTCAATAAAATCTTTCCAGGAATAGAAGCAAAATTCCGGTTGTAGCAATACAGGCCTTTCCAGGGCAGGATTTCACCCTGACACAACTGCAATTTGAGCTGCTAAAGATCAATCCCTATCTGTCAAAGAGGAGCATCAGTCCCGCTATTGCGGCTCGCTGTCTGGCTGCAGACACCTCTCCTGTGGATACAGTCGCTTTTCTGTCCTCAGCCTTGCAAAGCAGCTGCCACATTTGGGCGCAGAGTGTGCTGGTTTAGGGGCATGGATGAAGTGATAGTTATGCATAGCTGGTTAGCTGCGCAAGGCCCTCGGAGGGGAGAGGAGCACTTATAGTCAGAGAAAATTATTGTTCCTGGTTTCACACTCAGCTGAGTTTCCATTCCACACATTCCTTATTACTCATTCTCTCTTAATCACTGTAGATGTTGACATCAGATACAGACTCACAAAGCCAAGGTTGTTGGGAATGTTACTTATGTTTGAAGAGATTCTTCCCAGAATATTTCATGCTTCTGATTTTTGACTGTATTTGGTGGTGGAGTGAGGAGAATCCCCTCCAGGTTTTTGGAGCCTGGCCGTGCCCTCCCCGGGGCCGCGCAGGCTGCGGCTGGCTCGCTGCGGACAGGTTTGGATCCGCAGGCGCGGTCGCGGACACGGAGCTTCTCTCGGGAGCTTCGCTCACCAGGAACTGCGGTGTCAAGTGCTCAGCTGGCAGCGCTGGCCACATCCAACGTTTCCAGACTCAGAAATCCCTCTTCTTTCAGTAAACATATTCCTCTTATCTACAAATCCCCAAATACCCCAAGAAGGCGGTGCAACCTGCAAGCCCGACGTAGATCCTGCTGTCTCACCCACCGGTATGACGGGAACACGGTTTATTAATGACATATGATCATTTTTTTTCCATTACAGCTATTTCAGGTGTTTATTGCTTACAAGAGAAAGTAATTCCTGTGGGAAACGAGCCATATAAAAATCCTGTCCTCTAGGAGAGTGAAAAATTCAGTCTGAGAAGACGATTGCATGTGACAGACAGCGTAAGGGCGAGGGTGAACGTGAGGCTTCGTAGCAGGGAAGAGCAGCCTACAAGGAAAATCCTCCTGAGACCCCAGCCACTTTCCCAGGCCTCTCCAAGCTGGGGGAAATTAAGCTCTGAAATGTTCTTTCCATCCCACAGAAATTTCCACCATATAAAAATGTTCCTTTTTGTATGCTGACATGACCTGAGCTATCCCCGAGGACCCCCGAGTCCCGGGGAGCCCCTGCTCCAGCACTCGCCGAGGCTGGGGCGCTCCTGCCTCAGCCCCCGTTGCCCGAGACTGATCGGCACCTACGACTGTGCGTGAGCCGCTTGGTAAACACCAGGGAACATCTGGGGACGAGACTTTGGGCAAGGTATTAATGGAAAACATGCGACATAAGTCTGGATTGCAGAAGCAGGCTGGAAAGGGAACGTGTCAAGGGCATGTGGAGGCTCAGTGAGGAGCTCTTGTACTCCAGGCTCCCAATGAGACCTCCTGGAAAGCCGCATGGTGCAGGGAATTGCACTTCCCAGCAGGACCCTCCATGCCATCGCTTGGCCTGCAGGATCTGCTGCGCCTTTCCAAGGAATGGGGCTTTGCTCCCGGGGTTGGTTGTGCCCCACTGCTGCAGGCAGTGAACGAGGAGGCATGTGTCAGTGAGGCCATGAACAACAGCAGACACATTCACGCTCCTTCTGTATGATCCCTCTTTTTATTCTGTTTTCTTGGACAGTTTGCATTAAAAATATAGGTGCTTTCCAAAATTAAACCCAAACGATGCGACCTAGGAAGTGCTTATCCCAAGAGGCTAATCCATACAGGAAGGGGCAGGGCCCCCTCCACCCCCGGTGGAGCATCCTGTGCATCCCGGGAGCGTCTCCGCCGTGGGATGTCACTGCTCAGCGCTATCCCGGCCCCCCGTCACCCCGCTGCCCTCCGTGCCGGCTCAGCCCCCTCCGCCAGGGCTTCGTGCCTGGGTGCCGGTGCTGACCCAGAGCTGCTCGTCCTGGGTGTCCCGTTCTCTGGCTGGGAAAGATGTTGTCTCCGAAGGGCTAATGCTTTTCCAGAAGGCTCCAAGAGAGATGGATCAGGCTGTGGCTGCTGCTGTTGGAGAGAAAGGAGATGCTTGTCTAACTGGGGCCTGGGAGCCGCTGCCGTGCTGAAAGTTGGGACCAGCAGAGCGTATAAACACTGGTGGCAGCAGCCCTGCATCTCCCGGCGCTCTGCAGGGATGGAGCAATCTGCTGCCAGAGCTGTGGGGGGCAGAGACACCCCCCCCCCCCCCCCCCCGGGGCCCCTTTGCCTCCTCTGAAATGATCCAACCAGAATCACTTACTGCTTCTGCCCTATCGTGTTTTCTCTCTCTCCCGTGTGGGAACAAAAGCCCCGAGTTTGTGTTGTGGAGCTGTGAAAGGCAGCGAGAGTCGCTTTTCCAGACGGGTAGGAGCTGACAAGCACAGCAGGAAGAAAACAGGCCCCGCAATAGCAAGTGCACGCCTCGGTGGGCAAGGTGGCCTGATCTGAAAAATAAACGTGGGTGCCCTCCCCCCCCCCCCCTCCAGCGCCGAGCAGGAAACAGCTGCTGTGATGCTGCTGGCCCGGCTGGTTCAGCCAGGCAGCGAGCGCGGGAGCCAAAGACAACAGCACTAAAGCACCAGCCCCCCCCCCCCCCCCCCGACTCCTGCTGGTTCCCAGAAATTAAAGCCTGGCAGCGTGCGGAGCAGCAGCCTCACCTGGATGATGCCCCGACCGACAGGCTGATGCTGAGCCGCATCCTCCCCAGCATCGCGCTAGAGCATGTAAATGATGTAGGAGAGAATCACCAGGCCGATGATGGCAAAGAACATCAGGATGAAAATGTCCAGCATGGTGGCTGAGGAGCCGCTGGAGCAGAGGCTGCTTGGGCTCCCCCGGCGCAAACCCGGCTCCTGCGGCAGGGGTGGCAGCGAGGGGGATGCTCAGCGGAGAACCGCCGCGTTGGCTGCCCTCCTCCCCCTCCTCCTCCTCCTCCCCCTTGCAGCCGGAGCTCGGCTCAGCCTGCTCGGGGAGGGGGGGGAGCTGATGCCTGAGCTGAGCGAGCCGCTTTCCAGCCGGGAGACAGAAAATAAAGGGGTAAATAAACCTGGTCGGACGGGGGCTCGGCCGTGCTCGGCAGAAGGGGGGTGGGGTGGGGGGGCA
This sequence comes from Rhea pennata, assembly GCF_028389875.1. Taxonomy (NCBI): domain Eukaryota; kingdom Metazoa; phylum Chordata; class Aves; order Rheiformes; family Rheidae; genus Rhea; species Rhea pennata. The sequence goes on from NC_084688.1 coordinate 1,806,825, forward strand.
TGCTCAGCTCACGCCTGCCGAGTGTGAGCTCCTTGGAGAATTGCTTTGCCTCCGCTTGTGCCTACCCAGACCTGCTGCCCGGCGGTTAACGCAGGCGCTCGTGGTGCCACGGCCCTCGTGTGCGGCTGGGAAAAGACTCAGCCTCCGGCAGAAACGTCAGAAAATGGCTTTGGTCATCGCAAGCTGCGTCAGACACCCGGGACCGGTCCGAATTCGCCCCTTTCAGACACTGGCGCTCCCGGGGCAGGCAGGAGGCATCCTTTCCTTTCCCAGTATCCAAACACCTGCTTCAATCCGGTTCAAGTTAGCAACTCTAGACCTAGAGAAGTAGAAGCAACAGCCATGGAGCTTTTTCTTTTTTTTTTTTTTTTTGGCTACCACTGCTGATGCAAATAACATCCTTTTCCACACATTTTCAACAAGTTTTTTCCACTGCTAAACACTGTAGCTGAAAATCCCACCTTGAGCAGCAGCAGCAGCCAAGCTAAGCAGCCGCCAGCTGTGTTCGGAGCACGCGAGCCGGCCGGAGGCAGGGGAACAGGCTGCCGTGGCGGAGCAGCCACAGCCAAGCGGGAGTTTTCCCTTCTACGGGAAAGGGCCTGCGTTTGGCCTGTGAACCAGGTGCCTGCAAGTTTTAACGCTTTCCAGAGCAGCCGTGCGACGCCGGGACGCTGCGCCAGCGTTGCATCACCGGCAGCAAAGCCCCAAAACGCAGCCGGGAGCTTGCAGGGGGCCGGGGGCAGAGGGAGCCCCGCCAGCCCAGCCCCACCGCGGCGCATCGAGGGCAGCCTCAAGCCTCAGGAGAGCAAAGGACGAGCCAAACTCTGCACCCCGGTGCAGCTCCCAGGGACGTCGCCATTCCCCGGGTCCAGCCGTGCGCCGGGAAGCCGGGCCGAGTCGCAGGCCTGCTGCCGGCAGCCTTCGCCAGCCCCGAGGTCCCGCAAGCGAGCGGCAAACCTGCCAAAGTGGCAGCAAAGGAAACACAATGAAAACCAGCACAATCAGCAGGTAAAAATTATACTTTTATTTTTGAGTAAACGAGGAAGAGAATTGGTTGGTTTTTTCCACTCGATGGTTTTGTTAGAAAGGCCAAATAACTTTTTATTCGTGGGTGCTCAACCCCATGGGAAGCAATACACAAGGACAAATCCCTACCAATCAACTGATCCGAAAGAAAACAAACGTTCTAAGCTCAGCACTGAAATGCAACCGGGGAAGCTAAGATGGACAAGGTTTATTTTACACATGATGAGAAGCAATTTAGCTTTTTTTTTTTTTTTAACTTTTTATTTATTTACTTATTTTAAATACAGGTTTAGGTGCTTTTCAGCTATGAAAAAAAAGGCAAAAAAGTGCATAAGTCAAGAGAAAAGGCAGAAATCAAGCAGTAAGAGATTTGTTTCCCATGGCAAGGAAGAAAGGGCAAGGCATGAGAGGGGAGATTTAGGACAATGGTTTCAAGGTAGCATTAAAAAAAGGCCTGTATACCAAAATGTAATTGCCTGTATTATTTGGTCCATTAAAAAACAGTTTATTCACACTGACACTCCCCCCCCCATTCCCAGACAAGAACGTGATTGAGAACAGGATTAGCAGGCAGAGACGCAGACCCTTCCCCTCCCGGCCCCACTCTCCCCTGCTCTTGTGCTCTCTTGCTTTAGCACCGACCGGGATTCCCATCCCGTAAGGCCCATCCCAGCTGCTCCTGGGCTGGTCTCCCCCAGGGACTGCTCAAGGCTTCCCCGCTTCGGCTTGCGGCTCCCACCAGCTGCAGCTGGCTGGGAAACGAGCCAGGAGCAAAACGCTCACCTTCCCTGGCTCCGGCCCGCGCTCCGGCCCCGGGGACGGAGCCGGTGGCTTCCGCAGGGCCAGAAACCCCCTCGGGGCAGGTCAGCCTGACCCCAGCGTCACTCTGCGCTGCGCCGCAGCCCCTGTGCTTCGAGGGGACCGTGAGCGCAAGGCAGCGGGTCCTCTCTCAGGAACCGGCCCCGGGCAGCACCGAGGAACGTCGAACGCCCGGGGCGGACACAGCCGCTTTGGTCCGAGGCTCCCTCCTCACCAGCCAAGGCAGCACCTTCCCCTCCGAAGCACCCCCGGCCAGACGGCGAGAGCCCCCAGCAGCCCAGCGACAGGACGGTCCCCTCCGCTGGCAGCCCGAGCTCAGCCGGCGGTGCCGAGCCGGGGGCCGCAAGCGGAGGCGAGCGCGGGACCCCACGGGGAGGAGGATGGCGCTGGGAGCACCGCTGCAGCACGGAGGCAGGGCAAAGGCTGCTCCCAGCTCCTCTGACCCAGGACAAGGGCACCGGGACGCCCCCCAAACCCGCCTGCCCCCGCCTTTCCAGTTATAGCTGCCCCTGTCCTTCCAGCTCCGAGACCCGGAGCCCGAACGAGGTGGGGACAGAAATGTGCTTTGAAATTTTGGTCCATGACACGGTGATCCCAAGTCAGCCACAGAAGCCAGCACTGCTGGGGATCAGCGAGTTGTGCGGGGAGGTGCGGGGCCACGCGCCAGCCCGCGGTTGGTCCCCATCTCCGGTGGGAGGGAAGGCTGTAAACATCGCCCGTCCGCACGGACCGTCACGGGCTCCGGCCAGCACCCTGGGCAGGCTGCGCAGATGCAGGAGGCTCTGCCGTGCTCTGTCTCTTCCCCTCCAAGCTGCCTGCTGAGCCCCATGACAGCGAGGCAGAGCGCCCTGGTCTCGGCCTTCCCTGCCCAGGCTGCCGGAGGGCCGGGCCCCCTGCGCGGTGGAAGCAGGGAAGGATCTGTCAGGTGCAGCTCACAACAGCCACAGATGCAGAAGGAAACCTCCTGATCCAAGAGGGCAGAGCTGATCCTGCCTGCTCCCTGCACAGACCATTTACCCAGTGGGCTCAGCAGCAGCAGGAGAAAAGCAGGAAGCTTCTAGGTGAATTTGGGGAGCTGCAACTGCTAACAGAGGACCTAGTTGTCCCAGAGCCCAGGGGATTCCCAAGTTCCTGGCCCAAGGAGAGGAGGCCAGAGCTGTGGGGAGGGACGTGAGGTCTCAGTATCACAGTGCTCCCTACCAGCCTAGGGGGGCTCAACTGTGAGCAACAGCCTCCAGCCAAAACAACGTCCCTGCTGCTCCTCTGCCAGCGCTAGCACAGCCCTGGCGTGCGGAGGAACCTGGGCACGACTCCTCCGAGGCCTCCAGCCCTCCGCCCCTGCCAGCACCCTGGAGGGACAGGGATCGCCAGCAGCCAAACCCTGAGACAGAAGAAACAAGAGCCACTTCCAGGGCTGTCCAGAGCAGCTGCTCTGAATCTCAAGGAGAAAGTAAAAGATTGTTTAAAATTTTAACTGTGAATTGTTCTTCTGGTTTGTAAGATTTTAAAGACTAAAGGGAGCAAAGACTGGATTGAAAAACCGAACAGGAGACAGGAGAAGCAACCTAAAGCAGTGCAGGGTGAATGCTGCCAGCTCATCCTTCCTTTCAAGCCCAGGGCAGCCCCTGGGACAAGTATCCTTCACCGCATCCACACAGGCAACCCGGTGGAAGAGCACCACTAATCGTTGCCCCTGTGCTCTTCTCCCCATCTGGTCCATCCCTGAAAGAGGTAGGGGAATTTGGTCCAAACATATGGCCAGCTCCTCCCTTGGCGCATGATCCCAGCAACTCTGGCTGCTTCCCACAGCTGGGAAATGCCAGAGGCCCTGGGAGGAGGAGCCCAGCCTGGCATGGGTGCCCAGGCCCTCCAGAAGGCTGGAGAGGAGGGAGACTGAAGGAGAGGGAAAGCTACGGCGGTTTGGTCTCTTGAGCCCCCAACATCCCTTGCAGACAGAGCTCCCTCAGTCCCGACAGAGCTACAGAACAAAGCTAAATTGGCAAGAGAAACCAGAGGCAGCTGCAGAAACATAAAGTAACCGAGATGTCAGGACACAGCTCTGGTGGGCAACGGCAGAACACACTGGATAAGGGATGCCGGGTGAGAGAGAGAGAGAGACGCACACGCGCGCACACACACACACGCACACACACACACTGGGGCCGGCGTGGGCTGGGGTCTCTGCTGTCAGCCACGCACCCCGTCCCCTCCCGTGGCTCAGATGGCCTCCACGTAGTTGGCAGGGAGCATGCCTGTGTCTCCTGTGCGCTCCACCGTGCCGTACATCCATCCATCGTCAATCTGCTGCACGTTGATGATGGTATCGCCATCCTGGAAGGAGACCTCATCTTCGTCGGCCGCGTTGTAATCATAGACGGCGCGGAACCGCTTCTGCGGGGAGAGAGGGATCAGCAGGCCCCAAACAGGCAGAGCTCCCATCCCCAGGGGAACCCCGGGGCAAGGAGCCCTGCCAGGACCCGCCCACGAGCCATGCAGGAGCCAGGAAATTCTCGTTGCACAGCATGCAGGGATGCTGGTGCCAGCAATAGCTGTGGCAATCAAAGCAGGCACCCAGCATACAACTCAGGAGCTGGGAGCAGATTCCCAAGTGGAGCAAATCTTGCTTTGGGGAGATGGAAACTTGTGGGCTAGTGCCAGAGTGGATGCTGCCCATCCTTTGGCTATACTCACCCCTCCTCCAGAAGGAGCATTGCGCTGTGTAGAGGCTGGTGCTGCAGGCTCCTTGTAGCCGTAGGATTGAGACGATGGCTGCTGCTGCTGGTAGACTGGGAAGGAAAGACAAGCCCGTGAGCCAGAGCGGCTGCTACATGCTGTGATTCAAGACACAGAGCAAGGCCCCTTGCAGGGGCCTCGCAAGGCTCTAGCAGCCAACAGCCCTGAAGCAGAAAAGCAAGCAGTGGAGCTCCCTGAATCGTCTCTGATGGAAGATGAAAGCAGCAGGGCCCTGAGACCCAAAGAAGAGCTGGCTGCTGCCCCAGCAAGTGTGAGCCTACCCAAGCGGCAGAGGCTGGGGCAGGCTGATGCACCCAGCCCCTCCCCCAGGTAAAGGGCCTGCCCAGAGCCCTGAGTGTTACCTGGGTTGCTGGGCTGGACGTGATGAGGTGGCTGATTCTGCTCTGCAGGTCTCCGGTAGTTGGTGCTCTCCTGGGAGTTCCTGCGCTCCAGATCAGCGCCCTCACTGGGACTTGGGCCCATCCTGCTCCTCTCAAACTCTTCATGGTATTTTATCTACAGCGACAAAAGAGGAAAAGAGATCAAAGCGTAGCCTGGAAAACACTGTAACTTGGGACTGGACCACCTGGGTCCTGGAGAACATGCAGCCAGGAATACCTCCTCTCCTCTGTCCCCCAGGAGAGCTTTAAACAGCATCTTGCATGCTCCCTGTGTCATCATGTCATCCCACAGCCCCCCTTGGATGAAAGGCCTCACACCTACACCCCAGGCAAATACACTGAGCATGCAAAGACTGCAGAAACCACAAGGCAGGTGCTGTTTCAGGCCCCGGCTGGCCACAAGGCTGTTCACAGGGTGAGGCTGGCGTTGGCTAAGCTCCCTCCAGGAGGGCTGGCCCATGAACAGAGCCACACTGCAATCCCTAGGGTGCTGTGGCTCCAGAGCATGTGCAAGGCTTCTTCCTACTCCATCTCCTCTGCCATGTGGTCCTCATACCCATTCAGACGTAGATGAAGTTCAGCAATCCCCCTACACTGACAGGATGTAAATTTAAGGGTAGCTCTCTGTCACATGCTCTGCTGAAGTTACCAGGCACTTTGGCACTGCGCAGGCAGCAGTGGGGGCACAGCTCTGCCTCCCCAGGCAGGGCCAGCAGCCATCCCCCACACTGCAGGGCATCTGTGCAGGCCCCACTCAGGCCATTCCCTTTTAGCAGGCTGTAGCACATCCTATTTGCACAAGTACCGTGGCTCTGTGTCCAGGCAGGCAGCAGCAGAGCTTGGCTGGACTGGTCTGACTCTGCCATCACTTGCCTGCTCCTCCTCTCCAAGGAGCATCCCTCACTCTTGGCTCTGACCTCTGGAGCATGGCAGCACAGCAGCAGGCTCCTCAAGCTGGAAGAGGTCCCAAGCACCCAATTAGGGCTCTGGCATTTGGCAGGGAGGGGAAGCAGAGGTGGCCATCTTCCAGGAAAACACAGAGCAACCATTACTGAAACACTAGAGTAGGTGTAAGACAGGAAGTGGAAGGGAATCCTAGCAAAGGAGTGCACAGAGGAGATTCACTGCACCACTTCTCAGCTAGGATCTCTGTTAACCCTGCCAGGGCCAGCTCTAACCAAAGCACCACGACTGCAGGCACTGAGGAGGGGAGATGGTCTAGACATGAACCACTTGCAGGGCAGCCTAGAGAAAAGGCACGGGGAGTCACCACAAGATGGGCTTCCCTCCCCTTTGGGCACCTATTACACAGGGACAGGGCAGGAGAGCACAGACGATGGGGAAAGAGGCCGAGCCACAACAAGGTAAATCTGCTGAAACAACAGGGACCCGACAGGACAGTGCAGACAGACTCAAACTCCCCACCACCATGCTGCCCACCACTACCTGAATTAACCCCAAGGGAGACATGGTAAAGGAGAGGGTTGTTATCCACTAACACAGCACTAAGGAAGCACAACTGCACAGAGTGACCTAAATATAGATTAGAGTGGTTAATTGGGCTAGAAAGACTGCATGGAAAACAACCAAGCAGAGGAAGGAAGGAGGAAGATAGTTGGCATTTTCTACACCAACCACCACCACCCTGTGTAATTTGCAAAGCTGGCACGTTGCTGCCTTCTGCCCAGTTTGAATGTCCTTGAGGGAAGAGAAGATACATGATCACACATGAAAGCAAGGAGGGTTTATGCAGGCTGCTGGCCAGATGGTCCCTGGATTCTTCTGTTTCTCCAGCTCCCTGCATGGGGAAGAGTTTCAGCAAACCAGACTTGTAAATGCCTGATGAAAGGATCTCAAAATCTCTACCTGTAGCCTCAGCTGAGAGCAAAGGTATTCACTCCTAACATCCGCCCCTAAATTTCTTTCAAAAATGCAGTATGAGAAGGCCTCAGGCTTTCTCAATGAAGGAGACTCAAAAGTGGAGCCAGCAGATACCACGAAACACATCAGTTACATGCGACTAGACTAGACTTCCTGCCACAGCCAGCACAGAGAGGGACCTCTGCAGCAGCAGGCAGAAGGGAAGGGTTAACCCTGTTGCCTGGGCATAGGTGTAAAAATTAATAGCCACTTGTGCTAATGAATACACTGCTATTGGAAAACACCTGGAGCCCATTTGTCTGCTGGTTAAACAGTTATTTACTGAAGGGCACTACACCCCAGCTCCCTGCACAGGCAGGAGGCAAAGCCTGGAGCAGAGTCACACTTCTGGGAAGGGGAATGCCCCGAAGGGAGCACTTTACTCCACCCAGCCCATTTCTTTATTTGCTGTAGGGAGCCTGCCTGAGGCTGCTTCAGGCAGGCATTGTCTGGCAGAGGGAGTTTATGCTTAGATTTTACATTGCTTCATTTCCAAGAGGGTTTCCTTGTGCACAGGACTGGAGAGGGTGCTGACCCTCTGCCGAGGGTGGTTTAGGATACCATGTGCTGCAGAGGTGCTCAGGCCACAGCAGTCACTGCCCTTCCTCTGAACTCCATAGGAGAACCATGGCGATGTTGCCACGGACAGTCCCATCCCAGTTCTGCTCAGTGGCTCTCTCCATGTCTCATCTCTCCGCTGCATTATTTAAAACCTGGAACCTTCACAACCAGTCTTTTCAAAAGCAGAGGCAGTTCCCGTAACACAATGAGCACAGCCCCACTCCATGGAAAGGGAAAGGACTGCACCACCACCGGAAGCTTTGTTCATCTTCTGCCAGCTCAGATCCAACTGAAAAAGCTGTCCACAGGGAAGAACCTTCCAGACAGGTCCATTTCCCATGTCGATAGAGCTGAGCCTTGGCTGCCCTGAGGTCTGATGTTCAGATAACATCCTGCAGCTCCCCAGGGAGAAGCTAGTACTTGCCAGAGTAAAGAATGGCACTATGAGATCAGATGAAAAGAGAATAAACAATCTCCTCCCACTCTGCTGGGCATTTTCATGTTTGCGTATACATGTTAACTCCCACTGATGGCACAAGCACAATCCTCCCTCTCAGTGTATCCCTCCTATAAGCTCAAATTCACCCCCACCTTGGACACCCTTACGAAGCAGACAGGGGATCGCAAGGTAGAGATGCTCTTGCTGAGGATGGAAAAAGCTCCATTTTCTCTCTCAGGACAAGCTTCCAGCCACATCTCACTTTACCTAGTCTGCAGAGACTCTGGTTCATGCCCTTGACAGGGAAGCACCTAAGAGGGGGCAAAGGGAGACAACACTTTCCATGGGGCTGCAGGGAGGGGGCTCAAAGCCTGCCAGACAAAGATCTGACTTATTTAGCTGATATGGTCACTTGGAACATTATGGTACCTGGAAAGGGGCTGAGAAACACTCAGAGCCCTGCAGTCAAGGTACTGGGCTTTTCTCCCCCACAGCACTGCTCAGGGCAGTCTGTCCTGAACTCAGCTGAAGCTCAGAGGGACAGTAACTCACAGCAACCGTTTGAGTAGAACCTTAGAGATCTCTCTTGCAAAGCTTTGTCTCTGTGGGTGCTTTACTGGTCAGAGAGAAACCACTAGTCTGCTAGTCCAGGCTTTGCAACAGCTTCTGAACATTAGATAAGGAACATACACATGACTTTCACTGCAGCTACAGGTTAATTAACCCTGTTTTCTGCTGGAGGCAGATTACTGAACACCTCCTGTGCGAAAATGCCCAGGAGTCTAGGGTTGGGTTTCAGAAGGGAATTTTACCCCAAGTTTGACGCACCCAACACAGCAGCTATACATGTGAGTGTGCCTATCCTCCTCTTCCACCATGGCAATGCAGACCTCCATGACTGTGTACTGCATCCCTTTTTGGGAAAGCAAGAGTTGGGTCTCTTGTAGGCACAGGACAGAGTTCCCTTCCAGGAGGTCAAGAGAAGACAAAGATGCTGCTGTGCACAGCCCTCGGGAATCCCTCCATATCAGTACTGCAGCAGGATGCTGACAGGAGGGAAACTGTGCTTGAGAGGAGAGAATCTAAGTAGCTCTCTGCAAAGTTGCTCTCATGCAGCAAGGGCAGCAGCTACCAATAGATAAGGGCTCTAGGTAGGGAAGTGGATAACACTGTGTCCTGCTCTCAGAAGCTGGTGGCAGCAGGTGTTGGGAATCTGGGGACTGCACAGAGCCCTGGCACAAATTGACAACAGCAGCAGCTGCAAATGCTCTCAGCAGCTGGATGGTTGGAAACTGCTGTGCACAAGTCAGGAGAGGTCAAGGCAAGAGGAGCCTAGCAGAGGACAGCTGAGGCTGCATAAGGGACAGGAGGAAGAGATGTGCCTTTTGCTGGGGTTACCACATACAAATACAAGCCAAGATGTATGGAGTCACTCAGCCCTCACAGGAAGGAAGGCAGCACCAGGCCTTCCCCAGAGCCTGTGGAACCACCTTCCTTAGGATCCCCCCTCTCCCACAGCCCACATCTGCCTCCTCCACTACAGTGTCATCCCCTTGTATTCCCCTTCATCTTGTTTATGCTCTTGCTTCTCAGTCAAGATTTATTTGAACACCTAGGAAGTAGTTAAGGTCTCTGATACCTCTCTGCAACTGGCTGCAGCCTCACCTACTGTATTTGTTGGCCTTCACGGTATGAAGGACCCAGGAGATATGCATGATGTCTAGTTGCAGACAACACTAAAAAGAGGATCACAAGGTGCCCAGGGAGAATGTGTTTGTGAATTACCCTGCCAGGCTTTAAAGATGACACAGCCTTGCTTATTTGTTAACAGCTGTCAGAGCACTGGCCCTTGTTCCTCATTTTGCAGTCAGAGCACCCCCCCGTCATCCTCAGTAGCACAGTGGGAGGAAGCTCACATCATCACACACACAGATTAGAAGCTACTCACATTGCTGATCTGATCCTGAGTCTTTTTGATTCTCTGCAGCTCTGGGGTATCAGCCACCACACTGAAGCCTTTCCCCTTGTTCTTCTCAAACTCCTCCTTGTAGCGAATCTGGATAGAAGAAAATAAGAGCAGAGATGAATATGGAAGAAAACCCAGCATGCACAGCATCCCTGTGTGACACGGGAACTTCACTCCATCCAGTCCTAATAACATGACATACTGCAAAGAACTGAAACACACCAACAGCTTCCTATGCATTTGCTGATCTTGTTTCTCTTTCAATGCAGTGGGGTAAGACGGTTTGAATTTCCTGTGGGCCACCAGTGTGCACTCACTGCACATACCATGGATCAGCTGACCTGTGGTAATTTCTGCTTTGGAGCCTTAAGGGTTTTATGGGCTGCACCCATACAAGAGCATTTCTAAATTAGGGGACATTCAGCCTCCTTCAGGAAAAAAAAGTACCCAGGAAGGTCATAACCAAATCAGTGTGGGAAAGATGACAGGTAGAACACAAGCCTCCTCATTTCTGTTTGCCAGATACCAAGTTCTCTTCCCATCACACCCAGAAGCAGAAAAGTCCCTTTTTAAGCATCTATGTAGCTTTAAATAACAAGGACTTGGGTTTCCACCTGTGCTACAAGAGGGAACAAAAAGCAATACACAGCTGAACATGCAGAGCTGCCACAACCCAGATTTGCTTCCTGGCCTGATCTTGGCACACAGGGTGTTACTAGGTCTGTGCCCTTGGTCACGCCTTGCCCTGCCCACAAACACTGTTCCCACCAAAATCACCCAGAAGCAGAGTCAGCCTCTGCAGAGGCTGCAACCCAGCCGCTGACTCAATCACTCCAGCACGGAAGGAAACACTGTAACCAGCTTTTTGGCCTGCCCTGATAGAGCTGCTCTGCTGACTTTCAGATCTGAGCAGCCAGAAAGATTCCCCGTTTCCGCAGGGAGGGGAGAGCAGATGCACATAGCCCGTGCGCAGAGCGCTGTGCGACAGAAATGCAACAGCAAGAGCTTGGGGTCAGAGAGACCCTGCCTGCCTCCCCGCTCGGTGAGGATCTGTGCCTGCACCTTTCGGGGCACCACGGGAGCAGTCTGCATGGCTGCTGCAGAGAGGCACGGCCCAACGTGGATGACCAGCAGCTCCAGTTTCAGAAGGGCCCAAGCCAGCTGGGAACCTACAGACCGCCACAAGCAAACCAGGTCCAAAGCACGTTTCCATCCAGATGGAAAATTCACAGTTTATACGTAAGAGACTGGAGACAAACCCCTTTAAGCCTAAAGCAATGAAGAAACACACTCATTTGGGGAAAATGGTGACAAGCCCAAATCTGATGGCTCTAAGGAGCTGACTGTCCATTATGGCAGCCTGAAAACAAGCACGCAAACCTGCCCTTCCCCTTCCCTGGGATTAGTCTCCACCGAGCTGCCTTGGGTACTGCAGACAGTTGTACACCATCACTGAAATGAAAAGGTCACCACTGCCTCTCACGCAAGCAAATTAAACCTCTGGACATGGACACAGCGGTCTGCAAGGGCACCACAGCCCTCTCTGCACGTAATGCAGACCCGCTGCTTCCCAGCTCCTGTCTGTGGGAGGGCTGTGGGCACAGCGAGGAGAGCCACGGTCTGGCCGCTCCTCACCACCCACTTCCAGCTCCCGCTTCCAGGCCCTGCCGCTGGCTGCGGCAGTGGGAGAACTGGAACAGGAGCCTCCTTTTAAGGAGAGGACTGGGAGCGCAGGAAGAGCGGCGAGGGGAGCGTGGACACGTCGCTCCCTCCCACTCCCCATGCGGGAGCGGGGAAGTGCTCATCTAAGCAGCAGCCAGACACCAGTCTGTCTGGCCAGCAGAGTCAGCTTCCTGTAACCCTTCCCAGCCCGCAGCCAGACGGGAGCCGCCAGATGTACCCGCAGGAGCCGGGGCTGGCCGTGCGGATAGAGAGCCTGTACGATGGTGTCACGGCCCCTGCCCCTCCATGCTGCAAACCCACAGCGCAGAGAAATCCCCCTGGAATAACAGCACGCTTTCAGGGCGAGCGATCCAGCAAGGCAGCGTGACCGCCTTGCACTCCTGTCAATGCCAAGATAGAGCTTGGAGGCAGAGAACCAGCAGCATCGCGGGGGAGGAGGGACGAAACGGATTTCTTCCCAACACACTCTCCTAAAGAGAGACTCCTTCAAACCTCACATTTTTGTGTCCTATCCAGAACAGCACATCCAGCTGGGCCTGGAAACACCTTTCAAGAAAGGCTGCCAACATTTTCTAGTATCTTCTGAATCCTACCATGCCAAGTGGCCATTTCCAGGTTAATCGTTACCCAGCAATGCAGCCCTGCTTGCAGAGAGCAGCAGTGCGGGAGACCAAGGTCTCGCTCCACTAGGCCTGGAGGCAAGCGGGAAGGAGTTGCTCGCACTGGCCCCAGGGCACCCGTGGCGCTCTAGCTTGGAGCAGGAGAGGAAGCTGGACACCAGCTCTGCAAAGGGCATCAGGAGGCACCCAGGAGAGCTCACTGCTAGCTGTGCAGGTACCAGAGTTCAGGGCTCTGCTGACAGACAGGGCCATACTTGGCATTTTCTGCCCAGGCAGACCTGTTGCTATCCTGCAAGCCCGCAGAAGCACAAGCTTCAGAAGCATATCAGAGTCCCTAACTTTCTTCTCAGCGATGGCATAGCTGCTGAGACCACAGAAACCTAGTCTTAAGCACAAGCAATTTATGCTTTATAAGACATACTCTATGAGTCACATCAAGACTTCTAACTAATGTGACATTAGAAAGCTTAATGAACCTTAATGAACCCTGTTGGGAAAGGGGGCACTCTAGGAGGATGCAATACAACCAGCATGCCAAAGCACATCGAGGATCACAAGACACCAATTTCAAGGCAGAAGCCACTGTCTGTTTGAAGCAGTACAACGGAGAGAAATGCTTTTGCTGGTTGGGATAACAAATGATTCTTGAAGAGCATCACTGATTAGGAAGGAGCAGCCCTGACGTGTTAGGCAATTAGGCACAAGAAACCCCCAAATTAACAAAGCTGCAACAAAATCTATGACACACACCCAGGCAGTGGATCAGGAGGGGCTGAGTCAGTCCTGTGAGCCAAACCAAGAAGCCCCAGCCTTAGCAAGCTCAACTACATCTGCAGCTGGGCACATAAGCAGTTGTATTTGTCCTTTATCTGTTCTACTTTTAATAAAGGCTTTTTTCCTTTAGATTTCTCCAGTTCGAGCATGGGATGCTGTCCCTGCTATTGTGCCGGCAACAAGCTGCTCAGAACAGCATTTATCCTGCAGCCTTCTGCTCAGCCAGCTCTGAGGATGGTCACCTGGCACCAACCTTGGCAGTAAACATATGAGAAAAAGTTGACTAGCTCTGAGAAATCCAGGGCTAGGGAAAAAACAAAGACTCACCAAGGGAGAAGCTAATTGCAAGGCTAAATAGTTCCTATAATAAGTTCCATAATGTATTTTACCCTTCTAAATCTTGTCTGGAGCCCTATCCTCCTCCCCCCCCCCCACAACATTCAGGATAAAGGAATTTGTCCCTAAAAAACAAAGAAGTTTCCCTAAAACCAAGGAATCATCCCCTCACATATGGGGATGCTTAGTTGCAAGGTGGGGCCCTGACTCGAGTCACAGAGGAAGACCCTGGTACCCGAGGGCAGGTCCAAGACCAGCACTGCTTGCCAGCTCGGGTTACATGGCACCATCAGCATCAGAGGAGGAGACCAGAATCATGATCCAGCAGGAACCTCAGCCCTTCCCTGGCAGGCCTGGGCTCTGCCTGCAGGGAGGCCGCGTCCTCCAGGGCTGCAGTGATCGCCAGGGTTAAGCGACGAGGCCGGAAAGGAGGGAGGAAGTGTTCAGACAAGGCGCCTTTCAGCTTCTCCCTGCCCTTATAAGGGCACCAGGCGCAGGCCGGGCTGCCTGCACCCGGCCAGGCAGGAGTCAGGCAGCGGCGCTTTCCCATGCGCTGCTCGCAGCCGGGTACTACCAGCATGGGGGGGAGGCTGGTTCTGCTGGTGGGAACCAGGGAGGAAGGCGGGCTGGGGAGATGAGACCCGCGACCCCCAGGCAGCCTCGCCACAGAGGAATCTCCTCCATCAGCGCCGACCGCCCGGCTCCTTCCCCCGCTCCCAGCCCCAGCAGGGCACAGCCACGCTCCTTCGGCGCTCTCAGAAGTTTGAGTCCGGGTGAGCTCGGATGGTAAAGCAGGGAGATAAGTGTGCAATTCAGCACGTCCCACTGTGCTTCCCCAAGGCTAGAGGCTACTGCTGGGCACCAGTTCAGTGCTGTGCAAGGGGCTCTGATGAACTGTCACTTCTGCCCGCCCTCCTGCCACACCTGCCCACCCATTTACTCGCTCCTGTCACTCTAGCTCTTAGTTGCCTTTCACTTGCATGCTGTATTAACAGCCCTTCAGTCTCATGGTCCTGGCACTGTCTGCATCACTCAGCTTTACAGGAGCAGAAAGGCAATGGCCCATCATCAGCTCAGAGCAAACCATGCACCTATGAGTCCAGCCAGCCAGCTAGATCACACTTCCACAAAGCACCTAGCTAGGTCTGTTCTCCCAAGAGCTTCCCAAGCCTGTATCCACACCTAGTCTGTCAGGGTCCCATCCCATAAAAACAATACAGGATCCAAAATTAATTTCCTCAGAGAAATTGTTCCCGCAGTGCTGGGAATAAGAGCGACAACTCATGCACCCATGCGTTATCTGAAGGTAGCCAGAGAAGAACTGCCCTTTGCACATTACAACACTTCAGCAGGTCTCAGCTCAAGCATATTAAACCAGTGCTTGCATCTACATCTTTGATCTTGCTGACAGCAGCTCCCAAAGGTGACAGATGCATTGCTGCAGAAAGGAAAGGCTCAGCACACAAGACTCTTACCTGTCTCCCATGCCACAGGAGCCTCCACCCTCAGACAGGAAAGGCTATGTCCAGAGATACCAATTTTAAAAGTTTGAAAAAGCCACAGGATAGGAACCCTGCAATTTTGTTGCCACACGTGGGCTGTAAGAGAGGGCTGCAGGCGTAAAAGCTGTCGCTTTGGAGACTTATTTAGCTGCACGAGACATTATTATTCAGCTTTTGTCAGTGACCGGAACAAAAGACGCCTTCTCAGTAAACACAAATAGAGGAGGACATCAGGAGTTGCATGAAACAGCTCCAGCTCGGCACACAGCTCCTCCATTATCACCCTCCACCTCCCAACTCACAGTGCAGCCCCAAACAGCGGCTCTGGTAAACAAGTGGCTTTTCCAGCCACACCAAAGTGGACAGAGGGTATTTTTGGCAGGAGGGAATGTAGAACAAACCTTCCCAGGGTCACTGCAGCTCACCAGGCCTACAAGACTCCTGGAAGGCCTAGAAAGGGGCAGAGCTGCTTGCTGCTTTTGTCTGGAGCATCACCTCCCACTACCAAGTAATGACTCTCCACCACCATTTGGAAATTCCTTGCAGCTTTCCTAACCAAGGAGATGGACTTGTTCTCTCTTTTCCTAACATGGCTCCCAGCTGTTCCCAGCCACAGCTTCTCCCAGGGGGACGCGCACTGCAGGAAGTTTCACAGCAAGGACCAAAGACTGAGCCGTGGCTGAGTTTGGCTGGCAAATGCTAGCCTGAAGATAAGGTACAACTGTTCACACAATCCTGATCTCACTCCACAAGCAATTGTATGACTAAATCTATGTGGAAAGCTCTGCCCGTCACAGCAGTGTTAGCCAGGATGCACTTTTCAGATAGTAGGAGTGCTTTTGTACCAAAGTTTGCCAGTTCAAATGCTAAGCTGTCATCATAGTAAAGCAGAGCCAGCAAGGCCTCTTTGACAAGCTTTCACATTTCAGCTAGCAGCTCAAGTTTATCCAGTTAATTTGCAAGACTGAATTCTTCTGCCTGCTCTAGAAGGACTGGAAGTGACCTATTCCAATCCTGAAGGAGTTGCATAGCTCCTGCAATTACCAAGGGACTATCAATAAAACAGAGCATGGAGCAGCTGTACTTTAGCTAGAGTGCTTGAAGAAATATGAATGTTTGGTGCTTAGAAAATAGGAAATTCCTTTTGTAGGCAGAACAAAGGCTGAGAGAAATTAAGATCCTATCTGAAATGTGTTTAGGATCTGTCCTCCCTGGAGGACTGCGGGCATTTCAGTCTGGCTGTTTCTGCCTGATTCAGCTTCCCTCACCACTCCCTGCTCCCTCCTCTACACAGGGTCTTTCTGCTTTTTAACGCAGTGGAAGAACAGGATGCTCCTCCATTAGCAGCTCTTCCCAGAGCTCGGTTGCTTGGAACAGTCCCTTTAAACTCTTCTGTTCCTGGGCAGCTGTTCCAGTTGGGCAGACGTCTGGGTCTCACCAAGATGCTGTAGGGGCATTTGATTAGGAGGAAGGTAGGATGAATAAAGCCACTGGACCAAACCCCTGGACAGAAGGGAAACAAGTATCCCGGGGCCCAGGCTCTTCAACATAAACGGGCAGTACACCTGCAAGCTGACACACAGCAGTGCTCCCATCACACCACCCCGCAGTGCTGTCAAAGGGGAAGGAACATTGCTCTAGTGAAGGTAGGAGAGGCTTCAGGGAGCTGGGCAGGGCTGCTTCTCCCCAAAGGGCAGAAATTCTGCTAGAATTTGAATTTTAGTGACAAAATCTAGGATCTGGCGTCTTAAACAGCTTAAAGCCATGAGGCATCTTGCATTTGGCAGACTTGCAGGAAGGGTTGTCCCCCTTGGTGGCTGGCTGTGTCTTGTAACACCTCACCTGGATGGGTGAAGGGCCAGGTTCTGCAGACTGGGCAGCTCTGTGCAGCCCTAGAAGCACTGGCAGACCACACAAACAGAACACTACACTGTGGGAGGAAGCAGAAACCCCCAGCCAGCTTTGGCAGGATGCACTGAGGCAGTACAGCACAGGCCTGCATAGATACAGTCTTTGCAGCCCAACAGAGCTGAGTACCTGCATTTGCTAGATCTGGTGAGACCAACTTCATGTTTATGGCAGCTGCCTCAGCCCCTCCTCAGTCAGGCAAAGGGGATGTTTTTAGGAGGCACAAGCCCAAAAGAATAAAGATGTCACCTCCTGCAAGACAGCTGTCATACACACAGCATTTGTTCCCAACTGCTTCCTGCACAACACACACAAGGAGCTGAAAGAGTCCCAAAAAGCTATAAAAAGCCTGGGCACTGCAGAGTACAGCCCCAGCACACTCCCTCCCCTAGGGTCTCCTTTAACGGAAAAGGACTAATGAAGAGCCTGAATTCATTGTGAAAACAGTGCTGGAGACTCCAGAGCACTTGGTGCAGCATTGTCTTGATTGTTACTAGGGAAAAGCAACTGTGTCCCCTTAACAGCTCTATGAAACACAAAGCAAGCCCCAGGCTGAGCTCTAACCCTCTGCTTGAGCCAAGCTGCATTTATGCAAGCCAGGGAGCTGTTGGGCAACTTGCTCTGAGGAAGAGACCTTACAAAAGCAGAGGTTTCAAAACCTGATGCTAGCTGCATGGCTGCCACCAGCTCTATCTTAACAGGTGAGTGAAGGTCCTAAGTTTCCCCCTCCTCCTCCAGCAGGAAATACTCCTCAGCAAGCTACTTTTTAGCTGCTGGCACTTTCAGGCTAATGGGAAGAGAAGAAAGGAAGGTCACTTTATCCTTCACAGCACAGCAGGGAGAGGAATGCACTGATCCCAGAAGATGACTGTTCACCCTGAAAACAACACTAAGGCAAATCCTGTGCTGTGCACCCTCTGCCCAGATCTTCTATGGACCAACACTGTTACAATGCTGAGCTAAGCCAGCATGCCCTGCTGACAACACTCTGGGCAGTCTTTTTGCCCCCTTTCAAAGGGAAAAAAAAAGTTAAATAGATTCCCAGAACAGTTGCCACATCCTGTGTTCTCCTGAGAGACTGTGACTCAAGCCAAAATTGCCTCTGGATGCATTTTCTTCCAGTGCAGCGTATTCTGAGCATAAGTCTGTAGTTCTACAACATCAAGGCTTAGGACAGAACAGTTCAGGGCCTTGTCTCAGCTGCTCCAACACTGCCCTAACCTTCAGGTTCAGCCATGCCCAAAGAATGCCAGTTCTTGGCAAACTGAAGTCACATGAAGGGCCAGCCAAAGCTGCCAAACCTTGCCCTTCCAGTTGTTTTTCTACAAAAAGCACCACCAACATCTCCCAACTTCTGTAAGTCTTCAGCATCTTGGAGTGAGAGGAAGGAAAATAGAGATTGTTCCTCAGCCCCCCCCCCCCACCCCCAAAAGGGTAAAGTTCCTACTCTGTCACCAGAAATTAGTGAGAATACTGCTCAGAGCTGTGCCTCAAAGCTAGGGACTTTTGCTAATCCAGGAACTCCTTAAGGATATAGGACAGGACACATCTGGACAACACCCTTCTCAAACAGGCTCTTCTCTTCCCACTAGAGGGGAAAATCCTCAAAAACAAAAACCCTGTGTCAGTTATCCCTTCTGTTTATTTCTGCTTGCCAGAGCTTTCAAGCCCTGCAGGATTGGGGTTTATTTTAAATATTTGCCTATGGAGTAATTCCCTGTCCAGATGAGGCAGTTTGTCATTTCACCCAATTGTGCTGCTGGATCTCAGCAGACGAGATACACTGGCACAAGACACAGACATGACTGGGTGAGGCAGACTGCCTGCTGGACACCTCTTGCTTCTGAGAGATCATAGCAGCCATGGATGAATGGAACAGCAAGCACAGTTCAGATGCATGAAATCTGAACCCCAAACCTGCCTCTCCCTCTTCAGGGCAAGGGTGTTAAGCAAGCATCAGAGCACAGAAGAATGCAGTGCAGTGGGGCAAAGTACACTGGCCTAGGGCAAGGAGCAATCTACAAACTCACCTGGCTCTGAAGCTCACTCTGCTGCTTTAGACGCAGGTTCTCGGGAGTATCTGCCACCATGGTGAAGGACTGCTTCGGGTAGTGTCTGCAAAGAGAAGACAGAGCAGTTACGGGCATTCCTAGGGGAAACAAGGACATTCACTGGCCTTTCCCATTCACACGGCTGTCAGCTACAACCAGAGAAGTTCTGGGAGAGCCAAGTGCTTTGGCCCCACT
The DNA here is from genome assembly GCF_028389875.1 of Rhea pennata. NCBI lineage: Eukaryota > Metazoa > Chordata > Aves > Rheiformes > Rheidae > Rhea > Rhea pennata. Next base: position 1,825,759 of record NC_084688.1, read on the forward strand.
CCAGAGCAAAGCCACATCAACTTCAGCAGCAGTAACGGTACCGTGGCTACAGAAACTTCAGCATTTGCAGATTTAGCAGTAGCCATTTGAGATGACAGTGTGTCTCACTGTGCACTCTCATCTGGTTTACAATAACTTCGCCTCTGCTTCAGTGGTAAAGGGTCAAAGGGGAGTGGGAGTGATTTTACTTGCTTATTTTACTGAAGTTGCAGCTACACAAGCCTCACATTATCACTTATTAGTGCTGCAGAATCTCATGACTGTGCCAGCATAGCAGTGCCCAACTTGGGGGCACAGGCTGTACTGCTTATCTATACCAGTTCAGTATGTTTAGTGAATCCTTAGGCCTAAAATGGGAGCACTACACAAAGCAAGAACTCCATTGTGGTCTGGCTGCAAGCCCAGCAGCTATTATTTTGAAGTGCCATATAGCAGTTTTCAGAAAAGTGCATGCAGCCTTTGCTATAGAGGACATAAATCAGTCAGAAGAGCTCAAGTACTGGCAGAAAGCAAATAGCTAATGCTAAAGTGGGAGACAACGGAGGCTACTACAGGGCCCTACGCAGACGAGGCAAACTTCACATGGCCGGCCCAACCTCCAGACGCCCAGAAGAAATGAAGAACAGCAAGAGGCAAATCCCTGCCATGACTTCGGAGGTTTAGTGTGCAAACATGGTCTGGTCAAGCCTAGCTGAACATCGTGCAGTTCACAGCCAGACGCTCTCATGCTGTCAAGTCGCATGGTTAGTCCCAACTGCATGACACTTCACCAGCACTCAAGTACCTCTGTTGATCCTTCTCTCAGGGGGGGTTGGCTACATCCTGCAATGCTGAAGACACTCTCCCAATGGCCAGATCAGGTCTGGGCACTCACCCTGTCTCCGCACCTGGAGCATTATAAGTGATGTTCAGGTTTAGAAGAGGAATGTCTCCAGATTGCCTCACCACTGACCACTGTAGAGAAACTCCTCTGTGGACAAAGCTCCCCAAGAAACACCAAACTGGTATGAACTGCTCTCATGAGATAGCAGAGAAACTGAAGACATCCCACTACAACCTTTAGGGTTTATAACTGAGATGACAGGAAGCAAACGAGCAAGAGGTGGAAATTGCCTTTAGAAAGCATCAGCATTTCTCATCTGTAAGAGCTGAAGAAGGATTCCCAAATTCATCAGCAGAAACAGACACTGCAGGATTTTAGGAAAATTACTGTATTACAAGAGAGTAGGTTGAAGGCACAGACACAGCATCATCACTGGCTCATATCTTATGCTTTGAACACAGAGCTGCAAGAGCCCAGGAGAAGGCCAGCTCATGAAACAGGCTTTCCAACTTGCAGCACATAAGGCACCAGGGTGGCTGTTCCAGGCCACAGCAGTACAGCACTTGGTGGTGCAGCCCATTTTCACTTTCAGGTTTGATAAATTCTCTTGAAAAGCCAGGGCAATCAGACTCTCTTCCCACTGTAACAGCTTTAAAAGAGGTCACCAGGTCTAACTGGTGCACTGAAAACAGAACCAGGGAACAGATTGCAGCTCCTCACAAAAGAGGAGCTGAGAGGTTTAACTTGCTCTTTAGGATTTGAAGGCTTTTCCTTACAATACTGATCCTAATTTCAGGGAGGTGAAAGGCTCTGTCTACTCAGGCCTATAACCCAAACTCTGTGGCCTCCAATTCCCATACCTCACTCAATGTAGTCCAACTGGTGGCTGAACCATGCTGTCATTTGAGTGTTACATAACAAGCTACAGGATAGCTGCAGTTGCTATCCCTTTATAGACCACAAAATCATCTGTGGGTCTTAAGAAGCCCTTGGGTTGTGCTTTCGGAGCTTCTGTTCCAGAGCACCAGCAATTATCTACTCACAGAATCAGCATTAGCACCTCTGCCCAAGGGTAACCAAAACATGGTCAAATGATAAACTAGCAGAACACCAGCTGCATATGGAGGAGTCGAGTTGAAAGCTGCTGCCTTACAGTGGTGTTGTCAGAGCAGGAAAGCAAAACATACACAACCCACAGACCTGCAAGAGCAGCACGTATCTTAGTAAAGCAACAGTGCAGGAAACGAAAGGAGTCTCCTCCTCAGCATCTCAGAAGGAAAGAGAATCCACCCCCCGCACAGCCAGAAACCAAACAATGCAGACGTGGTCTGTAAAAAGGGGAAGAGGCAAGCAACAGTTTGCTGCCTGCTCCCCACCAGTCCTGCGGTGCACCCCAAGAGAGGAGACACCTTCCCAAGAAGGAGCAGGGAGGGCATTGCCCTAACTCTTGACAGCAGGTGATGTCAAACAGGACCTGTCCTGTCACCACTAACCCAGCTGGCTGCTACATTAGAGCAGATGAGTTAACACCAGGATCCCCAAGGGTTGGGAAATATTCTGCCCTCCACACCCACTGCCAGCACCTGACAGGTCTCAGCCAGGAGATCCCAGCCAGCCCTCATCTGTCACTAGCACATGGAGGAGCACAGAGGACGCAGCTGTATCCAGACCCAGTAAGCCTGCTCCTGTTTGGCCTTCCACAGGCCACCGCAAACATCCAGCAATAGGGAAGACTGAAAGGGACAAGAACCAGTTTTAGAGCAACAACAGATCACCAGTCACTCCAAGGAGATTGTTTAATCTCCCTTAGATTAAACTTGATTAGAAGGTCTAAATGGTACTGCACGTTCAGACTCCATTCCCACTACGAGGAGCTTTCGGGCATCACTACATAAAGACTTCACACCAGGTTACATTAGGGCACATACTTCAAGGTACTGCCAGCCTGCGGCTTGCTGCAGAGCAACTCCTGCATTAAGACTCCTAAAATGATAAATCCAGGTTTCCAAGAGGGTGCTCACCAAGAACAGCAGGCACTGCAGTGCACTGGGTGTGCTTTCCCACTTTCTTAAGTGCTCTCATGGAAATGAAGCTCTCTACATTTTAGCCATGTTTTTTGCTCTCCCAGTAGCTAATGCGACCAGAGTGTGAATATCTAGATGGGTGTTATGCAGCCTTGCCCAGAGCAGACCTACCGCTGCTGAAAACTTTGGCAAAAGCTCTGCTACTACCACTGCTGCGAAGCTGCACCAGTGACATTTCAGAAGCAGCAAATCAGACACCTTGGGACCAAATCCACACCAGCTGCTGTCTGCTGCTAACACAGGCATGAACAGCCTAGGAGGCTGAAAAAGGAGGGGGCTCTCTAAATTACAGCTCAACCTTTTGTTAGCAAAGATCTCACAAAGGCTGCTACAACTGCGCATACACCTAACCATTTCACACCTTGCATGGACAGGATCAAGGGAAGCAGACCATAGACTACAGCACAAAGATGACAAAGATACTTCCTAGTAGCTGATAAGCATCAGTAGTACCAATGCAGCATGCTATTAAGGAGGTCACATTCAACAGCTTTTCTGCAGAGCGCCCTTGCTCAGGGCATTGCTGCACCTCAGCAGGTCCCAGGGACGCCACTTCCCCAGTTCTGAGGAACGGACCACGTACCACGTTACTGCAACGGGAACAGCAAAGACTGGTATCTCGTGTAGAGTTGGGAGTAAACACAGCAAGTGGCACACGTGCATTTTTGGGCAAAACAAGTTGCTATTAGGCTGCTGCTGAGGGAATTGGGCTTAGTTAACAGTAGTGTTAAGCCAATAAATTCACTACCTCAGCTAACAGAGACTTGGTCTCTTGTTTTACACATTGCCATTCACGTGCTAGAGCCCCTTCGAGTTTCATGGAAGTCACTGCCTGACTCATACCAAGTCAACGAAAACAAAGCCACTTTTTAAGTCTAAGTGGAGTTAAGAACCCAGACACCCTCCCAGATTGCTAACTCTCCATTTGGATGATCAGGTCTTGAAAGTAAGAAGCTACACAGATCAGCCCCAGGCCTGCACTTCAGCCAGGGAGCAGAACTCTGTCCCTGTCTGATGACATGGGAGGAGAATCCAGTGTCATCAGCATTGCCTGGAGTCTCTGCAATTCCAAAAGGCTTTCCCTGCTACTCAGCAACAGCTCCTACAGCAAATCCCAATTTAAGAGCCTCTTCCCTTCAAGGACACTGAAATACGAGAGGCCTGTGCACAGATTCCAGGCTGGGCAGGAAAGCCTCTGCAGTGCAGCAAGACATACGGCTCCTGCGAAAGGTAAACGCATTTTTCGAGTTGTGCACACTGGTGAGACAGAGCTGCATTTACGGCTCAGTCACGGCCCAGGAGCGCCGTACTATCTGCTAGTGCCCTGCTATCTCTGAGTGCCAGAGCCTAATCATTAGGTTACCATGGCAACCGCATCCAGTGCTCTGGGCATGCGAATGGAGGAAAGACGGAGTCCCAGGCAGTGGCCTCGGGGTGCAGGAAAGAAGCCTCAGTCACTGAAGGGATGAAAAACCAAGTTACAGTACAGAACAGAGGGGCGACCTGGTCACAGTGAAATCCATCCTCACGGAGCTTTGCTGCCCCTTAGCCTGCTCCAGACGCACGGAGCTTTTCCTCTTCCGAGCAGGGGACACGCAAGGGTCTCCCCAGGCTCCGAGAGCTTAAAGCTCTGCGTTGTCCCTACAGCCCAGCGGCAGGTGAGGATTGCACATTCTCATTGCAACTACCCTGCTACATCCTGGGAGAAGACCAGAGAGCAAGAGACCCTGTTGGGCACCACTTCACCCTCTCCCATTCCTGGGACAGGGCTTTCCTTATTTTCTACTACACTAGACTTATATGGAACATGGACATATCTGAGGCCCTACATGAAACTGAAAAGCCAGATCTTCATACAAAGAAAAGCACAAATTGAACCTTTTACCCTTGGATTAGATTAACTTTTCTCTAAAGTGAAGCTCATGAGGCTTGCCTGATAAGGAAAAGGCATTTCAGTCCTTTGGGTATTTAAGTCCAGGAGTTCCTGATTTAGGAGTGGTGACAGAAGTCACCCCCACTTGCAGAAGTCAGTGCTTCCCACTGCTCAGCCAGTATAAACACAGACACCCATAACCCAGGAACACACTAGAGAGGGAAAATCATCTCATATGCATGAGAATCAGCCCACAGTTATAGTCAGCAATAAATTAAATCTTAATGAGAAAGTACTGAGTGAATTGCCTTGGGTTTGGGGAGAGCATATAAGGCAGCATGTGCGTGGGAACAACGCGTCTGTTCTCCCCCTCAGCACCTGTGGGATTTAGAGCAAAGACAGATCCTTCCCTCCTTGCATGGGGTGGTCTCATGGTAGAGGAATAAACTCAAATTCTCTCCCTTCTTAGATCTAGAAAAAGCAGAGCCAAGAAAGGAACAGAGCTATGGGTCCTTGCTGCCCTCCCCCCGGCTCCACCATAAATAGGTCTTGGCTAGGGAAGCAGAGAAGGGGGAGGATTTCTTTCACTCAACCTGCCTCTCTTTCAGAGGAAGCGTGAGCACCACATGCCAAATCTAAATGTGCAGTTACGGAACAGTCGTCTTCACTAACATGGACTGGAGTGGAAGGCACAAGAGGACTTTCACAAATAGGAAGTAGCAAGAATTTTGGTGCCTACCATGCCAGTAATAGCCAGTGCTACACTGCAACTTCCATTAAGCACTGTGCTCTCAGCCCAAAGTCCTCAAAGGAAGAGGCATCCTGCCAGGAGCTGCAAAAGACACCATGCTGCAAGAGCTGATCCAAGCTCCAGTTAGGCCAATTAGACCTGTTAGCAGGTCCACTCCCAGTATCACACACATGTACAGCTCCTATAATACACTGCACCTGCCTCAATTCCCTTCCCTCCCTCCTCTCCAGAAACACGTGTTAACATCCCTATGTTAATCCAACAGGTAGAGAGCTATTCAGGGAAAGAGCCACAGGAGTAGAGACATCCACTTTAGGGGAAAATTAGGCCAGGAAGAGTCTGTGCCCTAAAGGGTCATTAAAAAACAAAAAAATAAAAAAGAAAAAACAAACACCACAATGCTCCAGGCTTTAGACCCAAGCAGCTGAGAAGACAAACAGGGGGAAGCTGTTTCAAACAATCATTCTTCTGACAAACTGAAAGGAAATAATTAGTCCCACGCACCCTTAGATGTGACATTTGTGTAAAGTCTGCTGCTAAGTAATAGCTATTCAGGCAAAAATATCAACCTTTCATGAACAAACGGGAGTCTGGCAAAACACCTGTTCAAGCTACCTGTGAGGAGGTGCTCCTGGTTCCTGCTCCCGACCAGTGCCACAGCAGCTCAGCATCAAAACGCATTGCTGCCGCGCTGGCCGGAGAAGCGCGGCGCGTTCTCCCCGCCCAAGGGACGCTGGAGGGACGAAGCGGGGAAGGAGCCAAGTTTCGGCCACGCGGAGCAGGCCGACATCTCGCAACCTGCCTGGCGCTCCACAGCGCTGGAGACGCTTAAAGCAGCCGAGCAGGTTAAGTACGAGGCCAGCGGTCCGGAGACCGGACACGGAGGCAGGGGGTGAGCGCTCGCCGAGACCTCCCAGCTCGTCACGCCCTCCCCATCTCTACAGCAGCTTTATCAGCCGAGGCAGACGCAGATTATTTTAACAACGCGGCGCCGCAGAGAGGAGCCTGCCACGCCGGCCTCGTCGGGGCAGAGCCGACAGACGGCCAGCGGATTTGCCTCACACTTCGAGTCTCTCGCAGCAGTCGCCGCTGGCATCCATCCTATGCCTGATTAGAGTTTAACGAATCGGACAAACGGGATGTGCCCCCCCCCCCCCAATCCTCCGCCACAGGGGGCTGCCGTCAGATTAAGCGAAACGGCAGGCGGGTACGTGGGGCAGAGGGACGCGTGACGGAGCAAAGCCGCGAGGCAGCGTCTTCTCTCGCCAGGCTCCCACCCTCGCTCAGGGCTAGGAGATACCCCCTGCAATCTGCAGCTCCATGGGACCCAGGATGCCGACGCTCATCAGAAGAGATGCTGAGAAAAGCCTGCCTAGCCTCCACGCACCACACGAAGTAATCAGATCAGCAGCGGAGGAGGACAGGAGCACAGTGCTGGCAGAGGGACAACCCCAGAGGCAGCCTCACCCTCCGGCCAGACTCCTCTGGCATCTGCCTCACAGGAGGCAAACAGCCCAGAGCACTTTCTGCTACCCCCTCCAACACACCTTTTTTTTTTTTTTTTTTTTTAAGTTATAGCAATACCTCTAACACAACAGGTGTCATCTACAGAGAAGGCTGCTGTACTCCACCTCAAAAAAAAAAACTCCAAAAAACAACAAAAAAAAACCTTATGTGCACAGCTCCTCCACAGAAGGAAGGAAAGAAGTTTTATGGCCTGCAGTGAGATTCTGCATATGAGCCTTTGGCAAAATATTCCGATGAGTGTGAGCTGGTTCAACTAGAGCAGCAAGAGACAAGGCATTTTTTGTTGTGCTGTTAAACCAGGTCAAATCAACTCCTAATACAGGAGCTAGACACAGTCTATCTGGCCCGAGAAGACTTAGAGTACTTTAACTCCAAGCCACCTGAAATTTAACTTCATTGTTAATAGCAAATCCTGCAATTACCATGGGATAATGTTGTTTGCTTTGTGCATTCAACAGCCTTTCCCTAGCTAGTTTCCTTAGTGTCATTATAAAAGTCCTCCCACAGCCACTGGAGAAAGTTTGCTTAATTTACTTAACAGTCATGAAGAAAACCCAGCACGACTAAAGGCACGCCTAAGATAGAAAGCCGCTTTTGAACTTAACGTGAGACTCTAAATATAGAATCCCTACTCCCCATGCACCGGGCAGAAACAGCCCTTCACCAGCCTCTTGGGCCCAGTTTCCTGAAGATCTACAAGTCAAAAGGCATCCAAGTAGCATTTTCACCTCCCCAGATCCAGAGCAGTAGTGCAGAGGATGTTCCCTGCTGATTTGAACTCTAGCCCAGCATGAATCTCTGAGCACTCACACCCCATCACTTCCCAGTCCTGCCCTAAAAGTGACATTTTCTGGGAGCTGCCTCCCAGAAGAGGAAGTATCACCCTTTTCCCACCCAGCTAGTCAAGCCAAGTTAAGCTTGGACCATTCCTGCCCTTGTAGTTTCTCACAAGATAGGAAGCCATAATTAAACTTCTGCAATAGAGCCTGCAACATCCACGTGGCTCTCTCAAAAGCTAACTTGAGCAGCAGGTCTGTTAGCCACGGGACCCAGACTTGCTATCTTCAGCATGACTGGGAGATGAGTATCTGTTCCTAAGGAGAGGATCCTAGGTGCTGTAGGTCACAGGTGATATGACTGAGTTTTTAGAAGAATCATCTCCAGCTCAGTATTGTTTGCATTTATGTAACAGGATGCTTTAAGTACTCTGGCAGACTTATGCAGAAAGCAGTGGTACAGTACTACTGATGCAAATAAAAGGTCCCTTCCCCATTTCTGCTGTATCTTGCACCTCCAGGAGGCAGGTCACCTTTGCACAGCTGTCTCAAGGCTTTGGTAAAACCAAGTTAAACAAAGCAAACAGAATTTGCTAGAAGACTCACAAGTTCACATCTTGCTTTTCAAAAAGTTGCTGATTCTTGGGGACATGCTTTAAAAAAAATAAACTACTCTTATTTAATAAAGGAAGCACCACCTTCACTTTGCAAAGGGCCTGTGAACATCTTACTGTAAAAAAGCAGGCTCTCTGCAGAGAAAGATTTCAATTCCTCCCAGCATTTTCAGGAAGACACTGCCAAGATGGCTGGTCCAGCTCTCCACATGTACAGCTGCCGCCTTCTCCAAGCATCTGCTCACAGCCTACCCAGAACTCACATTGGAATAAAGTAACTCAGGGCACAACTTTGTAGGACACCTTCTCACAAGGATTCCCCTATTACCCACCCAGTGTAGTAGTGACAGGCTAACACAGAGCTGGAGAAAGCAGGAGTGTTTTTCTACAGAGTTCCCTGAGTAACTTTGAGCAGAAATCCCATAATGCTTGTGAGGGAAGCAAGATTCATCAGCTCCAGCATGGTTCTCCTCAGTGTCTTAGCACATCAGCATTCGATGTAGGACAGCAGCAGGGAGCAGTATTTTACTGAGCCAGCTCTGCTCTCACTGAAAACAGGCAGCATGTGGCTCACCCCCTCTCCCAAAGGCTTTGCCAACAGTTACCAGAGGGTGTTGCAGAGCAGTATGTTGCCTACGTAAAAAGCGGCTTGTTTTCAAAAACCTGCTTTAATCCACAATGGAAAGATTTCAAGTGAACACAGAAGAACAGGGACTGCCAAACTGTGAAGTCAGAAGTCACTTCTGGAAACAGCTGTTTGCCACAGTTCCCTCGCTCCCCCTCCCACGACTCAGCCCCAGTACAGAGCCATGCCTGTCCAGCCCTCCCTCTGCAGAGAGGCCTCAGCTCCAGCCAGGGCTGAGACGAGAGCGAGGATTGATAGCCCCTACCCAGAACCTGAGGTTACTTATGGGAACAACATGGGCACTGCAACGGAGCTGGGTTTTTCCACAAGGTTTTTTTGGCATGGATAAGCAAGTTTAGGAAAGTCAACATTTATAGTCTGCCTCCTCACTGAGATCAATGCACAGGCTAAGCAAGCCTCACTGCAGAACCAGACTAAGTCCTTGCACCATCTTTTAGGGCCAGGACTAGCAGCAGCACAGGCAGAAGACAGCTGAACTATATGGTCCATGATAATTAAGGACAGAATCTATAGATAGCCTGAGTTATACCAGATTGAGCTACAGAGCTAGTGAAGCAGGAGCAGGCACTCCCCCAAGTCCAGAAGAGGCTTGGCACAGCCTGTGTTTATGAAGTAGGCAGATGGGTGCAGAATGCCTTGGGCTACTGTGAGGGAGCAGCATGCAAACACAGGGCAAGCTTGGGAGGAAAAGATAGTGACCCGCAGAGAGAGAGAAACAGTGAGATTTCCCTTCATGTCCCCTAGCACAGGCTTTATCTACAAATGCTTCACATCGTGTGTGGAGGGGTAGAATTGATTTAAACTGCTTGGCAGCAACATGAATCAAGAAGTGACGAGAACACCGAACACTGATCTGATTAGGCTTGCCTTTGCACTTCATTGCCCCTCAAGCCATCTAGATTGCTTCAATGAGGGGGGGGGGGTAAAGTGGGCAAGGCAGATTAGCTTTGCCCTGTAAGTAGAGCCTAGGATGCAAAGTTTCCATTCTAGACACTGAACTCAGTGGTGCCTACTGCTAACAGCAGGCAGAAACCAGTCATGGAAAGCAGCTAATACCAAAAGACAGGGTGGATGGAGGGTGGCAGAATCCTAGAGAAGGATTCTGGATTTCTATAAGCTGCTTTGGAAGCTTTACACAGTCATATGACCTGCAAGAGGTCTCTCCATGAAGTCTGGGTGTATAGACAGCACTTGGGCTAAGTCATTCCTAAACACTTCAGGGAACAGATGCTCCACCCCAAAGAGGCTCCTTCAGCCCTTGCAGCCTTCCAACCATTGAATCATGGCATTACTCAGAAGCATTTTTCCATACATTTTATCCCCTCTCCTCCACAGAGATCAGGAAGCTTTTCCTCAAACATCAGAGGTAAAACAGAAGTATTCCATATTCCCTAGCTCCTCTGTCTCTCCTTAAAGCCAAGTGTGTTGGGGGTCCTCCACCCCACAACAACATATGGGAAGGCCAGCTTTCATTTACACTGAAACAAAGAGCAGTGTCTGTTCAGAGCACCACAGTATGCAAAGCATGTACATGGAGACAGAAAGATGGTTATTCTCATCCAGAAATTCAGCACAAATAAAGCATTGGATAAACACCTGGACTCCATCCCAGCAACACAGTTGTTCCTCCTTCCCTTCCTGCTTCCCCCCTCCCACCCCAGAAGACACTTGGAAGGATCATTCCATTAGTGTAGTAGGCAGCTACCAGATGGAGTGGCAAGGAATGCCAAGAAGAGATCACTGGCTTGTTGTGAAACTCAAAGCAGCTCTGCCTGCTACTTGCTAACTTTTTCCAAGCAAAAAAGTAAGCCCCAGAGGTATCAAACAGCTTACTGAATGGAAAGGCATGCATGGATCAAGTTACTGTTGAGAGATCTGCTAGGGAGGGTCTTAGGGCTGTTACCAGAAATTAAAGGCTTTACAGCTCCCACGTTCAGAGTCACCAGTGCCCAAATACTACTTGAGTGTCAACTCTAGGTAGACCTAGGCAAGGGCTGCTGCAAAGCTGCTCACAGTGACTCAGTATCAGAGGAATGTCAGGCCCACAAGTCCAGTCCCCCAGGACACACTCAGTCTGAGTGACAGCCACAGTTGGGTGTGGCTTCTCTGCAAGGGAAGTTGATTGCCTGGAGAAATACTGAAGTCACAAGCACAACAGATGGAGGTATAGTGACCCTTCTGATACCTACATAAGGTATTTTCAGTAGCCTTCCATATCAGTTAGCCCCTTTTTGAGGTGGAAAAAAGGGCAGCCCCCCCCCCATACACACCCCACCCACCCCCCACTAGCATAGTGGAAGAGAACAGCAGTGCAGCATTTTCCTTCTGTGCTTAATATCAGAATAGCAGGCTGCTGAGCTATTTCTACAGCAGAGGTGAGCAGGAAGGGCTCTGCCAACAGCAACACCTCCATCACACAAGTTCAAACAAAGGATGTTGTGCTTTTAAGGCTAGGCCACTGACAGGAGTGCTGTGTCTTCTTGGTGGGGGAGGAGGGATTGCTGAGCATTAGGCCATTAACTTCCTGCCAGCTAGTCTGCAGCATTCAACTTTAAAAAAAAAAAAAGACACCACCAAAGCACTGTGGGGTGTGCACATGGCAGGAGACAACCCCTTCGATTAGCCGTGCTCCAGCAGTAGGATTCCAGTATGAGATGCACATACACAGTGAGAGCAGGGCTTTCTGAATTGAGATGCATCCAACAGGACAACTGCATTTATATCAGCATGAATTCAGAAAACCCACAGTTCCAAAATGAGGTCTGGCCTTGGACTTCATCTAGCAGCCTCTCTGGATGAACATGAGGAGAACAGTGTTGTAGCCAACAGGGCAGAGACCTGCTGCCCCTATGATAGGGAGAGGAGACTTGCCCACTGCTGCCTGGATGCTGCTCTCACTGTGCTCCAACTCAGAGCTCCACACTCCAGCATACGCAAGCTCTTCTTTGCATTTTAAGTAGCAGTGCTGTCCAGTAATGCCTCTGAAGATGCCGATTCCCTAGACCAAATATACTGCTTTGAACTCTCAGACAGGATTTTCAAGGCACTAATTCATGATGCATGATGAGTGGCTATCTCTAAGCAAAGCATGAAGCTGCCAGTTGTCAGCGTACTCTGCAGGGAGAGAAGATCAAGGCAATGAGGATCAATGCAGCACTGTTGCATCTTCACATAGGATTTCAATGAAACAGTCAGCCCAATACCTTGCTAAGGTCAGTGCAGGAACACTGACGAAGATGGTTTTGTCTACTGCAGAGCAAAGAGTCCCTGACATGGGGGAAAGAACTAGTGTTTAGAGGGCAGAGTTAACCATCCACCTTATTGGAAGGCTTCACACAGATTTATTGCTGGGTAATGTCAGATAGAGAGGAAGCCCAGCCCTCTTCCTACTGCTCTCTTGAAGAAAGACTTCGGAATTTGGCAGAAGGCCAGGGCTCAAACAGAGGAGACCCTGTGTTGAGGCATGTTCAGAAATGCAGCCTCTTCCCTGCCAGGATAAACGTTGCTTTTCCCACTCACGCTAGCTTCCCGCCCTCCCCCCCTTTCCCTTGGCTGATAGGTGACATTACCCTGCAGCTCTAGTATCAGCAAAAGCTGTTTGGAAATGGTGGGCCCCTTCTGGATAGCTCTGGGTTATCCTCATACCAGCTACACTCTCACCTTGCCTGGTAGTTTCTTCCTTCCCAGGATATTCTGTGGGGATACCACATGCTCCAACTACAAGGACAGCAGCTGAGAAGGAATCAAGCCTGAGTTCCCTCGCTGTAGCTTCAATTCACATCTATGACAGGCACTGCAGTTGCATGGCCTTCCCCCTGAGTAGGCAAGGGGGTTCCAGCTGCCAGAGACAGGCCTCATGCCTACAAATTTGAGCTCCTCCCAGTTCCTTTTACTTTTGAAGGCACAACCATACAAGATAGGAAGAACAAAGCATTTAACATAGGTCTCAGCACACACAACTCCAACATCCAGGACTACCTTGAGTTGAGTCAATACAGCTGCCTCTTCAGGGAGGCTTGGAGGCCACTGAAGGGTTAAGACAGCAAGTCTGCTTCAAAGGCAGTTCTTGAGCAGAGGGGGTTGAGAAACTGAGATGGGTTGAGGTTACACAGACTCCTTGGAATTTCAGGAATTTCCCATTATTATCCCACTTCCCTTTCACCAGCATGAAGGGGAGACAGCACAAGAACAGAACTCCAGGCCCATCCTTATGGCCAGAGGCAGCACTAGGGACAAGTATGCCCCAATGCTCAGTGCCAGGAAGCTCACTGTCAAAGGTGGTATCAGGCTGCACTTGATCTAAAGACAGACAGCACTGACTCAGGATACCAAGATGATCTTAGAGGCTCTTATCTTCTGTAGCAAGGCCTGCAGCCCTGCGCAAGTCACAGTTAAAGAGATGCTTTATTCTAACTTCTCCTCCAGCCACCTGGCAATGCAACACACACTATGAACATCTCAAGAGTTAGAAATCCAGGTAGTATCCAGTCAGAGCCTCATCTTCAAAATTTGGTGCAGACTTCTGCTTCCTGTCCAGTTTGTAGGTAGCTGCCTGGGATGAGCTGACTCCAATCTTGTCACTCATAACTAGCTTCTCTCCACCCACAGAAGAATGGATGAAAAAAATCATGCTGGGCTCCAACACACAGCCCTGTACTCATAATCCACAGTCTTTTAGCTTGCTGAAATGGAATCTCAAGCTCCCAGACCCCAGGCTGATCAGTCAGCCACAAAGTATTTTTAGAGACTTGATAGCCTAAGTACAAGTGCTGGAAAGCTGTCATTCCCCAGTCACAGACACTACTCTTATTCTGTGAAGTTCCCAGTTTTGCCTTGGAAGCAGGAGTTTTAGTAGTGCTGACAGTAAATAACTTAGATATCTAGATACATCTCACTCCATTGCCATCCTGCACCTCAGATAAGATCCTATTACACAGTTAACTCACTACTAACAAGTCTCATCTCTCTTAACAGAATTAATACCCATCATACAAGGATGTTTTCAGGATTAATGTTTAAGAGTACTTTGTAAAAGGAATATGCTATGCAAGCGTTAAATAGTATTTATGTTCTTCAAAAGAAAATTAGATAAAGTATAAGCAGCTACAAAGATCTACTACAAAATAACTTTAGACATTAAGAAACTTGTCAAGTGAGCACTGAGTTCTACTTACCTATGGATTCAGTAAGGACTACCTTTCATGATACAATGGCAGAAACTAGAAACCTATTGTCATTAACTTAGACAAATAAGCTAACTGCATTAGCTTTTAAGCATTCTGAACTCCAGTGATCAATTCCAGATGAACTAAGGACTTTAAAAATCTAAGACAAAGACAGCATTGAAGATTTTTAGTGCAAAGCTTCCTGTCTAAACAGACTCAGTGTTGCACATCACATTTAAGGTCTCCCAGAGTAACAACTTCAGAGTAGAGTACTTTGAATCACCCATTATTATTCAGATCAAAAAGTCTATTGTCAGCAGAGATCTCCTACTGTTGTACACAGCTGGGGTCCTTCTTGACAGCAGAAAAAAATTATGGGGGCCAGTGAAGATGAATCATCCATAAGCAGCTTGAAAGATCGGGGAACCTGAGGGCTCAGAGACCTGCTATGTGAGGTGCAGTATAGCCAGCTGACCTCACTCTACCCAGCTCTGCCTCCATCTTCTCCATTCTCTGCTAAGGAGAGAGAGTTCTTAAATTTGAGCTGTATCTGAGATAGATGTATTTACCTTTAAAACTTCTAGGGTTAAATGCCACTAGATCACTCAACTTGGCCACAACCCCAACATCTCAGCAGAGCACAGGCTGCAGTTAGATACCAATGTTCCACACACCCCCTTCTGTGCAAGGGGCACTTCTTGGTTCCCAGCTAACTACTGTTAGAATTGTATAAGCACCTTGCTCTTCTTAAGGGAACTCAAAACTCCATGCAAACACCTGCTTGTATATGATTTGTATCCACCTTGAGTCTGTCCAAGCTAGAACTTAAAACAGTGGCCATGACCTGGTATTTAAGTCTGAAAAACATTCACTGTTGTGGTACAGACATTAATTGGGCTTCAGTCAGGGCTTCACATGTGCTCCCAGGAAATACTGTAAAGCAAAGGGGAAAAGATCATTTCCACAGAGCAAGGTCAGGATTCTCCACACCCCTAAGCATCAGTTCTCACATCCTGGAATCCAAGAAAACTGCAAGGGAGGTGGGCCCAGCAACTACTACAACATTTAATGGGCTCAAGCATCAAGTTACAGGCCCAACACATTCTCTGCAGTAACTAGCAGACACTTACGCATTGCAGTACGGCTTCTTCTCATAGCCCTTGTAGTTTTTCATGTTTAGGGTCATCTTGCAGGTCTCGCAGTGGAAACATGCTTTATGCCAGAACTGGAAATAGAGACACGAGAATCATTAACAGAAATGCCTTACCATTCTAATGGGACATGGCCCTGTTCTGCACAACTTAAATTCAGTGGCTCCTACAGCATGCAGAAGTCAGTGATGAGATCTATACCATCTGCAAAACCTAGAGACAGACAATATTCTTACTAGTTTAGGACTTAAGTAATCTTGTCCCACTGGTATGTAGCTTATCTGAACAGGGCAGCAACATTTGTGACTTAGTATTACAGCAGCACCTTGCTTTCTTATCTGCAGATCAGGGATTAAGCTTGACTAGATATAAGATAGGGAAAAAAAATCCCTACTTAAAGAGGTACAACATAAAACCCTGTGAGCAGGAGACTGCCAGCAACTGAGTTAACAGCTGTAGTTTAAAGGCTTCAAAGTTACTTCTTTAGGTTTTTTTTTTTTTTTTTTTTTTTTTTTTTGCAGATGTTAGCCAAGAGATAGCCAGAAGAGCAGGTCAGGTGAGGCTGCAGAGATACCAAGACAAGGAAACAAAGATGGAGAAAGATTCTTCTGAGAAGCCAACAGTAGTGAAGACCTTTGAGCTGACAGTATGAGACAAGTTACTGCCCTTCTGCCTGCTGAGTCGGGCAGCTAATCCCAGATCTAAAAACTATGATCTCAAAGAACACAGAATAACCTCACGAACACCTCTGCTTCCCTCTCCCCATCACAAAGCTGTCAATAGCCATGACCAGTGCTACATCCTCGAACAAGGAAGAGCTAGGGAGGTGGAAATAAGATAAGCTGCTAGCTTGAAGTTGTGGCAATGGTAAATTTTACACCCTCTCCCACAGAATTCTTATAATAGCAGCCTCAGGTTTACCCCACACCCCAGCTGAGGTCTGTGGTCTGAACACAGCCTTACAGCAGCATGGCTGTGCTCTTCACCAGTGAGGTACACTCAGATTCAAGACTAATAGATACCCCTTGAAATCTGGACAGTATTACAGGTTGCAACATCTAATGAACTCTAAAGATCTGTTCTGCAATGTTTAGAGCTATTCTTAAATAAGTAACATTCTGTGGAATAGTATTTCCACAGAGTATTTGACTGAGCAAAGTGGATTCCTTGCCTGGAAGGAGCCCTATTGGGAGCATTCAGAGCTGCTACTGAGCAGTTACACAGGCCTGCACAGCCACTAGACTCCCTACGGTCTAAGGCTAACAGCCTGCCAGCTGCCAAGTAACCAGACCTTCTTGCATCCTCAGGTAGCAATGGCAAGAGATTTCCTGGAGGGTATGAAGTTACTAGTACAGGGACCAGACAAGGCACTACAGAAAGGAGGGAGCACAGGCAGGAACCAAGTCGACACTACAACAGGGAATGCACAGCCTGAGGCAGTATCTTTACTCACTTGAAGTTGCTCCTGCCCTAGGATTCCCCTCTCCTCCCAGGGCCTCACAGTTCAGCTGAATCAACTCCTGCAGCAAGCTCCCTAGCACAGCCACACCTGCCAAGCATGCAAACCATCCATCACTAGCTCTGCAAACCTAAGGGGAGAACAAGGAGAGCTCCCCATCATCTCACAGTACCCAAGCAGATTAAACAAGCATGCTGTGCAACTCCCAGGACACTGATTCAGGCATAAGTCTAATATGCAGTCAGCAAACTCAGGGAGAACAGCGGGCAGTTGCTAGGATTTCCACCATACTCTTTAAAAAGCTATTTCTACCCTCACAGGTTTGATTCTGTGCTTTTCTGCAAGAGTGAGACTACCTTCGACAAGAGCTGAGTCTGAGCCCTCGCGGTACCTGCCCACAGGTACCGCACCCCTGTGCGCAAACACTGCCGCGGCTTAACAAGGCTGTGACTCAGCTGAGCAGGACAACTGCCTCATTTCTGTTGCTCAGAGCAACACATTTGTTCTCTCCCTCTAGCTTTACCAGCTCCTCCAGAACTTTCTGCTAACAGCAGTCAAGTACAAGGGGGCTTCTTCACTGCATCAGCATACTGCTGTTTTCACCTCCTAGTTCCTACACAGCTATCACGGGATTATTTCCCCCGCCCCTTCCCTGGGTCTCAGACTCTTAAAGACAGATCAACAGCTGATTATTTAGAGTTATTTAAGCATCTAGAGATCTGAAAAGTTATAGCCTTTGAGTTACTGCTGCATTAGAGGTAATTAACACATCTCTTCAAACTTGTCAGCTATTCATACTGCTGTAATAGCTGTGCATAAATACCAGAATACCACTATAAATACATAGAGACAAACTGAAAGGCAATAACAGTCTTTTCCTCCGAGGAATACCCAGTCTCCCAAGAGCCAAGGAGTAGCTGGCAAGGCCTCATGCTGTCACCCAGCCAGTGACAGCTTTGACAACAAGCATTAGCAGAAGAGCTGGATTCAGCCTTTACCCCCAGCCAGAGAACAATATATGAATATTCTTGCCTACATTGGGTAGGGGATCTCAGCCCTTTGGCTCTTGCAAATCTTTCTCAGCAGGCTGAGCAGATACCTATGGCACCCAGACAGAAGAACTGCCTCCACCTTTAAACTTAGCTGCCTCTCAGCTTTGCCCATCTTACTACTGATGGCATTAAGACTAGATTCAAGAATCTAAATCACTGAGATGGAGGGCTGCAACATGACTGACATAGATGAACACTAATTACATAGACTTCTAGCAATGCTACCGCTCATCCACCAGCAGTGCTCCAGAGAAAGAGGACAAGTTCCAAATAAGTTTTCACAAGTATATTAATTCCTGTCCTTTTCACTTCTAAGTTTGAAGTGCTTTGAACATCTGGAGCAAATCTTAGGTACAACTGCATGGTGCAATTCATTCCGTGTCTCAGCAGGCCATACTTCTATTAGAAGCAAGCTGGCTGGAAGCCAAACAGGCTGCTCTAAAGATGTAGTTATTTAAGCAACTTTGCCACTTGCAGCAGCCTACATCTGGGCACACAGCTCACAGCCAGAGTACACATCCATTTATAGCTTATTTATAGCTGCAGAACATCCTTTCACCAAAGGAAGCTATTGCTCCACACCTGTGAGCAAGCCTCAGGGAGTGACTATCACTTGAGACTCAAAGAATTAGGAGACAACACAAAGACTATCAGGCTGAAAACAAGTTCTTGATCAGGACTAATCTACTGTAATAGCTAGTTCTACTCATTGCTTCAGAAAAGTCACCTGATAAAAAAATAACACACAGCTGATAGTTTAGCAATTGCAGCCACAAGCATCAAACCACACAACACTCGTTCCAGTTATGAGCAGTACAGGACATGTCATTTCCACAGCGGAAGTCAACCACATCACACAATATCTTATCTGGAGAGCTGACAGGACTCAGTCAAGGAGGGATGGGGGAAGGGAACAGGCAACAGATGGATAACATTGACTTCCTGAAGTCCAAGCCGAGCATTTGACTTTCACAAGCTGATGACAAAAGAAGTTAGAGTTTCAGTATTAAGAGGCAGAATTTGGAGGCTAAGCTTTGCCTAGCTTTGAGCCTTTAACAGTCTCCCTTCTCTAGTTGTACTATATTTTTAAAGACTGACAAAGAAGCAGCTTTTCTCTTCTGAGATGCACAACAAATGATGAAACTCAGTAGAGCTGACTTCCCAAACTATCTACCAGAGCATTCTAAAAAAAGGAGAAAAAAAAACAACCTAACATCAGGTTGTCAACACATCAACACAGCCACGGAAAACTTTGTGGCACTAACTTACATGTTGCCTCTTAGAAGACTTTCTCCATTGTTGCCTTTGTTTCAACTTAAAGCAAACAGTGCCAGAACTGCTCTTTGGACTTTGCCCAGGGTAGAGTGTAATTACGTGGACATTTACTAGACAGATCTGTAATAAAACTGTGCACATTCCCTGCTTTGACAAAGTCGACTAGCTCTTCCAGGCTCCATCACAACAGCCAGAGGTCCCAGAAAGGATTAAACAGGCCCTGCAGGGGGAACTTTGTTAGCTAGAGGTGCACTGTATTACAGGGCTGACCATGCAGTGATTGTAGCAGGACAGAGATAAAAAGACTTCTCTGAAGTATGAAATGACCACTATAGTCTATCATCAGTCCCCAGATAACTAGAATGCACAGTATCAGGATGCAAATTAGTCATGCCTTCATGGCAATGCACAATTGTCAGTTCAGAAGTAGCACAGCACCCAGATACTGACTGCCACAGTAAGCAGACAGCCCCCCAGCCCTTCCAATTATCTACAACTCAAATACCCTGAAGCTACTCAAGGTCAACAAGAGCTGCAGAAGACAGAGCCACTTCACTATTCTGAACAAACAGGATGGTTCCTGAGACACAGGACCAATGGTTCAGCTTTAAACAATTCCCAAGTTAAGAGAGAAACATCATCTGTTAAAAATGTGAGCAATAGGGTCTGCTGAAACTCAGGAATGCTGCTGCTGCTAAGATCCATGCATTCTTCAAGTTACTTTTTTTAGTCCTTAAACTGGTCATCCCAGAACCCTGGAAGAAGAGGGGGAGGAGACCAGCTCAACTATCCAGAACAGTTTAGTTCCCAAAGGATTGCCTCTAAAACTATAAAGTACAGGCTAGAGTACAGCACAGGATCAATGCACTACACTGCTTTTTTCATCTCCAGGCCAATCACCAGACACAAGACCTGAATTAGAGTACAAAAGGAGATGGGCTTAATTTATACTTTGTTTTTGTTGGGAAAGACTCTCTAAAGAGACACTTTGAGGGCTTGCACACCATGTTAAGGCAGGCAGCACAAGAAACTATGAAGTATAAGTTCTGGAACAGAGAAGTATCAACTGGAATTGAAGATAAAAAAAGCTCAACTAATGTAAAACAGATGAGGTTCCCAGCTTCAAGAGGAAGCATTAACTGTTGCTTTCCATTTTGTCTCTTCAGACACCCAGCTGCATTTCTACAACGCAGTGGCTACAGTTTCCTTTACTGGTTGCTGTGAAGCTCAGACACCTACCTTTTAATTATAAATAAGGAAGGGCCCTTGATGCTGCCTGCTGCTGTTAAAGCAAGGGCTCCCACACACCTGCCCCTAACTCTAGGTGACGAAAAAAGTTGCTCAGATTGAGGGTGCTGCTTCCAGACGGGCGCCGCTGACCTTCAGGAGCCAGGCTGGAAGGGAGCCGAGTCTCAGCCCCTCGGAAGCAGGCCGGGGGTCCGGCCTCGCCTGACCCACAGCCGGGGGGAAGCAGGCAGGTCCCGAGGGCCTGAGCGCAGGCAGACACGGGGTCCCCACAGCTCAGCCCCAAGGTTGGGGGGAGCCCCGGGGCTCTCAGGGGGGCAGGGCAGGCAGCAGGGCTGGTGCTGTGAGGCTGCCCCATGGCGGGGGGGGGGGGGAGAAGGGGTGTGAGACCCACACCACCCACAGGGGCAGCCCCATAGGGGCCTCACAGAGACCCCCCAGGGGACCCTACAGAAGCCCCAGGCCCCACACAGAGCTTGAGGGGACCCTAAAGGGACCCCACACACTCCCCCCCCAAGCAGACACCCCATAGAGAGCTTAAAGGGACCCAGAAGGGTCCCCCCACACCCAAACGGGGCCCCAAGCGCCACACAGACCCCGAGGGAGCCCCACAGTGACCCCCCCCCCACAGGCCCCACACCCCGAGGGGCCCCCGCTAACGGCCCCCCCAGGGCGCCGGGGCTCGCTCACCTTGTCCAGGCAGTTCACCTTCTCCGTGGGGTAGACGATCTTGCCGCAGCGGGCGCAGTTGGGGTTCATGGCTGCGCGGGCTCCCGCCGGCGGCCGCCGCTGCCTCTGGTCGCCGCCTGCGCCGCGGCGCCCCTAAATACGCGGGGGGGGGGCGGGGCGGGGGGCGGGGCGGGGGCGCGCGCGCGCGCGCTGCCTGCCGGGGGCGCGCGCCCACCCACGCGCCGCCCGCCCTCCCCGCCCGCCCGCGCGCGCGCGCGCGCGCCCCCTTTACTGCACGACTCTCCCCGCGCGCCCCCACGCGCGCCCCCGCGCGCCCCCCGCCGTTCTCTCGCACCACTCCCTCCACCGGACCCGTCTTTTGCGCCGCTCCGCGCGTGCCCACGCGTGCACGCCGCCTCCTTTGCACGACTCGTGTGTGTCCCGCCCCCTCCCCCTCCGCACAGCCCCCCGCGCACACCCGTTCTGCGCCCGGCGGGGCGCCGCCAGCCCACGCACTGCCGCGCTCACACGTGGGGCCGCGGAGCTGCGCGGTAAGGGCGTGCCGGGCGGCCCGGGCACCGACCGGGGGTATAGCTCAGTGGTAGAGCATTTGACTGCAGATCAAGAGGTCCCTGGTTCAAATCCGGGTGCCCCCTCGCGCCTCTGCTTTTTCGTTTTTTCTGCCCCCATTTCGAGCCCCACGTGTGATTTCACCCTTCGTTTTCAGCTGCACATCCAAAAAACGACGTGGCGCCCTGAAGCTCCCGGCTGCAGCCCAGCGGTCTGCGCCTGCAAAAAATAAACTGCCAGTGCCCCAAAATCCCCCGGTGCGCTGGCGAGCTCGGAGCACTGCCAGCGGCGGCAGGACCCCAGCCCCGGCGTCCGCGGGCTGCCAAGGCAGCCGCCTTCTTTTCAGGGCACTTTGGCGCCAGCGGCTCCGTCAGCTGCTGGCTGCTGCGTTGCATTCCCGCACTGGGTTGCCTCGAGGTGCAAAGTGGAGACGTAAGAAATAACAACTCCGTTTTCACAAGGAAATGATCCAACCAAGGCAGGCTGAGAGCCTGGGCATCCCATTGCATGGCACCGGGCGAGCGGGCGCAGCCTGAATCGCCGGGCCTGCGCTTGGCATGGGAACACCAGCGTGTTAGAAAAGAGCAGCCCTTAGCAGTTGTTACTGAGGCGTGCTTTAACGAAGCACACCCACATCCAACGCAGCTGCAGGCAGCTCTGCGTTCCCCTTATTCATTTCAGGATGCAGCTTAAAATCGCTTTCCTTCATGCTGAACGCAGCTTATCCGATCCTCTCGCAGAGGCACCCGCTCCTTCCCCTTCTGATCACCTTACATGACACTCCCCAGCCCCCGGAACAGCCTCCCACCCTTTCCTGGCCTGTCTCAGCTTAAAATAAGTCGGGCTTTTCTGTTTAGCTGGCTTACGGGATGCTGCTGTGGGTGGTTTTTCCTTCCTTAGCGCTGCAGAAGCTGCTGGGTGACGAGGGCTGCTCATCAGCCAGGTGTTTTGGCAGGGGATGCTTGTCACATGTGGGCCCGCTCCGGTTGCGCCCGCCGCACACCCCAAAGCCACCGTTCCCGTGGGCTGGCGGAGGCTGCGGTGCTCCCACGGCTCTCCAGGAGCTGCCGGGAAACGCGGTTTGGCCTGCGATTTTCTCCTGATAATTTCGCTGCGGGGCAGGATTTGTCTCTCATTAGCTGCAAACCGCATGCTTACTGTTAGCAGTTGATTTTTTAGTCATGAAATGATGGGATATTCCTCTGCTTGCTAAAGTTATTATTTTAAACGTGTATTCCCCATTATTTGTTTCCAAGCCGTCAAGAGACTTCCTTTGAACTGTGCAGAGTACTCACAGGATAGGACAGATGAAATATTACAAGCAGCATCACTTGTGCTTTCCTCTCAAAATTAGATTTAGACAATTCCCAAGTAAATCAAAAATCATTTACTGCCACTAGGCAAACAAATTCTTTCATGCTGTGGATAAATTACACTGGGATTTGCAAAATCACTTAGGGCTGAAAATTACTCTGGAGGCAAAAAAAATGGACAAGGGCAAATCTTTCTAATAATGCAGAAAAATTCATTTCTTGACTTACTGTCAAGAGTGCGGCTCGAGATATGCTGCTCTACAGCAGCTCTCCTGATAAAGCTTTTCCGAGCAGGAGCGATGAAACAGTCACATAAATCAGCTAGCTGCAAATGTTTTTCATCAGCTTGTAAAATATCTGTTTGTGGCTCTCGGTCCTGCTTTTCTGGTAGACTCCTAGTCCTCAAAGCTCCACGCCTGGCTCCTCGAAGGCCTGGGCTGTCCGTCCCCACAGCGCCCATGGGAAGAGCTGCTCTGGAGGTGACCTGCGTTCAAGCGAATTGCAGAAAATCCATGAAATGTCCCATTTTGAGCAGCACTGCCAGGTGGCAGCGAGTGCTCTGCTCCCACCTCCCGCGTCCCCAGTCTCGCTGGGATTCCAGCGTCCCCCAAAACCTGCCTCCCCTTCTTAGCCCACCAAACTCGCCTGCTCAGCGGCTCCGGGCAAACACCTCTGGCTTTGCAGTGCGAGTGGGAGCCGGGGGATGCAGCGGTGAGGGCTTCCCTGGGTGGTTTCTGCAGCGCAGAGCCCAGGGAGGTCATGCAGCAGCAGCAGCCCCAGCTCCCCCTTAATCACATTGACAGACGCAAAACAAGGGGGCAAAGGGGTGAGCCTGGAAACCTCTGCCCAGGCTGCAGGTGCTCAGCCTGCAAGGGCTGGGTGGGAACTGGGCTCAGATCCCCACGCATCGCCACCAGCCTTCGGCTGGCAACCAGCGCAATTTCAGCGCTCCTGCGTGTGCGTGCTCCCCTTGCTGTCAACGTGCCTGATGGGGATGGACGCCTGGATGCTGCAAAGGGCAGTGCACGTAACTGGCAAGAAAATGGCTCTTTGGAGCGTTTTGAACAAGTTGCTCTGCACTTCCCTCCCCCGGGCTGCGGCTCTGCTCCCACCTCTTTTCCACTTTGCTGGGACCTCCCGGGGGGGAGGGCAGGCGAAAGCTGGAGCAGGGCAGCAGCCCCAGAGCATCCCGGAATATCCTGGGAACACTTCCAGGGCCGGGAGCAGCGGCGCCAGAGCACGCTCCAAGCCGGCGCCGAGCAGCTTCGCTCTGCGGCAGGGGGTATAGCTCAGTGGCAGAGCATTTGACTGCAGATCAAGAGGTCCCCGGTTCAAATCCGGGTGCCCCCTTTTTTCTTTCCCTCCTCCCCCCCGTTTCCTCCCCCCCTCTTTCTTTCTCCTTTGCCTTTTTTCCATCCTTCCACAGAAAAAAAATCCCCCTCCCCAAAGCATTGCTTGCACCCACTCCTCCCAGCGGCTCGGCTGTGCCGACGCGCCCCGGGCAGAGCTGTCGGCGGCCGCCGCCGCCCCCGTGGGGCTGCCCGGGGCCGCGCCCCGCGCGGGCCGGCGGCGCCGGCGCTGCCCGCAGGGCGGCGCCACGTGACGCTGCCCCGCGCCCTCGTCACGTGACGGCCGCCAGGTTTTCCCCCCCGCCCAACTCCGACCTGGGAGGGGCGGGGCTGCGCGACGGCCTCATTTCCCGGCGTGCCGCGCGCGCGGCCTTCTCTTCCGGCGCCAAGATGTCGAAGCGGGGTGAGATGGCGGCGCGGATCCGGCTCCATCCGCTGTCCCGCGGGCCGCGGCGCCCCGGGGCCGGGCTGGGAGGGCGCGCCCCGAGCCTGGGCCGGCGGTGCCGTAACGCGCCCGGCGGGGCGGGGAGCGGCGCGGCGGCGCTGAGTGAAGGGGGTCCTGAGAAGGCCGGCGGGAGCCTCACCCGCCGCCGGGGTCGGTCTGCGGCCTGCGGGGCTTCGGCGCGCAGCTCAGCTGCGGTTCAGGGGCCGCCCCGACAGCTGCGCTCCCTTTCCGTGCGGATGAGGCGCGGCTGGGTTTCTCCTCGACACGAATGAGCTCCTGAGGGCCGCAGCGCGGTTCTGGGGACACCGTCAGTCATTGATCGGTTCCAATTCCTTCCAAGGAAGGCAGGGCTGGGGAGGGATGCGGCTGTGCAGCTGCCGGATGCTTGGATGCTGGCATTTTCCCAATGGATATTTTTGAGGACAAAAGCCTGGCTGTTTATGTCACATCTGAAGTACGTTCCTGCTCCCTGGTCTTACTGTTCTTTTCATAACCTGCAGGACGCGGTGGTTCATCTGGTGCGAAATTCCGCATCTCTCTTGGTCTCCCTGTGGGAGCTGTGATCAACTGTGCGGATAACACAGGTGAGTATTCACGGCTGTCGCACCTCTGTAGTCAAGCCTTTGTTTGCCTCTGGCAGGCTTTTTCTGGGGGTCAGAATTAAGAGGAAGACTCCAGTGGCACAAGACTGAACCTAGAGACCCCCTGACTGGGAAGGGGATGCAAATTAATATAGAGAACAACTAACTGTTGAGCAAACTCATGGAGTCTTGACTGTGTTAAGTCTTGGAGCAGTTTAACACATTGGTGGTACTAAAAGTAGTTTTCCTTCTGAAAAACACTTGCTGAGTCTGTGCTTGTGCTTCAGTGAGATGTTGTGGGAAGGTATAACAACAGTATCACTTTTGGGTGAAGCGGCAGCCTGTGTTGTTAGCTTCAATCAGTGGTCTGACAAAAAGTCCCTATAGAGAAAGTTTCTGGGATAGATGGGCTAATGCAGATGACTTTCCTTGCAGGTGCTAAGAATCTCTACATCATCTCTGTGAAAGGGATCAAGGGGCGCCTGAACAGACTGCCAGCTGCTGGTGTGGGTGACATGGTCATGGCTACTGTCAAGAAGGGCAAGCCTGAGCTGAGGAAGAAGGGTGAGTTTGGAGAGGAGCTGCAAGTCCTGCTGTGCCCCTGCAGGGCTTCTCAAACCAAACAGCCCTTGGTGGAAGGGCAGCTGCTGTGCAGCATCTTCCCAGGTGTAAGGGAGTACAGCAAAGTGCACTGCTCAGTCCATGTCTGCTGCAGAGGATCATTTGCTCAGATTTCTTCAAGTTGTTCATTGTGGAGGTGGACCAGATAAATGCAAATGCTGCTTGGATAAAGCTCTGACTGTTGAGCTTGCAGATTGGTATAACATGGCTACATCATGCTGCTTTATAATGGCAGTCTGTGCCTCAGCATTACAACTTAGGCACAACACAAAAAAACTAGGAGGGCTATAATGGCATCATTAGGCTTCTTTCTGCTGCTGATAGCCTGTTTGCACTGCAGTGCCCTTCCTTCAGGGGATGGAAAGGCAGGTCTTTCATCTAACGGGAGCAAAAGTCTTCACTCAGACTGATACAGAGAGTAGGCACCTCATCCCTGGAGCATTAGTTCCACCCTTCTGAAAAGCACTTGTTGGGTCTGTGTTCAGTGGCTCAGTGAGTTGTCGTGGAAGGGCATAGCGAAGACATCACTTTTGGGTGAAGTAGCAGCCTGTGCTGTTTATTTCAATCAGTGGTGTGACACTGCTGTTGCAAGAAAGCCTAACTGCTGCTTTGGAGGGGTTCTTGCTGAATATTGCCTGTGAGTTGGCATTGCATTTAGAAATTTTAAGTGGGAAACTGGAAGAACACTGAATGGCCCAAATATAGAGGTAGCTGAAGTGTTGCACCATTGAGTTGTGTACTGCCTACAAACTACAGCGTTTCTTAAACTCAACTAATGCACTGCACGCTACAGAACATGACACGATTGCAGCTGCCACTTTTCCATTTTTATAAGAGAATAGTAAAAAATAAAAGGTGCACTGCATTCGCACTTGGCCCTAGGCTGAGTTGACTTTAGATGAACTTGGGAGTTTTTTCTAGTGTAGCCAAACAGTTGGCAGAAGAGCCTGTTCTTAGACCATCAGTCTTGCTCTGTCAGCGTGATCTGAGGTTCATTTAGATGTCAGCTGTATTTACAGGTATTAACAAGGAAACTTGATGGATTCTGTAATGTGAATGCTGAAAAGCCAAAGATAATGATTTGCCTATCAGACCTGCTGAATATACAGCCGTTTATTGGAACTGTAAATCCAATGTGCTTGCTAATGAAGCACTGCAAGTATGACATGCAGAAGAACGATTATTGTGCTGACAGCTACAGCAGAATGTCTCTTCTGGGATATCTGTTGTTGGACTGTGCTTAAAAGGATGGTTGAGATACTTAGCTGCTTGTTTCTCTTTATAGTGCATCCAGCAGTGGTAATTCGACAGCGAAAATCATACAGGAGAAAGGATGGTGTGTTCCTCTATTTTGAAGACAATGCAGGAGTGATAGTAAATAATAAAGGTGAAATGAAAGGTATGGATGGACAAGAATCCTGTTGAACTGGGCAGAGGTGGGATGGAGTGTTGACATTTCCTCTTGAGAGCTCTGTTTTCCTGGACAAAAGGACTCAGCTGCTTAAGATTCAGGAGCACCATCAGGCTGAACTAGTATTTTTATAAAGTATTACTTTATACTATTGCTGCACCTGCTCAGCCCTTTAATGTGCTTTCTTATTTTTCTCTTATCCAGGTTCTGCAATTACAGGCCCTGTGGCAAAGGAATGTGCAGATCTGTGGCCCAGGATAGCCTCCAATGCAGGAAGCATTGCATAAATGTGTTCATCTTTGTAGAGATAAAAATAAAAGTGCTTATATCAAGTAGTGTCTGTCTTGCCATTTTTAAGCATAGGCATCCCCCTTTGCTAAGCAGGACTGAATGTTACAATGAAGGAGCTATTCCAGTTCTGTGAAACCTTTCTTTCCACAGAACCTCTTGTGTGGGTATGTACTTCAGTAAGAAATGGGGTTTGGTGTTTAATATTCAGTGATTAGTCTTTTCTGGAGCAATTTCTGTATATTGGAAAAACTGTATCTGGAAGGGGATTGCACTGGCATGATTAAGATTTTAGTAATAGTGACTGAATTGATCCAACTCAGGTATGCAAGGATGGAAACTGGGAGCTGCCTATGAAACCCCTTCTACAAAAATCCTTCGTACAGAAGTAGTCAAATTGCTTATCTGCAACATTTTTCCAGATTGGGCAATTTAACTGCTTAGAGATACTGATCTGATTGTGTGGGAAAAGTAATGCCTGAAACTGAACTGAACCATGAACTGCTGAAGTCATTCTGGACAGTCGGCTCTAAAGAACGCTTTTGTAGACCTTGCTGAAGACATGCAAGGACATATCAATCCCACTGCTGCTTGCTGAGGTACTGGCTTAATTACATTCCTCTGAACCTCAATCAGTGGTGAAACAAGCCATGTGGGCAGTGACTGTTAACTGCAAGTACAGAAGGGTCATCTGCATTTTCAAGATCAGCTGAAAGGCTTCAAGATCAGAGTTGCATGGTATGTTTACCCTGAATGTTGCAAAATTCCCCATGCTATGTAAAGTTGCTTTTGCTTTTCTTGGTGCTCCCCTTGTTCCTTTCCAGCTGAAGCAGAGCCAGGAATGTATTTGGATAAAAGCTGCTAATCAGCTCATTTTGCCTACCAACACTTCAGCAGCAGAGCTTTTAGCCTCCTCTTGTGATGCTGCTGATAAAGGACAGTTCTGGTACTAGACAGTGCCTCATTCTCCTCTGTGTCAGAAGCTTGATGCTGCTCTTAGTTGCAAAGTCTTGGAAGCGCGTTCTTGCTTTTTGCTGGGTGGAAGATGAGTCTGGGTTTTGCTCCCTGCTTCTAGTTATGTACTTGAGGCTGCTCTGCCAGCCTTTCCCTGGGCTGGCAAGAAAAATTGGGCTTCATAGAGAAATACATCTGAAAGCAGATGCTTTATTGCTTGAATGTCAAGAAAAGCAGATCCTACTTCCCTGCCATGGCGCAAAACAGGTACTGGAACAGAAGGAATTGGGCAGGTGCAGATATGTGTTCTTCCCACAGCTCTCCCAGTGGGTTTATCTGAAGTCATGCTTTGAAAGATGGTCACATAAAAATGATGACTTTGGGTATTTTTCTTAAACAGCTGTTCGGCATAACCAGCATGACTACAAAATGTTGTGGCCTAAAAACCGTTTCCCAGACATTTCTATAGGGTAAGCCTGAGCTGCACGCTGCAGCAGCTGGGGAGGGGAAATTTGAAAAAGGACTTATGTGAACTGAGAGCAACTCTTTTTCCACAGGCCACTTCATAGAGCAGGTGAGCAGGTGTGGCTTCTTCCTAGCAGACCTGAAACCTCTGAAAGTGTACAATGGGCTCCTTGGCCATTACCAAAACACTCCAAACCTATGGCTGAAGTCATCCTCTTGGAGAAGTGACCATCTTTCCAACCCATGGATGATCAAGGAGCTGTTCCTCAGGCCCAGGAGAGAGATGGAGGTGTAGCTGCTTTTGAGTAAGAAATGAACACTAAAATAAGTGTTCTAACTTGTTCTAACAGTTTGTGCTCAATTTTTGATTTCTTTAAGATGTGATCTGCTGATGCAGTATTTGGCCTCCTGCTTTACTCTAGAAATAGGCTGGGAGATTTGATGTCTCCGTGTGCTTAGGCAGAGAACTAGTTTCATTTGTTCTCTGGGGAAGAAAAAAGGAGGTATCTGAGATACAAGAACCTTTATTGCCTTTCTCTGGTAAAAAGGGGAAAGGAGGCAAATGTGCCTTTTGCCAGCAGCTGATAAAGCATTAAGAGAAGGAAGAAACTAGGGCAGAAGACCTGATTTGCTTCTGTAGCCAGAGGAAGACAGCAGTGGGATGGTGGGAGCTCCCATGTGCATCAGCCCCTGGATGAGCTTTAATAGCCACTGCAGCATTCAGAGTGCCCTAAAGCAGGGGTGGCCGGGTACAAGCTGCGTGCTAGGCTCTGGTGACCTTTTCGGCCATATGTTGCAGCTCTGACACATGAGCTATACTTGAACTGTCTGCCAGATGTGCAACCACATGTTGTTGCTATGTTAAACACCATATGGAGGTGAAGATCTTTTCCCAGGCATGGTGTGGCATTAGGTGTTTCTTTTTCTGTCACCTGCCTGTGGCCAGTTAGGGGAAGACAGAGAGGCTTTGGGCAGCACGGGAGTTGTTCTGCCAGGCAACTACTGCGCATGATTTGTGATCCCTAATGGCAGGGCACACCCTGAGACCAAACATAGGCCTAGCCAAGTGCCAGGTATTCTGAAGCCACTGTTTCAGAGCTTTCTTCTTCTTCTCCCTTATCAGACCTTTTTAGAGAAATAGAACTGGAAATTAATTAGTTTGGCCTGCATAAGCCCAGTTCAAACTGTGGTGAGATGCCTGAGGGCTTTTTTAAGGGAAGAGGAAGGATAATTAGAAGGATATTCCCTGTGAGAGAAACTGCTGCAGGTGCAGGGAGTGAAGGCAGTGGAATGCAGCACAGTAACATAGTCATTACTGAGAACTGGCTTACCTGGCACCTCCTGTACAGGTGGGGGTATAGCTCAGGGGCAGAGCATTTGACTGCAGATCAAGAGGTCCCCGGTTCAAATCCGGGTGCCCCCTCTTTTCCTTCTTTTTATTAGGAGAAGTACTGGAAAAAGTAGTTCTGGAGGGGTTTTTTATTTATTTAAATATTTTCCCCCCAAAATTGCCTGTAGGGTATAACCTCTGTTTGATCATATGATGGCTAGAGTTTAAAAAAGTAAATTGTTAACAGAAGTGGATTAACACTTGAATAGTTGTGAGCAGAGATATGAGTATTTCATAAAAAAATATTTTTGCCCTGGAATTAATTTCCAAGAGTTTGTTGTAAATATTAGTAGTTAATAAAATTATTTGCAGTGGAAACTTAAGTGCCAGTGGGGGTATAGCTCAGTGGTAGAGCATTTGACTGCAGATCAAGAGGTCCCCGGTTCAAATCCGGGTGCCCCCTCAGGATGTGCTTTTTTTTCAGATTTTTTTCATAACAACCACAGATCTATACCTTTTGCTTTTTCAGAGACTAAAAGAATATCTTTTCACCAATAAAGATTTTGGTTGCCTTATTGGAAGGGCTAAATCCAACAAAAGGTTTATCTCACTGGCCCCTCTAAGATCACCTCAGCTTCCTCTCAACTATTTCTCGCATTACAGTAAAACTTAAATATCCTGGCCAAAATTTCAAACAAAGAATGGGAGGCAGGCTTTATGTAAACTAACTTAGTCTCATCAAGCAAAACAGACTACAGTTAGAGGAAACAAAGATACACATGGAGAGGGGCTTAGTCAAGGTCCTCTGTTAAATTAAGAAAAGAGACAGTCTCTCCTTGCCTGGACCCTAATGACTTTTGATATTATTTTGGTTCCTCTTCCATTCCAGGCTTGCACCAAACCTTCTTCAACAGGATGTGCTTAAATTGTTTCCTATAGAATGGAGATGATGACTAGGGAGGAATGTATTTTAAAATATTGTTTTGTTTACTTGTTTAGTTGTTTACAAGCAAGGGGGTATAGCTCAGTGGTAGAGCATTTGACTGCAGATCAAGAGGTCCCTGGTTCAAATCCAGGTGCCCCCTGTGTCCCCCTTTTCAGGAAAAATACAAGGAGTTTGCTTTATATTTAGATGTACTGAATTTGTAGTTTGCACAGAATGTTGGTATCTGAACTTCAGTATTAAAGATTGAGTCCTGACTAAATATCTGCTGTCAAAATCAATGTGTCACTGACTAAGTAAAGAAATAATATTAGTTGTTTGGCCATAATAGAATGTCTATCAATTAGGAAATTGCAGGGGGTCTAGACTGCATAAGTAACTATGTTGTGTATGTGCAATTGCCTCCAATATTGATCCTCTGTAGTAACGCTCTCTGTACATGCTTTAGCATGTACATTCACATGCAAATGCAGGTTGTCAAATGACATAATTGGGCTATTTTATTTTCACAGCTACTTGTGTCACAGTTAACCCAAGGGGGTATAGCTCAGTGGTAGAGCATTTGACTGCAGATCAAGAGGTCCCCAGTTCAAATCCGGGTGCCCCCTCTTTTTCAATCTTTTCCAAAACTACTTCACAGAAAAAAATATGGAGCAGAGGTTGTCTTACTTGCCCATGATCTTAGATTACTTGATGTTCTTTTGCCAAACGTGAAATCGTATTTTAGTACTTTTTGTCTACATGTTCTGCTGAATAATACACGTGTAAGTAAACTGTCAGAATAGTGGGTGTCTAGTTTCTCCTGTGTGAATAACTGTCATTAATTTAAACTGCAAATAACGAGCATTTTTTTAAAAAACTGGAAAAGGGTATCCTTACTGAAACATTTCATAAAGGGTGCTGTGCTAGGGTAAGGTTGGTTTGTTGATCTTACAGATCAAGATAGATATTGATGTCTGTGATTGGGGAGGGGGGTAACTGGATTTGAACCAACAACCTTTCAGGCTGCAGTCAAACACAGTACCCCTGTGCTACATCCTCAGGCTCAGGGGGGCCCTCAACAGCTGATTTGCAGCAGGACATAGCTCAGGGGCAAAGTGCTGGGTTAGGAACCAGGAGGTCACTAGTTCAAACCCACCTGCCAGTGGATGAAAGAGGCTCACTCTAATATACTTAAAGGGTATATATTTAAAGGGTCTTAGGGACAAATCTGTGGGATCTTTATCTGGTTCTGTTTCTGAAACTGCTGTATTTTGAAACTACACTGCAGAGCAACATTAAAAATGAGTTATGAAGATGCAGCTATCTTTGTAAATATGGTAGTATCGCAACTGTTTGACATTAAATACAATAAGCTAATACAACAGATATTAAAAACATTGCAATAATAAAACTTTCTCCCTTTCTGAACTTTCTTCTCCTTTCTGAATTTATCCCTTATTCAAAATAACTCCTAGGCACTTATGGAAGATTTCTTCTACTAACCTAGTTAGAAACATACACTTGCTGAAGTTTTACCTCACTTCCAGGTGAGACCAAACTAAAGGGAGCTTAAATAAAAATAAACCAGTTGACTATCTTGGAAGCTCAGCAGAAGAGCGTGGATAATCATCCAGAAAACCAGTGCTACCTTGCACTGGAAGATCATCCTTTGGATTATATTTTGGATGCACTTTCTTCAGCTGAACATTCATCCGGCTGACAAAGATCCAGCAGGATGTGGCAGCAGGGACTGTTGAAACTATTGGTCCGAAGGTGAGAGTTTCTGCTCGGGGGACCCAAAGTTGGGCTCTAGCTCAAATCAAGAGGCTGATGGAGTGGGAGAGGGACCAGGCCGCAGGGGCGGTACCACTTACATCTAGGCTGCAGGGAGGGGTGGTCCTGTGCGCTCCTGGCCGTTAAACGTGCTGCCTTCACCGAGCGATTTAACGTTGGTGACTATTTTTTTTCCCCTTCAACGGCCTCGAGATCCGAGGCCGGGCGCGGGGGCCGCCAGCCGCGCGTCGCCTTCGCCACCTTCCCGCCATCTTACCGCCGTTCCTTCCCCTCCGGAAGTGACGCTAGGGAGCGGCGCCGGGCGGAAGAGGCGGTGGCGCGGCGTGATGACGTCGAGGTCGGCCCTGTAGCGGAGAGAGAACCGCTCGCCCGAGCGCCGCTATGGGGGGAGGCGACCTGGTGAGGAGGGAGGCACCGGGGGGAGCCGAGCCGAGCCGAACCGAGCCGAGGGTCTCCCCTACCCTGCCGGGCCCCTCGGGCTCCCGGCACTGCCCTGGGGCCGTCCCCTGCCTCGTGGGGCCGGACCGGGCCGGTCACCGGGACCGTCGGGCCCAGCAGGCCCCAGCGAGCTCGGAACGGACCCCGCCGGGGCTCAGCCCCGGCCTCGAAACGCCGAGGGAGAGAGCGGCTCTGACTGGGGCCTTCTGTGTGGCTGCTGCCGGGGAGGCCACCGGGGACCCGCGGGTAGAGCGGAGAGCGCAGCCATTTGGGAGTAACAGTCTTGGTCTGGTCCCTTCTGCAGAACCTGAAAAAGAGCTGGCACCCGCAGACCCTGCGCAATGTGGAGAAGGTCTGGAAAGCAGAGCAGAAACATGAGGCCGAGCGTAAGAAGATCGAGGAGCTGCAGCGGGAGCTGCAGGAGGAGCGAGCGCGGGAGGAGATGCAGCGCTATGCAGAGGATATGGGCACTGTCAGGTGAGGTGGTCCTGGTGCTCCAAGTGCCTGTGACAGTGGTGGTTACTGTGCCTGGAAATCCTCTGCTCAGTGCTCCAGAGAGTTGCTTCATTACTGCAATAGGAGCAGGTTCAGAGCAGGATAGTTTCATTCAAACTTGCTTGGAGCTGCGTTCAAACTGTCAGGGCTCTGCTAGCAACAGAATGTAAACTGTAATCAGCCAGTTTGTCACGTTATGCTGTTTATGTTTTAGAATGAACGACAGTAGTAGTAGTTTGTAATTTAACTCCTTTCTCGGTTTCATTCAGTTAATTACCTATCATCATGTTCTGTAGCTCTTACGCATAACTTTATTAAAACACACACACACACACACACACACACACAAAACAAACAAGAAAACCTCAAACAAAAAAAAAAACAGTCTTCTGACAGAGGTCAACTGTTCAATGTCTCTGACATAAAAATGTTTCCACTCACCTTCATAGAGCAGCACCTTAAAATGTAACTTTTAGAACTCTGATAGAAAACAAATTCATCTTGTCTGCAACAGAAAAAGAGAAGAAAAGTTGGAATGGATGTACCAGGGTCCTGGAGGCATGGTGAACAGAGAAGAATATCTTATGGGTCGTCCTGTGGATAAATACGTCTTTGAGAAGGCAGAAGACAAGGATGCAGGCTGTTCCAATGAGACAGGACTTCTGCCAGGCTCCATTTTTGCCAAGACAGGTGCCAATTCTGTCCTGGACATGGCAAACAAAATCCGGGAGGATCCACTTTTCATGATAAGGTACTAGTGGTAGCAGGTCAGGGAGAGCCCCAGTAACAGCAACTTGCTGAGAACTGTGTCTCGATTATCTCTGTGAAGAATGCTGTTATGCCTTTTCCTGAAAGCTCCCTCTGCCTGTTCGTGAGCTCCAGGCTGTAATGACAGTCCTGGCCCCAAAGAGGTCATCAGCCACTTACATGACTAGTAATCTGCGTGTTCCAGACATAGCAATATAATGCCAAATAATCAACTTGATCAGTTAGCTGCTTTTCGATAGTTTTGCTGGCTTGAATTCAAATCTCAGATGTGATTTAGAAGCACTGATAATCATGATATCAAGCTGTAAGTTGATAAGTACATAAAAATGCAAAGGCTGTTATTGTGCAGTGATTTTATCTCTATAAATTTAGGTCATACTCTTATGTGTATGTGAATGTATCTTGTCTGCCACGAGAGTTCAGGTATTTAGCAGTGTTGTTGCCAAGTGGATTGTAACAAAAAAAAAATGTTTGTCCTACTAGTAGGACAATTTAAGTAGAGGGAAAAAAAGACAGGCTTCATCTTAAGTGGGTCCGTGTTGCTGAATGTACAAAGCTTACCTTTTTCTTGCGTACAAGTTTTCAGGACTGGCAATTCACTGGTGTCTTTCATGAAAATATGATCTCTGATATTTTGAGTTGTTTAGAAATACTAATTTCTTTTTCTCTGCTTTAGAAAGAGAGAGGAGGAGAAAAAGAGAGAAGTCTTGAATAACCCTGTAAAAATGAAGAAAATCAAAGAATTGGTAGGTGTATCTTAAAATGTAGAATGCACTGAATCAAAGACAGGATTGTATGCCAAAATTAATATCCTTTTGGAGTAGGAGCTGAGTTCTGTTCCTTGTCTGTTTCATAGTAAAATGGAATAAATTCAACTTTCTATAATCTAGATAGTTCCATATCACTCTCTCAGCAAGAGCTAAATTCCCTTCCTTTCAGATCCGGTATTATTTTTATTCTTCTTACTCTTCTTTCTTTCTTTTTCTTTTTTTTTTTTTTTTTTAAGCTAGTGATTTTATTGCTGGTTTAGTACAACAGAATGATTGGAGACATAGGATTTTACATGCACTGATACCAAACTGAGGCTAGGGAAGACTATTAATGCTTTAGTTTTGAGAGAGAATCTTGATAAAGGATTTAGATTTTGTCCCACAAGCCTTTCCATGGAGAACTAACTTTCTACATGGAGTCCCTTGTCTTGCAATACTCTGTTCAAGTGTAGGCACAGTTCTGACTGCTAATGAAAGGGTGTCTTGCTTTGTAGCTTCAAAGTAGCTTAGATAAAAAGGAGAAAAAGAAGAAGAAAGAGAAAAAGAAGAAGCACAAGAAACATCGACGTCGCAGTTCTAGCAGTGAAAGTGCCAGCAGTGATGAGGATCGAAACAAAACCAAGTAGGTTTCAAGGGTTCCATATAAAATATATCTGGCTTCCTCTTTCAGTTACCTACTTTATACATCTCTTACCAATCTATGAGTTTTGTCTTTCTAATGCTCTTAATTGGCTAAACTTTTCTGTATTGTTACTTATTTGGTTTGGACTCATTAAATTATAACCTCTGGGGGGGGGGGGAGGGGGGGGAATATTCCCTGTCCTAAGTTGATAGTTCTGTAGTACTGTAATGTATCAGTTAATTTGGAGTGCCTTTTTATTTATTTTTTGGGGAAGAAAAATCAGGGGACCCATGTTCCACATACCAAATGTATTTTTTTAATGACATTAAAATGTCCTAAAATACTGTATTTTTTTAATTTCATCTGCTTCTATTTCCTCTTTAGATCTCAGAAAAGGATGAATAGTTCTTCTTCAAAACCTGTTCCTTCCAAGGTTCCAGGATATGGCTTACAAGTAAGTACCTGTGTTTTGTACAGCTCTTTCAGTAGAAAATGCTCATGCAAAGGTTGGAGAAGCTTGCTGCAATAACTGCTTCACCAGCTGGAAGAGGATTATGAAGGAAACATGGTTTAATAAGTTTTACATTCATTTTGGAGCCATTCAAGCCTTGAAACCAAAGGTGTGCAGATCCTGATTGGACTTTTGTCCTCTCTGACTTCAAGTTAAGTTATATTTAGTTTCTCTTCCTGGAGTTGTACATCTGCTTAAATAATGTACTTGACTATAATGGCAGTTTAGTTTATGTCTGAATATCATACAGAAGTTATCTTTTTAAACACAGGTGTTAGAATAAAAACCCAGCAGATGAGATACATAAACCAAAATACACACAGGCTCATTCCCGTGCTTAGCCTAGTGTGCTCTCTCCTCCATGGCCTTTGGTTGTTTTGGTGCTCTTAGAGGATATTTCTTCTGAAGGATGCTTCTTGAATTCCAGTTTAGAGACTCTGACACGAACCACAAGTCTCGGAGCTCTCTAGCTGCTAGCCAGGAGAGGGCCTCCCACAAGCACCGGGATCGCTCCAGGTCCAGGAGCCAGTCTCGCTCTCCTCAGAAGCGCGGTAGCAAGAAGAGTACAGAACAGTCTGGATGCAGGTGGTCAAGATCCCCTTCTAGACACAATAAACAGTGAGTGTGACTGACCTAGATAACATATACCAAGGGCTGCTGGTGGGGAAGGTTTCAGGAATCAAAATCCCTCTTATTCTACCTCTTTCTACCACTTCAGTGTTCTGGCCACATTATTGTTCAGTCGTGGTTGTAAAGGCAGCAGCTGTGCAGTTATGCAAGTGTACAGAAGCACACAGGTTGGCTCCCGGGGGGCAGCATACTGTCTGCAGTTGTGCTTTTCGTTTGTGATACCCTCCTCTTAGGTGCACACAAAGGTATTGCTTGTGAGTTGCCTTTATTTGGCTACTGATTCTCTTTAGAAGATCTTTGTAATCTTTGAATTACCCTTACTAAATGCTAATAAAGTCAGGCACCAGGTACTTACTGCCTGCTAATTCAGTTATTTAAGCTGAATAAAGGTATATGGAAATTAACAGTACATCAAGAGTCATTAGAATCTGTTTTTGAAGTGGACAAGTAACAGACTTGCATTTGTGGTAGAGATTTTAGTTTCAGTATTTATATAAAAAAAATCTGGGGAAAGTCTAGAGGTGTAAATAATTAATGTTCATTTGTCCTAAAAAGAGGTTATTTTTGTGTTGCAGCAGTCGAGAGGAGAAAGGCAGAGCTAGAAGCCCTTCCCCTAAAAAGGGCTATCGACGGCAGCATGCTTCAGGTTACACAAAGTAAGTAAAATCCTGTGCCTCTGCTTTTGGGTGTACGTTGCCCCTGATGATTCTGAAATAGCTTAGGATGGAATTTGTTTTACAGATTACACCATTAAATAGATCAGACTACTAGAAAGTCAGGCAGACAGTCCTGAAGGGTTCAGTTTGATGCTCTTAAGCTTGATTGCTAACATGTTGGACAGCTTCCCAGAGCAACTCATATGGCTGCTGGTTCTCCATGTGTCTCACATCACTGTGTGGAGCAGTCATGTGAAGTCAGTCTTTGTCCCACAGACGGTTAATTAGAAGCATTTTCTTTCACTATCATCAAGAAAATATGACCTTGACGGCATCATTTTACCAGTCAATTAAAAGAAGGCTGAAAAGAGAAAGAAAATAGACTCTTTCTAGGGGCATGGTAAAGCAGAACATCTAGATGTGTACTTATGTGCTTTGCTGACTAGATACCAAAGGAAAAAGCACGTTAAATACCCCTAATTTTGGAGATCATAACTCAGGTTAAAGAACAGAAAACAAGAGGGGGTGGGGCCCAGCATGCTACTGATTTACAACAGTGATGTTTTCTACACGAATAGAAAGATCTCTCCAGAGGAACTGGAGCGTAAACGCCAGGAAATGATAGAAAATGCCAAGTGGCGGGATGAGGAGAGAGCAAACAATCTCAGGAAACACCAAAAGGAGGAGGAGCTGGAACGAGAGATGGAAAAACTTGACTCCCGAGATGGGAAGTTCTTGCAGTGAGTGTCTTCATTGTCTGCTTTCTCGTTCAGGGAAATATAGGCCATAGCTTCTAAGGAGTGAGTGATCATGATATATATGTCTCTACTGTTGTGCAGTAAAACTAGGGAAATTACTTTTCCCAAATTCTCTTCTTATCTTAAAATAGCTACTTTATACTTCTGCAAAATGGCCTTGGTAATCAGAACTGAAAACTGATTTGTTTTGTGCTACACTGTAGAAATGCCTAGTGTTTTAAAACCAAAACTTTTTAACGTCTGCTGGTAGGAGCTTACAGTACAGTTCCAATCCTACAAACCAACCAGGAATGTGTGCGCCAAGGGCTTGTGTGACTGCAACTTGTGCTAAACAAGAAATAAGACCAGTTCTAGAGGCATCTCTCTAAACACAGATAGTAGTTTACAGTCTCTTGTGCAGGTGCCAGGCAAAGGAAGTTGGAGTGATATGTGGGCTTCCAGAATGTCCTGCATCCAATTAGAAGAGCACTCTCGTGGTGTGTCTGTGGGGCTGTTTTGAAGGCCCTGATGTGGTGGTGTGTGAGCAGGATCCTACAGCAGGGTTGTGTATTACGGACTTGCTGTAACGTAGTCTCCTCTAGGCTATATAAATTTTTCAGAGGAGGAGGTGCAGTCTAATTTCTGAAGCTGCCCAGAGCTAGAATCATGCAAGGGTGGTTAAAATTGCAACAGATTTTTTCCTTGAGCAAAATCTCTCATAGAAAGGGATTTCTATGTGTTCTCCTGCACAGAGCAAGCTGGTTGAACTGACAAACTGTGTTTATTGGCATGCTGTTTAAAGGTAGTGATGAGCATGATTATTCAGAGAAGCACAGCCGTGTGGTTTGAAGTAGTAAAAGCAAAAAGCAAGTAATCTCAAGGATCCCTTCTATCTTCTGTAGCTAACATAGTAATTTGCGGCATGAGCTCTGGCATGTGGCTTCCCAGAGGAGCGCTGCCCTCGGTTCGGGAACGCGTTGCTTTTCCCTCGTTTGCTTCTCAGAAAGCAACCAAGTCCCCTGTGACAGATGCATTTGTAATTAACAGTTAGTTATATTTGGAAGATGAAGGAGACTTGAGAGCTACTGAAAATGTATTTCTGAGTGCTGACCTCAAATAAGGCATCGAATCTGTTACAAGCCAAACTAAACACTGTTCAGTTTCTTCACTGCAGTCTTTAGTAAGAAATAATTTACTGCTTCCTATTTTAGTTTAACATAGGTAGATGATTTGGGAATAACAAATCCTGCCGAAAGTGGTGTAATGTTTGGAAAGAAATTCTGACTTTTTTTCTTGATTTGCTTTTCTGCAGTCGCTTAAAACTAGAGAGTGCCTCTACTTCCACTCTAGAGGATCGGGTGAAACGCAATATCCACTCCCTCCAGAGAACTCCCGCTGCCTTGGAAAAAAACTTTATGCAGAGATGAAGCTTGTTCTTCCTTTGCTTCTGTGCAGGAGTTAAATGGACACTTATTCCCCAAAGGTGAGAGACCTTCAGTACAGAGCCATCCTTTGGCTGCATATACTGCTTTCTAGAGGAACAGTTATCATCTCCCAAAGAGCTGCTGGATTTCTGTACTGCAGCCTACAGCGTGTTCTGGTCTTCTGGCATTGTGAATACATTTGTAATGAGTATGACCTTGCAAACAAACCTTTGCTGGAGAACTTGTGAGCCCTTGTATTCTATTTTTAATATATTGCCAGATCTTACCCTGCTCTCTCCACCTTGACTGGTGTCACTTTTATATACTGTTATTACTAGATTATGCCTGGTGGTAACTGCTTTCTACATTGGGCAAATTGTCCAAATACTTTATATGATAGAGTGAAAGACGTATTTTTATTAGTACTTAAAAATTGGAGCAGAACAGGTTTGCTTGTGGGTTAATTTCATTGAATTTGGTAGCAGCTACATGAGTGACAGACCAAATACCAATTAGTAATGTCATTACTTCAGTGTGAGTTTGGAGGGTGATATTAGACTAGTCTGTAAAATATCTGCAGCTGGTATTTAAGTACTCACAAATTTGAATGATGTTTTGGGCCAAAGGAAGTTTGTTTAAAGGGTAAGGTATAAACAGAGTATAGCTGATACAGCAAATATTTCTCTGGGATTTTGTAATGCAAGTAATGTGTATATGTACAGCAGTGTAGATTTTTTTAAGGAGAAACTTTACTGATATTTTTAAGTGTTGTACCTTTTTTTCGGGGGGGGGAGGGAGAGGGAGGGGGTCCTTGTCAAAGGGAAAACCCACGATGTTATGTGGGTCCAGGGGGCTATAACGGGTTGTGGCAGCCGTTCGGATTTACGCTCGCCCCCGGAGGCCGCCGGACTGGCGGCTTCGCTGCCGCGAGGTGCGCGGGTGCCCGCGCAGCGCCGGCCCCCCTCGCTCGCCCTTTAAACACCGGGTTGTGACGTGTGTAGCAGTCCATTCATAATTCCAGGCGCCTCGCCGCTTATTGGCTCGTTTTGAGGGGGGCGTGGTCTGGGCGTGGACGTCACGCCAAGAGGGAGAGACCATCTCCGGGAAAAGGAGGAGGGGAGGAGGCGGTTTCGCCTTTTTCTCCTCCTCGACATATCACTTTCTTTTGTTTCCCTCTTTCAGCCCGAGCCCAGCAGCGGTTCTCGCAGCTTCTCTTACAGGGTGGGCTAAGCCGAGCGCATGGCCACCGCTGCCCTCCCCAACCTTAGCGCCCGGCACTCCCCCTGCTCGGGGAGGAGATGGCACCTCCCACT
Organism: Rhea pennata; assembly: GCF_028389875.1. Lineage (NCBI taxonomy): Eukaryota > Metazoa > Chordata > Aves > Rheiformes > Rheidae > Rhea > Rhea pennata. The sequence goes on from NC_084688.1 coordinate 1,867,279, forward strand.
CCCCACCTCCTCAGGCCTCCGCCATCTTGGCGCCTCCTCAGAGCAGGGGCCGGAGCGGGCTCGGCCGGCCGCGGCGGCTCCTCCTCAGCGGTGGAGCGACCCACCGCGGGGGCGGAGGGGAGAGGGAGGCGGGGACAGAACCACTGCGGCAGCGACGGCGGGGGGGAGGGCAGGGACGGCGAAGCTACCGGGCCGGGCCGAACCAAGGGGCAGAGGCTGACAGGGGCGGGCGGTACCACTGGGGTAGGGCGGGGGAGGGGTGGGGGGGCGTGTGCCGGGCTGGGCCGAACCATGCGGAGGCGCTGGTAGGGGGGGGGGTGAGCGCGGGGGAGGCGGTTCGGTCCCGGTGCCGGTCCCGGGTCCGCCATGGCCTCGAACTGCGCGGGGGGCTCGTCGGCGGGGGGCGTCGGGGCGGCGCTGGGCTCGGCGCTCAGCGCCAGCAAGACCAAGACCAAGAAGAAGCACTTCGTGTGCCAGAAGGTGAAGCTGTTCCGGGCCTCGGAGCCGCTGCTCAGCGTCCTCATGTGGGGAGCCAACCACACGGTGAGCGCGCCCGCCTCGGGCCCTGCGCCCCCACCCCGAAACCAGGGCCTCCGACCCCCCCAGACCCAGGGGCCTCCATCTCCCCCAACCTCCGAAACCAGGGCCTCCATCCCCCCACCCCGAAACCAGGGCCTCCACCTCCCCCCCAAACCTAGGGGACTTCATCCCCCCAACCTCTGAAACCAGGGCCTCTGCCCCCCCCCCAAAACCAGGGCCTCTGCCCCCCCCCCAAACCCAGGGGCCTCCATCCCCTCACCCCCAAAACCAGGGCCTCTGTCCCCCCAAATCCAGGGGCCTCCATCCCCCCACCCCCAAAATCAGGGCCCCTGTCCCCCCAAATCCAGGGGCCTCCATCCCCCCACCCCCAAAATCAGGGCCCCTGCTCCCCCCAAACCCAGGGGTTTCCATCCCCTCCTCCTCAATCCTGGGGGCCTCCATCCCCCACCTCACCCCTGAAACCAGGCCCTCCACCACCCCCCGAAATCTCAGGGGCCTCCATCCCTTCCTTACCCCCCCAAAATTCCAGGGTCCTCCACCTCCACCCACCCCCCAAAATCCTAGGCCCTCCACCCCCCCCCCAAAATCTGAGGGCAGAGCCCTTCCTCGGGTGTTTCCCTGCTGGGACTGGGACTCCTTCCCAAAAGTGCCTTCATCTCTGGGTGGTCCAGGTCCCCTGAGTCAGGGTGTCCTGATCCAGCCTGAGGTGGCTTTAGGTTTCTCTTCCGCTAGATGCTTCCCTTTGCATACCTGCCCCCTCGCACCCACCCATCTTTCCATATCTCCTTCCCCGATGTCCTCTCCTCTTTTCCCCAGTTCTGAGGGCAGCCATCACCATTTGGGGTCACATCTCTCCCTATAGGGTACTGTCCCCTTGGCACACCTGCTGTCTCAGACCAGCGGCTCTCCCCACCCTGAGGATTATTCAACACCCACAGCACTGTACCTTGTCCCAGATGCACGTCCTTCTTGCTCAGGGTAGTCCCTGTGGCCATATTATGGTGAGGGGACTCCCACATGTCGTGACTCAAAGATCCCATGTGTAGAGTGACAATCCTGTTCCTCAGGGTTGGCCACGTGGGGAGGATTATGTGTGCCCCTCATCTTCATCCTAAAATATAAAGGTCTTTTGTCCCCAACTGTTTAGCCTCATCTCCCTCTGACCTTAGGTTTCAGCTACCAGAACTTGGGCCAGAGGCATCCCCACAGTTTGTGACCTCCATCTCCCAGGGCAGTGCTTGGTACCTGTCTTGGCAGGGAGCTGGGAGTGGCTCCCTTGAAAATGTCTGGGAAGTGCTCAGCTATTTGACCAACCTCTTCTGGAGGCTGCTAAGGCCTTCTTCATATCTTCCTCTGGAAACTTCTCTATCTTATCTAATGCAGGGCAAAAATTCCATGCTGGATGGGGAGGATAGATTTGCTGCTGCTTTCTCTTGGATGTGGTTGATGAATGCTATTTTGAGAGGCTGTCCAGGTGGTCATGGAAAGCTTGCCCCTTCTGAGATTAACACACTTTCGGAGTTCAAAGACAGCTGTTCCTCCAATGGATTAATGGAGGGTTTCCTGGAGAGTGAAGGGGACTTGGGCTTAATTTTTATAGAGAAAGACAGCATTTCTCCTAAAAATAAAATTATATTTCTAGTTTACCTGGCAATGGTGAGAAACCTTCCAAATGTAGTTTAACACAGCGTTGTCTTCCTGAGTTGAAGGATGTTGAGTGCTTGCTGCTCGGAGTCTTGGCCAAGAGGCAGGATAATGAATGTAATTAGGTTTTGATCAGCTTCAATGGTGTTGTTAGGAGCCCGGCAGAAACAGGGAAATTGTTGGGATTCTTCTCAGTTTCATTTGTGGCCTCTTAGGACAGTTGTTGCTTGGTGGCAATTAGCCCTTCTTTTATGTAGCTGTCTGAGTGCTAGGAGTCTGGCAAGGTTTTTAGGCTCTGGATCAGGGCAATAATCTAACTCTTGGAGCACGTGGATGTGAAATGTTTAGGCAAAGAGAGGAAGGCAAGCTGAAAGTTTTATATGAATACTCAGCTGGTAATGAGATTATATTGGATGCACATTATGAAGACACTGCTGCCAGAACTGAAGACCATATCCTGAAGGGCTGGGAAAGGGTTTAGAAAATATCAGCTGTGACCTGCTCACCCTTGGACGCACATCTAGGATTTCCTAACAAATTTTTGCTAGCTCATTTTCCTCCACCTCTCTGCCACTGATCTGAGTTTGCGTTCGGGTGAGCCTTGTGAGTACCTGGAAGAGTTGGTAGCTACTGTGACCATGCTGTAGAGCAGGCTCTGAGCTGAATTATTTCTGTTTACTCAACACATGAGCAGCTGCTTGTCCTGGTCTGTGTTTGAGAGATGATGTTGCTGCTGCTCTGGTTATATGGGAAGTGGAATTGCTTATATGATTCCAGCAGATGGATCTGGACAGTTGATGAATATTTCCGAGAACATGTTTGAACTTTCTAAGAAATCTTTTGTGGGGTTGTTTAATGTTTGTCTTCTGGACCATAGTTTTTCAAGGAGGGGAGTTTGTGGGGCCCAGCCTAGGGATCCCTGCTGTAAGAGAGGGAGGAAACACTAGTATCAGCACAACCGTGAGGCTTGCCAGGAAGATTCTGTCAAAAATACTTGCAGTTGAGATGAACTTTTTCATGGACAAATCAAACAAACAACCATTACAAACAACCATTTTTTTGCAATCCACCATCTCTGTTGACTGAAGAAATTCCCTTGGGTCCATTAACTGAGTCTGGCAACAGTTCGGCCCTGCCTTGTGTTTAAACAAGCTTGTTAGCAGCTGGTGTGAATACAGCCTATGACGGGTCTGGAGAGGATCAGGAGCAATGATGTGAGCACACCAAGAACAGGAACCGGTTTTGGGAACACCAGTTCCAAGCAGTTCTTTTTAAATAGCAAGTTGGGTCTTGGCTGCCCTGGTGGTCCCTAGCCAGTGTTTAAACTGAACGAATGGGGATCAGGGTGGATCTGTGGCTGGTGAAAGCAGGGCCAGCATGGGTGGTATTAGTCCAGTATTAGTTTATTAGTAAATTTTAAACTTGGAGACCACAAAAGGGAGAGGAAGCTGTGAGAACTGGTACAGGTAGGAGAAGGAAGTGGAGTCACAGAGGTTCACACTTGATTTATGAATATTCTGTAAGCTATCGGGTGGCAATGTAAAATTCAGCAAACGCTGAGATGGTTCCCCTGGAAGCTTTGCTTGCAGCTGCTGTTGTCATGGCATTGGAAGAGGAGATTCAGCTCCTCCTGTTGTATTGTGCTGGTCGTATGTGTGATGCTCCGTGCAGGTTCTCTGCTCCCTGACTGAATGTGTGTGCACGGAAGCTCACCAGGAGCAGAGGGAAACTTGTGATGGTTAGGGAACGTGGAATCCATCTCGCACTGAACAGCAGCGTGAACAGGGTGGTGGTGTGTGATACTGTGGAAACCACAGAAACAATTGTAAGGTGGGGATTATACTGGGCATTGCGATCCCAGTGAATTTGGGGGTTGTTGGAAAGGTGACTCTCGTTTCTGTTTGTTAAACGAACAGTTGAGTTTGTGTGGGCTGCGATGATTCTTCTCTAGGTGGCGGTTCATCCACTGGAAAAGATCCTCGGAGCTGTGTGGACGTTGGCAGGGGCCAAGTAGGTATAAGCAAATCCAAATCCATTTCTGTTGAGATGGCTAGATCTCTTCTGCTGGCTCTGTGGGTCTCGCTCGCAGCAGCCTCCTGTGTTCCACAGGCTCCGGTTACTGGCTGAAGCGCCAGCCGATCTCCTAGGACCTTTAGGATTGGTGCCAGCCAGTACAAAACACAACTATTTAGTATTCAACTGAAATAGCAAAATTGGGATTTGCAGCACACTTCTCCCTTCTCTGCAGTGTTGTTTTTGGTGTTGCCATGTTAATTCTAGCCAGAGCAGCATCTGCCACATATCAAATGTGGAAGTCCTATAAATTGGTACTGGCACATGGTAAACAGCATGTATTTGTCCTTTCCAACACTTGCTGTCTGCTGTGGCTCTAATTGACCTCTGGAGAGTGCAGCATATGGTGATGGCAATGATAGCCAGTGTTAATGATCAAGGCTGGTGGTTCTGAACCTTCACATCCCAGGACCTTCTGTTAAAATAGAGATTCCAGGAGCTCTTTTCCCTCTTGAGATATGGAGAGAAAAGAAGGTCCTTCTGGGTAATTCAGCAAGGAAAACTGGGCTTATGTGCCTGTTGTGCCGCAGACTTGCTGTGTAGCCTTGGACTGGTTGTTTAGCCTTTCCGCTGCTCGGCTCCCCATTTGTACCAGTGCAAGCGTGGGTGCTTGCAAGTGACCTGGGAGGGTGGATGCTTTTAATGGTGCTGAGGCCATGCTAATGTAATGAGTGACAGAGTCTGCCCTGCGATGGTGGGGTGGCAGAGTAATAGCTGGCTGATTCCTCCGCATGTGATGCAGGTGTTGTGCTGCAGCTCCGTCAGGATGCAGGAGCTCTTTCCAGGGGTCTTCAAAGCACTTCGGGAAGAGGTGGTTCCTTGCCACTAACGGGTACTTTTTCTCTTAAGGCATCCTGATGTCCCCAGAGTGCTAGTAGAGATTATCGACTACAAGATTCATGCTTCCATAGCATTTGCATGGGGGGGTTGTTAGCCTGGATACTGATTAATCATGCTCTAATTCATGGAAAATGGTGTATTTTCTCAGACCAAGTAGTCTCTGCTTTCTGGCTCAACCGTTGCCCATTTGCTGTACAGTGTTAAGCAGCTGCGAAGTTTGTTACAGATGTGGGTTTGTTTCCATGCTAGTTAAAGTCATTTTGCTATATGTCTTTTGCCTACTTCCCTGGAGCATTATAAAATTTAACTAATGCTCACAAAGTACTCTGAGATGCCTGTCTGACAGGCTTTGAGAAGAACAAAGTATTTTTATTTTCCCAAGCAAATTCCTGTTGTAAAGAATCCTAGAGAGTAGGCTCGCATACTCCATCATCTGGATCTTGTTAGTAAACAAATTGCGTTTTCCCATCAATTTACTAATGCTAATTGCCACTTTGAGGCTACAGTCAGGTTTTGAAACAAAATTATGCCTGGCCCATTCGTTCTAACAGCTGTCCCTGAATGACAGAGAATATTGATGTGTCTTTTATTGAAAAAAAGGATTTGATTTGGTGGGAAAGGCAACTACAGATAAATCCAGGATCTCACTGACTGGTGTTGCTCAAGAATTCAAGTGATCAGGAAATACAAGCATAAAAGGAAGAGGGGAAGGTAGTACTTTTTCAGCCCTATAGGGCTAGGGATGGCTGTAGACTTCTCAGCAGCGTAGGCAAAAATGAATTTTGCTGACTGCGGATGAAGGGCCAGGCCACCTCTGCAGGGGGGAAGAGGAGAGCTGCGGGCTGGGGAGCGGAGAAACCGAGGAGCTGAGCTTGCTGTTCCTCTCGCTGCCAGCAAATGGGGGAGGAGGGTGGCGACGGCGGCTTCGGAGAGAAGAGGGTCTCCCTCCGTCGCGTATTGCTGCTGCTCCCGTATCCTGATCCTCCGTCGGTGCCACCCATCGGCCTTTCTCTCCAGGGCTCTGGTCCAGGCAGAAAAGGCAGCGGGACTGTGGCCATTCTGACACCAGGCAATCTGCTGCCCAAAGCAACAGCCTGCCTGAGCCCTCCTCGCCGGGGCCACCTCCGCACGTAGGGCTGTTTGCCTTGCCCAGAAATTGCTCCTTTGTTCTCAGAAAACGGTGAAACCAGCAGAAAATTTTGAAGCATCTCTTTCTTAGTGCCGCTGCTGTAGTCTAGTGAAGATATCGGTTGGTTGTCTAAAATGTGCCTGGATTTTAAATTCTTTAAGCTGCACTGGGAACCCCGAGAGCCTGGTGTGTATTTGAGCCTCTCGTGAGGCTGATGGGCATGTGCCATCAGCCTGGCTCTGAGCTGGAGAGGAGCAGGAAAATGTCTAATGTTTTGCTGCAAAATGCAGGTGGCAGTGGCAAAATGCAGTTCTTAACCAGTGCTTTCAGTTCAGGTCTGGGACCTTGTCAGGTTGTCTCTGTGCTTTCTGCCCACTGGGGGAATAGAAAACTCCTGAAAAAAGCATAACGTGACTGTGCAAAAGCACAGGCTTATTTTCAAGAGGATTTAAACCAGATTACATCTAAAAGGCTCTATGATTTACAGAAAACAAGCACCACGCTGGGTCTGGATGTAGATCCCTTGTGCTCTAGATCCAGAGTTTTTAACTCTTCCAGTTTTGGGAACTCTAAGGCCTTTGCAGTAGAGGTGTGGAAATACCCTGATCACAGACAGCTGTACAGCACAGGCCTGCTCTTTGTAGTCGCTGTATGTCTCCTTGAAGTAATCCGTGGGGCCTGTGATGGTGGACTGACGTGTGGTGACTCTCAGTGGTGCTGTCTGCCTCTGCACCTCTGCTCTCTACAACTACCTCTTCCAGCTTAGAGAACCAAGCCCAAGATCTCGCTGTCCCTCTTGTGGCCAGCAGCAGTCTTGGAGATCTCCAAAGCTGCAGCTACAGGCTTGGACCTGCTTTCTCCAGCTGGGTGACACCTGTTTGCAGGAGAGAGGGAAGTGAGACCTGTGGCAATGGGCTCCCCAGAAGCCAAGGTTTGCTGGGCACCTCATTGCTAGGCACCTTGCCGTGACCTTGCCTTTGCAGCGTAAATACACAGACACACATGCTGCTATATATAATCTCCTGCTAAACGCCTCTCCCTGGGGAGAAGACGAGAGAGCAAACATGTGCCAGGCGTTAGTCACGTTGCTCTTGGATGCTGCTCAGATTCCACCACGATAAGCGCAGGAGAGGAACCCTATAGACAGTGCTGTCCGTTGCTGTCCTCTGCTCTCATTTAGGCAAGCTCTCCTAGCGCTTTGCTCAGCACCATGCTGCAGGCCAAGCCCTGTCACCCTTCGGAGGCAACATCTGATGCTGACAACTGTACTGAACAAAGAGATGGTTTGGGATGTCCCTCTTCCAAGGCAGTGTGGGGACAGGGGCCTTGCATTCCTCTCGCTTTAGGATCCTCAGGAAGGTGTCAGGCATGGGAGTTGCTATGGGAAGGTGAAGTCCCTCTTGCTAAAGAAAGTCATCCCAGACCTCTCTCTGCTCTCAGACTGGTGTCAGGAGCAAAGGCGCAGTGGAAATCTGACCAGCAGCTGGAGAGCAGCCTGTGAGTCCTGGGACTAGAAACAGCCCCTTTGGCCCCTTGGCTGCTTTGAGAGGTAGTGATTCTGGTCCCCAACACAAATCACTTCTTTCTCTGTGCCTCTTCCGGAGCCAGCATCTCGAAACCTCCAGAAGGCTCTGCTGCACGCAGCTGGCAAGGGGAGGGTGCTGCCAGGGGGGGTTTGCTGGCTGTTGCCAGGCTGTTGTATCTTGGGAAGAGCAGAGGCATCTTTCGAATGAGGCGAGGTATCCTGGCACACCCACTTCTGCCAGTCAGGAGACTTGCAACAGGTACAACATTTGCTATGAGGCTTCTGCTTTGGCAGAAATGAGGACATCCAGAGATGTCTTGGTATCTCACTTTGCTAACATTTGTGTCTGAATTTCTCTTGAGGAGGAGACAATCTCCAAACTGCTGTTCCTGCTCAGCTGTCAGCACCCTTCCTCCCCTCTGGAATAAGCTGATAATAGCTTGTTTGTGTCTTACCCACCACTGAGAAGAGGGCTGAGAACAGACATGTCTCAGGAGCTGTGCTGTCGGACCTCCCCTCCTGTTAGACAGCAGTAGTTAGCGGCTGGAAGCAGCACCTCTTTCTTGATACAGAATTAGCTGTTTTGTCTCCCGCACCCTGAAGGGAAATCACTGCATGGGCCTTTCTGATGCGGCTGCCTGCAGAAGAAGCTGGGAGCTGGTCCCCAAGATCTGGGAGATCCCTGCCTGGCCTGTGGTCCTCTTTCCCTTTCCCTTGTTCCAGCTGCAGCTCTAGGAGTGGATCCGTGCAGAATCGAGCCTTTAACTGAAGCCAAGGAGTACTGGCCTTTCTGCTCCATTCTGATTACGAATGATGGGAGGCGTATGGCATTATTTATTCGTTCATCTGTGCAGCGTTCTCCATACATCCTGAAGCATTTTATGGGAGTGCTTAAAGCTCCTTAGTGATGCTACAGCGTAAACACTGGGCAGGGCTTTAAGGAGCACCATTTCTTAACTGAACAGTGGCCAGATAACTTTCCCCTTATCTGTTGTGTGGGATGAGTGTCTCTGAAAATAGTCATCTTTTCTCTTAGCAGCGTATATGTGTCTTTCCTTGCAGTCTGACATTTATTAATCTGTTTTTTTTTTACATTGGCAACAACGGGGAAAAGATGTGAAAAATACGCACCTCATCAAAGGCTTGCTCACATCCTAGACAGCCCACTGCCCATCTCCAGAGCTGAGGACTTTCATGGTCCTTGCAGAGTTGAGCTGTGCCACAGAGGCTGGTGTAGAATCATTTCCCTGTATCTCCTCCTTGGTAGAGATGGAGCAGTGGTGGATTTGGGCAGTACTATGTATCTTGGTGCGTGCGAGGAGGGGGAATCATCAACTTTTCCCCAGCAGTACCTGCTTGGCACAGTAATGATGGGAATTTCTTTCTAAATCCGCTATGATAATACCAGCTCAGTGAGTTGAGACTTGTGTGGGCCCTGTGAATGAACGACAGTGCATCTGTCCGCAGAAATGTCAGCTCGGTAATTTGCTGCCTCTTGACCCGTTCTTGAATGCTGCCACATCCTTGTTAGTGCACTGACTTGTCTGGTGCAGGGCAGCCAGATACAGCCCAGAGGTGGGTTTTTTCCAATTGATACTTTCACTGCTGAGTGCTGTAGCACGAGGCTGCCTATACAGTAGCAGCTGAACATTCATTCTTCAGCTTCCCTGTGTTCCTGTGGTTGCCACACATGACTAAGGAGCAAAAACAATCTAGTGGAGTGACTCATCCCTTTAGAGAAGGAGGGATAAGAGCAACACGAGACAGCAAGCGTAGAAACAGCATCCACAGGGGAGCCACGCTGTGCTGCACTGAAGCTACGCCTTGTCTGTTCTGGCTGGTCAAGTTTTGGTCATCTGTGATTTGTAGCAGTGAGAACTAGTTATGAAACTGGCTGACACAACACTTCCTAAATAAAGAGAAAGGTGATTTCTTTAAAAAATAAAATCTATCTCTTGGTCTGTAGGTTTGTCTCAATTCTGAGCTGCATCTTAAGTGAACAAATGAAGGAGCTGAGGCTGGCTTGGGGAGTACTCACCCTATGACCGAATGAGATGTTTCTGTGGCTTGTAACTACGGTGTTCTCCCAATTGCTTAGCCCAGCGAGTCGCTCTGAAAACCTAATGGGTTATACTGCTTCAAGAATGGCTTCTAGGGTATTTGGCATCCCTGCAACTTCATTGGCAATAACTGCAGGACAGTGGAACATGGGTTTTCAGTCTGTTTTCTTTCTCTTTTAGATCAATGAACTCAGCAATGTTCCTGTCCCTGTCATGTTAATGCCTGATGACTTTAAAGCCTACAGTAAGATTAAGGTGGACAATCATCTATTCAACAAGTAAGTAGATGCTTCCTAATTTGTTATTTATTCCTATAAATAAAGCTCTCTTTGCATTAGGAGGAACTGTCGTGGTGAGGACCTTTTTATTTAATGCATTTTAATGTTAGGATCTGTTATGGTTGGACACGTGCTCCAAACTGCATCCTGCCAAGACCACTTGGCAGGATATGGGGGGCAGAGGGGGGGTTTCTTTCTGTCACAGGGACTTTATCTGGTGGTATGGTATCTGTCCTCTGCGTGATGAGAAGTCTCATAAGGCCAGGCTCAGAAGTGGCAATACTTCAAAGCAAAGCTGGAGCTGGTTAGACATGGATATTCACTGGATTGAGAGATGACGACTACTGTTTTAGCATTTACAAAGTGTGACTTACCCAAAACTCTAGGGCCAGAGTTCACTGCAGGTCCTGGTTAAGCACAACACTGGTGCAGAACTGTTCCTTAACTCTGCTGTGCCTTGTCTGGGTGCCCTGATCAGACCAGCAGATCCAAGACCATGAAGGAGAGGGCAGGAGTTCATTCTGCATGGCCCACCAAGTTCCTTACCTCTTTGAGACTGTTCACCGTAGATGCTTGTGATTCTGCATTGTACCATTGACCCCTCGGGGTTTGTATGGCGACAGCCCCTTATCCTTTCCCAGAAGATTAATTTTGGAAGCCTTTTTGTGACTGGCACTGAGAGCTGTGTTCTCCACCATGGCTCTGTTTGTGCATGTCTGCAATGCTCTGCGATTAACGCTTCATTTTCACCAAGTTTCACAGGCATCAGTTTTCGAGAGTGGGTGTGTGATTCAGAAGTTTGTCTCTCTTCTCTGGCACCTACGATTAGCAGTATCTGTTCTTCCTCTTCTCTCCTCTCCTACATAGATGTTAGTTTTCCATGTGTTGGTGCAAAGGATTCCCATTGAGAACGGGCTGAAAAAATCTTCTAGTGTGGCCAAGCAGAGCCATCTTCTCTGCTTCTTCTTGCTGAGCAGAGTAAGAGCTCTGGGAGGGAGTAGGTGCAGCATCCCTCCGTGGTGGGGAACACTGCATGTTGTGCACTGTGCTGTGGTCTGGGGAGGCCCCGTTCCCAGCTGGCAGGGCCTGGCAGCAAGGCTCGCTCTGTAAAGGGACTGGTCTAGAATGTGCCAGACCGGAGCTGATTCACCCCTTCTGCTTTGCGTTCTGGATGAGACAGTTTGTCTTGTGCTGACCTTTCTTTTGACGCACCAGTGATCTGATCTGAAATCAGAGCCCCCCTTTCCTCCAGCTTTTCATCTTAAACAGTAACAGTGTGTTGCAGGGGGCAGCTGTGTTACTGAACGGAACAAAGCGACAAAGGAGGAGGAAAGAGAAATTATTCTGTCAAATCTGTGCTCGTGACAGGGGAGATTGTTCTGTAAGACAGACATCCTCATCCAGAGAGCCTGTAAGTCAAAGGCTGGATCCTGAAAGCGTTCCTGTGAATAGATGACTTTTGTAGGCATCCAAAGGAACAAGCTGCCCTACTGAGGGTAAATGTTTGCAGATTTGGGCCCTTGTAGGGAGAAGGGGGATTGGATATTCTGGGGATTAGTGATGAAGTGGGAGGAGAATTGAGTTAAATTTCACAAGAATATCTTTCTTTCTGCTTTGCCCTAGGGAAAATTTGCCAAGTCGCTTTAAATTTAAGGAGTACTGTCCGCTGGTGTTCCGAAACCTACGGGAAAGATTTGGGATAGACGATCAAGACTACCAGGTACCCCCTTTTCTCTCCATGCCCTTCTAACTCCTTTGCTTAAGACAGAATTAGAAAGCTGGGGGAGAAACAGTGATATCAATATTCTTGTGTGAACAGCTCTAGCGGCTTATAATCGTGGTTTAAAAGGTATTATCATAGCCCTAAGGGCCTTCAGCAATGGAGTAGACCTTCCTGTGCCAGGCACTGAGCAATAGCAGAGTAAAAAAGGTGGTCCCTACTCCTGAGAGCTTACAGTTTAGGCACAAAATAAGAGGCAGCAGATGGCTGCAGACAGGCAGGAGCTGGAGGAAAACAATGATCTAGTGCAGAACATCTGCAAGGAAAATGGTTGTGTTGTGTTTTTGGTTCGGGTGCTGTTCTAACCACGTGTGTGCGCCAAGCGTGGGTGCTGTTGAGCTGGGTTTATCAAGGTGGCGGCTGCTTTGGGACGTGTCCCCAAAGGCTGCATGATCAGACCTTCCTTGGAGGGGAGAGATGTTTTCTTGTATTAATGCGGCTGCACTTAAATACAGTGGAAGAGAGATGTTGCAACTCTTACTGCTACAGCAGGGCCTCCCTTCTGCACACAGCTTTTAGGCTTAACGCACACGGGAGATGCGTAACAGCAGGCTGGTGAGAGACCACTTAAATGAGAGGAAAAAAACAATGCAGAAAGAAGAGGATGGCTTTGATAGTTGTGTGACCTTTAGCAGGCCAAGTGTCAGGTAATTAAACCCAGTATCTTTGGCACTCTGCTGCGGCTGATAACAGCTGGCAGTTTGCCAGCACTGGCTGGTCAAGAGCTTCAACCAGCGTATTCACTGTGATCGGCCAGCCCGGAGCAGCACGTTAGCGCTGCAATAGCGGGTGAACGGTGCAAGGTTCTTGCTCTCTCCCTTCTTTACTTCACTTATTGAGCCCTGCTGCCTGTGTTGTGGGGAGAGAGGACATGGGAGCACAGCTATTCTGCCAGTCCCTCCTGCTGGTAGCATATGTGCGTGCCCTTGCCCGTGTGTGTCCTTGCCCGTGTGTGTGTGTACATTGCCCCCCCGACTGTCACAATTCTCTGTAATTATATCTAGATTACGGCTTGATCTCCTCCCGTTTCAAGGTTAATGTAATGAAGAGATCTGTTTTCCCTCTCCAGCTGCATGGCTCACTGCACTAGTGAGAAACTGGATCTACTTGATCCGGTTTCTGGTCTCCTGTGGTGGGGGTAAGGCGCAGATGTGTAGCACCTGCACACATCTCTACCCCCTCGTTCCCAGACCAAGGGGGGAGCATCTGTGGTCCCTCTGTGAGAAGGGGCGTGCTCTGAGCGTTGCTGTTTGGGGCTTTTTGCTTCTTTATGTGTCTGCATCTCAGAGTTGTCTCTCTCCTGGCTGCTGGGGTCCATCATACTCTGCTGCCTGCTCTCAGGCATGTTGGAGCTGGGCACCCGACAGTGTTTGCTCAGAGCAAGACACATTTTTCATAGCAGAACTGACAGTTTTCTTTGCTTTTCTTCTGCAAGGGGCTGGCCGTCCCCAGGAGGAATAGCAAACGCTGGCTGCTGCCTCGTGGCGGCCTGTCGCAGCTCTGGCCTGGGTGAGTGCCCGTCTGCTGACGGAGGTAGAGCTGAGCCCAGCAAGGAGGCAGGTGGCGGTGCTTGTGCGTCCGTGTGCCCAGTGCCTCGTAATTACCTGCAAGCCACGAGTCACACACGCAGAACGCTCCGGCTTCTGACGGAAGATCTCTTTTATTTTGGGGACATGGCTGCTCAGTTCATGCTTTTCTTGAATGCGTTCCTGTTAGATGATTAATTTTATTTGCTCCCTCCTACCGTCAGGCCCGTTTGCTAGGCAGCAATGGCGCTTCGCCAGGAGAAGCGGTACCGTTGCCCCCTGGTCTGCTAACAGTGTCTATAGCCAGGATGCGTGTGGCTCCTGAGGAGGCTGCTTGGCCAGCAGCACCCTGCCCCTTGGGCTGGCTGTACCAGGGAATTGCTCTGTGTGCTGCCTTTCTCCATACCCCTCAGTGCACCTCTTGCATGTGGTGAAGTCACTAGCTCCTAATTATTTTTGTTTTCAGTCCATCTGCTGTAGTATATTTTAGATTTTCTCTATTTTAAGAATTGATCAGAACCATGTGGACTAACTTATGTGGAAGTACGCACAGTCATGTTGGTTCCCTCTTTACCTGCCCATCATTTCATTTGTGTTGTACTTGTTGCTCCGAACAGGTACTTCTCCCATTTCTGAGGCAGAGCAGTTTGTCTGTTTAAAAGTATCCACCTAGAACGGAAAGCAGAAGACATTCACTGAGCTGAATTCAGGTGGATGAAATGCGATGGCTCGAGTGCGAGTTAAGCTAGGATGCTAAATTTAACACCCAAACTCCGGAGGAGGTGGGAGTGACAGGAAGGGAATGAAGTAAACCTGAGGACTGTGAGTTTGGTAATGTCCATATGTGGTCACAATTTCTGCTTCCCATCTCCTCTAGAAGAAAGGCTCTGTGGTTTTGAGGTGATGGGTGTTTAAACTGTGTAGCACAGACTCATTTGCAAACATCAGCAAGAAGCAGGGTGGTTTTTTTTTTGGCTCTATTTTTCTGACAGTTTCTAAAGCTATTGGCAGGAGCAGAGTTTTTCCCCTGCTTCATTAAAGTTTTAAAAGCTTTAAATGCTTCATTCTGAAAGGAAAGCTCTCGGCTCACTTGCAGCGTGACATGGTAAGTCCCTCGCTCGCAGCAGGCTCGGCTCGCCCGCGCGCCCGTGGCTGCAGAAGAGCAGGCTCCCTCTGCTGTCTGCTTCCCCAGAGCAGCCGAGGCGAGGAGAGCCCAGCGTAACTAGCAGCTAAAAGAGACATCGCACACTGCATTGTCCAGCCCTGAGGTCCTGAAAAGCACACCTACCTCGAGCTAAAAGCCAAGATCCAGACATCTGTACAGCTGTTTCAGAGCGTAGCCCTCCCCTTAATGCTTGCATCAATGGTAAGGAAATACTAGGGAGATCCAATACCAGTAGCTGGCAAAATGGCTTCTGAACAGACACTGGTAACAGAAGTGCAGGGGTTGGGAGGCAATTGCTGAGAAGTGACAGAGAAAACGAGCAGGCAGCTGGTGACCTGGCTGCTAGGTTAGTCAGGAGGACGTGAGGTGTCGTGACAGTGGGACGAGGCTCGCGCCAAGCCCTTCTGCATGGGGAGAGGAGTCAGGATGGGATCAGAACAAGGAGCTCACACCATGGTACAGGGGAAATGGTAGATACCTGCTCTGCAGTTTGCTTTGGATTTTCCAGTTGTGCTGCAAATATAGAGAGAAGCTGCAATGTTTTGTTGCTAAGGATGGAGACAGGAATATAAAGATAAATGCTGTTGGCTGTCAGAAGAACAACCGATCTATTTATACCTACTAATCCTTTTCATCCAATTGTAAGAATAGCAGAAGCTGAGGGTGGCTTTTGGTTTCAGTATGACCTGTAAAGAATTCCCCAACAAGACTTTTGCCAGTTCATGCTGCTTTTTGATAGAAAAGAAGTCAGGCCATTTCTTAGACCTTGGAAATACCCTGATTGTCCTTAGTTTTCCAGGAGGAACTCCTAAGATGTATAAACTTGCGTATACTGCCTCCTTAAAGACTCATTAGTAAAGAATATCTTCAAAAATATGTGACCAGATGTTGGAGTAAGACATGATAACGAATTGAAGGTGCAGCTAAACCCCATGTCCAGACTTCTAAAGTGAGTGGTTTAACCTCTGCAGTGCTGCGCACTCAGGGATGCTTGCCTACAACCATCATGACTGTAGTTGGTTTGCGAATGTGCTCTGAACTCTGGCCAGGACACTGGCACAGTTACAAAGGTGGAACACCAAGTCCCTGGGATGTCCGTTCTTCCACGGCCAGCCAGGATGTGGAGCTGGCTCTGGTCACCCATGTCGTATTTACTTTCCAAGACTGCTCCTATTTCTTCTCTGTCCTCCCCACCTTTTTTTCTGGTTCCCTCAGAACTCGGTGACACGAAGTGCCCCAGTGAACAGTGACAGCCAGGGCCGATGCGGGGCCCGGTTCCTCACCACCTATGACAGGAGGTTTGTCATTAAGGCAGTGTCAAGCGAGGATGTAGCAGAGATGCACAACATCTTAAAGAAGTACCATCAGGTATGGTGAGTTTGGAACCCTGGGGGAGGGAGGTGGTGAACACCTCGGGGAGCATCTTGTGATCTGCTGGGGAGCTGGAGCTTGGATTCACTGTGAGCAACCTGACAGAGCCTACCAACAGCTTTTGCAGAGGAAAGCAGTGCTCCTTAGCATCAGAGAGCCAATTAGGGCATAGCTGTCTGCTTCTTCGCAGTGCTGAGCCCCTCCCTGGCTCACCCTGTTCCTTACATCAATAAATTTTGGATTACTGATACCTAAAAGCAGTAAACATGATCCTGATCAATAGGCCTTGAATTAGACTTTCCAGAGGGACCTGAGAGGAGACAACTGCTGGAATTGTTACTGGAAGGAATGAGGGGCAGCATGGGACAACTGGAAATGTTCTAGCCTAGATTGCATTGTCAGCCCATCCATCTACTCTTTACTCTCAGATACAGTCACATAACTACGAAGAGTGAAGTTAGCCGGTGTGAAGAACAGACTCGCCCAGCTGAGACTGGGCGGCTGACACACACACCTAGCCTGTTACAGCAGGCTGGACGGACAGACAGACACACACACACGCACGCATGCATGCACACACACACACAGTGGGATGTTCTGCCTCAGCTCGGGGCTGAAAGCTTCTTGCAATGCCCTAGCTTGCTTTGCTCGAAATGCTGGGAGCTATTTGCAACCCTCCTCTCCTTTCACAGGAGTGTCAGGTGGCTGGAACTAGAAACCTCCCTTTCAGCTTTTTGCTGGGCTTGTATTGTGCCAGAAATTGGTTTTGTGTGACAGTACCATCTTTTTCTGCCTTTCCCTTCCCCATTGCCCTCCAGTTCATAGTGGAGTGTCATGGGAACACCCTCCTGCCTCAGTTCCTGGGCATGTACCGGCTCACCGTGGATGGGGTGGAAACCTATATGGTGGTTACCAGGAACGTGTTTAGTCACAGGCTGACTGTGCACCGGAAGTACGACCTGAAGGTGAGTGTGTGGAGGGACATGATGGAGGTGTAGACTGCTTTTCGAGATGGTGGTAACTGGGCTTTTTAAGACATTCTTGATAAGATCCTGGGCTTTGCTTTTTGCTTGGAGGCAGAGAGGGGAAAATGACTTTAAAAATACTTTAAAAATACTTTCTTTTTTTTTCCTGCATGAAGGAATTAAATTAATTGGCATCAATACATTCTTCAGGAATACAATGTCTAGTGTGCCAATGGCCTTTTCTTTATTATTATTATTTTTTTTTCCCTAGGGCTCAACAGTATCCAGGGAAGCAAGTGATAAAGAAAAGGTATGGACATCCCTCAGTGGCCTTTTCTTCCCCCTGGTTGGTGGGAGTGAGTGGGATCCATATGACTGCTCTCTTTTGCAAAGGGGGTACTGGCCAGGGGAGATTAAATGAGCCTGAAGTGACAACATGTTTCTGTCCCACCTTTCAGGCTGTGCCCAGTAACTACTCAGGAAGAGATGATGCAGACACCTGGCAGAGTGCAGATCTGGTGCTGCCAGGCTTGTTATGTTGACACTGCCAAGAGTAGGGGGAACTTCTTGAGGGACAGTTCCACAAGTATCATCAAATCCCAAATTAATGTGATGGTGCCTTTATGGAAAGATTTCTTCACAGTGCTCCCCTCTGTGCCAAGCTGAGTCAGATCAGCAGTTAGCTTTTGCAACAGACGCTTTTGTAAAGCACACTAAGCCCCTCTCAGCTTCTTTGCATATCTCAACATGTTTGTAGATTTAGATTCTGGTCTCTTTAGGGAGCTTGTAAGAGTCTTGCGCCTGCAGAGCTGCAGCTGTGACACTACCATTGAAAGTCCTGTTGAAATCACAGCAGTAACTCATGGTACTATATTTTTTGCATGTGCCCATGGGCTTTGCAGGTTTGCGACTACTGAGTAAGTCTACTCCAGCCTGTCCCAAAATTAGATCTCTGACATGAGCCGAGGAACTCCCTTTTATACTGAAGACTCTGGCATCAAGGCATGGCTTCACGGTGCTCAAGTGTCCCTGGCTTGCTGGCTGTTTACTCTAGCTTTTCCTGCTTATTTAGTTTCTCAGACCATTCCTATTAGATCTATATAAAGCTACTACACAGTCGTATATCATTCTGAGAACAAAATAATTGAATTCCCAGTTGCACAAAGGGGTTGTATGTTCTTCTATATCCCTGAGAAATCCTTGGGGCCTGTTGCAAGCAGATTCCCCAAAATACAGTGGTTTTAATTTTTTTCCTCAAGTCTTTAGGGAGATAAGTATTTTTTTTTCAAGTCTCCTTCCTCCTCCTCCTTCCCCACTGGAAGCCAACAAAATGCATCTCTTTTCTATTCTGGGAGCTGGTTGGACCATCTCTGGCAAGATGCTAGCGGTCAAGCTCTCAGCCTGCAGCAAATCTTCCCGACACGCTTTAAAGTAGAGTTGCTCTTGGTGTTTCCCTCCAGTTCCCCCTAGGTACAGCTCAGCACATGGATTCATTGAGAAATACTCTGCTCTGCCTGATGCCATTTTCATCCTTAATGGACAAGATGAACCACTTTGTTGTAGAAAGAGGCAAGAGACATCTTGATGCCACCCCACACTTAGTCGGAGTCACTGCAATCGACTCGTTGATCAGTGTACCAGCCCTCCTGCAAGAGGGAGGGTGTAGGAATTTGACACAGCTTTTCCTTGCAGGCCAAGGATCTGCCAACGTTCAAGGACAATGACTTCTTGAATGAGGGTCAGAAGCTGCATGTTGGAGAAGAGAGCAAGAAGAACTTCCTTGAAAAGCTGAAGCGGGACGTAGAGGTAGAGTTTCCTGGGGAGCAGCTGTTACTCTGAGTGGGTCTCCCATAACTTGGTCCTCATGGTAGCTGATGGCCCAAAGGGTACAGCAGCAACTAGAAAGCAAGTTGTTCCTTGAGCAGTCAAGCAAATGTGGCCAGGGTTATGCTGGTGGCAGAGGGCATATGAGCTCCTGTGTCAGTTCCGTGAGTCTAATAAGGGTTTAGCTCTCACTACAGTCTTTTCTTAGGGAGACACTGGCAGGGTAGGACTGAGGGTCTCTGATCCCACATGCATGCTAGTGTTCTCACTCATCTCCCTTTCCCAGTTTCTAGCTCAACTGAAGATCATGGACTACAGCCTGCTGGTTGGAATCCATGATGTTGACCGGGCAGAGCAAGAAGAGATGGAAGTAGAGGATCGGGCAGAAGATGAGGAATGTGAGAACGATGGTCTCAGTGGCAACCCCATTTCCTCCTATGGCACGCCCCCTGACAGCCCAGGCAACCTCCTCAACTACCCTCGCTTCTTTGGGCCTGGAGAGTTTGATCCTTCTGTTGACGTCTATGCTATGAAAAGCCACGAAAGTAAGTATCATGGAATCTTGCCCTGGAGAAGGTCTGGAGGACAGAGGACATGTCTTGGAGTTTGGCTGGGCTAAATGGAGTGGAAGGAATGTCCACAGAGAGAATAACCTTGCCAACTCTCTCACCTTCACTATGCAGTCCCTGGTTGTGGACGGTGTCAGAAGGGGCAAAAGCGATGCTCAGAATAGTGGGGTGTTTGAAGAATGTGTGGGCCTCCAGTCTGTTGTTTCCAGTCCTTCTGCAGCCTCCAGATGCCTTGCTTTCTTTGCTAGCTGCATCAAGATAGATCTGCCATATATTTCTTAAGGAGGGGGGTATTGCTGGGCTTTGCTCGCAGCTCAAGGTGTGCTAGCAACTCTCTTGCCTTGCTAGGTGCTCCCAAGAAGGAAGTGTACTTCATGGCCATTATAGACATTCTTACGCCATACGATGCGAAGAAGAAAGCTGCACATGCTGCCAAAACAGTGAAACATGGGGTAAGCAGCCTGCCACCTGCAAGGAGGATGGGCTTTTGGGCTTCTGCTTCGTTTGCATGCCTGCATGTGTGTGTATGAGATATCTCCTGATTTTCCACTAGTCTGGAAATTCTCCAGTGATTTCATGGCCAAGTACAGCTCTTCCCTCTTCCCCTCTCTTCAGACTGTATTGGAAGGGCTTTCCCTCTGGTTGGTTGATCATGACAGTGAGACCTCAGGTTCCCTGTTCATTCTCCCTCTTGGAGCAGAACAGAGGGATCCAGACAGTTCTTCATTCTCCTCCCAAATCTCCTCTAAACCATGAAGGAATAAATCCAAAGCCTTGATTCAGTGGCATCCAGCAAATCCAGATGGGACTGAAATCAGTTCCTTTGAGGATCTCACTAGACCTCTCAGGGTGTTGGTTGTTTCTTGAATTTGCAAGTCCATTTGTGTGTCTTTCCCAGGAGATCCAGGCTGTGCTGGTACAATCCCTCCCTGCTGTTCTCCCTCATCCACCCTTCGCAGTGCTGCAGGGTCTACCCCAATAGAAGGGTGTTGCGACTTATCTCTCCTCTCTGCCTTGCAGGCCGGGGCAGAGATCTCCACCGTGAACCCAGAGCAGTACTCTAAACGCTTCAATGAATTTATGTCCAATATCCTGACATAGTCGTCTTCAGCCTTCAGCGAGAAATGAAGAGAAAAGGGGCTACTTCCAAACAGAGAATGCAGCCTGTGACACTAAAACAGACACTGTAGCAGCATGTGGGGTGTGCGTGTGCGTGTGTGTGTGTGTGAGCAAGAATGAGTGTGTGGCACTGTGTGACTTAAAACTAATTCTAAGTGCACCCTCCAAGAGTCCACTTGACCCAGGTGGAAAAGTGGATTTTTATGTTACAGAAGTGCCCAGACATAGATTTGAGGGCTTTTTAAAACAAGAAAAGTGCATTGTTTCAGCACTGCTCTTTCTAATGACGTTTTCTCCTCTCTGATCTGTAGGGATATGACACGTGGCACTGTATAAAAGGGGTCGCTCTAGATCATGGTCAGTGAGAGTGAAGCAGTGCCTGATTCCACAAACTACTACTACTTTTTTTATTGGACCGTCTTTACCAGAAAGACGTAAAAGCCCTTTTATTTCCCTCTTGGTAGGAATTGGAAGAAAATTGCTCACCATTTCAAGGATGGAAAATGTTACTCTGATAAGGAGGAGTCGCTGAACTTTAACTAGGTAAATTCAGACTGGGACACTTTATATTTTTTGGTTAATTTAATTAAATAAAACTTTTTTTTGTAACTGCACTTGATTTACAAGAAAGATGAGGGAAATGAACATCTACCAAAGATGATCATGTAAAAAGGTGCAACTCCTAAGAGCCTAAAAAAAAAGTGTGAGAAGTAGTAGAGACCTTGAACAGCCTCAGAAAATAATGTGCTCGGCCCCATCATGCTTTCAGTTGGCTAGCTGTGAAGATTTCATAAAAGAAAAAAAATGCATTTTGTACCTGTAGATTTTGGATAGTAGTTGACTACCTGGAACATTTTCCTGTCACATTTCAGTCAGGAATTGCCGTGTCTCTTAGGTTAGAGCGCTTCACATCACAGTTCTGCCAGTGTTAATCTAGCTAATGTTTGTCTTCCTAACTCGCCCAGGCTGCAACAGGTACTTGAATTTGTTTCCTGACAGAGGTTCTTGGGCTAGTTGGTTTATTTTTTAAAAGGCAATGCGACTTGCACGCGAAGGAATTGGACTTGCTACTGGTGGGAAGTGCTGGAGCTGTGACCGTGGAGCAACTTCCACTGCTTAAGAGGACTCAAGACTTGAGCTGTGATTGTTTTTACTCCTCTCCACTCTGTACTCCTCTCTAGAGTGACAGTTGAGGAGCGGAAATCTTTGAACACTTGCGCCAGATTATTTTTCCCCCTAAGGAATTGGAACTGATTTGCGTGACTGAATAACCTCCTGTTTTGTCTCCAGAATGCTTGTAATATTTTTCATAGCCAAGCTTGTCAGACTTGCTTTGGGTTTCATTAGCTCTGCTGCACAACAGTTACAGACCTTTTGGTTATTTTTTTAGTTTTCTTTTTATGCAGGATTTAGCATTTGGAACAAACCTCTTGCAGTTGAAACATGTTGCTTATCTGCCTTGAAACTGTTTTCACATATGCCTTTGTTTCAGGAATAAGCTGTTTGAATGTCTGTCCTGTGCTGTAACGCGTGCTACAGTTTGGTGTGTGGAATTTGGTTCTTTTGAGAGATAACTGGTGCTCATCACATCCTGGTAATTTCCCTAGACTAACACTAGCTCTGGTCTGGATTCTGAATGTGGGCTTGCTTTTTTATGTTCATACCCACATTCTTGATGTGAATCCCACAGGTTTCAGCTTTGAAGGGGACAAAAGGGGGCTAAAGTTTCAGCCCATAAGAGTGCACTGTAAATAGAGTCTTTAAGAAGTCAAAATTTAATATTGGGGGTCATAATGGGATATGAATCTTTTTTTTTTCATTCATGGATCGTTCTCTTTGACATGGGACAAGTTTCTTCTGCCACTGTAGTCCAGTCCCTATTCTGTGTAATGTGGGGCTAGCACACCACTGAGAGTCTAAAGAGTCTCGTGTCTTAAGGTGTGTAGCTGGAAAAGCCACAAAACAAATGCAGATATGAGAACACTTTATAAAGGGAGGAAATAGAGGGTGTCATCAGCTTAGTTTTGTGGGCATTATATTGGTTGCTTTTCTCTTATACAATAAGCACTTAAGTTTACTATAAATTAGAAACTAAATACCCGTGACTTTTTATTCCTGACAGTTTTTTTAACTCTGCATTGAATCTGCAAGTTTGGCCTGGTAAGTTTGCCTTTGTCTTTTGGGGAAATTAGCAGGTACCTTTTAAATTGTTTATCTTCAAGTCATGTATTAAAAAAGAAATGAAAATGGGGGAGGAAGAGAGAAGGAAATTAGTAAACTGCAGACATACTACACAGAGACACTACAAACCCAAAGACAGTAGAAGGATGAAGCTTGCATAGCTAGGAGCAGCAATCTCATTCACTGAATTTCATAAACAGGAATTGAAATTAAAATGGAGTTAGTTCCTGCAGCATTCTTTACAGAACTCATGATACTAAGGGCTCAAGAATAGTTAACTGTATTTTCTTACTCCACTCCAAATGGAGAGAAAAACCTCCCACTAGAATTAAATTGGCTGTCTCTGGCTCAAGTGATGTAAAAAGCCCTATAAGCTCTATTCACTTTTAGCACTTCCCAATTCTGCCACTTCTGTCGAGTTGCCATACTGTGTGTATTAAAGTAATTAAATGCAATTTTCTCACTTAATGATGTATTACCCAGGTATATAACTTTGTTTAACATAAGCATTTTGTATATTGTTTACATTTTGAGAGGTAGCATTATGTTAAAATGCTAATTTTTGTTTCTAGACAGTATTTTTATTACCAGAATAAGAGGTGAAGCTGCAAATATTTGTTTTGTTTTAAAAGGGACTTTTTGCTTTTATTTTTGTTTTGTTTTGTTTTTTAATCTTGTTTTAGGTCACTTTTTTAACTCAAGTATTTAAAAAGAAAACCCAGCCCTTTCAGTCCTGGTTTTACAACTGCTTGTGCTAGTTTGATGTCTGTTTTTGGTGTGAATTTAGTTCTAGTTTGCTGAACGTAGATATTTCTGTCTGTAGCATGTACCCTGCAGAACACTTTACACTGAAGTGCATTTGACTGAAAAACACCACTCAGCTGAAAGAGTTGCAGCAGGTAGACGGATCGCTCAGATCCCTGTCAGAGTGCAGCAGAGTCTCTAACATGAGAAGTTACTGCTTTATTTTTTCAGGAAATTGCAGTGCAATTCTTGGTCAACTGGAGTTTAAAAAACAACAGCAAAAAATGTTAGTGTGCAGTGTCTCTCTCCAGTACCTGAAGGCAGTTTGTGTTTGGGTAGGGAGCTGCAGGATTTGAGTCCTACCTATACTGAAGGTGTCTCTGTCTTTCTGAACATGGGCCTAATCTGTCAAAATCAAGAATTGAAAACTGTATTGAACCTAGAACATGTCTCTTCCCTTTTGAGATAGCTCCTAAGGCATAAAAAGAGTGGGAGAAGAAAGACAGAGTGAAGAGTCCCAGTTTAGGTGCCGTTCTGCCCCAATAGTGCAATAAAAAGGACACCTGAGAACATGATGGCTCATCCTTTACATAGGAACCTCTTGTTCTGGAGGCAGCAGGCAGCACCCGTCCTCTGTGTCAGCTTTGTGCCATTGCTCGGAAGAGGGCCTGGTGTCAGCAGGAGTTCACACCTCGCAGCGAGGAGCAGTGGAATCCTTCCCCCTTGTCTCATACACTGCCTCTGATTGATCTGGTTTTAATTATAAAAGCCATGGTGATACAGTTTATCCCTGGGGAAACTTCTGAGGTAGTAGAGGACTACAAATTTTCCCGCATAAATGAGCTGTAGTCCCACATCCGAAATCCTGGTTTTGAGTTGGATTATCATATAGCAGAAACAGTAAAACATGTGAGTTCTATTCCCTCTCTGGAAGAAAGCAGGAGCTTTCTCCTCCAGAGCACAACCACAGCTACCTTCAACTGGGGACCAGCCTCTTAGTCCAATAAAGGCACAAAGCAGGGTTTTATTGCAGTTATGGACCATGGTTGGTAGGCGCTGTGTGTTAGCCTCAACTGACATGCCTCCCAGTCCTATGACTGACTGAAACTTGGTTTGCAACACTGCGTAACTGATCTGAGACAGGCTGTCATTGCAACAATAGGTCCAAAACCAAAATAGTTCTCATCTGTGTGTTTTTAATGCCCCGTTTCAGAATTTGCTTGTCAACTTCCCAGACTTCTGCAGAGCCATTGTCCAGTATCCGTATTAGCCACTACTGATTTTCCTTGCTCTTTGAAATGAATTCTTGTGTAATAGCACTGGCAAAGCTTGGGGAATGAACTTCTGGTCATCCATCATTTTCAGTGATTTCAGTTTTCACCACTCAGAACTCGTGCTGGTCCTTGTTTAGTTGCTCAGTGCAGCTGGATTGACTTTGTGTCAAGTGAGTCTATTACACACAGGTCACGAAGGTGGGCAGGGCTAATCAGTGCAACTGAAAAAAATGTGAATAAATTAAGTTTAATCTAAAACTTTTTTTTTATATAAAAAAAAAGCATTCTAGGTTTTTTCACTGCTGTTTTTTAAATAGGAATTTTAAGTCCTCTGTGCTTGTCTGTTTGCTAGGAGCAGTTTGAGACACTGTTACTGTTTTGAAATGCATGCATGTTACAAGATGAGTCTCCAACCAGAGAAAAAAATAAAATTAAAACTTTGTGTACATCTGTTCTTTATTGTTGTCTTCTTTAAAGTGTTCTAATAATCAACTGTTACATTGTGAGGTATGTGGTCATTTTAAGGAAGTCTTACTACAGCTGGAAAAGTCTGTTCATACCTGCCTATAAATTGGAGCTCTTAAATAAGAACTGATTCTACCCCATATCAAGTATTGGACATGAGAAAATTTAGAGCTGAGAAGAAAAACGGGTATCTCCACACTGCCTGAAGGAGATGCTGCTGATTCCCTGGGTGTTCCTGAAAGCCAGTCACTCAGATACAGCGTGTTGAGAAGGATTAGTTACAGGTAGCTCAGAGAGAAAGGTAGTCTCTTTTTGAGAGCTTTAGAGTGAGATAAGAACTTAATCCTAACATTCATTATTAAGAAAAAGAAAGTTAACTACAACAGAGGAGAAGAGTTTTATTTTAAAAAAGTTACAAGTAGACTGGGATGTGAAACACGGGAACAGCTGTGCTGGGCTAGTCCATGCGAGCTTTCAGGGTCCTCGTGGTGATTTTGTCTTTTTCACTAGACGGGGAAGAGAACAAGGAGATTGTTAATAAGTGAGTGTTAACATCTCCATACAGATTGTCATTTTATTGGGAAAAGGGACTGTGCAATGTAGATTGTTTACAACCGAGTGCATAATCCCCATCCTCCCACCTCTGCACCCCAGGACAGTTTACCAGGTTCAGTAAGCAGCAATGCCTGGGATATGGCTCAGGAATCACAGAGAAACAGCACTAAGAACAAAATAAGATGGTCCTGAAGCAAGCCTGATGCAAAGTCAGGAAGTTAACCTTGTATCCCACTATGGCAAATGGCACCCACATGGCCCACGTCACCTGTACGTGAGGAGTCGCAGCCCTGGGTTCTGATGGGAATGCAGCTAGGGAATCCCTGTTCAGCAAGGGTCTGACCCTAGACTTATTCTTCCACGGCTACTGCAGTTCTGGCAATAGCCATGAACAGAGAGCAAGTATGAGTAATAAAGCGATGTTTAACATGGACAAAACATCGCTGAAAGGGAGCAGGACTAATAATACCCTGGAAACCAATCCCCCAACTGACATAAACGTGCAACTTGTTAAATTCTACCTCTTCTCTGTAGGGAAAAAGAGCAGCACTTACATTATGTGTACTATAACACCCATTCCAGATATGGCATCTCTGTCCACTGCATTCAACATGGCCTGTGAGATTGTTTCAAAGAGGTGATCTGGTTCCTGAAGAACAGAAACTATTTTAGCAGGTATAAAAACTGAATGTAGAGTCATCAGATTTTGTTCAAACCCAAAATACCATCCAAGAGGCTAAAAGATTTTTTCTGCAAACTACTATAAGCTATAGCCTCTCTCTTCTGAGCTCATTCTGAAGTACCACAGGATGAAGCTTCATCCAACACAGGTATCTCAAGTTCTTCAGTAAACAGGGGGAGGCTGATCCAAGAATCAGAGCTGAACTTGCCACCTCACTCACCATGTCGGGCTCCCAGAGGGACTCGCACATGCCATACATCTGCTCCGAGCAAGTGCCGCTGACCACAAAGTCATCAGTTATCATCGGGCAGCCGATCAGGTCTAGAGAGCAGATGAAAGGTTCGTGCGTTACGGGGTCCAGCCCAGCAATGACTGGTTCTGTGTAATAAGGTCCAAACCTGTGAAAAACAACACGACATAGCAGTCCAACCACACTGAAGCAGTTCCAGGTCCTACCTAAATAACCATGTAAGATTATATTAAACAGTAAGATCTAAAGGGACTCTAGAATTTGGGTCCAAGTTTGAGTATTTATCAAGTAATTTAATTTGATGGAATAAAATTGTTTAAAATGGACTGAAGCTGAATTCTCCTGCTGATCAAGAGGGTTTTTTTTTTCAGTATTTCCCTCTTTGCTTCTAATTTCTGTATAGGGGCAAGCTACTGCTTCCTTTCAGTTAAGGATCAGATTTGCATCTACGCTTCAGTCCTAGGCAACCATTGGTACAGAGACTTTCATTCATTACCAGTAAAAAGCTATACAAGTTACAGATGAACAGAAATGCTAGACTGTGGCTAGCTGTTGCACAGATCTGTCTATTAATCAAGCACTAGTTAAGCTAACACTGTCACTAAAGTTTGTTTTTTTCCATACTACAAGTCTCTACAGGAGCACTCCTCAGCCTCCCACCTCTCTAGAATCAGATCAATTCCAGTAACCACAGCCTGCCTTCACTAACGTGGTCGAAGTGACTCCGTTGTTTGACAGTTACCGTCTCTCATAGAGTAGATTAGAAACCATGCTCATAAAAGTTTGAGGTTTGATTTGCCTTCCTTCCTTCAGTTCATAGAGGTTCAGCCTGAACTTCAGTCTCTGGGCACTGCAAGAAGAGATGAGAATCAGTGTTAAAGCAGAAGCAGATTCCTTCTGCATTCATCTTCACACAAGCTTGAACTGTTTTATTGCATGCTGACAGATACCAACTCCTGATGCATGCCTGAGGCAGGTAGATACTCTAGATGGAAAGCCCCAGTGACAAGAGGAGGAATGCTGGTACCCAGCTACTACAGCCTCCTCCATGAATAAACAAAAACACTTAAGCTCAACATAAACTGCCACTTAACAAAACATGCCTCTCACAGGCTCAACACTAGACCGCAGGTGAAGGCATCACTTACACGGTCTGCACGTCTGTGGCTAGCCCAGCCAATCCAATATACAGTCTCTCTCCCATATGGAAAATCTTCTGGAAGTCCGTGGTCACCATCTGCGCTTGAATTCCAAACCGCCGGTCCGCAGCGATGGCCACGCAGTTCTTCCCCTTCATGGCCATCACGGCCCCGCCGTTATATGACATAATCGACTAGGAGAGAGGCAGCAGGCACCGTCGGGCGGCGGAGAGTCGCCCAGGCCCTGCCTTCCGCGCCAGCCCCCAGCCGCCCCCCTCCAGCTCTTGGCCAGCGGGGGAGCCTGCGGGGCCGGCAGGGAGGGCCCGGACACCCGCAGGCTGCAGCCCAGGCAGCCGCCACGTCCCCGGGGGACAAAAGGGGGGAAAAAAACAGCCCCCAAATCCCCCCAGTCCCGCCCCGCTTCGGCCGCGCACGGGCCCGCTCGGCCCGGGGCGCCCGCAGGCCGCGTCCTGCCGGCCCCGCGCGGCGGGGCCCCCCCAGGCCCCGCGGCCCCGAGCCGCCTCCGCCTGCCCCGGCCCCGGCCCCGGCCCCGGCCCCGCGCTCACCATGGCGCCGGCCGCTGAGACACCACCAGGCCCCGCACCGCTTCCCCGCCGCTC
The DNA here is from genome assembly GCF_028389875.1 of Rhea pennata. Classification (NCBI taxonomy): domain Eukaryota; kingdom Metazoa; phylum Chordata; class Aves; order Rheiformes; family Rheidae; genus Rhea; species Rhea pennata. The sequence continues at coordinate 1,895,597 of NC_084688.1, forward strand.
CGGCCTCCCCGCCGCACCGGCGCACTCAAACCCGCAGTCTGCCCCCGCCTCCGGGCCCCGCCTCTCGCCTTCTCCTATTGGCGGGAGGGGCGGCCCGCCCGGCCGCTGCCTCTCTCTATTGGCGGAGCGGGAGGCCCGGGGGGCGGAGCTCGCCGAGCGGAGCCGGGCTTCAAGGTTGGTTGAGAGCGGGAGGGAGGTGGGAGGGGGGAAAAGTGAAGAGTCATAGCGAGCGGGGCATGCCGGGACGGCGGCGGACTGCGGGCGGGCGGGCGGGGCGGCGCGCAGCTGGAGGGGGCGGGGCGCAGCTGGAGGGGGCGGGGCTCAGCTGGAGGGGGCGTGGCGAAGCTGGAGGGGGCATCGTACAGCTAGATGGGCATGGCACAGCTGGAAGGGGCATGGCTCAGCTGGAGGGGGCATTGCACAGCTGGAAGGGGCATGGCTCAGCTGGAGGGGGCAGGGCACAGCTGGAGCGGTCATGGCACAGCTGGAGGGGGCAGGGCACAGCTGGAGGGGGAATTTCACATCTGCATGGGGTTGTTGCACAGCTGGGGGCAGGCATGCACAGCTGGATGCACGGGGTGGGTTGCCTAGCTGGGTGCGTGCATGCACAGCTGCATGCACACGAGGGAGGGTGCACAGCTGGGTGCACCTGCCGGGGGCACCACCCAGCGGGTAGCGGGCACGACCCCCTCACGCAGGGTGCCGGGGAGCGGCTGAGGCCGTGGCCTGTGGCAGCCCAGCACCACTCACGTGGCCAAGGCAAGGCTGGGGCCACCCCAGGGCCTCTCGCGGTACCACCACGCTGGGAGCCACCAGGGAGCATCTCCTCCCAATCCAGGCCCATCAGCCCTGGTGTCTCCTGTTGGGCACTGAGAGACGTTGGTCAAATTTGGCAAAATTTAACCAACAACCCATCCCTCCCCTGCACTGAGCCATGCACAGCCCCAGCCCCCGTGTGTGTCAGGCCTCGCGCATGCACCGCCTGCCTTTGCCCACGGGAACTGTGGGCAAATCCCTGAACTCACTCCTGGTGGGGCTGGGGACAGCAAGTCTCCTCGCAGGAAGAGAAATCCCTTTGGAAAGCATCGGCTCAGGAAGTGCTCTCCACCACAGCGAGCCACAGCGCATCATGGGCAGGGGAAGGAGAGGGGCCCAGCAAGTGGCTGCGAGGGCATTTTTTATACAGAAAGCAATGGAAGAGGGATTCGTGCTCTGCAGAGTATTGGATTTCCTTCCCTGTCCCCGCTCGACAGCTCTCTCTTCTCTTGGAGGAGAGAGAATTAAATGTTTAAGTTAGGGGAGTGATGTTGTGCCAAAGGGAAAGAGATCCACGTGTTAGGAAAAGCTCTCAGCGCACATCACAGCACTCGCCTGGTTTCAGTGAAAACCTCCAGCCCGCGCAGCGCCTGTTTATCCGCTGAGGGACCGAGCCCCAGCGGCTCAGCCTGTCCCATGGCTGTTGTATTTTTAACATATTTTCCATTTTTAAACATTTTCTTGCGGGAATTAAGTCAAAGGCCACATTTTTTTTGGCAGGAACGTCACATGCACTGGGGAGAGAAGGAGCGCCAAAGCCAGAAACAGCCAGAGGGGAATCTCCAAACTGGATTTGGGCAAAGCCTGGTGCTTCTGCAGTCCAGGAGGTTTGTTGGAGCGTTTCAGGCAGCTCCCGGAGGTGACGTGAAGACCATCCCTGCCAGACTACGCTTTTCTCTTTGCTTTTCCAGCTGGTTTCCCAAATGCCCCACTCCAGCCCCACACGTCTGACCTCGCCCAGAACCTGCCTGGAGAGAGCTGTGAGCCCAGCGGGGAGCAGAGCCACTGCCCTCGCCGGGGGTCCCAGGGAGCCCCCAGGGCGGCATCCTGGGAGGCTCCGGGCTGGCAGGCATGGCTGTGGGCTACAGCACCATCCTGCCTCTTCCCTTCCAGCTGAGCCAGGCCTTGGGAGCACAGAGCAGCCGGACAGCCACCCCCCCGTCCTCCAGCTCGGCGAAGCCCCTGCACAGCCCTTTGCGAAACGAGAGAACAGCCTGCTCGCCGCACTGGGAGCCCGGCGCCGGCCGCCTCCGCCTCCAGCTCCCCTCGCTCTTTGTCTGCCTTTGCCCACTCCTTTGGAACAATTAAATGAAAAAATGCATATAAAAAAATTAAAAAGCTGCGCCACCGTCCCTGGGTGGGCTCGAACCACCAACCTTTCGGTTAACAGCCGAACGCGCTAACCGATTGCGCCACAGAGACCGCGCTGGGAACTACCGCCGCGGCCAGCGCACTCAAGCGGCAGCATCCTGCAGCGGGATGCGCCGGCCCCGGGACTGGGCACCAGCACCGGGACTGGGCACCGGCACCGGGACTGGGCACCGGCACCGGGACTGGGCACCAGCACCGGGACTGGGCACCGCCTCCGGGACTGGGCACCGGCACCTGCCCCGGCCACGCGGGCCGGACACGGGGCGCTGGCACTAGGACCGGCACCGGGCACCGCGGAGCTATCCGCACGGGCGTCCCGCGTGGGGCAGGCGGCGCGGAGAGGAGTCACGGAGGGAGCCCGGGCCGCGGCACTGCCCTCGTGGGCCGAGAAACGCGCGTGGGCGCTGCGCCGCCGCTGGGCTCTCTCTGCTGCAGCAGGGCCGCGAGCCGTCGGGACACCCGTGGGCCCCCGGCTGCCCCGCAGCCGGGCCCGCCGCTCCGCGGGAGACAGCCGCGACGTGAGCCCGGCTCGGGCTCTTCTTTCCCTCCTTCTCTCCTTTTCCCTTTTTTCTGTCTTTTTTTTTCCGTTCCCGTTGCTTCCTAGTCCCCGTCCCGGCGCGGGTGTCCCGGGCCCCGCCTGCACCGCCGAGCAGGGGACAGCAGCGGCGCCGCCCCCGAGGTCCCGGTGACAGGCCCGAGGTGCCGGTGACGGTCCCCCGGGGGGAAGTCCCGGCTACTCAATCGCTGGGGGTCGAAAACGGCCCCGGGACATTCGGGAGGACCCCGGGGGGCGGGCGAGGCCGAGGTGCGGGGGGGGGACACGGGGCCCCCCAACCCCACCTTGGCCGCTCTTAGCGGGGAGCGGAGCGGGGCCGCCGCGGGGATGCCCCACTCTGGGCTCCGGCAACTCAGATTTTGGGCCCATTCTCGTGGCTTTTGGGGCGATCGCATTTTCTCCCTGAGCAGATCCTCGGGGAGGGGGGTGGAGCGGGACCTCCACGGCTCCCTCGTCGGCGGGGATGGGGGGGAGGTTCGAGGGGGACCCCTGCACCCCAGCCCCCTCCCCCCGCCGGGTCGGACCCCCCACGTCGGCGAGGGCGAAGGGGGGCGGGGCGGGCAGGGGGGGCCCCCTCCAATCTCGGCCCCTCGCTCCCCTCCCTCCTCCGCACCTCTGCGCGAAAACCCTAAAGGAATGAGGTCACGTGAGGCGGGGGCGGGGCCTCGCTCGTGGCTGGAGGAGGGAAAAAAATAAAAAAAAAAAGGGAGGAAAAAAATAAAAAAAAAAAAGGAGGAGGAAGGGGAGAGGGAAAAAAAAAAAAAAAAAAAAGGAGCGAGAGAAAAAAGGGCCCCCGCCGCCGCCGCGCCGAGCCGAGCCGCGCCGAGCCGCGCCGCGCCGGGCGGCCCGGGCTCCCCGCCGCCAGCAGGTAGGGAAGGCGCGGGCGGCCCCGCCGCCGCCGGGCCCCGCCGTCGGGGCCGCGCCGCCGCCCCCCGCCCCGCTCCCTCTTTCTCTCCGCGTCCAAGATGGCCGATGGGGCCGCCCCCCCCCCCCCACCCCCCGCTTTGTGCCGCGGCCCCCGCCGCCCCCCCGGGGCCGCCGGGCCCTGACAGCGGCCCCCGGCGCGGCGGCGGCGGCGGCGGGGCCGGGCGCTGACGGCGGCGGGCTGCGGCCGGGAGGGGCCGCGCCGGGCGCCGCGGCCGCTGTCAGCGGGCTCCGCTCGGCCGCGAGTACAAAGGGCCCCGCGGGGCCGGGAGCGCGGCCCCGGGGGGGCGGGGGCCCGCGGGCGCCGAGGGCTTGCGCCGGCGCTGCCCTCCCTCCTCGCCGCCCCGGGAGCGGGGTCACGCGTGTCGGAGGTGTGCACGCGCGTGTCCCGCCGCGCGGGCGAGGGGGGGTGTGTCCGCGAGCGCACGCGGATGCGCGGACACGCGTGGCCGTGGCGGCGGCTCCCTCCCCGCTTGCCCTGCCGCGGCCCCGTCTCGGCGTCTCCCCCGCGCCCCCCCCGGCGCCCGCCGCCCGTGTCCCGGGGGTCCCGTCGGGGCGGCGGTCGCGGTCCGTGGGGAGGCAGCGCGGGGTTCGCGCTCCGGCGCCTTTTTGTCGGGGCTGCCGGTCCGTGCGCCGCCGTGCGAGCGAGCGGGTAGTGCCGGGGAGATCCCAGTCGTGCCCGACGGCGGCTTCTCCTCCGCCCCGGCTCTTCGCCGGCCCGGGGGCGCTGCCGTCCGCGGGGCCGGGCTCGCCGGGGAGCCGGGGCGGCCGTCGGGTCCAAGTTGCCGGTGACTTTGAAACGTCCTTCCCTCCCCCCCTTCGCCCCCCCCCCACGCCACCGGTCGGGGAGACAAAAGACCCCGAAAATCGCCGTCGGGGCAGGGCCAGGGGACATCCCCAAAGCTGCCGGCGCTTTTCCACGCGGGACCCTGCTCCCACGGCGGGGGCCCGGCCCGGCGGGGGCTACGGGCAGCCCCGAGGGCTCCGGCTGCCGGGCGGGGGGCGGCGCTGGAGCCCGGTTTGGGGCTGGTCCCGGGGGCTCCGGCGGCGCTGTCCCGCGTGGGAGCGGGGCCGGGGGGGGCCGCGGCTTTGTTCGCCCCCGCGGCAGGAAACCGCCGCTGTTATCACCCGGGTTTATTAGAACCGGTTTGCGCCGGTGTCTCCGGCTCCCTCCCCCCTCCCGGGGAGACCCGCGCTGCCTTTGGCGGCTGCCGGCACCAAAAGCAGCAAAATGCACCCAAAACGCATCTTTGGGTCCTGCGGCCGGGACCTCCTCCTCCTCCCCCTCTCCCCCCGACGGCGGGGTCCCCCTCTCTGCGGGGTACTGCGAGCCCAGGGCGGCCCCCCATCACCTGCAGGTTGCAAAGGGCTGGGGGGACCCTGCCCGGGGACGGCAGGGTGCAGGGTGCCTGGGGTGCCACCCTGGGGGTGTGGGTTGGACCGGGGGGCACTGGGGTCCCCAAAGCCCTTGTGTCTCGGCACCCACTGCACAGATCCCGTCTCTGCAAAGGGAGCGGGGCGCTCGGCAGGGCAGGGGTGTCCTGGAGGTCCCTGCGTCCGGCTGGGTGTAGGGGACCTGCTGCATCCCCGTCCCTGCTGCATCGCCGTCCCCATCGCTGCCCCCGCGGCGTCCTCATCGCCGTCCCCACGGTGTCCCCATCGCCGTCCCCGCTGCGTCCCCGTGCGCCTGCCTCCGGGGAGCCTCGCGCTGCTGATCTAGATCCGAGACCCAGATTGGAGCCTGGGAGGGAGGGAGCGCGGGGAGAGCGCGGGGGGAGCAGGGCAGCGTCCGCGGAGCAGGTGTCCGACACGGTCCCGGCGTCGGACAAACCCGTCCACGCGCCCCTGCGCGTGCGCAGCCCTGGACGCCCAGCCGGGTGCACACACACACCCCCCTGCATGCAAAAACCCAGCCTGGCCCTCACGGCCCTGCGCACACCCCGCCTCCTGCACACCGGCATGGCCTTGCACGCCCGGGCTGTGCACGCACACCCGTGCCCAGGCGCTTGTGCGTCGCTGGGCCGCCCCGGCTGTTGCTTTGCTGCTGGCAGTGGGTGTGCGACGGCTCGATGGGGATCTGGCTCTGCCGCCTGCCTGCGAGCCAGGGCCGACCTGTGTGTGCAGGGGCACGTGTACGCCGCTGCCTATGGAGGGGATGTATAGCATCTATATGTATATATGTGCGTGCACCTGCATGGGGTGCGTGTTGGGGGATGCGCGTGCGTTGCTGCCGGCACACCTTCACCCTGGCGTTGCACCCGCACTCCTGTATGCTGACACGGGGTTGTCCCCCGCCTCCTCTTCCTCCCTCTCGCCTTCCCTCTGCCTCGCATGGTTGTAATAATATTCTGGCTCCTCTCCAAGTATAGGGGTTGCCATAGAAACAATAAAACTGCAGCGATTTCGGGCCCCAGCTCCGCCGTCTCCCATTGTAAACGTGGAAGTGCCGGAGCAGGGAGGCAGCAATTACCCTGACATCTGCGGCTCCCCACGCTTGGCGCCCGCAGCTGCGCGCCCGCAAGCGCCCGCTCCCGTCGGAGAAAGCAAAGATGCGCGTGTGCTGGCACGCGCGCGTGTGTTGTTGCACGGGTGCTGGTGCGCGCAGGCGTTTGTGCGCGTGTGGCCCCGCTGCCCTGCCCGCGCGGGCTGCGTCCCTCCGCTAGCGGGAGAGGAGCAAAGGTGGGGAAACGCGGGGCGGCAGGATGCCGTGGGGGCCTCTCCGCGCCGGGGGGGCTCTGCGAGCGCAGTTCAGCCTGGCCCCGGGGCTGTGCTTCCTTCCAGAGAGGCTCCGTCGCGGCTCTGCTCCAAAATGCACAGAACCACCCGGATAAAGATCACGGAGCTCAATCCCCACCTGATGTGCGCCCTGTGCGGCGGCTACTTCATCGACGCCACCACCATCGTGGAGTGCCTGCACTCCTGTGAGTCGCCGCCGCGCCGGCATCCCGCCGTCCCGGGCCCTCGCGGCCGGGCGCCGGGCGCTGCCGTGTCCGTGGCTTTGCTCACGTCGTGTCTCTCCCCTCAGTCTGCAAAACCTGCATCGTTCGCTACCTGGAGACGAACAAGTACTGCCCCATGTGCGATGTCCAGGTGCACAAAACCAGGCCCCTGCTCAGCATCAGGTGAGGCTTCCTGGGGCTACCCCAGCAGGGATGTGACACAGGGGGATGCGTCGTGCGAGGATGCATTGCGCAGGGACGCGTCGCGTGGGGATGCGTCGCGTGGGGATGCATCATGCGAGGATGCATCATAGGAGGGTGCATCGCGTGGGGATGCAGCACACTGAGATGCAGCCCCGCGCGGTGCAACGTGCACCCACGCCGAGGCCACACTTGGAGCATCCCGCTCGGAGAGGCCGGGGCACGCGACTCGCCGGCATCCTGGGCCCGTGCAGGCGTCGTACGGATGACGAGGGGACGGCTGCATCCCTTGCAGCGTCAAACCTCTCTGCTCCGGGCCTCGCGGGTGGTGCCGGGCCGAGGCGGCGGTGGGAAGCGCGGCCGAGGGGGAGGCCGGCGCCGGCTCCGGGAGGCCGGGCACGTCCCGCGTTGCGGAGTGTGAGCGCTGCAGGTGGTTGGCATAGAAACCACGCAAGGCTGCAATACATCACGGGGCTTTTCCTTTTCCTTTTTTTTTAGCCTCTTCCATTTAAATCCGTTTCTGTAGTAACACTTTTTCCTTCCTTTTTTTGCTTCACTATGAAATATTTACACTCCAGCTCCCACGGATCCATCGCCTAAATATCCCTGCCCGCATGCGTGGCGCCGGTACGCGGGCACCCTGGTGCCCGATCCAGATGTGCTCCGCTGCTGCAGCTCAGCCCCCGCCTTTCTGGCTTTCACCTCTTTGTCCTGTTTTTATGTTCCTCCTTGCATCTCTAAAACAGGGGTAACGGTCCTGCCGGAGATGCTGAAGTTTTTTGAATTAACCCTCCCCGGCGCCCCCCACCCAGTGCTGCGGCCCTGGGCCGCTCGTTCCTGGCTCTCGCAGGCGTAACGACCGGCCCCGTAATTAACCTGCCTGTCGAGCGACAGGGCTTGCTTTTCCATTAGCTCGCTGTAAATTATAAAGCAAATTCTCCGTGTGCGTATTAGAAATAAAATCACAGCGGGGCCTCGTGAACCCGAGTGACATCAGCAAGGAATTAGGGATAAAAGCCGTGGCTGGGCTAAAAATAATATGTGAATAACTGGTACGGTCATTTGTTTTTCTTGAAAATAAAGGCTGTATTATTAAAATGGAAATAATTGCAGATATAATTTACTTTTCACCGTCCCCACTGCTCTTGCTTTGTTTTTGAGATTTCTTAATTGGGCCGAGCCGCTGCTTTTAAAATGTGCCAAATGCCCTGCCTGCAATTTCAAGAGCCGAACGTGTTTGCAGAGTGCCAGCGCCAAGGTCTCTGCTGAAGACGGGGCTGCAGCCTCCCCTGCTGCTCGAGTGCTTTTAAAGATCGTACCCCCAAAATGTGGTAAAATAAAGCTGATCGACATCACTTTATTTTGTAACAACTTGAATTCAACTCTTCTGCAGTATTCGCAATTGAAGGAAATCGAAGCCTAAGCTGTAAACTGTATCTAAGCTTAAAACTAAGATAAGATGCAAACTGAAGCTTGCAGAAGCGTTTGCCGATCTTGGAGTTTGATAAGATCTGGGGACACTTTTGGAACAGGTTTTCGTGCCGAAGCGGCTCCCCCATCGCCCGCAGCCCCGGGGCCGGGCGCTGGTGGGCGGCGCTGGCCCTTCGCGGGAGCTGGGGTGCGGGAGGAGCGAGCGGCTCCCGGGGGGCTCGCTCGGCCCGCGGCGCAGCCCCGGCGCCCCTCGCACCCCCATCTCTTTTCTCCCTAATTTTTATTTATTATTGTTTTTTTCCTCCCCGCAGGTCAGACAAAACCCTGCAGGATATAGTGTATAAACTGGTCCCGGGGCTTTTCAAAGGTACGCGCACGGACGGGTCTAATTCCGGGAGGATTTGCGGGTGTTTCCAGCTCGGCCCCGAGCAGCCCCGAGGCGGGTGAGGGGCTCGTCCTCCGCGCGGGTCCCTGCCCGGCTCCGCGCTCCCCACGTGCCTTTCTCCCTCGCAGACGAGATGAAGCGGCGGCGCGACTTCTACGCCGCCTACCCCGTGGCGGAGGGTGAGTGCCAGGGCGGCAGCCCCCACCGCGGCCCCCCGGCGCCCCGGCTTCCCCCCGGCCATCCCTCCCCCCCTCCATCCCTCCCTCCCCCCCTCCATCCCTCCCTCCATCCCTCCCTCCATCCCTCTCTCCCTCCATCCCTCCCTCCCTCCATCCCTCCCTCCCCCCCTCCATCCCTCCCTCCATCCCTCCCTCCATCCCTCCATCCCTCCCTCCATCCCTCCCTCCCTCCATCCCTCCCTCTCTCCCTCCCTCCCTCTCTCCCTCCATCCCTCCCTCTCTCCCTCCCTCCCTCCCCCCCTCCATCCCTCCCTCCATCCCTCCACCCCTCCCTCCATCCCTCCCTCCCTCCATCCCTCCCTCTCTCCATCCCTCCCTCCCTCCCTCCCTCCCTCTCTCCCTCCCTCCCTCCCCCCCTCCATCCCTCCCTCCGTCCCTCCCTCCATCCCTCCTTCCTTCCCCCCGGCGCAGTGCCCAACGGCTCCAACGAGGACCGCGGCGAGGTCGCCGAGCAGGACAAGGGCGGCCTGGCGGACGACGAGATCGTCAGCTTGTCCATCGAGTTTCACGAGGGAACGAGGTACCATGTTCTCGCCGAGAAGCTTTTGCACTTTTTTTTTAATTTTTCTGTGCCTGTGTTTTGGGTTTTTTTATTTTTTTTTTAAGCAAACTCGGGCTCCTTCCTCTCCCGGTTCCCGACGCCCCGTGTTTGATCCCCTCCCCGCCGTTCCCGGCTTTTTCCTCCCCGCTTCCTCGCGGTCTCGCGTTTGCTTTTCTCCCCCCTCCCCGCCCCGGCAGAGAGGAGAAGAGCGGCGCCGTGGAGAACGGCGACGCGCAGAAGGAGAAGGTGAGCGCGGCGGCGCGCGGCGGCGGCTCCGCCGGGGCGCCGGGAAGCGGGAGGCTCCGGCGGGACGCAGGCGCCGGGGCCGGGGCCGCCCGGCTGATGCCTCCGTCCCCGCCGGCGCCCAGAGGACCGGCGTGCGCTTCCTGCGCTGCCCGGCCGCGATGACCGTCATGCACCTGGCCAAGTTCCTCCGCAACAAGATGGATGTGCCCAGCAAGTACAAGGTGGGCGCAGCGACCGGGCGCCGGCGCTTCGCTCGGCCGCGGGGAAGGCGGGCGGCGGGGCGGGGTGGGGGGGACACGCCGGGTGCGGGGGCTGCCGGCGGCGCCGACGCTCTGCCCGGCGCAGGTGGAGGTGCTCTACGGGGACGAGCCGCTGAAGGAGTATTACACGCTGATGGACATCGCCTACATCTACCCCTGGAGGCGGGTAAGCCGAGGCGCCGCGGACGGACGGACGGACGCGATCCCGGCTGTGGGCCGAGCGCGACTCTCCGCAGGCGGCCGGGGCGGGGGGGGGGTTTTCCCGCGGGATGCCGCGGACGTGCTGGATGCTCCCGCGCCGGCGCTGCAGCCTTTGAGCCCCCCGCAGAAGCCGGGGCAAAGCCCGGGGGGGGGGGGGGGATAAAAAAAATCCCGTCGTCCTTTTGATGGAGCAAGATGCAAAACGCTGGGTTTGCACAGGATTTCTTTTTTGGGGGGGGGGGGGCTGGCGGTGGGTGCCAGGGCTCCCACGGGCCCTGCGCCACCCATGTGTCCCCCCCCCACCCCGTGCCGCCGCAGAACGGGCCGCTGCCGCTGAAATACCGCGTCCAGCCCGCCTGCAAGCGCCTCAAGCTCTCGCAGCCCCCCAACTCCGAGGGCACCAACACCAGCGGCGCCTCCGAGTGCGAGTCCGGGAGCGACAAGGCGCCCAGCCCCGCGGCGCTGCCCCCCGCCGCCGCCGCCGCACCGCCCGGCCCCGCCGCGCCGACCCACGGCTCGCCCGGCTCCAGCGGCCCCGCCGGCACCGGGCCCCTGCTCAACGGCACCTCGAACTGCCCCCCGCTGCCCCCCGCGGCCCCCCGCTGCCGCAAAACGACTCTCAACGGCGGCACGGCCAATGCCTTGACCTAAGAGCCACGCTGGCCCCGCTTTTATATATCTATATATATTATATATATATACATATATATGTGTACATAGGGAGAAAAAAAAATTATACATACTTATTTTCTATTGATTGACCAGATTAATTTAAGATGCAAAGAAGACACATAAATGTGGTTGGATATTTTTAAATGTTTTTTTTTTTTCTTTTTAATTATTATTTTTCATTGTTTTAACTTAATGCAAGCTGCATGCCGGAGCCAGGCGTCCCGCAGGCGCTGCCGTCTGCTTTTGCTCATTTTCTGTAACGCTTTTCCCTCTTCTCCCCCCAACCCCCCGGCCTCTCGCGCCGCCCGGAGAGACGGGGCCATAAGCAGAGGAGCCCGGAGGCGCAGGTAAGGGCCAAGCACAGGTAAGGGCCAAGCACAGAAGCCAAAATCTCCCCGTCCGTGCAGCCGGGGCGCCGCGGCTTTGCCTCGCCATGTCTTTACCTTGCCGTGCACATTGCTGTTTATTTTTTTATTATTATTATTTATTTTGCTTCCCCTGTGTGGTTTCTAGCCAGTGTTTCAGGCTCTGATCTAGCAAAGCCTTCTCGTTATGCACAGTAAGTAAGCTTTTCGCCCCCCCTTTTTTTTCCCCTCCGCTCAGCTAAAGATCGCGCTCGCGCCTCGGCGCTGCACGTCCCCGCGGGGGATGTGGGAGCACGAGCCCCCTTGCACAGCGTTTGCCCCTTTGCAAGGGCGGCCGGGGAGCGACCGTCCCACCCTCTCCTCCTGTCCCCGCGGTGCATTTTTTTTTTCCAAAAAATAAACGACTACAGTGCCTTTAGCCAGGAGGTTTTCGGGGAAGGGTGAGCGCGGGAAGGTGCTGCCGGGCTTTGGGCACGGGCCTGCGCGCTCCGGGGAGAGGGGACCGAGTTTCCACATTGCAAAAGCACACGATTCCCCGGGGGCATGCGGAGCCCTGGGGGGGTTATCTTTTATCCCCCTCCATTGGGGGGGTGGATGAACGGCAAAAAAAAAATATATAAGCAAGTGCCTGCAGAGCCCAGGTGGTGGCGCGGGAGGGGGATGCTGCGGCGGCGGTGTGACGGCACACGGAGAACCAAAGGAAAACAGCATGGGAATTGTATGAACTCCAAAGGTCAGGAAACGTGGGATGTCACTCTTGTTATTTTTCTTCTTTTTTCCCCCCCTTTTTTTAAGTAGTGCACCCCCCATGATGAACTTTACAGGCATCTTTGCAAGCACAGCGGCCGCCCGGGCAGCGCTCGCGGGGGCTGCCCGGTCCGTCCCGCCGGCGCGCGGTGCCCGCGGGTCTGCCGCCCGGGGCCGGACCATGGGCTGGAAGCGTGTCGGGGAGGGGGGCTCCATTCGTCTCGACTTTGACACCCCTTTTTTCCTTGTAAATAGGCCAAAATGGACTGAGGGAGGCGGCAGAAGTGCCTCGACCTGGGGTTTGCGTGGGGCGTCGGGGAGGCGGTCGTTTTTTCTTTTTTTCTTTTTTTCCCTATATGGTACAAACCAAATTGCTCTGTACGTTTGCATCCTGTACGACGTTTTAATGTCCTGTAATATATTCTGATATTCACGTATCGTTATGGGTTAAACATTTGTATAACTATACAGCTTTGTAAATGTAATAAACGCCGCAGACTGTCACTGACTTGGCGCGTGCGCGCGCGGCCGCCCGTCCGGCTCTGCACAAGCGGCCCCCCCGAGCCCGTGGCGCGCGGGTTTTTTAATTTTCATTTTTTTCCCCTCTTTTTTATTTTGTTCCTTTTGCGGTTGCTTGCGGGCCTCCGTCACCCCCCGCAGCAGCAGCGGCAGCAGGAGCGGAGCTGCAGCGCGGGGGCAGCGCGGCGGGGGCCCCGTCCGGGCCGCGGGGCGGCGGCGGCGGCGCCCGCCCGTGGCTGCCGTCGCAGTAGGGCGGCGAGCGGGTGCGTTTGCAGCCGCAGAGCCGGGCGCGCCGGTCGGCGTCGGGCGTGAAGCGCAGCGGGGCGACGCCGGGCGCCGTGTGCCGGTGGGAGCCGTCGCAGAAGGGCTGCAAAAAGCAACGCGGGGAGCCGGGCAGCACCGCCGCCGGCGCAGCGCGGCCCCCGCACCGCGCGCAGCCCGCCGCGGAGCGGAGCGGAGGGCACAACAGGAAATTAAATTAAAAAGGGGAGGGCAAAAACACTCCAGAAACCTGCTTCTTGCTGTGGCCGCAGGCGCACCACGCGTACGTCTTCCCGGCCTTCAGCTCCACCGCGAAGGGCTGCGCGGCCTGCGCCAGCCGCCGCACACAGCCCGCGGCCCCCGCCGCTGTCACGAGCGCCGCGGGTCTCAGCAGCGCCATGGCCGCGGCCCAGCCCGGCCCGGCCCGGCCCGGCCCGGCTCCGCCCGCCGCCGCCGCTGCCGGAAGAGGCGGGAGCGCGGCGGGACCGGCCCCGGCCCCCTGGCCGCCCCCCGGCCCGCCCCCGCGGCGCGCCGCTCGGCACGGCGGCCCGCGCCTCGGGGCACGGCGCCTTGCACGACCACCCCCCCGGTGCGCGGCTCCCTGCACACCCGCCCCCACCCCCGGTGCGCGGCCCCTTGCACGACCTCCCCCCGGTGCATGGCTCCTTGCACGCCTGCTGCGCCGTCCCTTGCACAACACCCCCCACCCCAGTGCACGGCCCCTTGCACAACCTCCCCCCGGTGCATGGCTCCTTGCACGCCTGCTGCGCCGTCCCTTGCACAACACCTCCCACCCCAGTGCACGCCTCCTTACACGACCTCCCCCGGTGCATGGCTCCTTGCACGCCTGCTGCGCTGTCCCTTGTACAACACCCCCCACCCCAGTGCACGGCCCCTTGTACGACCTACCCCCGGTGCATGGCTCCTTGCACGCCTGCTGCGCTGTCCCTTGCACAACACCTCCCACCCCAGTGCACGGCTCCTTGCACAACCTCCCCCCGGTGCATGGCTCCTTGCACGCCTGCTGCACCGTCCCTTGCACAACACCCCCCACCCCAGTGCATGGCGCCTTGCACGGCTCCCTGCACGACGTCCCCCCGGTGCACGGCTCCCTGCATGCCCGCCCCCACCCCCAGTGCACGGCCCCTTCCGCAGTAAGCGGGTCCCTGCAGAGCCCCTTGCACAGGCTCCGCTACACAGCACCTTGCACAGGTGCCAGTGCCTGCCCCGCTGTGCAGGGTCTTTGCACAGCCCCCTTGCACGGCTCCTTGCACATCCCCTGGTGCACAGCCCCTTGCACGGCTCCTTGCAGGGCCAGATCCTGATCAAAACGGGTGCTGTGTCCCAGGGTGGCGGTGGCAGGGCTTGACACCGCAGCGCCGCCAGCCCCCGGCGCTCTGGGCACCCAAAGCCCTTTGGGGGCCACCTCGCCTCTAGGGTTTGGGGGTCGGTGGGTGCCTCTTCCCTGCCCTCACCCTCCTGCAGTCACCGGGCACTGCTGGCCCCAGAGCCGGCAGCTCGCACACGGCTGGGATCAGCTCCAACCTGTCCAAAAACACGGAGGTACAGAAGCACATCTTTTCAGCCTGCTTTTTATTTTTTTGGGAAACATTCTTTTAACAAAAAGAACAAGGATTGTGACAATTTCTTGGTCATACAAATACATTAATGATATACAGACGGTATTTGTGTTATGCACAACGGGGAGAACGTGCGGCTCCTCGAATTCCTTTCTCACTGCAGACAGAAGAAGAGTAAATAGGAGCAGTTTTCTGTCTAAGACATCCTACCGCCATTAGCACCTGATTTGTTTTTTGTCCTTAAGAAGAAATTAAAATGCAAGTGTCCTGTCGATTCTCCTGCAGCGAGAGCAAAAGACGTCGACATGCAGCCATGGTACAAATATGTAAGAAAGTTAGTACGTTCTTGGCTACAAATCTGGCCGTGCAGTTTTCAAATGAAAACCTTTTTTTAGGGGATAGAAAGGTCATGCAAGCATTGACTTATGCCACTTCTCTCCCAGCTCTCCCTTTTCGAGTTTATCCCTTTTCCGTGGACTGCTGTGCTCTGCTGGCCTGCGGGCGGCTCCAGGGGCCAGATGTTGCTCTGGTTTTGCAGCCCGCGCGCCTGCGGCCGGGCGCTGCGAGAGAGGGACCCGTCGGGCAGATCAGCTCCAGGGCCCAGCGGTGTAGGAAACTCGCCTGTTTCACGTGTCATGTATCAGTAAAAATAACCATCCAGATTCCAGCCACTGGCGGTGCAAGCTCGGGGTTAACAAAAAGGTTTCACCTTTGAGGAAAGGGCACTGCACGTGCCTTGCACAGCCTCAGTCCAATGCAAAACCAATCCAGAATATCCCATAGCCTTTTGTACCGATTTAACCGAATCACTGGGAAAAAAAAAAAAAAAAAAAAAAAAGGCAGACCCTCGATCAAGCCTGTCTTTTCTCTGTGGATAAGTCTTTAAGTCTTCAATGCAAAACCGATTATGATATACGATGGATTTGCAAGGTGACCATCACAAGAGAAAGAGCAGCAAAGCGGTGCCAGAGGAGCAAGGCACCCTAGGGAGGCCGGTCTGCTCAGGCCCTGCCTGGCCTGAAGTCACGGAGGACGCTGGTGGCTGAGCGAAACCCGCTTTCCTTGCAGCAGCTGCTTTTCCTCCATCTACCCCCCATCCCCGTCCGGCCGCTGAAGCTCCTCCAGCAGCACTGGCTCAGGTGCCGAAGGGCCTCCCACCACCCAGGGCTGTGGGAATGACCCCACCGGCCATCCCCGGGCCCATGCACCGGCAGCTCTGCTCCTGCTCGAGGCCCTTTGGCTCCTTCCACGTCTTGACAGCTCAAGACGCTTCCCTGCAGGACTGAACCTGCACGGACACTCAGCAGCCCACGCTCTCCCCGCTGCTGGGTGTTACGTCTTGCAGAGCCTGGATCTTTTGTCCAGGCAGAGGTGGCAAGAGCAAAGCTCAGGAGACCTGGACTGCACTGGCTGTGCTGCTGGGGAGCAGATCAAATTCCTCCTCCCCGTCTGGAAAACAGGAGAAGAGAGGACCTCTTTGAACTGCAGTTTGAGACATACTGATGGAAAGTTATTTTTAAGATTATTGCTATTTCACCCTTTCCTGCAAAGGTGACATCCACAGCCTCTACAACAACTCAATTTCTCAGAATAAATGCACAAAGAAGAGGCACCAGGAGACCCATTCAATTCTCTGCCTCAAGGGTTTTTTGATCACAGGCACTTGAGTATTTTTACTTATGTGGGTTTAAGAAACCGCATAGCACGGCATACACCAAAGGCAATGCTAAATAACACAGCAGCATGAACTGCCAGCTCTGAAATGTGGTGGACTGGCTGGGCTGGAAAAGAGCCCTTGAAAAACCACTTTGGCCACGGAGCTGCCTGCTCAGCCCCATCTCGACTGGAACTTGACAGATGATGCAGGTGTCCTTAAATGCAAACACAAAACAGAGGCAAAGCTCTCATCACCCTCTGGATGGGCTGATGCATACACTGGAAAGGGGAAAGCAAACAAAACAGGCTTCACCTTGAAAGGTCTTTGGAGCAATTGGAGTTGATGTCTTGTCTCAGGCCCAGAGGAGCTGGGCCCCTGATCCACGCCACGGCTACTCTCACCATCAGAGAAGTCTCAGGGACAGGCAGTACATCTTGGACCAGCTGATAGGCTTGGGCTGAACAGGGCAGCCCTTGGGCAAGTGGCCTTTTCCCCAAACTGCCTTTGCAGTGGAAGACCATTTGCTTCCCAGAGCTGACTCTCCAGTCCCGCAAAACAACTGCAGCTCCCAAGGGCGATCATCGGCCCCACCACCCCAGAGGGCTGGCTCCATGCTTGCTTCAGACATATCAGTCACCTCTTGCCCTGCCAACTGGGCTGAACATTTCACCCCAAAGCATATGACATCACTTGCTTGGTATGTCTCCTCTGGAGTCTTCTACTGAGCATGTGAGAAGACCTCATCTATGTCTATATTGTCTTTGGTACTGAGCCACGAGGCTCAAGCCATCTGCAGCCATAAGGTCTGTAGGGATGGTGCTGGCATCTGAACCATCCCCTTCCAGCTGGGGCAGCCCCAGCACCCCGGTAGCAAGGAGAAAACCAGGAGCCAGCACAGTCTTGTGGATGCCAGAGTGGAGAAAGAGCAAGAGAGCACAGACTGAGCTTGTCTTCAGCAAGGACACTCACAGGCCCCATTCATGCAGGAGCTATGTGTGGGTGACACCCTGGTGAATGCCTGCAGTGAAGTCTACAGGATCTAAAACTTGTGGAGGAATTATTTTCTGCAGCAGATCATGCACCTGCTATAGATACATTTCTTCCTTGTTCAAGAAGATGCCACAACCTACTCATCAGGCACAAAACCCAATGCGTAGAGCCCAGCACCACCTTCACATACCCCTCCAGTCTCCATCCTTGCAAAATGGAAAGAGAAATGCTACTGAGAGGCTAAGGAGCGGAAAGAGGAGAACCATGCCAGGAAAAAGCCAACATAAAGAAGCTGAATATTTCCGCAGAATGTTTTAGGGTTCCAAGAAATACAAGAGAACCGGCTCTATGATCCTCGTGCTTCACAGGCATCCCCTGCTTCTCCCTCCCAACCTGCACCACCAGCATTAACATACTTTCTTCTCCAGATTTGCCAGGTTCACAGGAAAATTTCCTACTGAGCAGGGCACTTCTCCAGCAACTTTCATGCCAAAGGTTTGAAACAAGGAGCACAGCATTTCTCTGCAGACTTAGAAACCATGGGACAAGTTCCTTAGCTGGCACAAACTGCTCTCCACTCTCAGAGTCCATTTACACCAGTGGAGATCTGCTCCATCTCCAATGTTTCTATGTACAAAGTGGAAGTTTTGCAGCTGGCAGCTACACAGCTGAGAGCAACCAAGTTCTCAGAACCAGACACCAAACTTCCATTTCCGTCCAACTGACTTGAACAGTCAAAAGTTTCCTACAGCGACCCAACGTATTTGACAATCCCACTTGGCAAGATCAGCCTTTGCATGGAAGACTCTTCTTCCTCTGGAGAACTGTTTGGATGAGAAAGAATATCCTTTACAAAGCCTATCGACTGCTGTGTCTCTAGCTCCCTCCCTTCCTGACAGACCTTGGTCATGCTCTGTGCAGCAAACTCTGCACTGGTCTCAGGAGAACAGAACTTTGTCCCCAGTCCTGCTGTTGGCTGTCTGGAGAAACCTAGGCATATTACTTGGCCTCCAGTTTCTCCATGGGTAATGATGCTGATTGCTCAGGTAAAGCAACGTGAGAAAGGAAAGGCACCACTGAAGCAGGTGCTACGGGAGAAGTTCTCCCCTATCTTTTAAAGGGGTCCTGGGAACTGGGAGGGACCGCGAGACCCAGCCAGGCAGATGGGACATACCAGATGTGCACATATGGTTGGGAAAAAAACAAAGGTCAATACAAACAGTTTCCAGTTTAAATATGGAATAGGAAGACAGAACCACAGAGCCCATTGACTGTGAGCTCTGAGCTGTCCTTGAGCCAGAAAGCAGACAGTTTTGAGAAACAACCCATTAAAATTTCAGGCCAGATCTAAGAGCCAAGCAGTCAAAAGCAGGGGGCTGCTTTCTCAAGACAAGGAGGTCCCTCCAAAACGTATTTTTAAGAGACTTCATCACCCAGCTATGTAGGGCTGTTGGGGAAAAAACAGACCAAAGGCAGAAACACAACGAGCCCTTCCCTTTGGTGCCTGTGGGAGAAGACAAACTCTTTGGAGAATCTGGAGCGGCGGAGCCGGCTGGGAAGCTGCCAAGGGCAGCAGGGCTTGGTTTGGGGACCTCTCTGCTGATTAAAACTGGCGATTGCTATTCCTTCAGGGGAGGTCAGAGCCAGCATTCAGCCTCTCCCTCCTCTCCTGGCAGGGTTAAGGTTAAGACAACAACATCAGGGCTAAATTGCCTCCTTTTTGCAAGCGAAAGGGGGGAGGGGAGCAAGAAATGCTCTTCCCTTTCCCTGGTCTCCCTTCACCAAGGAGCCAGACGTGTCGGACTAGGACAGGCTCGGTGCAAAGCTTGCAAGGAGACCAAGGAGACATCCTTGAAAACATCTCCCAGCGCCTCGCTCCTACCTCCTCTAAAGCACTGCTTGCTCAGGACACTGTTGAGTGTGCATTTAAGCCCACTGCAGGCAACAAGACTTCAGCACATACACAGGAAGTTAATCACACAGATCCTATTATTTAATTTTTGAAACCCTAACTGTAGTAAAAAAAGTCTTTGATATTAATATTAATATTATTTATTATAATAAAGAACAGTCAAGCAGCGTGAAAAAAATATATCTTAGCTACATTACCTTAAATTGCCAAAAATATACACATTTTCTCTTTTATTTAATAAAAAACAAATCAAAACAAAAAAAAGACACATGCAACATACTAAATGAGACATTAGCATCAAAACGGGTAAAGAAAAGTACCCCAGTGCAACTGAAACACAGATAATCTTTAGCTTTTATTTTTCTTTCCCCTGCTCGTCCTCTTTTTTCTTTTTCCGCAAAGATACAAGCGTTTAATGTCAGCCTTCCAAAAGTGCCCCCTCCCTTTCCCCTCAAGCTGCCAAGGGGACCCTTGGCTCCGGGCCGGGCTGAGGGGCACAGGCAAGGAGCACACTTCAGAGGGACCAGGCACCTTTGGAAGCTGTCGGAGAAACGTCTAAGTGCTGTGTGTCTCTTCCCGACTTGTATCTTCAGCCTCTTCCCTACCCACTCTAGAAAGTCCCGGGGAGAAAAGCGGCTTCGTATCCAAACTACCGCCAGGACCAGCAGGAAGCGGGCACCGCGGCACCAGCACGGGAACCGGGGAGCGCAGCCTAACCCGGCTCCAGCTCGGACAGTCCCGTGTTCAACAGCCTCTCGACAAGCAGATTCCTCCGGCTCAGTCCTTGACTTCCACGCTCTGCGGCGTGCGCGCTGCCCGCGCCTTCCCGGCAGCGATGCAGAGCCCCGGCCAGCGCTTTTCAGCCTCCTGCCTGCAAGCTCTCCGTCAGCTACCTCTGCCCGAGCCCTTGGCCGTTACCGTTGTTGCACAAGGATTTGGGGACTGCAGGTTGCAAATAAGCAACTTGAAGGAGGTTTTTGTTGGCCTCGGAGGTGACGGGCGTCGTGCTGGGACTAGCGCTGGCCAGAACTACCAAGGGGACAGGCGTTAACCAGCCTCCCCCCCTCCTCCAGCTGCCTCCCTTCCTGCTCCCGGGCTGATTTTTTTTTTTTTTTTTTTCATTTCCAAGCTTGAGATGCAGCTAAGATTTGGAACATTTTGACCAGGTCTAGGTACAGTCTGAGGCCCTTGTGGTTACGGATCACTCTCAGCATGACAGCAGAGCAGGCGGCAGCTCAGATTCGGGATGTTAGAGTAAGGGGATGGGGGGAAGACAGAAACACGGATCAGCAAGCAGCTGGCAGAATACCGTATCTGCACACTCAAACGGCCACTCGTTTACTTCTAGCAATTCTGTCCATACTCTTGCCGACCCAAACCAGCACCTCATCACTGCGGGACGTCTGCCCCCAGGTCCCACAGACCCATTTGCTTGCCTGCGACACGGCGGGCGCAGAGCCCACACCGACGCGGGGACAGGGCAGGCTGGATGGCACCGCTGCTTGCAGAGGGAGGGGGAACAACACGGCTAGGGAGGAGGGGGGAGACCAAAAAGTGCAAGTACACAATTGTGCCAGAGCAATTCCAGGGACAGGGAGGGGAAAAAAAAAATGTTAAAACATTTGAGACTAAAAATATCGTACGATGTATTGTTAACGCTTTGTAAATGTATCAGGCTGGTAGAAGTTGGCACATCTTGGCCCTCAACTTACACAGGAGCTGGCTGGGGACGGGGAATGCGCCGGCTAGAGCCACGTGTCCAGGCGCTCCTGTCGGGGTCTATACTGCAGAGACTGCGAGGAAGAGAGAAAGCTTTTTTTTTTTTCCTTCTGCATTTTCACTTTTAGCTGCCATCTCCAACCTTCTATTAGCTTCTTGACATTGTTAAAACATTAGCTTTTCTTTATTAGATATATATATATATTTATAAATATATATATATATATATTTCTGAGCAGACAGCA
Organism: Rhea pennata; assembly: GCF_028389875.1. Taxonomy (NCBI): domain Eukaryota; kingdom Metazoa; phylum Chordata; class Aves; order Rheiformes; family Rheidae; genus Rhea; species Rhea pennata. Next base: position 1,916,374 of record NC_084688.1, read on the forward strand.
ATATTCTGCTCCGTTCACAGAACTGGAGGCTGAGATCAGAAGGGTATTTTATCACCTTTTAGCCTTATTCGACCATTGTGGTGATAATATCCCTCCAACCACCACCCCCAAAAAAGAAGAGGGAAAAAAGGACGTTATTTAGCAGATGAGTTTCGCCTATAGAGCTTTTCTGTACTATCAGCACAGACCCACTGCTGACAAATTTGAATAGTGCAAACCAGTTAGGGGCAGTGGGAATGTGCTGAAAATATCCATTAAGGTCTCACAACTTTTTTGTTTGTTTTTTTGTTGTTGTTTGTTTTTTAAAAGACCCTCAGTTTCTGTTAGCTGGAGTCTTCATGCCTGTCCCCTAGGAGATCTGGGTTTAACCAGGGGACAAGGAAGGGAAGGAGGATTCGTACGTTTGACGTAGATGTTGCCCTTCCCTCGGGGCTGCCCCACCTGTCCTGCACTCAATCCATCGCATCCAGTCTCAGAGGAAGCAGGTTTCTTTACTGAGGCTCCCAGGCTGCAAGACGGAGTTAAGTCAAAAGGTGCGAAAGCAAACGAGGCGTCCAATGTCATAGTTTGGGAGACTGGTAACCTTCCCATTGCTTAGAGATCCATTTTTTCAAGTGCCTAAGACCAGTGGAAGAACGTTTTTGGCTGGACTAGAGTGACTTCTTACGGTGGGTAAGAGAGAACAGCTATTGGGACTCTTCCTCGTGCCTCCCACCCGTGACATTTCTGTCTCCCAGCTTAGGCATGGGAGACGAATGTCAGGTTCAAATGCACCTTCTGAAGCTGGCTAGGGTGGGGGTAATACTGGCTACAGCCCCTTTTTGCAAGCTGTAGCTTTGGGCTCTGGGAACCTTGGAAGGAAAGAGTGAGAGACGGCACAAGGAGCAAGGGTGTGCTTTTCACGTGAGAAGGACAGCGCTGAACCGACAGCAGCTGGCAGAGCAGATGTGGCAATGTCCTTTAGAGAAGCAGGCGGCTTTCACCTCCCTAAGCACCAATCCTCACCCTTCGCTCCACTGCTCTCATGTCTTTTCAGGCTGGGTTTGGATCCAGCTGATGTGTAAGGGCTTCATATGATGGCTACAGAGACAAAAGCATCCTAAGAGCCCAGCAGATGAAAAGCAGGTGAGAAATCTCAGCTACAGGACTTCTTTTTAACCTCCTCATCTGGACAAAGCAGACCATGCAAACACTGCCACCATGTCCCTCTTCCCCAGCTGCGTCACATCCAGTGCTGCCTCCGAGGGCACTGCCAGATCCCTCTGCACTGTGCAGAATGGAGAGTCCTCAGCAGAGAGGCCTCCTTCCACCAAGGTCTTGGCCAAGGATGCTTGATGGTCTCTAGTGCCTCAGCCTAGGGTCTACATGCACACGTAAACCCACGCTTGCACTCACGGCAGGGAGGAGACCGGCAGGCATCTGGTGTTAACGCTCTCCTCCACTCTGCACGGAAACACAGCTTCACTTTGAGCATGTGTGGCATGGACCAGGGCGGCAGGCAGCCCCCCACCTTCGCTCCTCCCGATACCAGGGCTTGGTCAGAGACGTACTGTCTTCCAAAGCACCTCTTGGCATTGCCCAGCGGCAGGAAATGCTTCTTGGAAGCCTTGTGCTCATTGCTCTAACAGTATCAAAGTTGCTGACTGTGGAAAGCCACATTCCCCTGGTTGAGAGGAGTTGGCTGCTGGTTTGTTCAGGGTGAGGGGGGAGCTTAGCCCTTGTCCTGGGTAAGAGGAGCTCCCTTTTCATTCATGCTCTTTAAAAAACAAACAGAAAAAGAGATGTAGAGGAGACAGGTATCAGTACTGGACAGGCAGCAACACGAGGGAGCAGAAGCAGAGAGCCCTGCTGTGCTGCTGACCTGGCCCTGCTCACCACAACCTCTCCGACTCCACCATCTGAAAGCTGAGAGCCCCAAGTTTCCCCTCTGCCCAGTTCAGGCTGGACTGGCCCCTCAATCCTGGCCTCCGGCTCCTAAGTGTCTCCAACCAGGGCCAGGCCTTCTGGTACAGGTGTAGGCCAGGGGAGGGATGGAGGGGACAGGTCAAAGGGATGCTTTCACCACCAGTCCCTAGAGGAGGTGCTCCAGTATAAGGCTGTGTTAAAGAGGGGCTGAAAACCTCTCTATACACGCTGGCTGGTGCAAGACTCCTTCCTAACCCAGGGTTTCAACACGCAGTCACCTTTACGTTTCATCGCGAGGCCCCAGCAGGGCCAGCACTGCGAGGGGAGCACCGTCCCATTTGAGTCTGAGGGTTAACGGAGAGGAACCTACAGCCTGTCTCTGCCTTGCTTCTGCAGCAGGCCTGGTGCATGTCTGCACACACACACACACACACACACGTAAGGGCACCCTGGGAGCCTCTGCGCCTACCATGACCCTGTCTGGACCCTACGGAAGTTGTTGGGGTAGGATCAGGACGTGACACTGTCTAGTGAGGGATGCAGCAAAGCCAGTGCAGTGTTCTGGCTGCTGCATAGGTGTCCCCTTGATCCCCTAAGTTTACTACAGTGCAGATTATCTCTCCCTGGGTCTGTACAGCACCTAGCACCACAAGCTCAGTGGGGTTAGGGTAGTGCTAGCAGCATACGCACCGTTCCTTTCGGGGTGTTGCCATCAGCCTGCAGGTTGAGAAATGGGTTAGTCTGTGCTGTAAGGACGGGTGGGATGCCTGTCCCTGAAGCCATGAGGCTGTTCCCAGGAGTGCTGAGCGGTGGGGTGGCCTGGGAAGCCAGCAGGGCATTGCTAGGGTTGAGCTGCTGGGGGGAGAGGGAGGCCATGAGGGAGCTGCTGCTAGGGGGTGGTTGGGTGGCCGAGGTCATCAGGGCGCTGGTGCTGGAGTGCAGGAGAGGGGCCGAGGTGGCTGCCAGGAGGCTGGTCATGGACAGCTGGGATGAGCTCGTCATCTGCAGCCGCTGCAGCTCCCTCTTCTGCTGGATTTGCTGCATCATCTGGAACACCAGGGCCTGCTGCTCCTACAGGGAAGGGTGAGGAAGAGCTGGCATCAGAGGAGGGACAAAAGGGCTCAGGGAACATGAGACACCTGCTCCAAGGGAAGGAAATGAGCCAGAAGCTGGGACCAACATCAGCACACTCCATACCCGGCAATGCTTCTGGGGACAGCCAAAAGCCCCCTTGACTACATCTCTGTAGGTAGGGAGAGGAAGAGTCTGCCTCGTACTCATTAACAGCCTGGGCTCCCAACCTTTCCAGCCCCGTTGTATCCTAAAGCATGAGATTAGCTTACCTAGACCAAGACACCTGCAGGCACACAGATCTACTCAGCTCTTTCCAGTCAATTGATTCACAGATTTTAAATCTCTAGCAATCTCTGGATTTTACTTCCTTGAATTTCTATCCTGGCCGTTAATTTTCTTCCCCAGCTCATCTCACTTCAGGGCTCAACCTGTCCCACGGGGTCAGCATAGGTGAGTCAGACTCTGCAGAGATGGAGGGCTGCGGCTCACCTGCACCGGGAGGGACGTGCTCAAATCCAAACAAATCACGGAAATCACTATAGCAACCATCGACCAATACAGCAGGCTGAGAGCTGACATTGTTTCCATACCCGTAGGGAGGCAGCTGATGACACAGTGACATCAACTGCTGTAAAGAGAAGCCCTTTGAAATTTGCTTTTCCCGGGTTATAAATAGCTTGACCCAGAAATGTATCCAAAGCAATGGGCCAAGTTCATGGGAGATAAATTAGCATAGCTTCATTGACGGGAACTGTTAACACTCCCGTGCAGCTCGACTGCAGGGCAGGGACACCACGGAGGTTTCTGCAGGGTGACTGAATGGATTCCTTACACACTCAGAGCTTGTTTACCATCCAGCCATGCAGTCACTCTCGCAAGACCCTGGGACTGGGCTGCTATTTTATTAGTGAGGGTGAAGGCACAGAGCCAAGATCCTCAGAACAGCTGCCTGCTCCTTTCTCTGACCCCAAAGCACACAGCCACCTACATGCTACAAGTCCCCCGGCATCTCCAGTTCTCCATCTCAATGTGCCCAGACACTGCTTGACTGCCTCAGGACTAAGCCAATTTAGTGCTTATGTCTTTCTAAACTCAAGCAGTGTCCTCAAGCCAATTCCTCCTCTCCCATGGGCCTCAGTGCATCTGCAAGCCCAGAGACCCCTGTGGTCATGACAGCAGGAAAAGACGGCCAGAGGAGTACCAGTACTCCTGATTTTACTTGATTGCTTAGTGCTATTATGTTCTCTCTCCCTCAGGATGTGGGAAACTCAGATTAAATGACCTCCTTTGTAAGAAGAAGTTCAAATCCCCACCTGCCCCCTCCAGGATGTGGCCCACCTTCTTGTCTGAAGCTCTTCTCACTCAACCCATAGCTGCCCCAAGCCAAGGAAAAGGCACATGGCTCTGCAGCCCCATGGGCAGGGGATTCATGTGAAGGAGGGAGCCCTAGGTTCTGCTCCCTGCTCCAAGGCTTTCCAATTAAACAGCTCATCAGATAAAAGGCACCCACAGGCACACTTACTGGATTAAGTGGCTGGGAAGTCAGGAGCTGCTGAAGCTGCTGGAGCTGATGTTCGTGTTGGTGCAAGACGTGCCGCTGCTGCTCTGTCAGGGGACTCAGGCTGGGCACGCTGCGAAGGGAGGAGGGCAGGAAATGTCAGCGCAGCCCGTCTTGGCCCTGCGCACACAGGGCCTCCCTCCCTCACAGTGCTAAGCCTCTGCTGGAGAGGGCAGGGCTGTCCCCATGAGCTCCCCTTCCTCATCCTCACCTGCTCAGGCTGGTGGAGAGCTGCAAGGTCGGAGGCCCGCTCGCCTGCGTCAGCGCGCTCGGAGCCTGGGCGGCCTGAGCGCCGTTCAGATTCCCCAGGATCCCGTTGATGGGCATCTGCTGGCCTCCTGCCAGGGTCCCCATCAGGCCGTCCACCATGGGCACCGTGGAGAGGCTGTGGCTGGCAGTGGTGCCTCCCCCCAGCCCGCTGCCTGCCACCCTGGCCAGGCCATTCACCTGCTGCACCCCGGGCAGGGGTAGCGAGGCAGGACTCTGCTGCAGCATGGGTAGGGGTGGAGGAGTGCTGTGGAAGGACAGGGAAGAGCTGCTCCTGCTGGGGCAACCTGAATGAGGGTCCTGGGGGAGAAACGGACACAAGAGGGTCGGACTGGGGCAGCCTGTGAAACATCAGATCAGCTCCAGGAATGCTTCAGGATCAGGAGCCGGAGGTGGGAAAGGGGGCTGTGAATGCAAGTGCAGCTGTGTGCTCAGAGAGGTCCTATAGGTCCTAGGGACCTGCTTCGCTAGATCCCTAAGGGTGCAGCCAGAAGAGCCTACAAGCATTCTCACCTCTCGTTCCCAGCCCCAGTCCCTCTACTCAGGCCCTCAGCACTGAGAGGAACTGAAGATTAGGAATTTCAGAGAAAAACCTAATTTCTGTGCCTATACTACAAGGATAGCTGGATATGAAGTCACGGTACTAGGACTGCGTTTCCCTGTTCCCTCCCCAAGTCCCTTCCCCAGCTGGCTGGGGGATATGGTGACCTGTGTACCTCAGAGGAGGTGGAGAGCGAGTTCTCGATCCCAAAGCTGTTCTTGCATGGGGGGCTCTTGCTGACGCTCAGGGAATCGTTGTTGCAGACTGTGAAGAGGAAAGAAGTGAGAGTCAGGAGTGGAGCCCAATATTGACACAGCAACGGCAGGGGACAGCACGGACCACCAATAGCTACATCTTTTGCAGCCACAGTGAGATAAACGGCTGCTCAGATCCTCCCCTCCATGACACCCCTCCCAGTAGCCCTGGTGAGCACTACTACGGAAGAGCATACGGAGATGCTTCCCACTGACCCCCTCACCGTTGGGAGGCAGGATGTACTGGGCCTGGCTGCCGGGGCCGTTGCTGGTGGTCACCACTGGGAAAGGGACGGAGAGCTGGACATTGAGGAGCTGCAAACGCTCCTTCTTGGCTGTTAGAGTCATGATCTGCTCCTGGAGCCGCTGGTTCTCCTTCTGCAGCGAGTGCAGGGCTTTGAGCATTTCTACAACTGCAGGGAACGGAAAGGGGGAAGGGGGACAGGGTCGGGGGAAGAGAATGGGGGGATGGAGGGAAGAGGAAAAGGGGGTCCACAGGGGGGTACCATAATTAGAGCATATGGGGGGAGCAGCCTGGCCCCCAGATCACAGTCTTGCTGCCAACTATTCCCCCTGGCACAAGTTAGTGCTTTGTCCCCCACCCAGCTCCTCCACTTGTGGGCAAAATCCCAGCTGGCATCAACACAAACATGCACAAGGATTTCTCCTCCCACAGCCCATGCCCTGAATGACTCACTGTTTACGCCGGCTTCCCCATTGCCCTGCTTCTCCAGGAGCTGCTCGATGTTTGGGGTGGCCTGGGGAACATTCTCCAGCTGCCCGCTGCTGCTGCAGGACACGGTCTGGTCAAAGAGGGTTGGCAGGCTGCTGATGGGGGACCTGGGCAGAGGTTGGGCGAAGTCAGAGGCACTTCCATTGCCTGCACCAGGAGGGATCACCTGCACTCCTCTTTTCCCTTCTGCCCCACCATGGGAGCGACAGCATCCCTCCTAGCCCCAGCCTTCTCTGCTCCACTTCGGGAGCCCTCCGTTCCCATCAGCCCCTCAGCTTAAACTGGGAAGGCAAGTGTCTGCCTCCTCCCGCTCCACCTCACCCCTTGCACCAAGGAGCTGCCTCCACTTCCCCAAGTCCCTCTCTCTTTACTTGCTGTGTCACCCCACGGCTTCCCGGGGCACAGCTGTGCCCACGCAGATGCTGTGACACTGCCATGCCCCGCGGCAGGGGAGGACTCCTGAAGGACACTCACATGGAAGACAGACTCTCCTGGGGCGACGTCCCTCGGCAGCCGAAACTGCAGTCTTCCAGGTCGGGCTCTGGGTGGGGAGAGGGACAGAGAGGCACGGTGTCCACGCGTGTCCAGGCTCCGCAGGTGCCGCCGGCCGGGGACGGCTCGTCACCTGCGGCGGAGGGCGGCGAGCGCCGTGGTCCCCGCTAGATGGGAGCACCGAGCAGCTCGGGGCGCCGTCATTGCATAACAGCCCTGTCCCCGCATGCGCCTCTGCGCGGGTGGGAGGCGGCGGAGGAGGGGCTGCGTGTCACCGCGTGTCACATCGCGGGGGGGGGGGGTCACACTGGGAAGGTCACTGTCGGGCAGCGCAGCATGAGCTAAACCAGGCAGGCCAAATCCCACCACCCGCTGCCTGCGCGGGCAACATCGCTACGGCTGCGTTAGGTGCAAATCGGAGGCGCGCAGAGCGCGCGCAAGGCGCTGCACAACCTGCAGCGAGAGCTGGCCTCTGCCCCCGGAAGCTTGCAGCCACGCTGCCCTGCCCCGAAGCAAGGAGAACGCCTTCCCCGCGGAGCCCGCGAGGATGGATCAGGCTCGTGCAAAGCCCCACTCAGCTCTCCCAGGTGCCACCGCAACCCAGTGCCGCCAGGACCCTCTCTCTAAACACTGGAGTCCTCCAAAGCTTCCAGAGACTCAGCTCCTTTCTAAAACGCTTAAATAAGGAACTTAAGTGCTTAAATCCAGGAACTATCTTCACAGTCAGATCTCCCTAACATCTCTGTCCCGGGGAGCTGGGACATGCTAGTGCTGGCAATAGAGCCAGGGTGCACGTGCGAGATGTCTCCCAGCTGCAGAGAAATCACAAAGTGAAGTGAATTTATCTGCCATTTGCTTTCCATCCTCAGTGTCTTGCCAGCCAGTAAACACACGTTCCCCTCGCTCTGGGACGTGTCAGATGTTGCGACTACAGCCTGCACCAGCTGGCTGGCTTGCCCCTCCTCTTCTTCACACAATAAGGGACATTTCTTATGTGCAAGAATCCAGGAAGTCTCCTGCGGGGAACACTGCAAGGCACTGTGATTTACAGTGTAATGCCCTGAACAGGGCATTAGTTATTGGCAGTATTTTCTACTGCTGGGAACAAGTAAACGCAGCTGCTGATCAGCAGCCCTTACAGACAGCCACGAGTGGATCCTCGCCCCTTGATCCACATGGGAGCGTCTTCCTGGCCCTCAATTATAACTGGTTTGCCCTTCTGGAGAGAAGCCACCAATCCCTGGAGGTGACCATATTGTTGAGAGCAGCAGTTCCCAGGCAACAGTGCGAGGCTATGTGGAGGCAAGGCCAGCAAGTCTGATTTTGAGGACATCACAAGGCATGAAACCTTCCCAATTTCTCCAGCAAGGACCAGTTACCAGAAGGCTGGAAACAGTTAGACTAGAGTAGCGCTTCTCGGCATTGCTTTCATCTGAGGACCACCTTACCCCGTAGAAAAATATCCACAGTCATTATCTGCACCTTCACCACAATAGTTTTCATTTGGAACCAAATAAACACGCAGCTAAACTTTGACTGTCTGCTTGTTACTGTTAACATTTACCTCCTTGGCCTGCAAGCAAAAAAATGCATGTACAGGATTTTGTTTTGAAGGAGCTCTAAGCTCCATATCCAATTATCTGTTGGCCAACACCATCCTACTGTCTAGAAGACCAGGAGATGACTGAACTATCTTATGGAGATGGCATTTTGCAAGGCTTCAAGTATGAAAAGGAGGCTGCAGGATGACTGCAGAAGATAAATGTATTTGGCCTGTCATCGTAATGAGACAGGATCCAGGACAAGTGGTGGGAGGAAGAACTAGACAGTAGCTGAAGGAGTGGGAGGATAGGAATCCAACTTTTTGCACTGCCAAAGGCACCCTGGTATCAACCTGCATCAGTGATAACAGTTTCTCAGTTCCCCCATCTGTAAGACAGGATAACACCATTTCCCTACACTAAAACTGTAAAGAGCACAAATGCTATTGCAACAAAAGCTATTTCTACACAGAATCTGTTTGCACAGACACTCTCGTAAAAGTGAATCTGAATTAAAGATATGGCAGGATTACCTAAAACTTCACAACCTCCCTTTCAGCAATTTGGCATTAACTCAAATATCACATTTCTAAGTGCAAATGGCCACACAGGAAGCTTAATGCAGGTTAATTAAACCTCCTGGAAAAAAAAAGTGAATTTGGCTTTACACTCTCTGGGTCACTAGCTCCAGCAAGAGGAGATGGTGATGGAGAAATGCTGCAAGGTGACAAACAACAGGAGCAGTTCTGAAAGCTGCCTGGACCTGGGAGAAAGACACCCTGAAGCTTGCAAGATCCCAGTCAAACAAGAGGAGCAATCTTGGAAATGGAAACTAAGGATGAGGCTTTTTAGAGCACTCTGTATGTTGGCTTTTGCCTACACGATTCGTCCACCCTTCGCTGCGGGGCTGGGACAGAAGCAGGCAGCTGAGCCCCCGAGCCGTGCCTGAGCCACAGGGCTACTCCTGAAAGGTCACTTGACTCCTCCTGCCAGCACCCTGGCAAGTAACAGCCGAGGGGAAGCGGCAGTGGGTCATCTCCTCTCTTGCGGATTGTCATCAGGGAAGAATAAACCTCTGAATCATCCCACTCTTTCCTTAATTCCAGGTGACTGAATCACTCCTGACTCAACGGTCCCATGCGAGGACCCTCACTCCCACTGGGGTCAGTCCTATAGTTACCTTCCCCGGCACTCGGGCAGAAACAAAATTCTCCAGGGGAGGAGGCCTAAGAACCAAGTACTGCCAGGGACACCCGGACGGACACCCAGACACCCTCCACGGGCCTGCACGGGTGATAAGCGCACGCGTTCGTTCGTGCAGTTACATGCAGGCGTGCACATTTGCGAAGGCAAACACGGGCACAGCGGCGTCAGATGATCCAAAGAGGACTGCGGGCTTTAGATCGCTTGGCCCCCAAGCTGGGCTCGGGGAGCATGAGACAGTCACACCGCTAACGGTAACAGCAGATGATCAGGAGGGCATTTGTTTAGCTACTGCTAAAAATAAATAAATAATCCAGCCCATTTTGTTGGGGGGGGGAAGGGGAGAAAAATCTTATGATGCTTCAAGTCATCCTGCTTATTAACCAGGCAACTTTCCAAGGAAAATGAATTTGCCTTGGTGGGAAAAAATGAGCAGTTTTAAGTAACTCAGTGTTGGCACATTCATGTTTGGAAGCTGAAAAGAGTGGATTTTGTTGCATCTCATGACAAGTCCAGAGGGGAAAGGCAGAAAGTAACTCAAAACAGAAACTGAAGATGAAAATTTAGAGTGCAAGATACCTCTGAGTAAAGAAAAAAACACAAACACTAAAAAAAACCCTCTAACTTATTTTTAGCAGTCTTCCTATAAAAGCAAATAATGCCAAACAGAACAAAACAAGTCACGGTAGTTTCTGTTAGGTTTGCACGGCTTTGGTGTGTGAAATGGCAATGAATTTCTGCAGAGAAGGTTTGGCATTTTTGCACTTTTGCACTACGCGTCCAGGGACACACGTTGCCCAGCTGACCCACCAGCAGAGGTGCTTTCACAGGACCTTGCTCAGGCAAACACGAGCCCCCTCCGCTCAGCGGAGGAAGCCGCCGTCCCCGTCTCCCAGCCGCAGCTTGCGCACGGGAGCGAGCGGGGAGGGGAGCTGGAGCCCCCTGCGCCAAGCGGTCTCCACTCTTCCAGGGAGCCCCCTTTGGAAGCCCAAACTCACATACCTGCCCGTTCACATACCTGCCCGGCTGCTTTCCGACTGATTTAAGAGCGGGTTGATGGACAGCCCAGATGTGAGGGGGCTTCCGAAGATATGCGAGGAGGGAAGGCTGAACGTTGAACCTGCCAGTGAGAACACCTACGTGGCAAAACAAGCAGAGAGAGGCACAGGGAGAAATGACTTCTGAACGGCTAGAGGAAAATGCTTTGCATTATTCCATCTCTTCCTGACTCTTGAACCCGGCTTGGTCATGAGAAAGAGTGTTAAAAACATCTCGCTGGAAGTCTCACTAGGCAGCTGAAATGTTCCCAGCCCCATCTCAGAGCCAAGCGGCCTGAATGAGCTGCATATCACTGGGGCTCTAAAACTGACTCTCTCTGCCCCATAAAACGCCCTCGCGTTACAGTCAGCGAAACGGGCCCTTTCAGGCTGCAGTTCCTCTCGCCCTGGAGCGGGCCACGTGGACCGTGATGCCCAGCTGCCGACACCTTTCCACTGACCAGAAGGGAAGATGCAGCTGGCAGCTTCCCTCCAACCAAATTGGAGGAATAACAACACTGTTCCCAAGTGGAAAAAGGGACTCCTCCAAGCCCACAAACTGTTCCTGCTCTGCCAGCGCCCTTCTGAACAACAGTCCCTCACCTGCCCTGCTCCTGATGTTCTTACCTGCGTGGTAGAAACCGAGGAAGAGGAGGCTGGGATGGTGCTAGCAAAGGGAGACCGGTTGAGCTGTGGGAGAGACGACGTACCCTGGTGTGCCAGCAGGCTGGAAGAGAGGGGTGTACTGCATACAGCTCGGAGCACTCCGCCCCCGTGGGAAATAGGGTCCTTGTTACTGGTGTAGATCCCTGCAAATAAATAAATAAATAAATAAATAAAAAGAATGGCAAGGGGAGAAGATGGGCATTAGAGCATGCCACTTGTGGCATTCATGGATTTAAGGCCATCAGGGACGACTGGACCATCTCCTGTGAGCTACTGCATGTTACTGGCACGGAGCTGTCACCCAGGGCCCCCTGCACAGGCTATGCTGCAGCATGTCCCAAAAGGCAACCCACGTCTTGTAGCGAGAGGAACTCGACAGACCCCCCAGGGCAAAGCTGGCCTGACTTGTCTGATCAGCAGATTGAACCGCTGCAGCAAGAAGCCTGCCTGTGTCAGAGAAGCATCTGCATTCAGGGTTTGCACCACTGAATTTCTACCGCAATAACTCCATCAGCATGATTTGCTACGTCAATAGGCTCCAAGATAAGGCATTGGCTGAAACAGTCCTTCCGAGGTTTAGATTTGAGCCTTGTGTGCCCCAGGTGAAGTTTTAGGGGTGGAAAGAAGTGCACTGAGCCTGGAGCTTTGAGCATGCCTGGATTTCGGGTGCCCTCCCCACCCTGGTCAGACAGCGCAGGGCAAACACCTCTCCCAGAGTTTCTTCTGGTGGGCAATCAGTTCTTCAGGATCTAGAGAACCTCTGGCTCCATTTTCCCAGAGAGAGGAAACCTCCAAAAACGGAGGCTCTCCGCCGAGCGCTCCCCTCCAGCAGCCTCTGGGCAGCGGTGGCCCAGGGGCCACTGGCTTTTTGCCAGGCTTGATCTCAGAACGGGAGGGTGATACCGGTGCACAGGATCCAACGTGGCCCGTACTTCAGCAGCTCGCAGCCAGGCCTGCAGCAAGGGCGTTGACAACCTGCAGCTCTTCTGCTAAAAGGTATCTGATACTCTTTCAGTCGTGTAACCCTTCCCCCTGTCCCTCCTTGTTTGCTCACCACAACCCAATACAATCCGACAGGGAAACCACAGCATAAAGTGACTCACCAAAAAGCACAAGGTGGTGGCAGAAGGGAGTGGAGGACTCCGAGTCCCACTGTCTGCTGCCTGTTCTAGCCAGGAGACCATACCCTTGCCAAGCTAGCCTGCCCCTTCCACGACGCCCGCGGACGGAGGTGTGGCAAGGCCAGATAAACGAGGAAGGGCGAGGAGATAGCTGCGGAGGGAGGGGACCCATCCGATTTCCCCATACGCTCAGGCACGCAGCGGAGGCAGCGCCCAAAGCCTGGTCCCCCAGAGCCTTGCCAACATCTCTGCTTAAGAGCAGAGCGGGAGAGCAGGACCGCGGGACCTGGCAGCCCTGCTCCCCTTCGAAACACCCCTTCCGAGGGAGGGGAAAATACGGCCCAAGGTTATGATTAGGGAAGTGGCATCAATTCTTGCCGCTCCTCTCCTCTCTCAGCTCTTAGCAGTGCACACAAATGGGCCACCGCTCCCAGGCGCACACCACCAAATTATACCTTCCCCCCCCCTCAATTTGACCTAAATCGGAGCATCTGCAAACAACTCACAATAGACCGAGGACAAATTCTGCTGCCAGAACAGTGTCAAACCTCAGCCCCAAGCAGCAGGCCCCTCCTCTGCCCACTGCCGTAACCCTTTCCTGCCACACATCCCCCCCAGATGAGTGTGGCTTTTCCAGTTTGGTCTGGGAAGCTGAAGTCTTAACAACACTTGAGCAAGAAGGGTTTGAACTGTCCCCCAGCTCAGATCTGTAGCCCAGCTCCAAAGAGAGGGAAAGCTGACCCAGACGAGGTTCTAAGATGAAAATGGAGATCCAGACTAGGATTTTTATAGCTCGTCAGACTGAATTAAAGGGACTAGACCCTGGGCAGACACAGGGTTTGACACCAGCCAAATGTGATAGTGGAAAGAGCAAAGCCAGGAAGAACTATGCAGAACGGGAACCCCAAGGAGTAACATACCTGAACCCAGCAGTGGGGACTCCATGCTGAGGCTGGGCAAGTTCCCTGTGTGGCTGAAGGACCGTGACGAGTTGCCGATGCTGGAGCTAACAAGAGAGCCCCCGGAGAAGGGTGATGAGGAGGTGGATGTAGACCCAGCCAGCTGGGCCCCCAAAATCTCTTTGCTTTTGCCCCCTTTCGGCCTGCCAGGCCCATGCTTGTTTTTCTTGCTACCTTTGTGCTTCTTTTCCTTCAGCACCTCTCCCTCTTCGATGCTGAGGGAAGGCATGCGCTTGTGGCTGCTGCTGCTAGCACTGGCCCCACTGCTCCCTACTGAAGGGCCACTCACAGGGTTTGAGGCCTTGTAGTCCACGGGGGAAGCATCACGGCCTCTCTGCTGGCTCACCGCAGAGGTGGAGAAACGCATGATGGAGCCAAAGCCTGAGAAGATCACCTTCTGCTCAAAAACGTCCCCCTTCTGGCCTTCATACAGAGGGGAGCAGTGGGAAGAAGAAGAGGACGAGACAGGCTTTCGGTACTTCTCATCCTCCTGCTCAAGCTTGGGGAATGTCACGAAGTCCTGGGAGCACTGCAAGGAGCTACAGGAGGTGCCTAGGGGAAAGTAGAGAAGAAGGAGATGGAAGAAAGCCCATCATGGCAGTGCCTCAGCCCATGAGGCAACAGGAGCATCATTGCAATGCAGGTCCTCTGGCACTGGCCAGCTACGGAGCTGCAGGATATCTGTCACATTCCAGCCCCCGGTCCCTCCCACTGCTGCTCCGATGCTCTCTGCTAGGCACGAGAGGTGGTCACCAGCAGGTTCACCCAAGCCAGACGTGCTCATCTCCACCCCGCATCCTTGCTGTCCCTCCAGCCTTGTGTAGGCTCCCAGCAGATGAAACATGCTAGTGGCTACTGCGACGGCCTGTGAAAGAACTCAGCAAGGTCGAAGCAGATGGGAGTCGTGCGAGGCTTCGACTCAAAGCTCAGGGCAACCTGGAAATCAGGCTTTGGTTCAGGTCTGTCCTCTGGAACCCCCTGCGCTGCAGCAGACAGGACCAGCTAGGGAGGAGAGGGCAGGTGCGGCCTGCGCTGCCTGTGCACGGGGTCCCTTCCCTCCTCCCTGCGCTCAGACATCTGGACCTGTTTCCCCTCGCAGCGCAGCAGGCTGCACAGGAAGGGAGCTGCAACACTCATTTGACTTGATTTTTCCCTTCTGGGCATGGAGTTAGTAGCAATAAGACTTTTCCCTTTCTCTTCAAGGGATTAAAGAAATAACAATCGATAAAGTTTCACAGCACGAGGTGATGAGCAGGTGGATGAGCAAATACTAAGAGCAAAGCAAAATACCACCCCATTTACCCCTCCCTCTCTTGCTTCTCCCTTGCCCCTTACCTGCAGGTTGAAATGTCCCACTGGACGAAGCCGAGCTGAAGCCAGCCGAGCTTTTCCCGCTTCCCGTCTTTTTCCCCTTGTGGCTGCTGCCATGGCTTGAGGACTTCTTGCCTTTCACTTCCGACCTGCCAGCCTCTGAGGTCTCTTTGCTCCCCTCATGGTGGCTGGTGGAACCCTAGTAAACAGCAAACAGAGGGGTGGCTCATGCAAGCCAGATGTGGTCACAGCAGGGGCTTTTCTTACCAATTTCCCCTTAAAAGAAGCAATTGCCCTCAAAGTGATAGTCAGGTCATGTTACTCAAGAACGGGGAGAAAAGCGACATTCCTCTCCTCTGGTGCTTGGAGGCGCCAGGTTTTATACACCTGTGGATTACACGATCCCATCTAACTGCAGGAAATTAAACAGGGCACCAGGAATCAGGGCAGACACCACAGGTTCTCTGCATTATCAGCAGAGAGGGGCATCCACCTTTAGAGGGTTCTTCAGCTCGAACAAAATCTGAATCTGAGTGAGATTCAAAAATATATCTCAGCTGCATCGCTCTGATGTGATATTCCCTGCAAGGCCTATGCCACTTAGGGGCAACTTGCCCTTCCTTGTAGTGCAGTAGGAGTTCCTATGTGTTCCCTGATGCATCCTCTAAAGCAGCTCCAGTAAAGCACCTCCACTTCTAACTGAGCCCCAGCAGGGCCAGGGACCTTCCCAGGAATCCACTGCAGCAAATGTTTTGCACAGTGGTATTATTGGAGCAATATGACCATGCAGAGACAGATGCTATCCAAACCCCATGTAAGCCTACAGGAGACAGATAGGCAAGGGGAAAGAAGAGGCTGGCCAGATGCTAGGAAATCCAGGAGCCTGGGATGAGACAGAGAAGTGTCAGAGTTTAGCAGTAGGAGAATGGAACAAACCAAAACCCAGGTCCCTTGGAGGACCCACACTAGGATGTGAAACCTTCACCGTCACATTACTTCAAAGCCAAACAGTATTCAAAGATCACATCTTCCAAGACATTACTTTAACCAAATCACTATTACAGATATAGTTCCAACGTGATGGCCACAGCCCAAATTATAACACCTGTAAATAGAAACACCTTTTTATTTTTTACTGAGAAGCAAATAAAAGGAAGACACAGAGAAGACACCTTTCTTGCACGCCACTGACCCTGACTGCAGATGACCTCTTCTTGGGGAGCGTTAAAGAAAAAAGGGCTTGTAATGCAGACTCATGAATGCCCAGATAAAAATCTTTCCCCATTCCTCCCACATGGTTTAATCACTCTGCACAATGCAACAGCTGGCAGCCTAACACGCACCAGATGTGCCGGGAATATGAAAGACAGGAGGAAGGGAGTGGTGGAAATTAGGAGGGGGGAGACGGGGGAATCTGTATTTTCTCATCACAGACTCCTGGATGTAGGAGATTAAGCCTTCTTGATTTACGATCTCAGAGGGAGCATGAAAATCTTTCCGACTTTCCACATCTGCCTGGGGAGGGAAGGGAGAGCAGTGTCTGGGGGCTATGGGAAGCGCTGAGACCGTTCACAAAGTCACAGGGACAAGATGTCTCATGTCTCTGCAGAAATGCAAAGCCCCAAATTTCCCCCCCCCCCCCCATAAATTCATCTCTTTGGAGCGCTGTACAAGGTGCACGAGGCCACGGAAGGGCAGGGAGAAACCACGTGAGAAGACATGTTCTAAATCCAGAGTGTCAAGAAGGGAGTGCTGGGCAAGTAATGAATTAGTGCAGGGTGGAAGGGGGAAATCTGAGCTGGGATATAAATCTTGATTGCAATATTAAAGACAAAAAAAAAAAAGAAAAGGAGGGAAGAGAGGCTGCGCTGGCCCAGCCGAAGGCAGGGAACAGAACGGAGACGCTCACCTGCGGGGCTGCTTTGACCTCGCAGACCTCCCCGACAGGCTCCCAGAGACCTCGGAGGCAGGAGTTCACCACCTACTGCCAAACGCTCGGCTAGATAGAGCGGCGTTTGCCAAATAGGTCACGGCAAACGGATCCGCACAGTGCTAACAAGCCTTCCTCACCATAACGGACCCTTCTCTGGCAGTTGTTCCAGAGGGCCTGAGTTTGCGGCGAGGGCCCAAGTCTTGCAACCAAGGAGCAAAGAGAGGGAAACCGAAACCACATTAAATCACTTCCCCTCTCTGTGCCTCTATTTCTTTTCTGCTTTGCCCAGTGGAGCCCGCAAGCTCCATGCACAGCGCTGCTGCCTAGAGGGAGCAGGACAGGAGAAACCCGCATGCAGCTGCTTGCCTTGGGCGTAAGCAGAGGTCTCCTTGGTCTTTGGACTGTCAGCCTGTCTGCAGCGCGGAGACGCACGTGTGAGTGCTCGTGCACGCACGCACACGCACGAACGTTTTGTGTGTGTTGCAGACAGGGAAAAGAAAAGGGAGAAGTGCTGAAGAAGGGGGAGATCTCTCTCAAAATGAGGCAGCAGTTACATTTTGAAGATCTGTTTAAAGCAACCAAGTGAAAAACGTAACCAGAACGAACCTGCTATCCTGGCTGGAGGTGGAAATCTCCCCGGGAAACTCCTGCCTATTCCCGCGAGCTGGGAGGAGCGAGGTGAGGCCAGGCGGGTACCCGAGCGCACCTCCTGCCCCGGTGCTTGCTGCCCCCCCGACGAGCTCTACCTGTTTCCTGGCCTCTCCGTGACGCCGTGCAGCGCCCAAGCTCTTCGTTCACTAATTTATTGATGGGAAATCAGAAGAGCGTCTCTTTGCCGCCTGATGTGGCGGGATGAGCTCCCAGAGGGAACCACCAATGAAACGCTGAAGGGGCAGGGGAGGCTGGAGCAGCATCGAAAACACAGAGCTGCTTTGCCCAGGATTCAGCTACTGGAGGATGCCAACGATGGGCAACGCGGTGAGGGCAGGAGCTCCTCCAGCCCACGCGCAGCAAAGGTCCCTAGTGAAGCACCGCGGTGAGAATCAGGTGCCTTTCCAGCCTGGATCGCTAGGTAGAGGTCAAACGAGTCTCCGTCGGGAGGTTTCGGCCCGTCTAAGCGCTTCTGTGAGCTACAACCTGTGCTATGTCCCTTCCCTCAGCCCCGCACTCAGGCAGGACCGCGCTGCCGCTCTTTACGGGCAGGGACGGGAGACACAGATGGGCTGACAACCAGATTGCTAGTCCTTGATGTCACTGGCAAATTCCTGCTCGTGTCAGGACAAGGGATGCTAAAAGGCTTAAGATTCCTACTGCAAACATCCGTGCTGAGACACGCTTTGATTTTCGGTGGATTAGCCGGAGGAATCGTTAGCCTTCCCCGCAAACCCCCACCCCATCACAGCAACTGTCAATCTGCCCGAGCCAGGCGCGGTGCAGAGGCTCCCGGGACCTGCCAGCCCCAGGCCTGCTGGTAGATGCTGAGAGCTCAGACGACAGTGGGAAAGGTGGAAAGCCTCCCCGCCTCCCGTGGGGTCCCCGATCACGCACCCCTCACCCGGCTACGCTCCCTCTCCCAGCACCTGATGGCTGCGGGGAGGCCTTGGCATCGGTTACAAAACCCAGAGCAAGCCAGATGTTTCAGCCCAAAACACGTAGCACGTGCGAGTGCGTGTCAACAAGCGCTCAGGATGTCTGCAGCTGGCGGGAGGAGGCAGCTGGGGCGGCTCGCAGCCCTGCGGATCTCCTGCAAGCGCACCAGGTCGAGCGGCAGGACGGCTCCGCGGGGGCGTTTGCGGGGGGAGCGTTTGCCTGGACAGCCAGCACCGGGCACCGGCTACGCTGAGAGCTCCTGAACACAACCGGGTGCTGAACTTGTCTCGCGGTGTGCAACTACAGAGCCAGAGCAGAGACCAGGACTTCCCGGCGAGACTCAGCGTTCCTCCCCTGCTGACAGCCCCTCCTCTGCCCCACACTGCCCACTACTTTAATGCCACCTTTCCAAGAGGTTTTTCAAAAGCGTCACTTCTTGGCCGCGTTTTGGAGCTCTTGGATGCGTCTCATGAAACAGGCAGAAGCTGTTCCTCAGAGGGCAGGTTTTCTGTCTTCCCCGCACTCCCCAAAAGTCAGCAGGAGCTGCAGATCCAGCACAAGTCCTTTCTCTGCAACCTCCCCACAGTCCATCCGCACCCTAGTCCAGGAGCACCTCTGGGATCTTCCAGCACATCAGCAGCTCCGCGTGCTCCCTTGCGGGGACACCCGTGTTGTCCCCCACGAGCACGGCTGCCTGCCCTTTTCTGTGAGCAAGGAAAATTGCATCACCCAAAGACACTTTTCAGAGGCACCAAGAGAGCTCAGAAGAGGTGTTGTGAAGGGTCATTTGCATGCTGTAAATTCACACCCTAGTTTCACTTTCCGGTGTAGATAAGAGCTGAGGCCACCGCTGTATTTTCAGCATATTTATCCCCAGAACCCACTGAGCAGTAAGGCAGCGAGAGCTTCTCATTGCACAGATGGGACAAGGAGGCCTGGTAGAATCCAGGTGTCAGATATTAATAGAGTTTAGGTTCCTAGAAGATGCAGGGAAGCACTCAGTGAGACATTAAAAAATCTGGTACAAGCCAGAGGTCTGGCACAATTCATTTCAAGAGGAAGACTGAAACCACATCAGAGATACTTCTTCGTAACTAAACGGTTCAAGAGGGGAGCGCAGGGTGGGTGACGTATTAGGTGAAAATTGGAACTGAAAAATAAATCTGGATTTCGAAATTAAAGAAGCATATTTTATATTGGAACCCAGCTGTCTGTGGCTAACCCCAGGCTACTTTTAGGCTGGCCAGACTTGGAGCAGGTTGGAGCGTGGCGTCAGGTCCCGGTGCCATCGCCCATGGCCTGGTGGCTGGTGCCCCCCTGCAGCGCACCCACAGCCCCTGCTGCCCGTGGGGCGAGCGGTGCCAGGGCCCTTCTGCCGACTTGTCCCACTGACACAGGTTATGTGGCGGGGTGGGCTGCCTCTTTACGGGAGCAGCTAGCAGCCAAGGAGAAATTCCTCAGCCCAGTAGCATTCAAAATCCAGTTGTCATCAGTACTTCCCCAGCCCTAAAGGTGACTTGGGAGATTTGCCTGAAATAGCACCAGTGTCACTCGCAGGCAGCAGGAGAGGCTGGACCAGACGGACAGGAGGACCAGGAGGTAGAAAACAAAGTTCCTCCTGCTCCTCGTTGCTGGCACCAAAACGCTAGCTCGAGCCCAACCCGCCAGCTCCAGCATAGCCTCTGCACTGGGACAGGAACCCAAAGCCTCGCTGGATGCAGTGCCACCTCGGCAACCGTGCATGAGACGCGGCGAGCTGGCAGCATCAGTCTGGCGCAGATGCCAAGGGCTCCGCCAGCCTCCTGGGGCTCCGCATGGCTGCTCTGGGCTGGCGCCTTTCTCCCAGACATCTGGAGACGACCGTCTGCCCTTGCTGCTGCAGGCCACGGGGGCTGGCTCTCACCCAGCTGCTCCCCACAGAAGACCTGTGACCGTGTCACCTGCAGGGATTAACCCCGGGGAATTTATGCTCTGGTTCACTGGGTAACTTGGTGGTTCTCAGGCTAGGAGAAAACCACGGGGCGGGGGGGGAGGGAGGGATAAAAGAGTTGCCCAAGATCTTACAACAAGCAAGTGGTGAAGAAAAGAACAGACTCCAACTCTCTTCAGACTCTAAGAACTACTAAACTAAGACCCTCAAACGATAAAGATGGTTTTGGCTTTGAAGAGGAAACCTGTACAGACATGCTACCTTAGTGCAGCTCAAGATTTTACATTAGACCAAGCAGTACAACATTACGCTTGTGCAACTATCTAGAAAATCTCATACGACCACTGACTGAGGGGTTTGTAGAGGGTTGTAGCAGGCTGCTGAGCTGCTCTTATTGATCCAGAGTGGGAACCTTTAGTCATAAGGAGTTAGAACAATGTTTTGAGATCTATGCACAAAAAAAGCAAGGGAGCATATTCACTGTTATGAAGATTAATAATAACTCCCTAAGGAAACGCTAAAGCCTTGTCACTCAAGCACAGCTACAGTAATTAGGATCTCCTAAATTTTAACTTACAAAGAGTTGAAAGCTGCCTGTAAAGCTGAATTACACCATTCCCTCCTTATTTATAAAAGTCTGGCAGGGCTCTGGAGGAGACAGTGGGTAATTGTCTAACCACTGCTCGAGCTGGCCAAGAGTCAGGTTTTGGATTTCAGTTTAGCTTGAAAATAATCTTCTTAAGCCATCAGTTCCTGACAGCTCTGCTACTCCCAAAAGTCAGAGCTGAGCTGCCCTAACCTGATTACAGGTAAGCCAGGAGCGATTGCAGCTCAGGACATTCCTCCATCCTGTCCCACTGCAACTTTCTGCTTCTCCCGACCTGAGACCTGCGTGACTACCTTTGCCATTTCAGCTCTAACGGGCATCTCTTCCCCATTTCCGAGTTTAGCTTCACAAAGAACACAGAAATTTCTCTTCAGGCCTAATGCAAAACAGCCCTGTGCTGACCTGCAGGAGCTTCTGTTCCTCCACACTGTCCCTGCGCTGCTTCTCACACACGACGATACGGCTAGCCTGGGCATTTTCTGCCATGGGAAAGACACACAAGCCTCTCCAAGTAGCATTTTGGTGCGCAGAAGGACATATTTATTTGTTCCAGCAGGAGCTAGCCCTAGTCCTACTCTCACTCGTACCAGAACAGGCCTGCCAAGGAGTTGCTTTGGTTTACTTTGCTGATACAAAGAGGAGGGTATGGCTCCAAAGGTCAAGGTGCTGGAGTAACCTCGCTCGTTCCCTGACCCGGTACAAGCGCAAACTTGGCCTTCTCCTTGTTCCACACAAGTCTGAGGCAAGTTCCACTGTGTCTATTCTGCTTTACGAGAGTTTGGAGCTGGCACAAATTACAGAAAGTTCAGGGCTCTGCTGATTTATAGGCAGGTGCAAAAGCCCAAGTCAGCAGCACGGTTCCAGCAGTGAACAGCAGAAATCCACTGACATCCTGACCATGCCCCAGCAGTCCCACGAACCCTGGCCATGGGGCAGAATCAGGGCAGAACAACCCACAGGGTCCAGGCAGGTCTCCACAGTGGGGCACTGGGCTGCCTCTGTACCTCAGGAGCAAGCCAGCCTGCCCCGCTGTACCTCTCCCTCTGAATTTTCCCAGAAATTGGGAAATTACCCTGCTGCGGTAAACCGAAGTGTCACCAGGCCCACTGATAAACGGACATGAAATGCTTTGAGAGCATTAGGCGGAAGGAATTAGTGAAGGGTCACTATTACTAGATGAGACTCAAGCTCCTGTTGTCCCTAATAGCCACACAGCGAAGGTACCTCTGCTACGCGCTTGAAGACCCGACGTGCTTGTAAGCTTGCCTGGTTTTTTCCTCCCAGCTATATCGCTTTGTCTAATAAGGAATAACGCCTCTCCCCACGCGCCTTGCCTTGCCCCCACCTGCCTGGGCTCTTTACAAGCAGAAAAGGCCAAAGCACGGGTATTTGTCTATTCGGTGAGAGCTTCTGAGCATCTGCCGCAGAACGGGCCGGCGCTTGGGATTTCAGCCTCGTGACCGTGTCGTCGGCGCCGACGGAAATCGAGGCAGCTGCCGCGTTCAATGCCCGAAGCGGCGTGGAGGCCGGCAGGGAGAGCAGGAAGGCGACCAGCGGGCAACCAAAGCGAGGGGCCGCAGCGCTTCCCCAGCTCTGCCGCGTTGTCCTTCCCGCCTCCCAGCAAAGCCGGCGCTGGGGTTTCCGCCGCCCTCCCGCTCTGCCCCGCATCCTCCCCCGGCATCCTCAGCGTTCGGTACCTTCTCAGCCGCGACGGGCACCGACGGTGGCGTAAGGCTGGTGGGAGATTCGGGGCGTTTTTTGTGCTTCTGCTTAGGTCTTTCCTTGTCCTTCCGACTCTGCAAAAGAAACCGGAGAACAGTAGAAGGCTAAGGACATCCTCATCCGCTGAGGACAGCGGTTGTAAGGAAAAGGAAAGGAAAGGGGAGCAGGGTATGTAGGGGTGGATTGACAACCACACGTTCATATTCTTCTTTCCTCCTCCACCCATCCACACAAGCCCAGTATCCCCTCCCCCCCACCCCAGCCTCTGGCTGGGAATGTCCCACTATCTCCACCCCAGCTGCAGCCAACATCTGGAGTGCAGAATATCAGCAGAAGCCCCAGAATCAGTTTATGGTAAGATGATAGGGAAAGATTTAACAGGCTCTGGCTGATTTCAAGAAACCTGAGCTTTCCTCTCGCCGTTTCCCCAGAGGGGCTCTGTGTCCCCTTGCCCTCACGCTCTACCTTCTTCAAAGGTTTCTCAGCTCTGCTTTGTACAGCCCACGGAAGGATCCTCTTTTCAGCACATGCACAGGTAAGGAGATCAATCAGTGAAGATCTCAGAAACTAGGCTTGAGCCTAACCCAGAGATCCTCCGCATTTCCCCTCCCAACAGACAGCAGCTGGTCCGGGTCCATCTCTGTTAGCAGGAGCCAGGCTATTCAGTTTGACTTCTTCATCCCGTTTTTTCCTCTCACTAAAGCCCTAGGGAAGCCAATGGGACTCTCCAGATTGCAAACCAAGGAAAAATCATGGCCTGAAAAACCCTGAATCCAGGTTTTATGTTCTGTGGAATAAACAAGGTGATTATTCTTATGTGGCGCTTTCTAGATGTTTGTGCTAGAACCGAGGTGATTTCAGTGAATGGACAGTACCGAGAACAAGGGGCTGTGCAGAAGTCTGTGGTTCCCTCTGAAGCCAGTGGGATCTGTGGGTACCCGGGCCGGCTGGACGGACGGTCCAAGCAGCACGCTCCAGCAAGCGCTCTTACTTCCTCGCTGTCCCCTCAGCTGCATGTTCCCTCGCAGACAGACTCAGCGAACCGCAAGAGCTTTTCTGTGCTACCGATCTCAGCTAAAGATGGGGCCTTCTTGGCTGAAACTGCAGAAACTTTTAGGCATGGTTCCAGATGTCCCAGTTTGGTCACTGGCGCACAGGCCAAGAGCCGCTGTCACACGTATGCTGAGACGCAGGGCTTCGAAAAAACCCATCGTCTTGTTTCTGAGACCTTTCTAGGGAAAAGGATGCTTATTCTGGTACAACTGCCTCATGTGGATGATTTATTCTAGAAGCTGAAGTGGAGCCCTTATTCTGGACTGAAGGTGTCTCCTGTCCATGGGAGTTTATCGATTCTCCAGAAGGATGTTGATTGCTTCCTCATGCAGGCAAAGCCCTGAGGCTGCAGCTGCCAGCATATGCCAAAGATGCGAGGCCGAGGGAGGCCGCGATTGCAGTGTATACATGAGATTCATATATTTTTTGAAGAGAGAAATGTCTGGAATAATTAGTTCAGGAGACAATAAGCTAGATGGGAAAAAAAGGGGGGGCATGAGGAGGGTCAGGGCAGGAAGAAAAGGCCAGAGAAAGCAGGAAGTGAAACAGAGCTGAAGCAAAAGTGCTCCAAAAAATCAGCACCTTCCACTGTGGTTTTGGCTGAATTTTCAATGCACTTGGAAAAGAGCAGTGCCTCTGCTCTCATTTCTGCCAGTGCAAACCTGCCACGGCAGCTCTCGCCGACATCAGCTGGTGGGGAAGAGAGGCAAATCCAGCCCAGAACGTCACTGCACTTGCTGAGTACCCAGTCAAGTATGAGCAATGCTGCCAGCACTCATCATTTGATCACAAGACTTGATGTCTAACATTTCTGTTAAAGCTGCTCAGTTCCTGGAACAGTATTCTGCAAGAATCTGGTTTTTTTTAACGCACATTTCTAGTTTTGGCAGTGAGCAAGGAAAGCTTGTGAATGTGATTTCTACAGATGAAGCACTGAAAGACAAATTAAAATGAATTCTTTACTAAAATCTGATAATGTTTTAAATGGGGCTGCTAGTGCTATAAATGCTGACTAAGTCTCATGGGCCTTCTAGGACAGGAAGATGGGGAAATTGTGGCCCAGACAGTTAGGTGTCTTGCCACAGACCGTGTGCATATCAGTGGCAGAGCTGGAACGGGCAGTTCATTACTCCAGTAGTAGCAATAATTTGCATTCATGTAATAGCACACAGCAGAGGGTTTCAAGGAGCTCGAGAGAGGTGTTTAATATGTGCATCTCATTGTACCAATGGGGAAACCAGGACGAATGGGGTGAAATAACCTGTGGAGCTTTCACAGAGAATCAGCAGAAAAATCAGAAAGAAAAGCCAGGGATCCCAGCTCCACCTGGATATACACCTGCCTGCTTGCAGATGCTGCGAATGCCACTCACAGAAGCTAGAAAGAAAACTAGAAACAGGAGCCAGCCGCTTTGTTACAATGCATCTCACCAAATAACTGCACAAACCCAGACGCTAAAACTTCCTGACTACCACAAAACTAACTTTTTCCCATTCAGCTCCACCAAACCCCAAATATATTTCAGTCACGAAGGTGCAACAAGAAAGAATACGATACAATGCTGCAAATGTCAGCATAGATAGCACGATAATCATCTGATGTGCCCCACTGTGATGAAGATGAAACAAGTCAGAGCCAAGTCGTTTTTGGTTAATGGCAATGAACGTGTGCACACCTACACACACACATGCACTTGTGCACACGTGAGGGGAAAAGCAGAAATGTCGTGACTGTCACCGTACTGAACAATAAATCTCCCCAGAATTTCATTTTGATGGCAACAACCAAATACACTTTCTCCAGCTCCCAAATCTGGGCTGTCTCCTGCCTGAAAATCTCCCTTCCCCGTCAGCAACGCAAAGCGTACAACTGCTAAGCGAGCAGCCGCCTGGCTGTCTGTAGGAGTGCACACATATGTGCATGTGCAGCGAGGACCCAGCCTGCACAACAGGGACCGGATTTCTGGAACGCCTCAGCTCCCATTTAGATGCTTGAATAAATGGTCAAGTTTTCCAAAACGCTCAGCTCTTTTGAAGATCCCTAACTACATGTGCTGAGCAACTGCACTTCAGCTATTCAGAAAATCTGCCCCACAGAGACCGGTCTCCGTGCTCTGCTCAAAGGGCTGCACTGAAACCAGAACCACCACGGCTAGAGGAGCAGCCCAGCTGCTCTACGCTGTGCAAAAAGCCCCAGGCCGTGCCTGCAAGCGCACCTTGCTCCTTGTGGTGCTTTCCAAGCACTTCTCCCCTTCCTGCACCTCCTCCTCTTGCAGGCTCCTGTGCCACCCTGCTCGGACAGGGCAGAAACTCGCAGACCCTGCAGGCCAGGAGCTCTGTGGGCTGCAACTAGCTGCCCTGAAGCTTTGCTGGGGCTCGCTGCCCGTGCACACTCAGGAGTACCCACCTCCCACCCCGATGGCTCCTGTTACTAGTATTTTTGGATACTCAGCCACGCAAAAGGATGTGACACCTGCTTCAGTATCACCAGGGAAACACACTGCCCGTGTCAACCGGGGCCACAGAGACGACAGCACCGAGGCTGTCACGGTACTTGTCGCTCCTGGCTATCCTGCCTGCGTTGACAGGCGCTCAGACAGCCCGGGGCGTCCCCCAGCTCGCACTGGATGCATTTAAACGTGTGGGTTCCCTCCAGGAACTGGAAGGCTCCAAATGCTTCCTGCAAGAGTCACAGGGTGCAAAGGGACTGCGGAGGGCAAGCGCCAGGGCAGGGAAGCACCACTCTCCCCCGCCTGGCAAGTCCTCCCCCGCCTCGTTGCTTTTCCTCTCCCCTGTACGCACACCCTCCCCTCTGCAAATCCTCCTTCCAGGCAACTTTACAGCCAGCGTAGCCATCGGAGCCACTGCCAGGGGCTGGCAGGACTCCGGTGAGGATGAGGAGGAGGCAGGGAGGGAGGATGCAGTGTGAGAGCAGGAAACCTTTGAATGCCCCCCGCCCCCCCATCCTTGCAAGCCCTACCTCCGAGCCGAGCTGCTCCACGCTCCCTGCTCTGGGCTGAGGAGGAGGAGGAGGAGGAGGAGGCCGGGCTCTGGCTTGCAGCCATGGCAGCCGCAGGGAGGAGGAAGGCAGCCGGGGGCAGAGGGGCACGGCGACGCCTGCCTCCAACCTCGCTTGCACCACGGCCGCTCTGGGCTCTCAGGGAGCTGCTTTGGGTTGAGCAGGGGCAGAGATGCCCTCCGAGCGCGCGGGAGTTTCTGCTGAAGGTCACACGAGCAGCCCGAGCGGGGCTCTGCGCTGTGCCCTCGGACCGGTCCTGCACCCCCTGCTAACGCACGCGTTTGCTGGGGACAGCTAAGCGCCTGCACAGAAAAGCGGCTGAGGATGCTATAAAACAAGGCTTCTGTGGTTAGATTAGAAAACAGATTTAGGTGCCGTCCTCCTCCCCACCCCCTAAAAATCCATGCTGGTCTTGCAAGCAGTCATCTGCATCCCACTTGGAAAAATGTCCACTTTGCCCTTTGGTGCCTGTGTGGAAACAAAACCCCAAGAGGCAGCCCTGGGTCACCAATCCGAACGCGAACACAAAGCCCCTTACAAAATCCTCCGGCTTTAGATTTCAGCCTGGTACAGCCTCTCCACTGTGCAAAATCTGCCAGGCCAGATGCTTGGCTCGTTTCCTCCACTGGCATCAGCGCTAGACAGACAGGCAACGGTGGCGGGGAAAGAGGCAGCTCTGCCATGCATCTGCTCGGCCACGGTGGCACCGGGGCTCAGGCGCTGTTCCGGCTGGTGCTCTGGGGAGCAGGAGGAAAGGACAGCCGAAGCCCTTGCACCTCGCTGAAGTTCAGGAGCTAAAGGTCTATTAGGATTTCTGCACCTGGACCTGAGCTGCAGGTGGGCTTATCGGCTCCAAGCGCCCGTCTCTCTCTCTCTGATGTCCCTGGAAGCCTCCAGGCTGTTCCTCTCACGAGATGTCCCGTCTCCTGACTTTGGTCCTGGGTTCCAGGTGTTTGCTAAGAATAGCACTGGCTGCATGTCTCTCCCCACAGGGTCTACGCCTAAAAACGCTGCAGCATTTCAGAGAGGTACGCGCTTCTGCCTGCTCCTGCTGCGACAAGTTTCATCCCACGGAGCACAGTAACTCTTGCCGCAAGTTTCAAGCAGACAGTCGAAGTGACAGAACATCTGCACTTCGTTCGGCCCCTGTGCGTCAGCCAGTATTTTCTTGGTATTTAGCTATTGTTTTCTTTCTTTTTTTGTTCTTTCTTTTTTTAAAGTAACAAACCCTGCAAAGGCTCCCCCAGGGCAGAGCACACACATTGCAACACCAAAGAAAGCGACGGCGCTGGCTTTGCTGGGGCCGGCTACGTTCGGAGGAAAAGCCGAAGCCCGGAGCTCTCCCCTTCTCCGGACGGCGCGGAGGGAAACACTTGAGCTGGTATCACCCACGCTGGTAAGGGGCGGAGGATCCCAGCCCCACATCACAGTCGTCCCTTGTCCCGCGGAGAACAAGGCTCTTCAGAAATGTCGAGCTGTTGCGCAGCAGGGCTTAGGAATCCAAATCCTCGCTACTCCATCCGAAGCCGTTGCATTAAATCCCATGCTCCTAACTCGGTCATTACAGCAGGCAGAGTGACGGCCCCGGCCCCAGCTCTGCAAGCGAGCCGTCAGGCGCAGCGTGGCCCTCGCGGAGCGGAGCGCCGTCGGCATTGCAGCCGGGGGGCTCGCGCGGGCACCCAGCCGGCCCGCGGGCGCCCGGCTCCGGGTTGGGGGGGAAGAGCCGCTGCGCTTCAGGCCAGCGCAGCAGCACGCCCGGCTCCTCCGGGACCGCGCAGCCGGAGCTGGCGGCGCCGCGCACGCGGCCGGTGCCTCCGCCCCGCGCGTTGCACCCGCTCCCAGGCCGGCGAAGCGCCGGGCGCCTCTGAAGCGGGCAGTGCTTCCCTCCTCCTGCCCGTCTCGGCCGCTTTGCACGCTTCTGGGCGCCTTTGCACCCCCTTTCCGTGCCCATTCCTTCTCTGCGGCGGGAAGCTGATGGTTTGGCACCTGCACTGCCTCCCCGGCAGCCTCCCCGGATTTGCTGCCCACGGACCCAGCATAACCCATCCGGAGAGGAGAGCTCCTGCACGCTTGTGAGGAGCCCGGACACTAACATCCCTGGCAAGCTCCGCTGAAAAGCCCACAGATAAATGGGCTTTTCCTCCTTTTCCTCCCTGTTCCTCCTGTTTTCGCTCTCCCCCGGCGCTGACCTGCTTCCCAGCTACGGCTCGGAAGCGGCACCTCCTGCTCCTACCTGCCAGCCACCGGCCCGCGCTCCCACCCCCGCGGCCAGAAGCTGCGTAAATATAGAAACCCTCTTGCAGTCCCCAGCCTCGGCCTTGCGCCGTCTGTCAGCTATAATTACAGCGGAGCTCTCCAGAGCCGCTGCCAATCCCCCCGATCCTGCCCTCTCCCGCACCCCCTCCGCCCGGCTCTTGGCTAAATATAGCACATTCCAGCGGCGCGGTTCACCTTGTGCCAGGCGCCCGCTCGCCCTGCCCGTGCCACAGAGGCTTTTTCTCCCTCCCGCCTCCTCCTCTCCTCGCAGCAGCTGAACGTGCACGAGAAGCAAACGCTCGCGATAACGTTTCAGCCTCGCCGGCGGTAGGAAACGTGCTGAGCGCTCCCGGACAGCGGGGTTCGCCTCGCTCGCCCGCCCGCGCGTCGGGTACGCTTCGGGCAAGCTTCCCGGACACAAAACAGGCGCGTTGGGCAGCGTTTCCAACCGCACCGAGAGGGATTAACCTCTGCGGAGAAAGAGGGTGCCGGCTGGTCCTAACCGATGGCCATATTGCTTCTGAAAGCCTGGGTGCCCTCGTGCCCTGGAAGCTGGGCTGAGATCCACCAGGCTTACTCCCACGGAGTGCCACCAGGCTCCTCTGGGTTCGGGCACTATCGCTAGCGTTCGGGCCATTTGTTTGCTGTGGGGAAGCCTGCTGTAACAAAAAGCAAACAAGCAGAAAAGCAGTAAACGCCTACGCTTCTAGGGCAAGACGTAGGAGATCCACACTGTAGCGTGCGGAGGTATCACCACTTGTGTTTATGCAACACGGTGAATTTGGCTGTCACTCTTAGCGGAATATACTTAGCACCTGGCCCATAACTGACCGTACAGAAAAGCATCCCTGTATAAGTTATTTCTGCTTCAGATTTTACACCACTGTTTTGGATAGATGGGGTGCAAAGAGAGGTGGCAGTACTATACTGGGTGTCGCTGATAATGCAGAAGCTCTATTCATCACGGGAGAGGGAAGATTTCTTATTCTGTTAACACTCGCCCTAAAACCTGAATCCTCCCAAAAGCGTGTGTCCTGTCTTTTAGGGTAATTTATTGTTAAAAATAACGAATAGCCCGCAAGCCTCTGGCCTCCTCATTTCCTTCTGTGTGGACTCTTCCACACTGGAACCTGTAACCCTCTCAGAAGCCAGGACTTTGCTTGGGATTCTGCACTACATGTTTGCTGCTGTTTTTCGTTGAAATATGAGCCTGTGTCACGTGAGTCAGTTGGTTAATTATGAACCTTATATGCTGTTAACATGTCCTGTAACATTGCAGCGCTTTTGATGAGTATGTCTTAACCTGCAGAGTTAAATAAAAAAACTACCCTACCAGGCAGACTTGGCACGTGATGCTCTTCTAAATAATCATTAAATGAAGACAAGTTATTTTCACAGATAGACTTGAAGCAGGTGGAATCCCCATGACTGGCTCAATGTGACTAATAAAATACTTTCCATTTTATTACTGATTATTGTTGATGCCTATAGTTAAACTACTGGCTGTGATACAGATTATTAATGAGTATCTTTTTCTCCTTTAAAACTCGAACTCCGGGACCAGAGGACAACGACCTTCAGTTTACATTCTCTAGCTGCCGCATTTAAAACCGAAGCCCAAAGCGCTTCCACGCAAGCCAACCGATCGGCTCGGGAGCTCGAAGCCTCAGCACAACGTCACCCTCAAAGTGGACCGGCCGCAAGACAGAAAGGGGGACGACGCACGTTGCAGAGGCATGTTCTGCCAGGACCCCTCCGGCGTCGCTGGAACGTGCGAACGTGCCTTCACGGTCCTCAGCGGCTGCGCCGATACCTTTGCACATACCTTTCTAGAGGCTTGTTTAAAAACGTAGCCGCTGTTCAAATCTCTGACTGTGAAGCTCCTTGCAGAGTCGGAGCTCACCTGAGCACAGCGCTCTCTGCAAACTCTTCCCCTCCCGACCTCCGTCGCACGTGACTCTGCTCTTCTAGAGTAACAAACCCTGGGCAGCTCTTACCTTCTTTGGCCTTTCGTGGTGGGATACGTGCTTCTCTTGAGCAGGAGACGTGGATCGGCTCCTTCTCCCAGCAATGAAGGAGCTACCACCAGAGTGACGTGAGGTCTTCTGAGGTAAGTGGGGAAGGGGGGGGGAGATGGAGAATAGAAAAAAAAAGAGAGAAAGAGAGAGAGAAAACAGTGCCTATAGATTTCACTGTTACAACAATGTTATGGTAAAGGGCTTGTCTACAACACGCAGGACCAAGTCCTGTGTGTACCAGAGTCCAGCCTGGTTCCTAACGGGGGGAAATCACCATGGGCACGACTAACAGGCTTACAAACAGCATGTAAGTCTAACTCCCCGACCCTGGGATCTTGGTGGCCCACGCACACCAACACATGCGAGAAGAAAGGCCCAGCTGCCGGAAGAGTGTTTGCTAAACAAGATGATAAATGGTAGCAGCAACATTACTTTGACAAGCCGGTCATCCTGAACAGCCACGTCCGGCTTTCAGCCCCAAGCCTAAACCCGTGAGAGGGGCCCTTAGCAACAGCCGGTGCCGCTGCACGGGGGCTGGGGGGTTGCACACACAGATGCCCCGTTCTCAGCCTGAAGTATTAGCAGAATTCCTGCTACCTATCTCAGCATCCGCAAACTTGATACTGAGCTACACTTGTCTCGGATACTGCGGGTGTCTGAAAGGCAGGGAAGGTGTCCTCCAGCTTGGCTTTGAGCAGAAGCTGAAGACATCAGTTACTATTATGTGACAGCAGTGATAAGCAGGAAGGAAAGTGGGAAAGGCCAGAAACAAAGGAGCCACTGAAACATAAAGATGCAGTGAGAGGATCAAGTTTCTTCTTTGCTGCAGCGGGGAGCACAGGTGTCTACTAATTATGCAGAAAAGAAAAAGGTTCTTTTCCTTCCTCTCAGTCCTGTCCTGCAATTAATAGGGAGAAATCCTTTGCTGCAAATGTTCTCCAAATGTTGAATGGCTCCAGTTCTCCTCTGGGCTGCCTCCATCCTCAGGCAAAAGTTAGGACTGTTCTGCATTACAACCTCCTGCACAAGGTCCCTGAGCTACACCTCTAACCTTCTGGAACATCAAACACATTGGCTGCTCTCCTTTCTAGTCTCACACTGCCCCTTGCACCAGAGACGGTGCTTTAGCATCTTTCTGCAAAGAGAAAATACGCCTTTGATTTCTTGGGGCTTGTCTTTCAGTGCAAGCAGAGGGGAGGAATTCAACCTCTAGTTTTGAAAACAGGTCTGAAGATGCTATAGAAATGCAAGATCTATGTTAATCCTTATTCCTAAGCGACTGCCTGAATGGCAGAAAAGGGAAGCAGGCTGCAGACATCGTTTATATGTTCTTGGCATTTCTTGTAGTTCCAGGCACAGATACAATCTAGGATGAAGATGATGGCTTACATGTGACAAAAAACTCCACTGGAGGGATGAAGAGACTCACCATTTTATTGAAGTGGTACTTGCAGTAGCCACAATATTTGACATTGTCGACTTCTAGGACTTCTTCTTCACATAAGAGGCCAGCCATCTGGGCACTGAAACACATACAGTCAGGAGGCGGATAAAGCAAACTGAACAGCCGGACTACACAGCCCATCACAGGTGAACAGTAGTTCAGGATACCCGGTCCTGCTTGGCAAATGGTTTGCAAGGAAGAAAGAAAAAGTTCAGCGTATTTTTAATTCAAATTAAGATCTCTGAAATTCTAAGTACTTTCCTACCAGATTATGTTGCAATTTCTGTTTTTCTTAAGGCAGGCCTGGGGGACCAATAGCAATTCCAATTAAAGATGCATCATGAACAAGGAATTCTTGTAAAGTTGGGAATCCCCCTATTCTCGAGTCAGACAATGTTGTTTTCAGGCTACGAGGCTACATGAGGATATCAGCCCTTAAAATCCCATCAGTTAGATGACACCCTTGTATGTGCTCTGCTTGAGAAAGAACATTCCTGGATTGTGACTCATCTCTTCTCTTCTTGTATTCCACAGAGCCCTAGGGAAACCCCCACCCCTTGGTTCTCCCGGGGACACGGCTCACTGGTGAGGTCTCAGCCGTCCTGGGGAAGTTCCCTTCACGAATTGAGCAGGGGTGATAGCCCCAGCGCCATCAGGGGTGATCTGTCCGACTCCCCGTGCCACCTGTTTCGCGTGGCCCGAAAGCCACAGCGGCAAAAGCGATAGCAGTGGTGGTTCTGGAGGAGACGCGGTGGGGAACTCACCAGGTGACGTGGAAAGCCTGTCGGCAGCCGTGTCGGTTACAGGCCATGCAGGCTCCGGAGGCTGCTTTGCTCTCCCTGCCCTGCTCTTCACAGATGTAGCAGGTCTGCAAAAAAGGAAAAGTGCTCCCTTGAAGAGGTAGCCAAAGCACCCGTTTCCCCGTTCTTCAGGAGGAAAAGCCTTCGGGAACTTATAACTTTGTATCCAGTCGTCTGATTCCTACGCCTACACCTCTGGCTTACTTCTTGGTGGGTTGCACAAAACCCATGCATCTTCTTTTTCTCCCCAAATCCCAAATCCCTCTCCAAGGAAGGGATTGATCAGGCTGCAGAATTGGAAGGGACAGAAGTGGAGGACCAAAAGAAGAGGAAGAACGAGGATTTACTTTGTAAATTATTTTTAAAGGAATCTCAGTACCTGGAAATTAAAATAAAATGAACAGGAGATATGAAAGAATAAGAAGACATGGAAAAGGCAAGGCAAGGCAAGTATACTTAGGGCAGCAGGAGAAAGAAGTGGGCTCACCTTGTTAAAACGGTCGTGGGGAACATACTGCAGGACAATCGGCTCCATGGTGAGCACGTTGGCAAACTGAACCTCTGGGATGTACAAAGCACAGACGACATGGGCCCACCCTGCAGAAGCAAACAAGACAGAAAGCAGAGATTCATGTGGGGCAACTCACAAGATGGCTAAACCCAGAAAGGGCTGCAGACAAGCACGGGGGGAGAGAAGGGAAAGGGTGTAAGAAGGGAGCCAACCTAAGTTCAATGTTAGGTTTGAAATACTGCTGCTTGTAACTTGGTTACGAATCATTTGTGGATGATCAGAGAGATGGACACCACCTTCAGATTAAATACGAAAGTGGAGATCTCTTTGGGAAAGGATATGCACAATGTTCATTCTCCTTAAAAGCACCTGCAGCACCTGCTCAGGATCTGCTGCCTACACTTGCTGAAGACCTAACTAAACACAGGAAAATCATCCAAACTGCAGATGATGACGATGGGACAGGTCTGACGTGCAGTCTCGTACACCAGAAACAAAGCTCCCATTACTGGCTCTTATCAACGGCTAAAGACGGCTCTTTTTCAGCAAGCCAAATTAAATTAAAATCTAAATCCACCAAGAAACACTGCACTTCCCAAATCAGATGTGCGAGTTGAAATTCCATCTGGTCAGGGTAGTACTGAGAAAGCTAGAAGGCATTTGGGGGCATATGTGTACCAGTATGTCTACTGCATCGGAAGGATTTTGCTAGGAGTAGGACAGATTCACCTGGGTAGGCGGAATCCAAAATCCATGATTACAGAATTATTTTACAAAATTGTAAGTACTTGGGCTATATAATTCTGTATACTGACATGGTTATAACACTTCTTGTGCCTGTCTGCAGACCTGACCAAACCACGTAATAGCATGTTTGGAAGAAGATGCTATGTTATTATAAAACAATCCCCCAAAATGATACTTCGACTATTGCAGCAAGGCTCTTGGCACTGCTCGGACCAGCTCTGATACTTCTACAAAAACCATGGACTCGGAGCTTCTTCTCTAAATATGGGATTATGGGAATAAAGACCTCCTTGCCTAATTTGACTCTTTGTGTATCAAGCTAAGGGGCAGGTAGGTAAAGAAGCCTTTCTGAAAAATAATCAGATTTTGAGAAAAACAAAGTTTGATCCATACTGCTGATAGCATCAGTAGCTGCAAGCTCTGAAAACTGAAACCAAACTCCACAGTGCTTATGGCACCAGAGGCTGACACTCCGCGATGACGAGGAGATAAGCCTTGCAGAGAGCAAACATCTTTTCTCCGTCCTGGTCCCCTGCTCTCTGACGGGGACACATCTCCAGCGCGAGGCTGAGGTTCAGTTAACGTGAGGATGACACTGCTGCTGCGCACCCGTGCAGCATTTCCGTAAGCAAGGCCAGATCGTGCAGCGACTGTAGCAGGGCTGAATCTAAGAAACAGCGCGTTTCACGGCCGGGGCTTCAACGTCGGGCAGGTTTCCCCACCCGGGGGGCAGCAGAGGTTTCCGAAGGTGAAGTTTTGCGGGAGGAGGCAGAGCGTTTCTCGTTTCTCTGGAGCCTCCATCCTTCCCCTTCCGGCGCTATCGGTTCAGAAAGGAATTAGGCTGCGCCGGGAACAGCACCCGAGAGCCGGGGAGGCAACGCACGGAGCGGGGGGCTGCCGGCCGGGCACCGAGGTACTCACCGCCGTTGTCGGTCCGCTTCAGGGCTCCGTCTTTGTGGGGGCACAGCTCGCATCTCTTGAAATTAAGAAAGAAACAACAAGTTTAATCTAAAGTCCCAGGGGCCCGGGGTCAGAAAAAAAGAGATGATTCATTTACGGTACGGTTATGAAAATTGCTTTCAAAGAGAGGAAGTGGGAGAAGGGTGCAGAACGGTTTGGGCGCAATGAGATGCTCTGACACAGCTAGATATCGTCGGGTCTGACGGGCGCTTGGCCCGAGGCTCTAGGAGCACCTTGGCTTTCCTGGGGCTTTTTAAAGAAAGTTTCTAGCCCTTGCGGCTGGGGAGTAAAACTGAAAAACATGACTCAGAAGGCAGCAGGCAAATAAAAAGGACCCATTACCTATCTTTTTCCTCTTTCTTTCCTTCCTTCCTTCTTTCTCTTGCGATTCTTTTTTTTTTTTTTCCAGCCAATCTCACGGGTTGCGGGAGGGGATGAGTTGGGAGGCTGCCGGGGGCCCCGCCGCCCCCGGCCCCTTCGCCGCGGGCGCCCTGCCGTGCCCAGGGACGGTCTCCAGCCCCGCAGCCGCGAGAGGCGTGAGCGGCCCGAAAACGGGCTTCAGCCCCTCACACGCCATCCCCGTGGCAGCACCCAGGGAAAACGTTTTCTCGGTTTTGGGGGTTTTGTTCTTTCTGCTGTTTCGTTAAAAAGCGAGTGCCTGAATTTCTGCAGAGCGAAACAACTTTTCTTTCCTTTGTTAA
The DNA here is from genome assembly GCF_028389875.1 of Rhea pennata. Taxonomy (NCBI): domain Eukaryota; kingdom Metazoa; phylum Chordata; class Aves; order Rheiformes; family Rheidae; genus Rhea; species Rhea pennata. The sequence continues at coordinate 1,952,326 of NC_084688.1, forward strand.
TGGAAACATCTATTTTTTGTTGTTTTTTGTTTTTTTAACAAAGCTGTTTTCTGTGAAAAATGTTTCATCAGAAAGTTTTGAAATGAGCTGTCGTCACGAAGGCGACGGCCGTGAGGCAGCGGCTCTCATACTGCTATGAGTGTGTGCGAGCTGCTCTTCTTCCTCGTGCGCTTGGTTTTTTTTGCTGTGTTCATCAGCTCTAGCGAATCTAGCGCTCAGCGGGACAGATGTTCCCAAACCACCAAAAAAACCCCACCAGTACCTTGAGTGATAACTCGCTGAGCCTTGGCCCTGCCAGCCAAAGAACTCGTCACTGCGTAGTCCTTGAGGACCTTCCACAGTGTGGACTTCTGAAAGCAAGCTCAAGATTTCCTCTGTTGAAATTTTTAGCTCTTGGTAGCCCGTCACGGTAAATAAAATTGCCGCAGGTCAGTGTGGAGCAGGGGAGCTGAGCCGGGGAACATGAAGCTTCCGCGGGACTCGAGCGCGCAGGGTCGCCCAAGAGGCACCTGCGGCCCGCACAAAATCCACGCGACAACGTGTGAACAGGAGATGAGGGGACCTAGGCCAACGCCATCGGTGTCACCCTCTACGCAACTTAGTTTGAGAAGTGGGCGACTCCAGGAGGAATTTCACACTGCGGCTGGTTGGGCCCCGCCTGGCAGAGCAGCCGAGAGCTGCTCTCACGATTGCTATGGAAAGCCCCGCCAAGCCAAGACAGAAAGAACTGGGTTAGCTGAGACACTGTAATAAGAAATTTGCACTTGAAAAGGCCCCTCGGTTCTCCTCTCCACCCCTCAGATCAAAGCGGCTCTCCCACCACGCGATTAGCAAAGCTCTGATCGTAACAAGAGGGGTTAACAGCTCCATCGGGCCCCACACAAGACTTTTAATAGCCCTGCTTCTAAATGACAGCTAAAGCCTTCACATGATCCCTCACATGAGTGCCCTCTGGCCATTGCAGCTCACCGGGCTTCCTAGACAATTTGATTACAAAGTGGATGGGCTTTCAGTTGCTTACTGTAAGCACAATAGCGTCCACAGCATCCTTTAGGGACCTGCGCATCTGAGGAGGGTTTATGAGCAGGGATTAGTGGTACCTCTTCCTTTTGTTCAACCTGCCCAGGCCTAGGCACTCTCCCAGGTTTTTATTTCAGCTCTGGGAAAAAAAGAGCAGAGCTGGTTGATTAAAACCAGGTTGTGGTGGCTAAGGCTAGAGCTCCTGACCCGCCAGGTCTCCTTCCTCAGAGGAGGTACCACCAAGTGATTAGACTGACCAGCTGCAGTTAGGACTCCCAGTTTGTCTTTCCTAAACTGAAGGGAGGGGGGGATGGAGTATACGCAAGCTGAAGGAGAGATACAGAAATCAGGAGACCTATGTTTTAAAACCTTCACTAAGACATGCAGTATTCTTCATGCCTTCAAATCTCATTGTCAAGACAAAAATATCAATATTTAGCCAGTAAAGTGGACAAAGCTTGTAAACTGCTTTAAGATTCTTATATGAAGACAGCTGCGGGAAGAAAAACATTGCTGTTTCTCAAAGGAGTTTGCCATAGAGTCCTTGTCAGAGAAGTACGAGTATCAGTTCATCATCCTGTTGACAAGGTACTTTGGGCTCAGAGAGCAGCCTCTCCCGTTCACGATCCTCGGAGCAGCGTCTGCAATGCTGCTTCCACGGCTGGAGAAAGCAAGGCACAGAGGGGCGCAGGGAAACCCGGGGCAGTGGAAGAGCCACACGACCAGTCTCTCCGGACTACGAAGTACAAATTCAAACGGTGTTTTAGTAGCAGAGCCAAGCACAGCTCTCTTAAGACCTGACTCATTTCCCTTACTCTGATCATGCTGTTCCCTACATCAAAGAACTAGATTCTTTTCATGTATTTACCCATCTGCGTGTCTGTTGCTATGACTGCTGGTGTTCAACTCAAAAGGTGAGGGATTTAGTTAGGAAATCATCCCCAGCTCTGCTGAGGAAGGAAGATTATCACTGCCCAGCTATAGCAGCGGGGCTGATGGCCACATGACTGAAGGGCATGACGGAAGCCCACCACGCATCGTCTAACAGAGTTTACTGCGCGCGACTTCAGTAAGGAGCCACCTGCAGGGATATTGTTTTCGTGATGCCTGGGAGGCGGTTTGAAGGCTATAACGTACAAGTGAAAAGTTACAATCCCTCTTGCAGTGAGCACAGGTGAGGAGGACTTGTGTGTACATGTATTACTCCAGCTTAGGTGTCATTTGAATTGTAGCTAACACCGAAGAGCTGCTCCTTGCCTGCACAGTTGGGAGAGTAGAGGGAAGGAGGCCCATAAAATCTAAATGTCTCTCTTTGCTATGATACTATCTGCATGAGGTAAAACTACTTAAAGACGTATTTGATCTTCTTTATTGCAGTGTGCATAAAAGCAGTATTTTACAATGGTAAAAGAGTTCAGGTCTGAAAGTCTGGTGTTGTTTACACTCCCACTTCCAATGAGGAATGAGTTAATGCAACATAGAAAGCTGGTGCAGATACCTAATTCCCCCATTCACTCATCTTTGCCAAGTTCTTCGCCCATCTGTGAAACAGATTAAACCTTTGTATCGCAGCAAGCACAGAGAACCCCGCTGAGATGGAGGAGTGCACTATTTGCTCAGGTCTGCACAGATATGTGCACTCAGAGGTCACCTACATCAACTTTACTAGGTGTGTACTTTAGAACAGATTTAGGTAAATCAGTTCAGAAGGCAGTGCAGGCACTAATAAACATAGTCTGAGTTGATTTAGGCCTTGGGTATTTGAGAAAAGCCCAAGTTTAAATTAAACACATTTTTAATGAAGTGAAGGAGGGAGAGCTATCTTGGATTTATTGTATGATAAGTGCGTATATACACAATCAGCATCCGTGGCATAACTAGCATAAAGATCTACACCCTGGCCTCTTTGCATTTGGCTGGGGCAGCCGTATCTGACGAGGACTCACATGGGGAGTTATTGCAGAGTAGTTAGTGTGCTATAAACTCGCAGCCTAGTTTACTGCACAAGTAGCTTTGCCACATAGACAGGCCTAAGAAGCAGCCCTGGCCTGAATGTTTCCACTTTCCTGCCTCACTGGGAAATGCCAGAATTAATTAAGAACATTTGTAAAGTGTTCTATACTGCTAAATTGCTACTTAGATACAAACTAAACCCTGATCCAGCTTCCTGTCATTCTCTATGTTATTTAACAAACTCAGAAGACTTTATGCAGGAGACAGTTGCTGCAAGTGAGACATGAATGCCAATCCACCCTGCCAGTCAGTAGAATAATTTATACAGCATAGCAGCATCTCAGGTGATGCCAACTTTCCTCCACTCCAAAATTTTCTGAGGAGCTACACAGGAAAAGCTGCAGGGATGCCATCCTGGAGAAGAATGTCATTATATTTTAGAAGATTGATGGATCTAGACTCAAAACTCTTTGGTCATCAATAACTAGCTTAGAAGTCTGTCTGGCAGCATGTTCCTCAATATGGCTAAGACCACTGTATAGAATCGTTTGACAGAATTTTTCCTATTGTCTAAGCAAGAAAAAGATTTTAAAAGAGAGTTGGTCTCTCAGACAGGTGAAGGGTGAGTGCCTTGTCCAAGTTATATAGTAGTGAGTCAGGATTGCAGTCCCAATAGTTCTGAATTCCAGGCTCCATCCCTTCTGTCCATGGACCACACTGCCTCTCGTAGAGGGATGAAGGGCAGCAAACTATCCTATTTAGGGTAAGTGCAAGTGTGCAAGTGCGTTTCATACTCACCACCCTGGCGGCTCTCTCTTGAGATTCACATTTTCGACAGAACCAGGGTCCGGTTGGAACCTGGACAATTCCATAGCAAGCTGGAAGGAAAGCAGAGAGAGTTCACTTGATCATGTTCAAACTGGCTGTTTAATTTTTTCAGGTGTACATGAAAGTTTGCCTGAAGGAGCTTTGTCAGATGGAGATGGAAGACAAAAACAAAAATTAGATCCAAACAGCATTTTGTTTCCTTTTCTAGTTTCCAACACCTAGCAACAGCAAATAGCCCTTTGTAAGGGTCCAGTTCCTCCCTGCTCAACGTATCCTGTTAGGATAGCTGACTCTGGTCCAACCTGCACCCAAAAACACGTCCACTCTGAAGCAGATTTTTAAGGTCAAAAGAAACCATTAGATACAAACTCCTATGTAACACGGGCCATATTATTTCAGCCAGTAAACATGGACATGAAGCAGTGAAGTAACTTGCTTAATTTTTCACTACACAGCTGGAATTAGAATCCAGAGGCCAATGATCGACCCTCACTGGACCATGCTGCTGCTTTTCTACAGACTCATCTCTAAATGCCTGTTTCAAGAAGTGAGAGGTTGTAAAAGTGAAGAGAGTTCTCCTTTGAGCTGCATTTTTGAGGAGAACGCAGCACCTAAGTAAGTTGCCAAGCTTTTGGAAGTGCTCAGAACTGAGCAACTCACAGTGTGATAAGCTTATCCAAGTTTTCAAATAAGCTCATACCCAATATGAAATGACTAAGATAAAATCTCAGCAGCAAGGAGGAAATCATCTCAGTGAGAATTCAGATAAACACCCAGAGAAACTCCTATTTACCCTGCACGCCCTCAATTTCATAAGTCATATCCAACAGCAGCCTTTTGCAGCATGCTTTGAAGACCACCGAATTCAGGCTGTTTAGGACTAATACTGGGAACAGGTTCTACATTAATGTTAGAGTCTCCAGCTGACAATCCAGCAAATTTCAACAGAGCAGCTATTTTCTTCAGTTCTTCTCCAGCAATTCCACGCACTCCTCTGCCACTGCTTTCCACATCACTCTTGGTTGTCTCAGGGTCCCCCTCTGCAAGCTGAAGCTCCCACTCCTTTAAAGGGGGCAACGCTGCTTGAAGACCCTTCACCACTTCTGGCACTCTCTCTAGCCATCTCTCACTCTCTCTTACCATCCAGGGATGGACTTTGCTAGTCCTGGAGGAAGCATTTCTGACTCTGAAAGGGTTCTTAGCCATCAGGCAAATGGGCTTAAAGCAACAGAGGTAAGTAAAGACAGGGGTAAACAATAAGGTTATGTATGCTCCAGTGAGGGTATAGGAGCACCTCAAGAAAGAACAAATTGTATCTTCCCTATTCCATCTTCAAATCTGAGCTGGCAGTTGGAATGGAATCTCAATCACTTGAGACATTTGAAACTGCGTTGGACAAAGCATCTGAAAATATCCTGCTGGAAGCAATCCTGTGATGTTCCCTTGGGGATGGACCAGACGTGACCCCCAATAGGTTTCCTCCATTTCTCTAATGTCTGTTACTCTACATGAGCCAGGAAAGCAAATGTGATTGTGGAGTTAAACCATGAGGACCGACTCCAAGATGAGCCAAGGCATATACATAAGAAAATAGAAACTACATAAAAGCAGTGACAGAGGAGCCTGCCTTGAGTCCATCTTTAGCAGTGGGCTTAAGGCCAAAAGCAAGCACTCAGCTGGAGACAGTACTGGCTTCTGTGCCCACTGCTTCGGAAAGAAAGAAAACAAGAAAACAAGCAAAACCACAGAACATACAAAAGGTAACGCCGAAAACATTATTTGTAAAACATTCTTAACTATCTTACAAGATTCTTAATTTCCAGTTAGAAGTTTCTGTTCATATTTTGAATTTTCTATGAAAAAGACATTTCTAAATATTGTCACAAAAACAGTATTGATTTTTTTTTAATTAGCCCTAATGTGTAGCTTCAACATAAGCTTAAAAAATAGCGGGTTCTTTATTTAATTGTACAATTATTTTGAAAGATAGCTTTTGTTTTGAAAATATTTAAAAGCAGTACAAATTGATACCAAATCCAGGGTGTGATTGCAAAGAATGAGACAGATGAACCACTCTGTAGCGCTTTGTTCCTGTTCAGTATCCAAAATTCTACCAAGCTACCACACTACTGCTAAATCTGTGACTTTAAAAAACGGCTAGTCTTTTTTTGAACATCCATTAGGAATAACAATATTCCTTACGAATTACTATATCCTGATATAATCCTTCCAAGTCCTCAGTATACAGCTGTGCTTTCTAAACACACAAACGGTGCCTCTCTGAGACTTCCCTAACACGTTTTTAACTCCACCAAAACAACGCTACACGCCTACTTTACAGCAGCCGCAGCAAGCAGAAAACACGCACAGTCTCCATACCTGTGTGGGCCTAGAAGGAGGCACCTAAAACAAGAAAAGCATCACAAATTTGAAACTGCTCTGGCCAGCAAACAGAAGTATCTATATTCATCCTGGGAACGGGCCCGAAGCTGCCAGTGCCCTTTACCTCCCTCCAAAACAGAGGGATGAAAAAAAAAAAAACGTTTTTCCAACCTGTGGTTTCATAAATAACAGGGGGAGCGGCAGAATTACACCACCAAAATTAGAAGGGAAGCGAGTGTCGCCTGGGGTCCCTCGGAGGCACCCCGCAGCAGGTTGTCTTCTGGCAGGAGACACCCCGGCAGCGGCTCTGCGAGCGGAGAATTCCCCCGCGAGCTTCGCTTCCTCATTTGAACTCCCCTTCGGTCACCTGGTTGTACGGGACCTCTTACTCAGGCTGCGAGCGTGGACAGAGCAGGCGACCGAAAAGCAAAACAAAGCCCGAGCCGGAGCCCCGGAGCCCCGGAGCCCCCGAGCCCCGAGCGCGACAGGCAGCGAGCGGCGGGCGGGACGCGCCCGGGGGCGAGCGCGCCCCGAGCGCCGCGGAGCCCGGCAAGGGGCTCGAGACGGGCTGGTGGATGGAGAGGATAATAATAGACGGAAAAACAGGCACGCCAGATGAGACCAGAAAGCTCCGCGTTATTCAAAACAAGACCAAACGCGACAATCGCCATTCCTTTTTGCTGCATTTAAGCGAAAGCAAATATTTCTTCCTTCCCCCCCCCCCAACCCCGGAGAGCTGAGGAGGGTAAACTTTCCAGCCCGATACCGGGTGCTAGGGGCGTGCTTCAAGTCATTTAAAATGCAAATAGCGCTTATCTCTCGGTGGAGAAGGGCTGGCTTCCTCCCTGCCCTTGGAGGACGCGGCTCCGGGGCCCCGCGGCCGCCCCGGCGGGGTTAAGCGGGGCCACGCGCGGCCGCGGGCCGGCGGCAGCGCCGGGCGAGGGCCCCGCTGCGACTCCGCGGGCAGCGGCGGGGGGGACCCGGCTCCGGCTCCGCCGCCGCCGCCCCGGCAGCGCCCCGCGGCCCCCCGCGCTCCCTCCCGCCGCCGCGGTACCCGCGCAGGCCGCCGCTAATACCGTTATTTTGAACAATAGAGATAAAACAAAGCCTCCCCCCCCCCCCCGCCCTCCGCGCACCTCCCGCCTCCGCGGGCCGCCCGCGGCGGAGGCGGCGCTGCCCGCGCCCCCGGCCCCGCTCTGCCCCGCGGCCCGAGCCGCCGCCGCCGCCGCTCGCCGGGGCCGGGGCCGGGGCCGGGGCCGGGGCCGCGGCCGGGGCCGCTGCCTTACCTTGGTGCACAGCCACATTGCAGCCGTGCCCATCGCAGTACACCAGCGGGTTCTCCGCCCAGCCCCGCTCATCAGAACAGACACAGCAGCCTCCCACCATCTCCTTCATACTTCCATGAGGGTTTCCTCCCCCCCCTCCTCCCTCTACGCACACACTCCTCCTCCTCCTCCTCCTCCTCCTCCTCCTGCTCGCCTCCCCCCTCCTCGCCTCGCTGCCGCCCGCCTCTCACACGCGCGCCCCTGCGCGCACACACGCACACGCTTACACACGCACACGCTCACACACGCACACCCCAGCCCCAGCCTGTACAGCAATCATGGCTGCGCGCTTGCGAAGCGTTGGGTTCAGGGCTTGCAGGCTGGCTGGGTCGGGCGCGTGTTGCATCGCATTTTCTGCGTGTTACGCTCCCCCCTTGCCCGCCCCTTCCCCTCCGGCTGCTTTTTGGCTGTTCCTTTCTTTCTCTCTCTCTCCTCTCTTTTTTTTTTTTTTTTTTTTTTCTTCCTCTTCTTTTTTTTTTTTTTTCCCTGAGCAAACCCAGCCGGAATCCAAGTGTGCACCCGTGTGTGCAAACCGCTGGATGCGTGCCCAAGCCAGTCAACATGGATCTCTCCGGAGTGATGAGTTGGGACCGTTCCCCAAATCCTATTATCTCCGCAATTCCTCTTTGACAGATCGGGGTTCCGCGAGCGCCACCGCCTGTTCTGCTCTCGGAGGCTCCTTCTCGAGCAGTTTTTAACCCGTTTGCACCTGCTTAGTTAAGACATCTTCCCAAGGAAGAGGAAGAAGGAGGAAAATGCCCCCTTTGGACGATTACATCCAGGGTAGCAGGACGGAGTGGAACCGTAAAAAAAAAAAAAAAAAAAAAAAAAAAAAACTTTAAATCAGTAAAAAAGAATTAATCCTGGAGTATAGCAAGCAACTCTGTGTAGGATTGCACCTAGAGTGCAATCTGAGACAGGTCTGCACAGAGTATCATCAGTCCCCTGGTACACCTTGAGAAACAGCCTTTGCCTTGAAAATATCATCCAGAGCAGGCAAGGAAAAATGAGGAAAATCAGAGCACAGGAAAAGCTAAATCTTTCTTTTTTTTTTTTTTTTTCTTTTTTTTTTTTTTTTTTCAACGTCTGAGAGAAACTCACAGAACAGTGACAGTAGACAGAAGTATTTTCAGATGCTGACGTGTATGTGAATGGCCAGATGGCCAGGAAGTCAAATCTTTATTTGAAAGTTGGTGTTTGAAAGGATCAATGTTTCTGCAGAAATGTACTTTACGTGGAGCACAGCATCAGCAATATTATTCTCTTGCCTACAGGCGTGTCACTCCCAATAACTTTCTGAGAACTATTCCCCGTTTGCAGGAACTTTAACAAGACCAGAAGCAGTGTCTCTTAGGCAGGCAACCTTCTTCCTCTTGCTCAAAGTTTTTCTCTTGCAATAGGTACTCTTTAAAAGGTCGGCGTACCCCATCATATAGCTTCTTTAAAAGCTCTTCTCATCAGAGAGCAGGGAGGAAACCTATTGCAACAGCCCTAATAATCACCAGTTTAGCATCCTTTATATTGCACCTGTTCAAGCGTTACATCAAGGGGCTGGAAGGCAGACGGCGCCCTGAGAAGCGGCCTGCTGGGTTGCTGTCTTCCTTTTATTGCATTCCTTTGAGAGTCACAGGGGCAGACAATACGTTCACCACATTGCTGGAAATTCACTGAGCCTTAGCTCACTTTTCTAGGAGGGTTTCCCCTCCTCTCCCCCTCTATTCTCTTTTATCTATTGTGTTATGAACTTGTTTAAAAGAAAGGGGGGGAAATCTGGCTGGTTGCCTTTGTAACCTGAAGGAGATCCTTGTAGTTTAAGGTTGTCTTAGACTATGGGACAAAATGCTAAACATCCGCCATCCCCTGACGGTCTTGGTTCCAGTTGGCCATGCTAGCAGACACTTGGACTTGAACTGCAAATTTGCCTTTAGGGGATTAAGTTCCAATTTACATAACTAATCCCTGTGGTGAGGAAAGGCCAGGCCGGAGAGGAAAGGGCATAACTGCTTCTTGAGAAAAAATTGGGGGAAAGTCGCAACTGTGAAAACAGAGACATGGAGCTATTTAACTTATATTGTTCATTTGTTATTTTGTCAACCAGTGTTTTGAAAATGTGGCCGTATTTAGGAAGCAGGAAAAATTAAAGTGATATTTATTGACTCATGGGAACCACTATGCTTGTGTAGCTCAGTCGTAGCTGCAGACTTAAGTTATAACAATTATTACCAATCTTAGTAGCTTGCTACTATATATAGGAAATTTTGGATAAGGGAACTGGATCCTCTGCAGGCTTATGTATCACAAACAGAACTGTTGGACTTATTTCTGACTGCAGAGTCTCTGTTTCAGGTGATATTTTATTTTCAGAAGAGGGCTTTTGCGATTGCTGGATTAGTACTTAAAAATAGCATAAACTAAGTTATTATCTAACTGGCTGACATGGAAATCTTTGAGATATAATGAAAAAAATACTCTACCAGGCTATTTTTTGGCGTGTAAGACCATAACAATATATTTTTCATGGTAGTCATACTTAAGCTATTCTATATATAAAATACATATATATTATGTTAAAAAAAAAAAAAGAACCAAAAAAACCCCACAAGAATCAGTCTTCTTGCTTACAATAACACTGAATGCTCGTAAGGAGTTTAAAGATTGCTCTATATCAGGAAAAGTGCTCGTGGCCTAGATTACACACGGTATCGAGGAAACACTGGGGTGCACACGCTTAACGGCTCGCGGCGCTGGACTGCGTGGCCGCACCGTGCTCGAGGCCGCTCCAGCAGCTCCTTCGGGGAGCGGAGACTCTTCCCCACCTCCGTGTACGAGGGAACTGGCGCTTGAGACTATCCCGGGTTAGGACTGTAATTTATCTGGTTACAAACAGGGCTAAAACTCGCCTATCTGCAGCCAGGCAAATCTGTGCCCCCGTTTGACAAACCTGTTTGTTCTGTCAGATTTTATCTTCCTCCTCTCGGGCAGGTTGACGGAAGGGGGAAATGTGCAGGTAGAGGAGGCAGTCGCTGCCCACAGCTGCTACTTTAAAGCATAAATCTGGGTTTGAACCAAGGGATCCGTTCAGCAGAGAGCGACGGCAAACTCGAACCCTCAGGGAGCAGCAGCCTCGAGGGAGATCGGGCGGAATCGGAGAGCTCTGAACCAGACCGCTTCAAAACGCTGGTTTCTCATTTCAGACCAGACTTTCCACCTTTCTCACACAGATCTGTATGTATTCAGCTCCTTCATCTCTCTCCAAAAGCTTTCCAGCGCAGCAATGACACTACATGCGTTAATTATACACATCATTTAAAACAAATAATTCAGCGTCTTTTAAAGCTTTCCCTGTGCTGCATCCTCTGCATCCGTCGTGTCTCAGAACATTGGGAAGAATCAAAATCGAGACAAATCTCAAGGCCAGCAAGTATCCCTCATTTGAGTTAACTTGACCAAACTCCTTGAAGCTGCAAGTATCTATTGGTTCAAGAATTGCTCTGTGAACCTGGAAGGATGGGCCCCGTTACTAGCTGTGTGCATTCAGGTAAATTCCCTTCTCCCTTCTGCTCTGTTCAGATGATTCGACCTTCAAGGAAGGAGTGCCGGTTTATCACATCTTTTGCATGGTTCCAGGGGTCTTGGTGTTCGAATCAGAGTCTCTGTATGTTATATGGTCATAATTGGTAATAATTGATAACAAAAATGAAAATGATGATAATGAGAGTGACAATAAGTAATTAAATATGATTCAGTGAAACACATAAAAATTGATCCAACTTTATTTCTTACCTCTCTTTCATACATGGTTGCTGAGAGGATGCTTTTTGGCTGTGGTGAGTTTTTAAAGGGTGTACATTTTACCACTTTTTTCCCCTTTCTCTCCACCAAAAGCTGTTTTTGTTACCTAGCAACAAACAGTCTATATTGACAGGCAGGTAGGGGCAGAGTGTCAAAATCTTGGTATTTCTCTGAACGGCGATGGGAGAGGTGAGATCGCTGCCTTCCGGGTCGGCGAGGTCCCCCTTGCAGCCGGTGCTGCGATTTGCCTTTTCTCTGCGGCATACGGGGCCTCGAAACTCTCCTTCGCCGTTGCCGGGCAGGGCGATCCCCGCCGAGGTCCGCAAAGACCGCAGGCACCCGCAGGGCGCCGAGCTGGGCGGCTGGGCTGCGCTCGGCAGAGTCAAAGTCTCTGTTTAAACAGGAGCTTCAGCTGCCTCCGGAGCGTGTCGGTCTGAAGGGCGAGCGAGGGAGACCTTTGCCCTTGCTGGTCGTTAACCCCCCAGCAAAACCCCCCCACGCTCTGGCTCCCTCTGCCCTGCGCTTGTCCCAGCACACAGCGTTTTATCGAGGTGTCTTTTCTTAAGAAACGACTCCTTTCAGCGGAGACGCTCAATCGTAGGGAAAGAAGCAACCAGTGCTTGGAACAAGTTGCTGGATCAGCGCCCGCGTTTTGTTGCAGGGGTCACCCCGCGCCGGCTCCGCCGCGGGCCGAACCCCGCGCTCGTCACGTACGCACGCGCACCGGCGCGCTCGCCGAGCGCCAAGCCCGCGGGCGCCGAGCTCCGCTTCGGCGGGGACTTTCTGGCCTTGAACCAGTCACTTCCTCCCTTTGTGCCTCGTTTTCCCTCGTCGTACGAGCAGCGCCCTGCTGCGGGGCCCTTTTGAGTTGTTTGTCTGAAGAGCACGGTGTAAGTGCAAGTTTTTCGAGTTATTATTCATTAAACATTATCATTAAGGACTTCGAAAGGAAACAATGATGTCATTAACTGCTTTGAAAGGAAATCGTGCCATTAATGACTTATAAAGGAAAAAAACAGCCGTTGAAACATCTTCTATGCCTGTCCTTTTTTTTTTTTTTTAAAGCTTAAATTAAATGAGATGATAGTCATGTTTGCCTTCGGCGTTTGATGCACTTTAAGGTTGGTGAGTATAGCAGGTAATTCTACAGGAAGACAACAGATTTGGTTTTGGTTTTAAGTTCATTTTTGCAAGTGGAAATGGTTTCAATGGATTGCCAGAAACCCTCTCTTTGCTCTAAAAGCAGCAGCTCCCACGCTTATTTCTGACCACTTCCCAGCCCACTCACCTTGCTGCCCTGTCCCATTAGGGAAATGGGGATTTCTGCGGGTCATATAATTCAAAGTGCTTTAGCTATTTGTTCAGTTCTTCCCACAGAAAAGAGAACGTGGTATAGACTGCATAAGTGAGAAACATCTCTAAACGAAGTCCAGTTTAAAAAATCTGATGGGATAGTCATAAAATCACACAAACATTGCTTTGGAAGGAGCTTCAGGAGACCAATTAGCCTAATTCGCTCCAGGGAGGCAGAACCAAGCACTTATTATTAGTGTCATGTTATTATTACTATTAATATTTACATGAGTCAGTGAAGGTACACAACAACTAACAGAGGACAAAATAATGTGGTGTATGTCCAGAAACCAAGATTATTTTTCAGGAGCCTGTAGTTAGGCTTTTAAGTTCATTCTTACACACCAAACAGGTGTCCTGGCTTTAAAAATCAAAACTTCCTTCCTGCGCTCTCACCTGGGCGTTAGAGCTGCTCCCGTTTCCGCACGTGCCGGAGCCTCTGCTGACGCACACGGAGCAGGACCGGCGCTCCCGAGAGCACCTGAGCTCCCCCAGGAGCACAGGCACTGCCGAGTGTAGGGCACTCCTTAGACTCGGACCCTGATTCTTCAGCCTAGGTCCTGATTTGAAAGGAGGAGCTTATAATTGCAAACAGATTTTTTTTAATGGGAGTTAGGCACCTGTTTCCCTTTGGGCCTTGGGACTTTTTCCTCACATTCCTATATTTTTCGCACCTTTATAAAATACTTGTCAGTAGTTGAAGCTTTGCCTATACCTACCAGTTGCCCTCATTTAATTGTTTCACAAACCAGTTTCATTAAATGTCATGTTTTGACATCCTTTCATTTGTTTAAAACATTGCATCAGCTGAGCTTGCGCTTGTATGTTCGCTTCCTGGCTGTGCTGTCGGAAACAGCCTTTAAGACAGGAAACCCGAGGTAAAAGCCTGAAGGTAACAGCCTTGCGGTGACTGCGCAAAAGCAAGTCGTTGTTCCAGGCTGAAGCCACCTCCCCAGGGCCGAGAGCACCCAGGGCCGGGCAGGCTGCGCGGCGCGGCGGCGGGCGGCAGCGCCAGGGCGCTGGGCCTCTGGGTGAAGGCTGCGGGCGTTCCTGGATGCTGAGTCTGCACAGGTCACTCTGTCTTGTCCCAGGTTGCATATATATATATATATTTGTATTTATATTTATATTTATATTTATTTATTTATATTTATATATATTTATATTTATATATATATATAAATATATTTATATAAATGACTTCTCAAGCTGGTTTTCAGTATGCAAAAGAGTGCGGAAAAGGTCGCACACAGAGCTGCACAAAGCTCCGCTGCTCTGCACGCCTGTCCATGCACAGGCACATGGCTGGGGAGGGGCGGCAGCTGCACCCTAAATCCCGCCAGATCCCTGCTGTGCCTGGGGAAAACACTTCCCGACCACCCGCTGCTCTTCGTGCCAGTGCGGGTGGCTCGTGTGCGGGGCGCTGCGGGGCCCAGGGCAGCCCCCGTGTGCGGCTGCAGGCCGATCTCACAGCCCGAAAATGTCTTTCCCTGCGCGGCTGCCTCGCGGGGCTCCCGGCCGGGCGCAGGGCGGTGGCGCTGCGTAAGCCCCTGCACACGGGCAGGAAACGCTCGGTGGCTTTTCGGGTTGCGAGCTGCAGCGCTGAGGTTCAGGCAACGACATCCTGTCCCCGCGCCGGCCGGCGGCTGCGGGCTGCGGGGGCGGCACCGCTGCGCCGGAGCCGCGCAGGAAGCGGCCGCCCCGGGGCCACCGGCAGCAGCCGGGCGCTGGGCCGAGGCGCCCCCGAGCACCGCGACCGGCGGCCCTGTGCCGCCCCTCGTCCGCCCTACAGACGGCAGAGGTGATGCACCTCCTGGAGCATGTCTGTCTATCTGTCTGTCCATCATTCATGCATCTATCCATCTATCTATCCATCTATCTGTCCATCTGTCGATCGAGCAAGCAAGCAATCTGTCTGTCTCTCAGTCTTGTTGTCTATCGATCTATCTATCCATCCATGTATCTATCCATCTGTCTATCCATCTATCTACCTGCCTACCTACCTACCCATCCACCCATCCATCCGTCTATCCATCTATCTATTTAGCCTCCATGAATCTATCAGTCTATCAATCAATCCATCCAACCATCATCAGTCCATCTACCCCACCCATCCACCTACTATCCGTCTACTCTATCCACCTACCTATCCACCATCTGCTACTGCCTACCTACCTACCATCTCCCACACTCAGTACTCTGAGAGCTGAGATGTGCTTTGCGTCCATGCAGCCGCAGCTCGGTGCGAGCATAGGGGCCCTTCTGCACCTCTGAAGGAAGTGAGGGGCTCTGGTTTGCAGTAAGAGCTGCAGGGGCAGAAAAAAAAAACACAACCAAACTTCTACCTTCTCCTCACTTGTCTTGGGAGATCTGCCTGGACCATTCGGAGGTGCCTGTTTGCTATAAACATGCTAATTATTTGTCAGGGGAAGCAACTGCTTCCTTTGCTGATAATTTTGTTGGTTTCTCTTGGACTCTGGCAATCTGCATTGCTGTTAATGTTATTCTTTTAATCATGCCTGGATTTAGTGACTGTTAAAGAATGGGTTAGATGATGTTCTTACACGCCCTGTTACTCACCAGAAATTTTGAGGTTGTAATTTTGTCACTTAGTCACTGGTGAGTCATATCTTGTCCCTTTGAATATAAAAGGAGGCCAAACTCTGACGTCCTTGCGGCTTACTACCAAAATAGTTTGTGTAAAGTCATTGGGACTACTATTCTGTCAGATGAGAGCTAAGATGTCAAAATACAGCCCTAATGTTTTCAGCCTAAGTCATGAGTAACTAACATTCAGATTAAATCAGTTTAGCCATGATTAAAACATACCTATCCATCTAAATGCTCAAATATTTTTGCCCAGACACGTGAAGGATTTTGGAAAGTGTCAAAAATCCAAGTGCAAGGATTTCTGAGGGCAAGGCCGCCTGGGGGTGCTTTGGAACAAGCCTATAGATGGATGTTTTTGTACTGGCTGGACGATGCTGGTGAATTACACTGGTGCAAAGCCTAGTTTAGACGTATTTTGCCCAATTTTAATTAATACTTACCTTAATTAAATCATTCTGGTTATTTACTAAATTAAGATAAACTCACCTAAGTACTTGTCATGTAATATATCTACATGAGAGATTAGCAGAGCATTTTCCTAATATAAACAAACACACTGTCCTATTTTCTTTTCTTTCCTTTTCTTTCTCATTCTTTATTTTCTTTCTTTCTCTCTTTTCTTTCATTGTCCTTGGCCTGAAATTGAAAATAGGACTTGGTTTGCAGAAATGTTTTGGTATCATAGTAAACCGAGTCACTTAGGAAGACAGAAAAAGTTGGGCTGACGTAATTGGAAATGCAGCTCTTAGGTGGCAAGTTTTAGAGGTACTTGTCCCTCGAGGCCCCTTTCTGTGCAGGAACTTTAACGTCGGGATGGGGGCATTTTTGCTGAATGGCTGTAAGTACATCTACATAACCAGACAGGGGTATTTTGCGGTTCTTTTCCGAAGGCGTTTTGCTTCAGCGAGGGACCCTCTCAATCCTGCCGGCAAAGCCGGGCTGCCCGGAGTGCGGGACACGCGGCGGGTCTGGCTGCCGTGGGCGGCGGGACGCGATTTGCCACTCGCCGCTGCTCCGCCCTGGGCGGCGTTTCTGGTTCGGGTGAACCGGCAGCATTTCCACGCAAGCCCGTGGAGCCCCGTGGGTGTGCACCCCGAGCGCCTCGCCCGTGGGGTCATCTGTCAGCCCGTTGAGGGTGGGGGGGGCCGAAGGCGAAGGGCGGGTGGAGCCGGGGGCTAAAGCGCTGCCGGGCGGCGGCACCGGCACGGCCGCCGCGGATGCTCGTGGGAAGAGAGCCGGGGACCTCTGCTGGGCGAGCCGGAAAATGCCCTTTTCGCCCCCAAACGCGTGCCTTGAGGCGAGGCCCGCGGCGGGAGGCCTCCGGAGGGCGCCAGCATCTCACGGGTCCCCCCGGGGCAGGCCGGGGGTCCCGCGCCGGCGCGCACGGGGCGCGATGCTCTGCAGGGAAAGCGGCGGCTCCACCCGGGACAAGAAACCCTCCAGAACGGGGAATGACCGCTCGCTCCTCCCGCCGGCCGGCTGTCTGTCCGCCTCACTGCCCGTCCGTCCATCCTGTACTCGGGTGCCCGCTCTCCCCTCTAAGGGAGCCGCTCAGGGCTGCGGCTCCCTGGGGTGCGGAGCGCCGGGGGCGAGGCCGGGCGAGCCCCGCATTCCCCGCGAAGGGGCAGCAACTGCGGGCGCGGGGCTGGGGCGGGAAGGGGAAGGGGCTGCTCGGAGCGCGGCCCTGGGCTGCCGGCTCCGGAGCGGGCAGGCTGAGGGGAGCGGGGGGACACAGGCGGCGCCAAGCCCCGGCACCCCCAGAGCGGCCCGCGGCGGGGGCGGCCCGCCGGGCGCAGACCTCTCCCGGGGACGGGGCAGTCGAGGGGCTCCGCCGATGTCTGCCAGTGCCGCAGCACGGCTAAAGCTCCTCGCCGGAGGCAAAGGCGAAAGTTGCCCCCCGATACTGAGCTCGGGAGCCTGCGCCGAGAGGAGCCGGTCCGGGGCAAGGGAGGGCTAGGAAGGGGCTAGTCGGGGGCGGGGGCTGCTTTGGGGAAGGGGCTGGTCTGGGAGGGGCCGGAGCAGTTTCTTCATTGCGCTTCGGAGCTTCTACTCGGCTTTCTACAGCAGCGGCGGGGGGGGGGGGGGGGGGCGGCATTTTTATGGGTTCCCCCCTGACAAGCACCAAAGGGAAAATAAGCTGGAAGAGGCAGAGCGGCGGGGGAGGAGGGAGCGGAGGGAGCAGAGGGAAGGGAAAACCTCCTCTAAGGAAGAAGGTGGCCAGGGAAGAGCCGCCAGCACCTCGTGCCCGATGTCCCCGCCACCCTGGGGACAGCAGCTCCCCGGGCGCAGGGCACCCGCCGCTGGGCTCCGGCACCCCGGGGCGCCGCGGGGAGCCCCGCGGCCCCGCGCCCGCAGCGGGTTCCCCGCGACTGGCCCCTGCTCTGAGCCCCGTCCACGTTATCCGCCGATCCACCGGTGCCCGCCGTCCCCCCGTCCCGGTGTCGCTGTCGCCTGTCCCGGTGTCGCTGTCCCCTGTCCTGGCAGCCGCCGCCCGCCGCCCCGATGCCAGCTGTCTCGGGGACGGGAGGTTTTAGGGGGTCACTTCGGAGCAGCCCCGCCACATCCCTTGAAGTCGCTCCCCCTCAACTCGTGGCTTTGCTTCCTCTCTATTTCGCAGCGAGGGAAAACCATGTTCCCCCCCCCTCCCCCCCCCAGCAAAGGGGGCTGCGGGGAAGGGGGTGGGCAGGGGCGGAGGGGTGGGGGAACCACAGGCTGTCCCGTCCTGCCTGGCGAGTCCCAGAAACCGCAGCTAAAGCTGAGATGTCATTTTGGAGTGAAATGTAAATATTTTCTATTTTATTGTTTCCTTGCTCAGTGCCTACATTTCCTTTTTCGTCTTAGGACCTTTGAAGCAACCGTTTGGCACCTAGGGGATGCGATGGTGCTAAAAAATAATAATAAAAGCAAATAGGGACAAACAGATGCAACCTCCTCTCCTACATACGCACAATGTATTCGAAGTATTTGGGGAAAAGTAATTTAGAGCAGTTCTCAGACTTTCAATATTTTTTTTGTTATCAAACTCCCCGGTTTAGCCTGGCTCAGTGGCAGGTATAACAGCTCCTACCCGGGTCGTCCTGGGGCTGGAAAGGGGCGAGCACATTTCGGGTAGCGCCCGGGAGAGCCGCGGGCTGGGGCCACGGAGTGGCAGCGTTTAACCCCGTACCGGGTGTTTGTGCGTGTGTGTGTGTGCATGTGTGTGTGTGTGTGTGTGTGTGCGTGTGTGTGCGCGTGCGCCCATGCACAGATCCGTGCCGAGCCGGGATCCCTCTGCGTTTTATGTGACTTTGCACTCCTGGCCCCAGGTTGTAGCTGTGCGCACAAACTCCTCCCGTCGCTCAAGCTGCAGTTTTGCATCTACATTCCCAACATTTGCAGGCACACACTTACTGCATATCCCTGGATCTGCTGGCTTTGGCGCTGTGCGCATAAGCACTACTATTAGAAATTGCTACAACCGAGTGTTAATCTTTTGACTTGCACAGCTTGTGCGCTTATGCCCTGGATCATGCTTTGTGGTGCAGGCGATGTGCACACGCACACGCGCACACGCGCACACGCACACGCTTTCTGCCTCACAGCAGAACAAACCTTACGGCCGAGTCGAGCCGGAGTCCTAGGGAAACCCGTGGGATTTGTCCATACGGCGAGAGATTTTATTATTATAGTTGTTGCTGTTGCCAGAAACCAGCAAACTTTACAATCCAGATGTTTTGAGAGTGTCAGAACAACTTGCTGCTGCTCTTTTTTTTTTTTTTTTTTTTTTAATGGCAAAATCAAAAGCAATCGCGAGGGTTTATAATCTGAGAGCATCCAGCCTCGCAAAGAATGCAGGTTGCTCGTTGCTTTATACCTATCTAACCCAGATGCTCCGGGTATCTCCCACTGTTGACAGCCGTTTTCTTCAAAGGCTTGTCTTCAGTGATCCATCAATTAGGATAAAAAATGAGCTCTCATTCTCTTGCATTTGTTTTGGGAAGAGGGAAATTATTTAAACAACTGTATCTCCATTAAATGAAGGAATGAGGGCGGAGAGCGGATCCCCTTACTTTCTGAAATGGAGCGAAATGCTGTTTCACAAAACATACGCTCCCTGCGCCACATACCACATCTCATAAATAACTATTAGCTCGCACATGAAAATGTGTACAGTAACGAATCGGAGAAGCTGTATTTCCAGGGTAGGAGGAGATGTCTTTCACCTTCATTTCCTCTCTTAGTGTATAACAAGACAGAGGTTGGGTATTAATACCGATATCTACCCCAACCTTATTATTTAATTCACCTCTGCTGATTACTTTTTTTAAAGACCTTGGTTCCTCTTTTTGTGTAATTATCAGAACTTGGCACAAAAGGAAGTGTTTTTAGGAGCGCACACACATGCACGTAAAGAAAGAGAAGAAAAAACAACTGAGATGCAGCTGGTAATTTCTCTGTTTTTCCCTCTTTTCCTCTCTAAAGGAGGCTGCAATTTCAAACCTGAGCAAACTCGGTAACTTTTCGAAGCCGAGCAGTAGTTCCTGAGTATCGCCCAGGCAGCAGGGAGACTTAGCAGGGCGAGTGTCAGCCTTCCTCCTTTTATTGTAGCCAATTAGGCATATGTTGGTATAAAGAAGGCTCCGATGCTCCTGGCGTTTCCCATACAGAAGATAGCTGTGATTCTTTGGGACATGTTCCTTTAAACAGCCCCTTTGCCTTCGTATTTACAATAAACACATTTTTGTTAATGAAACCCTCGCCCACTTGCAATCTCCCCCTCCCCTCCGCAAACCCCATAAAGCTCCGACTTTGCATATCTGAGCCCTGCTCTGCCGGGCTGGGTCCTTCTGGGGTCCGCGGGTCACGCCGGGGGCAGCAGGGTCATTGTATAGCCATCATGGGTCAATAAGCAACTGGTCAGGCTCTCAATCCACATCAGGCCTTGAAGAGGACTGGGAAATGGGAGAATCCATTCATAATAATAATAAACTTGTCAATCAATAACAGGCAGGAGAAATACTTTGTAAAAGCTAAAAAAAAAAAAAAAGAAAAAAGTTTTCCTTTTAAAGTTTGACTACACAAAACTTAACACAGTTTAAAAATGCTCCGAGACTATCTGTCTTCCCTTAGAGGAATTTTAATTCATATTTTCTTTAAGGTATAACATTCGAGGAGGAACTGAGAAGCGCTGTAGGTATAAGTTAAGCATGCAATTTAAATAAGAATTGATAAATATTTCTCAAAGAACGTTGGAACATTGAAGGAAAAGGTGACATCCAAGACCATTCTCCGTCTTACAGAAAAAAAAAGAAAGAAAGAAAGAAAGGAAAGAAAAAAGAAAGATTGTTGCTTTCTTGCTTTGCATTATCTTTAATTTTTACTCATATCAGCATTCACTGAATGACAAGAAATAGTTTTGGGTTTAAGCTTATCTTAGCAACAAAAACATTTTCCAGCATTCTTTTAATTGTATACCAAACTAAAGATCAAAATAATATGTTAGTAGTAAATCAATGGTTTAGACATAGTAAGAGACTTTTCCTGCTTTATCTGGACTAGATTAAAAAAAATCCCACGAATTAAGATTTCTTCAGATGATATATTTTGAAGACAAAATGCTCTGGGTTTATCATTTATTAATCTGCAAATATTTTATAACTAAATGTTCCCGCGTAAAAGGAGTGAGAGCATGAATTAAGCAAGAAGAGTAGAAACAACCGAATCACAATGTAATATGGGAAACATCAAAAGGCGACAGAAGAATAATGCAAATTCTCTGCTGGCTTTAAGATTGAGGCATGAAATCTTCAATCTACAAATTCATTTTTCCTCTTTCTTAGAAGTCTGCTGTTTTCTGAAAGACACACGTTTCTCTCAGTCGCCAAAAAAAAAAAAAAAAAATCTTTAAAATCTTCGGGAAAAAAAAAAGACTCGTGCAAGACAGCAGGAAAATGGAGGTTCTCCCCTTCAGCCTCCGCTCGCATCCCTCATCCTTGCACAGTTTCGCACAGCCCTGCTCCACGCTCCTTCGCAGGGATTTCTAGGGAGAAGCAACCCTCTTGGAACCATTTAGTTGTATTTGCTTAGGAAAACAAACAAACATATTTTTCTCAGACTGCGGTGTTTATTACTGTATAATTTCCTTCAGCTGCTCTCTAGAAAATGTGGTTTCTTTGTTAGAGGATGGTGAAAGACTATTTATTAAGGAAGATAGAAATAAAGCAGAAAGCACTAAAGAGTGACCTTGGGATGTTTAAAGTAAGTGGAGGGATGGGCGCGTTTTTAATTCCCCGAACTGGGACCCTCCTCCCACGCCAGCAAAGCTGTGCAAAGGAGCTATGCAGAAAATCAGCTCAGACGATTGAAAAAATAGCATGAGAAGCCCGCCGGTTCTCGCCGCGGAGGCCGCGGCCGAAGGCTCGGCGGCCCCGCGCCGCCCGGCTCGGCTCGGCTCGGCTCGGCTCGCCCCGGGTTCTTCCTCCGAGCAATGCTCCGGCCGGCTTAAATGTGGTCGGGGTGGCACCATTTGGTCTGATGCAATCTATTTCTCTTCCTAAGCCCCTTCTGTAATTTAAACTCTGCAGTTTTCATCAGACTGTACATTTTCTCAATGTTTTATCCTTTTTTTTAAGGCTTTTGCGGAGAGGAGAAGGGAACGACAACAGCAGCGACCGATCTCTCCTAGAAGCGAGGAGGTGCGACCGCGAGAGCCGAGCCTCCCTGCAAAATAACGCACTTCTCCGTCTTTGTATTTTTAAACAAAAGAGAGTGGAGCAGGATTTGCATCTTTATAAATTGTCACTAAGTGCTGCTTTTCTTTGCACTGGGGTAGTACCTAAGGACAAAAATCCAGTAAGAACCAACCGTCTACTTGTAACAGCCCGTGTTTCACAGCACAAATTCACTGTAAATTATACACCCTCGCCTACAAATACCATACTCATAATGCTATATGCTTTGCTAATGTCTTCAGTCTCCCGTTTTCCAAAATGCTATTATGAATATGGAAATAAATAAGAGCTAAATGCAAGAGCTCTTTTCCAATTAGTGGGGTTTATGGAAATATTTTTAAATAGTGATGCAATGCACTTGAAGTTTAGATTGAGGACGGAGAGGCAGTTTTCGCTGCTTGCATTAAATATGAACCACAAGCTATCCGCGGAGAAGAAACTTTCTGAAGAGAAGAAATCCTGAAAATAACTCTGTTCCATGTGAGAGAGGGGGAAGATCGCTGGCCGTGAATGGATCTGACAGCATTTAGCCGCCCCTCGCAGCTGGCAGCATAAAGGTGGATCCTGGAGAAGGGAGGGCAGCTATGCAGCCGCTTGCAACCCCAATGTGAGGGAGGGCACCAAGTGATTTGTAGAAATAATTTCACCCCGGACAGTTTAAGTGCCTGTCAGAAGTAACTTTCCCTGATCAAAATATTGGGGGTCTCAACTGGTGCCGGGTGTGAGGCCGCGTTCAGCTCCTTGCAGTTGCAGTGGGTTCCCACAAGTCTTTCAAAAACCGTTTGAAATAAAACAATATTTTGCGATATTTACCTTGAAACTCTGAAGACAGAGAAGACCCCTTGTGCCTGAGCTGAGGGGCTTTTCCATTCCCTCCAGAGGGCCTGGTCCTGTCATGGGGGGCAATAAGCCCCTTGTGCCCCAGATCGGGGGGGGGGGGGGGGGGGGGGGAAGTAGGAAACTGCAGCCTCTCTACATGGGTTTCTGGACAGGAACTGCCGTGTGCACATTGCCCGGGGGGATCTGGGCTGCGGAGGGCTATGGCCCTGCCGTCCCTTGCCTTAGGAATCTCTCGTCATTGACACTGTTTTTGCTGTGTGGTTTTATAGGATTTTTTTTTCTCTTCAGAAATGAAAGACTCTAAGACGGTTCTGCACAATCAATACAATTCAATGGGACTGATATTAGTTTCTAATCCCTTTCTTGTAGTAAATCTGACGTACTTTCTCACCGAGTGCTGGACGCTTTGTGGATTACCCTGCGTTTCCCCTGCCCTTGCCCCCGCTCCCACCGTCTCCTCTTCTCCTGCTTGCACCTGCCTTTTCACACGTATCTCTGCAGCTGCCTGCTCGCTCGGATCCTCCGCGAACGGTGTTCAGCTGGGGGCAATCCCCAAGCGAGGTCTGAGCTCTCTGAGCAAAACCGGAGGAGCAAAATGAGCACCTTGTTTCTACGCTCTGCCCCGTGCTAGGGCGCGCAACGGGCACAGGGGAGCCCGAGCCCCTCCTGTGCTCCTTCCCACCCGGGTCAGACCAAACCGATCCCCAATTTCCTCCTTCTCTCCCTCCTCCAATTCCTTGCAGCAGGTCAAATGGAAAAATAAAGCATTGAGAAACTAGCGTGACCCCCGACACCAGTGAAGGCTCCTCTGCTGCGGGCCGGCAGCCCGGCCTCGCCGCCCGGCGCCGCGCCGGCGGGATCCGCGCTGCTGCGCGGCCGCGCGGGCCGCCCCGCGCCGCTCCCTGCTCGCGGGGGGACGTGTGCGGAGTCTCGGGCTTTACTCCCGGCCCCGCGTGACAACTCGCACGGGGCGGAGGCGAGGTGACAGCCCCGGGCCGCGGAGCCGCCGGCGCTGGGGCGCTGCTTGGCCCCGGCCGGTCCCGCGGCTGCGGCGGCGCCGGGGGCGGGCGGGGGGCGGCGGGCAGCCCCCCTGCCCCTCCGTGCGGCGGGCAGGGCCCCCCGCCTGCCCCCTGCCCTCTCCGCGCTCGCGTGTGCGCGTGTGCGTTGCACTTCCGTGTCAGGCACAACTGCACCTCATCTCAGAGCAAACCTCCTCTTCGCCGCTCGGACCTTCCTCCCCCCGCGCTGCGGGAAGCGCGGGTGCGTTCACTTCCCAGAGCAAACTGGATCCCTCGGAAGTTCGCTAGCCCGGGGAGCGACCCCCTCTTTTATTCTGCCGGCGACCTGCGCGCATCCCTCCTTCCTCCACCGCCCCAGCGAGGCGAGGTGGATGGGGTAAAGGGCGGGGGAGGGGGGGTCCCTGCAGCAGACCCTGCGTCTCCAGGTTCCCCTGGAAATGGGAATTTCCCAATAACCTGATAACTTTTATTGCTTCCTGCGGAAATAGTCAGTCGTGACAGGTATAATGGAGAAATCTCCCAGGGCTGCCTCCCGGGTCGAGATTACTGCGGGAGATCCCGCGGGCTGCCGCGCTCTCCCCCGCCGCGCCGGGGCCCGGGCGCGGGAGACCCTCCGCGCCCCCGGCAGCAGGATCCTGGGCTCAGATGCAAAATCTGCTGGCTGCGAGGGCTCCTGGCTGCGCCCGTTTTCCGGAGCAGAGTCTCTCGGGGTCGGTGGGACTCGGCGGCGGCAGCGCAGCCCCCGGGCTCAGCCCCTTCTCTGCCCTCCCCAGCGAGGCCCCAACTGTTGCATGGGGCAGCCCGTGCCGTTTCGCTATCAGGCCTGCAATGAGGCTAACAATAAACACAGATAAGGATAGAAGCCGTCATCCGCCTAATAATTGTCAGCTCGTCTATGAATTTATAATTCAACGGTGAAGGTGATACAGCAAGGGGGAACATGCTCAGCGTTATGTATATAGCAAGTGACCCACGGCATTATCAGCAAGGACGCTTAGAGCAGAAATACAGAGTAGTTACGATGTTACTAAAACGCATTTGCGTATGAACCAGCGCCCTGGCTGCGAGTACTCTGCCCTCAAGACTATATGTATATATTTGCAAAGTATCCGTATGTCCTACGTCGAACTGTCATGTCTGTATGGAGATATCAATGCACACACACACACATTCTATAATGTACTTTATTCACAGCCAAAACATTGGCTATTTTTGCTCCTATTGATAGAGATCCTCTGTGACATGACGCCTATCTATACATTTGCCTGTGCGTGGCTTCTGAGCCCTGTTTCTTTCTGGCTTGTGATCAGGGGTCTCCATGTCCTATATAAAGCCCTACAAGCGACTAGAAACAGTTTATTGTGTTGCTCCAACTTGTATTTTCTTTACAAGACCCCTCATAAACCCCGGGGCTGCATTAGCCACATCGGATAGGGATATTGTATGCCAGCTTTCTCCCCACCCCATGCTCTCCTCCTCCAGTCCGGCATAGTGCAATGTTCAGCCTATAGGTAAAATGGCTCTAGCTTTATGTGGAAACAAAAATACCAAGGATCTCCCTTCTTATTTGCAAAGGGAAACTCCAGTCTGGCTGACCCACTTCGTGCAAATAGGACTTTTTGTGGTCTCTTGCAGCAACCCACACCGACACACACACCGTTTGCAGCAACAAGCTGCGTTATCCACTAATCGGCCACTTTCCGTCCATTGCGATGCAAACTATTCCCCCTCCCCTTTGCCCAAACAAAGAGGAATTTCGTGTTTGTGTTGGACTGCAGACCTTTACTCACAGGAAACTCTGCCTGTGGAAACCGAGGGTGAAATGTGCTGTTTTAATACAGCCAGATCTGGAGAATGTGGCATTTTCTTTTCTTAGCAAGGCCATTAGTTTGTGGGGTGTGTGTGCTCGCACATGTGTGTTATAAAGAGGAAAAAAAATCCTTCCATTGATTTCTTCTTTAACAAAATCGATATGGTTATCGGTTCGCCTATGCATTAGACTTGACTCTCTTCAAGCAATTGAGAAGGTAAATGCAAATCAGGTGATCTCCACTCCTAAATTAAAGGCAATGTTGAAGTTATTTTGAAATTTTTTTACACACATACTCAGGAATGTGCTTCCTCCTCCACCTCCTATGGGATTGTTTCTAAATCGGGATCATTTGTGGTTGATTGTACATATAGTTTAACAAATTATTATTATCAAATTACTCAGATTTTGCCATTTGAACCACACACACACACACTCACACACACAAAAAGAAAAAAAAAAGCAGAGGAAGAATAAAAGCAACTTTTCATGTGGGAGACATACGAGGCTTGAAAGGGAACAGCATGCGCTACAAAGCTGCAACTTCCCTTCCCCCCAAAAGGTTTCCGAGGTAACTGTTTCCCCAAAATTAGCCTCCTGAGCAGAGAGTTAAAATCACTCAGTCCAGCCTCCGTGGCTTCATTCATTTCGCTCAAGTAACTTCAGGTTTATAAAGAAATAGAGGGGACGGGACAATAGAGCCCCGAGCTCGGTAGGCTTTTTGTGGTTTTTTTTGTTGTTTTTTTCCTCTTCTCCCTTCGGGGACAGAAATCGACAATCTTCCTTTGGGAAAACATCGCTGGGTTTGTAATGCAGGAGCGAGCTACCAAACGCCGAAGAAATCTTGGGACTTAAAGTTTGAAATAAACTTAAGCAGCGCGCAAAGGCATGCGAAAGAATTCCCCTTTTCCCCCTCCCTTTTTTTTCTTTCTTTTTTTCCCTTTTTTTAAAGGAGATTTTGGAAGAAAAAGATGAGAAGTGAATAAGGAAAGTGTGTGAGTAAAAAGAAATATATGTATCTTTGCATTGCTTTTATTCGTACTGTTTCTCGTATTATTGTTGATGCTACGCTGCAGTCTGTGCTCACTCGAGATAATAAATATAGTAATTGGTAATTAATAAGCGTTCCATTTCGGTTTGAATGATGAATTGTTTCAGAGTCAACCGTTTCGAACAACTCGCTAGGAGTAATATCTTTCACGGTTTATTAAATATATACGTATACACACACCCATCCCGGAGGAATTAGATAAATTTTGGAAAGCACACAAACACCTCTTAAAATAAGCCTTCGCGAACACGGTAAAAATGGATCCAGCACAAAACAAAGCGCAGACACTCTACGAGCTTCTACGCAAAGATTCTTAACAGCGTTAAAATTACCTCGAAAAAAAAACACAGCGTATTAAAAAAAAAAAAAAAAAAAGGAGGAAACGCTGTATGTGGCTGTATCTATTGTGTGCGCCTGTGTTTCAACACGATTGCAAGCGTGTTTCTCGATGCGGGCAGGAGCGGCCGGGGAGGCGCGGGGAGGCCGGGGCCGAGGGGAGCGGGGCCGGCGCGGCGCGGCTCGGCGCGGCTCGGCTCGGCTCGGCTCGGCGCGGCGCGGCGGCCCCGCGTTTATGAGGTTTCGCGCGGGGGTGTGCGTGTGAAATGTTGGGGTTTTATGACATCACAAGGTTCAAATACCCAATCAGCTCTCGGGTCGCAGAAATTATTTGGTGGGGTGTTTCCTATAATATACTGTACTCGGGAGCGGGGCTTTAAGAAAGGAGCCCAGGAAAGGTGGGAGCGACATGGATTCGTGTGGGTTTTTCCCCTTCTCGCAAGATCCCCTCTGCTACCATTTTTTCCCTTCCACCCCCTTGTCGGTAGCTTTGTTTGCTTAAGCATCTCAGTGGCTTTGTACAGCAAAGGGGGGGGTCTATGCTTGTTGATTCCTTCCCCCCCCCCCCAACACACACACACCCGAGAGAGATTATTTTTGAAGTGGAAGGTGGTGTGTGCGTGTGCGGGGTGGGAATTGGCGGGGAAGAGCCTAGAGGATGCAAGATGTTTGACTTCTTTATTTTTCTTTCTTTCTTTTTTGCTGGGGAGGGGGAAGACGAGGAGTCAAGCCCCAGTACAGGAGGAGGAACGGGGTGTTTGGAAGATGTTGCAAACCATTGACTGGAGCATTTGAAAGGGAGATCGACTGCTTTTTTTTTTTTTTTTTTTTTTTTTTTTTTTTTTTTTCCCTCCCCCCTCCCCCACCTCTCCTGAGGGGTAGGGATGTGTGATCAGGGAGTGGAAACAAATATGTCCTTATTTTCAATGCCCCCTTTGAAAGAGACAAAGTAAATGCTCCTTGCAAAATGTTCCTGACCTGCGAAGGGACCTTCGGAATTGTTCCAGCTACCATGGATTACAATGGGGAAGCCAGGCCGGGGGATTTTCATGCTGGCTATCAAGAAATCGAAGGGATAAACTTGGGATACTTACAGATCAATGGCACCCAGATGTTTGCATTGGCCCAGGTCCTCAGCGACCTGTTTAAGGATATCCCCAGGACCACCATCAGCAAGAAGATGGAAACCTTAAAGATCAAGAGCCGACGCTGCGATCTCAAAGAGCTCCGGACCCTCAAAGCCATCAACTCCGTGCCCACCCGCGCGGTGAAATGCTCGCTCATATCCAAGGCGGACCTGGAGGCTCTCTGCACCTCCTGCAAGAGCCTCAGCCCCCGCAGGAGGAAGAGGAAAAGGAAGAGCAAGAGGAGGGAGCAGCTGCTGCTGCAGGACCCGGGGGAGCTCTTCGGCTGCCCCCGGCCCCAGCTGCTGCCGCCCTGCCGAGCCGGCGGCTGCTGCGGCCCCGAGGCGCCCGGGCGCCCCAAGCTGCCCCCCGGCTTCGGCAAGCCGCGCTCGGCGCCGGCCGCGCTGCTGCCGCAGCCCTTCCACCGCGCCTTCCCCGGCTATGAGAAGGCCCCGCGGGGCAGGAAGGGCTACGGCCTGGCGGGCCGCGGCGGGCTCTTCGCGGGCGTCCTCGGCGGCTTCCCGCGGGACCTGGCGCTGCTCCACGCCGCGGGCGCGCACCCCGCCGCGCAGGCGGCCGCGCTCGCCGAGCCGGGCCGCCGCAAGCGGGGCCCCTGCTGCGCCAAAGGGCTCTTCCCGGAGGAGAAGCGCCCCGGGGCCGCCAGGAAGGGCCGCTCCTCCGTCTTCCCCGGCTCCAAGCGGCAGGGCACCTCCGCCGGCTACTCCAGCGACTCGGACTCCAGCCTGGACTTCGGCGGGTCCAGCCCCGCCACCTCCAGCGACTCGTCGGAGGAGGAGGAAGAGGAGGAGGAGGAGGAGGAGGAAGGGGACACGTCGTGCAGCAGCGAGGAAGGCAGCTCCTCGGAGTCGGAGAGCAGCTCGCTGTGCAGCGGGGACTCGGTGCAGAGCACCCGGTACAGGCAGGCGGCTCTGCCCCGCTTCCAGCCCCAAACCCCCCGGGAGCCCGTCGGCGACGAGCGAGCCGCGGAGCCGCCTCCGAGCGTGGGCAAAGCCCTGCGCCCCGACCCCAGCCTCCTCTTCCTCTCGCAGCAGCTGTGGGCTAGGACTTCGCGAACATCAACTTTGGAAAGTTTGAGCCCGGCTCTAGCCCTGGGCTCGGGGGCCCAGCCGCAGCCGGAGCTGTACGCAAAGCAGGAGGCCTCCCCTTCCTCCTCCTCCTCCTCCCCCCCTCCCTCCCCGAGCAGCACCCCTGGGGGGGATCTGCAACAAAAGGAGGGAGGCTTTGGGGACGCAGAGCCCAGCGCCAAAGGGAAGGATTTGCACAAAGATGCCTCGAACAATAGAGCCTCGTTAGGCCCCAGTGACCAAGCGGAGAGGCAGATTGAAGCTTTAGCCGGGCGATCTGCTTCCCAAGAGCCTGCCCCGGGCTCAGACCCTCAGCCCGCAGCTCAGGAACCGGCAGGGAGCCTCAGCCCGGAGCCCCCCGGGGACCTAGGGGAGCCCAGGAGGGAGCATTTTGACAGGCTCATCAGGCAATCCAAGCTGTGGTGTTATGCAAAAGGGTTCAGCGTGGACGGGAAAAGTTTGCGCCACGGAGGGAGGACGGAGCCTTGCAAAGCTGCAGAGCTCAAATCCCCCGGTTCCAAAAGAGCAGAGAGCCCCAGCACCTTGTCAAACAAAGCTTTGAAAGGCAATGGCTCGGAAAGGAATGCCAAGCGCAGACGCCTTGCCAGAGGCGCTGAGGCAGAAAGGCAACAGAGCTCCTCTAAAGGGAGGCCACAAAAGACTCAAAGGAGGAATGCCAAAAAGGGAAACACTCATTGCAAACGCCTCGGCAGCGCTGGGCCAACCCCGCCTAGGAATTCCTTCAGCCTCATGGGCAACTTCCCGTGTATTCCCTCCCTGGTCGTGGGGGAAGATGGGGACCTGTGTCCTGCCTCCTCCCTGGGCGTCAAAAACTCCTGGGCTCTCTCCAAAACTCACCCGCTATGGAGCTGGCACCTGGGGGGCAACGCCATCCCGGTGCCCCCCAGCCTCAAATTCCGGGGCTTTAGCTTGGAGGATCTCTAAGGACAGCGCACAGCCCGGAGGAAAGGTTTCCAGCAGCAGATGAGAGCCGCAGTGCGGGCGGCGGGGCGGGCCGGGCCCGGGGCCGGGCCCGGGGCCGGGGCCGGGGGGAGCGGGCCCGGCGGCCCGCGGCCCCGCCGGGTAGCCCGGGCCGGCACCTCCCCGGCGGGGGGACGCTCCGCGGAGGAGCCGGCCGGGGGCCGGGGCCCGGGGGTGTGTGTGTGTGTGTGCACGGCTTTAGCTGGGCCGGGGGAAGGGGGCTTGGTGTGCGCGTGTGTGCGAGGGTCCGGTGCTGGTTTCTCGACGAGTTTAAGGTAAAACACGCGGCCAAACCCACGCGGCGGCTGCTGAATACTTTCCCCTCTCCTGCCGCCCCGCTGCAAAATATAATGGTTTATTCCGAGGAAAGCGATTTGGGATAAAAATGTGCAGCTCCGAGGGGGAGGTGAAGGGCTCCTGGCGGGGGAGAGCTGGCCCCGGCGGGGAAGGCATCGCCCCTGCCCCTCTCCTGCCGCCCCGCGACGCGCGGCTCCGCTCCTCACCGTCCCTCCCTCCCTGTATGCCAAAAAAAGCTGAAATGAGGAAAGAATAGATCTAATTTCTCCCCTTTCCTCCATAAATGCATTGGATTAAACTAATAATAATCACACGCAGAGAGAAATAATGATGTCATGTAGCATAAACACTCCTTTTCGGTGTGAGTCAACCCCGTCAAAATTGGGAGCAGCTATTTCAAATAACTATAGTAATAGTAATGTAATGTTTTCTGTCTACTTAAGAGGCAGGAAGAAAATATAAACTTTAAAAAGACCAGGAAATTCTGTTTGCTAAAAGAAAACAGGAGGCTTTGAGAGGAAGTTACTTGAAACTGCTGCATGTATATTAAAAAAAAAAAAAGTGAGTTGTTTGCTGGATAATAACCCTAACTCAGATAGCCTAAAGGTAGCAGGCCTGTAAAAGCTTTATGGGCACAAGAAATAGGATCCAGGAGCATTAGCAATAGAGTACAGATGGACAATTTGATCTCTCTCGAGCTCCGAAGTGGAATGCGGGGAAGAATGTGGAGGGAATGTCTCTCTTCTCTGTAAAGGAAATAATATCCCAGTTTAACTTTTCTTACAAACCAGTGTTTTTGTAACTGGCTCTTTTGACTATTTCTGATGTGATTTCCACCCCACTTTGGCATCAAAGCCCGACGGGCTCTCTGAAGTCGGCTCTGTTTTGGAAATGTTAGGCAAATCAAAGCTGATGTGGGTTTCTGGGGTTTTGTTTTTTTTCTCCCCCTTCTTTTCAACAGAAAATATTTTCAGCCCAAGGCCAGTCGAGCACTGCCTGAGATCACGCAGTGCCCTCCATTTCAGCGTATTGCTTGGGAATTTCTATTTTTCCTCCGTAGTCCTCTTTACTCCCGGAGAACAATTGCCCCCTTTCCCCCGAAAAAAAAAATCCGAAAGGAAAGGAAAGGAAAGGAAAGGAAAGGAAAGGAAAGGAAAGGAAAGGAAAGGAAAGGAAAGGAAAGGAAAGGAAAGGAAAGGAAAGGAAAGGAAAGGAAAGGAAAGGAAAGGAAAGGAAAGGAAAGGAAAAAGGGGAAAGGGGAAAGGGAAATCATTGCAGAATTAAAAAGAAAATATTAAACTCTGGTACAGCTAATTTTGATTTTTGATTTAATTCCATCAGTGGGTAAAAAGAAGAAAGGACATTTTTAAGGCCAAGCATATTTTGTATCTATTAAGCAATGTTTTTTTGGAGATGTTGAATTGTTGCTAAAAGCAATGTTTGTTTTAGTCTGTTTTTTAGAGGGCTTTTTGGTTAGCTGTATTTTCTATTTATTTTACCCATTTTCCCATTCCTCTCGTGTTAAGCAAAAGAGTGGGATTTCTTCGCCTCTCTGAAATATTCAGGTTTTAACCGGAGCCGCGGACGGTTACCAAAAATTCTCTGTGTGTGTTTAGGGGAGAAATACCTTTTTTTTTTTTTTTTTTTTTTTTTTTTTTTTTTTTTTTTTTTTTTTTTTTTTTTTTTGCGGGTATGTCCCATTTTCGCAGATTGCCTTTAAAAACTGCTTTCCAGGAGCCGGGATCGCTTTCTCCGGAGCGGGCGCGCACGCACACACACACGCACACAGAAATCACGCCAATGGAGGCTTTTATTTTCCTTGCATATTCCTTGCAAACTCCCTGCTTTGGTCGTCCTGGCGACTTGCAAAATGGATCTGCAAAGCAAAGGAAAGGGAGAGAGAAAAGGGCCCCGGGGCGAGAGGGGGAAATTCCTCGCCGTGTCGCCGGCAGCGCCCGCGCTCCCCTCTGAGCTCCTCAGCGAGCAAACCCGGATCGCGTTAAAAATGTGATTTTTAGGGAGGGGGGAGGAAATCCTGCAGCGGTTGATGGAGCTGCTGGCTGCAAAGGCGCGGGCGGGAGCCGCGGCGCTGCGGAGCGGGCGCGCAAGGGGCGCGGGCGCTGCGCGGGCTGCTCCGCGCGGGCGGCCTCGCAGCAAGCACCAGGCCGCACGCAGCAACTCAGGAATATTTTAGAAGGGAAATAAGGCCCGCAGGCAGCGCGGGAGCGGGCGGGCAGATCTGCGCGGCCGTGGAGGTCCGCGACCAGCCATCTCTGTGTATCCCAGCGTGTGTACATGTGGGCGTACGGAAAACGCAGCTATTAACACCCGAGATGTACGTGCAACGTGCATACATTACATGCACGTACATATTTTCCCGCTCCTGTGTGCGTGTGTATGTGTATATATCTGTATATAACGTGAGGGGGGTGTAGCAGGGCTGTGAATACAATACAAAGATACCTCAAAACTTTCCACACAAACATACCTTGAATGGCTCCTCAAGCAGCAAAACATCCTGTTCACAGAAAAAATAAAAGAGGGAAAAAAAAAGAAAAAAGAAAGAAAGAAAGAAAGAAAGAAAATTACCCCAATTGTTCTTAAACACGTTTCAAAGAAATTGAGCGATCCGGAAAAACAAAGTAATCTTCCTAGCAACCCCCCTCTGAAAGACTGGTAAGGGGAGTGGCAATGCATAGAAAGTAAATGGGAAAAAAAAGAAAACCCAAACTGTTATCTGAATTAGCACGTTGTGGACTTCAAAATTGAACAAACACAACCTGTAGTTTGTTGGAAGAAGCAATACCTCTGTATGAAACAAAGAGCAGGGAGGATGGGATGGTTAGAGTGTGCCAAACTAGTTCCAGTTTTGAGCGAAAAATCAACTTGCATCGCCAAAATAGCATAAAGGATATAAAGGCACCTTTATAAGGACATTAGTGACATTGCTTTATTTCCAAATGGGTGCAAAAAGTGAAAAATGATTTTTTTTCATAAAAAAATGCTTGTGTAGGTAGAAGAAAACTGAAAGTATCTTCTTGTAAAAATAAAGAAAACTTTTATGAAAGGGTGCTGCTGTTAAAAATGCAGCCAGCTTTACACTCAGGAAAATCTCAGCTTGGATATGGTGTGGTGCTTTGTAATCATGGTTCGTAAGGGTTTATTTTGGGTGAGGGGGGTGTCAGGGCCCTTTGCCCTCACCCAGCGTTGCTGGACGTGCACCGCGGCTGGCGGGGAGCCCCGGGCCGGGGTGCCTGCGGGGCTGGGCGACCGGGGCCCGCGGCAAAAGGCGCAGGCTTCTTTCAGTGCCTGGCGAGATAGGGAAGGAGTGCATCAGTTTGCATTTGTTCGGATATTTTCATAATTACAAATTTGCATCCCTCCATCCTAGTCCAGCAGGTTTAAAAATGTCCGTCATTTTGTGGGTGCTTCTCTGCTGGACCCGGGATCCAGGGACATTTATGCCCAGGGATAATTTATTCTCGGTGGGTGCTGTGTGCGGGGAGAGGGAGTTTAAACACGCAGTCCCCATCGGTGGGTGCTGCCGGCCCCAGGCCTCGGCTGGCTGTGCACCCCACGGCCCCTGTGCCGGCACATCCAGCTGCCAACGCTGCATTTCTCGTGACTCCTCCTGCCTTGTACCCTGGCCCGAAACACGTGTTTAAAAATATTCACCAAGGGGAAGAAAGAGCCGTCGCCCTTTCCAGCCGCATATTGTTTTTTTCTGATTAGATTTACTGTACCTTTATTTATTTGAAGCTGTTGTAAGTATATGACTATGAAAGTGTTAATTCCTGCGTGCAATATGGAATCTAGGCTGAGAAATAAATACATTTTTTACAGAGCTGGCTGATCCTTGGCCCTGTTGGCGTGTGCAGGCCGGAGCTTGGGCACGCAGGGCTGTGCATAGCGGTGCCCGGGCATCTGTGCACATCTGGCTGCATGGGGCTATTTACGGGCACCCACGCTGGCCTGTGCAGGACTGCCTGTGTGCTTGCAGCTGCTTGGGGGTGTGCACGCGTGTCTGACTGTAGGTGAGGACGACTGTCGGAGCCAGCTATTTGTGCAAGGTGACATGTGTTTGGCCTTCGTGTGTGCGAGCGTGCAATTGCGCACGCGTGTGCTTGGCTATTTTATGGGGGTGTAAGTGTTTCTCTGGACAAATTTTGCCTGAATGAAACATTTCTTCCTAAACATTTAATTGGAAATCAATAGCTACTCCTGTCTTAATTTGTAGGCCAGACACGAGTACCCGGAGACTACTCCCCATCCATGTGTTTCTATTTTGAGGGCCTCAGGAGTTAGTGCCCCTTATGGAAAGAGCACTTAAACTACATTTTTAATTTTTTACCGTGGAAAAACTGCTGAAGACTGAAAGATCTCGCTGGAACAGCTTTGGTAGATATAACTCCAAACACACATGCACACAAAATGTAGTACAGAACCAGCAGCCTTAAGATTAAAAGTGGGTTTTATCTGTGTGACGCATTGGGAAGGGCGGGAAGGACCTTGTGTGGAGTGTGAGCTGGGAAGGCTGGAATTCCGACCTGGAAAGCAGTTATCCAGGTCTTTCAGTCAGAACGATCATCTCTCCAAAACCCGGAGAAAGGGAAGGAGAAAGGAAACACATCCCCAGGCAGCACCTCATTAGTTACGACTAGTAACTGTGTATTACGCGGCAACCGCAAAGTCGTCTTACAGATTCGGTTCTGCAGGAGGCCAGGTAGAAACCCTCTCTGCCCTTAAAAATAAGAGCGAAATCCAGATTTTACAAGAATACGGCTATACAAATCGCACCCGCATCGTTTGAAACCTCTTTCCAGCTTCTGACAACGTTGTTTTTTCCCCTCCCATTTCTGGCACGGAGGAAAGGAATCAAAGTCAGAATTACTCCCACTTAGAAATATTTAGGATTTCTCGAGGCAGCTCGCGGAGACGCGCCCGGGTCCCGCCGCAACCGCAGCCCGTCCCCGCCAAATCGCCCTGCTCTTGTTATTAGTGTCTGTTAAAGGAGGCAGTTTAATAAGGCTGTTAATTAGGCGCGGGGAGCGGCCCGGGGCCGGGGACTCGCGGGAAGAGCCGCGGGCGCGGAGCAAGGTGCGGGGGGTGCGCTGGAGGGGAGCGGGCCGGCAGCTTCATTTATTTAGTTTAGTGTCAGGGTGTTAATGATAAATTAGATAGCAGAGGAGGGGCTCAGTAAAACAGCAAGCTGTGAGAAAAAAAGCAGCGTAACCCCCCCGGCGGCCGCGGCGGGGCTGGGGGCAGGGAGCGAGCGAGGGTGGCGCTGGGAGGGGGCGAGGGATTAAGTGTCACTAAAGGCCTTTCATTTACCATGTTTACATGCAGCCAATAGAAGAGAACGGACAAGGGTTTATTGTAAGTTATGAGGCTCTTTCTAACTCCCATGTTATCAATATCTCCCTCTTAAAAAAGAAAAAACACAAAACCCGATTTTTTTCTTTCTTTTCTTCTTCTTCTTTTTTTTTTTTTTAAGCTAAACGAGCTGCAAACCTTTCTGGAAGGTAGGGCTTCCCCTCCCCGCCCGGCCCAGCAATGCGCTTTGGAGGATCTTTCAGCTGTTACATATAAATCTAAGGGCTCAATAGGTGGGGTTTATGCTTTTAGCAATTGAAAGAAATTACCCTAAATGAGGCCATATGGGAAACTGTGCTCATCCTCCCCCTTCCCCAAAACCAGCGGGAGGATTTTGCCTGCCCTTTGTAAGCGAAGGAGGTTTGGGGGCAGGATGCGGCCCGACCCGCTCGGTTTTCCTGCCCAGAGCCGGGTGGGCAGCTCTGCTCCGAGCCGGGAAGAGTGCGGCTAAATCACCGCTGCCCCGGGCTGGCAGCGGGGCTGCTACCCTGGGGGGGGGGGACTTGGGGGTTCCGGGGGGTCGGGGACGATGGCACTGCTGGGCCACTGAGCTCCCCGTCCTCGCCAGGGTGACAGCGGGGGAAAAAGCCCTGTTTTGCCCAAAATGCTCCTCTGCCAATGCCCGCCACACCCGCTCCCTCCCCCTGGGGGGATCCAGCTCCTCCGCATCATGGGACCTCAGGCACTCATCGTGTTTGCCTTAATTTCCCCCTTTCCTACAGTTCTGCACCGTGGGATGGCCCAGCCTTTCCATGGGCTGGAAATACTAGCAGCCGCCCGGGCGGCTGCTTGCAATTAGCCGTTCGTTACAGCGGTTAAAACCCCCCAAATAACTGAAGACGCCGTGTAGGAAACTTGGGATCCTGCATTAAAATGGCACATCATAAAAAAAAAAAAAAAAAAAGAAAAGAAAAGAAAGAAAAAAATAAAAAAGGGAAAGCAACGGCCCATTGGGATGCACTCCGAAATCAATCCTCCGCGAAGGGCGCGCCGAAGCCCAGCCCTCGAGGACCACGCTGCGTTTTGCTGCCTGTGGTTCACAATGTGGCGAAGTTCCTCCTCGACGCACGGTGAAGGACTGAGCTGAGGATTATTTTGAAACTGTTCTTCAGTCGCTCATCAAAGGTTACTTTGGGGAAAACAGAAAAAAAGAAAGGGAAATAACAAACACTTGGCTGATAGATTTGTGTCTTTATATTCTTAGCTCTGATTTTTTTGTATTTTTAGCACCTAACTTGCATGCCCACAGATGCTGGGGTTGCTTTTCCCAGTGAAATGCCGTCAGCAAAAGAGGAAGGTAAATCCAAGGCTCCCGAGATCCCTGTTTCGGGAGCAGGAAACCCCGAAGACGCCCGAGCCTGCAGCGGGGCTCGCCGCCGCATCGCCCCTCCGAGCGCGGCCGCGGGGCCGGCGGCGCCTCCTCGCCGGGCCGGCTGCAAGGG
Organism: Rhea pennata; assembly: GCF_028389875.1. Classification (NCBI taxonomy): domain Eukaryota; kingdom Metazoa; phylum Chordata; class Aves; order Rheiformes; family Rheidae; genus Rhea; species Rhea pennata. The sequence goes on from NC_084688.1 coordinate 1,989,657, forward strand.
GGGGTCTCTCCAAGCTGCCTCCCCGGGCAGGACTCGCCGGCCCCTCCGTGGGGCTTTCTGGGGTTTTCCGAGGAGGTGGCGGGGTTGGGGGCCGGCTGTTCACCCTGGCGCTGGGGGCTCCCCTGGGGTGTCAGCTTTCACTTATCTCTCCCTAAAATCTCGGCGGTGTGAACTCTGTGAACCCTTGCCAGGAGCAGCTGGGTTCCCCCCCAGCGCGGCCCGTCCAGCTGTGCTGCCGGGGGGGCCGCGGGGCCACAGCCCCTCTCGCTGGGAAACGGGCTGCCAGCAACGTCCTCGCCGCTCCTCCGGCCGTCCCAGGCCCCACGCGGCCGCTGCGGGCTGGGCTGTGCCGCGCCGAGGGGTGCCCGGCTGGGGTGCACCGAAGGGTGTGAGCTGGGGGCACAGCTGGGTACAGTTTGGGATGCTCCGAGGGGTGTGGGTCAGGTTGCATGGCCGGATGTGCATCCCGGGGTGCACCGAGAGGTGCAGATTGGGGTGCACAGCTGGGTGCAGGTCCTGGGCGCACTGAGGGATGCGAGTCCCCAGGATGTGGGTCCCTCGGGTGCAGGTCAGGGTGCACAGCTGGGTTTCGTCTATTTGGTCCCCCCAACCCCTTTCCCTGGGGAAACGCTGCCCTGGTGTGAGCCCCAGGGCAGGGACTCGAAAAGGGCTGATTTCTGTGTGTTTCCACAATTTGCAATATCTTACTGTTAGTTTTTAATTACTCATTTGTAGTGGGGATTCTTGTCTGTTATGCACTACACTTCCCATTATTTTCATTACTAATCCTGACTACTGCTACGATTATAACCGTCATTTCAGCACTTAGTCTTTCAAAAAAAATGCTAGTAGTGGGTCTTTGCAAAATACTTCCGTGGAGGAGGAAAAAAAATCCATTCAGTTAATAGCATTTAGTGACAGATAATCATTTGGGCTATGCTGTCATCAGGCCTTCTAATACCTGAATAATTAATGTCATACTTTTTTTTTCCTTCCCTCTTCAAATATTAAAATGTTTAGAATCCAAGTCACAAGCGAACACCCCTCGTTGAAATTAATTGTCAGTGGAGATAAGCAGAGGCACAGAGTTTTCAAAATAGATTTTTCTAAACGTGAGAAAAATCTGCACAGAAAGACGATACCCGGGGAGCAACCCTGCGCTCTGTGTAATACAATCATTTTCCGCGTGGTAGTAGGGGAAAATACACCCACACGTGTTTTAAGGTATTGGCACATGCGTGCAGGCACATACAGCTCCCGGAGCACCCATGGGTGCAGCTCAGTTGCTGGCTCTTTGCGCTGGGAGACGGGACGCGGGGTCGTCCGCCCGGCGCTGCCATCCGGGCGAGCGGGGTGACGCCACCCCCGCCATCCTCCGGTGTATATATATATATATGTATATATGTACACATATATTTATAAAATCCCAAGGGGGTAGCTCTGTCTCTCTTGGTTTAAAACAAAACCAGACAGAGTCTTGAGGGTCAAAAGGGAGGTGGGGGAGGGCTTTTCTCTACCTACCCCCGGACAAAGATCCCTTTGAATCCAATCAAGCAGAAAAGCAACCCCTTTCCTGTGTGTTTTTGTACGAGGGGAGAGGGGTTAGAGCTGCCCTGGAAGGTAAAAGGAAAGGAGATCCCATTTTTCCTTTCAACAATGAGATCTTTATAAATGTTCCTTAAAAAAAAAAAAGAAAAGAAAAAAGAAAGAAAAAGGAAAAAAAAAGAAAGAAGAAAGAAAGAAAAGGAAGAAAAAATCGTTGCCACTGGACGGGGAAGGATGTTGCTGGCCTCCGCCAGCAGCAGTGCAGGAGGCGGCGGGGCTGGGCTGCCGGACGCGTGCAGTGGGTGCAGCTTTTTATTTATTTTTATTTTTTATTTATTTTTATCTATTTTTTTGGAGGGGGATGAGGATTTTCCAGTGCTTTCCTCCTGCTTTGCTATTCTTGTTTTCGGTAAAAGGTGCCAGGCAAGGCGAAGACTGCCGGGACGCAGCGCAGCCCGGTGCCGAGCGGCGTCAGAGCCGGGACCCTCCGTGTTGCAGGTTTTTGCCTTTAGCTCCATCACCTGCATTTCTCAGGGGAGCTTTTCCGCCACAGAGGGGCCGATCCCATTTCTGCCAAAAAAACCTGGAAAACGGCGCAAGGCCCTTCTGCCGCAGGCTGCCAAAGCCCAGCAAGGCGCCCGAAGGCCCCGTTTGGGGGCCCTGGGTAGCGGGACGGTGCCAGGAGCCCCCTTGTTCCCCCCGACGGTCCCACTAATCCATAAACCTTCCTGTGCCAGCGCGACAAGACTCATAACCTGAGCGTTTACGTTAAGCGCAGTGGTGTTTCAGCTCTAAAAGCACTTTCAAACTCACGCTAACGGCGGAGCAGCAGTGCCGGGTCGGCTCGAGCTCAGCCGAACGCCTCTCGGAGGGAAGCTGCCGCGGGATTTGCGGCGAGAGCGTCAGCGCGGGGCCGTCCCGCAGGACCGTGCGCCCCCCAGACCTCGCCGCCGCCGCGCCGGAGCCGGGCTGCGTTCACCCGCGAGCATTTTGCGTCGGCCCCCGTTGCCGGTTTGCGCCTTCGCGGCTGCAAATCCGGTTGCCCCCGAAGTGGTGGGGCGGCTTGAAGAGCTGCTTCCCTCTTCGCCTTCGTCTGGCCCCCGAAGCCTGCTGTCCCCGCGGCTCTGCCGGCTGAAGGTGTCGCGGCAGAGCCAAGCCGGTTAATTTAAAGCTCTTTGGGGCACCGTCGGCACGGCTGCCAGCAGGCTCGTGAGGCCACATCGAGGTTTCTCCAACTGAGAAGCTTCCAGCTGCCGGGAAGTGGCCTAAACTGCAGCTCTTTAATTGCCGGATACGCACCTCTGCGGCAGCATTCGCACCACCTTGACTATTTTAGTGGAAAATTTGTTATTGAAATAATTATACCAATATAAAAATGGTGCTAGTAAAACACTCGGGACGCACAAGATTCATTTTCTGGGCCAGACGGGTGCAGCTCCTCTGCGGGAGGAGCTCATTTCTGGCCTGGCAGTGGAGTTTTGGGGGTTGCTGCAGCCCCCTCTCCGTGGCTTTTGGAGATACCCTGACCCTGGACCACTGGTGGAACAGTCCCCTGGCACGCTGGCTTGGTGCAGCCTCTGCCCTGGTGGCCAAGGGGAGCCCCGAACTGCTCCCACGCCTTGTCCCAGAATCTCCCACGCCTTGTCCCGGGACCTGCCCGCTCTCCCCGTCCCTTCCCCACGCTCCCCCGTCTCTTCCCATCTTGCTCCAGGACTTTTCCTCATCTTCATCCGCTTCTCCTTGGGGAATGGCCGATGCACTGCTCCCACCCCAGTGCTAATCCCATTCCAGCACAGGGATATTTACAAATAGAATGAATGTTATTAAATAAAAAAAAAATATAAAAATAGATAAGCCAGCTATTATTGCAATTCCCCAGTCCCCCAAAGCCCCAGACCTGCAGGCAGGTCCCTGAGCGCATCCCAGGACTGTCAGATGGATGGCGTCGGAGCAGGAAGCCCTTCCGGATCCCAGGGAGATCCCGTTGTGAGCTTGGGACTTTACCATATGAACACACACGCACATGTACACACTCATTTATATATATGTTTGTATCCGTATGTCCCCCAACTCTGCTTAACCCATCTGTTCATGCAGCAGCAGCCTTTTATTTGACTATTTATTCTTTCCCATAGGCTTTAAAGCCTGAAGGGCCGGCGGCTGCCGCTCTCTGCCAAAGCCCTTCCCGTGTCACCGACACAGACGGCCTCGCGGCTCGCCACGTTTCTTGGCTAACAGCGTTTTCCCGGGGCAGGGGGGGAGGCGAGGTCCCGCCGGTGTGTTGTGGAGACCGAGGACCCAGGTGGATGGTTTTGCCGGCCAATCTTTTACTGTCCCTGAAAGCTTTCCGTGATCTTCCTTTTGCAACCGCACGCGGTGCTGTCGCCCTGCTGCGGGCACGGTGCGGTCGGCACGGACGGGCTGGCGGGCGCTAGGGCAGGATGCGCATGAAATAACAGCTCCAGCCACCACCACAGCTGTAGTGGGGGCAAGGTGGGCTCTTGCGGGGGGGGGGCACAGAGGGCATAGTGCCCTTCTGCACGGTCTTCTGCGTGATCTTTATTTTTCATTTTGTCCTTCGCCCCCCTTGCTCTTGAGACCAGGGGTTCCCAAGCTCTCAGCCTGCCCTCCCTGAGGACCCCGCTTCGTGCAATTAAGCCTCCTGATAATAGACTTGTTTTCTTAGTTATCTTCACAGCTGCCTTAGAAGTAGCTGCAGAGCTGCAGGGACTGCGAACTGCTGGCTTGGGTGCCCCAGCGCAGGTACGGGGCTCCCTGGCACACCCAGCTCGCGCTCCGCACACCCAGCACCAGCATGGACCTCCACAGGGGCTTTGCACACCCAGCACGAGCACGGACCTCCGCAGGGGCTCCACACACCCAGCACGAGCACGGACCTCCGCAGGGGCTTTGCACACCCAGCACGAGCACGGACCTCCGCAGGGGCTGCACAGCAGCTCACCTGCTGTGAGGGGGTGTGAGCTGTGCTTCCCCCCGCCCCAAATGTTGGAGAAGCCTGATTTAGAGCCGTTAACCTTCCGGCGAGCCGACGCGGCTGGTGCTTGCGAGCCCTGCCCGCACGGTGGCAACATCGGCCCGGGGAGCGGGGAGCTGCCTGGGAGAGGCCGGGGCCGGGCGCTGCCGGAGGAGCTGCGGCTCCCGGAGGGAAGGCGTGTGTGCGCAGGGCGAGGATTTTGCTGCCTGGATTGGGGGGGGGTTTACTTCATCCTTCGCGCCCGGTGTAAGAGGGCAGCCCAGGGGCGGTGCTGCAGCCCTCCGGGCGGGGCGGCCTCCAGCCTTGTGAAGCCTTCCCCTGGCTGGGGGGCTGGAGATGGGGCTCTAGCAGGTTGTTTGCCCTAGGTAATGTGGTGGATGTGCCCCCCCCTCCCCGGCAGCAGGAGCCAGGGTGCAGGCTGAGCTGCTCCAATACCTGTTGCGTGGCAGCTGCCACCGAGTTTGGGAGCGATGAATTATTCAGAGCCCCTCTTCAGGCTGGGATCTGCCTTGCTCAGTTATTGCCAATGTGTTTCCTAGGCCATGAGTGGGAGTGGGCAGCTTTTCTGCTGTGAAAATGGAGATTTCCAAACATTTTCCTGTTTTCAGCCAGGGTTAAAAAGTCAAAATCTTAATTAAAAAAAAATGCAGTTGGAAATTCACAAAATTATCTGGTTACTGAAATATTTTTTTCCTTACCCCTTCAAAATGTTGAGTTGATCTCCTCTATTCTCTTAATGTTCTTTTCCTATAAATTAATTGTGAAATGAAATGTTTTGTAGTTTAAACAAGTTCCAACATGTTTCTCTTCAGTCTTCTTCCTTTAACAGGAAAAATTTATCTAGACCAGTTATTTCAGGCAAATGAGTTCAATCTCAATGAGTTGGAATTTTTTTTATGAAAAATATTTAATCAAAATATTCCCAAACAGCCCTACTGTTAGGAACTAGCAGATGTGTTCATGTTCATTAGCCTGAATGCTCCAGACAAGCCGAGCAGCAGCAGCTTCAGGCTGAGCGTGCTCTGCATTGATCCGGGTCTAACTGCGCTCAGCCCAGGCGCTGTGTCGGGATTGGGTTTATGGTGTAGGAATTTTCCTTATAAATAGGAAGGGGATGTCTGGGCTGTTCCCTGCCCAGCCTCATGGTGTGCATTTGGAGCTTGGCTCTGCATGCCTGCAGATGGATGCATCTCCCAGCCCCGTCCCTGCTCAGCCCTTGGCAACGTGCTTCCCCGGGAATGCGAGGACTCGTGTTTTTCTGGAGCGGCAGGGCTCGTGGTTGCACTCCCCATGTACTTGTTTGTTATTCACTGCATTTTGGGTGCTGAACTTGGTGCCTTCTGCCCTCTCCCATCGGGCTCTCCAAGGCAGGAGCCAGGTTGTTGCTCTGATTCGTGTTGGGTGGGACCGAGGGCTGCAGCTGCGCATTCACGCAGCGGGGAGGGGTGGTGGCTTGCAAGGATGGAGAGGATGGGCTGGAGGATGGTGATGGTCTCCACCTTGCAAGAGAGGAATTGAGGTGCTGGGTTTTTTTCCAAGGGCAAATGCAGTGAATGACGGGGCTGGCATCCGTCTTCAGCTCATCACCCCGAAAGGACAAGACCTTCCCCCCCAGGGTTCACTGGCAGCACCCAGCACACCTGAACTGGGGAGCGCTCACCCTGCCGGAAAAGCTGCCATTCCCAGGCAGCTGCTTTGGGGGCGAGGGGGGTCTGGATCATCCCTACACAGAGCTGCTTGTATCTGCCCTCCTTCCCCCATGAGGCTCCCTAGACAAAAGCCATATCAACCACTTTTATTTCAAAACACGAAATAAAATTAACTAGGGGGAAGAAGGGGGAGTGAGCTCTTCTAAAGAGCACCAAATTGTGTTGCTATGGAAACGGGAGGAGAAGCCCAGTAGCTGATGCTCTCCTGGGGTTTGGGGGCCGGCAGTACCAAGCGAAATGTTTTCTCATCTATAATTCTTTCTTCTTTCTCCATTTTTCTTTTTTTCATATTTATTTTTCCCCTTACTTCTTTTTATTTTTTTTTCGCAGTGAGTTAGCACTGGCCAGGAGTGCCAGCCTGGGGACTGTGCCCTCTAGTCATCTGTAGAGCAGGGACCATCCCCTGCGTGCTGCTGGGCTGTGCCCCCCTCCTGCTGTGGGGGCTGCTCCATCCCCATGGCTGGATTTGGGGAATGCAGGGGTCCAGGTCTGTCTCCCTGACCTGCCTCCTCCTGCTGCACCTCTGCTTTCTAGCACTGTTGCATCCTGATTTCCAAAGCTGCAATTGTTTTTTTTGACTCTTACTTGGAGCTATGGTTTCAGGCTGTCTGCAGGCTCAGGTGCGTGTTGGATACACTTAGCTGGTGATACTAGTACTGAACTGGAGCACTGGTGTTTTGGGCCAAACTGCCATGCTCTGCCATGAACCAGCCTGAGGTACCTCCAGGACCAAAGCCATGATGGTACATAGCTGTCTGCAGTCATGTGTACCTTCTCCTAGCATGTTTGCCCACCTCTACCTTCTGTGTTTTTTAGCCAGGTGGCTTAAAAAGGTGGGTGCAAGCCCCACTGCCTCGTTGCAGCGTGCTGCAGTGCTACAACCTGTGCTGTCATCTGTGGATCTGGACGGCTAAGAGTGCCACCAGCCACTGAGCCGTCACTTCTGTGCTTGTATTATTCATAGCCTTAAAGGCATTTTGGTCAAAGTAGAGGGAATTGTAAGCTCTTGACTTCAGGGAGCCATTGATTGAAATCCTTGCAAGGCTGATTTACCCACTGATCACTCCAAAATTAAATAACTTCAGCCTGTGCTGGAAGTTGCCAACAGAGGCCCTTGCACAGGCGCTCAGAGCTGCGAGAGCTGGCGCCTGCCTGCTGCCTGGGGAGAGCTCCCCTTGCAGCACGGGGGGCTGCAGTCTGCCCCGGAGGCAGCTGCATTGCACTGGGCCTGGAAATAGTTGGCAAAGTATTTGGGGGAGGAGAAAAAGTGCCACGGAAAGTAATACTTAATTAGCCCCCAGAGGAATGTTAATTGGCGGTCCTAATCTGAAGTGTTGCCAGAGTCTGTATTCTTACAACATTCAGCATAAAACGGGTCTAGAAGCCAATTTGTAGGTCATGCTGATTAGATTGCGTCCGTAGGGCTGCAATAGCCGTGACTGGGCAGCATCAGGGATGGAACGGGCTGCGGGTCCTCCTGGTCACCTCCCCCATGGGCTTCCCTCTCCCTGTCCTTCGTCTTCTTGCCGCCCCTTGAACAGCAGTAACCCCACTGATCTGGTTCGCTGAGCTCCCAGTTCAAAGAAAATGGGGAGGGAAAGGCTGGGGCTGGTGGCTTGTACATGCCTCTAATACTGGTTGTTGCCCAAAGCTGTGCAATGCTTATCGTGGGCGATGCTACCATCCCCCTACTACACAAGCGTCTGGAGCAGCTACGGATGAATTTGAATTCACAGCAACCTGGCAGGAAAAGGCTATTTTCCCCCTACTACAGAGGTGAAGAGCCAAGGCATGGAGAGACTGAATAACTTGCCCCAGGAGGCAGGAAAGCCCACGCTGCCCTGTGCCCTGGCCCCCATCCCCGGGCAGGGGGGCGAGGAGAGTGCGGGCAGGTGCAGGGAGCTGCGGGAACCCGAGCCGGCCCCGGCCTGGGCAGCCACTGCTGCCGCGTCCTGCAGCCCCCGTGGCGGGGGTACGCACCCCGTCTCCTCTCCATCCTCCTGCATCCGGTTTCTATAGCGACCGGGTACCTGGCTCTCCCTGCGGTCAGCACCTCTTTATGGAGGTTGGAGGAGCTTGGACAAAAATGCAGGGGCTGGCACGAGCCTCTGCAGGCAGGAGGCTTGGAGGAGGCCGGCTGGGCCTCAGCCAGGCACGAGGGAGGTACTGAAGTCTGTGGTCTGTTACAGCAACCTGGGGGCCACAGGTAAGTTGCTCCTCCCTTCTTTCCCCCCTGTGTTTTGCAGGTCTCTTTGGACTCCAGACTCTCTGCAAACCTCCTGGGACGCTGTGCCCAGCGTTGCCCTGTGTCTGGGCAGCCGTCTGCAGAGAACGGTGCAGATTTATTGCATTACGGCATCAGAAAGGCACCGGCCACGTAAGCAGGGTTCACCGCAGCACGGCCAAGAGCACGGGGCTGGCTGCAGTCCTGCCGGCTGCAGCCCAGCTATAAACCACTCCGCAACGTGGGAACGAACGGTGGCCCCGGGCCCCGCGCAGCTGCTGCTGCTCGTGGCTCCCCGCGAGTGTTAGCCGGCCTGGATGAGCTAACGCTCCCGAATAGAGTTATGAACCTGATCAGCAAACGGCTGACAAGCAGCTCGATGGGGAATAAAGGTTACAGGAGGTAGGAGACTTGGGTCTAGTTCGTTTGCTCAGCTTATGCTGAGCAGCTGATGTGAAGAAAGAGCTTACCTTTGAAAGGGAAGGGAAATCCTGTCACTGTTAGGAGTGTGGTTTGATGCTTTAAAAAGCAAATTAGTCCTCGTAGTTTCCAGGCAGCATGTTCCCCCAGTGTGAGTGCATCTGCTGGCGCAGGAAGAGCCTTGCCTCCAGCTCTTGGACATGCTGGTGCCCTGCAGCAGGGTTCACCAGTTGGTCTTACTCAAGTCAACAAGAGCCGAATGCCCCTAAAATATGCTAGAGAATGGTTGCCATAAAAAAACACCTTGCACTATTCCCCCCCCCCTTTTTGAAATGCTTTGCTGTCCTAGGATATCCTCTCCTGCTGCTGCTGCAGGAGGAGCTGGCTTGCGCCGAGGGCCTCTCCCCCGAGACGCCGGTGCGGGGAGCAGCGCCGGGTCACCGAGAGCTCGCTGAGCCCATCGGTCTGGGTTGGTGGGTCTTCACCTCTGGGCAGCTCTGCGCACTGGTCTCGTTAGCTTTGCTAATAACAGCACTTCTCTGGTGATAGACGTGCTTGTTTCCTTCGGGAGGTGCTCGCTCCTGAAAGGTGCAGAGCCTCTCACATAGCTAACACGGAACTGCAGGAAGGGAGAGTTGGAGGTGACCTTAATTTATCCCCTGCCTCACGGCGGGTTCAACCATTCCTATGTTTTTCCTATATGATTCCTGACAGATATTTGTCTGCCTTGTGTTTAAAAGCTTCCACTGACTGAGATCCCACTGCCTCCCCGGGCTCTCTGTCGCAGGGCTCTAATAATCCTTATTAAGAGGTTTTTCTTACCCTGTAGTCAAAACCTCCCTTGATGTGGTTTAGGCCCATTATTTCTTGTCCTGTCTGCAGCGGATGTGAAGGGCTGATTATTCCTTCCTGATGCAGCTGCCCTTTGTGTGCACAGACTTTCATCGTGTCCTCAGTAGCCTAAACAAGCCCCAGATCCTTCGATCTCCCCTCCGTGGCCGCGTCTGCGAGGCCTCTGATCGTCCTCGCTGCTGTCTCTGGACCTTCTCCAGCCGGTCCGCAGCAGCGGTGCCGAGACGGGGTCGATGCGATGCTGACGCCTTTTTGCAGGCACCTGGTGGGTGCCGTCTCCCTCGGTGCCAAGGGAGAGGACACCGCGTCCGTCTGCACAAGGCCCCGGCGTCGTGGGCGAGGAGGTTGGTCTCTCAGGCTTGCCTTGTCCTCCGCCGGCTTTATGCAGGATTCCCCTTTTCCTGCGAAGTCCCCGGCCTCTCGTCCCCGCTTCTGCTCGTCCGCCAGGCTGCTCCCTCGCTTGCCTCCCCCGTCGGTGTCGGGCGGCGGCGTTGGCCCGCGCTGCCGGGAGCTGCCCATCTCCCGCCGCTTCCCGTCCCGGCTCCGAGCGCTCGGTCTGTCGCTCCCCAGGCTGCAGCTCCGATTTGCACCTCCAGCATTTACTCGGGAGCCAGCCTGGTGGATCTCGTCCCTCTCTCGAGCAGTTCGCAGCGTAATGACAGTTTTGTTTCCAGATGTCAGCCTCGCGGGAGGCAGCGCGCCGATAATTCGGGAGGGGGGAACGGGGAGGTTCTCCGCACCCACCCTGCTATTCTTTCAGGCCCCTTAAGCATAGGTAGGGAGTGCCTATACCTCAGTCATGGTAATTACTGGTATTTAAGGGGGCTGGCATCCCGCCCCTTCTCCCCGCGTCCCAGCAGGGACGAGCTCGCTTGCCGGGATCGGGGATCTTGGTTTCCCCCGTCGCAGGCGCTTTATCAAAACCGCGGGTGGAGAGGTGGGAACTCTTGCTGCTTCTGCAGCTTTCACTGTTGATGGGAAAAACTGTGCCGACTGTAACCCGGGTTCACGCTGCCGCTTCCTCGGCCTGTGTGATTCACCACCACTCTGTGGTCTGATATTATGGCTCGCCGACGTTTTCATTAGGGAAATCAGTGAGCCACATCATCTTGGTGCTCTCTTGGTCACTGAAAACCCATAAATAAGGCTGCGTCCTGTTGTGTCGCCAGGGCAACAGAAGCCACCATCTTTTTTTTTTTTTTTTTTCCAGAATTCCCTAAATCTGTCATTCCAGCAAATTCTAGCCTTAAACTCCATCTCACACATTCTTTGCAGACCTCCGTTGCATGATCATTAACACAGCCCTGCACAGCCCCGGCCCGGCCAGGCACGCAGCACCAGTCCCAAAGTGCCCCGAGGGATTCTCCAGGCTTGGCCAGCGAAACCTTTAGGCAGTAATTTCAGTTTTATTCAGCTGCTTTACATAGTGAAGAAGCTTGTTTTTTTTCCTTCTGCTCAGGATGAAAAAATACACGGCACATCTGACCGTAAGGAGGCTGCAGTTCCCTGCTGCCCGCGCGTGACCTGCTCGGGGGCAGCTGTTAGCACCTCCACGAAGCGGTTTGCAGCCCGGTTTCCCAGGTGGGGAAGGCAGGCGGGTTGCCCACCTTGCAGGCCCCGAGGCGCGCTGGGTTTGGACGAGTTTCTGTGCTGAAGGGCACCGTCCACGTCGGGCAGGCTTGGCCTTCAGCCCCGACCTCGTCTGCGTGCAGGCGCTGTCGACAGGCACCGCGAACCAGCGCTGCTTCTCCTGCTCCTACTGTGCTGACAGACGCTTTTTTTTTTTGGATAAGATTTACACAAATTGTTTTTCTGTTGCAAAATTGCCAGCAATTTGACTCAGCGTGAACTCGCTAGTGAGGCATCTTGGGATTTATCCCCCTGCCGCCTCCTTCGGCTCCCGCGCACGCGCTGCCTTGAGCTGCCCGCCTTCCTTCGGGAGCTGTTTTCATCCCGCTTTGCTCTCCGCTTGGCCACGTTTGCAAAAGGGAAGGTGCCTAAGCGCGAGAGCAAGGGCTGCTCCGTCTCCATCCCGCCCACCTGGCTAATGCCAGCCTTCGGCCTACGGGATAGCGCGGGAGGGAGAAGCAACTGGCCCTTCCCGTCGCAACCGTGATGCTCCTGTGATGAAGATGAGGCTGTTCTCACCCGCCCATCCTGAGCGTGGGAGTGAAACCTGAACTGTGGATCATAGGGTGAGACAGCGGGACCGTCCGTCCCCGCAGCCTCTGTGCCACCCTCCCTGGTGCTCCTCCTGCTCCAGCTCCAGGTTCTGCTGTCCCTGGAATATCACTTATTTATTGCACCTTTTCAGAAGCAAGTGGCATCAAAGGGGCTTATTGGAGAGTTAGTTTCTAGATAGGCTGAATTAAGGGTGGGAGCATAAAAGCACTTTTCTCTAGCTCCCAGCTTGGCAGAGCCATTTTCCTTTCTAGCTCTTTCTCCTGCTTGGTTCTGAGCTTTTTAGGGATAATGTGCTGGTTTCTGGTGTTCACACACAAAGCCAGACAAAACACAACTCTTGAAGACCGGGGTCCTGAAGATCCAGGAGTTTCTGCTCTGTAAACTGCTCCTTGATGTCTTCCCTGGCAGCTTTTTTTGACCTGGCTGATGGCATCTGCTGGGAGCCAGCCCTGGCCTCAGGTGTCCCCAGCTCCCACCCGTGTGCTGAATTTGCACGGACTGCCTTGAACAGACCCATTTGGGGAGGATGAGGCTATTCAATTTACTGTCTCGATACCCAGATTTTATAGGAACACTGAAAAAGCCCTGCAAAGCACAACAGCTTGTGAAGGCCTCCCAGCCACCCACCTTCCTTGCAAGGCAGGCAAGCATGATTCGCCCAAAAATAGCGATTGAGAGTCTCAGAGGAAGCATATGGCAGATGGGACTGCATCGCTGGCTATCGGGTTTTCTGTCAGAGCTTTAACTGAATGATCATCCTACTTTCTTAGCTTTAAACTCTTGTGCTATTCCCCTTCTTAAGGGGATAGACTCTGACTGTTGGGTTAATGCCTGGGAGGGCTTCTCGGGACTGCGAGGACTTAGCAATGCGGAAGGCAGATTAGGAAGGTTTCCCCAACGTTTCAGAGCTGTCATGCCTTTTGAAGTCTCCTTAAAGTGGAAGCACCTCAGAGGCAACGGGTGAGATGATTAGCTGGAGGAAGCCCGAAGAGAGGGATCATGATCCTGCACGGGAGCCTCCCTGGATTTAAAACCATGAATGGGGCTTTATTAAATTCTATCCTGCAGTAAAGATCTCCTACTGAAGCACTTGTTACAACAGTCCGGGTGATTTCCTCTGAGTACTCGCAGGTTGTGGAAACTGGGCCAGGCAGCTGAACTGGGTTACGGGGCAGCCCTGACGGCTGTGCCAAGCTACCGGCCTCCGAGAGCATCAGCCAGACTGGAAGTGCTGGTGGCTTTGCTGCCTCCCCCAATCATTCTGTCAATTTTACTGATGATACCAAGCTGGGAGGAGTGGCTGATACACCAGAGGGCTGTGCTGCCATTCAGAGAGACCTGGACAGGCTGGAGAACTGGGTGGAGAGGAACCTCCTGAGGTTCAACAAGGGCAAGTGCAGGGTTCAGCACCTGGGGGGAAATAACCCTAGGCACCAGTAAGGGTTGGGGGCTGACCTGCTGGAGAGCAGCTCTGCAGAGAAGGGCCTGGGAGTGCTGGTGGGTGACAAGTTGACCGTGAGCCAGCAATGTGCCCTTGTGGCCAAGAAGGCCAATGGTCTCCTGGGGTGCATTACGAAGAGTGTTGCCAGCAGGTCGAGGGAGGTGATCCTGCCCCTCTCCTCAGCCCTGGGGAGGCCTCATCTCGAGTGCTGTGTCCAGTTCCGGGCTCCGCAGTACAAGAGAGACATGGAGCTACTGGAGAGAGTCCAGCGTAGGGCTACAAGGGTGATCAGAGGGCTGGAGCACCTGCCCTATGAGGAACGGCTGCGAGAGCTGGGCCTGTTTAGCCTGGGGAAGAGAAGGCTGAGGGGGGATCTGATCAATGTCTATAAATACCTTACGGGAGGGTGTCAGGAGGATGGAGTCGGACTCTTTTCAGTCGTGCCAAGAGACAGGATAAGAGGCAATGGGCAGAAACTGAAACAGAGGACGTTCCATCTGCATATAAGGAAAAACTTACTTGCTGTGAGGGGTTGTGGAGTCTCCTTCTCTGGAGATGTTCAGAACCAGGCTGGATGCGACCCTGTGCAACACGCCCTGGGTGACCCTACCTGAGCAGGGGGTTTGGACTAGACGATCTCCAGAGGCCCTTCCAACCTCAACCGTTGTGTGATCCTGTGTGCGGTTCGGTGATGACCGCATGCAAGATTTAATCAGCTGCAGCTGGTGAGCCAAGCCCTGATAAGCTCATGCTGAAGGGGAATGTGGTTGGTGTTTGTATCCCAAATGGCATTTATTAGGAAGGTATTAGTGGCTTGGCTGGATGCTGGGAACACAGGTTGGGAGTGTGCACGTGCCCTGCCGGTGTTGCCCTGTTGTGGATTTGTTTTTTTAGCTTTATTCCATTGCAGCTGATGCTCCCAGAGCAATGCACCATGCTCCGGCGGGAGGGAGGAGTGTGCCCGTCCCCAGCACCGGCCTCTGCCTGCGTGCAGCCCCCTCGCATCAGCCCTGACACCGAGGGAGCTGAGCTTGTTGGGCCTCTGAAACTCCCTCTGCGTCGTGTGTTTGACCTGGTGCTGGCTCAGGGAGGGCTGCCCCATGCAGCCCGGCATCTGTTCAGGACCGAGCATCGCGTTTGCAGCCTCTCACCCCCCGCGGCCAGCCGGCTCCAGGCTCTGCTGCACGAGCCCTTTTTTTGCTGGTTCCCAGGGACGACAGAGGCTCTCCTCCCCGTCACAGCCGCAGACGTGCCCTTCCCAGCCGCTATCCTGGGCACCAGCCTGTCTCTCATTCAAGGCACAGCTTTCCAGCCTGTTCCTTTGCTGCGGCTGCGTGTCAAGAAAACAAGGCAGGAAAGAGCGTGTGGGAGCTGCTTCCCCAGGGCCCACCAGCTCCTGGCGCATCCCCCTTGGAAAAGGGCTAATGCAGCTGGCTGCCTTTGCCTGCCTCTCCCCGTGCAGATTCAGGGGGGTTTCTCCACCCAAAGAGGGAGGCCAGGGCAAGGAACATAGGCCAGAGGGTATTTTACTGTATAAAACAGTTTCTCACGAGCACAGGAAGATGCTGCATTCTTAGCGGGGAGGAGGAGAGAGACAGTCAGCTAGCTTCAGCTTTTCAGGAAAAGATTTTCTTCATCCTGTGAATTGTTGACTTTTGAAAAGTTTTCCTGACTTGTACTGGGATGAACCCAAGTTTTCTAGAAATCTTTGCCAAAAACCTTCTTTTCTATGGCAGGAGAGATAATCAACAGTATTTGAATTGCCAAGTCCAGAGCAGTGAGTCAGTGGGAAGCAAGAAGAAAAACTCCTGCGATGTTCCTGTTTGCTATTGATTAGCATAAAGCATGTCGTCCCCTGCCCATCGACTCGCTCTCCTGGGGCGAGCAGGAGCCCAGCGCTCGGGGAAAATGCGTTTCGGTCATGTCTCGCCATCGACTTCCTTCGTGGCCCTGGGCACGATCACGACGTCTCCGTTTCCCCAGAGCCAAAAGGCGGATTGCTCTAACCTGCTGGGAGGGAGCTTTAGCTCTTCCCTGCTAATGTGCTTTGCAGTCTCCAAGTGCTGTTGCAAAGGGCCCCAAATCCTTGATCTCTGTTTTTGAGATACCCCCGGGAGCTGGAGCTCTGCAGCGGGACACAGTCGGACCACCAGGATCACAGACCTCTTCCCTGAGCCCGGAGGAACGCCTCGCTGATCTAGCATGCCACCGGCATATCTCCTATCCTTTCTGACCCAGATTTCTGGTTCCTCCTGCTACAAAAATAGCCTTCAGACTCGCTCTTTTTGACATTCCCAACTTGAGCTCTTTTCCAGCTTAGCCACTGCGTGCTGAGTGTGATTCACAGGCTCTCCCCTGCTTCCTCCCACCGAGGGCAAGTTCTCCACTAGGTTGGATATAATGCGGAGCTCAGTGACCCTCTAACTTAGAGCAGAGAATTTTCTGCCTTGGGAGTGCTAGGGCCTGGAAAAATCCACCTTGCTGCAGCCTCTGCTATTGCTGCCTCTCCATCACATGCTTGCACTTGGGGGCACGGGGAGGAGCAGCACGGGTTGAACGCGCTCACTCCATCTCTTACGGACCTGTCTCTGTGCTGTCTCCTGGTGGTTGTCTAGCCATCAGCTCCAGCAGAGCCGTGCAAAACCATATCCCACCCCTGCCTCCATGTCCCTGCCCTGCTCGGTTTCCTTTTTTTTTTCTTTTCTTTTTTTTTTTTTTTTTTGGGTGCTGCAGACGGCACCGCTCTGCAGCTGAGCTCACACTGTGGCATTTGCTTATGAGCAAGGTGCAAGCCGTGACTCAGCCTCTCCCCATCCGCACTGTCTTAATCTTGCAGCCTGTTTCTGTGCAGAACGTGTCCAATCTCGGCTCCTTCCCATCCCTCTAGAGCTCATCTCGGGGATCTTCTCAACTCCTGCGCTCACTTGTGCAATTCTGCCTTTGACCTCGGCAAAGCGCCTTGCCCCAGCTGTGCCCATGCCGGGCGCTGCTGCAGATGTGACTTTCTGAGCCTGTTGCTCTGATGTTTTACTTGTCTTGTTGCATCTCTCTGGTTTTCCTCCTCCCAGCACCAGAAATCAGCTGCTTGTTTCCACTCTCGTGGCTTCCTATGACCTCAATGCAGCGTGTCGCCTTCTCTTTAAGCTGTCCGCTCCTGCCTCTGACGAGCCCGTGAAAGCCGGTCTCCGTTACCGCGTGCTGAGCTCCCCAGTGAACAGCTTTGTGCTTTCTCCTGAGGGGCCCTGAGGCTCTGGAGCGATTCCCCATCAGCAGCCAGAGGCTTCCCAGTTTTCCTGGGTTCTTGTGGTGCTCAACCCTCGCAAAAGCCCCCGCGGCCATTCGGTTCCCGGTGCACTGGGGTCCTGTCACTGCTAGCTCGTCTCACTTGCTGTCCCCACCAGCCTCCCAGCAGTGTGGCTCCAGCTTCGGACCATCCCCGGTCGGTCGCGGGACACAGGGAGGTCCTCGACGGCGCTGCGGAGCGGAGCGGGCTGCCGGCGCCGGGGCTGTTTGCCTCCCCCAGGCAGGTTTCAGCCCTGCACAGAGCTCTCAGTGGCTGCTGCATCCCTGACGTGGTCCTAAGGCTGTGGTGGGCTTGGGGGGATTTTTCTCTCTCCGCAGAGGAAGATGCTGCTGATGTTGCCTCCTGAGCTGGCTTTGGCCGGAGGCAGGGCTCGGTTTTGGCAGGGTTGATGTTCTCCTGAGCAACAAGGCAAAGGGCAGATGCCCTAAATTAGCTCAGCGTGGCGTGTTCCCAGCCTGCCCACCCCATTGGACCTGCCTGGGGGTCGGCGAAGGATTTTTGCCTGGCTGGTGGAAATATCGGTCATCTCTGCAATCAGCAGAGCTGCTGCTTCTCCCCAGCAAATCCTCTTAATGCTGCAGGAAGAAACGGAGCCGTGGAAAGCGCCTGGCATTTCTCCCTGTGCTAGGGTGGCCGCTGGAGCGGCTCTGCAGGGGCGCGGGGCGAGCGGGCGGATGCGGCGCCCGGTGGGGAGGGGGTAAAATGCAGACGGGCAGCTGCAGCAGCCCCTTTGCTTGGGCTGCAGCCGCGTCCTGCCGGGAATGCCGGAGTGCTTTGCAAGGGCAAAATCCCTGAGCAGTGGTGAAAGAAGGAAGGGAAAGGACCATGCCTTGTAGGTCTGACTATATGCACCTCCTTCTCTTCCCCCTTTCCTTCCCTTTGCCCTTCGCCCTCGCCCCGCGCGCTCCTCCTGCTCAGATGCCCATGCATTATGCATTAGCAGCCCTTGCAGAGGGGAACCAGGTGACGGGAGAAGCGCCTCCTCTTCCCCGCGAGCCGCGGGGCTCACCGCAGCCTGCCCGAGGCCGGCACGTCCGCGGCGCGTCCCCCACCACGCACCCCCGGGGCCGGCCGGGCACAGCCACCGGCGCGGCGAGGAATCGCCGGCGGAGGCACGGCTGGGAGCGCGGGAACGCGCCTGGGCGCTGGAAGCGGGGGGCAGGTCCCCGCGCCCCTGTGTGACCGTGACCGTGCCCGCTGCAAAATTTGGGCAGTTCTGTGCCCCCCGTTGCGCTGCCTGCTCGGCACCGGCGGGGGAAGGCAGTGCCCGTCCCGGGCAGCTCGCGGCGGGTCCGCACGCGGGTGCCCCGCTCGGCCCGCGCCCGCCGCACAGGGGAATGACAAGTGACGGTCACGTCTGCTCGTGTTGCTATGGAGACTTTTCCTCCTCCTGATGCCCAGCGGGAAGCAGCGTGTGATGGCAGCGCAAGCGAGACCCCACCGGCGCCCGGGCCCGGAGCAGCCCGCGCCTTGCGCCGCGCGCCCAGGGCGCTGAGCTCCCCTGACACCTCTCTCCCCTCCAGGGACTCCAGTTTTGGTAGTTTTGATCCCCCCCATGCTTCACGCCAGGGCGGGTTGGCGCTGCTGTCGGGCATCGCTCTGCCTCCGGAGCGTGCCCAGTACCCGGCAGCTTTCCGGAGCGGCTGCCGGTGGAAATCGGGCGCGGACAGGCCGCGGGACAGGCTGTCGGCATCCTCGCGCTCCAGGCGGGGAGGGACACCGCGGCAGCAGAGGGTCCCTTTCCGAGACAATAAAATCCATTTGTCTGTGGTAGCTTTGCTCCCGAACACCTGCCAACGCATGTATTATTTAGCCGTTATCGAGCCCTTGCCATTCACAGTGAAACTGGGCGGCCATCTCCTCCCATTTTTATCCTTATATGGAGCAGCCTGGGGAATTTTTTGCAACACTTTTCCTTTTTCTAGGTATTTTCCATGGCTCACCCAGCTTGTTGTCCTGCAGTCCTGGCAGAGGGGGGATTTCTGAGGGCTGGAGGCAGCTCGCTGCCAAGCAGGGTCCGGCTCCCAGCAAAGCCCCTTCCCTGGGCTCCGCGCCCTGCTCCGCACCCCGTTTTCCCTAATTTTCAACTGCAAATCCTTAAATTGCAAATTGTGCTGCAGGTCTAGTTTTGGCTGTAGTGGGGGCTGCTCAGGGGCGGAAAATCCCGGCAATGCAGGGGGCTGGGGGGGGTTAGGAGGAAAAGGGCTGCCAGTGCGGAGGCGGCCTCGTGTCCTCCTGGCTCACCTTTCCTGGGCTTTTCAGGTGCGCTGGCAAAGGCGGTGGGAATAGGCGTGTGTCTGGCGGAGGGGGACGGAAACGGCGCAGCCCTCCCGGCCCGCGCGGGGCCGGATGAGTGTGCGAAGGCCGGTGCGTGACTGGGCGCATTATATATGGAAGCGTGTGCGGCTGTGCGGGCCGTGTGGGTGCCGGGGCTGGGCACCCGGGTGCATCTGAGCGCGTGCTCGGGGGAGACAGATGTGTGTGGGATGGCTCGGTGTGAAGCTAGATTAAAAATATGAGCAAGGCAGACTCTGGCGCTTCAGATGCTCAGACTTGTGCTTCAAAGTCTCCGAGCCGAGATGACGAGGCTGCCAGGCAGGGAGGGGAGGCGTCGGGCTTGGTGCATCTGTGCCGGGGGACAAGACTTTGGATTCGCGAGAGCGTGGCGAGCTCGTTTCACTTGTGGCACGCTCGCTCCCGCGGGCAGGGGGCCAGCAGGCATCGCACGTTGCTTTTCCGGCATGGTTTGGGGCGCCTGCCCGGCGCCGCGGGTGCCCAGGTGACGCCCGTATCGGCGCTCGCCTCCGCGGCTGCCTCCCGTTTCCTCTGCCCGGGTGGGCTGCGAGGGCCGCGCACGGGCAGTCTGCGGCGTGCTTTCGCTGGGAGTGAGCGCGGTGCGCTGGGGCTTGGGAAGGTTTTGCATCGCCTCCTCTGCAGCACCCCCATTACGGGGAAACAGGACGTCCCCGGGCAGCCAGTGTGGGTAAGAGGCGGCACTTTTCCACGGCCGTGTAGCTTGGGAGAGCCTTGCTGGAGGAATTCTCGAGGCGGGACGGCGTAGGTCCGACTGGCATCGAGGCAAGCGGGGCTATAAACAGCCGGGGCACCGGCTCGCGGCGCGCGGGGACGGCCCCGGTGCGCGCCTTCGGCGGGAGCCGAGGCCCTTCGCAGCGGCGGGCAGCCTGAGCGCAGGCTCTCTGCTATCGATACCCGTTTCCTTTTCTGGCTGATTTGTCCCCAAGAGCCCTCGGAAGCACCCGTGTGCCCCCGCGCTCCCCAGCCCCGGAGCTGTTCCCGGCCGCTTGCCCCTTTCCCCACGTTTGCAGAGCTGTGAACGCTGCTCGGGACCCGGAGTAGCCGCTGCGGCAGCCGCGGGCGCTCGGCGCCGCTGCGGCCGCTCCGCCAGCCCTGCCGGCCGGAGCCGCCGCTCATCCCGGCCCCGTTCCGGCACGGAGGTCGCTGCCCCCTTAAACCAGCTAAACGCCACCGCGAGGGTGGGGAAGGCGACAGCCTGGCCAGGAACCAGCAGACAAGTTTGAAGAGCTTTTTTCTCGCCTTCTCCCTTCGATTTGAGAGGAAAATGGCAGCAATTTCCCGCAGCGCTTGGGAAGTTGCCGGGAGCCTCGGGGCTGTGCTCTCCGTGCTGGTGGGCAGAGCTGGTTCCCGGCAGCTTCCCGCTCCGGAGGCTTGCGCGCTCGTCGGCAAAGCTTTGCTCTCTTGCTAGCGTGCCGGCTCCTGGACAGATTTGCGTGCTCGTGTGCCCTGTCTGCCTTCCGTTCTTAGATTAAATTCCCATTTCTCATGGCTGCAACGTGCCCCCCACCATTCCCATGGCAGAGGCCCAGGGAATAGAAACAGCCGAGCTCACACTCTTTCATGGTTTTTTTGCAAAAAGCCTTGGAGGTTTCTAGGTGGCTCCCGCAACTGCGGGCAGGGGCCAGCTGGCGACCCACGCCTGGTGCCCGCGGGGCCCGGAGGGGGCTCGCATCCTGCGCCGGGGGCTGCGTCTGCCCTGCGCTGCCTCGGCCACCAGGCTCGGGCCTTTTCCCCAGGACTCACCTCGCTCACACGTGCTTTTAGTGGCTTTTTGGAAGCAGGAGTTTGCCCGGTGGCATCCCGCGTGCCGGGTAGCTGGAAAGAGACCAGTGAAGGCCTCTGGCCTCCCTGCTGCTGAGGCTGAAGCGCTCGTTGAGTACGTCTTAGCTTTCGAATATTTCTCCGTAACGCGGTTTTGGGACGGCTGGCGCGCTCTGAAGGGAACGGGCAGCTTGTTAGAATAGATGGGCCGACTAGAGCACGTCGCCGTTCATCTAGCGACGTTTCGCCGCCTCGCTCGGACCTGCCCAGCTCCTGCCTCCCCTCGGAAAGCTCCGTGGCCGGCGTGGTCCCACGTGCTGCCCGCACAGGCGTCCCGCCTGTCTCTGTCCGTCTGTCCTCGTTTCCAACCGGTCTATCCTGTCTATCCCAAAGCATCTCCAAGCCGCTCCTGGGGGGCTGGGGAGCGGATCCGTCCCCTGCTCCGGGCTGGGAGCCGCCGACCCTTCCCGGTGGTGCTTCTCCCACCGAGCGGCAGGGCTGCAGAGCAGCGCTGGGCATTAAGCGAGGAATTTTTAATGCCGGAGGGGAGCATTAGCTCATCCCGCTCCAGCTACCAGTGCGACACAAACCAGAGACTTTCGCTCCGTATTGTGAACACTTCACGTTTCATTACGTCTCCGGAGCGCTCCTGGGTTTAACCGTAACTCGGGGTCTTTTTCCATCTTTGCTTTCATTCATCCTTTTTCTCCCCCCTTCCCGCCTTGTGTCTTGTTCCTACTCGCTGGCGCTGACAGCTCCCTCCAGCACCGGGGCTCCGGGAGCCACGTGGGAGCCACGACCCTGCGCCCTGCCACGGGCCCTTCACTCTGGCCCATGGCCACTGTCAGGAGCCCGCCAGCCCCGTCCTGGCATGCGTAGCCACAGAAAGCGCTCGCCCCATGGACGGCACCGTGAGACTTTGCAGTTGCCTGGTGCCGGGGACCGGGGACCGTGGCAGCTCTGCTGGGGGCATTTCCGCCCCCTCCCCAGCACCATTTTTGCCTGGTTTGTCCCTGACTCCAACAGCAGAATCGATGCCGCAGTGCACGCGGCGGGGACGGGCAGCGTCCGGCTGCTCTGGCCCCGTGCACCTGGGCCAGCTGTGCTGCGGGTGCCGCTCGAAGAGTGGCCGGAGGAGAGGGGTCCCCGGGAGCGGCGGCACCCGCCCGCCGCTTGCCAGCCTCCTCCTGGCATCCGGGCTCGCCACCCACCGCCGAATAAAACGCAGGGGCCTTTAAGAGGGAGCGGAGAGGGGGAGCCGTCTCCCCGCGCATGAATCTGTCATGAGCTGATGTGTTTTTCCCATTCGCTGCCTGGCCGGGCGCGGAGCGGCGCGGCGGCCCGCTCCTGCCGCCCGCGCTGCCCGGGCCGCGGCCGCGCGCCCGCCCGCGGGAGCAGAGCGCCGAGCGAGCAGCGGAGCCGCCATGGGGAATACACCCTCCCAAGGCAGGTCACTCTCACTATGTGCACCCATTCTTAAGTAGCAGGTATTTTTTTTTTATTTGTGCGGTTTTGATTTGATTTGATTTGTTGTTGTTTTTTATTTTTATTTTTATTTTCTTTTTGTTCGTCCCCTCCCCTCCTCCCTCCGAGCAGCCGGCGCAGCATCGCCGCCGCCGCCGCCGCCGGGGCCGGGCGCGCGTGGGGCTGCGGCGGAGGTGGCTGCCGAGCGGCTCCGGCTCCCCGCTGCCGCTGCCGTCGGGGCCGCCGGCTCGGGGGCGGCCGGAGAGCCGCTGCCGCGGAGCGGCGGCGCGGGGAGCGCAGCGCAGCGCCGGCCGGGGATGGTTTGGGGGCTCGCCGAGGCTGCTGTTATTTCCTCCCGGCTGCTGCGGCTTTGGGGGTTAAACGGGGCGTTTTGCCGAGCGCAGGGGGCTCGGTGCCGCCAGGCTCGGGGTCCGGCGGGGGCGGCTGCGGCCGCTCTCCCACCTGCTCGCCTGCCTTTGCCTCCCCGCGGGCTGCGGATGCGGCACAAAGCGCCGCCGAGCCGCCGGCCGCCCGTCGGGGTATTTTAAGCTTCCTTTAAGGAGGAGGTGAAAAAAAAAAAATCTGCCACATCGCAGGCTGCACTCAGGTTTGGGAGGGGAGCGGGGTGGGGGGGGGACTTAACTCCACATGCCGCCTGCCCTCTCCCTGCCCGCTCCGCTGCCCTGCACCGAAGCGCAGCCGCTTGGCCCCCCGCGCGGGTGCGGGCGCGGGGGCGCGGGCGGGAGGCGGGTGCGGGCGCGGCGGGAGGCGGGTGCGTTCGGGTCTCTTTGTCCGCCGCCGCCGGCGCCGCCCGCCCGGCTTCGCCCCGGCTTCGCCCCGGCTCCGCCGCTCTATTGTTCTCGCGGCCCCGGCGGCGGCGGCGGCCCCGGCGGCGGCCCCGGCGGCGGCGGATCCCGGCTTCCCGGGAGAACATCCCTGGGGAGCAGCACCCGCCCGCGGGCGTCTCTCGGGGGGCGGCGCGGGGTGCGGCCGGGCTGGGAGGGGGGGGCGGCGCGGCCGGAGGCTGGCGCCGGCTCCCGCTGCAGGATGGGGTGGGAGGAGACCCCCCCCCCCCCCCCCGCTTCTCGGCCGGTCCCGCCTCTCTCCCGGCGCCGGAGCCGTCCTCTGGGCCCGTCCCTGGGACCCCGCGAGCGGCATCAGGTCTCGCCCGTGCCGCGGTGCCCGGCCCGGCTGCCCTCGGGGCACAGTGCGCTCCATCCCCCCGGGCGTCGCGGGGGTCCTGGCCCCACGGTGCGCCCAGGCCGAGGCACTGCTGGAGCGGGCCGGAGCCCCCCGCCACGCTGGCCGCCCCGGCAGCGGCTCTTGCCTCGTTTCAGTGAGGAGCGCGGTTTCCATGTGCTCGTTTTCCCCTCCCAGCCTGCCCCCGACGCCGCCAGCGTCCGCGCGCCTTGGGAGGTGGCTCCGCACTCTGCCACCGACGGCCTCCGCGTCCCCGAGGGAAGAGCCCAGGGGCTGCAAACTGCCTTGGGGGGCCGAGCAGGAGGGGGGCGGCAGCAAGGGGGGAGCCGCCGGCCCTCGCAGAGCTGCCGCGGGCTCTGCCTTGGTGTACTGGGGCCCGCCAGGAGCAGGCGAGCCCTGCCCGGGCCCTGGGACGCCCCCAAGGGAGGGTTGCTCGTCTCCGTCGTTTTGGCCAGTGCGGGTGCCCTGGCCCGCGGGCGATGCTGAGACGCGGTGTGGCGGCCACACTGGGGGTTAGCGCCAGCTCACGGTGGTGCCCGGGCTCCACGCGCGACCTTGGCAAGTCGCTGAGCTGCCCTGTGCCTTGCTTTTCTCCCCCTCTTTCTAGAAAAGGCGGATGAAGCTGCATCT
Source organism: Rhea pennata (assembly GCF_028389875.1). Lineage (NCBI taxonomy): Eukaryota > Metazoa > Chordata > Aves > Rheiformes > Rheidae > Rhea > Rhea pennata. The sequence continues at coordinate 2,013,702 of NC_084688.1, forward strand.
CCGGTGTGGGCAAGCCTGCCCCGCTTCGAGGAGGGGGAGGAAGGACCGGTCCCTCCGCATCGCCCTCACTCCCTCTTCCCGCACCAGCATCGTCCCGTGGCGGAGGCTTGGGCTGGGCAGAAACGCTGCTCCCTCATCCGCCTTCTTCCCCCTCCTCCCCCCGCAAATCCCCTGTGCTGCCGCCACGGGGTTTAATTATAGGGATTGATTCTGCGCCAGGCATTGATCTCCTCCGCGCCCCGGGGACGCAGCCTGCGGTCTCCGTGCGTGGGAGCATCCCGTGGGGCGCCGGCCCGGGGGCCCGGCGGTGCTGCGGCTGAGGGACGCTGGAGCGGGGTGCGCCCAGGGCTCCCTTTCCCCTTGCCGCAGGCAGAGCCTGGACGCCGTGGCTGCACGGCCTGCCTGGCCCAGCCTCTACCGCCGCCGGCCTTGGGCAGGGCTCCTGGCCCTCGCCGCGGCGGTTTTCCCCTGGCACGTTGCACGCCCGCTCCCGCGGCAGTCGGGGCAGGCAGAGCGCGCGCGCCGTCGCCCGGCAGCGGCACTCGCTCCCCTGTCGCCGCGGGGCCACGGCGGCTGCAGGTGCAAAGGAGCTTCAGCACTTGCTAAAAAATTACTGATTTTCTCCTCGCTGCTCAATGGGGATAATAAAACTTTGCTGTCAGCTGTTTTTTTTCCCTCCCCCTGCATGATTTCCACTTTCAGAATAAACGCAAATGATGATCTTTTTTTTTAAAAAAAATCATCTCCAACAGAAGTGCTGATGGAGAGGGCTGGGGGGGGAGGAAGGGGAAGGAGAGGGGAAGCACTTAGGGTTGTTTGTTTTTCCCCGATGCTGAAATGCTCCGAGAGCGAGGGGAGGCAGGCAAGGGAGCAGGATGCACCTGAGCTTGCAGCCTGGCAGGGAGCTCTGGGCCGGGCAGCCCAGTATCTGCACCATGCCCAAACTGGGAACCAGTGCGGCAGCGCCACTGGGAGAGGAGAGGCAAAGGGAAGCTGCTCTGCTGCGAGCGCTCGCGGTGATGGGCGCCGAGGTCCCGGGCCGGGGGCTGCGGTGTGGCTCTGGCCTAATTCCCCCCCGCGACGCCCAGGGCGGCGAAGGGGGGTGGTGCCCCCCACCCTCCCCGCGGCAGCGCGGCTCCCGGAGAGCCGCTTTGCAGTAGCGGACCTGGCTCTCGGTTTGTGTTTGCAGCCTGCTTTGTAACAGGGTATTTTGGGCTGAACCGGCACCGAATGCAGAACGGCAGGAAAGTCGGGCGCTTTCGCTGGCACGGGGCCGCGGCGCTGCCGGGGCAGCAGGGCCGGGAGCAGCTTGGTGCTGCCCCCGCCGCTGCCCTCGTGGCACCTCGCGAGGAGGGAGGCAGGAGGGCCGCGGGCGGAGAGGCACCTCCCAGGGCGGCGGGATCGGCGCGCTGCCCCGGCACGGGCTGCCGGCCGGGCGCCAGGTGCGTCGCCGCGGGCAGGGCACGTGCCTAAAGTGCCGGTGCGTTTTAGGAGCCAAATTCCCGCAGTGTTTCTGTGCGGAAGTCAGGCGCTTCTGCAAGCGTTACCTGCGAGCAGTCCCGGCCGCTGGGCCCCCCAGGCTCGCTCCCGCCTGCAGCGGGGTCCTGGTATTTGCGGGCGCCGCGCTGGAGCGAGCCGCGCGCTCCCGCTCCAGCGGCCGAGCGCCCGGGCCCGCTGGCCGCGCTCCCAACCTTGCAAAAGGGCAGGAGCCGCGCGGCTCCTCCCGCGCCCGCCCTCGCTCGCTGCCGGCTCCGCGGGCTGCAGCCGAGGCTGGAAATCCCGTCCAGCTGGCGGAGGCGAGGAGGCAGCGCGGCCGCGCCGAGTGACACAGTGATCGGGTGTGAAACAACCACCTGTCAGTCGACTTTGCTTGTGCGGCTGCCATGGCGCTTGGCAAGGGCAGCGCTGGAGAGGAATAGGCTCCCCGCTCCCGGGTTATTTGGAGGGATGCTGTCACGGCGCTCAGGGTTTTTATTTGGCTCGGTGGTTTTATGCTAATGAGCCAGCTCTCCGAAAAGAGAAGGGAAAAAGTGTCACTTTGGCTCTTCGTGCATGGAAAAATACAGCACCTCCCTCCCGCAATTAGAGCTGCAGCTCCGGGGCTGCGGGCGGCGGGGGGCTGAGCCCGGGCAGCTTCACGCCGCATCCCGGGAGCGCCCGGCAGGGCCCCGACCAAGCAGAGCGGGTGCCCGTCCCCGTGGCGTCGCCCCGCCGAGGCCGAGGGTGAGCGTGCCCGCGTGGGCAGGCGTGCCCGGAGCGTGCACCTGGAGCATGTGCCCGGAGCGGCTCTCCTCCCTGCTCTGGCTGCTTTCGGGGGCATCCGGCCACGGCGCCGCGTCCCCTTGGGCACTTTGGGGACGGGGCGGTGGTGACGGGCTGCAGACGGAGCCGGGACCTGCCGGCTCCAGGCGTCCTCTGCCCACGTGCGGGAGGCTCCCGGGAGCCCCCGCTCCCCGGAGGGGACCTGATTCCTGGGATTTGGCCGGGCAGAGGGGACAAGCAATGCCTCCCCCCCCACCCCGGCTCCTTTCCTCCCTCCTCCCTTTGGAGCTGCAGCCGTGGCGGCGGGGGGGGGGGGGGATCAAAGCGGAGCGCGTTTTGGGGTTTTTCACTCCTTTCTTCACCCCCTGCGCGAGGAGCGAAGCCGCTAAAGGACGCCCAAGGACACCGCGACGGAGCGGAGCGGCCGCTGCTCCTCGCTCCGCCCGTGCCGCGGGAAGCAGCTCCCCGGCCCGCGGGCGCCGGGGCGGCCGGCGAGGGGCCGGCGCTGTGCTGGGTGCCGAGCCCCGGGTGCGGCCGGGCCTCGAGCTGAGCTGCCGTTTAGCGTCGCTGGCAGCGCGGCTCCGGGAACGCCCAGCGCGCAGCGTTTGCCCGCGGTCACTCGGGGCAAACCCAAGAGCGGAGATCCGGGGCCTTTTCCTTCCCCGCCACGAAAACCCTAGGGATGTCGGAGAACTCGGGCTTTTCTTCCCCCGTGGAAAATTTTGTGCGAGAAGCAGCACGTTTGGCCCATCCTTTTGCTAGCTTGCACTAGGAAAGCGCAGTTTTGCCGCTCCGGGGTCGTTGCAAGGCAGGCGAGAGCAAGGGCGTCCCGCAGACGAGCCCTTTTTGGGGACCTGGAGCATCCCCGCCCTGCGCGGCGGCCGCCGGGTCTCCGGGCACGCGCGAGCCCGAGGTCGAGCCCTGGCCCCGGCGGGGGCGGCCGCAATAAACGGCGACATGTTCGCTCCAGCACGTTTCCCGGCACGTTGCAAAACACACCATAAATAATTAAACCTGAGCTACAATTATCAAAACGAACTAATAAAGCGCGTTTAGGATGGATTTTCTGCCTGTATTTCGTGCTTCTCAGTTCTTTCCTGTAATGTTTTTAAGATTATTTGCTCACTCTAGGCATGAAATCCACCCGTGAACCGCGAGTCTTTGCGTCCGCGCCCTGAGCCGCGGGGACTCGCGCGACGGCGCAGCAAACCCAAATCCCCGGCCGGCCCCTGCCGCGGGCAGCCGGGACGCACCGCAGAGCGGAGCCTGCTGCTCGCCGCTGGGGTTTCGGAGCCGCCGTTTGCCCCCGCGGGCTTCCCGAGCGCCCGGAGGCTCCAGCTTGAATGTTTACCCCCAAAACAAGGCTATTTGACTCGCCGTTGCCCTTCCGCGCTCGGACCCCCGTCCCCCGTGTGCGTGCGGCGGGCCGGGCGCTCCCGCCGCGTTCCCGCGCCTCCCGGCACGGCGCAGCACCAGGCGCTGGCGCGGGGACGCGCCGGGCGGCTCGGGGCCCCGCCGCAGCTCGAGGCCCCGGGGCCCCGCGGCTGCGTTTCGCTCGCGGGCGCTTCCTGCCGCCGCGCTCTTCCTCGGGGCTCACCGCGTGCGCGCTTGCTCCGACGCGCGCGTTCGCTCCCCTCCGCCCCGGCACGCTCCCCCGGCCGGGCCGTGCTCATTCACGACTCTCCTCCTTTCCTGTCCTTAACCAGGGCTCGATCGCCTTGCGGGAGGGAAGAAGCCCGGACTCTGTTCCCTCTGTTTAAAGTCACCAGGTCAGTACCGGGGCCGGGGCGAGCGGCGGCCCCCGCGCAGCCCGTCCTGCCGCGTGCGCCGGCGCCTCCGTCCCGCTGCCTCCGGCGCGGCTCGCCCCAGCCCCGCGCTGCCGCCTGCTCCGGGCCGCCTGCGCCGCCGAATCCGCCCGCTTCGCCGGGCAGGGAGAATCCCGGGAATCCCGCTCCACCTGCCCCTCGTCGGGGCGCTCACGCAGCCCGAGGCGTTTAAACGCCTTCCCCCGCCAGGCAGCCCAAGGAGGAATAATCCCAAGGAGGAATAATTCACCGAGTCAACGGCTTTTTAATACCGCTGCACTTCCAGCCAATTTTCAGTGCGCTCGTTTGCCTTTTAATTAAAATTATTGCATCTCCCCTCCACACGTGCATCCCCCTCGCCTTCCAAAACCAGCACGCCGCCAGCCAGCCAGCAGCCTGCCTCCCCCTCCTCCTCCTCCTCCGCGCTGCCGGAGCGGCCCGACCGCGGGCTCCGCCAGGGCCGCAGCTTCGCTTTGGCCCCTTTGCTGAGGGCGAAGCGATCGCAGCCGGCGCTCGCTGGCAGCCGGGGCTGGCCGTTCTCGCCTCCGATTCCCAGCGCGATCCGGCAAGGGCAGCGCAGCGGTCAGAGGTGCGCCGCGGCCCTTTGCTCCCCTAAACGGGGGCAGACCCCCGAAGGGAGCGGTTTTGCACCGGCCGAAGCCCCGGCCCGTCCTGCCCGCGGCTGGGCAGCGCCGCCAGGGCGGGGGGCCGTGGGGTGCCCCGGGCGGCCCCGCGCTGCCTGCTGGCTGCGTGCTCCAGCGCGCTCTGCGTTGCTCCCTGCTGTTTGCGATCGCATTATTTCTGACGGTCTAGCGCAGCCAGGCTGAAGCCGTGGTGCGTCCAGCTCATCCGTGCACGCTCCTAGCTGCTGTTCTCGTGGCGCCGTCTCTTACCTCTTGCAAGATAGTCAAAGGCCAAAGGCGGGGGGGAAGTTCGCAGCTGAGCTGAGGATGAAGCAGGGGTTTCCCAAAATGCCTGTTCTGCACCCAGTGTCAGTGCAATCCTGGGTGCAAACCGGGCAGCATCAGTGCAATCCTGGGTGCAAACCAGGCAGCGCCAGTGCAATCCTGTGTGCAAACCGGGCAGCATCAGTGCAATCCTGGGTGCAAACCAGGCAGCATCAGTGCAATCCTGGGTGCAAACCAGGCAGCGCCAGTGCAATCCTGGGTGCAAACCGGGCAGCATCAGTGCAATCCTGGGTGCAAACTGAGTAGAGTCAGTGCAATCCCAGTTGCTTGAAACCCACCATGCATACGGCCACCGTGAAGAAAGAGGGGGAGAAGGGGTGGGAGATGGGGCGTGGGAGACAGCGACGTGCCAAGGGACACCAGCCAGCACCCAGAGCAGGGTGCTGCGGCGCCAGGCTCAGCCGGTTCTTGGCTGAGCGTCCTTGGCTGCTGGGGAGAGGCGTAAGGGGTGCGCGGAGCGGAGCCAGCCTGTCCTGGGGCCTTTGGATAGGACACGGGAGGAGGGAGACGTCGCCCCGCCGTCCCGCCCCCGGCCGCCTCCCGCCCGGGCGAAGGCGCTGACGCGGTCCGCGCCGCCCAGGGCCTGCAATCCGCGTCCCAAGAACCGATAAGTGGGAATGATTCAGAATCGTTTAGCAGCTTCAGCTCGGGAAGGGAGAGACCAGGACCTCAATTAAGCTATTTGTAAATTGTTAATTTAAGCATTTCACTCAGATGCCTTAAATTGTTCCCTCCTGCCGCTTGCAAATGGGTAAAGAGCACGGAAATACAAACGGAGCGGCGGGGAAATGCCGTTTAGTTACCGTGTTCGGCAGCGCTAATAGCGCCGTAGCCAGCGGCGCTTCGGCTTAGATCGGGGCGAACCGCGGCTCGCCGCCGGCCTCGCTAGCCGCTTCGCCGGGCGCCGTAGCGAAGCCGCCTCCTCCGGGGCCGGTCCTTGCAGGGCCGCAGGTGCGGATGCACCGCCGGGCGCTTCGCCCCTGCCTCGCCGAGGGCGATACGCGATTGCTAATTAACGATATGTAATGGGCTGCCTGCGTCCGAGCGGCGCGGCGCGGCGCGGGCGGACGACCGCAGCAGCGCTCGTGGTGCTCGGTGCCCCTCGCTCGTGCCTCGCCGCTGCCGGGGGGTTTCTCTGCGCCGGTGTCGGAACAAATTCCCGTTCCGGCCGCGTGCGCCCGGGGGCCGCGCGTGCCGGAGCCCGGCGCCGCTTCCCGCGGGAGGAGGCTGCTCCCTCGGCTTCCGCCGGCTCCGCGGCGCAGCGCCCGCCGCCGGGTCTCGCACCGGGGCAAACGGGGTTTTTCAGAGCGACGCCGAGGCCGCTGCGTTTTCGGCTGGATATTGAATGCTTTTGGCAGGTAGAAAATTCAGCTCGTGGCTTTTCCTTGGTTCCGGCTGGGGTGGGCGTGCAAGCGCACGCACACGCGTGTGCAAATGCAAGCACGCACGGGTGCACGGCTGGTTTCTGGGCAGCGCGGCTGCCCTGGGGGCCTGGCTCGATTTGCTTTTAATTGCATTTGGTAAGTGAAGCGAGCGTGGGGAGGGGGCTGCCCCGCGCTGCGGCAGCCTGCAGGGCCGCTCCGAGCGCGTCCTTGCCGGGGAGGCATGGCACGGCACGGCACGGCACGGCACGGGAGCCGGCCGCGGCGGTGCCGGCAGGGCGAGGAGGAGGAAGCGCGGAGCCGGGCGCGCGGAGGGGGGCGCAGCGGGCTGCCGGCGGCGCGTGCGGTGATGTGCGCTGGCTGCCGGCGCCCGGCTCATGTGATGTGTTCGAGGGGGCACGGTGACATTTAACGGGGGGGGGGGGGGAATTCCCAGAGATGCACGGGGAGCTTTGAAACGCTCGAGCCGGAGAAGGAGCGAGCGGGAGAGGCAGAGGCGCGCGCCGCGCGGAGCACCAGAGCCGGGCGGCGGGGGAAGGAGGCGAGCCGCGGCCCCGGCGCGGAGCCGGGAGGATGCCCTGGCCGCGGCCGGGGAAGCGGGGCAGCGCGCGGGGCGAGCGGCAGGCTCGGAGCGGCGGCGCAGCGCCCGCGCGGCGTCCCGGAGCCCGGCGCCCGCGCGCTCAGGTCGGTGGCAACGCGCCTCCTGCGATGCGAGCGCGCGCTTCGGAACGAGCTGAGCCCGTGTTTAATTAGCACGAGCCGCTGGTAGTATTCAATTAGCACGGAGCAGCCGCCGAGGCCGGGGGCCGGCAGCGAAGCCGGCGAGAGCCGCGAGCCCGGCCGCGCTGAGGGCGGCGGGCTGCAGGACGTGATTAGGCGGCTTGAAGAATCGTGCTCGGCGCATTCAGCGTGGAAACCCCCCCGGGCCGCCCGGCTGGCGCGGCACGGCGCGGCACGGCGCGGCGCGGCGCGGCGCGGCACGGCGCGGCGCACAGCCGCTTTCTGGCCGGAGCGGGAGCGTTGCCCGCGGGCGGCTGGGTGGGCCAGCACGCGGGTCCCGCCGAGCGCTGCCTTTTTGCCCGGCCTTTTCGCCTCCCTGCGCAGTCGCCCGTTGCATCGTGTCTCTGCCCTCGCTCAGGAGCTCGCCGGGGCGCGCCGCCGCGTTTCCGAGCGCGCCCGGCCCCGGCCTTCCCGCCGCCTTCGCGGGTCTCGCATCGGCAGGAACGGTCGCGCCGGCAGGCGACTTTCCGGCCCGCGGGCGCGCGGGGGAAAGGGGCTGGGCGAGCGCCCGGGCGGCCGCGCGGGCCGGAGGCAGAGGCGCCCTGCAGCGCCGAGCGCCCGCTGCTCCTCTGCCCCCCCCCCCGGCTCCCCGGGGGGCTTTTTCTCCCGCTCCGCCGGTGCCGCGGCTCTCGCAGCCCGCGCGAGCCCTGCTGCCGCCGGAAGATTTATGGAACTGCAGTAATAACCCGTGGTTGGAAGATCCGCGTCGCGATGCACCCCCGGCGCGCTCGGCCGGCCGGATCCGAGCAGGCGCCGCGGCGCGGCCGCGCCCCGGGGCCGCCGGCAGCCCGCGCGCCGGGCGCCGGAGCCGGCGGCGCCCCGGCAAGGAGGGGATGGCCGCATCCTGCTAGGAGCCCGGGCGGCGGCACGGAGCGGGGCCGAGCGGCCGCAGCCCCGCGGGCAGGTGAGGGAGCGGGGCGGCCGGAGGAGCGCTGAGCGCCGGCCCCGTCCCCCCCGGCGCCTGCCGCGGCGCTCGCCGGGGTCTGCCCCGGGTCGCTGCCGCGCCTGGCCCCGGCGAGGCCCCGGCGCCGGTTGCCCCGGCTGTCTGTCCGTCGTGCCCGAGCGGCCGTGTGTCCCGCTGGCGGCGCCGGGGCCGTGCCGGCCGCTCGGGCAGGGCTTTGCAAATCGTCCTTTTCGGCAGGCGGGGAGCTGCGTGCCGATGTGCCGCGGCAGCCGCCGGAGGAGGAGGAGGAGGATGGTGGGCAGGACCGGCGAGGCGGCCGCGGGCGGGAGAGCGGCTCCGGCGGTGCCCGAGCCCCCCCGCTGCCCCCCGCTGCCCCCCGCGGCGCCCGCGGCTCCGCTCCGGCACGGGGCCGCTGCCCGGAGCACCGCGCGCAGGCCGGCACCGCTGCCGCTCGGGCCGCGCCGGAGCGGGAGCCGGGAGCAGTCGGGCGCGGGAAGGGGCCGGGAACGGGAGCTCCGGGCAGACCCGCCCGCGCGACCTTGAGCGCCGCGTGCCCGCGCCGGGGCGGGGGCCGGTGCGGGGGCCGGCGCGCGCCGCGGCGAGGCGGACGTGTCAGCCGGGGGGTAATCGCGGGAGGAGGGAAAACCCGCGGTGATCTGCCTGCCGGGAGCCCGGGCAGGACGGGGGGAAAGAGGGCGCTGAGCCGCCGGTCAGGGTTGAACGGCGCCGGGAGCAGCGCCGGGAGCTCCCGCAGGGCCGCGCTGTGGGGGGGGGCGGGGGCACGCAACACCCCCCCCCGCTCACCTCTCATTCCCTTTGGGTCCGTCTGTCCGTCCGTCCGTGTCCCTAGGGGCACGCAGCAGCCCCCCCTGCTCGCCTCTCATTCCCTTTGGGTCCGTCTGTCCGTCCGTCCGTGTCCCCAGGGGCATGCAGCACCCCCCCCCCCGCTCACTTCTCATTCCCTTTGGGTCCATCTGTCCGTCCGTCCGTGTCCTCAGGGGCACGCAGCAGCCCCCCCCCGCTTGCTTCTCGTTTCCCTTTGGGTCCGTCTGTCCGTCCGTCCATGTGCTCGGGGGCACGCAGCAGCCCCCCCCGCTCGCTTCTCGTTTCCCTTTGGGTCCGTCTGTCTGTCCATCCGTGTGCCCGGGGGCTCGCAGCAGCCCCCTCCCCGCTCGCCTGTCATTTCCCTTTTGGTCCATCTGTCTGTCCGTCCATCTGTCTGTCCATCCACGTTCCCACGTCCCCAGGGGCATGCAGCAGCCCCCCCACCCCCACTCGCCTGTCATTTCCCTTTGGATCCATCTGTCCATCCGTCCGCGTCCCTGCGTTCCCGGGGGCACGCAGCACTGTCCCCCCACCCCCGCTCGTCTGTCATTTCCCTTTGGGTCTGTCTGTCCGTCCATCCATGTCCCTGTGTCCCCGGGGGCACGCAGCAGCCCCCCCCCCGCACTCGCCTGTCGTTTCCCCTTGGGTCCGTCCGTCCGTCCGTCCGCGTGCGTCCCCGCGCGTGCCGCCGCGGCTGAGCCCGCTCCGCTCTCTCTCCCGCCCGCGCAGATCCCGAGCGGACCGGCGCCCACATGATCTCGGCGGACGATGCCGAATACCCGCGGGAATACCGCACCCTGGGCAACGGCACGCGGCGCTTCTCCAACGTGGGGCTGGTGCACACCTCGGAGCGCCGGCACACCGTCATCGCCGCGCAGAGCCTCGAGGCCCTCACCGGCCTCCAGAAGTCGGAGATGGAGCGCAAGCGGGACGCCTTCATGGACCACCTGAAGAGCAAGTACCCGCAGCACGCGCTGGCGCTGCGCGGGCAGCAGGAGCGCCTGCGGGACCAGGTACGGGCGGCCGCGGCGCCGGGCGCCTCCCCCTCCGGGCGGGCGGCGGGACGGAGCCGGCGGCCGCGAGGGCGGCCGGCGCACGGAGTTACCCTGCCCGCCTCCTCGCAGCATCCGGCCGGGATCCGAGGCCGGATCGGGCAGCGGGAGCCGCCGGCGGTGCCGCTCGCCTGCCGCGGCGCCCCGAGCGGAGGGCAGCCCGGGCTCGGCACGCCGCGCCGGCGGCAGCCACGCTCGAGCCGAAGGTTTAGCGTTGGTTTGGGCGGCCTTTTCCGCTGGGAAAGGGCTTAAACCGGGGCCAGGCGGCCGAGCGGCGGAGCGCCGGCGCGGCGCGCGCGGGAAGCAGCCTCGCCACGCCGCCGCGGGCACAGCAGCTCTCGCAGCAGCTCGGCCACCGCCGCCGCCGCCCGCGGCCAGGCACCGGCAGCACCGCGAGTCCGCGGGCGGCGGCGAGGGGCCGGTCCTGCCCCGGGGCGCGCGGGGCGAGGTGCTGCCCGCGGTTCGGGGCCCAGGGAGCTGGCTGGGCGGGGGGGCTGCGAGATCCGTGCCGCCCCTCCTGCTGCCGGGATGCGTGCATGCCTCGGGGCCGCGGGATGCATGCGCGTGTCGCCACCGTGGGGCTGCATGCGCTGCCGGAGCACGGGGATGCATGCGAGCTTTGGGGCTGGCAGCGCCGAGCATTGCTGCAGCATCCGGTGCGAGGCGGCACGGTGCCGGTGCAAGGCGGCACGGCTCCGGTGCAACCCAGCATGGCTCCGGTGCAACCCGGCACGGCTCTGGTGCAACACGGCACGGCGCCGGTGCAACCCGGCACGTCTCCAGTGCAACCCAGCACAGCTCCGGTGCAACCCGGCACGGCTCCGGTGCAACCCGGCACGGCTCTGGTGCAACCCGGCACGGCTCTGGTGCAACCCAGCACGGCTCCGGTGCAACCCTGATGAGGGCACTGGCCCTCGGGCCTGTCCGTGCTGCAATAAATTCACACTATCGCTCTGATGAAGAGGCACTGAGCAGGGTGAGCGCGGAGCAGCCGGAGGAAGCGCCTGGAGAGCCGGCCCGCGTCATCTCCGCGCCGCGGCGCGCAGCATCCTCCGAGCCTCCACCGGCGTTAAAGCCTCGGCGTGCCGGGGAGCGCCGGGGCTGCCCGAAACCTTTTGGCCGGGCCAGGCGGTTTCCCGTGGGTGCCCGGGGCCCGGAGCGGCACGCCGTGCCGCCCACCCGCCCCACGGAGCGGCAACGTTTCTTGCCGCAGGGTGATATTTCCTAGTAAATAACTAGAAATCTCCCAGTTCTCATTCCAAAGATTTAAAGTTTTTTTTTTTTTTTTTAATTTAAAGCGGCAGCTATAAAAAGAAAAACCCCAAACCAGTTAGTGTTGACTCTGGGTCCGACAAGCTTGGAAGGATTTTTAGAAGGGCAAAGAAAGATCCCCTGGGCTCGGGAAGCAACCGCGCGTTTGCAACTGGTGGGGAAGGAGAAGAGACGAAACAACCTAAAAGCTAGATTTTTTTTTTCGTTTGCTCGCAGGTGGTAAATAACACAGGGCTGGGGTTCCCGGGCCGAGCGGGGCTAAATCCTGCCCCGGCGCAGGATGGGGCGAGACGTCCGGGTTTCCCGAATCGCCTCCGGGGCCAGTGCCAGTTTGCAGCGCGCTTTCCCGTGCGGGGCTCGGGCGGCACACACCAGCTGGGGTTTTTATTTTATTTTATTTTTTGAATGCCAACGATTTAGAAAGCCCCGGACGTGCGGGATTCCCGGCACCCCCGACCCTAAGCAGCCGCGGGCGGGCGGGTGGGGGGGCGCAGGGCAGCTGAGCGCTGCCCGTCGCGATGCCTTGCAGGCTGCCGGTTGCAGCACGGGGGTTAAACACTGCGTCGCAGCCGGAGCAGAGCCGTGCCGAAGAAAAGCATATAAAAGCCGGGATTTGAGCTTGTCCGGGTTTGCTGCAGGGGGAAGAGAGAAAAAAAAAAGAGAAGAAAAAAGGCTCGAGCTGAGCGTTCGTGTGTCGGCGGCTGCCTGAGAGCAGCAGATTTGCAGCTGCCCAGAGTAAATCCCGCTTTGGAATAAATAAACAGGCGGCAGCGTGGACGGACAGGCAGACAGACGCCGGCCGCCGCCGCGCGGCCGCTCCGCTGCGCCCTGGGGCAGCGCGGGAGCCCGGGGCTCCCCCGCGCGCCCGCCCGCCTCCCCCCGCGGCTGTCTCGGTCGCGAGCCTGCTGCCGGGGCCGGGCCGGCGCGCTGCCTCGGGCGCACGGACGGACCGCGGCCGGGGACAGACCGCAGCGGCGCGGGGCAGCTGGCGACGTGGTGAACCTGCGCGGGGCAGCACCCATCGCACCCCAGCACCCATGGCATCGCGGCACCCATCGCATCCCAGCACCCCAGCACCCATGGCATTGCAGCACCCCAGCACCCACCGCATCACAGCACCCCCAGCACCCATCACATCGCAGCACCCATGGCATCCCAGCACCCCAGCACCCACCGCATCCCAGCACCCATCGCATCTCAGCACCCATCGCATCCCAGCACCCATGGCACCCCAGCACCCCAGCACCCATGGCACCCCAGCACCCATCGCATCCCAGCACCCCAGCACCCATGGCATTACAGCACCCCAGCACCCACTGCATCACAGCACCCCCAGCACCCATCGCATTGCAGCACCCATGGCATCCCAGCACCCCAGCACCCATCTCATCACAGCACCCCAGCACCCCCAGTACCCATTGCATTCCAGTACCCCTAGCACTCATCACATCCCAGCATCTCTAGCACCCATCGCATCCCAGCACCACCAGCACCCATTGCATCCCAGCACCCCCAGCACCCATCACATCCCAACCCCTCTCTGCCCCCATGCTCCCCCAGCACCCACCAGCACCCATTGCATCTCAAGCCCCAGTGCCCGCCCATGCTCCCCCACACCCATTGCATCCCAAGCCCTACTGCCCCCCCATACTCCCCCCGCACCCATTGCATCCCAAACCCCACTGCCCCTCCATGCTGCCCCCGCACCCTCCAGCACCCATTGCATCCCAAACCCCACTGCCCCCCCATGCTGCCCCCGCACCCTCCAGCACCCATCGCATCCCAAACCCCACTGCCCCACCATGCTGCCCCCGCACCCTCCAGCACCCATCGCATCCCAAACCCCACTGCCCCCCCATGCTGCCCCCGCACCCTCCAGCACCCATTGCATCCCAAACCCCACTGCCCCACCATGCTGCCCCCGCACCCTCCAGCACCCATCGCATCCCAAACCCCACTGCCCCCCCATGCTGCCCCCGCACCCTCCAGCACCCATCGCATCCCAAACCCCACTGCCCCCCCATGCTGCCCCCGCACCCTCCAGCACCCATCGCATCCCAAACCCCACTGCCCCACCATGCTGCCCCCGCACCCTCCAGCACCCATCGCATCCCAAACCCCACTGCCCCCCCATGCTCCCCCCGCACCCTCCAGCACCCATTGCATCCCAAACCCCACTGCCCCACCATGCTGCCCCCGCACCCTCCAGCACCCATCGCATCCCAAACCCCACTGCCCCACCATGCTGCCCCCGCACCCTCCAGCACCCATTGCATCCCAAACCCCACTGCCCCCCCATGCTCCCCCGCACCCATTGCATCCCAAACCCCACTGCCCCCCATGCTCCCCGCGCACCCTCCAGCACCCATTGCATCCCAAACCCCACTGCCCCCCCATGCTCCCCCGCACCCATTGCATCCCAAACCCCACTGCCCCACCATGCTCCCCCCGCACCCTCCAGCACCCATTGCATCCCAAACCCCACTGCCCCACCATGCTCCCCCAGCACCCTCCAGCACCCATTGCATCCCAAACCCCACTGCCCCACCATGCTCCCCCCGCATCCTCCAGCACCCATCGCATCCCAAACCCCACTGCCCCACCATGCTGCCCCCGCACCCTCCAGCACCCATCGCATCCCAAACCCCACTGCCCCCCCATGCTGCCCCCGCATCCTCCAGCACCCATCGCATCCCAAACCCCACTGCCCCCCCATGCTGCCCCCGCATCCTCCAGCACCCATCGCATCCCAAACCCCACTGCCCCCCCATGCTGCCCCCGCATCCTCCAGCACCCATCGCATCCCAAACCCCACTGCCCCCCCATGCTGCCCCCGCATCCTCCAGCACCCATCGCATCCCAAACCCCACTGCCCCCCCATGCTGCCCCCGCATCCTCCAGCACCCATCGCATCCCAAACCCCACTGCCCCCCCATGCTGCCCCCGCATCCTCCAGCACCCATCGCATCCCAAACCCCACTGCCCCACCATGCTGCCCCCGCACCCTCCAGCACCCATTGCATCCCAAACCCCACTGCCCCCCCATGCTGCCCCCGCATCCTCCAGCACCCATCGCATCCCAAACCCCACTGCCCCCCCATGCTCCCCCGCACCCATCGCATCCCAAACCCCACTGCCCCCCATGCTCCCCGCGCACCCATTGCCCCCTCACCGCTCCCCACCGCCCCCAGCCCCCCCGCGGCCCCGCCGGCCCCGCCCCGCCCCCTGCTGGCGGCCCCGCCCCCCTCTCCCCCCCTCGCCCCCCCCGCGCGGCGCGGCGCGGGGGCGGGAGGAGTCGCGGTTGCCATGGCGACCGCGCCCCTATAAGGGCGGGCGGCGCGGCGGCGGCCGAGGCCGCGGCGGCGGGAGGCGGCCGATCCGCTCCGCTCCGCTCCGCTCCGCTCCGCTCCGCTCCGCTCCGCACCGCTCCGCTCCGCACCGCTCCGGGCCCGGCCGGGCCCCCGCCGCGGCGGCGTTACCGGCACTGCGGATCGCTGCGGCCCCGGACCGGACCGGACCCGACCCGACCCGATCCACCTGCCGCAGGTACCGGGCGGCGAGCGCCGGGCCCCGCCGGCCGCGACCCCCGCGTCCTCTTGCCCCCCTCCTCCCTCCCGCCTCGGTATCCTGCTCCCCAAATATCCCTGCCCCCCCCCCCCCCCGCAATGTCCTGGTCACCAAATATCCCATCCCCAGGTTTTCCTGCTCTCTGTGTCCTTGTGTTTCTCCCCTGCCCCCAAAATATCTCCATCTCCAAATGTCCCCCCCCCCCCAAAATCCTTCTCCCTAAATATCCTGGTCTCCCCCCAAACCCCCCACAGTGCCGCCCCCCCCCCAACATCCCGGTCCGCAACTGTCCTAGTTCACCCTCAATATCCCACCCTCCCAGTATCCCAGTTCCACCCTCCCCGTATCCCAGTTCCACCCCCCCTTCCCCTGGCTGTGGGACCCCCCCCACCCTCCCCAGACCCCCCTTTCTCCCCTCAGGGTGCTCCCCCGACCCCACGCTCGAGGGCGGCGCGGGGGGGCTGCTTTAGCCTTGGCACGAGGCTGGCATCCATCTTGTCCGCGCGTGGCACCCGGCCATGTCCGGGCACGGCCGCGCCGCGGGGCCCGCTGCTCCCCGTGTGCCCCGCGCAGCGCTCGGCCCAGGCTGGCGGGGTGGGGGGGGGGGGACCCGCATCCTGGGCAGCGACGGTCGAGTGCTGCGTGGTTATTTCTTAACGAAGACCGGCGTTGTGCTCCTGCAGCGGCAGCGACTCGCGGAAGGTGCCCGGCGTCAGTCGCGCCGGGGGTCAGCGGTGGGGCCCTGCGTCGTCCCCCCCACCCCCCCACCCCGGGGTCTGAGCCCGCTCTTCGGAGGCAAAACGCATCGTGGACCCTCGCAGGCTGCTCAAATGGAGGCAGGAGAGCTTGCGTGGCCGCTGCCGCCAGCGAGCGTGCGTGTGTCCCTACAACTGCAGTCGTGTCTGTCTGTATTGATTTTTTTTTCTACTGAAAGCAACTCTCAGTTGATTAAAAGAGAGACGGGCCACGGTTTGGCTGAGAATTAGGTCACTGGGAGTTGGGAGTCCTGTGCAGGTCTGTGGGTCGCCCCCGGGGGCTCCTAGGGTTTTGCGCTTGGAGTAAGGGCTTGGGAGGAGGCAGGTCTTGAAGTTGCTGAGAAGTGGGAAATAAATACGATTCCATTAGCGACAGCGATCGCAGCCCTGGGAAGGGCATTAACGAGCATGTGGTGCTAATCCAGCAGGGAGATGCCGAGCAAATTCCCATCAGGAATTAGATCAGCCTTGGTTCCCGTGACAGGCAGGTTGCGCCTGGCGCGCGCTCGTTGGTGACGAGCAAGGCAGCCGGCTGCGGGAGAGCTTTGGCGTTGCGCGTTCTCAGGTTCGTTACCATATTTAACGGGCGCGTAATGCCCACCCTTCGATCGGGGCGCGCACGCCTGTGCCGAGCGCTGATGTTCCTGCCCGCCGAGCGTGCACGGGCGCGCTGACATAAGCGTGCGCCTCCATCCCGGCCCTGCTGTTCCCCAAAGTTTCCTGCTGTTGCTAACCCGGACTCGGCTCCGTGTGCCGGCAGCCTCGGGGTCTTGCGAGGCGGCTCGGGGCCGCTGCCTCCCCTTGTGTCACGGCGGTTAGGCTGGTGCTGAGTGAGGTTATTTGAGACGGTGCTAAACTCCTCTGCAGCAGCCGGGAAGCTGCTCCTGCCATTTCCCCACTGCTAGTACAGATCTGGCTCCAGCGGTGATAGCAATGCGGGAAACTGGGCAGGGGTTAGAGGAGCAGGGGGCTCTGCAGCAGCTGTGGAGCTCGGATGTCCTTCACCCGCCTCCGAGCTTCCCCCGACTTTGCTGAACAGGAGGGCACCGAGGAAGGGCAGCGGGAGCACCCTGTGCTCAGCCCAGAGGGGCTAATGCCCCTTTCGGGGGCTCTGCACGCCTTGCTGAAAAGGGGGCACGCGGCTGCTGCAGCCCTCGGGGAAGATGTTTGTAGTTGCAACAAATCTGCAGATCCTAGAGGATCCCGAGGAGGATTCGGCCCTGCTCACCCTCGGCGTGGGCTTGCCCGGGAGTTTGCCCGCAGATATGTGCTTAGAAGCACTAGCCGGAGGGTGGAGGTCGCCCCTGGAGGGTGCAGGTCGCCCCTAAAGGTGCTGGGGGGGCCTGGGCCGCCCCGGGGGCCGCTGGCGGCGCGCGCGCTGCAGAGCAGGTGGATGCCTGCGGCCGGGTTTACCTTGCACGTCCCTGTTGTTTCCGTCCACCTACACCCGTGCCGTTGCCATAGCTACTCTGCTATTTGATCTGCCCAACTTTTTTCCTGTTTTTTTTTCCTGCCCCCCCCCCCTTGGCTTTGGTCCATGGCTCCCCTCGGCGCACGCCGGGAGCAGGTGGAGGATGGAGCGAGGCCTTGGCACCGTGCAGGGCAGAGTGTGGTGCTGGGGTGCGCTGGGTGCCGGGTAGCAGAAGGCCTTGCCTAATGAATGTGGTCAGGGGACAGTGTTTAACCCTAATGGGAGGTGACTTTTTTTTTAACGCCCTGCACCAAGATTTCTTGTACAGACTATTCAAACTGTCTTGCTGTGCAGTCCTGTGCGTAACATGTTTTTTACAAGCAGGCTGGGGATGTGGACAGCCCTGAAACAGGATCCCAGAGTGATCACCAAGCTTGAATGTGGAGGTTGCGGAAGGGAGACTTTATGCAAGCAGAGCAGTTGCATGGATGGTCCTCAGCAGTGCATTTGTCCTGATGCATCACTGTTTGGGGGTGAATTTCTGCAAATAAATGGCATTGCTGACTCTTTGTACCAGCATCATGAAAGGAGGGACTTAAATACAGCAGGGCTGTAATCAGTTTGTGCATTTCAGGAGTACAAATCCACTGATGTCCAAGGGCATTTGTGCTCTAACATCTTCTGGGCTTTTTGCAAAAACTTCTGTGTAGGTCAAGGCTGTAACTGCTGTTGGAGAGCTGACAAACCTGCAGCAAGAGCTGCCAGGGGAGAAGGCAGGAGTGTGGGGAGCTTAAGGGATGGTGCGTGCTGACAGGCCTGTCGGTTCCTCTCTGCCCTGGCTTGTGCTAGGAGAAAAGATGCTTTGGGCTGGGCACGTGGGTAGCTATTGCTTATAGAGGTGTTCCTGGCTTCTGGATTTGGCACAACAAACTTATTTTTTTGGTTCTGGTTATGTGCAAACTTTGAACAAGTGCATTCCAGTCAGATCAGGGCTTGAGCAGGGAGTGAGTCTGTGATGCCTGCTGCTGGGGTGCAGAGCCTGTAATGCACGGAGAGTCCCCGTGCAACCTAACGAGAGGCCTTGATGGAGATCAGAGTCTTTTTGGAAAGGGAACTGGAGAGAGATGATGCAAAATGCAAGTCCCTGCCTCAAAATGCCTCCTTCTAAAAGAGGAGAGGCAAAGCAAGCGTCTTCATGCCACTTTTGAGCTGGGAGTCTGGGACACGGATGTTAAATCACTAACCAAGGCCTCTTAGGAATCTAGACCTGATGGGAACTAGACCCAGCCTCAGCACTCCCAGATCCCAGATGTGGGTCTCAAACTGGCTGTTCTCCTGTGTGCTGGTGTGCTCGTGTTTGAGGTCCTTTTGCAATATTTGCAAGACCGTAAATGATGGTATCTGCAGCTCAGTGTGTGTGTGTGTCTCTTCCCTGTGTCTGATTACTGTTTGCATTTGACTCCAACTTGTCATATTGCTATTTCCACTTCAATTTAGTTCCTCTTTTTGTGGGAAAGTATTAAAAAAATTTAATAAAGGGAAACAGATTAAATCCATTTTACTGCTATTTTTCAAGGAGATTTTTGTTTGTCAAGACATTGTGCCTGAGGGGGACTCTATCAGAAACTGGAACTTCTGAAAATGAGTTAATTAAAAAGCCAATGAAACCGCCACTGTCCTTCCCTTTAGTAGAGCGTGCTGCAGATGCTGCTGCTGTCCATTTTGGAGGGATGCATTTGGTCCTGTCTTGTTAATCACTAACAGATTTGTGTTATAATTGCTAACCAGGGGAAGTCTGCCTCGGTCAATGCAGTGACTCACTTAGATTTCATTTACCTCCTGGTCTTCTCTTGGGACAATCACAAAGACTGTATTTTTTTTCCTTAACTACAAAGTGTTCTTAGCTAAATTTTCCCAGCTCTGGCTTTCCTTTCTTCTGCAGTGTGCATGTTCGTATCTGAGGGCGCATTTTCATGCGCACTTGTGTGTGCATGTGTTCATATATGACAGTGGCCTCAAATGTGCATCTAAACACTTTTATGCTTGCACGCTTGTTGCAGTTTGTGTCCAGGTGCATGCCTATGCACACACGTGCATGGGTATGGATATGTGTGTGCATGTGCACGTGTCTGTGCCTTGGGAGGGCCCTGAGTCCTAGTTAGTTCATCATCTTGCAGCATCCTGGACATGACTTTCATTGTAATCATCGCAGCCTTTGCAGTTCTTCCTGCCTTCCGCACTGCTTTGCCTACAAGTGAGCTGCCTGTTTTATCAGTTGTAACAGGGCTGTCGTTTCAAATCCTCTTTCAGACCGTTATCTCCCTTTGATGCTTTTGAAGAGCCAGAGGTATGTTAATTCTACCTTGGCCCTCTCCTTCCTTTTCCCTCTTTGTACAAATCTACCCTTGTCATCTTGGCCAGCTGCAATGTTATTTGCATTTTTGTACAGCACCCTGGAGGGTGGGGAGGGGAGCTGGGTTCTCCCTGGTCTGTCCCACTGGGTTTGGTGAAGCTGGTGCTAGGAGGCACCTCTTAAGAGTTGGCAGCCTTCCTAGGTAAGACAGTGGCTACTTGTTTGGCCTTGTGCACTTTTTCCCTGTCACCATCTCGTAGTCAAAATATGTGCCCAGAGCAGAGCCTGGTCAAGAGGATTTATGCAGGGGGAAATGTGGTCTTTGCCTTGGAAAAGTCTAAGTTGGTAGAAAATGAGCTAATGGCAGGATGGCCGGGGCAAGTGCTGGCCCGATGCGTGTGGCTCTGAAATGTGCTCTCCACCCTGCGGAGCCTGGTGCCTCGGAGATGCTGAGAAGGACAGATGGAGCCCGCGAAAGGCCTGCGTGGTAGCATCGACAAACGCGCCCGCTTGGCCCCGGTGGAAGGCACCAGATTGCTAACCCTGGCTGGTCCTGCCTCTCCTCGGCCGAGCGGAGTCCGGGCAGCGCTTCCCTTCCCTTCCCTTCCCTGCCATCCCGCCCGCTGCCTGGCACGTGCCAGCCCTGTTGCAGGGGGGTGCTCTGCTCTGCTCTGCTCGCAGACCCCCAGGTCTCTCTTCCCCCCGCCCCTCCGGCTCCAGGATGATCCTCCGAGCTCGCTTGGTGCCCAGGGCAGCGTGCCCAGGCTTTTAGCTTGCTGCTGAGCTGGGTTTGGAGTGGGACTGAGAATCGGAGCTTTGTTTAAAGGCTTTGGCGCCCTAGTTTGGCCCTTCTTTGCTTTTGTTTCCTTCCTCTGCCTGTTCTGCTTTCTCTTTCCCTCTCCTCCCCCCTGTGTTGTGAGAGGGGAGATGGGGGCTGGACCTCCAGCTGGTCCCAGGACGCCCACCCTGACGCCCACCCTGTGACTCCAGGGGCTTTGTTCCCTCTGCAATCAGCCCTGCTGTGAAGATGCCTCTTCTGCTGGGGTTACGGGGGGGGGACCCCACACCAGGGGCTGCTGTCAGCCTGGGGAGAGGATGGGTGCTGTGCTGTACCGTGCGGTCCTGGCACGTGCTCCAGGTCGTGCTATCCAGACCAAATTGCTTCCAGAATATTCTTGACTCTCTCCATGGCATTTGGGATTCAGACAAGCTCGTTGTTGGTTTAGTGTGGAGTGACTGTGTATGGTGGATGTAATTTATAGACTTTGTGATAAGCCTGTCCAGTCATCCTAAAATAATAAATAAAATACATACCAAGGACTGGTGTGAGATAGGATCAGTAATATCAATGTCTGAGGAAAATTACTGAGACTCTTCAACAGTAAAATAAAGAGTGGAAGAAAAATCTTTGAAGAAAGTAATGAGCATCACATCTGAGCCCTTTAGAGACTGGGGACTGGGTGCCTCCAGGCACCTGCTCCGTAATCATCTCCCCAGCAATGCTTGGACTGTTTGGCTGCAATGGCCAATACAGTCCCATTGTGGAGACCAATTGCAGCCGTTCAGCACACAAAGAGTTGGGCAATAAGGGCATGGAGGATCCCCTCTGCGCTAAGCCAACGTATTCATGCCTCCAGGGAGTTACCAGGCCCAGGGATCACGCATTTCTATTGCTTCCTTCCCCAGGGTGAGGGCTGTCTCGCCTTTTTGGCTTGTGTGTTTGGAGTCTGGGCTGTGAGTGTGGTGCTGAATAACTGTGAGGTCAGGAAAACCAGCTGTTTAAGAGAAAATTTGGTAGGGAAAGGAGATAAAGATTTTACTCCTGTTCATTCAGAATTGGCCTTAATTTATTAAGTGTCCGTGATGCAGTCTTTCCTCGGAGATGGCATCCAAGTCTGGCCTTGGGGAATTTGAATCAAGGCTGCTGTGAGATGCCTGAGCAGAAGCACTATTACAAAAATGCTTTTGCGTGTAGCTTAACTCGAGATGTTTCCAAATCAAGGAACAGCATGTCAAACCCTTTATGATCTGATGCAATCCTGATTACCTCCAGGAGACAGGGAGAGGGGCCTCTTCTTGTGGTTTGCCTAGCAAAAGCACGCTGCTGGAGTGCAGCTGCACTCACGTGAGCTTCCTACCCTGATTCAGATGCTTTGGCACAAGGCAGTGCTGCAAAATGTGCCTGCACCAGTGCCCAGCCAGGTAAGCAGCAGTGCTGCCAGCCTGGCATTACACGGGGAGTGCTTAGGTTTACATCAGGAATTTGTGCTGTGGTGCAAAGAACTCCTGGGGCAGGCTGGCATACTAATTGCTAGCTGTGATGGATGGTTTCTTCTGACACCAAAACGCATCCTAAAGCAGTTTCTCATCTGGCATTTTGGAAAAGCTTGATGTGCCCAGGATAGGTGTGGATCCTGCTGGCTGTTACCTAATAGTGTCTGGTAGTCGGGGCTCTGGACTTCTATTTCTGGTTGTGCCTCTGAGTCATGGTATGCCCTTGGAAAAGACCTTTGTGCCTTCAGGCTTGTTTGCATGAGCAAACTGCAGTCATTTGACTTAAATCACTTCTTAAACAGGTTTAGTTTGTATGATGCAGAGCTTAATTTTGGTTATACTGATGCCCTATGGGATATTAATGTAAACTGTGTTTATGTCAATTTTGAATTGGAATCAGAGCATCTTACTGAAGTTTTAGATGAGTAACAAGTGAATTTATAGGAGGGTTTGTGCTGATTTGCATAGATGAGACCTCTGTTTACTTTATTAGCAAAAGGGTTAGTATCTGTGGCAGTAAATCTGTTTAGAACTTAAGGTCCTTGGATAAATACTTCAGGAGGATCTAAAAGGCTGTCAAAACTCTTTGCCTGTATGCCCAGAGTGCTGTGACAGGAGACTCTCCTTGGCGGTCACCAGGGCCTTGCAGGGGCTGGTGGGAACTGGGATCTTGGTGTGGGAGCTTACCTTGTAGAAAAGGAGACATCCTGTGTGTCTGTACCTAGCAAATTAGATTTGCGGCCATGGTGATCTTGATGGAGAAATAAATGCTGGGAAAAACAAGGAGATAGGTGGCCTTGAGAGGAGAGAGAACGGTTAAGAACTTTGATCTCAATAAAAGACCGTTGGGGCAGAAATTGCTCTCACATACTTCTTCCTACCCACAAACTCCATGTTCGTGGTATCAAAATGTTTTTTTTTTCCTTTCTGAAAAGGTGGGTCACACTGGTTGTCTCCAAATCTACCTCACCTTCTGCTGGACACACTGCCTTCTCGGGGCTCTTGTACCGCAAAATCTCAGGGTATCACTGGAGGTAGTGTTGCAGCCAGTCCATCCTGCACTGGCAGGTGTTACCCAGGTCTGGGCTGTACAGGTATTATGGGATGGCCCAGTGCCCTGCCTTGGTATAGTCCTGGTGCAAATGAAGCTGTTAGCAGTGCTGCTGTGCCAAGCATGTGTCGTGCTCCGAAATGCTTTGCTTTACCTGCCGAGAGCAACAAGTGTGTGCGTGTCCCCGTCTAGTAGCAGAGTGCGCTGGGAGCGTTCTCCTGGTGCTGCATCTCCAGCCACCGCATTGCCCTCTGGGGACTCGCTGGTCTCGTGCATCCTCGCTGTGCAATCCCTGTGCTGCCCTGGGAAGATGGCCAGCCCTTATCGCAGAGTCCTGAGTCTTTAATCCACGCGCCACTGCTGCAGCGGGCACCCAAGCCCAGCTGCAGCTCTGAGAATCCTCGGGAGTTTCGGTTCCAGCTCCCTCCCTGGGAAAACAAGGCTCACAAGTTCTCCGGTTTGCTGGGCTGTAGCTGGTGCCAGCTGCTATCATTCTCTGAGCCCATTGGCTTGACAACAGTGGAAATGCCGTAAAAAACAATACAGGGAGGTGGTGAGGGCAAATATGGGGGATTGAAAGGTCTTTTTAAAATTGAAAATTATTCTGGTTTCCAACACTGACTCCCAGGGCAATAGCCTTACAAGCAGGTGCCAGGATGGGGCACGCATACTAGTGACTCCACAAGTGATGCAGGGCTGCCATCCTGCTCCCCGCTTTGTTCTGCTTCTGTTAATTTGCACCCCTGTCTGCATTAACTGCCCATCAGTGTTCCTTATTGCCTGGCTGCATGATCTTTTCTCACCTGGTAGCTGCTTCCCCTTCACAAGCTCTTAGCAGCATGAGGCTTAACGAACCCGTTGGGAGGGGACTTTAAACAGAAACGAGAACAGGTTTAATGTTGCAGTTTAAAGTCAACAATTCTCAAATGGAAAACAAAAGTCAAAGCAGAATCTTAATGGTATTTTTTGTTTTTTTTTTTGTTGTTTTATTTTTTTTGTTAGCAACCCAACTACTGGAGCTTTAAGGTCAGTATTTCTGATTTTTTTTTTCATGCTTCTGTTTAAAATGCATGCAGTTTTCCATCCTTACTGCATCCCTGTGTCTGTTTATGGTGGGTGGGAGTTTGGGGTTTTCATTCAGGAGTCCTGTGCCAAGTAGTTCTGTTTTCAGCTCAGCAGCAGTTTACGCTCACGAAAAGGCTCTTAATGCTTTGGGGTTGAGCTGTTGTGCAGACAAACCTGTTACGTGAGAAGGATGAATCTGGGTCCTGCCCTCCTTTAGACCTCTAAACCCACCACTAAAGCCTGCTGCTTTGCAGTTATTTCATTGCAGAAGGGACTAGGACCAGTTTCCTTAATCCTGGAAAACAAACAGGGGAAAAGTCCATTCCAGATGTGTTCAGAAGTCTGAGATGCTCCATCCAAGGGCCTGTCCATGATCCTGGACAGAGAAGGGTCACTCTGACCCTCAGTCTCCAAGTCAGAGGCCGAGGGAGACCGAGAAGAGGCAGTCCCTTTTGCTGGTGACCCCTACAAATACTGAAAGCGAAGCGGATCTGCCGTGCTATTTCCACTGCGTACGATGTGCCTGTCACTTATGTACACTTGACTCGAACGGTTGCACACCACCACTTCCCCCTTTTGTGCTTCTCAGCTTCCCCTTTGAGCCCCCCCATTCCATGAGACGGAAAAGGCTATTCCCTCGTTTATCTGCAATAACAGAGCAGAGCCGGGGCCAAGTTCCTCTGCGCAGAAACACAGCGCAGACCCAAGCTGTTGCAAGCGCAATGCTGCGATCAGCACAATCTGCAAAGAGCAGCTCTCCTCTGGCAGGAGAGTGGTGGCCCCGCTGTTGCGGCCTCTTGCTCTGGAGTCACTGCACATCTGAGCTCTGCCTGAGATGTGCCCAAGCTGTGCGTGGTCGAACCTGTTTGCATTTGGCCAGGGATTAAAGGTAGCTGGATGAAGTGCTCGCCTGCTTGGCACTGGCTTTGGAAAAAGGTCCACTCTTGGTGGTGCTGGGGCTGCAGGCAGGGGTGTGTCGGTGTGCTGGGAGGAGGGATGGGGTTTCAGTTCAAATCCTTATGCCAGTCCCCAGAGACCAGCTTTTGGGTGGCTCATTGAAGGACATCTAGATCAGACCCCAAAGGCTGATTAGCCTTAAAGCCCGTTAGGCTAAGCTTTGAGTTTGAGTCCTTGGCCCTGCCTGTAGGGGAGGAAGGGGCAGCTATTGCGGAGCTGCCCTGGGAGCCTGGGCTCTGCTGCAGACTCATAGGGTTTGTTGGCACAAGTCATCACGCCCCCGTCTCAGTCCTCTCCTCCGCCAGCTGGGTGTTGTGGTATTGCAGAAGTGTCTGGATGGCGCAATAGCAGAATCGTTAGTATTTGCTTCGTTGTATTAGAACCTGCTTCTTGCCTAAACTTACCTCTTCCAGGCTGCACAGAGGAGACCCTGATGGGTGTTTCTTGGCGATGCCAAGGCTCTTTGCTTGCCTGGTGCTTCCTGCCAGCACCTTGCAAATGGCTCACCTATTGTTTGGCTGGATAAAATATGCATGTCATGAAATCCCTCCTTTCTCCCTCCTCCTTGCTGAGGGATGCAGTGGTAACTCTTCAAGGTCAGGCATGTTGCTGGATAACCTTGGCATGTTGTCCCTGGTGGGGCTGCTCTTCCTGTTGGAGAAAATAGGCATTTTCCTTGAATGGCAATGCTAGAGTTGAGTAGTCAAAAATGCATAATATGTGCACTTGTTTGGAGTTTTCATTCCTGAAGTACTTTACATTGTTAAATGTGTGCTAGCAGTGGCTCTCCAAATACTCAGCTGTCTGAGTTCTCAGTGGCAGACTTCAGTCATGTGCTGTTCTATGACATTTCCTGGGACTATGGGGAAAGGCACGAAAGGCTTTTTCTCTGAGTAAGGAAAAAAATAGCCAGGACCACATCTGGATCCCAGCCACCCCTGGGAGAGGATCCTCAGCAGTAACTGAGTGTTCACGGATGTGGAGGGTGCATTTTCTATAGCTGTGATTCCCCCCGCCCCAAGCACACACACACCTAGGGCCTGATAAGGCTGGAAGTACTTTGCATTGCAAATGTAGCATCTTCCAGTGGCTGCATCTCCTTGTGGAAATGCAGTAAGAGTTAAATTGTCTTCCACAGTCCCAGCAAAAGGCAGGTCTCCAGCTGTCTGACCCCACTACCAAGTGGGGCATGATCCATGAGGCAGCTGGGGATTGCTTGTCAAGGGTAAAACTGGCTGGCTGTGCAGGGGAGATGATCTCTGGAAGCAGGTGCTGGGGGCTTCCTCGAGGCCACCACAGCCACCTGTGTCCCCAGGGGATCCTCTAGCTGCAGGCTTGGCCTTCTGCTGGGAAAGCTTCCACCCCCTTCTCTCTCCCCAAAATAAATTTTTTATGACCTTTTAGGTTCCCTATCTGTGTCATCTGGGCTGACTCCCACCCACCAGTGCTGCTGATGCAGAGCTAGCTCTTATCCACCCTCAGCTGATGGAGAGGGCTGCAGCCAGAGCCCTGATTGCTTTGGGGATCACAAGTGTCCCCAGCTGTTTCAGAGTCTTCTGCATCTCAGTGTGTCTGCAGGTCCTGCCCCAGCACAGGTCTGTGCCTTTTCCTTCTCACACAAATCATCACACAAATGACCCTTCCTGCTAGCTGGGCCAGGCTGAGTGTGCACAGAGCCATCGATCCAGCCTCTCTGTGGCTGTTGGCATGCTGCTGCTGGTCATCTTGTCCCCAAGCAGGTTCCCAAGATCCTTGGCCAGGGCAGTCTGGTACCAAGTGACCTTTTGGTTACCTAGCAACTGCATCCCAGGTCACAACCATCCTTGCCTGCAATTTTGGGGTTGCCCAGAATGTTTTTTGTGTCAGCCTCTCAGCTTTATGGCTCACTGTGCTTCCTGCCACCCCGAGGGCACTAGGGGGTCAAGGCGATGGAGGAAAGCAGAAATCTTGCCTCGGGATGGGGCACTGCGTCTGCTGGGGTGGGACCGATCCCCCAGGCTGAGACTGGGGAGGCGTGCACCTCCCACCCCAGGCACGTGGCGGTTCTCCTGCTTGGGATTCGGGGCACAGCCCTTGGCCGAGCTGGGCGCCTCCTTGCTGGCCCTGCCTCGCTGTGCTTCGTGCCCAGCCCAGGCGGGGTGTTTCATGCACAGACCTTCCCCTTGTCCCGCAGCCTCTCCCAGCACGTGCCTGTGCTCCTGGCACATCTCTGGCTGCCCTTCAGCCTGCGCATCTGAGCTGGGTGCACTCCTGGCCGCCTGTGTGAGCGGGCAGGGCACAGGGACTCCAGAAACCCAGCTCCACGTCTGGCTGGGGCCAAATCCCTCCTTGTCCTTGCACATCCGTTTCCCCAGCAGGGAAGAGGAGGATGCTCCCACCTCCCTTGGAGGTGCGCTGAGCTCTGCTGGCGAGCGGTGCTAGGCAATAGCTAGGGCTCGTTGCTCCTGCTGTGCTAATGCAGGAGGTTGGTTTGCTCGTTGCTGTTGCTAGTGTGCTGAAGAAAGAATGGGAAAACCCTAAGGCAGAGCCTCAGAAAAGCTCCTTTGGTGCCTGGACTTAAAAAAAAAAAAAAAAAAAAAAAAAAAAAAAAAAAAGGGGGGGGGGGGGGAGGAACTGAAGTAAAAGCTACTGAAAAACCAACTGGAAAGAGAGAGGATGTAGAACATGTCTTTTCCCTTCAAGCATCCAGGCCTGCAGCACTTGCTCTGTGCTATAACCCCACATAGAGGGGCTCTTGCTCAAGTAGCAGGCTTGTTTGGAGCTTCAGGGATCTCTGCTGTGGCTTTTTCTCCTTGGTGCTGCTGACAGCCAGTGTGGAGTTTTACCCCCTCCACAAATGCAGGACTGCTGCCATGTGGCAAGGGCACAGGGCTTCCCAGGAGTGCCGAGTCTCATTAACGGGAAGCTGTTTCCATTTCACTGGCAGGCAGAGGACTCGAGGAGTTTGCCTAACTGATATTACATGCAGCCAGTAATATTTGCTTGTATGAGACAAGCAAATACCAGGCAGGCTTAGCTCATGTAATCCTGCCACTGCTGCACCAGAATGCAGTAAGCATTCCTTCCCATGCCCTCCTGGTGGCCTTGTGCATCCACCCCGCTCCGCGGGCAGCTGGGGAGACAGGCTCTTTCTGTGCAATGTTTTCTTTGGAGGATGAGGACATTTGGGTGTGCTCAGAGAGGAGAACGGAGCTGATGAGTGTTTGCTCCCAGGTCCTGCTGTGACCATAGGGCTGGACAGGGTTCACGCTGTCTGGGGGCGTTTGGACACGCTGGTTGGCTTTCCGACCCAAGCGTCTTTCCCTCTGCTCTCACCTGTCCAGCAGGAGCTGCTCTCTGGTACTCAGCAATCTGTTGGTCCTAGGTGTTCACCTGGCTGTCGTCGTGTTTACTAGTGCAACTCCCCAGGAGGGGTGAGAGCAGCAGTTAAAACGGGGAACTGCGGCACAGTGGGCCCAAGTGACTTGCCTGAGGGCACCCAGGAGGGATGCATCAGCACAACCTGCACTGATGCCTCCTGGGTGCTGGGCTGCTGTCCCAGATTTGGGCCCTCTGCTAACCTATATCTATTGATGTAATTTTTTCTTGTTTTGTTTTTTTGCAAGTTCACGCCAGACTCTCAGAGACTTTTTCCCGAGTGGCACCTGCAGGTGTTAATGCACACAGCCTAGTATCACCATATACAGCTGCTGAAGCAGATCCTGCTTCCCAGCCCCTACTCAAATGCCAAAGAACTGAGCCACATCACCCGGCCACGGAGAAGTGCTGTCGCTATGTGCTGCTAGCCTGTGTCCCCTGAACTTTCTATCTCATGCAGGTTCCCTTCTGACCAGAGTTGATTTCAGCTCTGAGATCCCAAGCAGAAACTTATCCCATTCTCCTCTACCTCCTTTTGCTGTGTTTTTTTTTTTTGTATTTATCTTTCCTTCTGATCCACCTGCATCCCTGAATGATGCAGTAATTTGCTTATTTTTGGAAGATGCTGTCACACAAGCCAGTGTTGCCAGAAAACAGGGAGATTTAATGTGGCCTCAGCTTAACCTGAGTGATAGAAACAACTGCTGGGATGAATGTCCATGCAGGTGCTAAGGTCAAGGTAACAGAGGCAGGGTTTCTATCCCTTACCCCCAAATATATCTCCTGCCATGTGTTTTTCATCACAGCCCTAACACAACCCCACCTCTAGGGACTACCTCAGCCTCAAGACGGGCTGGATGAGTACTGTTTCTTTATCCCTCCTTGCCATTCAACTAGGACAGAGTCTCAGGACAGAATTGTTCTGCTCTCTACTGATTTTGGGCTGGGTGCGCGTGTTTGAGGCATAGGGAATAAGTCCAGGAATAAAAGCAAGGCTATCTTTGCCTAGGGGGTTAATGATTATCCTCCCTGTGGGAGCCAAGGTCGCACCCAGCTTCAGGAGATGAGAGCTAGTGGGCATGGTATGCCTGCTCACCCTTATCTGATTGCTGTGCCAGTGCTCCATCTTCTCCTGCCAGGTCTACCACGTGCTGGGGGAGCAGCTGTCTCTTGCAGGCTCTCATGCCTCTGATTTGAAGCACCTTCTGTTGTCCTGCCGCTAGCCAGAGAGGTGAGTTCACCCCTGTATCTTTGGGAAGAAAGCAGATGCTTTCAGGGTTCAGGCTGAATGCAGAGACCTCAGCACAGTTGGATTCGACCTCCTGCTCTGCAGAGTCTGGTGTGGTGCAGCAGGGAGAGCAGTCTGCAGCCCGTGTGCCAGCCTTCTCCTGTGCTGGTGTGCAGCTCTCCCACCCCTTCCCACCTCCGATCTGTGGGGCAGGAGCTGCTAGCGAATGCTGCGCTGGCCGCTGGTGCACGGGAAGGGACCGTCACCAATACGTGCTCAGGTGACAGGGAACCAGCAGCTGTCAATATTCATGAGGCTGCAGAGAACCCAGGCTTTTAAATATTCATCAGGCAGGCGAAAGAGTGAGGCTGTTGGTATCAGCAGGAAAGGGAGCAGTGTGGAGAGGGAGGTGAGCAGCCACCTGTGTCCTCCACCAAGCTGGCTGAGATGTCTGAAGGCAAGGGGACACTTTGTGCTTGGACATACCATGTCTTAATGCCAGGCCTCTGCTCTCTTCCTCCCGGAGTGCTGAGCAGTTTGTATGCTTGAGGGGCAGCAGTGATGGATGCTGGGGTTACCCTATTTAATCCTGAGTGGGGTAGGGAGCTCATGCCTTGCTCCTGCTCACATCTGGCTGCCAGTAGCAGGCTGTGCACATCTGGTAGGGAAGGCCCCTTTCTTTAGTCAAGGGGTCCGGTTTAAAAACTAATCCGATTTTAATGCTAATCCTGTTAACATTGAGATCAGGATTAATTCTGGGTTAATCGGGATAATCCTGACAATGTTGAGCATTAGATGCTGGATGAATTATGGCTGTTGTGAGCAGTACACTTTTAATTCGGCAGCGGGACCCAGGGTGGGAGGGATTGGAGGTGGGAGGGCCTACATCCACCTGGGCTGGAGGAGACCTATGTATTATGTGTCTCTTCCTATGACAGTAGCCCTAATCGGAGCACCCTGAGCTGCATTCTGGACCTCTTTCCTTCCTGATCTCACCTTTCTCTGCTGCTGCAACCTCTGATCATCTCCTGGTTATTCCCCCTTTGCTGTGTTGTACCTCCCTGGTTCCTCCCTCCCCCGAAGGCACAAGCTGGGCCCTTGGAAGCCTCTCCTTACGCAGAGGTCCCACTGAAGCACAGAGCTCCTGCCGGGGCACAGCTGCTGTGAAACATGCTGCACAGCCTTGCCGAGAGCGTTCGTGCAGCCTTCTGGCCCTCAGCTGCTGGAGCAAGCGCCCAGAGCTGGGACTTGCAGGAGGAGGGTGCTATCAGTGCTCTGACGGCAGCGCAGGCCTGGAATAGCTCCCCAGACGTGGCCTGACACCGCGTTTGGGAGAGCAGAATAGTGCAGGGACGCATCCCGAGTTAAAGCCTCCAGTCCCGGCTCTTGTCAGATGGTGTTTCCAGGGCAGCAAGCATGTTGCCACCCCCAAAGTGAGGAGTCAAGGGGCCCGACCCATGATGGGGGATCCCCTGCGGCAGGGCGATGCCTGGTGCTCCAGGGCAGGTGAGAGTTGCGGTGTCTCCCCAGGACCCTGTGCTGGGCTGATGACTATCTTCTGTGGGCCTTGGGGGCATGCCGAGAGCCGAGGTCCTCCCCGTGGCCTTGGTCCAGGAGGAATGGAAGTGTCCTGTTACCTCAGCTCTGCTCCTCTTACAAAACAACTGCCAGCGCTTTGCTGATTTACTATCAAGGAGCATCAATAATGAAGAATGAGTAGAGTTCATTAGGAATGAGTGAATGAATGAGGCAGTTTGATGCACTGGCCCTGGCTCGGTTTGTTTTCTTTCCCTGTTTGCAGAGAGGTCACAGCCTCCGAGGTGGTTACAAGGGGGAGAGCTGGGCTGCTGGATGACACTGTCCCCCCCCTTCCCACCCTACTGGGTCCCCCCAGCTATTACTGGGGCCCAGTTTGGGATGTGAGGTGTTGGGCTCCCTTCCTAGCATCCCAGGAGAGGAGAGGGCAGATCCCACTGAGGCCTGGATTGAATTACCTCCAAAATTGCTCCTTCCTGACCCAAGGCACACAGATGGGAACAGGTTGGTGTGGCTGAAATGCTGCAGTGACATGGTGGGGGGAGGAGGCAGGCGGTGAGACAGGAGGGGAAGCATTACAGGCAAAACGTCTGGAAATGCCTCCCATCTCCTTCCCTGCTTTTAACAGCTCTTGGAGCTGCTTGCGGGGGGGGGCAGTTTCAAATTTCAATTAAAATTTTCCTTGGAAATGTTGACAGAAGCAGAGCTCCGGGAGGGACAGATGTTGTTTTTCTCCCAGCTTTGCTAACAACTTTACTCGCTGCTGACCTTAGCTGGAATCAGACAGGCAGCGTGGAGATGAGCAGTGAGGCTCCTGGCCCCGCTTCCCCGCACGCCCATCTTAATGAAATATTTGCCGATCAGCTGCTTGTCCGGGTGGGAGCCCAGCTGTGGGGGTCCCCGGCGCTCCCGCCGTGTCCCCCCGCGTTTCCGACGCGCGGGCCTTCAGAGCATCGCGCCTGCCCGTGGGGAGCGGCGCGCTCTGGAAGCAGAGCTCCCCTGGCACGCGGGTTTTTCAGACGGCTGAAATCGAGGAGTCCCTGCTCTTCTTTCCCGGAGCCGCCCAGTGCTAGCGGCAGCGAGCACGTGTTTGGGGGATGGGGGCTACAGCTGCAACGCCAGTGTAAAAGCCTTTGCAGGCGAGGGGAGGGCAAGGGGGCCGCGTCAGCTGGCTTTTTCCATCCCTTTGTTTGCGATCCGAGCAAATGTGCCATTTAACTGGGAAATGGTGCGGGCTGGGACGGGTGGTCTGGGCCGGGCTCTGAGATGTGGCCAGTCAGCTCTGGCTTGCAGGTATCTCCCATCTGGTCCTCTGCCCCCTGTCCTGTCCGGCTGCGATGTGCCGTCCCCGCCGCAGAGGCTGTGCCGCGGTGCCCGTGCTGCCCCAACATGGTCCCTTTAGCTCCGGTGAGCCACAGACTCAGAATTCAGGGTGGTAGGCTTCAACCTCCGTGCTAACGGGAAACGGGCGCAGGAAGGTGCGGAGGCTTGCCCCAGTCCCCGAGCCACCCCTCCTCGTTGTGGACAGTGACCCATCCTGCCTGTGTCCCTGGCTGGCTCCCCACGGTGAGCAGGAGTGGTCTCCTCCGGGTGCAGCTGGGCTGGCTGCTGACCCCCGTATCCAGGGAAAGGAAAGACGTCCTCGGGCCAGGCCCCAGGGATGAACTGGCCCTGCTGGCGGAGGAAGAGCAAGGGGCAGTGTTATTGCCAGATTTGAGTGCAGCAGAGTTTTTTTTGGAGAGCAGAGGTAGTTTGGGGGCAGTTCTCTGTGATTTTCCCCAATTTGCTGTTGCCTGCTCCAGCTCTGGAGCATGCGGCCTCCCAGGAGCATCCCGGGTAACCGTGAGCACATCCCCTTGGCGGTTTGGCTACGGCATAGGCATCCATACCCCAGCAGTGGGGCAACTTGCTTCTCTCTGCTCGTGGGCTTGCAGCTAGAGGCTGGTGGGCTCCCATCTCTACCAAGGCCTGATCCATCGGAGTGCTGAGCTCCTGTGCCCCATTGCGAGCGCTCTGCACTTCACCAGATGGGACCTGTAGTCAGATGCTGGCTTAACTGATGAGAGGGGGATTATGAGGAATTAATCCAGATCAGTGTCCAACCAGGGGCTGGAGCTGGCAGTTTACTTACTCGGTAAATAACTGGTTGCGTTGCTTTGCCTGGGGCTGGGCTGGGCTTGCCAGCTCTGTGCCAGCTGTTCCCCAAGCTGGCCAAAGCGGGTTTTGGGGGTCTTTGCCTGTATCCTGCTCGTGTGGCCTGGCAGAGGTGACGCAAACAAGTCAGAGTTGAAGTTTGCTGCGCGGCAGCTTGATAGAGCAGAGCGGCTGGCTGGGACCTTTGAAGGGCTCCATCCATCCATCCCTCCACGCAAAGGCGATGCGTAGCCAGCCCGGCTGTCTCGAACGCATTCCAGCACGTTATCTCTGCAAATGTGTCAGGATGGAGCGTGAAAAGGGGCGGTTTGGGAGCTGCCGACTCGAACCCGGCCCGGCAGCAGCTGCTCTCCCCATGCTCAGCTGCTTGGCTCAAAGGCAGCCGGGCCGGAGGCTTTGCCTGGTGACAGCAGAGTCTTGGGGAGAGGCTGAGCTCGAGGCCAGACGGTGCCTGGGACGTTAGCACGAAGAGGGCTTATCCTCCCCAGCTGCACGTACAGGTCTGTGTTGGTGCTTGTGGACTGTGTTTTGGCTCTTCCAGCTGGTTTTTGGGGGTGAGAGGGGCTGGGACCTCTGCCAGGACAGGCTGCTGAGCCGAGTGAGCCGGAGGGGACCTGGAGCAAATGCGGAGAAGCTCTGTGCGCATCTCGGTGGGGTGCAAAGGGACCCCGTCATACTGTCTAGTCTTTGTTGCAAATGTTATTCTTACTATAGCTGGAACACCGAGGAGCGCTGCAGCTTGCTGAGCGCTGGTGTGCGTGTTTGATGTGTAGAGAGGAGCTGCTGAGGGCCTGGCAGATGTGGGCCTCGAATGGCTGCTTCGCTCTAAGGTCGAGTGCAAAACCACCCTTGGAGCCTGCGTGGGAGCAGTGGGAGGTGAGGAGCTAGCAGAGACTTGAGCATCTCGGCTGTGAGAAGTCGTTTGCTCCCTCTTGAAGGGTCTCTTTGCAGTGCCAGGCTTGCTGCCTGTCCTTAGGAAGCAGGTGGAAATGTTAATGAGCGAGACCAGCTCTGGTGACTTTGAGCCTTGCAGGGGAACGGCTGCGGAGGGTAGCTCTGGGCGCCCTGCCCCATTCCGAGGCGGGAGCCTTCCCTGCAAACGTTCTGGTGTTTTCTCCATCTTCCCTTAAATGTCCTGCATGAGATCGAATGGCTGTTCCTCTGTTTCAGCTCTCCCAGCTCTGCTCCCCTCCAAAACCCTCCTGCCTTCCTCCTCCTGTGCCCCTCGTCCCTTCCAGTCCTCTCTCAAACTCTTCTCCTCTTCACCACATCCGTAACTTGCACCCTGGGGTGCTCACTGGGTGCTGTTCCTCATCAGACCTGCACAACTAGGTAACATCACCTCTTCCCCCCCAGTCCATCAGCATGACTGTTTGGTACCCATCATTGCTGGGCCCGGAGGGACTGCCCCTCGGCACGCCGGTCTGCACCTTGACTCCCTCCCTCGCTCTCTGCAGGCTTCCAGCCCTGAGCAAGGCTGGCAGGGTTAATATTAACGGGTGTTGGGGGGAGAGAGGGAGCGCAGAAGGAGAGGGAGGGTTAGGCACAAGAAGGGGAGGAGAAGAGAGAAACATCCTTATCTAGCCAAGCAGATATAATGAAGCTGTTTCAGAGCTGACAGTAAAGGGATTGTTGGAAGTTTTAGAAGCTAAAAGAATTGCTTAATTGTATCTTTTTTTAGCTCTGGGGAAATAAAAGACAAAAGCCCCCAAGTCTCCCCGCTTTCCTCATCCCACCTCTTTTATATAAGACTCGGAGGCACGGAGCAGGGATCCGAGGGGCTGGAGATCCTCCGCTCGCCGCCGGTGGGACAGGCGTGGGGGGAGCAGGCGCGCCGCGTCTCGCAGCCCGTCCTGGCCGCCCTCCCCGGGAGGGAGCCGGGGCCTTTGGGAGTGGGTTTCCACAGGGCGATGCCCCTGCGCCGGCCGATCCGCTCTGCTGCAGCCGGCGGGAGGCTCCGGGGGCCTCCGGCCGCTGGGCAGCAGCAGGGCGGGCACGTTTCTTCCCCGGGCAGGCCCCAGTCGCCCTGACCTTGGTGCCGCCCTCAGCGGCCGTCAGGGCTCTGCTCTCCCAGAAGCTCGGTGCTCCGTGGGTGTTTTCCCTTGGTGCCACCTGGGGCCGGAGCTCCCAAACAGCCGGCCCGTGGCCTTGGGCAGCTTTTGTTTTGCTTCTGGGCGGTTACGCTCCTTTTCTTTCCCTTCGCGTTCTGCCCGTAAACTTGGCCCTTCCCACGCTCCAGACCGCGCTGTGCCGCCGCGCGGAGGCGGGCGCTGTGCCGCGGCCGGCCGGGACCCAGGGCCCGAGGGGGAGGCTGTTTGCTCCGCCGCTGGTTGCGGACTGAGCTCTGAGCAGAGGCAGGTCTGTCCCGGGGCTGCGGGGTCCCGCAGAGTGCACAGTCCGGGCGTTCAGCGCTGCCGTGTCGGAAACCAGCCCAGCGCTGTGTTAACCCTGTGCTCTGAGGCTTGTTCAGCAAGAAATGGGTCAACTCGCAGCGTGTCGTTGCTGCAGCGCAAGGACCGGGCGCGGGAGAGCTCTCCTCCTCCCCTCCGGGGTTGCTCGCGGCCGCCGTGGGTGGGTTTCAGAGGCCGTGAGCAAACATCCTGGTGCACGCAGGAGGCCGGGCTCGTTTGGAGCTGCAGGAGACCGACCTTTCTGCATGGGGAGCTGAGCAGTGAGCGCTGAGCTTGGGCAAAGCCTCCCCGGCGGTGCAACTGCACTGGGATTTATCCTGCACGCCCAGACCCTTCCCTGCCCCAGCTCGGGCCCGCCCTGGGGTGGGGGATCGTGTTGTGGCTGCGGACGGCGGCGCACAGAGCAGGCGCCCGGGTGGGCGCGTAAACACGAGCGTCGGTCCTTGCCAGGACCTGGCTGCCAGCCGCGGGGGCTCTGATACCCAGCCGGCAGGTGGATAAGGCCTTTGGGATGCTGGTGCCCTGGAAGTGGGAGGATGTTATAGTCCTTGTCGTGTGTTCGGTACTCGGCCGTTCCAGCCTTTGATACCGTGCCGCTCAGCAGCGGCGTGGTGTGGTCCGGGCCAGCCCGAGAATAGGATTTCCCTTTTGGAGACTGTGATGAGGGTTTGACGTTATTTTCATCACGCATCGGAGTGAAAACTCGGGCCGGGTGCCCCGAGCGAGGGCCCTGGCAGGGTCACCCCCGAGGCCGGGGGCTGCGTGTGCCACGTGGACCCGGGTGGTGCCGGCAGCCCCACGTCTTCCTCGCTCCGGAGCAGGCTTTCCTCCGCCTGGCAGTCGGCACCGGGGCAGCACGCGGCAGAGTGAGACGTTTGCCCGTGACGGCTCTGTGCGGCTGCCGGGTACCATCCTGCCAGTGCAGAGCTCCCAGTCGCTGTCCATCCCAGGGCTTAATCTGGCATCCAGCAAGGCAGGATTGGGCCCAGGCATATGAGAAGCTGAAGCAGGGATCTGGGCATCCATTTTAGACTGCGGTGAGGAGAGAAGCTGCATGAGCACGTCAGGTCCTGACACGGTGGAGATGCACCCGAGGTCCCCGTTGGATGCAGTTAGGTGCCACCAGCTCGCCGAGAGGCGGGAGCAGCGTGAAGGGGGCTGGGAGGGGGGCGCGTGGCTGGGGCTGCCGGGGGGCCGCCGTGCTGCTTTGCATCAGCTGGTGGCAGGGGCGGAAGGCAGGATGTGTGGGGGCCGAGTTGTCAGTTAACATATTATCTTATAGCAAGGATAAGTCGTTAGCAAGGCAGAGCAATAAAAAACAATTCCCTTGGAGCCGGCTCGTTAACGGGCCGCTGGAGGCCAAGGATGGAGCAGCCAGCGCGCTCCCGGCTCGCCCTCGCTGCTCGGCTCCCTGCCCGGGAGAGCGGCTGCGGGGCTCTGCCGGCACCCTGCTCCCGCGGGCCCTGGGCCACCCCTCCGTCCCCCCGGCCAGCCGTCGCAGCAGAAGTGGCCACGGGCGAGAAGCGGCGGGGACGCCCCTCTCGGCACCTTCTGCAGCGCGGGGAGCGGCCCCGCAGCTCGCGGGCCTCCTGCGTTAGCCCGCGGGCTTTCCCGGGAGGCTCAGGTCCCAGCGTGGCCGGAGGCGGAAGGGTGAAGCCCTCCGCTCCAGCGGGCTCTCAATGCTGGGCATCAGCCGAATGAGCAGAGTCGTTCCTTCTGGGCAAAATTCCATTAATTTTCTTCTTACTATTAAAATAAAAAATAAAAATAAAAAAATAAAAATAATTTAAAAAACTGTTTTAGCCTGATGTTGTGGTTAGCTCTGCCAGGAGACCTCGATTACTTTAGGTCAGCTGAAGCCTTGGGGTGGAGGCAGAGGAGGAGGGTGGGCCCAGTCCCAGCAGGGGAAGCTCATCCGCTCCCGGGCCCCTGCTCCCAGGGGAGCCATCTCCGTGGATTTGGGAAGCACGGAGGCGCAGGCACGCTGCAGCCCTTAGCAACGAGGATGCTATGTAGCAACAGCAGTCTCAGCCATCCTGCTGTGTCATGAAGAGGGAGAGACAGATTCCCCCGCCCTTGGCCACATCGATCTTTCTATGATTATGATTATTTTTTCCAGACAAAACAAGCACTGGGGAGGGGATGTGCTGGCGCTGTGTGTGATCTGGCGACCTTCTTTCGCCTCGTGTTGAAGCTTGGTGGCTTTCAAAGTCCAGCCCGGGTGTGGGTGCTGGCCAGGGGGGTGTCAGGAGGTGCTTGCATGGGAGGAGCAGTGGGGAAAAATGGGAGAGAGAAGGAGGCAGAGCAGGATGAACCTGAGCCCGGCACGAGGCCGAGGAAGGGGGTTGCTGGAGCGGTGAACGCAGGGTGCAGGAAGGTGTGTGGCCCTGCAGGAGACATCGTGGTCCAAGCAGAGCCTTCGCCCCAGCCCTGGCTGTGGTTCACAAGCAGCGCCTGCCTCATCCCTGCGCCACCCTGGGGCAAGGCGCTCTAGTCCTTGGACAGGGGCGGTGGGACAGCACTGCAAAGCAGGGATGGTTTTGCTCCCAGCACGAGACAGCCAGAGATTTGGGGACCCAAAGCCATTGAGGTCTCCTGGTTGCTGTTCCCAGTTCTGGAGCTCGCTCGCTGTGATGGTGAGCAGCCGGGACAGAGCCGGTCCACGTGCCGGCGTGCTCGAGCTGCCGAGAGGGGCACCGAGGCTGGTGAGCGGGGACAGGTGGGGGGGACGGGGCAGACGGGGCGCGGGCAGCCGTGGGGCAGCGTGTGCATCTTGATACGGAGCCGCGCGCTCCGGCTGGAGTCGCGGGGACGTTTGTGCACGAAGAACAGACCAACGGCTCGTTCCCAAGTTTGCTGCCCGGGAGCTCGTGAAGATGAACACGCAGCTCAGCCTGGAGCCGCTGCAGGGTGCCGATCGCGGGCAGCCCGGGCGGAGGGGCTGGCGGGCGTGCACCCATGGGAGCACCCTGCACGATCCCCTTGGGGCTCCACAAGGGAGCCCCGAAGCCTGGAGCAGCAAGATCGCCTGCTCGCTCCATCGCCCGCTGCTGCTCTCTTAGGGCTGGGTGGGACGTCCACCAGAGAAGGTGCTGGTGGATCGCACAGGCCCTGGCTTAGGTCCGACCTGCTCCCGTCAGGCAGAAAGCCTTTCCTGATGTAGGAATTTAAGGCTCTGTACTACCAGTGTGCTTTTTCTTAAAAAACAACAGCAACAACAAAAATATGCAGTCAATTTTCCAGCAATTAGCTACAGTGAGAACATTTCAAGTCGTAGAAAAACCCGCCCCACAGGATTAATTAAAGCCTCCAATTAATGCCTAATTTAAATGATGATGATGGCTGTTATCATTTCATATTGATTTTTCTTTCTGGTCTTAAAATAGAGCTGTTGTCCCTTCCATGCCGCCTTTTCCACACCTCAGGAGCTGTTTGTTCCCTCTGTTTGATTTGCCAGCGTTAAACATGTGTCTGGAAAATCAAGCCTTGCGTTTTGGGGTATTGACAGGCAGTGTTTACTTCGCGGGGAGCTGGCGGCGGAGCTCTGCTGCCCCACGGGTGGGCATCTCTCGCAGTGGGACCAGGCTGCATGACGTCTGTCCGTCCGTTCCAACGCCGGGACGCTGTCCTGGCTTGGCTCTCGACTGGGATGGATGTGACTCCAGAGCCTGGTCCGAGCTGAGGCCACCAGCGCTGCCCCCTACAAATAGCACCGAGGTTCACAGCCAGCCCGAAAGGGATGGAAACCAGCTCGAGCTGTGACCGGCGGGTTGCGGAAGAGCTGCCTCCGCGCACAGCCGCCGCCTGCTTCCCCCGGAGCGGCGGCCCGTGCCGGGCCCGCGGGAGCACGGAGCGGAGCGGCCCCCGGCTGGTGCCCAGCCCTCATGTGCCACCCCACCAAGGGTGGGTGAGCATACGTCTTTCCAGGGGAGCAAGTGGGTGTAAGCGTATTGACTTATATACCTGGTAGGCACTATTCTGATTAAATATGCATTTCCCACATGCAGAGTTTAAAGATGTTTGTGCAGAAAGCCCCTGTATGTAGCCTGAACTTTTATACAGTGGATATATGCTTGGCCATGTGAAATTGGACTCCTGGCATATTAAATTTTTACTGCTGTAAACCCAAGCCCATTACTTTCCCCCAGCTCAGGCAGCCATAAACCTTGCTGCTGCTTTGCTTCCAGAATAAGCCAGGCATTTATGTTTCCCGGGAGCTGGTTCATTGGCGTAATGGATGTCTAACCTCCTGTAATTGCTAAGGTTATTCCAGCACTTGCATGCAAGCCCTGGCTCCGTTACCAACCAGCTATCGCTGTTTTTATTTCAAGTGGATTGCTGGTAGAAGAACTCAAAGGCACCTGGAATGGCACCGGGAGGCTTTGAAATGCAGAATGCTGCAAGCCTGAAGTGGAAAACATGAGCGTGCAATTGTGGGAGACGAGGGGACAGTAAAGGGTTGTACATACTTAGACCAGGAGAGCATGGATGCCTCGAGCTTGTCACTGCGTCTGGATTACATCAGCCTGTTGACTCAGCTGATGATCGAGGGCTGAGCATCCCCAGACATGGCCCAGGCGGCTCGACCTCACCCACGGCTCTGCATCGCAGCACAAGGCTTTGGAGGAAGCTCTGCAGCACCGTCTCCTGCAACAGGCTGCTGCGTAGAGGGGAGCAGGCCGGGGCTGGGGTACCACCAGTGCAGCTTTCCTTTGACCTCTTCCCTCTCCCTTTCCAGACAAGGAGCTCCCGACACTCCCAGAGCTCCCAGCCTGGCTTGGCTGATCAAGCCAAACTTTCCTTCGCCTCGGCCGAATCCCTGGAAACCATGTCAGAAGCTGAGCTGCCCATAGGATTCAACAGGATGAACCGTTTCCGACAGAGTTTGCCTCTGTCCCGGTCCACCAGCCAGACGAAGCTGCGATCACCAGGTACTGTTGCCCTCTCCTGCACTGGAGCTTCCTGAACATTGCCTCCCTCCCAGGCGGGGCAGGGGGCTGGCGTGAGCAGCGTCCGTCTGCTTCGTCGGGACTGAATCCGGTCTCCCTGTAACTGCTGAAACCTGTGGTTGCAACAGGCCACTGACGCCTGGATGCTGGAGGAGCGACTCTGCTCCCAGAGTCCCATAGCAGGGGCTGTGTTTTGGATGCTGATCCACCCAAACATCTATTTTTGCCTCTGCAGACAGAGACTTGCATCTGCCACTTGCAAGCGTGGCATATGTGTATGGGATTATTTTGTTCTACGCAGATAAACCCAGTGGAAGCAGAGGTCACTGCATGTTATGCAGGAATGACTGGGGGGACAAGCTGCTTTCAACCTTTCTGCTCCAGGGTGGGGTTGGATAGAGCAGAGATTACTGACCCTTAGATTGGGCACAGAGACCTCCAAGCAGGAGGACAAACTGAGGCCACAGAGCCACAGTCCGTGGCATTTCTTAAGTGTTGCATCGAGTAGGGGGGAGAGTGCAGCAGCTCCCTATGGTGTGGGCACTTCTCACCCCTTACTGCTTGCTCTGCTTCCAGGGGTTCTTTTCCTGCAGTTTGGGGATGAGACGAGGCGTGTTCACATCACCCACGAGATCAGCAGCATGGACACCCTGCACGCCCTCATTGTCCACATGTTTCCCCAGAAGCTCACGATGGGGATGCTGAAATCTCCCAACACTGCCATCCTCATCAAGGACGAGTCACGCAATGTCTTCTACGAGCTGGAGGATGTCCGGTGAGGGTGTGGGGCGGACAGAGAGGGAGGGAGCAAGCTCAGGAATACAGCACGTTGGTTGGTACGTGACATCTCGGGCCAATTCTCGCAAAGAGGCCAAGCCTCTAGGGGGTCCTCCTTACGCCAGCAGAGTCATGAGAGCCTGCTCTCACCTGGCTGCTGGTGTCAAACTCATTAGCTTGCATTTTTCCTCCTCGGATGCAAGCTAGTGTTGGCAGCTTCTCTGCCTGCAGGGATGGCCCAGTGTCTTCCTTTTCAATGGGGGTAGAGAGATCTTGGCAATGGAAGAGAATTTCCTTGGAGATAATGTAGGGACCAAAGGTCATGTGAGGGTCTTAAGAAGAAACTAGGACAGGTAATATTTGCTCATCTCTGCAAAATATCACCTAGGAAAACCTGACATAGGGAAGAGTACCATGGAAACTACTGGGCCAACTACTCCTTCTACTGGCAGGAGAGATTGATTTCCCTTTCTTTGTGGGCTTCACAAGAGATGAAATTAGAGGGATGAAAGCAGAAGGATGTGGGTGCAGTCTTGTGGCAAGGACCTGGAGGCTGCCTGTTCAAGATGCCTGACTCATAACTCTTCCTCTCCTTTCAGAGATATCCAGGACAGAAGTATCATTAAAATCTACCGGAAAGAGCCCCTCTATGCCTCGTTCCCAGCTTCACACATCACCAATGGCGACCTGAGGGTAAGGGGGGACGGATGTGTCCGTGGGAGCACGCAGTGTGTGTACACCTTGGGCACTGGGGCTGGGGTTAGTGAAGAGAGAGTGATGGAGACGGAGACTGGTAGTTGCGTGTGTTTGCGGAAGGAGTAGTGACTGCGATTCGTCGTCCCCAGTTCCAGCGTCGTTAAGTGTTACTTTAAGTGAATGGATGTTTGGAGCCTGACAGCAGGGTAATAAACATGATAATTAGGGAGTTCATCAGAATGAATCGTCCTGCTCCTGGATGGGAATGAGGGAGCTGCCCTTTGCCAGGACCAGGTGAAGACATGTGAGCTGTGGATCCCGGTTCTTGGTGCACTCAAGGACAGAGCACGGCTGGGGGGTCTCTAGCTCAGCCTCTCCTGGCAGGAGGGTGTTTGCTTGGGGATCCGTAGTTGCAGAGGAGTAGTGTACAGACACACACATGCACATAGAGAGCAGCTCTGCCCTAATCCTCAGCATCCACAGCGGGGACCCAGGCGTCTGCATGGGAGGGTTACACCAAGGCAGCGTCCCAGCCAGGCAGAGCAAGGGAAGGGGGTGCAGCCCATTGGGGCTGCGGTGCTGATGGTCCCTGTCTCTTCCCCGCAGAGGGAGATGGTTTACACCTCCAGGGAGTCATCTCCCACCCGCCGGCTGAACAACATGTCACCAGCTTCTCATCTGACCTCCGGCTCCCCGCCACCCGTGCTCCAGTCCTCCTCCCCATCCCGCTCTCGCATGTCCTACAGCGGGGGCCGTCCACCCTCCTATGCGGGCAGCCCCGTCCACC
This sequence comes from Rhea pennata, assembly GCF_028389875.1. NCBI lineage: Eukaryota > Metazoa > Chordata > Aves > Rheiformes > Rheidae > Rhea > Rhea pennata. The sequence continues at coordinate 2,056,280 of NC_084688.1, forward strand.
ACAGCGAGCGCCTCTCCAACCTGCCGCCCGCACAAGGCGTCTCGCCCAGCCCCAGTGCCATCCTGGAGCGCCGGGATGTGAAGCCGGATGAAGACCTGGCTGGGAAGAACGTGGTGCTGGTGAAGAACGAGGGGCTCTACGCCGATCCCTACAGCATGGTGCACGAGGGCCGCCTCAGCATCACCTCCACCCAGTCCCTGGCTGGCATGGGAGATCCTTTCAGCTACTCCGGAGGGCTGTACAAGAGGGGCTCCGTTCGCTCCCTCAGCACCTACTCTGCGGCTGCCTTGCAGACAGAGCTGGAGGACAGCCTGTACAAGCCCAACGCGCAGATCTACAGTGACACGTACGGGCCTGGCCTGGGTTTCCGCGTGCCCCCCTCCTCACCGCAGAAGATGGCTGATGGGCGGCTGGTGGAGGTGCAGCCAGGGCAGAGCCCTCACAGCCCCTACTCGGGGCCCCCCAGCCGGTCCTCACCTGTCCGCCAGTCCTTCCGCAAGGACTCCTGCTCCTCTGTCTTCATGGAGAGTCCCATCAACAAACCACGCAACCCCAGCTCCTCTGGGCCTCCGGAGCTGTTCCCTGGCCCTGGCGACCGCCCGCTTTCAGGATTCAGCTCTCCTGTGCCGGCCAAGGACACAGAAACGAGGTAAGAAAGGAAATGGGAGAAACCTCCCCTTGGAAATTGGCCTTGCTGGCCTGATTATTGCCCTTTAATGTGTCTGAGCAACTAGAGATGAAGCAAAGGTAGGCTTTGCCTCGTAGCCACAGAGGCGAAAGTACCGAGATGCATAATGAAGCACTAAATTGTGCAGCCCTGAGGGAGCTGTTTGGGGATAGCTGGAGGCGCAAGGGGAGGATGGAGGGGGTTGGATACAGCAGGTGACGTTAGCAGTGCTGCCGTGTCTCAGGTCCCCAGCCTGGGAAGTGAGTAGTCCTGGGCTCCACATGTGCAAGCGGGACTGCAGGGACCCTGCAGCTGGTGGGTGAGCACCACTGAGGCCGGGACCAGCACCAGGCTGTTCTCACAGCCCCAAAGCAGGAGGGAGTCCGCAGTGTCGGAGCCTGGTCCTCACCCAGCCGCTCTTCTTCTCCTCGCAGGGAGCGGATGGAAGCCATGGAGAAGCAGATTGCCAGCCTGACGGGGCTGGTGCAGAGCGCCCTGCTCCGTGGCTCCGAGGCCGAGACCCCCAGGTAAGGATAGAACGGTGGGTGCTGGAGCCAGCTCCTCCAGGGCCCAGACAGGGTAGTGGCAGTGAGGAGCAGGGAGGGGAAACTCCTCCAGGCTCAAGAGAAATCCAGTCAGGGTATTTTCTGCTAAGGTTTGGGCTGGAGACCCCTACCCACCCTTCCTGCAGACACTTTCCTTCAGGAGGACATCAGCCCCTGCTGTGTCCCAGCTCCTGGTGCTGATGAGGACAGGGGTCCCTATTCCATGCTCATTCCCTTCATCTCTCTTGTTGCAGTGAGAAGACAGAAACCACCAATGGCGGGACCCCCACATCAGCATGTAAGTGACTGGGGAGAGGAGCAAAGCCAGCCCCCCACCTCAAAATACCCCCAACCTTCTGCTTGAGGCTACTGCCAGTCTCCGGCCCCAGGCTCATGTGAGGGAGCTGTGGCTCTGCAGCCCCCCATTACGTGCTGGCAGCTGGTGGGGGTCCCCGTCCTGCTGAAGAGTGCTCCTTCCTTGGAGCCAGCATGGGGCTTGTGTGGATGATATGGATGATACAGTTTTGGAGGCCACACAGAAATGTTAACAGACTGAAGCACAGCATGGGGAGGGAGGGGATTTTCCCTGGAAAGCAGGAGAGCAGCAGAGTGTGCACACTCTACTGGGGTGGGGAATCTTCTCCAGGGAGCTAGAGGGTCCAAATCCTAGGAGTCAGACCGGAAAGGGGAGCAGGCAGAGGGACTGTGAGAAGTGCTGAGGGGGGATAGACAGGACAAGAGAGTCCTGGGCTGGGAGTGGGCAGGGTGCAGGCCTGGGACAGGGAGATGGGATCACTCCCCTCAGCAGCCTGTGCTTTCCCTCCCTACAGCAGCCAGCCGGAGTGGCATGGGGACACCAGTGCCTGTGCCCCCGCCACCCTCTGCCACGAGCACACCGGCTGGGCAGCCCACTGCCATCACCCGCTTGCACATGCAGCTGCACCTCCACGACCTGCAGCAGAATGCCAGTGATCTCCGCAACCAGCTGCAGCAGCTCAAGAAGCTGCAGGTAGGTACAGGGAGTGCCGGGGGGACCCCAGCCCAGCCCAGCTCTTACCAAAGTGGCTCTAGCCCAGAGCACAAAAATCCCCCTTTCCTGGTGACCTTGCGTGGGGCAGGACTTTGCTGCAGAAGAGTCCTGAGCACAGAGCTCACTCTGTGTATAGGGGCGTCATGGCCGTGGATGGGGGACACAGTGCCCTGCAGAACAGCCACAGTCCAGGCCCAGACTTGGCCCCTCTCTGCTCCCTGAGAGCAGCCACGCAGTTCACGAAGTGCAAGCCCTGGATGGCATCTTGATCCTGGGCTGGATTCAACCCACAGTCTGGAATCGAAAGGCCCTGTAGCCCGTTTAATATTCACACGTACCCGCGCTGAACACACCGCCCTGCTCCTGGCTCCCTTCTGCTGCTAAACGTGGCCTTAGCCCACTCCTGGGTCTGCAGTGAAGCAAAGGAGCTCTGGTTGCTGCACAGTCAATTGACTGTTTTAGGTCAACCTCTGGGGCCAGCGGAAGAGCGAGTGTGGCGGCAGCCTGCCAGGTCACCCATCCCTGCCCATCGCAGTCCTTCCCTGCGCTGCTGCCTGCCTGGCACAGAGCGAGGCCGGATGGCAGCTCCCTGTCTGGCGTCAGGCTCAGCCGGGCACCCAGCTTTGCTTTGACCAGCCCAGCTCCAAAGACAAGGGGCAGTGACAGAGCAAACTGCAGGGCATGATCACGCCTGCAGAGGTGGCCAAGCGGGACCTGACTGTGGAAGAGCAGGGGTCCCGATCCTCCCCAGCCTCGTGCCCAGTCTTGCACCATGCCCCTCGCCTGCCACGGGCCCCATCCAGGCAGCTCGCCCGGCCCGCGGGCTGACTCCGCTCCCTGACCCCGCAGCTGCAGAACCAGGAGACGGTGAAGACAATGCTGCGGCGGACGGAGACAGAGATCAGCGTGCGGGTAACAGACACCATGCGCAAGCACGAGGACCCTCTGCAGCGCCAGCGCAGCCTGGTGGAAGAGGAGCGGCTCCGGTACCTTAACGAAGAGGAGCTCATCACCCAGCAGCTGAAGTGAGAGCCCACTTGGGTGGGAGCCCCACGGGCAGAGCTGGCACTGCTTGGCTGCACCAGCCCCACCAAAGGGCACCAGCTCTTGGCACTCGAGTGGGGTGGGAATCCTTATACACTGACCTCGATGGGCCAGAACCTGCACTGGCATAAATCAGCATCCCTGCATGGTGCCTTGATCCCCCAGGGCAGGGAGGGGAAGGCATCGTGGTCCCAGCCCAGCTCTGCTCCCCTCTCTGCAGTGCAGAACGTGAGCAGAGGGGACCAGCCAGCCTGGCCACCCGCTCCCTCCCCTCTGGCTCTGCACAGTCCCAGAATGGCAGTGACATCCTTGCCCTGTCTGTGTGTTCACAGTGATCTGGAGAAGTCAGTGGAGAAGATCCAGAAGGATTTAGCCCACAATCACCGGCTCATCCCTGTGCAGGAGCTGGAGGAGAAGGCCGTGGTGTTGAAGCAACTGGGGGAGACCCTGACAGACCTCAAGGGTGAGGAGCAGCAAGCACAGGGGACGGGGGGCAGTCCTGCACCTGGGGTACTGGCAGGGTTGGGAAGCGGCATCTGCTTGCCTCCCTACTCCATGCTCGCCTGTGGGAAGCCGCTGGCCTGGCAGCAGCGCAGCTGCATGGCCCTGGGTTGCCCATTGCCTCTGGATTTGTGTTTGCACGTGCTGAGGCTGTGCACCCCTGCGTGCTTGTGTGCTTCGTCGGTCCGTGGCCTGTGCACTTGGCTGGTGCTGGGGCCACGTGTCAGCAAGGTGTTTGCCTGTATTACCTTACGTGTGGCGGGTGTGTTTGCTGTATCCCCAGCCGGGTTTCCGGGGTGCTGGTGCAGGTATGGGTTGTGTGTGTCCTGCGGGTTTTGGGGTGTTTCAGTGGTGCGGGCTGCACCCTGCCTCCTGCTGCAGTGTTTGTGGCTGCCCTCCAAGAGCAGTGTCCTTGTTTGCTCCGCTAGCTGTCAACGTCCGTCCTGCACACTCTGCCCGGGTTCATCCGACAGCTCATGGCTGCTGGAAGATGCAGTCTCCTCCTCCTATGAGACATTGCTTTTACCCCCCCCCCCCCCCAACATGCACACTGCATTTTATTTTGCTGCTCTTGCAATCCCCCATCCCTGGGCTGCCCCCATCCTGCCTGAACAGGTATACCTTGTGCTTCAGTTCGTAGTGGCAAAGTCCCTACCTCCCAGATCCAAGGCAGACAATAACCGAAGATTTGGCAGAATTGCCGAGGTTGTGAGGGAGGGAGACAGAGGGGAGACGTGGGGAGGGGCTGGAGGCGCAGGGCGGAGGTGTGAACAGCTCTGTTTTCCTGCAAACTTTACATAAAATCAGGCTGATGCTGAGCAGCCTGGGCAGGCGAGCAGAGCAGGAGCCAGGAGCTCCCTGCTCCGCATCAGGCCCTGCCCCAAGTCTCCAGGGCCACCATCCAGGCTACCAAGCCCAGGACTCATCCTCTTGCTCTCCCACCACAGCCCAGTTCCCCAGCCTGCAAAGCAAGATGCGAGTGGTGCTGCGGGTAGAGGTGGAAGCAGTGAAGTTCCTCAAGGAGGAGCCAAACCGCCTTGATGGTCTGCTCAAGCGCTGCAAGACCATGACGGACACCCTCGCCCAGATCCGCAGGTGAGTGCTGCGTGCCCCTCTGGGGGCAGACCTGTGCTGCCCGAATCCTGACCCAGCCACCCTCCAGCTCTGGCCCTGCTCTGCATCCTTGGCAGTGTCCCATAAACAGTCACATTTTCCTGACCCTTTTGTGCACCTTGGAGGATACAGCTCCAATGAAGAAAATCATCTTCCGTATCTAGTAATAATTGTAGACTGGGGACTGTACTATTGCTGAGCCTGCCTGCCTGTTCGCATTACAAGACCCTTCGTGATAGCTTCTAACTTGGCCAAACTTAAGGAGGAATGCTCCATCACTGGGGCTTGCCTCAGGCTCATTTCTAGCCTGGTTTTCTAAGGAAGTGAGCATGTATGATCACCCAGTGTACAAATCTACCTACCTGTCATTCCCCCTTTCATAATAACTCCTGAATCCAATGGCCAATTTCAGCCAAATTTAACAGAGGAACAGAATTCTGAGAGATCTATTTCCTACAAGTTTCATGAAAATGGACAGCCAGGTAGAGAAGAGAGCGCTTATTAATGCACTGTGGTAAGAGAGAGCTTGCAGCGTGAACTCCACCCCTTCATAGACATCAGAGGATCTAAATCTTCAACCATGAAATGCAGATGTTCAGGAGAGCAGGTTTGTCCCTCCTCTAGTTGTGATGAGGCTCAGAGGGGTCATAACAACCAAGCACATCTGGGTGCTGACCCCATCTCTTGTGCCCAACTCCTTGTGCTGTGCTGTGACCCAGTGGCTTCTCTGTCCCTGGCAGGCAAGTGGAGGAGGGTGTGTGGACCTCACCAAACAACCTCAGCCAGTCCCCCAAGAAGATCGCCCCTGAGACAGACTTCAGCAAAGGGCTGGATTTGGAGACACCTACTAGTCCCCCAGTGAGCCTCCATCACCTGACTGGCGTCACTGAGACCCTGGGCTTTGGGCACAGCCCTCCCCAGACCCAGACCCATCCCTCCAAGAGCAATAACCCTTCCCGGGCTCCGGAGATGGTACCTGCCAAGACCCAGACGGGCCCAGAAACTCCCAGCAAGAAGAGCGCAGACAAAGCCGTATCTGTGGAGGTAAGAGCCCAGGGCAGGTTCCTCCCACGTTGTTCAAACAAAACCCTCAACTAAGGGCATCTTCTAAAGGACCTCACAGTGCTAGAGCTCTTTCCTTCCCCAGCACCCCAATATCTCTCAGCTGAAACTGAGAGTAAAAGCTAGGTGCATCTTCCTCCTCCTTGCTGGATTTCCAGGCTGAAGGGGCATCATAAGAGTGGGGAGCCCCCAGTGTTGATCACAGCCTTCGGAGCAGCCTCAAGTCGCATGCTGGCAAATCGCGAGCTGGGGTGTACACGTAGTTAAAGCAGTGTGAGGCCCCTGGACTCCTGGGTTCAGTGGATGGTGGGTTGGAGGGAGGCACCAGGGCTGTGGCTGGGTTATGTCTCACGTGCAAGGGCAGGAGAAGCTGCTGCATTGGTGCGGGCTGCAGCAAGCTCTGCCTGCTATCCACAGGCTGCTGAGCGGGACTGGGAGGAGAAGCGAGCAGCACTGACCCAGTACAGTGCCAAGGACATCAACCGTCTCCTGGAGGAGACACAGGCCGAGCTCATGAAGGCCATCCCCGACCTGGAGTTCGCTGCCAAGCACAAGCAGGCCACAGGCAGCAGCAGCGCTGCGTCCACGCCAGAGCACAAGCCCTCCAAGCCACAGCATGCACAGAAATCCACGGGCAAGGTGGACCCCAATGGCCGCCGGGGCTCAGGTACAGCATGGGGAGGGCTGGGTGCTGCAGCTGCACGGCAGATCCCTGGGCGCGGGTGCATGGTGAACCGGTTGCTGCAGATGTAGGGCAGATCCAGGTGCAGGACCTGTGTCCAAGATGAGCTTTGCTTTCTCCACTAATCTCTCTTTCTGCTTGGGCCCTGGCTGTGTCCTCACTGTCCTAGTCCTACTGTCACCATGTATTTCCCTGGGCTGAGCAGTGGTGCCCTGAAGGGAGCTTTTATGCCCAGGGAGGCAAGAGGAGAGTCCTAAGTGTTGTGCTAGAGGGGAAGGGAAGGACCTTGCACCCTCACAGCATCTTTTGTGTCCAGATGAACTGACAGTGCCCCGGTACCGGACTGAGAAACCCTCCAAATCGCCACCACCTCCCCCTCCTCGCCGGAGCTTCCCTTCCTCCCATGGGCTGACCACAACCCGCAGCGGTGAAGTCATTGTCACCAGCAAGAAGGAGCCTGGTTTCATGAAGGTAGGGAGCAGGGCCACAGGATGGCCACTGGGCTGGGCTGATGTCATCACTCTTTTACATGACCAGGCATGGCCCAACCTCCTGGTGCCCTGGCCTCTCAACCATCCTGCTCTCCCCTCACAGAAGGCTGAGTCGGAGGAGCTGGAGACACAGAAGCCCCAGGTGAAGCTGAGACGGACAGTGTCGGAGGTGGTCAGACCTGCCTCCACCCCGCCCATCATCGCCTCTGCTATCAAAGATGACGATGACGAAGACCGCATCATTGCAGAGCTGGAGGTGAGCACGGCGGGGGCTACAGGAAGCCCCAGGTTACCTGGACAGGGGGCAAAGCCCTCCCTGCCCTGTGTGCTTATGCGTGACCAACATGGGCTGTGCCCTGCTCTAGACATCATCAGGAAAGGCTTGGGGACAGGACTAGGGAACAGCTGGGTAAAGAAGCATCTCTAGCACCAGCCCAGCAGTGGGTGTTCCCCTCCTTGCCCTATCTTCCAGCAAGAGCGTGGGACTGTGGAGACAGGCAACAAGAAGCAATTACACCCTGCAGGACCCCTCAAGGGGTCGAGGAGCTGAGTGCCTGGTTTACCATCCTCCTTCAGCACTTCCGTCCAGTCTTGGGCTCTAAGCCAAACTCTTTGTTTTTAACGCTGTGCAGCTTCAGGTGGAGGTTCATTAGGTTTGTATGCAAAGCACCCTGTTGAGATCCCACCTGAGATGCCATTCTGAGGCTCTACATTCTGCAGGACTGAACTCCCCCAGGCTAGTTATTGCACCACATCCAGCCCTGTGTGTTCGCTAAAGTTGAGGTGCCCAGATGTGTTGTGGATCCCAGCAGGTTCCCAAACACTAGGAGCCCTGGGAATAGCTCCATGAACAAGACATGCCTCCAGCCTCCATCTCTGCAGAGCCTGCCCTGCAGACCCACCAAGGCCTCTCGTCCCTTTGCCACATTGGGGAGCTGGCAGCTGATGTGAGAAGCACAGACCTCATCCTAAAATCAGGGACTTGAATATCTCCAGGCTCTGAGAGCCCTATTGAGCACAGCCCAGGGACAGTTTTTCCCTGGCTGGTCTCCTGCTGCCTTGGAGAGTGGCTGGCAGTGCTTCAGGGTTGTCTCCATGGCCATGACTGAGCAGTCACTGTCACATACACACATTGTCCGCTGAGAACAGTGGTTGCTTCACTCACTGCCAGCAGCTGACAAGCCCCTGACCTGGCCTGTCTCTGGCAAGCATCCCTGCAGACACAGGCTCCGTCTCTGTTACCCCCAAGCCTCCCTCCTCCAATCCACCATGTTTGACTCCCCAGGTGTTTCAGAGAAGCTCTGCCTCCCCTTTCATTCCCAAGCTCCGTTACGATCCGCTCACGGCTGCCATCTCCCCTGGGCACGCAGACTTGTGGCCCAATGGAGCCTCCGTTGCAGCCGAAGGATGGAAGGTAACAGCTTGCTCCGAACTACAATCGCTTCTTCTACCTGACGGGCTGCCACTGCACTTCAACCAGCCTCATCTCCTGCCTCTTTTTAACTCTCTCTCTCTCTCCTTGTCTCTCTAATTTAACAAACTAATGGCTTCTCTCCACTCCCTTGCTCACTGCCACTGTGTGCAACACTGACACAGCACAGGACCAAGCACTAACCACACCGTCCCATGCAACAGCAACCCGAGGCTGCTGTAGCTCCTGTGAGGGCCAGACCCTGCAGCCACATGGATGGGAGAAAGAATGGAGGGCGAGGGGCATGGGGCTACTCCCAGCACTCCACCACGCTGGGCAAGGGGATGGTTCACTGGTCTCATGCCGTACGGGTGCCTTGGTGTCTTGCTACAGCTTGGGAGGGTGTCACTGGAACGAGGGCTCTGGATGATGATGCATGTTGTGCCTGCAGAAGGAGACCCCACTCCACATGCATGATGCTGGAGGAAGGTGAAGGGCTGGGCTGGAGGCCGGTGGCTGCTGGGAGCCTCTTGAGCAGCTGAGCAGAGCAGAAGGGGCAGGCTCAGCCCTGCTCCCTCCCAGCCTTCCTGCCCTCCATCCTCCAGGGATGGAGAGAGCAGGAGGAAATGAAGATGCCTGGACGGGATGGAGCAGAGGGTGCCCTGAGGGGTGCACAAGAGGGCAGAGAGCAGGTTAGAGGGTGCTGCTGAGACCCTCTCCAGAAAGCATCTAGCAGTGGGGAGCAGCAGGGCTGGGTGGGCTGCACTCGTGGGAAGGGGACAGGACTGGGGAAGCGCTTTGCAGTGGGACTCAGAGGCGGAGCCCTGGAACCCAGCATGGTGGATGTATGTGCTGCCTGGCTCCAGCCTGACTGGTGATGCAGAGTGGTTTTGCGCGGCCAAAAAGGGCCAGGCTATTTCCTTGTATCCTGCAAAGGCTTCGGTGGATTCACAGCCAAGGAGCCAGGCCAGACATTTGCTGGCCTCCCTGCCCTCACCCCCAAACCTTTGGAGGGGACACACAGGCCGCTGTCCTTGACTGCACCGTGAGGAAGGCTGGATCAGAGCAACAGGCATCTCTGTGCCAGCTGGGCTGGAGGAGCTGGGGGTGCTCACAGCCCTGCCATGCTACCCGCTCCTCACACACCCCTCGAGCTCAGCACAGGGCCAGGGAGCACAGCTGGGCCCGGGAGCCCAGTCTCTTCTCCTGGCATGGCCTGCTCCAAGGACCTGGACAGCTCTTTGGGTTTTCTGGCTCATCCAGAGCAGCTCAGCTGCTGCTGGAGTCAGGGCATGTCCTAGGAGCCCCACTGGGTCCCTGCTCTCTCCTGGAGAGACACAGCACCAGGGCTGAGTACACTGCTGCTGGGCAGACCACGGCTGCCTTAGAGCTGCTCCCTAGCAGCATCAGCTACCCCTGTAGGGAAGGGCCCCTCTCCCCAGGGCTTGGACAGGTCCAGCTCTGGCCCCAGAGCTCAGCAGCTGTTGCACTTATATGTTCTTCTCTATGTGCCCTGGGAGGAATTCAGACCCCCAGGGCTGGAGCACGAGTGCGATGGGCTGCGCTGGGGCTGAGGCTGTGCATCCCCCCGCCTGCCCATCCTGGGATGTGGGGCTGGGCCACTAGGCAGCGTGGTGTAACCATATCACCCTGTCCTGCTGTTAGGCCACCACAGCTGGCCAGCGCAATGCTGGACCTGACTGCAGCACACAGAGCCCATCTGGAGGCTGCCAACCCCTGCCTGGGAAAGGACTTCAGGTTTGTGGTGCAGAGGCCCCTTTGCAGCCCTGCAGCTGCACGTGGGCACCTGTTTTGGACAGTGTTTCTCCTCTGCAAGTCCTTCCACCTCTGTTTCCCTGGCCTCCTTAGGAGGCATGGCCCGCTCTAATCCCCCAGGCACAGCATGTGCCATTGCCTCTCCCTTGTGACAGTAACAGAGATGCAGGCAGAAGAACGACAGTATTTTCTGGGTGGCTTCTTGATACTCAGGGTTTTAAAGGTCTTGTACTCCTTTGCAGCTCATTTGCAGTGGATCTTCCCCTGCCTTCAGATCCACCAAGACCTGTGAGCTGACTGCAAAGAGCAGCCGCCCGGGTCGCTCACAGCCCCACAGCCCACGTGCGACTGTGCTGAGCAGCCATGAGGGCTGGGTGCTGCTCTCACATGAGCACTGTACCTATGTACACCAACATAAGCGAATCTGGACCAGACTGTGGCAGTCAGATTTCCAAAGGCGTTTGGGAAGTGCAGCAAGACAGAGTCTGGTTTACTAAAGAATCCAAACAACTTAATTGCATAAGTCTCATAGACCCCTTAAGCCCTGTAAAAGCACGGTGTCTCTCCATGCCTGTGAGAAGCCACAGTTGCCTGAACGGCTGCTGAAACCATGGCTAGGCAAGAGGGGAGCCAAGCAACCCCCCCTCCTGGCCAAGCACGTTCTTGGAGTGATACGGTGCCCGAAGGTGTCACCAGGGAAGGACCCGGAATGGCTGGGCGCTTGGGTGTGCTGACACGGGATGTGCCGTCCCAGTGGTAGTGAGCGAGTGCCCAGAAGCAGCTGCCCCACTCCCTGAGCAACTTCCACTTCCTTCACTGGCATGGCCAGGTCTCCCCTTCTCCACCAGCTCTTAATTTGTCTGAATTCTCTACCTAGGAGATGGAGCCCCTGGCACCCCCAGGGAGCAGGGCTTTCTCCCTCCCGCAGATTGTGCTCACCGAGTGGGTATCTGAACCACCGTCCCCTGAAGCCGAGCTTGAGCTATCGGTAGAAACGGGCTCCTCTGAGCACGGTGACCAGTCCGGCAGCAGAGGAGCAGGAGGGGAGCTTGCACCAGTCCATGGGCAGTCAGAAGGAAACTCTGCTGATGTGCTCTCACCAGACAGGCCTGAGAGCCGCTCTAATGGGGAAGGGAAATGCTGTGCATCTCCTGGCATCTCAAAAATGTCTCCAGCCACACTTGGGTGCGTTTCAGCCTCAGCCACACAGCCCCAGAGCAGCCTATTTCAAGGCTGTGACCATGCGCCAAGAGAGACTTTGATGTTCCCTCTAGTGAACAGCAAGGTCCCATCTCTCTCAAAGCATGAAACTAGCCAGTCTGCTGGGGAAGAAAGAGGGTGCACAGCTTTGAACTCTACTGGAAAACAAGAAGGCAGCAGCAAGCTGTTACACCAAGGTCCTTTGGCTGAACAGTCTCCCCTTCCCTCGAGGGAAGCCATGGATCCCGGAGCTGGAGACACTGCACTCTCACCCATCAGTGCAGATGGTGAAAGGTCCAGCACTGTCCTGGGACTTCCCAGTGGTGTTGTGGAGCCCCAAGGAGGAACCAGACAGAGTATGTGGGAGGCAGTTGCTCCTCCTGGAGTCCCTGATGGGATTTGCAGACAAACACGGAGGGAGGAACACAACAGCTTGCCAGCACCAGCATGCCCAGTGCCAAAACCCAGATCTTTCCTAGGCAGTGATCCAGATCAGCAAGGGAGCAAAGAGTCCAGGGCTGAGCACCCCAAGGAGGAGCTCCCTGCTTTCTCAAGGTCAGCGGAGGATGCAGCAGCACCAGGCTGGAGCAGCCTAGGTCTGCCCGCACAGGGAGAAGGAGCCGAGATGGACCCTTGTGTAGGAGGGAAGAGAGCGGAGGGACGCTGTTCCCCGGGTCCTCAGGGTCGGAGCAAAGGGGAGTTGTCTCTTCTCCACCCCATGACTGCACGCAGCAAAGAGATTTACGAAGGCACGTACCAGAGGCTGGATAGCCTAGAAGAGACTATCCGTGAGCTGGAAATAACCATTAATGAAATCAGCAGCCATCCGTCAGTTGAATTCATATTCCCTAAAGAACTTCTAGGACAAGAGGAGTCTAAGGATGCCAGTGAAGGGATAGAGGAAGGTCCAAGGGACGTCGTACACAGCAGCTGTGACAATGGCACGGCCATGGATCTCAGTCAGGCCAAAGATGATGCTCCTGAGAGTCCATCTTCGGGCAAGACCAAACCACCTCTGCTACCGAAGCCGCAGATCCCTCTCGACAGTCCTCAGGTTTATTTTCTGTTATCCCTCTTGCTGTGCTCTACCCTTGGATTCACTCTGATGCGTTTTCTTCCTCCATCTCTACCTGCCCCCTCTCTGTGAATCTACCTTCAGATAGAGCAGAGGTGTAAACCTGATCTCCTTTTCTCTCTGTCACTTGGGCAGGCCAGTGGAAATGCAGGCAAGAAGGAGGGAGACTGCAGACAGCAGGGTACGACTTGTAAAGGCAAGCGGGCGCGGGCAGCACTGCTGCCTGCTCCTCTCTGCGTGCTGGTGGTTTCCTCGCCCCCGTGCCATGCTGTGCACTAGCACTGAGCCAGACCAGGGCTAGCAGGTCTCTTCTGCGATGGCAGGTTTCAGGGCTGCTCCTGCTGTGCATCAGGCCTGGTTGCCTTGGCTGCTGGTCCGGCAGCTGGCTATGCCTGAGACCTGCAGTGGGCACTGGGGTGGGGATTTGCTCTGGCTTGGGCCCAAGGCGTAGTCCAGCCTCACATTGGTGTGATCACGGGCAGTGGTGAACCAGGCTCTCCAGAAAGGAGGCCACTTTGCCCGGTGTGTAGCTGAGTCCGTACTGGATCTGCCCCACTGATAAGTAGAGAGGCAGAGAGTGCTGTCTGCAGGATTGGCCTGGGGACCAGAAGGGTTAGCTTTTGCCCTGCCAATTTCTGCAGAACGATCTCTAGCTGGCTGCAGAGATGGCCGAGAGTTCGGCCTCGGAGCCCCCAGCCGCCTGGCGCACGCGCGGCCTGCATGTGCTGGACGGAGAAAGTGGCTTTGCTCTTTTTTCATTTTGCATAAGCACTTTTTTCTGACTAACTGCAGTTTAAGTGTCACTGCAAAGCAGCAGATGTTTCTCCTAATTAAATCACAGTGCGGGCTCCCTGAAGCCATCCAAATTGGTTTCCGTTGGAATCTGCAGCAGCCACTCGACTTGCTGAATAGCTGGGAGAAGCGGGGGGAAAAAGCCCTCAGCCATTCAGAAGTGAGCCCGTTCCTTTATTAACAATCAGTGCTCATGAATGAATCTCCTTTTCCATTTGCAGCAATTATTTCAGCCCTGGTTCTCACTTACACCGCGGCCCCTTTACAGCACTCTCGCTGGGTAAATGGGCCTTCCAAGTGGGTGTAGCTGCAATTTTCTCCTATTGTTAGTTCCCGCTGCACTGCCGGAGCGGTGCAAACTAGAAGCAGAGCTGCAAGATGAATTTATTGCTATAGCTGACACGTGCTTGGGTACTCACAAAGCAAAACTCAAATCAGGGCTTGACAGGAGAGGCTGTGTAAGCAGGCTTGTCTCAGTCGAGAGTCAGAGAGGGCAAATCTGGCTTGACATTTTAAGGCTGCTGCAACTTGGATGCAAAGGCTAAGAGCCAGCGCCGGGATCCTGTTTGCACCCAGGGTGCTGGGAGAGCTGGTGAAGATGTGGCGCAGATAGGACCTAGATTTCCTTGTGTTGTGTCCAGGGAGTCTCTCTCCCTGGTCTGTAGGACTGCTGAGGGTCTGAGCCAGAACAGGCTGGTCAGGCGCTGTGGAAGCCGTGAGTGTGTTTACTTGCTCTGCAGCGTACAAGTAATCTGAATGTCAAATGGACGGGGAAGAGAACGTAGGGAGGAAGCAATGCATACGAGACTGCAAAATAAAGCATTCTTGCAGATGCCAGCACATCGGTCCGCTCCTATGCTTCCTATTCCCTCCTCCTGCGCTCAGCCGCGCTCCCAGCTCTGCAGCCGTGCTGTGTGATCCCTGGTGAGGCAGCTTTTTGGCCCTCCGCTCCTGTGAGGTTCAAGACCCAATCTAGGCATAAATTGCACATTTCGGGAGCAGCATCGGAAATGCCAGTTTTGCCACCTGAGGAGCTGGTCCGGGCGCAGCACAGGGCGGGCAGGAGGGAGCAGCGATTGCAGGTGAAGGCTTTGGGCAGCACCAGGCAGTGGTGAGGCTCCCAACAGGGCCCCGTGCAGGTACCACTTTATTCACCTACTTGGAGGATTTGCTCACAGTTGCAAGAAACATGCTTACAGGTAACGCTTCTCTCGCTGCTGTTCTTGCAAGCCTTTGTATCTCAGCCTGTACAAGATAGTTAATAAAAGGCTCTGTATTCCCACTACCGTTGTTTCCACCTGGAATCTGCTTCTGTCTGACGTCGCCTCTTTCCCTTTCTCTTGGCTGTGCATCCCCTGCACAGGCAGGGATGCTCTCCTCCTGCTCTCGGCCTCCTGTTTGCAGTGTCCGTCCCTAACCCTCCCTGTTTGCATTGCAGAGTCGGCGACGGCTCTGCGTTGGTAAGTTCTGTCCGGTTTCTGAGCTTCCCGGAGCAGGTGCCCAATGAGGGCTCCTTTGGCACTTGGATCTGGTGTCCTTGTTAGTGTGAGTGCCACAAATCTGTAAATCCTGCTCTTGAGCATAGAGCTGTTGAGCACCTTTGCAGGAGAGCTGAGTTGAGGTCCATCCCGGCAGAGGTGCAGTGTCTGCACGGCGTGCTCCACGCCGGGGCCTTGGCAGGGTGAGCCAGGCTCCCCGCAGGACCTGAACCCCCTGCCCCCAGCGTGGGTGGGATTTCAAAAGACTATTGCTACATCTGACTCCGTTCATGATGAAAGGCGTACGAACGTGCGCAGAGTTAATTCAGTGCTGGGAACTCTGGATTCACTGCCAGGGGCAGGGATGTCCTGGCAGTGCCACGGAGCGCTGGGGCCCAGCGGGACGGCAGGGTACCACGCGCCGGGGCTGAAGGTGAAGGTGCCTGGCACAACTCCGCACGACCTGTGCCTAGCGCTGGCAGTGCCCAGCTGGAGGAAGCACTGGTATGTTTGTTTGCCTGCTGGTTTTAACCCTCCTCTCCAATTCTTTGTCCCAACAGAGTGGAGGCGTCTCCATCCCAGCCATGAAGATGGTGAACCCGGCGTCCAGGCTGAAGCAGAGCCAGCAGGGCAGCCCAGACAAAAGCAAACACATAAAGCAGAGAATGGAGTACATGAGGATCCAGGGACAACAGCAGGTAGTTTATCTCTAGAGCAGCCTCTCACGGCTCTCCTAGCAGCAGGGTGAACTGCAGGCGAGCCAGGACCCCTGCTTTTCCCTCACTGTCTCTTAGGGGTGAGTGTGTGGGTGGTGGGAAGAGGAGGAGGGAAGGCTTTGCCAGAAGAAGCTGCTTTTTGGGGGGCCTGGGCTCTCAGTAACTGCCCTTTCTGGCCCAGCGTGGGGTGCGGGGACCCACTGTCAGGGGGCAGGAGGCTCAGAGAGGTGGACAGGAGGATCTCTTGTGTCTGTCTCTTCCTGGTATGGTGGTTTCCATAGCTGGCTGTTGGGAATGGGGGCACAACCTTGTGCTGAGCTGAAAGTGGCAAACACATTTGAAGAGCGGTGTGAGGATGAAGCACAAGTCACTTCTTCCCCATCCCTGTGTGCCGACGCTGCCCCGATGGACAGGGCTGAGCCCCAGGGCTAGGTTCAGGCACTGCGGGCAGGGGGCTTTGATGCCCATGTCCTGAGGGATAGTTAGACCTCTTTGAAAACCGTTTTGGCCGTGGCGATGAGAGGGTTGATGGTGCAAGGCCTCTCGTACTGCCCAAGCCTGCTGTGGAGCCTGGAGATCCCCAGCCTGGTGTGCGGCGACCCACGTTGCACCTTTAGCCTGTCCCACTCCAAGGCGTAGGGTGTCCGTGCCCGTGGCTGCCCGCCGGACCGCTCTCCTGCTCTGTTTGCGCTCAGCCTCGTGGGCAGAGCCACAGGGAGGAGGAGGTCTAGGCTGCTGCGTTCATACTGGAGCAAACTCTGCGGAGCGGTGCCCTCAGCTGCCTTCGGAAATGGGGCTCCGAGGGGCTCCGGGTACCTCGGGATGGCCTTCCCCTGTCCATCCCAGGAGGTTTCCGAGAGCCAGGACCCTCCTCCCCTCCGTCCCTCTGTCCCGTCTGCTCCGTGCACGCTGCCGGGCTCACCAGGACAGCCCAGCGCGCAGCCAGCCTGCGGCACCGCGACACCCGTGTCTGCAGAAGCAGGTTTTCCCGGGCAAGGGGTGCCTAGAGCAGGGTGGCAGCACCGGGGTGCCCAGAAGCATGGGGAGAGAGCGGGGGGCCAGAGCAGCTGAAAGAGGAGAGCTCTGGGATGGGATCGTGTCCCCGCTTTGGCCCAGCACCAACCCCTCGCCCTGTCCCGCGTGGACTTGTCTGCGCTAGCCCGGACCGCTCCTCCCGCCTGCCGGGCGCAGCGGCGTTCGCTTGCTTCTGTGCTCGTGCGGACACGACCGGTGCTCGCGGTGGCTGTCCAACCTGCTCAGGCCACAAGGCAAGGTAACAAAAGCCACTTTGTCGCCCTTAAACGCCCCTTCCCCGCCTCTCCCAGCACTCCCCTCCGCCAGGTCCCCAGCTCCCTGCCGCCTGCCCCGCGGAGGCAGCTGCCCCGCGAGCGGGGCTGCCTCTGCTCTGTCCTCCCTTCCCTCCCTGGTCTGTGCTTCAGTCTCCATCCCTGGGCCTGTCTTGAACAAACCGCTCAATAAACCCAATTTTGCTCATTCTGTTGGAACCAGAAACCCTGTCAAACAAACCGGACGTTTTTCCCAGCTGCCTTGAAACTGTAGCTGTGCGGTTGGGGGGGGGGAGGGGGACACAGATTTCATGCAATTTGGGCAAACGTCTCATGAGCAAAATGGGCACCTCCCTCCCCGCAGCTCCGCCGGCTCCTCTGCGGCAAGAGGGGTCCGCGCAGCCTCCCGGCCGTGCGCGGGTGCTGTTTATTGCGACGGCAGCCGAGGCGGCGCCGGGTCCCGCGGCAGCCCGCGGTGCGTCCCCGTGGCCTCGCGCATGGCGCTGCGCTCCGCGGTGACGGCCCCCCCCCGCCCCGGCCGCGCACCAAGGGGTGCCCCCCTCCTTCGGCGAGCGGTTCGGACCCCCACCCGCTGCCCGGGCCGGCTGGCAGCCCGGCGTGAGCGCGCTCTGCGGGGCTCGGCACCCCGAGCAGGACCCCGCCGCGCGCCCGCCGTGCCCTGCCAGCCTCTCCAAGCCCACGCGCTTGCTGTTCCGACGTGTGCAGGTTTCCATGCCCCTAACGCGGGGGCGAGGGGTGCACCTAGGTTTTTGGGACCTCACCTCCAGGGCTGCCTCAGTGAGCGGGGAAACGCCGTCCAAAAGGGCAGTGCCAAGGGCCCGAGGCGGTCAGCAAGGCGTCTCCCCTGGCCTGGGTGCCGCGGGAGCACCCAGCTCCCCTCCCTGGTCTGCACAGCCTCAGCAGTGCTGCCAAGTCCTGTCCCCAGAGGCCACCCCCAGCCGTGGTCCAGGTTGTCCTGGTGTCCCTGTGCTCCCCATAGCGCCAGCCCCACCTCTGACCAGGCCGGGCACATGTGGCCACATCCCTCCTGTCCCCTTCTCCAAGCATGACCAGGACCCCAGCACCTTGCTGATGTCCTCACTGGGCATCCATGGGCAAAGCCTGGCCTGAGCAGCAGTTCTCCTTGGTGCTTTTGTCCTGGCTCTCCTCTCCACTGAGCTTGACTGTGTCCTCCTGGCCCAGCTGACCGTGGGGGATGAGTTGGGGCTGGAGGAGACTTTACTCCTTTCCCTGGAGGGTTGATGAGCAACCTTCCTGGTGCCTCCTGCCCTGAGTCTGGTTGGACTAGCTTTTGTATCGCTATTTTTTTCTAATTCCGGATGTGTGGTAGAGCACGGGGTGATTTGTGTCATCGGGCGTGGTGCCCGGACGCCAGCGCGGCGGGTGGCGGAGGGACGGGATGGGTGCTCTCGCGTTTCGGAGGAGCGTGCGGAGCTCTGCCGGAGGCTGCCGAGCCTTTCCCCGCGGGGAGGCAGCCTCCGCGCCCGCTCGGCTCTGAGAAGCAGCACCTCTGCGGCAGCCCCGGCCTCCCCGCGCCGCCCGGCCCGGCCCTGGCCGAGATAGTCACCGTGCAGCGCAGCGTGCATGCTCAGTCTAACATTGCGATTCTTGTCCCCCCCCTCCCGCCTTTCTCCCCTCTCCCCTTCGCCTGCCTGCCTCTGTGTGTGCGTGTCTGTCCACGTGTCCGTCTGTCTGTCTCTCTCTCTCTGTCTCTCTCCTTCTCCTCTCGGTGATGTCCCCTTCCCATCCAGTAACTCGTGGAACCAGCTCATCTCGTGCTCTGTTTGTGGTGGACCTTTTCCAGCTGCTTGACCTCAGGCCTAAATCAATGCTGCTTCTGAACAAACTCCTATTTTTTTCTTTTTTTTCCTTTTTTTTCCTTTTTTTTTTTAAGAAACTGTTTGACTTTCCTCCCCTTTCCCTCCTCCTCCTCCTCCTTGAATCTTGCTTTTCTTTCTAGGCCGCTAGAACATCTAAAGAGGCTAGTGAGACTTCCACTGCAGTCTCAGAAAAACCTACATCTGGCAGAACATCCATCCCTGTATTGACTTCCTTTGGGGCAAGGAACTCATCCATTTCATTCTAAACCTCCTTGCCAACTCCATCCAACTGTTTTCCTGCCTCCTGGGGCCTGGCTTCTCTCTTCCTTATGCTCCTCCCTTGGACTGTCTTCTTGAGGCACCTTGAGAGATCACCAGGTGTCCTTCTCTTTTTGTTTTAAATGTCTTGCTCCAATGTGGCCGACCTCGTGTCTCACCTCTGCTCCGATACGGCCGAACTTCTGTGTCACCTCTGCTCCGATGCGGCCCAACTTCTGTCTCGCCTCTGCTCCAGCACGGCCCAACTTCTGTCTCGCATCTTGCTCCAAAATGGCCAACCAGCCACTTTCTGTTTCTTTCTCTCTTTCTCTCTCTCGTTCTTTTTACTTTTCTTTTTTTTTCTTTCTCGTTTTGTTTTGGTTGCTGTCGTTGGTTTGGTTTTCTCGGTACCTCCCTTTTCCACCCTGGCGTTTTCTGTTTATTTAAGAGCTCTCAGAACTTCACTCCACCAGTTTCGCGAGCTTCAAGCAACAAGGACGCTGTGCGGCGCCCGACGCCTCCGCGGCCTGCTCGCGCGGGAGCGGTGCCGAAGCAGAGCGAGGCGGAGGGGGGGAGGAAAGGGGGGAAAAAGCGGCTGCCGAAGACGCCTCAGCCCCCCCCCCCCCCCCCCAAGACCTGACTGCTAACGCGGCTGCTGCTGCGGCTGCCGCTCAGTTTTCCTCCCGCTCGGGCGCTCCGTAGCCGTGACGCCCGGAGGCGGCGCGGAGCCGAGCCGCGGCCGGGGGCTTCGCCGGCGGCCGGCGCCGCGTGCCGAGGGCTGGCGCCGCCGCGGCCGTCGTCCCGCTCCGCCGGCGGCGGGATGGGGGGGGGGGTGAAGCAGGAGGGAGAGCGGTGGCCGGGGGATGCCGGAGCCCGGGCCGCGCGCTGGGGGCGGCCGCCGGCCGGGCTGAACCGGGGGGGGGGGGGAGAGAGAGAGATGCGGGCCGGGGGCGCCCGGCGCTGCCTAACGGAGCACTTTAACCGCTCGGCCGCGGCGCTGGCGGCGGCGGGGGCGCCGGGCCGGCCCTCCGTCCCCTTGCAGCCCGCGGGACGGCCGCGGAGCCCGGGGCGGGCGCCGGCGCCGGGAGCCGCCGGGCTCGGTGCCGCCGGTGCCGCCGGTGCCGCGGGGCCCGGCCGGCAGCAGGGCGCGGGGCTCGCGGGGAAGCGAGAGAGCGAATCACTCCTTTCGTTGGCTAGTTCGTCGCTGGGTTGGTTTTGGTTATTTTCTTCTTTTCCCCCCCCCCCTCTTTTTTTTGTATATCGATCATTTTTGTACAGAAGAACGAGCCTTTTTTGAATAACAAAGAGAAAAAAAAATACAAAAAAAAAAAAAAATCATGATGCAATTTCTTTGGATTGCAAAAAGCAACTCTTTACATTTAAGTGAAGTGTCTTAACATTTTATATTGTTTTAAAAAATATATTTACATATTATATATATATAATATACGTAATATAAATATATATATAAATATTTAAAAAAGAAAAGAAAAGAAAAGAAATGAATCTCTTCACGTCTGGTATATTAGGGGGTGGGTTTTCTTCCCTGGTTAAACTAGAGCTCCTGGTGATTTTGAGAGGGTCAGGGCGTAGCGGCTCTGGGGAGCCCTCGTGCCGCCCCCCCCCCCCCCGGCTCGGAGCAGTGAGGGGCCCGCGGGGCCGTCCGGGGAGGGGGACGCGCGGGGCCCGAGGCTCTGCGGCGCCGGCGCCGGGGCCGGGGCACGGCAGGAGCGGGCCTGCAGCAATAGCGGTCACTTGTTGCATTTAATTTAACTTTTAATTATTTTTCTCGGTACCAAAGTGAAACACTGTAGCAAAGCCACAGCTCCTTATGGGGGGGCTCCCGCGCCGCCCCCCCCAGCCCGCGCCTGCCCCGTCCCGCTCCGCAGCCCTCCCGGGCCCCCGCACACCCCCCCCCCGGGGGGGCTCGATGCCCTGCCGGACGGGGGGGCGGGGGGGGGAGCAAGAGACGCGTGGGCGCTGGGGGCCCCCCCCCCCAGCGTGGGTGCTGCCTGCCGGGGCGCCAGGCGCCCGGCCACATCTGGGCACATCTGGGCTCGCCAGCGCGCGCTGGCCGCCCCCAGGCCCTGAGCCTCCCCCCCTCCTTTCCTCCATAGTGCCCTGTGGCTGGGGGGGCCGGGAGGGCAGTGCTGGGGAAGGGGGGGGGGGGTGTAGCTCATGTCCACTGATTTCTCCCCGTCCCCGTCCCCGTCCCCCCCCCCGCTGGCGATCCGACTAGTTTTCTATGTGAGCGTGTGTCTGAGTGCGTGCGTGTGCGTCTGTCATTTCACGGCATCGTGCGGCTGTGTGCGAGCACCGAGCCCAGCGCGCTTGCTCAAGCAAGAGGAGAAAAAAAAAAAAAAAGAAAAAAAAAATCCGCTTGATTCTGCATTAAACCAAAAATAACAGAAAAAAGGAAAATGTTGCAAAAATGATCAAAAAAAAAATAGCGCTGCCTGCATTGTGCATGTGTCCGGAGGCGCCCCGCTGCATGCGCACCCCGCTTTACTCGTCTGGATGTTGTTTAAAAAAGGGTACAACTTTTAAAGGGACAGGAAAAAAAGAAGAAAAAAAGATTCCTAATACTCTTTAAAGGCTGTTTTGGGGTTTCTACGATGTTGTGTGTCTATAGCATGAATTTTTCTCGTGAACTGTTTAAAAAAAAAGAAAAAAAGAAAAAAAAAAAAAAAAGGCCGTGCGGCAGGCCGAGGCCCGCGGCGCTGGCCGGCCGCCTCGCCGGGTGCCTGTAGCGTAGTTCTCTGTATCTATATGGATGCCGTGGGTAGTTCTGTGCGAACCGTGACCATTGTACTTGCAAACTCCGGTGACAAAGGGTTGCTCTTGATTTTCTTCTTCCCTTTCCTACTTTTCTTTTCTATCAGAGTGTCTGGCTTTAATAAAATACTTTTTTTTTCCTCTATGGCTTTTTTTTTTTTTTTTTTTTCCCCTCCCTCTCCGGCAGGCCTGGGCTCGCGTCGCGGCTGCTGTCCCCTGCCGTCCCGCCCACCGCAGCCGAGGCCCTCGAGACCCCCCCAAGCTCCTGGGAGGGATCAAGGGGGGGTGGGGGGGCCAGAGGCTCCGGCTCCCACTGCAAAGCTGCAGAAATCCTTCCCGGGCTGCTGCCGGGAGCCGGGACCCCCCTCCGCCGGGCGCTGGGCGCATCGGTGTGCCCGAGGCTGGGGAAAACCCAAGCAGGTGGAGCAATAAGTGCAGGAAACCTTCTCCTCAGATAACCACTTTATTTCCAATATATAGACCAGGACTTGTGGGAGGACAGTTTCCAAAGCAGGGCATTTTTGTTGGGGGGGGGGGAATTTTTTTTCGTTTTTTTTTGGCAGTTTTGCATATACCGGATACACGTCCGACTCTTACAACACATCAAGGGGGAAATACACATGCAGAAGGGTTTAAAAAGTCAACACTGGTCCAGCACTTCGTGTGGTCGCGGCTGGTCTTTCGGCTGAGCAAAACTTCTTAAAAAATCCATATAAATCCTTTGTAGTATGTTACACATTTAGAGACAATATTTACAAAAAAAAAAAAAAAGAAAAGAAGAAGAAGGGCGGGGAGGGGGGAACTTTACAGCAAATATTTGCATAACATGAGACCAACGCGTAACTGAGTAACAGTGACTTGTACTTGCGACCCCTCGGGACCCCGCTGGGGGGGCGGCCGCGGCGGGGGCCCCGCGCGGTGCCCGGCGCTGGGGGCTGCCGCCAGCCTCCCCGCGCCGCCTTTAGGGTCGACGTTGCCAAACACGGGTGAGAAGGGGAGGGGAGGGGGGAGGAAGAGCCCCAGGAGCCGGGCCGGGTGTTAGAAACGCGAGCGGAGACATTTCTAGCTGGAAGGGGCCGGGGGGGGGGGGAGCTGGTGCTGCCGGAGCCGGGGGCGAGCGCAAGGGCACGGCGGTGCCCGGGAAGCGCCCGCGCTCCGCGCCGCCCAGCGCCGGGGACGGTGCCCGGGGCGGGGGGGGGGCCTGGGGCAGCCGCCGGCTGCAAGGCGCCCAGCCGGCTCGGCCGCGGACCCCTCGGCAGCCTGGCAGAGCCGCGGGATCCCGGCGCTTCCCGGGACGCGGCGCCGGGGATGGGGCTGCTGCGCGTGGCCCCGGGGCAGGGGGCTCGGGCCCCTCGGGGGACCCCGCGTGTCCCCCACGGCGAGCGGGACGTGGTGGCTTTGCCCCTCCGCCCGAGCCGTCCCCGCCAGCTCGGAGAGCGCCGGGGCCGCGCCGCGCCGCGCCGGGGGCCGCGGAGACTCGGCGCGAGGGGAACCGTTAAATAGAAGCAGCTTGTCTGGAGCACAATTAAATACAAGAGCAAACGAGTCCTTAAATTAACCGCTGCCCGGCCGTCCCCGCCGCCAGGAGCCCGCGGCGGTCACAGAGGCTGCTGCAAGCGCCGGGAAGCGCCGGGGCTGCCCGGGGGGCTGCGGGCGCCCGGCGGCTCGGCCGCGGGCCGGGCTTTGGTGGACTCCAGGCTGCTGAGCCCCGAGTCCTGGTCGGCCCGGCGCTGTGCCGGCGGCGCCGCCGGGCCCCGGCCCCACTGCTCCTTCCACTCGTTCAAGTTGAGGTCCTTGAGGCCGCCGGGCACGAGCACGGTGTGCCGGCGCCAGCCGCTCTTCTTGCGGCGGGTCTCGGGCGAGGGGGCCCGGCGCAGGCGGACGCCGGCGTCGTCGGCCGCGGCGCGGAGCCGCAGGCGCAGCTGCTCCCGCAGCAGGGGCCGCGGCTCGGCCTGGGGCCGGGGCCGCGCCGGCTTCCTGCGGGCCAGCGTGTCGCACTGCACCAGGCGGCGGGAGCTGAAGGAGGGACGCCCCGGCGGCGGCTCCGGCGGCTCCGCGGCGCCCGCCGCCCGCGGGCTCTCCGTGTCCGTCTCCACGTGGCTGAACTCGCTGCGCTCGTCGTCCGCCTCCTCGCCCCGGCTCTCGGCCACCGACCGCGCCTCCGAGCACAGGCTGCGGTCCAGGGTGGACAGCGTGGAGTAGCCCGACACGATGGAGCGGGCGTCCGGCGCCGGCTCGGCCCCGGCGCTCCCGGCCTCCGGGCAGCTCTGGCGCTCGGGGCCGGGTGCCGCGGGCCAGGCGCCGGCGGCCGGGCTCCGCTCGCCCTCCTGCTCCCGGCTCCCGGCGTCCCTGTGCTCCGAGTCGTCGTCCGTGCTGCTCCCGAAGCACTCGGCCTCCCGCCGCTTCTTCCTCTTGCGGTTGGCCGCCGAGATGAAGGGGATGGCGAGCAGCTCCCGCCGGCGCGGCTCCCTCCGCGGCGGCCGCGCGCCCTGCCGGGACAGCGGCACTGAGCGCCGGCGCTCCGGGCGCTGCGCCCCGTCCCGCGCCCGGATCTGCCCCGCTCCCGGGACCCCCCCCCTTACCTTCGGCTTAGCGGAGACGCCGAGGGTCAAGTCTGCAAAGGAGAGCGGAGAGGGAGGGCGTCAGCGGGGCGCCGGCGGGGACGGGGCGCGCGGAGGGGGACGGCGGGCGAAGGGGGGGGGACAGGCGCTGCCGCGCCGCCCCGGGGATGGGCACGCGCCGGCGGCTCGTCCGGGCAGGGACGCCGGAGCCGAGGGGTTTTGCGCGCCCGGAGAGGGCGGCTGCGGGAGCCGGGATGGGGGGAGGGAAGCGGTGGCCGGGTGGGGGGAGCCGTGTGCCCCGGCTCCGGCACCGCCGGCGGAGTGTGCGGCCAGGGCCGCGCCGGTGGTGGGCGGCCAGGACGGGGCCGAGGACGAGGACGACGCGGCGGAGACCCTCTCCCGCCCCGCGCGCCCCGGCCCGGGGACGACGAGAGAGCAGGAGGCAGGATGCCAGAGCTGAGCCCTCCCCGGGGTGTCAGGCTTCCCCCCCCCCCCCAACCCACCCTCCGGAGCATCGGTGCCGGAGCGCCCAGCACCGCCGCGGGCAGGACAGGCCCCCGTCCCCCTGCCCCGTCCCCTCCCGCTCCCGCTCTCTCGGGTCGCCCGGAGGAGTTAGCGCGTGAGCAATGCCCCCAGGCAGCAGCACTGTACCCGCTCTAGCTCTCGAGGAGGTCCGCTGGAGGAGGAAGAGGAGGAGGAGGAAGAGGACAGCACAGAGGAGTTCAAGGAAAGAACATAAGAAATCAGTCGAACGTCAGAGGGTCCCGCCGGCGCGGGGCAGGGGGCTGCGCGGGCGGAAAGGCGGGAGGAGAGCCGGAGCGGAGCCGGGCCGGCAGCGGTGCGCGGCGGCGGGCGCGGGGGGTCGGCGCGAGCCCGGACCGCAGCGGGGACGTGTCCCGGCCCCGGCTCCTCACCTGAGGCATCGCCGGGCGCCGCGGTCCTGCCGATGTTGGGCAGCAGGTACTCGATGTTGGGCACGGACTGAGCCTCCTTCTCCTCTACGGGGGTCTGCAACGGGACGGGAGGCGGCGGTGAGCCCCGGCCGGGGGGGCTCTGGCCCGGCAGGAGGGTCGGCGGCGCCCCGGGGCGCCGGAGCCGCCTGGGACTCACCTTCTCGCCCTTGTCCTCCTTGTCGCTGAAGAACCAGTCCGACTGCGGGGGGAGACGGGAGCGAGGTCAGCGCGTCTTCGCCAGGGACGCGCGGTGCCCCCCGGCGCCCCGGCACGGGCAGGCCGCAGCCCCCCGCGCCGGGGACCCGCCGCCCCGGCACTCACGTGCTGGATGAGGGTCTCCACGATCTTGTAGCGGTCGGGCATGTGCGTCACCATGTCGGTCATGTTGTCCTCGGAGGTCCGCACCAGCGTGGGGCCGAACACCAGCGCCAGGTTTCGGGGCTCCATCTGCAAGCGGGCTTGGGGTTACCGCCGGCCCCACGGCGCCCCACGGCATGCCCCTACCCTCCCCGCAGCTGCGGGGTCCAGCAGGCGCCGTCTCCCTCCCCACCGCACCCACCCGGCCGGGAGGGCCCAGGAGTCCGGGCCTCCTGCCGCCCCCGTGGCCCCGGCGGGCGGACGGTACCTTGTTCTTCTCCGAGTGGTCCGCGATGGTCTTCAGGTGGCCCACCAGGAACTTGAGCGTCTCGTAGTAGTGACCTGGCAGGTCCCGGATCTGCGGGCAGACGCCGGCTCACCCCTCCGCTCCTCTCCGCATCCCTCGCCCTTCCCGGCCCGCGGCGCGCAGGGAGGGCTGCCGGGCGCCGTGCCCCCCACCCCGGCCAGGCAGCCCGCAGTCCCCCCACTCCCAGCTCTGCCCCATCCGCCTACCAGTTTCCGCAAGGTCCTCATCCTCTCGCTGGCGTCCTCGATCCGGTTGGCCTCGATGAAGTCGTTGTACTTATCTGAAAGCGGGGCGCGAGGCGCTCAGCGGCGGCCCCGGAGCGCCGGCCGGAGACGCGGGGCGCCCGGCGGGACGGCGCAGCGGGGCCGGAGCGGGGGGCACGAGGAGCAGAAGGGGCTCAGCCGCCCGCGGGCCGACTCACCGTCGGTGAAGAGCGGCTCGGGGAGCTTTCGGAAGAAGGATTTCAGCAGGCTGCTAATGACGTTGAGATCCTGCCACCGCTGCGGGGGGAGAAGAGGATGCTCAGGGGGAGCAGCCGGGGCAAACCCAGCCCGAGCCCCGCTGGAGGCAGCACTCGTGAAGTCCCCGGCACCGGCACCGGCCCCGGCACCGGGGCGGACACCGGGGAGCAGCTCTGCGGCTGTGAGAGCGGCCGGACAGACGTCCCCCTCCGGCAGGGAAAGCGCTTTGCCGACGGAGCGCACCAGGAGGGGACGGGGAGGGGTCCCCGCGGCGCCCCTCCATCAGCAAGTGACACCCTCCACGGGGAGATGCCGGGGACACCGGTGTCCCCAGGCCACCACCCATCCCGCCCTCGCCACCCAGCCCGGAGCGCGTCGGAGCCGCGCGGAGCCCGGGAGCATCGCGGGGAGACGGGGACCCGCCGGCGCGGCCTCACCTCGTCCTGCAGGTTGATCTCGGCGGAGCCCTTGTTGAGCTGCTCCTGGAGGCTGGACACCACGGCGTTGTTCCCGGGCACCCGGTAGATGCCCATGTACTCCAGGCCTCTGTCCTCCACCACCTTGCAGCAGGCTTCGACGATGAGGGGGACGTTCTGCGGGGACGCGCAGCGCCTGAGGGTCGCGCCGGCCGGGGCCGCGCCGCCGGGGCGGCCGGGGCGCGCTGCGGCCCGCGCCCTCCCGCCCGCCCGGCCCGGCGGCGGGCGCTACCTTGTTGTCCGCGGCGGGCTGGCAGTCCTCCAGCCGCACGCCGAAGGCGCGCGGGGCAGATTTCTTGTTCTTCTTCATGATGTTGATGCCCCAAGGGGCTTTTTGGGAGCTGCTCTCATCTGGAAGGAAATCGCGGCGGGTAAGCGGCAGCAGCGTCCCTCTCCGTGCCCCCCACCCCGGCCGGGGACGAGCGCGGTGGCCACCCGCGCCGCCGGCAGACGCCCACCTTTGGCGACGCCTGCGTCCTGCCGCGGGGACCGGGGCGCGCTGGTTCCCGTCGGCTTCAGGAACTCGGCTCTGATCCCCAGCCCGCGAGAGCCCTTGGGCGACGCGTCGGCCTTCGCGCCGGACGGGCTGCGGGGAAGAGCGGGGGCTCAGCGGGGGTCCCGGCACCCGCTCGGCGCCGCGCCGGGCAGGGCAGCCCCGCGGGCACCCCCCCCTCCACCCCCAGGCCCAGCTGCACCCCGCAGCCCGGGCAAGGGGCGTCGAAGCCACCTCCGGGGCGCTCCGCGCCGCTTTAACCCCTCGCTCGGAGCCAGTGCGGCAGAACGGGGCCCGTTCTCACCCGGAGCACCGCAGCCGGCCCCAGCGCGCGCCGCCCCGGGCCGCCGCACCGCGTTCGGATCGAGGCGAATAAGCCGGCGCCGGGGGCTCTGCGGGGCTCTCGGTGCGGGCAGCGCCGCCCCGGGCCACCAACCGCCCCAACGCCCCGAAATCCCGGCGGAGCCGGGCTCCTCCGCTCGCGGCCGCGGCCCGGCCCCGCTCCCGCGCCGGCCCCGGCTCCGTACCTCACTTTCCGGTAGTCGTTTAACTTCTTGTTGATAAGCGCCTGGCTGGCAAAGCCGGGGTCCTGGGGAGGCAGAGAGAAGAGGGGAAGGGGGAGCTTGAGCGGCACGTTCCCCGGCGGCGCCGAGCAAGCCCACGGAGCCTCCGGCGCTCCTTGCCGAGGCGGGTCTCCGAGGCGTGCCGAGCCCCCCGGCCGGGGCCGCGCCGGGGCTCGCCGTGCCGGCGCAGAGCGCTCCCGCGGCGCCGCGCCGGTGCCGGCCGCAGGGGCCGGCGGGGCGCCCGGAGCGCCAGCGTGCCTCCGCGGCGCAGCCGCCTCCGTCCGCCCTCGCCGGAGCCGCCGGCGAGGCGACACAACGTCCAACGCAACAACCTCTCCGAGGGGCACCGGCGGCTATCCCGGCCGGCAGCCCGGACCCCCGACGGCGCCGACCGACCACGCGCCCGCTCCGGGCTCCGGCTGCGGGGTCCCCGCGCCGAGCGCCGCGGCTCCGCTCCGCTCGTCCGGCCAACGCGCACACGGCAAGAACCAGAGACCGCTCCGAGCTCGCTGCGCCCACCAGGGACGGCCGCGCCTGCCGCGACCCGGGCGCCGACACCGCGACCAAACCAAGCCCTGCCCGGCTCACGGGCGCCGGCGGGACGGGACGGCTCCGGCGCATCCAGCCCCGCGCGCGCACCCCGTTCGCACGGGGGCCGCGTCGCCGGAGCAGCTCTCCCCGGCTCAGAGCCTGCGAGCGCCGCGCGCCGTCGCCGCGCCGGCCGCAGACCGCGGCGCTGCCCGACGCCGCCCCCGGCGGCTCCCGCAACGGGCCCCGGCGGCCCTCGCGGCCGAGCCTGCCGCGGGGCAGCGGCAGAGCCGTGCAGACCCTCCGCCGCCGCAGCCTCCTCCTGCGCTCGGCGCCTCCCTGCCCCGCGCCCCGGACGGACGGAGACGCTCTCTTCTCGGACGCCGGGAGCCCGCGAGGCTCCGGCACGGCGCGGCGGGACGCCGAGCCCGCCGTGCACCGCCGGGAGCACGGCCGGGCGGGCGCAGGCGCGCGCGGCGCGACGGTCCCCAGCCGCTCGGCGGCTCCGCGCCGGCCGCGGCCTGGGGAGGCAGCGCAAGGCAAACAGCTGGAGAGAGCCAGGGCGGTTAGTGCCGGGAGAGCCAGAGGCAGCCGGGAGCCCCATGTGGCTCTCACCTCGCCCTCGGCCTTGCTGTGCTCCCTGATGACTTTGATCCAGGCCAGCATGTCTTCCCGATCCTCTGCCTGAAAGAGATATTCACAGAAGTCAGCGGTCGTCAGCCGGAAGACGTGCTTCCTCTTGGTCTCGCTGTAGGAAATGTCCACCAGGCACGCTCGGATGCTGATCGGCTGCTCCTCCTCACCTGGGGGTGGTGGGGCGCAGGTCACCGCCTCCCGCCTGTCCTTGCACAGGTAAAGCGAGTGGGTGCGCAGAACGGCGAAGACGCGCTTCCACTGCCGGATGCCTCCGCCAACTTTCTGCGGGGAGAACGGAGCGGGGGGCAAGGCTGTGAGAGGCGCCGGGGGCCGCGGCGGGTCGGCGGGGCTCCGCTCGGCGTCGCCGTCTCTCCCTGCCTGCGTCGGGGCCGGCGCTGCGCTGTCCGGGGCGGGCGGGCTGCCGCGGCGGCGGCCGGGGCTCGGGCGGCGTGCGTGGCGCCTACGTACCTTCCCCTTTTTGGTGAGGATCTGCTTGTAGTGGAGCCAGCCCTCCCTGCGCACGTCGCTGAACGTGACGTCCGACAGGTCGGACGTTGAGTGCCTTTTGGATCGGGTGTCTTCGGACGTACCGAGGCTGTCCAGAGACTGCACGGGGCGAGAAGGCGGCGCTGGGTCCCGGGGCTGGCGGCGCCCGCGCTCGCTCCATCCCCATCAGCAATCCCCCGGCCACGGC
Organism: Rhea pennata; assembly: GCF_028389875.1. NCBI lineage: Eukaryota > Metazoa > Chordata > Aves > Rheiformes > Rheidae > Rhea > Rhea pennata. The sequence continues at coordinate 2,086,052 of NC_084688.1, forward strand.
CATGGCCAACCCCATCGCCATCCCTATCCCCATCTCCATCCCCATCCCCATCTCCATCTCCATCCCCATCTCCATCCCCGTCCCCATCCCCGTCCCCGTCAGGGCCACCATGCCGGGGTGGACGTCCCACGGACGGAGCCACGTGGCTCGCGACCGGGTGGCCCTGCCCTGGCAAGCAGGGCGACTGCCCGGGGCCAAAACCCAGAGCGCGTGCGGGGCCGGACGGTGCGGCTCACCCGCAGCGAGACCCACGCGGAGGGAGCCCCCCCCCCCAGGGACCCCCAAAGCCCCGCCGGCCCCCAACACTCACCCCATCGGTGAAGAAGCTCCTCAGCATCCGGAGGCTGGGGACACGGCTCGGCATCCTCCTGCAAGGGAAGCAGCCTCCCGTGAGCGGAGCCCGACCCGGAGGGATGCTGGAGGCGAAGGACAGCACGTGCCGGGACCGGGATGGGGACCGGGGCCGGTCCTACCTTAGGATCTTCCCCTCGTCCCGAAACGTGTTCAGCCCATCGTCGCATGACTTGGAGCGCTCGGTCGTGATGGCCAGGAGGTAGGAAGAGCGGCGGCTGGCCTTGATGCTGCCTGCGGCGGGAAGGGACACGCCGGTCGGCGCCGGGGGACTCGGAGGAGACGCGGGGCCGCGGCGCGGGGGGCGATGCCGGCAGGAGCCGGAGCGGGGTGCCAAGCGGCCGCGCTCGGCTCGGCGCGGGGCAGGGGCTCGGCTCGGGGCTGGGCCTGCCTCCGGCTCCTGACCGCTCCGTCGCGTGACTTCAAGCACGCTGGAGGGCGTGCGGCGAAAAGCAAAGGGGCCGGCGGGGGTCCGCAGCGGGCCGCGCTGCGCGGGCGGGCCGAGGGCGCTGAGCGCAGGGGAGAGCAGCCGGGCCGGGGAGGCGACAGGAGCGGCTGGGGCGGGAGGACCCCGAGAGCAGCCGCCGGCCCCGCGCCGGCACTTACTGCAGTCCTGGGAGTAGTGCCGGCTCAGGGCGAAGGCGAAGGTGGGCGAGGAAGGGCTGGCGGTGACGGCGGGCGCCGAGCTCATGGCGCTGGAGACCACCGAGGAGGCGGGCACGTGCTTGGCCTTCAGGTCGATGCTGGGGCTGGTGGGTTCGTCTGCAAGGGGGGGAGGCGAGACGGGTTTCAGGCTGCAGGAGGGGAGGGGAAAGCCCCCGCTAAGAGCCCCCTGCCCGGTCCTTCTGGCGGGCACCGGGTTCCCGCACCGCTGCTGGCACCAGGCGGAGCAAGGAGCCTGCTGTCCTGGCCGGAGACGCGACCTCCGTCCCCCGCGGGCCCCGCGGGAGACCCGGCCCCGCTGCACCCCAGTCCGGCCCCGCGCACGGGGTCCCCTCTGGGAGCTCTGCCGGCTGCGCGAGGCCTTGCCGAGCAGCCGTGCCGAGCCACGGCCGGCGGGGGGGATGGAGCCCGACGCTGGCACGGCCCCGCCGTTGCAGGCACGTCCCCGGGGCGGGGGGCAGCACGAGAGCGATAGGCTGCGGAAGGATGCTCCGAGGCCGGGCAAGCTGGGGATGAGGCGCCCCGACTCACCGATGAAGGGGATGGAGGCCAGGGAGTCCTCCGGGGCTGCCAAGGGGGCCACGCGCCGGCCGGGCCGCTCGGCCGCCGGCCTCTGCCCTTCGCCGCCGGCCGGTGGGTCGCAAATGTCCGTCTCCTTGGCGTCATCGGGGAAGACAAAGTTCATCTGCCGCAGCGGAGGCGGCACCTTGCGCCCCGTGGGCGGCTTCTGCCGGAGCACCACGTCGGCGCGGCGCGGCTCGGCCGGCGGCTCCGGCGCCCGGGCGCCGCTCTCCGCCTTCGCCCGCTCCGCGGCGGCCTGGGCGGGCGGGGGGCCGGGGCGCGCGGGGGCCCCCCCGGCCGGGCCCGGCGCGGCGCTGGGCCCCGGCCGCTGCGGGATGCTGAAGGTGGGGAGGCCGCCGAAGTGGGGGTCCCTGAAGGAGAGCGCGTGCAGCAGCCCCGTGCGCCGCTGGAACGAGGGGCTGTAGCTCCGGTAGCCGATGTAGCCGGCGTCGTCCGCGCTCCGCAGGTTGGGCTGCGAGGGGTGTTTCTGCACGGCGGCGGGCGGCTCGCGGGACGAGGAAGAGGAGGAGGAGGAGGGCGCGTAGCTTTGCTGGCCGGCACGTCCTCCGGCCGCCGGCACGGCACGGCAGAGCTTCTCCGGCGGCCAGGCAGAGCGGGGGGTGCCGGGCTCCGGCGCCTCGGCGGAGCGCCCGCGGGCGCCCAGGTGGTCGTCGGAGCGGGCCCGGTGCGCCCAGCCTTGCCCGGGGAGCGGCAGCAGGGTGTCGTGCGAGGCGCTGTGGGGCCAGCCCCGGGGTGCCGGCGCCGGGCCGCCCAGGCGGTCGTGGGAGACGCTGCGGGAGCGGGGCGGCATGGCGTGCCGGCGCTCCTCCGAGGCGCTCCGCCGCGCTTCCCGGCTGCAAAACCAGCGGCACAGAGCCTGCTGGCACTCCTGCCGGCTGGGCGCCGGGCGGCCGCCCTCCGGCGCGCCGCAGCGAGTCCGGTGCTCCGGGGCCGGGATGCCGTAGCGGTCGGGCGGGGAGGACGCCGAGGAGCCGGGGCAGGCGCGGGGGCCGGAGGCGAGCCGGCCGCGGGGCACGGCTCCGGGCGGCAGCTCGGCGGCGGCGCGGGGCGCGGGGCTGCGGCCGCCGGCCGGCTCCCGGGCGGCCTCGCTGCGGGCGCCGGCGGCGCGCGGCGGCGACGAGGGGTCCGAGGAGGGCGGCCGGCAGGTCGGGGCGTCCGCCGGCTGGCCCCGGGGGGGCTCGGCGGCCGCGGTCTCCCGCGCCTGGAAGGGGTACGTCTTGCGCGGGTAGCACACGGGAGGCGGCTCGGGGATGCTCTGGGCGCCGCCGGAGTACGGCTCGCCGCCCTGCAGGTAGGCGTCCTGCGAATAGGCCTGCGGGGGACACAGCGGGGGGGGGTCAGCGGGACGTCGCCCCCACCCCGATGCCCGGGGCTGGCTCCAGCAGCTCCCCGCAGCCGCTCCTCGGCCCTTTCCCCGCTCTCCCATCCCGGGGGCGCCTGGCTCTGGCCCCGCTGCCTCCTCCAGCGCCTTCATTTCTGCCTCCGCGGCTCCTCCGGGGGCTGCGCCCTCCCCGGGCCCCACCGCCCACGTCCCTGCCAGCTCCCACCGCCAGCCGGCCCCGGGGGCTCCACCACGAGGGACTCACCAGCTGGAGGACGTCCTCGTCCTTGGGCATGATGGAGAGCTCCAGCACGTCGTCACTGCGGAGAGAGGGGGGCGGCGGGCTCAGGGCGGCGGGCTCGGCGCGGGCAGCCGGCGCCGCGCGCCCTCCGCACCGTTCGGTACCTGTTCTGGATGAGGGCGATGACCTGCGAGTAGGTTTTCCCCACGACGCTCTCCCCGTTCACCCTGACCAGCCGGTCTCCTGCGGGGCAGGGGAGGCGGTGACGGCCCCGCACGCCGGAGCCGCCGCCGCGGGCAGCGGAGCAGCCCCCCCTGCCCCGAGCCCTGGTTGCTCCGGGCATCCCGGAGAGAAGAGGGAGGAAAAGGAGTGAACAAAAGAGGGGAAAAGAGCAAGAAAAGCCTGGGTAGCTGAGGCTTTGGGTGCATCCCACGAACCACCTCCGGCTTTCTGCCAGCCGCGTGGGAGCGCTGAGTTAAAAGGAAGGGAAAGCTGGCGCGAGGACGGTGCTTGTTCCCCAGGAACCCCGGACTGTGCGTGCCGGCGGTGCCCCGCGGCTCCCGGCTCACCTGTGCGCAGCCCGGCCTGGTGCGCCGGCCCGGCTTCCCGCACGTTCTTCACGAAGATGGTGTCCATGGGCTCCAGGCGGCCCCGGGGGGGACCTGCGCCGGGAGGGCAGAGCGCATCAGCGAGCGACCGGCCAGGCGAGACCGGCCTCGCGCGCGCGTGGGCTGCGTGTGCACGCAGACACGCATGTACGCACGCATGCACGCACGCACGCGCGCGCCACCGCTCTGCACGCGCCGCCCTTCGCGCCGCCCTCCTCTCCCTCCCGGAGCCCAAATGCTGCAGCGCGTTTTGCACCCAGGGCCTTCGCCGCCCAGCTCTGCAGCCCGGCTGCCGTGCCACGCCGCGCCGCGCTGTGCCGTGCCGTGCCGTGCCGCACGGCCGCCCGTTCTGACGGCATCGCGTTCGCTCACGTCACCGGCAGCCTCCAGGAGGAGCGCCGGCCCCGGCCGCCGTGCACGGCGCCCCGAAATCGCCGCCGCTGCCCGCAGCCCCAGCGCCGCCCGCGCGTGCGCCCGCCAGGCCGCTGTGCTCACCCGCTCGGTTGCCGTTCTCCTCCTCCTGCCGAGAGAAGAGAAAAACTTAAGTCGGGCTGGGCCGGGGCAGAGGCGCCGGAGGGGTCCCGGCGGCCGCCGGCCGGGTTCACGGGCCGGCGCGCGGCGGAGGGAGCCGGGACGGCTCGGCTGAGCCCGCTACACCCCTCCAGGCGCCCGGCGCCTCCGTGGGCCACGCCGTCAGGGTAAAATTAACTGCTGACACCGGATCCTGCCGGGCTGTAAGCGGAGCCCGGGAGCAGGCGGGGAGCGGGGTCCCGCGCGCTGCAGCAGCGCCGGCGGCCCGGGCTGCGGGGAGGCTCCGACTCGGGGCAGAGCCGCGGCAAGGAGCCAAACGAGGCCGGTTTGGTGCGCCGGAGCCCCGGGGAAGGGGAGGGCAGGCGTCCTCGGCGCGCGGCAGGGCGCCGGGGCTATATTTAGCCCTGCAATCTCTCGGCGGGGGAAGCGTGTCCCCGGCGGGCGGCCACGTGCGGCTTTCGACCGGAGGGGCCGTCGCTGCCGCTTCCCGCTGCCCGTGGCGCGATGCGAGCTGACAGCGGCTGCGGACGGCAGCAGCGGCGCCGGGGCGGCGCAAGGCTCCCGGCCCCCCTCTCCCACGCCCGGGACCGGCCGGGCAAGGACACGGGGCAGGGGACAGCCCACGGGGACACTCTGCCCTTGGGGCCAGGGGACCGTCCAAGCGCCAAGCTGCCCGTGGGGACGCCCACGCCGGCCGGAGGAGCGCGGGGCCGCGGAGGGTCCCTCGAGGCCCCGACGTGCCCCATCCCGCAGCCCTCCTCGCCCCGCAGCATCCCGGAGGCCGGCCTGGCGCGGCGGAGCAACCCGGCTCCCCCGGCGAAGCGGCTGACGTCACCGGCGGCGGTGCCAAAACGCCGCGGGCGAGGAACGCGGAGCACCCGCGTCTCCCTCCCCGCTGAGTCAACCCCACCGAAACTCGGCCCCCGGACCCGGCCGCCCACCGGCACCGCCGCTGCCGGCCCGGCGGCCCCGCGGGGCTCGGAGCGGCGCGCTGGGCTCTTCGCCGCCCCTTTCCCAAAGCGTCTGTGCCAGGAGGCTTTGAGCCGGCTCCTTGCTGCGCCGGTGGCCCGGTGGGGCTCAGCACCGCGGGCAGGATCGGCCCTTCTCCCTCGGCGGCTCAGTGAAGGCGCCTCCAGGTCGAGGTGTCCTTGGCGGGGGGTCGGTGCGCCGCGGGGCTGGGCGGCTCCCGCGGTGGCTCCTGACGAACGTCCTCTTCGCAGGGCTACGGTGCCGCTGAGGGGACAGATCCACGTTTCCAGCGCAGGAAGGAAATATTCCCGGAAGAGGAAGCAAAAGCAGGAGCGTGGGAAAAGCACCGTCCCAAACGACGCCCAGGATGTCGGGTAGCGATTCCTGGTGTGACCTCGGGCGAGCGATTCCTCCCCACCCTGTGGTTCATGTCCCACGGCATTTCCAGGGCGGAGAGCAGCCAGCGTGGATCCACGGGGCACGGAGCAGCGCGCGAGCCCGCTGGGCCGAGAGCCGTGCCGCGGAGCGCGGGGCCGGGCCGGAGCGCCGGCTCTTCCCGCTCGGAGAGGGCAAAGCCGCGGGCAGCGCCGGCGAGGCGCGAGCTGGCCCGGCCGTGCCGCCCCGGCCTGCAGGGCCAGCGGTTCCCAGCGTCAATCGGGAGGGAAGAGCCGTGAGCAAATGCCGCGGGGAGGGGGGTGCGGGGTGCAGCAGGAGCGGCCGTATCCCGGGCTTCGGCAGGATGGTCGGAGCGCGCCTGGAGGCGAGATGCGGCTTGCTCCCAACTCCGAGAAACGGGGAGGGGAGGACTCGGCGAGGGAGCCGCAAGAAGCAGGAGGGCCTGAGCCCGGCTTTGGCGCGGGTGCTCCCGGGGTCCCTCTCCCGAAGGGATCCGCACGCAGGACCGGAGCCTGCCGAGGACGCTGCCGGCGCAATGGCGTGGGACGCATCGCCCCTGGGGCGCCCAGAGCGGGTCGGCCCCCGGCGCAGCTCCATGCCGGCCCCGGTCGCGGAGCAGACGCGGACGCGGACAGCAAGGAAGCGTTTCCCACGGCTGCCGTCACGGCACAGGAGAGCAGAGCCGGCCACCACGAGCTGCGGGGGGTCGGGGAGCTGTTGGACCCGACGCAGCGCAGAAGGGCTCCGGCGTCCTCCAAAACAACCGTCGGCAGCTCCGGGGCCCGAGCGCAAGGTGGCCGCGGCGGGTTCGCTTGGGCTTCGGCGCCACGCTCGGGCTCTTCCTCCGCGACGGCGCCTGCAGCAGCCGCCGAGGCTGCTCGGGGCTCCCGGGACCCCTCGGCCGTCGAGGGTGCTGGCGAGACGCTGCGAGGACAGCGCCGGCGGTGCCCGCGCCGCGGGCGCGACGCTTCCCGGGGCTGACACGCTCCCTGCTCTGCCCCCGCTCTGAAGAGCCTTTTCGTGGCTTTTCCACCCGTTACCAAGAAACATCCGGACGCTTCCCGCCCTCAGCGGCGGGGCCGTCGATCGGAGCCGAGGGGGGTCTCTTCGCTCCCTGCAGCTTGCAAACGGCCGCTTCTCCGGAGGGAAAGGTGCCAGGATGTCTCCGGAGGCAGCGCCGCCTCCTCTTCCTCGGCTCAGAGCGCGGCTCCTCGGGGAGCGGCCGGCTCCCCCCCCCCCATCTCGGGGCCACGCGGGCCGTGGGGCAGCGCCCAGCCCTCGGGGGTCCCCGGCTCGGGGCGGGTGACGGACCAGCGCGAGGGGCCGCGGCTGCCCCGCGCCGTGCTCTGCCGCAGCGAAGGGTCTCACATCAGCACCCCCAACCTCCCCCCCCCCCCCGGAGCGGGGTCCGGCCCCCCAGTGCGGCCCCCGGCCCTACCTTGCCGGAGGAGTGCACCGCCGACTCGGGCGGGTAGACGATGAAGTGGCGGAGGGTGAAGCCGAAGCCCCCCTGCGAGCTCTTCCGCAGCGCCACCGTTTTCGGGCCCGCCCAGGCGAAGGGCTCCTCGGGGGGCGCGTGGTCGTTCGGCGAGGCCCCATCTCCCCGGCCCGGCGTCGGCTGCAGGGAACGAGGAGCCGCGCGTCACTCGGGCGGCGGGGCCGAGGCGGCGCCCCGGGAAATGCCCGTTCCCGGACCTCGGCTCCGCCGCCGCGAGCTGCCCCCCCAACCCGCGCCGCGGGCACCCCCGGGGCTCCCCTCGCCCAGCAGCTCCTGCAGCAACGCTTCGGGGGGAAGGTGCGCTGGGAACAACTGGGAAAAACAAGCTGCAGCCGGTGCTCGCGAGTGCTCTCGGCAGCTCCATCCGCGGCCGCTCGCCCCCCCTTGCCTGCAGGCCGCCGGGACTCCGGAGCCGCCGGGATGGTGCCAGCGGAGCGAGGGAAGGGCTGGGAGCCGGGGCCGGACCCGGCGCCCCGCGCACGGAGTGGGGGGATCTGAAGCAGATCCGGGAGCCGGCGAGGAGGGGAGCGTCGGGGCGGCGCGGCCGGAGGAGCTGGGGCTGCGCCGACGAACGGTCCCCTTCCAGTTACACACCGCGGTAATAACCGGGAGCAGCCGCGGGCAAGCTGGAAAGAGGCCTCTGGGGATGCAGTTGGCTGGAGGTGCAGAACCGCTTTCCAGAGCAAGGGCAGGGACCTGGCATCGCTCGGCGCCCTGGCACCGGACGCTTCCCGGAGCGGATCCCACCGCTCAGCGCTCCGGGGCTGAGCTGCTGCTTCCTCCTCCTCCTCCTCCTCACTCCCTTCCTGCAGGAACCCGGCCTCTCGCCCCCGGCCAGCCCGGCACGCCATGCTGGAGCCGGTCCGGAGCCGGGAGGCAGCGGCACGGGAAAGCCCCGCGGCCGGGCAGACGAGGGGCACGAGCGCGTCGCGGGGCCGCAGCGCGGGAGCTGAGAAACGGCTGGCCGAAGGCCCGGGGCCCCGGCGAGTTTGGCAAGGCCTTTACCTGCCCGGGCTTTGAGAAGCCGGGGGAAGCGCTGCGCGGCGCCGGCACGAGCCCCTTCCCGCCCCGCTGGCACCGCTGGCACCGTGGGGCGAAGCGGAGCCGCCAGGTCGCGCACATCTGGCTGCGCCCCAACATCTGCCTGCAGCCAGCGGGCCAGAAACCCCAAGCATGCGGGGCACTGGCAGGGGGTCGCCGCTCTCCGCGGCATCCCTGTCCCCACCCCACGGCGCACAGCTGGCGGCACAGCTGGCAGCACGTCAACCGGGGCCCCGGCACCGTCCCTGCGGCACAAACCTCAACTAAAACCGGAGAAAACGGGACTCGGGTAGGGGGTAACTGCAGGCAGGGCCCGGCGGGCCGGGACAGAGTCTCGGCGAGCCGAGAGCCCCCAGGCCGGCAACTGCCAGCCCCACGGCGATGGGGGGACACGGGGGTCCTTTCCGAGCGCCTTCCCCGTCCCCGCTGGCGGCTCTGCTAACGTTCACGGCGCCGTGGCCTGAGCGGCAGCCGCACGCCGCGCAGCCCATCCTCGGGCCGAGGGCATTGGGATCGAGCTGCCGCCTGCCCGGGACCGCGGGCGCCGTGGAGGGCGGCAAGCGAAGGCGAAGCGATGGACGAGGCAGAGGAGGCAAAACCAGGCAGAGACGAGGCGGGCAGGAGAGGAGGGAACCGGCACAAAAAGCCCTCGTCTCGGCCGTGCTGAGCAGCCGTCTCGCTGCCGGCGGGTGAACGCGGCGAGCCCACGGCCGCCGGCACGTGCCGCACGGGCCGCCTCCGCCGGGCACCGCAGCCCCGAGCACCGGGCATCGCCGCGGCCGGCGCCCGTGGGCGCGCTGCCTCTCCCGGCCCCGCAGGAGCAAACCCACCATCTTCTCCTGCCCCGGCACAGCCATTTTCTGGAAACAGGACTCACAGCCCCAGAAACTCGGTGCCGGGGGAGCGACTGGCATCAGGAGCCGCAGGGAAGCGTGCTTCAGCCCGTGACGGCAAAGCAAGGGGGCGGCTGCGGGCCCCCACGGGCCGCCCCGCGAGCTGCTGTGGCGCCCCGAGCCCTCGCTATTCCACCGCGGAGGGAAGCGCAAACACCAGCCGGCCCGCGCAGACGCCCCAGAGCCCCAGCGCAGCCCCGTCCTTCCTCCCCGAGCCGCTGCCATCCCTCCCCATCCGGCTGCCCGGCATCCCCGGGCAGCGGCAGACGCCCTGGCCGGCGGCCGCGGGAGCGGGGCAGGGCTGCCTACGTGCCCACTTCCCAGCCCCACAGTGGGCCACGACCCCCAGCCCTGCCCGCACCGCCCCGTCCCGGCCGCTGGCGGGGGACCCGCGCGGGACGGCACGTGGGAGCCCGCGCGCCGCGGGGACCGGGCGCTTCGCCGCGGGGCACACGCGACGCGGCGCGGCACGGCGCCTCTCCCCATCTGTGCTCTCCGTCGTCCGGGCTGCCGGCGCGCTGGATTATTTTTAAGCTGACAGCTGAATGTGCCCCGCTGATTTTAACCAGCACCGACAAGCCTCGGCGGCAACGGTGGAGACAGCAGCACCGCTCTCCGCAGCGGCCCCGAGCCGTGGCCCCAACGTGCCCGTTACGGAGCACTTAGCGCCAGCACCACCTGCCCCAGCAGCAGCCCGGGGCCCCCGGGACCCCCCTCGCCAGCCCTCTCCCCCCACGCCGCTGGCACGACACCCGCGAGGGGACCTGACCGCAGTTTCTTCCCTCCCGGCCGTCGAGGCTCCTGGATGGGACCAGCCCGGCAGATGCTGCGGGCGCCCGAGCGGGTGCCAGCGCACCCGGCTCCCCACCCTGCAAACCCGCCCGACCCACTCGTAACTCGGAGAGCAAATCTCTGCCCTCCCTCCCTGTGAGCGGCACCCCGGGAGCCCGGCCCCACGAGGGACACAGCCCTCGGCGGGGCTGCACAAGGGCCGCGGCAACACTAGCATTAAAAACACCCCCTCGCCCAGCGGAGGAAGGGCTCGCTCAGAAACACGCACCCGGTCCCTAGGGAATCAGTGCCGGAACCCCAGCGGCGCTGAGCAGCCCCCGCTTTGGGCTGGGAAGCCCCCGGCTACGGGCTTGTACGAGCTCCCGCGGCTCTGGCCGCAGCCTCCAGCACGCCTGGAATAAAAGGGCCACGAGCCCCCCGCGCGCTCCTGGTTTCTCCCCTCTGCCACTTGCTCCTGGCTGCCCGGCCCCTCTCCCCGCGGGGAGCCAGCTATCGCCCCGCTTTGGGGCTTCGCTTGAAGCACGCCAAACCCGGCGGCGCGCTCCAGCCAGCTGCAGCCCCCTCATTAACGCGCCCCCCCCAAAGGCAGCCGCCTCCGCAGGGGCACGGCCCCCCTGAACCCCCCCCCCCGGGCCGGGGGTGCGGGGGCATTCGCTGCGCCCCTCGCTGCCGAACCGCTCGAAACTTGGCAAAAGCGGCGCCCGAGCAGCGCTGCGCCTCCCTCCGCCGCGGCGTCAGCGACGGGCCCGGGAGCGCTGGCGCGGCCGCCCCCGGGCCCCCCCCCCCCCACTCCACGACGCCGTCCCGGTTTTGTTTGTAAAGGACACGCACCGCGGCTCGCACAATAACCGTTTGTGCAAGCCGGGGCGACAGCTCGGCGCTGGGCGCGCTGCCCGCCCCTGACTCACCGCCGCCGGCCGGCGCATCCCGGCGGCCCGAACCCCCCGCGCCGCGGCGGGCCCACGGCGGGCCCCCTGCTTCGCCCCCCGCCCCGTGATCGGCAGCACACCGCATTTCCCTTCCCCCCCCCCCCAATCCTGTCGTGGTTTCTGAGCGGCCTGTCACCGGGCTGGCTCGTCACGACGTGCCACGCGTGACCACCCCACGGAGGGGACAAGCCGCGGCAGGGAGCTCGTCCCCCGCGGGTCCCACCCGCCGAACTGAGCAGCGTTTCCGCGGCATCCCGTGGAGCCCCCCCGAGCCCCGCAGAGCGGGGCAAAGCCCTCCGCCATCCCGCCGCGGCTCGCACAACCTTCCCGGCCGAGGAAGGGGAGCGTCCACGGCTGCTGCACAGAGCCCCGACGGGAGCCGGGACCCCCCAGCAACGGGAGCTGCCCCCTTCCCGGCCCAGCGCAGCCCCCCGATGGGAGCTGGCCCCCCCCCCCAGCCCAGCACAGCCCCCCGACGGGAGCTGCCCCCCCCCACCCAGCCCAGCACAGCCCCCCGACGGGAGCTGCCCCCCCTCCCGGCCCAGCGCAGCCCCCCGACGGGAGCTGCCCCCCCGGCGCGGCTCACCCGGCGGCGCCCGGCGCGGCTCCGCTGCGGGGGCCGCGGGCGCTCGGCGGCCGCCCCGGCGCGGCACAGGCTGCTCAGCCAGATGCAGCGCGGCTCGGGCGAGCTGCAGTCCACGCCGACGGCCCGCTCGAAGCGCCAGCTCTTGCCGGCCCGCTCCACGCTCCACAGCGCCCTGCCGACCACCGGCCCCGGCCCCGGCCCCGGCCCCGGCCCCGGCCCCGGCCCGGCGGCCGGCGCAGCCCCGCGGGGCCCCCGGCCGCCCGCGCCGGCGCCTTCTTGCACCATGCGGCCGCGGCCGGCGCGGGGGGGGCGGGCGAGCTCTCAGCCGGCGGCCGGCGCAGCCATCGCCGGGGGCCGCCGCCCGCCTCGCTCGCTTTTCCCCCCCGCCCCGAGTTCAGCAAAAAGCGCCGGGGCGATGCGCGGCCCCGCTGCCGCCTGCGCTGCGCTGCGCTGGGCTCCGCTGCGCTGCGCTGCGCTGCGCCGCCGGCAGCGCTCGGCGCGCCCAGCCCCCGCCCCCCCCGCCGCGCTGGGCCGGCCCCGGCGCCCCCCGCCCGCTGCAGTTTCACCCATACTTTCCCTTTTTTTTTTTTTTTCCTTTTTTTAAACACCCCCCTCCTTTTCCTCTATCACCCCAGGCAGCATCTGACCGTCCCTGCTTCCTCCCAGCCCTCCCTCCCGGCCTCTTCCTTCCTTCCTCCGCCGGTTTTCCGGAGGGCAGCGCTCGCTGCTCTCCCGGGCTCGGGAGATGCCCCGGGCAAGGGCAGCAGGGAGGGAGGGACAGCGCTGGGAGCCGGGGCTCCGGGAGCCGGCGAGCCCCCTCCGGCGCCCGGGCAGCAGCCCGTCCTCCTTAGGAAGCGGGGAGACGAGCCGCTGCCAGACCCTCCGTGACGGGAACCCAGCCGGGGGGGGGGGGGCTCCGAGAGCCCCCTCCGCCCTCCCCGGCCCCGGCGGGACGGGCCCGGGCCCGGCAGCAGGGCCGGCCGCAGCACGGGCCGGGGTCCCGCGGCCTCTGCTGCAGCCAAAGCCGGGGGGGAATTTGTGCTGCCCCCAGCGGGGAGGTGCCACCGCGGGGATGCTCGGACGGGGCACAGCGGCAACGAACCCGGCCGAGCCGCCCTCGCCGTGTGCTGAAACGTGGCTGCGGCCGCGGGCAGCCGTGACCCCCACGCCGGGATCAGGGAGCTGCCCCCCACGCTGGAGGGAGGGGGACGGGAGACGCGCGGCCCTCTCCGGCCCCAGCCTCTCCAGTGAGGCGGGGGAGAGCTGGTGCGCAGCGGCAGCGGGGCGGCAAGGAGGAGGAGGAAGGGAGGTGCCGAAGGCCCGGGAGACATGCCAGGAGCCCCCAGGCAGGGGATTTTAGAGCTGGGACACCACCCCCCCCGCAGGCTGGCAGAGGGGTCCAAAATGGGGCAAGCGAGCTGTGCCGGGGCGCCCAGCGCCGCGGCCCCGCGGCAGCAGGTCCCGCGCAGCATTCCTGCCATTCTGGAGGCCGAGCAGAGGCATGTGCGGCCGCTCCGGGGAAATGCCAGGCATTGCTGGGATTGCAGCCCTCATCCAGGGGCCGGGGGCTCCGCTCCCGCGGCCGCAGCCCCCTCTCCTCTATCCCTCCCCTCCCTGCCGCCACGATCAAAGCGGGGCCAGGCGGGGTGCGAGGCACCGCCGGCCCCCTCCGCGCTTCCCACGGCCGCCGGCTGTGCCGACGCCGGCCGGGTGATGGGAGACGGCCCCGAGCAAGGGGACGGTCCCCTGGTTGCAGACCCCCCTTCCCTGCACGCCAGCGCTGCAGCGTTGGGCATGTCCCCGGCACCCGCCCTTGCCAAGGCACCGGGGCCCTGCCCGAGCCCAGCCCGGGGGGGCGGCTGGACTGGCTCGGTGGCAGCCGTGTCTCCAGGGAGCCATCTAAATGCCCCCGCTCCGGCGGGCCAGGGAGGGAAAAACGGGAAGAGGAAACGTGGGAGACACATCCCTGCCGTTTCCTTCCTGCCCTGGCCCCCCCCCACCCCGCCCCGTGCCGCGGCCACGCGGAGGTTGTGCCGGGGGGCTCCCGCACCCGTCCGTCCTCCAGCGCGCCCGGGGGTGCGGAGCCGCCCCGGCATGTGCCGACAGGCAGAGCCGCCCCTGCCGAGCCGGAGGAGCGGGACAGGCCGGGGCACAGCTGTCGGTGCGGAGCAGCGGCCGGGGCGGGGGCTTCGTTCGCACCCACCCGCTAAAACCATGCAAAAAGGGAAAAAGCGGCTTGCAACTCGGGCCTGCTCCCAGGTGGGGGGGCGGTGGGGGGGGTAGTGGGGGGCTCCCCCCCCACCCTGGCCTCCATGCTCTCCCCATATTTGCAAATTAAAAACAGAGTCCCAAAGCGGGGCCACACACATACCCCCCCCGCCCCGCGCATGCAGGCAGCCAGAGGCAGCTCGGCCGCCCCGGGGCCGGCGCAGAGCGAGGGTCTGATCCTGCCGCCTCCGCTCGCACGGAGCACACGGGCAGGAAAGGACCGGGCGGCCGCGGCCCGACTCCTCGCAGGGGGCGGCCGCGGGGGAAGGGGTCGCTCGCCCCGTGGGCCCGCCGCGGGCACGATGCGGAGGGTCTGGAGCAAACGAGGGTGCCGGCCGGGGCCCCGGGGGGCTCCTCCAGCCCAGCCCCAAAGGGCCGGGCAGTGCTCGCGGGGGCACATTCCCCCCTCCCCAGGGACGCGAGCGCGCCTGGGCGCCTTCCAGCACGCTCGTGTTTGTGCACGGGGGCGTCCCAAACACACAGCCAAGCAGGAGCAAGGGGGAACGGCGCGGGCTCCCGGCATGCACCGCCGGCGGCACGCTGCGCCGTGCCGTGCCGTGCCGCGCCGCGCCGTGCACGCAGGCCGCGGGCAGCTCGCAGAGCCCTCTGCCGGCTCTGCCTCCTGCCGGCTCCTCCGCGCAGCCCCGGGCCTCCTTACAGCATCGGCGGGATTTGCTTTCGCCACTGCCCGATCCGGCCCCGCGGTCCCCAGGGGCATCGTTAGGAAACGGCCCCGTGAGCCACCCGCGACCGATCCAGCCGCGAGCGGGATCCCCGAGCGCCCCTTTAGGGAAACTGAGGCACGGAAGAGCCAGGCAACAGCAGCAGAGCCCCGTGCAAGGGGCAGAGCACGGCGGGCAGCCCCGCACCACGCTCGCCCGCCGGACCGCTTCCCCATGTCCCCCGTGGCGCACGCGGGCCGGCGCCGCCAGCTGCGGGAGCATCGCTAACCCCCGGCGCGCGGCGCGGATAACGTCACGCTTTGGGGAAGAATAAAGGACAGAGGGACGGACAGCTGCCGGCCCTGACACCGCCACGGCGCGCCGGCTCTGCCCGCGCCGCCCCCCTCGCCGAGCGCCTGCCCGGAGCGGGGTCTCAGCCGCGGCTGTGATCAACCCTCCCCACCTCGCTCCGCCGCCGGGGAGCAGCAAATCCCGCCGGGGCAGCTGGAGCTGGAGCTGGAGCTGGAGCTGGAGCTGGAGCTGGAGCTGGGGGAGGTCTTTCCAACAGCCCCCATCGCCCAGCACGTAAAGCCCACCCCGAGCCCCCGAGCTGTCAGAGCAGGAGCTGCCCGGGGCCTCGCAGGACGGCGCGCGCGGGGAGGGCTCCGCTGCGGTGCCACGGCCGCGAGCCGCCAACCCAGCACCTCGCCGGCCCAAAGCCCCTTCGCCTGCAGCTGTCCGGCAGCTCCCGGACCGGCCCGCGTCCCGGCGGGGTGGGCAAGCGGCATCGCTCCCCGCCGCGGCACGGCACGGCACGGCACAGCACGGCACAGCACAGCGGACCGCGGGGGAGGGAGGGAAGGGCAAACGTTAATCCCTCCCGCACGGCCCAGCTGCGATTAGGGTCAGAAAAATGAGCTTTTAATGGGATTTTCAGGGAAGAGCGCGCTGGGCTGAGAAAATAACTGATTTTCAGCCCTTATATGGAAAAGCGACTCCCTGCTCCCACCTGCAGCGGGTCCCAGCGGCCGGATGGAGCGGGGAGGACGGATCCCACCCCGGCACCTTTGATAAAGAGCTCAGGCCCCAGGGCCAAGGTGGCAGTTGAGGAGGCTCCAGCAGGGAGCGAGGATGCTCCGGCCAGGAGCGGGGATGCTCCTGGGAGCGGGGATGCTCCAGTCAGGATGGCAGCGGGGCCCAGCCCGGGGCAGTGCCGGCAGAGGATGCCACCACATGGAAAACCCTCGGGGGACGCGTGGGGATTGGGGGCAGGAGCGGAGCAGCCCCCCGCGAGCCGGCGGGGCTCCGGCGCGGGTGAGCACCCACGGGAGCAGCCGCCCGCGACGCCTGGCTGCGGCCCGGCCCGGCGCATTAACACCCCGCAGGAGAAAGCATTTTAATTCTCTTTAACCCGAAAGGCGGCTGAAGAGCTTTGCAGCTCAGCGGGGATTTGGGGAGCGCCTGCCTGCTGCCCGCAGCCTGCGCGTGCCCCTTCCTCCCCGTCAGGCCCCCTCGCGCCCGGCGATCCCGCGGCCGGGTGCAGACCCGCATCCGACCTGGAAGCAGGAGCACTGGGAAGAAAAGGAAACGCTTTGGTGCTGCAGAGCCAGAGGGAAAGCAGCCAGAAGCCTCCCAGGAAAACCCTGATGCCGGTGCCGCATCCGAGCTCAGGGCACGGCTGCTCCGGGCCGCTCCTCATCCCGCCTGGCGCGGGGGGACGCACGGAGCAAAGGAGGCCAAGGTGCACCGCGCCCGAGGCGCCCGCGCTCCGGAGGGAGGATCGGAGCCGCCCGCCCAGCCGGGCCAGCCGCGAGCCCCGGCGGTGCCCGCTCGGCCGCTTGGGCGTGAACGGGGGGAAGGAAACGGCCGCGTCCCTTCCCAACGCCACTTGGCTCCTTCCGCCCTCGCCCGCATCCCGGCCCGGCTCATCTCCGCCCCGGCAGCCTCCGCATGCCGACCGCCAGCTCCAGCTGCGCTCGCCTTCCGAGGCGGCACCTCGGAGGGCTCCGGGCTCGGCCCCGGCCGCCGCGGCAAGAGGAACGCGGGAAGGCGGCCGAAGAGCCTCGTCCCGCTTCCCGACGCTTCCGCGCCACCAGCCCTCGGAGCAGCCCCGAGGGCTCGGCACCCTTCACTGCAGCGACGCTGAGCTGAAATGATACGGAGCAGGCGCCGGAGTGGGTGCACGGGCACAGGAGCGGGCACCGGAGCACACACCAGAGTGGGTGCATGGGCACCAGAGCGGGCACCGGAGCAGGTGCCGGAGTGGGTACATGGGCACCGGGGCAGGCACGGAAGCGGATGCTGGAGAGGGTGCATGGGCACTGGAGTGGTCACTGGAGCGGGTGCCGGAGTGGGTGCATGGACACCGGAGCGGGCGCGCGGGCTCCTTCTCTCGCGGCCCCGGGGGAAGTGGGACGGGGCCTCGGGGCAGCGGAGGAAGCCTGCCCGGCGCGCTGGCGCAGCTGCCCTTTTCCCAGCTCCTCCTCCTCCTCCTCCTCGCTGCCCGCGCTGTCCTAAAACCGGCGTTATCGGCAGCAAGCCCTAGAAAACCAACAGGATTCCGTTTCCTGTTTTTCCCATGGAAACCCTCAAATAGAAGCTGGCCTCGTTATTGTAATTTTTTGGGTCTTTTTGTTTTTTCCAGCGGCGCTAACAATGAGCCATTTCCTGTGGCGGCTCCGAGAGGCACCTTGCGCTCTGCTCCCCTCCGTCCGCGGCGGAAAATCCGAGCCGGCAGGGCCGGGGGAGGCTGCCCGCGGCTCCCGCCGCCTGCGCCGCCGCGGCCCCCCGTGCGCGGCCGGGCATGGGGCTTGCAGGGCGGCGAAGCCCGCGGCCCCCCCTGCCCGGGGCGCGCGAGCAGGACCGAGCCCAGCGGCGCGGCCGCCGGCGCCTCCTCGTTTCGGCTGCTTTCCGATGACTCAGGACGCGGGTTTCCGCCCCTCGGCCCGCGGCCGCGTCGCGTTTTCCCCTTGCTCAGCTGTTGGAGCGGCGAGTGCGGGCGGGCGGGGGGCACGAGCTCTGCCCCCGGCACCTCTCCTGCCCTCCCAACTCCCACCGGCACCGCGGCAGCAACCGGCCGGCCGGACGCGTCCGGCGAGCGAGTCCCGGGCACCGCCGGCCGGGTTCGCCGGGGCCGCGGCACGGCCCAGCGCCCGCGGCCGAGAGGCGGCTGGGTCGATATTTTCCAGCTTGAGTGCTTAAAATAGGCCATCTATCTGCATTTCTTCTCACAACCAGGTCCTGCTGCCTGCTAAGGACGAACCTGGTTTATTAATGGGACGGCACCAGCTCGAAACCTGACCTTTTTTCTTTCCTTAATGAGAATCAAAGCCCGTTCTAGAGGCTCAGCAGCTCCCCAGGATGATTCCCCCCGGGTGTTTTTCTCTTTTTCCTTGCCTGTCAGCGACTCTTGGCATGAAGTGGGGGACCAGGCCCGCCCAGGGCCCCCCAGCTCCGAGGGCCCGTGCTGGGGCCGGAGCAGCGTACGCGGGAGCCCAGCTGCTCCAAACCCGTGGCGAGAGTTAGCGGCTCCTGCTCTCGTGGCACGAGCGCCGGAGAGGAGCCTTTGGGCTTCAGCGGAAGCGCAAACCGACCCAGAAACCATCCCCCGCGAGCCCGGGGAGAAGGGACCCCAAGACAGGATGTTTTGTCACTCCTTCCCGCGCTGCCGGGCTTGCAAAGTCGGACACCGCACAGCCCGGGGGGCTGGTGACCCGCGGCGTCCGGACAGCACTCTCCGGGAAGGCCTTAAAAAAATAAATAAAAATAAAAGTCACCCAAATCCGAGAGGCGGTGACAGGGTGGCATTCACGCGCGGGGCAGGATAGGAGTGCCAGGGCCGGCGGCGCGGGGCCACGGCGTGCGCTCCGGGTGAGAAGCCGAAGCGGTGGGGCGTCTCCGCGGCCCCGGCGCTGCCCCGCTGCCGGGCTTCGCGCTCGCGAGCCCGGGCTGCGGCGGGAACCCCGAGCACAGGCTTTTCCTGTCTTTCAAGTTCAGGGTTCAGAAAGAAAACAACAACACAGACATGAAAAAAAAAAAAAATAAGAAACTGGACCGGCAGGGCAGCTCCTGCGAACAGGCAGAGCAGCACGGCGGGAGCGCGGGCTGGGGGGCTCCGCGGCAGCGGCGGTTGCACCGGCTTTGCGCTTTGCAGCGCCTTTCGCCGCGGGATTGCAAAGCGCCTTCGCAGGGGAGGCAGGTCCCCTCCCGGCCCTCGTCCCCGCCGCGGCGAGGGCGCCCGTGGGGGCCGAAGCCCTCGGCCCGCACCAGCGTGGCATGTTTTTGTGCCACAGCACCTAGAAATGCAGCAAAACAACAGATAAAATGGATTTCAAAAGCCTCAAAAAACACTCCAAACAGCTCAACGCCCAGCACGCACCGACGGAGAGTAAGCGCCGAGGAATCCGGCGAGAAACCGTGATTAACCCTCAGCCGCTGCGCCGGGCAGCGCTCCTCATATCCGAGGCATTTCGCACACCCCAATTAATCGTTCGAGGCCGGTCATTAGGGGCATCGCGGGGCCGGAGAAGCCGAGTTCAAATAACCAGGAACTGAGGAACACAGGCCTAATTCAGCTCTGGGGCGAGGACGTGCAACCGGCGCTGCAATCCGCAGGCGCCGTGCCAGCGCGCGCCGCGGCCTGCATACCGGCTCGCGCGGGCGCGGGCGCGCGCCCCGGCCGGGCGCCCCGCGCCGCCCCCGGCCCCGGCCGCCTCCGCCGCAAGGCGGGGGGATCCGCGCCGAAGGGAAAACTCGAGCGGCTGGAAGCACGTCCCTGCGGCTTGCTCGGCCGCGCGAGCGGGCCGGCTCGGGACAGCCGGGAAGCGCTCCAGGCCGAGCCGCCGGGCTGGCGAGGATGGAGCGGTCTGGACACTGCGGGGGGTCGGAGCTGGAGCTGGAGCTGGCTGGGAGCTTCGGAGGGAAGGCGCGTGGGCGCGCGCGGGAACAGCGGGGACCCCCTGCCGCCACGATGCCACGCTCGAGGGTGCCGCGGCCGGCGCCGCCCGCCTGGCCCCACGGCTCCAGGCAAGCCCCGCACCAAGAGCCCCCGAGCCTGGTGCCAGCCCCCCGAGGCAGTGGCTTTCCGGCATCCCAGCAGCGTTCCCGAGGAGCCCGGCACCGCCGGCGCAGGGCCGGAGCACCCCACTACCCCGCCTGTCCCTGGGGACCCCGGTGCTACCTCACCCCCATGTCAGCGGCCTCGGCGCCGGCCCATCCGGCGCCCCCCAAGCCGCAGCGCCGGCTCCCCCGGCAGATCCAGGACTCTGCCACGGCCTCCTCGCCTCCGCCTGCTCCATCCAGCGCCACGGTCGGGCCCCGGCCCCTCCCTCACCCCCAGCGTCTCCCAGTTCTCCCAGTACCCCCCGGGCACAGCTGCCCTGTGCCTCCAGCCTCCCTTAACCCTGCCCCCCACACCCTCCAGTGCCTCCCAGTGCCTCCCGGTCCCCACTGCCCCCATCCCCAGTGCCTTCTGGTCCCCACTCCTCCCATTCCCAGTGCCCCCAGTCTCTCCCAGTGCCGCTCACCGCGGGGCTGGGCGGCGGGATTCCGACCAGGCAGAAGGCGATGCCATTCATGGGGACGCGGCGCGGCCCAGTTCGGCCCGGCCCGGCCCGGCCCGGCCCGGCTCGGCTCGGCCCGGCGCGGCGCAGCGCGGCTCGGCTCAGCTCGGCGCCGGCCGCGGCCCCGGCCCGGTCCCGGCTGCGGCTCCGCCTCCCGCGGGCGGTGGCGGCGGGAGGGCGCGGGCGGGGCGCGGCGCGGCTGGGACCGCCCCGGCGGGCGGCCCCGCGGCGGCCCGGCCCGGCCCTGCCACCGGCCCCGGCCCTGCCACCGGCCCCGCGGCCGCAGCGACCGGCGCTGGCCGGCACCGGCACCGGGACGGGCGCAACGACCGGCACCGACGGGGCGCCGGGACCGGGACACGCCAGGACCAGTCCCGGGCGCACACCGGGACCGGCACCAGGGGCTGCCAGAGGACACACCGGCACCGGGCACAGGCAGGGGACAACGGGGCAGGGACCGGGACAGGCACAGACAAGGACACCGGGGGACCGGGACAGGCAGGGGACACCCAGGGACCAGGATGGGGTAAGCCAGGACAGAGAGCAGATGGGGACAGGGACGGCGGGACAGGGACGGCGGGGCTTGGGGAGGCGGGCGTGGATGGACACACGGACAGGAAACGCCACGACAGAGGGCCGGGAAGCGATGGAGCGTTGTTGGAGCGTCGTCGGGGACTGGCCCAGGCGGCCACGAGGACGGGAAACGCCCAGGCTGGGGCCGACGGAGGGACAAAGGGTGACACGGAGCAAGGAAGCGGCGAGGCAGAAGGGCGGGAAGCAGCAGGATGGCCGGACGGGGCCGGGCACGGCGGGCAGAGGGCCGGGCGCAGCAGGGGCTGCGGCTGGCATGAGCCCAAGCTGAGGAACGGACGGATGGATGGACAGGCCTGGTCCAGAGGCATCGACCGAGCGTGCCAGAGCCGACGGGTCCCGTAAGTGGCCGGAGACGCTGATCCGCCCCGGCTCGCGCGCCGCGTAAACACGGACGCCTCCCGCGAGCTCTCCGCGACACGATTAAGAAAGTCCGTGTCAACAACGATTTCCGTATGAAAACTCAGCAGCAACAGAAGAAAAAATAAATCTTCCCGCTCATACAGCCGGCGGGGCTGCCGTCCTCGCCGCCCGCGCCGGGACGGACGCCGCGGAGCAGCCCCGGGGCCCGGCCCTGCTGCACGAATCCCGTCTCCCGCTTGTCCCGGGTTATCCCGGCTGCCAGCACCAGCCCTTCCCGGGCGCCGCTCGCCCGTCGCACGGATGCTGGAAGCAGCCGGCGGAGCCGCCCTGCGGCACGCGGGGCTGCCCCAAGCACGCGGGAACGCGTGCCGCTGTTTTCTAGGCTGGAATTTTGCAGGAAGTGTCCGGTGCCAGGCCACGCAGGCCCAGGCACGTGAGCTCGCCCGAGGGCCGTGCAAGCCGCGGCCGGCACCGAAGGTCCAGCCGGGGGGGGGGGGGGTAGCAAGGCTCAGCACCCCGGCACCGCTGCCCCCCGCTCCCTCCTTCCACGTCCGCCCATCTCTTCCCTGATTTTTTCCTCAGTCCCTGCAAAAAGGCTGGGGCAGAGCATCTACCTGCCGAAGGGGGCGGAAGGAGGAAGGGGGGCACGGGGGCGGAGGAGGCCGGGCACGGCCGGCGCTGGCAGCCTGCCCTCTCCCCGCCTGGCCGCGGCGCCAGCCGGCAGGGTTTGCCAGCCCAGCCGGCTCCGCCACCGCCTCTCTCCGGAGCAGCTTTCCAGGAAACCTCTCCTCCGAGCCATGGCCCGCGTCCCCGGGCCCGCGGCCGGGAGGGTCCCCCCGGCTCCGGGGACAGGGCGTCCCACCGGAGGACACCAAGCTGGGAGGAGAAAGGGCAGCTGGCGCGCTGCCCCCTCCTCCCAGCCCTCCTCGTCCGCCCACCCGCTGGGCTCGTCCCGGCCCTGGGACTCTCGTTTTTGCTGCCCCCCAGCCCCATCCGTGCAGACCATGATGTGTGTCCCTCCCCCACCACCACCCCGCCCCAGCGCGGTAACGATCCATCTCCAAAACCCGCTGATCTGGCCCCGAAACGCGGAGGCGGATGCCTAGAAGAGCGGCGCAGATCCACGCGTGACGCCAGCCCCTTTCGGCGGCCGCCGTCCTCCTCCCCGTGCCGGGGGACGGGAGGAGCAGCGGGGGCGAAAGCCGCCCCGGGCGCCACGGACAAAGAGCCGCCGCCGCCGCGCGGCCGGCAGCGCCGGGGCTCCTCTGACCTGGCTGCACCGTCGGGCGTCAGGGAAGGCAGCGGCGGAGCGGCACGGAGCGCCGGGCCGCGGCGCTCAGCACCATCCCAGCGGGCGCCGGCGGCTCCTCTCTGCAAACGCCGCCGCGAAGCCATTTTGAGCCGGCGGCGGAGCGAGCGCCGAAAGGGTTACGGCCCCCAAACCCCTCCTTCCCCACCGGGGCCGGGGATAAACAAGAGCGACGCCGGCAGGGCACCGCTCCGAGGCTGCGGCGAGGATAAGCGAATCCCGGGGACGCGACGCAGGGCGGCATTTCCCCGGGAAGCGCCGCTCGCAGCCGGGGGGAGCGGAGCTGGGTGGGGGTGGGGGGTCCTGCAGGGATTTGCATCCGCATCCCGCAGCAGGGAGGGGGCGAAATCCCGCGGCTCGGCCCCAGAGGCGCCCGCGGCGGCCAGCGGCACCCGGCCCGGCCTCGTGCCAGCCCACTCGACACCACGGCCTAAACCCAACGCGGCGTCTCCCAGCGGCGCCGCCGCCAATCAGGGCCGCCCGCCCCGGAGCTCCTCTGCATTGCAGCTGGATGCGCGCGGAGGGCGATTTCCCCGGAGCAGAGCCGCAGCCCCCCCGCCCGCCCCGACGCACGCCGTCGCCCCGAGCGCCAGCCGGGCCCGGCGGTCACCACGCGGCGCCCGGGCCGCGACGCCGGCAGGGGATGCGCGGGCGTCGTGCACGGACCCCGCGTGCCGGCCGTCGCCGCTCCGGCGGGGCCTCAGCGCCGCTCCCGGAGGTGCCGGCTGGGGAACGGCAGGAGCCGAGACGAGAGCAGCAGGTGCAGCCCCGCGAGAGCCCCCGCGCCACGGCGGTGCCTCCGACCCCTTTCCCGAGCAGAAAGCCCTTCCCCGAGCCTTGCCGCGAGCAGAGCGGAGCGGAGCAGGGCCGGTCCATCCAGGGGGTCTCGGGGACCCGGCGCCGGCTGCAAGGGAAACCTGTGGCAGAGCGGGGAGCTGCCGGGCGCCGGACGAGGGGCCGGAGGCTGCGGCCGAGGCCGCGGCAGGGTTCGCCCGGGCGAGCGAGGAGCGTGGTGGGGGGCTCGCTGCAGTCGCCACCCCGGCCGCCCGCCCGCCGGCGGGGACCCCGCGTGGGGGCCACAGGGCCGGTGAGCCCCGGCAGACCTGCGCCCCACAGGGGCCCGGCAAAGCGGGGGGGGGTCCCCCCAGGGGGGACCCTAGGGAGCAGGCAGGATGGATGCATCAGGGTGGGGGGTGCCAGGGAAGGGGGGGAAGGGGACTCCGGGGGACGGGGGGGACCCGGGGTGGAAGATGGGGATCCGAGGGGGGGCAGATGGGGATCCGGGGGGGTGGGCGGGACGGGGGGTCCCTGTCGAGGCTTTCCCAGCCGCTGCGCATCCCGCCGGGGGCCGGCGCCCATCCCCGTCCCGCCCATCCCGGGGCGGCGGGGCACGGCCCGGCCCGGCCCGACCCGGCTCCTACCTGCTCCATGGGTGCCGCCCGCGGGCCATGGGCCGGAGTCGGAGCCGGTGCCGGTGCCGGAGCCGGAGCCGGAGCCGCCGCGCCCCGGTGCGGCCCCGCCGCTCGCCGCCGCCGCCGCCCACGCCCGGCGCCGCCCGGCGCATCCCGGGAGCGGCGTCATGTGAGCGGCGGCGGCGGGAGGGGGCCGCGCCCGGCCCGGCCCGGCCCGGCCCCCCCGCCGCCGCCGCCGCCCCCACGCCCAGCCCTCATCCCTCCTGCCTCCCTCCCTCCCTCCCCCCTCTCGCCCCCTCCATCCCCATACCCATCCCTCCTGCCTCCCTCCCTCCATCCCCCTTTTCTCCCCCTCCATCCCCACTCCCAACCCTCCTGCCTCCATCCCTCCATCCCCCTTTTCTCCCCCTCCATCCCCACTCCCAACCCTCCTGCCTCCCTCCCTCCCTCCATCCATCCACCCCTCCACCCCCCTTTTCTCCCCCTCCATCCCCACTCCCAGCCCTCCTGCCTCCATCCCTCCATCCCCCTTTTCTCCCCCTCCATCCCCACTCCCAACCCTCCTGCCTCCATCCCTCCCTCCATCCATCCACCCCTCCATCCCCCTTTTCTCCCCCTCCATCTCCACTCCCAACCCTCCTGCCTCCATCCCTCCCTCCATCCATCCACCCCTCCATCCCCCTTTTCTCCCCCTCCATCTCCACTCCCAACCCTCCTGCCTCCATCCCTCCCTCCATCCATCCACCCCTCCATCCCCCTTTTCTCCCCCTCCATCTCCACTCCCAACCCTCCTGCCTCCATCCCTCCCTCCATCCATCCATCCCTCCGTCCCCCTTCTCGCCCCCTCCAGCCCCACTCCCAGCCCTCCTGCCTCCATCCCTCCCTGCATCTTTCCTCCCTCTTCCATCCTCACCCCCATCCTCACCCCGCGCATCTGTCCATACCCCCCCTTACACCCATCCGTCCATCTCTGCCCCCTCCATCCTCGCACCCATCCCCACACACTCTCCCTCATCACTCTCGCAGCCCTTCCAGCCGCCAAAACACACCGCTCCAGCTGCCCGTCCATTGCTCCTCTATCCGCTACCCCCCTCCGTCCCTCCCCATCACGCACCCCCCAGCCCCAGCGCTCAGCCCCTGCCCGCACCGCAGCCCCTCAGCCCAGCCCCACTCCCTCCCCGTCCCAGGGGGATGCTGGGCTCCCCCATCCCGGGAGGACACTGCAGCCGGGGGGCGGCGGCAGCCCCCGTCCCCGCTCCGGCGGGCGACGCGCACAAACGCCCAGCTCCCCGCCCCGGCCGCCCTCCGGCCAGCGCCCGGTTCGCGGTCCCTGGCCCCTCCGTGGCATTTCCCGGGGCCGCGGCCAAGCCCTCCAGCGTCGGTAAATATTAGCTCGGAGGCAGCGCCGGTGCCAGGCGCGGAGAGGCCGGCGCCCCGCCGGGTCGGCTGCCAGGGCCCCGCCGCCTCCGCCAGCCGCCTTCTCTCGCACGGCTCCGCGCCGTGCCTCAGTTTCCCTCGCGCGGCTCCGCACCCGCCGTTGCTCCAGGCTGAGCGGGGGGCAGAGCGCCCCAGCCCGACCCCCAGCCGCCGCTGTGCCGGTGCCCCGTGGCAGGGCCGCCCCGCCGGGCTCTTTCGGCAAGGAGCTTTGCAGCCGCCCCGGCGGCACCGGGAGCCCCCGGAGACGCTCGACGCCCCCCGTCCTGCCCGGCCCGGGGTCGGGATCCAGCCCGGGACGCGCAGCGGGGCCCTGGGGTGCAGACACGAGCCTGCCCGGGGAAGGCGGCAGGCAGCTACCCGGCGAGGCCGCGTGGGCCGGGGCCGGAGCAGGCGGCTGCCGGCGGGAAGAAAGCGGCTTTTGTCTGGGGGCTCCGAACCTCGCCAGGAAACGGGGGGAAATTCGCTGCTTTCTGATGCTAATGAGATGTTAAAAATAAGCTCTGTGCGGCGCAGCCACATTGGGGCTTTTCCAGGGCGGCGAGGCAGCGGCCGGGCCGGACAAAAGGGCTCTACAGCGCTGCGGGGGGGACACGGGGCGGCTGCCGCAGCCCGGCTCCCACGGTACCCGCGGCGCGAGGGTGCTTCCCGCGGGCGTCCCGTGCCACCGGCCCCGGGGCTCGGCCGGGCGACGCTCCGGGCCCCCGGCCGGGAGCATCGCTGCGAGCAGGGGCTCTACGGGCCCCACCGTGCTCCTGGGGGACCCTTTTCGTCGGAGCACCCGGCGCCGGGAGCCGAACGCCGGCACGGTTATCCAGGAGCCGCCTCCTGCCCCCGGAGACGCCCCGCTGCTCCGAGGCTCCTCCGCTTGCCCCAGGCCCACTGCACGGTCTCGGCCTCGGCCCTGGGCCCCCCCAGCACCGCCGGCCCCTGCCCGGCTCCTGCCCGTGTGGGCTCTGCACGGCACAGCGAGGGAGGGGGCCGCTGGCATCCCGGCCCCGGGCAGGCAACGAAAAATTCAAGAGGGGGCCGCAGCTGGCGAGGGGCCACCGGAGCTGCCGTCTGGCAGCATGAAAGGTCCCTTTGTCCCCCGGGAAGGCGCCCCACAGGCAGCACCGGCAAGGGGCCGCGACCCACGGCAGGAGGGCCCCGCGGGGACACGCGGCTCCCGCCGCCCCGAGACCGTGGGAGGAGGAGGAGGAGGGGGGGAACAGCGCGGGACCCCCGCCCGTGGCAGCCCGGGGGGGGGCCGCGTGCCGCCCGCGCCAGCCCCGTTCTGTCGCTCTGCTGCCTTTGATCTGCCAAACTCGGGGGCGTTCAAAGCGCCTCCGCGCCGCACTGGGGGGGGGGGAAGCGCCGCACAGGGCTCCAGCGGGCAGGGGGCAAGGCGAAGGCGGGCGCCCTGGCCGGCGTGGGGGGCAGCGCCTCGGCCCCGGCCCTCTCCAGCGCTCCAGGCCAGGCGAGGGGAGGGACACGAGGGTCAGAGCAGTGGCCGAGCCCCGCGGCGGTGCCACCGTCCCTCCCCATCACGGCGGGTACCGGCACTGCGCAGGCACTGAGCCCCCCGGCCCCGGCACTGAGCCCCACCCTCGAGGCAACACACAGCACATAAAACAATTTCTGATCCTTTTATTTCAAACCCCCAACCCTTTCCCATCCCACCCCCCAACCAAAAAAAAAAAAAAAAGGGCAAAAAAAAAAGAAACCAAAAAACCCAAACATCAGTCAAAACAACCATAAAAATATGAGTTACAAACACAGAAGTCAGTTCTCCCTCACTGACAGCTTACAAAAACCCGGGAGCTTCACAGCAGCTCCCCAAACAGGACCCGCAGCAGTTACTACTGTCTCCACACGAGAGGCCAGACATGCCTATTAATACAGTATATACAGACAAACCCGCGCTGGAACGAGTCCACAGCTCCAGCCAGTCTCCCCCCTCCCCTCCCCCAAAAATAATCAAACACACCCAAAGTGTATTTGTTGTGTTTATATCAAAAAACTTTTTTTTCTCTCTCTCTGAAAGATTGGCCTGCAAGTCTGTTTTACCATTTAGTAACTTTTTAATATAGTTTATGAAAATAAATTATACAGCAACTATTTTAATAAATTAAGCACACACACAAAAATATGAGAAAATTAAGCAAAGCTGCACTTCTACCCAACGGTGGCTCAGTAGTCCCGGGCCTGGGCAGGTCCCGACGCTGGCTAAACCCTTCCTTCTGCCCACGCTCCGGGGAGCTGCGCAGGAGCAAGCGTTTCCAGCCCACGCGAGGTCCTGCTTGCTACTCCACTCAAATTTGTCAAGATCAGTGGTATTTGCCCGTTTCTCCTGCTCCCGTTATTTTTAAACGGGAGTCCAAATCCAGTGTTATATAATGCTTGCCAGTCTTTGAGAGTGATTTTGAAAGCGTGAAAGCGGGAGGATTACCCCTTGCGCATCAAGGCCTGGAAGGTCTCCCCTGGAGACTGCTGGGTTTCTAGGCACCAGTTGTGCTTTTCGGCTCAAAGTGCCGTCAGAGGAAGCACTGCTGGCCCCGGCTCGTGAGCGCGGGACGCGCAGCCCGTCCGCGCGCAGGCACAGACCGCGGCGCTGACGCCGAGCGCGCCCTGCCAGACCCTGGGGACATTTCAGACCAAGAACTCTGGTCCTGTCCACTCTGTTTGGCATGGAAGACTCTGGATTACAAAGGAGCTATGAGGAAAGCGTGGCCAAGACATGGAGTGCTATAGTTTATTCAGAGCATGTTAATAAAAACCCTTCACCTCTGAAAGCCAGAGTGACTCAGACACATCTGGGTTCCCAATAAGTCTTCCAGTTGGCAGGCTCAGGCCTTAGGTTCAATTTGGAGGCTAAAATCATTGACATGCCAGATCTCAACTGCAAAGAACAAAGGGCAACAGCTAGTTCCCTTCCTACGGAAAGCCTGAAAATCCCTCCTTTTGCAAACCTAGCTCTTTGCAATTCTCCCCCAACAGCTCCTGGGCAAGACTTCAGCCCCAAACGTCTGCACCGGAGCCTCCCTGGCCAGGGACGCAGCCTTCGCACGTTTGCTTCCAGCCTCTCCCTGCGCTTGCTTGCTCAAATGGGCACAGGCACAAAATCACACAAGCCCCTATTAAGACACTTCTAGGGTCTCAGAATTAGTCAGATATGTAAGATGGTGCCATGTGTTTGGCATCATTGCTTTCAAACCCACTCTCTGATTCTCCATCTCTGATGTGAGCACCTCAGGCCACTCCTACCCGACCGGCTGCAGGTCTCAAAGCAGTTAAGCCAAACCAAGGTCAGAATGGCTCTGTTCCTGTTCTTCAGCCCCCAAAGCAGCAAAGCACCTCCACGTGAGAAAACTGTACTGGCACAAGGTAGAACACGAGAAGGCCATGACTGACTGATGCTATTCAGGATCTGAGAAGCGGCTTATCCAGAGGGTGAAGTCAACAAGGAGCAGGAGTCCAAACACAGGCAATGCACAAAGGCCTCTGCAAAGCCTCCAGCCTCAAGGTCAGGAGCCAGCCCCAACCCTGCTAGCTGAAGCACCTTCCTGCTGATGTTGCGCTGCTCAAGAGCTGTGTCTGCACCAGTCCTGCAGCCACATCCAGAGGCCCCATGCTCTGGGACACAGGTGCCACCAGCAAGATGCAGGCAATGGCTGCTGCACGCAGTTATTGCAGCATAAAAGTTGGAGTAGGCTCAGACGTGGATCTGCAGCAGGACTGGTACTGCTCAGCTTCCCACTCCTCTTACCTGGCAGGAGTCATATTTCACTTGGTAATGGTAGTAAGCAATGGATTCAAATCCTGGCTTGGCAGCTGGCTGTTTTCCAAACCCCCACCTTACTAGTAAACACAGATGTTTTCACATCACTGGGAGCAGCTATTTCTTCCCTCTTCCTGCAAAAATTCACTTTCACATTTGGTCATTTTCAAGATGAAGTCACAACACTCATGAAATAGCCGCCTCCGTTTGTATGAATTTTGCACAGCAGAAACAAGCCATATTACTACCTTGAAACACTGCTGCAGTGAAGAGATGGAGGCATATACAAAATAGCTGGCTTAAGCAAATCGTGCCACGCAATTTTGTCAACTTGACAAAGAAGTACACCATACATCTGGAAACTGCACCCTCAACTATGAGCACCTGATCAACCAAAAGAGGTACTTTTCCAAGTGTACTTTCTATGTTTTTATAGTCCTTTTTATTGTACATCTGCCTCCTGTCCCTGATTAAGTAAGGGAGGAGGAAGGCAATAACCTTTACAGAATTCAAGGTTGGACAAAGGAAGCTACTAAAAAAACAAACAAACAAAAAAAAACTTCAGAAGCAGCAAGACGACAGCACCCTTCAGAACTAGGTAACCAAGTGGAGAAAAGCCCTAGGAAGGCTGAAAAGCATCTGCTGCCCTTTATCAGAGCTGACCCCACTACTCCCGCTTGATGTAGATCAATAGGAGGGTCTTGCACAGCTAGCTGACATACCAAGAGCGTGAAGGACTCATGTTTCACACTCCTTTATTAAACATCCCAGAGGATGTTTTCTCCATCACTTCAGTTACTGCAAACAACCAGCTTAAAGCCTTGTAAAGAGCAATACCTGTCTAGAGTGACTTGCAAACAGGTAAAAATCTTGGTTCCTCTCTAAAAAGAGAATAAGCTGGGATCTTTCAGTTGTTTTTGCCACCAGCAGAGATCTTTCTGCTCAAATGCACATAGTAGAGCATCCTAGCTTGAGACACCTTACTGCCAGGCTCACAAAACAGAGCTGGAGGTGACCAACACAAGGTACAAACTATGTGCAGCTCCCAGAGTCCTCATCAGATGGCCTCAATTTGGGAAGAGCACTGCCCCTGCTGTGCACAAGTTCCACGTAACAGCAGAAGCATCAGTCCGTTTGGAGAACTCCTCAGGGACAGTAACAGCAGACCAAATACAGATCATCCAAGTATTACCCCAAAAGTCTGGCTGCTTTGTCAACGGTTCCTAATGCTGTACAGCTCCCCCACCCACCCTCACAACTCAGCTGCTCAGCAGGAACGTATCAGTAGTCACATCAAGCTTTACATGTATTTAGCATAGTGGAGCATTAAAAAGCTACCACAAGCGGCAGAGCACAAGGGCAGCACAGAACATTTCTCTCCAAACCAGCCACCGTTGTGGAGTAGCTTTGTGCATTTTTACCTACGCCCTGAAAACGCTCTCAGCTCCCTTGCAACTCCAGTGATGGTAGAGACTGGCTCTACACAGATTTCCAGCATCTGGAACAACGCAAGTTTCCCCTAGTTTTTCTCCTTCATTCGGGCTGTTCTCTCTCCCCAAACCCAGCTTGCATCTTTCTACACCAGTACTAGGAAGGAAGGAGTGAAAAATGATGTTAGTATCACCACGCTAGGGAGAAGGACGGCTTCTCTCCCATTGCCAACAGGAAGGTTCACAGAACTCCCAGGACTTGTGCAGCTGTTAAGTACTCCACATGGCCAGCAGAACATGATCATTCTTCCACAGGAACCAACCCATAACACCTTCATGTCTATCTCCAGAGGTGCTTTTTTGGAGGGAAATCTTTAGAGGAGACATTTGCACTGGGCACACTGTTGCTTCACCAGCAGAGATTCAAACACTTGAGGTGTGAGACCATACTTGGCTCTCAGGAAGATTTTCCTTTCCAGTGTATGAAAAGATTGGAAGATTCAAATCCTCAGTGCACAGAACAGTCGAGATGCAACAGGGCCAGATGCCTTGATATTGCTGAATGAAGAGTCTCATGTGCACAATTATAGATGCTTCCCCCCCCCCCCCAACATCCGCCCAATTTGCTGTGCGTTTCTTAGTCTGAGCAATTGCGTTTTTTGCAGGCTACACTGGTAACTTGTGGGATGAATGCTTGTCCCCCCTTGTGGATAGGACACATCAGTTCAGATTTCACCAAGGATCAATATATGCCATGCCGCATGTCTTGGGGCAATTACCCCTTCCTGATATCCACTGCCCCTGACGTGCAACAGTTAGTAGCAAGTAGTGTCCGATGAGGTATTTCCACAGACTTTGAAGCTTAGTTATTGGTTTCATCTCAAAGTCAAAATCCTTTTTCTTAAAACAAAAAAGCTTGTTTCCAAGACTGAAAACAGAGGCCAGAGGTGATGGTTAAGAAACGGAGGCCAGGATTTGTTAGCACCCTTTGTAGCAACACTTGGCAGAGGCAGACAATCAGGATTTTTCAAGGCTGCTTTTAAGATCCACGTGACTATCCAATTCAAGGACACAGATCATTCTACAGGGTAAGAACAAATTCTTAACAGCTCCTGAATGACCACATCTAGCTCGCAGGGCACAGACCTTAGCAGATCAATAGGCTGATCAGAAGATCCAGGCCACACACAGCACCATATTTTTAGACCATACTGTTGCATGATGGAGCATTTGCTTCACCCAGGTCGAGAGCATGGGGACACGTGTTCATCACAACATCACAGGAAAGATTCTTCTCAACAAGAGCTCACAGCATCACTTAGGGCAAACATTAAATGCCACCATAAAATGCAAATTCTTTGCAGCTGCTGCAATGGATGGAACAGCAGATCAGGATGCTAAGGGCCATGGGGATTACAGCCAGTGTCAGGCCCAGAAATGCAGTAAGAACTATCACTTCTCTTTTTACTGTTTCTGAATTGCTGTGTTTCCACAGGCATCCCAGGGAGAGGAGGCCGCAAGCAAGCTTACAGAGAGATCAGGTGCCATCCCAGAAGTATCCTCAGTTATCTGCTTCTTGCTCCAAGTCATGCCAAAGATGCCTCTAAATGCCCAAGAGCCATTGATCAAGATCCTTCACACTTCAATGACCCACTTCATTCACAGCTTCAGGAGACAGCCAGCAGAAAGGTTAAAAGAGCATGTCCCAAGGCTCTGCAAGACAAATTACTTTAGCACATACCTTTGGTCCACAGCCTGCAGCAACAGTTACAGCAACAGCTTTGCTACTTTCCATTTAATACAGAATCTCTGAGCAACTTCAGCGTGCAGCTCTTCAGCAAAATTCTTAGTGTTTGCTAAATGGAACGATGCTTCCTTGAAAGAGTGCCCTTTGCTCCCCAGTGCAGCAGCAACCACTCCATTTGGCAGAAGGCTCCAAGGCATCCAAATTAGTCATATGCTCTTCCCTTCTTGGGCCTAACTCACATAGGAATATAGGACCGCCCTGCAAATCCGGTTGCAGAACTCAGCTGCCCAAGACTCAATTTGGCCCTCGCCTTCCAAATCCTAGAGAGCAGTTACACAGCTGCATGCTGTTCCGGGCTCGATATTCCCCAGAGGTTATTCTACATAGCTGCGCATGAATCTGGCTCAGTCTGCCTCTGAAGCAGCTCTCTGGCTGTATCTGCTTTTAGTGAGAGCCAAAGAACAGTCTTACCATAATGCCTGAAGCAGATGATCTTGCTAGCAAGTCCTCTTCTCTCTTCCACCCCCCCCACCTTGAAGTTTCCAAGGGAGGATAATAGAATTCAGCTGATAAGACAATATTTCCCATGCTGAAAATAAAAAAATGAAGACATCAAAAATAAAACTTTCAAAAAATTGTAAATAGTGCCATGACATTCTTTGTTCTGAAAGAGTCCATGAGCTGGGCTCAGCTGTCTCCTGAGACTCCCTCTCCCTTAGCCAGGAGCTGAGGCTCTTGTTCCTGTTCTGCTGTACTTCTTAGTAGTCTTGAACCCTCTTTCATATACAAAAGAGCTTGAGAGCTGAAGTCACATTGCAGAAGCAGGCTTCACTTTCGTGTGCTTTGTTCCCACCGCAGCCTGACTTGGGCTAAAGGATGGCAACAATCAAATTCCTAGTGGGAGAGAGGAAAAGATAAAGATCAAATAGGTTAGATTCTGCTGCATCAAGCAAGCTAAACTGGAGCTGGTCTGGCACAAGAGTAAAGCTCCCTCTGAGGAGCACAGTACCTGTGCGGGTACTAAATAAGCACAAGGAAGTGGCAGAAGCCATGTCCTTTCAGCTCGGATCATGTTTCCTTTGCAAACAGATGGCATAGACCGATTTACACTCAGTTCCACAGGACAATGCATGGACTCAGCACACTTACCATCAGTGACAGCAACAAGACAGGAGAGGAAGCCTTGCTACGTTGAGGGTTCAGTCTCCTGCTTCTGTTTGGAGATCAGCTGAGCTTCCTTCAGTGACAGATACACCTCTTCCTGAGGGTCATAATAATAGAACTTCCGAATGTAGGATATCAGAGGCCTGAGAATGGTACAAACACGTGCTTCAACAATATGCCACGACCAAAGCAACCTCTAATCAGACTCTGGCCCTGTAGCCCATCCAGTGCAGTCACCAAACAGGAATCTGTATTCCTAAGGCTGTGCTATTGACAGACAACACCTCATGCCAGAGTTGGCCACCCCTCCTGTCTGCTCAGCTGCTACATCCTAAAGCCCACAGGACATTTAGCCTGCTGTGCCAAGGCTGAAGTAAACTACTGCTTCCCAGAGCCTCTGCTACTCACACGGGTTTTTCCTGCTGCCTTCTGTGGTGAATGTCAGAGAGGAAACCAAAGAGAGGCATTCCCAGTCTAGCTCTGGAGACTTACTTGGGCAGCGGGAGTTCTGGGATGTGGTCTATGCGGACCAATTGCCTGATGCGGAAGCGGCATAGGTGCTGAAGGGATTTGACATTGCTGAACCTGGAGACTGGATACAGGAGCTGGACAGGTGTTGGAGGGAGACCTTGAAAAAACAACATTGGAGAACAGAGTTATATTAGAAACAGACTGCTACAAATTCACAAATAAAAGATGGCTTTTGCCAGCCAGAGCTCCTGCAAGACTGAGTCTAGATGCAAGAAATCTTTTCAGAAGCCCATTGCTTTGAAGATGCTTGGAAATGCCTAGCCAAACTTTCCTTGGGCAATCCCCCTTGGACTGCAAAAGTCTCTCCAGCCTTCCTCACAAGCAAATGACACTTCCCTCCAGCTAACACAAAATGGTGACTCTGGCTACTAGTAGGAAAGCAGATAAGCTCCTAAACATCTTCCTCTCCCAGGATTAGCAGATGAAGCATCACTTTATACTGAGAAGCAATAGGCCTTCGAAAGTCATTAGATTTCAAGGATGAAATAAGAGGGAAAAGGAAGGCATCATGATTGGTATATAGGCTTTACTCTAACTAACCCTTTGGATAGTTCTATCGAAGCATTAAAAAGCAGAGGGATCTGGTCAAGTTCAAGCTGTGCAAGAGTTGCCCATTCGTGGGGTCACGAGGCTGGGCACAAAGGCAGAGGCAGGAGGAGCTTCCATCAAGCCAGCTCCCCATGCAGAGAGCAACCTTGCATAGCTGAAAGCAAGTTGCACTCAGCTGTCTCCCCTCCCCACAATCTCCTCCTCCCCCAAAGTTAAGAGCAACAATCAAGCCCACAGAACCAAGAGGTCAGAAGGAGCACTAGAAAGGATCATTGGGAGCTGGGTTCACTCACAGCACAAGGTTTTATCTGTCTTTACAGAAGGATTCAAAGCTAGTTACACTCTAACCCCCTCCTGCTGGCTTGTCTCTGAAGGCAACAGAGTGAAAGGAGAAAAGGGAAAGCTCTTCACACTAAGATGGGCTCAAAACTGCTCCAGGCAGCTCAGGAAGCTGTGAGCCAGCTTTTGAGAAAGCAAAGAACAGGAATCAATTGAAGGCTGAACCCCCTCTACCCTTATTCTCCTACCAAAAAGGAATTAGCCTCTGGGAGCTCAGCCAGTAATACAGGGACGCAGCACGAGTTCTGCATACTGCACTAGCCACA
The DNA here is from genome assembly GCF_028389875.1 of Rhea pennata. NCBI lineage: Eukaryota > Metazoa > Chordata > Aves > Rheiformes > Rheidae > Rhea > Rhea pennata. Next base: position 2,120,839 of record NC_084688.1, read on the forward strand.
TGCCTCACTGGCGGCAGCCAGCTGCATGCTAGCAACATCCCCTCTCCTCGCAAAGCGGTTAACATTTCGGCAGGAGAAAAGCACTAACGAGCACACTGGGGAGATGCAGGTTCTAAATATTCTCTCAGCAAAGACCGGGCATCGATACTATACTATTTTTCAAGGATCAAGGCAGGGCAGCTGTAAGGAGCACTTGGGATGCGCTGCATCCCAAAGGAGAGGCACGACCTGGAGACAGCAGCACAGCTGATTGGCAGTTTACAGAGGGGACCAGAGCCAGGCAGCAAGCGACTCCTCAGCAGATGTGCAATATAGCTTGTTAGGGATTTTTTTTTCTTTTGGGAATATGCTTTTTAGAGCAAGTCCTTTTGACTAAGATATTTGTATGGAGTTCTACAATGTGTACAAAGCTCAGTTCCTGAGGGGAAGAGATCTCAAGATCAGGAAGGTAAAGTATCTTTAATGTTTAAGTTCTAAGGATTTTTATGAGGCAAGGTACATTGCAAAACTAGCTTTACATTTTTCTCCTCCCACCAAAGCATGACCATGTGACAAAATCAGCACTGCAGTTATAGGCAAACTCTGCAGCAGGGGGCAACACTGAACAAATCTGAGTTAAAATTCCAGCTCTGCAGGCGTCACTAAGCAAGTCAGTACAGGCCTCGAGCCTCGGCTCGATAAAAGGGAACATCGCGTCTCTCCTCCCCTTCGGTCTCTTTAGGCCAGAAATTCTTTGGGAGTTGGTCACCTCCATGTAGGCATGCTGCAGCGCCACTAAGAAGTGCTATCACCATCAGGGCCTACAGATGTGATGACAGCGAGGACAGGCAGCAAATTTATTATAATTCCACTTGCAGATTTACAGCAGCAAGCCTCTCATTCTTTGCAATACTGCCCCTGTTTCAGGCTCTTTGCCATGACCTGTTTTACCATGGCAGTGTTCCAGTTTATCCTCTGCTCTTTTCTCCCCAAGCATCACCCTTTTCCCTCATTCCAAACTGTATTCCCCACTCTTTTCTCCCAAGTCTATTCCCTTTCTTGCACATCAGATTTTTCCGTTAGCTTTCAGATGCATAAAGAAGGATGAGCCAAAGCCAGAATAGCTTAGATACAGAATACACTGTCCAGTTGCCAGACTGGATTAAGGAGGAGGGAGATGCAAGCCCATTTAAGGAATTGGACTGATGGATGGGGAAACAAGCATCCTGCAATTCCAACAGCATACAATCAAATATGCTTCTACAAAGCTTCACTTACACTCCCTCCTGGCTTGCAAGCACCTGCCTGTTGATGTACTATGGCACCATGGTCCCCCCCAGGGGCTCTGAATCTACAGTATCTATTGCTTGAGGCTCACATTTAGCTCACCACTTCGAAATGCTCCCACACATGTACTCTGTTTAATATCTCCCCCCTCAACAGCCCCAGGTGGGTTTCAGCAAAAGGATAACTGGGAAACCACAAAGCATGGAACAGCTTATAAGAAAAGTAGTACTGAGACTGGGGAGGGAAGAAAGCTGAGTTTTAGCAATGAGATAATTGCTTTTTGAGGGGGGTAACTTTCCAGCCTGCAGTTTATAGCTCCATTAGTTGCGGTGTTAGATGGTATCATGTTTCTATACTCCTGAAAAGAAAGGTTCAGGAAGTCTCCTTAACAATACAAGTATTTGATGCAGCTGCCAAGAGATCTGCTTCTCAGGATCATACTAAAAGGTCAGTGGGCAAGGATGCATACCATTACACTGACTTGAGAGCAGCAGACCAATGCCACATTAAACAGGCGTTTAGGATGCATCAGTATCTTATTACAGAGCAACAACCATCACAAAGACTTAGAGCACAAGACTCACCTGGAACCCTGGATCGGAGGAAGTAAAGAAACTTCCCATTTTTTGAGTGCATGATCGCTCTCTTTATGAACTCTACCACAGACTGGCAGCGGTCTTCAAATTTGGGATGGCACCACAGACTGAAGGTCCCTTCCAACAGAACAGAAAGGATTTCACATTACAGGAGGACTGATGACAAGAGGAAACATTCGTCACGAGTTACTGGCTTATGTTCTCAAAGACCAGGTGACAGTCACCAGCAGAGCAGCACCCCAGCTGAAACACCAGAGGCTAACAACTACTTCTCACAAGGCTGGAACAAAGCAGGACACTGAAGAAACACCAGTGGCATCTACTAGAAAAGATGCTGTTCCATTGGAACTGGGGTTTTCCAAAAGTTGACAGTCTGAAAGACATAACAGTATGACCACCATAACCCAAGCACAACTCCAGGTCATGCTTGCCTGAATATGAAACCAGCCTGCAATGACTGCTGCTTGCTCCAAACTCCTGAAATGCATTTCAACACAGTATTAACGAATACACCTGCTCCTCTGCAGTAATGCATCAATACCCATCTCAAAGAAACTTAGTGCAGAGAAGTTAAGCCCAGAGGGACAAGTACTTAACAATTAAGAGTTCAAGTGCTGAAGCCCTCTTCTGCCAGCCCTACTGCTGTAGAAAATCACCTTTATTTCAGACTAGGTGTAGGAGCAGCCCTCTGTTCTTGCAGACTGTTTCAGCTGCGTTAATTCAAATTATTCTCATGCTAAAACCAGAGATCAAGAAACACCAACATGATCCTCCCCTACGCTGCCACTTGACACAATGTACACATAAGCTTAATTAGCAAGAATAAAACTGGAGAGGGGCAACACAGGGCATCTCTAACCAGTTTAGAGATCTCTAAATAAGCTAGTTTAAGCCTCAAGTCAGACTATTCTCATGATCTCTGTGCTGCAAACAGCCTCCCCTCTCTCTGCAATAGCAAGCAGCCCTATTTCCTTGCTTGCCAAAATACTACCTATACCCCTCTGCCCCCTCTATCTCCCCTTCTATCTGCAAAACATAGCCCAAGTCAAGAATGACCTTCGTGACACAGAATCTACTGAGATCTCTGACAGCAGCCAACACTGAACACAGCTTCACTAGGAGGAGCAAAATGGAAACCAAGGACTACAATTAGGATGGAGCCTCTCAGGCAGCCAGATGCAAGCTCCAAGCATGCCAAGGGGGCAGATTCCAACAGGAGGTGTGTTGTATAACTCATCTGCTTAAGTACTGCAACTCAAAGCCAAAAAGCCAGCAGAGTGACCTTGAAAACACTCTGCATCCATGTAAAGCTTCATGCTAAGGAGAAGGCACTACCAAATCCAGAAGTACCCAAGAGGTAAATTTGCTCCAAAGCTAAATTATGAAAAAGAATATCCACTGTACAAACAGCGAATCTGTTCTCTTCAGATCTCCTTAAGCTGGAAGTGCTTCTTGAATTTCTACAGGGACAGAGGGATGAAAATAACCTTCCCTCTTATGCAATGACGAGGGACAGGGAAATGGCTCTATACAGACTGGAAAAATGCCCCAGCACTAATTCTGTCAGAAGGGCTCAAGATGAGAAGCACTACCAGGTTTATTAGTTCTACACCAGCAATGCTGATGGGGGGGAGGGGGGAAAACAGTGGTATCCCTAAGGCAAGGGCAAAAATAGTGGGGAAAAAAAAAGAGCTTTGCTCGGAAAGGTTGCAAACCACTGGTTTCTCCAGTAGATTGGCTGGGAAGCCTTGGAACACATTATTTGCTGGCCCATTTAATGACAGTGCTATGCAGGCACCTATTACTAAAGCCTGCCCACTGGTTACAAGGCAGCTAGCTACAAGAGTCTTGATAATACCCTCACCTGGTGCATTGAACCTCTCAGGCATTTTACTCAGCCTCAGGGCAGCTGTCTGTACAAGCGTTTGGTATAGAAAAGCCACACTTGAAGATGAGCAGAAAAGGTGTGTGGGTGAGGTGAGAAGTAGCCTGTGTGAGAGGCTGAGCATATCAGGAAAAAAAGCGTGCAAGCAACGTGCAAGGACTTCTCAGAACAAAAAACCCAAAACAGTGGAACCAAAGTCTCAGCCTGGGACATAGCACAGCTCATGCCACTGCTGAAGATCTCTTGGACAGTGTTCAGTGGAAGAACGAAGTGAGATGACAAGGCTTCACATCAAGAGGCCCCTTCTCACTTCACAGGAGAACGAGTTTCATTTGGGAATCACTGACAACTACAGAACAATGGGCCTTGCTGTACATTGCCTCTTGATCACACAGGATCTCAGAAACCTGGTCTTCATTTTGAGTTCAGTTTTCCAAAGCAAGGCATGAAGATTGGCACACAGAATTGTCGTACTGGCCAGTTTTTCCAGAGCTATAAATAGAGTTTATAAATACAAATTTATGCTGCCTGAGGCATTAAAAACTGAAGTACAAGCTCTAAAGCCTCTTGCAGAACTCAACACAAAAGCAAAAATATATTACTGCTGCTCCCCTTTTTCTGCCTTGTCTCTGCCCAGAGCGTTGTTTTAGGCCCTAAAAATCAGACCAGACCATAGCCATAGGCTCCTGTTTGTCAGCAGCATCCCAAGAGTTCCCCACGACTCTTACCTCTGTAGTGCTCCATTCGAGTGTGATGGGTGATGCCCTGCGATCGAAAGCTCAGGCTCAGGATGTAACGGGGGTCAGAACTGTCTCGAACCAGAAACGACCCATCTGGCTTCCCCTTCAGCTTCATCTCCGCATCCTCCCAGTTCATTGGTCCCCAGTACCAGCCACACTACCAAAAGAAAGAGATAGTCAGAATACCACTGGACTACTAGCAAAAAGGATTTTAACAGCAGCCAGAGAGCCGATATAATTTGCTCATTGTTAATTTACTTTAAGGGTCAAAAACTAGCTGTATTCACCCGGGAAGATGGATGATTAGGACTCTCTGCTCCTGGACCAGAGTGCCATCACATCCCCTACCACAAGGGCTACTAGAATATCTAACACTGGCACTCCTTTCCATGCATGCCAAAATGCTTTCATGGGCAAAGACCTCATGGGGAGAAAGCCAGAAGGTTTTTTGTCCTGTCCTAACCTTATGCTCTCAGGTCTGTAAAAGAGATCATCAGTCCCCAAAAGCAACGTCTACACCTGCAGCCTAATACAGCACATCTTCCTGCTAAGGTCCTGCGCTGCTGCCACACCACTATGTTAACATTACCTTTTCCAGTTCTCGCAAGCTGGCTGCGAAGCTGCTCGAATCTGGGCGGTAGAGTGGACACTGTAGGTGTGGGGTGGGCTGGCTGTTCACCGCCTCTACTGGCCTGAGGGGGACAATACGTGGGAATGCATCTGCAGAGGGAGAGACAGGCCAAGCCATGGTTACTGATCAAAGCTAATGCAAAGAATAAATTGCCCATCTCCCCCAGTACGCTCTCGAGTCTGGGGGTCAGGGCAGAAGTAGCGGAGCTGCAATATGGAAGAGGAACCTGGACTGACTGATGAAGGTTGGTGTCCTTGGGAAGGACACTGGGCATCACTACCTGGCTCTTCCAAGGTGATAATTCAGTGCCTTCCCCTGCTATTTCTTTATGTCAGCTTGGAGGGAAGTGCTAGGTAGCACTGACTGAAAGGAATTAAAATATATGCCAATATCTTAGATTCTAAAAAGGGGGCAACTAAAACCATTCGGGTCCTGAAGGATAGGGAACAACCTCATGTAGCATTTATTTGGACTGCACAATAGGCTGGCTGTCAAAGATTGGGGTCCTCCACTAAAATCTGCTCCCAAGGCTGTCTTCTTACATTGCTGACACTAGTCAGCAAGAAGTTCTCCAACACCTCACAAGTCACCCAGGCCAGCCTACAGCCAGGACTAAGTTGGGCTGCAATTCTGCTGAACCCAAGAGGAACCAAAGAAAACAGGAGATGCTGAATTGAGAACAAAATCAGTGTGATTACAAGCTTCAGCAAAGCTACTCTGGGCAACAAAAAGAGCCGCTTCACATGGAAAAGAAGGCAGTGTACTGAGGTAAAGAAACCACAGTCCTGACAACTGTAAGTGAGCATTTAACACGGCAAGTAGGACTGTGTGACTGGGAGTGGACAAAGGCAGCAGCACTGTTGCTCTTAAAGTCTTTCGTGCAGCCTTAAAGTTTACCAAGGGGGAAAAAAAACGTAACTCCAGATCCCTGAAGGGAAAAACTGGAGCCTTGCTGCTACAGCTAAGCTGACCTGGGGCATGGGGTGGAGGAGGCGGAGGCAGAGGGAAAGACTGCAGGGAGGACCCCATCGGACCCACTAGGACAGATGTAGGCAGCGTCCCACTGATATCATCTAGAAGAGAACAGAGGCAAGAGATATTCAGAAAACAGGAAAGCGAGTAAGCTCTGCGCTGTCGAGCACCCGACAACACAGCACAAGCAAACCAGCTAACTTAGTGCTGCTTGGGGAAGTGGAAGATGAAGTTTTTCACTGACAGCTCATGATCTTCCACCAGCTTCTCTGAGAGCAGGTAGTTGTTGCCACTTCAAACCAGCTCATCCTTAGTTTACTTGGAGGCTTACACACACACATTCACTCACATGCACTCCCAGAATCAAGGAGTTAACTTTCCAGCCCAGGCATCTTGATACATGCAGATTGCAGCACAAGACAGGCACTGACAGAAGATTTCACAGACATGACGCTGCCTTGGCACATGCAGTTTAAGGTGCTCTTTATTCAGGTTGATTTTATTCTTCCTAAACTCCTCCCAGGCAGAGAGAAACTTCCTACAGAGAAGGATGCAGATCAGCTAAGCCAGGCTCCTGATATCCTCCCAAGGAGCCTCTGCTTCCACAACTAGAGAGCACAAAAGGGAACTGGCCTTACTTGGCTATGGCTAGAAAGAAGGAAAGTTGCCAAAGGCAAGTGTAGCAGAGGACAAACTAGGAAACGAGCATGTTAAAGTCCCTCTTCACATTGCTCTGTCATGAGCTTCTGCTCCTGGCTGATCTAAGAGAAATGCTGAAGCCTTCAACGAATAGCAAGAAATCCTCTGTCAGGGAAGGGTAAGCAGGTGTGTTACTAGGTCAGATGAGCAGGCGGCAAGTCCACTGTCAGGGACCCTTGAGACTCTCTTCCCACACCTTGGCGCAGAACAAGAGGCAGCTCCTATATTCCCCCACTGGCACACAGCAAGCTCTTGACACAGGCACGGCACAGTACCTAACAGGCTGAGGCTTCTTCGTGGTGGAGGTGGAGGAGTCGGAGGATGAGGGGAGGTCAGTCCTCGCTGAGAGATGTCCACATCCACTAGTGATACTGTTTCACCTGAAGGTTGGTGGAGCAAGACTGTTAGAATTGCACCTTTGCCAAGGCATGCACAGGCCAAGCACAAGGAGGAGGGGAAGGGAAGGGGCTGTAACCTGAAGAGATTTGGAGAACAGTTTCCACCCAGATCAATGGTCTCCAGGGCACCTCATTAACTATTTTTAAATTGAATTTCTCTGTTGCATCAATTTTGAGACATTGATCAGCTCTGCTCCTGCAGCCCAAAGGTCAGGCCCTAACCAACTGCCATGCATAAGGAAACGATAAATATTGATACAGGCTATCGAACCCAGGATAAATCCAGTATCAAGGGTATATTATGAGGAAGGGGCTGCAAGACCTTTTCACCACCAAGTTAATGTGACATGCAGATCTTATCAGTGATGCACAGCAGTGGCATCTCATAATTCTTGGGAAGTTGTTCCACAGGCCTACTTACATAACAGTAGGTACCACTTAGCACTAAAAGCTTTGAGATAGTGCTCCTATTAGTTCCAAAGGGTGTTTGCCTACAACTATCTTAATCAAAAAGAAACATCTTTTGCCCGAAAGGCCATGAGGGTACCATCTCTAAAAGTTAATGAGGGAGCTAGACAAGCTCTAACATCAAATAGCAGGAACATGCCTATATCTAAAGGTTCTGGAGTCAGGATACTGCTGGAGGAAATAATGACACAAAGAAAGACGGGTAACTTAAAAGGAGAAAAGCTTGAAGATAAGCTAAAATAATGCAAGAGAAAAAGCCATCAAATCAAGGCTAAGGCATCAGTCTCAGTATTGGACTAACATAGAATCAAAAGGAAAACATCTAAGTTCTGAAGTGAGGGCTAAGCAGTATTGCCAAAGTCAACGTGTTTTTCCAAAATCAGTCTAATCAAGCACTTATGAACAACCAGCACTGAAAACAAATCATTACAAACATCTAAAATATGGTCTCAAGGACAATGAAATTTGCTGCCTTAGATTTCAATTCCTGTGGGCCTGTAGCTCCTCTTCTGCTCCAGATATTGTAACATAGCATCACCCAATCTCTTGATAAGTACCTGACAACGCATTTACCAGGCATTATATATGACAATATTGACTCTGCTTCCTTCTGCTTTCAAAAAGCCTATCTACTAATAAGCAAAGCTGAGAGGTATTTAGGGTTGTTTATCATCTGAGGTATCTTCTCCCTAGGGGATTTATGGATGTGAACACACACACACACACAGTCACTCTTTCATCTCCACATCCTAAAAAATGAAGCGGCAATGTAGGTTGGGATGCATTCATCTTGTATGACAAAAACCAAAAGATGACAAAATTAAGAGGGGTTGCAATAATTCAGCTTTCAAATGCTTCCTAATTCAGTAGGAGTTGAAGTGGCAGGCTTCGGTGCTCAGTGGACACAGTACTCCTCAGAAGTGCCCCAAGAAACACCATGAAATGCTGGAATGGCCTTTCCAAGGAGAACACTGCTACTCCCGCTCAGCCCTTATGCTTAATGTGAAAGCAAATCACCAAGAAATCCATGCAAGCTGGTCCAGTCTTTCAAATTCTATCCCCTTTTGGGGGTTCCCTTCTGGGAAGCTCCCTACACAGCACTATGTAAAAAGAACTCAACACCAACCCCCCCCCCCCCCCAAAAAAAAAAAACCCTAAAAAAGACCCCTCTCCTACACAGGAGTAGGAAAGTCAACAATTTGTCCCAAGCAATTAAAATTCAAACATCCACTTTAGGGAAGCTGGCATGGGTCATGGTCTTCTGCAAATGAAAAGCTCCCAAGAGAGCATTGCCATTGATTTGCAGAAATCAACATAAGTTATTTTGGAAATAGTCAATAGGATAAACATTTAGTCAAGTCAATCTCCCAAATTAATAACTTTCTGCTTTTAATTTCAGGTTCTGCTCTGTACTCTTTTTTGAAGAGATACTTTGCACCCCACACATCTGGGATACTTTGCACCCCATCACCACCAGCAGGCATAAGGACTACAGATTTTACACTCACAAAGCAAATGTTCCCTTCCCCTAGCAACAGCTGACAAAGTGCTGGTAGCAGCTTTTGATTTAATCAGCCTTGATTTGCTAAATAAATGCACATGACTTTTACGGGAAGCCAGTAAAATCATGCAAGGAACAAGTTCTCTGCATGCTACCCTACCATCTAGACATCAGCTGAAGGGATATCCAAGATCAGAATGGAGAAAAGAACGAAAAACACTACAGTTGAATTATCCCCAAGTTACTCCCTTCTGAAAGGGCTGAGTGAAATACACAGCAGAAACAGTAGGCTTCAATCAGAAATTTTCACTTACTGTTTTCAGGCAAATCGAATGAATGCTCTGCCTTCAAGATCACTTTTCTGAAACAAGCCACTTTTCAGCAAGAATCTCCACAGCTCTCCAGAAGGCTTGAACCCTCTCTCAGAAATGTAAAACACACATCCGCACCTTCCCCAAGTTCTCCAAGCTTTCAAACACCTAAACCAATAGAGCAAGAGGGGGCTTTCAACTTTACCCACACTCCCACACTACACACAACATCCACAGTATTGTTTTCCCAATACTGCAAACACTACGCTATCAAATATCTCATTTCCTCTATCCTGCAAATAAGATCCTTAACATTTATTTGGAATCTGGCTTTCAGAATAGGCTGCACAGAACTAACATAGAACTTGCATAAAAATACTCAAGACAAGAATCCCCCAAGTAAGTCCCCAGCCTACGGCCAGGACTGCTTTGACTGTAAGTACATGCACTGCACATAACAGGCACATGAAGCCTGACTGCAACCTTTTGGTATTACCGCTCTTTCAGCCACAAGTAAAGCGGGACTTCCCCACCTTGCACCAACTTGTAGCCACCTTCCCTGTAGCAGAAAAAGGAAGGACAGAAAAAAAAACACAGGAAGTGGGGAGAGAGAGAAAGCAGGCAGAAGAGGAACAAAAGCTGACAAGAAGGTGCTGTCCCACAAGGGACACGTTAATTCTCACAGTCACGCTGCGACAGAATAGCTGATGGAGGTGCACAGTCCACGTGGGAAGTGGGGCTCAGTCTCACCTCCTTTCGAGTCAAAGGAGGCCAGCACATGCACTGCATTTGTGCTACAGGGGATTTTCCGAACCCCTTTGATGCAAACAGCCCTGAATGGAAGAGGGATCTTCACCTTCACGATCACAACTCAAATTTGCATTTCAACAGGAGAAATTGCAAAATGCTGACATCAAGCAGAGTCACTATCTTTACAGCTTGTTTGGAGTTTTAGGCCAAGCAGGGCAAGAGAGCTATCGACAGAGATCCTGCTTTATACATGGAGAAAAGAACCATTTTATCTGTCATTAAGCATATATTGCCATTCTTACAGCAAAATGAAATGCCATACTGTAAATCTTTCCCATTCTTACCTGTGAAGAGGGGGCTGAAAACAACCGGGGAAAAGGCACTTTGAGTTCTTGTCAATCTGTGTTTCCTATTGGAAATAAAGAAACATTGTGAAGAGAGATGGGGAGATCCCCCCCCCAAAAAAAATCGTATGATTTTATTAAACAGAGAGCCTTCATCATATTCACAGAAGCTGCAGACAGCTGAGCACTGCATGTCCATTCAATTCCTACAGCAGTGTTTTGGCTTAAGGAGAACAGTCAAGCAGTAAAGTCAGGTCTCAGACCTGCTAGTAATTAAATCTCTAAGTAATTAATATAGTCCTTGGAAAGAAAAACCCCAAGCAAGTATGGTAACTGGAGCCAAGAAGCTGTTTCACAACAGGTATCACACTGTTTCTCTAGATCAGATGTTGCCAAATGCCTTAGACAAACAAGTTAGATCCCTTCACAATTACAGGTTGTGCCAGGAGCAAGCACATTAAATGCCCTCATTCCCTGAGTTCGGAGAAGGACACCATCACCCCAAAGCATTTCAGAATGCAGGTGAAGGTTAGGGAAGCTAAACTTGGAGCCATTGAAATGGATGAAAACAGCTAAAAGAAAAATCACCTCTGATGATGACTCCATAACACCTGCAATACCTGTGAGGTTTCCTTCCCAAAACAGCGATTTTAAACGAGGCTGCAGTTACCCTGTGCTCTCATTGCACATTAAATCAATCACTCCCTTCAGCACCCTCTCTGCCACAACTGTGAAGGGTTTCATACAGGTCTATGCAGTGAAAATGCTAGTAACTGAGGTGCAGAGTCTGGTCCCCCAGAACCTGAGTCCATGGCTGAGCTGAGAGCGCAAACCAGCATCACTAAGACCTCTAGAAGCCAGGCTGCAAGACCTTCTCTTGCAACGGAAAACAAGAAGAAAAACAAAGTTGCCTGACTTGGCCCGCTATTTAAACCTAGAAGCCCTATTTATAGGCCACCCAACTGCAGTGATATTTTCATACAGCAGATGCTGACCGTGAACCGTTTTGAACAAAACCAAACTCTGCGGTCTAGAGAGGCTCCAGCCTCCCACAAAGGCACGTGACTGAAGCAAGCTGGCCTGCTCAAGCCTTGATTTGCAGAACCCTGCAAGGCACTAGGTTCCCATTTCAGAGGGTGGGAAATGCGAGGAAACTGCCTTCCATGTAAGAAAGGAGCATAAGAATAAAGCTGAATGTAACAGCAGCTTCTGGCAAATGCGTCTCAAGCATCTGCAGTCCCTTGCACAGGCCCATGCCAGGAATGACCAGTCCAATGTCAGATGTATTAGGGCTGTACTGGGCCAGTCAAGGTAACTCCAAGTTAAATATTGAAACTTGGCTGTGCTATCCAAAGGAAGTGGTCTCACTTCATCCAGGAAAGTGATTGTGCCAGAGATCTGCACAAGCTCAGAGACCAGTTATGTTCACCTTTTGCCATCACAGCAAGGGACCACCTCCATCAAGAACACCCCACTTCCACCACACACAGGATTTGACAGAGCTGACACTGTTCCTTAGATTTCCCCCTTGCTCTCCAACCTTCTCCTAGCAAGCATGTGAGCCAAAACCTTAAACACATTTTGTTTTGTGCTTCAGCCACCCCATTCTACAAGCAGCCTCCCAAGAAACCCAAACAAAGCTTCAAATAAAACTGGCTGTAAGGGCTCCTACCTTCCAGGAAGGATTGCACTGAACAGACAATTTAGCCAACCTACAGGGAGAAGAAATTCAAGTTCCAGTCTCATACTGCCATGCAATAAAGACCCATTTGAGCACAGATGAGTGTGCCCTAATCTTTCCATGGGGAACAGCAAATGCTTCTCTCCTTTTTATCTGAACAACCCTAGCAACTTAATTGGGTCATACAGCTGTGAAAAAATATTTAATACTGTAAGTTTGCTCATAATATTGAGAAAACTCATCATCTAGATATATACAATTCCATTAAAATGTTTGGAAGTGTTTTAATTTTAAGCCTCTCATATTCATCTAAGGATTTTGTTCCCAGAACACCACCACCATGCACCAACAGCTGCACGTGCACACACAGTTACATTTTTGGCCTAATATCAACTAGCCTTATAATAAGTTTTGTTCCTACCCACTAAACCACACAGAAAAGAGAATTGCTGGCATTTTGCTTTTGCTAAAGCAGCTACACTTATGCCAGTGTTTTACGGGTACTGACGAGCTTCTGTGATTTCTCACTTCCAGCAAGCTCACGCCTACAGCAAGGCAAGAGCAAGAAATAATTCCCATGGATGGACTCTTCCACTTTACAACTCAATCTATGCCAAACTCTTACACTTCCTCGTCCTGTCTTTAAGTTCTGCAGTCATCTCCAAATGATGCTGAAAACCATGGAAATCAAGTGTGACCAGGACCTGAGCATTTTGCAGTGTCAGAAGAGCACAGCCCTGCAGCACTACAGAAAGCCATATGCAGATATTGCCGCTCACAAATATCATGGACAGATTCTGCACAGGATTCATACAGCACAGAGCCAACTGTGGAGTCCCTTGGGTTCTATCAAATAAGGATTTTAGGGCCAGCTACCCACCAATCAATAATATCTGAGGCAACCACCTTAGAGACCAGCACTCTGCACAGTCAAAAAGCACATTCATTGCCTTCACTCACTCTAAAGCAATGATTGTGTGTCCTACTAAGGCAAGTCTTACCCAGCCACCCAGACTAGCTATGTGGCACTTTATGCATATGATAACAAAGACACTTGTTAAAAAACATCAGAAGACCAGGTCATCAGTACTGGGCAGAGGAACTCATTTACAAGACTTGGGTACCAATCCAGCAACTGACGCGTAGAAGCAGCCCAGGTATGTCTGCACAGATTTGCTCAACAGGTGCCCGAACCTGCGTTGTCCCCTTCCCCTCTCCATCCAATTACCGCTCCCCAAAGAGCTCCATGGCAAAAAATGTTTTTTTAAAAAAAAAAACACATGCACACGCACAGTTTTAGTGATGCAATATTTAAATATCAACACTCAGGCCTCAGGGGAGAAGCCTCACATTGGTATCTCTAAGTTTAGTTTCAGCCTAAGCCTCTTGCAGCTCAGCAGACACTCACTATTGATTTTAGATAATGGGGTTGGTTTCCTTTTTAACTTTTGCTGCATGCAGGAGGCAAAGCTGTACTGTGCTGCCTCAAGGACTGACAACACCCTAGGAAGTGTGGGCAACAATTTCAAATACAATGAATTCTGTTTCTCAGTAACTTAAAAAAGTCATGGTAGGTAAACACCCAGTACACGGCAAGAGTAGCATTCCCCATCTGCCTGTCAGAATGCAGTAGGCAGCTGCAAGTCAGATACTAGAGCTCCAGAGCAAGCACAGCCTTTAGTCAACCCCAGAGATGGCTCTGAGCTCCCTACAGAACCTTTCCTTCACTAAAAGGACCAGTAACCCACTCTATCAGCCACAAGCTGCTGCAACACAGACCACAGTAAACGCCAGATCCATACTGTACTGACAACAGCCAGCAACACACCTGGAATCCTCAATATAGGCAAGGAAAGCTTTTCTCTCCAGTCAACCAATGAAGAATAGTGCAAATATCAGATAGCACCTGCTAGCATGATTTTAATGCATTAAGCTTAACAAAGACCGTGGCAGAGAGCCAAGTTGCTGCACAACACACCCACGACCAGAGGGACTTGAAGATTTGACTATCTTCTAACAGTGACCAAGCAAATACCCAATTTTCTACCTACTAAACGCACAGCCAGACTAGGGCAAGTGGGAGAGGAAAGAAAGAGAGAAGGAGATCTCATTTCATGTCAGACAGGCAATGTGCCCCTGCTCAACTGCAGCCTTGGGTGGACATCCTAGGACCCAAACCACTCTTCCATGATGATAACAGCAAGGTCATGTCTCTCAAGTCAGCAGGAAACATTTCACCAATACAGTCTTCTGGCAGCAGAGAGAACCAACACCAAGGGCAAATAAAAGGCACCCCTTATCCCAGCCAGCACAAGAGTAGCACTCCCCCAAGCCAAAAACACAGCTCAAGCTAGACCTCCTCAGCAAGAGGGAACTCAAGAAACTGGAAGCAGCAACGAGGTCCCTGAACCACAACAGTTGCTGCATCAGGCACCTTGAACTAACCTTTGTTAAAATACTGCCTAATTAGTGCAGCAAAATTCCACAATGCCAGAGCATGAAAAGTCAGCACTTCCACCAGCAGTGACCATTAAATTCTCCGACAAAAGGAAAAACCCAGGCAGCAACATGGTTCTTCGCTGCTCCAAATCTGTTAAGACATAACTGCCAATTTTACATCACCTCATTTCAGCATTGAGACATCCTGGAGGCTCCTTGATCTTGTCAAGAAGAAAAAGGAATGAATAAGCCACAAAAACATTAGCAAAATATCATGTTATGACAGTCAACTTGACCCCCTACCATTTGAGGCAGATTTCATCATTTGCTGCAAGTGAAGTTCATAAGCCATAGTATAAAACAGCTTCAGCGTGCCACATGCAAAACCAAGCCTCCTCTCAGGAGCACTTTAGCACTAGTTATGACTCAAGCACACTGACCAGCTCCAGGGCTGTAAGCTGACACTGCAAGTTAGCACAGGAGTTCAGGCTACCTGATCTCATAAGTCATTCCCTACTTCAAAGAGGGAAGTAATTTCACCTTCTTTGTCTCCACTACGGCCTAGCTGTCTTCTGGCCTGCCAAACTGCACAGTCACCACAAACTGGTGCTCCAGGTCACACCTGACTGAAGGTCAGTATCTCCGGAGCAAACCTCAAAGTTTCCTGCTCATCCATCACAGATCTCCAGGTACACTCTGGGAAAGCAGCGGAATACCATCAAAAAAAACTTACATTGGCAATCAACCCTGCTGCGAGAATGCTCAGCTCTGATACTCCAAACCCATTCAATTATTTAATGCTGCTTCTGGGTAGACTACAAACATTGCATAGACCTCAAACACTTCCATGAGGAATGATATTTCTTCTGCTGGAAATGCTGCAATAGTAGAGAACATAGTTTCTGTAGCACAGGCCCAGCTTGAAACCCATCCTGACACAAAAGTCCAGAGAGCTGATAACAGATCAACAAGCCAGCACTTTACCCTCTCCTACTGGTATCAAGCCGTTCACCTCTTCTACTGAAATACACTCCTTTTGTGTCTAACATGAGGCTGGCGCGGGGAGAGCAGCCAAGGACTCGCAGAGTCTATAGACGAAGGGTAAGGAACAAGAGGTCTGCGGGGTGCCACCAGCACAATAAATCAGATGAGATGGGATTAAGGGGAACTTGCTCAAAATACAGTTCACACATATACTACAACTGAACCAAATCCACTCTTTTCTAAGTGGCTCAAGTAATCAGTGCCAACTTTCAAAACTAGCTACAGGACAAAAAAAAGTTACTGTAGAAAGTCCTGGCAACCCCAGCCCGGGCAGCCCAATTAGGCAGTAGTTCAAAGCTCTGTGGTCACTCAGCTGCTGATGGAGACATGCCTGCTAGCTTTGCCCAGTCAAGAGCAGCCCTTCTGTGATAGCTGCTGTACCAAACTGCGAAAAGAATAAGAACCACCGGCCACTGCTGTTGGCAAAGGGCAGTTTTGAAATCCCACACTGGAAGAAAGCTACAGCTGCTGCTTCTGAGCTTAGCTGCCTAGCTGTAGCCAAAGAAGAGATGCAAGCCAAGTGCCCTAGCAAATGCTACAGTGTAAGATCTGCATCCCAACTATCCCCATGCAGAAGTCTCAGGATTAGTCCCTCCAGTCTCTCTAACAAGCACACCTGGCTCCTCTGTAGAGTAAAACTGAGCCAGCTTCTGGCTGCCAATGTTTTCTTCAGCCACATCCTGCTGTGAAGCACAGAGGGGAGTAAGAGAGAGAGCACAGACTCCACAGCAATGCAGAGCTTGTCCAAGCAAAGAGGTAGCAGGCTCTGCCTAGCACAGCTGAGGTTTAAGCCTGAAATCATATTGGCAAGCATCAGGAAATCATTCAGCAACACTGTGAACAAGAGGAAACACAAGTGCCTTCGGTTGCACCTCAGTGTTTCTGAAGGCCACTTTTCAGATATACCTCCTGATCAAGCTAGCACCTGCAGAGTCCCCAGGGCACCGAGCAGCAGAGGTACCTCTGAACCGAAGCTAACGAGCTGAGCTTGGCCAGCCACTCAGGATCCAAGTCAGTGCACAAGCCCTCAACAGACTGCCCCATAACCCACACGCAGGTTCAGCCACCATCACTGCCTAACACACAGACACCAAGCAGCGTCTGTACGGTCAACCTTAAACCAAGAATTGCTGCTGCTCAGAGCAATGAAAGTTAGAGAAGACACTTCTCTCCACAGATTAGCACAGTGAATTAAGAGCCCATCGCTTCACAAGTTATGCTCCTGGACATGTCTCTGCAGCCCTCTTTCCACAGGCACCTCCCAAAGCAATATATTCCTGCTCTGCCTGCCTCTCCTAGACTTAGGCTACATTTGCTGATCCTGGTTTGAAAGATGAACACTCTGCAGCTGCTCCGAGAGGCTCAAGCCCTTCTTGGAAGGGACAGACCTCCGCGGTGTCTGCCTGTCGGAGAGGAGTGTGTACACAGACCTCATGCTCGTTAATTGTGCTGCAGCATCATCTGCCCTATATCCCCCATCCTCAGCAAAACAAGAGCTATTGCAGTATCAAGGCTCTTTCTGCCCCCCCCTTGCACTACTGGGGCACACCATTGCACATGCATGCTTCTCCACACAGCTCCTCCAAACTTTCGCACCGTGCCTAGAGCCCAACACAGACACGACCTGTAATCCAGGGGCTTTCAGCAGGGCAGGATGCTGCTCATTCACACAAACCCTCTTCCTCAAGCCAATTCAGCTCTCAGCCAAAAATAAACCATCCCAAACACCTCCTTCCCGTGACTCCCACCCGAGCTTTATCTACCAAACCTTTCAGAGGTGCCCAGGGGCAGCACGGCGCAAACCCCCTTGCCCCGCACCTCCAGGCCGCGCGGCCCCCGGGGGACGGGGCCCCGTACCTGCCCGCCTCCGGCTCCCGGCCGCGGGGCCCGCACACGTCGCCGAGGCTCCCGGCCGAGGCTGCCAGCTCCCCGGAGCGCCGTCTCTCGGCGGCGGCGTCCCCCGGCGGCCGAGGCGCCGCTGCAGCTCTTGGTGCGGAAGAGGCGGCTGAGGCGGATCTTCAGCGAGCCCTTCCTGGCGCCGGGGCCGGCTGCCGCGGCGGCGGGCGGCGGGGCGGCGCGGCGGGCGGCCCCGCGGGGCGGCTCGGCGCGGCCGGGGCTGCACGGCTCCTCCTCGGAGCAGCTCTCGGGCTCGTCGGGCTCCAGCGCCTCGAGCACCAGGAGCGCGTCGCTGGTCTCCTCGGCGGCGGCGGGGCCGGCGGGCGGCGGCAGCAGGCCGAGGCAGGGGCAGCCGGCCGGGCCCTTGCCGCCGAGGCCGTGCTGCTGCAGCTCCAGCGCGGCCAGCTGCAGCTCCAGCCCGCCGGGCGGCACGGCCCCCCAGCGCGGCTCCGCGCCCCCCGCCGCCGCCGCCGCCTTGGGCTCCAGGGCGCAGCGGTGCCGCGGGCACAGCAGCTCGCCGCCGCCCGCCGGGCCCTCGCCGCCCGCCGCCGGGCCGCCCTCCTCGCCGGGCCGCCCCACGTTGCGGAACACCATCAGCTGCGGCGGCGGCCGCGCCGCCCGCAGCGCCCCGCCCGGCAGCGCCGCCGCCGCCGGGAACCGCGCGCCGCCGCCGGGGCCGTTAGAGCCGTTAACGGCCGCGCCGCCCCCCCCCCGCCCCGCGCCCGCCTCCGGCCCGGCCCCATAGCCCAGCAGGCGGCTCAGCACCCGGTACGAGGCCGCCGCCGCCGCGGCCTCCCCCTCCCGCAGCTCGGCCCGCTGCATCGCTACGGCCGCCGCATGCTCCGCCGAGACCCGCCGCCGCCGCCGCCTCACACCGGCCGCCGCCGCCGCGGCTCCCTCCTCAGCGGCGACGGCCGCGCGCGCGCCGCCACGCCCCCCCCACTTCCGCCGCCGGCCCAGGCCACGCCCCCTCCGCGCCTGACCACGCCCCTCTGAGTGGAGACCACGCCCTGTGGTGGAGACCACGCCCCCGCGCGGCGGGCCACGCCTCCAGCAGGTGAAGCCCCGCCCACTGGCGCGCCTCTTCCACGTGCTGGGGCCCCCCGCGCCGGAGTGGGGGGGACGCGGGGGGACGCGGCGCTCCCCGGGCAGGCTGCGGGCGGGGCGGCGGCAGCGCTGCCGGGCGGGGCGCTGGGGTCCGTCCGGAGCGGGACACGTCCCCCTCGAACCGCTGCCCCCACCCGCATCCCCAGGGCTGCCCTGGAAACGGGGAAACTGAGGCAGCCGGCACCGCCACGCTGCCGGCCTTGCACGGCTCCTGCACGGCTCCTGCACAGCTGCCGCAAGCCCCTTGCATGGCATCTGCACGGCGCTTGCCCAGCCGTCAGACACCTCCCAGCACAGCTCCCGCGTGGCTCTTGCAGGCACCGAGAGCAGCCTCGCAGCCCCAGCGCACACGCACGGCTGGAGGAGAGGGGACAAGGACCAGCTCACGCTGGCACAGAGGGAAGGGACCATTGCTTGCAGGCAGCTGCGCAGTACCCCCGTGCCTCAGTTTCCCCCTTTGTAAGCAGGAGCTGTGGGTAGGACCTGGGCCCCGCCATGGGGGCTGCACCGCGGCCCCAGCCCCACGCCCCCTCGCCAAGCCCTTGGCTGGTGGCGCAGCAGGAGTTAACCGGGAGCCGGTGGCAGGTGACCTTATCTGGGCCCCATCCTGGCTGGCTGCTGCCGGGAGCCGAGGGGGGGGCGGCGCGGGGAGGGGGGCTGCTGCCGGGAGGAAAATTCCCAGCCCCGTTGCCATGGCTTCCCATCAGGATGCGCTTGCATCAGGACCGGCCCCCGCCGGAGCCGGGGGGTGCGAGCTGCCGGGGGGGCCCCCGGCCGGGCGCCTCGCCGCGGAGGGCCATCCGCCGGGATTGCACAGCCGCGGCATCAGCGGGAGGCGTGGAGCGGGGCGGGCAGCGCTCCGGAGCCAGTGACGTCTGCTCCGGCACCGGGAAAGGAGGAAAACAGGAGGCAGAGCGGGAGCCCGGCGGAGCCGGGGCGATGCGGAGGATGCTCGCCCGGCCCTAGGGGTGCCGGCCGCCCGCTCCGGCCCCGCGGCGGCTGCCGGGGCCGCGCGGCAGCCCGAGCCCCGCTCCCGGCCATGGGGCTCTGGCTGTGGCCGCTGCTCTGCTGCCTGCACGTGGCGCTGCTCCGCGGCGGGGGCAGCTCCCCGCAGCCCCGGCCGCCGGCCCCCAAAGCCAAACCCACCCCGGGCCAGGAATGGTTCTCGGCCTCGCCGGCGCCCTGGGCTCCCACGCCGGAGCCGGATCCCCAGGGCTCGGCGGCGGCGCTGGCGTTCCTGCGCTCCGGCGACGCGCCGCGGCTGGCGCGGGCCAACTGCAGCCGGCGGTTCGCCGCGGCGGGGCCGGGGGCCGGCGGCGGCGGGGGGCCCCCGGCGCCGCTGCGCGCCGCGCTGCGGGCGGCCGCCGAGAGCCTGGCGCACGCCGCCAACTTCCTCAACATGCTCTTGCAGGCCAACGACATCCGCGAGGCCAGCCTGGCCGAGGACGCCGAGTGGTACCACGCGCTGGTGCGCAGCCTCGTGGCCGGCGACCCCCGGGTCTACCGCGCCGTGCTGGCCTTCGACGCCCACCCGCTGGCCTCCAAGCCCCGGCTGATGCTGCAGGCCACGCAGGAGAGCGCCGAGATCCTGCTGCAGGACCTCTCGGCCGCCGCCGGCCGCGGCAACCTCAGCGGCGACCGCCGGTGGTTCGACGCCCCCGAGCCCCCGCGGGGCTTCTCCCTGCGGAAGCGGCTGCTCCGCAATGACCTCCGCAGCCTGGAGACCCCCAAGTGGAGCCGGGGTGACGGCTACGTGGGCGACGCGGGCCACGTGCGGTGGTCGCCGCCGTTCCTCGAGTGCCGCGACGGCAAGTTCCTGCCCTCCTGGATGGTCACGCTCTCCTCCTCCTTCTACGGGCTCAAGCCAGACCTCAGCCCCGAGTTCAAGTAAGAGGCGGCCGGCGGCGCCGGCGCGGTTTGCCCGGGGGGCTGCTCCGTGCGCGTGCCGGGGCAGTGGGGGGGTCCCCGGCGCTGAGCGGGACTCTCTGCACAGGGGCGTCGTGCGGCTGGACGTCAAGCTGCAGGACGTGCAGCTCGACCCCTGCGCCAGCGGGCCCGGCTGGTTCGCCGACACGCACCGCTGCGACCTCAACAGCACGCAGGTATCGCCCCGGCGCGGCGCGGCACGGCACGGCATCGCACGGTGCAGCACGGCATGGCACCCCGCGGCGCGGCTCCCGCTCCGGGCTCCCGCTGCGCATCCCTCCCCGGCGGCTCAGCGTTATCCCCTCTCCGGCTGATCCATCTGCTCCGCTCAGCTGCTCGCGGTGCCGCGGCCCGCGGGGTTTATTGTGCAAATCTGCCTGCCCCCGCGGCGAGCGCCGGCGTGTGACCTGGCTCCCGCCCGCCGCGCGCCCTCCCCGCCGCCCCGGCTGCTGCGGGCTCGCCGGCGGCGGCTCGGGGCACCCCGCGTGCAAGGCAGCCCGGCGCCTTTCCTCCCGTTCTTTGGGTAGCCTCAATTTAAGAACGCGTTAAAATGCCTTTTCGGAGGGCTTTCGCGGCCCCTTGGAGCTGCGCGGCCGGGATCGGGGCTCTTGGCGGTGTCGGGGGGTTACTGCCGGGGCGGGAGCCCCCGGGCCCTGCGCGCCGCTCCACGCTGCGGCAAACGCTGGCCAAATCCCCTTCCCCAGCGTCGGAGAAACCTTGGAGATCCTCTTTCTGAAACTTTTCCTTCCAGCCCCCTGCAGGTAATTCCCACCAGCGGGGCATGGTTGCACGCCCTGCCGCGCTCCAGGCATCTTTTCAGAAAATAACTGCACCCAGAAAAATTCCCAGCAGGCCAACGGGAGCGGAGACCCCCCGGCGTGCCCGGCCATCCCACGGCATTCCCGGCTGGCACCAGCGCCGGGGCCGTGCCTGCTCCCCGGCAGCCCCGCGGCTCCCCCCTTTTTTCCCCTTTTCCGCCCCGTTTCGGCGCCGGGCCGTGGCGGCGGGGTCTCCACCGCCGGGGATTAGCGCGGCGGCGGCCGCTGCGCCCTGCCGCTGCCGTCACGGCGGAGCCCGCGCGGCGGGATTAGTGCGCTTTGCTGCATTAGGTGTCCATTTAGGTTTTAGGGAGGGATTTGAGGGCCCGGCTTTTGCTTTTAATTCTTAAATGTTTAACCACTGCTCTGCAGGCACCGCCGAGGGGGAGGAAGGCACGCGGGGCTGGGGCCGGGGCCGGGGGGGCCGGGGCCAGCGCAGCACCCCGGGGTGCAGGGGGAACCCTCGCCCAGACCTGTCTCCTTCAGTGTGTCCCCCAGGAGAGCCGCGGCTTCGTGCTCGGGAGCTACCTGTGCCGGTGCAAGCCGGGCTTTTACGGGGCCGGCGGTGCGGCCGGCGGCGCCGGGGCAGGTGGGTGCCGCCATCCCCGCGCCCCGCGGGAGACGGGCCGGGTGCGAGGCGGGCGGTGGGGATCTCGGGGCGATGCCCTAACCCGCGGCGGCGCGCTCTGTCCGCAGGCGCCCCGCGGGAGCTCGGCGCCGGCGCCCGGCGGCCGGCTGGCGTGCCGGCCCTGCCGGCCGGGCTGCGCCGCGTGCGTGGACGACGCGCCCTGCTTGATCGAGGAGGCCGGGGCGCTGCGGGCGGCCGTCCTCTCCTGCCAGGCCGCCTGCATGCTGGCCGTCTTCCTCAGCATGCTCGTCTCCTACCACTTCCGAAAGAGCAAGGCAAGGCGCCGGGGCGCCGCGCGCCGCCGGAGGATGCTCCGGCCCCTTCGGGCGCTGCTCCGGGCTCCCCGCCCGCGCTCACGGGCCTGTTTGCCTCTTCCTGCAGCGGATCCGGGCGTCGGGGGTCATCCTGCTGGAGACCATCCTCTTCGGATCCCTCCTCCTCTACTTCCCCGTGAGTATCCGGCCCTCGGAGAGCCCTGGGCCGGTGAAAGCCCTTGCACACTCGCCCGCCGACCTCCCTCGGCCGCGGACCTCCTCGAGCTGCGCGGGGCTGGGAACGGCTCGCTCCCCTCTGCCCTGCCCCCATCCGAGCGGCAAACGGCCCCGTTACCCCTAAATCCTAACGAGAGCCCTGCCTGCCGGGCACCGGGACGCCGCGGGACGGGGAGGGCGCTGCCGGGCGCCGCGCCGCGCCGGTCTGCAGAGCCCAAAGCCGCCCTCCTCCCCGCAGGGCAGGAACCTGCCCTCAAACCGCCCTCGGGGGCAGCTCGGCCTCGTTTCTAGTTGTGCTGGCTCGGCCTCCGGCGGCTGCGCTGTCGACCCTCTCCGCAGCCCAAATCCCTTTTCTCCCGCTGGCCGTTGGAATTAATCCCCCTCTAAACCCCCTCTGCCTCCTGCAAGATCTGCAGCATCTGCCCCAGGGCAGCGGGGAAAGTGAGAGTGGGAGCGTTTCCCCAAAGCAGCCGGTGTCCAGGGCCTGCAGCAAGACGGGGCAGGACCGGCCTGGCGCCTGCATCCGCTTTGTCCCATGCAACCGCCTCTCCTGCCTCGGCTCTGTCTGCCCCAGCCCCTTCTCCACCCCCGGCGGCGTCCGAGGGCCGTGAAGCGTCCGGCGGGGCCGGCAGGGCCCCTCGCGCGCGCCGGCCCCGCTCTCCTGCTTTCCCAGGTGTTCATCCTGTACTTCAAGCCGAGCATTTTCCGCTGCATCGTCCTGCGCTGGGTGCGTGGGCTGGGCTTCGCCATCGTCTACGGCACCATCGCCCTCAAGCTGTACAGGTAACCGTGAGCCGAGGCGGCGCCGGAGCCGGCGAGCGGCCCGGGCCCGGGGGGCGCGGGGGGCATCCTGGCTCACCCCTGGGTGCCTTGCAGGGTGCTGAAGGTGTTCCTGTCCCGCACGGCCCAGCGGGTGCCCTACATGAGCAGCGGGCGGGTGCTGAAGATGCTGGGGCTGATCCTGCTCCTGGTGCTGTGGTTCCTGGCGGCCTGGACCGTGGGGATGCTGGAGAACGTGGACAGGAACATCCCGCTGGTGATCCGTTCCCAGACCGCCCGCGGCCTCCAGTTCCACCTCTGCGGCCACGACCGCTGGGACTACATGATGGTGATCGGTGAGCGCCGGCTCGGCCGCCGCGGTCCCTCCCAGCCGGACCCTCTCGCCGCCCAGGACCCCTCGGCCGCAGCTCCCAGCCCCAACGCGGGGCACGGCGCGTTCGTCTGCTTGGCGCTTTGCTTTGCCCCCGGCTCCCCCGGCGGTTCCTGGGGTTCCTCCTCCTCCTCCTCCTCCTCCTCCTCCTCCTCCTCCTCCTTGTCCTCGTGCCCGCGCTCAGCGCTGCGCCTCCCGCTCTGCCCCCAGCCGAGATGCTCTTCCTGCTGTGGGGCAGCTTCCTGTGCTTCGCCACGCGCTCCGTGCCCTCGGCCTTCCACGAGCCCCGCTACCTGGGCATCGCGCTGCACAACGAGCTCCTCGTCTCCGCCGCCTTCCACGTGGCCAGGTGAGGCACGGGGCGCCGAGCGGAGCCGCGATCCGGGGCGCCGAGCCATGATCCTGGGTGCCGAGTGGCTCCGGGGCGCTGAGCGGAGCCACGATCCGGGGTGCCGAGCTGCAATCTGGGGCGCTGAGCAGCTCCGGGGCACTGAGGGGAGCCACGGTCTGGGGCACCGAGTCACACCGGGGCACGGAGCAGAGCTGCGACCCAGGGCGCCGAGCGGCGCCGTGATCCGGGGCGCCGAGCCGCTCCCGGGTGGATGTTGCCTGCATCCCCGGCAGGATTCACTTCCCAGTCCCCGGCACGGGTCGGACACCAGGGAAACACCGAATTTGCTCCAAAGCGGCCGCCCGCGGGCTGCACCCTCCGCTGCCCGCCGGCGCCAGCTGCCGGCACACCCGGCGCTTGCGCGGCCCAGGAAATACCCCGTCCCGCTCCCCGCAAGCGTAGGGATCCCCGTCCTGGCGCCGCAGGGCACCTGCGAGCCCCTGGCCCCTTGCAGGTTCGTCCTGGTCCCCTCGCTGCACCCCGACTGGACCCTGCTGCTCTTCTTCGCGCACACCCACGCCACCGTCACCATGACGCTGGTGCTGCTCTTCGTGCCCAAGGTGAGCGGGCACGCGGGAGCCAAGACGCCAAGGGCGGCTCTCGGCGCGGAGGAGCGTGGGGGGTGGGGGGGGATCCCGACCCCCGGACCCTCCGCCCGCGTTTGGCCGAGCGGGCAGGCGGCGAACGCGCGGCGACCCGGCGCCCCTCCGCCGCCAGCTGCTGCGCGCCGGCTCGCCGCTGCGCGAGGAGATCGCGGCCGAGGTCTACGAGGACGAGCTGGACGCGAGGCGCTCGGGCTCCTACCTGAACAGCAGCATCGCCTCCGCCTGGAGCGAGCGCAGTCTCGACCCCGATGACATTCGGGTGGGTGGCACACTCAGGACCTTCTTTTGACGCTAGCTATGCGGCCCCGCGCAGAGTAAGAGCTGCTTTTGCAATCTTTCCCCTGCTGCAAACCAGACGGGGTTGGGGGGGGGAGCGAGCTGAAGCGGGGGGGGGGGGGGGGCACGAGCCGGGCGCAGCAGCGAGCCGGGGGCGCGGGACGGACCGTGCCGGCGTCGGGGGGACGGGGAGCGACCCGGCGCCGAGACGGGGCTGCGCAGGGCCGGGGCGCCGCTCGGTGCCGCTCTACGTGCTCTCCTGTGTCCCCCCCCCCCCTCCCCGCCCCCCGGACCCCGTCCCCGGCGGCCCCCGGCGCAGGAGGAGCTGAAGAAGCTCTACGCGCAGCTGGAGGCGCACAGGACGCGGCGGATGGCGGCCAGCAACCCGCACCTGGCCAAGAAGCGCGGCTCCCGGCGCAGCCTGGGCCGCTGCGCCCTGCGCCGCCCCGCCGGGCCGCCCGAGGCCGAGCGGGACGGCGCCGAGCCGGCCGGCCGCGGCGGCCGCGGTGGTGGCAGCCTGCGGCTGCGGGAGGGCAGCCGGCGGCGCCGCGCCGCGTCCTTGCGCAAGTCGCGCAGTGCCGAGGACCACGCGCGGCCGCCCGCCTCCCCTGCGAGGAAGACGGCGGCGGCGGCGGCGAAGGCTTCGGAGCCGTCCGACAGCGAGTCGCTGGAGGCCGCCCCGCTCGTCTGCAAGTCGGCCAGCGCCCAGGAGCTGGCGGCGGCCGGGCGGCCGCGGCGGGCGCCGGTGCGCAAGGCGCTGAGCCTGGCGGCCGGCGCCGGGCACGAGGCTGAGCTCCCGGCCAGGCCGGCGGCGCGCGAGAAGCCGGCGAGGCAGGAGCGGCCGGGCGCCCCGCGGGACCCCGGACCCCCCGGCAGCGGGGGCGGCGGGGGCTCCCCGCGCCGGGGCCGGGCGCGGAGGCATGTCACCTACGCGCCCGTCAAGAGCGCCAGCGCGGACGGGGCGCTGCGGCCGGGGCGGGTGCGCGTGGCGGTGCGCAGGACCCCGCCGGTGCCCCCCGCGCGGCTCCAGAGCCTGGCGCCCCCCGCGCCCCCCCCGGCCCCGGCGCCGGGCTCCTCGGCGCCC
This sequence comes from Rhea pennata, assembly GCF_028389875.1. Classification (NCBI taxonomy): domain Eukaryota; kingdom Metazoa; phylum Chordata; class Aves; order Rheiformes; family Rheidae; genus Rhea; species Rhea pennata. The sequence continues at coordinate 2,146,936 of NC_084688.1, forward strand.
GCCAGCCCGCCCCGGCCCCGGGAGGAGACCTGCAGCGGGGAGCAGCAAGCGGCGGGGGCGGCGGGCTCGGGGACGCCCCGCGGCGCATCCGGCCCCGGCACCTCCGCCCCGAGAGCCTCCCTCAGGAGCCTCGGCTTAGCCCTCAAGGCCTTCAGCCGCTCCGGAGGGAGACGCGGCGGGAAAGGGCGAGGAGGAGGAGATGGAGGCAGCGGCGGGGAGACGCCCTGGGCGGCGGCGGCCGCATCCCTCAGGGGCCCCGGCCCGCGCGAAGAGGCCGGCACCGCGGCGCAGAGCGCGGCCCTGGGCGGCAGCGGCGGCGGCGGCAGCCCGGCGCGGGAAAACGCCGGGGACGCCCGCGGGAAACTCGCAGAGGAGCCCGGCCCTGCCAGCTGCGGCGCCCTGCGGCCGGCCCGGCACGAAGCGCCGGGGCCGCGTGCCATCCCGGCCCCCGGGAGCAGCCGGGAAGCGGCGGAACCGCCCCGCGGAGCCACCGGCCCCGACCGCCGCGATGCTCCGGCGGAGGCTGCCGAGGAGCCGGAGGCCGAGGCTCGTCCCGGGGAAGCCCCGGGGGCTCCGCCAGGAAGAGGCTCGTTATTCCGGCAGGAGGCAATCGCGTCCCCGGAGGCGAGAGGGCCGAGCCCGGCGAAGGCGCCCGAGCCCGTCTGCCCCTGGGAGAGCCAGGACGCGGCGGACCCAGCGGCGCGGCGCGGCGCGCCGAGCCCGGAGCCGCGCGGCTCGGGCGCCGGGCGGGCGGGGAGCGGCGAGAGCAGGAAAGCAGAGGTCTGTCCCTGGGAGGCGGCGGCGGGCGGCGGCGGCGGCGGCGGCGGGGCAGCAGCCTGCCCCGGGGACGCCGGCGAGGTTCAGCCGGAGAGCGAAAGGCTGGAACGGGACAGGACGAGGCTTTCCGAATGGGCCAAGAGCATCCGGCCCAAATCGCTGGGTGTGCTGAGAGCGCGGGAGGGCGGCAGCAGCCGGCCGGCGCCCGGCCGCCCTCGGGGCAGCGCCAGCGCCGAGGCGGCCTCGCCGGCGGCAGCTCCCCGAAGCCCCGAGCGGCCCAGGATGACCTGGAGGGGCCCGGAGGGCGCAGGGAGCGCAAAGGTTTTGGTTTGTCCCTGGGAAACCGACGGCGATAAAGCGGAAATTTGCCCTTGGGAAGCGAGCGCAGCCTTATCCGACGCCGCAAAGTTACAGGACGGTCAAAGCGAGACTTGCGGAGCGGGGAAAGGCGTTTTCCCACGGGGAGCTGCGCCGAGGGACACCAGCGACGCACCCAAAGTCGCGGAGAAGGGGAGCAGCCGGCGGGAGTCCGCCCGGGCCGGGGCGGAGGGAGCAGGCGCCGGCCTCGCCGCTGAGAGCCCGGGGGAGCTTCCTTCCACGGGAGCGGCGGGCAGCACGGAGAGCGGAGCAGCCGCCGGCCGCCCGCGGGGAGCTGAGGATGAGCCTCCTGCGACAGCCGAAACCAGCCCCGGGGGAGCGGCTGCCGCCCCGGCAGGCAGGGAGAGGGCCACAAGCGGGATTTCCCAAGGGGGAAACCTCCCGGGATCGGGAGCGATTGACGCGACCGAAGCAAATCTTGCAGGAAAGGGAACCTGCCCCTGGGAGGCGAGCGAGGCCCTGCCGAAGACAGAGGGCAAAGAGAAGGAGAAGGAGCCTGCCGACAAGCGCACCACGCGCCCGGCGGCGTTCGCCAGCCCGGGGAAAGCCCTGGAGAGGGGCAGCGGCGAGCGAGCGGCCGTGTGCCCCTGGGAGAGCCCGGGCTCGGCGCAGCCGGCGGCAGCCCCCCGCGCCGGGAGCCCGGCTCTGCCCGGGCCGCCCTCGAGGGCCTCCCAGAGCCCGGGGACCCTAAAGGCCGAGGTCTGTCCGTGGGAGACGCGGGAGAGCGAGGACGGCAAAGCGGAAATCTGCCCCTGGGAAGTGGCCGCGCCTCCCTCGGATCACGGGAGAGCCAAGCAGGTTCCCGGGCGGGCGTCGAAGGGGGACAAGCGCATCACGCGGCAGGCGGCGTTCGCCAGCCCGGCGAAGTCCCTGGAGGGGGGCAGCGGCGAGCGAGCGGCCGTCTGCCCCGGGGAGAGCCCGGGCTCGGCGCAGCCGGCGGCGGGGAGCCTGAAGGCCGAGGTCTGTCCGTGGGAGGCGCAGGAGGGCGAAGGCGGCAGTAAAGCAGAAATCTGCCCCTGGGAACTGGCTGCGCCTCCGCCGGCTAGAGAGAAATTAAGGCGGGCGGAAGGTGGTCTGCCCGCAGGGAGCAAAAGCACGAGCCCAAATCAGAGCGTCTTCAAAGAGAGCACGTCCGAGAAGGAGAAAGGAAGCAGAGCGCGCGGGTCCGTCTGCCCCTGGGAGAGCGCGGGCACAGAGGACGCCTCCGCCGTGGAAGGCTGGAAAGCTGCTTCCAGGAAATCGGAAAGCGCAGGGAGCCTGAAGGCTGAGGTCTGTCCGTGGGAGAGCCCGGACACGGAGGAGCCGGCCGCCCAGCCCTCGAGGAAACCCGGGAGCCAGCGGGCAGACGTCTGCCCGTGGGAAACCGCGGGTGCCGCTGCCGGCGTTAGAAGCGACGTCTGCCCCTGGGAAGGGACGGGCGTCCCGCTGGACGAGCCAGGCCGAGAGGTTCCCCAGCGAGCAAGGGCAGCAGGCGCCTTTGCACGGCTGGAGTTTGGGAGCAGCCAGCGGGAGTCCGTCTGCCCTTGGGAGAGCATGGGTGCGGAGGAGCCCTCCCTAAAAAATGGGACGGGGAAAGGCCCATCCAAGGGGTCCAAGAGCACGGAGAGCAGGAAGTCTGACATTTGCCCCTGGGAAGAAGCAACAGAGCCCAAAGCCGTGGAGAAAGCCAGCGTCAAAGCAGACGCGCGCCCACGGGGAGCAGCGCCAGCGTCCCCCGCCGAAGCCGGAAAGCCGGTGCCAGGAGCTGGTGCCACGTCTCCGACGGCCCCGCTGAAAAAATCCAAGGGCAAAGCTGCAAGTGAGGCTGAGCACAAGCCGCTGTGCCGCATCCTGCCGGGCGTCCAGCCCCCGCGGGGCCCGGGCCGAGGCAGCAGCCCCAGGGCCGCCTCGCTGCCAGCGAGCGGCAGCCGCAGCGCTGGCACAGCCGCGGTTTGTCCCTGGGAAGCGGAGGCGGCTCCCCCAGGCCCTGACAAGCCCAGCCCGGGAAGCAGCAAACCCTCCGCAGCGTGTCCGCGGGAGGCGGAGAGCGCAGACCCCATCCCGGCCCGCCGCGGGCAGGGCAGAGCCGGGGAGAGCCCCGGGCACGGAGGCGGCGGCGCAGCCCAGACCGACCCAGACGTCTGCCCCTGGGACCACGAGTAGCTCCCTTGGCCCGGCCGCAAGCTGGGTGCACACACAGCTCCTGTGAACGTGGAGGAAAGGTCCTGAGCTGAAGACTGCTTTGGCTCCCGGCGCAGCCTGCTGCCCCTCTGCGCGGCGCTGGCCGGGACAGAGCTGCCGGCAAAGCCCGCGGCACGGCCAGGCGCCCAGCAGCTCCGGCTGGACTCCAGCACTCGCTGGGGACCGGCACGGAGGGGGGAGCTGCCTTTGAAGAGCTCGAGCCATCAGCAGCCTGCAAACGCCCCCACCCGTGACAACCCCGGCGCTGAGCGCTCGGCACCCGGGCAGGGTACCCGCGTGAAACCGTCCACGCCACCAGCCTCCCTCGCCTCCGCACATCGGATGCAAAGCTGTAACTTGCTGGCTAAAACCACTCGCCCACAAGCAGCTGAGCAGCCTCCTGCCGCGCGGGGAGGCTGGTGCCTCCGGCGCGAGGACGCACCGCGTGCCTGGCGCCCTCGCAGACGCAGTCCCGGGCAGCTGCGCCCAGCGCTGCGCCGCTCTGCCCGATACCCTGGGTGCAGCTCTGCCCGATACCCTGGGTGCAGCTCTGCCCAATACCCTGGGTGCAGCTCTGCCCCGAGCGGCACAGCCACGGCTAGCCGAGGTTGAGAAGCCTTCTGCCCGGGTGCCGCTGCCTGACGTTGCTTTTAGCACTCGCTGCTCTGGCTACGTGGAAATTCCTCAGGTTTCCCCCGGCGCCCACCTTATCTCCGCTCCCGGCTGAAGGCCGTGCCGGCACCCGCCAGCCCGAACACGGAGCAACTTGTCGCTGTTCTGCCTGCTTGGTGGCTGCAGTTCCTTACAGGACCAAAGCGTGCCACAGAATTTTGCTTCTTTTCTTCAAAGAGCCACTGACGTTAGCGGCTGAGGGAAGAGGATGCACAGAGAAAACTCACGCTGGCAGCCAACGAGGTAGCACGGAAACGGCACGACCATCGGCTTCGGCCGGCGATTTAAGAGCTGATGGGAGCTGGCAGCCGCAGCGAGCCCCGGGCTTGGAGGCTCAGGCGTCACGTTCTCCATCACAAGCCAAGTGAAACCAGGGGAGAGTCAAACCAGAGCAGCAGCAATGCAACTGGGAAGGGAGGAAACCAGCTTTCCAGGTTCCTGCAGCCCAGCTGATCTCCCGCAGCACTGCTGTCATCTGCATTTTAAATCAGGGGGGATTTCTATAATCACAGCCACAACTGGCCAGGTTCTGAAGCCTGGGATAAAACGCTGCTGTTCCCAGTTAGCCTCACAACAGGTTTTTGTTTCCCTGAGACTCAAAAGCATTCGATTTTAGGTGCCCTCTGAAGTTGCTGAGCCAACCACAGGACTTCCACGTGTGCAAATCAAACCTTTCTGCTCCGGTTTTGTCCAGCGATGCCAGCTCCGTGCTTGAACGCTGCGATTTGGCAATTCCCACCACCATCTCTGTTCCCAGCAGCCTCTGTCCGCCTTTCATCCCGGGGGGATAAACCAACGTGCGGCTCGTTCCAGTGCTCTGCTTCTAGAAACCTCTCCCTTTGCAAAGGCCGGGATCGGCGTTCCCAGCAGCGACCTCCTCTCTGACTTCTCAGCGCTGCTACGCTTCTAGCTCTGCAGGAACCCGGCTGTAAAGGTGTTCGTCTGAACCAGCACCACCACGGACTTTTCAAAGCACCTTGTCCCTACTGTTTGCTTCTTCACGAGTCTGCGCAAACATGCCCAAAGTTCACCTTCCTGCATCGCAGGAGATAGTTTATTCCATCAACATTGCCGCTAGCACCAGCAAGCCTTCGCTTTTGCTGCCCACCTGTAGAAGTGCTCAATGCTTTTACCATCCCACATTTCAACTGCTTTCTGTATTCACACCGCCCATCTGCGGGGCAGAGATGCTGACAGCCAGGGCAGATGCTGAGACCACAGAGGCACCGTGCGGGGCTCTGGGTTTGCAGCTACTCCAGCTCTTCTGGAAGGGGTGAACGTACTTCCTGCTCTCCAGCGTTGTTTGGCTGGAGATGGAGCACTACAAGCAGAGAGCAGCGCCTTGACCTCAGGACAAAGAGCAACAGAACAGTTTTCCTCACCATAAAAGAGGTGAGCAGTAGGCTTCATGGGCATAAAAAACAGACAGCAGAAGTGAATGTTCCAGTTCTGTCCCCAGTTTCCGCACGAGACTGGTACTCAGAGCTCGTCCCATCATCCTTCTGCCATTTACTTCTCCTGTCCTTAGCAAGTGGCATTGTTGTAGCGTGCCGTGATCTTCTTCAGTGCTGAATGTCAAACGAGACCATCCACTCGTGTAAAAAAGTGTATATACAGAGAATAAAATTATCTACAGTGTGTACACTGGCTGATTTATGGGGTGCAGTTAAGATATCAAATATGACTAAGGAAGAGGTACAACAGAACCATACAAAGCTGCAAGGCTGTAAAGAACATCAGGAACAAAGCGGGTTTAGCTGCAGCAATTTGAATACTAACAAAAGAGATGGGGAGCTGCACACTGCTAGACTTAAAAAGAAAGGCCATTTCCCAGAAACCTGCCACTCCATCAGAAGGCATTTCCTTTTCATTAAGAGCCAGAAGAACCTTGTTTATATTTTATAGATATCGGTTCCAGAGTCACAGAATCACAGAATGGTTGAGGTTGGAAGGGACCTCTGGAGATCATCTAGACCAACCCTCCTGCTCAAGTAGGGTCACCTAGAGCATGTTGCACAGGATCACGTTCGGGTGAGTTTTGAACATCTCCAGAGAAGGAGACTCCACAACCTCTCTGGGTAACCTGTGCCAGTGCTCTGTCACCCTCATGACACCACTGAAAAGAGTCCGACCCCATCCTCTTGACACCCTCCCGTAAGGTATTTATAGACATTGATCAGATCCCCCCTCAGCCTTCTCTTCCCCAGGCTAAACAGGCCCAGCTCTCGCAGCCGTTCCTCGTAGGGCAGGTGCTCCAGCCCTCTGATCATCCTTGTAGCCCTACGCTGGACTCTCTCCAGTAGCTCCATGTCTCTCTTGTACTGCGGAGCCCGGAACTGGACACAGCACTCGAGATGAGGCCTCCCCAGGGCTGAGGAGAGGGGCAGGATCACCTCCCTCGACCTGCTGGCAACACTCTTCGTAATGCACCCCAGGAGACCATTGGCTTTCTTGGCCACAAGGGCACATTGCTGGCTCACGGTCAACTTGTCACCCACCACCACTCCCAGGTCCTGCTCTGCAGAGCTGCTTTCCAGCTGCATGGGGTTATTTCTCCCTAGATGCAGGACCCTGCACTTGCCCTCATTGAACTTCATGAGGTTCCTCTCCGCCCCGTTCTCCAGTCTGTCCAGATCTCTCTGAATGGCAGCACAGCCCTCTAGTGTCCCAGCCACATCTCCCAAAGTCACATCCATCCCTACTTGTATGCTGCCTTAGTCATACCGGACTCAAACCAGACAGCTACTGCTAATTTATTTTAGTTCCAAGCCCAGGTCACATATGCTGGAAGTGAAAAGAGATTCAGTGCTCCAGCACATGAATGAAGCGTAGGCAGAATACTCAAGATAGAAGGTGCTTTCAGGAAAGGCAGATTGTGACACCCCTCTGGTTTCCAAAAAGATAAAAGGGATTCCACTGCCAGCTCCTCTTCCAACAGAGCGTGAAGATGGTATTTTGCCCTTTCAAAAGAACATCATTCACAAGAAACACTGCAAGTATAAGGAGTCGTAAGTCTTACTGCATGATGTATAAAATCTCTTTCAAGGAAGAAGAAAAAATGCACTTTGTTTTCCAAAGCTAGCGAGAGTCAAGTCAAAAAGAAAGACCACTTGAAAAAAGAAATGCTTAATTATTTGGCAACTAGTGAGTATTTGCTCTGTAAATAGAAGTAAATTTAGCTTATCTAAGTAAATCAGGGCAGGAATAGATTAGTAGAGTGCAGTGGCTTATCCCCAGCCATGGAAAAAGGTAAGCGTTTTCTGGACTCATACAGCCTGCAAAACCAGGAAACCTGACGTGAATGTCATCGTGTCCACAGGATGGTGCCAGCCACTCACTGGCAACATCCCGTTAGTGAATTCATGAGCATCTGCAACATGCTCATGGGGTGATAGGTCACCTATGAGAAATGCTGCCTTCCAGGCAGACATTGACACAATTATAGACCTTAGGAGTCAATAATTTTATATTAAATTATTAAGGCTGTGCTACAGCTCCTTTGGGAAGCCATTGCAGTACCCACCCAGGAAAATTTCATTCGAAGCCTGCTCACTGCTACTCTCCATTTTCTTAAAAAAAAAAGTGCCTGGGAATCCAACAGAGGAAGACAATTGGAAAAGAAAGCACCAATACCCACTCCCACAAATTTTAATGAAAGTCCATCAGGTCTACAGCACCTCCTATTAAAGTGCCAAATATCCCTAGTTTAGACCCCTTCTGCTGTCAATGGCCCTCATGATGCAAATTCAGCACAGAGGTTTGCCTAGAGAGTAGTCCTGAAGAGGACAGAATCTTCGTCTTCACATAAATGCAGAGGGGTTTAAGATGCAGTACACTGAGCATACTTGAACAGAGTAAAGCTCTTCTTGGAGGTCATCTGAATCCCCCTCCCAAGCCCCTCTCACTGCTGTAAAGGCAACTTCTCAGTGGCTACAGTCCATTCCCAAAGATGCTTTGTTTGTTGATTTGCCCACTGGAAAAGCACAGCTATGTCCAACATGCTACCCCAACAAATATACTCCACTTCTTCCCTCCAGAATTGTTTGTAACATTGCATCTGTACAGGCTGTGGAATTTCTTATTTGATCTCTTCAAACTCTTGTGAGGGATTCAAGGTCGGGCCAGGAATCATCACCGTCTGAAAAAGCAAGAAATGGAATTAACAAGACACAGAATAGCTCTGAGTTACTGTAACAGGAAATTTTCATGCCTTCTAGAGCATGAGAAAGGGTGAGCAGGGGGTTCTGGCAATGCAAAGGTGTTGCACAGGAAGATGACCAGATGGTAGCAGCATGGGGGAGGAACAGGACGACATCCTTGGTACCCAGACTATAGTTCTTATCTCCTTCCTCTCTAGGACCTGTTTTTAGTAACACAGGAAAACAGGACACCTGCACCAATTTGCCAGACTATGTACAGGGAGTAATAATCCCAGAAATTATCATATACACATCAAATAACTTCAGGCTCTTATTACATCTTGCCGGTTATCCTAAACCAAGTGTATTCCACATTTTCCAAAGACTTCAACTACCCTATAGACTTTGTGAAGTCCCCAGTTACCCCTGCAAATTAGGCAGAGGAAGAAAATCGGCCAGATTAAAATGCAACTTGCTATGTAGTTCAGAGAAAAAAACATGTCTCATAAGCCACAGTGAGATCTCTTTTACATGACATTAACACCTCTAAATTATTACACCGGGCTTCCCCAGTTACTTCAGAAGCCTCTAGGCAATATCTAACAGCCGGACAGAGCAAGACAGCTGCATCCAGGCATAAAGCCTCCGGAGCAGCAGAAAAGCTGTTGCTCATAACAAGGACAGAAGCACGTAACTGGCAAAGACGTCCTGGGATTCAGTCTAGTGCCTGGCAATTATAACACACAACGGCACAGCTTTGTTTTTGTCCAGAATTAACTAGGGACCTTTGTTGCACAGACACAGCCCAGGAACCAGCAGGGCTGGTGCCCACTCCCGGGGGCACTACCTTCACAATGGGGTCCTTTGGTGGAGCCCACGACGGAACGATCTTGCCATGCATCCTCCATGTGCCGTATAGGTTGACCAAGTGCCTCTCAAATACAACGTACTCCAAAACATCCTTGGGCACCTGCTCCCCACCGTACATTAACCGCCCAAACCGGTCATAGATTGCTAAAGTCTGTAAATAGAAACAAGAAACGTGTTGGGCTGGTAGCAGGCTGGAGTCACAAGGGGCACAAAGGGACGTACCTGTCGAGTGTGCATCCGCACTGTCACTTGGCCATACAGGTTGCCTTGATTCACCATGCTGTCACATCGAACATGAACCACCCTTGGAGGTTCCAATGACTCTACAAAACTCCACCGGATGGTCTTATACCTGTTCCCACGGACCATTTCCTATAAAGAAAACAAAACAAAACAGCAGCCACTTAGAGTGCACTGAATGACAAGAAAACTACTGTCTACAATGAAGCATTTACTCATTAGCTATTTCTCAGACTTGTACATTACCTCCCCACTCTACACTAACACCCAGATAAGTATTTACCGAGTAGCAGCGCTCTGTCACCAAGGAGTGAAGTTTCTGCTTGTTAAAACTGAAAGAGAAACACACCCAGTTACTCAAATACACATATCAGAAAGACACTTACTCACAAGGTCCTCCTTCTCCAGGAGGTACACAATACATTGGCCAAACAGAAAAAGCTAAATTCTCAGCTGTGATCTCAGAGCTAAAAAAGAACATAAATGCAAGCTAGTTGACAAGATTTCAGGGAAAGACATGACAACATCCTTGAGAAGTCAGTTATGACCTAAATGTTTTATTGATGTTTGGAATTGTAACCAAAAAAGATGCAGTTTTGAAATTTGTTCTATTACTGGAAAGTGGAGCAACACTGCACATCCAAACAATTTCCTACAGCATGATTTGGAACAGCACCAACCACCCGCACTCTTCTGCTGATAATACTGAGGACGCAAAAGCTAATCTCCTTAACAAGTCAAGTCAACATGAATTTTCCATATCCTGTCTTTCATTATCAAAAAATGAGAAGGTTGTAACCAGATTTCTAACGCTATTGCCTCTTCGGGGAGAAGACAGCAGGATAAGATAAAGTCAGAGAGGGAATATAAGGATCAGAAGCACAAAAAAAAAAAAAAAAAAAGACCCAGCAGGCACATAGGCAAATAGAAACAGGTACTACATAACCCCATCAGTCAGAGAATGGGTCTTACTTCGCCAGGGAATTGTGAGCTTCAGTGAATATCTCTTGTGCCTTCTCTGGAAAGGTTTTAGTGCTGAAATTTGGATCATGATCTTTTACCTTCCGCAGACTGAAAAGACAAGAAAAACTCTACATCAAGCAAGAACTATTTGGAAGCTCCTCATATGTTTATGACAATAATCTTATCCAGTTCAAGCCCAGCTTTTACCAGGAAGCAACTGAACTGGAGACTCCCCGCAAACACCTAATCTCTAGGTATTCATAAAACAAAAACACTGCAAGTGCAGTCTGCAATCCCAAACAGCCCACAGAAGCCAGTGCAGGTTGCAACCATTCATGCTAGGAGAGATTTTCTCATCAGAGACTCCTGGTTAAGTGATATAACTGCAGCAGTGAAAGAACCATGTAGAAAACAAAGGCATGATCTATAAGACTGAATGGAGCATGGAGTTGGTGCTCCAGAGGTGCCACCAACTAATGAAAAGGAGAGTACATACGCTAACTGGGAGACAGCACTCTGCTTGAACTTCTCCACCTTTTGCTTCAGCCCCTCTTTAGACAGAGAAGTCAAGCGAGCATCACCTTCAGGGGGGACGTATGGGTCAATAATACCAGCTGTATGAAATAATAAGAAAAGTCAGGAAGAGACACCACAATGGCAAAAGGCTACATTTCAGAAGCAACAAACAGACAACACCCTGGCTGCTGACAGCTGAAGAACCAGGATTCCTCCCTGAAAACATTCGTGAGATGAAATACAAGCACAAAGGCAACTGATAACAGGCACCTGCCACTACTGATAAGATGCGTTAAACTATACACCCTCCTTCTCTTCTATACAGTTCCAGGAGATGAGAATAAGACACAGTCAGCAGGAGGCAACATGACCTCCCTTGCTATTTGTGTTTCCTAGGCACAAAGGAACCAACAGTCTGACACATTTCTGGGGTAAAGCAGGGCGGCTGTCACCCCTCCCTGGGCGGCAGGGCGAGTAAGTCAGCCCGTTGCAGACGAGACAGGCTGCTGACAATGTCATGCTGTTATTTGGTTAATAACTCTATGCTTCTACCTTGCATTAATTTTGCCCTCAAGAAGTGATCACCTGTGCAGGCCAAATAGAAGGTCCGTTCCACATGCTCCTCAGGAACTACAATCCTTGAGGCTCTGAGTTTTTTCTCCTTCTCTTCAAGTGACTGTTCTCTGTTCCAGTTGGGGACAGAGAACCTCCGCTTTGTTCTCACAGGGACAACAAAACAGGTCGGAGCTGCTCTGGCAGGACAGAGTAAAGATTCCACACCCTAAGGAAGAAAAATTACAAAGTCATGCAGTTCGCCCAACATCCTTTCACATCTACAAAGGGCAGAGCAGGGCCCCTGCTGAAAATACCCGAACAGCAGTCTTGGCTGAGCAGGAGCGTGCTCGGGGACAAATTCTCACCATCTCCTGCCTGCTGGAACTGGACCGGAGCCCCAGCCCCCCATGCCCAGCTCACACATCTTCCCCACGTCCTTCCCCACAGCCCCCTCCTCTCTTCTCAGCAGCCCTCCAGCACTGCAGCCCCTCACCCCCCCCCTTGCTCTGTAGCTCCTCAGCCCCATCCAGCACTCACCCTGCCAGGCCACCCCCTGCCTTAGCCCACAGCTCCTCATCCTCCCATTGCCTCTTACTGCTGTCAGCCTCACTGCAGAGTCTCTTCTTGCAGCCCTCCTTGCCCCACAGCACCTCCCCACAGCCCCTCATCCCATAGCAGCAGCCCCATAGCAGCTCCCCACATCCCTCACCCCACAGCCTCTCTGCATCTCCCTACATCCCTCACCCCACAGCCCCTCTACACATCCCTACAGCCCCTCTTCCCATAGCCCCATAGCAGCTCCTCACATCCCTTCACCATCTCCCCACATCCCTCACCCCACAGCCCCTCTGCATCTCTCTACAGCCCCTCATCCCATAGTCCCATAGCCCCATAGCAGCTCCTCACATCCCTTCACCATCTCCCCACATCCCTCACCCTACAGCCCCTCATCTCATAGCCCCATAGCAGCTCCCCACATCCCTCACCAGCTCCCCACATCCCTCACTATCTCCCCACATCCCTCACCCCACAGCCCCTCTGCATCTCCCCACATCCCTCACCCCACAGCCCCTCTGCATCTCCCCACATCCCTCACCCCACAGCCCCTCATTCCATAGCCCCATAGCAGCTCCCCACATCCCTCAGCACCTCCCCACAGTCTCTCACCCCACAGCCCCTCAACACGCCCCCGTTTCCTCCACGCCATGGCCCTCAGCAGTCCCCACAGCCCAGGCCGCTCCCAGCGGCGCCCCGCTCCGCGCCCACCCGCCGACAGGCCCGCAGGCCCAGGCGGCCCAAGCCCGCCGCCATGGCGGCCGCCATCTTGTCGCCGCGGGGCCCGCCGGGAAGGGGGCGGGGCCGAGGCCGCGCGCGGGCGCGGGCGCGCGCGGGGTGGGGGGGGGGGTAGGGGCCGGCGGGGAGCCCGCGCCGCGGCGGCGAGTGGAAAATTCCAGTGCTGGGGGGGGGGGGGGGAGGCCCCGCCCCCGAGCGCGCGGCGGGGAGGTCCCAGGAGAGGGACCCCGCCATGCGCCGTGCATGGGGTGCATGGACCCCCCCCCCCCGGTGCGATGTGCAACAGGAGAGGGACCCCCCCCCCGATGCGCCGTGCATGGGGTGCAGGACCCCCCCCCGGTGCGATGTGCAACAGGAGAGGGACCCCCCCCCCCCGATGCGCCGTGCATGGGGTGCAGGACCCCCCCCCCCGGTGCGATGTGCAACAGGAGAGGGACCCCGCCATGCACCGTGCATGGGGTGCAGGACCCCCCCCCGGTGCGATGTGCAACAGCAGAGGGACCCCCCCCATGTGCCATGCATGGGGTGCAGGACCCCCCCCCCCGGTGCGATGTGGGTGGGGGGAGCTCCCCCCATGCATCATGCAAGGGTGCGCAACGGGCGACAGGCGAGGCCCCCCCCCCCACGCACCGTGCGCGGGGTGCAGTGTGCACTAGGCGAAGGGCGCACTCAGCGAGGGGACACGCTGTGCGGTAGGCGAGGGACCCCCAAACGCGTCACGCAAGGGGGTGGGTGGCCCCCACGCAGTCCGACGTGCCTCGGCGAGCCCCCACGTGCCCCTTGTGCCCCCCCCCCCCCCCGCCCTGTGCTGCCCGTGTCCCGGCACAGCACCCTGCCCTTGGCGCCCTGCACTGCATCAGCCACCAGAGAGCAACCCCACATCGCGCCGGCACCGCCGCGCTGGCACCCGGCCTCGCTCGGGGCCTCCCTCCTCCTCCAGCGCCCCGCGGGCTCCGCAGGGTCACGCGTGCCATGACGAGCGCGAGGTCTCAGCCGCGCCAGGGCAGCGGCTGCACCAGCGAGAGCGCCGCGCTGGGCTGCAGCGGGGGGAGGGGGGGGGGGAGGAGGGTGCCCCCCCTTGCACGCGCATGTGCACCTCCCTGCTCCCCCCTGCACGGTGCCGGGAGGCAGCGGGGTGCACGGGGCTGGGGGGGTGGGGGGGGACGTCCGTGGCACCCCGAGCCGTGCAGGGCGCCCGCCGAGCAGGGCGGCGCTGCCTCGCCGTCCGGCTCCCGCGCGCCAGGCTGCGAGGGAGGAATTTTTCACGGCTGATTAACCACTTAGGGGGAGCGGGAGAAAGCAATCGGGGACGGGGAGCGGGCAGGAGGAGGGATGGGAGGAAGGGAAAAAATTCCAACCGCCGGCTGCAGCGCGGCGGCGTTCCCGGCCGGCCGCATCGGTCGGCACGGCGGCGGGCGGGAGCCCGAGCGGGCTCGGCCGGCTTTGCAGGCTGCACAACCCCCCCGCGACCCCGTCCGGGCCGGCGACCGGCTCCTCCGCCGCCGCCTCGCGGCTCCCGCGCCTCGTGCACCGGGAACGCCGAGGCAGCCGGGAGGCGGCCGGGAGGGGCCTGGCGATGCCCCCCCCCCCCCCCCCGGACAGATGCCCGCGGCGGGAGGGATCCCCAGCAAAAACGCCCCCCCCCCCCCCCCCGGAGCGCCTGTGTCCAAGGCCGGCGACGGCCCCGAGCCGCCCCGCGGCCCCCAGCGCCGCTCCCGCATGCCAGAGATTCCTGCCCTGAGCCGCCGGCCCCGACCCGCGCGGCCGGATTAGCTCGTGCCCTCCGGCTGCTCCCGCTCTCGGCAGAAACGGCAAAAACTCCGGCACGCGCCTCCACCCACCCCTTCCCCTTGCTGGAGCTGAGCCGCGGCACCGGCGCGCGGAGCTGCCGTGGGACACAGTCTCCGCACCGGCCTCCACGGCCTCCCAGCCTCCACGGCCTCCATGCCGGCCTCCACGGCCTCCCAGCCTCCATGGCCTCCTGGCTTCCACAGGCTCCAGGGCCTCCTGGCCTCCGCACCAGCCTCCACGGCCTCCAGGACCTCCCAGCCTCCGCGGCCTCCATGCCAGCCTCCACGGCCTCCTGGCCTCCGCACCAGCCTCCACAGCCTCCAGGACCTCCCAGCCTCCGCGGCCTCCATGCCAGCCTTCATGGCCTCCCGGTCTCCACAGCCTCCGGGCCTCCCTGGCCTCCGCGGCCTCCACAGCCTCTGTGGCCTCCATGGCCACTGTGGCCTCCGCGGCAGAGCTGCAGGGCGGCGCGGGCAGCGGGACGGCGGCTGGCACACGGCGCCTGCCGCCCTCGCGCAGCATCACGGAGGCCGCAAAACCGATCTAACCGGGGATAAACTGAAGGCCGTTGGCAGCCCGGTGCTTTCCTGCCCCGGCGTGCGCTTCTGGCCACACCGGCACGGATCGGCACGGATCGGCACGGATCGGCACGCTGCCTGCGGCGGGGAGGGGGGCATCAACGCGCCTTCGCGCCTAAATCACGGGGTGCGGGAGAGCGACGCAGCCGAGGGCCTGGCGGCCGGAGAACCGGGCAGCGCGGGACCCGCGCCTCCCACACACGCGCCCAGACGCCACGCGGAGGGGCAGGCGGCCCGGCCCAGCGCCCGGGAGCGCTGCAGGCATCGCTCCGGCTGACGCGGGACGCGGGAAAAGTCCGAGCCTGCACGGCGTGCGCACAGCCCGGCCCGACTGTTTGCTCAGCGCTTGGCGAAATAAATCAATAAAAAAGTCCTCTGCAGAGAGAACCTCACGCAAAAGGCCGGGGCCCAGGAGGAACGGAGCTCGGGAAACGTTTGCAGACGAGCCCCAGGCCAGGCGCCGGCTCCCACGGTGAGCGTGCACGCGCTGGCCACCTCCCGCCCCGCTGGGCCCCCTGCACCGGGGTGCCCGGCCCCGCGCTGGGAGCCGCTGCGTCTCGTACGCATTCAGCCGCCTCCACCCGGACAAGGCCCCCAGCACCCCACGGAGGCTGGGAGCCCCAGGGAACCCCCTGCAGCCCTCAGCCCCGCTCCAGCGCAGCCAGGACCCTCCACCCTGAGTGCACTGCATTGCGCTGGAGCAACCCTCATGCAAGGCGCGCATCCTGCCACCTCCAGCACAGCAGGGCCCCTCCACACGGGGTGTGTTGTGCTGCACAGGGGCAGCCCCCCTGCAGGGTGCGCATCCTGCACCCCCGCACCCCGAGGGCTCTGCATTGCATTGGGGCAGCCCCTGTGCAGGGTGCGCATCCTGCACCCCTGCACCCCAAGGGCTCTGCATTGCACCGGGGCAGCCCCCGTGCAGGGTGCACATCCTGCACCCCTGCACCCCAAGGGCTCTGCATTGCACCGGGGCAGCCCCCGTGCAGGGTGCGCATCCTGCGCCCCCGCACCCCGAGGGCTCTGCATTGCACCGGGGCAGCCCCCGTGCAGGGTGCGCATCCTGCACCCCTGCACCCCAAGGGCTCTGCATTTCACCGGGGCAGCCCCCGTGCAGGGCGCGCATCCTGCACCCCCGCACCCCGAGGGCACTGCACTGCATCGCACCGGGGCAGCCCCCGTGCAGGGCACACATCCTGCGCCCCCGCACCCTGAGGGCACTGCATCGCACCGGGGCAACCCCCACACCCCGAGGGCACTGCACTGCACCGGGGCAGCCTCCGCACCCCGAGGGCACTGCACTGCATCGCGCCGGGGCAGCCCCCACGCAGGGCACGCATCCTGGGTCCCCGCACCCCGAGGGCACTGCATCGCGCCGGGGCAGCCCCCACGCAGGGCGCGCATCCTGGGTCCCCGCACCCCGAGGGCACTGCATCGCGCCGGGGCAGCCCCCACGCAGGGCGCGCATCCTGGGTCCCCGCACCCCGAGGGCACTGCATCGCACCGGGGCAGCCCCCACGCAGGGCACGCATCCTGGGTCCCCGCACCCCGAGGGCACTGCACTGCATCGCGCCGGGGCAGCCCCCACGCAGGGCACGCATCCTGCGCCCCCTCCAACAGCCAGGGCGCACTGCTTTGCCCCGGGAGCCCCCACGCCACCCCGTACCTCCCTAAGGCCCGGGTGCACCCCCGAACCCCCCCCCCCAGCCGCGCCCGCACCCACGGGCGCCCACGACGAGGCGCATGCGCACGAGGCGCGACGGGGGGAGGGGAGGAGGCCCTCACGCATGCGCACACGCGTCTCCCCTCCCCCGCTTACGCAACGCTCCCCCCGCGCGCCTCGCGCCGCCGTACCGCCGCCGCGCGCACGCGCACGCGCCGTCCCCCCCCCCCCCCCCCACCGGCCGCCTCGTGCCGGGAGCGCGCGCGCGCCCCCGCCCCTCCCTCCTCCTCCTCCTCCTCCCCCCCCCCCCCCCCCCCCCCCCCCTCCTCCTCCTCCTCCTCCTCCGCGCCGCCGCCGCCGCTCGCCCGCTCCGTGTGTCGGTGCGGGGCCGCCGCGTCGCCGGTAGGAAGCCTCTTTCCCCCTCCCCTCCCTCCCCCTTCCCCGGCACCCCGCGCGCCGCTCCCGCCGCCGCCGCCCCGCCGCGGGGGGGCGCAGCCCCGCGCCCCGCTCCGCGCCCCGCCATGCCGGAGAAGCGGCCCTTCGAGCGGCTCCCCGCCGACGTGTCCCCCCTCAACTACGGACTCTGCCTCAAGCCCGACCTCGTCGACTTCACCTTCGAGGGCAAGCTGGAGGCCGCCGTGCAGGTAAGGCCTCGCCCCCCCCCCTCCCTCACCATCCTCCTCCTCCTCCTCCTCACGGCCGGGCCTGGGGGAGCCCTGCCGGCCACTGGGCCCGGCCCCCTCCCCGCCGAGGGACCCCCCCCCTTCTCCTCCTCCTCCTCCCCCTTCTCCTCAGGGCCTGGCCCAGGATCTGTCCCCCCCCTTCTCCTCAGGGCCTGGCCCAGGATCTGCCCCCCCCCCCCACCTCTCCTCAGGGCCTGGCCCAGGATCTGCCCCCCCCCACACACACTTCTCCTCAGGGCCTGGCCCAGGATCTGTCCCCCCCCCTTCTCCTCAGGGCCTGGCCCAGGATCTGCCCCCCCCCCCCACACACTTCTCCTCAGGGCCTGGCCCAGGATCTGCCCCCCCCCCTTCTCCTCAGGGCCTGGCCCAGGATCTGTCCCCCCCCCCCCCCCCCCTTCTCCTCAGGGCCTGGCCCAGGATCTGCCCCCCCCCCACACACTTCTCCTCAGGGCCTGACCCGGGGGGATCCCTACCCCCGTTTTCTCCTCAGGCCCGCCCCCCCCCTCCCCTTTCCTTGCCCTCTCCGCCCTTCTCCTCAGGCCCCGGGGGGCTCCATCCCCTCGCAGCCCGCCGAGGCCTCGAGGCAACCGGTGCGGCCGGGCAGGTGCAGGGAGGCCGAGGGAGCGGCGCCCTCCCCCGCCATTTCCACTCCCTGCCCGCGGCCTACGTGTGTGTACCCCCCCCCCTCCCCGGCTGGAGGCCCAGGCCCGCCGCTGGGCAAGGGGAGAGGGCGGCCCCGCCCTGCTGCTCCTTCCCCGGGAGCGGCCTGGGAGGAGCCGGGACACGGGGGGGGGGAGAGGAGGGGGAAGCAGGGGGCTGCCCCTCCGCAGCCCCCCCACCCTGGTCCCCCTCCGCTGCTGCCAGCGCGGCCCTGCTAGCCAAAGTCCGTATGTAGGTTAGGCGCGGGGCGGTGGACGCCGCTGATGTTTGCCTCGCTTGTGCCCCCCGCTTCCCCCGGCTCCCCAGCGAGTGCCCTGTTCCTGTTTTCAGCCCCCAGCGCGCTGCTTTTATGTACGTTCAGCCTCTCGGATGGCTTGGGATTTTGCTGGAAAAGCCGTATATGTGCTACCACATACACGATTAAATGAGAACTCCCCTGGTATCCTATGGGCAGCTGGTAGGCCGCAGTGCTGTGAAAAAGCTTAAAGTCAGCGAAGCGAGAGGCTAAGTTAACAGGAGGAACGGGGGTGCAAACTAAAACGGAGGATTTTCTGCTAATTCTGAAAGGCAAAAGCTTCCCCGGGTTCATGCTTCAAAGCCAGAACGTTTGGTAAAAGCCCTGAAGTCTCGTAGTCATTCTCGGACTTCTGTGCCAAGATTCCCTGAATTTGCTTTCATGTCTTTCCTTGTGCAGTAACTCGAAATAGATGCAAAATTGTAAGGACTTGCTGGATTTTTCCTAAAATTGAAGTGACTGTATAGTGAGCTCAAAATACTTGAGGGAGGTTTTAAATACTTTGAGATGTGTACAGATTTAAATCTTTGTCTAAAAGCTAGTTAAAACCTTGCTTTAAAATTGAAGTTGCACTTGGGTAATAAAACTGCTGAAGCACAGGTACTGTAGCAAGTGCCTCATCGGGCAAGTTTCTGGTGCCTGTGGAGGTAGGGGAGGGCAAAAGGCTATGAATGATAGTGAATCTTGTGACTTTATATAAGGTTCTGGAGGAAGATGACCAGAGATGAGTAAGTTAGTATCATGTGGAAGAAATACTGAAATTGTAAATTTCCATGCTGGTTTTATTTTAGCTCAAGTCCTCAGGCTGCTGCCGTCTTCAGGCTCTCAGTTGGTTGGACAGTGTATCAACCTGGGTGAAAATGCCAGCTTGAGAAATTCCCAATCTCTTCCGTCTTAATCCTAGCCACCTATTCCTGTCTTCACACCCAAGCTGCTGTTTCTCAGTCCTGTTACAGTTGTGGGGCTGTGCTGTAAATGGGATCACTATCATCTAGGTTAAAAATAACAGTCTGGGGGAGGGGAGTAGTGGCTTTTTAAGTCAGCATTGCTACTGAGGAAAAAGTAGTATTGAACAACAGCCTTGGAAATTTAGTTTAAATCCAGGAATAACCAGAACTTCGAGGCTTCTTGTCGAGATGGTATTTGCTTTGCAGCCCTGTTGAGATATTTTTAATACTGTTTGCAGTTCAGGGGATTGCTCAATGAATTCCTAGAACAGTAGATACCACCTGACAAAAATGCTGGACTTTTCTACGGTTGTGGGATATGTTAAGGAAGAATGGTGATTATAAGGTTTTAAAAAACTTTGCACTGTGGTGTGTACAATATTTCCACAGTAGAAAGAGGGAAAAAGGGGAGACGTAAAAATGTCTAAAATACATAATTAAATTTTTTTCATAACTTCTTAACAATTCAGATGTTCCCCATATGTTTTTTTCTTTAATTAGAGACACTAAAGATAAACAGCTATAAAACTGGAAGAAGTTGGGAGTAAAAGTGTAGTTAGATTTGCTTCTCCTTGCAGAGCAAACTTGGGTTTAAATTTAACAAAACAATTTTTTTGTTGGTGGAGTTTGATCTCTTAAGTCTGACCTAACTCAAGTAATGAGGATGTAGATCAGAATGCCAGCTTTGGTTTAATTAATGATGCTAACTCTCCAGTGATGTTGCAAACTCAATGCTGAGAGACTTCCAGCAGCTTTCCACAGTTCCTCTGAGCTGACAGTTTCCTCACAACTGTCTAGGAAAGAGTCACAGACAGAAGAATCATGAGACTGTGTCCCCAGATGCATGCAAACAAGTACAGGAGAGAGGTAGAAAGGTGGATATATGGTTGAGTGGTTGCATACCTCTTTTGAGTTAGAAAATTTGAGAATTTTGCCATGGCTACCAGTGTCTAAAGCATAGTAAAGACACACTATACAAAAAACAGAAGATAGCTACTCTGTAGCCTTAATGGAGAGAAGAACTAACTCATCTAAAATACCAGGTGGACAGAATAATTTTGTACAAAGGAATGGCTTGTTTAGTAGTAATGCACTAATAGATGCTGGTTGTTTTTTATTGAGTTGAGATTGAATCTAGAAAATAAAAGATCGTTTGTGTGTTTTTTAATCTAGTTGATTCACTTGAGGACTTGCTGGACATTTTTGCTAGCATCTTGTAATCGCATTAAAGAACTATTCTGTTTTTGGCATACTTTGTGTAGGTATCAAGGTAAAAGTAATCTAGTGTGAAGACACAAACCTTGAATTTTCCAGATTTCGGGAATGGGTTGAAAATAATCATTAGATTCACTGTCTCCTCTTGAAGGTCCAGGTATTGTTGTTCATAATAAGTCAGCAATAATTATTGGAATGGTGGCAGAGAGACTAATACAGTAATGGCTGGGCAGGCAGTAATATGCATTAAGTTGCTTTCTGACCTGCAGGCTGAATATTGAAACTTTGACATGGGAGTAAGTCATAATTAATCACAAGTGTATGGAAACTTGTCACTAAGTACATCAAAAGTGTTTGTTTTCCTTGTAATATTGCATCTTTGGTACCAAACTTGAATTAGTGAAGGCTGTAATATTTTATCAAGATATTTGGAGATAAGCACTTGTTTAATGAGTTTGTATTTCTCACTCTCAGCCCTTTAAGCAAGATTTGATTTTAGTGTAGAATTTTTGAGTCTTTTGATTTGAGCACCAAGACCTAACAAACTGTTAAATAATCTTTAGTCTTGGCTTTGGAGCAGTAGAGTTCTGTAGGTTTTACACATATAAGCAACTTAACAAATACTTTGTCTTTATGTCACAGTAATAAATGTTAAACTTATATGTTTCCTTCAAATAAGCTTGGGAGGATAAAGCCTTTTATGATTAAAAGAAAAGGCTGTTGCTTCAGTATCAACAGTGACCTGGTTGATTTCAAAGACTTGAAAAGAAATAATGTATGTAGTATGTTATGGCACTCCAGTTTTCAAGTTAGAAAATCTGGCCGTCTGTCTACTATTTGTTGTTTCTTGATAAAAGAACAATACTGTAATCTGTCTCTTGATAAAGTTTAATTTCATAGCCTTTTGAAACTGAGCTTGTTAAGTATCTGGTAACCTAAATATTAAGTTTTGTCTGATTACTCAAGATTTTAAAATAATGTAATTTGTGGTTATATGAATACTTTGGGAGTCTGTCAGTTTATATAAATGTTGCATAATTCTACAGTTTATAATTGCTGCTTATCACAGTTTAAAAACAAAAGTCCTTAAGGATTCCTTGTGAAATAGTTCATTTATCACAGATGAGACAAAATATGGTTGTAGGAGAATCAAATATTGCATATCAGTAGCAGATCTGGAATAGAAGTTCAGTTTGCTCACAGTCCTGTGTTTGGGCCGTTAGTTAGGTTGTCTTTTAGTATTTTAAACTGTTGATTTGGGTGGGAGAATTGGGTGTGGATGTTTTTGAATGAGTGTAATTAAGATTTTTCTTTAAAAGTAGAAATATTTCGTGTACTTTATCTATTAGCTGAATATTTAATTATTATAACCTTGATTCTAAGGGTCAAGCTATCAGTGCAGTGCAGTTGTATTATTCAGCGTCTAGTTCAACTTTATTCTGTTCTGCTTTTGGCTCCTAGAAGGCTTAACTGAGGGCTGGAAACAATGAAGGGATATACTGTCATTCTGTCCTTCAGCATCACATTGAAAAAGCAAACATGAGCTAACTAGCAACAGAAATAATCATCTGCCTTCCAACATTTATTTTAAGCTTCTAAATGGAAGTTCTTAATGCTGTCATGGCTCCAAACAATCACCTGTTGGGCTTAGGGTGTAGTAGCACAGAGCTCTGGAAAGATACAAGGCTATGTTCTAACTTCCTGGTATTTTCCACTATATAAGCAACTTTCTTTGGAGAATGTTGTGGTGATTCATTTCTTTCTTTACAAACTACAGTCAGGTGTGCTTCTGGGTTGCAAAACAGCCTGTTACTGAAAAGAATTTACAGTGTAAAGTAGATGACCCTTTTAAATATCTTACTTCACAGTCCCTTTAATGTCTTAGGGATATTCTGTTATATTTAGCAATGTTTAACCTGTATCTGTTGCTTTTTATAGGCTGCTTGTGCAGTATCTGCTAGACTAAAGATGTGTAGTCTTCTAATCTTGCTGTGTGTCAGTTAAAGATTGATTGCAAAGCTCTCTATGTAAACGTTAAAAAATTCAACTTAATATATGTAGTATTTGTGGGTCAGTATCTTTTTTGAGGTGGAGAGGGAAGTTGTCTAGTATAAGGTCGTATTATCTAGCGCTGCAATTCAAATTTACAATATTTTAAATTAGATGGGAGTATTAAAGGTACCAGGCTGTGTGTCAAAGTCTATTCAGTGCTTCAAAGTCAGGAGCCTTGGTTCTATGTATCCTTATGGCACCACCTTCAAAACTAGGAATGTTCCCCACCTTCCCCCGAAAGACCTTTTCAGTTACATAACTCATAAGGCTAAAATGATTGCATTAATCGTAGTCACAAAGAGATTTACTTGTTGGTGTGAATTTTACACTTCTGAAGTATGCATGACAACTTCAGATGAATGATGGATGCTCTTTCAAATGAAGTGAATTTTTTTCAGCAGGCCAATAAGTCTTGATATTGGTAACTTTACTACTTGGCTACCATAATTTCTCTAGATACAGATTAATAAAACTTATTGCTGTTCTCATTGACATTAGCAATTCTGAAAAAGATGCATCTTAGAACAGGGTTGAAGTAACTTTAGTTCTCTATTTTTAGAGAGCAAAATGCTAAAAACACGTATGCTTTTTTGTAATGCAACATTTAAAAATGGATTCTGAAGCTAAGAATGACAAGATTTTAATTATCCAGTCTTACGAATGGCTCTGGAGAGTTAGTTCTGAATATGGAAGGTGTCTTTCGGTGCACTTCATTCTGTATTTCAGATGCATAGACGTTCCACTGAAGCCATTCAAAATATTGTTTCTAATGTCCTACAAAAGTCTTTCCCTCAGGTCTTCGCCTGCTCTGATATATAGTGAAAGTCAAAAAACTTTACAGCATCTTTGAGTCAAATTTGGCAGAGTTTTGAAAATTCCTTATTATCTACTTGGTTTCAGAATAATAGTTTAGGTGAGATTATCTGACTATTTACTTGTGGCCCTTCTCAGTGAACTTAATGCGCAATGTAACTTAAAGATGAGAGAGGGGGAAAAGGAGTTCTACAGAAATATCTGGGCAGAAAAACAGTTCTTTGACCTTCTAAACTAAGATTCTACACCATTGTTAAAATTTGAATTCGGTTTTTAAAGCTTTACTTTTTAGTGCATTTTTAGTGTATTTTTCTTAATATCTAATTTTTCCATTTTTAAATGAATTATAGAAAAACTTTTTTTTTTAGTGCAGTGGATGCATTTAGGGTGCTTCTGACAAAGTAATTGTCCAGGTCTGTCAATTCAGCTGTGACTTTATTGAGTGTTATGAAATGAAAACTCTAAAAAGACTCTTTGAACTATGCTTCCCAGGCTGATGCTATTTAGGTTTATAACATCATTTGAGATAGGTAGTAATTGTCTGTTGAGTTGCTGCTTTTCACCCTTTACATTTTTTTAGGCACTAAAGCAAGAATGAATTTATTATCGTATGTACTGAGTTGTGCATTGTGGCATGAATAATAGTCAAATAATTGGCTTATCTAGTTCTTTTTCTGTTCTGAATTATGCTACTTCGGAAAACTTTTAGGGGGAACTTAAGCTGTGATCTTCTGTTTGGCCAGATTTTTTTTCTCTCCAGAAATGAGTGTTGAGTATGAAAATGGATGTGTAGGGAGGGGGATGGGAAGCATGTTTCATCTTTCTCTGACAACAGGCTATTGGCAGAGTTAAAAGATCTTAAGTCTACTATTTTATTGCAGGATAGACATTCTCGTGGGATCTTTGTGTGGCTAATCTTGATAGGTGTTTGAACTCTGATTGATGTTAGTTAGAATTTCATCTATTGGCTGCGACAAGATTAAAGTTTTGAAATTCATTCTTTGGCTCCAGATATTGATCTTAGTTCATCCTATTCTGCTTTTGACCATGTCAGCTTTATGACAAAATTGCTTTCATTATGGCTGTTTATAGCTTGGTATTTATTATCTTTTCCCTCTTCTTCCTTTTGACTAAATTGCTTTGATTAGCCTCTTCTTTTTGAAGAGTAAATTTATGTTATCAAACAGCAAGGTGAAGCAGGGATGGCAGTTCAGCTACACAGTTTTGTAATTGGCTATACTTCATGCAGAGAGATGCATTTTTTGCCCTTTTAACATGATTTTAATATGATTCATGAAAAGTACTGCATGAGCATAAATATATCTTCCAGAAAATAAATTTCTCAGCAGTATAAATGCAGTTTCAGGGTATTGCTTACAGTAAAACATGTTCATCTTCATAATGTATGTGGTGTCTGTAAGCATTGGGATAGGCTCTAGTGAGGTAAAACAGTCATAAGTAAAGTATGTTGGATGGTTTATAGTTCTGGTTTTGTTCTTAAAGGCGGTTTTGCTCTTCATTATTTTTAGTAGAATAGAGGGGGAAGCTCTCATGCTAGAACCTGTATGCCAGTGTAAAAACTTTTTTTTCTTACTGAGTTGAATTATGAGAGCCTCAGAAGTTTGCTGTACGGTACACTTGAATATTCATAGCTACGTGCTGAATTTTGCCCTTCATTTGTGGAAATTAGAGGGTAAAGTTTTTCAAGCACCCAGTTAACTTGAACCCTTTAAGTGTTGTCTAGTATGTCACACTCTTTTGTAAAACTGGCTTGATATTTGTAGGAGATAAGGAAAATCTAAAAGTAGGTAACTGCCTTTCTACAGATCCTCTGAAGTTGTCTCTGCTTAAACCAAAACTCTCATATTTTGCAGTAGAAATTATTCTGTCCTCAGAAGAGTTTGTTTTTTAAAGATCAAGCTTATTGTTAAACTCTGTTGTCTGAAATTTGGATGACTCTTTATACGTTTTGATTTCTTATTCCTGAGAGAGTTAAATTTATAAACTGAAGAAAGGTTTGTACCAATGTATTTATAAAAAGATTTTCTCATCCTGACTTTTCTCTTTTCTCCGCATTTAGTATTGTTGGGTATTGATCTTTGTTTTGGCGAGACGTTTTAACTCTTGTAACTCTTTAGTGTGTGTGTGTGTGTGTGTCTCGCATGTACACGCTTACTTAAATTAGGATTTAGTTTATTTTTCTTTAGTTAGAGACTTTCAATCTAACATGGGTCACTTCAGCTGTTACATTTGTTAATTTTATAGCTTGGAAGCCTGCTGTGTTTCATGTTGTACTGCCATATTAAGTTTATTAGGTAACATTGTTTTGTATTTATAATCATAAATATGCAACATGGTGAAAACAACACAGCTCTTCTCACACTGTTCTGTATGACCTACTGCTGCAGTATGTGACAGACTTGTCAAACTTTGAAAAATTCACTAATATTTATATTTGTCAAAAAGTGTAATTATAGAAGTGCTTAATAACAGAATGGTTTGTATAATAGGAATAAGCTATAGACATTTGTTTCAGAAGCAAAACTGGCCACTATCTGAGATTAGGAGGAAACTTCTCTATGAGGTTTATCTCATTAACATCCATTGGGAGGCTGGTTTTTTTTGTGGAGTGCCTAGTAGTAACCCTTTTGGGTAACAGGTTATTAGACCAGATGGAGCATTCTTCTGATGTGGGGACTACTGTTAAGTTATACATTTACATTTTTTAAGCATCTCTTACCACTGGCTAGATTTTTCTGCCCTGTACACAGTGACCAAGGAGCGATTCTTTTAATGAGTCTGGGTAGAGTGGCTGAACACCGACTATCTGCTTCTTCTTGCTTGTCTTGTATAGGTACCGACTCCTTTAGCAGAAATGGCAGAAAGATACTTGAACTGTGACCTGGGGGTGTGCGCTGAGCTCTGTGCTAACTTTGCTATGGAGGCGAAAGCTCTCTGTTCATGGAAAGCTAGCTACCTCCTTGCAGATAGGTTCCAGCTGGGTGTATTGAAATGCAGATAGTAGAGTGACAGATGCAGGTGTAAATTTGATGCTTAAAAGTTATAGTAGCAAAAAGTCAAAGTAAAGACATAAGTCCTTATGCTTTAAGAAGCAATCTGGCTGGAGCAAGGAAGAAGTTTCTTCATGGATACATTAAATTAGAGTCACTATTATAGCAATCCTTGCTCTTTTCCTTGAAGAATTGGCATTATCTAATGCCAGAAATTGTGTACTCGTCTAGCTGGACTACCAGCTTGATCTAGTGTGATGATTCTAGTGGTTTTAGCCATAAGCTTCTAAATAATTCCTTGTTTCACTCCCAAATATTTTACCCCTTTTGTAATTAATTGATATTTAATTTGAATTGCTCTGTACACAAGCTCTTACATCCAAATAGAATGCTGGCAGTGAGGCAGTTTATTGCTATGCTGGGAGCTGGCCACTTGTTAAATAAAGCAAAGTGTGTGCAGTCAAGAGCTGGCAGAAGGAAAGCTTTCAGGAAGATGTAAAGGCAGATTTCTTGGCAGGTGGTTTTAACCTAAGAAGTTCCCATAGTACAGTGTTTTAAACTGTTGATGCTATAGTTTGTATTTCTGATTATCTTCAAAAGATGTGTTTTGTAGCATTCCGCTTTCATTATAATTACTGTCAGTCATCACTAAAAGGGAAGCCTGCAGGCATTCTATCTATTTTTATTGGCCTTGGATTCTCAGGGGGTACAACAGCCCTATTGTCAAGCTTGCATGCCATTTTTTACACACAGTCCATTCCCTTAAATAGCTTATGATCTTGATAAATAGGCCTACATAGCTTGAAAATCATTTAAGTATGCATGTTCTGGAAAGAGTGAGTTCAGTCGATGGTATATCTTCTTCTTTTTTGCCCCTCTGAAGCACTAAATTTAGCTCCAAACACTTCATGATGGAGTATGGGGTGTTTTTTCTTTTTTGTTTTGTTTTTGTTTGTTTGTTTTTTTAAGATTAAATGGAAATGGGAATGCCTACCGAAAGAAGGGGCTCAAGAGAGTAGGGTACGCTGTTTTTTCTTGATGCTAATGAAATTTCTCTTGCAGGTAAAACAGGCAACCAACCAAATTGTGATGAACTGTGCTGACATTGACATTATTACAGCTTCCTATGCGCCAGAAGGAGATGAAGGTAGGAATGCTTTTTTGCTATTTTTTTGTGTGTTAATCTGCTTCATTTCTGACATGAAGTGCTGTTGCTAATAACTTACAAAATACTTTAAAATATTAGCTCTTGAATATGACTGTTTAGTTTGTATAGATGTTTTAGATGTACATTACAAGCTCTAAACTGAATAAACATACTGATGACCGTGTGAAAAATGGGGCACTATCTATGGGAACAGTGGCATGTGTTCAGTAATGAGGAGCAACAAAAAACAATCCTTGTAAATGGATTCTGAAAATGTGTCTAGAAATGCATAGATTGCTTCAAAAGGAGTAAGGAAACTGAAACTAACCTATTTCTAAAAGCACTGTTACTTAAACTTCATTCTCTTCACATTGCTGGTATTTACATTACATTTTAAAAAAGTTAGCTGAAACTCCAGTGAAATCTACATTCTGCTCTGTAATGCTTCAGTGTTATAGATGAAAGGATATTCGAGTCTTTTGACATGATTATTTATCTGTATGCCATTATACATTTACAAAGTTGTACAAAGTCCTCTCACTGTCAATTAAGAGTCTTCTGTAATATTCCAAGTACAGAGCAACACCAAAAAAAAGTGATTATGTGAAGGAGACAATGGCAGGGACACCGGTCAGTGAAAGACTGGAAGTTACTGAAGAAATTCAAGAAGTAGCACCTGTTAGTAATCCACTGTTATAATAATACCTATCTTCACCAATTGAGATTTGGCAGGTATAAAGATATCATAGCAATTAAACCATGAAGTGATTAAGGTGTGGAAAATAAGTTCCTGGAAACAGAGTGATACTCTATTAATCTGCAGAGCCTTTCTTATTTTTCTTAAAGAGCCTTTAGTATTTCAAGGATAATAGCTATTTGGTCCACCGTGCATGACTGTTTCTTAAATCCTCCAGACAGCGAAAAGCTCTACAGAACTTCCCTTTCTGTGAGGAAAGTGCCACAGTGATGTCATGAAGCATTTTAAAACCATGATTATGGTTTTACTATTCATTTTGTGAATAAAATTAGTGATCTTGATTATGAATGAGAAAGATGTTTCTTTGACTGGGTTTAAATTTCTACAGTATACTTAGCCAACAACTGAAGGAAATTGGAAAGAAGGGCTGTGTTTTTCTGAACACCTAAAGAGGAAAAAAAAAAATCTTAATTTTCTGGATTGAATTTGATAGGGACAATTTCAGTTCTTGTTTTAGTGATAATCTCTGAAATGGTGTTATCCTATGGTTAATAGATTTTCATGCGACAAGAGGAACATCTATTGTAAATCTTTTTTTTTTAACACTCCCTCCTTCCCCCCATGCCAATTTAATGCGGTATTAAAGAAACCAGAGGGCTTCCTAGGTGTCGTTGTGAGCAGGTGAGTGGTGCCTAGGTAGACAGGAATCTGTGCTCTAAGGAAGCGTGTTCAGTGGGTGTGTTGTGGAAAAGAGGAGCTCACTGCAGGAAGCGTCCCCGTCCGTAGTGAAAGAGGGCGGTAGGAGAGTGTATTACCAAATAGCTTGGAATCTGGCTGCTTAGTTTTGATAGCGAAAGAATGCAGGGCTTGCTGTTCCATATGAGTTTAATTCACGTTCCTGGATTGTACCCTGGCACTCTGTTCCTACATGGATTTCACACATTGCCGTTAGTGATCTTTAGTTGATTAGATGCACTGCGTTGCTAAGGAATCATGGAGCTATTTCTTATACTGAGTAATGAGGAGATAAAGAGAATGGTGGTAATAAACTCTATACAGACTCTTATCCGATTTAACACTGTCATAGGCCCAAACTGCACATTAATTTCTCATTTCAGCAAAGAGAAATTGACTGTAAATTGAAAAAGCACCTAAGAACAAAGGGTCTTTCCACTCAAATCAAGGCAAATACCTTAAAAAAAAAAAAGGGGGGGACATTTATGGTATTATCTTGTTTTTGGAGCTGATTTCCCTCCCCTTCAGAGATCTGTTTTCATATTCTTTAACAATGATATACTTTCCTCATATATTTGAAGTATTAATATCAGAGCTTAATGTAGAGTATTTAGGTTTGTATTGTATCTCCTCTTGGTTTTTAGCCTTTAGAACTGAGTAAGATGGGAATTTTTTAATTCTGATTTTTAGGTACCTTTGAATATGGCACTCTGGACACACAGGAACATAAATATGGCATTCTTGTTATGGGTTAGGCACCCATCTCTCCAGTAATTGTAGCATAAATATTTAAAATAAAGTTTTGTTGCACAGAAAGCATGTTTTCTATAACTGTTCTGACTTCATAGGGTTAAAACATATCTTTCAGTTTGGTAAACTGCCAAATAGTATAATGGCTTTCCAAGTAAAATTGCATGAAATTGGCAGGCTATTTGCTGGCACCTGTTGGTACAGACCAAGTCAGTCTTACTAATGCTATTGTGCACTGCTTTTAGGTGGTAATTGTTTAACTAGTCTCAAAAACAGAACACAATATATAGTCCTGTGAACCAATAGAAGTATCAGACAGATCAGTTGGATTTGCTTCTTAGGTAAGCCTTTTTTACAAATGACCTATATAGAATATTTGAAAATCAGTTAAGATCATGATGCTTTCTTCTTTAAAGGCTCCGGTGAGGAATTGCTGCTGCCTCTTTTAGTTCTGTACCTCAGTGGGGAAGTACTTGTCTCATGCATACGTTGGTAAATATGAGACGAGATAATCAGCTGCTTACCTTCTTTCAAGTGTAGTCCCATTCTGAAAAGTAGCTGTGTGAAAACGGGACCTTGTTCAACAGATGCATTGCCTTTGTTTATGGAGGTGATCTGTTCACTTTTGTGCAGAAAAAAATCATGCTTTTAATAATAATTACTATTTGTCTTTGAATATCCAGTGCATTATTTGTAGCAGAATCAGCTGTGGCTTGTGCAAGAACAGAAATCTTAACTGGAGTTGTGGACTCTGTTTTCCCTCTACTCCTATTTATTCTTCTAGAGATGGATGTAGTAGAATGTAGTCTTTGGAATTTTAATGCAGATTTGCAAGGAAATCAGATTATTGCCAAATATTTGATACAAAGCTGAAGGACGGTCCTCCAAGAACCTTTAAAGCCAAAGTAAGTTTTGATACACAAACTACAATTGAGTGATACTGAAGAATGAACCAGGAGAGATTGATTACTCAGAAGTATTGAGTAGAAAAATTTGCAATTTCATCAAAAAACTTATGATTGTAATCATTGTAAATTTACTACTTGTACCAGTTGCATTATTTCTGAGTTTTCTGTTGCTATTTTTTTTTTTTATCTTCCCCTCCCCACCCCCGTTAATCATGAAGAAGAATTGTTTTTGTTTTCCGGAAGCTAGAATTTTGGGTATTTGTTGTCAGATGTTTACAATGCTGCCTTAGTGATTAAGTGTGCATGAGCTGTACTACCTTTGTTCATATGGTTGGCTTTGCTCAACTAAATGAAGAGCTGAGAAGGCATATTCAAGCAAGTTGATTCTTAAGTTATATTTTAGGCTGCTGAGTTTCATACTTACTGAATGCGGAGTAGTTTGAGCTTCCTGTGAATCTCTCATTTTAAGGAGCTGTGAAATTAAGCTTGAAGTTATAATCAGTAAATTACGTTGTCTTTGTTTAGCTTGGAAAGCTTTTCATATCCTGTGGGGTCTAAAGCAGCTTCTTAAATTTTCAGATGCTCAAAGAGCAGTAATTGGCAATTTCATGTAGAAAACTACAAGTAGCCATAGTGATGTTGATTTAGCACGAATAATTTAGTGAACTTCTTGGTTTATGTTTCAACCTTTAAAATTTTTTTGTTTGTTTCTTTAAGATTGCTAGAACTCGTTATTTTAGTCTTTTCCTTCTCATGATGATAGGGATGTGCTAGGAGGCTGATGCTTAAAGCTATGTGGTTGCAACAGAATCTCAGTTTAGAAACAGCAACCAAAAAATTGCTAGTGGTTGTGAAAAGCTAAACAACATGACCCAAGTGTATCTAAATGATGCTTTCTGGTGGCCTTGGAAATACCTGTGGAAATACTAGTGGAATATTGACTTTAATATCCAGAGTAAAATTTCGTGATGGGCATAAAGGAGTTGCAGAGTCACTGCAGCTCCCTTGAAGAATACTAGCTCATTAAGCTACCATACATTAATTGCCCGTGACTTCTCAATGCCATAGAATGGTGGCTACTTGAAAAAAAAATGGCTTGTGCAGGACAAAGTCTTTTACAGTCAACTTGACTTCTAACATTTATAGCTCCATCTTTAGCACTTGCCTTTGTCCTCACTTCGAAATACATGTATGTTTGACATGCTGCTTATAAATTCGGAGCCTAGCCGAAGGTTTTAGGCATGTAATACAGAAATTGGAATCATTGATGTATCCATCTAGTTACTGTGCAGTTTCAGGAAGTACTCTGTAGGAGGACTGTAATTTATTTAAGATACTATTGTAAATTTGGATATGTAGTGCTGTGTGTTTGGGAGGGTTGCAAGGTCCTATTTTTATGCATTTTTTCCAAAGACATTGAGCACTAACAGCTTTTTATTTTCTCATGCTACTTGGTCCAGACTATGTACTAATGTGCCAGTGATTAACTCACATCCATGCAGTGCCAAACTCTCCAAAGTTTGTAGACTGCCAAAATTGTGTTGTTCTCTTCAGGAGCTTTTGTATTCAACTCTGTTAGGAATTCAGACAGCCTTTTACTGCAATTACATCTTTGTTACGAACAATTCTCCTAAACTCTTGCAAAAAGTATTGTTGAAATTTCCATGGTCGTTTTGCCGTGGGTTAAGTTATTAGCACTGAATAGTTTTTTAAAAAAGTTGGAAATTTGAATCTTTGATCTCATTTTTATGCCACTGTTTTAGGACTGGCTATATAAGCAGCAGCTTTGAGAATTGCACAAAATTTCCACAGTTAAGCACAGAAAGACACGTGATTCTAGACACTAACTCATAAGTGAGTACGTGTCTTGTGAAACTTTAAATGAGTTACCTGTTTTTTTGCTCCAAATGTGCTTTTGCCATTACTTTTAAATTTTCATCAGAGAATAGTTGTCATGGCAAGTGAGACAGTTCTCAAGTACTACGAGACTCAGGCTTCTTTTGTGACGATTGTGATCAGTATGTACTGGGAGTGCACAGCATTACTAATGAAATGGTTGCTTCCAGCATATTTAAACTAACCTCTTTAAACATTGTTTCAAACCTTAGAGTGAATGGGATCTAACACTAAAGTAAGAGTTGAGAGGTTTTGTGAAACAAGGTTGCTTTCTACATGTCTTAATATGATTTCTTATACCTTTTTTTTTCTTTGGTGGGGAGGGGGGAAACTGAAGGGTTTCACTCTTCTAGTGCTCATAATGTTTACTTGTGTCTTTGCTAGTATAGGGTAACAGTTATGAAGTAGTGGAGCTACAATTTTAAATACACTTAGGAAGATGACATGCCTGGGAGAGGAGGAGGGGGATATCTAATATGCATTGTCAACATTTGGCAGAAGATCTGCATAACATGCATTCTTTTATATTTCTCAGTTTCAGATAAATAGGTCTAATGTACTGAAGTGGTATTGCTTTTCATCACTATCAGATTGTTTCCATTAGAAGTAGCAAAAAGATATAAATGATTTTGGTTTGCTGTGGTTCTTTTAAAATACCTTTTTTTTTTTTTTTTTTTTCTTCTTGCAGAGGTAGAGGGGGACTGCATTCTGGTACTAATCTATATCAGAAATTCCTTGAGTTTTAGTTCAGCCTCTGACCACAAGCTGACAGCTCATCATCTGCAGGCTGTCCACTAGTGATATTCCTTCCAGGCAGACTAACATATTTTCTGACAGGTATTGAGCCCCTCCTTCCATGTTTGACAGAGGTCATTAACATGCTATCTTAGAACAACAGGTTTGTTTTCTGTTGGACTCTAAAGATAGCCAGGGTCAAAATTCATCGAATATAAATGATGTAGTCAGCAATCAGTTTGACTCCTTTGTGTTACTTGGAAGCCCAGTATTGGCCTGTATTTTCAAACTAATTTGTTGCACATTAGCATTCTACTGAATAACATCTCTCCAACTTATAATGGATCTTTTCCTGCCTCAGTATTCCACAGAGGAAAACCTAAACCCTTACTTTTCTTCCTGGGTAAACTTGGAGAGACAAGAAGACAATTGTTCTACATATGTTAGTATTTTAATGTCCTAGGCATGCATTCTTTTTAAATCATCTATCTCGTCCCACTTGCAATGTGAACTTTAAAATGTTGGATCTGCTTAGTACAAACTAATAGTCTAAAGGTCTTCTACTTGCTTCTATAAAGATTTTTTTCTCTTGATTTTGTTTCTGTATTGTATTTTTTGATAGCTAGAATTGTTTTGTTGCAAGAATTTTGTATTATACCCTCTATTACAGTGGTTAATGCTGATTAAACCCTGAGCAGAGTACTGTGAAACCAGTAGTTAAGACTAATGCACTCATGGAGTTTCTGTATTTATGCTCTGTGAGCAGAGGCTGGTATTTACTCTGTGTGACTTAATGCTGAAATCATAATAGTGCGGAATAAATAACACTCTATTTTATAAAACCAAAAATGTTTGCTGTTAATTTTATCACATATGGTACAACTTCACTGAGCTGAACATCTGAGTATGCTTAGGTTGCCTTTGAAATTGTATGCTTGCACTCTTGTAATGATACTTGATCCTGGAGAATCTTTAAATTGTTTCAAACAAGGTTTATCACTCAGAATTCTCTGTAATGAAGAAGTTGATACAGGAGTGTGTTTTTCTTTTAGGATGTTCACCTTTATGTACTGCAGCAGTTTCCAGTGTTCTCTTTGTCCTTTTTCCTGTGACTATTCAATAAGTAGTATCTATTTCAATAGATAACTGGAGCTATTTACTAAATATGTCTTCCTAAGTGAATTTTGAAACTAACTGGAAAGACTGTTTGACCCTTGCTAGCATTTCAGTATCCTGGGTGTGTTTTCACTTTGTATTCAGCGATAGAAGTGGGTGGGATAGACAGCTTAGACTATTCCTAGTATAATTTCATTATTTTAAACTACTCTGAGTTCCCCAAATCCTTTAGAAGTATGCTGACCTGCTGAATGTTTACTATATTTATAAATCTAGAATAATATATCAGTATACCTGGCCAGAGAAATGTATTGCTGTGTACAGGCTTACCAAGTTTGCTAGTTCAAGACACTGATGTGTGGTAGAAATAGTGTTGCTGTTTTGTTTTGGCGCAGATTTGTGTTCTTTAAAGACTGCTAGTATTGTGGTGTTTTTGTGGGTAAGTACAGAGTGAAGCATATAGAACTTGCAAAATGAGATCTTATGTAGCTTTCTTTTTGACTGAAGAAGCGTAGATAAAAGTTACTTCAGATGCAGTGAGTACTGTTTGATGAATTAGGAAGGAACAAGTCACATGAGATGTTTTCTCTTAGCTCTGCTAGCCCTAGGCTGCAGAACAGCTTAATTCCCATGTACTGATTTCCCTCCTCCTGCCTCCCCCCCAATCTGTCTAGCTTGGCCTCATAGTTCAGATGTTTGCATCTACAAATAGATCCAAATGCTGTGCAAATGCCATAGTGCTTAATATTTTAATTGAATTTGGATGCCTTCATTGAATGGTATATAAATTCTGAGGTAGGTCCCTTCTTCTGAAGACGATTTTTAAATACAGTCATTTTTGTTTTTTTTTCTTTGTGATTAAAACCAAGCAAAAACACCTTGATTTGAACATTACTGTGTTTTTCAGACTGAGATCCAGAAATTAGTTAAATCAATCATCCTCTTTTCAGATAATTAACATGAATCCTGTCACACTGATCTAGACATTTGACGTTGAGGGAGCTTTTTGCAATATTTAACTGTAAGTCAGGATTGTAGTAGTCATCACCAACATTCTTGATGTTGTACAAGATACTGTTCTTACTGCAAGTTTACAGTTTAACAGTATAGTTTTTATTATTCCCCACAGCAGGAGACTTCTCAGGCATGTGAGTACAGCCCTCTGATGGACAATACATATGGGAGAGGTGGAAGGAGTGTGAGATGTTTGGGTCTACAGCTCATGCTCTATAAATATGGTGGATTTAGTTGTCTGAAGCCATATGATATGATATGGAACTCCAACAATGGCATTTATTTGGTTGCTTACATTTGTATTTTTCTGGATTATTTGAAACCTTCATTGATATATTCAGTAACTACAGCATTATTTTTACATTCAGCTGATTTCAGTTCATTTTGAAGCACCCAAATGCTCATGAGTTAAAGAAACATCTCTGGGTCTTATTTTGAAAAAAAATAATTTTTAAAAATCTCTTTCAGAGGTACATGCCACAGGGTTCAACTACCAAAATGAGGATGAAAAGGTTACTCTTTCCTTTCCCAGTACCCTTCAGAAAGGTAAGAGGTATTTTCATGCTGGCAGCTTGACTCAGCTGTGTGTTCAAGGTGTTTGCTTTTAGAAAAGCTAGAAGAAGCTAGCTCTGTATTCTCTTAAGTTACTAACTGTGAATGTCATGCTCCCTAGGGAGTCTGTCCATTTTAAGTCAATAGAAGACTGAAAGAATGGGATTCTTTTAAATATCCATTATCTAGCTGAATTGGGTTGAAGTTAATTCTGGTAGTATTTTAAGGATTGAATTCCCTTAGTTAGTACAAAGAGTGCATTTCAAGTAAGTGTCATTAGAAGTTGCTATTCTTCTGGTTTTGTAGTAAGTATTTTGATTGTATATTTGAGTTGCCAATGAATGGACAGTGCTAGATTTATTTATAATGGGCAGTGCAGATTATTCACTTGCCTTAGGAAACCTTCTGCGAAGTTCCTTTGATACTAAAATTATTGATAAGATCAGTAGGAATCATAAGTGAGAAAATCACTTTTGCTCTAGGCCATGGAGTTGCAAAGGTTGTTTCATTAGCAGTACTGTTTGCTTCTTACTCCTGAGATTATTCTAATTATTTACCTGCTATGGGGAGTTAAGCAAGAAGCTATTTATGTTAGGTACTGATGATCTGTTCTCCTCTTACCGAGAAAGAGCTAATCTGAATTACTGCAGTATTTTCCTAGGTGTGAATATACTAATTCATTTGAAACAGTGCTACAGGTTTTTGCTGAGGGATTTGTAGATTGAAACTAGCTCTACAGATTGAATAAAGCAGTTTTATTTCATCTTTACAAACTCATATGTAAGGATTCTCTGGT
The DNA here is from genome assembly GCF_028389875.1 of Rhea pennata. NCBI lineage: Eukaryota > Metazoa > Chordata > Aves > Rheiformes > Rheidae > Rhea > Rhea pennata. Next base: position 2,183,553 of record NC_084688.1, read on the forward strand.
GAGAAAATATTAATGTTTCATACTGTGGGGATACTGGCATGCTGCCTTTCTGATCAAGATCAAGTTTCCCCTTTTGCTCGGAGACATTAAGGGCAGAATAAATCCTGAGACTAATTGACTTAGAAGCTAGAATGTAACCAGTGATCCACCTTGGCTTCTGTAGTAGATTTCTTAGGATGCTATTATTACTTATTAGCTAGCCTATATTTTTGCAAACTTTACTCAAAAAGTAAGGGTTGTAGGATCAAACTTTTCAATTGGCTTAAAAGGTATCTGCAGGTTATTCCACTGTGTTTAGGAGATGCGAATGAGTATTGCAGGATCCTGTCAGGAATTTTACTGTTCAAATGCTAAAACGCTTTGGTGATTCTGGCTTTACCTCCTTTCCTTACAACATTTAGTTCTGCTGGAGCAGTATTTTATATAAGGAGACTGAAGGGTTTGAGGGAGGCTTGCAGAAAAATGATGGGTTGAGATGAGTTAAAGGGATGTGTTATTTCAGAAGGGCAGTGGGCCAGCTAAGTAGCCAGGCCTCAAGGTCCAGACCAAATAAATGTTCTGTTTGGCACATGCAAATAACAGTATCTCATCTGTTTTCATTTCAGGGACAGGGACGTTAAAGATAGACTTTGTAGGGGAGCTAAATGATAAAATGAAAGGTTTCTACCGAAGTAAATATACCACCCCTACTGGAGATACACGTTATGCTGCTGTCACTCAGTTTGAGGTACGGGCTATATTTTTGTTTGTTGCTGATGTAGGATTTATTCTTAAAAGAAGCAAAGACCTGATTTCCTAGCTATAGTTAATAACCTCTGTAAGTTTCAAAAATCCATATTTTTTACTTCTTCTCTCAAAGCATATGGGTAACGCTAAAAGCAGTCCTTGCATTGTGACTTGAAGGTCAGTAAATTCAGGACCTGGCAAAATCCCCAGCCGTGGATCATGCCTATATGTAGTACATCGTATATGTACAATAGCTGCAATGTTTTTTAAACAGCTCTTTATGTAGCTGTGGTCAAATAAATCTGTATAAATTGCCTTCATGAAGTATATTAATCTTTTAATAGAGTACTCCGACTTTCTCTCAGTATTTTAATAGTATCTGGCTCACATTTTGGATGCTATCTCTAGTATTATGTAAACTCTGGATATACTGACAGAATTTTATACCATACTGTAATTTCATGGTTATCTGCCTGGTTACATAAAAACATGGATTACTTACCTAGTACAAATAGAACATTTCTTGCGTGCAGTCTAGTGACAGAATATAAATAGGTGGTCTTGTGTGTACTGCCTATGAATGCCTGGGTGCCCTCTCTGCTTTCACATGACTGAGCTTTGCTTCTGTCATGACTCTGCTAAAATTTGCTCAGACTGTAGAATTCCATCAGAGCACAGAGTCCTTTTCAGCTGCGTGCTTTTTCTTTAAACAGAGTGAAGTAAGCTATCATAATAGGAATTAAATTTTCTAATTTAAGGATCAAGGAGTATGAATGAGGAGACTCTTTATACCAGTGACTAGCTATAATTCACTCTTCTTCAAACTTCTTGCCTGTAGAATATAGTGAATTTGTCTGTTTTATTGCAACAGCCTCTTGTGAAAGATTCATTTGGTTAATGCTATTATTTCCTTAAGGCTACTGATGCTCGCCGAGCTTTTCCTTGCTGGGATGAACCTGCCATCAAGGCAACATTTGATATTTCATTGGTGGTCCCTAAAGACAGAGTAGCTTTGTCAAATATGGTAAGTAAACTGTGTTTTAAATAAAACAGTAATAGTTCTAAATAAAACTAATAAAGCCAGATGGTTATTTGAAAGTTAATGTGTTTTAGTGACAGACAGATTTAGGAATATAGAGTGTATTGCTATCTATTACTAAGCAGTTCTAAACTGAGAGAACTTTTTTAGGGATGGTATTGTGATTGTCAGATTCTAGTATAAAATCTAAACAGGCTGTACAGACTACAGGGCATTGTTTGTTTAAAAAAAAAAAAAAAAAAGTCTTAGCTATGTCATGCCACGTGCTGTTTGATTAAGAATGACTGAAAAAAATAAGCCTTTGCTTGTTTATATAGCTGTCCTGGCTATATAAGCAGACATAGCACTTGAGATAAATAAGCATAATTTCTACCCTAGAGAATTTCTGATCGGAATGGGGGTAAAACATGCTAGTAGTAGTACCTCTGTCACAAATACAAAGTAGCATTTTAAGATTCCCATTTTACATATGGTACAGATACTTTTAGAAGATGCTGCTGGAGAAGAACAGTCAGTTTTACAATAGATTCTTATTCCAGTAACTTTAACTGGTGTAGTTAGCAGTAAAGGTTAACGTTACTCAATGATCAAATGGTTATGGTTTTGCTTTAGAATTTAGAAGTCTGATGACATATTTGGAACTGAGTAAATCCTCTCTTTGGAGGATAGCAACTGATGGCAAACATGTTCAGCAACCTTTACAGTAATGGAATATAATGTTCATGTTATATACACTGCTTTTTTTTTTTTTTTTTTTTTTTTTGTTAGGGAACTATAATGTGGTCAGTATTTTAAAATTGTAGAAGTTACTTCATTTGAAATGTGTGACTGCTAATAATGGAATATTTAGTCAATTGTATTGTGTAATACAGTTTCACTTCCATGAAACTAACTAATTCTCTTCTGTGTTGAAAGAATGTCATTGACCGGAAGCCATACCCGGATGATGAAAATCTAGTGGAAGTGAAGTTTGCTCGCACCCCTATAATGTCAACGTATCTTGTAGCATTTGTGGTGGGAGAATATGACTTTGTAGAGACCAGATCGCTTGATGGGGTCTTAGTGCGTGTTTACACTCCTGTGGGCAAAGCAGAACAAGGAAAGTTTGCATTAGAGGTAAATGTGCTTAAAGTGTTTTCATTATTGCTATAGAAATCTGACAGGCTGAGTGCCTCTCTACTGTGTTCAGTAATGTAAATCAATGTGAAGCTTATGAGGGTGGAGTTTTTTTTTTTTTTTTTTTTTGCTTTAATAACTTGAAGAGACAAGACTTGATATTAAACAGAAAAAAAATGTGGACAAATTACAAGTATATAATGACAAAAACATACATTTTACTTCAGTTGTTGTGATTTGATGATGTATGCTCTTGTTCAAAGACAATGAGAAGTGCCGATGGGGAGGCTACAGCCTGGGAGGAAAAAGGGATGGGATAGGATTGGGGGGGGATGTGAGTGGTGGGATCCTGTACTCTGGTACCCTGGAACCTGGCAGTGCGGTTTCTACAGCAAAGCCCGTCCGTCCATGTTGATTTCTTAGGCTAATTAGAGTCATGAAGAAATTTTCAAGTTTCACCTGTTGCTCCAAGTTAACATAATATTTACTAGGTTTCTCCTTTTCTCTCTTACAGGTTGCTGCTAAAACTCTGCCTTTTTATAAGGACTACTTCAATGTTCCTTATCCTCTTCCTAAAATTGATCTCATAGCTATTGCAGACTTTGCTGCTGGTAAAGTAACTCACTTTATTGATGAACTGTGTTTTATTTGAATTTTAAACATTTAGGAAGAGGTGTGTATCAATATCAATAAACCTTTGTATTTATTTTATAAAGGTGCCATGGAGAACTGGGGCCTTGTTACTTATAGGTATGCTGTTAAAATACTGTCTTTCCCCCTCTTTTGTTCACTAATTTTTGGAAATAATTGAATTAGTTTGAAGGAGCTGTAATGATTGGGTATCAACCCAAATAAGACTGAGTAAATACCTTCAACTGTAGCTTCAGTTTGGTTAATTTTGACTTCTGCAGCAGCGTGCGTTATTGTACGAACCTTAGGAAGACAAGAATGAACTATTACGACTACTGTCCAAGGGTGTGAGATTTTTAAGTGTCTGGCAGCACTGCCTGTTCTACAAGAGAACTTTCTTGGCTGCTTTTTTTCTCCCCATAAAAGTTATGTACTTACTGACACAGCTTAAAGATCTTATTTTATGTTGCAGGCAAGTTGGTAAATTTCAGCAGCCACAGTATAACTATGTAGGTTTGAGTAGTTCAGAAATACTAACTTGCCTTCCTTTTCAGTTTTTTGTTAATCTGATCAAGCTTTTGTACCTTTGCTTGATACTCTTATGTTATCTGTCCTCGTTGTTAGAACGATCTTTCTCCGTTTTGTATAACATTGGATATATAACAAGTTTTGGACTTAAATCTTGAAATTGTTTGAATTTGTTCTGCTAAACTTTTAATTTGGCTTTTAAAAATCGTGATGGAAATTTGAGCCCAGGCTTAAAATCTATTTGTTTGCTTATGGCAATTCTGATGAAATCTGATACTTTACTCCCTGTGGAAAGAAATATTTGTCCTGGATGAGCAGAATTTTTGGAAGCATGTCTTAATTTTAGTGTTACATTCTTCCCTTACGCTCAGTTTGGCACGCTTGCTTTATCCCTTTGGGGACAGAAGGTTGGCATAATATGCAGGCGCTATCTATATTTTGAGATGCATTTCCACCCCCTTCCCCCCCCCCCCCTTCAAGTTGCAGGAATCCAGAAGTCCTTTCTGATTGACCCAAATCCTGATCAGACAGGGGTGTTTATAGCTGAAGGTTGTGTGCCTAACCTGGGGAGTGTGAGCCCGTGTGTGTGTGTGCCTTGTGTGGAGAATCTTGTGCATCTTCAGTGGCAAGTATAACAAGGCTGATTGTGCACTTTGAAGAATTGAAATTTCTTCTGGAATGAGGGAGGGAAAGAAGATTTGCTGTGCATATATCATGCAGTGCAAAGGGAGTTAAAGATAAGGTGAGATTGCAGGGCCCCTGCCCCCCCCCCCACACTTCCCTTCTTTCTAGATTATGTAGGTGAACTATACAGGATAAATTTTCTTGTCCCTACCTGGGGTTTTTGCACTTGTCTTCTTGCATGCCATAAGGAATTGTTGCTCCAAAGCATTCAAGCAGCTGTGGAACTTACCAAAACAATTTAATGTACAAACTGAAAGAGCTTTGGGGTTTTTAGCTTTTTTTGTTTTTGTTTTTTTTCCTGTTGTACTGATTACTTTTTAGCTTGCTTAGGTAATATAACCTACTTTTGACTTTTTCTTTTTTTCCCTAGGCATGTAACATTCAGTTCAATTCTTCCTCTCTTAAATACAGGGAGACTGCATTGCTCATTGACCCCAAAAATTCCTGTTCTTCATCTCGCCAGTGGGTAGCTCTGGTTGTAGGACATGAACTGGCTCATCAGTGGTTTGGAAACCTCGTGACCATGGTATCTAAAAATTACAAATATTTCTTCTATTTTACTTTGATATGTACTTCATATACTGTGTTGCTTTTTCAAGTGTCCCTTTGATAAAAGGCATGTTACCTTTAAAATATATTTTTTAATATTTAAAAAATAGTACTTTATTAGAAGTTTCTTCTTTACTAGCGTATTCTTTGAAATTATTTCATAGATTTCATAGAATGGTAAGGTTGGGAGGGACCTCTGGAGATCATCTAGTCTAACCCTCAGCATAGCCCCGTACAGGGATTGAACCTGTGACCTTGGCATTAGCAGCACCACACTCTAACCAACTGAGCTAAACCTGTCTCAATATTTTCTGTGTGAAATAATATTCACTTGTTTGAATATAGTCCCAATTACAGCTGAGCAGGTGTTCTGTGGAAATGATTTTGGTTGGTGAGGTTACTTGGAAGCAATAAACCACCATTTTTCTTTTGTGTAGGGATAATTCACTTATCAGGCTTTCATACCAAGCAGACGTATCGGTATAAACTCAGCATTGCAAATTATGCTGGTACAATAGTTGAAAAGTTGCATTGTAGTAAGTCATATGATTTATTTTGGATATATGGGGAGCCAGATGTCTGAATGGTTTGTTTAAGGTATTTTGGTAGGAATAGAAGCGTTATATGAGGCAGAAAGACTGAAATCTGTAAATAAGTCCCAACTATTGCTAAAATCTGAAACTCACATCTTTCAGAGCTTCTGCTCTTAAATAGTTTCAGCTTACTCTGTTAATTAGATCTGACATTCCTTCTCTTCAAGCTCTGCAAACACCTGAACCCAAATATTTCACAAGCAAGGAAGTTTATATTGTTAAAAACCACTGTTTGGTTAAAAAAAAAAAAAAAGGCCTCAGGAGCCAGAAAGTCTTCACTGCTCTGACTTTCAAGCTGCTTAAATGGAATGTGTATAGATGGAAGAGAATCCTCAGTGTAAACATTAACTAAAGCACTAAGCAGAAGTTCTCAAATGTTCCCATAGTGCTGTGCATCTTAAAATCTAGTCAGCTATGTCTCTTTGTAATAACACAGATAACTCTTTGTGAGAGCAACGCAATACTTACGTGGAAAAGTAATATTAAAATAATATATTTCCAACTTTAAATGCAGTTGAGCAGCTGGGAGCAAGGAGAGCCAGAATTATATGACTAAACAACATTGTAGGTTGCCAGCAAGCATCTTGAGGCCACTAGTGATCCAGGAACCATTTGTGGTCCTTCTGACCAATGTTTGAGAGCTGATGCAGTAAGTTTAAGATAGCGTTGTTTGGAAGAATTTCTAAAATTTATACTGAATTAGCTTCTTATTTTTGTTTGGAGTACTAGGTCTTCCAAAAACTTTCTTTTCTTTAGGAAACTTTTCTCTTTGGTTATTTTATGTTCTGTGATGCATCTGTGAAAAGTAGTTCCAACTTTACCTCTTGTGTTTCCAGGAGGTCAGTTTTCTTCTGTATAATCTGAGGTGCATAACATTACATTGAGAAGCCTGAGTTTCATCACTAGTTTAGTTTGCCACTAGCAAATCCTATTGGATAGCAACATATACCAAATCTTCTTCAATAAAGATAAATTAAATCAAACTGGTTCCATGGAAAGTAATAGATTCTTGAGCATTTAGGTTGCTAGTGGGATGAAGGAGAAAATTTAGAAGTCCAACCTAATTCCTAAAGAATCTACTTCACAGTTGCATTAATCCTTTGACAACAAGCTTTTCACTTATGTATTGGAACCTTATCTTGGAAACAGATGTAATCAGAAATGTGGAAGAAAATTGGATAGTCTCCACTCTAAAAATAAAGCTAGACTTATCTGTGTAGAGTTTCAGTAACAGCTTTCCCTATTGAAATTCCACCCTCCCTGTGGTAAATGTTTCATTCATAATAGAAGCAGTAGTGCTTTGCAGAACTGCTTGCCGGATTGACTGCATCCTGTTCAGTTTCTTTTAGTTAAAGGTCTGTATCATCATAATCATGGTCACTGATTATGATTGCCTCTATTTACTTTTAAAAAGTAGTAAGTAACTGCAGTTACGGAAATAAGTGGGTGGGTTTTTTTCCCCTCACTATCTATAGCTGGTTTCCTTATCTCTCCTACTTCAATTAAATGTTAGAAATGAAGGGAAGAATATTTTAAAATGTCAGTGCAACTTTCTTAGCTTAAAGAAACAAAGCCCATCTTTGGCTGGTGTATACGAAACAGCCTTTAACTGTTTACTAGATTCCATGTTTTCATGGTCTAAAAAATTTCAAATTACAGATTTTTCACTGTATTTAAGGGTGCTCTTAAGCAAACAAACAAAAAAAACCCCAAAACTAAACAAAATCCCTCCTCTGCAGCTGCCATTAATCAGTTTGAAAAAGATATTCAATGTGTGGGTTGCCTGCAGTTCTGCTACTTCACTCAACTGTGGTCTTGCATGTCACTGACTTCTCCCTGATCTAGCTAACATTCTTAACAGTCATGAATGCCAGAGACTAGAACAGAGGTAAGAGCAGAGCCACTGATGGAATAGTCAATTTCCTTTATAGCTGATGTAGTTCTCTACAGTTTCTGAAAGTACTCTTTGCCAAACAAGCTGTTGTTACCTAGACCACTCTGTGGTAGAGCTATTTCAGTCCTTAAACTGTTAAAAGACAGAGAGGAATATAGTTACAGTGTGTTGATTACTCTTTTGGGGCTGCTGATTTCTTTACAGAGAGGAACTTGTACTTGCAAAACTGTTACCCGTCTCTCTGATTCATGATCAACCAATCTTCTTATTGATCGAATGCAACTTAGGGATTTTTTTTTTTTTTTATTCTGTGCTTAAATCTTTCCAGGAATGGTGGACCCATCTCTGGCTGAATGAAGGATTTGCCTCTTGGATTGAGTACCTATGTGTAGATCACTGTTTTCCAGAGTATGATATCTGGACTCAGTTTGTTTCTGCTGATTACACACGAGCTCAAGAGCTTGATGCCTTAGATAACAGTCATCCTATTGAAGTAAGTTCTGTCTTTCAGTTATTGGTTATTTTCCTCTTTTCAGCTGGATGTGAGCTTTTTTTCCTGTTAAGGGGAAAAAAAGAGAACTGCAGTCATTCATAATACAGAGGAAAATAGATAGTATTTACACTTTGAATTTTCCTCTACTAAAATTTAAGGATTTAAGAGGTGAGGTTTGAGGATTTGATGATGGCTTCTTCTGGACTTTTTCTGCTCTCCTGACTTAAAATGGCAAAGTTGTGATTAAAACTCGTTATTATTTTCGTTTTGTTTTGGTTTCTGCTCGAAGTGGGTTGTTTTCTGACCTTTGAGCACAGTAAAGTAGCTACTGACTTACCCCAGTGCTTGATAATATAAAACAGACGTGCTACAGTGCTAGCTACCAGTTAGTGCACCATAGCCCAGAGCTCAAGCTATGAAATTTTGCCAGGCTTGTGCTAATTTCCATCTGAGACCACCTTAGATGTGTATGTATTGTACTCCAGAATTGGAAGAGTGATGCAGGCAGTCTTGAAATAAGCAGGGTTGATCTGAGCTTGCTGCTTTGGAAACAAGGCAGTAGTCCACAGTGATGAAGATAACTGAGCTTACTGCTGCTGCTTTACAGCAACTTTGAGAGCTGTGCTGGAAGAAAACTCCCTTGTAATTCATAAAGATCAGTACATGCAAGTTCTCAGATGTTTAAGGAAATGCTTGATGTAATAGATGTTGGGAAATGACCCTGCTTTGTACAACAGGCAGGTCTAGGTCATTTTAGAATAGCTGTTACTCATTGAATGCAGTTCCGGAATATACATTCCTCACTGTCCCAGGATTAAACAACTTCCGCTGCGTTTTTTTGGGTAAGCATTGAACCGAAGGACTGGAACAAGATCCCCAAGTCTATTGCTTAAATATCAAAAGCTAAGTTAAAGTATGTTTAACATATAAACCAATTCTAATCCAGCCATATGTCATTGACTAACTAAGACAAGTTGGTGGTGGTGATGCACGCACCTTTTTAAGTGAGAAAAGTCAGCTCCTTAAACAACAGAACAAGCAAGATCAAAATCTTACAGCAGTTAAAATTGTTCTCGCTCTAATTTATCCTGTTTACCGCAGGTTAGTGTTGGCCATCCAGCTGAAGTAGATGAAATATTTGATGCTATTTCTTACAGCAAGGGAGCATCTGTAATCCGAATGCTACATGACTACATTGGTGATGAGGTAAAAAGGTTGTTATTAAAAAGCTTAATGTAGATTGTCAAATCTTTTAACAGTTAGAAACATCTGTTTTTGGTTTTAAATAACACACAATTTGTGTTTTGAAAACTTTTTTCCACTTTATTTTGGGCTGTATTGAAACTTACAAAGGAGAAATAAGATAAGTGGGAATTAATGAGTTAGAAAATATGCAAATGTAACTATTTAAATACTAAAAGCTGACTAACAAAAGTGTTGTAAGCTATTCTGCCTAGTAGCACAGTTCAGGAGGGAGTTACTGATCTTAGCATTCTTTGACTGGTTCTTGAATATAAGTACAGTACAAGAGGGAGTAAAGCAAGAGCCTCTATTCTGGTGTCCTTACATATTCAATTTTATGTTCCCAGGACTTTCGGAAAGGAATGAATTTATATTTAACCAAGTTCCAGCAGAAGAATGCAGCTACAGGTAACAATGTTACGTGCTTAAGAGAAATAATTTCTGGAAAAAAAATGTTAGTGCTGATATGATAGATTCTTAAATAGCCATTTTTCCAACTGAGATCACTAAAATACAAGGAAATAATAGGCTTGTTTCTAGTTTTTGTACAGTGTGTCCTCAGCACAGCAAGAATTCAGCATCCTCTAGAGGTTCTCTAACTCGGGAGTATTTGGCGGAGGTAATCTGAAGGGGCTGCATTTGCTGTTGATAACCTGTCTGTGCAATAATCTAAATTAGAAGTAGTGTATTGATTGCCATATATGCCTTTTGCAGAATTGATTATGTGTGATTAAACAGTTCAAACAAAGTCTTGTCTAACATCTTACAGCACTTCTTTATATGGTCCTTTTTTGTGTATCAGATGTAAATGTGGAAGCGGAATGTCATGCTCTAGCATTATAAAACAGTTCATGTGGTCCGAGTCTTTTGGCATAATATATGAAAAATCTAAGGAAAAGATGCTTCTGTTTACGATTTTGAGTATTTAATACTTTATCACAATGCGTATTGTGGATTTTTTTTTGTTTTTGTTTTATAAGTTGTAATGAAGCTTTTTTTACCGCTCATAACTAGTTAAACTATTTCCTTTTTTGATGACTCATCTGTTACAATTTTATTAAAAAAAAAAAAAGAAAGAAAGAAAAAACTTGCAGAGCAAACTGGAGGAATAATGCAGCCCCCCCCCCCCCAACCCCTAGCCTCCAGTACCTGTATAGTGTTCTTAATAGTGTATGAAGTAGCAGTACTCTGGGAGTCTTCAGTCTGACTTATCTTCTGCAGAGGATCTCTGGGAAAGCCTGGAAAAAGCCAGTGGTAAACCTATTGCTGCTGTGATGAATACATGGACCAAACAAATGGGATTTCCCCTTATTTATGTGGAAGCCGAACAGGTAAAATGTACAATTCTCCATACGTAACTACATTTTTTTTTCAACGCTTTGGATCAAAGATTCTGCCTGTAACTGTGTGTTAGATCAAATTTATTAGCATCCAATCACTTTTTTTAAAAAAAATTTTGATCTGGATGCAGTACAGTGAATTGGTTTGTTTAGTGTCAAATCTTTTTCTGAAAAGAGGGGAAGTGCAGTTCGCTTGAGGAACCTAGTGCAAAATGGTATGCAGTTTATGCACAAGTGCTGCAGATCACATGCCTGGAGTTTACTGACATAGCCCATTTACCCCGTGTATATGAAATGCGATGGGGAGTGGGTGGGCAATATCTGATTTAGCTCCCCTTACTAGACATTTTGCTTCTCATCACTCCAGCTGATTATGCTTATTCTTACAAGATTGCAGGGGGAATGAGAATCAGTGGCTGGAAGCTGAAGCCAGACAACAAATTCAAACAAGAAGTAGGGCATATATGTTTTAATAGTAGATGCGATTAATACATTAGAATGAATTCCTGAAGTAGGTCCTCTTTTTGGAGGAAAGCACAAATAACCTCAAGTTTAACAGAGCAGACATGAATAAACTTTGATATACAAAAGCTGAGACAAGATGTTCTGATAATTCCCTCCTTAAATTCTGTGAATATTAAAGCAAGTTGCAACTCTAGTGTGACTTTATTGGGTGCTTTAGTATTGGTTTCTAATAGTGCTGTTTGCTCAGCTTCTATCTTCATAGAAATGTTCTGTGTTGAATCTTTTGAAATTGGTTAATACTACTATAGTGTTAATTTACCATCTTTTAGCAAGAAGAGGACAAAGTGTTGAAATTAGTCCAGAAGAAATTCTGTGCCAGTGGACCATATACTGGTAAGGCCAGCTAAGAGCAGGAATGGAGCATTCATTGCTTTTCATGTAGTGGCAACAATTTTGAGAGCTCAGAAAGCTGCACTGCTAAGCAGGCAGGTGTTCTGCTTAGATTCAGGTGTTACTATTTTCTTTCTCTCTCTCTCTTTTTTTTTTTTTATTTTTCTTTTTTAACTTTAGAATTAATCTAAAGCAGATTGTTCTCACATGTGGTCTCCATGTCCTTCTTGTTGTATAGAGGAGAATGCTGTTCTTCTGCTGTTCTTCTACAGTCTTTGGTTCAGTTTTCATTCTGAGAGATGTTTCTCTTCTGATGTCCAGTCTAAGGCTAGCACTGCTATCTAAGGAGCTCTGCATTATTAGCTTTATAGTAGTGATGGAATAAAAATGCCACATATGGAAGCTACGTCAATTTTAAGACACAAATTCCACCTACGTTTCACACTTACGGAAATTAAAATGTTTGACTTCAAACTGTTTAGAAATCCTTGGTCTGGGGCTATAGTCCTTTTACTTCCTTTTTTTTTTTTTTTTTTTTTTTGCCTTTTCATCTGTAAAATCAAGCTTGCTTAAACTGCTGCTAAAGCTTGTTTGAACATTGGACAACATTTCTCAGTATTGTTTGCACACCTTTTTTCCTTAGGCCTTTCTTTTTTTTTTTTTTTTTTTCCTGTTTCTCCTTTTAGGGGAGGACTTCCCCATGTGGATGGTCCCCATAAGCATTTGTACAAGTGATGACCCCACCTGTGCCAAAATGCAAATACTGATGGACAAGGCAGAGCTGACCTTGGTTTTGAAAGACATAAAACCAGACCAGTGGGTGAAAGTAAGTTGGCACAAAAAAGAACCATATTACTGGGAATAAAAGTCTGCATCACTGTAATGTTCCCCAGAATTTCATTTTCCTCTTCTCTTTTGATCATTTGTTTTTCTTGCAGTCTTGTATTTCTTTTGAATGGGCCTCTCTATGCTGCTATTGGATATTTGCTCCTCTCTGTAATGCTACTTAGTGTGGTCCTTTCTGTTCAAAGGTTTGTTTCTAAGAGTAGTCTGGACAATGTAAATTCAAACCATTTAGACATCCAAGCTCAGAAAAAAAGAGTGTCATTAAATAGAGGCAGCTTTTGAGTTGAACTATGGTGGCTTTTTCAGTATCCCGTAGCAACCACAGCTCAGTTAAAGTCCATCCTGAGCAAAAATAGTCCTGTTTATCTTTCATTAGTGTGAAGGTTTTCTACCGGCTATTACCGGGGCAAATAGAAATCTGCAAGTAGAAAAAAATTCACTGGTGAGGTCTGTTGCAGGCACCAGTCAAAACTGAACTTAAAAACTTAGTGGTAATCCCCACCAGTGGCTACCTCTCTACGAACTACTGCGTAGAAGAGTAATTGCTCCTAAAATGGAGCTGTAATCTGAGATGACTCTGAAATAACATTAAGCACTAGTCTCTTTCTGATTCTAAATCAAATCTTCCCATTTGACTAGCGTGAGCACTCCAGCTGTTAAGCATGTGTATTCTCTAGAATCAACCCATCAGTCTGGGTCCTCTCTGGTAATTAAGAGGGACATGTAATGAAAACTCTGGAAAACCCCCTGTCTAAATGAGGATGAGGATTGCTATTGCTGCCTGAGAAGGCAAGAATCCAGTTAAGTCCAAGGTCAGTTGTAGGACTGCTGACAACAGAGGTTGTCAGTCTGAAGTTTTTAGTTAGCACCACAGTCTTTCTGACAATTGCCAACTGGACTGACCACAAATATAATACCACCAAAGGGAGTTGTTTCCTGATGAGCTCAGCAATGCTTTTGTCTTATTTGTATCAGGTGCTTTGTTCAACAAACTCAAATATTTGAGTCCCTACACTGAAACATTAGTATGTAGTATGTAGTAGTGCTTAGCTGGCATGTAGCTCATCAAGCTTGCTTTTACACAGGGCAGAGATACTTACTTTAAAGATATGGAAAGATTTATGCAAACCATGTTCGCAAAATTTGAGTGGTTCCTGAATATTGCAATAGTGTTCTCGCCATCAAAATTGAATTAAGCAAATTGTCGGAATGAAGTTACATTGGATTTGGTTTTCCTTTTGAACAGTTAAATTTGATCTGAAAAGTACTTGTCACAGCCCTGTTTCCGATGTCTAGATTCTTGCACCTGCAGCTTCCTGGCATTTTATCTTCTCAGGGGCATGACTATCCTTACTTCAGTTAAGAGTTACATGCTAAAAGGGAAGTTTCTCTTCTCTCCTCACTCCTTGTTTTGACTCTAGCCTCTTGTCTATTCATGCAAAACTGTCTCAGCTTTCTCTTGCCTTCTGTACTTCTCATTGAGCATTCCTTGTTTAAAAATCTCATCTTTTCCTCTTAAATTTATAATTTCTTCTTTTGATTCCTATATGAAATAGTAATAATTTTAAATGACAATGACTTTTCTGTACTGCAATGCTTTGAAAAATTTCCAGTAGTCTAAAAATAAAAAGGTATTTCCTTATTTATTCCTTACTTGTAACTTTTTTTTGGTACATTTCAGTTGAACCTTGGAACAGTAGGGTTTTATCGTACTCAGTATAGCCCTGACATGCTGGAGAGTTTAATACCAGCGATCAAAGACCTCTCCCTACCCCCTGTGGACAGGCTTGGCCTGCAGAATGATCTTTTCTCTCTGGTAAGCAACCTTTTTGTTATTCTGTGTTCTGCTGTCTAATAATGAGAGCTATGGTAACTGCAGAAATCAGTGTCTGAAGAGCCAGTCTCAAGTTTCTGGAGGCAAAGCACCTTTGAGATTACTGCATACATCTAGCTGTTAATTAGCTGAAAAGTTCTAACTTGCATGATAAGACTTAAATCCTATGGTAGCAGCCTGTCTATAATTTCTGCTTTACTGTTCCCCATAGTGGTGTATCATACTTGAGGTTTTTATAAAATTAAAAGTATTGGAAAACTAGCTTTCTTTTATCTCATCCATTTATCTCATCTCATTTAATAACTCTCAAAGACTTTGACAAAGAATTTATCAGTGCCAGGTGCTTTACTCAGATGGGCTTGTTAAAGCAGTCTTCTACTTGAGAAAGTAGCTGTTGTGGATCCTTACTGTTTAAAAGCAAGGGATTACCCCTAAAGCAGGAGGTACCAGCTCTGAACAGTTAGTTGCTGCACTTTGTATTTCAAATTACACTTTCCTATTCTTGCTACCGTCAAGCTCTTAAATAAGGTTTTGATACTCTGCCTCTCTAGCTTCAGAGCTTGCAACTCTTGTCAGGGCTTAGCTGAAAGTGTTTGAAACCATAGCTTGAGTCTGTTTCTCAAATATTTTAGGCCCATGGGACAAAAAATAAGGAGTAAATAATGCACGTAACATCATATGTTAGACTTTTGATTCCAATTTTAATTTATCTTTTTGTCACAGTTGAAGACAGTTTAAATAGTAAAAATTGACCTTCACCTCTATTCCTGCACCATAAGTTATTGTTCTGTTTCCAGATTAGCAAAATCTGAGCAATCTGGTTGGAGATGACCACTTCAGATATTATGAACTACACTAAGCACAAAGTGTTTTTTCACAGTGTTCTGAAATTCACTAAATTTTCCAGGCAGAGGTGGAAAGGCAAGCCTTTTTTGTACTAATTCATGAAAACAGGAAGTGAAAATGACTTCTGCATTTTATGCTCTCAATTTAATGAAAAGCAAAAGTTTAAATTTCTAAATCTATATGCTTGTTTTTGTTAAAATAATTTTGTTAAATTTTGTTAAAATAATGTTAGTGAGTGTAGTATCTGGCTGAGAATAACTCTGGGGGGTTTGTTATCTCTTGCTAGCATTGCTGCAATTTTGATAAGTCAATTAATCTCCTTGTCTGTTTCCCATGTGCAAAATATGCTTATAATTATGTAGCTGTCTCCTTTATAAAGTTCTTACCTGTGTATAAAAAGCATTGTGTGCCCTGAGCAGACAGCTGAAATATTTTGGCTAGTGCTAACCCACCTTGGCAGCAACCTGCAATGGAGAAAAACGTACTTCACGCTCAGAATGTGCAAACTGAACAGGGAAGACTGTTAAATAATGCAGTGAACTCAGTCCTATTTGGAAATAAGATTAATCTGTGTCTTTTCCTCTCCCAGGCCCGAGCTGGAATCATTAGCACTGTAGAGGTTCTAAAAGTCATGGAAGCTTTTGTGAATGAGCCCAATTATACCGTGTGGAGCGACCTCAGCTGTAACCTGGGGATTCTTTCAACTCTCCTGTCCCACACAGACTTTTATGAGGAAATCCAGGTCTTCGTGAAGGATGTCTTTTCACCAATAGGGGAGAGACTGGGATGGGATCCCAAACCTGGAGAGGGTAGGAAACTTATGCTGTGAAATCTAGTAGTGGTTTTGAAATACGACTGTGTAAATAGGCCTTCAAGATTTCAGGATGGGGAGAGAGAAGGAAAGAAAAAAGGCTGAAGGAGGTGTGTTGGAGTATTTTTAAACTTAGAAACAAACCAAAACAAACAAACAAAAAAAGCCCTCTCTTAAACCCAAGGTCAAAGGGTAAAAATTTTCTCTCTGTGATCTCTGCTCCATAAAAATTCTCTGCTCTACATAGTATCTAATACAGTGCATGCCTCTTGTTAGACTGAAGTCATATACATGCATGTTTACTTATCCTAGTAAAGAGTCCTGTTGTAGACTCAAATAGGAATTATTACTGACTTAGCTCAGATTGCAGGCCTAGCCTATTGTGTTTTGGTCCTCAGAATCTTCTTCTTCTGACCTCTGGCTGTAAAAAGTCAGTATTCTCCAGTTGGCATCAAGGAGAATGGAAAAAATCTAATTTCTTTAGGTAGCCTCAAATATGTGGAAGGATTATTATACAATTTTACCCTAATCACTCTCGATGAAAGAACATTTCATTAAGTTTAACCACTGAATGATGACCCCAAATAATTTTTTCTTCCTACTCACTCATTAGGTCATTTAGATGCCCTTCTGAGGGGTCTGGTCTTGGGCAAACTAGGAAAAGCTGGACACAAGGCAACATTAGAAGAAGCTCGACGCCGATTTAAGGACCACGTGGAAGGAAAACACATCCTGTCAGCTGATCTGAGGAGTCCTGTAGGTTACTGTAAACTTTGGTTCCCAAAAGACCGTCTCCACTTGTGAACTGAACTGTTTGTATTTCCAAGAATAGGCAAGCTAGAGGAAAACAGTGTAATAGTATGAAAACTTTCTTCTTTTTCTTTTCTTTTTTTTTTCTGTTGAGGTGAGCACAGCACAAACGTGTTTCTTGCATCAAGTAAGCTAGTAGCTTACTAGCTAGGTGTTTGTGTGTGTGAAGTACTTACTAGCTAGATGTTGCATGCTACAGCATGTTCTTGTTCTTTGCTAAGGCTGGAATTACCAAAACTAGTCTGAAATTGAGGAAGAGGGTAAGGAGCATATGACAAATCTTTAAAATCCGGTCTTAAAATGTAGGAGAGATCAGTACAGGTGTCTTCCAGATCAATTTGTCTGAAATATAACCAAATATCTAAAAAGTGGTTCTGTATCCTTAGAGCTCTTTCTATATTAGCAGCTTTTTATTGCATTTCTAAAAATGTGATTTGTGAAGGACCTTCTTTGTTTATGCTCTATCTAAGGTATATGTAACTGTTCTGAAGCATGGAGATAGTACTACTTTAGACACTATGCTAAAGGTGAGTGCACATTTTCTGTTGACTAACAATGTCAGTTTGTGCAGTCAAAAGCTAAACATTTTACCCTACAGGTTCCTCCAAGATGCGATTTTTTTTCTGAAGACAGGACTAATCCTGTGTTTCGCAGATAATGTGAAAAGTAGGACCATATTATGGTATTCCCAGGTCTGTGTGTAATGTTAAATTGCCACCTAGTGGATTGTTGCAGAGTTTCATTGCTCAAAGGCATGGTCCTACTTGGCCTCATATAAACAGTGGTGAAAATTAGTTTATTACTAATGGTACTTCCTGTTGATATGTGTAATAAGGTCCCTAATACTCATGAATAGTCCTGCAGCTATTCACATGTTCAATTTGCCATACATTTTGCTTGAAAACTAATCTAGCTGCACTAGTATATAGAACAGATTTAGCAGTTCTAGGTAAGAGCAAGTCATTTAATTGCACCATGTGTTAATATTATTCACTCTGGCTTTGAAGCTTCACAAGCAAGCAGACATGCAGGAGGAGAAGAACCGAATTGAACGAGTTCTTGGAGCCATCTCTCAACCCGAACTGATTCAAAAAGTTCTCACCTTTGCACTTTCAGTAAGTTACTATAAAAGCTGCTACTTAATCGTATGAGAATGACTAGTGTATCTAGAGCACATGATGGTAAAGTACTGCATGCATAGAACGCTCTTGAATGAGATGAAGAGTTTCAGCTGTTAAATCTTTGAGTTGTATCTTAATGTACCATATGTTTTGGAAAGTGTTTGTGCAAAAAAGCCACTTTTGACAGCTTCAGTGTAGAAGTGCTTAAAGCCAATGTGCTGTGTTTGTTGAAACAGTCTTGAATGTTTATCTTCATTTTCAGGAAGAGGTACGTCCCCAGGACACAGTGTCTGTTATTGGTGGAGTAGCTGGAGGCAGCAAGCAAGGGAGAAAAGCTGCCTGGAAATTTGTAAGGGATAACTGGGAGGAACTGTATAATCGCTACCAAGGTGGATTCTTAATATCCAGACTAATAAAGGTATGTTCAACTTTGAAAAAAACTCATTTATATAGATGTCTAAAACTAAACCATTACATTTAAAATACTTTGGTTAAAAAAATATTTTTGCCTTCAGTTAACAGTGGACGGATTTGCAAATGATAAGATGGCCGCAGAGGTTAAGGTAAGAAATTTTAATCAAATAAGTGATTCACTTATCTGTGACAGACATTGCATTCCTTGGACAGTAAGTACAGAATAGAAGAGCCATGAGTTTTAGGGGATGTGGTTGTTATTGAACTGTGGCTCTGTGTGACTGTTTTGACTGTGGTGCCTAGTGCCTAAATCGCACTCGTTTAGCTTTGGTTATTTTACTGAAATGTCTTAAATTAACACTTTTAGAAATCAATGTGTATTTTTGTGTGGTGACATCTATTTCAGTAGTCTCACTCATTTAAACTTCTATAAAATTCAGTGCAGCTGTTCAGGCAGTGTTTTGAGATTCCTCAAAAGATAGCCTTTAAAAGCAATTGTAGCAAAATTTGTAGCTCTTACAACTTCTGTAGTAAGCAGAGACTTGTGCTTTGTTCCTCCCTGGACTAATATGGCACATTGACTGCATTAGCACCCAGTGACCATTGGGGGAATTAATTTGGTAGAAATTAGCTAAATTCCATACTGTAGATCCAAATTTTATGTGGCTGTCTGTGGCGTGTAGGAAGAGCGAGGCTTTGACACAAGGCAGATAATTTGTTTGCAGAGAATCTGTTGTGAAGTTGGCGGCTCAGGGTGATGTGCTTTCGCTACTGAACCCAAACATCCCCTGTGTCTCGAGAGTGTAGGCTCTGGTCTCGGTAGCATTTTGAGAATGTGTGTAGGTTCTGTTATTCACTCTTGGCCTGCACTTGGCTCATTCTTGGAAGAAAACGCTTGAAGATACAGCCCTTGATTATCGTTTTTCTGTTAGGAAAATGCTGAGGAAGAATTTTTACTTCAAAGAATATGAATCTGACTCCAGGATCCTAATTACAACTCCTGTTTGAAGATATGCTGATCCACAAAACTTATCTTTCTTTTTAGTGATCTGCTGATCTTGCTCCCCTTAGAAAAGATTTAGCAGAATTTCGTCAGAGGGAAATCTTGTACTGTAATTACCTTTTCTTACAGAGTGCTTTGCAAAACACATACCAGCACAGTTGTCCAAAACTAAACCATAACCACTTTGCACAAGGGCTTTATGAGACAGTATACCTAGGTTTTTAGCTGGGATACTAATGTGTCCTGAGTGTCCATGTGACTCTCTAGCAGCCTCTAATTTAAGGTGATCTGCTGAATCCTGGGAAAAGCCTGTTTGTATGAAGATGAGGGATGACTCCATGCTATGTCAGCTTATTCTGTGCTTTCACCAGTCATAAAGGGAAGGGTCACAGCAGTCTGATGCAGTTGCTTTAGCTTCAGCTACTTGCAGGTGATCAATATTGTTGATCCTGAGGGAAAGAACATGAGAATATCCAGCAAAACTGAGTGCTGCTGATGCTTGGACATCATTATCCAGTTTGGACTGAAGCCTACTTAAGACAGTGCTAAGAAATCCGATATCTGGACAAACGCTTTTGCAAAATGGCCTTAGGCTTCAGTTAGTGTCTTATTCCAAGTATCCAGAAATACACGTTTGATTTGCTGCTCATTTGCCTTCCACTGAGGGACTGAATTCTGATCATCTCTTCAAGTGCCACTTGCTTGTCCAGGCTGCGAGGGACAGTGAGGGAGGAGGCAGCGTTTGGACTAGTTTGTAGAAATGATACTGTGGTTTTTCCTTTAGCAGAGAAACGGAGACATTTTGCTGTTCTTGTTCAGTACTTCAGATCATGCATGTCTTGCAAACTCAGCAAGCACTCTGCAAGTTTTTCTTTTGCACTGTTTCCATGACACTGGTGGGAGAAGACAGCATGAGCAGTAGTCAGAAGAAAGTATAATTCCTAGGAGCATTTCTACATAACCTAGGGAATTTGGTGACTAAAAATATAATCTTGTCTATGGCTGTTTATACTCTTATGGATGGTTGTGTGCTTTTCATACAGGCCTTCTTTGAGAGTCACCCAGCTCCATCGGCAGAACGCACTGTCCAGCAGTGCTGCGAAAACATTCTGCTGAATGCAGCTTGGCTGAAGCGGGACGCCGAGAACATCCACCAATATTTTCTGCAGCGCAAGGCCCCACCAGCCATGGTGTGAATCTGTGCATGCCACCGCTGCAGTCCTGCTGCCTCATCATGGGGAGAGGGAGGAGCTACCCAACAGCTGATTCATATGCCAAGAATTTGGAGTCTTTTTCTCAAACCAATGGGGATTGGACAATGAATGTAGTTAACTGGTTCCTGCTCACACTCCGGAATTAAATTCTATTAAAATTATCAGCAATTCAGCAAAAAAAGTAAAGAAAAAAATCTGTAAATATGATAGTAATAAAATAGAGCATAACAAAACTGTGAAACTTCCTCAAGCCTTGTCAGTGGTTAAAATATTTAACACCCCCCTCCTGACACTTATTGACAGATGTTCTGTTTTTTACAGTCCCCCTCCCCCCAAAAAAAGAAAAAAAAAAAAACCCAGAGGTTTCTAGGTCAGTGGAATTTTGTGGAGATTCTGGGGCAGGAATGGGTTAATGCCTCTGAGAGCTTTGTGTGGAACAGTTAACTGGGAAAGGCAGGTAGCTGATATAAGATAGTCTGTGCATAATTCGAGGGTTTGGGGAGATGGTCCTTCAACCCCCCCCAATCCAATCCAAGGATAGTAGGTTCCCTCCCTTTTGTGTTACCTCTCGGCAAAAAGAAAAATGTTCTGTCGCTCTTCGGTTTTTCTCCTTGGTTCCATTTGCTGATGTCCTTCTTAGAGATAACGGAATTGTAAGGAAACATCTTTCACAGCCACATTAAATAAGAGAACGATTCATGCAATATATTTTTTTTTTTTTTTACTAAATTGCACCCTCAAAATGCATGCAAATGAGGAGATAAGTACTGTGTGATTGGTTCTCCTGGACTGCTGTAAGTGCAGGCCTCCTATTCAAGACACTGTTACTTGTCTCAAAGATCCAGCTTGTTCAATCTCCTCATGGCCGTAGCAACACTAGCTTTTTGTTCCTTTCGTGATGTTGATGGTAATTTGATTCAGAAGCCTTAAATTAGTGATGACTGGCGTGATGATGAAGTCCAAGTTGTGTGCCATCATTTACTTCACAAAGCAGCGTGGTCTACTAACCAGACACAACACCTTCTAATACAAAGGTTGGAGTTCCATATTTTTTTTTCTTTAACGGGAATTCATATTTGGTGTGGCTTAACTGTATTTCAGAAGGTCATCAGACTAACTGTCAGACTGCTTCCCTGAAACATTTTTGTGCTATTGTTTAAAAAAAAAATTAAAACAGTTGGCGTTAATAAAAATGTCAATGTGAAATTGATGTCCTGATCTTGTGTTCTGTTTGAAGTCTGAAAGAGTGGTGCTGCTTTCAAAGGACTTAAATTTCTGTAGGGAACAGTAATGGTCACATGTCAATGGTGTCTTTAACAGCCCCAAGGAACCCCTTGTTCTTGGCCTTTTCCTCTTCTGCTGTCAGTGCTAGATTTTAGGGCCATTGAATGAGCACATACCGTACAGACAGTAAGTAGCTCTTGTGTGATCTTAATAAAGATTGTACTCAAACACTCTAAAAAAACTAACTGGAATATGATTTGGAAAGTAAAGGAAAAGACAAAAATTTCAAATTAGTAAATTTCTACTAAATAAACACCTAAAAAAGTTGAGGGCACTGATAAGCAAAAGAGGCTGTGCTAAATGGTGTGAGAAGAAAGCCTGCCATTTTGAGTTTAGTAGAATAAATAGTAGAGTAGGAGTAGTGGAGAGTGTAGAGGCTGAGGGTTTGCTGGAGTAGGTTTAGTACAGTGCATCTCTGAGACTGCAAGAAGAACAGTATTGTCCAGATGCTGCCGATTTCAGCACCAATGAGCCAAGGCAGAGATGTACCCTGAAACGAGCAACTTCAGTTACTGAAGATGTGGTGGTCTTGAACACTTACCACACTGACTAGTATCCCTAGGGCTAGCAGGGCTATATGGTCAGAAATGAGATTGAAATGAGAATTTTGTCCTGTGTCATATCCGTTAAGTTTACTGATGTTTTTTTTCCTGATGTCAGCACTGCAGAGCCAATCTAATTTCAAAAGAGTAAGCTGGTTTCTCTTCTGCTTCTTGCACATTGACAAAATAACATGCAAAGTTGTAATTCCAGCATGACTGGTGATGTATGAAATGAGACATACTGTAGCTGCAAGTTGAAGTGGTCTTGTTTTGACTTTAAACAATGTAAATGACATGCAAGCAGTTGAAGGAGAGAGGCAAAAATAACGAGTTTGTGGTCAGTGAGCAAACTGAATAGTTTCAGCAGACTGACTAGTCCCAGTCTCTTCTGCATGCAAAGAAAGTAGATTTTAATTCTTCATGAAAGTAAGCTTGGGATTTGTTCACTTAATATGAAATCTTTATTTGAGAAAAACTTACTATTTTCAGGAGAGAATCAGGACCAAAATAGCAAGAGGTATTGCAGATCAGGAAAGAGATGAAATGGCAGTGCTGTATCTGCTGCTCATGTGATGATTAGCAGGGATATTGCCCATGAGAAGCGGTTGTATTCTGCAGGGGTGTTCAGGGTCCAGTGTCCCAAATGCACCTCAGGGACACCTAATGAGAGGTAAGCTATTTTTTAACAAGGAATCCAGAGTATACACTTAAGCACACTGCATTTTTAAAGAAATCTTGATTTATTCTTTCCTGGCTTTCAGACAGTTTCACTGGTTTCTGTGTTAAGTCTTAATAAAGACCTAAACTACGCAGATAATAGTAGGGTTTGTTTTATTCCTAGTACAGGCTTATAATGGAAGTAAAAACAGTACAGGTTTTCCTAGCTGCAGCAGGAGGAGTTTACCTCCATGTCTTTTCTATCTCTGTCAGGCATGGTAAGAAATGTCAAAATATTCTGTCCTACCTATATGAGCTTTGGCGATTGAGTGATGATGAAAATCTGTATTGAATCTTGCTGACGTGAACTTCAGGCTGAAAATCTCCTTTGAGATCTGGAATAGAAAGGTTTTCTTAATGAGTAAACTTACTGCAGGCGCTCATTTGTTGCTCCTTTAACTTGCTCTTTTGATATAACACACAGTCTGACTTTAATCTTGGTAGTTTTGACACTTAGAATTAAGTAACTTTGTCCTTCTCTTGCCTTCACCCCCAACCAAACACCAAATCATAAAAAGCTTTCATTGGTAAAAACCCTCCTGCCTAGAAGGTAGCAGAGTTGATCTGAAGTGGATTTCATGTGAGGTGGTGGTACTTTGCCTTTTTTCCTGCTGTGTGTGGTTTCAGGTAAGCTTATGAAAGTTATACTTCCTGGAGACTTTGTTTTCGGTTTCCTCCCAGGCAGTCAGGTTTGCTATGCTCTGTTTGAGGTCAGTGCTTCGCCATGAACAGGCCTCTTCAGAGAAGTAGGTGCTTGGTTCATGCTAAGATGGGAGGTTGGTCTGATTAAAACATTGATTGATACAGCCAGGTTGCGAGTCAGGCTCGTATCTAATGAGCTGTCTTCTGATAGCTGTGCCAAAGCTGCTCGCTTGAATTCCAAGTGATCAGGTTTGGGACAGCTGCTACCGCTACCTCCGAGATTACTTCCTGCTCATGTGTGAACTGAGACAGCGCATCTATAAAGAAAAATGCATCATAGCAATATAAATGAGTTAAGTATAGGTCACACCAATGATTTGTGCAGTCCTGACAATAAAAGGTTAAAGCATATTTTAAAATCATTTTATAAATAACTCAGTGCTGCAGATTATTGGAGGCTTGGAGGAAGACTGTGGTTGCAGGAACAGTTCACTTTTTAGACCTCCTGTTCCCTAACCATCTTGCACAGGTCATGCTAGATGTATTAGCCTTGGCTACGTGGATCTTCAATTCATGTCTTTTTTTCCCACTCTATCAGCTTTAGATCATTGAATTTAACTTCTAAGGAAGTCTCGGACAAGGTCATGCCTTTTCTTACTATAGGCAATACAAATAATTAAATAGTTAAAATCCAGTTAGTCTTGATAATGATTGGAAGCTCATATGAAGCCAATTTGATCCTGAGTCTGTATGGGATGGTCAAGAGCCTTCCCTGTACTTAGCGCCTTGACACTAAAATGCTGAGGTTCAAATAAGCAAGTCACAAATCTCCACTTCCTACATCTTGAGACTGCTTACGGTGGGTGGAGGACTGGTGGCATCCTGCCCTGCCACTGCTGATACAATCCTCTGGCTAAAACAGCCAGGCTTGCTTATAACATATTCACTCTATTTAAAAAATAAATCACACATGCAAACTCTCCAAAGCAATTTAGAAAAGGCAAGTTTTGTAATAACAAAAATACATTCCTATATATAGTAATTGCTTTGATACTTGCAAGTCTCTTACACATGGGATAAAATAATATTTAATCTGTCAGGGAAAAAGGCACAAGCTTGCCAGGCTGATGTGGAATTATCTAGGAATGAAAGTTTCAGAATCTAGTTTACTCTCCAAAAATACCCAGATTTCAGACCAAAATTTTATCTAGCTTAAGCTGAATTGCAGCATCTGGAAGGATATATTATTTGCTTCCCCAAATGCCAGGGTCTTTTTCCAAACCTAATCACAGTAAGAGTATGCTCGATATTTTGAATTACTGTAAAGCAAAATGGTGTACAGTGATTGCAAATAAGCATGTGAACTTTTTCCAACAAAAGAAAAAGAGAACAATGAAACAAAATTACCTCCCAAATCCTGCTCTGACATGTACCTACTTGTGTCCTGACAGGGTCAGGAGATGCAGGGAAGTCTCGGTGTTTTCTGCAATTGACTGTCCCTGCAATTAACCATTATGCTAATGTGTGTGAAATACTTTACAGCCATGTTCTGCTACACTTAAGAATTATCTTAGCCCATGCAAAATACCTGTGCAAGTGAAAATACTCTGTGGAAGGTAAGAGCAAATGACTCCTGGCCACCAGGATCAGAATAAGGCTAATGGCAGTCTTACAGAAACATGACTGATACTAACTTAACTGAAACACTCTTCTGTTGCTAAGCAGATCCAGGTTAGTAAAGGAGGATTCACGTGTGCCCCTTGTCCATCAGTGACCGTGTCAAGACAAGCGTTGTTTTTACCCCAGTGAAGGAAGGACCAAGCTGTTCAACTGATGGAAACTCAGGCTGAGAAGTGGCTGGCATCACTCCAGCGCTGGTTCAAAGTGAACTGCGTTCAGGCTGTTTCAGACTCTGTTTTTGTTAAGAGAGCTCAATTTGCTGTGCTTAAAATGTGGTATAAGATTTGGCCAAAGTTAAATATATTTTATGTTTAAATCAAGTAAAAATGTGTGGGAAAATACATGTAGGTGACAAAACTTAATGAGGATAATGTGCTGTGCTCCACAATAGTCCCTTTCACCGGATTGATATTCTGGACTCATTATTATTGATCTTTCTTTTACAGGGACCAAAACCAGGAAAGAAAACAGAAGTTACTGGAAGACAGAACATAAGCAAAGTAACTGGAAAGCACCCCTGTAAGCAAGGAAGACCAGGTGAGTGTCTCTGCTCAGCCTCGTGTAATTTAGTCATCTGTGCTGGCTGCCAAAAAGTGGATTTCATCACCTCGTTGTTAGGAAAATGCATCTTCTCTGTGCAGCATGTAAGACTGCCTTTGGGCTGCGGCATAGAGGTAAGTGAGACAGAGTGCAGAGAGATCTGCCACTTTGCTGCAGGTTAGTGTTGGGGAGATGTTTAGTGTCAAGCAGCTGTTAACATCTAGTTTCCTACAGAGGAAGAGCTGTGTGGTGGATATATTGTCCTTTCAGTGCATGTACATGTTTGTGTAAATAATCTTATTTTGTGCTCCTATTAAATGATTGAGTTAATACAGCACTGGACTGACTGTAAAGGCTTATTCTTGCTTGAAAGCTGATTTGGATTCAGACTGAGTATGAATAGAAAATGCTGCAGCTATCCTGAATAACTCCCTGTAGACATGTGTCCTGCAGAAGGCTCGTGTGCTGCAGAGGCAGTGCCAGGTCGGGTGGTGGGTACCCCCGCTGCTCTGATTCAAGCTCTGTTCCTGCCCAAGGCATTGCTGTTGGAGGAGCAGGCTGTCTTAAATGGAACAGAAGAGTGAGTTTGGACTTGCCTGTGACTGTGAATGTTTCTCCAGGGTTTTCTCTACCTCTGGATTCAAACGTGTTCTCAACTTCTCCAGTGCAGGGAAGCTGCACTCACTTTTGCTTTTTCCATGAGATAGGAATTGAAAGAAATTTCCTGTGTGATGACCCTCTGCATTGTTGAACGTTTTGTATTTCCAGCTTTATTAACGTTTTTGAAAAAGAAAACCAATGTTTGTTGCATCCTTTTCAGCAGTCTGTTTTAGACACCGCTTTTGGTGTGTTAACTTCTTATACCTGGTATCATCTGACTGTTTGATTTACATTAGTGCCTTAGAAGCCTCTAAGTAACCACTGAACTCCAAGCTCTGCATACTGTGCGCATACAGAATCGGAGAGTTCCTGTTCCTTGGAATTAATCTCTATGTAGAATTTTCCGAGAAATGTGGAAGTATTGAGCAGCTTAATCTTTTTAAGCTGTCATCTTTTGAATTTCAAAGGTGGGAAGGGAAACAGAGAAGTAACTTTCTATTCCTTTGATTTTGAGTTACCATGAGAACCTGAGTCTTCTCTTGGGTGCTAGCACCTAGTCTGGAAAGCTGCTCTCATTCTGGAAGCCCTTCAGATTAATGAATATTTACACTCATAATCCATTTATGAAATGTTCCTCTTTTTACAGATAGGGGAAACTAAGGCACAGAGTTTAAGTGATTTTGTTCGTGGTGACAGTAGCAAGATAAACTAGTAATCTTGAAAGCCATTTTCCGCTCTCGCTGCGGAAATACGCAGCAGTCTAGACTCGAGAAGAGAACATGGTCACCTAGTTCTTGTTCTAACTGTTTCACTTGCAGAAATAACCTCAAGTACCCTGACTGTTTCTAGAGTTGTTCCAAAGGTCAGCAGCTTTTCAGCATTTCTCTCCTTGTTTCTGTAGTCAGTGTATGAAAGCAGATGATACAAGCCTCTGTAATGTGAATGCTGAGGATGCCATTTATGGCAATGAAGAGCAAAACAGTGCATCTATCTTGACTTTAAAGCTCCAGCCTAAGTTGTACCAAGGAGAGCTGACTCCGCAGTCTCACTTATCCTCAGTTTACACTGGGTTTCTTGATTTGCATTGCTAGTGAGGCCAGATTTGTACAAAACTCCTTAATGCTTTTCTCTCTCTGCTTGGCTTTCTTACAGGAACAGTCCCCTGGGGGAGTCACCCTGGCCAGCAGCTCAGAAGGGCAGGCGCGTACGCAGAGCAGTGTAACAGCTGCATGCAACTGCACTTGCAGCGCTGGGCGCTTTGAGGTGTGTGCTGGGGCCCAGGCGCACAGTCAGGGAGGGGAACAGGGAAGCAGTTTGGGGCAGGACAATGTTCAGCTAAAGCTAGAAGCAAACCACAGCTGTGTGCCAGGCTCCTCAGTTCCTGTCCTGTCCCTCCTCTTTGTTGGGGAGTAGCTGCAAGAGAGTTCATTTCACCCGATTTCAACCCAAATGCTGCTTGGTGAGTTTGACTTTGAACTACTCAAAAAAGGCATACTGCACCGTGGCGAAGAAGGGTTGAACGTGAGGTGAACTCTATTCCTTCAGGCTGAATAACGTGTCAGTTCTGTTTCACGAGTCAAGCTGCAAATAGTAATTGGTCTTAAACTGGTCAATGATGTGAACTGTTTATAACTCTGTCCATCCAGGCTCCTCTGCAGGTGTGGGTCTGGCAGAGAGCAGAACCCCTCTCTCCTCCTCCTGCTGGCATTGTATATTGTGGTCACGCTGTCCACGTCCCTGCATCCTGTTCTCCCCTGCTGTCTTATCCGGGTGATCTCAAAGCATGCGAGTCACAGGTTAATGCAGTCCTCATTCACTTTCCGGGGGTTAGAGTTGAATTAGTTTTCCCAGCTGAAGTGGCTGAGATAGATGCAGGCAAGACACTGTTAACGACAAACATGCAACAAGAGGATGGGAGCAGGGCAAATGGAATTCAAGTCCTGATGTCCAGACGTTTTTCAGACCCTCTTTCCTCGCTTGTAACTATATTAAACCTGCCAGCCACTTATACTAAGTATGTCTCATCAGTAGATATCAAAGCCCTTCACAAAGGAAGCTGATAAGAATTTGTCCCCATTTTAAAATGGGGAACTCAAGGCATAGACAGACAAAATGGCTTTTTCAAGATTCTCCAGGAGGCCACTGGCAAAGGTAGAAACCATATCTAGGACTCCTGAGCTCCAGAGTACTGCTCTGTCCCTGTAACCTGACTTTTTTCTGGGGAACGATGAATATTTTTTGTGATGCACACCCACTTCCTCAGCAATAGGACAAGTGACTGAGACCAGTGCTCAAGGGTCAGTCCTTGCCTCATAACGTAACAGCTGTCGTCTTTCCTTGAGCAGCAACTTGATGGGAAAAAAAACAGTAATAGTATGGAGCAGGAAGGCCTGGAGTCCCCAAGGATGAGTCGAGACTGCTTTGCCCCATCTTCCACTTTCAGCTGGACTGGGGAGCGAAGCCTGCCTGGAATTTGTGGTGGTTATCCTGGCCTCTGGAAGCTGCTCCAGCTCTGCACATCCAGAGTTTGAGGTCATGGAGCAAATGAAGCCTAGGAGGTGCTGTTGTGTTCACAAGCGATGTACCTTTCTTGCAACTGGTCAATAAATGCGATTGTTTGTGGCTCAGATGACGGTGTGCCGTTACCCGGCTGCAGGCAGCTGCCTCTAGGACTGTGGCGTGCGGCACGATAGACCTCTCGCACTTATTTGCAGGGGATGGTTAGGATCATCGGCACCTCTGAGGGTGAAACGCCCCTGGGTTTTCAGTGCCGGCTCCTAACCTGTCCCATATTCCAGTGTACTCTGCAGGGCCAAGTGGTCTGTTATATGGCACCGATGATGTCTGAGCGTAGGGGTGCGCAGTTCTGCGTGCTGGGGCCCGAGGTTGGGAACTGCCACTGTAACGGATTTCTCGTGGCTGATACTGGAGCGCAGCACAGAGCACCCTTGGGTTACAGCCCTTCTGCAGGACATCTTACTGGACTACCTGGCCTGCGAAATACGTACAGCAAGGAGTGTCCTGAGAGGCTTCAGGGTTTGAGAAATTATTCTGTAAGAGCCTATGCGGCACTTCCCGAATCCACATAGTCCCTCAATCTAGGACTTGTATCTTGGCAGAATCCCTTCTACCAATTTTGCCACTGAGAAACTAGGTTCCATATGGTTTGTGGTGTAGGAACGTGACTATCAGTTAAAAACAGTCAGTTGTTCTGATGATGATAGCTATTTCCAGCTGCTTGTAACTCAGAATTTTCTCCTGCTTATGGTCAGCTAAACTTTTCCTCCTTCATTTATCTGCTCAGACATGGCTGCATTCGAGCAGTTGTGCATCCCATTCCCAGGAAAGCAGAATGCATCGAGTACAAAGAATGGTTAATCAAAGAAGTACGAACACCATGGAAGAAGGGAGCCTAGCGCACATCTGTGTGGAGGGGTGAACTCCCCTCCCGCAGGAGCAGCAGGGCTCTCCCGATTCCTCCTTGCCTGCAGGAAGAGTCAGGTTGACTGCAACTGGGTAATTGTCCCTTCTCTCATTGGCCTTTGTGTTTAATCCCACAATAGAGCCTGATTGTGTTACTAATTACTCCATCCCAGGGAGCAAGCCACAGAGACCTGCGAGCCAGCCTTTACCTGGGTTTAATTATTCAGCTGCACCTTTGTTCTGCTCCTCTCCCTCTTTTCAGGCATTCCTCCGTTAAATCCTGCACCTTGTGGAGTCTGGGCTCTGTGTGTGGCTGCCTCCCTTCCTGGGGCAGTCCAGTGCCTGCCACGGACAGGGGTGCGCAGGCGAGGGCATGCGGGTAGCAGTGCCTGTCCGGGAGGAAGACCAGGGGGCCGTTAGGTCATTTTTGGTGCTGTTACCGTTGCACCCATGCAAGGGATGGCACTGGTGCAGTCCTTTCCTGGGGGGAGAGCAATAGTTACGTAAACACAGACCTGTGCAGCCGAGCGTCATCTGTAGTAGCGTTGCGTGCAGGGTTGGCAGATACAGCCTGGGCTAGGGCCGCTGCTGCAGAGCGTCCGCCCCGCGAGCATGCAGTGAAGATCTACCTGAACCTCTGCCATGCCTCCATCATCCTAAACCACGGCACCGCTGACAGCTCGGTCCAGCCTCAAAGTATTTCCTGCGGCCTCCCCAAGAGCTCCGAGGCTCCCGCCGGCCGAGGAAACCGCGCCGCCGCCCGGCGCTGCCGAAACGCGGCGCGGCGCGGCCCGCCCGGAGCGGCGCGGGGCGCTGCTGCGCGGCCGGCACCGCGCACAGAGCCTGCGGCGCCCGTTTGCGGGCGTTAATACCGGGTTAATGCGAGGTTAAGGCGAACGCGGGGTTAGGACGCGGTAGCCGCTACCCCGGGCGCTCCCCGCGCTGCAGCGGGCGCCGGCGCAGCGCGCGCGCGGCTGCGGGACCCCCCCGGGCCGGGCGCGCGCGGCGCAGCGCGGCCCCACGTGGCCGCCCGCGCCGGCCCCTCCCCCGGCCCCGCCGCGGGGGCGCCCTTTCGCCGCGCCGCCCAATGAGCGCGCGCGCCGCCGGAACCCCCCGCCGCCCTTTTCCCCGCCCCGCCCTTCCTCTCCGCCGCCCGCCAATGGCCGCGCCGCTGCCGGCCCGCCGCTCCGCGCGCCAATGGGAGAGCGGCGCCGCCGGCCGCCGGCAGCCAATGAGCGCGGCGGCGCGGGGCGGCGGGCCGCGGGGCCGTATCCCTCCGCCGCTCGGTGTGCGCGCGCGCGCCCGCCCCGCTCGCGCGGCCCTTTTCTCCCTCCGCCGCCGCCACAGCCGCCCTCAGCAGCAGGAGCCGCCGCCGCCGCCCGCAGCGCAGCGAGGCTTCCGCGAGCGGGACCCCCCCTCCCTCCGCCGCTTCACCGGGGGAGGCGCCTCCCCCCCCCCCCCGCCCCCTCCTCCCTTGATCCCCTCTCCCGGCTCGTGCCGCTCCCCGCACGCCGGCGCCGCAGCCGCCACGCCGCCGCCATGGAGCTCATCACCATCCTGGAGAAGACGGTGTCGCCGGGTAGGGCGCGGGCCGCGCCGCGGCGGGAGGCGGCCGTTAGGCCCGCGGAGGCCGGGCGGGGCGGAGGCCGCCGCCGGGCGAGGAGGGAGGGCGGGGGGCGCAGCGCCCTGCGGCCGGCTGAGGCGAGGCGGCGCCGGCGGCCGCGTCCCCGGGGAGCGCCGGGCGGCGGCGGCCCGGGAAGGGAGACGGCGATGGCGGATGCGGGAGCCGGGCCGCGCCGGTGCCGCGGGAGCCGGGGCCCGGCGGAGGCGCCCGCGGGACCTGACTGACGCCGGCTTCTCCCCCTCGCTTCCCCGGCAGACCGCTCCGAGCTAGAGGCGGCGCAGAAGTTCCTGGAGCAGGCGGCCATCGAGAACCTGGTGAGAGCCGGGGGGCGCCGGGCCGGGCCGGGCCGCGCCGCCGGGATGGGGGGGGGGGGGGCGCTCCCCTCCCCCACCGCCCCGCCCGGCCAGGCCGAACCGCCATAAAAGGCGCAACCTACCTCGCCCGCGTCCAGTCGGGGCGGCGGCTGGCCAATAGCGGCGCGCCCGCCGCCGCCGTCGACCAATAGCGACGCGGCGCCGGGAGGAAAGGGGTGGGGAGTTGGGGGTGGGGGGGTGGGGGGGGAACCGCGCTAGGCTGCGCCGCGCTGCGTGTCCGCGCCGCGCCGCGCCGGCTGCGGTGGGAGCGGCCCGCGGGGCCATGTGCGGCCGCGCCGCCGCCGCGGCCCTCGGCGGCCCGCGCCTCGCCCGCAGCCCGCCCTCCTTCCCCCCACCCCTGCCCCCTTCTTTTTTTTTTTTTTTTTTTTTTTCCTCCTCGTGCTGAGGTCCCGCTCCTGGCCCACTTCCCCTCTCGCCGCAGCCTGCTGCGAGCCCGTCCTGCAGGCCTGTCCCCGCGCGGGTGCCGGGCAGGGCGGGGACACCCGTGGGATCGTGGCCGGGCTGGGTGGGGTCAGGAGAGGCTAAGCCCTTACAATTTTTTTTTTTTTTTTTTGGGGGGGGGGGAAGGAGGGGAAATGAATGGAGGGGAACTTTGTTTTCCAGAAGAAAAGCTTTATTGCACCAAAATCCATGTTCATGAAGTTTTTCTCTAAGCGTCCCTGTTTATGAAGATTTTTTTCTCTAAAAAATCCTTTTATGTGTGTGCTAAAATTGAGAATGGCTCAGGGAAGTTTTAACTCACCATTGAAGGAATATATATTTTTTTTTGTTTGTTTTTTTCTTTCTTTGCTTAGTCAAGACATTACTGCAACTGTTTCAAGGCCCTTAGAGGGAAAGGGTTGGCAATGCTGGTTTGCTGTCCTTGAAGGGATCCTAGCTTATTTTAACAGGGGTGTGCTATTCATGTCACTTCAGTATTATAGCTGTCACTCATTTTTCATTATGATTACAACCAAAATTATTCTTCCTTTCTAAACAGTCATATGTGCATTTGTCTCCACTTGTTTAAACTGTGAAAGTAGTATGGTCTTTATTATTGCTCTTCCATTTTAAGCTGTGTGAAACATCCCTGAGAATCATAATTGGCACAGCTTTTACATGTAAGTGTCCATTTTGATTCTCATTTTGTAAATGACTATTTCCTAAATCATAGGATCTCCTAAAAATCTTAGGGACCTAGGGTTAGATTGATATTCCTCCACAATGCTATATGAAGCCTATCAGACTGGGCAGCTTATGATTTTATGCATTTCAGACTTAAAAAAAAAAACTGTTGGATGGGCCAGTTTCTCAGGATTTCATTTATACTTGGTTTCTTGGTGCAGAGTACAAGGTTGAAGTCAAGGCAGCGAGCAGAGGAAGCAGAATTTGTGCAGGGTACATGAGGGGGTAAAGTTTGTGTCCTGGTTTGGGAAGTGGGCAAGGCTTGGTGCAGGATTCCCTGAAGAACAGGGGGCTGAGGAGTTCCCATCTCAACTATGAGAGTGAGTGCAGCGAGGAGGCTTGGGTTTGTTGGAAGAAGCATAGAAGATAAGAAGGAGACG
The DNA here is from genome assembly GCF_028389875.1 of Rhea pennata. NCBI lineage: Eukaryota > Metazoa > Chordata > Aves > Rheiformes > Rheidae > Rhea > Rhea pennata. The sequence continues at coordinate 2,217,111 of NC_084688.1, forward strand.
AAGGATGTAGGGTTCTGGGTTGTTCGTATTATAAAGTGGTATGTGGGTAGGAAGAACTTTAGCTGGATCTGGGGGAGCAGGAAGGAAGCACGGAAGAATGATGGGAAGAGGTTGGAGGTGTGGGATTGGGTTAGGGGTTCTGTGCCAGGGGCTGCTGATAGTAGTAGCCAAGCAAAGAAAGTTTGAAATGAACTCCCAGTTAGTTAATGGAGGTGTATCCAAATGTATTTATTCTTTCTTTTCTCCCTGCTGTATTTAATTTAGACCCCCCTTCTGAAATTTTTCATTGACATTTCTTTTTAGTGTGGAAGTTGAAAAATCACATGCATCTGCATTCACTTTGAGTCTTAATGTAATGCTTTTAACTTCTAGCAGGAATTATTCTCAAAGTTCCTCAGAAAGACAAATTTTTTTCCAAACTTGTAAGAGAAATCCAATGGGCATTTCCTCAACTTTGGAATTCTAGTTAGATTTTCTTCTCAAAGGTGACAACAGTGCTTTTCTTTTTTGCCCTGTGAACATTTCTGAAGGGTTTCTGATTTCTGGCATTATAAAATTCAGTGTCTCAAGTATGAGCAATCTTTCTGGATGAGAAGCTATTTCTATTTTTATGGTATATTTGTAGGTTTTTTTGTCTAGAGCATTAAAATTTCGGGATATTTCTGACTGGACAACTGGACGACTATTTTGTTTCCAGATTCTGCATCACTGAAAATGTGAAGCCCAAGATACTGGATTCTGTGTTTCTGTTGAACTTTTAGAAGTCAAGCTAGTTTTAAAAGTAGCTATTTTTGTGCCCTGAAGTCTTTGTGTGTATCTTAAGTTCTGTTATACAGGCTTTTAAAATTGATTACATGCAACTATATATTAAATGAAATGTTTTCTGGAAAGCTACATTATTCCTTATCTATTTGATGTAAAATGGCTTTGAAAATAGTATTGTTTCCACTATTTATTAGAAAGCTTTTTGCCTTTTAAATAGGCAGAATGCTTCATATAGTCAGTTTATTGAAAATGTTTTGCATCAAAATCTTAGCTGTATCTTCTATGCGGTAGAAGTCTGTAAAATGCAAAGCTACCAAGTTGCCAAATCAAATTTAAATGCGGAGGTGCTTCTCACTAGATACCACTAAAACCAAGTGGTACAGATGTCAGATTTTTATCCATGCATGCACTTTCGGTGAGGATAACTTTCACATGTGTATATATCTTTGATTGCAGGGAAGTATATAGTAAGCTTACTCTTAAAAATCTATCTTAATGCAGCAAGAGAGCAGCTGATTTAACATTTTTAAAATTCCTGTATTAAGTTATAATTTGTGTGTTTGCCTTGAAGGAAGAAAATTAGTAGAGAGTTATTCTTTACCATGTTTGATATCCATCTAGAAAATACATAACTTTGCATAAGACCCAAGTAGTTTATTTAAAGGAATACTTAAAGTAGGCAGGTAATCAAAGTAGGCAGGAGCATCAAAGGTAAGTCTCAAGTAAGCTGAAAAAAATCCAGAGAAGTCCAATGTCTATTTACGTTGCTTTCCAGCAGTTCTAATTAGGAGCTTAACGTACATAATCTTGGGATAGAAACACAGTTGTCATGCAGTAGCAGAGGTTTGCTGTTGGCTTGATGCTGAAGAAACTTCAGTGAGTGTTCATCTTGTTTTACTGGATAAATACAGGTTTTTCCTCATTAGTTGGGACAAATTAATGGCTCATATTGCTGCAGGAGAAAGGAAAGAGAAATGTTTCTGTTGATGAGCAGCTTTCTCCTCTGCCCACCAGCCTACTTTCCTCGTGGAACTGTCCAGAGTGCTGGCAAACCCGGGAAACAGTCAAGTTGCTCGAGTTGCGGCTGGCTTACAGATCAAGAACTCCTTAACATCCAAGGACCCAGATATCAAGGCCCAGTACCAACAGAGATGGCTTGCAATCGATGCCAATGCCCGCAGAGAAGTCAAGAATTATGTAAGTCTTTTTTTTCCCTGATTCTTTTTCTTTGGGGATGAATGACTAATGAATTCCTATGCCTCCTTTTCTACCTGAAAAGTCTTCCATTTGCTGGCTTGTCTTTCATGAAGCAACTTCATCTGTACATGCTTTGACACTTTATTGCTTATAGCATATTTAATCTATAGAAATACTAGGTTAAAAACAAGCAAATAGGTGGCTATTGCTTTTATATTGCTGTGTGTAAATACTTCTACAAAGCAAATTTTAAGTACTCACCTGTGATTCTGGAGTTAGTGGGGGGATGACTTCCTCACTAGGTGATTTCAACTGGATTGATGCTTGCCTTTTATTCTTATGCCTGAACTGTTTTACAGTCTGTGATTAATATCTTTGAAACGTATTGTGTGTGTAAACACACATTTACACAGGCCGTAGAAGACCTAAAGAGTTAGTAGAATGTAGTCATAAATATGCAAGTTCCAAATGTGAAATGGTATTTTTAGATTTTGTACAGGTGTAGAATTTCCTGAGGACTTCATATTCTTCTGTAATTAAAGTACAGGACTTGCAGTGATAAAACTATAGTGGTAGAGTTTTTTTTTTTTTTTTTTTCACTTGTAAGAATGAAGGTGTATTTTGATGTACACAATGTTATGTAATTAATGCAAGTTGGCTATAAGCTTTTATGTAATGTTTTTATCTTAACAGATGTCTTTGAATCTGTGTATAGTAGAGTATCGTTAGGCAGTTTGTTATGATACAACTTTAATTTTTTATTGCATTGGCTATTGAAGTAGGTATGGGGAAGCTTAGCTTATATCGTAAATGGGAGCTGTCATATTGTTGTATATTAAAAGCTAACAAAGCCAGTTTATTGCTGTCCTTCTGTCAAACTAAAGCAAAATCCTTTATGTCTTATCAAGCTGATATGTTGGATGCTTTTACTTAATTCCTACTGACTGGCTTTTCCTTAACTGGAGAACTGAATACTGAAGTATGTGGTGCTAACTGCTACTGTGAATACCAGAGGAAAAGCCGTCAAGCTTATCCCTTCTTGCCCATCTCAGGAGGCAGAGTGGGCAAAGGTGGGAGGAGAGTTGTAGCTAATTTCGGAGAGGCTAACATTATAAGTACTGTATTTACTAAGAGAATAAATAGACAATTAAGATACATAATGGAAAATTCTGAAATGTGCCCCTCCTTCCCCCTTTTTAAAGAAAGTTATTGAAATGTAAAAAAAAAAAAAAAAAAAGTTCTTCTGATTAGAATTGAAATAAATCTAAAAAAAACCTTTTCAATCCTATTAAGATTATCTTCTCATAAACAATCTAGGATTATTTGGATTTTAAACCACTATTTGTTTAGCTTTTTGTAACTTTGCTCTATAACACAAGCAGGAAAATGCTGTGGAGTGAGTCATCAATGTGCATTATGATATACAGTATTATGTATGGGATTTAAAGGATGTGGTAGAAATATGTGTAATCGCACAACTGTATCTCACTTCCTGAAGTAGGTAACCATGGGTAAGGTCATTTCAAACATTCTCTGCCTGTGGTCAAGTGCTTGCTCTGCAAGAAAGCAATACAAACCAACTACTTTACTGGCAGAAGGGGGGTACATTTGGAATACCTTTATCAAGTGGAAATAAAAGTGGCAAGCTGATGTCCATCCATTTCTGGTTACTGACATTAAATAATCCTGTATAAATCTCTTGTCACAGGTTTTGCAGACACTGGGCACAGAAACGTACAGGCCCAGTTCAGCCTCTCAGTGTGTGGCTGGTATTGCATGTGCAGAGATTCCCATGAACCAGTGGCCTGAACTCATTCCCCAATTGGTAGCTAATGTTACAAATCAACATAGCACTGAGCATATGAAAGAGTCGACATTAGAGGCCATTGGATACATCTGTCAGGATATTGTAAGTATCTTTTTATCTGTACTGCCATAAACTTTCCCCAGTGCTTTTTCTTTTCCAGACTTTCATATGCTACACCTCTATATCTAAGAGACTGTAATGCTCTTTGTAGTTGTCTTCCAATACTTGTCCTGAGGATATCTTGGTGTGAACAAAACAGCATGATGTATTAGTAAACATGCAAGAATGATATCTGAAAGAACTGACCTGCTTTCACAATACAAATCCAGGTCATCTTTCATAAAATGCAGGCTTAAGTCTATATATCCCTCTGGTCATGTGATGGTGAGGGATGCTGTTATAAAACTTTAAATGTCAGTTGTGTAAAATAGTTAATGATAGGTGACAAATGTTTAATTCACTTGTGTGGGGGGGGGAACTTGACAACTACCTTCATGTGATGTGTCTCTTTATCCTTAATCTAGGAATTTTTGATACCTGGACAAGAATATTTTGCTGATGTGGACAAGAATATTTTACTGTTTGAGGCACCTTGTATAGAAGTTCTCTTGGTTTTATTGCTGTAGTTTGTCATAACTTGATGTGTTGCATCAAGCAGCTAATCTGAGCTGCTCCGAAAACCTGTGTATTGTCTGATTTACCACTGGAGGAAAAAAATGAATTGCTCCTTTTTTTGGTGTTATTTAATGCCTTAGAATGTGCATGCTTCGTATTGCTTGTTGAACATCAATGTAGTGAGTTAGAAAGGTAAATATTCTCTTTCATGCTGCTTATCAGGCTACAGGAGTTTTGTCTCTCCTCTTAGTTTATAATTATGTTGGATTGTAAGCATATTCCACTACCTCTTCTGTGCTTACAGATGTTCAAAAGAGTAGGGTGCTGTGGAGGTTGTCCCATTTGCAGGAATAAGGATGGAATATTGCAGTTGGCTTGGGAATCTTCCACTGTAGATGGAGAGGTCTGAAGAATGTAGTGGCTGCGGAAGGGACCGTTTTTGAAGAAGAAAGGGAAAAGTCAGTGAGGGAAACCCCATAGGATAAAATGAGGAGCAATAACAGATCCATCGATGAGGACAAGTAGTAAAAGAAACAGAATAAGGCATAAGAAAAGACCAGTGTAAATTAGATTTTTGAAAAACACCTGAAAAGATGCATGGTTTTCAATACACTGATTGTCTGAACAGCTCATAGCACTGACTAACATAAAGTTAAAAATGAAAATGGAGCAGAAGTCCTGGGAAAGAGGCTTGGATGGGGGTAAATGTCTTCAGAGAGACCAAGTGATATAAACCAAGAAATCTACAGTTGTACGGGAGAGGGAATCCAGGTCAAACATTGTTTGTTACAAGTTTATCCAAGACTTTAATGCAAGTTAGTTATTTGCTTGGAAGATGAGTATGGCTTGTTCTTTGGAATTTTGAATACCTTGATTGCTGAATGGGTATGTTGTAAATAAGACTATTTGTAGTATTTGTAGTTTGTCAGTTGCAGTGCGACACTGTGTGTGGTTTGGACCTCTGACTGGATAAATTCTGATGTAATGATTAATGCAGTTATTTGAGAATCTTGCGGTCTTAAATTTACCATGAAGGAAAAGGTTTAGTCTGTATTCAAAGCTTTAATCTTCAAACTTTGAATGCTTAACAGCTAGATGTCCTTGCTACTGGTCCAGGCAAAATTTTCCTGTCCTATGCCTAAAGAAGAGTCACCTTTAACCAATAAAAGTATCAATCACAACTGCTGGTATAGACTTCTGTACTCATAATACAGCAGAATGGAAAAAAAAGTCAATGTTATTAACATCCTAATTGAATCAAGTCAAGTAGTCTGAAGCTTGTTGATCTATTATTTGAAACAATGGAGTTTATTTAGTGTTCATGACTTAAACCTCTGGGATAGGCGTACTCAGTTCAGTCTTCCCTTTCCTGTTTCAGAAGCTATAAAGATGTCATGGTGTACAAAAAATTCCTTTTGTTTTCTGGTGCTCAGAGTGAACAAAGACCTTCTTGGCTTTAAATGTCTTAATTTCTATGTGTAGATTTCAGCATCAAGCTTTGAGAATATTCTGAAATATGGAAAAAGTCGTTCATCTGGCAAATAACTTTATCAATGCCTCATTTAGGAGCCAGAGCAGCTTCAGGACAAATCCAATGAGATCCTGACAGCCATTATCCAGGGAATGAGAAAGGAAGAGCCCAGCAACAATGTGAAGCTAGCAGCTACTAATGCACTCCTGAACTCTTTGGAATTCACCAAAGCAAACTTTGACAAAGAGGTGAGGGGAAAACAGTAATGGTTCTTGGCCTAAAATGAGGAAGTGAATCCACTGTCTATGATGAGAAATCATGCACCACGCTGAGTTTTGATGGATAATTCTGTTGCAGCTGAGACTTGGATTCATTTCTCTAAATCTGGTGTGTCATTGTAATGCAGAGATACTGTGGAAATCTTCAGATATTCATCAATGGAAAGGAAGCATCATTGAATTTTTTTTTGATAAATATGAACTGACCTTAGAGTTTAGCCTATTAGATGCTCTGCTTCCTGATCAGACTACTCTATAATGCTGCTGTAAGAATACAAGCTTGGATCAGCACTTTCTTTCAAGTGGAGTGGCAGCAATCCAGTTTTAACTTTGCCTCTGAAAATTGTTGGGGGAGGAAGACTGGTAAGAGCCTTCGGAATAGGGGCCTCTGATTTGTTTCGTTTTCTTTGGGCTAAGTAGATCTCCTATGTCCTTACCAAGGAGAGTACAGGGAAGATGCAATAGAAATAATACTGAACCTTCAGCTTAGAAGCTCTTCTAATGAAATCTTTTCTTGGTCTAGAGTCTAGCTGGTGTTGATTTGGATTAACTAGTCTTTCAAAATTTGAAGTGGGAGGTGCATAATTCATTCAAGTGTATTTCTACTGGTCTTAAATACTGTAAATAGTTTAATTTGTGTAAGTTTCTTGAATATTCCATTTTTGAGGTTTCTTGAAGGAATTGCTGAAATAGCTCAGGAAACAACAACAGGATTTTTTTGTTGTTGTTTCCTTTTAGAAGAAGGTAGTCTCTTAGTATGGACCTACTTTTCTTTTTTTGCAAAGCCTGCTAATGTCTTTTAAAATTCAAGTTTAGGATTCACATTGGAGGAAGAAATTATTTAAAATACTGCAGTGAATGGTAAACTGTTCCATTCCTTTAAGTGCTGTATGAGTGATTGTACTAGTCAAGACTCAAAATATATCCTCCATAGGAAGACCTGTAAAGACTTCGATTCTTTTGTAATACAGTTCTAATATTCTTTTATTTCTTCTTCAGTCTGAAAGGCACTTTATTATGCAAGTAGTCTGTGAAGCAACGCAGTGTCCGGATACAAGGGTGAGTGAAAATACATGTCCTGATTTGTCATTGCACCTTTCTTGTGGAGCTCTCTAGAAGCTCTATCATCATAATTCAAAGATTCAAAAAGTGTTACACAAAATAGGTAGTATTCTATAAAATGACTGGTGCACCTGTGAATTCTCGAACAACACTTTAAATGAGAACAACTAGTAGGACCTTATGGTGAAAGAGTTTCTTATGTAAGGAGTGAACTAAATCAGCAAAGATGCAGGATTATTAATCTGTGGTAGGCTAGAATTATGCTTGTTTTTCAAAGCACTCAGGGAAGTGTCACATCTTTGACCCATTTTCTACTCTTACAGGTACGAGTGGCTGCCTTACAGAATTTGGTGAAGATTATGTCCCTCTATTATCAATACATGGAGACATATATGGGTCCTGCTCTTTTTGCTGTGAGTACTCAGTTTTTCTTCTATAGTAGTTTGACCTCTGCCTGTACTTCTCTCTCTTAACCTGAGAGGAAAAGTTCTTTCTTGCAGTCCCAATTTCTTTGGTTTTTTTCCTTTGGATGTAGTTTTGTCCATGGCTGCATGCTGTGGATACCTCTCTCCAAGCAAAATTGGTAAAACCAACATCTGGTGTTTCAGACTTGAGACTCCAGTGCTGATTAATTGATTTACTTGGCAGTCCTAATTAGGTGCTGATCACTGATAAGCCTCTGAATGAGGAGGTTGTCTTCAAGAACAATCATGTGGCGTCTCTTTTCAGGCAATCTAGAATCTTGTACCACATAGCCAAAAGAAAATGGGGCATATGTTTGAGGAGGAATAACTTGCTGAAACATCCTTCTCTTTTGTGTTTGTAAAGATCACTATTGAAGCAATGAAAAGTGACATAGATGAGGTGGCTCTACAGGGAATAGAATTCTGGTCAAATGTCTGTGATGAGGAGATGGACCTGGCTATAGAGGCATCTGAGGTGAGCTTGCAATGACTACTGGAGGGGAGTGAATGCCCATGATCATCTGTTTGAGAATGTGGAAATGCTGTGGCTGAAATGGCTGTGAAGGTTCTCCTGTTCTTTGAAGCGTAAGACTGTACGAAAGCCTGTCTGAGTGCTTTGTATGGGAGTCCTGAGTCCGTGATGAGAGATCATGCACCGCTCTGATATTACGTGATGCCTGTCTGTTACGGAAGCTGAGACCTGAGGCTGCATGAAACCCACAAGACTTGTTGACTCTGCAGATACTATGTGTGCTGCAGACATTAGCGTAGTGTGCTGGTATCCAGCTTAGTTTTTAGCTGCTAGCTTGAGTGCTGTAAGCTGTCTTACTCAAGGCTCAGCTATGGTTAATTTATTCTGCTGTTTAAGGTAAATTTGAAGCTACTGTAATTAAGGTTGCACAGGAGTCTCCATTTGTAACTCCCTCTAACCCATTGTTTTATTTTTTGGGGCTTCATAGGTTTCCTAATGTAAAATTTGTAGTAAAACTTGAATTAAAAACAGTTTTGCTTACTAGATTAGGGTAAACTGGCTTTTTAAAGGAGCAGAATGATTTTAATGCCAACCTGTCTGGGAACTGAAACTACTTAAGATAAAGACTGTCTGACAGTTTAAGAATACACTGACATACAAGCGCTAGTTTTCTGAAAGTGGTACATGGCAGCTACCTGACTTTTTAGCATTCCAAAATCAATCCATGCTATGCCTGTAAGGTTAACCTAAATGCACGTTAAGCACGTACATTAGGCACAATGTAATATGAGAAAATTTTCAGTATCGTGAAGATTTTTTGAGCTGTTGCTTCATTAAAATGGCATCTTGAGTTAGTGAACTATATGAATTGTAATGAAGGGAGAGAATTTCTTCCAGTTACATACTTTCTTTGAGGCATAGCAGACTTCATATGTTACGCTGATACATAGTGTTTCTAGGATTATTATAGGCACAAGCAATTTAGGACTAACCCAGTGTTCAGAAAGATTGCTCATGATCTATATGTCATGTTATTTATGTGTTAATTTTATTGGCTGAAATAAAAGCAATTATTATCCTTTACAATGCACAGGCTGGAGATGATTTTGGGGTATTGTTCTGCATGCAGGTGCTGTTTGCATAAATTAGATCAATAATAGCTTAAACTTTGAAGGGCTCTAGATGAATCATTTCCATCTTGAAAAGTAGCTAAATATACTTTTGTGTTGAATGTTCAAAATAGCAAGGATAAAAGGACAAGTCAGCAAATAGCTTCAGTTTATATACTGAAGACCTTGCTTTTTCTACTTGGGGTCACTTGTTACTTGCACAACTGCAAACTGAAAATATTTATTTGCACCGTGTGAGGAGGGGCTCAATATGCGCATGGAATGGAAAATTGCACTTGCACTTCAGATACTCAGCTGGCGTTGGTTTGGGGTGTCCTTCAGATTCCTGTGTGTTACTGGTAACTTAAAGTTTGTGTTGGGGAGGAGAGGAGAGCATGAGAATAAGAGAACTTGTGTTTATTGAAGTTTACAATTCAGAATTTATGACTTTAGGCCCACTGAGGATCACTTTGTAACTTTATTTTGTCTAGGCAGCAGAGCAAGGAAGACCTCCAGAGCACACTAGCAAATTTTATGCTAAGGGAGCATTACAGTATTTGGTCCCAATTCTAACACAGACGCTAACAAAACAGGTGAGTTGCAAATTTCCTGATGCATGTCAGAAAATGTCTACATTGCCTATCTTAAAGTTATGTAAGTTCTGTAACAGTGATGCTACTCTTGCATGGAATGGCAAACTGTGAATGGTGTTCATTGCTTGCTTGCGTAGGTGACTTCTTGATAATGTTCAGCCTAAAAGATACTTTAGGCCCCCATTACAGTTTGTAACAGTGTGCTTGTTCTGAGCACCGGTTGTGGCAGTCCTTGGTCTGTGATGAGACACCATGCACCACTCTGACCGAATGATGCATTGTTCTTTAGAGCTGAGACTTTGAGACTGCATGGAGTATCATTTTTATGCTGTATTCTGTTAACACACGCTTGTATTTGACATAAGTAGAGGTTTTAGTTATCTGTGTTCCTCATGAAATGTTTGTAAGTTTAAAACTAGTGTACAGTTTGTTTCATTTGAGATCCCGTTCTTGGAATTTTTAAGCTTTACATGTTCTTGGGTCCACATTTATTTGATGCCTGCTAAGGACTTCATGGGGACTTGTTTGGACTGTTTCACAGTCTAATCAAAATTAATGGAATTACACTCTACAGCAGGCCTAATTATAAAACAGAACTGTTAATTAAACCATACAGGATGGAGTTCACTTGTCTTATTGTTGTGAAATGGGAAAATGCTTGGCGTGTTCTTAGTGTATCCAGTGACTTGTTTCCATGTCTGTTTTTGTATTGTGGTCCGTTTGAATGTGGAGAGTTAAATTGCAGGAGGTTTTAAAGTGATTGTTAAAACAGGAAAAATAAAACAGGTAAGCAAATCACAGGTACATAGCTTCAAAGGAATTTGATAAGTGGCTGAGCTAACAGTTGGGGGGGAAGAAGGCTCTTTAACTGGCTATACCTAGGTACAGCAGGCTGCTCTCTGCAAGGCAATGGCTTGGATGAAAGAAACCCAAAATCTCAATCTAGATGTGAGAAGCAGTTTGGAAGATGCATGAGGATAGTGTGGGTATGTCAGGAATGAGCTCACAGCCTTAAAACTGGATGGGAAGATAGAGATGATGCAATTCAGGTTGTTTCTCTGCCAGAGAGGTAGCTGGTACTTCATAAATCTGAATTAATTTCTAAATAAAACACCATGTAATAAGGCAATGTTACTTGCCGTAGGTCCAACAGAATACCATGGCTGTGGCTGGTAAGGGATATTGTTCTCCCGGACTGACCAGGACTGCTATTCTTCTCCTAGGATGAAAATGATGATGATGATGACTGGAACCCCTGTAAAGCCGCAGGAGTTTGTCTCATGCTCCTGGCGACCTGCTGTGAAGATGACATTGTTCCTCATGTGCTGCCCTTTATTAAAGAACACATTAAAAATCCAGATTGGCGGTACAGAGATGCAGCTGTAATGGCTTTTGGGTGCATTTTGGAAGGACCGGAGCCTAACCAGCTCAAACCACTAGTCATACAAGTAAGGCTCATCATGTTTTCTTGGAGGCTCTTAGAACAAAAACTTTCAAATTTACTTGCAGGATGTACTGGGGCATAGTTGAGCATAAGTTACTTTGTACACAATTTACTTTATACATTGTTCTTAATCTGAGGAAAAGCAAAAGGATGCCTTCTAATCATTATGGTTTAGAGAGATTTGGGTAGCAAAGGCTGGGCGTAGATACTGGAAACTACTGTGATTAATTGTGTTGACTGTCGCTGAAATGGGAATATCTCATCATGGGCTGAGAGCATGTAGCTGGGCTACACGGCTTTCACAACAGGAATTTACAGGACTTCAGAATACCTGGCTCCAGACGCTTCAACACTCAGATCTTATCCACTGTGAAGTAACTTTATGAATCTTTAGATATTGGCACAATGACTCAAATAGATCTAGATGGATTTTTTTCCCCCTTCTTGTTTATCAAAATTGATTGCTAACTCTTAACAATCAGAAACAGTGGCAATTATTTCGTATATTAAATATAGTCCCATCTTTCTGCTGATCGCAATTATATTCTAGGCTATGCCAACTCTAATAGAACTAATGAAGGACCCTAGTGTTGTGGTTCGAGACACAACTGCATGGACTGTGGGCAGGATCTGCGAGATGCTTCCTGAAGCTGCCATCAATGACATATACCTCGCTCCACTGCTGCAGTGTCTGATTGAGGGCCTGAGTGCTGAGCCCAGAGTGGCCTCCAATGTGTGCTGGGTAAGGCAGTTCCTTTGCTGTTTAACATACAGTAGGTGTGTATCAAAAAGAACACAGTTCATTAAGAAAGTCCAGAGCTTAAATATATTTAAATGTCTTTCGGAGACAAGTCGTGGCTTGGTCATCCAGCACATGCAACTGTGGTGAACTGTAAGATAGTCTAATTTGTTTTATGGTTCTACTGAGGAGAGAAATGCTAGTGTTAGCAGGATGTGGAAGTTGTCTTTGGTTTAAAAATGCTGTGGAAACTGTCCCGGAAAACAGATGTGACAGCTCTGGGATTTAACTTTTTCTCAGGGCAGCTGGATTGCCTTTACATTTTAAGGGAGACATAAGATACTTTGTTTCTCATATCCTATTACCAAAGCCTGTTTCTTGCCTTGGTTTCAGAGCTAGTTTGAGGAGCAGGAGATACTTTGTTCCCTTATGGAACTTTGATCTGAGTTACTGGAGCCCCCTTGGGTTAGCTCACTGAGTTCAATTGTATCTTCTTTATGCATGTTTACTACCAAGTGGCCGGTCTGGTCTTTTGCTGTGAAGAAGGTATGTCCCTTACTGCTTCTTAACAGAGCTACTCAATCCTCATTGAGAGGATTTGGCTAGAGATGAGTGTTTGCATGTCAAAAACAAGTTCAAGGAACTACAGAATTCATTCTTTCAGTACTACAGAGGTCTGAAGATTTCTAGTCAGTGCAGAAGCTTTTTCCCTGATCTGTTGATCCTGACAAAGTTCACGTAGCATGTCTCCTGAAGATAAAGAATAGTGTGTGTGTGTGTGTATGTATATATATATATATATATATATATATATATATAAAATGTGTGTATGTATCTTTAAATTGAAGTGAAAATCAGGAGACTTTCATCTTTTTTGTTTAATCCATCTGTCTTTCAGAGCAGTTGCAATTGCTCTGCAGCTGGGAATTTGAGCAGTCCACGGCCTTCTCTAATGAGGATTTTAAGTTGTGATAATGCCAGATAATAGGTAGAATCTGTTAATACCCTGTGTAGTTGAGGCAGTCTGCCTTCATGCTGTTAGATTCTTGACAACTGCCAGTTGCTGAGACCACTAATACTATGCAGACAAATGTCTGCAGACAATTTAACCACTTTGCATGTTAATATTGCATTTGAAGTCCTTTAAGATTTTCACTTTTGTTGCTTTGAAATTTTCACCTTTGCTACGCAAAGGTTCTGTGCAGTAAGCAAATAGCTGTTTATGAAGAGAACAGTTAATCCTGCACCTGTGTGTTTTTTTTTTTGTTTTATTTTCTTTTAAGAATAAGAAATCTTATTTGAGCTTGAAATATACAGGAAGTCTGATTTCTGATGGACTCCAAGGAATGGCATATGTTTTCTCCAACAAACCATTTCCTTTTGGAAATTGAACACCATTCCACTAATCTGTCCTTAGAATGATTAAGATATCAAATATGTTTCTTGACTTTTGGTCATAGTCTCACTAGAAATGGTTGTTCTCTATTTCAGGCCTTCTCTAGTCTTGCTGAAGCTGCCTATGAAGCTGCAGATGTAGCTGATGATCAGGAAGAGCCAGCAACCTACTGCTTATCCTCCTCATTTGAGCTTATAGTTCAGAAACTTCTGGAGACCACAGATAGGTAACATTAAAGTTGGTTTAAGCTCTGCAAAGATGCTCTTATTTCAGACTGTTGATCGTCTTTCTCTTGCAGCTTAGATCTGATTGGTGTTTTATCAGAATTGAGCTTTTTGGCATTGGTTGGAATACAGAATGCAGATTCCCCAGGAGGAAAGCTGTTCACACAGAATAATATCTCAGTGTTTTGTCCATGCTTGTTTTTAGTAAGCCTGGGGTTTTCTCCAAAGATGTATCTTCTATGTTTTACTTTAAAGTTTTTCAGTACAGTATCAGACTGTGCAGACCTTTGTATGGTTTTTATGACACTTCTCAAGGTTGGCTAGAAGGCTGTTGAATAATCAGGATGGCAGCAAGACATAATTGGAAATCTTTGTTTCTTATAGTTCCTTTTACTGTGACTGTTTTATGCTGTAGTTGTTGCTGTAGTGTTACTACATTTACATTAGCACCAGGTACTCCCAGAAGAGACAAGGACCTAGTTAGGCGAGATACTGTACTTTCCTTAACTAAGCTGATGTATAAATAGACAAGAAAAATATTTTCTCAGCTCTGCAGATGCATAAATAAAAAGGGTAATGTTGAACTCAATCTGCCTCCAAGGTCACATAAGGAGTCTTGACAGCTCAGGGTTCAATTCTTGGATCAGTTCAGTCTTCAGTTGAAGCCTTCAGCTGAGCACTACTTAAATGGTGCAACTGTCTAAACAATTCAAAGTCTAAACTCTCTTCTGGTCCGGTTTACTTCAAACTAAAAGTGTAGTGTCTAGCTCAAGGCTATGAAGGACGCTAATCATCTGAGTATAGATCTTGGCTATCTGTATTTCAAATTTAACATTCTCACTAATGTCGCAGAGGGGTGTGAGGTAATAATGTAAGTCGCTCACCTTTTGATCATTTCTTCCAGGTTAGGGTAATAGTACACTGGGATACGAGAGTTCAAAGCTTTTTCTGTTCCTGTCCTTGCTACCTTGCTGTCTCTGACTAAAGATGTTGTAAATCATTCTTAGTAGTGAATGAAAACATGTCTCAAAAGTGACTTCACCAATTTCATTTACTTGAAAGTCTGTAATACAGGAATACAATGGTTCGGCTTGTCACAACACTGCAATTTAGCTGTTACTGATTTACTAAAAAAGGGCTGTTTCTAAGCAAGCTTGAGCACTGAGAGCTGAAAATAAATTCCTTCTGTAATAGGCCTGATGGACACCAGAATAACTTGCGGAGTTCTGCGTATGAAGCTCTGATGGAAATAGTGAAAAACAGTGCCAAGGACTGTTACCCTGCTGTCCAGAAGACAACTTTGGTCATTATGGAACGACTTCAGCAAGTGCTGCAGATGGAGGTAGGTAAACCTGAGTTATACCTCCACATTGGTAAGGAGTTTAAGGGAAATAATAGGTCTAATGTTGCTGTTGTGCTGTGGCTTTATCTGGTGTAGAAAAATGAATTTTGTTGCAGCTTGTTTATATTATAGCATAATGTATTTTTATTTATGTATGCATAGGTAAATATATTAAGCTTCTGGACAGTACCTTTATTTTAAAAGATCAAATATATTTAAAATTGCTTTTTTGAAGTTCATAGCACTATTAAAATTTCCTGGTTTGCATGGACAGTGATCAAGTCTTTTTATATTTGAGGGGTTTTTGTGCTTTTTTTTTCTTCAGTCTCATATCCAGAGCACTTCAGACAGAATCCAGTTCAATGATCTTCAGTCTCTGCTTTGCGCTACTCTACAGGTAAGTTCCTGTTCCTTATTTTGTGGTTATGGAAAAGAAGCACTTCAGAGAAGTTTCCATACCTCAAGAGAATGCAGACTTGGTTCTGGCATTGATATCTCAATGGTGAAATCGGATCTTGTGTCCCAGTTAATGTGTGAGAGGTGATAAGGTTTGAAAGGCTTCAGCTCTTCCAGTAGAGTACGCTTTAAAAACTAGAGTGATTTAATGTGGCATGTTAAAGACAAAATACACTTTCAGATTGGTTATGTTGGCTAAAGATTGAACAATTGCTTTGGCTGGCACAAGCAAAAAAACTCTAATAGCTTTAATGTATTAATTTGCCACTTGTGGTTGATGTTCTTATTTAAAATGGCACTAATCAAAATGCAGTAAGGGTCCTTGAAATTGAACATCTGGTAATGAACAGCGCCTGTGACTTGAAGCATTTGCTCACTTAGTTTCTTGCCTACTCTTACAAAGTCTGCTGAAAACAGCCACTTTTTCCAAACTACTCAGCAGACACATCAGGCAATCTTTCTAAATTCGCATGGTATTTGATATTGAAGCTTTCCTGTTAATACTGCAGAAAAAGTAATATGACTGTGCTTTTCTGCCTGGCTTACTAAAATTATAGGGCACTACTTTAAAAATGTATAATGGATATAGATTCAGCACTACCACAGCTCTGTGCAGCTCTCAGAAGAAAGTAAGATTTTCTCTGGCAGGTGTAGGTGATTACTGTATAATCTGAAATAAAAGCAGAATTATTGAATGACCATCTCTACTCAGATTTATTCCTTTCTTCTGTTATGTTACCTGGTTCTTGGAGTTCATCACTTCATTTCTGTTAGCCTAGGAAATGGAACCTTTTCTTCAGCTATGGGTAGCAACCGGTTTCTATTGGCAATCAATTTTAGCTTTCCATTCTCCAAATGAGGTTAGAAGGTCTCCTGGGCATTGTCTCCAAGTTGCTTTGAATCACTAACTTTAATCCTTCTTGTTTAAAAGCCAGTAGTGTTAACTGATACTTCTATTCTCTGCAATTTTTAGAGTAAGTTTTCAAATAATGGCTGGATAGAAATAATCCGTCTTTATGTCTTTGGTTTAATGGGGAGACTTCAGTATCTAGGATCTCTCCTTTTGGCACGATGTGATCACTGATCTCTGTCAGGTCATCTATTTGCACTTGTGGGAAGTGTGGTGCAGGTAGCACAGATGGAATTAAATTGTTAGTTATAATTTACAAAGATACTTTGTTTCACTCACAAAATCAGAACTATGAGTATTTACAGTAGCTACAGCAGATACTTAATACCACTAACTGAATAATTAACAGAGGGATTTTTTTCAGTGATATGTAGTCAAATGTATTATTCTGTTGCATAGTTTTTCTTTTCTGCTGAAAACACCCTTAAATTACAGCAGGAGGAAAAAAAAAAAGTAATGCTTAGAAGGATGAGGAAAATCAAGAACTATTATTTAATCAAAGTCAATCTCTTTGAGATGACTCAGTTTAAAGAATCAGACTTGAAATAATTATTTTCCCCTTCAGGTTAAGGGATCTGTCTTTCTCTTTTTCATAGGAAATGCAAATTTATTTTAAATATAGAACACAGCTTTGATGTATCCTTATTCCACATGCTGAAAGAGACTGTCAGAATTGTACAGGGTGAGCAGAGCATAAATTAAGTTTAGGTGTTTACCTAGGGTGTTTCCCTTGGTCCTTCTGTTAAATGAGGTATGCTGCATAACACAGCACAAGTGCACTCACCAGGCTGTTCTGTTTGTATGTAAGGCTGCCTCTGCTCTCTAGATATCAGAATTGTTTTTCATATACTTCAGTGCTAGATATATTTATGTAAACTTGCTTCTACACCATGAAATTAAATTTAAAAAGTAAAGCTTACACGTGATCTGTAATTGACAATAAAAGATTGCTATCACATTGTTACAGTGGAAAATGGGCTTTGTTATAGGGCCAGATTTGGGCTGGTCTTGTTTAATGCCAGCTACAAATGGAATGCCCAGAAATCAGCCTATGCAGCAGGAAAGGTAAAGTCTGCTTGTTCTCTTGCTGGAAAATTGAGTGTAGCTAAAATGAATAGGACTTTGCGCTTGCACTGACAAAGCATATTTTTGCAGCAATAGAGTTCAAAGCAGTTATCTTCCCTTTTAGCGGCCTGGGGTGGTCATGAGCTTTCAGAACTAACGTGTAAAGGAATAATTCATCCTAGTGTATATGGAAATAATTACAGTCTCTTTCTCCTTTCCCCACTAGAACGTTCTCCGGAAAGTCCAGCATCAAGATGCTTTGCAGATCTCTGATGTGGTGATGGCATCTCTGCTGAGGATGTTCCAGAGCACAGCTGGCTCAGGGGGCGTGCAGGAAGATGCCTTGATGGCAGTCAGCACCCTGGTAGAAGGTCAGTATTTCAGTGCAGGGCAGAGTATGGTGGTTGTGTTGGGGACAAAGCTGGTTTGCTTTATTGTGTTTTGATTATATAGCAAAATATATATACATACATATATATATAGTTCTTGGTTTTGCTTGAGGTATGGTTTTGACCACACAGCTCACCACATCGATCTATGAAGCCCTGAGACTAGCTGATTGTTTGACTGTTTCTTGAATGAATGGCTTGTTTTCTGTTTGTTTCTGTAGTTACTGCAATGCAAATTCTGACAGAAAATAACCAGTGCAAGTTTGTGCAGTGCCTAGCACAATGGGAACCTCATTTCTTCGTGCTGTTGCTGTACAGATTTAATATTATCTTAATGCATCATACTTGATGCTGCCTGTGACCCATTTCTGTTTTGTAGAGTTTTGTCAATGATTGGTTAATATTCATTGTTCTTGCTTAAGAAATCAGTGGCAGAGATCAGTGTTAGCATGAGTTACAATTTGTGAAGGAAAACAAAATCTGAGTTTTGGCATTCTAGGCCGTTTCAGCTTCATGATTCATATTTAGAACATGCTAGCTATGGCATGATCTTGAGCTCTAGGAATGTACTGTGTTGTCAATTATCATACGTGTGAATGTGAAAGTTGAGGTGCTGCTGAAAATCTGTAGGTAGTAATCTTATTGCCTAATATCCATCCTGCCCTGCCTCTTGCTTGTTTCTAGTTTAAGAAATTATGCATAAGTTGAAAGTGGTTTTGAGAGAGATTAGTTTGTGAGGAGATTCGTATGAATTTTCGTTTGTACTTCTGAGGCTGTTGGCATAGCTAGGTTGTTCAAGATCTGTTCTCCAGATTTCTAGTAAAGAGGTACATGCCTAGTTCTGACAATTCACAACAGCCTGGAAGTGCAACAGAGTTAGATTTTTTTCCCCTTTTATTGTCAGAAAGGGCTACTCTAGATTCTAATCTTTCGGAGAATATGTTTGTGACTTTGACGGGCACCCTTCTCTGGAAAACAGCCTATGACCGCTCTTGAAAATACTCAGCGGGCTTGAGTGAGCTACCTGCGAAGTCAGAGAGAGTTGAGTAGCATCATTGCGAGGGTAACTAGCAAGTCAAAATGAAAGCACATCCTTTTTATTCAGAGGCCTTTCCACTTTGGGTAGATAGGTTTGCATGCAGATCTTAGTAATTCAGATGAGTGGGGGAAGATAGGAGTGGCAAGAAGAGTAGCCACAGAAATCTTTTATTCTATTAAATATTAATTAAATATAAGCATCCTTAAGAGTGCCCTACTTGAGCTGCACTGAAGTGAAGAGATTGAACACTGTTTCCAAAAGGAAGACTTTACAGATGAAAAACAATGTGAATACAATTAAGAATTTTCAACTGATGTAAAGTGATGTAAGG
The DNA here is from genome assembly GCF_028389875.1 of Rhea pennata. Lineage (NCBI taxonomy): Eukaryota > Metazoa > Chordata > Aves > Rheiformes > Rheidae > Rhea > Rhea pennata. The sequence goes on from NC_084688.1 coordinate 2,236,279, forward strand.
GTACTCCTATTCCCAAAGTACCGAATGCAAAGTGTAGAACCTTGTCTGATGTGTGCCATGATGTTCCTAATCAGTCTGCTCAGTGAGAAAGCTCTCAACATGCTTTCTGAGCACAGGAGAGAGTGTGGTCTTTTTTTTGTTTTGTTTTTTGTTTGTTTGTTTTTTGTTTTTTATCTTCAAAGGCCTGCAAGGAACTAAGCTCTTCTGATTTTTGCTTTAGTCCAGATGGACCTACTTCAGTGATGCTCAATTTCTGTGTAAAAATCTAGTGGAGAATCAATTTGTTGTTTCTGTTAAAACATGCAGGTACTGGTTTGGGGTGTAATGTGATGGTAGGTTTCTGTTTTGTAGAGCTTGAGGAAAAAGTGTTGTAGGCTAGATTTTTTTTTCTCTAACCAGAGATTTTCTTTTTTTTATGTGCACAGTCTTAGGTGGAGAGTTTCTGAAGTACATGGATGCCTTCAAACCATTCCTTGGCATTGGACTGAAGAACTATGCAGAGTACCAGGTAGAGGTCAAATCAGGCAGCCCTTTGTTCAAAATCCCTAAATTCTCATCTGCTCGCAGATGCTGAGTTCAGCAGGTGTGCATCTGTAAAATACCACAGCTTCTGGTGAAGAAACTAGAATTGGAGCCCCATAGATTTTTCTCTAATTACTGTCTGCATGCACAAACTTAGATTCCCTTGTACTTAATTCAGCAGAAGGCCTTTATTGACTTAACACCTGTGTTTTCACAGTGGCTGTGTATTAGTTGCCCTTGATGAGGAGAGAGGTTGCCACTGGCTGTGAATTTCCATTAGAATGTCAAGTCATGGTACTTGCTGTGGGGCTGGTATTTAGAACACCTGGCTGCTGAATTTGGTAGCAATTGTTCAGACCAAGTACCTGTCTTTAGTGTCTGGAACTCTTGTTCTCCCTCTTGGATAAATTTTGTCCAGATCTTCTTTGCAGCTTCTAACTTAAATGGTTAATCAAGCATGGACTCATCAGCTGTTACATGAGGGTCACTGTACCTGGTGATTTTAATGGCTACAGCCCTTCACCACTACTTAGTGTTCTAATAAACTAAAGCTTCCACATAGGATGTGAAAGACTGACTCATTGGGTGGGTGTATTACTTGCTGTTCTATTTACAGGTTTGTCTGGCTGCAGTGGGCCTGGTTGGCGACTTATGTAGAGCCCTGCAATCCAACATCTTGCCATTCTGTGATGAGGTTATGCAGCTGCTCTTGGAAAACTTGGGGGTGAGTGTTTACCTTCTCATTAGCCAGTTAGTAACAGTTGGCTTGCATACTGAGAGGAAAGTGGGAGGTGGGAGAAGCAGAAGTGTTAGGCATGCTCTGAAGATCCCATGTTTGACAACTATACTGCTTACCATTTGAATTGAATCCAAATTTATTGAGAGTAAGGATTGAAATTTCAAGTAAATGCCCTAATTTATTAGCTCTCCCCTTTTAAAAAGTGCAGCTAAACTTAATGGTGCTGAAATCTCTTCCAGAATGAAAATGTTCATAGGTCTGTGAAGCCTCAGATTCTTTCAGTTTTTGGTGATATTGCTCTTGCCATTGGAGGAGAGTTTAAAAAATACCTAGATGTTGTATTGAATACTCTCCAGCAGGCCTCCCAAGCACAGGTTGATAAGGTGAGCCAACACTACACTTAGCAATTCTTTCGTTAAAGCTGTAAGCAAGTAAGGCATATTTCATCAAGGATGTTACTAAAGCATGGTTTCCTGTTGCCTTTCTAGTCTGACTTTGATATGGTGGATTACTTAAATGAGTTGAGGGAAGGCTGTCTGGAAGCTTACACTGGCATCATCCAAGGATTGAAGGGAGACCAAGAAAATGTGCATCGTGAGTACTCTGTCCTATTCTGTTAACTATGGCTGAAATGATAAATGGAGATAGGAAAAACTGTCCTTGAACAAGCTTTTTCATGAGAGTTGTCTCATTCATAGGAATATTCTTGTAAATTCCTTTGTGCGTGGGAGTAAGTATTTTAACTGCCATGAGTAGGGAGTAGGTTTAGAACTCTTCACTGTAGCTCCTCTTGCTTGTGTGGCAGGGCTTCTCTGCCTTCCCTAGCTTAGAAAGCTCTTCTGGGATCGAATTCTGGCTGTCTGGGAGTATACTGGAAACCCTTCCAAAAGGACAGATGATTAAATGTGAGCTGTGTTTCAGTCTGCTAGAACAAAGTTGTTTTCTTTCAGCGGATGTGATGTTGGTGCAACCCAGAGTAGAATTTATTCTGTCTTTCATTGACCACATTGCTGGAGATGAGGATCACACAGATGGAGTAGTGGCATGTGCTGCTGGACTGATAGGGTAAGCACACTAAACATACTTTAAAATTGACAGCAATCATCAGCTAGAAGTCTTTGTACAATAGTCAGAAAACTGCAACTTGGAATATTAAGGCTATCTGAAGTATTTTAACATCATTTCTTACAGTCCAGAGTTAAATTCTTAAACCAAGATGTAAAGCGAAAGCAAAGGACAGTGCTCAGTAGTAAATGCAGGTGAGGTTCATTAACTGCTGGAGAAAACCTATAGGTACAAGTGAAAGCTATGTGCATGTTATTGAAAAATCCTACATCTGGAATTTCTAAGATGATGTGACACACTTTAAAAAAAAATATATATATGGGGGGGGTGGGGACCAAAACCATAGTTTCCTATGTGTAGAGGAGCTCAGGTCTGATTCTTTTTATTTTTTTCTTGTTGAATTTAGAGAACAGTTTTTGGATGGGAGATTGAATGTCTCCAGTTAGTCATAATTTGAGGAGAAACTGTTTGGGTCTCCTGCTGCTGAAATTAGTGACCATATGCAACATTTTAAAAAGGATATAAGTTGTGAGTCAGATTTCTTTCTGCTAGGAAGAGCTGATCAAACTGGTATTGGCACATCTGTTTGTGGCACTCAGCATCGAAAGCCCCCCTCTTTCTCTCTCTTCTCCAGGGATTTGTGTACAGCATTTGGAAAAGATGTACTGAAATTAGTAGAAGCTAGACCCATGATACATGAACTGCTATCTGAAGGAAGAAGATCCAAGACGAACAAAACAAAAACCCTCGCTACCTGGGCGACTAAAGAACTGAGAAAACTAAAGAACCAAGCTTGGTAAGGGATTCCACCTATCTCCTTTTCATGCTATGAAAATAATTAAGAAATCAGCTAGACTCATATCTGAAAGAGACACTTCACAAAAGGTTTCTTGTATGGAAGGTTGTTTTTTAGATTTATTTTTCTGTAAACAAGCCCCATCTGCAGCGTCGTGTATCAGAACAATTGCAAACGTTGAGGCGCACAGTGAAATGCTTGATTTTTCACAAGATGAGATACAGACTTGAAGGCTTCTTGCATTGTGAAATGCTCCATACTTGGAGCAGTTCAGCATTGTCATAGGCTGGCAAGTGCAGTAGTACTAAAGTCTTTGCCCTGGTCATGTCAGAGCCTTTTAAAAGGAGCAGATTGTAGAAGGTAGGCATCATAGCATATCTGCCTTTGGGAGATTAAGCCTGTTCCAGCGTTGCCACCCTACGTGAGGAATTCCCTTATCCCAGTTATTTCACCTTTAGTCCTGTAAAGTTACTTTTTCTCTTACTGTTAGTTTTTTTTTTTAATCTCCTGAACACAGGTTTTTATGGGTTTTTTGATTGACCCTTTTTGCTTGCAGATCTGTTACCATTGGGATGACACCTGAGACCCCCACTGGAAATCTCCAATCTTTTGAAAAAACCCGGAAGTGAGGAGTGTGCACGGATGCTGAATGTTTGGGAATGAGAGGATGAGTGAGTGAGGCTTGAAACACACCACATTGAAAATCCCGCCACAGCAACAGCAGCAGCGCTGTTAGTGAGCTGAGCACTGACTTGCGTAGAAAACCTGGCATCGGCCATCTTCGGGAAGAGGGAACGACCGATTTCTGTTAATGTAATAAGCAGTCTCTTCTTCCGACAGACTAGGACTAGCTTTTCTGTCTTGGCCAGTGCAGAATGGAATGGCCGGTTTGAGAGAGGGGAAACTAGGTTCAACTGTGGTGCTCTGTCTGAGGTCTGGCTTTGGCTGCTGGAGAGAGATGGAGCCTGGGTCTCCAGCCCGCCTTCTGTAACCTTTGCCACACGATGCTGTCAGTGCATGGGATAAAAGGAGGGGTGAAGGATTTTCAGTCTAAGAGTGAGTGTGTGTGAATGAGGCGGTATCCACATTCTCAACTTCAAGTCATTGCAGTTTCTTTTCCCAAAAAAGGGTTAGCTGTTGCATTTCATAAACTAACCGAAGTTCAGTCTACTGATGCAGCATAAGAGATGTAAAAAAGAAAAGAGGAAAAAAAAAGGAAAGTCGCTCTTTAGGGCTTTTTTATTTTAGGGAAACACTGACGAATGTTCAGAGCTCCCGTTCTGAGTGACGCTTTTCATGATCTTGTTTCATCAAAGCGCCTTTCCTTCCTTAATATTGTTCAACTGTGAATGTAGAAATGGGGGAAAACTCTTGCGTTAGAGGGAATAGAAATAAATTGTCAAATGATTTCAGGCTTAAAAAACAAAAATATAAACATAAGTGCTCCGAATTGGCAGTGAGAATGCAAAGGGAAAGATCTCTCCTGACTTGTACTGTAGCAGCCTGAACACCCACAAAAATTGTGCCAAAGAGTTGAAAAACAAAATAAAACTTCAGGTAATATTTTTGGATTGCAAAATGAGGATAAATTCAATGTTCAAACAAAATCTGATAAAATGCCATTTGGAAACTGCTTGGCCTTTTGTGCTCTTTATTTGATCAAATTTAATGTGGTATTGGTCTCTTGCTGCACTTCAAAAACAAAAAAAGGAAAAAAATAAATTTATATAAAATATATATATACTGACTTGAGCTTACACAAGACGGCACTTGTAAAAGGTTATATTTTTCCACTGCAGTTGAAGATAAATAAAATGGTGTCAAACATTCCCCAATAATTCCTTTTTGTATTCTTGGTCTTTCCAGTAAAAGGGGAACCCATTAACAATTTTTTAATAGAGTAGTAACAGTCTGATGGGCAACTCTGAAATGAATTGGCTGTTTACTGCTTCTATAATCATGCAACTCTTATTTTCACACAAAGGATCGGAATCTCTTGTTTCCTCTTAAATGAAACTTTTTTCTTTGAGGAATAGTCCCTTGCTTATCCTAGATTGTCAGCAATAAGCCAAGAAAAATGGAGAAGGTGCAGGGTTTGAGATTTTTTTCGTTTCATTTTTATTAATGCAGCTGTTGCTACTACCAGCATTTGAATCTGCAGTTTAACATGGGCATTTTTGAAAGCTCTTTGTGGGAGGGAGAGTAAAAAAAAAAAAAAAAAAAAGTCTTTAGTCAGTATTTTTTTTTTTAAAAAAAAAAAAAAAAAAGGCAGGTAAAAATCTACTTTATTCCCCAGTTTCCTTTTGTCTGATCCTAGGATCCATTACAATGGAGTCCACTTTTGTTGCCCATCTGCACTGCAGCATCCACAATAGCTCTTGTACAGGGTATCAGATATGTGCCTTTCAGTGCTGGGTTCAGAATGCAGTCGAAGTGCCGACCTTTGAACCAGTGTAAAAATAATAATAATAATAAAAATCCCAGGCGTTTTGAGAGGAAAAGCTCTGTTAACTGGGAGAGCCAACGAGCTCCTGAACACGGACTAGGGAGTGGCCTGGGTCACATTTCTAGTAATGCCTTTTCTTTTTATTTTGTTTCTTGAGGTGGGGTGGGATTTCCTTTTAAAAAAAAAAATATTAAAAAAAAGCCATTCCTGAAGTCGGAGAGGGGGCGTGGAGGGAAGAAATCTGATCATTCCTCAGTGCTACCTGTTTCTGTCCTGTGTGGCTGTTCAGCTGTAGACAGCAGGAGAATAAAGTACACTGAGACAGTAGTGGAAACAAACCTGTGTCTGTCATGTTTGTTTTGGGAGGTTTTGTTTTTTGGGGCTTTTGTTCTCAGCGTAACCCTAAACAATACAGGCTTTCATGTGGGCAGGAGCATCCTGCAGCGCGGCAGCGAGAAGAAGCTGGGCTGCGCTTGCCGTGTTTGGTGCCTAGGCCTGGATCTGTTATCCTCCGATTCTGGTACTAGTGGGTTTTGGAGGGAGGGCCGAGTTTTATATCCATTTTTAAAGAGCTGGTTTCACTGCTTGGCAGACTTAATAGAATAATTTTTTTTTTTTCGTGCTTGTTTCAGCAAAAGCCTTTCTTAGCTCGCAGCCTGGGCCTGAGCGTGGCTGCTGGGGGGAGGCCGGCCGCGCCGGAGCCCCGAGGACGCCGGCTTCGGAAGGGGCTGAGCGGGTGCTGTCGGCAGCAGCCGCTCAGCTCTGTTGTGCTCTGGCGCTTCCATATCACGCTCTCTCCTTTCTCTCGGTCGACTGTCTTGCCAGGCACAGGTTGGGGGGAAAAGTTTAATCTTTAAAAGTGCCCGTTAAGGCAATCCAGATGTTTTAGCTCAGAACCAAGCAAGTTCCTTGCTTAACCTGATTTTTGTCGATTTGTCAGTCTTTCCTAACAAGAAACCAGTGCTTTGGTGTTCGTTTGGCATCTGATAGCAAAGACCTCGATCTGCAGACACTCGAGTACTGTCACTGTGCCACCTCCCCATCGGCTGTTTTGACTTGTTAATGATGATTGGAAAGGACCCGATTACTAACAAACTGCTAGGATTGATTTATTTACCTTCTAAATAAAAGCTGCTTTATTTTTGTTTTCGTTACTTTTTGCTGCTTCTTTTTGCAGAGCCGCTGCATCTCCTCCCGCCAGCGCCGTTCCCCCGCGGCGGTGCTCAGCGAGACTGTGTGGGTGTGCGCGCTGAATGAGTGACGATCACCCGTTTCCTGTTCGGGGGAGCTGGAGGTGACAGCAGCGTGTCGGCAGCCGTATGTGCCACTCAAACGCGCAGGGATAACGGTGCCGTGCAAAACTCCGCCTGGGCACCGGAGCTCGGTCTCCTCTGTCGGTGATTGACTCGGTTTCGTGGTGATTTTTTATTTTTTTTTTTTTCCCCGTTCTCCCTGGCGCTGCCCGCCGAGCGATGGGTGCCTTGAGGTGAAACGCGCCGAGCTGCCGAGTGCCGACTTCGCGGGGACGCCGTTCCCTCCCGCGGCGCCTGCCCGGCGGAGGGGCCGGAGCCGGAGGCAGCACGAGGTGCTTGCGCACGGGGGGCGGCTTATTTAGTTGGTGTCGCAGCTCTGTTAACTCCTGCATGAAACTTCACGGTATTTTGGACCGAGTGGCCGGGGCCTTAGTTTTGCGGCTGCGTATTTAGCGCTGCTGTTCCCAAGGTGTCAGCGATGGGTGCGAGAAGAGCCGCTGCCTTCGCTTGCAGCGCTGGCGAGTTGCCCTTGTGTCAGCTACCGAAGCGCGTTAAAAGAAATCGCGCTGTCGTAAGCTGTTCCAGGAGCCGTTTCCTGTGATTGAGCGCGATGGGAAGTGTCTGTGCTGCAAAACCCAGGCAGCGCTCAGCTCCGCGTAGCGGCCTGAGATGGCATCGTGCGCGCCTCTGCCCGGCGCGGGAGCGCAGCCGTCCTGCCGCGGCGCGTGCCGAATCGGGGCGCCCGGCTGGGAAACGTCTCGGTAAATCTTCCTGCTGCAAGGGAGCTCGAGCCGCGCGGGTGCTGAGCGGGGACCGGTGCGCTCGCTGATTAGGAAGGGGCTCCGGAGAGGGTTTTACGCTCGCTCGTCACGTGGTGCCGCTTTCCTCCGGCAAATGCTCGCCTGTAGCTGTTGCTGCAGATAGCACGGAAGACAGCGGTAGGGTTGCACGAGGATTTACACCCTCGCGCTTGCCCCCTGCCATTCTGAGCTTTGAGCCTACCTCCGGCTCACCGTGGGAAAGGGCACCGAAACCCTAGAGCTGAGGCTGCAAAGATCCACTGATGCAGCTCGCGGCGAATTAACGTAACGATTTTAGGTACGCGTCCGTACAGCTGCCTCGGCTCTTTAGCAAAGCTGCTCTGCGCTCAGAGCCGCAGCTTTAGTGGAGTTGAAAGCGCTTTGCGTGCACTTCCCGGCCTGCTCGATCATAGCTTCCACTGGGGGTGCTAATATTAGCACTCATTTGGGAAGGCGATTGCTACCTCCGGAGCAGCCCAGCGCTCCGGGCTCAGCGCCGCGGCGAGGGCGCGAGCGGAGCGTGAGCCGAGGCGGCGGGTGCCGGGACGCGCTCGCCCCGTCCGCGGAGGCCTGGAGTTCTCCCGGCTGCCCCGTGCGCGGCCCCAAACCGGAGCGGAGCTGTGAAACGTGCTGAAATGGCAAGGGCAGGCGCGTCGCAGCGGGGTTGCTCTGGCCACTGTTTACCGCGAGGGCCGGTGTTGCAAATGGAGTCGGGCTTGGCAGAGTTTTTACTGGAAACTTGGGCCCCCTTGTGCCCCCCCAGTAATCTGCTCGAGGTTCCTCAGCGTCCCTGAAAGACGACGTCCTCCGGCAGGCCGGGGTGCCTCGCGCAGCCGGCAGCCCGCCTCCGTATTGACCTCTGGGTACGCGGCTCTCCCCTTCCAGCTAAGCGCCGCTGCGCGGCGGGGACGGATAAGCCGAGTGGAAAACGATCGGAGGTTTTCCGCTCTAAGTGGATGTGCGGCGGGATGATTAGATTCTCTCCGTAAAGATGCATCTGTGCTGGCCTAACCTCGGCGCTTAAAATAGCCCTTCTACAAATGCGTCTGTGGCTTCTGGTGTAAATCAAGCGAGTTTCATATTCCTGCACTGGAGCAGTGTTTGCAAGCAAAAAAAAAAAAATAAAAAAATCGCGGGTGGGTTTATAGGAGTCCTGCCCGTCCTCATCCCCGTGGCAGCCAGGGCCGGCGGAGGGGTTGGGGGGCCGCGGCGGCGGCGATGAGACCTTCGCCGGCTGCAAACCAGCACTGCTGGACTCTGCCCGTGGCGTTTGCAAGTGTCCCGTGCTGAGACGTGGCCAGGTTAATCCACCCGCGGCGGGCGACACCGAGGAGGCCGGCACCGCCTCCGCCTGAAGGGCGGTGAGTGATTTTCCTGGAGCGAGTAAAGCTTTTGATCCGGAGATCCGCCCGGCGCCTTCGTTCCCCGTAGCGAGCGGGACCTGACCGCTGAGCGGGACGTTTCGGGGCGTCGGGGGCAAGCCCAAAGTGCGTCAGAGTTAAAGACTTCAGTCGTCAAGTTAACGTGGAAACCCAGGAGAGGGCTCAGCCCCGCTCCGCGGCTGCCGGCGGGCTCGGGGCGTCGAGGTCGCCACCAGCCCCGGCTCGTCCTTGCCCGGGGCCGCGGCGCCTTTCCCTGCCCCTTGCTCCGGGGAGGCTGCTCCTGATGCCGGGCTTAAAGCTTCGGGGAAACCGAGCAGAGGCTGCAGGACAGTCCGTGCCCCCCGCTCGCCTTCGGGCCCTGCGTAAGTCTCCTGGTGGATTCAGCTGCTGGGAAAAAGGCAGAGGAGAAGCTCCAGCCCCGGAGGGAGCTGAGCTGCAACGCTGCAAGATATTTTCCTTGAGGTGCAGTCGTGCTGTGCTTGCGGCTGCCCGGGGCTCGCGGGGCCTCGTGCCGTGGCCCCAGCGCTCTCCGAAGGGCGCCGGGTCCTGGGTGCCGCCGGGTGCAGGAATCGGCGCCGCAGCACCTGCCTCCTTCGCGCGTGTGCACGGGTGAAGACGAGCTGTTTCCTTTGCATCAAAATTAACTTCAAACCTGATGGGGGAGAAAAAAAAAAAAAAAAAGCTTAATTTGCACTTCAAAGTGTCTTGCAGCAATCTGTGAGCATGTGCAAATCCTGAAAGGCTGCTCGTGTGCTTTTCTGGGGCCGTGGTGGCGGCAGGGAGCAGCCCCCCGTCTCCCCCTGCCTTGTGTTCTCCTGGGCTAAGTGATGCTGTCCTGCATTTCGGAGCAGCAGTCGCGTACTGCCAACCCCCGAGAGCAATTTGTCTTTCTCCCGCCATGCACCAAGCAGAACCAGCTCATTTCCTGGCAGAAATTCAGATGGAAATTTGTTGTGTTCTGCTCATAAAAGGCTATTAGCAGCCTTGCGCCCGTCGCTGGCCAAGAGCGGGGCCAGCAGCCGCCGGCGGCTCCTGAGAAAGGTGCAAAACAGCGACGCCGTGCCCGGCTCCTGCAGGAATCGCCCAGCACCTCGGGCCGGACCACGGCCGGCCGGGCCCCGCTCCGGAGCAGCTCTCGCCCGTGCCGCGGAGCGCGAGCGGCCTCGTGGCGGAGGCAGGTGGCGGGGCCGCGGGATCGCTCCCCGCTCCGACGTCTCCGCTCCTGCCGCGGCCGAGCAGCCTTCGAAGTCGCCATTTGGGAAAGCGCCTTGGTTTCGGCAGCGCCCGCCCGCAGCTCGGCACCGGGGTCCCGCCGGAGACGCCGGACGCGTCGTGGCCGGGCTCTGCCCTCTCCGCCGCCTCCTCCCCGCCGCCGCCAGCACGGAGCTGCGTGCGGCTGCCGCTGGCTCCTGGGGTCCCCCGGCAGCGCCGGGGCTCGCGGCCGGCTCAGGGGCTCGGCTGGCTCCTCTGCCCGTGAGATCGGATCCCCGAAACGCAGCTCGCAGAGGGGGAACCCGGGGCGATAGCGGAGCCGGTAGAAAGGAGAGCAGCTATTAATAAACCGCGTGCAGCAAAGTGCAAAAAAAAAAAAAATGTAATTCCATAATGGAAGCGTCTCCCAGAGAACAATTCAGGGAATAAGATGTTCTCAGGAGGGGGGGCGAGCCCAGCCCCCACGGCGCCTGCCTGCCGGGCTCCCTCCGGCCTTGGCGCCCGCTCCGCACCGGGGCTGGGGGAGGCACAGCAGCCGGGGGGGGAGGCTGTGCCTGGGGGGAGGTCGAGCCCGAGGCCTTGGGGTGCCTGGGGGGAGGCTGCAGCCCCCCTGCTGCCACTGTGCTCCTCTCCTGGAGGGGCACCAGAGACGGAATGGGCACAGGGAATGGGGCAGGGGATGACGATGGGGCTGAAGACGAGGATGGGGCAGGAGCAGAGGCCGAGGATGGGGATGGGGATGAGGATGAGGATGGGGCAGGGGCTGAGGATGGGGCAGGGAATGAGGATGGGGATGGGGCAGGGGCTGAGGATGAGGATGGGGCAGGGGATGGGGCAGGGGATGAGGATGAGGATGGGGCAGGGGATGAGGCGGGGGCTGAGGATGAGGATGCAGCAGGGGATGAGGACCGGGACCGCGGCAGGGCGGAGGCGGTTCCAGAGCGGTACCGGGGCGGGGGGGGGTCGGCGGTACCGGGGGCCGGGGCGGCGCCGCGGGGCGGTACCGGGGCGGGGCCGGAGCGCGGCGCCCGGCGCGGGGGGGGCGCTGGCGGCCGCCCGGTGCCCACGTGGTCGCGCGGTGCCTCCGGAGCGGAAGGAGCCGGGGCCGCCGCCGGGGCTGCGGCGGGGGCGGCGGAGCGCGGCCGGCGCCGGCGCCGGGCCCGGAGCGGGGAAGGAGCCGCATCCCGGCGGGCGCCGCCGCAGCGCCGCGCCGCGCCGCGCCGCGCCGGTGAGTGCGGGCCTGGGCCGGGCCGGGCCGGGCCGGGCCGGGCCGGGGGAGGGAGGGAGGCCGGGCCGCCCCCGCCGCCCCCGCCGCCCTGCGGCGCCCGGCGGCTCCCGGCCTCCGCGGCGGCGGCGGCGGCTGCTCGTCCCCATCCCCATCCCCGCGCCCATCCCCGCGCCTTCCTCATCCGCCCCCATCCCCGGCCCCTTCGTCATCCCCGGCCCGGCCCCTCGGCCGCCCCCACGCGTGTCCCGGCCCCGCTCCCGCCCCCTGCGCGCCGCCCCGGCCGGCTGCGGGCTCGGCAGCCCGCGGCCACATCTGGAGCAGGGGCAACATCTGGGCGGCGCCGCGGAGCGCTGGGGCGGCCGGCGGGGTCCGCGCTCGCCGCGGGCTGCCGCGCTCCGGCAGCCCCTTGGGAGCGGCGGGGCGGGCGGGGGGGGGGGTGGGCGCAGGCCGCCCGCCGAGGGGGCCGCGGCCGCCCACGGCCTCGCGCGCTCGCACGTGGGGCAGCCCGCGCTCGGCCTCGCCCGTCACCCCGGGGTGCCACGCACGGGGCCCCACTCGTCCCTCCGGGGACCCGGAGGGAGCGCAGCTGGTGCGGCACCGCGTGGCAGGGCCGACCTCGCCTCCTGCACCTGCGCCGTTGCCCCTGGAGCCTAATGACAGCGCCGCTGGCTCCTGCTGACCCTGTTGTGGCTGAGCTGAGCGCCCGCCCGCCGCAGCCCGGTCCCCCACCGCCCCGCGCTGCCGAAGCCTGAGGTGCCCGCGCCGCAGCCCTGCCCAGCCCGCACCCCGTCGCCCCGCGCCCGGGGCCCTCGCCGAGGCAGGTTGGGGATCAGCGGAGGGAGGGCGCAGGGCGGCCGCACTCGCCACGGTGCTGCCCGGCTCGCTGGGCGGTTGCCAGTGGGGACGGTGTCGGCGCTGGCGGAGCGTTTGCCACGGGGGAATTTCCCCATGCTGTTGCAGATGGGGAAACCGAGGCAGAGAGCGGCGGTGGCAGCAGGGAGCCCACCGGGTCCCCGTCCCGCGTCTCCAGGGTCACCTTTTCCCCAGCACCATGCTGGGAGCCACCGGGGCGTTTTGGCAGCCCCGTGCCTCGGAGCAGAGCAGGGACCCGGCGGTCGGGGCTCGGCGGGCGCCTGGGCTCCGGCGGCAGCTCCCGGCCTGGCGCCGGCCTCGCTCCCGCTCCGCTCGCCGCCTCGCGCCCGTGACTCCCCTTTCCCGGCTCGGTGCTATGAATTATTCGTGCGGCCGCGGCTCCCGGATGTCTGCCGCGGAGCCGGCTGGCTGCCGGCGTTTCCTCCTCTCCCGGGATCCCGGATACGGATGTGATCCCTGCGCTGGAGAGGGCCCCGCACGGGGCCCGGGGGGGGGGGTGGAGGGGTGGGGGGGATGCGGTGCCGGGTCGGGGCAGCTCCGCTCTCTGTCGCTGCTTCCCAGATCGTGGAGCCTTTGCCGAGCCGGGGCTCTGCCGGGGCTCAGCGGCGGCGGTCGCCCCGCAGGCGCCGCGCCATGGACTCCATGTTCGAGGACGACATCGGCATCCTGACGCCGGAGGCGCTGGGGCAGGACGAGGACTGGCTCGACAGCCCCAACACCGACCTCTCGGGCGAGACGTGCTCGGCCTCCCACTTCGCCCTCATCACGGCCTACGACGACATCAAGAACCGCCTGACGGGGCTGGAGCGCGAGAACTCCACGCTCAAGCGGCGTCTCAAGGCGTACGAGGCGCAGGTGAGGAGGGGGCGCCCGGGGGGCTCGGCGGCGCCGGGCCGCCGCTCAGGGCTCGCCGCTCCGCAGTTCCCGCTCATCGGCGAGTTCGGCGAGGAGCACGTCTTCTCCGTCTACGAGGCCAAGGAGACCTCGCTGCTCAAGAGCGAGAAGGCGTCGCTGCAGCAGCAGCTCAACCAGTTCCAGCACGAGGTGAGCGGCGCCCCGGGGGGGGGGGGTCCCACCGGCGTCCCCAGCCCCGGCCGGACCTTCGCCTCCCTCCCCTGCAGCTGCAGAAGAGCAAAGAGCGGGAGGAGCAGCTGGACGAGATGATCCAGGCGTACGAGAAGCTCTGCATGGAGAAGAGCGACCTGGAGTCGGAGCTGGGCGACATGGTGGGTGCCCCGGCCCCGGGGCCCGCGTGCCGGGGGCGCGTTCCCGGCGGTCGGGGGGCTCGGCGGCGGGACCCCGCTACGCGGGCGGGTCGGGGACGCACCTGGAGGGGCAAACGCGGTGTTTTCCCACGGCCGTGGGAGCCTCGGGGCAGGGTCAACCCGCCGAGACGGGGCTCGGCCCTCGCTCCGCTCCCCCTTGCCAGCGGGCGCTCGTGGAGACGCACCTGAGCCGCATCCGGAGCCTGGAGCAGCAGCTGCGGCAGCGCGACGGCGGCTCCTTCGGCAGCCTCGGCGCCCCGCTGCAGGGCCAGGAGGTGCCGTTCCTGCCGCTGCACGGCAGCCCCGGCCTGAGCCACGGTGAGCCCCGGCCTGCTGCCCGCCCCGGCCTCCAGCGTCCCCGCTCCCTGCTCCCCACTGCGCCCCGGCCTCCAGCATCCCCGCTCCCTGCTCCCCACCGCGCCCCGGCCTCCAGCGTCCCTGCTCCCTGCTCCCCACCGCGCCCCGGTCTCCAGCGTCCCCGCTCCCTGCTCCCCACTGCGCCCCGGCCTCCAGCATCCCCGCTCCCTGCTCCCCACCGCGCCCCGGTCTCCAGCGTCCCTGCTCCCTGCTCCCCACTGCGCCCCGGCCTCCAGCGTCCCTGCTCCCTGCTCCCCACTGCGCCCCGGTCTCCAGCGTCCCTGCTCCCTGCTCCCCACTGTACTCTGGCCTTGAGCATCCCCGTTCCCTGCTCTGCTCCATGCTCCAGCCTTGAGCATCCCTGTTCCCTGCTCCAGGCTGCACTCTGGCCTCGAGCATCCCTGCTCCATGCCATGCTCCAGCCTTGAGCCTTCTTGTCCCCCGCTCCACGCTGCGCTCCGGCCTTGAGCATCCCTGCTCTGCTCCACAATCCGGCCTCGAGCATCCCCACTCCCTGCTCCGTGCCGTGCTCCAGCACCAAGCACCCCACTCCCTGCTCCGCACCTCGCTGCAGCCTTGAGCGCCCCTGCTCCGTGTCTCACGCTGACCTCCAGCATCCCCACTCCCCACCATGCTCCGGCCCCGAGCGTCCCCGCGGGGCAGCCCCATGGTGCCGGCGCCGTGGGGCTGAGCCGTGCCCCGCCGCAGTGCTGGATTGCCCCGTGGGCTGGCCCAGCCGCAGCCTGGAGCAGCTGGAGGCCGAGCTGGAGGCGGTGCGGCAGGAGGCCCAGCGCGCCCAGCACCGCGAGGAGCACCTCAACGCCGAGTGCGAGCGGCTGCAAGCCGAGCTCAAGCACCTGCAGGAGAGCCGGGCGCAGGTAGGGCCAGCGGCCGCGGCCTGGGGGCTGGGGGGGACCCAGGGGCGCCGCCCCGCTTCCCCAAGGGACCGCGTCTGCTCCGGGGGCCGCGGTGCTGGGGGCCTCACGAGGCGCCTGCTCTCCCCAGGAGCAGTCGGAGCGGGACATGGCCTGGGTGAAGAAGGTGGGCGACGACCAGTAAGTGCCGTGCGAGGGTCCCGGGGTGGGCGTGGGGCACTGGATGTGCAGGGTGAGGGCAGGGGACGTGGGGGTGCAGGTGCCTCGGGGGGGGTCTCCGGGATGCAGGTGGGATGCGGGATGCTCGGCGCGGGGCAGCTGGACCGTCGGGACCCCGGCGCTCAGCCCGCTCCCGGGGAAGCTCGCGCCAGGCACTGCGGACGGCCCCGCTCCACCCTGCCGCCCTGGTTCGGGCACTCTCCACCCCTCAAGGCTCTTTCCGGAGGGGGGGGACGCAGCCCTCCCCCCCCCTCGGGGCCCCGTCACCCTCCAGCCTTTCCACGAGCTGCTCCGTCGTGAGTGCCTGGTCCCCGGCACGTCCCCATCGCCTGCGTGGGTGAATTCGGGTCCTTGCGGTCGCCTACGTCCAAGTCAGCCGTGGCAAAACCCGGGCCGAGGGAGGGGGCCTGTCCCCCCGCACCCCCGGGCAGGGAAACGCGGGGGGCCGAGCCGTGGCGAGACTTCGCCCCTGCGATCAGCGACCGCCTCGGTAGCGTGACCTGCTCCGTCTGCCGGCGAGGACGGGGGCGGTTTCGGCGCCGGCGGCTCCGCGGGTCCCTTGGTGCCGCGAGCGCCCGCTCCGCTCCCCGCCGCGGTTCGGCACGGTGCCGCCGCGGGGGCCGCGGCTCGGACGGCGGAGGGCCCCCCCCCCCCCTTTTGCAATACCGCCAGGATCTCGCCCTGCTTCGGCTCAGGGCACGAGCCCCTCGGTGCCGGCGGCTGCCCTTGTGCCGCCCCGGCGGGTGCGCGGCGCCGCGCGGCCCGGGCTCGGCGAGCGAGCCGCCGCCTCCAGAGGGCACTGACGGCTCGGTGCCGCCGCGCCCGGGGCCGGGGCGGCACGGCCGGGGCACCCCGGGGCGCCCTCGACTCCGGCGCGCGCCGGCTTCGCGCCAAACCCCGCAGCGGGGATTTTTGCAACGGCGTAACTCGGCTCGGAGCCGCCGCTGCGCCCGGGGGTCCCCGCTTCCACCCCGGGCCTGCGCCCCGCCGCAGCCACGAGCGCTGGCAGCTTATCCCAGGGCCAAGAGCCCCCCAAGTTTGGGGGGTGGGCTCAGGCCAAGAGCCCCCCCACACACGTTTTGGGGAGCCTGGAAAGCCGTGGCAGGCATCTGAGCAGGGGCCAAGGAGCCAGCGATCCCGTCAGCGCGCGTGATTCCCCTTTCCCCCCCCCAAAACAGCCGTCCGTGAACTTTGCCGAGGCAAAGGCTCCCTCTCCCCGGCATCCCCGCGCCGGTCGCTCCGGGGGGTTCCCAGCGCTCCCAGTTCATCCCCGTTCCCCCGCTCGCCCCGTCCCGTTAACCGGAGGAGGCCGAAGGGCTGCGGGGAGGAGGGTGGGGGGGGGTCCTGTCTTCTCCAGGCACGTCAAGCCCCGGCGCCGTCGGGGAGGGCGCGCGCGGCCCCGGCCGCCGAGCTGCGGACAGATCGGAGCTGACGGGCGCGCGCGGGCTCGGGCGGGCGGCGCGGAGGGGCCGCCCGGTCCCCGGCCCCGGGGGGCCGCGGCGCCGTCGCACGGCGGCTCCGTTCGCGGCGCGCCGCGGGCGCCGAGCTCGCGGGAGGCGCGCGGAAACTTTTTCTTTTGCTTCCCCTCCCCTCCCCGTTTTATTTTATTTTATTTTTTTATTGGCGCGCCGGATGCTTTTGCTGCTCCTTGTCTCCGCGGTGTAAATCAGCACCTCGCGCTCGCTGATCTGCAGTGATTTCCACCCGGGGGGGGGGGCAGCGCTGCGTCCCTGCGCGGCGGCACCGGGGCTGGGACGAGCGTCGCCTCCCCAGCTGCATCCCGCCGCGGCCCGATCGCCTCCGTCGAGCGCCCGCGCTGGATTTCTCTTTTATTTTTTCCCCCGTTAATAACTTTGCAAGGGGGCCGGGCGGGGCCGGGGGGGCCCGCCCCTCTGCGGGGGGGCCCCTCGCCCCTGCCAAGGGGAAGCAAACCGGCCCCACGCGTCTTTATTAGCGTTTTCCAAGCCCCCGCCGGCCCGAGCCCGGCTGCGGCGCGGGGGAGCCGGTGTCGGGCTGCAGAAACCGGGGCACAGCCCCGCGCGCGTGCGGAGCCCGCGCCGCTTTTCGGGGCTGCCCGGGCTGTGTTCGCCCCCCCCCCCCAGACCTCCTCTCCCCCGGCGGCACGGCGCCCGAGGGGCCACGGCGGGCGGGCGCCCGGCGGCAGGATGCGGCCCGCGCCGGACACCCCTTCCTTCCTCCCGCCGCGGGGCCGAGCGCCCACGCCGCCGCCCCCGGCACGCCGCCTTGGACGGACTCGGGTTTAATTTTGGAACAAAATTTACCTTCCCGGAGTTGCCTTTTCTTGTAAATAAGGCTCTTTTTTGTAACCTGCTCTTTTCCACCTCTTTTGGGTACGAAACGCGCGTTATCTGCGTTTTCGATCTCCGGGCGCCTTTTCTCTCTCTCTGGTGCCGAATTAGTCAGCCGGGCTCTGTAGTGCGCCCGCAAAGGCAGGGGCAGCTCCGGGTTTGACTCACGGCCTTCGATTGCAGTGTTTTGCTTTTGGTTTGGAGGCAGAGGAGGAGATTTCCAAAGCGCGAGGGGTCTGGGCTGCCGGGGCGCCCGCGGCGGGTTTGGGGGGGCGTCGCGGGGGGCGCGCGGGGCGCAGCCGCCCCCGCCTGCTCCCGGCCGCCGGGCGGGCACGGGGTGCGCGGGACCACGGCGAAGGGCCGCGACGGCCGGGCCGGGCCGGGCCGGGGCGGCCGCCCGCGGTCGTATCCTTGCTGCCCCCAGGGGAAGGGCACGGCGCCTCCGGGGCCGCAGCGTGGGAGCGCTTCTCGCCCCCTTGCTCTCCCTTTTTCTCTTTTTCTTTTTCTTTTCTTTTCTTTTTTCTTTTCTCTCTTTTCTTTTTTCCTTTTTTCTTTTTCCTTTTCTTTTCTTTTCTTTTATTTCTTTTTCCTTTTCTTTTTCCTTTTCTTTTTCCTTTTCTTTTTCCTTTTCTTTTTCCTTTTCTTTTTCCTTTTCTTTTTCCTTTTCTTTTTCCTTTTCTTTTTCCTTTTCTTTTTCCTTTTCTTTTTCCTTTTCTTTTTCCTTTTCTTTTTCCTTTTTCTCCCCCGCTAATACAATCACGGCTCGGAAGGGAGCGCCGGGCCGGGCCTGTCGGCCGCTGTTACGAGCGGCGGCTCCCGGGTCCCCGGGGTGCCACAACGGCTCAGTGTCACTCGCACGCGCGCGGCGCCGCCGGCCGAGCCGGGCCTGACAGCCCCGCGCCAGCCTCGGCCGATCGGTGTCTCCCGTCGCATCACCACGGCGCATATGTTTTTTAAAAGCGACACGCGGGTCGGGGGAGGCTTGACGGCTTTGGCAGGGCCCTGGAAGGCTGTTGACGAGCGCGGCGGGAGGACGGAGCCGGCGCGCTGCCCGCGGCCCGGCCGGCACCGGGCCGGGGGGGGGCGTGGGAAAGTCCCGGAGCCGCCGTTTCGGGAGGAGGGGAGGGGGAAGGTGGCCCAAACTTTTCCCTCCCGAGTTCGAAAGCGAAGGTCCGGGTCGGCCGGGGTGGTGGTGGGGGGTCCGGAGCCGGCGGTGACGCTGGCCCCCGCCGCAGGGTGAACCTGGCGCTGGCCTACACGGAGCTGACGGAGGAGCTGTGCCGCCTGCGGAGCCTCAGCGCCCTGCAGAGCCAGATCCTGCGCGCGCTGCTGCAGGACAAGAGCCTCAACGGCGGTAAGGGGGGGGGGGGGGGCTCTGCGGAGGGGCGTCCCCGCCGTCCGCGTGTCCGTCTGTCCCGGGTGCCGCCGAGCCGACGCGGGGCGCTTCTCACCCCCCCCCCCTTGCCCCGCTCCGCTCCGCAGGCCAGCGCCACTCGCCGCTGTCGCAGTGCCACTCGCCGGCCCAGCAGCGCCGCTCGCCCGCCCCGCAGTGCCCCTCGCCCGCGCCGCCCGCCCGCCCGCCCGCTCCCCCCTGCCAGTCGCCGGCGCTGCAGCGGCGCTCGCCGGCCCCCGCCGGCAGCCCCTCGCCGGCCCCGCAGCGCCGCTCGCCGGCCCCCGCCGCCAGCCAGTCGCCCGGGCAGCAGCGGCGCTCGCCGGCCCCGGCCGCGGTGCCGGTGCCGGTGCCAGTACCGGTGCCGGCCCCGGCCGCCGCAGCGCCGCACCGGCCGCCCGGCGAGAGGGGGTCGGCGGAGCTGGGCTACGCCAAGCCCTCGAGCCGCCACATCAAAGCCAGCTTCCAAGGGCGCCGGAGCTACTCGGAGGTGAGCGCCGCGGCGCCGCAGCAGCACGGCCGCTCGCTCTGGCTGCAGCCCGAAGCCTCCACGCTGCCCAAGCCGCGGCCCTACGGCGAGCTCTACCTGGGCGGCCCCGGCGCCCCGGCGAGCCCCCGGCAGCAGCCCTTCGAGGAGCACGTGCGCTTCGAGAAGCAGTCGTCGGACGAGGACGAGTGGGCCGTGCCCAGCCCGCCCAGCCCCGAGGCCGGGGCCATCCGCTGCGCCTCCTTCTGCGCCGGCTTCCCCATCCCCGCCGCCGCCGCCGCCGCCGCGGCGCACCGGACGGCGGCCGCCTACGCCCGGGCCGAGCACGCGCAGTCCTGGCCCTCCATCAACGTAAGCAGCGCGCCGGGGACGGGGGAGGCCGGGCGGCGCGGCCGCCCCGCAGCGTGCCTCAGTTTCCCCACGCCGGGGTTGGGGTGGGGCGGGGCGGGGGGGGGGGGACGACGCTGGGTCACCGCCGCGCTCCCGCCCCTCGCAGCTGCTGCTGGAGACGGCGGACTCGGACATCCGGAGCTGCCCCCTGTGCCAGCTGGCCTTCCCCGCCGGCTACCCGGACGATGCCTTGGTAAAGCACATCGACTCGCACCTGGAGAACAGCAAGATCTGAGGGCGCCGCGCGCCGCGGCCCCCGGCCGCCCCCGCCCCGGTTTGTGGATGCTGCATGAAACCGCGCGGAGCCGCACGGCTCCCTAAATACCTCCGAGTCTGCAGTAGCTACGAAAAGACTGAAGGAGCCCCCGGCCCCCCCGCCCCCGCCTCTCGCGTGTAAGTGGGTTTCCCCGCTCCCGCCTCTCCCCTGCCGGCCCCGGGCCCGGATCCGCGGCGCCGGCGGATGCACGAGCCGGGGGGGGGGTGCCCGAGCCGCGGGGCCGCTCATCATGGTCCCGTCCCCCCCCCCCGCTCCGTGCCCTCGAGTTTCTCTGCTTGATCTCAGGGAGGATTTGAGGGAGCAGATCCCGCGTCCGGGCCCCAGAAAGCAGGCGAAGGGCAGGAGCTGCCTGTCCGCGGTGTCCCCCGCCCCGGCCGCCTCGTCCCACCGGCTCGAGCATCTTTCCAGGCTTTTACATTAAAAGCGTTGGGCCCCCCCACCCCACCCCCTTCCCGCCCCATCCCCACTTCTTCCCCGCAAACGACGCTGCTGTGAAACAGCACCCGCTGCACGGTCGGCTCCAGGCGCCGCCGGCCCGGGCACCGCTCTGAGCCCGCGGGCGGGCGCGCGGCCCCCGGGAGCGCGGGAACGGGTCAGCGTCCGAGCCGCCTGCAACAGCCCTCGGAAACGGCCGCCCCGCGCCCCCCCCCCCCGGCCGCCCCTGCCCGCATCTCCCACGTTAAATCTACCTCAAAGCCGGGAGCCGCGAGGGCCCGGCCCCCGCGCCCGGCCCCGCTCCGCGCTGCATGCCCCCCGCGCGCCGGCGCACGCCTCCGCACGCACCGGACAAGGGCTCCGCCGCCGCTCCCGGCGGCTCCTCCCGCGCCCCGGGAACCACTAACCCACTCCAATAAAACCCTTCCCCAGCGCCGCCGCCGCCTCTTCCGTCGGGCTGCGCGGGGTGGCAGAGGGCCCGGGTCTCGAGGCACCCGCCCGGCCCGGGAGCGGGGCTCGGCGGGGGCCCGGGGCAGCACCGGCTCCCGCGGCGGGCGCTCGGGGCGGGCGGGTGACCGGGTTCAGGGTGCCCGTCGTGGCGAGCCGCTCGCCCCGGCCCCGTTCCCAGCCGCGCGGGGTGTTTCAGGTTTACTGGTCCCGCTGGCGAGGGCGGCGGGTGCTGGCAAGAAGAAATAGGACGATCCGAAGCAGAAGCGAACCCGGGGCCGTGGCCGAGTCCCGGCTCTGCGGGGCCCTGGGAAAATCCTGCCCGGAGCTTGCCCAGCATCCCGGGAAAGCCTGGGGTCCGCAGGGCCGGGCATGATCCCCTGCCGGCCCCGGCTCGTGCTCGGTGCCAGCGGCACCGAGCATCCCCGGCTCCGCCACGGCGCCTCTCGCTGCAGCAATTCCCCGGGACGGTGAACGGCACTGGGGCTTTTTTTGGGGGGGGGGGATAAAAAGGAGGTGGCGGCGGCCGGCTGGCGCATAGCACCTCCCCGCCTCCGTTTCGGGGAGCGGGGCAAGGGGACGAAGCGGCGGGCTGACGCCGAAGCGCGGGCCGGGCCGCGAGGGGCGGCTGCGAACCGCAGCGGGCGCGAAACCGCAGAGGAAGCAAACAGCGAGCGAGGCGCCGGGCGGGGGGGGGCCGCGAGGAGCGAGGCGGGGAGCAGCGCAGAGGGAGGGAGGGAGGCCGCGACGCCGCGGTGACGGGCTCAACCGGCGCCCGAGCCCCGCGGGGGCACTACGGGCCCCGGGGCAGGCAGAGCGTCCCCGGCGGGTGCTGGCCCGGTTCGGCTGCGGCAAAGCGGCTGTCGAATCCCGGGCCCGGGGGAGAGGTCTGCGCTTCGCCCGGGCGGAAATCTGTCCCTCCCGGCGTGGGTGCTCAGGCTTCGGGGTGGCGCGGGCCCCGCTGCGGAGCGTAACCCTCCCCGCGAGGGCTGGAGCGGGCCAGCGCCCGCTCGCCCCGCTGGCACCGCGCAAGGACGCGCTAAAACTCGGCTTCGCTCGCACAACCAGCCGCTCCGCCCCGGGACACCCATGCGATGAGTTGTGCCAGGTCTGAGGGAGGCCTCCACCCTCGCGCAGGGCGAGCGGGGCGGCCTCGGGGAGGCCCGGGATGGGGAAAAAGGAGGCCGGAGGGGGCGGGGAGGGGCGGGGAGGCCCCGCTGCGGCGGAGGCTTCGCCGGGGCGAGGCGCCGTGCCCGGGTGCTGAGCCGGCAGATTCGCAGCCCGCTGCCGCCTGGCAGGGCGCGCGCGCGGCGGGCCGGCGAGATGGTGCGAAGCAGATAGGCGCCGCTCCACCCCGGGCTCAGCGGGGGCGGAAAGCGGGGAGCAGCCCCTGCCCTTCCTCCCGGGAAGGGTCCCGGAGGAGCTTTTTTTTTTTTTTTTGCACCCGTGCTGAGCGATGCCCGCACCCGGGCCGGCTCCCGGGCTCCCGTTTTGGGGCTCTCTCGCCGGCTGCCTCCTTCAGCGTGAGCCAGCTCCCTGCTCCACCGCGGAGGCTCTAGAGCCCCCGGGGCCGGGGCTGCCGGCCCCCTCCCCTCTCCCGCCGCCCACTCGCCCCACGCGGGCTTCTCTCGCTTTTTTCTAAATCACGTGATAAATTTCAAGCGCCGGGTGCCCCGGCGGTTACTCATCCCCGGCGGCCGAGTCAGAGCGCCGCTTCCCTCCGGGGGTGGCTGCCGATGAGTCAGGAGGCTGCGAGCACCCCTCGGCCGGGCCGGGCCCCGCGGTCATCGTCGTCGTCCCCCCCCCGCCCCACTGCTGCCACCCTGCCGTGCACGAGGCTCCGGGACGCGCCGGGCGCCCGATGCCGCGGCCGGTTCGCGGGGCCGGGCGCCCGGAGCGCAGTCCCTGAAGCTGCAGCCTCCAGGCTGCAAGGAGGCTCCTGCCTCCGCTCTGCACCGTAACCCCTCGCCGCCGGCGAGCCTCCCGCTGGCACCTTGCACCTCTGCCCCGGGTGCGAGGGGGGGGGGTGCGGCCGCATTTCCTCTGACCACCCCCCAGCGCTGCCTCCTCCTCCTCCTCCTCCTCTTCCTCGGCAGCTTGCTGGAGAGCTGGAAACCGCAGCGCTGGCTTGCGGTTTTGGTCTCTCCCTCACCCCCTCCGGCGCTGCAGGGCTTTCATCCGAGGCACCCGAGCGGCTCGGCCGGGGCCGGACCGGCTGCGCCCGGGAGCCCCCGGGGCTGGGGGTCCTGCCGGCGCGGGGGGCTGCGGAGCCGGTCGGGAGCCCCGGCTGCTGCCCCTGCTGGCTCCCTGCCCTCGAGCACCGCGGCTGCCCCCAAAGCCCTGGGCGGGGGAGAGGGGGGAAGCACCCAGGGGTCTGGGGGCACCGCGGGTGCCACGTCCCGCACCCGGACAGGATGGGGAAGTGGGGGCCAGCGGGGGGGGGTCCCCATTCGGCCCGCAGCCCCGGATGGCAAGGAGCAGCTCCCCGGGGAGGACCGTGCCCACCGGCTCCGCCCGCCCCGGCGGGGACGCGGACGGGACACGCCGAAGCCGCCGTGACTTTGTGCCGGCGCCAGCCCGGTGCCCGGCGCCCTCCGGCCGGGGCGCCGCCGGCCCCGCGCCCCCTCCCCGCGCTCGCTCTGATTCACAGCTCTGCGTTTCCTATGCAGCAACCTTTTTTTTTTTTTTTTTTCCTGACAAAAACCCCGCTCTTATTTTGGGCCAGTTGAAACGTTTCTTTTTCCAGTAGGCTTTTTTTTTTTCTTTCTTTCTTTCTTTCTTTTTTTTCTTTTAGTGTTTCTCTCGGTAAGGGGAAAAATGAAGCAATTCTCTCTGCTTTGGTTTCCTATTTCTCCTGCCGGCAGCTGGGGCTCGGCGGTTCGGGGGGGGCAGGGCAGCCCGGGGCGCCCGCGGCCCCGCTCCGAGCAGGAGGTGCCGCGGGACCTGCCCCCCCCCCGCCCCCGGGTCGGGCCCGCTGTAGGGGATTCTCTGATGGCTAGTGAGGGTTGAGCCGAAGCCCTTCCCCGGCTGCGCGAGTCCCTCGCCGCCCGCATCGCCGAAACCCGCGGGGCTGCGAGGCCCCGACCTGCTCCGTCGACTGCAGCGGTGGAGACCGCCCGGCGCGGGGGGGCTGGAGCGGCCCGATCCCCCCCCACTTTGGGCCGCCCCGGAGCGGGGGCGATCGTGCAGTGCCCTGGCACGGGCAGCCCGGGGACCCCGCACCGCCGGCGGCTGCACCGCGCTCCCGGACCCCCCCCCCCCCCCCCCCCGCGCTCCGGCTCGGCTCAGCTCGGCTCGGCTCGGCTCGGCTCAGCTTGGCCAGCCCCGCGGCCGGCGCCTCCCGCGCCGGCGGGACCCCGGCTTTCGGAGAAACGGCCCCTTTATAGGAAACGGCGCGCTGCGAGGAAGCGCCCGGCGCGGCTGCCCGCGTGAACGTTTCTTTCCAGCCGTGGGCGCCGAAAGGCCCCTCTCCGCCACGGATGCGGCGTGAGTCAAAGCCGGAGCCCTGGGGTTTAACCGCAAGCCCCAGAGCCGCCGTGCCGCGGGGGAGCACCGGCGGAGGCATTTATAAGAAATGGAGGGGCCGAGGGGGAAGGGGCCGCGGGGGAAGGTGGGCTTTGCCCACCTCCGTCCCCGCCGCGGGGAACCCGCCGGCCCGCGGGCACCGGCGCTGCCGCGGCATCGGCCGCCGGCGCCCGGCGGGGAGCTTCCTCCTGGGGAGGGAAGAGGCTGCAGCGCTTGGCCGGCCCGGGCGCCAGCGGCCGCGGGGCCGCTGCGGCTCGTCTGCGCAGCCGGGCTGCAGCGCCGGGGGTGAGGATGAGGAGGGCAGTGAGGATGAGGAGGGTGGCAAGGATGAGGAAGAAAATGAGCTTGAGGAAGGCAATGAGGATGAGGAGGGCGGCGAGGATGAGGAGGGCGGCGAGGATGAGGAGGGCAGCAAGGATGAGGAAGGCAGCGAGGATGAGGAGGGCAGCGAGGATGAGGAGGGTGGCAAGGATGAGGAAGAAAATGAGCTTGAGGAAGGCAATGAGGATGAGGAGGGCGGCGAGGATGAGGAAGGCAGTGACCTTGAATTGCGGCGGCGGCGGGGAGCAGCGGGGGGGGTCTGCCTGGCCCCGGCTGCCATGTGCCCAGCGCCGGCGCACAGATGCTGCGGAGAGACAAGTGCCACCGGGCGCCGCGGGGGCCGGGGGCCGCGGGGTGGTGACGGGCGCCTGGCACCCCCCGCCGCGGCCGGCGCCCGCCGGGGGGGTTAGCGCTCGCCTGTCACAACCGATCGGCGTTCGGGGCCGCGTCTCCCGACGCCCTAAGTGGGGTTAAATTCGGGGTCACCCGTATCGAGCATCAGAGCGGGGGGGGGCAGTTGTTTTTTCTTTTCTTTTCTTTTTTCTTTTTCTTTCTTTTTTTTTTTTTTTGGTTTATCGGGAAACAACAAGCTGGCGCCCACCCGTGGCGTGCCGGACCGTGGACAGGGCAGGCGCAGCGGCCAAGGGCGGTCCGGGGACGATGCTCAGCGGCGTGGGGGAACCCACGCGGGGAGGGGGCCAGGGTGGACTCGTCCCCCCCCCCCCGGGTGGCTCTTGGGGACGGCCCGGCGGTCCCGGGCAGGGCTCCAAATACAGCGCGGGGCCGTCGGCATCGGCGCGGCGCTGCCGGCCTGAACTCCCCGTGACCGCCTGGACGCTGCGCCCGCGCCGGCGCCCGGCTCGGAGCCGAGCGGCTATCAAGCCGTGCCGGCTGGAGGCTGGAGAAATCCCGCTTGCCCCCGTGGAAAGGCGCCGAAAGCCCTCCGGCATCTGTAAGGCTGGCAAAACCTCCCAGGAACGTGGCTTTCGCGGGAAGCCTGGGCATGTCGGCCGTGCTAGCGGGAAGGTCGCCGGTTCGAGGCCGCCCGCCGGCAGTTTGGAGCCTGGCTCCAAAACCCACGCACGGGCAAGCACCCACGGACGCCCAAATGCACCCTTTTCCCCCAGGAGCAGGTCCCAGAGAGCCATTTGGGGACCTGCTTTGGGGCAGGTCGCGATTTGGGGTGGGGGGGGTCTCCCGCGCGCCAGGGCAGGGGTGCCCGCTGGGTGCCCCGCGCACCCGCCATCTCGTGCCCCTCGCTCATTTTCGGCTCCCGTGTCAGCGCCTGGGCTTGCGTTAAGCAGCCCGTAGCCGCGGGCGGGTTCTTTTAACTAGCTGCTGAAATTAAAACGGCTTTCTCTCCTTCCCTCTGACCTATTTTTAACATTTGATTGGATTTTCTTCCCGCGCGCTGGCCCCCGGTGGGGCCGCGGTGTCGGCCCCGCGTCACATCAATTAATGCGCGCGAGGCATCATTTGTCACTTTGCATTTCCAGCAGGCCCTTTCTGCGGCCGAGGAGCCGGGGCGGCTCGCGGGCCGCGGCCTGGCGCGAGTTCTTCGCTTAGCGGCGGCCGCGGCGCGCTCGCCGGCCGGCTCTGCCGGGGCGCGCGTGGCCGGCCGCGGGCGCTCGGAGGGGTTATCTGGGGCTGCCTCTCGGCCCGGTTTTACGTTCTCCCCCTCGCTCCGCGGAGGTCGGGCCCCTCCCCGGGGCAGCGGGGCTGCGGCGAGGCTCCGGCGGGGAAGGTCCCCCCCCCAGTTTCAGCCTTTCTCCCCGTTGCAAGCCGGCGCCGCGGGGCGCCCCAGCTGTCGGGCGCTGCTCTCCCGGCCCCTTCCTGTGGGGCCCAGGTGCTGCGCGGGAGGGCTCCCCGGCGGAGGCCGGGACACCCGAGCGCTGCTCCCGGCCCCGTTCCCGGAGCAGCCGGCGCTGACACCTCCACTTCCGTTTGGCAGGGCCGCGCGCGTTATTTTTAACTCCCGGCTCCTCCGTTTTGGCATGCTGCGAGTCCCCCCCCCCCCCCACGCCGGCTGCCCCGACTCCAGCTGCCTCCTGCGTCCCGCATCACCCTCCAGGGCAGGATGGGACCCCCCCCCCCAGGGCAGGATGGGACCCCCCCCGGGGCAGGGTCGGACGCTGCCATCTCCATCCAGGGCTGGAGCAGCCCAAGCCCCATCTCGGGGACGTCGGCACCCGCCCCGGCCCCTCGCCCGTCTCCCGCCGGGCTGCAGCAAACCTCCGCGGCCGCGGCAGATATTCGCCCCCTGCATTATTTACCGAGGGGGGGTCACAGCACCCTGCCACCCCCCCGCCCCATCCCTGGGTCCCTCTGAGATGCATCCGGAGAGGTCGGTCCCGTGCGCCGGCCCCTGCCCTGCCGGCTCCCGCACACGCGTGTGCGCAGGGCGGCCGGCGGCGCCGCGGGCTCTGCCGGGCGCCCTGACCCGGCGCCGTGTCAGAAGCTGTCGCGCTCGGCGTGTCCCCCCCGCCGCTCCCCGGCGTGCGGTCGGCCCCCGCCGCTCGCCCGGCGCGCGGGGAGGCGCGGGGCCGGCGGGCTCGCGCCCCGAGCGCCCGCGCCGCACGCTTACGCTAAGCCGGGCAGACAGGGGCTGCAGACGCCCGGGAGCGCTCCGGAGGGAAACGCGGCTTTTCACAGGGAATCTGGCTCCCTCTGAAGCAAATCGCGGCGTACAGGGATCAGACGAGAGGTCAGGGAGAGGCGGGTGGGGAGCGAAACGGACTCCCCCCACCTCGCCCCCGGCCCCGCGGGCCCTTGCGTGCACGCACGCACGCACGCACGCCGGCCTCCTTGCACGCTTGGGCACGCACGCCCACCCCCCTCGCGTGTACGGACGTGTGATTGCACCAGCGGCCTTGCACACTCTTGCACACACACAGCAGTCACTTGCACACACACACCCCCCAGCCCTCTTGCATGTCCATGCATGCACACAGCAGCCCTGTTGCACACTCAAGCATGCCAACCCATTTGCAAGCATACGCTCCAAGCAGCCTCCTTGCACACCCATGCATGCGCACGCCAGCCCCTTGCACACTCGCACTCCAAGCGGCCCCCTTGCACACCCAGGCACGCACACTGCAGCCCTCCCTGGGCACCCCTGCCCGCACTGCGCAGCCCGCTCGCACGCCGGCGGCAGCCCGCGCACGCCTCCCTGCTCCCCGCGCCCCGGCGGCTCAGCCCGGGCAGGCGGCAGCGGGGGCGATGCCCCGCGCCGCGGCCGGCAGCGGGGAAGCGGCCTCGGAGCCACCTCTGCCCGGCCCGGGGCGTCCCGGGGGGCACTAAACCGGGGCAGGCGGCGAGCATGGGGCGTCCCCGCGCCCGCCGGGCATCGCGCCCGCGACGCTGCCTGGGAGAAACCCGAGCGCGGCGCCCCGGCGCGCGGGGGGGGCACGGGCCGCGCAGGGGTTAACGGCACGAGGCCGAGCGCCCCGCTGCTTTCGGATGGCACCGGCGTGAAACCATGCTAATGACTTTTCTTCCTGTCCCTCTCCGCTTACACCGAGGGCAGCGGGTAACCGGAGCCCGCTTCCTTCCCCGAGATTAAGGAGCCGTCGGCCCGGCCCCGCGCCGGCGCTGGCAGGCGCGTGCCCCCCGCCCCCCCCCGGACGGCATGGATTTATAATCCAGGGTCAGCGGCCAACGGGCTGGCGCAGGGTGCAGCCAGCACCGGTGCACGCGTGCCAGGGTGTGCATGCACACGCGCGTGCACGGCCGCGCGCCGGGGGCTGCGGGGTTCGCGATCCCCATGGAGCACCGGGCTGCTCCCCACCCCACACCCGTCTCTGCCCCCTGCCCCCCCTGCCTCAGTTTCCCTTGCAAGGAGCAGCGGCCAGAGCATCCTTCCAGCCCCGGTCAGGATTTGTCCCTCCAAGGGGTGAGGCAGTTTCCGAGGAGCTCCGGAGAAGCCCTCGAGCCGAACACACTCGAGCCTCCCTGCTCCGTCCCACCCAAACCCCCAAAAGCGCCTGGCAGGGCTCTGCCGCACGCGGGGGCTGCCGAAACGCCGCTGCGGCCGGGGTGGAGCGCGGCAGCGGCTCGAGCGGCGCTGCCGCGCGGTTTGGGACAGGAAGGAGGAGGGATGGCGGCGCGGAGGCGCAGGGCGGAGGCCGCGGCGGAGGCAGCCGAAAGCCCCGAGGCCGGAGCTGAGCGGCTCCCGCCGGCGCCCCCGGCCCTCTGCCCCTTCCTGCAGCAGCCCGGGCCGCAGCACCGCCCCGCGACTCGGTTTCCCCCGCCGGCCGCGTCGCAGGGGACGCGCAGCCCCCGCGCGCGGCTCCAGCTCTTCGTAGGGCTCTGCGCCGAGTCCGGTTTGCCGCTGCGGGCTGCAGCCTGCTTCGCACCCGCGGAGCCCGGCGAGCGGGCACGGCCAGGCAAGGGGCCCCGGCTCCACGGGGAAGGGGTGCGCCGGGGTCCCCGCGGCGCGGCGCGGCGATGGCCCCTTTGGGCAGCTGGCAGGTGGCCGCCCGGGCTGCGGTTTGCATTCATGCCTCCATGAACTTCTCAGTAACGTGCTGCCTTCGAGCAGCGGCGAGATGCAAATTCCTCCGGGGTGGGGGGAGGATTTTTGTTTTTTCCCTGACACCAAATTTAGCCCTGTGGGTGCCCTGCGTGTTCAAGCTCATTTCAATAATGAAAACAGGAACAATGTGATTTACTAAGAAAATAACCCCCAAGTTTCCCCTGTGTCCCTAGCGGGCAAATTCCTGCTGGAAAAGTGAATCCCCTCTGCAGCCTCGTACGAGCTGCATCCGCCCGGGCGCTGGCCTGGGCGGCAGGACGTGGGGACAGGCGCAGCGGGGCTTGGGGATCTGCCTCCCCGCAGCCGCCCCTGCAGGGGTGCAAGGGGTCCCCCAAGAAGAGCCTCCACGGGGATTTCCTCCCCGGCAAGGCACGGGGCGGTGCTGGGGCTTATCCCAAGCCAGAGGCAGCTCCGCAGCCTCGCGGGGAGAAGGGGAAGGTTAAAGACCCGGGAGACTAGGCAGCCTCGAGGGTGCTGCAGCCGGTGTCGGGCGTGAAGCTCCCGGGTCCGGCGGAGGCCTCGCGGCTGCAGGGTGCTGGGCGCCGGGCGCTGGGCAGGGCGTGAGATGCAGTGAGCACGTGCGGCCTGAGCCCACACGGCATATCCTGCAGCACGAGCCGCTTCCTCCCCCAGGGCGGCCCTCCGCGGGCGCTGGCGTTTCGGCGAGCACAGGAAACCAGGCGGGCATCAAAGAGGGACCGGGCAGTCGGGGCACGGCCCGCCCTCGCCAGCGCCCGCTCCCTCCGTCCGGCCGCGGGCCGGCCGCCGCGCGCCGGCCATCCGCACGCCCCCGCGGGAGCAGGGGGGGCAGGTTTGGACCTGGAGCCCCCGAGCCCCCGTCGCCAGGAAGGAGCCCCCCCCCAAGAGCGCTGGTTCGGGGCTGCTCGCACCCAGCTCACTGGGTATTTAGCACCCAGCACCGAGACTGTCCCATCCCAGGGGACCGCGTGCCACGGGGGACCGGGATGAAATCAAGGCGCTAAAGATGCTCGTGGGCATCCCCTGTCCCCAGGGCGGCCGGAGGCTGCGCGAGGTGACGGTCAGGACTGGCGGCCGCCATCTCCCAGCTCTCCTCCCCTTCCTGGCCCCGAGAAAGCCCTTCCTTGGCAGGGACACTTGTGACCGCGGTGACAACCATCACCCCGGAGTCCCGCTGCGTCTCCCAGGGACCGCGGCAGCCTTGGTGTCATTTTACCCTGGGGGGGGGAGGGGACTCAGGGCACAGCGAGGACGTGACATCCCCGGGGACAGAGCCGCCTCCGCCCCGGTGGACCCCGCTCCCGGCACCGAGCCGTGCTGCGGCGCGGGGGCCCGGGGCGCGCGGGGCGACGGCAGCGGCGTTGTGTCCCCGGCCCAAGCGCCTGCCCGGGCGCGGGCTCAGCGGGGAAGCTCGCGAGCCCGGGAAGCGTCTCTCCGGCGGCCGCGACGGCTGATCTCGCAGCGGGGGGGTGTGCCTGTGAATTTATCCTCGGCGGCGATGGTAAAACAGGAATGAATTAGCACGTCGTGACGTCAAGGAACACATGTGCTGCAGCACTTTCTTCTCTCTTTTTAATGAGCCGCTTTGCTCTCGCCCCCCCCCCCCGCCTTTGGCCCCCTGGTTTTTATTTTTTCTCCTAGAATTTTTTTCTGGAAAAATCTGGGGGAGGGGGTATTTGTTTTTGCAGTTGGAAACTTCATGGGGTGATTTCTGCCTGTGGTTTCAGGGAAGGGGTTTGACTGCACCCCGGCAGCACTTGGGCGCCCAGCGCAGCCACGTGCACCTTGGGGGTGTGCACACGTGTGCATGCATGTGCACGCATGTGCATGCGTGTGTGTGTGTGTGTGCATGTGTGCCAGGGCTGAGTACGAGGCGGGGGCTACTCCCTGCAAAATCCCCCGACCCAACAGCTGCTGCGATGCTCCAGCCTCAGCCCTCTCCCCCGCTAATTCCCAGGGGATTACGGAGCTGGGAGGAGCCGGAAAGGGTGGGGAGGGGGGCAGCAAGGAGGCTTTGCATAGAGATTGAGGCCTGGGACCCCTCTAAACAATTAGGCCGGTGAAAAGCCTGCCCGATGGCTGTTAAGCTGTGTCTGATGGGCCAATACACAACGCCCTGTAGAGACCGCTGGGTCCCTCGGCCGGAGGTGACTCACCGCCAGGACATGGGGGTCCGTCCATCCGCCCCCCACCAGTCCGGCCCGCTGCCCTGTACATCCTTAACTCCCCATTTCCTCCAGCCCCACAAGCCCAACCCCTCCGAGGCCCTGGGTGCAGCCCCCTCCGAGGGGCAGCAGCTCCATCCCGTCCCCGCCTGGTCCCTCTCCCCCAGGCCAGCTGGCACCTGCAAACCCAGGGCCACGGAGTCCAGGGGATTTAGAGGCCTGCAGGTTTGGTAGAGACCCACGTAGGTCCCCCTGCCCCCTGGGCCCTCTTTTTGTTCCTTTTGGGTCATTTTGGGTGTGCTGTGAGGTATCTCGTGATGCAGGGATGAGAAAGGAGTCGAATGCCCAGCCGCCCTCCTGCAGCCGGTGTCCCACGGCGAATGGAAACTATTGACGAGCACGGATTTGGGATGCTGCCAAGGGAAGCAGCCCTTCTGGAGCAAAATGCCTTCATGATGGCTCTAGGGGACACGGGGACTTCCCTGGGCACAGCCGGGTCAAGGGCAGGTGCCAGGAAGACCTGGCCTTGGATGGGCTCTGGAAGGGGCACGGGAGCAGGGACTACGACGGGTGGGCACAGGCACTGGGCTTGGCAGCCGGTGGAGCCTCCCGGGGAGCTGCAGCCGCCCCGAACCCAGAGCTCTTCCCCGGGAATAGCCCCCGTTCCCAGGCTGGGCAGGAGGATCCTGCCTGTCCCCCAGCGGAGCCACGCAGCCCAAAGCGTGGCCAAGGTCATGCGCCGGGGCCGCAGGTTTGCTGCGAGTTTGCCAGCCCCATGCTGAGTCGCGGACGTTTCTCCTTCATTGGCAAGTGGTGGGGTTGGTCCTTTCCCTCTTTCTTCTGTTAATCTTCAAAATAAAGCCGTGAACTTGCTGGAAAGGCCACCCAGGAGCCCCAGGCGCCGCATTTCCATCTCATAGCGGTTACAAAACACGACGGTGGGGGCAAACGCTTCTCAGTTTTACCTCTCCCCGTGCGCGCCCACGGGGCCGGTGCCCTTGGGTGGTCACAGCTGGCGGGACGGAGCCGTCGCACAGCCCGGCCGCGGGAGACGCACGGGGGCCAGGCGGGCGCAGGGCCGTGGGGCCCCCAGCCACCGCCCGGCTGCATCCACCACAGTGCTGGGGAGCAAGGGGGGCTGAATATGGGGAAGGCCAGGTTCTCCCCCCCCTTTTTTTTTGAGGGGCCTGGGAGGAGGGGGCTTTAAGTGGACCCCAGTGTTCAGTGCTACCCGGTTGCTCCATGTATGGTCCCAAAATACGGGCAGGAGCAGCTCTCTGCCCTGTCCCCCCCACCCCGGTTACTCCTATGTGTGCAGACTCTGCCCCCTCCTGTGTCCCCGGACCCCTCTGGTGTCCCCATATCCCTCCCCCCGGAGTCCCCAGCCCTCCCTGTGTGCTCTGTTCCCCATCCCCTCCTGCGTCCCCATCCTCTCCTGTGTCCCCTGTCCGCTGTGCCCTGGCCCCTCCCACATCCCCATCCCCTCAGCGCCCCATGTCACTGTATCCAGGCATGTTCCCCGTCCCCCTCCTCTGTCCCCCATGTCCCCTAAGTCCCCCATCACCTCCTGTGTCCCCTATATCCCCCAGGTCCCCCCCATGCCCCCATTCCCCTCCCGTGTCCCCCATATCCCCTATCACGTCCCATGTCCCCTGTGTCCCCCAGGTCCCCGCGTCCCCAACCCCTGCGGTGACCCCGTGGCCCCGGCCCCCCCCCCGCCCCTCGCCTCCCCGTGTCCCCGCCTGGCCCCGCCCCGCGCCCTCCCGCCGGGGCCGGGGCCGGGGCCGGGGCCGGGCCGGGCCGGGCCGGGCCGGGGCCGGGCCGCGCCGGTGCGGCCGCCTCCGCGGGGCGGGGCGGCGGGGCCGGGCGGGGCTCCCGGCGCGGAGCCGCTTCTTTGGATAAGAGGCGCGGGGCGGCGGGGATGGGGCAGGTGCAGTGAGCGCGGCGGCACCGGCACCGGCACCGGCGGCGCGGGCAGGCCGGACGGGCGCCTCCCTCCCCCACGTCGACACCGCTCCCCCGACGGCACTTTTGGGACTTTTTCCATTTGGGGATTTTTAATTTTTCTTTTTTGCCCCCCCCTCCCCCCCCCCCTTGCTTTCCCCTTTCCGCCCCGTCTCGCCGCCCCCCGGGGCCGCCCGGGGCATGGAGGGGGCGGCGGGTGCGCGGCGCGGCGGGCGCCGCTGAGACGCGCCCGGCTCCGGGGGGCTCCGCCGCGGGGAGCCGGCGCCGGGGCCCCATGAGCGGCTGAGCGGGGCCCGGCGCCCCTCCGCCCGTCCATGGGCGCGCTGGAGCCGGCGACGGGAGCCCCCAGCGCCGCCGTCCCCATGCTCAGCGGCGCCGCCAGCTTCGCCAAGGAGCCGCCGGGCCCCCGGGACGCCGCCGCCGCCGCCGCTTACTACGGCGAGGCGGGCGGCCCGGAGCCGGGCGCGCCGCCGCTGCCCTTCGGCGCTCCCGTGGTGCCCGCCGGCTTCGGCGGCCGCTTCCTGGGGCCCTGCCCGCCCTACCGGGCGCCGCCGCCGCCGCCCGCCGCCGCCCCGGCCGCCGCCCCGGGCTACGCGGCTGCGGCGGGCGAGGGCTACGCGGGCGCCGAGCTGTACGCGGGCGCCGAGGGCGCCTACGCGCCCGGGGCGCCGCCGCTGTGCCCCCGTGCCGGGCCGCTCTGCGCCCTGCCCGGCTACCGGGCGGCCGGCAAGGTGCAGGTGATGCTCAACAACTACCCGCTCTGGGCCAAGTTCCACAAGCACCAGACCGAGATGATCATCACCAAGCAGGGCAGGTGAGCGGGGCCGGGGGGAGCCGGGGGGAGCCGGGGGGAGCCGGGGAACGGCGGCACCGGCTCGGCCGCTCCGAGACCGAGACCAAAACCGGCCGGGGGCCGCTGGCACTGCCGCGTGCGAGCTGCTATGGGGGCCGGTCCTGCCTAGAGCCCCCCAAAGGGCTGGGGGTCCCCGGTGGGGGGGGCGTGTGAGGGGGGTGGCGCTGGTCATCCCCGTGTGAGTGGGGGAGATCCCTCTGTGTGCACAGGGAGACACGGGTGGGGGAGCACAGCCCCCCGAGACTCCCTTCCCAGGGGAGTTGAGGCTTGATGCAAGAAGGGGGACAGGAGCCTGTGTCCAGGGCAGGTGCTGGGGGACGTGTTTGGGGCTCCCAGTTTGGGACTGTCCCCGATGTGTGTTGCGGTCAGGACCCCCCAGATCTGGGCAGGGTTTAGGGGACCCTGGTCACTCGCTGGTGCCAGTGGGGTTTGCTTGCGCCCGGAGGCTCTCTCGGATATCACCCTCGCGCAGGGCGGCCCAGAGGCAGCTTTTATCCGGCCTCAAACCAAGGGCCGGATCTGCAGCTCGGAGCAGCAACAAGTAGCAAGAACCCAGAGCTGGGGCCTGGGAAGGCGCCGCCAGCCGCCAAGCGCGGTGCGGCGGGTGATGGCCCAGAGCCCCCCTGCACCCCGTCTCCTCCCGCCGGGAAGGAGATCTCCCACCCCACAACCGTCCCCAAATCACAGCCCAGCGGCCCATGCGCCGCCGGCACGGGCAGAGGTCTGATGTCCCCCGTGCGCAGCCGGCCGGGGACATTTCTGCAAGCGCTCAGGTGCCCGGGCGGCTGGCGGTGACGCCCCAGGCCAGGCACCTGCTGGCCGGCTCCGCGCCGCCTCCTTCCCTGGCTTCTCGTGGGCTGCGAGTTCCCCGAACCGGAGAAGGGAACTGAACGTGTGCCAGGGTCCGTGAATAGGGCTGGTGCGCGGCGTTCGGATCTGCAGCTCCCGGCTTTGCTGCTGGCACCGCTCCTTCGGCCTCGCGCCCCCGGGGCGACGAGGGGCAGGGGGAGCCGATCCAGCCCAGAGCCGGGGCTGGGGCCTGGGGAGCCGCTTCCCGGGCGCCCCGGTGTGCGGCGCGTGCCAGGCTCGGCTCGCTTCCTCCAGCTGGCAAAAATCATCCCTGCTCTCATCTTGCTCGAGTGATTTCCCCCCTCCCCACCCCACCACTCCGGGGGCTCTTTCTGCTCTCGGCAGCTTTTCCCGCGCCCGCGGGGCCGGCGCGCCGGAGAGCGAGGCGGCTCGGCGGGGGGCTGCCAGCCGCGCTCCATCCTTCTCCCCCTCCATCCTTCCCCCTTCCCTTCCTTGGCCGAGGCAGACGGTGTCACTTCGATCCTGAAACCAACCTGCTTAATGTGTTCGAAGTCTAAACGCGTTAGGGCCGGTTCGTTTGCCGCGTTGTATTCCCAGGCCTGCTCTCCCGGGGGCTCCCCCCATCCTCCCGCCCCCCCCCCCCCCCGCCACTGCTGGACTCGGGGCCGTTCAGTAGCAAACCGTCGCCATCAAGGACGGGGGGGCCGCACGCCGCCCCGGGGCCGGCGGAGCGGGTGCCGGGCGCCTTCGGCACCCCACGCGGCTCTTTCTCGTGCGCTTTGCGTTGCAGTCACCTCAGCTCGTACAGAAACCGGCCGAAATTCGCTCCGTCGTTTCCCCACTGCCCTCCGCAGTTCCCAGCTCCGTCCCCGGGCAATGGCCCCGCACCGGGGGAGGCTCACGGGGGGCTTGGGGCGAGCTCAGCCCCTAGGAGTCATCAAACTCAGAGCTGCAAAACATCCGTTTCCCCAGACCCGAGCTGCTGCTTGCAAAACCCTCTGCGCAGGGCCTGGCTGTGGCACCGCTGAAACGCAGGAAAAACCCCAAGCGAGGGCTCGGGGCAGAGGCTGACCCTGGTGTGCGCACGGTCACGGTGCCCACGGTGCGCGGGGGGCTGGGAAGTCCCGCACCGCCAGGGATTCGGGGGTCGCCGGGGCGCGGGGTGGCCGTGCCGGGGCCGCGGTGGCAGCGGGGGCCGGGGCTGGACGGCAATGCCGAAAGCACGAGGACGGCTGCGGGGACGAGCCCAGCCTCACGGCGGGGAGGCGATGCTGCAGGTCCTGGAGCGGGGATTTTGCTCTTCGCACCGTGACCCCCTTGGTCCCCCCGCACCGAGGCGCTCCCTGCCCAGCTCCTGCCCCTTTCCCCTCGGCTCCGGCGCGCGTCCCCCGGCCGCTGTCCCCGATGCCCACACCGTCCTTCGCCCGCGCCTGCCAGAGCTAAAAAAAGTTCCCTCCCGGTTTCTCACCCGCGCCCCCCATGCCTCCTCCGCCCCGCCGCAGCCTTCGAGGCTCTGCTCGCCCCGCCGGGGGCAGGATCGCTGCGGAAACCCCACGAGGACTCGTCGTCACGCGCGGGCGGTCGGGGGCGAAGGGCCTGGGGAATTCCTGCCTCTGCGTTTCACTGCAAAGCAGGGGTTGGTTTCACGTTTGCGGGGGGATGCAGGGGGTGGCTTTGCCTCTGTGGGGAAAGAGGGGTTGGCTCTGCACCTAGGAGGGAGGTCGGGGTAGCTTTGCTTCGGGGGGAAGGGATGCACAGGTTCGCTTTGCCTTTTTGGTACGCGGGGGCTGGCTTTGCCTTTGGGGGAACGTAAAAGTTGGGTTTGCCTTTTGGGGGGAAGTGGCTTGACTTTGCATTTGGGCAAAACAGAGATTTGGCTTTGCCTTTGGGGCACACGGTTCGGCTTCGCCTCGTGGCGGGTGCACGGGTCGGCTTTGCCTTTTGGGGGGAAGCGGCTTGTCACTGCGTTTGGGGGAAACGGGGACGCGGTTTTGCATTTGGGGGACGCGCTGGTTGCTTTCGTCTCTGCGGTGGCCGCAGGGCTGGTTCGCCCAGGCCGGCGGCGTTCCTGCCCCAGAAGGGGCTCGGCAGGGCGCCGTCCCCAGCGCCGCCGTCCCCAGCGCCGCCGCCCCCAGCGCCGCCGCTGCTCCTCTCCTGGCAGAGCCGGAGGCGCCGCGCGCGGGGGCCGGGGGCAGGTGGCTGTGCCCATCTCCCACGCGGCCGCGGTTCCTGCGGTGGCTCAGGAAGCCGGCAGCCCCCCCCGCCCTCCCCAGGACGTGGCTCCCTGCCCCGCGCAGGGTTTGCAGGCGGGTGTCCGAGCCGGGCTCTCCCGGGGGGCTCGGCCAGCCCCCGAAGCTGTCCCGATTTACCCCAGCAGACCACCGAGCTGATCGGGTTGTACGGGGCTGCCCGAGAGCCGAGAAGCAAAAATACAAAGCAGGGAGAAGCCAGAGCCGCCCGCCAGCTTCGGGGGTGCGCTGGGGGCTCGGTGGGCCGGGGCTCCCTGCACCCCGACATGGCACCTCCCGGCTCGGGGGCCCAAGCCCGGGGGCTGCGTCCTGCCCGAGAAACGGCCCCGGGAGCGCGAGCGGATTTAGAAATAACCGCAAGGCGTGCGTGGTTTCGGGCCTCGCCTCCGCCCTCGAGTGCCCCGGCTGAGCCCTGCGGTTTGCACCGAAGCAGCTTTTAACATATAAACCTCTCGCGCTTTTTTTTTCCTTCTTCTTTTCTTTCTTTCTTTTTCTTTTTTCTTTCTTTTCTTTTTTTTTTTTTTTTTTTTTTAAATCCTCCCTCTCAGCCCGTGGGAGCCGGAGCCGCCGCTTGCTCTAGGTGAAATTTCAGCCCGCGGGGAGCAGGAGCGGGCGGGCGCTGCCGGCCGCCGCAGGGTCCCCGCGCCGCGGGCTGCCGGGGCCGGGCGCTTTCGGCTCGCGCGCGGCCGGGGCCGGGGCCGGGCGCCTGCCTCCCCTTCCGCCGCGATGCTCGCCGGGGAGCACATGCTCCTCGGCTTGGCCTCCGCTTTCTTTTTCTTTGCCTCTCGCGCGAGGGCAATTTTGAGTCACCGGCACCCAGCTCTGGCTGAGCACGTTCTTTCCGCTCGTCTTCAAATGCCGCCTTCCCCGGCGCGAGTGGCCCCGGCCCCGAGCGGCGCTTCCTGCCCCCGGGGTACCTGCTCCAGCCGGCGGCACCCCTGGCACCGCAGGGACCCCGGGGACGCCCGGCAGCGCCTGGGATCCTTCCCGTCCCCCAGCGCTTAGTGCGCCGGAGCCCGCCAGCCACGTCACGAGCTCGCCGGTCTCTGCACGGGGCCGGATTTGCCGAGGGAACCCCGTTCCCGGCGTCGCCCCGCGGGGAAACGCTGCGTGGCCTCGTGGTTGGCGCTGCGAGGGCTGAGGCGGGAGCTCCGCGGGGCGAGGGCGCCCCGGGACCCCCGGCCGGGCTCTGCCGCGGTGCTGCGACCGCCCGGGGCCAGGCAGCGCGCCCGGGCTGCCGGCAAGGCTGACCGTCCGCCTGCCCGTCCGTCCGTCTGTCCATCCTGGTCGCTCTCACCGGGGCTGAGCCCCCGCCACCCCGATGTTTCGCACTCGCTTCCCACCCATGCAAAGCTTGGAGGAGCAGTTCGGGGTGCGGCGTTGCCAGGGTGCGTGTCCGTCCGTGTGCCCGTCTGTCCGGTCGGACTCCGTCAGTGCTGTTCCCCACCGGTGACAGCGTGGGCTCATCGTGGGGGTCGCTGCCGCCGCACCGGGTGCTGTGCGGGGCCAGTGGGGCCAGGAGACGGGTGACATCTGCGGGTGCTGACACCCGCGGTGGGGGGGCAGCTTCCAGCCTCCATCTCCAAAAGCCAGAGGCTTCGGTAAGTGCCAAAACGACCAGTTATAGCGGCCAGTGCGGGCCAGTAGCACTGGTGCGGGAGGTTAATGCCCCAAATCGATGTCCCCAGCTGGGGCATGAGGCTCTGCTCTCCCAGCTGCCAACCTGAGCTGGCAGCTGGGACCAACTGGGGCTACTGGGGCCGGTGGTGGAAAAGGAGGAAGGAAAGGAGCTGGGGGCAGATCTCCCACTCCGAGGGCCTGGGTCGGGGTCGCCCCTGCTCTGGCACACGGGTGCACGCGTGGGGCAGATCCAGCCCCGGGGCTGCACGGTGCCCCCCCCCCCCCCATCCCGTCCCCTTCCTGCCCTTGGCGCAGCCTGGTGCTCAGCCCGAAATAGCAGCGGTGTTGGTTTCCGAAGCGGAAGGTGCTCGGGGAGGGGGAGGAAGATGCCGGGGGGGGGGGGATCGGCCCCGCAGAGCATCCCCCAGCTGCCGGGGTCATTCAGCACCTCGCGGGCGGCAGGAGGGGCCGGCGCTCGTGCTGCCTCAGTTTCCCCACGGGTGACACTTGCTGCACCTCTGTCGTCCCCCCCCCCCCCTCCCCGCCAGGCGAATGTTCCCGTTCCTCAGCTTCAGCCTCTCGGGGCTCAACCCCGTGGCCCATTACAACGTCTGCGTGGACGTCGTGCTGGTGGACCAGCACCACTGGCGCTACCAGGGCGGCAAGTGGGTACAGTGCGGCAAAGCCGAGGGCAACATGCCAGGTACGGCCCCCCCCCCCCCAGGCACCTGCCGGCCGGGGCAGCCCCACGTCCTGAGCCGACCCCGGGGGCCGCGCGGCCCGGGAGCGCGGCCCGGCGCCGACCGCGGGGTGCTCTGCCGCAGGGAACCGCCTCTACTTGCACCCCGACTCGCCCAACACGGGCGCCCACTGGATGCGCCAGGAGGTCTCCTTCGGCAAGCTGAAGCTCACCAACAACAAGGGGGCCTCCAACAACGTCGGGCAGGTACGGGCCGGGCCGTGCAACGCCGTGCAGGTGCAGTGCCGTGCCGTGCTGTGCCGTGCCGTGCAATGCCAGCCCGTGCCATGCCATGCCTGCAGAGCCCAGCTCCCCCCCCCCCAGGCATGCCCCCCCTCTGACCGCCCGGTGCACCCCCTGCCCCAGATGATCGTGCTCCAGTCGTTGCACAAGTACCAGCCCCGGCTGCACG
The DNA here is from genome assembly GCF_028389875.1 of Rhea pennata. Classification (NCBI taxonomy): domain Eukaryota; kingdom Metazoa; phylum Chordata; class Aves; order Rheiformes; family Rheidae; genus Rhea; species Rhea pennata. The sequence goes on from NC_084688.1 coordinate 2,276,218, forward strand.
TGACGGAGGTGAAGGAGGGCGAGGGCGAGGAGGCCGGCCAGTCCCCCCACACCCAGACCTTCACCTTCCCCGAGACCCAGTTCATCGCTGTCACTGCCTACCAGAATGCCGACGTGAGTACGACCCCCCCCCCAGCACCCCGAGGACCCCCGCATCACCAAAACCCTGGTACCCCCCCCTCCCAGCACCCTTCCAAGCATCCTGGAAGCCCCTGGTACCCCACTGGCACCCCCCCCCAGTCCCCAGCATCACTGCAACCCCCATTTCCCCCCCCCCCCCCAGCACGCCCCAGGGTGGCAAAGCCCCCCCCCCGCCCAGATCAGGTCTGATGGGGGCCGCTCTCGGCCTCCCCCGGCCCCGGCAGCACCTCGGCGTGGGGGGATCTGGGACGAGCGAAGGACTGAAGCGGGATGGGGAAAGCTCGAGGGTGAAGGGCTGGGGAGGGGGGGGCGGCAGCCGCCCCGGCGCCCCACATCCTCGCTCTGTGCCCCCCCCCCCCCCCACAACAGATCACCCAGCTGAAGATCGACCACAACCCCTTCGCCAAGGGCTTCAGGGACAACTTTGACTCGTGAGTACCCCCCCTGCCCCCCACGGGTCCCGGGGAGGGAGGGGGGGGAATGACCCCCCCCCCAAACCCCGCTGAGCCCTGCCGTGTCCCCAGGATGTACGCGGCCTCGGAGGGCGACCGCCTGACGCCGTCGCCGCCGGACGGCCCCGGGTGCCAGCAGCTGCCGCCGGGCGCCCGCTTCCAGCCGCTGCTGCACGAGCAGTACCCGCTGCCGCCCGGGCGCTACTACAACGGCGAGCGGGGCGCCCCGCTGCCGCTGCCCCCCAAGGACGCCCCGCGCTGGTACTTCGCCCCCCAGCAGGCGCCGGCCGAGTACGGCGCCTACGAGAGCGGCTACGGCGGCGGCAAACTGGTGCCCTACGGGGCGAAGCCGCTGGCCCTGCCGCCCGCCGCCCACCCGCCCCTGCCCTACTACGGCGAGGGGCCGGGGGCGTTCGGGGCGCCGGGCACCTGGAGCCCCGCGCAGTACGTCCCCAAGGCCGGTCCGGCGCCGCCGGGGGGGTGGTACCGGGACCCCCGGGGCCAGCCCGCCCCCCCCACCGCCAAGGCGGGCGACGCGGCCGGCTCGGGGCTCTACGAGGGCGAGTGCAAGCGGCGCCGCGTGTCGCCCCGCTGCCCCTCGAGCGGCGAGAGCTCGCCGCCCGCCGCCCGCAACGGCGACCTCTGCGACAAGGACCCCGGCGCCGGGTACTACGGCTTCTACGGCACCTGAGCCGCACCCCCCCCCCCCCCGGCCCCCGGCAGGGACTGCGCTTCATCCCCTTTCCTCCAAAACGCACCCCCCCCCCCCCCGTTTAAGGCCCGTGTCCCGGGGGTTGCAGGCAGCCGACGGTCAGCGCCCGCTCGGCCGCGGCGCCGGCAGGAGGATGGAGGGCGGGAGGGATTTTTTGCGGAGGGTTATTATTATATATATATATATATAATTTTTTTTTCTTTTTCTGTTCAGGATTTTGTTGTCGGTGGGTTTTAGAGGGTTTTTGTTTTGGGGGGGGTGATGCTGAAGTATTTATTGACCACCCCCCCCCCCCGTGTGCCTGGGCATGGAGGGGGGGGTGGCAGCCGCATATCTCGCAATAAAGGGGACGTTGTGGTTCACGGTGGCACCTCTTCGCTCGCCTACCCCGGGGCAAGCGGGGAGGGAAACTGAGGCACGGGGTTGGGGGGGGTGACTCGTGCTAAGGGTGGGCTTGCATCCCCCCCACCTTGCAGAGCAGAGGGGGCCCAGGCGTCCGGACACCAGCAGGGAAGGAAGCTCTTGGCACTCGCGAGCTCTTTGCACCCTTTATTGGAGCCAGGCGCTGTGTGCACGGCCGGGGGGGAGGGGGCAGGAGGGGGCTGCCCGCCCGCGGGTGCCCTGGGGCCGGCCCAGTGCGGCTTGCCCCCCCCCTGCCCCCAAAGGCTCCCCAGCCAGGGGGCCCAGGCATCCTGTGCCCTGGGGGGGGGGCACTGCCAGCCCCTGTCCCCAAGAGTCCCAAGTGCCCCCCGAGGCTCTGCCCCGGGTCGGGGGGGGGGGAAATGTGCTGGCTGTGCTTCCCCCATCCTCCAATTTGCCCCCACCCCGACAATTTTGCTTAAATACAGGCAAAGTGACCCCGATCCCCCCCCCCCTCGCCCGATCCCAGGGTCGCCCCGTGTTGGCAGCACCAGGCACCGCTGCTGCCTGCCAGCAGGCAGCCGGGGGGGGGTGGCAGGGCTGGGCGCCAAGGGCGTCACTGCTGCAGCGAGCCGGGCGGCCTCAGCGCCCCCCCCCCCCCCCCCGGGCTACCAGAGCACGGCGCTGTCGAGGTGGGCGAAGCCGGGGTCCAGGCGCAGCTTCCAGTACGTGTTGTTGGTGACCCAGGACTCCTTGCCGCCGGCGTCCGTGAGCCGCCTGGCGCAGCGGGGCGATGGGGTGAGGCCCGGGGGGGGGGGGGAGGTTGGGGGGCAGCCCCGGCCCCCCGCCGCGGGGCATCAGCCCCCCCCCCCCCCTCCCCGTGCCCAACCTGAAGAAGCGGGCCTGGTGCGTGATGTTGTTCTCCTCCATGACTCGGCGCCGGTCCCGCTGCAGCTGCTCGATCTGGCGCTTCTGCGCCTCGGCCGCCGGCACGTTGCCCTCCTCCAGGTACCTGGGCGGGAGAGCAGCCCTGTAACGAGCCGGGCGGCCCCGGCGGCGGCGGCGGCGGCGGCGGCGGCGGCGGCGGGCGCTGCTCACCGCTGGTCCGGGCGCAGGCGCGTGTCCGTGGCGGGCAGGACCCGCCTGAGCTCGGGCGTCAGCTCGTTCAGCTCCAGGGCGAACTGGGTGAAGCCGTAGTTCCTCTCGTGGTCGCGGGGCATGGGGTCTGCCGGGGGGGGGGGGGGTCTGAGCACCCCGGCCCTGCCCAGACCCCCACCCCACCCCGAGCCCCCTACCCCCCCCCCCCCCCCCCCGCTCCTTACTGGCTCTCCAGACGCACTGGCCGCCCGCGGCCGGGCCGCGGAAGAGCCCCTCGTGCCACTTGCCGGCGAGGCGCTCCACCACCTTCCCGCTGCGGCTCAGCACGGCGCCCTGCACCTCGTTCACGCCGGAGCCCCAGTACCGCGCCTGCGGGAGGCGGCGGGGTGGGCGGGGCCGGGGAGGGGAGGGGGCGGGGCCGAGTGGGAGGGGGCGGGGCCGAGTGGGAGGGGGGGCGGGGCCATGGGGTGCAAAGGAGGCGGTCAGCATGACGGGCGGGATCCTGGGTGGGTGGAGGGGGCGGAGCCAGTGCAAAAGGGGTGTGGCCAAGGATGGTGGGCGGGGCTGCGCCATATGGGGAAGCGCATTGAGGGCGGAGCTACGGCGGCGGGCGGAGCTTGGGGAACAAAGCGGGCCCCTGGGGGAGGGGCATAATGAGAGTGAGGCGGAGCCTGTGCCCGCCGCGGGGCGTGGCCAGGAGGGTGGGCGGGGCACGGGCAGCCCCCCCCCCCCCCCCCCCCCCCGCACCTTGCAGAAGGTGATCTTGCAGTGGTAGGAGGCGTCGCGGGCGTTGCGGATGAGCACCTCGCCGTAGTGCTCGATCCAGCGCGGGCCGCTGAGCACGTTGTGGATGCAGGTGGTCACCTTGTTCCACTCGAAGTGGTCCCCGGACCTGGGCGGCAGTCGGGGCACCGTCGGCGTGGCCACGGGGCCGGCGGCGGCGGGAGCGCGGGGGCCGGCACTCACCTGGGCAGCCGGACGTTCACCGTGCCCATGGGGACGATCTCCAAGGATTTGCCCCAGAATTTGTTCTTCCACTTCATGTCTGGGGGAGGGGGGGGGGGGGGTGAGGCCGCCGCGCGCCCTGCCCGCGCTCCCTGCCGCGTCCGCCCAGCCCGCGGCGCTCACCTTGCCAGAAGACGAAGTTGTCAGACTCGGCGTGGCAGGCGGAGACGGGCGGGTGGTGGCAAACCTGGAAAGAGGGACAAGGCGGTGGCAGGGGTCCCCGGGCGCCGCAGCCCCGGCCCCGGCCCCGGCCCCGGCCCCGCACCTGCTCGCTGACGAAGCGGAAGCCGCGCTCCGGCCGCACGCACTCGTAGGTCTCGCCCAGCACCGGGTTGAAGGGTTTGCTGCTCGCCCGGTAGTAGGTGGACGCGTAGGCGGAGACGGCGAAAGCCGCCACGTAGACCTGGCCGTGGGCAGGGCACCACCCCCCCCCCGCCGTCACCCCCACGCCGGGGTGGGGGGGGTGGGGCAACCCGTCGCTCCTCCCACTGAGGGGGGCGTGGCACACGATGTCTCCTCCCCCCCCGGGGGTGTGGCAACCCCTGGCACCTCCCCATGGGTGCAGAGCATTCGCTGACCCTCCCCCCACTGGGGGTGGGTCCTCCTCGGCCCCTCCCACAGCAGGGTGTGGCACCCCGAAGCCCCGCCCACGGAGGGCGGGGCACCCCGAGGCCCTTCCCAAGGAGGGTGGGGCACTCCAGACCCTACCCACAGAGGGTGGGGCAGTCCAGGCCCCTCCCACGGAGGGCGGGGCACTCCAGGCCCCTCCCACGGAGGGCGGGGCGCCCCGAGGCCCTTCCCACGGAGGGCAGGACACCCCTAGGTCCCTCCCACGGAGGGCGGGGCACCCCTAGGCCACTCCCACAGAGGGCGGGGCACCCCTAGGTCCCTCCCACGGAGGGCGGGGCACCCTACAGCCCCACCCACAGAGGACGGGGTGCCCCTAGGTCCCTCCCACGGAGGGTGGGGCACCCTACAGCCCCTCCCACGGAGGGCGGGGCACCCTACAGCCCCACCCACAGAGGGCGGGGCACCCCGCGGCCCCTCCCCCGGGGGGGGGGGGGGGCGGCCGTACCAGGCGCTGGCAGGGGTCGGGGCAGCGGCTGGCGCGGTCCAGCAGCCCGCTGTACTCGAGCTCCTCGCAGAGGCGCTGCAGCGTGTTGAGGGGCTCGTTGAGCTGCACCGGCATCGACACCTTGGACAGGTCCTTGCCGATGTTGTTGCGCAGGATGTTCCAGAGGCTGACGTCGCCCGCGTGCACGTGGGGCGCCGGCAGGCAGCTCCGGCGCGGGGCCCCCGGCCCCGGCAGCTGCAGGGGCGGCAGCTCCGGCTCCGCTGCTCCTGCTGCGGGACACGGGGCAGTGGGTGGGGGCGCCGCTCCCGCCCCGCCGCCCCCTTCGCCCCCGCGGCCGGTACCTCTCTGGAAGCAGGCGGCCCCCGTGTCCTCGGCGATGCTGTTGGCGGCCTCGCTGGCACACGACTCGTCATCCGAGGCCTGCGGGACGGCGGCACAGAGGGGCCCGTTGGCGATGGCAGGGCGGGAGGGGTGTAGGGAGGGGGCACAAGGCCGTGCTAGGGGGTCAGCGTAGGGGTGAGCCCCGACGGGGGCCTGCAGCGGGGTCTGCTACCAGGCAAGGGACGCCTCGCCAGGGCGGGCGGGCGGGCAGGGGCCCAGGCGTCCGGGTGAGGCTGGGGCGCCCGGTGTGGGCAGGGCGGAGGAGCAGGGTCCGTACGGGAGCGCAGGGGCTGGGGAGGCGGAGGGAGCAGGGGCGGCGGGAGAGGGCACCAGCAGCACCCGCAGCCCCCGCTCGCTGGGCTCAGAGCCACGGGAGCCCCCGAGCCCCCTGCAAGCGGGGGCAGTGGGAGGCCAGGGGGGACGCGGGGTCCGGGGGGGACATGGGGACTGGGGGGGACATGGGGACCGGGAGGGACGCAGGGACTGGGGGGGACTCAGGGACCGGGGGGGACGGTGGCTTCTGGGCCAGCTGATGGAGAAGGGGACGGGAAAAGAGAGAGAACGGAGAGATGAACCGCTAGAAAGGGCAGCAGCCCCGGCGGGGGGGCGAGGGGGGGGAGTGGGTGCTGTCGGGCGGGGCTCCGTGGAGCCCCACCCCCTGGGTTTAGCCCCGCCCCCACGGTTTAGCCCCGCCCCACCTCGTTCTCGGAGGAGCTGGCGGAGAGGAAGACCTCGCAGGCGTCGAAGAACTCGGTGTGCGAGTCGGCCAGCGAGACGATGCTGCGGTTCGAGAGCTGCTGCTCGCGGCCCTTGGCCGGCAGCGCGTCCGGCTGCGGGGACACGGACCCGCGTCATCCCCGGGGGCTGCGGGCCTGTGCCCCCCTCCCCGCCCCCGCCCCGGCTCCTCCCCGACCTCGTCGGGGTGCAGCGAGGCGAAGGAGTCCAGGGTGGTGTCGGAGGAGACGGAGAGGGAGTGGAAGCGGCGCAGGCCATCCCGGGGCTCCAGGCTCGGCAGAGCAGCCTGCGGAGACGGGGAGAGGCTGGGATAAATTGGGGGGCAGGGATCCCCTCCACCCCCTAGCACGTCCCCCCGGCCGAAGGGGACCCGGGAAACCCCCCGCTGCCGACTGCTCACCCCAGCTGTTAGCTCAGCACTAGGCTGAGACCGTGCCAACTCACTTCACCCACCGGCAACACAACACTAACAGCCCCGGCTCCAGCAAAGCCGGGCCCCAGCTCTGCCCAGCGCCCCGCGGCACCTCACCCCGGCGTTCCTGGTGCCGCCCGGGCAGGGGACAGCGCGCTGGAGGTCCAGCACCCGCCGCGTCTCCTCCAGGCGGGCCCTCTCGGCCGTGAGCGCGGCCACCACGCTGCTGAGCGAGCCGTGCACTGCGGGGAGAGGCGGGCGGGCGGTCGGGCTTGGCCGGCGCGGCACCCCGGCACCGGCCCGGCGCGGCCCACCCGGCACGGCCCACCTTTCTGGGCCAGGGTCCAGAAGCTCCTCTGCAGCTGGCTGTACTCGGGCGGGAGGCTGAAGGGCAGCGGGCTCTGACACGGCTCCAGGTAGCGCGAGAGGTTGGGCACCGAGCCGTGCAGGCGGCCCACCTGCGAGGGGACCCGGGGGGGGGGGGTGAGCACGCCCCTCCCGGACCCCCCACCCCCGGGCCACAGGGGTGGGCTAAAGCCACGGGTCCCCTTGCCGCACGGGGCTGCTGGGCTCGGGGTGGGGGCCGCTGCCCCGCGCCCGCCTCACCCTGCCGATGGTGTCGTCCTTGGCGAAGCTCTGGGTGCACCAGATCTTGGTGGTCCGCTTCCCCTTTTTGGGCCTCTCCGTGGCGGCCGAGGGCTGCGAGGAAGAGGAGGGGGGAGGTTAGAGCCGTCCGCCGGCGCGGGAGGGGGGCCGGGCCGCCGGCCGCGTGCCCGGGGCGGCCGCGCTCACCTGGCTGTGGGAGATGAGGGGGGCCGAGGGGATGCGGTGCAGGGACTCCAGGCTCTGCAACATGCCGTTGAGCTCCTGCAGCTTCGCCTGGCACTCGGACAGCTCTGGGAGTGGAGGCCCCGTCAGGGGGCTGGGAGAGGGCGGCCCCGGCCCCGCGCGCCCCCGGCCCGCCCCGCTCACCTGCCGAGCAGCGCTCCAGCCCCTCGCTGTCCTTCAGCCACGCGCTCACCTTGTCCCGGGAGCTGGCGAGGGCGGAGAGGGCCGGGGCGCTGCCGGAGGGCAGCATCCGGGTCCAGGAGCCCTGGAGGAGAGGGGACGCGGCGCCGTCGGGGCTGCCGTCGGAAACGCCACCCCCGGATGCCGTCCCCCACCCGAGGGGACGGTGACCCCGAGCAGATGCTGACCTGCGACGTGGCGGGGGTTCGTCCCGCAGGACCCCCCCTGGGGCCGGCGAGGGGGTCGGGCCTCTCGCCCTGGTGATGGGAGCAGAGGCTGCTCACCCAGCTGCTGAAGACCTCCGGCGACTTGATCTGCAGCGGAGAGGGCAAATTTGGGGAGGAACAACCCAGCGCCCCAGCCCCAGCCCACCGCTGGCCCCAGGCCCAGCTCCAGGCCCCGAGGCAGCGCCCCCGAGCAGGTACCTTGAGGTGGTAGATGTTCTCCTCCGTGTCCAGGTCTACTCGCTGCGCCTTCTTGTTGACAGACATGACAGACTGACGGACGTCAATAGAGCCATGCAGTTTGCCCTTGAGGACCTGGGGGAGCCCGGAGAGCCCGTCTGACAGGGTAGGGGGATGGGGAGGACATCATCGGGGGGGACATCATCATTCCCACCCTGAGCCCCATGGGAAGGCTGGACAGATGCCTTGGCCCCATACTCACGTCCTGGGGTGTCGTGGCATACTTCAGGACGCCCTTTTCCAGCACAAAGTACCTCTGGGGGCAGAGAGAGCAGATCATTAGACGGTCCCTGCATCACCCATCAAGGCATCCAAACTCCGTGGGCACAGTGCCCACGCGCAACGCATGCCGGGAGCTTTGGCTGGTTGCCCTGTGCCCGTCCCCCGATGCCCACCAGCCCTGTTACCTTGTGCCAGCCCTTCAGAGGCCATTTCCTCTTCTTGAGCAGGTATCCCTCGTGCCGCTCCGGCTCCTGGCCCGGGCTGCCCCGGGCGCGCAGGTCGTCCACCAGCTCCCAGCTCTCCGAGCCCTGCTGGAAGGGGTGTCAGCATGGGGTGGCCCTTGGCCCGGGAGGCAGCGTGCTACCACAGGGGTCCTCTGCCCTTAGGAAGGTGAGGTGAAGCCCCCCTGGGGCCCCACGGCACCCCACGCCAGCCTGGACGCAGGGGACAACACGGGCAATGCCCAGAGACCCTCCCGGAGCAGCAGGATCCTGCTGTGCCCACCCAGCCCGGGGCCCCCGACCTGCTGCACGCTGCTGTGCTTGGAGGACACGGTGCTGTTGGAGCGCGACGGGGCCCTTCTCGGAGAAGCCGGGTCCTTCTCGTGGCTGCCCATGGCCGGCGAGCGGAGGGGGCTGGGGAGGTCCGCGGGGCCGGGACGCGGGGGCTCGCCTGGCGGGTCGGAGCCGGGCCGTCACGGCCCGGGCGGTGGGACCCTCTGCGAGGAGGGGACGTCACGTCAGGCGGCCGCTGGGGTCCATCCTCCTCCAGCGAGCTCACCCATTTGCACAAAGCTCCTTTTTTCCTGCTCTGATCAGAGACCTCGGCGCCAGCATCCAGGCAGTGCCTCGCCTGGCCCCGTGCCTCAGTTTCCCCTGCCGGAAAGGCCAGGGGCTCCTCCTGCCCCCCCCCACACACACGTGGCTCTGACACCAGGAGCCAGAAGCTGCTCCATGAGGTGGAGACTTCGACCCACCCAGCGTTATCTCGCCTTTGCTATCTGGCCCTTCCTCGCCCGCCTGGCAGTGCCGGAGCTGCAGGTTCAGAGTTCAGCCCCTGCCATGCCATGGCTCCGCTCCAGGCGCCCCATGGACTGGGTGCCATGGGGCAGCCCCACGGCAGCACGGTCCCGGCCGGTGCAACATGGCTGGGGCGCATCCGCCTGGCTCAGCTCCGGTCTGTCCTGCCGTCGGAGCAGAGGCGGGCCCATGCGCAAGGGGGGCACCGGGCGCCCAGCGCCATAAAGGGGTCTCGACTAGCCCTGCTTGGGGGGCGTTTGCACAGGACCCACCCCAGCCATGACGCAGGCTGCGTTCCCCCAGCAAAACTCTGCTGGGCCGCGGTGAAATCATCATGTGTCCTGCCCCAAAACCCAGGCCCAGCAACGCTCCTGTCTCCCGCACAGGCTCCTCCGGCCAGGGTGCGACCCACGGCCGGTCAGAGAGGCAGGCAGGATTCCCCCTCCCCGCCACACTCTCCCCTCTGCCTGGTACCTCGGTACCTGGCAGCTCTGCACGCCCACTCAGCCGTCACAGCCCCGCTGCTAAATATACGCCAGATGTGAAGAGCTGCTTCCTTTCATTTCTTCCCCTGTTTTGGGGCGAAGGGGTCGGCTTGAAATGCAGCGATGGGGTGCACAAGTGCTCCATGCCTAGCTGCTCCCCCCAACCCCCCATCAGGGCAGGATGCAGCTGCCTCTGGGGCAGGGCATTTCCTTATGGCCCCTTTGCTCCTCCCATTTACTAAAGAGGGAAACTGAGGCATGGGGGAGCTTCTTCTCCACTTCTTCAGTGTTGCCTCTCAGGGCTGCACGAAGAAGCCAGGTGTCCCGGCCACTCGGCCTCTGTTGTAGCTACCAGTCCAAGCACAACTTGCTGGGACGGTGGCCAAGCCACAACATAAAGACGACACCACACATCTCTTCCTGGCGATGGGAATAATTACAGACCAGGGGCTCCGCTCTTCGTGGTGGGGGGACCCTGCTGGAACCAGACCGGATTTACCCCCATACATACTTATAGAGAAGAACCGGGGGGGGGTCTCCCATCCCAGCCTGGACCCTCCCTGAACCTGCTTAGCTTGGCAGGGAGTGCAGAGCCCCACCGCAGCCCTGGGGGGTGCCAGGGGCAGAGGGCAGGGCTGACCCCTTGCAAGGGGGTGGGTTGGGGCCGGTGCCTGGGGCGGGTTGGGGGAGAGGGGGGGGGTCTGCCGGCTGAGCCGCCCCCCCACCCCACCGCAGCCCCCATCAGGGGGGCCCAGCCGCTACCTGCACCGGGCAGGGCACGGCGCCGCGGCCCCCCCACACTCCGCCACCGCGCCCCTGCATGGGGCAAATCCAGCCCGGTGCCCCCTAGACTCCCCCCGCTCCCCCCGCATGGGGCAAAGCGCAGCCCGGCCGCCCCGTCTGCCTCATGCCGGTGTCCACCCACCCCCGCCCCTGGCCGGCTGCCCTTGCAAAGGGCCGCGGGGCTGGAAGACACCCGCCCCCCCGCGGTGCCGGTACCGGTGCCCAGTCCTCACCTGTGCGGGCAGCGGGAGGCTCGCCGGGGCCGGTCGCATCCTGCCCGGCGGCTGCAGGAACCGGAACACGGAAGGAGGCGGAGGCGCCGCTCGGCTCTGCCCCCTGCACCGTGGAGGACCGGAGCCGGCAGCGCCCGGTGCTGCGGGGGCACCGGGATCGCCCCCCGCGCCGGCGAGGGGCGCCGGGCTGCGGCCCCGCCGCCCGCCCGGGGCCGGCGCTCGGGCCGCCGGTACCTGGGACAGCTCCGGCCGCCGGCGGGGAACGGGGGCCGGCGCCCACCCCGCGGCACCGCACAAACCTCTGCCCGCCCAGCCCGGGGGAGAAACACTGCAGCGGCGCTTGCGGCCCCCGTACAGCCCCCCGGGCAGGGTGCAGCAGCCCCCCGCCCCGGCGCAAGCAGGGTGAGGGCAAACGCTCCTTCCCCGCCAGGCGTTCGCACTCAGCAGCCCTGAGCGACACAGGTTTGGCCGGAGACCAGCACTGCATGAGCCACAGGACAAGGGACGTGGCCCAGGCCACCCTTTAAAATGCCTTTCCTCTCCTCTGCTTTATCTCTCTGCACCAGAGATTTGGGGCACCAGAAACGCCTGTCTGCCCCCCGAGTTCTGCTGTGCCACGTCTACCCCAGGCTCCTCCTCCAGCTGGTCCAGCCCAGAGGAAGAGGCTTGCTGGAAAAGTGAACTTCTGAAACACCACTTTGCTCACCTCCCAGCGCGCAGGAGCAAGCTCCAAGGCCTTGCTTCGGTCTGGGCAAGCTCCTTCACCCACCCCGCAACACTTCTGGGAGCGGAGCCTGCTGGCACGCACAGGGCTGACACCCCACAGGAGACAGATGTGGGCTCCCACCCCACAGAGACCCCAGGGCAGACGTTGCAGCCTTCAGTGGTCGCTGATGCTCAGAGCTCTGCTTTAGCCCTCTGGGCTTCCCCCCTCACACCGGACTGAGGGCAGCGGTAGAACACAGGCCGTGTGTGCGGAAGAGTTGTCCTGATACAGCAGCTCTGCCTGTCCCTCCATCACAGGTGAGCCAGAAACCCCCGCAGCAGGACCACCCCCATCAGCCTGTCCCAGAGGTGGCAACTCAGGGCAGGAAGAGCCCCCCGCCCCCGCCAACATTAAGGTGAGTCCAGCCTTCAGGAGTGCTTAACGCCAAATGGTTCACTTTATTGGAAGAGAGATGGCTTCCGCAGAGACAGAGCTCAGCCAGCACTGAGCCTCTGCCCCGGCTCCCGGGGAGCGTCACAGCGCTCCTCGCCCTCGCTGCCAGGTCCGCCGAGGGCCTAACAGTTCCCAGCTCCTGGCTGGCGCTGCTCAGAGTGTTTCTGTGCATGCAGACTAGATGTTTTCCACGTCAGCAGCAGCCACAGTCTTTGCCTGGGCTCTGCCTACTCCAGCCGATTCCCAGGACTCTCCAACGCAAGTGCTGTGCTCCCCGCCTCCAACCGCGGCCCCCGCCACAGCACGGCACTCAAAACACAACGAGTCGCTCCCACGCACCAGCGGTGCGAGTAGCTGGGAGCAGAGGAAAGGGCTGCGCAAATGGGGCTCCCCAAACAGGCTGGTGGTATCGCAGTGCCCCGCTACTGTCCTCAGTCCCACTCCCGGATGTGACACAGGACCAGACCTTCAGTTCCCAACCACCCAACTGCAGCCTGGTGAAGGAGCAGACTCCTGGCCCCCATATATGCGGGACCCAATCGGGGAGCCAGCGTCAATGGGCTTCAGAGCTCTGGGAAGGCACCGGCTTCGCTGGGTTTCCTCCTGGGCTCCCAGGTGTCACCTCAGCCCCAGCCTGCAGCTGTCTAATGTACTCATCCAGCAGGGCCGTGAGGCGCACAGAGCCACGCTGAAGAAGGGAGCATGTCTGGGAGGGCAGGAGGGCCAGGGCGCCCACTGTCTGCCCTTGGGAAGCCTCCAGAGAGGGCAGTTTGGCAAAGTTCTCCACTCCTTTCTTGCTCAGGATGGTGTCATCGATGCAGGCACCTGGAAAAGAGGAGCAGACCCCACTGAGGATGAGCGACTGGCTGAGAGGCACTAAAGCTGGAGGCATTTCACCGTTCTCAGTTGTATCAAGAAAGGCTCGTTAGTGTCGACGCTCCAGGCACTCCAGTCTCACAAGACGCTTTCCGTAGCAGGACCAGGAAACAGACACCAAACTGCACGCAAGACACCTGTGCCTCCGCTGATTTTTGTCACAAGTCCGCTGCAGTCCTCCTGCGTTCCTTCCCCCAGCCCCCCGCCCCGTCCCATCCCTATTTTTGTATAAGCCCTTGCAGCAGGGACCATCTCCCACCGCCCCAACCAGCACACTAGAGCCCTGAGCTCGGCGCCAGCTGATGGACACAGGGAACAGCAGGAGGCTCTCACCCAGGAGGTTGATCTGCGGAACGCTCCTCAAGACCCGCAGCATCTCTTTCGCCTTGGTTTCTGGGCTCACCAGCACGATATTGCGTCCCACAAAGAGAGGGAGGAGATTCTTGTACTTGGACTGCGACAGCACAGGTCTGACAATCTAGGGAGAGAAAGCTCTCAGAAGGCAGAGGGGAAACAAACAGGCTCATTTTCAGCCCTGCAGACCCCATGCAGAGCCACACTGCAGCACAAAACACCCAGCTGCACCGCAGTTCTGCCCATACCTCATTCAGGAAAAACTTGACCTCGATGTTGTGCTTCCGGAGATAGTGTCTCATGAGCAGCATGTCTTCGTTGGCCATAGGGTTGTACTGACACACCACAATCATCCTGTTATCCCGGAACGCCTCTGCCACCTGCCGCCGTAACAGCCTGACGTAGCCGTCATCCTGAAGGGAGCAAGCAGCAAGGCCAGCACATGACTGCCAGGACCTCAAGCAGGAGTGCCTTGTCTCTCCAGCCTGATGAGCTACAGGGACAGAGAGGAGCCACAGGCCTCTCCCCACTCCAACCCTGCAGTCGGATCCACTGTGCACATGACAGGGCCGATCTGCTCCTGGTTGCATGCTCTGGGGCACCTCATAGCCACCCACACAACAGAGAAGGGCTGTAAGCACCCAGGGAAGCTCTCAAGCAGACTGTCAGTCAGATTGACCACCTCAGCAGGGCTGTGCTAGCCAAGGTATATACAGCACCTAGTTGGTGCCAGTGGCCCCCCGAGCCCAGCTAATACAGGGCCTGTGAAGCCACTAGATCTCCATGAACAGACAGGCCTACAACTGCACAACGACAGCAGCCCAGTGTGAAAAAATTACCTCCTCGACTATTTGCTTCTTGGGGGGCAGGCACTGCTCTGGGATGGGCGGTTTCGGGGCCAGGTACTCAGTCACAGCCATGAGCTTCTGGCGCTGGAAGTGCATGGCCTTCCAGTGCCGAGTGACCGCCTTGGAGCCGTGGCGGATGAGCTGCAGGACGGGCAGCCAACCTGCGGAGAAGGGACACACGGGCAGGGGTCAGGGCCCGTGTTCCAGCCTCAGGTCCACCACAGGGGACCAGAGACGAGCTAGGAGAGGCGAGGGCTGGATGCGGGAGGAGGGTCAGGACAGCGGCCCAAGGAGAGGCCGGGACGGAGCCGGGGGGAGCGGAACCAGGCCCAGACCCGCCCTCTTCGCCCCCGGGCCTGGACCAGCACCCGCGGCTACGGGACTGCCTGAGCGCCATGGAGCCGACAGGCCCGGGGGAGCTCCAGGACGGCAGCGCCCGCCGCGGAGAGGGCGGCCCTCACCCTGCCGCCACTGCCCGCCGCTGCCGCCGCCCAGCGCCGCCATGTTCGCCGCGGAAGCGGGCGCAAAGCATTGTGGGCAGGCGGAAGACCCGCTCCAGAGCGCGCATGCGCAGAGGAGGCGGAGCGGAGCTGCCCGGCGGCGGTTTGGCCCCGCCCCCGCGCCCCGACTGGCGCCGGCAGGGGGCGCCCGGCCCGCTCCGCCCCGCCCCTTCCGGTGCTGCCGGTCTCCTAGCAACGGGCACGCCCGCGGCCTAGTCCCCCGGCTCCTGGCCCCCACCACTCCCGCAGCCCGGGGGTCTCGGTGCCCCCAGCCCCGGGGGTCCCTTCTCCAGTGTCCCCCAGCCTCAATCCCCCCCCTGCTCGGGGGTCCTGCCTGCCCCCAGTCCACCCCCCAGCCTGGAGGTTGCAGCCCCCCAGCTCTGCCCTGCTGTTCCCACCCTGGTTGCCCCAGCGCCCTTGCCCCCGGCATCGGGCAAGGGAGCCTCTCCCGAGGACCCCGGGGTGGGGGACAGGGATCTGGGTCACCCCCCATGGATGAGCCGGGGGAAACCCCGCTGGGGGGTGAGTGAGCCATTGCGGGGCTGGGGGGGGGGCGTGGGGTTCAAGGATGTGGTGGGGCTGTTGGGTTTGGGGCCAACTGGACCAGCCCCCAGCTCTCCGGTCTGAACAGAGACTCCGGGTTTCTTGCAGGCCTAGAGCGGACCTCTCCAGGGGTGACCCTCACCGAAACCCTCGTCGCCAAGAGGAACCTGCCCCAGCGGGTGGAGACCCAGAGCCTGGAGAGCCGGTGAGAATCTGCCCAGGGACACGGGACCAGCCTTGGCCGCACAGGCGGCAGGGGGTGGCTGCCAGGCGCTAAGAGCTCTCCCAGGAATGACTCTCTGCCTAGATCTAAGGCGCTGATGGCCCTCTCGACTGTCCGTTTGGATCGGGAGAATATCTGTGCTATTGGGAAGCTCCAGAGCCTGCAGGAGGTTCGCAGCCTCTACCTGCAGCAGGTAAGCGCTACAGTAGGCTCAGGGTGGCAAAGTGCTGATCCTGCAGTTAAATGCTGCCTGAGTGAGAGTATAAAGAAATCTCCCAGTTCTGCTCCAGTGTTTTTGTCTCCCCTCGTGGCCAGATGCTTTTCAGAGGGGCTGGCAGCACTGTTCCCTTTCCCAGAGTCCAGGGACACTTTGCTCTGGGTGAACACAGAAGAGAGAGTGAGCTGAGGGTGAGGAAAAGCACATTCAACTTTAATCTCTGTACTTTGAGGCAGTTACTGCATCATCATTACCAATTCCGTCAGCAAAATTACCCGGGCTGAAAGCACCAGCTCCCTTCCTACGACTGTGCCACTGATGTAATTCGAGAGTGGCTTCAGCACTCGGACAAGTTGTGCCAGCGCTTCCTCACATACCTGGGGCTGCCCACTCCTCCCCACCCTGGCAGGACACTGCTGCCTTCAGGGTCTGTCTCTACAAAACCGGAAGACAGCAGTTCTGAAAATAGAGAGGGTCGTTTAGTGGTTTCTTAAACCTGCACGGGGAGCTTTAGGGTCTTTCTGTGCTCTGCTGGGCTCCCCAGGGAGTGGCAGACCCTTCACCCCCTCTGTAGAGCTCCCTTGGCAGTGGTGGGGGTGTTGTGTTGCCCACATGTGCTTGGACCTGGGGGTGTTTTTGAAGTCTGTTTTCTCAGGCACTAGAGGATTGTATTGTTCTTTTCAGAACAGAATTGAGAAGATTGAGAACCTGAGCTGCCTTCCCCACCTGCGGTATGTGCAACTCCTGCTCCTGTCCCTGTAGAGGCTTCCCATGGCTCAGCTCTCCCCGTCTCTGGCCCGTGGTCAGAGGTGAGCAGGGCTCCCTTCTTCCTTTGCTGGAGCTGGGGAGTCGAATTACATGACATCTTCCCAGAGTTTGTTTTTAAGACCTCGCTATCCATTTTTGACCCTGCACACATGACTTCTCCTTCTAATACTGTTTCCTCCCCAGACATGTGGGCTCAAAGACAGACTGATCCTATGTCATCCTATATGAAAACAACAGGCCTTGGGTGTGAGAGGAGGTCCTTTGGAGATCAGCTCCTGAAAGCACGGTGTCGCACTGCCCCTGACCCTCGGGGCAGTGGCACTCCCTGCCTGCGTTGCTCCTTGCTCGCTCATTCACTGACACAGCTTCTGCCTCTCCCTTCTCTGTGCTCTGTAGGTTCCTCTCTCTGGCTGGGAACTGCATCCGCAAAGTGGAAAACCTGCAGCCCCTGCAACACCTGCGCTTCCTGGATTTGTCACAGAACCAGATAGAGACATTGGACCCAGGTAGGGAGGCAGGAACAGATGCAGATGTGGCCCAGGTCTGCCCAAGAGAGGATACCCCAGTTTCAGAGGACCTGGCAGAGCTTTGGTCCATGTCTGGGGTCTGCCAGGGCCTCAGTACTTTGGTAACAGACACTCCAGCAGAGCTGTCCTCTGTCCGGGGATGTAAGAGCCTCACGCCAGAGGAGCCCTGCATCTCGGTTTGAGCAATTGCTTTCACTAGCAAACTCCAGGTATCTGCTTCCACCTTGTGTCCTGCTTTGGCAGAACATTTAAGAACCTCCTATCAGCCCCAGGGATTTCAGCCTGAGTGCTGTGGAGGGGTTTGCTCAGAGCAAAGCTGCTGCAGTCCTCACAACCCCATGTTCATCTCAGGAGCCACATCCTGCCTTTGCTAGGCAGAGAGAAGACAGATGGGCTCACGCTGCCTCAGCCTTTCAGCCAGCTTTTCCCATAGGTGATTTTTTGCCAGGGGGAGAAGGGACAGAGGAATAATATCCCACTCTCCTCATTGGTCATATTGTTAGTGCAGTACCAAGCCTTCTCTTAAAGAAGGAGGTGAGGAAGGTGAAAATCCTCTCTTCTCACCATCAGACTGAGGAATACACATTCCCTCCCTGTCTGCCTCAGTTTCCCCAGCTGTAAAACGAGAGGCTTCTTCCCATGGCAGAGCTGTTGCCTCAGGAAAGTGTGTGAAGAGCTCCAGGAGACAGCTGAGCACAGGGGTTTGCTGCGCTTTTAGCTTAATGGAGCAGGTGGGGCTTAGGCCCTTTCTCAGCACCTTTCTTCCTTCCCTTTGATCTGTGCAGACGAGCTGCCCCAGAGCCTCTGTCTCCTCAACTTAACAGGAAACAAATGCACTCACCAAGATGGATACAGGTGGGTCATGGGCACTTCCAGTGGCAAGCGGAGAGGGGGAGTAAGCCCCTAAGGCGTGCAAGCCTCATTGCCTCTCCACAGTATCAAATACAATCTGAGCCCCTCACCCAAACCCCCAAAATCTCAGCCCAGATCTCTGCTCTCAGAGGGTGTGGGGTGCTGCCCTGTCCCCACAGACAGCAGAGTCCCCCTGGAGAGAGCTGCACTGAGCAGTGCCGCAGGGACACGGTGTCACCCCATGTGCTCTGAGACCCGAGGCGATGCTGGGGGACAGGGAAACATTCGCCGTTTGTTCGGTGCTTGCAGAGAGCTGGTGCTGGGAGCTCTGCCCCAACTCTTGCAGCTGGACGCCCAGCCTGTCCCTGGCTGCCTAGACCCTGCCGCAGACGAGGAAGAGGAGGAAGGAAGTTCTTCCAGCAGTGAGGACGACAAGGATGAGTTCCTCTGTGAGCCAAGCAGCCCTTTCACTGCAGGCAAAGGTGCCCGGACTGAAGCAGGGCATGTTTGACACGGGCTCATCATGCCAGGCTCTCCTGCTCAAGAAGGACTCACCGTAACTCTCCTCTCTCTCCCTCCATCCTTGGCAGATTTCTTCATGGATCTGCACCGGGAGCTAGCCAGGCGCTCACAGAGGAGGCAGCGGGAGGCACTGGACGAACATGAAACCCGTCTGGAGGAGCTGGAGGAGCGTCGAGGCCTGCTGCTGCCTCCCGCACCGCTTGGCTCAGCGGACACGGAGACCTGCCTAGCCTTGAGCCAAGGAGTGGAAGGAGCCACCTTCGCTGCAGCCGCAGGCCCCAGGCAGTCCCAGCCTTGTCCCCAAGTGAAGCTGGGGTCACAGCAGTCACCACCACTGGGAGCTGGCAGCCAGGATGCCTGCCCACAGCCACAGCAAGTTCCCAGCAGGAGCCAGCACCAGATCAAGGCCCTGCAAGGGGAGACTTGTGCCGCAGTCCCGCTCAGGAGAGCAAAAAAATAGGCAATCCCCCAAACCCCCACGAGCACAGCCACCGCATGCAGGTGGAATTAAAGCCTCTTTATTCCTACATCAGTCTGTCTCTCTGCCTGCCATGGACTCATAGCCAGCCACAGCCACAGCCAGCAGCTGGGGCCCTCTACTGCAGGGCTGGGAACGGGAGGACAGCATGGGACAGCACTGGGAAAAGACATGCCAGGCAGGGAGAGGACACCACATCCTCCTCTGCATGGCATGTCCCTCTCCTTCCCCCTGCACCTGCGTTTACAGAACCACACAGAATGGTTGACGTTGGCAGGGACCTCTGGGGATCATCTAGTCCAACCCCTCTGCTCAACCAGGGTCACCTAGAACACGTTGCACAGGGTTGCTTCCAGCAGGTTAGGAATATCTCCAGAGGAGGAGACTCCACAACCTCTCTGGGCAACCTGTTCCAGAGCTCTGTCACCCTCACAGTAAAGTTCTTCCTCAAGAGTCAGAGCCACCCCTGAAAGTGCTGATTCCTATGGGACAAGTAACGGGTCTGGGGGCCCCATGTCCATGGACAGGGTTGGGAGACGCTGGCCGAGCCATTTCTCTCCATGCCGTTCAGTGGCTGGCGTGGGGCAGCAGATGTGCAGCGGGAGGTGAGGAAGCCAGATGTGGCAGAGGGAGGAACATTTTCTCATCTCCTTGCAATGATCCCTGCTGGAAAGACAGAGGGAATGAGGAGGAATGGGGGTGATCTCCAAAGGCTGAGCCAGGGCTCAACTTCGGCCCTTTCTTCCCTCCCAACTCACTTGTACAGAGTTTATTTGTAAAACTTCATCTCTGTGTCCACACAGTCGAAGAAGAGCTCGGCAAGCTCCTCCGGGCTTGGAGCCACGGTCCCCGCGAGCAGCGCGTTCACCGCCTCCAGGCCCTGCCTCTCCAGGTCCCGTAGTGTTTGCTGGAGCTTCTGGCCCTGCTCCTGGTGGAGTCAGAGAGAAAGAAGAGCTGAGATCTGATGTCTTTCAGAACATTCAACTGCCTCCCGAATCACCGGAGCAAAAGTGCGAGGGCCAGAGCCCCAAACGGCCACCCACGGGGCAGCGGTAGCCAGGAAGGGCTCTGCAGAGGGAGTTGGGTCTCTGATACCGGGTCACTCTCCATCAGCTCCAGCGCCGCCTGATGCCAGCGGTAGAGCTCATGCCGCCGATCGACTCTGCTCTGGAAACGTGGGATCTTCTTGGCAGGGTCATCAGCAAAGGTGGGAGATCTCACCTGAGGCGTAGCCTTGAGGCCAGCCACGAAGACGAAGGGTTTGAACACAGATCTGCAGAGAGGAGCAGAGATCGATGGGGCCCCAGCAGCCACCAGCCTGAGGATGGATCCTGCTCCCCATCAGTGTTCAGCCTGGGGCATGGTTCTGCCTTATCTTCACCTCCCTGTCACGCCAGGAGCAGGGCTATGTCCCACGGGATGGGCATGTCCCTGCCATCCTCACCTGGAGGGGTCGGGGGTGGCCGTGAAAAAGTGGACACAGGGCAAGGCAGGGTCCTGGGGCAGCACAGACACCATGCTGCCTGCCGTGCGGAAGCCCTCCGAGTCCACGCAGATCCCGCTGGCCTTGTCCCGGAGGATGGCCATGAAGGTCTCTGCCGTGATACGGCCTGGCGGACAAGGCAGAGAGTCACCATCACCTCCGGGCCAGGTTCACGGGAGCTCGGCCCCAACCTTGGCACCGCCAGTCTCCTCCTGCACAAAACGTCGTGGGAGCAGGGAGCCCCCGGGGCCGTCCTCGTGCCCACCTGCGTGTTGCTGCAGCAGCTCCTTGCCGGCGCGGTAGCGGGCCTTGGCGGCCTCCATGCGGACGGGCTGCTGTGCTAGGGAGAAGACCTCGGCGAAGCTGAACTCCCCGGCCCCGCTCCACCAGCCCTGGCTCCGGGCACGCTGCCGAAGCCCCGCGTGCTCATCCGTGATGTCCGTGCCGATGCTGAGCTGGTTGGAGATGTTGCGGCTCCCCTCTGGAAAGGACAGAGTGGATCAAGCTTGGAGAAATCCCTGCCGGATGGATCGACTAGCAGACGGGTGACACAAGCCGAGCTGAGACCTGGCACACTCGACACACAGCTCTGATGAGCAGCACCACAGGGGAGCCCAGCCTGGCGCTGGGAGGAGAGCGGCACCGCACGTACCCAAGCCCATGCAGCTCGGCAGGACTTCTCCCCAGCGCCCGCTCACCTCCAACGCGCTGGGCTGCCCAGTACGGGCCGGCCGTCTCCAGCACCCAGGCCTCGGCGCGGTCGGCCAGGAGGAAGGTGTTGTGGTAGACAAATGGCGTGGGCTCCTCCTTGCAGCTGCCGCCCTGGCCGTGCCGCTCCAGCAAGGCGGTGATCACCTCCACGGCCTCGCGCGCCGAGCCGCCCCGCTCCAGAGCCAGCCTGGCGCACAGACGGCACCCGGTCGGCCGCGGGGTGCCGGCCGGCGGGGGGGGGCACCGCGCGGGGCCGAGCCGCCCTCACCTCACCAGGTCCATGCCCAGCAGCGCCTCTTCCTCGCCGACGGGCTCGCGGGTCCACACGCCTTCGTTGCCCACGCAGACGCCGTGCTCGTTGGCGCCCATCTCGGCGCCCCACAGCCAGGCCGGCCGGCTCAGCACCACGGCGTGGGTCCGCTCCGCCTGCTCGATCTCTATGTACGTGCACTGAGGAGGGGCAGACGTGGGGCTGAGACCCGGCGCGCTCGGCGCACCGTCCCCCAGGGAACGACGCGGTCCCCGGCGTCGCCTCACCTGGACTTTCTCCCCGGGGCCGTGGAGCGCGGCGGGGAAGTACACGACCTCCTGCACCTCGTCCCGCGGCCGGTCCGCGTTCTTGCCGAAGATCACGGCCGGCGCCGCGGTGGCCGGCGGCAGGGCCACGAAGCAGTCGCAGGACGAGGGCGCGGGCGCCCGCGCCGCCATCCTAAAGCGGGCAGCGAGGGGGTGGCGCAGCCCGGCGGGGACGCTCCCCGAGGGACGCCCCGTCGCGGCGGCCGCGGCGGGGGCTGGCGGAGCTCGGGCACCCCTCGTCCCCGTGTCCCGACCCCCCGAAGGGCGCCTGGAGCCCCGGGAGCTCGGCCGCGCTGGGGGAGAGTCCCCGTCCCGTCCCCCCCCTCCCCGGGCAGCTGGGTCGGGCTGGGCTGCGATTTGGGCAGCGGGGAGGGAGGGGGAACCTCGTCCCCGTGGGGAAGGACGAGGCGAGATTATCAGGACCCCCGGCACGGACCGGGGACAGGACCCCCACCCCACCCCGCTCCGTCCAACCCCGGCCCCGGCCCCGCGCACCTCCCCGCTGCGCCGCCGCCGCCCGGTCCCGCCCCGGCCCGCCCCGGCCGGCCTGGCCCGACGGTGGCGACGCCCTGTGGCTGGAGGCCGCACGGCGGCACCGGCACCGGCCTCGGGGCGAGTGGGGCCCGTGGGGCAGGGAGGGGATCGGCACCGAGCAGGGAAGGGCGCCGGGACAGGGATCCCACTGGGCACGGATGGGACACCCATCGGGGATCAGGACCCTATGGGGCAGCGATGGGGGACCAGGATCACCCCTGGGGACCAACACCAAGCATGGACAGGGACTAGGACCCCCCCCCAGCTACCCCCTCCAGGCAGGGATGGGGCTAGGGGACCCCCACGGGGCAAGGATGGGGACACGGGTACCTCTGAACCAGGTCCCCAGGCAGGGACAGGGCACACAGGTACCCCCAACCGGGCGAGGGGGGGGTCCTGCTCTGGCCAGGGGTTGGGGTCCCAAATGCCCCCAACCAGGCAGGGACAGGGTCCTGGGTACCCTGGGAGGCAGGGATGGGGGTCCTCAGCATGGACCTGGGTCCCACTGTCTGCAGGGGGGCAGCATGGGGGGCAGGAGGCTCAGCCCCAAGGATCCCATGGGGCAGAGGCTCTCCCCAAGGGCTGCTGCAGCCCCATAACCCCCCCTGTAGCAGCCCTCCTGCCCTGCCCCAGGACCCACAGGCCTCATAGGGGGTCGCAGGGCCCCCGAGGGCCCCGTGCACGGTGCTGCACATCCTTGGACAAGGTGGGGGGGGGGGGCGGAGGGGAGGGCAGGGGAGGGCCGGGCCAGGTGAGTGGGCAGGAGGGAGCAGAGCTGCGATGTCTGCAGCGCAAACACCTCTCCCTCCTCCCTCGCTCGGGTTTGGAAATATTCGACTGGGGCGGGGGGGGGGCACTCCGCACAGCCGTTGTGCAACGGCCCCCGCCATTGCCCCCGGGGCCGCACGGCTCGCGGGCAGGCCCGCAGCGGAGTATGTGCTCCCTGGGCCGGTGTGCGACGCCGCGACCCGCACCCGGTGCGCTCCACCCCACAGACCCGCGGTTTGGAGTACCACGCTGGGGGCCTGCCAGGTGCTGTGGCGGGGGGCTCGAGCAGCCACCGTCCCCCTGGCCGGTACCATGGGTCTCCAGCTCTGCGGAGCAGGGCCCAGGCGAGACTTGGGCCTGGCCAGGGAGTGGATAGGTCCCATGTGTGTTTTCCAGATGGAAAACACAGATGGATCCATTTTCGTGATGGTTGCAAACATCCCTGGCTCAGGGAGCCAAGTGAGTCACTCTGCAGCTGGCGAAAACCTTTGTGGGGGGGCGGAGAGGAGGAACCAGACTTTCTCCGGCCATCGGCATGCCCGGCCCACCCTAGGGTGCTGCCGGGCCCATGGCTCGTGTTGCTGAGCCTGCCGGTGGCGGCAAGACACGCGGCTGCCTCAGTTTCCCTGCAGCGCCGACACTCCCTGCCGCGGGCCAGGTGCCAGCGCCAGTGCTTGGGCAGGACAGCGACACACACGTACAGCGCCGTGCACCCGGGGAGCCTGGGCTGCCTTTTGGGGGTCACCCACGGCGTGCCCCTGCCCTGTAGCTGGGAGCCCGCGGGCCGTGCTGTGGGGCTGAGGGGCAGGGGGTGCCGGGACACCCGGGTGCTTTGGCAGCCTGCGGGGAGAGGGCGGGCGGGTGGTTAGAGCGACGCGCTGGCTCCGCGGCCTCTCCCCGGCAGAGACGGAGACGGAGAGCCGGGGCGTGGAAAACACACGGCGTTTATTACGGTACAAAACATGAAACCACCCCCCACCCCCCAGAAACCGGCAGCCCCGACGCTCCTCGCGGCTCCTACAACCGCGGCGCCCCGACGGGGCGGGCGGCGGGCGGCGGCGGCGCCGAGCGGGGCCGGAGCATCCCGCAGCCGCGGCGCCCGGGGCAGCGCGGAGCCCGGGGCAGCGCGGGGGCAGCGCGGAGCCCGGGGCAGCGCGGAGCCCAGAGCAGCGCGGGGGCAGCGCGGAGCCCGGGGCAGCGCGGAGCCCAGAGCAGCGCGGACGCAGCGCGGAGCCCGGGGCAGCGCGGAGCCCGGGGCAGCGCGGAGCCCGCGGCGGGGCCGGGGCGGGGGGTGCGCGGCCGCGGCGGCGCCGCCCCCGCAGCGGCGGGTTGGCGCTGGGCTCGGCGGCGGCGGCTCCGCGGCCCCGCGGCCCCGGCCCGGCCGGTTTCTCCCTGCCCCGGGGAGGCAGCTCGGGGGCGGGAGCCGCGGTGCAGAGGCAGTTCGGGGCAGCGGGCTGGGATCCCCGCGCCGCAGCAGGCTGGACTGGTTTCGGCGGGTGGGAGCCGGCCGCCGTCCTTCCCCGCCCGGTTTTACAGCCTGCGTTGCCCCATCGGCGGGAGGCAGCGCCCCGGGGAGGTGTGGGGCTCGCGGCGTGGGGCACCCCCCCCCCGACGGCTGCCGGGGTGGTGGCCATCACGCCGCGAGCCACCACGGGGTGGTGGGGAGCTGAGCCCCGCCGAGCCGCAGCATTGCCGCCGGGACCCTCCAGATCCGCCTTTAGCGTCCCGGCTGCTGCCCCTGGTGCGGCAACCCCCAGCTCAGCCCCCCACCAAAACCTGCCCCTGGGCACAGCCCGGCGTGGCGTCCCCCCACCAGGGTGAGATGGACGGTCTCATCCCCCCCACGAGGGACCTGCCACCCCGGAGCGGCTCCCGCAGCCCCCATCCCATGGCCAGCGCCGGGCTCCTGACCTGGATTTGTGGCATAAATCAGCTGGGGATGAGCAGGGTGCCAAGCTGGGCTGCACCGCACCCTCAAACTGGGGGCACGGGGCTCGGGGGGGGGGGGGGGGAATACCACAGGCATGGGGTGAAGTCTCGCTGGGGTGCACAAAATAGGGAATTTTGTGCTAGAAAAGGTAAATACCGGAGTTGGGGACTTCCTTCGAGAGCTGCGGGCAGCCCAGGTCACCCAAATCCCCCAGGAAGGGATGTCCACGGCTGCGTTGGGGTTGAGGATGTGGCCTCACAGGCCGCCCCCAAAGCGAGACTTTGCCCTGTGCCGGGTTTCTCTGCCCCCTCAACCCGAGGTCCCTCTGTTTCCCTACGGCCCAGCCCCACGGCTCAGCCCCACAGCTATTGGCCCCACGTGGGCAGGGGCTGGGGCCCTGTGACGGGTCCTGCCCCCCCACCAGAAAGGCCCAGGGATACAGCTTCAGCCTGAAACACCCACCCTGCCCGAGTGGCAAAGCCTGGCTTCACCTTAATATAATAATAATAATAATAATAATTAATAATTAATAATAACAATAATACTAAAGCAGTCAAAAACAAAGGCTTCAGGGTGCTCTTGTGGGCACAGACCCCCCTTGACACTGCCTCCACCCTCCCCCCCTGTAGCCTGGTCAGTCAGTTTGACCCAGGCAGCTTGTGCAGACCTGGACACAGCCCCCCGAAGCCCCCAGGATTGGGGCCACACTGGGAAATCAGCTCCCATCCTGGGAAATCAGCTCCCCCCAAACCTCCCCTCTCCCCGGATTCCCACTCAGGGTCTGCTGGGGCAGCACTGAGCGTGGAGCAGCTGCTCCATCCGAGCCAGGGAGCTGGACGTGCCCCCCAATGCCGCCAGCTCTGCCCCCCAACTCTGCCCCATGTCCCAGGTGCATCATCTCCTTCTTTTTCCAAGGGGCTCTGTCAAAATCAGAGGGGATAAAACCCAAAAGGTCCAAAAAATGAGCGTTTTGGGGAGCCACGGGCAAAGGGCAGCTGTGGGCCCCCCCAGGATGATGGTCAAGGGATCCCCAGGGGAGAAAAGATATGGGGACCAGGTAAGGGCTGGCCTGGGGTCCCCTGGAGAGATGGGGTCCCCGGGAGGACCTACAGCGTGCACAGGGGGACAGCTGGGGTGCTGGAGCTAGGGGCTCCCCGGGAGGCACCCGGAGCCCCCTGGAGATAGGGGATCCCCGCGGGGGGGCTGGCTGTGGGGTCGCCGGCGGCGGGCGGCGCTGGCAGCAGCGGGGTGGGGGAGGCCGTGCCAGGCCAGCCGGAGGAATGCGGCCGCGCTGGCTCTCCCGGGGCCGCGGGCCGCCGCGCGCTTCCCGCCCGGGGCCGCGGCGGGCGGTGGGCGTGGGAAAGCGGCGGGCGGGCGGGCGGCTTGGGCAACCTCGCCGAGGAGAGGCGCGCGGCTCGCCCGGCCGCGCAGCCCCCGCGCGCCCCCGGCCCCGCGGCGCCCTCGAGCAGAGCATCCCCCTCCCCGGCTCACGGTCGAGCGAGCGGCCGTTCTTTTGGCCTCTATCTAGGGCAAAAATGGGAGGGAGGATCCCCCACACACACCCCAAGCCCAGCAAAAGTGAACATGGGACCCCCCCCCAGGGCAGCCCCGTGGGTGCCGTGCTCCCCCCGGCACCCGAAACCCCACGGGTGGCCAAAGAGCCGCGTTGGGACACGGGGCCGAGCCGGGCCGCACGCCCCGGGGATGCTCGGGAGGGGGCCGGGGTGCTGGGCCCGGGGCGGCTGCGCCCCACGGGGGCTGGGGGGCAGTGGCCCTCTTTTTCCCAGCTCTCGGGTTTCTCTTTCCTTCTCCCTCACCATCCTCCCCTTTTGGGCTGGACGTGCCCAGGCAGCGCCTGCACCTTCGGAGGCGATTGATGTTGCTCCCAAACAGCTCCGCCGCCTGCCAGCAGCCTCCCGGGGAAAAAAAAAAAAAGAGAGAGAGATTTGGGAAGCCGGGGGAGGACGGGGGGGGGGGGGGGGGGAACCCGCGTGGCAGAGCGAGAGAGGGAGGGTGACAAGTGAAACCGCCCCGGGGCAGCGCCGGCTCCGCGGCGCCCTGCGGCACCGGGGCGTTTCGCAGGGACTGGGGCTACCTGGCCAGCCCAGTCCCTGCTGGGTCACCAGCAGGGCCCAAACTGGTGAGTGCAGATGGGGAGGGGGTCTGCACGGGGGTCCCCCCGCTGCTCCCCAATCCCGCTCCGGTCCTTCGACCCCCGAGGCGCCAGCAGTTCCCCGCCACAGCACGTCCCCCTCGGCCCCTTTGGAGACCAGCCCCAAAGAGGGTCCCCGGCCGCGTCCCCCCCCGGCACCCCGCACGGGGACCTCCCCACCTGCGGCGTCGGCAGCCTCCGGCTCCGGCATGGTGGCGGGGGGCGTCCCGGCGGGTGCCGGTGCCCAGCCGCGGGGCACCGGCGGCTCAGTTTGTGGGGGCGGCGCTGGCCCCCTCGGGCTCCCTCCGGCCCCCCTTGCCGGCCGCCGGGTCCCCCGCGCCCTTGGCCTCGGGCTCGCCTCCGTCCTTGGCCCCCTCGTGCGTCTTCATGTGCTTGCTGAGGTGGTCGCCGCGCATGAAGACCCGGCCGCACGCGGGGCAGCTGAACTTCTTGGTGCCCGTGTGGGTCTGGAGGTGTCTCTGCAGCTCGTCGGAGCGGGTGAAGCGCTTGCCGCAGAAGAGCCAGTTGCAGACGAAGGGCCGGTCGCCGCTGTGCCAGCGCAGGTGGGCTTTCAGGTGGGACGTCTTGGCGTACGCCTTGCCGCAGCCGGGGATGTGGCAGTTGTGCAGGTGCTTCCGCTTGGCGCCCTCGGGGCAGGGCCCCCCCCTCTCCGCCTCCTGGCAGTTGGGGCAGCGGCACGCCGCCTGCCCGGCGCCCCGCGGCACGGCGCGCCGCGCGCTCTTGGGCCGCCCGCCGCCCTCCGCCTCGGGGGGCCCCTCCAGCGCCTTGGCCCCCTCCGGCGCCAGGAGGTGCTGGGCCGGGGGCAGCAGATGGGCCGGGGGGCCGCAGAGCTGGGGGTCCCCCGCGCCGTAGCCCGCCAGCGCCGGCGGGAGCCCCGGCACCTGCAGCCCGCCCTGCCCGTGGGGCAGCTCCATCCAGCTGGCGCCGGCGTGCAGGTCCCACCAGTTGACACCACCGCCGCCGTCCTCGCCGCCGGCAGCGGTGCCGGGGGGCGGGGGCCGAAACCAGGGCTCGTAGGGATGCGCCATGTCCGGGGCCGCCTGCAGCAGCTTGGCGTAGGGGCCGGGGGCGGCAGGGCCGTCGGCGGGCAGCTCTAGCCGCGCGGGGCCATGGGGCTCGTAGGCGCCGGGGGCCGGGAAGCCGGCCTCGGGCCCCGCCAGCGGCAGCTCCGGCGGCGGCAGCGGGGAGGCGAAGTCGGCGCCCGGCGCGGCGCTGCCGGGGGGCTGCAGCGGCTGCAGGTCCAGGCGGCTCGGGGTGGCGCGGGGCGCGTCGGAGGGCTGGTTCCCGAGAGAGCCGCAGACAGCTGTGAGCATTGCCGAACGGCGGCGCGGGGCGGTGGCTCAGACAGACCTGCGGGGCCAAGGAGGGCCGGGAGGAAAGGGGAGGAAGAGCCATGAGAAGAGAGGGGTGCACGCGTCCTGCCCCCTGCCCCCCCGCCGGGGTCTCCTGTGGGGCTGAGCAAAACAGTGCAGCGGTGAGTTGGGTGCGATTCCCATCCTGACCCAAAGACTGGCGCAGGGCAGAGCTCCCCGCGTGGGGAAACTGAGGCACGCGGCGGTGTGCCAGCCCCACGGTGGACAGCGTGGCATCCTCATTGCCCATCGCCCCCCCTGCCCAGGGTTTGGGGGATGCTCCCATCCCTGGAGGGGGGTTATCTGCTCCGCGACACCCGGACCGGCCAGGCAGGGAGGCACGCCAGCCCCACAGGGACCCCACAGAGGCAACCCCCTGCCTGCCCCAGCGCAGACCCAGCGCCGGCGGGGTCTCACTCGCAGCCCCTCCGCAGCCGAGGGAAGGGGGCTGCGAAACCAGCCCGGCTGCAGCGGGGGCCGGCTGGCAGCAGGACGGGGGAGGGGGTCACCGGCAGCCCAGCACAACCCCCGCTGGGCTCGGCTCGGGGTCCACGCTGGCAGCGGCCACGCTCGGCCCCCCCAGGACGCGCGCAGGCTGCCGGGCGCCCGCTGCCTCGCCGGCATCGCCGCCGTGACTCACCGAGAGCTGTGCAAAAACCCCAATGGGGCCGGGCTCCACCCCGGTGTCGAAATCCACCTGCCGGGACCAGCTCCCGCCCCCCGACTTCCCACTGGCGCCGCGGCGGGGGGCCCCCGAGACCCCGTCCCCTCCCGCCGCTGCTGGCCCTGCCCAGCCCACGGTGCTGGGAGCAGCCTGGGCATGGAGCCACACTGGCCCACGCGGCCCCGCGGCCCAGCACCCGCCCGCGGGGCGACCAGTGCTGGTGCCCCCCGCGCCCAAGGGCCGGACCCCCAGAACCCCCCAGCACCCCCAGCCCGGAGGAGGAGAGCGTCTGCCCCTGCCGGATGGCACCGGGGAGGGCAGGGGGCCCCCAAGGAGAGGGGCAGGGGGGAGCCGGGGGCCTGGTCACTCCGGTGGGACCCTGTCTCCATCACTGAAGCACCCTCAGCCTCAAGCGGGGCCGCGGGCTGCCCTGGCGGCCGAACCGGTGTGGGCAGGATGAGCCAGCGGCTTCGGAAGGTTTTGGGGTGCTGCTCCCCAGGGTGGGCTCAGCTCTGCTCAGCCCCAGCCCCCAAGGGATTTCAGCACCCATTTCCCATGGGAATCAGGCGCCGTCCCAGCTCCGGCAGATGCCGGCTGGGGTGGCTGAGGGGTGGTCCTGCTCCTCAGACAGGGCAGGCTGCTTCCCCCACCGTGTCCGTGGCAGGGAGCGGGGGCCGGCGCCAGCACATCGCTCCCATGCAGCCACCCGGGGCTGGTCCTCAGCGCTGCTCTGGTGGGGCTCTGAACTCCCCACAGCCGACCTGCCTGCTCCCCAAGGATACCAGGTTGGGGACCCAAGTGCAGCCCCCGGCACGAGCCACCTGGGCCACCCCAGAGCCAAGGAGAGGGGACCAGGCAGGCGCGTGCCCCCCGGCACCCCCAAAGCGGGGAGCTGTGAGGAGAGAGGACCCGCGGTGGGTCCCCGGCTGATCCCGCCTGAGCGTGGCCACGCCGTCCCTGCTGCCGCTGCGGAGTCCGCGGTGGGCAACAGCTCTCCCGTGCACCGTGCTCCCAAACGTCCCGCTCGGCTCCGGCCGGGCAGAAAGCCCCAAAGCCCCGTGAATGCAGAGCCCCGGCCGCGCAGGGCACCTGCAGCCTTCCCCTAACGCTGTTGGTTAGCACCAACTCCGTTTTTTACTCCCTTTCCACATTCAGTCAAAACCCGTCGCAGCTGCTGAGCAGTCCCCGTAAAAAGGGGGAAAGAGGACAAAAACTCCAGCCGGAGCGCTGGACGGGAGCGCTCCGTTTGGTCCTTCCCCGCCAAGGACGCCTTCAGCCTGGCTGTCCCGGGAGCAAGGCAGCTCCCGGGGCGTTTTTCCATGCCGAAGGTTCCCGGGATGACGACAAAACGCCGGGGGGGGGCCGGAGCTGCCCCCTCCCTGGCCGGGCTGCACGACGCGCTGCCCATCTCACCGCGGGGAAACTGAGGCAGCAGCGGGCGAGGCGCCCCGTGAGTCACGGCGCAGGCCGGGCCGAGAGGCGCCCGGTGAGTCGCTCCGCCGCGGGCGCTGCGCGACCACCGCGGCCGGGGGCTCCGCGCCGCCCCGGGGCCCCGCTCGCCGGCTCGGCAGCGGCTCGGGTCCCCCCCGGAGCGGGGCGGCGGCGGCGGCGGGGACACCCGGCCTCGCGACTCGGAGCGGCCGCGAAACCTTCGGGGCTCGGGGGCCGGCGGACGCCGCGGCGGCGGCGTGCGAAGACCTGCCCGGGCCGGGGGGAGGCGGCGGCGAGCGGCGCCTCCGCGGCCGCTAGCGCCCGGGGTGGCCGCGACCGCGGCCCCGGGCCGGTGCCGGGGCCGGTGCCGGGGCCGGTGCCGGTGCCGCCCGTCGGAGGGGAGCGCCGCGGGGTACCTACGGGTCTAGCGGCGGCCGGCTCCCCGCGGCTCCGTCCTCATCGACGTGGCGGGCGGCGCTGCCTCCGCAGGGACCCCGCGGGACCCGGCTCCCCAGCGACGGGGCACCCACAGGGCCGGGCGAGCAGGAATGGCTGGGTCCCAGCCGCGCTCCGGGCTCTTCCCTCCCTCTCCCCCTTCCCAGCTCCACCCCCACCTGGCCCAGGTGATTTTAACCCTTGGAGGCAGAGCCGCTTGACAGCAGTCTCGTCCCTGTCTCGGGATCCGGCGCTTGAAAGCCGAGGGAGGGGACGGGAAGCTCGCAGCAGACACCGCAAACAGCGGGTAATTAAAGAAGAAAGAAGCAACCGCCTCGCTCCTGCGCCCGTGGCCGCCCTCCGCCTTCCGCCCGCCTGCGCCCGGCCGCCCCGCCGAGCCCCCGGGCAGGGGGACCCCGGCCCCGCCATGCTGCCCCCCAGCTGGGACCGCCGCGTGCCCGCCCCGGGGGGCTCAGCGCCTGCCGGGCCCCCCAGCGTCCTCGTGACACGGGACAAGCCATGGGCGCGCGAGCTCGGGGGTCAGGGCTGGAAATGGGGCGGGAGGGAGTGGGATGCTGGTGGGGGATCCCACGGTGACCCAGGTCTTTGGGGCAGCCCTAAAGCAGCTCGGAGGTCTCAGCTTGGCTTCGACCTCTGACCCTCCCAGCTCCTTCTGCCTGCGTCCAGGGAGCTTTGCCTGCTTGGCCAGGAGGGGAGAAGTGCCCGTGTGGGAACGCTGCAGCCAAACAACCCATTTTGCCACTTGGGAAACGTGTCCCCATTCCCGCAGCCGAAATTCCTGGGCCGGCGCAGGGCTGGCTTTCCCCGGACACCACTTTGCGCTCAGAAGTCGCAGCCCTGTGGGGAACGTCACGGCCCTGGAGAAAGCTCATCCCGCTCCGAAGCCCAGGTTCTCCCTTCCTGCCAGGAAGCCCAGGGTGCCTTGGCCAGCAGCAGGACCCCAGACGGTGGTGCTGAGCACCAGGTCCCCACCAGCCTCGTGGGGGCCCCAGTGTGTGCCCAGCACCAGCACCGGTACCAGGAGCTCCTTCAGCCAGGGGGAAGTGTGGGTTTTCATCATTGCGTGGATCCACTGGAGCGCGCGGGCACGAGGTGCAGCCGCCTCTGGGCTCAGGGACAGGGGCACCCGGGCGCAGTGTGGATGCACGGAGGCTGTGCAGACACACGGACGAGCTGCCCATAAGGGTCTGGGGCCTTCTTACGCTGCTGCAAAAGTGAGCAGGACCCGGGCAGGGAGCCGCTGGCTGCCAGAGGGGAGGATTCCCACTGTCGGAGGGGAGCAGGGACGCTTCGGCCCTCGGACGCCTGGGCCCTTTTGGGGCTGGCCGCCGTGACTCCCTGCCTGCCTCTCCAGCCTGCTTATCTGGGCCGTGAGGAGCTCTCCGGGGCAGGGAGCAGTTTGGGTGCTTTGCATGTACAGCTCCAGGCACCGGCCGCCCGGGGAGCCTGGTCCCTGTGGCAGGAGATGCCGGTCTGGATGCTTCCCGCTTCCCACCTCGCTCCGGTCCCCGTCTCCCACCTCGGCTGCTCTAGGAGGGAAGAGCCTTTTGCTGCACGTCATGCACACGACTGGGACGTGCAGCCTGGCTTTCCTGGCCCCACAAATTCCTGTGGCTGCTGGCTCTGGGGTTCATCCCGGTCTCCCCAGTGCTTCAGGGACTGGTGCTGCAGGGGGACAGGTGGGTCCTCAGCCTGGGGGTTCACAGGTGTTTGGGGAGGAGGAGGAGGAGCCGGGGGCGGAAGCCTGGGGGCTTGCCAAGTGCTGCCTGATCCCACAGGCCTGGGAAGTGCCCAGGACAGCTGTGTCCCTGTGATCCTGCGGGAAGGGGGAAGCTGTCGGCTGCCTCTGTGCCGGGTCCTGGGAGGCAGCGGTGGGGGCGGCAGGACCTGCCTGCATGGACGTGAGGAGCCAGAGCTGGGGAAAGGGCCCAGGCGTCCGAGCCCATCTTGTCCTCCGGGGCGGCGGGGGTGTCTGTGCCAGGCATTGAGAATGGCTCGGGATGAACTGGGAACACCAGTGGGGGCTGCGCGGGTACGTGCAGCAGGGGGTTGGGGGGCTCAGCAGTGTGGGGGCCTTTCCAGGACCAGCCGTGCAGAGCAAATTGTGCGCAGGCGGGAGGATTGCGGGGGGCACCTCCTCGCCGCGGAGCATCTGAAACCCCGGGCCGTGCCTTGAAATTACGGCTAATTACAGAGCCCATTTGCATGAATTACAAGGTGAGAAGCAGATGCCTCGAATCCCTCCCAAGTGCTTCAGCGGCCGGACGGGCTCCGGCTGCACGGCGCTGCGAGACGGGGCGCTGGGACCCCCGTGCGGGGCTGGCCCAGGGGCGTCCCCGCTGGGGCTGGGGCGAATGGGGCCAGCGTGGGGTGTGGGCCATGGCCGCGAGGCCCCACGGCATGTGGGGCTGGGGACCCCACTGCCCCGGGACCCTGCTGCGCCTGTGCTGCCAGCCTGCCCCCCAGCCGGGTCTGTCCTGGTGGTAACTAGGGGTGGGAGCACGGAGGGAGGGAGGGAGGGAGGGATGGAGGGATGGAGGAGGAGGGCAGAGGCCCCTCCTGGCCCGAGGGCAGAGCACTTCAGACGGCTCCTGGCTCTGGCCAGTGAAGGGCAATTTCCTCTGCTGTCATAAAACAAATTGGTGTGTGCGAGGGGAGCGGGGCCGGCTCGGCCCTGGGCGCACGCGCGTGTGCGCGAGCACGTGTGTGCACGCACGCGGCGCAGCCCGCCTGGCAGAGATATCTGCCGGGATTATCGCGAGGGCCCTCGCCCGCCCGCGGTCGCTGCCAGTTCACGGCGTGCCCCCGGGCAGCGTTTCTCACCGGCGGCAGCCGCTGCTGTCGGGACTCGACCTCTGCCACGGCGACGGCCTCCCCTGCCCTTTTCCGACCGAGCTGACAGCTCCGAATAATTCAAGCCCGGCTTTTAATTAACCTGGTGTAATCTCCCTGCCTACCTCTGCCCGGCTGGCTGGGCTGCCATTCCCCGCAGCGGCTGCCTGGCACCGGCCAGCAATGCCAGGACCGGGGGCTTTTCCCCCACGATGCCAAAACCCGGGACCCTTCTGGGTGCTGCGGTTTTGGGCGCTGGGGAGAGGAGCCCCGGCTGGGAGCGGGGGGCTCCGTGTGCCCAGCAGGGCCGGCTGCGGCATGGGTGCCGGGGTGCAGGGGGAGGCGCAGCCAAGCGCAGGAACAGGTTTGGTTCCCGGCCGGGATCAAAGGAAGCAGGAGCTGCCGGAGCCGCCGGAGCCAAGGGTGACGTCAGGGCCCCTGGGGCAGCGGTGACGGCACCGGGGCCCCGTTCCCCACTCGCCAAATTGCACCTTCGCCAGCTCGCAGCCCTGCGAGAGGCTCTGCAAACCACTTTCTAATTCTTCGAAGAAATCATTAAGAATGGGGTAATGATTCTGGTCGCGCGCCGAGATCGGCTGGCGGCTTCGGGAGCTGCCGTAATTGCCTCCACCGAGCACGAGCTCCGGCGCGCTTCCTGCACCTTATCGCCCGGGCAGCGCTCGCCCGGCCACGCTGCGGGAGCCGGCGCTGCGGCCCCGGGCGCCGAGGTGCCCCCGGGTGCTGGGGGGCCCCCGCTCCGGCGTCCCGGTGCCGGCCGGCGCAGGGCTCCCGGCACGGCACGGCTTTGCAGGCGGCCGTGTCGCCTGCGGTGCTGCACAGACACACGTCCTCGTGTCCGCACGCCAGCCTCGCCGGGCAGACCCGCGTCCCTGCGTCCCCACGTCCCTGACCCAGCCCTGCCGCACAGGCCTGGGTCCCTGCGCCCCCGTCTGAGCCTTATTGCACAGACCCAGGTCCCCCCGCACCCCCATCCCTGCGTCCCCTTCGCGGCCTCACAGCACGGACCCATGTCCCCCTGTCCCTGTGTCCCCCATCCCAGCCTCGCTGCACAGACCCATGTCCCCACGTCCCCACGGTGCCATCTCAGCCTTGTGCCTGCGGCAAAGCTGGGCACCGGGGGGGCCAGGGCCCTGGGACGGGAGGCCGAGCAGGCGGTGGCGGGGGCGACATCCGGGGGTGAAGAAGGGCTGCGGGTGCCCCTGGGTGTCCCCACACCTGATGCTGGCCCCCAGCTTGCGAAGCCCCCTTTCCCCAGGGAGCCTCCTCCCTCTGCTGGTGAAAAATAGGAGAATTTGCTATTTTGCAATAAAATGCATGGCAGGGAGGGGAGGAGAAACATCAGAGCAGCCGGGCGGCTGCAGACGGACACGCTCACCCCTGTGCCCCATGGCCTCCTCCCTGCTCTGGAGAGCAGCGAGGGACCCGGGCTCCCCATGGCCAGCGTGGGTCCCCCGGCCCCTCGGCCCGCGGGGTGGTCCGGGCACCATCCGCAGCCTCCCCCTCCGGCTGGGGGTCCCGGCCCCTCCCTAGGGCTGGAGCTCGTGTCTGCCAGCGTGTCCGCACTGCTGCAGCGCCAGGCTCGTATCCGGCGTCACTCCCCGCCTGGGGAAACTGAGGCAGGGGAAGGCAGGCCGGGACTCGCCCCGGCAGCCCGGGTGGGAGAGCCGGGAGCGGAGCTGAGGCAGCGCGGGTGAGCCCCAGGGCGCTGCTGCCTCCGTGGCCGGCACTGCCGGGAGCCCCCCGCGTGGCTGCCCCGCTCCGCTCCCTCCCCGCCTCCCGGCTGCGTGAGGAATCACTGGGGGAGCCCAGCCCCACGGCCCCCGGGATGTGGGAGCCCCCCCCGCCGCCGTGCACCAACGGCTGCGGCGTCGCCCCACTGCAAACAAGCCCCCCCCCAGGATGCCTGGGTCCCCTCCGCGGTGCACCAGGACCCGTCACGCTGGGGCAGCGCCCGGCCCTCCCTTTCCACCTGCTGCACCCGAGCACCCGCCTTCGCCCATCCCGCCGGAGCCCCGGCGAGGTCCCCGGGGTCTGGCAGAGCTCAGCATCCCTCTGGGTGCCCCCTCCTCCCCGCCACCGCGCGCAGCCGGGACCCCCGGGGCGCCTCGGGGGGCGCCGGGGCCGAGGAGGGGGTCGGAGGCACGCCGGTGCCAGGCGGTGAGTAAGCAGCGAGCATGAGGAGGGGAGGTAATTAAAAGGGAGGCACTCGCCACAGCAAGTTCCCACAAATGGAGGCCCCGGGGCCATAGACACCGCGCAACAAAGCACCGAGCAATTATTTGGCTCCAGTGGGAGGTGCTGGTCCCGTGGGGGCTGGAGCCAGCTGGGCACCCCGGGGCCCTGGCAGGCCTGGTATGGGGCGGGGGGGGGGGTCAGGGTGCAGGAGTCGCCAGGGGATCCCCCCCCCCCAGGCTGACTCCTTCCCCCCGGGGGCTCGGGAGCAGGAGGGGTCGGGGCTGGCAGTGCCGGGATGGCTGGGTGGGCGCACGTGGGTTGTGCCCAGGGGGCACCGACCCCTGCGGGGAGCCTGGAGACCCCAACCCCTTCCAGGCACCCCAAACCCTTCAAGGAGACCAGGGGCCTCGACCCCTGCGGGGGGCCTGGGTCTCTCCTCCCGGGTGCTGCCAGGACGCCGTCCCCGCGCTCCTCCCCGCCGGCTTTGCCCCTCGCCGCACCGCGGGCAAGGGGCGACCACGCTGCGGGGCCGCGCGCTCGCCCCCGGGCCGCGGGTCCGGAGGGGCCTGCCGGGCCCCGCGGCGTTCCCGCAGCTCGGCCGGCCGCGTCCGCGGGACGATTCACCTCCGTGGCCGGATAATGCCCGGCAATTAGCCGCCACACTCGCCCGGCGCGGCGTGAGCCGGTAATGAGAGACGCCGGGGCCACGCGGCGGGACGCGGGGCCGTGTCGGGAGCAGCGCGGCACCGGGGGCGGCAGCGCCGCCCCCTCCGCGGGCCCGGGCGCAGCCCTGCCGGCGGCTGCCTGCGTGGGGGCTGCGGAGGGGGGCCCCGCGGGTGGGCACCTGGCGCGTCTCTGCCCTCAGAAACACCGTTTTATCCCCGTCAGAGCCTCTCTGGACCGGGTGGGGGCCAACGGCCGCGGCCCCCGGCCCCATCGCTTTGGACCCGGGGCTTCCTCCACGCGCGGGAGCAGGGACACGACCCACGCGGGGGGCCGCGGCGCGGTGGGGCCCGCGGGGCCCGCCTCCCTCGAGGGCCCGGAGGCCGCGGGCGGCCCCGCGCCGTGGGATGCGTTACAGCCGCGCGGGCCGGGGGCGCCCACGCGGGACGCGCCGTGCGCCGCTCGCGGGGGGATCCCGGGGACTCCCCGCGCGGGGACCCCGTGGCGTCATCAGGCTCCCAACGTTCCAGAACCGCCCCCTGCCCCGCCGCTCCGCCAATCACAGCTGGAGCGGGGCCGCCTCGCTGTTCGCCTTGGTCAACCTCCCTGTCAATCAGACCTTCACTTCTGCCAATCACAAGGCTTATCCTGTATTTCTCCCGCCCACAAGGAAGTGCGCACCTCCTCCTCCCTTCCCGAACGCTTGTCAATCAATCAGCGACGGGCGACAGTCTGAGCTTGCTCTCATTAGCCAAGCGCGCTGTCAATCAGAGATTCTTCCCCCCATTGGGTCTCCGATTTCCGTCCGTCATCCCGGAGGCCCGCAACCATTGGCAGAATTGCCACTCCATCACCGGGCCCCATTGCTCAGCGGCGCTGTCCATCAAAAACACCAACCACAGCGGATTGGCCGGCGGTTGAGCATCCGCCCGCCGGTTGGCTAGGGTGCCGGTAAGCTGGGTGGGGATTGGCCGCGAGGCGGTGGGGGGGGGCGGGTCATTCAGGGCGGTGCCCGAGCGGCCTAGGAGGAGGAAGATGGCGCCGTGAGGGGGTCGGAGCCGCCGCCGCTCCGGCCGGTCCGTGCGGGCGCTCGGCGGGGCGGGCCGGGCCGGGGGGGCGGTGGCGCCGCGCCGGGGGCGGCCGGGAGGAGGAGGCGAGGGGACGGCGCGGCGGCGGCGCGGCCGGGGCCCGGAAGGGGCGTGCGGCCTCCGCGGCCCGCCCCGGCCCGCCCTCTCCGTGCGCCGGGCGGGCGGGCGGGCGGGCGGCGCTTCCGGGGCCCGGGAGGGGGCGGGCCCGCCGCCTCGGCCCGCCTCCCCGGGGACCCGCCGCCGCCAGGGGCGGGGCGGCCGCGGGGTACG
The DNA here is from genome assembly GCF_028389875.1 of Rhea pennata. Classification (NCBI taxonomy): domain Eukaryota; kingdom Metazoa; phylum Chordata; class Aves; order Rheiformes; family Rheidae; genus Rhea; species Rhea pennata. The sequence continues at coordinate 2,313,796 of NC_084688.1, forward strand.
CGGGGGGCCGGGGGGGCCCGCGGCGGCGGCCTCGGCGGGGGGGGGGGCAGCGGTACGTGGCGGCTGGGGGCGCCGGTGCCGGGGGGTCCCGGGCAGGGGCTGTCCCGGCCGGGGGGAGGGGGGGCCCGGGGCTGCTTTGGGGCCCCGGCCCTTGGCGGGGGGAGAGTACAGGAGCTGCCCGGGTTGCTGGGATGCCTCGTCCAAGGGTGCCCGGAGGTGCTCGGGGCTGGAGACGCCGTGCTGCGGGTGCCCAGGGATGCTCGGGGCTGGAGGCGCCCGTGCTGCAGGTGCCCAGGGATGCTCGGGGCTGGAGGCGCCCGTGCCGGGGGTATCTGTGGCTCTGCAGGGTGCCCCGGGCTGCTGGAGCCTGGGCAGGGGGTGCCCGTGCAGGGGAAGGGGTAGAGAGGTGCCGGCAAAGGGGTGCTGGGGCTGGGGGCGTTGTGCTGGCGCACAGGAGTGCGGAGGAGCCCGGAGCGAGTGCGGGTGGCCCGTGGCTGAGGGTGCGTGTGGGAAGCGCCCCGGGTTTGTGTGGAGGGGGATACAGGGGGTGCGTGGGGCTGGGGGGAGCGTGCCAGCACTATGAGCAGCGGGGGGCGGGGGTGCAGTCCAGCACGGGGTGCCGGGGGTATGTGGGGTGCATCCGGTGCTGACGTGTGTTGAAGAGGAGCCTAGAGACGGAGGGCAGGAGTTGTGTGGGGAAGGGCCTGGAGGAGGCCGGGGCATTTCAGCCCAACCTGTCCGGCCCTCTAAAGGGCCCTGGGACAAGGAGGGCACTTGGGCTTGTTCCAAGCCAGGCACCTTGCAGCAAGGGGGGCTGCAGGGCCAAGCTGCGGCCAGGCGACGCTGAGGGAGCTGCCGTCAGCCCTGGGGGTGCAGCAGGGCGAAATGGCCAAGGTGGTTCTCTCTTTGGTCCCTGGGGGATGTGAGATGCAACAGGATCTCGGCTGCTCGGGGAGCGAGAGATTGATGCTGCTGGAAGTTTCCACCTGGCCTCTCACTGCTCTGGGGGAGCTGCCGTTCAAGGGTGCCCTGTGATGTGTTTACTTTCAAGCCATTAAAATCTCTCTCTCTTTGGTGTGTGCAGAGTTAGGAGCTGCTCCCTCCTCCTTGAGGCTGGTCCTGCAGCGTGCAAGTGCATCCTTGGCAGCGCTGCTAGACAGATTTGCCTTATTTAAGCTAGTTCTCCCACTCTTAGTGCTTAAATGCAGTTGAAGTGCCAGGGAATTTCCCCTGGACATCAGAGAAGGAGAAAACAAACTCTAATTTTGTCAAGTGAATGGAACATGTGCATATCAGAGTGATCGGAGATAGATTTTGCCACAGTCTTTCTTATTAGAAGAGGTGGAGAAAGTGGTTAAAGAATCAATTCTGGAGTTTTCCCTTCAACTCTGAAATAATAGTGTTTTCCTCCTAGAGCAAGTTGTCAGATGTCTTATCATGAAAACAGCTCTTTCTCTGTGTTTTGGAGAATGCAGAAGGTTTTGTCCCCTTGAATTATTTTAACAGAGAATTAACAGCAACAAAAATCTTGGATGTTTTATTCTAAGACGTCGCTTGATTTCCTGCTGTTAGTATGTAAATATACAGGTGTTTCACTTCCTTTGTGTCTGACTCTTAAGATTTATAGGTCAATGTTGCTTATGGCTGTGAAAAACAAAGGAAACACTTGTCATTGGGGTGTTTTTTCCCTATTACTCTGCTTAGCTTGATAATCTTCAGTATCAGTTGCAGTTGCTGTGGTCATTCTTCGATTTTAGGGGACTCTGATTCATCTTTATGCTCAAAGTGCTAACTAAAACTGCAGTAACTTGATTGGATATGTCAATGGGTATAAACTGGACACTGAAAGTTAGATCAGTCCCTCTTGCAGTGCGTGATGTACCCACATGTTGCTTGCTGAGCTGAGTGCTGCTCGACAGCCCCTTGGTCCCTGTGCTGCTAGATCCAGGTCTGAGATATGTCTAGCCCTGCCCATCTTGAGAGGTCTCAAAAGTATAACTGGGCCCTGTTCCAGAGAAACGCCACCTGATAAATGAAAAGTATTTCTCCCTGCATTGATTTGTGGCTTTAGTAGTTATTTCTAATTTTCCTGAAGGAAGCTTCTGCTTTGCCACGCTTTGCCTCCGCTGAGAACAGGCTCATCTTACTCACAGCTCTGATTTGGTTTGGCCTTAGTCAGCTATAGCTAGAGGTGGAAAGGCTGCTTTGGGCCCTCTGCGTGTGTCTCTTAATGCTCCTCTTTCCACATTATGGTTTGCACACAGCCGTCATGAAGATGAGAAGGGTGTCTCAGGAACAGGGCACTAGCCTAAAACTGGAAGACCTGGATTCAGAGCCTGTGCCTCATCAGCACAGAGGCACAGTGTTTCCTGCGTCAGGGGAAGGGGGTTTGTGAGAGTAGGTAATTAAAGATAACAAGCATTTTGTGGTGATGGGACTTGAAATTACAATCTAAAATATACAAATTTGTCCAGAAGCTCCTGAAAGAGAGCTCTGTAGCTATGTGAGAGTGTCCGTGCTGCTCAAGCTGCAGAATGGGGATATTGGGTGGGTCCGTGGTTGTGAGTACTGGCAGGTATTTTGTGTCACCATTTTCCCTTCTGTCGTAGGCGCCTTCCACTGAGCTGGAAGTTGTAGATCCTTAAAGAGGATTGTCTGGCAGTGGAGCCAGGCAGCTCCCTGAGGAAGAAGGCTGGTTCTGATTAGGAAGAAAAGAAAACATCTCTTCCCTTTATATCTCTTGTAGAATATTGAAGATAATGGCACAGTTTCCAAAGTAAATAAATTCTTGTGAGAAGTGAAGGAGCCGCCTCTGAGCAAACCTACCAATCGTGCTGGTGTGAGCGCTCCAGCTGGCTGCTAGCAGGCGTTTCACCGGCTGGACATGGGGTCTCATAGGCTGGCGCGATTGGTAAGTTTTCTCCTCCTACAGCTTGATCATTCGAGTCCAGCCCTGTGCACTTTTTACGTGTGCCGTGAACTCACAACTGGCTTTGAGAGCTCCTCAAAGAGCCAGCAAGCAGAAGCCAGAGTATCTAGGTGGTTAGCTAGTTCGTGAGGCTGTCAGTTTGCATCTTCAGGGGCAGAAACAAGTCCTTGGTTATATTTGTTTGCATAACATGCTAAAAGAAACAGATCTCGAGCCAGAAATCTTTGAGATGTTGGTTGCCGTGCCCTTTTACAGGAGATGAAGAGAAGGGGTGAGGCGGCTGTTTCCACTCCCTAGTGAGATGGGTTTTATATGAAAATGGGCTTATGACAAGCAGAGAAAAAGTGGAAGAGGGTGGCCATAAAAAATGAGAATGAATGAATTTTGTGAGTCAGTGTTCTGTAATCATCTAAAGAGGCTGTTCTGCTCCATTTGGTGTTTGGCTGGGGGTTTACAGAGGGGCATACTGGACCTGAATTGCTGAGGAAGTTCTCCATGGGGTGAATAAATTTGTAGCTTAGGAATTACATTGCCTCTGTGGAGACAGGGCTTCTCCCCCAGTCAGCACCCTAATTTATTTGTATGGGCTAATGGGATCTCTGCTGATATGTCTCTCTCTTTTTGACCAGGTCAACATTGCTCTTATTTGTAGTCAGAGCTGTTAATCCTTAACAGTGTCCTAATTCTGCTGAAAGGGAGGGTGCAGCCCTGAAACTTGGGCAGCCGTACAAGCTCCTGGCTTTCTGGGAAGAGTGTGTCCTTTCATCCCAGGCCAGCTAGTCCGGTGCAAATGCCTGATGCTTTAGTCTCCAAGAGGTTGCCACAGTGAGTGAGTGAGAGTGGCTTAAAGGGAATGGATGCCCTTTTCTAAAAAAATGGTGCAAGTAATTTCCATGCAATGCTATCCCAGGCGCCGGGAACCCAGAGCTGACTCTTTCTGGGGATTTATGCGCTCGGTCACGGCAGGCTGTGAAAGAGCCTTCGCGTTGCCTTGAGAGAAGCTGGGAGTCTGCTGCCTAGTGGAGAACTGCCTGCCTTTGGGAAGCGGGCTCCTTGGTGACTTGGCCTGTGGCCCAATCTCTGTGTTTCTTAGCTGCTTTCTGTTTGGCGAAAGGCTTTGCGTTCCCAGGGAGGAGCTGTCTGTTTCTCTGATGACCCACATTATTTTTATAGAGCAGTTAGTGCCTACAGGACAGCCAGGGTGGCACAGGAGGGAGCTGAGGGCACTGACATTGCTGAAACTCTGGTTTTGTTAGCACTGATTGTATCTAAAACGTCTAAATAGCTTTTCTCCCAGCCGTAAGCTGCATTAAGATCTGATGACTGGCTCTTGCACTGGACAGAAGCGCATACAACTCCTGTGTTGTCCGTGCGTTGAATGAAACGCAGCACCGCTTTGTCCAGTGAAGCTGATGCACTTTTGATGCTGTTCGGTTAATTGATGTAGTTCGTTGTTTGCCTCGCTGGTGCAGCGGCGAGTGCTGTGCGCCGGCTCAGCCCCGTTGTGCCTGGCGCTGTGTGGACGTGCCGACCCTCCCTGTGTCTTCTGGTCTCTCCAGCGCCTCACGTATATGCTGCGGAGGGTATTGGAGACTCTTCTGGTGTTGTGTGACCACTGCGGTTTGGTGTGCGCGTCAAGGCTGAGTGTCTGCGCTGGGGGTGACTGTGCGGTGCCTAGGTGCATGCTGCTGCCCTACTTTCCCACCTTGCCTGCCCTGCTGAGCTCACCTTGGGTCGTGCAGTGGGCACCCTTCTCTTCTCCAGTTGCCCGTGCTTGTGTTCGCTCGCACCAGTGAACTGGATTGCAAAACTCCCAGCTCCCCTGTCAGCAAAGACCGGCCTCCTCCCAGGCGCGCGTCTAGCGCTCTCCGTGGGCTGCGCTTCAGCTCCTCTTTCTGGGCTGTCGGTGCTGCGGGCCTTGTCCTCGTGGGGCTGGAGGGTATTTTCACAGTGTGTTGGTACCCTGCGTGCATAAGAGAAGGGCTGTGTCTGTGCGTGTTCAGCTAGTTGAGCTAAACAGTGCATCCCACTCAGATCAGATATATGGGAGACAGCTCACAACCTTGGCCACGTTAGGCATTTACCACCTGTTAGCCAGCATCGTTTCAAAACAGGAGAAAATCCTCATTTTCTTAATACAGGTGTGCTTTTGACTGGGGCTCCTGCATTCACATGCTAGCAGTTAACCCTTCTTTAAGCAAAGTTCGAGTCTGCCTTGTCGAGGTTGTATGCTGGCTCTGATGACCTGCACCCAGCGTGTACCGATGCTGCCTGCCTTTGCTGAAAGTGATGCTGATGAGCCTTGGCCACAGTGAGCTCTGGAGCATGGAGCTTGCTCCCTTGATGCCTCTCTGCCTTTCTTAACTTTGAAACAATGCCTACATTTATTTTTTCCCCAAACATGTTCGTTCCACCATCCGTTTAACCCCTCTTCTTACCCCAGGCCTCCTGCAGCTCTCTCTGGGCAGGAGCATGAAGCTGTTGAACAGAGGCTTTACCTGTGCCAGATTTTCGTTCCACCTGTGTGGAACCCAGAAAACAGCCCTCTGCGGCAGTCCCAAGCGCAGCTTTTGCCTGGACCCCGCTGAGCGGCAAAAGGCCACTTGCTGAGCTTATGCAACAGTTATTGCTTTGGCTGGTACATTGTGTTATGTCGTATGAGGCTTCGTATCTTGGTCGTGCTCTGTCAGTGCTTCTCATCGCTCCTGCAGGCCAGGCATCTTTGTAAATACCGCAGCAGTCGCTTCCCGTCAGTTCACCAGAGCCGGGGCTGTATTTCAGAGATGCCTTAAGAAAACCCCCAAACATCCATATTCCTCAGATGGCCGTAATTCCCCGTTTGAAACCAGGACATTATCAGCAGTGGTAGTAAAGAAAGTTCGAGCTCAGACAAGTTCTCCCTGGCTCCTTGTCTAGGCAAATATTATGAAGCTATTGAGCCATACAGCAAATGCTAGATGGGGGTAGCTGGGGAATTTGCCAAAGGAAATGTCACGGATGAAATGTCTTTCTTGTCTAGCACAAAAGATTTAGCAAATTGTGAGGATTTAGGAGTCTCTCTCCCTGGCTTCACTGTATTAAGCCTTTAAAAAGAAATCATTCCAGCTGTCCTGGTGGCAGGCACAGCCTCATCCTCGGTATTTTTGCTTGGCAGTGTTCAGGGCAGTAGAAGTGATGAGCATCAGAGGTTGCAAACTTGCTCCACCTCCCCAAGGACAGTTGTGAACAAGAAGGCAGCGATTGCTCTGAAGGCAGTTAACTGCCCCCTTGTTGCAGCTCTTCCCTGGGATGCCCCCGCCCCAGCGCCGCCTCGCACCCGGCTCCTGCCCCGTAGCCCGCCTGGTTCTGCAGGAGCTACAGCCACTCGAGCCGGTTCCTCCCGGAGGCCTGGGGCATAGCTTCTCGGCTGTAATTCTGCCCTCGTCCTTTCTCTGAGTGTGTCTCCCCGGTGTGCAGTTCTGGTTCAAATGCTGTAGGCTCTGCAGCCTTGGCTCTGGCTCTTGTAGATGCCGCCTTTCCCTTCTGGGCCTTCCTGTGCTGCTGCTGCTCTTTCCTCCCTGCTCACCAGCAGCTTTTCTCAGCCTCCCCAGACCCTGCTGCCAGCGAGCTCCAGCAGCCTTTTATTCCCTGAAGTAACCTTTTAATTACATAACAACTTAGAAACATTCAGCACCAACAACATACCAAAATAATTGAAACAATGTTTTTGCAGCCTTAAAAAACATGATTCTGTACCAAAACTGTGTCTTCTAAAATTCCGAAAGTTAGAAAAACAAACGGCTAGGAGACAGTGTGGGCCGTGGCTGGAGCACGGCGCTGGGAGCGGGGAGGCAACCTCAGCCACTGCGCTGCCCGCGGCCCTGCAAGGCAGCGATGGTCTTTCTCTGCCCGGGAGGGCCACGGCTTCAACTCACCCCTGTACCGAAACACAGGCAGAGGGCTCCAGCCAGTTCCCCCTGGCCCTGTGGTCGGCTGCCTGCAGTAGCAGGCGGTTCCCTGTGGTGGCAAAGGTAAAAGGGTGTTTGAGAAGGTGATGAGATGGTGAGGTTCTTTGGCCCCTTCTTAAGCCCGTGCTGAAGGCACAGAGGTGAAGTTCAATGTTATAGCTGGTGCAGGGAGATACTGGGAAAGTCCCTTGGCATCCGGGCCGTGGGCTGGGCGCACTCAGGAGTTGCGGTCTCCGTTCTTGCTGCTGGTCTTACCCCTCCGTCTCTGTGCTTCCTCCTTGCAGATCAAGAGGACAGTATGGCTGCGACTGCCGCCGTCAGCCCCAGTGAATACCTGCAGCCTGCTGCCTCCGCGGCCCAGGTGAGCGCTGGGGCGTTGGCGAGCTCGTGGCTCCCCGCCATGGCAAGGCAGAGGGATGTGTTGCGAGGTGCAGAACTGCAAACAGCACATCATTTTGTTGGTAGCTCTGTGCCTTCTTTGCAGATCAGCTCTTCCTGCCTCCACCATAGCTGGCGTTGCTGTGTCAGGAGGAGAGGTGGCTGCAACACAAACTGGGGAGCTGTGCTCTGAATTTGTTCCCCGTCCTGATACTGGCTCTTTCTGAGGCTGTGGAGTGTTGTTTCTCCTCCTTGTGCTGCGTTTTCCTTAGGGACCTCTTGGGTTCCATTAGCAGCTGATACCAGAAGGGGGTCTCTGGATTAATATTAATATTATTATTAATAGTGAAACTCTCCAGGGTGTGTGTAATGCATGTAAATAGCAACATGCATAGCAGAGTGAGCTAAAGACACACGTGACGTGGGTAATTGTGTAGCTCTTTCAAGATGCGGTGCCTCATTGACGTGGACTGGATTACTTTTGGTAGGGTGCACCCTTTCCTTCACTGCCTTGAGTGCCAGATGTGTTTGGCATAAGCCCCTGTCTCTAACACCCTCATCTCCCCCTGGTTTCCTAGGACTCTCAGCCGTCTCCGCTAGCCCTCCTTGCAGCGACATGTAGCAAAATTGGTCCCCCAGCAGTGGAAGCCGCCGTGACTCCTCCTGCGCCTCCTCAACCAACACCTCGTAAACTCATCCCCATCAAACCTGCTCCGCTCCCTCTGGGCTCTGGAAAGAACAGCTTTGGGATCCTGTCATCAAAAGGGAACCTCTTCCAGATCCAGGGCTCTCAGGTTGGCACCTCCTACCCCGGAGGGCAGCTGGTTTTCGCCATTCAGAATCCAGCTGTGATCAACAAAGGGACCCGCTCATCTGCGAACATCCAGTACCAGGCAGTGCCTCAGATCCAGGCCACGGGAGGGCAGACCATCCAAGTCCAGCCCAACCTCACCAACCAAATCCAGATTATTCCAGGCACTAATCAAGCGATTCTCACCCCATCCTCTTCCTCTCACAAGCCTGTGCCAATCAAGCCAGCTCCGGCACAGAAGGGTGGAGCTTCGCCAGTGCAGGGCGCAAGCAACGTTGTCAAACTAACCAGCGGCAGCAACGTGACTCTTACTCTGCCTGTGAACAACCTGGTGAACGCTACTGAGTCTGGCACACAGGCTCAAATCATTGCAGAGAGCCCCTCGAAGCCCAGCAAAAAGCCTCGAAAGAAAGCCACGTCACCAGCCCAGCCCACCGCCATGGCTGTGGCTGAGCAAGTGGAGACGGTGTTAATAGAGACCACGGCAGAGAACATCATCCAGGCAGGGAACAACCTGCTCATCGTGCAGAGCCCGGGCTCTGGTCAGCCAGCGGTGGTGCAGCAAGTGCAGGTGGTGCAACCCAAGCAGGAGCCGCAGGTGGTGCAGATCCCGCAGCAGGCCCTGCGCGTTGTCCAGGCAGCCTCTGCCACACTCCCCACCGTCCCCCAAAAATCCAACCAGAACTTCCAGATACAGACGACAGAACCCACCCCCACCCAGGTACCGTGTCCTGAGCCCTCCCTCATCCTCAAGGTCCCTCCTCTACACTGTTCCACCTTCAATCCCTGACCTGAGTTTTAAAAAGCCTAGGGGTTTTGTGAGCTGCCAAAACCTGGCACCCAGTTTAGACAGCCCTCTGCAGTGGCTGTGTGGGTCCCCTGATGTCTAAGAAAGGTTAGGAATGTCACCATTCCCTCAGGAAGGTTTTAAGTCTCTCTCTTTTGCTGGCTGCCTGTTTTTCTAGGACTTGTAGGAATGCAGTGTCCTTGAAACCTCTGCTGTGCTTCCAGATCAGGTTGGGATTAGGCAGCTGGTTCGGAAGCTCTTGGGAAATGGCAGGAGGTGGGGGAGCAAGGCTCATGCTGCTGGACTGCATAATTGGCGTTGCTTTTGGAAACCTGGCTACAAGGGCAAAGCAGCCCTTTGCTGCTGTGCGAGGCCAGGACCTTTCTGCAGGAGGCCCGGTATTTTCAGATGCTTGGGCGACTTCTGCTTTTCTTTGGCTTGTTGCAGGCCCAGATTCTTGGGTTGCATAGGGAGGGCGACTGGTGCGATAGGAGATGTTTTCCCCTGGTGATGGTGACTGGTCTGATTCTTCTCTTACCATCAGGTCTACTTCAAAACGCCCTCGGGTGAGCTGCAGACAGTGCTGCTCCAGGAAGCCCCGGCCATGACGGTGGCTCCATCTGGGACCTCTTGCAGTAGCCCTGTGTCCCGCAGCTCCGGCGCAGCGGGCAGCAGCAAGAAACCAGCCATGCGCAAGGAGCGCCCTCTGCCAAAGATCGCCCCCGCTGGAGGCATCATCAGTTTGAACACAGCTCAGCTGGCAGCTGCAGCACAGGCCATGCAGACCATCAACATCAATGGCGTGCAAGTTCAGGGTGTGCCTGTCACCATCACCAACACCGGAGGTGGGCTGCACACCACTCTGTGGCTGGGCAGGCGGGCAGGATAGCAGGATGTGTGGGGGGCTCCCTGGTCCAGAGGACAGAAAGCCCCTGCTAGCTGCACTTTGCAGCTGGGATGTCGCTGCTTTACAAGCAGATCCATTGTAGCCTGCGGCTGAGTGCTGAATGCCATGGGTTTCTCTAGCTCCCTTTGCTCCAGGAGACCCAGAGTGTTTCTTAGGTATTCCTGGGGCTCTGCTGAGTCTTCCCAGGCCTGTCCTGGTAAGCTTTGTCAGCAAGGGTAGATAACAGAGACAGCTTACCTTCGGAGCATGGTCGTGCTGAGCTGCAGGACATCTCTGAGGGCAGAGAGGCCGAGGCTGTCCGAGGGCTCAGACTGGCTGTTTGCTCCTGAGCTCTGTGAGTGGGTGAAGGCTGAGCTACAGCCAGGCTGTGGAGTGAGACAGGTGTCTTTGGAGAGCGGGGACCCAGCTGGGCTGGGGGTACCATGCTCTGGTTCCCTTCTTCAGCTCTTCTGTGGGGAGCTCTGCTGCAAATCGTGCTGACACTAGCAGTGAGTCCTGCAGAGTTCAGCTCCAGGGCTGGGACATTTCTCCATGCACCTGCTGTGTTGCCAGGTGGATAAGGCTGCTGGTGGTGGGTTTCTGATAGTCAGGCCAGGAGCTGCCTTCACAGCCTCTGTGCTCCTCCAAGCTGTGTAAGAGCTAGCAAGGGATTGCTGTTTGCTCCAAGTGAACCTAGCCCTTCCCGCTTCTGTGGGACAAGTATGTCCCTTAAGCTCTCACAGAAAATAGCCAGACACAGCCCAAGGCCTGTGCTTGGGGCTGTTTGTGAGCCCCAGACAGCTCCTGTGCAGGGAACAGCACGTCTCTGCAGCTGCTCTATCCTCTCCTCCTGGCCCCAGCAAACCTCCCTTGTCCCCTGCTCGGTGATCCCCAGCCCACACCCAGTAGCATTTGCTGCAGGGAGCCAGGGGAAGGAAGTCACGTCTAAGGGAAGTTTGTCTGCTTTCTGATCCAGAAATACCTGCTGGTGTTCAGTGGTTTCTCTCTCAGCAAGAACCGGCAGGAGTCCCAGTGTGGTTTTGTAGTTGGAAGCTGTTCTTTCTTGCTTGACTAAACTATGTCAGCATAAAATCCAGGCTGGTGTGGTTTAGTGCTCCGCAGTGGGCTGCTGTCATTGCTGGGGTTGGTTTTAAAGGGATTTTTAATTGCTGCTTTGTGTGTAAACCTGGGACCTGCAATGAGTATTGGGGAGATGCTAGAGGCAGATGTTGCTGCTGCCTGCGCCATTCCCTGCAAGGTGCCACAAGGCTGGCTGGGGCCTTGCTTCACTCCTGGCCTGGGGGGGACCGGTAGGACCTGCTGGCTGCTGCTGCTGCTCTGTGAACGAAATGAATTGAGGCAGATCTCAGCCTGGTTTTATCTGGGATGCGGTCCACCGCCTGAGAGCATGTTTGGTAAAGAGTTGCCCAGACCCTGTGCTTAGTGCCTTTTCTCTCAGTGGAAGTGGAAGCACCTTTGCTCTGCCCCTGCCCACAATCCACAACTCCTTTGCAATGACCATTTCTCTGCCTGGCCATCAAGTCCCACTTGTCTTTCCCTGCTGCCCCCAGAGCAGCAATCCCGCTTGCTGACCCCCTCTTCTTCTTTCCAGCCCCCTTCTCGGCTGCCGGGTGCTGAGCAAGGCCCTGGCGTGGCCCTGGCTGCCGCGTCTGTGAGCGCCCAAGCGTGGAGCGGCCCTTAGGGTCCAGGGTAAGTCCCATTTTTTTGGTCAATATATTGCACGTTTTTTCAAAGTTTCTTTTTTGTTTCCTCTTTGGTCATTTCCCCACCCCGAAGGGTCGAACCGAAAACTTTGAAAAACCGCACAGTATATTCAGAAAAAAGGGACTTACTTGCCCTGCTTGGGGGCCAGCACGTGGCGAGGCAGAGGGGCCGTGGCAGTGCTGCATGTGGGGCAGGGGGTGATGAGACCTGAGGTGTCTGCCAGGGGTCAGTCCCACCCCGCGCTAGGGCCCTTTGGCAGCCACCTCCAAAGGGTTTTCAGCGGGAGCTGCACGAGGAGCATGGACAAACACGTACAGCCACAGCAGGCAGGGCGCCGCGCGGCCCTGCGGGAGCTGAGGCCTCCTCAGGGCCCTGGGCAGAGCCTCAACCCCCTCCTTTTCACCCTCAGGCCAGCAGCAGCTGACGGTGCAGAACGTGTCTGGCAATAACCTGACCATCAGCGGGCTGAGCCCGACCCAGATCCAGCTGCAGATGGAGCAAGCCCTGTCTGGAGAGATGCAGCCGGGGGAGAAGAGGCGGCGGATGGCGTGTACCTGCCCCAACTGCAAGGATGGGGAGAAGAGGTGAGCAGCGCGCGGCGGGGAGAGGGCAGGCCCCGCCGGCGGGCCCGGCCCTCCCCGAGGCTAACGCTTGCCCTGTTGCTTTGCCCCGCTGCAGGCCGGGGGACCAAGGGAAGAAGAAGCACATCTGCCACATCCCCGAGTGCGGGCGTACCTTCCGCAAGACCTCGCTGCTGCGCGCTCACGTGCGCTTGCACACGGGCGAGCGCCCCTTCGTCTGCAACTGGGTCTTCTGCGGGAAGCGCTTCACGCGCAGCGATGAGCTGCAGCGGCATGCCCGCACGCACACAGGTCTGCGGCCCCACGGGGCACGGCTCAGCACCGGCGCGCGGCCCCCTGCGTCCACCCTGGGCAGCCTCGGGGCTCAGTTTGCGCAAGGCCCTGCGCCTCGTAAGAGCCGAAGGGGCGTGCTGAGCCGAGGACTGGGATGAACTCGGGCCACTGCGATATTGTCCTTGCTGTTTGGCTGAGTTACTTGGGAGGGATTGGAAAGCAAGGGCGGGGGTCTGTGCTGCCTTTAGGTTGCTTCAGATGAAGGTAGTGATGGAGGTGTCGTGGAAGGGCCAGGGGGAGTGGCTGCAGAAAGCATCTGACACGGGCACGTCTCTGCAGCCCTGGGAGGTCCCCGCAGTTGTGACTGTGGTCGGTTAGGGGAATGCAGGGACGAAAGCGCGGCTGGGAAGCGTGGTGCTGCCCTCCGTGCCAGGCACACCAACTGTCCAGCCCTGACCGCTGCTGCTCTTCCCCGCAGGTGACAAGCGATTCGAGTGCGCGCAGTGCCAGAAACGCTTCATGCGGAGTGACCACCTGACGAAGCACTATAAAACCCACCTGGTCACCAAGAACTTGTAGGGCCGGCAGCTGCCCCGCGGCTCCCCGGCCGCGCAGACAGGCCCTGCGAGGGCCACCTGGGTGCCAGCCTGGGACTCCGCGGCCCTTGCAGCACTCCGGCGTCCCCGTGTCCCCGGAGAGGGGCTGTGCCCCTGCCAGCACAGCCCTCGGGAACGTCCTCCTTCCCTGCCGCCGCCGGGCCCCGACACAGGAGAAGCCCTTTCTGAAGGGCAAGAGGGGACGAACCTCCTTACGGACCCCCAGGGGCCGTGGGGCAGAGTGCCTGAGGGCGACCTCCGCAGAAAGGCCTGGCCGTGGCCCGAGCCGGCGAAACGTCCTCATGGGCACGCGGGAGTTGTGCACGGAGGCGACCAGGCGCTCGGGTGCGGACGGGCCAGGAGAGGCTCCACAGCACATTCCTACTTTATATTTAAAATCTATAAATAGCTATAAATATCTCTATATAAACCCCTTTGGAAGGTCCCTTTTTTCTATGGAGATCGTTGCCTTACGCTCCCTGCTCCTGATTATGAACACTGTGTATCGTGAGTGCTTTTTTAAAATCTTTATTTAATTGCTCCCTTTTAAGATGCTGCCCATCCCATTGCCCCTTTTCTCCTAACGTTTCTTTTCCAATAATGAAGAGTTTTTTGTTCTTTTTGTTTGTTTTCTCCAGTGATTTCTTTCTTTCCCCCTTTGTTTCCCAGTGATGTGGCATTTCCTTTTGAATCTTGGGACTTTAACCCCCCCTTCCTTCCCCGTGTGTTGCCCGCCATCCCCACTGTGTATAGTGTACATTGTATCATAGACTATATTGCTTTTGTGTTTACTACATGTTTAAAAACATATGGCTTGTTATTTTTGAGCTTTTAAATTAAACAAATCCACTTTATTTTTTAGTTGTAACTGCCCGAGGTTGTTTTCTGGATTACGTGACAGATCTGTTATACTTTATTATCTGTAAATCGCTGGCCACTATGGAGTCAGCCAAGAGTTTTTCCTGCTAAATAAATTTAGTCACCAGAGGCAAATCCAGTGCCGCCTGTGCTGCTGAGGGTCCTTTCTCCCGAGCGCCGTGTCCGCGGAGCAGCCGCGGGACGAGCGGAGGCTCCCGCACCAGAGCGAGGTGTGAGCTGGAGCCAGGCTGGCGCCAGGAGGCCCTGGCCCCACGCGGCCCGGGACAGGCTGGATGACCGCGGCCGGCGCAGCCCCGGTGCTGCCCCCGCGTCCCCCCAGCCCGCCTGCTCTCCCTCGGCTACTGCCGCCCAAAGGGCAGCGCCCCCCGGCCGGGCAGCCGGGCTCGGGGCCGAGCGTCCCCCGCGCAGCCACCATCGGGGCTGTCCTGGCTGCGGCCGCGGCGGGACGCACGCAGCGAAGCCCAGCCCCGTGGCGGCCAAGAGCCAAAAATGAAACACGGGGCAGGCGCGAGGGCTGCAGGGACAGAGCTGACGGCAGCACTGGGGGGGAGAGAGAGAGGGAGCTTTATTTACAGGAAACCAAACAGTCGTCGGAACCAAACTTCTTTACAAGAAAACAGTCCTGGGCCGTGGCTGAACGGATGGAGCTCCAGCAAGCCGGAGGCAGCTCCGCCACGCGGACCCCGGCTCTGCTTCCGTGCTCCGGGGATCGCGGCTCGCTCCAGCAGCGGGACGCTGCCTCCGTCCCAGCGGTAAGATGCAGGAGCCCGGCAGCGCCCTGCTCCGACCACCCTCCAGCCCTGCCAGCCCCCGCTCCCCGCAGACGACGGAGCAGGACGCGCCACCGGCACCCGGACGCGGATCCCTCGGCGATGGGGATGGCTGGGCCAGCCGGGGGGACGCCTCCCGCTGTGGTTTCTGCTGGGCGGAGGGTGGGAAGGGTCCCCCGCGCTGGCACTGCGCGAGCCGCCGGCCCCCGGGGCAGTAGCAGAGGGGTGAATCCCCCGGTCCAGCCCGGTGACACCCAGCGACAGCCGCAGCTGCAGCCGTCCACGAGCGCGAGGGCTGCGTTCCCCGGTCCCCAGCACATACCGGCGGAGGGAGAGCACGTCCCTCCCCGTCCCCTCTCCGCAGCAGCTGCGCTGGAAGGCTCAGCCTCCCGACGGTCGAGCTGGCTGAAGCGCCAGGGCCGTCCCGTGGTCCTGGCTCAGTCCATCTTCACGACCATCTTCTTGACGGCCCGCCGGGACGTGCCGCACTTGCTGTTGATGACGGCGTTGAAGTTGCAGCCCCGGCCGCACATCTTGGTGACGTACTCTGCGGGGCGGATGGGCACCGGTGCTCACCCGTGGCCCGGCGGAGGCAGCCGGGGATGGTGACCCCGGCGCCACGGCCCCACGACGCTCTCCAGGACTTTCTGTTCCACCCTGTGGCCACCACGGCTGAGCCTGGTGGGTGCCCAGCAGACCCCTGGCTTGTGCTCTGCCCCTATGCACCCCCGCGGGCGCGAGGAGGGGACGCGGGGCTCACCCCGACGCCGGCCCCCTCCCTGGTCCCTACCTTTGATGGCGCTGACCACGGCGACCGGGAGGCGGAGGGGCCGCTCCATAGTGGTGTTGTTGTGGGCGATGCGCTGCCCCGTGGCCGAGGACCGGGCCAGCGTCTCCCGGGAGAAGAAGTAGTCGAGGAGCCGCCGCGTCATGAGCTTGGGCTTGTCCGTGGAGACCTGCGAGAGGTCGTCCAGCTGCGGGTGGGTGATGTAGACACCCGAGTTGGGCACCAGCTCCAGTTTGGGCCTCCCGTTCTCCTGCGGCAAGGGGAGAGCTCTCATCATCCCCGGATCCCCCCTTCCAGCTCCCAGACACCCCCCCCCCCCCCCAGCGACCTCTTCCGTGCCCTGGGGGCCCCCTCTGTCCCCCGCCATCCCGTCTGCCCCCTCCACGCCCCGGCCTCCCCGCGCACCTCCACTGGCGAGGCCCAGAGCGGGGTGCCGTCGGGCAGCGTGTCCCTGCCGCTCTCCTCCCAGAGGCAGGCGGAGTCGGTGAGCGCCGCCGGGCTCCCGGCGCCCTCCTCGGTGCCCAAACAGGGGGTGACGCCGCCGGGCAGCCCTGCCCGCAGCCGCCGGGCCGGGGGGCTCCGCGGCACGTCGGCCGCGGCGCAGCCTTGCTCCCCGGGGCCGGAGAAGGGCTGGAGCCCCCCGACCTGCGGGGACAGCGAGGGCTCAGCTGGGGTGACCGGGACCCGGCGGAGCTGGGGTGGGGACGAGCCTGGGGGCAGGGGCACCCGCGCCCCACCGCCGGCCGGGACCCACCTGAGCCGCAGCGCCGCTCTCCAGCAGCCTCACCAGGCCCTTGAGGAACTGGACGTCGCCGTCGCTGACGCCTGCGGGGACACGACGGGGACCCCGGCTGCTCCCCTCCGTCCCCACCGCCGCCCCCCACCACAGCGGGGGCCACCCCAGCCCTCACCCTGCCCCATCCCCTGGGCACCTCCCCGCCGCCGGCGCCGGGGCCGTTACCGATGCAGCCGGCGCCCGAGGCCAGCAGGGTCCTGGCGGCAGCGGGCGCCCCGGCGCCAGCCGAGAGCAGGTCGTTCTCCTCCTCCAGGCGACGGATGTGGCTCTTGAGCTGCCGGTTCTCCAGCTCCAGCTCGCGGAGGCGGCGGTCGCGGCGCAGGGCGGCCTCGTCCCGCGAGGCCAGCGCCCGCCGCAGCTCGGCCGCCTGGGCCTCGAGCTCCCGCAGCAGCTCGGCGTACAGCCCCGCCAGCCGGGCGCCCCGCGGCGCCCAGCCCTCCGCGCCGGCCCCGGGGCTGGCCGCCGCCACCGCCGCCGTGGGGGGCTGCGGGCCGGCCCACGGCGGCCCCCGGGGGCTCTGCGGCTCCGGCGGGCGGCCGGTGCGGGCGCCGGGGCAGAGCCGGGCTCTCTTGCGGCCCGCGGCGTCCTCGGCGCGCAGCAGGGCCCTGGGGAGGCGGAGGCGTGAGCCCGCGGGGATTTGGGGCTCGGCCGCCGGGCCCCCGAGCCGGGGCCGGTGGGGGGGGAGCCGCCCGCGGTGCCACCGCCGAAGCGGCCTCCTCCTACCTGCCGTGTCCCGGGCCGCGCGCGGGGTCCTGGGCGCCGGGGCAGCGGGGGCGGCCGCCCGAGCGCTGCTGCCCCTCGGGCCGGGGGCCCTGGGCAGCCCCCGGCTCAGCCCTGCCGTCGGCCATGGGCGTCAGGGTGCGGGACCCCCCCGGAGCCCACCGGGGCCCCCAGCCGGGCCGCCCACCTCCTGCCAGCAGCGGACAGGGCGAGCTGGCGGGGAGATGCCAGCCGCGAGGGACCCCCGGCCTGGGTCCCGTCCCCCCCCTCCACCTCCGCCCGCTCCGTCCCCTGGACGGTTCCCCCCAAGCCCAGTGCGCCCCCAGCCCCCCTGCTGTCCCCCTCTGTGTCCCCCAGCGGGTCCCCTGCCTGGGGGGCTCAGTCCCTGCCTGAGCCCCCCCCTCAATATCCGCTGTCCCCACAGTGTCCCCTGTGCCCCCAGTGTCCCCCCAACTCCTTCAGTGTTGCCCTGTCTCCCAGCCCCTGTCCCCCCAGCACCTCCTTGTCCCCAGACCTGTCCCCAACCCCAGCCCCTGTCCCCCCCCCGAATCCCCCTGACCCCCAGCATCCCCCCGTCCCCAACCCTAGCCCTTGTCCCCCCAGTGTTCCCCAGCCCCGTCCCCCCATCACTGTCCCCCTGTCCCCCCAGTGTCCCCTGTCCCCAAACCCAGCCCTTGTCCCCTCGGTGTCCCCTCGGCCCCTAGCCCCAACCCCATCCTTGTCCCCCCCGTGTCCCCCGTGTCCCCAGCCCCAGCTCTTGTCCCCAGCGCTGTCCCCCCGGTGTCCCCGCAGCCCCCGCTCCGCCGGTGCCCGGTTCCAGCCCCAGCCCCGTCCGCCCCCCCGGGGACACTGTACCTTTAAGGGCCCCTCCATGTGCCTGTTTACAGCCCTGACACCATTTCCTGGTCTCCGGGTCCCGCCCCCGCCGCCTCCCCCATTGGCTGGGAGCGCGCCGCGTCCTCCTCCCCATTGGGGGCCCGCTCGCCGCCCCCTATTGGCTGCCGGGGAGAGGTGGCGGGGGCGGGGCCGTAGGCGGGGCTTCGCCCCTGGAGGGGCGGGGCGATGCCGGCGGCCGCCGTTGGGAGGGGGCTGCGCGGCTTGGCCCTGCTCGGCACCCGTGGACCGGCGCGGGGCGCGGGGGGCGCTTCCGGCATGGACCTGGGGGCGCTGAGGAAGAGCTACCGGGGGGATGAGGAGGTGGCGGCGCCGGGGGGGCCGCGGGGGGGCGGGGGGAGGGCGGCCGCGGCACCGGCGGGCGGGCAGCCCGGGGGCGGCCCGGGTTGAGGAACCCCGCTCCCCCCCCCCGGCCCTGGCCGTGTCCCCGGGGCACGGTGACCCCCCCCCAGCCCTGGCCGTGGCCCCCGGGCACGGTGACCCCCCCCCCAGCCCTGGCCGTGGCCCTGGGGCAGGGTGACCCCCCCCAGCCCTGGCCGTGTCCCCGGGACAGGGTGACCCCCCCCCAGCCCTGGCCGTGTCCCCGGGGCACGGTGACCCCCCCCAGCCCTGGCCGTGGCCCTGGGGCAGGGTGATCCCCCCCAGCCCTGGCCGTGTCCCCGGGACAGAGTGGCCCCCCCCGGCCCTGGCCGTGTCCCCTGGGCACGGTGACCGACACCCCCCAGCCCTGGCCGTGGCCCCGGGGCAGGGTGACCCCCCCCCAATGTTTCCCCAGGGCAGAGGTGGTACTTCCCCCCCCAGACACACTCCCTGTGTTCCGGGGATGACGGTGACCCCCCGTCCACCCCCCGTGGCTGGTTGTGTCCCCAGGCCTTTGAGGAGCAGCACCTGGCCTCCCGCGATCCCATCAAGCAGTTCGGGGCCTGGTTCGAGGAGGCCGCGCGGTGCCCGGACATCGGGGAGGTCAATGCCATGTGCTTGGCCACCTGCACCAGGTGAGGCTGGCTGCTCCGCAAGGGCCGTCCGTGATGCCCGGGGCACGTTGTCACCTCTCTAAAGCACTGGGAGGTGCCCTGAGATGCCCCAGTGCTGCCCAGGCTGCCAGAGGCTGGCCTGGCCATGGCCTGTAGCACCTTCAGCTTTGGTCTTACTGGCTTCTCTGCTGCCCATGACCATGGCAGGTCCAGGTGGCCTGGGCTCGAGATGCATTTCACCCAGGTGATGGGTCACAGGGGAGCGCTGAAGGGGCGAAGCTACCCCAACGCTGTGGGATTTGCTGCTGAGCAGCCGGGGGGTTCCCTTGCCCGTGGCCTGGGGTGACATTTGGGCTGTGCTCGCTCTCAGCGTTGCATCCTTCATGCTGCAGGGATGGGAAGCCCTCGGCCCGCATGGTGCTGCTGAAGGGCTTTGGGCAGGATGGCTTCCGCTTCTTCACCAACCACGAGAGCCGTAAGGGAAAGGAGCTGGTGAGTGCTGCTGCTGCAGCCTCCAGACCCCAGGTGGAAGAGCCTGGGGGGCTGCAGTGGGGCCGCGCGCTGGCGGGAGCAGTGCTGAGGAGCGAGCGCTGCTGGGGACCGGTGCAGCAGCGCTCTGTGTGTGCTGGAGACTTGGCTGAAGGCGGTGACAGCAGCTTTCCAGCCCCCTCCGCGCCGAGGGCGGGGGCTGTCTCCGTGCCTGGAGTGGGCTGGACGCGCCTCTGCTAGGCCACGCTTCAGTCAAGGCTCTGCCTCCCACCGTGAGCCAGGACTGCGCGGCTGGACCTACCTTGCTCTGAGGCCCAGAGCACGTGGCAGGCCTGGCTTAGGCAAACTAGATGATTTTTCTACATTTTAAAGTCTGAAGTGCTGCTTGTTTGCTGACGTTCTCTTGTTTCTTTCCTTCCCTCTCCCTGCTCTGTGCATCAGGAATCTAATCCCTTTGCTTCGGTCGTATTTTACTGGGAGCCCCTCAACCGGCAGGTGTGTAGTTTCCCCTGGTGTTGGCAGGGTGCTTGGGGGACCAGAGAGGCAGCAGAGGGAATAAATCAGTTCTTTGGCACAGCATTAGATGACCATGGCTGACCCATGCGGGGTGGGATTTTGGGGCCTGTGCATTCAGGTGGGGGTTTTGGACACTGGATGGGTCCTGGCTCCCTTTTGCCCTTCCTTTCCTTGTGTGGTGGCAGAAGTGCAGAGCTCTGTGGGTGAGGCAGGACAGGGAATGTCCTCGTTCCTGGAAGGAGAGTTGGGGAACAGAGTGATGCCTCTCTTGGGAGCTCACGTGGCTCTTCAGAGCCTGGTAGCCCTAGCCTGTCGGACCCTGCCCACATAGGTGCGGATCGATGGCTCAGTGAAGCGGCTGTCAGAGCTGGAATCGGAGCAGTACTTCCACTCTCGCCCCAAGAGCAGCCAGATTGGGGCTGTTGTGAGCCAGCAGAGCACCGTCATTCCGGACAGGGAGGTGAGGAGTGTCGGGACAGCGGGACTGGGGCCGGTTCCTCCCCATGGCCGAGCGTTCCCCAGTAATTGTGCGTGGAGGGGACCAGCAGGGCCGAAGGCTCCCTCGCTGCCATACTTGGGGTGCTCTGGGGCTTCACCACGGGTCCCTTACCCTTGCAGTATTTAAGGAGGAAGAACGCGGAGTTGGAGGAGCGGTACAAGGAGACAGCAGTGCCGAAGCCGGCATACTGGTGAGTCATGAGTCCTGTCATCACTAATCAGGGGGGGTTGAGGGTTTGCCTGTCTCTTAAAATCCGAAGCGCGTCCACTGGCTGGAGGAAGCCCTAGGGGCACGGAGAGGCCAGGACATTCGTGTCCTGCCCCCTGCAACCATCTCACGCTTCTCCCCCTCTGCCTTGCGCCGGTCCGTCCTCGTGCGGACAGTCTGTCCCGGGCCACCTGCAGGGCCTCCTTAACAGCCTGTGTTTCTCCCCCAGGGGGGGCTACATCCTGCAGCCAGACGTCGTGGAGTTCTGGCAGGGCCAAACCAACCGCTTGCATGACCGTATCGTCTTCCGGCGCCTACGGGACAGCTCAGCCCCCCTGGGACACATGACGCACCGGGGAGAGAGCGGCTGGGTGTTTGAGCGTTTGTCCCCGTGAGGCTACGGGGATCTCAAGATGTTTTATCCTGATCGGGAACATTACCTTTGCCAATCGTACCTGCGTGCCCCTCTCCAAGCCCTGGGGAATGAGGTTGGCCTTGCTCTGCCGTTCCTAGGGAAATTCTTGTCGAGTCCAGCCCCAAAGATCTTCATCTCCCTGAAGTGGGCTTCCTTTCACCAGCACGAGGGGAGCAATAGCTCCCAGTGCAGCTGGCCGTTAATTAATCATGTTAATGATTGTGCAGGTATCATGAGAGACCCCAGAAAATCCTCTGTCAGGGAACCATCTGTCCCCCTGTCATGCCCTGCTGCTGGGACCATATCGTGTCTCACTCTTTTTAGCTAGAATCATGCGATTTGCTCATTCTGTGCAATAACGTATTTAATTGTGGCTTTAATGTCGCTGCTGCCCTGTGTTCGCGGCTGGCTGCGTGCGTTGTCACGGGCGCGTCCTGTCTCTGCAGGGCGGCGAGACCCCAGTCCTCAGCCTGGTTGTATACTGGCGGGGCTGGCGGCAAACTGGTGCCTGTGGCCTGGGCACTGCTCTTTGTCCTCCCCTGGCTAAGTGTATGAGCTTGGTTTAAAAAAATAAAGCCCGATGGGAACGGAGCTGTGCGCTGGGGTTTGGGTTAATATTAATATTAACGTGCGCACGTGGAGCTGGCGCTGGGAACGGCCGGGCTGCGCCCTCCGGCAGAGGGAGCCGGCCGCCCGCGTTGGCGCTGGGACGGGGATCCGGGCCCGGGAAACCCCGGCAGAGGGTGCTGGCGGCCCGGCCTGCCGCTGCGGACCCTCGCGGGAGCCGCTGGCTCCTTTTGCTTGCTCTCTTGGGCTGTGTCCCAGTGAAACTGGTCCCTGATAACCTTTGTCCTCCCCCAGCTCCGTGCACATATTTACACTCTCGATCTTTTGTTTTCGGGACAGGATTGTACTCTGGCCTTTGCTGGCTGCGGCAGTTGCCAGGCTGGGCACGAAGGGTCCCCGGACCTGTTCTACTCCCGTGATATCGGGGCTGTCCTTTGCAGCGAGAAATGCCCTGCTGCCTCCCTGCCGCATCCTCCTAATGTGCGCAGGCCCCGGGCACGTGTGTGTACTTCGCAGCGGGCAAAGATCGTTCCCTCCCCTCTGATGTGGCAAGGAACGCAGCGCCTCGGCTCTGCTCCGCTCCCGCTGCGGGGTCCCCTCCGGGGCTGGGCTCCTTGCTGGGTCCGGGACCCGGGTATCCTGCCAGGGCGCAGCCGGCCGCTCTGGGAGGCGAGCGGAGGCAGCACCTCCCGCTGTGGGGTGGGGAGGAGGGGAGGCAAGCGCTGGTTTTGTGGGAAGTTTTGCACCTCTGTGCATCTGGGATCCCAGTGCCGTGTCCAGGAAAGGCTTTGCTCAACCCCCTCTTGTCTAGGACGGTGCTAGCACCGGGCGAGTCGAAGGGGGTTGCCCCAGCACCCAGCGCAGGATGGCTCTCCTGGCACACAGCACCTTTCCTGCCCCGTTGGTGCTTTCCCTGCCGTGCCGGGCCCGGGTGGGCGGCACGGGGCCAGGGCAGCTCCATGTCTCTGCCGGTACGTAGGGCTGTGCTGGATTTGCATGGCCCGGGTCCATGAGGCAAACGAAATCGGTAGCCACATGGGCTTAGCTCAGTGTGCCTGGACTTAGCTCGCTCTCCTCAGGATCAAAGCCTGTGCTGTTGTGCCCTTCACTTGCAGCACCCCGTAGCTGGGAACCCACCTAATCTCTGCCAAACTCGGCAGGAATGGCAAACCCCTGCAGGGAGCGAGGGGGGGAGACCCTGAACAGCCGAGGTGGCTCGGTGGCTCTGGGAAGCCGGCTGCCCTGGCCCTGGTGGCCTCGCCTGCCCGATGTGCCGCTGTCGCACTGACTCACTAGGCGACCTTGGTCCCTTCCCGCTGTACTCGTCCCTCACTGAGAGCTGCCCTAGCGCTCCGTGGCCTGGAGTGAGACAGGAGGGGCGACGTGGGGACGCTGGGAGGCGTCACGTCGAGATTACGGCATGAGGTTCAGATAGAAAGCGGAGCGCTGGGCCTGTCCTCTGCTGCAGTCGTGCCGGTCACCTTGAATCAGCCTAGGCGAGGGCTGAGCCGTGGTCTTTTTAGCTTAGTCCCGTATCGAAATGGAGTTTGCAATCAGGGAAGCCGGAGGGTGCTCGCTTCTCTCCCTGTCCGTGGCTGCCGAAGCCCCTGGCTGTTTCAGCTAAGTGCTGGCAGGGCAGTAACGGTCACAAGTTAGTGTCTCACTGGAGAAAAGCAAGAGTATGAGCTCAGCCACGGAATTAGATAGCAGAGAACCGCTTCAGGAGCGCACAGCGGGAAAGGCCGTGGTTAATGTTTTCTCTTTAACCAAACTTTCTGTTGTCAGAGGGAGAAAAAGAGGAAAAGCCGGTGCAGTGACGATCCTTCGTGCCCAGGGTAACTGCCCCCAGCCTGGACCTCTGCCCCGCAGCTCTGGCCTTGCAGGGTTTCCCTGCGGCCCCGAGAGGCTCTGGGCACTGGCGCTGCGGCGTGGGGGTCCGGGTTGGCGGCCGTGGGCTGGCACTGGCCAGGAGAGTCTGTGCCGGGGCAGCTCGAGCGGTGTTTCAGAGGCAGCCTCGGGACTGGGCAGCTCGTGGAGACCTGCAGCGCGATGCCCCGTCAAGGGGCTGGGGGCTTTTCCAGGGCTTGTTCGGCTCCGTCCGTAACCCGCTGCAGTGGGTGAGGGCAGCCCGGCCCCATCGCCGAGCCGGGGGGGGTCCGCGCAGCCACACGCCTCCGGCACCCCCGCAGCTTTCGGGAGCACGGCCGGAGCCCGGATGCCATCACGAGGGCTGTAAACGAGCAGTTTGGCGCCTGCTGCACTTCCTCGTTGTCGGATGGCTCAGAGCACTCGACTTTCTCCTCCTCCTCCCCCTCTTCCTCCCTTCCCTTTCGGGCAGGAACCCTCCGGCGTTGCCAGCGCGGGACAAAGAGCACGTTGTGAACCCGCGGGTGTTTAGTGAGCAAACAGGGCGAAGGCTGCCGGGAAGCCCGGCGGCCGCCACTTACCCTGGCGAAGGGTTTGCGCCCCGGGGAAGAGGAGTTCGAATCGCTGCACTTGGCACAATCCGGCTTTTATAACAGCTGGAAAGTCGCTGCTTTTTTCCTGTTGACTTCAGGTGCGGCCGCTCCCCGCTCCTGAGAAAGAGCGGGGGGAGCTCCCGGCACAAGGCTGTGCCTGGGCTGGGGGTGCGGGTGACAGCCCCCTCCCTCGCGTCCCTGCCTGCGCCCTCCTGCCCCCGGATCCTGCCCGGAGGAGAAGGCAGCGCTGGGCGCGGGAGGAGAGCACCAGGTCAGCGCGCGTGGGGTGTGTGTGCGCGCTGTGGCAGGGTCGGGGATTCCCTGCCTGGACGCGTTGGCAGCGGCTGGCACCGCTCCCTGCGCTACGGAGCTACAGCCTGCTCTGAAGCTGCTGCTTTTCTGTAGATCCCGCAAGGCGAGCTGAGCCGGGGCCGAGCCGGCTCCGGGACCAGCCGGCTCCGGGCCCCGTCGTCCTGCTCGGCGCTACGATGGCCACACCGAGCCAGCTACGATGGCCGCTCACCGAGGTGCCACCGAAGCCAGGGAGCGGTGCATGCTCGCCGCCTGCCATCGCCGTCCCCTACCAGGCCGGGAGGGGCACGGGGACGGGGCGGGAGAGCCGAGCTGCAATTCCTCCGTCTCCCCCAGCGAAGCTCTCCCATCTGCGCCGTGCCCGAGGCGACCGCGTGGAGCAGGCACTGAGCTCCCTTTGTTTCCAGACCTGCTTTATTAACAAAGAACAGTAGCAAGAGCTTACAAAAGACTTGGCTTCTGAGAAACGAATGAGAACAGGGGCTTGTGAGACGAGCCTTCTTCGTGGCTCCCTCCAGCCCTCCTGAGCTGGGTCCGTCTCCACTGCCACAGTTAGCGATCACCTTTTTCTGGGAGCAGAGGGCGATTCCCAGCTTAGCAGCCTGCTCCGAAAGCCAATTCCGAGTGGGAATACGGCAGAGAGCAGAACCCTCTGGAGTCACTGCAGCAGAGCGGTCCTGGGGCCGTTTGCCAGCCGCAGTTATTCCCGCAAAGGGAGGGAAGCGGCACGTTGCGCAGTGTTGGCTCTGGGGCGTCTCCTGGGAACAGGCTGAATTCAGCGGTGCGAAGATCAGTGCAAACGGGCCCGGTCTGGGTGCGACTGCCCTGAAGGACCGTGGTGTCGGTGACCTTGTGCGTGCTCCCTGGAGCACCGAGCATATGGGGATGGCCACCAAAGCAGTGATGTTCGTCTGGAGCCGAGCAGGGGGTTTCCTGGGGGTCGCACCTCCGCAGAAGTGAAAAGCAGGAGAGGAACCGTTGCGCTCAAGAGAGAACCCAGGCAGAGCTGGGGAGCGACGGGCTGCAATGGTGCACAGCGAGTGTCCAAGCTGAGACTAGTGTCCTCATCCCAGTATGAACCAGTTAGACTGTCCTGCCCTAGAGACTTTGTCACCTGTATCTGTTCTGCTCAGGGACATGGAGGCAAAGTCCCAGCTTCAGCCTCAGGCACTTGCCTGGCCGCTCCTGGGCTCTGCGCCCCAGCCCGGACCCTTGCAGTGCGGCTGCCTGCTGCAACCGGCTCTTTCTCCTCTTTCCCAGCGCAGGGATTCCCTGTGCCGCGAGAAGCCACAGCCCTCCGCCCTGTCCATTTGCCCTTGTAGTGCTGTGAGCCCGCAGCGATCACCCCGTGGGGCTGAGTTTAAATAGGGTTGTTATTTCCTTAAATAATATCCAAGTCCTTTTTTCCTTCCTAAGCGCCTGGTGGGATGAGGCCCGCCAGCCCTGCGGCACAAGCCCCTGCCCGCTTGGTCCGTCGTCCACAGATGGGACTGAGTCAAGCTGGGTTTGGGAGTCCATGGTTGTGGCAGGAGGGCATCGGTCCTCTGGGTCTTTGCCCCCTTCCACAACCCTTCTTGCAGCCTCATTTCTCCTCCCGCTCGCCAGCTGCACAGAGGTTGGGGTTCTCAGCCAGCGTGGCCCGCACTTTCTTCTTCTCCTTGAAGCGGCCCGAGTTGGAGACCTTTACATGTTTGCCCTTGCTGTTCTTATCCACGATCTTCTCCAGGCGAGCAGTGAAGTCAGGCGGTTCTTCACTGCCCGAACCCTCCTGTGTCTCGCTGGCATAGATATCCGGGCTCTCATACAGCACCTTGGGCATGGATTTTCGCTTCCTCAGGAAGGTCAGCTTCCACCAGCTGTGGTTCTCTGCCATCTCTGCCCCTCCACGGCCGCCACCAGAAAGAGCTCAGGTCTAAAAGGAAGATGGAGATGTTACCTGAGCCTTTTTCAGATTTGCTTTCCCTCTTAGTCACGTTCCTTGGGTGGTTCCTCTTTGACGGTCCCCCTGGCCCCAGAGCTTACAGGGATGTGCTCTGGAGCAGGGAGACAAGCTCCCTGGCCGTTTTGGCAGGACACAGGCTTTCTTTTACAGTCCCCGTGTGCACGAAGCCCAGCAGCGTTTCCCTAGCCAGGTTTCTGAGCTGTTTCCTTCTCATCGTTTGGGGATCTCGTTGGCCATGAGCAGAACCGGCCCAGATCCGCCCTGCTTCCCTTGGACCCACGGCTCCCCTCGCACCCACATCAACTTGCTGCGAGGCAGGCTGGCACCTCCGGTCGCTGCCAGCAGCCCGGTGCCACTGCTCCGGCCAGCGCCGCTGCCGGGCCCCTGGGCTTCGCCGCGTCCTGCCCCACGGCACGCGTTCGTGCCGCTCGTCTTGAGCGAGGTAGCTCCAACCTCTGCCTTCTCTTGGGTACCTGGTGCAGGGAACGGCCCCACCAGGACTCCTGCCTGCTGCCTCCCGCTTCCTCTACAGCTGTGCTCTCGTTCGGCACCGGGGCTCGGGGCAGCAGGGCCCGAGAGGTATCAGCGGAGATGATGCTCTTACACCCAACGAGCCCCGTGAGCAAACAGGAACGGGAACCAGGAACCGGGGAGGTGCGCAGGTTCCCTGCCCGGTTGTCACCTAGGTTCTCCCGCATGGCAGCGGCGAGGCTGCAGCCCGGAGGTTGCTGTTTTCTGCTCACCCAGCCCTGCTCCTGCTGCAGGGAAGGGAAGGGAAGGAGTGCCCGCGCCCCGGCTGCTGTCACTGTGCCATCGCAGCCGGGAAACGGCTTCGTGCCGAGCGTGGCTCCAGGGCAGGCAGCTCCCAGACGCTCCACCACGGAGTTAAACATTTCCCCGGGTGCGGGGAGGGAGGGGATTTCCAGCGCTCTGATCCCTGTCCTGGTGGCAGGAGACAACCTGGCTCCGTGCCCACATGGTGCCAGCGACTGACCCCGCAGATCCGAGTGACTGGACCCCTTTCCGTGTCCCCTGCCCTGCTGATCCCTATGGACACACGGGCCCCGCTCTCACGGGCAGCATCTTTGGCAGAGCGGTGCCCGTGTCGCTCACGGCAAGCCCAGGCCCTGGGGGCAGCGCCGGCATCCCCGGGCACAGCTAAAGCTTGGAGAAGATCATTAAAAGCCAAGGTGAGACGCGCTGGGCTGCAGACGGTGCTTCCTGCCCCCAAGAGCCGGGCTGCCCGGATCGGCACTGGGGTTAGGGCCGCCCCAGGCCCCGGTTCCCCCCCCTTCCTCGCTCTGCGGACCCAAACCGGACCCGTTCGTGGAGGCGCGGAGCCGGCAGCTCGGGTTTCCCGCGTCCTTCTCCAGGCCGGGGGCACCCCGGCGGCGTACCTGCGTGTCCAGAGCCCTGGCGGCTTGGCTGGCCGGCCCAGAGGGTGGGTCGCGGGCCGCCGGGACGGTCGGGGCGCCGCAGCCCCCGTCCCAGGCGCGCGGGCGGGCAGGTGCCGCCTACCCGTCGCTGCCCTGTTTGCTCTGAGTCAAGGTTAACCCGAGATCAAACCGCTCCTGCCTGAGCAAACAGCGGGGGCCGGGCCAGGCCGGCGCTGAATATTCATGACGGGCGAAATCATAACCGAGCCCCGACGGCTGCTCCCGGCCCCGCGGGCAGCTCCGCTTCCGCGGCCGCCGCCGGTTTGCTGCCGCTGCCCGTGGGGTGGCAGGCGCAGGTCCGCGGAGGCGCTTCGCCCGCGGGGGCCCCCACTCCCCGCTCCCCGCCCGGGGAGGGCGGCACGGAGGGGCCCCGGTCGGTCCCGGCAGAGCCGGTGTTTTGGGGGCGGTGGCGGATTAGGCGAAACCGGAGCCTCGCTGAACCGGTTCCCGCTTCTCCCTCCGGCTCCCTCTGGCCCGCGGGCCGGGGCCGGGGCCCGGGGGCGGTTGGAGGCCCCCGCCCCGCCCCGCCCCGCCCCGCCCCTCGCTGCGGTCCCGCAGGCACCGGCCCGCCGCAGCCCCCGCCACGTGCCGCGCCCGCCGCCGCCGCCGCCGCGCCGGGGGCTCCCGCGGCTCCGCACTGCGCGCGCGCGCCCCGTCGGCGCCCGTCCTGATTGGCCGACCCCTCCCCTCCGCGCACTCCTGCCGGCCAATCGAGGCGCCGGCACGTGGCTTTGTTTCTTTCCTCCCTTGCCCCTCCCCCAATCCCTCCTCGCTTCTTTCTGATTGGCGGAGGCGGGGCACAGCCGGGGTGCGAGGGCGCGCTCCGATTGGCCGGAAAGCCGCGGCCGCGCGCGGGGATTGGCCTCAGCGCCGGGGGCGGGGCGCGGACGGAACGGCCCGGGGGAAGCGGAAGCGGAAGTGGAGCGGTCGGCGGGGCGGCATGCAGGTGGGGGAGGGGGCGGCCGACGGGGCCCGGCCCTGGCGAGGGGCCCAGGCCCAGGCCCAGGCCCGGGAAGGGGAGGTCCGGCCCGGGTAGGCTTTCCTAGGCCAGGCCAGGCCAGGCCAGGCCAGGCCAGGCCCGGGTAAGACACAGTAGGGCCAGGCCCAGGCAGGGGGGCTGGGGCCCGGGCGAGGCCAGGCCAGGCCAGGTCGGGCCAGGCCAGGCCAGGCCGTCCAGGGCTCGCTCCGTCATGTCGTGCCGCGGCCGTTTCGTCCTCACCACGCCGCTCTCTCCCAGGACTACCAGAACCTGCCCATCGACATCCAGACCAGCAAGCTCCTGGGTATGGCACCGCTCTGCCTCGTCCTTCCCACCAGGCAGTGGTGCCCCAGGCTGGGGGCTGGCGTCGGGGAGGGGGGTTCGCTGGGCAGGGGCACCCTGAAGTGTGGGCTGGAGGTGGGAGATCACTGTACTGGGGCACCCTGGTGTGCGGCCATGGGGTGTCCAGGGAGCCGGGCCCTTCCTGGGTGCTGTGTTGCTTATGTCCTGCTCTCCCGGTGGGTTTGTTGCCCCCTCTGGGCAGCATGTCGGGGGGCAGCACTGCCTCTCTTGGCACCACGCTGGCACCTCCGCTGCCCTAGCCCAGGCAGGAGCGGGGTGAGTCTCCTCTTCCCCCCGTCAGGCCCTTCCCGGGTCTGAGAGGCCTTTGTGTCTGTCCCCTCTGCTCGGAGGCGATGGGGTGCCCTGGCCACCTTGCTACGAACTGCTCTACCCCTCCATCTTGGGCTGTAGCACTGCCCTGATGTGGGGGAGCAACCCCTCCCCCCCCCCCCCGCTGGCTTTGTGCAGCCCCCCACAGGACCCCAGCCCTGCTCACCACCCATCTCCCTCCCGCCTGCAGACTGGCTGGTGGACAGGAGACACTGCAACCTCAAATGGCAGAGCCAGGTGCTGGTGATCCGCGAGAAGATCAACGGGGCCATCCAAGACATGCCGGAGAACGAGGAGATAAAGCAGCTCCTCACAGGGTCCCGTGAGTAAAGCATGGCTTTGCGGGGCTGGGGTGCCGTGGAGAGCCAGGGACATGGGCAGCAGCAATAGCTCTTGGACCTGGAGCCTTTTCTCGAGGGCTTTGCTTACAACAAGCTTTGCTGAGCAAGGAGGAGATGGAGAGCCAGCAACACAGCCCTTTCCTGGGCCTGTACTCGATGGGCTGGGCTGGGAGCAAGGCAGGACCCGCCAGGCATCGCTGGCTCTGCAGCGACTGTGTCTTTCCCTCCAATGCAGACATCCACTACTTCCACTGCCTGAGGATTGTAGAGATCCTCAAGGGCACTGAGGCCTCCACCAAGAACCTCTTCGGGCGCTATTCATCCCAGCGCATGAAGGTGAGCACGGGCGCCAGGGCCGTGTGTCTGCCAGCAGCTGGTGTGTTTGCAGCCTCTCCCACTCTCTGCTCCTTCCTCCCCAGGACTGGCAGGAGATTGTGTCCCTCTACGAGAAGGAGAACACCTACCTGGGTAAGGCAGCTCCCTTGCTTCTCCGGCTTTCCCCAGTGGGCTCTAGAAAGCCCCTTGGGGGAGTCTACAGGGCGTGGGTGGCCTTTGGTCTTGCAGCTGGGATGAGGATGGGGTGGGCAGCCCCTCAAGGTGGCGAGGGAGCCCACGGGGTGGGGACACGGCGGCATCTCAGAGCCTTCCCTGCCCCTCCTGCAGCCGAGCTGGCCAGTCTCCTGGTGCGCAGCGTCAGCTACGAGATCCCCTCATTGAAGAAGCAGATCAGCCGGTGCCAGCAGGCCCAGCAGGACTTCGCCCGCCGCGAGGAGGAGTGTCAGCTGGGGGCGGCTGAACTGAGGGAGCGTTTCTATGCCTCCTGCAAGCAGTACGGCATCACCGTGAGTTCCCCTGACCCCCAGACTCGAACAAGCCCTGCTGCAGAGATGCCCCTGCCGTGCCATCTCCCCACCAAGCCTTCTTCTGGCAGACGGCTCCCTGAGGTCTCTTCTCCAAGGTCCCTGAGGTCCTCCAAGGTCTGTTCTGACCTGGATGGGCCCAGCAGATCCCAGCCCTGTTGCAGGACTCCTTGTCCCAGAGGATGTTCCCACGGTGCCCTCTTGCCTGTGGGAAGAGCCGAGGTTTGCAGGGAGACCCCAGGGCCCACCTTCCCTTTTTGCAGGCTTCTCCAGGGGGTGCCCCCGGCCTCGAGCTTCCCCGCTTGCCGCCCTGATCTGTCTCTGTTTGCGCCCCACAGGGGGACAATGTGCGCCAAGAGCTGCTGGCCTTGGTGAAGGACCTGCCATCACTGCTAGCTGAGATCGGGGCGGGAGCCAGCGCGCTCTCAGAGGCCATCGAGCTGTACCAGGCCTGCGTGGAGTTTGTGTGCGAGAGGTGGGCAAGGGCTGGGTGCGGAGCTGCAGGGGCAGGCCCCAATCTTTCCCTCTGCGGGTCCCTGTCGTGTAGTGACAGCAGGTTCGGCTGGGAGGTTTTCCAGCTGCACCTGGGCCAGGGCTTTTCCCGAGGCTGTTAGGAACCCCCTGCTCTGGGCCTGGCACCCACGTCCTCGCGGTGTCTCCTAGCTCTGCAGAGCAGGTGGTGCCCCTGCTGCGGCACGTGGTGAAGCAAGGCAACACAACTGTCTATGAGTGGAGGACTGGGCTCGAGCCCATGCGAGTGGAGCGGCCAGAGATGGAGGAGGTGCCAGAGCAGCCAAAGGAGGATGCGGTACGTCTGACCAGTCGGGGCAGAGTAGCGTTGTTGGGGTGGCATAGGGGAGAGCTCAAAATACAGGAGCCAGAGGACCAGCTGTGAAGAGCCTGATCTTGCCCTGCAGGCTGTAAACACTGGGTCTCCTGCGTTCACTTTTCAGCTTTGATCTTCCCCAGGCTGAGGAGGGGCTTGGGAGGCTTCTAGGTGTGGAGAACCCCCGAAAGGCAATTTTTCTCTGCCCCAGCTGGCCCTAGAGTGCTAGGGTAGTGGGCATGTGCTACACCCAGTGGTAGCTGCGTCTTTTGGTGGGGATATGCCTCTCTGAGGGGTTCTCACTGTCTTTCTGCAATGTCTATTTGTGCAGCAAAGCAAAGGCCTCTTGGGACCACGGCAGCTTGTGGCCAGGGAGCAGTGGGACCATGGAGGCAACATCTAACAGAGCTGGAGAGGAAATGGTCACAGTTTCCAGCTGAGGACAGGTGTTGCAGCCCCAGGACACGGCCAAGGCTATTTCAGGGTCTCTTTGCTTTTCTCGCTGCAGATTGACTGGGGAGACTTCACACTGGAGCCGACCCCAGGCAGTGACAGTGCTGCTGCAGACGGGGGAGTCCAGGCTGAGGAGATTGACTGGGGGATTGTGCTGGAGCCCAGCCCACAAGTACGTCACCACCAGCTGCACAGCCTGGACCTGCTCCAGGCCTGGGCTGGGGACACAGGTGTCACAGGCAGCCCCGTCTCACAGGGCACCCTTCTTCTGCAGCAGGATGATGGCATTGACTGGGGAGACGGTGAAAGCGATGGGGTGCAGATCACAGTTCTGGAGGCTGGCACTGAGGGTGAGCATAGCCACAGAGGGGCACAAGGGGTTCTGATGGGCATGGCGACCAGGCAGGCAGCACCCACCCTGCCTTTACACCCCCTTTCGTGCTTCCAGTGACCTTGGGTACACTGGCTGTGCAAGAAGGCCTAACTGGGCCTGGAGCAAAAGGCTGCAAGGTGCCTGGAGAGTGCAGGGCTCTCCTGTGAGTCCAGACTGGGGTTTGTTGCAGCTGCAGAGATCTTTTCCCTGCTGCTTTCCTGCCCGCCTCACCCCAGCTTGTCCCCTAGTGCCGGAGGGGGTCGCCTGTGGCTCCGACGCCCTGACGCTCCTGGAGAACCCTGAGACTCGGAGCCAGTTCATTGATGAGCTCATGGAGGTGAGTGCAGCTCAGCGGCCGGCTGGGCTCTCAGCCTTCAGCCATTCGGGGCTGGAGTCCAAGTAAGCAATAGCTCTGCTGCTGCCCCGAAATGGAAGCACAGGGACAAACAACTCCTTGTGCTCCAGGACTGTGCTGGGGAGAACCCAGGAGCTCTGGTCCCTTTGGCTCACACCAGCCTGGGGACATCAGAGCCTGGGAGAGGAGCCAGGAGTCCCAATACCTGTGTCCCTCCATGCCCTGGAGCATCCCCCCAACTCCCTGCCCCTGTCCCTGCAGCTGGAACTGTTCCTGTCGCAGCGCCTGGTGGAGATGGGCGAGGAGGCCGATGTCCTGGCTGTGAGCCAGTTCCAGCTGGCCCCTGCCATGCTGCAGGGCCAGACCTGCGCCCACGTGGGCTCCCTGCTGGCCACCACCCAGGCCCTCGTCGGCCAGCTCAGCACCCGCCGCATGCAGCACCTCTTCATGATCCTCGCGTCCCCCAGGTCGGGGCTGCCTGTGAGGACAGGGGTTGGGGCTGGGCAAGGAATAGCACAGGGACTGGGGGACCCTGGGGCTTGGGGAGTGGGGGGTGGGCACAGCTGGAGGTCCTGGCTCTCCTGGGAGCTGTGATGGAGGTGCTGGAAATCCTGGGGCAGGGGTGGTGCCCGGGTGGGCAATAGAGGCGCTGGCTCTGGGAGTGGCAGAGGTCCTGATTCTCCTGATACAGGTATGTGGACCGTGTAAGTGAGCTTCTCCGGCAGAAGCTGAAGCAGGCAGAGCTGCTGGTGGTGAAGAAGGAGCTGATGAGCCAGAAGCGGCAGGAGGCACTGGCAGAGCAGGGTGCCTTGGAGCCCAAACTCGACCGCCTGCTGGAGAAGACGAAGGAGCTCCAGAAACTGGTGAGGGGCAGAGAGGGACTGTCCTGGGATGGAGTTGGCTATCCCCGGGGGCCCCCTCCCCTTTGTCCTGGTCCTCGGAGCCAGGTCGCCCTTCCTAGCATCTGCTGCTGTCCCCAGGCTGCATCTGAGCACTCCCTGATCTTGTGGCTCTGTCCTCTAGATTGAAGAGGATATCTCCAAGCGCTACAGCGGGCGACCAGTGAATCTGATGGGTGTCTCTCTGTGAGCTGCGCTGGATGGCACAAGGACAGGGCACCGTGGAGAGGAGCCTGCTGTGGCCCTGCCAGACGAGCCCCGAAGGAGCTGGTAATGCAGCTGTGGCCTAGCTGTGGCTTTGACAGCATTGAATAAAGCCAAAGCCCTTCTCCCAGGCAGAGGTCTTTGCAGTGTCCTTCTCGGAGCTTGAGGCGGGTGCTCTCGAGTGTTGGATCTCACTGGAACGGAGCCCCTCACTGCTCCCCTGCAGGGTCTTAATGCAGCCTCGGTGTTGGCAGGGGGAGAGGAGGCAGGAGCCCCTCAATCCGCTGCTGTGAGTCCCTGCAGCTGGTCCTAGGGGTGCTGGGTGGCAGGGGGATGCTTGCGGATGCTGGAGGCCTCCCTCCCTCGCCGGTGCCTGAGCACCCCACAACCGCACTGGCGGGCAGAGCCGTCCCTTGCAGGCCGACGCCAGCTCCCACCCTGGTGCCGGAGGGGCTGCAGGGGGGTGCGGTGGCGGGGGGGGGGGGCAAGGGCGATTCGATTTTAATTTCATAGCAGAGCAGTTGATTCATGGCTCGTTGTCGCCGCCGGTGACTCCCGTAATGACTTTCCATCACAATGAAAAGTGGAGTGACACCGCTCATTATTCCTGCCGCTTGTTATCGCGGCGCGGGAGGGGCCGGGCCTTCCCCCGCCGGACAGTGAGCGATGGCCCCCATTAATCACCGCCGCGGCCCCCCCCGGCAGCGCCCGGATAAGGCGCCCGCCGCCCCCATCCATCCCCATCAGCCGGCGGCTCCCGGCCGCGAGGGCAGAGCCCCGGCCGGGGCTGCAGGGGCGGGGCCAGGCGGGAGCCACGCCCCCAGGGCCGCCTGCCACGCCCACCGCCCTTATATGCCGTGCTTTGGCCACGCCCTCAGGGCAGGCCATTGGTCCCCGTGCCTCTCTTGTCCTGCCTCCTGCTGCTGTGCCGTAGCTCATTGGTCTGTCTCTGCCTTGGGCCCGCCCCCCCCCTCCCAGGGGGCGGGGTGTGACGTAGTGCTCTGGGGGGATCCCCCCCTCTCCCCGGGGCCACGTGGGGGCCCTCGGCCCCGCCGGGGTCAGGCGTGGGGCTGTGCGGGATCCCCGCCCCACGGGGCTTGGGGGAGTCCTGTTCCCCTCCCCCCCCCCCCCCGGCCTCTGGCACCCACCGGCGCGGGGCCCTGGGGCACCCTGTCCCCGTGGGGCCCGGGTGGATCGCACCCCGTGTCCCCGCCAGGGCCAGACCGGTGGTGGTGGGGCCGGAGGGGGGGGGTCCTGTGCCCACGGGGCCAGGCGTGGGGCCGCGGGGGCTCCCGTCCCCGCCCGCCCTGCGCCCCGCAGCTCCCGCGTCTCGGGGGATACCGAGGCACGGAGCGGGGGCGGCCGTCCCCGTCCCCACGCCGTGCGGCAGGGAAGGCATCCGGCACCGCCGGGAAGGGGACGTTTCCCCCCACCTCCATAAAGGCCCCTTTATCCGCGGCGGGCGGGCGGCTGGCGGCGGCGCGGCCCCCCCGGGGCAGAGGCCGGGGTCACGGCGGCACCGCGCAGCCTTTAATGGAGGATTAAAGGACGGGCGGACGGGGCTGGCGCTGCGGGGGCGAGGGGTGGGCAGGAGCCGCTCGCCTCCCTGCCCCCTCCATCGCAGCCTGCCGCCGCTATAATTTAATCCGTCCCGTTCGGCACCACCCCTCGGCGGCCCGGAGAGGGGAGGCGAGCCGGCACGCGATGCTTTATTAGCCCGCCGGTCGGTTCTGTTATTAATATCGCTGTCTGGGCACCGTCCCCGAGATCTGATCGTGCATGAAATATTGCGCTCTAACGCCGATCGCTGTTCCCATTATCTCCAACATTACCAGGCGATAATGACAGAAAAATAAAATAACCCCCTTCCCCAGCCTGCTGTAATTAGCATGGCGGGCTGGGGGGGCGGCAGCGGGGACCGCGGGGAGGGAGGCCAGATGGGAGCGGGCGACCTCACTGCCTTCATCCTGGTGGCCCCCGCAACGGCCTCGCGCCCACACAGCCCCAGCGGCCCCCGGGGGACGCGGGGTGGAGGGCAGCACGTAGGCGCAGGGGCACGTGGATCAGGGGGACGTGCGGATGAAGGGGACATATGGACGAAGGAGAAGCATGGATTGTGGGGATGTGTGAACGGAAGGGACCATGTAGATGGAGGGGACGGACATGCAGGTCGTGGGGGACACATGGGTCGGGCGGGTGTGTGGATGGACGGGACACATGGATTGGGGGTGTGGTTGGAGGAGAGCATGCGGTTGAAGGGGACATGTGGATGGAGAGAACCGCGTAAGATGGGCTGGGAAGATGTGGCCCAAGGGGACGTGTGGCTGGGGGAGACCACGTGGTTGGAAGGGACATGTAGGATCAGGGGACACGTGGACATAGGTCTCCTGCATTCGAGACCCCATCAAGGATCTCGATCGTCGGGCTCTCGGCTCCCCCTGGGACCCATGGTCTCCGCAGAGGAGGCTGTGGCAGCAAGCTGAGGATGTGGCCAGCCCACCAGGAGCCCCAGCACCCTCCGCGCCCTCACGGTGCCCTGCCAGGCACCCCATTTCACTGGGCATCCTTGCAGGCAGGTGCCCAAGGTGATGCTGGACCCAGGAACCACGTCCCCATCCAGTTCCCCAGCTCACGTGGGGCAACTGTCCACTGCGGCCCCAGATGAGCTCCAGGATGCTTTATCCACTGGGAAACCCTCCAGGAGCAGCCCAGCACCGGCAGCAGCCCAGCACCCACAGGAGCAGCTGGATTCCCCCCCCCTTCCCCAATGCCCTCAGCCCCCCAGCTGCCACTCAGTACCCTCAGCTCCACCGGGGACACCCTGAGACCGGCTCTACCTCCTCCCTGCGTGGCCAGGGGGGCTCGGCTGCCGGAGGCCTTGTGGGGCCCCAGTTGCTGCTCCGGCTCACCTGCCAGCCAGGAATTTAATTACCAATTAAAGGCCCTTCCATCTGTTTGAGGCCTGCCCGAAAGCGCCGGCTCCCTTTTAATTACATCGCTGACAACCATTTTGCTCAATTAGCTGCTGAGCACAGCAGGAGGCAGCGCGGGGGCACCGATGCTGCCGGACCATCTGGGTGCCCGGCCCACAGCCACCCGCCCCCAGCCTCGGCTGCCCCAGGTGCCCCTGCACTGATCTGTCCCTGCATCGCTCCGACCCTGCATCGCTCCGACCCTGCACCCCTCCGTCCCTGCACCCCTCCATCCCTGCATCCCTACATCTCTGCACCCTCCGACCCTGCACCCCTCCATCCCTGCATCCCTCCATCCCTGCACCCTCCGACCCTGCATCCCTCCGTCCCTGCATCCCTCCGTCCCTGCACCCCTCCATCCCTGCATCCCTCCATCCCTGCACCCTCCGACCCTGCATCCCTCCGTCCCTGCATCCCTCCGTCCCTGCACCCCTCCATCCCTGCATCCCTCCATCCCTGCACCCTCCGACCCTGCATCCCTCCGTCCCTGCATCCCTCCGTCCCTGCACCCCTCCGTCCCTGCATCCCTCCATCCCTGCATCGCTCCATCCCTGCATCCCTCCGTCCCTGCATCCCTCCATCCCTGCACCCTCCGTCCCTGCATCCCTCCATCCCTGCATCCTCCGTCCCTGCACCCTCCGTCCCTGCACCCCTCCATCCCTGCACCCCTCCATCCCTGCACCCTCCGTCCCTGCATCCCTCCGTCCCTGCATCGCTCCGTCCCTGCACCCCTCCATCCCTGCACCCTCTGTCCCTGCATCCCTCCATCCCTGCATCCCTCCATCCCTGCACCCCTCCGTCCCTGCACCCCTCCGTCCCTGCATCCCTCCATCGCTCCGTCCCTGCATCGCTCCGTCCCTACACCCCTCCGTCCCTGCACCCCTCCGACCCTGCATCCCTCCGTCCCTGCATCCCTCCGTCCCTGCATCCCTCTGTCCCTGCACCCTTCCATCCATCCCTACACTTGTCCATCCTTACATCCCCCTGTCCCTATGTCCCTCCATCCCTGCATCATTCTGTCCTTCCATCCCTGCGTCCCTCAGTCCCTCCACCTGTAAGTCCCTCCATGCCTCCATCCTTCCATCCCTATGCCCCTTCTGTCCCTCCATCCTTCCGTCTTGGCTTTCTTCCATCTCTCCGTCGCTGCATCCCTCTGTCCCTGCATCCCTCCACCACTCTGTCTTTGCGCCCCCTCTATCATCCCTCCGTCCCTGCATCCCTCTGTCCCCGCTCCCTCTGCCCGTCCCTCCCTGCCCTCTCCCGGCTCCCAGCACTGCGGGGAGGAGGCTGAGCCAAACTTTCCGGGCCCCTGGGATGGCAGCAGGGCTGAGCTGGCGCCGCTGCTGCAGCTGGCGCCTGTCCCACTCCCCCTCTCCCCAGCCCCGCTCGCGGAGCCCCCTTGGAAGCGGTCCCTCCGGCTCCGCTTTCCCAGGAGCAGCTGGTGGAAGAGCTCTAAATCTTCCCCTCCAAGCGCTCCGTAACGGCGCGCCAGCTGCCCCGCGGCACCGAGGGATGCCTGTGGCACGGCACCGGGGGCCCCGAGCCGCCGCGGGCCCCGCAGAGCTGGCGGGAGCCCCGCAGTGCCGCAGCTGGAGCCGCCTCTGGCACCCCACGGTGTCACGAGTTGGACAGGTCTCAGGCAGCTCCTTGGTCCACCCGCCAGCTGATCCTGTGCCGGGGACCTGCAAAGCCTGGGTGCGCCCAGGGGGGCTATTGCACGCCCTCATCCCCCTCCCTGCACTCCGGCAGCTCTCTGGGGAGCCGCATGGCCCCAGGGGCGACCTGCTCCCCCAAACCCTCCCCTCCGGGAGGCCCTGGCCCCGCGCCGAGGATGCGGCAGAGGAGCAGCCGGCCTCGGCGGCCAGCCCCAGCCCGGGCCATCCATCACCGGCGACAGCCCGGGGAAAGGCGCAAACGGGCCGCGCTGCCATTAGCGGCCCCGGCGCTTTGCTGCTTCCCTCCCTCCCCCCCCTCCCGTTTTTTCTTTTTTTTTTTTTTTCTTTCCCTTTCTCTTTTCTTCCTCCCCCCTCTCCCCCCCCCCGGCCGGGAGACAAAACCCGGCTGACAAGATGGAGGCCAGGCCATCGATCAAGGCGCCCGCTGGAACCACCTCTCCCCCCGCGCTAATGGAGCCCTCTGCGGGCCCCCCGGCCCCCGCCGCTGCCGGGCTGCCCCGGGCGCGGGACGGCGCGGGCGCAGCGTGCCGCGGGGCAGGGTGCCGTGGGGCAGGGTGCCGTGGGGCAGGCTGGCGAGGGTGCAGTGTGATACGCCCTGCCGTCCCCCGGGGGCGATGCCCCTCTGCCCCCCCCCCCCCATCCCCGTCCCCAGGAGCGTGGTGCCACCTTTGTCCCCGTGCCACCTGGGGGGGGGGCACTGGCTGCCAGCGGGGCCGGCCAGGCCCCTTGGTGCTGCCTTCCTCCTCCTCCTCCTCCTCTTTGTTCTCCTCTCCTGCTTTCCGGGGGTGCCAGACCCCAAGCCGGCACCCAGCTTGGCCAGCCCCGATCCCCCCACGAACCCCCCCCCCCCCCCCCCAGCCGCGGGCCTCTCCGAGGGGACCCAGGCGTCCGGGCTGTGGCAGGTGAGGATGTCCATCACTGTGCAGCCGGGACCACCCGGGGCTGCAGCCCCCCCCCCTCCCCCTTCAACCCCCCCCCCCCGCACCCCAGAGCATTTCGGGCGCAGACAGGGGCCCTGCAGCTCGGGGGCTCCCCACCACCGCAGCGGCAGCCCCCCACCTCCGCAGCCTTTGCAGTGGGTGGTGCCGGGGGGCTTTGCTGCCCCCCCCCCAAGCCACCACTGGCTCCAGGGAGGCTGAGGCAACTGTGGCAAGGCTAGGGGTTGGGGTGGGGGTGTTGTTTGAGGGGAAGGGAGCAGAGTGGGGCAGCCAGGAGCAGTGTGGGGAAGGGGGGGGGCTGTCCCGAGGTGTGTGTGTGGGGGGGGGATTGTCCCAGGGATCCCTGGGGGAGAGCTATAGGTGGAGGGGTCCGGGGTGGGGGGGGGGGGGCCATGGTGGGGAGGGTCCAGAGCTGAGTGTTACTAGGATGAGGGAAATCCCAGGGTGGGACCGGGGGGGGGCTGTGTGTCCCAGAATAGGGGTGTTCCTCACCATGTGGATGGTCTTGGGGGGGGGGGGGGGTCGCCAGGATGGGGAATCCCAAGGTTTTGGGGAGTCCCTAAGGTGGGCAGGGCCCCAGAGCGGGGGGGGGGGGTTTCTAGGGCAAAGGGCTGGTCCAAGATGGTATGGCGGGGGGGGGGGTGTCCCATGCTGGGAGTTGTGGTGGGGGGGTGGTCTGAGGGGAGTTGGGGGGGGTTTCCCCATCCTGGGGTCTCCGGCGGGGGGGGGCCCCGCCGTGCGGAGGGTCCGGGCGCCCCGCGGTCACCGGCGCCCGCCAGCAGGTGGCGCTGCAGGATCGCGAATGGGTGGCCTTGGGCGGGGCGGGGCCAGGACGCCCTAGGGGCGTGGCCAAAGAGTGTCAGCAGCCTTATAAGGGGCGCGTCTCCGCCCCTCGGGGTGGAGCTATGCTAATATTTCCCCTTGTCCTCCCAGGGAGCGGCGAGCAAGAGCCGCGCTCCAGGAGCGGCGTTAGGGAGCGTCGCACAAGAGGCGGCTGCGGCAGCCGGCGGGCGCGGCAAGCAGCCCCCTCGGGTGGTGGTCTGTAATCCCCCCTGCTCCCCCCTGCCCCATGTACTGCCAGGGAGGGGGAATCCCTAGCTTAGGGGGGATCCAGGGTTGAGGGGGTCCCGGGATGGGGAGTCACTGGGCTGGTGCAGCATGAGCAAAGTGGGGCAGATGGTGCCTGCCCCAAGGAGCCTGCAGCACCCATGGGTGCAGGTGCCAGCAGCTGCCCCCAAGCATGGGCACCCGCTGGCAGGTGGCATTTGCGTGCCTGGATGCTGGCACCCCATGGGATTTGCAGGGGGCAATTGCCAGAGAGAGGGATTTGATGCTAAAAATAATAAATGTTGCCTTTGCCACCGAAGGAAACGCCTTGGATTGGGAAAGGCGGCGGCAGCCGGGAGCAGAGCGGATGCACAGCCGCCGCCAAGCCCCGGGATGTGCCCAGGAGCTCGCTGCGGCTGGCAGAGAGAGAGACCAGAGCGACCCGGGGGCTGGATACAGCATCTGCAGCGAGGCTCGTGCCGAAAGCCCCCGGCAGGGCCTGGGGCGGGCGATGGGCTGCCGGGGAGGAGAGCAGGCCCTGGGGCTCAGCCCGGCAGCGCTTTGACTTCAAATCTCTGCAGAACGGGTGTCCCTCCCCAACCCAACCCGCAGGACCAAGGTGCTGGTGCCCCCCCGGGAACGAGCGGCAACGGCTCCTCGATCCTCCTTTATTAGCGCTTCGTTTCTTCCTCGATTTCTTCCTCCTTATTAATGCTGCGGGGGGTGGAAATCCGGCAAGGGGCTTGCAGCGGCGGCGCCGGGCGGTCCGAGGGGGTGAGGACGGGAGCGGGCCTACTCCCTGCGCGCCGAGCTGCCCGCCAGGTAATCCAGCAGGACGAAGCCGTAGGCCGCCGGCTCCGGGGCCGCCTGGGCGGAGAGAGGCAGAGGAGGTCGGAGGAAGGCCGGCGGCGGCGGCGGCGGGGGGCCCGGCGGGCGCGCTCACCCGCAGGCTCAGCCTCTGCACCACTTGCTGCGGGTCGCTCTCCAGGATCACCCTGCGGGCGAGGACGGGGAACCGCGGTCACGCCAGCGACCCTGCCTCAGTTTCCCCTCTGCGTGCAACGCACCCGGCTGCGAGCTACTGCCGGGACGTGCGGATCCACCGCGGGGCAGAGCCGGAGCCGGTCCCGCGCCCGGGGAGCCCCGGATCCCCGCGGCGCTCCCACCTCCTTTTGCTGTTTTATTTTTTTTCCTTCCCCCCCCCTTTTTTTTTTATTTTCCCCGTGACTCACCCGCCATCCACGATCTCATCCACCACCAGGAACGCCCCGTCCATGTTGTCCAGCAGCCGCCGCTTCTCCACCTCCCCGCTGCGGGCGAGCGCGGGGGGCAGCGTCACGCGCCCGCCGCGTGG
The DNA here is from genome assembly GCF_028389875.1 of Rhea pennata. Lineage (NCBI taxonomy): Eukaryota > Metazoa > Chordata > Aves > Rheiformes > Rheidae > Rhea > Rhea pennata. Next base: position 2,355,320 of record NC_084688.1, read on the forward strand.
GGCAGCCCGGACGCCTGGGCCCCCCCATCCTCCTCCTCACCCCCCCCCGACCCCCCCCCAAACTGGCGGTACTCACGGCAGCACACGGCCCAGGGCCTCCAGCAGGCAGCTGAGAACCGCCGCCAGCACGAGCTGCGGGGAGCAGCGTCGGTGGCGGCGGGGGGCCCCGGGGTGGGTGGGTGGGTTTGGGGAGGGGGATGCAGGGGGCTCCCGCCCCGGGGCCGGGGTCTCACCTCGTTCTCCTGGCAGCTGCCCACCACGTAGAAGAAGAGGTCGGCGCTGCTGGCGCAGAGCACGGTGAGGCCCTGCAGGCAGGCGACGTCGCCTGGGGCGGGCAGCCGTCAGCGGAGACCCCCCCCGGCACGCGTCCCCCCCCCCCCGAGCCCCCTCCCCGTGGCCGCCGGCCCGCTCACCGCCCGCGCGCCGCGTGGTGCTGAACACCTTCCTCTCGAAAGCCGCCTGCTCCTTCGCCGACGGGAAGGTGCCGTCGTAATACTGCGGACCGGGGAGCCGCCGTCAGCGCCGGGACCCCAAATGCACCCCCCCAACACACACACACATAGGGGAAACTGAGGCACAGGGCGGGGTGGGGGGGGGGGCACACAGGAGCCGGCTCTACCTTGGCGAGCAGCCGCTGCCCGTCGCCGTCCAGGATGAAAAGCGCCTTGACGGTGTAGAGCGAGGGCTCCCGCGCCTGGGAACAGCCGGGGAGGCAGGGGCGGGGGGGGGGGGGGGCAGGAGAACGGGGGGGCACCGTCCCTCAGCCCCCCCCCCCCACACGCATGCACTGGGGAGGGGGCTCAGCCCTGTGGCGGCTCCAGCCGGACCCACATCCCATTTCCCCCCCCCAACCTTCACCCCCCGCCCAGGGTCCCCCCTGCTCCTTGCCTCTGCCCCCCCCATTTCTTCCCGTTCTCCCTGTTTCCCCTGTTTTTTACCCCTCCACCCGTCTTTCCCCCTTCTCCCTGTTCCTCCCCTTCCCCCCCCCCCATTTTTCTCCAGTTTCCTCTGCTCCCTGCCCCATTTCCCCGTTTCTCCATATTCCTCCCCCTTTTCCACCTGCTTCTCCCCTTTCCCACCGTTTCCCATCCCCCCCCCCCCCCCGGTTTCCCGTCCAGTCCCGCCACACCCACGCAAAGTTCCTGGGAAGTTGCCGTGTCCCCGCTCCCGGCCCCCGCGCCCGGCCGTACCCGCGGCCCCGTGGGCTCCATGGCTCCGCCGCTCCGGGCAGCCCCCGCCGCTGACGTGGCCGCGCTCGGCCCGGCCCGGCCCACTCTGTCCCGCGGCCCCCCTGCGCCCTGCCTCAGCCCCACTGCATTGCCCCCCTGCACCCTGCATTGCCTCCCGCGCCCTGCCTCAGCCCCCCGCACCCTACCTCAGCCCCCTGCATTGCCCCCTGCACCCTTCCTCAGCCACCCTGCCTCAGCCCCATTGCATTGCCCCCTGCACCCCACCTTAACCCCACTGCATTGCCCCCCTGCACCCTGCATTGCCCCCCGCGCCCTGCCTCAGCCCCCTGCACCCTACCTCAGCCCCCTGCATTGCCCCCTGCACCCTGCCTCAGCCCCACTGCATCGACCCCTGCACCCTGCATTGCCCCCCGCACCCTGCCTCAGCCCCCTGCACCCTACCTCAGCCCCCTGCATTGCCCCCCGCACCCTGCCTCAGCCCCCTGCACCCTACCTCAGCCCCCTGCATTGCCCCCTGCACCCTTTCTCAGCCACCCTGCACCCTGCCTCAGCCCCACTGCATCGACCCCTGCACCCTGCATTGCCCCCCGCACCCTGCCTCAGCCCCCCGCACCCTACCTCAGCCCCCCTGCATTGCCCCCTGCACCCTTCCTCAGCCACCCTGCACCCTGCCTCAGCCCCACTGCGTTGCCCCCTGCACCCTTCCTCACCCCCCCGCTCCCCAGCTTAACCCCACTGCATTGCCCCCTGCACCCTGCCTCAGCCCCACTGCACCCTGCCTCAGCCCCATTGCATTGCACCCTGCATTGCCCCCCCTGCACCGTGCCTCAGCCCCACTGCATTATCGCCTCCCCTGCACCCTGCTCTGTCCCACTGCACCCTGCTCCTCCCCCCCACACCCTGCTCTGCCCCACTGCACCCTGCTCTTCCCCCCCCCTGCAACCTGCATTGTCCCCAGTGCACCCCAAACTCCCCTTGCTCCCCTGCCTTGCCCCACTGCACCCTGCCTCATCCCCCCGCAGCACCCCCTTGGCCATGTGCTGTGGGGTGCCCTGGAGCCCAGGACTCCCCACGCGCCCCAAATTGGGGCTTCCAGGTAAGCCTGCGGGGCCAGGAGGGCTCCCCCCGCCCCCCCCCAGCTCTGGGTCCTTTAGCTCGTGGGTGCTGGGGACACCAGGGGGAGGCAAAGGCAGAGTGACAGGAGGGGGGGGTCCTGGCGGTGTGGGGGACCTGCCGTGGGGCTTGGCTGGCGGCTGCTGAGGGGGGGGCTCGTCCCCGGGGCAGCACATGGGCATTGCCGGGGGGGGGGGGGGTCGGCACCTCTCCAGGCACCGTCGCGCGGGGCCCTCTGCCCCGTCGGGGCTGTGGGGAGCCAGGATCCCTTGGGCAGTGATTCCCGGGTCCATGAGCTCCCGGTCGGTGATTCTGGGGTCAGTGACCCCAGGACTGGGCTCCCCTCCCAGGTCTGACTCCGCAGCCCTGGTCTCTGATGTGGGCTGCGTGATCCCGGGCTGAGGACGCGCCTCCATGGCGATCCCGGACTCTGCTGGCCCCCGCTGCGACCAGCAGCGTTTTTCTGTGATTCACCGCTGTTTGCTTTAACCTGCAGGAGCGGTGCTTGGGGGGGGGGGAGGGAGAAGGCTCCGATCCTGCTCCTGCTCCTGGCAGCGAAGCACCGTGGTGCTCCTGGGGTGAGGAGCACACTTCTGCGCCGAAATGCAAGGATTTAGGGCAGGAAGGGGGGCAACAGCAGCCTCCGGTATGACGGTGAGGGTGGGAAGGGTGCAGGAGAGCAGCTGGAGGCCAGCGCGCTGCCTGCCAGCCCGGAGGCGGCCGGTTCTTGCCCCAAGGAACCGAGGCTGGAAATTGCATCGGTTCGATCAACATCCTGGCTCGTGGTGGCTTTTGCCTGCTTGCCTGGGCTGGACTCGGATCCAGGCCTAAAGGCAAAGCAAGTGACCCGTGGTGGGATTCACAGGGGAGCCGGGGGAGGCTCCGCGCAGCCCCTCTCGCCGGTCTGAGAGCGCCGGGGGGGCAGGTCCGTGCCCCCGCGCTCCTTCGCTCCCGCAAAGCGGGGGGGCAGGGAGCGCCCGCAGCGGTTTCCCAGTGCTCAGGTGACCGGGGCGGCTGCCATCCCTCCAAATAGCGCGGGGAGGGGAGGGAAGCTAAAAATAACCCCCATGCGGGGCAGCGTGGCTCCAGTTGCTCTTGGCACCCGCTGCGTCCCTGGGGCGCGGAGGGCTGCGGGCGGCCGTCTCACGAGCTGGGGGAAACGCCGGCCCCGGTGTAAACCGCCGGGATGTCCGGGGCTCCCCCACCTGCCGTTGCCTCGGGCGTTTGGGTAGGATTAAGGGCAAAGCGCTCCTGCACTGGGATCGTCACCCGCGTCCTGCCCGCTGCCGCTCCTGCCCCGATGCAACTGGCTCCGGCACTGCCGCTGCCACTGCTGCTGTTGCCTCACTGCCGTCTGCGGCGCGGCGCGGGCCAGGGCCGCACCCCAGCTCTCGTGGGTGTTCCGTGGCTTGTTTTCCAAAGGAAAATTAGGGAGACAGAGCTGCTGGAGCACAGCGAGCCCGGGATTCTGCAGGGGAAGGGCCAGGAGCTTTCTAACTCCTTCAGCTTTCTGTTATTCTCCCGTTATTTCCCGTGACCCCAAACTGCTCAGTTCGAGGCGCTTCCATGCTGCTCGGCATCCCCTCACTGGCTGTGCTGGTCCTTTTTCCCTGGGATATGTTTATCTCCCTATGGTGTTTCATGCTCAGCCCTGTGGCGCGGGCTGCCCTGGAGCGCTGCCGTTCCCATCCAGAGCCACGCGCTCCCGGCACACGGCTGCACACGGCTGCTCCCGCTTTTGCTCTGGGAAGCCGCCCTGACCCGGGTAATCCAGGCCTGCTCCTGGTTCCCATCATTTGCGGTAGGGAAAGGGCTCCGTTAGTCCCTCTTCAGAGTCCGGAGCGCAGCCACAGAGCTCCCAGCAGGGACTAAACACTTGCTCTTTGCAGCTCTCGCCAGCTGGCAACGCGAGGCATTGCTGCAAGGCCGCAGAGCCTACGCTCATTTTCCACGTTTCTTCGGATGAACTATCGTCCCTGGCACGCTGCTCGTCCCCGCCGGGCTGCGAGTTTCGAGGGCAGCGAAGAGCGTCTGGTTTTGGCAGCGGCGGCTGCTCGGGGCAGCTGCGGCGTTGCAGAAATAGCCGGCAGCGGGGCGGTGCCGCAGGGCCGCCGCCGCCCGCCGCGCCCCGGGCCCGCGGCCCCCGTCTCCCGCGGCCCGCCGCCCGCTCCGCTTGCCGGCGCTCGCGCCACTTGGCGCTCAGTTATTCAGCGTCTCACGGCGCTGCCGCGGGCTCGCGGGACGGCCCGGCCGCTAACCACCCGGCGGGGCGCCGCGGCGGGGCCGGGACGCCACGGCGGGAGGGGGCCGGCGGCCGCGGCCTCCCCTCCCTCGCCGCGCGGCTGAGCCGAAAGCGCGCGTCGAGTAACGGCGTTGATGAGCCCGGGCGAGGGGTGGAGATGGCGGCGCCGCCATGGCCGCCCCGGGCCCGCCGCGAGGCCTCGCGCCTAGGGGCGCCGGGCGCCATGGCAACGGCCCCGGGGCGGGGCCCTGCGCTGCGGGGATTGGTGCGCGCGGCTGCCACTCGAGCGCCGGCTCCTGCGCTCTGCTCCATTGGCCGCTACCGCTGCCGCTCGGCGGAGGCGTCGCGTTCCATTGGGCGCGCGCCTTGTCACTCAAGCGGTGCGGTGCGGGAGGGGGCGGGCGAGCGGCCTCGCTTCTCCTCTCCGGGCGTCGCGCGGGGGCCTCGCGGGAGACCAGGGGGAGGGAGCAGCGGCTCTGGCTGCGCCCCCATTGGCTCGCCGGGCCGTCCATCGGGGGCCGCGACGAGGGGGTGGGAGCAACACCTCCCCGCGGCCGGCCATTGGTCCGGCGCGTTGTCCCGCCTCCTCCTTCCAGGCGCCGATTGGCGGGAGGCGCCGCGCGAGGCGGGCGGGGTGGCGGCGGTTGTGGCCGGGCGGGGAGCGGGGCCGGCCGCCGGCGGCAGCGGGGCCCGGAGCCGGCAGCGGGCGGCGGCGGAGAGCGGGTAGCGGCGGGCGGCGGCGGCGCTGCGGGGTGGCGGGGCCGGGCTGAGGGGCGGGGGCGGCGCTGAGGGGCGGGGTGGGGGGGAGGGGAGGCGCTGAGGGGACGATAAGGCCTCGCGCGGGGGGGGGGGGGGGGGGGGGCGGGTCACGAGGAGCTGGGGGGGGTCTTAAAGGGGCCGCGGCGATGTAGAAGGCTCTTAAAGGGACCGCGGGGTGGGGAGCGGCCGTGCCCTCAGTCTCGCCGCCCGTGGGGGGCTCCAGGTGGGTGTTACGGTGCCGAACTGGGCCGAGGAGGGAGAGGGAGCCGGGGCTGGATGCCTCCGGAGAGGGGAAGTTGACGCGCCAGGCTAAGAATAGCTCAGGGAGGGGAAGCGTGGACAATGCTGTCGCGAAAGGTAACCTTTGTTTGGCGTGTTTCTCTATCGGTGTTTTGCCAGGAAATCAGCCTCCCAGCGAGATTAGCTCGGCTCCTCGGCAGGCTGTGTGTGGCGAAACGGTGTAGTAGGTGTGTGTGCAGTGCTTAGGGTGGTGCCTGGTCAGCGTGTTACCACCTTCGTGCTCTGGTTGTATTTCAGCTTCTGATGAAATTGCAGTCAGAAGTGGAGGAGTCTTTGAACCTTTCCTTGATCAGTACCTTTGGCTCGTAAGGGCTCTGTCAAGAAGCGTCTCAGACCAGGAGGAGGAAAGAAGGAGAAAGCAGTCGGCTGTCGGAGAGCACACCCTGTCCTGGAGTGGGGTGAGGATTTGGGAAGGCTAGAGGAAGTTGCTGTATGTGGACTTTTTGGACAGTAAGTCACATGGATTTTTATGTAGCTGTATGAGCAGTGTTATAAAACAGTTATGGTTCAGAAGAGGAGGAAAGGGCACTGGAGGGTGGAGGTTTTCCTTGGGGGTATGGTTTGTTGTTTCTTGAGATTTAAATCTTTAATTGGACTCTGCTGGCCAGCTTCTGGTGTATGAGGAGTTTTAAAAGAAAAACAAAATCGTCCTGAATGCAGAGTTTTGAACGTTCTTTAGACTTTTATCTTGTTGTTTTGTGACAACCTTAACTCCTAAATCTTTGCTTTATTTTGCTTGCTTAAAAGTGGGACAGAGGAAAGACAAACCCAACCAACCTGTTGTGTGGAGAATTAACTGAACTTTTTTTAAAAAACAAAAAAACAAAAAAACCCCTTCCACCTGTTTTCTTCTTTCCTTCTTCAGAAATGCTTTCTCTGAAGAAATACTTCACTGAAGGCCTCATCCAGTTCACCATTTTGCTCAGCTTGATAGGCGTTCGTGTGGACGTGGACACCTACCTGAACTCACAGCTCCCCCCTCTAAGAGAAATCATTCTCGGCCAGAGCTCTGCTTACACTCAGACCCAGTTTCACAATCTGCGCAACACCTTGGATGGGTATGGCATCCATCCAAAAAGCGTAGACCTGGACTATTATTTCACAGCTCGCAGGCTCCTCAATCAGGTGAGGGCGCTGGACAGGTTTCAAGTGCCCTCCACTGAAGTCAACGCCTGGTTGGTACACAGAGACCCTGAGGGCTCTGTGTCCGGTACCCAGCCCAGTGCCGGCATCGCCCTCGAGAACGGCAGCGGCCTGCAGGATGGGGCCAGTGCTGACAATGGTGTGAGGGAGAGTGGAGCCGAGCAGGGATTTGGTGAAGAGCTGGAAGACTTGGGAGCGGTGGCACCTCCAGTGAACGGAGACCTGACCAAAGAGGTAGGCAGTGCCTTCTTCTCTGTAAGATGTGTGTGTCAGGAAAGAAACAGAGCCCTATGAGGGCTCAGGGAGTAGTCTGGCTCTTGTGTGTTTGGTATCCATCAAAGCTTGTTAAAGTGAGCAAGACTTTGTACGTTGTGTGTGCTTAGCACTTAGGAAAAGTGGGACCCTGTTTGTGAGTGGCATGGCACTGAGTTGAGCTTTAGCTTTTTTAAAATTTTTACTTGTTTTATTTTTGTTCTGAAAGTAATAGTGAGAGGGAGTGAAAGGGTTGAGATTAGTATTTTAACCTATGCCTGTAGCTTTGTGTTGTGAAACCGATAACACTGGGAAATAAACAGGAGCATTGGGTAACATCCCAGGTGTTGAAGGATTGGTTGGGTTACTTGCTACTGGAGTTCATCCAGTTGATGTTTATTGCTTGGGTTTTCATCAGAGAGGGGTGGGAAGAGGTGAACTGGAAAGTGGTTTATTTTTCTGTATGAGCATAACCTTTCAGATGCTGTGATGCAATCAAATTCTGGCCCCCAGTAGCTGCTGCTCTCTTTCCTTTTTGGCATTGGTTTCTTTGTCAGGGCATGTTCAGCCTCAACATCTCCCTGGCCACGTTGTGTTGATGTTAGTGCTGAATTGCAGTGTTAGGTGCTTTTAGTGCTGCTGTTGTTTCTCATAAATTGTTCAGGTCTGAGCTCAGACAAGCTGCTAAGGAGGCTGGGCATGGAAGGAGCTGAATTTGACTCCTGTGATCCCCTCTCCTGTAATGAAGTTTAGGGGTGGCTCTTCGGAGCCAGGAGGTGGAGAACTTTGCAGGCAGCTGTTACGGATGGCTTGAGCTTTTGTCATGTGGCTTCTGCACAACAGCAGGCAGGAAATCGTGTAAAGAAGGTGAGAGGAACGTGTTCATGTAGGAGGGACAGCGGTGACGGTTGTTTCAGATTTAGTATTTACCGAGTTAGGGCTGATGCTGTAGGAAGCGTGGATGGTGCCTAGGTTGTACTTGTGGGAAGCCTTGCCCTGTCTGCTAGGATCTCCTAGCTCCAGAGAGGAGGAGCACGCTGGCAGTGTTGAGTCTACGGAACTGAGTGTTAAAGCCCCCTTTCTGCCTGCAGCCAGCACTGTGTGTGACCTTGGGTGCCTCTGTAAGAGGAGCTTCTGTAGGAGGATCTCAAAACACCACACTAATGTTCACAAATTTAGCTTCTTCCCTGCCCAGTGAGAGAGGTAATTCACTGTTTTGGGAGTGGGGAAGAATTTGATGAAATGCTTTGTCCAAGGTTATACGCAGCCTGTGGAAGACTTAGTTATTTTTCCCCTCTGCCTTGTATTCTAGGCTGAGGATGTTGAGTGTGGAGAACCTTGGAAAATATGACATACACCGCTTCCACTGGGCAGGTGTTTTAGAGGAATCAAGATTTTATAGATTTTATAGGAAACTCTGTTGCAGATTTGAATGGTAATAGGTCAATAACTGCTGTTTTGCAGAGGCCTGTTTATCTGTATCTTTAAAATACAGTCATGCATTAAATATCATTCTTACTGCAAGAGGCCCATATGCAGGATGCAGTGACCCTGCAACAAACCTGGCCAGCTCAGACTGGATTTGCTGGGAGTGAAACTCCTGGATAATCTAGGTTATGCCATGTGGAAAGCACGCTTGTCCATACTGCAGTTTCGGTCCAGTTGCTCCTTTAGGGAAGGGTGGGGAAATCTTCATTTGTACCTTTTTCGATCTGCTTGTTCAAGTGTCCATGTTCTTCAATCCCACTCTGCCCTCTTGAGTTTCTTTTTCTTTTCTGTCTTTCCTGCAAACTCCTGGCTTGGACAAGAGGGGAGAGGGTATTTTTAATTGCACCTGCTCGGTGTGCTGTGATCACTTGGAGCACAGCACCTTTTTCATTCCTCCGTGAGGCACTGAGTGCCAGGAAATCCTGTCTGCCAACCCCGCCTCCGAGTGCACATGCACGTCACATCGCCCGGTGCTCCCCCGGGGCCAGCAAGACTGTACTTGCTGCTGATGTGACGCTTCAAAGCATGCAGTCCTATTTCAAAGCATCGCCTAAGTGATATTTTTTCATCTTTGTCTGGAACCTTGACTCCCTGCTCGCTCATTTGGCTAGTAAACGCTAAGCAGCTACAGGGCCTTTCCACCAGGAATATTTTGTGCTATGCAGCTCCCAGCAGATGCAGCCTCTGGAGCGCACCTGCAGGGCTGGATTTTTCCCGGTGTTCAATAGGTAGCAGACGGGGAGATGATGATATACAGATGGCTTTAGGATAGGGGTATAAATTTTTCCATCACTTCTCCTGGCACTTAAAATGTTGCAACACTATTCAGGTCATGTGGGCCAAACACGACCTTGCTCTTGGAATAAGTCTGTATTTTAGAAGCTAGAACTTACCCTTGGGTACAATGCAGGGTTCTTGCAAGCTTTGCAGCTCAGACAGGGATTGGAAAAGGGTTCTGCCTGAGAGCTTGAGGGTCATCCCGAAAAGCAATTTATTTTTTTTCCTTGGGATATCTACTTCTGCTTGTCATGGTGCTTTGGATAAAGCAAAAAGGATATATTTTTTTTAATCCCAAATTATTTGGGTATTTTCTCTGCAGCACTGGGGAAGGGGGGAGGAATTGTTGTCCTCTTTGGAAAGACTGGTCGTGTAGCGTTTCCACAACAGGAGGATAAAAATACATGGCAGGGAAACATATGATGAACTGTTGGTGCTCAGGATTATCCCAGTATGACAAAGCTTCCCTCCAGCCAGTGCTCTGGTAACAGAGCATTAGCACAGGGATAAGATCTCCTTTCACTTGGCTGTGCCCTCCTGTAACAGTCTTGTTTACAGTCAGTTCCTAGGGGCAGTGAGCAGATAGAGTGACCGACCCAGGACGTGCTGTTTCTATTAAGGTTTAAAGCAAGGGGGGGTAGTAAGATTTCTGCCTAAACTTCCTCAGCTCAGATAAGTGAGAGAGTATCTTTGTCAGTTGACTGGAGTAATTTGTAGGTTTAACTGGGCATTTTTTTTTCCTTATAGCTTAGTTTTCCCATTTGAGACGTGGCATTGAAACAAGGGAATGAACCAAGGTCATTCTGGCCTTCCTTTTAACTGCCGAGATAATGTTTCCTCCTTAGGGTTTATATCTACAGCTCTTCTGAAGCTCTTTTAACAAGACTTCCTTCTTTGAAGAGTTGCTTGGCAGTAAAATGGGTGTAAGATGTCCCCCACCCTCCTGTGCTTTGATATCTGCTGGGGAGAAGGAAGCACATTGCACGGCCAAGTCTTTCATGCGGATGGCGTGGGGCGGGGGCTGGTGTCTTGCCCAGCCCCAGGGAGAAAGTCGGACACGGGTGCCGAGCGCTAGCCCTGCACACGAGGCTGCACGTGGCACCTCGGGTGCTTCCCGGGGGGCTCCCGGGTGGGGAGCAGGAAGGAAGAGGAGCCCTGTCTTCGCCCGCCGTCCCGAGCCGGGTCCCGCGCCGAGCTTGCGGGCTGCCTCGGGGGAGGAGGCTGCAGGTGCCGGACCTTTTCCGGGGAGCTTTGCACGCACCAGACACGAGCCTCTAGGCGTTGCGGGACGCCAGGGACCCGGACAAGGGCGACCGAACGGCTGACGGGCTCGGGGGCGGGAGGCCGGGCCCGCCGGGGGCCTCGCTGCCGCCCGGCGCGTAGCGCTGCGGGAGGCGCCGCGGCCCCTTCCCTGCTGGGGGGCGCTCCGCGAGCCGCGGCAGCCCCGCGGGCGGGGACCGCAGGGGCCGAGCCCGCGGCTGGGCCTGGCCTGGTTTCGGCGGGGCGCTGCGGGGCGGCCGCGCCGCGCTGCGCTGCGCTGCGCTGCGCCACGGCGGCGGCGGCGGGGGCGCGGCCCTGCGGGGCGGCGCGGGCCGGGCCGGCGCGGGGGGGAAGGAGAGGGAGAGCAGCCACCGCGGCCTCCTATTGGCCAGAGCGGCGGCCCCCGGCGGCGGCGATTGGGCGCGGGGCGGCGGGGAGCGGCGGCCCATTGGCGGCGGCGGCGGCGGGGGGCGTGGCCGGGCGGCCGCCGCATCCCCGGCGGTGCCCCGTGGGCGGGGATTGGCCGGCGCCGCAGCCTAGGTAACGGGCGGGGGAGGGGAGGGCGGGGCCGCGCCGCAGCCCGGCCCGGGCCCGGCGTGGGGACGGGGCGGGGCGGGGCGGCCGCGCGGGGAGGGGCGGGGCGGGGGCGCCGCCGCCGCAGCCGCGCGGGGAGGGAGGGGGCGCGGGCGGCTCCCGCCGCCGCCGCCGCCGCAGCGGGGCCGCGGGCACCTGTGGCCGGGGGGGCGGAGAGGCGGCGGAGCCCGGGCGGCGATGCGTGCGCGGCGCCGCGCCCCGGCCAGCCGCCCCCCCTGGGGACCATGATCGGCGCTCGCCGCGGCCCGGGCGGCAGCTGGGGACATGAGAAAGGTACCGGCGGCGGTGGCGGCAGCGCGGCGGGGAGGGGGGGTCTCCGGTGCTGCGGGGATGCCGCCCGCCGCGCTGCGGGAGCAGCCGCGCCGGCTCCCCGCTGGGGCGGCTGCCGCGAGCAGCGCCCGCGGTGTGCGGGCTGCGGCGGGCCGCCGAGGGGGCAGCGGCGCGGGTGGGGGGTGGCTCCCCGCGGGGAGCCCTGGGCGCGGGCGCGGCGGGGCGCCGCGGGCAGCCCGGCGGCAGCTCAAGTTGCATCAGGTGGCTGGAAATGCGGGGTTTTTCCTCCTGGCGCACTCCACCCCTTTATGCAAATGGCAGGAATGGCACCACAGGCTGATGCAAGCTGGCCACGGCGCAGCCACCGCCACGGCGCAGCCACCGCCACGACATTGGCCCAGCCGGCAGCCTCCGGCCTCCTCTCCCTGCGCCGCGAGGCCATGGAGAGCAGGGAGGGGACGGCCCGAGTTGCTTCCCATGGAGTTCCCGTCCTCCCTCCCACCCGGCTCTTCCGCAGAGCTGCTGTCGGAGACCTAGCAAGGCAGAGCGACCAGAGGCTGTTATGGAAAGGCGGCACAGACACTGCACCGCGTGCGCACCGGGGCTGAAGGAATGGTGTGCCTAGTGCGGGGTGCCGGGAAAGTGGCGCCGGGGGGAAGAGCCGAGGGGCCTCGAAGCACGCCGCGGCCCGGGAGCTGCCGCGGGAGAGCGGGGTAGAGCGAGGCCCATGCTGGGCTGGCTGGAGGTGCCGGCCCTCGGGGAGGAGGCCGCAGTGCTGCAGGAGGAGAGGATGTCCCTTGGGGAGGGGCAGGGGGGAGCAGCCTCTCTCCTTGGCGGGGTGGGTGGGGACCCTGCCGAGTGCTGAAGAAAATCTTGTCTGTCTTGCAGGACATCGATTTGATTGACATCCTGTGGAGACAGGATATTGATCTCGGCGCTGGGCGAGAGATTTTTGACTACAGCCACCGTCAGAAAGAGAGCGAAGTGGACAAAGAACTGAGTGATGGGAGGGAGCGTGGGGACAGCTGGAGGAGCGGAGGGAATGAGATCTTGGATAGAAACCTACTAGTTGATGGAGAGACCGGGGAGAGTTTCCCTGCGCAGGTAACACCCCTGAGGAGGTCTGGCTGGTGTCTGTGCCTGTCCTTCGTGGCAATGCAGTGTTCTGAGGTCTGCGCGCCTGCCGCGAGAGCAGGGAAGGCGAGGGGCCCTCCAGCCAGCTGTCGGCACGAGTGGCATTGAGCGTGACTTTCACTGGGGATCTGCTGAGCCGTAGGATAAGGGTTGCCTGGGTGGACAAGAGGATTTGATGCCGGAAAGCGCAGTCTGCCTGCCAGGCCAGAGGGCTGCAGCGAGGTAGACAGGGTAACAGCCATGTCACTGTCGGCACCGTGCTAGGATGTCAGCTCTGTTCCACAGTGCGGTTTGGGAATGAGAGTTGCTGGTTCTTACTCTGCCTTTAGGTTGTCTGGCAAAGCAGTTGGGAGTGTGGAGCAGCGTAGGTAGGAGCAGAATCCCTTGCAGCCTGTAGCAGAGTCCTCGCGCTGGCGGTAGGTGAGACTCGCTCGGAGCAGAGGGCGTACATTTCTGTCCCTGTCGTGCTTAGGGGCAGCTCTGACGTTCTCCAGAGCAGAAGGATGGAGTCTGTGAAGCACTGGGTGGGGCCTCTGGCTCTTTTTTGGATGCGCTGTAATAAAGCCCTGCTGTAGGAGCTTGTTTTTCATTACCACCTCCGTAATCCTGGGGCTATGATTGCTTGTGTTTTGCATCAGGTGCCTGGTGTGGAGGATCAGACAGCCCTGTCCCTGGAGGAGTGCCTTAGGCTCCTGGAGGCCACCTTCCCTTTCGGCGAGAATTCGGAGGTGAGTAGAAGTGGCTGCAGAAGGGGGGCAACTGCAGCTTGCCTGTGGGTGGTGGGTGAGATGGATCTCGAGCCAGGGACAGCTCTCGTTAGTGCACTGGGATTTTGGTGCCTTTTGTACCCCTAACTGAGACCACAGAACTGGCAGTAAATTGGGTTAGTCTGTTTAAGGAGGCTCCAGGCATCATGCCTGCGAAACTAGTGTGGGGGGAGGGGGAGTGGTCACAATTAATTAAAGACTTCTGGCTTTGCTTCTAATTAGTTCAGAGTGAACTGTGGAGGAATAACTGCAACCAGTTTGCTTTGAACAAAGGAGAAGTAATTGCCTGCGTGGAGGTGGAAGGGCATTCCGGGGATTGCTGCCTTCCTGGCTGTGGCTGATCAGCCGGGGACTGACTCTGCCTCACGTGGTTAGTTTCCAGCTGCAGATGTCTCCACCCTAAGCGAAGCTGTGCCTAGCGAGAGCAGGTCTGCGGGCATCCAGAACGGCCTGCTCTCGCCTCTCCTCGCAGAGACTGAATCCCCGTTCGATCTGGAGCAGCAGTGGCAGGACCTCATGTCTATAATGGAAATGCAGGTTAGCGCTTGCGGGCCCCCTTGCTCCCTGTTCTCTTCCCAGGCGGTGCCTGGATCGGGACCGCGGATGTGGAGGCTGCTGGGAGGTGGGACTGCATCTCTGATGAGATGGCTGGCACCAGTCGAGGCAGGGAACTCGAAGGGTGTTCGTGGGAAAACGTTTGCCCTTCCAAGCACAAACTGCTTTTCAGTTGAATGTACAGTAGATCTAATGGCTATTCCAAGCACCTGATTTTTGGAGAAGCACGGTTTGGGGGTTGTAACAGCTGCTCCGTTCTTCGTCCCATCCTGTGCGATAACACTGTGTTGCCTGTGTCGCGACTGCTGTTGCTGGCAGAGTCTTAAATCTTCCGCAGCTGACAAATGCTGCAGGGGCCACTGGAGCTGGCTCCTTCCATGGGATCTACGGGCATTGTCCTTCCTCTTTTTGGCACGTACTGGTGGTGGCTGAAATGTGCAAAGGGGACTGGAAAAAAAGCAGGACTTGAGTGCAGCTAATTTACTGAACTGTTTCGAATCTCTTCCAGGCTATGGAAGTGAACAACACAACCACTGAAACCCTGTACAACAGTACCGGCGGAGACCTGCTGACTTCTAACTACAGCCTTGCGCCAAACACTCCCATCAATCAGAATGTCAGCCTGCATCAGGCCTCTCTGGGTAGCTGCACACAGGACTTCTCCCTCTTCAGCTCGGAAATCGAAAGCCCCTCCATGGCTGGCAGCTCAGCCCTGCTTCAGTTGGCTCCAGACAACTCCACTGGCCTCAACACAACCTTCGGCTCTACCAACTTGAGTGGCATCTTCTTTCCTCCGCAGTTGAATAGCACAGTCAACGAGACAGCTGGCCCCGAGCTGCCAGACCCACTGGGCGGTCTTCTAGACGAAGCCATGCTTGATGAGATCAGCTTGATGGACTTGGCTATTGAAGAAGGTTTCAACCCAGTGCAGGCCTCTCAGCTGGAAGAAGAGTTTGATTCTGACTCAGGTCTCTCTCTGGATTCTAGTCACAGTCCTGCTTCTCTCAGTAGCTCAGAAGCCTCCTCCTCTTCCTCCTCCTCCTCTTCTTCCTCTTCCTCCTCCTCGTTTTCTGAGGAAGGAGCTGTTGGCTACAGCTCAGACTCTGAAAACGTGGACTTTGAAGAAACGGAAGGGGCAGTTGGATACCAGCCAGAGTACAGCAAATTCTGCCGCATGAGCTATCAGGACCCATCACAGTTACATTACTTGCCTTACCTGGAGCATGTTGGCCACAACCACACCTATAACATGGCACCGGGGACTCTGGATCCCGAGGAGCCCAAACTGCCCAACATCGGGAAGAAAAGCAGCAAGGAGAAGCCGTCCGAGTTTCTGGACAAGCAGATGAGCAGGGATGAGCATCGAGCCAGAGCCATGAAAATCCCTTTCACCAACGACAAGATCATTAACCTGCCTGTGGAGGAGTTCAACGAACTTCTCTCCAAGTACCAGCTCAGCGAGGCGCAGCTGAGCCTGATCCGGGACATCAGGAGACGAGGCAAGAACAAGATGGCTGCCCAGAACTGCCGCAAGAGGAAACTGGACACCATCCTGAACTTGGAACGGGATGTAGAGGACTTGCAGAGGGACAAGTCCAAACTGCTCAGGGAGAAAGTGGAATTTCTCAAGTCTATCCGCCAGATGAAGCAAAAGGTGCAGAACCTCTACCAGGAAGTGTTCGGTCGTCTGCGGGATGAGAACGGCCAACCTTACTCTCCAAATCAGTATGCCCTACAGTATGCCAGCGACGGCAGTGTTATTTTGATACCTCGCACCTTGGCTGACCAGCAGGCCAGGCGGCAGGAGAGGAAACAGAAAGACAGGAGGAAGTGAGGCAAGCGGGAGGAGCGGGAAACTCACTAAAGTTAGAACTGGAGAAGGGCTGAGCCTGGAAGTACTTAGAGGAACTTTCATGCCTTCTTATCCAATATATCTTCTCAAACATGACTGCTGCCGGTCAGTGTACAGGAAGAGACTGGTGCACTTGGAGGGTGCGGGACCTGCACATTGCGTTTCTGATGGCTCCCTGCAGGGAAAGACTGGGGAGGAATGGACAGTGCACTGGCGAGCCCAGCGCCTTCTACAACCTGGAATCCTTTGAGCGCAGGAAAATAAGCTGGCATCACTGGTGGTGAGAATTGGCAGAGGTGGAAAAACTACTGTTAGGAACTGGCTTTAAATAAGAAAAGAGATTTAAGCAAACGAACTTAAAACAAGTTATAGGAGAGACGTTTTTCTGAACTTCCAAAGTTCTGTGATTTCAGGTAGTTGTGTTTTTTTTTTTTTTTTTTTTTTTTCTCGAACCAATTTTGACATCGGTGTGTGTGATTCAATCTGATTTAATTCCAGATTAACCAACATCCCTTCCTAGATCAGACCAGTGCACACATGGAAACACAAGTGGTGTGACTTTCATTAATCCTTTCCAGTCTGCGCACTCCTAGATGGGGCTAGCGGGAGAACCATTACTGTATGCCTGGAGGAGCGGTGCAGCCTTCTTGGGGGGGCGGGGGGGGGCTTGGCTAGAGCTGTAGGATTTCTGGGGGAGGGGGGAGGGGGGGGGCGGCGCTGGAAAGGGTTAACAGAACCAACGCGCTACGCATCCCCCACCAACCTCACAGAGCATGTCACTGCCGCCGCGCCAGCGCCGTGCTGGGCGCTGGGACGCTGAGATGCGTTAGATGAGAAGGCACGCAGCCGCCTGCATGCAAACGCTGCCTTCTCCCACGGACTGGCTGAGGAACCGCTTGGGGGGACACGGGGAGGGGCGGGCGCCAGCACCCCCGCAGCCGGCTCACTGGTGGGGAGCCGGCTGCTGGGGGGAGGCGGGGGGCCGGAGCGCCCCAGGGCGTGGGGTTGGGGAGTGGCAATTCCAGTCGGCGTAGAGCACAACGGGAGCGGAGGGTTCCTACCCCGGGACATGGGCTTGTCACTTATAGAACTAGACATCTGTTAGGATTCCTGTTTCTTAACCGCGCTTTGATTTTTAGGGCTTCAGCCCTGTTTTCCCTATAGGGTCTAGAGTGCTTGTGTTGAGTAAAAGGGAGAAGCCCAAATGTTCAAAGCTGCTAAATGTTCTCTTTGCCATAAAGATTCAGTGTAACCGTGTGATCACATTATAGGATTCTCTTCTGTCCCTAGGTGTTGGTCTGACTTCCTTTAAGGAGGGGGGTGGGGGTAGTGCCTTGATCACTGTTGGTCTCCGAGACGGAGACAATCCTAGAAGCTGTATTTACAATATAGCACAGCTGGGAGTGTACTGACTTTACCAGCAACTGAAAAAGCTTAAAATGGCTTTCCTAGCCCGTCCTGTGCATGTGATAAGGGGTGAGGGCAGAGCACTGTGGGGAAACCAGCGCATCTGCGGAAAGACTTGGGGTGGTGACTTAAGGGAAGGAAACCTTGTAATGCAAGAGGGAAACCAACCTCTGCTCTGGAGGCCTGGGAAGGCCGCGGCGGTGCAGGGCTGCCGCCAGGGAAGGTGTCTGCTGTCGTGGGTGTTTTCCAGGCTATGGGGAAAGCGGTTGCATCTCAGAGAGCATCAGGGTGAGACCTGCGGGGCGCTCAGTGGATTCACCGTGCCCCTGAATGGCACAAGATGAACAAGCTGGGACCAAACGGTCTCTTCCCAAGCTTCTGAGATTCAACGGCTTTACTTACGTGGGAGACGAAGCACAAGTAGTGGAGATGTGGTGGGTGCGGGGAGGTTGGAATGGAGCCCTGCGTGTATGTTTTAAATTATTTTCCTCTTAGAAACTTTATTTTAATGGACTGTGACCTGTCAGGGAAAGAAGAGAGATTGTGTGAGCACAGGACAAAAATAAAACGGCTTATTCACTGTATGAGTATTTGTTTCATGGATTTTTTTTTTTTTTAACACATTTTATCTTAAGAGAAACTAAGCAGCTGCCCCTTTGGGTCCTTCTCAAGCACAGCAGCACCTGGCTGCTTTGCCTCCAGGCACAAGCCCTGTCCTCGGTGGCAGTGGCTGTCCGGGGCCAGGGAGGGAGCCGCTCTCTTCGCAGCCTGCAGGTAGGAACCCCAGAGGGAAGGGAAAGGAAAGACTCTTGTTTTGTGGTATTTGTGGGCAAGGGAGTCAGCTGGGACTCAGCTAGTTGTTTTTTTCTCCCCCCCCCAACTTCACCGTAATACCTGCTTGCTTTAAGAAAGCAAAGTGCTTTTCTAGTTAAAATCCACAGCTGCCCTCCGCTGCTGTTCCTGCGGACGGCAGCGCCAGTGTTCTCGGAGGAGCCTCACCTACCTCTGCCACATCTATACTAATAAAAAGCCTTTTCTTAAGTGAAGTTAATGCAGCCCTTCAGGCTCTGCTGCCCACTCACCAGCCTCAAAGTGGAGGGTTTCCCCCAGAGGCAGGGATTGTCCTGCACTTTTTGCGGGATACGCGGCAGAGGGAAGGACTGGCTCACGGGGGTTGGTTGTACAGCGTCAGTGACCGACCCCACGTGGAGAAAGTCCCCGGTCCACCAGCCAAAGCCACCTCCAGAGCTGCCGTAATTAAAGGGCAGGGACGCAGCCGGGGCCAGCTTCCGTCCCACCTGCAGCGGTGGCCACATGGGCTTCAGCACGGCCGGGCCACCCTCGTCAGTGCTTAAGTTTTGGGAGCCAGGCCTCGAAGTCCTGCTTTCCTGTTGGGCAAGCAAATGGCATCAGCACAGCTAGAGAAAAAGAATCCGTTCCCTCTCGCAGCTCGAGTCGGTGCTGCTGCTATGTTACCCAAGCCCCACCTTCCTGACAGGTTTAGGCTGTAGCGTTGGTTACAGAGCCAAAGTTTACTCAATCACGGGTATATTTATATCATGCTCTGCAGGCTGGCTGCTGCCTCCCCCCGCGAAGGACTAGGCCCAGGCAAGCCTGGCAGGCACGAGGAGAACCAGCCCGTCACGCTCGCGGGGATTAGCGCTTCCAAGCACCCCAGTCCTGCCCCGCAGCCCGCCGAAGGGCACTGCCAAACCCCGGGCTCAGCAGCTGCGCTGCGGCCGGCCCCAGCTCGCTGCCCGCTGGGGCGAGCCGCGGGGCCGCCTGGCTGCCAGCCGGCGGGCGGTTGCCAGTTTGGCTTTCGCCTTGGCTCAGGCCTCTTGTTTGCGGCCCTTTCCCCGGGCAGGGCTCGTCATTTCTGGGCCCCGCTGCTCAGTTAATGTCCAGCCAGGCTCAAGGGCAGGCTCCGACTTTACTGCTGCTGCACGTAAAGGTTTGGGCTCTGCCAGGGGAGAAGGCAGCGAGCAGACCGAGCTGCTGGGGGCCAGCAGGCTGGGCAGAGATGCCAGCAAGCAGCTACAGCACGCAAGCTGGCTGCATTTAAACCAGGCTGCTGCTGCCGAAGGACTTCCCAGCCAGCCAGGAAGGACTGTGGGCCCTGCTGAAGACTACTCGCATCTTGTCCAGCCGTCTGCTCTTTATGAAAGAAACCCAGTAAGGAAAACTGGTCCTGGGAGCCACTGACGCGTCAGCAGCAGCCTCGATGGGGAGAATAGTTGCAATAAAGCAGAAAGAAGCATTTTAGGAGTCCTTCCTTATGGCTCAGCATCCCTTATATTTTTATAGCTATAGAGTCCTTTCTCCAAGGCTTTAATACCCACCACCTTACTGATACTAGCTGCTTGGAGGCCCTGAGATTTCTCGTGTCGTCGTTAGTGGGGGTATGAGTATTATGTAGCACTTCCTGCATCCCTGAATCGATTACTTAATTAATAGAGCCTACGAAAAGCAGTCTGGAACTTGGGGTGACAAGTTATGGGGGAAAAAGGAGGAGGGCAAAGAAATGAAGGTGAGGCTGAAGCAAACCTTGGCCCCACCAGACTCGGACACCCTCCTTGGCCAGACCCTGGCACTTACTTGCTGTACCAGAAGAGCAAGCAGAAAGCACACGGTCAGCCGTGCTTTGCCTTCACTGAGAGAAGCAAAGTCTGGCTTTCCACCAGGTGGCCAAAGGGCCACGAGGGCCCAGTGCAGTTTCCTCAAGGTTGAAATCTCTACTTACGGGACTGGAAGAGTATATCTACTCCTGCCGTTAGCTGGCAGTTGAGCCCGGGCCAGCTCCACACACAAGAACATCTCAGCCAAAGGGAACCTGAGGCACTAAAGTGAGTATTCGGAGGTGGTTCCAGTCTCTTCCCGCGCTCTAGGGTATTTATTTCAGCTATTGCTTCAGGGGATGTTTTAGAATGACTTTCACCTGCCCTGGTGATGCTATGAGAACATTACAGCCCTCCCGGAGGGGTTCAGTCCCCCTCTCCCTACCTAGAGAAGGAAAACAGGGCCCAGAGGGCACTCAGACTTCACAGAGGAGGGTAAATCTTTCTACCAAGTCTTTAGTTTCCAAGCACACAGGAGCCGGGGCTTGCTCTCCACGGCTCCTTTCGGAGCCCAGCTCCAAGCCCCTTTGCTGCCGCCGTCACAGAATGGGATCGTTCGCTTCCGATCTGCGCTCCTCCGCTCACCCCCGTCCTGCTCACGCGTACGGAACAGCAAGTCCCCCGGGCACCGCAGCCTGCAGGTGACCACAGAGCTGCTCCCCAGCTCCAACCCTGCCACATCTCAGAGCAACAAAACCAGGATGAAAATCAGCCTGACAAAACCCCCCTAGTTCCGGCTCCCTGCCCGTGCCTGTCACGTCCCGCTTTGGGCAGCCGGCACCGGCCCTTGCGGGTAGCAAGAGGGGCAGGCAAAACGGGAGCTGAAACAGCTCCTTACCCACACTACTGTCACTTCCACGTCGTGCCACGCGCTGTCAGAGGCGCAGGCTGCCCGCCAGCCCGTAATCAGGTGAAGCGCAGACCTTTCATCTTCCAAAGCAGGAAGCACTTAGCCACCAGCAGGGCCCCGCGTCTGTGATCTCGGCGAGAGCCGCGGCGAAACGGCCGTTTTAACAAGCGTCCGGCTGCCGCGCTGCTCCTCGGCACGGAGGTCAGACAGCTCGGCAGGAGCCGTCTCGCTGAGGCGGCCCTCGTTTCTGCCCCCACCACTGTCCTGCCCCGCGTCAGGCAGCCCAGGCGCCAGCCCGGGGAGGACCGCCACGCTGCGCCTGCCAGGCACGACGCACTCGGGCACCTCCGAGCACTTCACAAGAGTCAGGCTATTTTCTCATGCCTCAGTTTCAGGTACCGGCAGGTGAACCACCAAGCTCACAAAGTGCCAAAGCCGGAGACGGCCAGTACCGAGGGCTCCGACGCCTGCCCGCCCCGACCGCAGGGCTGGACCTGCTGCGCCGTGAGCGCGGCGCGCTCGCGCGGGAGCCCCACGAGCTCCGCGAGGCTGCACGCCCACCTCCAGGGTCTGGCAACGCGCATCGTCCAGCTACCTGCCGTGATCGATCTCCCCGGAGCCTCCCCACGGAATTGCAGCCTTCTTACGTTCAATTAAGTGGACGTTACTCCCTCCATCTCCAGTGATTAATACAGGTTTAATTGCTGCTTCTGCTGGCTGCCGGGGCAGGGAAGACACTTCATCATACCACTGGGTATAGGCTGCGCTGTTATGAATAACCTGGATTTCAACTGGCTGCAGAGTTTTGCAGCACTCAATAACTGTTAGTGATGGGTTGGCAGAGCCACCGTTCAGTGCCAAGCACCACACAGTAACCTCACTGCTTCTGCCTGGGAACACTCAAAGCGGTGAGCCAGCAACCACAACCCACCTCTCAGGAAAGCTCTCGACTGCTGCTACGTGGGCTCTGCTGTAGAGGTTGCTACGGTCCATCCGTACGACTGTAGGGAGTGTCGATGGACTGAGCAGAGGAGGCAAGATTTCACCTCTTCATACACAAGAGTTCGTGGCCTCTTAGCAAGGCCATACCAAGAACTTTGTGGCTAAAGATGGAAACGACCTCACTTAAACAGTTACCAGAATCATTGCCAGAACTTTAAAAACTTGACATTGTGAGTAGCCAAAGGTCCATAAACGTAAAATGACAAAGTCTGCTAAACATTCAAACAGAAATTGAACTAAGAGTCACTTACCCAATGTCACTGGCAAGTCTGGTGTTGGATCCCGGACCAGGAACACGTGCAGCGCGCACACCCGGCTCCAGCGGCATCTTGCTACTTCAACCAAAGTCCCAACTCACAGCTAGTCTTCTCGTCTCCAGGGGAAGGCTTGACTGAGGCCTCTAGACACTAACCTCTACGACACTCCTCCTCTTCAGATGGAAGTCAAAACAAGCAAGAACCTTCCGTCCGCTGCTCCAAAGTTCCTGTTGCTGTCGACACCTAGATCAGTGACACCAGCTAACCTGGGCTGCATCGGATCTAACCTGGTTCAGGACAAACCACAAGCGCCGGCTAACTTCCCTCCACGACCCGCTCTACACCTCGTCACTGATCTCATGCACAAAGAGCTGGAGGAAGAGGCAAGGTAGAGAAGAAAAAAATCAAGATTATAAATCTAAAATTTTATTGAGACAAAAAACTGACAGAGCTTGGTATGAAGTTAAAATCCAAACACGTACTTTACATTTAAACAACGTTTTCACAGAAACCTAAACACATGCTTTTAAAAAAAGGTTTGTACAATGCAAGTCTAGATACATACCACCCTACAAGGAGGTGCCAGGAGTCTGGTGGGGCTCATGACTCCAGACATTAAATAGTTCAGTATTTTTAATAAATCTGATTTAAAAAGCTCAGAAGATTCAGGGTAACATATCCGGCTCCAGAGCCAAAATCTGGTCTTCTACAAACAATCACTTGTTATATGAGAATATGGAATTGATTTTGCTTGTGCTGTTGTTGATTTCCTCTCCCTCCCACGTGACACAATTAAAGGGCTCCCAATGCTGCCGGCTGGACAGTCAGATCAAGGTGAGAAAAGGAACAAGTAGTCAGAAGTCTCCCCCTAATTTTGAGAAATAGCACCTTATAACGGAAAGAAGGGTAGAAAGGCTTTTAAGGGGTTAAAATCCATTCCCTCCCTGAAGCCCACCCTCCCACATACAATGCATGTGTCAGTAACTGGCAGTTCTGTTTCAGGACAATACGAATCACAAATTTGCATTTTCACAAGTCTCCCATCACCCCCCACCCCCTGTAAAAATTGCTCTCCGGGTTTTGAGGACCTTAGCTCCAGAGATCTGGACATTCACAGTTTCAGTCTCGTATCAGTGTCCCTGTCTCTCTAGTTCTGTCACCAATACTGGGCCTTTTTTTTTTTTCTTTTTTAATTCAGGTTCTAAAAAAGATCTGGAAATGATCTAGAACATTGTCACCAGACCTTATCTCCCTCCCTCCCTCCCTGCCCAATTAAACAAGAGACCCATTTCCCCCACATCCCTCCCCCCAGCCCCCCAAACTGATACACCAGTAAATAGCAAAAGAAAAAACCTACACACATGCTACGCCGTAAAAATGCAGAGTTAACACTATTGGGAAGAAGGCTGTGGGTTGCCGAGATGGTCTTTGAAGAAGAAGCAGTATCCATCTGCACTCCCTTTCCCCAGCCCACCCATCACCAGTGATAGTCCTTCATGGAAGGGGTTTTGTTTCCTCTCCCATAAGCTGCAAAATAGACAGCCTTGAAACAAACATCCCAACCCCCCAAATCCCGGTATCCCCTGCCCTTCCCTCCCCCCAATCAAGCCGGGCTGGTTTGAATCTGTACGCAGCATGAAGCTGCACAGAGCAATTGAGCAGCTGCAGGGCACAGAAACCATACTGGTCTCTTCAAAGGGCATCTTCTCCAGCCATCTCTACGCTCCCAACCGAGTAGAGCTGCGTTCTCTCCCTCTTGCTCAAACCCACAGTTCAGATCTTTATACAAAGGCTGGCCAGAGTGGGTGCCAGGGGTTAGTTCTTGTCCTCTTTCTTGTCATCATCCTCTGAGGGGTAGGAATGCCATGTCAACCTCTCCTCATAGAATGAGATGACCACCTGGGGGCACTTGATGTTGGCTTCCTTTGCAGGCACCAGGTCGGCCTCGTCAGAGTTCTTCCTACAGGCCAGAGCAGAGGTGCAAGTTAGGGGGCTGCAGAGGGGAGGTGGAAGAAACGGACACCAGACACCAGAGAAAATTGAGAAGCAGCAGGTAGACGGAGGAATCCCTGAGCCGTTCGGGGGTTCCAAGCGATTGCCCCGAGAGGTTCTGGAGCAGGGAGAAGCAGCACGTGAACCCAGCAAAAATTCAGGCGTGAGTTCAGCTCTGAGTTGTAAGGGACAGGGAAGAGAAGCCAAATCAAAGCTGCAGCCTGTCCCCAGCCACTCTGTACTCCTGAGACAGTCCAAAAGCAAACGAGTCCCACACCTGTGCCTGACTCTGGTTTGGCTCCCACCTGCGCCAGCGACAAGCCCTGCTCCACTACAGCCGAAGGGGGACACGGTCATCGTCGCGGCTCTCCGCTGGGTGCAGCCTTCCGAACCTGAGGCCCGCGCCATGACATCATGCCCCTCTCTCTCCCCAAGCTCGCGCCTGCTGCGGGGGGACATCTTAAGAGCCACGCAATCCCAAGGGCCCTACCTGCTCGTTTCACATCCACGTTAGCCTCAGCGCAGAGGGTCGCCTCAGGCAGCAGCGCCATCGCGAGAGATTTCATGCCAGGTAGCAGGGACTCCCCAGGCGCAGGTCCTTCCCTCTCTGGCACAGAATAAGTGAAGAAGTGACAGACACAAAGACACACTCACCACTTCATCAGGAACATGAGCTCCCCGCTGGAATCTGTGGCACCAATGATCCTCTCTGGCTCAAACCCCCGGGCAAAGCCTCGTGGTTTCTCCGACTGAAAGAGAAAATTTCCACTTGTAGCATCAAAGGGTGGCTTTCATGGCCCCATTTATGATCACTAGGGCACACTAGTCTCCAGGATGGCTATTCAGAAAGGGCCCACGTATCAGATGTCTGGACCATGATGCCTAAGGCCGGGGACCTCTCAGCAGACCATGCAGGTGTGTATGACCGCTGCACTGCGGTGACCTCCTGACAGGCCCCGGGGAGAGCGCAGAGCACCTCACTCATGCTGCAGGCAGTGGAGCTGATTTCCAAGGCTGTGGTTTTGCACCATCCCAAGGCCCTGCAGATCAAACTGTTTGTGCTGGCTACGACTCAGCAGCTCCCCAGGTGAAAGCCAGATACAGAGCCTTTTTCTGGGCCTTTTTCCAAAGTAGCTAAGAGCACCCCAAGCCAGAGGCTCTCCGTTCCCCCTCGCTCCCCCTCTTCAAGGAGCGACAAGCAATCATTGCCCTCTTTTCCACCCCTTGTGCAGTTCCTCAAGAGACGTTGTAGTACAGCTTTCACTGTTCTAGGGGCTGCGCGCCCTTTTGGATGAAGGATTGTTCTTTCCAGTTTAGTCCTAGAACTGGCTGTAGATTTACTAGGAGGTCTGGCTCAGAGAAGAGCTAATCCCTGCCCCAGAGAGCTATTGCTTTTCAAAAGCTGTGCCTCACAGAATTGGAATATTCTTCTCTCTAAGCAGAAGTGTTTGACTAAGGTTTTAGAGTGTGGCTGCTCTACCACTTGACACCGTGCCAAAAATAGGGGAAGGAGGTGAACAGAAAATCCCCTCCTATCAAGCTGCCTCACCTCCTCCTTCTTCTTCTTTGGTTTGCTCTCCTCCCCTTTATCTTCCGTGTCAGATTCTGCTTTGCGTTTGCTTCCCTCAGACTTCTCAGTCTCGTGTGCAGTTTTCTGGGATTGAAGGAACTCTGCAATGAGGTCTGGGCAGTCAAGGTTCTCTTCTGGCTCCCATGTGTTATCCTCACTGCAATCAAACACAACAGATTAGCTTTACATAAGGAGAGCTCGCTGCAGCTTTCGCTGCCAAGAAAAGTCCCAGACACTAGGCCATGTGGAGATGCCGAGAGAAGCAGAAGTCTGGATGCTGGTGTCCTTGCCTCATGAAACAGTTCTCTGCCCTTATCTGGGCAGGAAGACCAGAGACAGGGCAGATTAATTTCCCTTCTCAGGACATAAATTTGTATTATTTTATCTGGCTACTTGCTTCACACTAGGTTAGAGGAGAGAAAGCCCACTGGGCCAGTGTCCTGGACAGCCTGTTTGCAAGGCAGGGCACAGGGCTTTCTCACCTAGCTGTGTTCACACAGTTCTCCTGCTTTAGAGCCTGACATGTGTGGTTACTGCTCTTTTTGTTACTATGGCTGCCTTTAGCCTGTTAGCAACATTTTGCAGACAAGGAGACTAAGCCACCTGCTCCAAGAAGCTCGGGAAACCACTATCAGAAGAGATACGTGACCCCCAAATTTGTGTCAGAGCAGCCCAGCACCCATCCCTGCAGCACCAGCCCTCTGGACATGGCACACACGGAGACACTTACTCTGAGAAGCCTTTCCACTTCAGCAGATACTCCACTTTGCCCTTTACCACTCGCCGATCCAGGACCTTCTCCACCACATACTCCTCCTCTTCTTCCTCTAAGACCTCTTCCACTTTCTTCTTGTTCTGCTTTTTTCCCATTGTGCTGGCCAGCTTTTCAGCTTACGGGCGACGCTGCTAAAAGAGGCGAAGGAACCACAGGCGTGTGTCAAGGTCAGGTTTGCCTTTGCCAGGAAGCAGGCACAATGGATATACAGACGCAGAGCACAGCACTGGAGTGTTGCTTTTGAAGAAAACCGGCACATACAAAATAGGCGAAACACAGAGAGATGGGCCAGAGTGGTCCTGCCAGTCAACAGGTAAACAGGAATCTCCAGCAGAAGCTGCTACATTTACACAACACCTTTTTAACATGCGGCTTCGGCCTTTTTGTCTCCCCAGTACCCCATCCACCAACCCCACCAAGACTCTGCCTGACCCTGCTCATATATTGCCTTCCTCTTCTGCACACCACTGTCTCACCCTCACTGCTCCCGTGTTGTCCACCAGCCTTCAGAAATGAAGCAGCACCCTAAGCCAGCTGCTCTAAGTCTTGTCCTTCCTCTGCAGAGGACATGCATCTCCTCTCAATCTGCTCTCTCCTCTTTCTTCATTTACTGACCCTCACACATCAACTTTCTTCCCCTCAGCTTAGCTCAACCTTGTCTGGAGCCATAGAAAGCTTTTATAAAGCTATACGGCAGCAGAGACAACACACCACTGATATTAATTAAAAGTTAATAAATAGCTAATCCAAGTTAAAGTCAAATCACAATCCCTGATAGCAAGCTCCCAATTTTCACTTCTTTGCTGGTTTGTGCACTTGCACTCCGGGATATTTACCTAACTCACCCACCCAAAAGATGGGTTTTTCCCTCCTCTTCCAGAACTGATCAGAGGGTCAAAAATTCCTGCATGTATCTCCAGTGCTTACTGGGAAGCAGCAGAAAGGATGGGGGGTTAGGAGTATTCTCTGACCTTACACAGCCCAAGGTAAACCACATACCGGTGAAGGTAATGCACGGTAAGGTGCAGCACTTAGAGCTGTTCTGTGCGTCCTACTTGTGCGAGGGGAGACTGCAGAGGAAGAACCATGCTGCCAACCAGCCAGGCACTTCCCCCGGCCTGAAACGATACACCTCGGAGAGCCAAAACCCACCGAGAGGCCCCACTTCCCTGCTCACACCCAGCCCGCAGCAGCACCGCTGCATGGCACCTCCAGAGCCAGAGTCTCCCTCCCCAGCTGCCCGGGACTGCAGTCCACCCCCAAGGTGCAAGAGCACGTCCGCTCACCGCCCTGTACGTCTGTGCACGGCAGGCGACTTTGGTACGCGTGCCACCACTCCACAAAAACGCTCTTCGGCAGCCTCTTTGAGACATTCCCGAGATGTGAGTTACACCGACAGGTCCCAGCACCGCAGAGGGGGTCACGAGCAGCAGCACAGAGCCCCACGGGGAGGCTGCCAGAAGGGCCGTACCGAAGGCGCATCAGTTCATACAGGAAGGGGACCCGGGGAAAGGCTTTTCCTTCAGGAGGAAGAAAAATACAGAGCCCTCTAATACTCTGATCTCATCATCAGCTTCTGCTCCAAAGAAGTTTGCCTTAGTGGAGGATGCTGAACAGAACCAGGGAAGCTGCGCTGCTTTAACAGACCGAAGGGTCCGCAGATTGCGAGGCTCCCACCTGCTATAGCTGCTGTCGCAGGGGCAAAGGGGGCAACACAAACAAAACTGCCCCATACCCGTTCTGTAGCCTCCCCAGAGGAGCTCTTCTTAATCTCCCCACCCTGCTGAAGAGCTGCCCAGAGAGCTTTCACTGCTTAAGTGCGAAGGAACATGACTTTTTTTTGTTACAGTATTTTCTGCCAAGCAAAACGACTGGCGAGTGGGTCAAACATTACCTTCCTAGGAGTGACAATTTTTGCAGCTCAGGTTATCCTGAATCTTGCAGAATACATTTCATCTGGCAAAGTCTACAGAAAATGGTGTTGGTTTACAACAAAACAAAAATCCTGCAGCTTTACCCTGACTGAAGGAGATGTCAGAGTTAAGCACCAGTCTCAGCTCTTAGGGTACAGCTAGACGAGCTCCCTTTTGTCCAAGACAGCGCTGAGTTGAGCAGCTGTCATTAGAGTGACACGTTTGAAGAAGGCTTAAAAACAAGCCCCACAAGGCTCAAAACATACACCCACTAGTTCAGACTACCAGAAGCTAGAGCAGAGGGGATGCGAATGAGCACGGCTGCGCCTGCCCGCTACAGACCACCCTCTGTCTCCTGCTGTCTGGTACCCCGGGCTCGAGGGTAGCCAAGGAGCGTGGAAAAGGGCAGGGCGAGAAGGAAGCACTTCTCTATCTGGCACACGCCGGACCAACTTGTTTATATTTTGGACTCTGCTATGGCACTGCTTCTTCCGACCTGACCTTGGCGTACAAGCCGTGTCCGTGCTGGGGTTTCCTCTCCTCAGCACACGGTGCCTTGTGCGGTGCTCGCCGGTAGGCAGACATCCTCCCTTCACCCTCCACCTCTGCACGTGCAGCCTCGACGTAACCCACCGAGCCTTGCGCTTGATGGCAATGGGGGTGGAGGGGCAGAAGGCAAAATACTTGAACACTTTCCCCTCCCCTGGCCCCTTGTGCTTGGGCTGCTTACAGACCCGGGCAAAAAAACAGCAATAAAAGCCAGACCAAAGTAGATTCAACCATTGCAGGGTGTTCAATAATCACTGAGCAAACTGAAGGTCTCAATGCCTGAGAGCAAGTGCTTTGTGTTCCAAGTCTCCTTCTTCTGTTCACGTCCAGCAGTAGGTTTCTCCCTTGCCTTTTTTTTTTCTTTTTTTTTTTTTTTTTTTTGAGCAGTGGTCTGAGAACAGGGGTCAGCAGCTAAACAGGCTGCAGGTTCTGAGGAGCAGACAGGACCAGGGAAGAGCTTGTTCTGGTACTGCTCGTGCTCACCTGTGGTTGCAGAGCCGCAGTGTCACCCAAAGGTGGACACCAAGCCTGCTTTAAGTATTTAATGAAGAGCTAAGAAGTTCCCTGCCATGTGAAGACCAGCCGGGAGTGGCACTAGGCATATTCCCAGACAGGCATTTCTTCCTTCACGGATCTCATATTAAATACCAGAGAATACTCAGCCCTCCAGGGACAAGGTTTTTATGTCCTATTCTACAGGGGAGAAAAAGAAAAAGAAAAAAAGCTGGAAACAGCCCACCAGAATGAAGCCATATGAGACCATGCATCAGACAGGCTTCTCCCTTCTGAACTACACTGACAGGGTCTTTAATCAGACGCCAGACGGAGGCGACCCCAAAGCAGCAAGGCTCCAGGTTGCCTGTGGCCTCCCGAGGAGGCCAGGCTGCTCGGCACTGCCTCAGCTGGTGTGCAGCACACTGCAAAGCCTGGGCCGCCGGCCTCTAATCCCCGAGAAGGAGCCAGCGCTGCAGCAGGAAGCCGGGAGATCGTGTTTCACTCCGGAATTCTTCAGGCAATTCCTTTCTCCCGCGCTCGGGGAGGGAAGGGGGCAGGGACGAGCACGCCACGGCAGGGAGGATTTCCACCAGCTTGCCTCAACTGCAACTGGCAAACGAACTCCTCCAAAGCAGAGAGCCTGGAGGGGCAAGAGCTTGGGGTTTCCCTCTCTTGGCAGGGAATTCTTTTCAACAGCAGACAAAAGGATTTTAGCCAAAAAATGTTGTG
The DNA here is from genome assembly GCF_028389875.1 of Rhea pennata. NCBI lineage: Eukaryota > Metazoa > Chordata > Aves > Rheiformes > Rheidae > Rhea > Rhea pennata. The sequence continues at coordinate 2,385,170 of NC_084688.1, forward strand.
CTTATCACTTGGAGGGGGCCTTGTTTTTATAAAGTACCTAAGGATGCTCAGCAAGATTACCAGGCCACTTAGTAGGCTTCCTAAGAAAGAAACTGGATCAAGGAGTCTAAGCCTACCAGCAGAGCCTGGCCAAGACGAGCTCAGACGGGAGTCGCTAAAGCCAGAGGTGGTGCAGGACAGGCAGGCGTGGAAAGAGTTACCTGGAAAAGGAGAAACATAGGAGAACAAGGCAAGGAAAGAACTGCACTGCGGATCCATCATTTTGTTGTGGTAAGTCCTGGGCAGAGAAGATGCAAGTCCAAGGCCAGGAGCACAGAGTGGCAGCAACTATCCTTAAGCCTTCGGCACACTGGCTCCCCAGTCGCCCTGGGCCCGTCCCTCCGGCTTCTTCCAGCAGACATTTTTCTGTTCCTGTTACGGGCACGGATACCACAGAGTACCAGTGTCGCCCCCCTCCACGGGCCTGCGCCACCTCCCGCGTGTCGCGAGGATCTCGCCTGCGCGCGCAGACGGCACCGAATTCGCTGCCAGACCTGGTGGAGATTTTAGCTTTTGAGCCAGCAGCAGAGACAAGCTGCTGCACAGGTCTGGCGCTGCACTGCAGTCAAGAACGCAGCAAAAGGGCGAGAAAGGGACTTCAGCCCCCAGGGGTAGTTTGAACTTAGCACATGGCTTTATCTGCAAAGCATCTAAGCTGCTGCCCCCACCCACCCACACCCTTTTCCTCCAAGCCAGGAATGCTTCTGGGGAACCAAAGATTTCAGCCTTTTGTGACTGGGAACATCCAAACCCTGCAATTTTAATTACTGAAAACTAGCTGCAACCACCCAAACTACTGGCTGCCTTCTAGTCTCAGGAGAAAGAAGCAGCGGTTGAACAACCCTCATCTGGTCTGAAAGGCAGCACAGCACAAATTTGCTTTGTACTCTGCTCTTTCACTGCTGGAGCTGTGGAATAAATGTATTTCACTCGTACTGAGTGCTTACACACAGAAGTACAGAACAAAGTCACTTCATTTTGTCTATACCTTTTGGCAAGGGTGGACAACACCTACCATGTTTCTGGGAAAACTGCTTTTGTCTACAGAATTTAGGGCTGATTATTCCAGCCCAAAGAGATCTCACTTGTAGTACATTTTTCCTTCAAATCAGCTTTAATTTTCTATACTTATCATGTGAAAACAGTTGGGTTTATACTGAAAAATATGATTTTGAGACAAATTCAGGATGGGTCTATGCTAAAACTTTCCATTACCTTTTGATGCTTCTTACCATCTAAAGCTCAGGGCAAAGCTGGAATCCTTTGTGAAGAGGAAAGCAGAATAGTGGAAGATTGAACGAATAACTTCAGCTATGAGGAAAATGATACAGGACACATCTAAAACACTTGAATTTAAACAGCAATAAAAGGTCATGAATAAAGAGGCCCAGTGCAAAGGTGCATACAAGAGCCTGCTTTATTGGGACAGGAGTAGCAGAGAGAGGAGCAAGAGCTAGAGTCGACAGCGTGGGCACATCACTGCCATAAATCAGAGCAAAGCACACGCTTGTCTCATGAGATCTTCGGGAGAACTGCATCCAGGTAGTGAAACCATTACCAGACAAGTCACTCCCTTTAGCTGGAAGGGAAGATCATAAAGTTCTACCTAATATCCTTCTAAGATGCCTTGCACAAATTTTTCAGCAGAAAGTTTTGTAGTTTAACTACGGAAACAAAGGCCAGCATAAGAAAAACGCAAAGACCTAGAGATTTAATTTGAACACAGACTAGTTCCATTAACTGAATCTTAAAGGATTAACAGTCCAGTTCAACATTAATGAGTTTTAAACTTAAAACATTTCCTCCTCCTGCCTTTCTCAAACTTGGCTAGCATCACACATCTCTTTAAAGACTTATAAGCATGCCAAGTTTATTCCACACACGCCAGGAAAAGGCAGCAGGCATCTTTCTTTTGAAGTGGGAACAAGCATATTAAGCCCTCCACTCTCCAGAATCTGAAAACAGCAGAAAACACTTCTAGAAAGTTTGAGTGAAAGCTCAAGTCTTTGAGCAGAGACCAAACCGAAAAAACACCACACCACCACAACCTGAAAGCACATCCACATAATTTCCAGTTAAAATCACAGTCCACAACAAGAGAATATACCTCTGGACGTAGAGAACTACACAAACAACAGTAGAAATAGTTCCCCTATACAGAAAAAGGGAACATGAAATAAAAACTCCAGTCACAAAGATAGGAATTTTACGTTCACCACGTATATGAAGGCAGACAGAATTTCTGAACTCCCTCAGATCAGATAAATGCTAACAGAGCATGAATTTGTGTTCTTCTCTGTGTATGAGGACGAGAAAATGTTGTCCTAAGTGTCCCAGCTTTCCAGGATCCTCCTGCTTCAAGAGCAGCCCTCAGCCTCGCAGCGCCTTCCTCAGTCAACACTTACGCCTAGAGACACAGGGACCACGTCCGGATGCATCTCCTCTCAGCAGCTACACGTGCTTCTTCCTCCAGGCTTCTAGCACCTCAAGTCGACAAGGCTGACTGCGGGGGTTCACAGGCCACTCCCCTGGTTATTTTTGCATTTCACTTGTGTTGGACACTGAAGTCAGAGCAGCCACATCTGTTTCTCATCATTTTTACCACTGAAATCTCAAGTACTAATAGGAAGCTATGCTGAGGCTGCAAACCCAGCAGGGACCATCAACTGCAAACTTACCTATCACAAATACCTTCCTTCTCTCTCACACAAGAGTTTTTTTTTTTTTTTAAGTTAATAAAGCTTTTCAAAGATAGAGCCTGTAATTTTTCAGCTAGGAAGTTCATTTATTTTGATCTCTCTCAATTTAGGGACAGCATATGTGCTTGTCACCTGCAAATCCTTCATCCCCAACACCCAGAGATCTTCCCCATCTCCGAGACACCTCTCATGCTCACGCTCTGCCTCCCTGCCCATACTACTCCTCAGGTCACTTCCAGTCTCTGCCATCTCCTCCTTTGGATTGCATGGGAGTAGGTCAGCTTCAGACTATTTCCCCCAGCAAAACTCCTCAGTCACCCTGCTGCTTCCCACCCAACCAGACCCTGTGCTCCTGGGGTAATGCCATTGCTTCCACTTTCTCAGCAGAACGACACTTCCTGCCTGCAGAGGCAAATCCCATTTCAGCTCCATCATTTTCCCTTACCAGAAGTCCTACACTTACCGCACATGTTTATGACTCCTAACCCAAGTGCACCTCAGCTGCCCCTGCTCCCAAATCTCCTCCCCGTCCAGAGAGGCCAAAGAAAGCCCTTCCTACCGGGCAGCTCGCTGACACCCACCCCGGGCTGCGGTGGAGCTCCGGCCCTGCTGCACTTCCCCCTCCCCTTCCCCAGGGCCGTTTCTGCTTCCAGCTTCCAACCACAATCTCCCTTTTTCACGTACACCCCCCAGCCCCCACCCCAGCAGCACTCCCTCGCTCCAAAGCCTCACATCCGCTCCCGATCAGCTCTCCTCCACCCTCGCAGCCCCCCCCGACCTCCCGGATCGCCCAGGCAGATCTCTGCCATCCTCCCTCCTGCAGCCTTCTCAGCAGCTTCCCGCTCACTCTCCCCCCCCCCCCCCAAAAAAAAGCCGACAGTCATCCCCTCCTCATTTCCAGAGGGGTCTCAGCCTTAATTCCTCCTCCTTTCCCAGCCCCCAAGAGCCTCGTTCTTTTCTTGAAACTCTCCCCTCAGGAAATGCGTCCCTCCCCTCCTCTACTCCAGTTCTTAAAGCACCTTCCCATCCAAATGGGCTTCCCCTCAGCCAGGGCAGCGGCCCCCCTCCCGCAGCCCTCGCCCCCAGCCAGGCCTCCTTTTCCCACACCCTCTGCAGTGGCTCCGTACTCCCACGTTTCCTTCCTCGTGGATCAGACCCTTCCCAAGGCACAGCTTTCCCCAGCACGCCGACACACGCCGTCCTCCTCTGCCCAAAGGCACCTCGTGCCCCCAGGCAGGGCTCCCCCAGCCCAGTGCCTCGGCACCTCCCTCAGCTTCCTCCAGCCCTCTCCCCAAACCTCCCTCCCAGCCCAGCTTTGTCCCCAGCGCAGCAGCCCCTCCTCGCTCCGAAGCGCTGCTCCTTCCTCCCCTGCAGCCCCTTGGAGCAGCACAGCCCCTGCCAACAACCCCACCACCACTCCATGCACCCTAAATACCGAACCCCCACACACTCGCACCCCAAATACCATCCCTCCACTGCCCCCCACTCCTAGCACCCTAAATACCCAAATCCCCCCATACTCGCACCCCAAATACCATCCCTCCACTGCCCCCCACTCCTAGCACCCTAAATACCCAAATCCCCCCATACTCGCACCCCAAATACCATCCCTCCACTGCCCCCCACTCCTAGCACCCTAAATACCGAACCCCCACACACTCGCACCCCAAATACCATCCCTCCACTGCCCCCCACTCCTAGCACCCTAAATACCCAAATCCCCCCATACTCACACCCCAAATACCATCCCTCCACTGCCCCCCACTTCTAGCACCCTAAATACCCAAATCCCCCCATACTCGCACCCCAAATACCATCCCTCCACTGCCCCCCACTCCTAGCACCCTAAATACCCAAATCCCCCCATACTCACACCCCAAATACCATCCCTCCACTGCCCCCCACTCCTAGCACCCTAAATACCCAAATCCCCCCATACTCACACCCCAAATACCATCCCTCCACTGCCCCCCACTCCTAGCACCCTAAATACCCAAATCCCCCCATACTCACACCCCAAATACCATCCCTCCACTGCCCCCACTCCTAGCACCCTAAATACCCAAATCCCCCCATACTCACACCCCAAATACCATCCCTCCACTGCCCCCACTCCTAGCACCCTAAATACCCAAATCCCCCCATACTCACACCCCAAATACCATCCCTCCACTGCCCCCCACTCCCAGCACCATAAATACCGAATCCCCCCCAAACTCGCACCCCAACCACCATCGCTGCACTCACACCCCTTCCCGGCGCCCCGAATACCAAAGTCTCCCCTCCATTCCCCCCCCGACACCATCCCTGCACCCCCCCGACACCGCCGCCCCCCGCCCGGGCCCGGGCCCGGGCCCGCGCCGCGCCCCCCGCCCGCCCCGCTCACCTTGCACAGCCCCGCCAACGGCACCGGAGGGGAAGGGGCCTGCTGGGCGCGGCGGCGGCGGGCGCGGCACGTCGGGCGGGCGCCGCGGGCCTGGCGGCTTCTCCGTCCGCCTCCGTCGAACAAAAGAGCCCGGCCAGCCCCAGCGCCCGCCGCGCGCACCGCGCCTGCGCCGCGACCCGCGCCGCCGCCCGGCACCATGGGAGCTGTAGTCCCGCGCCCCGGCCGCCCGGCACCATGGGAGCTGTAGTCCCGCAAGCACCGCCCCCGGCCGCGGGGCACCATGGGAGTTGTAGTCCCGCCCGCCGCTAAGCACCCCGGGAGTTGTAGTCGGGCCCGGCCCGGCCCGGCCCGCCTCGGCCCTGGCACCGGAGAAACGCGCGGGCGGAGCCCGCTCACCGCGACCCCCGCGCGGCGCGGAAGGAGCCCGGCTCGCTCCCCCGCCCCCCGCGGCGCGGACTGCAGCTCCCAGAGCGCCCCGCGCCGCGCCGGAAGGGGAAACTCGCTGCCCTCGCTATAAGGCCGCCGCGCCGCCGCGTCGGCTTAAAGGGGCCGCGTCCGGCAGGAGGAGGTGAGGGGGGTCTGCGGGGGCTGTGCGAACTCTCCCCATCCTCCCGGAGCCGGGGCAGGGAGGAGCGTGGGCTGCCCCGTGGGCTGCGCTGAGGACCGGGCACTGGGATGGGGGCGCCCCCAGGATGGGGCCTGGCCCTGGGCAGGGGGAGCACTGGGACGGAGCCTGACCCTGGGGGGTTGAGGGGGGCTTATTGGGATGGGGCCTGGCCCCGGTAGGGTGGTACTGGGATGGGGCCTGGCCCCGGTAGGGTGGTACTGGGATGGGGCCTGGCCCTGGTAGGGTGGTACTGGGATGAGGTCTGGCCCTGGGGGACTGGTGGGGTGGTACTGGGATGGGGCCTGGCCCCGGTAGGGTGGTACTGGGATGGGGCCTGGCCCCGGGGGACTGGTGGGGTGGTACTGGGATGGGGCCTGGCCCCGGTGGGGTGGTACTGGGATGGGGCCTGGCCCCGGTAGGGTGGTACTGGGATGGGGCCTGGCCCTGGGGGACTGGTGGGGGGGTATTGGGATGGGGCCTGGCCCTAGTAGGGTGGTACTGGGAAGGGGCCTGGCCCTGGGGGGCTGGGGTGGGGTATTGGGATGGGGCCTGGCTCGGGGTGGGGGGTGGCCTGGGACAGAGCTACGGTGGGGCAGACCCTTGCCCTGGTGCCGCCCCTGGGGGTGGCGCTGAGGCTGGCAGCGTCCTGCGGGGTGGCGCTAGGATGGGGTCTTGCCCTGCCAGTCCCCGGGGGTGGCACCGGGACGAGGGCTTTGCCCTGGCTGTGACCGCGGAGGGCAGGGACCCCCTTACCTGCCGCGGCCCCTGCTGCTGGGGAGCTGTGCGGGGGTAACCGCCTCGCAGCAGAATCGTCCCCTGCCTGCGTAAAACATGGGAAATAGCAACTTTGATGGTGCTCCGAGTGCTGTCCTGGAGGGGCACAGAGCGGGCGACAGCCAGCCCCTGCTTGCACAGGGTGTATAGGTGCCTCGTCTAGGTGTATGTATGGCATCTGTCTGTTTGGCAAAATCTCGTTCCATTTGGAAAGGATGAAGCAGGGAAATCCTTTCTGGGGGTGTTTGGATGTGGAGCCCTTTCCCTACTAGAAGGGAAGACAATTTCAGAAAATCTCCCCGAGGTCTGCTTTCGAATGGAAATCCAGTTCGTTACTCTGTCCAAGTGTGACAAGTAAAAGCAGAAACAAGATGGACTTGTTTTTGTTTGTTTGTTCTCCTGCTGTGGAACTCTTCTGTGAAGCTTTCCTCAAAACTCAAAGCTAAACTGGAATTCAGTTTGGGCCTGGAGTCCTTCTGTTTCTGGCAAGGATGGAAGTGACACCTCGGGCCACCAGCGGGCTGGCCTGGAGCTGTGCGGGGAGCAGCTCTGGGGGAGGGAGGGTCTCCTCTGGTCCCGGAGGGGGTGCAGAGCTGCAGGTCGGGAGATGCATGACGTGGGCATTGAAGTGTGCTGGTAGACAAGAGTGTTCGATGCAAACCCCGCTGGCAAGGAGGGTTACAGACCGCTAAGGATGTGTCTGAGTCAGCCAGGCAGATAAAAGTCAGTGAGCAAAAGATAACAACAAACACTTTATCTCTAAGAAGTGTGTGTATGGGGCTGACTTGGCAGTGTGGAGTTGGACCACTTCTCTGTTCCGTTAAAAACGAAGGCTTTGTCATATCCTGAGCTGTGCTGACTGATTTTTAAACGGATTAAGCCCAGTCTTGGTCTGCCTGTGGGAAGACAGTGCAGAAACTCCTCCTCGGTGCTGCTGCCAGTCACTCTGGAGTCAGAAGCTAGCCTCGAAATGAGGTTAGAAGTCATGAGGCTGCTCAGATAATGGGGTTTAAATTTGGCTCCCAACTCTCTTGTCCTTCCAGGTAGAAGGCACTGAAAGTGTCAGCCCTGAAAACACTAAAATGCAAATTGGAGGAAGACTAAACCAAACACAAACCCTGTGTCCCAGGGCCCCTTAAACTGAGGCCTTAAGCAAAAACTCCAAAGGAGGATTTGGCATCACTGTTTAAAGCTAATTCCAAGCTGCCTTCTCCATTTGGTTTAAGTTGATTTATCAAATTAAGATCAATTAGCTCTAAATAAAGCTTAAATGAGATTATGCATTTCCTGGTACAATGCTAAATGAAACTATGGGTAAAAGACGTGAGTGCTGCTTCCCAGGTCATCTTTAAACAAATAATTAAACCTTTGTGATATGCTAGGCCTCCAAGCCAAATTCCAGTGTCCTGGTGCAAACTAGTCTTTCTAGCTCTGCCCGAGGCTCCTGATTACCAGCTGGTCCCTCTGCCCCAGGCTGCCGGGGTCTGTGAGTGCTGCTGCTCTCTGACTAACCCACCTCTGTTCTCCCTCAGCCTGTCCACTTCCTCGCTGATTAGCAGAGAGTTGTCTGCCCCTCCTGGGTCTCTGCTCTTTGGAGCACCCTCTCAGTAGCTGGGAAATTAAATTTCTCTTCCTGGCAGTTCTCTGCTATTCCATTAAGTGATTTGAGTCTTTTGTTTTTTCTTTTTTTCTTCCTCCTCCCTCCTGCATTTTTAATCTAAGCAGGGCTGTTACGCAGAGCAAGGAGCTCTAAAAGCAACAGGACCAGGGCAATGTCTCTGAGGAGGCCGAGGAACGTAATGGTCAAGTTGTGCTGCTGAGCTGGTTCTGGATGGCAGCCCCCAGCATGGGGGAGGAGCTGAGCTCCCCTGTTATTGCACTCAGCAAAGTGACTAATGTCACATTTGGCTCCTTCTCTGGGGGAAGAATCATGTGCAGTGAAGTGTTGTGTTTTTGGTAGGTTCCCCTTGCCCTCCCCCTTGCAGCTCAAATTGGAAACAGCAGCAGCCTGACCCAGCTCCAGCAAGAGTTCAGTTACTTGGAGATATCCAGAAGCTGCTTGCTGTCTCTCCTGAAACAGGGTCCCTTGCTGTCTCTCCTGAAACTCATCTCCACTGTTTATTAACACTTTCTGTGCTTTCTAGTGTGAATCGAATGGCTGAGGTCTTGCGGAAAGGACCTACAAACCAGTGGAGCCAGATTTTTTAAAACATAGTTTGTGGCTCACCCCTCCCCTTGTCCCAGCTAAAATTAGCTCTGTCCTCAGAAGAGCTTTGCTTCACATCTGAGCATATAAATAAAGGTTGTGTTTCCAGCGCTGCCTGGCGCTTGGCAGCTCTCATGGCCTAAAAGGCAAGGCTCCAGGAACTGGGAACAGGTGAAGGGTTGCTTTGCCTTGGTGACGAGGCAGCCGTGTCCCTCGGGAGCCGGAGCTGTGACAGGCAAAGTCCTGAGCTGCCGGTTCATCCCAGGGGCTCCAAAACACGTTGCAAACAATCCAGCTAGAGGAGGTGAAACCAGGACACTGAACACGCTCGGTCTTCCAGCTCCCCCTGATGAGCAGCCTTGGTCTGTGTGGTGTCTGGGAGGGGTTTCACTGGCTGCACTGCGACGCAGTTATTACTGGTGGGGGGGGGGTTATCTGGCTGTCCCCCATCCCCAGAGTACTGGCTCTCTGTTCGTGGTGTGGTTGCAGAACAGGAATTACCACAGGAGCATGTAATGGAGCAGCAAATTGGCTGACACCATCCCGCAGGACCCGGCAATGCCAGAGAGAGGTGGCAGAGGAAGTGGTTTGCGCGACGGGAGCGCGTGAACAGCTCACGGCCCGGCTGAGCCGGGAAAGCGCTAGAGCCGACAGGCAGGGGTTCGCTGTGCAGCTCCGCAGGTCCCCGTGGGCTTCGCAAACGCTGCCCAGCTCCCCCCTTTCCTGCTGGGAGGAGTCGGGGGGCGAAGGAGAGTGCAAGTGAGAATGGTTGCAATGCAGACATGAAATCTAACTGCACAGGGAAACCGAGGCTCTGAATTTGTTGCTTCAACAGCTGAATTGTGAAAGAGTTGGAGAAAAATGGCCTATGTGTATCTGGTGCTAGTGGGAAACTTACTGTGGCAGCAGCTGCAGAGCTGGTGTCTGCAGATGAAAAGCAGGTTTTCTCTCACAGCCTAGGAGCACTGGTCCACTGGGTCTCTTGGACAAGGCTGGCAGCAGACCCCAGGGTGGGCTGGCTGTTTTTCCCTGCTCAAATGTTCCAGCTGGGCTCATGCTGGGCAGCTGACTGCCTACAGCAGAGGGAGAGGGAGGCCAGGAAGAAAAGGATCTGTGTGATTAAAGCAGGGTTTTCTCCTCTCCAGCTGAACCAGCTCCCCGGCGCTTCAGTGCACACCTGCCCATGCAGCATGGGGAATGGGCTGGGACAGGCTCTCCCAGCCTGTCTCCTTCCTGTACTGCTGGTTCTGGCTCTGGGTAGAGGTGTCACAGGGAACCTGGGGGCTTGGTGCCGTTTGGCGAGGAGGCTGTTCCCAGCTAACAGGTTGTCCAGACTTATACCGGGGAAGGAGAAACAGCAGCAGCAGTCTGGGGCTGCCAGCTCAGCTCCTCATGGCTCCAACGCGACCAAACAGACTTTGTGCGCCATGAGGGCTCTTCGGGAGCGTTGTCCAGCCTTCCAGGAGACCTTGTTACTCTCAGTAGAGCATGCTGCCTCAGAGCTGGCTGTCCCCTTCCCCTCCTTGGGTGGTTAAAACCCTTCCCAGGTGCCCAGCACTGTTGCTGGGACTCCCTTGTGGGCTGCAACCTTGCTGCTCCTGGAGGAGAGGATGGGCTGGATGTCTCCCAGGAGCAAGGGGAGGCTCTGAGCTTGGAGTCCTGCTCGCCTCTGCCTATAGCGCGGGGATTTCAGTGCCGTCTCACAGGGCCGCAGGAGCCTGGTGCCTCTCTGTGGGTAGAGATGACCCGCAGATGAGTTGTGGAGGAAAGGGCTGCCTCAGGCTCTGGCTGTGGTCACTGAGCAGTCTCCAGCACACTCCAGCAAGAGCATTGCCTCGGGAGCCCATGGGAGTTTAGTGCTGGTGCACAGCAGCCCTTAGGGGAGAGAGGAGTAGAAAGGTATTTGGTGGTGACTGAGCAGAAAGGACCCAAGATGATGACTATGTGGGGGCTGGAGGGATGCTGTTGGATGGGACTGAGCTGGAGGATGTCTGGCCTGGGGATGCAGGGTACATCGGGGACTGGTGCAGATTCTGACTGAGGCTTGGATCTTGTTTGTCTCGCTAATCCTTTCTTCTTTTTCTTTTATCTTCTGTACAGATGTTCCCCTCTGGGCTCTGGCTCTAGGATGCTGGAGAACCGAGAAGAAGTAAGACCCTTTTTAACGTTGGATTTGTCTCCCCTTGGCTAGGGTTTGGCATTGCTGGAGCAAATGGTCTTGGGCTGAGCACTCTGGAGGGGTGAGCGGTGCTGAAGGCTGGGCAGGGTCCCAGGCAGACAGAGCTGCGGGGTAGCTGGCAATGAGGATGGGAAATGCTGGAGGCATCTGAGCTGTCTGCTCAGACAGCTTGGGCAGGCTGGAGTGGGTGGGTTACCTGTTCAGCAGGATGAGGCAGGGGTGGCTGTGGGTACCTGACCCAGGAGCACCTCTGAGTCCTGCATGAAGGCCCTGCCCCTCGTCCGCTTCTGCCGCTCTGCGTGAGCGAGCGGCGGCGATGCCGGTGCGGGCCGTGAGCACTGCCTCCCTGCGCTCAGGCCGTGTTTGTGCCACCAGGAGCTGACCACAGTGCGTGTGCAGGACCCCCGGGTGCAGAACGAAGGCTCTTGGAACTCCTATGTGGATTATAAAATCTTCCTCCATGTGAGTTGAAGCTGGCAAGGGGGTGGAGGGTGAACTGCAGAGCTCACTTGTGCCATGCGTGAGTCTCGTGAGTGGTGTTGTCTGGCCACGTCTGCCTGTCTTGAAAGGGATGGAAGGAGCCACAGCCCTGATGCCATGGTTTTTTTGCAGACCAACAGCAAGGCCTTTACTGCCAAGACCTCATGTGTGCGGCGCCGGTACCGTGAATTTGTGTGGCTGAGGAGGCAGCTCCAGAAGAATGCAGGCTTGGTGTAAGCATGTCTTGTGCCCACCTCCTTTCCTCCAGCTGCAGCCATACCCTGTGTTTCTGGTCGCCCAGAGACCCCATGTGCTCTCTCAAATGGTGTGGATGGAAAGAGGCAGAGAATGGGCTATCTGAGCTCCTGGGATCCAGCCCTGCACGAAGCGGGGTCCTGGATGCTGCTGCAGTGCCCCCCCTGTCTCCTTGCTGTGACATTGGGGTGACCCAATTTTGAACTGCTTCTTCTCTGTTCCTGCAGGCCAGTCCCAGAGCTGCCTGGAAAATCCACCTTCTTTGTGGGCAGCACGGATGAGTTCATTGAGAAGCGGAGACAGGGGCTACAGCAGTTCCTGGAGAAGTGAGTAAAGCATTTGAACATGCCCTTGCTGGGGCTCGATGGAGGGAGAGGACTTCCTGCTCCAGTCTTGCTTTGCTGATGCTGGCTGCGAGCTGGATGTAGAGCAGTCAGTGTTTCGCCCTGGCCGCATGGGGCCCACGAGCTGTCAGATGGGCAGGACCTCCCATACCCTGCGTGTGCTCTGTGCTTCTGGGGACCTGCACCACTCTTGCCTTGTTCTGTCTGTGTGCAGGGTTGTGCAGAACGTGGTCCTCCTCTCCGACAGCCGGCTGCACCTCTTCCTGCAGAGCCAGCTCTCAGTGCCCGAGATAGAGGCGTGTGTGCAAGGCCAGGGCTCGCTGACAGTGACAGAAGCCATCCTGCACTATGCCATGTCCAACTGTGGCTGGGTGCAGGAGGAAGAGACTCGCCCCATGCTGCTGCCAGGAGGAGACCTGCACGGCAGGTAATGCAGGTGGGGAAGGACTCTGGCCCAGAGGTAGCACGAGCTGGGCAGACCCAAGCTCCTTTGTGCTTCGAGCTGCTCTGTGCTGGCTCAAGCAGGGCGTGCTGATGGCAGTGCTCTGAGCCACTCGGTGACTTGCTCTCTGTACCTTCCCTCGTCAGTGCTTGCAGCTGTGAGGCTGGCTACAGCCTGATTTGAAATGTCTGGTGTCTGTGCAAGGAAGTTTCACCAAGAGGAAACAGCCCCTGCCATGAAAGACGGAGCTGCTGGGCTTTCTAGGGATCCATGACCCTTTTTGAGTTGCTTGTCCCATCATTGTTACAGGCATTTAAGGGAATTAAGTGTGGCATGTGTCCCCCCAGCCCTGCATGCTGAATGGGCAGGATTCGTGGTGGTTAGACGAAGGGAGCCAGACATCTCAGGCTCCCCAGCATTCTCCTGTACTGCTCTCCAGGCTCCCTGGGGGTGTCTGACCTGTTCTGGCCTTTGCCGAGGCTTAGCAGAGAAGAGCTCGAGTCTCTTGGAAGAACTTAAGCTGAGATTTAGAGGAGTCTTTAGATGCTTTCCTCCATTAATCTCTGGGGAGCAAGGCACCTTTGGAGGCTTTCAGAGCTCAGGCTTTCTGTGCATTTTGTCTTGGTCCTTGTAGCATGAGTGGGTTGTGCAATTCCTCACGCTCTTCAGAGCGCTTACCGTGTGCTGAGGAATTAACCAGGTGTTTCCCAGCGGGAGCTGTGAGGCTGCTACTCTCATGCAGGCAGTCAAGGGTGTTTTGCACTTGGGGAGGTGACGGACACGATGAGGGAGAGCATCCTGAAGGTGCCACCACTGCAGCTCCCTGCAAGTAGTTAAACAAGCACAGACATCACCCGCATGTGTCCTGGCTAACGCACGGGTCCTGCAGCAGGCGCTGGGTCCCTGGCTGTGCTTGCTGGCAGCCTGGTGCACCTGGCAGACGTGCTCTGGGTCCCCTGCTCCTCCAATGACATGTTTACCTGCTTACCAGGAGACTCTGTCTGGCCTTCTGCACCACCTAGTCCCTGTAGTTTTTTTTCATCTTGGTTTTCAAATAGTAGGAAGAAAAAGGTGTCTGGACTCCAGCAAGAGATCTGTTTTTAAATAGAGCCTTTCTGGTTTACAAAGGGGGGGGTTGAGGGAACACAGCAGCCCAAGCTAATGGGTAGGTGTCCAGGCACTGTGGCTTCCTACATCCCAGGCTCCTGCTGGCACCACCTCCCTGTCTCCAGTGGCAGTCTTCTCCTTCCTACTGTAGGCCCTCATGCGAGGGTGAGTGGCTGCTGCCGTGGCTGGGCTAGCTGGTTGAGAGCAGGGGGCTGCCGTGGGGCTGTGCAGAAGGAAAGTGGCCTTTGTTGGGCACAAGGGATTGCACCAAATCAGCTGCAGATAACTTGGAGACACATGGGAACCCCAGCTTGCTCTGTGTGGCCAGGGCCCTGCATCTTCCTTGGATCCTTTCTCCATTCTGACCTGTTTTCTCATTCTAGCTGTGCTGGCCTGGGAAGCCCACAGGGTCCAAGCTGCCTAGAGACCTTCCCTCACTGGAGTGACTTTGGCATGGAGGACACCCACACAGACAGTCTGGACGCACCGGCTGAGCACAAGACACAGTAAATGGCTCTAGCGACCTCGCCTGCCCTTTCTGGGACCTGCAGCGCTCGCTGGGTGAAGATGGCCACCACTGAGCCTGGAGGGATGTCCAGGGCTACAGAACCAGGGCTGTACTGGGAATGCAGCCTTGTCCTTGGCTTTGCAGTGTCCAGGGCTCACGTGCTTTCTCCCTGCTGCCTCTGGACTCTAGACGTCCCAGGCAGCGTGTTCATATAGCTCTTCTTTTCAGAGAAGAAATCTAGTGGTTAGTGAAACCTGTGTTTGTTGTTCCCATGGCCTTTGCCCTCTGACTGGAGCAGTAGGAGGGCTTAGATGGCTGCTCTGCCCTGCCAGCAGGGCCCCATGTTCTTGGCATGTCCCTTGCCCGGTGCAGGGTCAGGTATGGCTCGATGGCTCACATCCAGCACAAGCAGGGAGTGCTCTGGCCCTGGTGCGGGGCCGCCGGCTGCAAGCAGGGGCTGGCTGCTGCCCAGCTCTGTCCTCGTGGGTTTCTTGAGCTCGGTTCCCTAGCTGAAGCGCAGGCAGCAGCGGCTCTATTTCCCCGGTAATAGCCATGCTGCGCTTCCGCAGCGGTGGTGTCTCAGCTGCGCTGAGCTGCAGCCCACATGCTGGGTGCAGATACCGTATCCACACCTGGGGCCTCCTGGCACCATGTGCCCCACAGGTTGTGCGCAGCTGGGATGAACAGGGACATGCTCCCCTTGGGGGCTGTTGCCTGGGATCTCCTGTGCCCTGGGAGCGCAGGGCTTGGGAATGAAGCAGCGGGGAGGTAGAAGGGAGGCAGTTTCTCTGCTCTGGCCCCATTGAGGGGAAGCCACTTCCAGGTGAGCTCCTGCAGGAGAGCAAATGTCCTTTTTCACACACTTTTGTGCACAGTTGGGAACCTGGTGGGGGGGACAGCAAGGGAACTTGGAGGGCACACAGCCAGTATGCAGTTTGTTTGCTAGGAGAGAAGGAGCTGGTAGCTTCCCTGGAGTCGGTGCCCGGCAGTGCCTGGGCTCCGGTTGCTCTTGACACTGCTCCCTGTGCTTTCCTGCGCTCTTTCCTGCTACCCTGAGCATGATGAAGGCAGAGCTGACATGCTCCGACTTGAAATAAAAATGAAGTAGAAGAGCCTCACTGGTGCTGGCCACATGTGTCCTCGCTGCGCGGGTGGAGAGAGCCGAGGCCAAGCTAACTGCTTTAGGGAGAAGAGCAGGTTATTGCCCCTCTCCCACCAAGGCTATGCTGTTAGAGTCAGCAGGGGTGACCCTGCCATAGGTGGCTTGGAGGAGAGGTGGGACGGGACAGACGGGTGCTGCGGGCTCCCACCTTGTCGCCGCAGGGCTGAGGCTGTGCTGGAGGCCCTGCTGCTGCTGGAGCTGCTGTCTGCGGCTCTGAGGTTTGAGTCGGCTCCGTTACAGAGCTGGTTTCTGACGTGCTACCTGCCACCACCGTCAACAACACTGGGGCCCCAGGCGAGAGAAGAATTTACACAGGGCTGGACTGGGGTTGGGGTTCAGCCCTCTGCGCGGGGCAGAGGGGGGGGCAGGCACTGATCGGAGAAGGGGAGGGAGGGTTGGAAACCCACCGAGGTGCGTCTGAAATGGCAGGAGAAGTTCAGGGCGAAGGCTGGCAGATGCTGGCGCGCGGGAGCGCTACCACCATCTTCCCCGTGCGTATTCGTAAGTGCACGGCTCTGAACGGCGCAGCTGCGAGGCCAGCTGAGCCCGCGGCCCTCGCCCACGCGCGGCCGGGGCTCCATCCAGCCCCGGAGCAAGGCTCCTGCCTGGCCCAGCACCCAGCTCGGGGGCATCCTTCGCTGGGGCTTCCTGCATACGGCAGACTTGGAAATGGCAACTGCTGAGCCTCTGCAGTGACCTTGTAGCTGCTAGAGCCAGGCTTGGAGCAGGGGCTCGGCCCCTCTCGCGGCCTGGGGCAGCTAATGCTGCGGGGAGGGAAGGCCTGAGCCCCGGCAGAGCCGCGCGGTGCCCGCTGCTCCCCGGCACCAGCTGCATTTCAGAGCCAGGTGGAAATTATTTTTAGTGGTGGTGATCAGCTTTGCAAAGCTGTTGGGAAAACAGTGAGTCAGAGGCAGACCCGGCTCATGGTGGTGGGGGGCAGCAGCCCTCGCCGTGCCCACGCGGCGCTGAGCAAACGTGGCCTGAGGGAGCCCCCGGCTCCGCGGGGACGCGGCCTGAGAGGTGCCCGCGACCGGGAGGCACCGTGTGGGGCCGCTTTGCTGCAGAGATGGGGGGGCCCCGCGGTGGCTTTGCGCGAGCCAAGCTGCGGCCACAGCAGGGAACGGCAGCCTGCGAGCCAGCTCCGGGCACGGAGCCGTAACTCCGGCTGCCGCCGGCGCGGGGTCGGGGCCGCGGAGCCGTTCAAGGTAACCTTCGCCTCGGAGCAGGCGAGGACGGCTCGGCCCCCCTCCCCCGCTCCCTCGCAGCCTGGCACATCTCTCTCCTCCCCGCTGCTGCCAGAAACAGCCCGGCGGCTTGGCAGCTGGCCAGCCGCTTCAGACAGCCCATCCTCCTCGCCCCCCCAGCGCGGCTGGCTCCCGAGTCTGGGCAAACAAATCGCAGCGTGCGCGTCCCGCTGCGCCGCGCCGGCCGAGCCGGGCCTCCGTGCTGCCTCCGCGAGGGATCCCGGGCGGCCACCGCCACGCTCGAACCGCTCCTGCTCCGCGCCGGGGCTCGTGCAAATCGCCCGGCACCAGCCGCGGCTCGGCCCGCGCACCCTGCTCCTGTCAGCCTCCCTCCACCGTTGCCCTGGCCCGGCCTGCAGCAGCGTGCAGGGCTCCCGGCTGCTGCTGCAGAGCGGGACAGACCCCTCGCTGCTGCCAAGGCCACCGTGGCGAAGGCAGCAAACCGAGGCAGTGAGCCCATCCTTGTGGCATCTGGTGCCATCTGGTGCAGCGGCAGCCTGGGAAAGGGCTGCACGGCCCCTGACGCAGCCGGCTGCCGGGGAAGGTGCTGCTGGCGTCTGTAACCCGCACATCCGCCAGCACGGGTGCAACACGGCGGCAGCGCCCGTCCTTGCCAGCCGCCCCCCAGGCGCGAGCGTGTCCTGCCCGGCCCGGGCATCTGCTCGGCCCCCGGCGAGGGCCGGGGTCTGGCCTCACACGAGCCCTGCGCGTGGGCGATGCGGGCTGTGAGACGGAGCCAGCCAGACCCCGATTAAACATTCGTTGTGCTGCACACGGCTAGAAAATGACTGTAATTACGCAGTGATCCCAGCCGAGGGACCAGCTCTGATCCCACTAATAACCCGGCCAGGTGCCTCCTTCCCTGGCCCCCAGGAACGAGGCTGCAGCGGCCGCGGCTGCCGAAAGGTCTCTGGAGCCACCCGAGAAGCAGAGCTCTCAAACGCCAGGGGGGCTGGAGAAGCCCTGCGCGGCCGAGCTCGGGGTGTCCCAAACCCGCCCTCCACGCCAGGGGAGTTTCTGGCAGGGGGGTGGCACCGGTGGCCAACTCGGATCCACCCGGCGCCTTTGCAGGAGGGAGCGAGGTGCCGTGCCGGAGCCCGGCGACGCACCAGGCGCCGGGACGGCTTCGAAGGCCCCCCCCGCAGCCCTGCGCCTGCCCCCGGGCTCCGGTTTGCCACCGGCCGCGGTGCTGCACGTCGGCCTGGCCAGCGCCGCGGAGCCCCTCTCCGGCGCGAGGGCCCCGGGCCGGGCGCGCAGCACCGGTGCGACGGCGCGAAGGTGCCCCGGGCGCCCGGCCGCCTGCTCCCGCGGCGCCCAGGGGGTTTGGGCACCCTCCCCGGGAAGGCTGCAGCGAGCAGTTACTTACCACCATCTAGCGGCCCGTCGGCCAAGTGCGGCACGAGTGGGACGTGCTGATTCAAGCCTGGATCCTGGGCTCCAGCAGGCCTGGACGGGTCTCCTGACGCTCCGAGGTCGGGCTGGCGGCGAGGGGGGGCCGCAAGCCCCTGGCGCGGTGTCAGCACTCGGCACCGGCAGCCGATGCCCAGCTCCGGCTCCAAACCCGCAAGCAACTCGAGACACGGGGGGTGGGAAGGAAAACAGCTTTATTCGGGGCCGCCAGCCCCCTCTGTCCCACTGCCCCGGCCCGGAGGACGGCCAGCCGCTCCTCGGGCCGTCGTCAGCCGGCCTGGCCCCGCGGCCGTGCAGAGCCGGGGCAGGACGGGGCCGACGCGCAGCCCTTGGCGGGGCGGACAGGAGCTATCGCAGCCGGTCCCTCGGGGCAGCCGGCGCTCGCTCCGTGGCAGCTAGCGGCAGGGTGACGGGACACGGGTCTTGAGGCACGACGGGTTCCCGCAGGAGGGGCTGACAGCAGGGAAGGTCAGTGCAGGGAGACAGGGAAGCACCTGGATTCGGGGAGGGGAGAGACACGGGTGACGGCGGGAAGGGGGACGCTGAGGGGCGGGCTGGGACCTTGCACACGTCAGGACCGTACGGAGGGCCGGCGAACGTGGAGACCTCCCTGCCCCTTGCAGGCCTCAGGACCCTGCTTCGGGCTCTGCCGCAGCCCCTGCTGCTTCCCCAGCCCTGCTCTGTGCCTCAGTTTCCACATCTGCCAAAAGATTCGCCTCCCTGATGGGCTTTGGGAGAAAAACCTTGCACATGCACCACGTGGCATCAATGTTAGTGTTACAGCTGGCGACATAAGACCTTCACGGGTCTGCAATGCTTTTAGCACAAGTTTCTCCCATGGATCTTGAAGGACTTGAAACCCAGGCAGGGACACTTTGCACTGAGCCCCAGGAGGGAGTGAAACAGCCGTATCCACTAGAGTGTCTGAGGCCAACCGCGTGCCCCTGCCGCTGACACCCCCGGCCCTGCCGAGGTGCCCTGGTTCACCGCTGCCCGGGGCACGGTGGCCTTTTCCATGTCACCCCGTGGCTCCCAGCCTCACTAGCTCCTGTGTAAAGTGGGGACCAGAAGATGGAGCCAAAGACAGTCCTCGAGGCTCGGGCACCCCAGAGACGCTGGGACATCCCGGGAACAGCCACCTCCCCAGCACCCACCTCCCGCTGCGAGCACCCCAGCCCCAGCGGTGCACCCCGGGCCAGGGGCCCTGCTCTCACCCGGGACGTCGTGGCTGGGGCGCTCATCGCTCCTCCAGGTCATAGGCAGCCACCAGGTAGTCCTTCGGGACGATGCCCACCACGTTGTTGAGCTCTCCGACCCACCAGCCGTACATGCTGTACTCCTGGCAGACACACGGGAAGGCCGGTGACAGAGTCTCCCGGGAAGGCTGGACGTCAGTGCCGGGCAGACACGGCTCAGTCCCCTTCCAGCACCCTCCAGCAATGGCAGCTGCATTTACACGGGCAGTAGCCCCCAAACTCCCACGAGAAAATACCCTGATCCCATTTCTCTCCTATGTAAATCCTGCCGGGAGGCACCTGTATGTCCTTTCCAACCCAGCCCCTTCCCTGCTCACACCTGCAGGACGCGGGCTGGGGCTTGCTCTGCAACTCAGCATTTAATTCAGGGGTCCTGATTTGGGGCAACGTGGGCTGGCCCTTCAGTTACTGATGCCAGCCCCCGGGCGGTCCCAGGCCCCAGACCAGGAGCAGAAGGGATCTGGCCACGGGGGTCAGTAAAAGCCCCGGGGAGGACGTCCCCTGTGCAGCTTCACGGGTGGTTATACTGGCAGCAGACGGTGGAGACAAGTAGGAACAGGAAAACTCCATCCCCTGGTGCAAAAGGGCAAGTTAGCACCCACGCTAAAGAAGTTTGCAAGCAAAACTGGATTTTTTTTTTTTTGGTTTTGAAGAAGACTTCAAAAACGACATCTGCAAAGAAGTGGGCTCTGCCATGCAGCGGAGCGGTGCCGCAGCGCCGCGGGCTCCCTGT